>NC_058105.1:118955000-121455000 GCF_020171115.1 Neogale vison | reverse complement strand
GACAGCTTGCGGGGTCCATCTTCTGCTAATTTAAATAATTTCCCTAAGTTCTATTTTGTCACTTTTGTATGCAAAAATGTGCCACCTAACTAATTTGATTGTCACAGAAGGGACTTCTTTGGACTCTAAAAAAATAAAAAAAATCTTTGAATGTCAAATTTGGAATACAGGAATACTGGCACACATTTATTATTCACATTCAAACACGTATTGAGCACCTACTGTGCGGAAGGCAAGATGCTGTGTCCATGGTCTCAATTATAAAATCGGGGTGCTAGGGAGAAAGACTCATCTCGAGGCAGAAAAGCTGTATTATGAATGGAAAAGGGCCTGTTGCATGGGGATTCTCTGAGGATTTCCTAGATGCCAGCTTTATTTCGGTTTCCCTTTTTAGAAAGCAGAGGTAAAACTCAAACAGGATGGAGACAGCGAAGGGCCTGGGGGTGTGTGACCAACCGAGGAGCAGGTGTGGAGCTGTCCGCCTTTGCAGTGCTGGGAGAGCGTGAAGCCTGTCAGTGGGCCCAGGAAGCACAGGAGAGAAGCAGATTTATCTCACTGTGCACTTCTGCCCCGGTCCCTACCCGGGGGGCACATGCCCCCAGGGAAATGTGTGCAAAGCTGTCTTCCCTTGAATTCTCTTATGCTTCTTTAGAAAAATATGGACAGCTTGACCCCAAGCCTCAAGATTATGACTCGGTAGGTGAGGAGCCTGGCAATCTGTTTTTGCAAAACTTCCTGGGGCAATGCTCAGGAATGGCCAGTTTTGGGAACATGTACAACGTCCCCAACCCACATATGCCAGTGTTGCCTTATACCCAGGATGCACATCGGAATCATCCAGGGACGATTACAAGAGCGGATGCCCAGGCCCCATCCCTAGAGATTCTGATGTCATTGGTCTCTGGTGGGCCTGAGCGCTGGGATTTTTCCAAGTTCCCACCTGACTGTGATGGGCAGCCGACTTGGGAACCACTGGCTTAAAGGCATTCAATTCCGATGAACCATCCCTCTTGCTGTCAAAGCTCGAAGTGAAGAAATGGTGGCCGTTTGAACTGATTCAGAGAATTCAAGAGAACTAAGAGATCAGAAGAAAGGGTTCAGAGCAGACTGTTACAGAGGGAGCAGACAGGTACGTCCATATCAATGCGGCACCGTCCAGAGCACCTCCTCTCAGAGACAGTTGTCTCTTAACCTTCAGTGGGGGAGGGGGAGCAGGGAACACAAGTGCTCCTTAAAAGACCGCTGCTTCTGTGATGTTCATAAAGTGGCCAGTGCCTTCGTTATGAAATGAGGCCTTTGTTTCCAGGGGACAAGCAGTCTCTACACTTCTCCAGGGCCAGTAGAAACGTTGAAAGAGCACCGGCTGGTGATTTCCTCACCCAGAGACAGGACATCAGTCCCGAGAAAGAGGTGGCCTGTGCACAGGTCACAGAGAAACTAGGCTGATTGTTTCCATAGATTCCGTACTTGTAATCGCGCATTGCACTGGGTTTCTTTTCATTTACAGATGGCACAGCAGATGGCAGTCCGAGACAAAAAGAAGGAGATGGGTCTGTGACCATCTCCAACCCGGGGCGCCTAGGCAAGAGAGCAGATTCTGGGAGCTGCCCAGCATCTGCCAAGCACTGTCTGATAGAACTTTCTGGGAGGATGGAACTGTCCAGCAGCATAGCCACCAGGCTCATGAGCTCTTGAGCAGTTAAAATACGGCTAGTGAGGACAAGGAACTGACACTAACTGCCTATTCAGTATGGGCTGCCTTGGGCTGAAATATGTTATTTGCACCTTAAAAAAAATCTTATTTGTGTCACCTTGGCCCTTGTTGCTAAGTGAGTGCTTATAGATCATTCTTGCACATAGGCATCAAGCCTCTTCCTGAGAGCTTTAGAAGAGTTAACAAAACACAATTCCTGCCTCGCCTGCAATTCCACGACCTGACCTCTGGGTGGTGGTGTGTTCGGTCCAAGCCTCTTCGGGGCCCTTGTGGCCAACCGGAAGCGTGCTGATCCAAGTAAAGATCCACACGCCTTTTGTCCCTCAAAACAGGTTTCCTGTAAGACAGCTCTGTGTAAGTAGCATGGCATAAGAGATCACATTTGTCACTTGAATTTTCAGCCAGCGTTTTCATCCAGGAGGTGGAGAACTGTGGGGATCCTTGCAGATTTTGGCAGGGAGTGTTTCATGATTTAAGGCCTGGGGAATCTTGTGTTTTCCAGCATGCTTAGATTTTTAATACTGGGGCTCAGGTGTCCTGAGTAAAGACAATTGCAGCTCCACTTGTGAAAACCCAATAGCAGAATGCTAATCCAGGAAAAGCTGTGTTCCACATTTTGCTATCTCAAGAGAAACCTCATTTTGTACTCATTTCATTTCTGCTGTTCACTCTCCATGCTGAATAATAAACACAGGCATAAACTAGAAAAAGATATTTTCTTTTCCAGGAGATGGAATTGCCTAGAAAACTCTGGAATTAAAAAAAAAAAAAACCCCTAAATATAAATCTTGTCAGACCTGATAGCTAAGGCTTGAAATTTTTATCTACTCTCAGTGGTGAGAGCTACCAAAGACTGTATTAAAAAAAAAAATCCCAGGGACACCTGGGTGACTCAGTGGGTTAAGCCTCTGCCTTCGGCTCAGGTCATGATCTCAGGGTCCTGGGATCGAGCCCCACATTGGGCTCTCTGCTCAGCAGGGAGCCTGCTTCCTCCTCTCTCTCTGCCTGCCTCTCTGCCTACTTGTGATCTCTCTGTCAAATAAATAAATAAAATCTTAAAAATTTTTTTAAAAAGCATCCCAGTTTGTCTCTGAAGAGGTAGGGTGTTTATCAGTCAGTATTATATATGAAAAGTTCCCCACAGACTTAACACAACCTGTCAAGCTCCCTTGTTTCACTGTGTTTGTAAATCAGAGCGCGTTTGAAATACAAAGTAATGGTGAGCTCTGATGTGTGGTAAAGGGTTTCCATTAGTGTCAACTTTTTTTCCCCAACACCTTTACCTAGAGCTCCTGTGAGGAAAATACTCGTATGCTAAGAAATGGTCAATATTAGAAAGGGGTATTGAATATTTACTATTTTTTTTTTTTTTGAGGGGCAAGTTCTTTTTAGGACCTGAGTCACAGTTTTTTAATATCCCTAAGGTTGGTAGATCAGGTGAGGTACAGCCAGAAGAGAAGCCACGCAAGTTATTTGAGCTCTCAGTGGAATAGTCTGCGAAGTTCTGAATTTTCACAAAAGGTGCCGCGAAGCACCATCACTGTAATCTGACATGAAAACTAAAATGATGTATTTTAGCAGTTTCCACAATTCAGACGCAAATAGAGTGAGGTTTATTTAAAAAAATTGTGCTTGGGTCTGAAAAATTATATTGTAGAAGAAAATGCTAATTATGAAGGAAAATATTCAAGCTAAATCGTTAGGTGGACAAAGCAAGTTGCCAAAGAGTATGGGCAGAGGATTTCCAGTTTTAGCGATGGCAGAACAGCTTGGATTAGACTAAATCCCCTACATATATAAATTGTAAACCTTTGACAAAATATTAGCCAAGCAACTATTTGAAGGCACTAGAAAAAGACAAGAAGGCTGCAGAAACAGGATTTGACTGCTGAAAGGAGGGAACGGCACTGGGTAAGATCCAAGTTTCTGCCGCTCTTCCTTGGAAGGCATTCTACAGTCTACACTAAAACTCAGACAGAAAGCTGATGTCATATTGGCCAGAGGTGTCAGAAGATCGAATTGGAAGATGCAGGAGTGGCTGGAATTTGGGTGGTGAAACATCTAGAAACATCTAGAAACATCACAAAGATGGCTGCATACAGTCTCCCATCGAATCCTATCTATGCATTTCATATATGCATACGAATCTGGGCGTAATCTCCCCTTACATCTTAGGTTGATCCCGGCATTGAACTTGTACCAAGGAGCATCCAAGGATACAGTGGAAGGCAACAGCTAAAAGGCTGAAATGTGTGGGCAGAGATTTAAGCTCCTGCCCATCACAGGAGAGACAGAGCTTGGAATTTGAGTCCTGCCTAGTTATAGAGGTTTGGCAAGTACTTTCGGATTTCCACCAAAATTCCAGAATTCTAGGCCATGCCTAGGGAGCTAACTTTGTCATAGGACTAAGAGATCAATTCTAAGACTATGAACAAATAAAAATGGATCCTTCCCCCAACCCTCCTCATCCCGACAAAGTGTAAAACCAAGCCTCCACAAACTTAAGGTTATCTGTCTGTAATTTAATAACCCAGTAAAACAAAAACCAACAAAGTTTTATAGGGAACAACTGAGTTCAGATTCTTTAAAACACATCTTTCACAGTGTCTAATATACAATAAAAATGTCAAGGTATACAAAACACAGAAACTTGTGACCTAAGAGCACTGGAAATGAGAAATATTTGCACACATGCAAAAGACTCTTTCTGTAAGGCACCTGGGTGGCTAAGTCGGTAAAAACCATCTGCCTTCGGCTCAGGTCATGATCCTGGGGTCCTGGGATGAAGTCCCACATCGGGCTCCTTGCTTAGTGGGAGTCTGCTTCTCTCTCTCCCTCTGCATACCCCATGTTCTCTCTCTGTTTCTCAAATAAATAAATAAAATCTTAAAAAGACTCTTCTTGTGTTTAATCTTCATTTCCTTAAAATTCAATAGACTCTTTAAAGCAAAAACAATATTTTATTTTGGCATTAATAATGTGTAGCAATGATAAGGGAGAGGGTAATAGAGTTATACTGTTACAAGGTTCTTACATGTTATCTGAAGTCGTATAATGTTAAGTCTACATAGTTTCTTTTTTAAAGATTTTACTTATTTGTATATTTTAGAGATAGAGACAGTAGCAGTAGGGGGAGGAGCAGGGCTCGATCTCACAACCCATCAGATCATGACCTGAGCCGAAACCAAGAATCAGACACTTATCAATGGAGCCACCCAGGTGTCCCGAGTCTACATAGTTTTTGATAAGTTTAGGATACACAGTGTGATGTTTAGTCTAACTACTAAAAGCAATACAAAAAGGTATAGATAAAAAGTCAATACAGGAATTAAAATGATGTCGCAGAACAATATTTGACTACACAGAAAGCAAGGGAATAGGAACAGAGTGACAATGACAGAAAACGGGACAAATAAACAAATAGTATTTTAAAATTTACCTAGAAGAATCAAGAAATAGAGAAAGACCAAGAAAACTTAAAAAAAGTGTTCTACCTGATATCAAAATGATAAAATTATCGTGCTTCAAATATTGTAATACTAGTGTAGCAAAAGATAGATCAGTAGAAACGGGCCCATGAGCATAGAAGATTTGGTATCTAATAAAGACGGTATTTCAGCTTGGTGGTGGCGGTGGGGACCCTACAGCTAACATACTCATGGGTGAAAGGCTTACCACTTCCCCCCAAGATTGGCAAGAAAGCAAGGTTATCTGCTTTCACAGCTTCTACTCCCCGCTGTATTGTCTTTATCCGTAGGTGACATGATTATGTCAAGCTAGTTCAATGGGGGAAAGGGCAACCTTTCTACCAAACGTTCCTGGGACAACGGGATATCCATATGGAAAAAAATGAAACTTAGCCCAAAACTTAGCCTCAGGTGAGTCAACCCTCTTCAGCTGAGGGCCACCAGCCACCTGGCACTCGTGGCAGCTTCAGACCTTCAAGGAAATCTGACGAGTGCCTCAGAGCCTCTCCTACCATCCAACCTCCATGCCAGGGGGGTGCCCCTTGCATCTCATAACAAGTTTTGGGAATAGATTCTCTACAAGTCTGCTTTTCCTCTTTTCCTTCATCTCTGCAGCTCTTTCTGAGGTCCACTGTTACTCTCGCCAGCTCTCTCCTCTAGCGCGCATCTTACATTTTACTCAGCCTCAGCCATCCACAGGGGACAGAGAAAACACACCGTGGTAGAGCCGTGGGCTGGAATCCCACGTGCATATGGTGGAAAACGGGAAGCAATACAAATGAGTTAACTGTTTCTACATGCAGCAACGTGAATGAATCTCAAGAACGTTTTGTTGTCTGAGTCCATTTTTATGAAGTTCAAGAACAGGCAATACTAATCGACACCAACAGAAGTCAGAAGAGTGTGTGCCTATGGAGGGTGGGGATTGATGGAATCGCTCGGCGGGAGATGGAGGTATTGAACCTCTTTATTCAGGTGTGTTTTTCCCCAATGAACACATATTTTTTGAATAACTAGGATTTATTTTTAAGAAATAAATTGATTTATTCTTTGAGCTGGTGAGTTATTTTTCTTCTTTTTTCTAATTTGGCTATTACAAATTGATGTCTGCACAAGGTCACATTTTTCCCTGGATGTACTTAATGCCGTAACATTTGTATTAGCATGTTGTTTACAGAGGATTTCAAAATTCTAGCAAATCATAGATTTTGTATGGTTGGAAAGTAACTTGAAGAACCAGCTGGTCCAAAAGATTAATGTCCATAGCACTCAGGAGAGGTGGCAATTTAGGTTTTGTGTGTATGTATGCCTGCATTTTTTTCCTGGTATATCTCTAGGTACAGAGATACTTCCTTAAGCCAGCCTCTTTCAGTGTTTTCTTATCTTGCTGGGTAATTGCTTAGAAGATCCTTTTGAGGCAGGTAAAGCCAGAGAGAATACTGTTATATTGTAGACCAGTGAGATGATTGATTTCTAGAATGTTCTTCCTACTGCTCCATCATTGATATTTCTATAGTTTGACTTTTCTATTATCTATCATGAAATTAAAGAGCTGTTTATGTGTGAAACTCATTTTTCTTTCAGGACAACTTCCTTTTATTATCTAAGAAATTTTTAGCATGAAAGCTCCATAACAGCGCTTCGTCTTTTTAGTTCAGAGTAAAGTCATTATATGCATCCATGCCTTCTTCTATCTAGTTGACTGCTCTCGACAAAAGAAGAGAGAAAATACTTTGTCAAGAAACTTGTATAAATATCTTAAATTTGTATGAGGACCAGGTGTTTACAAATAGAGAGTCATGGCTTTGTATCCTGTGTGATTAAATGATTACAGCTTCCTCCCTTTCCTTTACCCCCTTCCCTCCTTCCTTTCTTCTCTCACCTCCTAATCCCTTTTCTCTCACCTAATTTATCCCACAAGCCTACCACATGCTAGCCTCTGAGAGGTAATTCCAAAGGAAAGTTGGAGATGTTCAGGAATACCAACTGGGACTCGGAATTTCTTATTATGTCAAATCAGAAGAGAATGAAAATATATGTGGGAATGCTTCAATGTGGACATCATAGGACCAAATGGTTTCTTTTCCCAAGCAGGACATTTCTGTGGGGGAACAGGGCATTATCACTAACTTAGCTAGCACAACAGCCATAAATGGGGCTGTCCCAGGCAATCTAGACTAGAGCAAATTCATCCAAGCTGCTTTTAGCTGACCTGTGAGGGATGACTATAACTGCGTGTGTATTTGTACACGGAGTGGAACGAGGAATAGTGTCTCAAGACAGGGAGATGCCTGGTAAGGCAGGTTTTGTCTTTATGAGTTTAGGTAAAGAAGAAAAGTAATCTATTCCTGTTGAAGTCCACAGCTGTCATTAATAATGTTACAAATACAGATTTCATTACACTTTTGTGGTTTATGATGTTCTGAATGTTGGTGGGAGTACGGTGTGGTGGGAAGTTATTTTATTTTGGGGGTGGTCTGTCTTCCAACTGATTTTTTTGTGTGTGCGTTTTGTGTCTGTTTATGAGGGACAATCTGTTCACCTGTTCTTAAGAAAACTTCCCTTTGATTCAGGTTTTGGCCTGCTCAGCCCTTCCCTCCATTACTGTTTTGCTTTACACTAATCAAAATTATAGCTATCGACCTACTCTGAAGCCATCATGAGTATTTTTGCCCACAAAGTGCCCCTTGCTTTTGCCTGTAATTGGTAGAGTGGCTGCAGGATCATTTTTACATTTAATAGGTTGTCCTTAGCTTTCTTTTGAGTAGTTTTTTTGTGTGCCAAACAGTTACTGCGTAGTCAGATGAGAATAGCGTACATCAGCTGAAAAGCACAGTCACATTTCTGGGTCTGCGCTGAGAAGGAGGAAGTTTGTTAAGGAAAAACGTGTAGACTCTGCAGTGGACTCTCCATGTTCAGGCATGTCTGGGAACAAAGAAGGGCAATACAAACATGATAACTTTCACCTAATTCAATCACTTGTTACTTTGATTCTATTTAATTTGATCAAAAACCCATGAAAGCAAATCATTTGTAATAAGGGCAACACAACTCCTCCTCTTTTATTTTGATAGATGTTAATTACCGCAGGCAGGAGCTATGGAGTCATTCAATTACTGGCTGTAATAATGTTGTCATTTAATTAATAATGCATGCCTCATATCTGAGCGAGAGAGAAGAGCGTGACGCTTTTGGAGAATGACTGCAACAACAGAAAAAATGTAATTCAGATACACACGATGAAAAGTCCAAGAACTATTTTTTTTAAAGGTCTATTTGTTTATTTATCTGACAGAGAGAGAGAGCACAGCATGGGGAGTAGCAGAGGGAGAAGCAGGATCCCTGCTGAGCACGGGGCTCGATTCCAGAACCGCAGATCATGACTTGAGCCAAAGGCATACGCTTAATCAACTGAGCCACTGAGGGGCCCCATTTAAGAACTATTGCTGGGGGGCACCTGGGTGGCTCAGTGGGTTAAGCCTCTGCCTTCGGCTCAGGTCATGATGTCAGGGTCCTGGGATCGAGCCCCGCGTCGGGCTCCCTGCTCAGCGGAGAACCTGCTTCCCTCTCTCTCTCTGCCCGCCTCTCTGCCTACTTGTGATCTCTCTTTCTCTGTCAAATAAATAAACAAAATTTAATTTTTTAAAAACTATTGCTGGGAGTAAAGGCCTGTTATAGCCTGTAGGGAATGGAAATGATAGGCCATGTCCAAATGCTTGGTGAATAAACTCTCTGTGAAAGAAGGTAGGAGACAGGGCGCCTGGGTGGCTCAGTGGGTTAAGCTGCTGCCTTCGGCTCAGGTCATGATCTCAGGATCCTGGGATCGAGTCCCGCATCGGGCTCTCTGCTCAGCAGGGAGCCTGCTTCCTCCTCTCTCTCTCTCTGCCTGTCTCTCTGCCTACTTGTGATCTCTCTCTGTCAAATAAACAAATAAAATCTTTAAAAAAAAAAAAAAGGTAGGAGACATTTTGCAACAATTGTTAATAGTGAGGTTACCAACCATTAAAAATGGAGATGTAGTAATAAATAATAATAATAGTACTGATGACAGCAAAGGCATATAGTGCTCATTCTAAGTCTGGCGATGACTTAACACAAGTAGCATTTAAACATAAGTAGTCTATTTGGGAGGTCGGGGAAACTCTAGTAATGCATGTGGAAGTGAGACAGGAATGGAAAGGCAGGCAATAAGGGATTAGCAAGTATGTACCACTAATGGCAACTGGTGAAATTTTGGGAGCCAATGTGAAACTGTATCTGATTTATCTCAACTAAAGGGCAAAGGAAGACGGGTAATTTTTTCAAAAAGCTTTTATTTCTTTATTTATTGGAGAGAGAGAGCAGGTGAGTGGGTAGAGGGGCAGAGGGAGAGGAACAAGCAGACTCTGCAATGAACATGGAGCCTGTCTCGGGGCTTGATCTCACGACCCCAAAATCAGTGACTTGAGCTGAAAGCAAGAGTTGGCTACTTAACTGACTCAGCCACTCAGGTGCCCCAAAACTGGGGTATTTTTATATGCCAGCTCCCATCGGTCATTTGTTGAATGCTTCCCAGGTGAACTTCTAGCCTTACAATAGGTGGTCAAGGCAACTACAATGCCAGAGAGAGCCTTGAGGCCAGGCCAGGAGATGTGTGGGGGGTGACCGTAGGAAGTTGGGCTGCAGGCACTGAAGTGGTAAAGGCTAGAGACCCTAACAGCATTTACTACAGTCCTTCATAATGTCTACAGTTTTAAAGGCAGAGTATGAAACAAGGTGTATAGAATGACTTCATTTTTGCAATCCCACTCCGCATATGTGAACACACACAAATATGTCAACCCTACCACTGGCTTGCTGTGGTTCTCTTCCCTCCAACCCTCTGGGCTCTGGATCCCATCCTCTTATCTTTTTGAGCACTTCACACCTTTAGCCAGTCTGGTTGCTCCCCACCCCCAACTTCCCTGTTGAAGACCCTTGTCTATTGTAATATTTGCATCTGCTACGCATATACTCTACCAGTGCTCATGACATGTCTGTCCTGACCAGAGACTGAAAACACACAGCTCAGCCTGGATTTCAACAGTTTACCTAACATATGCCTAAGTGTGGTTTTCTTTGTATTTATTTTGCTTGGGTTTCGTTGAGCTTCTGGAATCTGTGGGTTAGTATCTCTGGCTGCTTTCCTCAGTATTGGACACTTTCTTCGCCATTTTTGCTTTACCTTGAACATCGGTTCTGTATCATTCTTTTTATCTCCTTTCTTTCTAGGAGTCCTTTTATGCTTGTATTAGGCCTATTCTCCATGTCTTATATGGCCACTATGCTCTTTTTTAATGTTTTCTATTATCTTTACACTCTCTGCATCCATTTGCATGCATCTACTCATTTGTCTTTCTTTGTTCAATTGTTTCTTTTTTTTTTTTTTTAAAGATTTTATTTATTTATTTGACAGAGAGAGATTACATGTAGGCAGAGAGGCAGGCAGAGAGAGAGAGAGGAGGAAGCAGGTTCCCTGCTGAGCAGAGAGCCCGATGTGGGACTCGATCCCAGGACTCTGGGATCATGACCTGAGCTGAAGGCAGCAGCTTAACCCACTGAGCCACCCAGGCGCCCCTTTCAATTGTTTCTAATATTAAACCCATTTATTGAATTCCTTTTTTTAAAAAAAGATTTTATTTTTAAGAGATCTTTCTCTCTGTCAAATAAATAAACAAAATTTTTTTTTTTTTTTTTAAAAAGAACTATCGCCGGGAGTAAAGGCCTGCTATAGCCTACAGGGAATGGAAACAATAGACCATGTCCAAAGAGATCTCTATACCCAGTGTGGGGTTCAAACTTACAACTCCAAGATCAAGAGTTGCATGCTCCCCCAAATGAACCAGCCCGGTGCCCCCCATGCCCCACAATTTACTGATTCTTAAATGCAGATATTTTCTTTTTCAGAGGGAGTTCTAGAGCTTGTTTGCTTTTCATTATAGATTCCAGGTATCTGCTGAAAATTTTCATCTTTTCCTATATTAATTATTTTAAGAGTCTGTCAATGTTAACTATTTTATCATTTTAATATCATGAATCACTTGCCATTCCACTTAGGTGGCTTCTTTTATTTCTCTTGGTTTTTGGTCAATTATTCCTGCTTTTAATTTTTAGCATGACCTATACTTTTTTAGTGGACTCTAGATATTGTGGGCAAAAATTGTAGAAGTTCTGAATGATATTATCCCCATCCAAGGAGGGTTAGATTTTCTTCTGGCAGTCAAATAAAGTGCCAGAGGCTCACCTTGGTCCTCTTGAGCCTTGGCTTTTAGGTTTTGTGAGGGATGATTTATGTCTTGGCACATGACACAGGAGTGTTGACCAAGCCTTCAGTGTTTATCAAGACCCTTCTACCTTGGTAGAGTTGGAGCGACCATGGACTTCTTAGCACCGTGTGGCTGCTGTGACCTCTGCCTGGTTTGTTAGCCCTGGGGACTTACCCTGTGCATAGACAGCTTAGAAGGCAGCTGATTTCTTGAGGGGGAGATTTTATGCAGATTTTGGGGCTCAAAGTCTCTCTGGGACTTTGTCCTTCAAGTTCCAGCCATTTTGGCAGCTCCAAACTGTGCCTTCCATCTGTGCCTTCCAGCTGTGCAGTAACATGATGCTTCCTGCTTGCGCCATGAGTGTGAACAACTCTGAGAGAAAATCTAGGGTGAAGGTGGAGCTTACTTCTTGTATGCTTGGAAGGTTCTCTGAAAGTTTCCAGCCCTGCTTGGTTTGCCCGCACTGATGTTCCATGGTGTCTTCGAGTGGTTGCTTTCTTTATCTTGTTCAGCATTTATAATTCTTTTCAGGACAAGTATTAGTCTGACATTAACTGGTCATCCTTTGGGCTATGCTGAAATGTCATTTCCTCAGAGAGGTGTTCTCAAGCTACCCATACCCAAGTGTCCTCTCTCTATCTCTTTATCTCTTCTTCATCTATTTCTTAGTTGTTTTTTTTTTTAATTAAAACAATTTTTTAAGTAAACTCTATGCCCAACGTGGGGCTTGAACTCACAATCCCGAGATCAAGAGTCACACGCTCCACTTACTGGGCCAGTCAGGAGTTCCTGTTTCTTAGTTTTTAATCACAATATGTACTCTTATTTATTTACTTATTTTTGTGGTTGTTAACCCCTTGAATGAATGTGCTGGAAAAATTCTATCCATTTTCTCATGGGCTATCTCTTAAGTTAGTGGGTTGTGGAGCATGGAGGGCAGCAAAGAACCCCCTACTTTGCCAGGGGTAAGCTTGGTGGGAGGGGTTGCTAGGACCTCCAGGGAGTGAGCTGTAAGGTGCTGGTGTGGGTGTCTATGAGCTGATAAACCAGGTCCTGAGGCTGTTTCCTAATATGAAGATACAATTCATCTGTATTCTTCCTAGGGACATGGAGGTAGACATCATCATCCCCACTGCCTAAGGGGCACACAGAGAAACAAGATTTGAATCCAACCCAAAGCTGTTTGACTTCAGAGCCAGTGCTCTTTCCCCCACATCTTCAGATCACACATTTTAGTGTGTATGTGTTTCTGATACTAGGTCTAAGCTGAACTCAGCCATCTATTTTTGGTGATTTGGATATTAGTTGCCCAGTGGACATCATCGAGAATCTGTTACGGCAGTGAATTAAATTCAAGGTCCAAAGACCTTATTTATTAATGGCCTCTAATTAAAAGAGAACATTATTGGGGTGCCTGGGTGGCTCAGTCGGTTAAGCATCCAACTCTTGATCTCAGCTCAGCTCTTGATCTTAGGGTCATAAGTTCAAGCCCTGTGTTGGGCTTCACACTGGGTATGGAGCCCACTTAGAAAAATAGACCATTATCATTAAATGAAAAAAAGCAAGAGGCATTCCAGTGTGTACAATAGAGCTATAAAGAGGGAAGGAAAAAAGGGATTGGCACTTGTTTGGGTGTGCAGAGGAAACTTTTAGATGATACACAGAAACCAGTATCATGGGAGGGGGAATGGTTAGAGAGGAACGTGGTGAGAAGAGATCTTTTTGCTGTATGCCCTTTTGTAACTTTAATTTTGTATATTGAAAATTTAATATGTATTCAAAAAATTAAATTAAAAATATCCATGTAATACCCGTGCTGATATAAGTGATTAATATTCTTTGCCTTGGACTATTTGTCTCCTGCCCCCCTTATAAACCTTCTGTTTAAGGCTCCTTCTGCCAAGAAGCCAGTTTTGGACATGTCATGTGGACATTCTGGACAAATTTCCCATAGGAATACATGGAAATTAGAATTATAATTACATAATTATATTATATTAACTACCCAGTTGATTGAATAAGGTTCCCGATTATCTTGATCTTACATCATATTTTTTCTACGGGATTACACATTCCAAGGTTCCTAAAATATAGATACACCTTAAACAAACACAACACAACCTTCATAGGTTGTCCTCACTTAGGTAAAATATACCCATGACTAATTAAAAAAAAAACGTTTTGTTCAGCATTTTCATGTTCCTCTGGGTAGAGCTGCTAACTTTCGGTGTTGAAAAGGGAAAAGTCAGGCTTTCATTTTAAAAGAGAAAACTCACTTTCTGGATGATGACAGGAATGAAGGGTGTTAGGACGTAATTCTGTAATTCAAGCAGACTCTTAGGAATCAAAGAAATTCTTTGATGATCCAATTGCCTACTTAAAAGAGAGGATTTTTTCCCCCTCTTCTGTTCTCTCTAGGATAACTGGTATTATTCATCTGAATAAAATGTGGCCTATAAGAGAAAGAAAGCATGCTCTATGCCTTTGCACTTGGTGTGTTTTTCTCCAGTGGACTTTCTTTCACTTACTTCATTAGAGAAAAATAAATGATTCTGCTCCTTAGTGTCACATATGGTCATGTCTAAGTGAGGCTTTATGTGTATCTTAAGACTCTTTTGGCTTAAAGGCAGCAAATGAAGTCTTCAGCTTCTTAAATCCTAGGGAGCACCATCTGAGTGCCAGAAACATGCTGGAAACTGACGACGGGCCTTTTGCTAATTGAAGTCCTGTCACCCCGCCCCCTTCGTTTCTGCACTCTGCTTTGCAGATGGTGACTGCCCTTTTCCATTTGGGCTTTTCCTTCCAAGCGAATCACGCCTGGTTTCTCTGCTCCATGTCAAGGAAGACAAAGGGACTGCTCAGTGGGATCAAGCACCTAGCATGCGCCTGGCATGTGGCAATGAGTCCTCAATACGTGGGATTATGATCTAAAAGGCAGTAAAAGGGGGATTTGTTGGAGTTCTGGTTCCCCAGGAGCAGACGGCGGCGACAGGAGTACTGGAGAACAAGGGATTTTCCGAAGGAGTGCAAGGGTGCTCCCCAGAGGAAGGGAAGGGCTCCGGAGAGGAGGGAAGGAGAGAGGGTGCAAGACAGCAAACTCTCAACCTCAGCCTAATCCCTGGGAGCTCTGGAGGGTGAATAAGCCTCAGCGACCAGATTGCCTACAGGCCTCCAGGCCTTATAGGGAGGGAGCTGGGTCTTTCATATTGCAACACTCCTGGGAAGGGAGTGAAATCCCAGACACGTCTGCTCTCAGTACAGGAGGGAGAAGTGGTTACAGAGGCTGGAGACAGCTCTGAGGAAAGTTGTAGGGCCAAGCTTCAGAAGCAAAGCCCATAGAAGCTAGGTGAAGGACACACAGAACCTACAAAAAGAAATCTGAGGTGGTTGGGGCGGGGCACCAAGCATGTCTGCTGCAAGGTCCAAGTAGGGCCTGCTTCATGGGCACGTGACCAGTGCAATTGCACAGGGTCCTACCCTCAGAGGGGTTCTGCACTTGGGATTCAGTGCTCTATAGTCATCATTTTGAAATTCTAATTTCGTCTTCATGTTTTGTAAGTGAAGTGTGAACAGAGAGTGGCGCATGTGCATCCCCTCCTCCCACTGCCCGACGTCCCCCTGGAATGGGTTCTTAGCCACTAGTGTAGCTGGTCTGACCCTGGTGCTTGGTGCCCACCTGGCCTTCCCCATTCCCCGTTGCCCAGCAACGGTTGCTGACCTGTGCTTGGACAGCCACTGTTGTGAGGGTATGGGTGTGGCGGGGGGAGGCCAGGATTCCACAGCTCCAGAGGGACATGTCTCCTGAGGTAAGGGAAATAAAAGCAAAAATAAACTATTGGGAGTATGTTAAAAGCAAAATCTTCTGCATGGCGAAAGGAACAGTCAAGAAAACTCTGCATGGCAAAAGGAACAGTCAATAAAACTAAGAGGCAACCTACAGAATGGAAGATATTTGCAAATGATATAGTCAATAAAAGGTTAGTATCCAAAAATGTAAAAAACTCACACAACTCAACACCCAAAAAACAAATAGTCCAATTAAAATGGGCAGAAGATATGAACAGACATTTCTCCAAAGAAGACATCCAGATGGCCAACAGACACATGAAAAGATGCTCAACATCACTCATCAGCAGGGAAATGCAAATCAAAACCACAGTGAGATACCTCTTCACACCCATCAGGATGACTAAAATTTAACAACACAAGAAAAAACAAGTGTTGGCAAGGATGTGGAAAAATAGGCATCCTCTTGCACCATTGGTGGGAATGCAAACAGTGTGGCCACTGTGGAAAACAGTACGGAGGTTCCCCAAAAGTTAAAAATAGAACAACCCTATGATCCAGAAATCGCACTACTGGATATTTACCCCCAGAACACAAAAACACTAATTCAAAGAGATACATGCACCCCGATGTTTATAGCAGCATTGTCAACAATAGCCAAATTAAGGAAATAGCCCAAATGCCCACTGACTGATTGATGGATGAAGAGATGTGGTATATACACAATGGAATATTATTCAGCCACAAAAAGAACAAAATCTTGTCATTTGCAATGACATGGATGGAGCTGGCAAGTATAATGCTAAGTGAAATAAGTCAGGCGGAGAGAGACAAATACCATATGATTTCACTCACATGTGGAATTTAAGAAATAAAACAAATGAGCAAATGAAAAAAAGAAGAGAGAGAGAGATAAACCAAGAAACAGACTCTTTTTTTTAAAAAATATTTTTTAAATAAACATATAATGTATTTTTATCCCCAGGGGTACAGGTCTGTGAATCGCCAGGTTTACACACTTCACAGCACTCACCATAGTCTCCCAATGTCCATCACCCAACCACCCTCTTCCATCTCCCCTCCCCCCAGCAACCCTCAGTTTGTTTTGTGAGATTAAGAGTCACTTATGGTTTGTCTCCCTCCTGATACCATCTTGTTTCATTTATTCTTCTCCTACACCCTTAACCCCCCCCCATGTTGCATCTCTACTTCCTCATATCAGGGAAATCATATGATACTTGTCCTTCTCTGATTAACTTATTTCACTAAGCATGATATCCTCTAGTTCCATCCATGTTGTCACAAATGGCAAGATTGCATTTCTTTTGATGGCTGCATAGTATTCCATTGTGTATATATACCACAACTTCTTTATCCATTCATCTGTTGATGGACATCTAGGTTCTTTCCATAGTTTGGCTATTGTAGACATTGCTGCTATAAACATTTGGGTGCACATGCCCTTTCGGATTACTACAAAGAAACAGACTCTTGGGGCGCCTGGGTGGCTCAGTGGGTTAAAGCCTCTGTCTTTGGCTCAAGTCATGATCCCAGGGTCCTGGGATTGAGCCCCACATCGGGCTCTCTGCTCAGCAGGGAGCCTGCTTCCTCCTCTCTCTGACTGCCTCTTTGCCTACTTGTAATCTCTGTCTGTCAAATAAACAAATAAAATCTTAAAAAAAAAAAAAGAAACAGACTCTTAACTATAGAGAACAAACTGATGGTTACTAGAGGGGAGGTGGGTGTAGGGGGATGTGTGAAATTGATGATGGGGATTAAGGAATGAGCTTGTCATGATGAGCACTGGGTGGTGTATGGAAGTGTTGAATCACAATGTTGTATACCTGAAACTAATATAACACTGGATGTTAACTATACTGGAACTAAAATAAATTTAAAAAGTAAACTATATAAAAAACTACTGATGTGCTATATGGTACAAAAATAACACAATAAAAAAAAGGAAAACTAAAGCTAATTCATCAAAGAAAAAGTAAAGATAAACAGGTGAAAATTAATTTTAATAATCTATTTTATTTAACCCAATATAGTCAAGATAATACCATTTCCAACTGTAAGCATTGTAAAAATTACGAGTGAGAACTCCTATATGTTTTTCACATAAAACCCTCAAAATCTAGTGTGCATTTCACACTCAAGACCCAACTTCATTTGGATATTAAATTTTTATTTGACATACTTAGTTCATGTTTAGATTCTATAAAAATTAGAGTTGAAGACAGATTCACCTATGCAAGATCTTTTTGCACATTTTTAATTTAATTTTTTCAGTGTTCCAAGATTCATTGTTTATGCACCACACCCAGTATGCAAGATATTCTAAGCAAACTTAAAAGCTTCCCAGTAACTACATCAAGCATTTATTTTTCCATTTAAATGTAAAATTAATTAAAGGAATAGAACATAAAAAATTCATTTCCTCCAGTGCTCTAGGCATATTTCAAGTGCTCAAGAGCTAAACATAGACAGTTACCACTGCAATGGACAGCACGGCTCCAACATACGGAGACAGAGGCAGCTGTGGGAAGCTTTCTGGCAAGGGTCTTGAGATGAACTGGGAAAGAGTCAAAGGATCAGAAGCGAGGCAAGAGGAAGGGCTACAGGAGGCAACACCAGCATCTTCTCAAGTGCGGAGCCAAAGCATGTTACTGTCTTTCCAGTAAAGAGTTATTGGGTGCCAACTATGCCTTAGGCCCTGTTTTGAGTGTTGGAAGTATGGGAGTTGTCCTTGCCCTTGATTTCATGTTTGTTGTATATGTGGCCAGGGTCTGGGTGGAAGACAGATTGTAAACATATCTATTAGATTGCTGTGGCTGTTAAAACAAAGTATCACCAACTGGATGGCTTAGAACAGAAATCCAATTTCTCCCAGCTCTAGAGGCTCTATGTCTTAAATCTGTAGGGGCGGCAGTAAGCCCATGGTCCCTCTGAAGGTCTCCCGGGGAGAACACTTCCCTGCCCCTTCCTAGTTTCTCAGCCTCAGATGTTCATTGCCTTTTGGCAGCATAACTCCAATCTCTGCCTCTGACTTCACATGGCTGATATCTGTCTCTGTGTTTGGGTCTATGTCCAAATTTCCCTCTTCTTATAAGGACACCTGTCTATTGAACTAAGGGTCCACTGTACTCCAGTACTATGTACAGGTATCTGAGGTAAGGACTTCAAATGTATCTTTTGTGGGGGGATACAGTTCAACCAATAGCAACACGTAATGCTGTAAAAATAAGGTCAATAATTTCAGAAAGTGCTTCAGTGAAAATAAGACAGGACAATAGGATGAAGAATGATGGGTAGAAACTGGGCTGGAGCTAAATCTCATGGGAGGAAGCATAAGCTGAAGAAATAAAGGAGAGATATACCCACAGTCTGCCATCTGGGCCAGATGTGCCCAAGGATTGACAGTCATTTCACTTTCTCCTCCTTGACCCTCCTTGTTTTGCAAGGGGATTCCAGCCAGTGGCCAAAGGGAGTTGGAAGCTCTGGGGAGTTTGGTGTTCCCTGTGGTATGTGAGTACCCTCCACTCTTACTCTATTGCTCTTTCTTCAGCTCCTTGTTAAGCTTGTGAATTAAGAATCACCACAAACAAGGATGAACTAGTCAGCCAGCACTTTATCCCCACTACGTGCACAGTAACCCAAGAACAACTACGAAGGTGGGCAAGACAACTTGGCCTCAAACCCATTTCTCTGAGACTCTGTCAAGTGGGCATGGACCCGGATTGCCAATAAGTGTTATCATGGTGTCCCCACTCAGGTATTTTCCCTTCCTTTTCTTTGACTTAAACTTGATTTTATTCACATCTAAGCTGTACACTCTGGTTCAAGTCCCCATTGGACCAAGTCTGGGATCATAAGAGCTGTCCATGGAAAGGAAACGGGGCATAACAGCAGGCTCTGAACATTACTTTTGAGTTAATTCTGTTGTGAATCTGCAGTTAAATTATTCTCTATGGCAACATATGCACAAAGATAATCGAAAAAGTTAGAATAAAAATAAAAAACCTCACTCCTTCAAAAACAAAACCAAATTTAAAACCCCAACCAACCAACCAACCAACCAAACAAACAAAAAACAAAATGCTGCCATCCCCTTCGCCATAACAAACACCAATTCCAGATGGACTAAAATTTAAGCAGGAAAAGTAAAACTTTCCTAGAAAAACAAGTAAAGAGGGGCACCTGGGTGGCTCAGTCGTTAAGTGTCTGCCTTCAGCTTGGGTCATGGTCCCGGAGTCCTGGGATTGAGCCCTGCGTGGGGCTCCCTGCTTGGTGGAGAACCTGCTTCTCCCTCTCCCACTCCCCATGCTTGTGTTCCCTCTCTCACTGTATCTCTCTGTCAATAAATAAATAAAATCTTTAAGAAAAAAAAGAAAAGCAGGTAAAGAGTTCTAACACCCAATTTCAATGTGTGTGTATGTGTGTGTGTGTGTGTGATTTTTCCCGCACCACCAAGCAATTCTTGGACACCAGCTACTGTCCTACAATTCAACTCAATTCTGACACTATCTACCCAGAGATAACATCAGATTGCACAAGTTAAGCGCTCAGTCCCACAAGACTGTGCCCTACCTCTGATGCCAGCTGCAAGCGCCAGGGGTCACCTGTACTCTGACTGCCAGCCTACAGATCTGAGGTTCCAACAGCCTCCACCTTGGATTTGATTAATTTGCTAGAGTGGCTCACAACCCAGGGACCCATTTTATTTACTAGGTCACCAGTTTATTGTGAAAGGATATGATTCAGGAACAGCCAGATGGAAGAGAGGCAGAGGGCAAGGCATGGGGAAGAAGTGTGGCGCTTCCAGGCCCCCTCCAGGTGCGCCAGTCTGCCCCACACTTCGGTGTGTTCACCAACCTGGAAGCTCTCTGAACTTCACTCTTTTTGGTTTTTATCATCATGATTGATTAAATCACTGGCCATTGGTGGTTGTACACAGTCTCCAGCCCCTTGCCAGTCTCCCATCGTTGGAGGTCAGGGGGTGGGACTGAAAGTTCCAACTTAATCACATGGTTGGTCCTCCTGGCAATCAACCCCCATTTGTAGGATCTTTCCAAAAGTCACCTCACTAACATAAACAAAGGACATCTTTGTTGCTCTCGTCATTGAGGAAATTCCTAGGGCTTTAGGCGCTTTATGACAGAAATGGGGAGGAAGACCACATACGTATTTCTTATTATAAATCACAGGATCTTAATAGGAAAATATTTTTCTAATCTTTTTAAAAAGATTTTATTTATTCATTTGAGAGAGAGAGGGAGACAGAGAGAGCACAAGCAGGGGGAGAGGCAGAGAGAGAGGGAGAAGCAGACTCCACACTGAACTGGGAGACTGATGTGGGGACCTTGATCTCAGGACCTGGAGATCATGACCTGAGCCAAAGGCAGATGCTTTACCATCTGAAGCACCCAAGTGCCCCAATATTTTCTTAATCTTGACATGAAGTCTCCCTTAAAGAATGGCAATGAAGTCAGAAATAGTAAAATATTGAGAGATTTGACTTTACCAAAAACACTAAACACCTTTCAGGTGGCCAAAAATACTATAAATTAAAAGACAGATACTAACTCTGTCTTTGGAAAAATATGCAACATATATGACAGGAAAAAATGTGGGGTATTAGCTACCATATAACAGTCTCCAAATCAATAAAACAAACAGCTCAATAGAAAAAATGGGCAAAAGACGGACATAAACAATCAGTTCTTTCTTTTTAAAGATTTATTTATTTATTTGAGAGAGAGAGAGAGAGAGCATACGAGTCAGGGGAGGGGAAGAGGGAGAGAATCTTCAAGCAGACTCTGCACTGAGCATGGAGCCCGACCTGGGGCTCCATCCCACGACTAATGAGATCACGACCTGAGCCGAAACTAAGAGTTGGACACTTAACCAACTGAGGCACTGAGACACCCCAATAATCACTCAATCAATTTATTTATTTAAGATTTTATTTTATTTTTTAAAAAGATTTTATTTATTTATTTGATAGACACAGAACACAAGTAAGCAGAGAGGCAGGCAGAGAGAGAGAGAGAGGAGGAAGCAGGCTCCCCGCTGAGCAGAGAGCCCGATGAGAGTCTCGCTCCCAGGACCCTGGGGTCATGACCTGAGCTGAAGGCAGAGGCTTAATGCACTGAGCCACCCAGGTACCCCTAAGATTTTATTTATTTGTTAGAGAGAGAGACTGAATAAGCAGGGGGAGGGGCAGGAAGAGAGAGAAGCGGACTCCCATGTTAAGCAGGGAGCCTAAGGCTGGACTTGATCCCAGGACCCCAGGATCATGACCTGACCCAAAGGCAGATGCCTAACCAAATGAACCACCCAGGAGCCCCCAACAATCAGTTCTTAAAAGCAGTTCAAATGGTCAATGTCTAAATGAACATAGCTCGACTTTGTTAATAATGCAAGAATGCAAATTTAAATAAGAACATATAAATTTTGACTTATTGGTTGCTAAAGACCAAAAAGATTGGCAATGCCCAGGATTGTGATGATATGAGGAAAGGGGTCCTCACACATTACTGGTGGAAATCTAAATTCATACAAATTCACACTTCAGCAACATTCATCTTAGTGACTAATGGGCACATCTTTTGCCCAAGAAATTCTGCTTCCAGAAATGTATCCTGACAATGTAACCAAGCAAATGAGCAAAGATACTGGGAGTCTTATCACAACATGGTAATAATGAAAAAAAGGAAACCACTCAAAAGCCCAACACTAGGGGACTGGATTACTACATGATGCTCCATCTGTGTAATGGCGGCTCCCACTGCCATTCGTAAGAGTGAAATAAGCGTAGAGACATGAGAACATGCTCATGATGTATTTGATTTTAAAACCAAGTTTTGGAATACTGAGTACAGTAGGATCCTAATTTGGCTTCAAAAGATGATCTGAAAATGTTTTGTTAAGAGCAGTTTCTTCTAGAGAGTGAATTAGGGAAGATACTATTGTTTCTTTCAAGGCAATGGCAGGTAGGGTTTCAGAGCCAGACTTCTGGGGTTGGACGGTGGGGTTCCAATTCTGGCATTCCTATTTACTAGCTTTCTATCACTAGGCTTGTTTCTTAATCTCTTTCAGCTTCTGTTGCTTCATCTTTTAAACTGGGCCCAGACACAGTGTCTAGGTCCCAGCGTTCTTGTTAAGATTCAGAACCCTATGTGTTGGTTCATTTCAGCACAGTGTTAGCAAATGCCCAGGGTTCAGTACATGTTAGCTATCGTTATGACCTCTTTCTATATGCCTTGCATTTTACAACAAACATCTATTGCTTTAACTGTGAAAAAACAACACATATACGTGGTGACCAAAAAGTGGAAACATAGGCATATGTGCATATAAAATGGCTTATTGGTGTTCTATCACAATATAAAAAACCAGCATCCCTGAGTCCTGACTTTATGACCCACCCTGCCTATTTACTCCTTTTTCTCTAGTTTTTTAAAAAATTGAGGTGAAACTCACATAACATAAAATTAACCATTTAAAAACTGAACAATTCAGTGGCATTTAATACATCCACAATATTATACAGCCACTACTACTTGTATTAAGATCCAAGGTATTTCTTTCTTTCTTTCTTTTTTTTTTTTTTAAAGATTTTACTTATTTGACAGAGAGAGAGAGCACGCGAGAGAGCGTGCACAAGCAGGGGAAGCAGCAAGCAGAGGGAGAAGCAGACTCCCTGCTGAGCTGGGAGCCTGATTCAAGACTCAATCCTGGCACCCCAGTATCATGACCTGAGCCAAAGGCAGCTGCTTAACCCACTGAGCCACCCAGGAGCTCCCCAAATATTTCCATCACCCCAGAGGGGAAGTCCTTATGTATTAAGCAGTCACCCCTCAATCCCTTCTCCTCCCCTGCCCTTGGAAAACCATCTGCTTTTTTGTCTTTATGGATTTACTTATTCTGGATATATATTTTTAAAGATTTCATTTATTTATTTGAGAGAGAGAAAGAATGAGAGAGAGCAAGCATGAGAGGAGAAATGTCAGAGGGAAAAGTAGACCCCCTGCTGAGCAGGAAGCCCGATGTGGGACTCAATCCAGGGACTCTGGGATCATGACCTGAGCTGAAGGCAGTCACTCAACCAACTGAGCCACCCAGGTGCCCTATTCTGGATATTTTTAATACATTGAATCATACAATATGTGTTTGGCTTCTTCCATTCAGAATCATGTTTTTGAGGTCCACCCACGCTGGAGCAGGTGTCAGACCATTATTCCTTTTGATGGCTGCATAATACTCCACTGTAGGGCTATAGTATATATTTGCTTACCCATGTATTTATTGATGGACATTTGGGATCTTCCCACCTTTTGGCTATTGTGAACTGTGCACGTGCAAGTTCCTGCTTGAATGTATCTTTCAATTCTTTTGAATAGATATCTACTAATGGTGTTTCTCGGTCAAACGGTAATTCTAGGTTTAACTTTTTGAGGAAATGCCACTGTTTCCCACAGCAGCCAAACCATTTTATGTTCCTATCAGCAACACATAAGAGTTCCAATCTCTCCACCTTCTTTCCAACACTTGTTCTTTTTCATTTTTTGGGGTTCTAGCCATCCTAGTGGGTGAGAAGTAGCATATCTCATTGTGGTTTGGATTTGCATTTCTCTAATGGCGGATGAAGTTGAGCGCCTTTTCAGGTGTTGGGGGCTCCTTGTATATCTCATTAGGAGAAATGTCTGTTTAAGCCCTTTACCCATTTTTTTTTCAGTTGGGTTGCCTTTTTGTTGTTGAATTATAAGAGTTCTTTATATATTCTGGATGTGTATTTGCTTTTGAAAACAGAGTATGACATAGCCTTTGAAGAATTAACTCAGATCCTCCAAGAAGCCGAACTTCCCCAGGTAGAACTTTATTTCTCCACAATCAGAGAACACGCAACGAAGACTGTATGTAGCCCACAAATCCTAAACTAGTTGCCATCTTGCTCTTTATGGAAAATGTCTGCTGACACGTGGACTGCAGATTCCTCAAGGGCGGGGATCCCTCTTAGCAGAGGCTTAAACGCTTCAAACGATGGCCTGTGGTTACTGAAAATTCTGGGGTTTTGCCTTTAATGTAAAATGAAGGAATACATTTTGGAAAAAATTCTTTCCCAAATGATTATGACCAAAAGAATTCTGACCTTCACATTTATTTATTTGAGCCCTTTACTTGTCTGCAATATCTGAACACCTTATGATCCGGTAAAGCAGAAGAGACAAAGTGTTCCTATAATTTTGTTCACCAAATATTGCAGCTGAGCTCTTAGGAAATGATTTGAAAAACCATGTACGTGCTTGGAAGCCCTGACGTCTGAAACACAGCATTAAGACCAAAAACACCATTATCATTTGGTCTGTGGCTGTTCTCATTTGTGGCCGTGGAAACACCAGGGTTATAGGCACAAAGTGCCACTCAGTTTATGGCCCGGAAACTAGAGCCAGCAATTACCTGGAGGATAGCAGAGGCCTGTAAATGTCTCGGCTCTTACCTGAAAAGGTTTCAGACTGATGGAGGAAATGTGCTTAAAAATAATGCATCTGTTTCAGAGTTCCCCAAATGGGGACATCTCCACATCGCGATTTGCCCCTTCAGCTCGGCTTCTCCCTATGGCAGAAGGCACCTTGCCCTTTGCTTAGCTGTTTTACCTTGATTTTTTCAGTCCTGGCTTGAGCATCTCTCAGGCCTTGACCATCAGATGGACCTGAGGAGCTGATCGCTGCCAATGGACACTGTGTTAGCCTCCAGTCTTCTGTGGGAATGGCTGAGGTCTGGATTTGATTCTAATTAAAAGCAGACAGGGATCATGGAGGTGAAATCAGCAGAGAAATAGGAGTCTGTCTGTACGGTCGTTGGTCCGGCATATTTGTGGGGGCGGGGCCGTGGGGTGGTGGAGTGTATCAGCAGGAAGCCGGGAAGCAGATATCCTTGATGCCATCAGCAAACCTTTTATATAAAGGGCCAGATAAGTAAATATTTCCACATTTGCAGGCCTGCCAGTCTCTGTTGGAACTGTTTAACTCTACCACTGCCTAGATCGGAGAAATAGGGGGGCTCAGCTTCAATAAAACTTTATGCACACAAAGGGCTGTGGGCTAGATTTGGCCAATGCACGTCTACACGGTCTGTCTGAAGTCTGGCTGCTGTGTTTCTTCCTCCTGCTCCCACCCTTTCGAGCATTTCTGTGTTTACAACCCACCTAAGAAAGGGGACCGGGGGAAGGAAGAGAGACGCTGTTCACTCCGCGGAGCCCATTTTCTGTTATGATTCTGCTAATGCATTCATCCGGGGACAAGGCTAAAGTCATGGCTAATGTGGGATTGTTGATCCATGGAGATCTGGACACATTTCTGTAGCAGATTTAACTGGAAGAATCAAGAACTGCCATTTATAGGCCCAAAGGAAATGGGGAGGAAATTTTTCTCAAGACTGTGTGTCCGCCACTTTTTCTTTGATTGATAATGATTTTGGTTCCTATCTTGTTTGTTTTCTCTTAGTAAATTCTATGTTAATGATCTGGGCATGGTTTCCGTGTAGATCATTCAGTCGTATGCTGGGTTTTCCTTTCCTAACATGAGTACACCCAAGATGGCCTTTAATAACTTCTCAGAAGACCCTGGAGTAGTAGCATGGAATGGTCTTTTGTCATGCATTTTAACACTATCAGAGGGGCATATGCATGTTGAGATGACAGTAGTTGGAACAGTGTTGAGCTAGTATAAGAAAGAACAGGCAGACAAATAGGATGGCTTGGAAATACCCTCCATCTTTACCCTCATTATAGGTCCCATTTTTGACCTTATTTATTTATCTTTTTTTTTTTGCTTTTTTTGGGCCCTTATTTAGAGACCAGTGTTCACAAAAGAGAAAAGAATATTCACAAATCAGTGGTGGAAAGGGTGGATTATGTAATAAATGATGATGGAAAAATTGAATTCAGAAGAACAATTTGAAAAGAAAACAGTTTAGGACTTTGCCTCATACCATACACTGAATAAATTCCACACGCTATGAAGGGTTAAATGTAAGATATGCAGTGTAATAGAATCCAGGAGAAAATATGGTTGACTCTTCCAATGCTCTCTCTGTAGGAACCACCTTTCCATGCATAAAGCAAAGGGAGGTACCAAAATGGAAATGCTGTTAGATTTCCACATTTATGACAATCTCTAATCTCCAATCAATTTATAAAATTTAAAATCATCTCTACAATTGAAAATATAAAAAATAAAATTAAAAGATCAATAAACAAGGAAAATATTGGCCAAGAAGAAGACTTAATATGCCTACTACATAAGAAATCACGTGACTTTAAAAAACAAACAATATTCAGTAACGAATCAGAAGAGGGCACATGACAGAAATGGAAACCGTCAGTGAACATACAAAGTTGTCCAACTTCACTAGTAGTTCAAGAAATACAGAGTAAAACATGATACTAATTTTCGTCCATCCAATCATTCAAGGTAAAAAGTGATAACAGAACTGGCAAAGGGGGCGCCTGGGTGGCTCAGTGGGTTAAGCCGCTGCCTTCGGCTCAGGTCATGATCTCGGGGTCCTGGGATCAAGTCCCACATCAGGCTCTCTGCTCAGCAGGGAGCCTGCTTCCTCCTCTCTCTGTCTGCCTGCCTCTCTGCCTACTTGTAATCTCTCTCTGTCAAATAAATAAATAAAATCTTAAAAAAAAAAAAAAGAACTGGCAAAGGTACAGTGAGATGGACACTTTTGGACACAGGTGTGGGGCACTATATGCCTTTCTATAAAGTAACTTAGCAGTGTGTGTTCATAGCTTGATATTCATATTCTCTGGCCTAGGTGGTCAGGGCTAGGTATTTATTAGGAATCTATCCAAAGAAAATGATCAGAAATTTAACAAAAATTTTCTGCAGATGACTGATACAATATTTTTTTAAAACTGGGGAGAAAAACATGGGTTAGCAAACTACGGCCTGTGGGTCCACCACCTGATGCAGCCTGTAAGCTAAGAGTGCATTTTTGGGAAGATTTTTATTTATTTATTAAAGAGAGAGAGAGAAAGAGTGAGCAGGGGGAGGGGTAGAGGGAGAAACAGACTCCCCACTGAGCATGGAGCCCCATGTGGGGACTTGATGTGGGGCTTGATCCCAGGACCCTGAGATCACAACCTGAGCTGAAATCAAGAGTCAGACTGTTAACTGACTGAGCCACCCAGGTGCCCCAAGAATGATTTAAATGTTTGAAAAAAAATTCAAAGGAAGAATACTATTTCATGACATGTAATAATTACATGAAAATTCTACTGGAACCCAACCATACCCATTCATTGACACAGTGTCTATGACTGCTGTGTACTTTAGCAGGGGACCCGAGTCATTGGACAGAGGCTGAAGGGTGTGCAAAGCCTCAAATACTTGCTATTTGGTGCTTTTTGGAAATACTTGGCTCTGGCTTTTTGCCAAGTGCTGGTATAATAAATAATAGAATGCTTACATGGTATAATATTTGTAGCCATTAAAATGATATTTGCAGTTAGTTTTTAGTAACCCAGAAAATACTCATAACATCTTGTTGAGTGAAAAAATCTAGAATAGAGCTATTTATACTAGAGTTTCATAAGGAGTATTCTGTTGGCTAATAACAGAATTCATGTATTGGGAAATCTGACTTTAAAAACTTATGCAGGACCTCTCCTGGCTTTTACTATGCTGATTTTCAGGGTGAATCTCTATGAGGGAGAATATGGTATCCTATATTCCCCAATTTTTTATTCATGGATTGCAATGTTTCATGGAACATAATCTTGGAAATGTTGATTTATATGTAATAGTTTCCATTATTCTAAAGTATATTGTATATTCACATGTGCATGCACACACGAGATAAAAATGAGTCAAAGCATTGACTGTTTGTTTCTTGGTGATAGGATTATAGATAATTTTGGGGGGTTGTATTTTTATGTATTTTGTAGAACAAGCATGAATTAATTAACAGAATATGGACTGATGTCTGTTAAAGGAAGAAGATTCTGGAATCAAAGTAGAACCCTTGAGTCAGTAAGAAATATGTAGAATACTGTGTTCATGTAGCAAAATTTCAAGGCATTCTCATTTTATCCAGTCTGTTTTCTCACCTGGTCCTTTTATTTTCTATGTATTTATGTATGTGCATATTTAGGTAGATACCATTTAAAATAAGTGACTAGATTGCTTAGGACAGGTTTCATATTTTAATAGAGAAGCTAATCTTGTTTTTTGCTTCCAGGTAAGTAAGAAGCATCATTTCATCCCAGTCAAACTGGACCAGTTCCTTCCTTCCTTCCTTCCTTCCTTCCTTCCTTCGTTCTCCTTCTTCTTTCTTCTCCCCCTCCTACTCCTCTCCTCTCCCTCCCCCTCTTTCTTCTTCTTCTTCTTCTTTTTTTAAAAAATTAAACTCCAGAGGCACATGGGTGGCTTAGTGGGTTAAAGCCTCTGCCTTTGGCTTGGGTCATGATCTCAGGGTCCTGGGATCGAGCCCCACATTAGGCTCTCTGCTCAGCGGGGAGCCTGCTTCCTCCTCTCTCTCTCTGCCTCTCTCTGCCTACTTGTGATCTCTGTCTGTCAAATAAATAAATAAAATCTTTAAAGAAAAAATAAAAAGTAAACTCTACTCCTACCGTGGGGCTGGAACTCACAACTCCAAGATCAAGAGTCATATGCTTCAGCTCCACTGGCTGAGCCAGCCAGATGCCCCCTCTTTTTTCTTAAGTAGAAGACTAGTTTTTCATTTTTATTTCTTTTAGAGAGGGAGAGAGGCGCAGAGGGAGAGGGAGAGAATCTTAAGCAGATTCCCCTCTTAACATGGAGTCCTACTTGAGGCTCACCACCCTGAGATCATGACCCAGGCCAAAACTGAGAGTCCGACGCTTAACTGACTGATTTCCTTTTTCTGTTCCAGGATGCAATCCAGGATACCACACTGCATTTAGTAAACTGGTTTCTTTTAATTCACTAAAAACTTTAAAGAGTGAGCTCCAAGTCAGTTATGTCATTTATCAGACCTAAGTATGATTAAAGTATCTGGCTGTCCCTTGTTAAATTCCTTTAGGTGGGCAGGAGGTGTCCAGGAGACCCCTGCTTAGGTTTCCAGACTTTATATGGCATGTGCTCTGGAGAAAGAGCTTTCAAATTTACAAGGAATTTTTACAAATATCTCAATCTGTCATCGCAGTCATCCCATGGAGGAGGCAAGGCTCATGTCAGTATGTTCTTTCCCACTTTATGGGCTGAAGGATGAGACCTAGAGACAGGTACACCTGTATACTTGCCCAGGCTCTCATGCTCAGAAGGACCCTGTGTTGGTTTAAGGCTCTGGTGCAACCTTTTTGAAATACTTCCACATCTATGAACAAGAAGCCCTGCTTTTTCATTGTGTAAGGGTCCCTGCAAATTATGAAGCAGGTCTTGCCCAGAAGAGCTTGCCTGGCTCACCCGAGGGCACACGGAATTGGAGCAGTTGAGTAAATGATTGTGTTCTCTGACTTGGAGTTTATGCTTCCTTCTTCTACCCTATGAGCTGCGTCCACCTTGGGACCTATGATCTTGCACCCAGCCTTATCGTCCATCCCCCGAATTCCCCAAAACTTTACTTTTCTGGCTCTGTATCAAGATGCCTCAGTATTTTCGCCTGTGATTTTTGCCTTGGCAACTTCGACTTCTGTTTGAAAAACAAATCAATCTGAAAACTTGCTTACCTGTGGTTTAGACAAACTGCTCTGCTAATTTCTGTTCATAATAATTTCTTAGTGGTGGCCGCGGCCTCAGCAGCTCTGCATATCATATTTATTAAACAGGTTTAAAATAAAATAAAATTGGATCTATTTTGTTTTCAAGGTTGGTTAATTAGCTCATGCTGTTGTCAGACCTGAACTGTGAATTACAACTCTTTTCCTGAGGGGAGATATTAATTTTTCTACAGACATGGAAACATGTGGCTGAGCAGTTTTATTTTATTTTATTTTAAAAAAGATTTTATTTATTTGACAGAGAGAGAGAGAGAGATCACAAGTAGGCAGAGAGAGAGGAAGGGAAGCAGGGTCCCTGCTGAGCCGAGAGCTTGATGTGGGGCTGGATTCCAGGACCTGAGATCATGACCTGAGCTGAAGGCAGTGGCTTAACCCACTGAGCCACCCAGATGCCTGAGCAGTTTGATTTTAAAATCAGGGAGCAGTGCTTGGTCGCAGATAGTCAGGGTAATACTTAGTGGTCTGGATGGCAGATTCATATTACCTGTGTGGGCCCCGAAAGCACTTGATAATATCATTCCATGTTTTTTTTAAATTTATAGGTGTATGTATTTTTTAAAAAAGATTTTATTTATTTATTTGTCAGAGAGAGAGAGAGCATACAAGCAGGCAGAGTGGTAGGGAGAGGCAGAGAGAGAAGCAGGCTCCCCGCTGAGCGAGGAGCCTGATGTGGGACTTGATCCCAGGACCTTAGGATCATGACCTGAGCTGAAGGCAGCAGCTTAACCCACTGGACCACCCAGGCACCCCAGATGCGTATATTTTTTCCCCAGTTCCTTTTTTAAAAAATTTCTTTTCACCGTAACAGAATTCATTGTTTATGCACCACACCCAGGGCTCCATGCAACCTGTGCCGTCTCTAATACCCACCACCTGGTTCCCCCAACCTCCCACCCCCCACCTCTTCAAAACCCTCAGATTGTTTTTCAGAGTCCATAGTCTCTCATGGTTCACCTCCCCTTCCAATTTCCCTCAACTCCCTTCTCCTCTCCATCTCCCCTTGTCCTCCATGCTATTTGTTATGCTCCACAAATAAGTGAAACCATATGATAAGAGACTCTCTCTGCTTGACTTACTTCACTCAGCATAATCTCTTCCAGTCCTGTCCATGCTGCTACAAAAGTTGGGTGTTCATCCTTTCTGATGGAGGCATAATACTCCGTAGTGTATATGGACCACATCTTCCTTATCCATTAGCCCAATGAAGGGCATCTTGGTTCTTTCCATAGTTTGGCGACCGTGGACATTGCTGCTATAAACATTGGGGTACAGATGGCCCTTCTTTTCACGACATCTGTACCTTTGGGGTAAATACCCAGGAGTGCAATTGCAGGGTCATAGGGAAGCTCTATTTTTAATTTCTTGAGGAATCTCCACACCGTTCTCCAAAGTGGCTGCACCAACTTGCATTCCCACCAACAGTGGAAGAGGGTTCCCCTTTCTCCACATCCTCTCCAACACACGTTGTTTCCTGACTTGCTAATTTTGGCCATTCTAACTGGTGTAAGGTGGTATCTCAATGTGGTTTTAATTTGAATCTCCCTGATGGCTAGTGATGATGAACGTTTTTTCATGTGTCTGTTAACCATTTGTATGTCTTCTTTGGAGAAGTGTCTTGTTCATGTCTTCTGCCCTTTTTTGGACATGATTATCTGTTTTGTGTGTGTTGAGTTTGAGGAGTTCTTTATAGATCCTGGATATCAGCCTTTTGTCTGTACTGTCATTTGCAAATATCTTCTCCCATTCCGTGGGTTGCCTCTTTATTTTGTTGACTATTTCCTTTGCTGTGCAGAAGCTTTTGATCTTGACAAAGTCCTAAAAATTCATTTTCACTTTTGTTTCCTTTGCCTTTGGAGACATCTTGAAAGAAGTTGCTGTGGCCGATATCAAAGAGATTACTGCCTATGTTCTCCTCTAAGATTCTGATGGATTCCTGTCTCACGTTGAGGTCTTTTATCCATTTTGAGTTTATCTTTGTGTACGGTGTAAGAGAATGGTCGAGTTTCATTCTTCTACATATAGCTGTCCAGTTTTCCCAGCACCATTTATTGAAGAGACTGTCTTTTTTCCACTGTATATTTTTTCCTGTTTTGTCGAAGATTAATTGACCATAGAGTTGAGGGTCCATATCTGGGCTCTCTACTCTGTTCCACTGGTCTATGTGTCTGTTTTTATGCCAGTACCATGCTGTCTTGGTGATCACAGCTTTGTAATAAAGCTTGAAATCAGGTAAGGTGATGCCGCCAGCTTTATTTTTGTTTTTCAACATTTCCTTAGCGATTCGGGGTCTCTTCTGATTCCATACAAATTTTAGGATTATTTGCTCCAGCTCTTTGAAGAATGCCGGTGGAATTTTGATCGGAATGGCATTAAAAGTATAGATTGCTCTAGGCAGTATAGACATTTTAACAGTGTTTATTCTTCCGATCCAATAATTTTTAAAATTATGTTATATTAGTCTCCATACAGTAAAGCATTGGTTTTTGATGTAGTGCTGCATAGAGCACTGGGTGTTATATGCAAACAATGAATCATGGAACATTCCATGGCTCTCGAGAGAGGTGAGGGCTTCCTCCTGGCTTTGTTTCATAGACAGAAATAGTGGTTTTTTCTGGGACCAAAGGTCTGGATTGATCCATTCTGCCTTAATTTTAGTCCTATAAAGGTCCGGTTTTATGGGTGCTGGTTGTCCAACAGAGTTCTCCCACAGTCATGCTCACGTTTAATTTACAGAAGCAACCAAAATAATTTAGGAAAGAAAGGAAGAGAGGGAGTAGAGATTGTGCAAGTTTAAAAATACTTCTGGATGGAAAAATGTATGATTAAAAATGCAATGGACAAGATAGAGTCAAATAGGCACAGTATATATGACAGGCAGAAACTTATTACCTCCAATTTTCAAAGAACTCTCACAAACTGATTGGAAAAATGACACAATAGAAAAGAACCTTTGTATTTATAGTTATAGAAACTCAAATGCAAGTGATTAGTAAACTAATGAAAGGAGGCTTAACCTTGTCAGGGTTCAAAGAAATGTGGATTTGAAGAACAATTTTCATTTGTCCAGTTGCAAAAAAGTAAAAGATTGATAACGTTCAGTATTGGTGACAATCTGAGAAAACAGACATTTGTGTATTGCTGTGGGAAAGCAGATGTAGCACCTTTATGGAAAGCTATCTTTTTATGTTTGTAAAAATGAGAAAACAGATATGCTTTCGGCCCAGCAATGCCAGCTATGGTGATCTATCCTACAGATTAAACAGACCATAATGGAAGGCATAACTATAGGCAGCTTTTTCTTGTAGTGATAAAATAGGAAACAACACGAATGTTCCTCAGCAGAAAAATGGCTAAATTAATCGTGCAACATCTTACTTGGAATGATTACTAGAAAAATGAATTATATCTATATATATTGACTTAGATGTAGGGATATATTATGAAGTAAGGGGGAAAAATCTAGGAAAAATAGCATATGATGCAAGTTTGGAAAAAAAATTAGACTCTCTCTCTCACCTGCCTGTGTTTGTATTCCAGCATAGTAAGAAATGTAGCAGAATATGCCTTGAATTATTATTATTGGATATCTTGGGGGTTTGATTGAACTGGGGGATAGAAAATGTGTGGTAAGGACTTAGCACTATATCTATTATAGTCAACATTTTAAGTAAATAGAGTATGGGGGCACTTGGGTGGCTCAGCTGGTTAAGTGTCTGGCTTTTGATTTCAGCTCAGGTCACGATCTCAGGGCTGTGAAATTGAGCCCTGCATCAGGCTCTGCGCTGAGCATGGAGCCTGCTTAAGATTCTCTTTCTCCTTTTCCTTCTGCCCCTCTGCCCAATGAATGAATGAATGAATGAATGAAGTATGTCATTGTGTTTCAATTACAAATGTACAAATGCTTTTTGTTATAAAGCAATGCAAAATAACATTACATTTTTCTAAAAAAATAAAAAAGGACTGTCAATTTTTGAATGCCTACCTGTGTCCTATTTGTGTGTGTGTGTGTGTGTGTGTCCTTATATGTATCTCTCTCTACATTATGTATTGGCATAAAAAATACATATAGCTTAGGATCTTGCCTTAGTCACTCTTTTTAAGTGGGGGGGCAGGGGCAGAGGGAGGGAGAGAGAATCTTAAGTAGGCTCCACGCCCAGTGCAGAGACCAACATGGGACTTGATCTCATGACCCTGAGATCAGGACCTGAGCCAAAATCAAGAGTCAGTCACTCAACTTGACTGAGCCCCGTAAATGCTCCAGAATCTTGCTTTAGTCACTTAATTGCATTTCCCACGGCATTTTAAGATCCTCCATAATAAATACATTTTTTAGTATTATAATTTTTAATGTCTGAATGGTATTTAATTTAAGTGAAATATCATGATATTTTATCTTAACCGTTCCCCTAATGTTAAGCATATGTTATTTGTAGTTTTTGCTATTATGGTTCTTGCTGCATGAATGCCTCTATGCTTATTATTTTAATTCTGTTGACTCATTTAAAAATATGTTCTCTAATATATGATTATTATTCAAACTATATAGGACTATTCATTGATCTTGTTACACCCTGCCTTAGCTATGGGATTTTACACAGATATTTGAATTGAGCTTCACTGTAATCCCTTTCTGTCTGTGGGCAAACCTTCTAAAGGCAGATCTGAAAATAATTTGCAAAGTGTTGCTTTCCTCCATGTTTTACTGATATCCCAACATAAGGGCACACATTGCCACTTGTTCATTATAGGTGGAAATTTTAAATGTAACAAAATGCTTATAATAGCTGAAAGGATCTCTTAAGCAGAATTTGACAGCACTATTGAAAATAATAACAGTAATTTGCATTTATCTGATATTCCACTGCGTGACTCCACTTTCTGTTTTAGAATAATGCATTGACATAGAATTTCTTATGCTGCTTTGCTGCCAGCTCTGTACACATTGTTTAAGGAACCTTTTTCACTTGCCTGAGTTACAATAGTTTATTGGTGGATACTGGAAAGAACTAGGGCCCTCTGTCACTGATGTTACCATACATCAACATTTCCTGTTTTTCTGACATATCCCTTTATCGTAGGTTCTCTTCCATGTTTAGGAGGGGATTTCGCAAACACCAGTAGGATTTGAGAAACCAACCCCTGACACCCCCCGCTGCCGCTCTTCTCTATTGACACCCCGAGGGTTGAAAATTCAGGTCTTTCATTCTGATCTTTTTGTCTCTTATAAATGACTCAACTATATGCATGAGTCAACGGATGTGCATGGCTGGACTGTTTTCTATTACCTTTGGGGCTTGCCACGTAGGGTTGGACCTTGTCCTTCTTTCTCTCAAGACAGAATTCCCACTGTGGACATCTAAAAATACTAGAGATATTTTCATGTCCTCTTTCTAAGCATTCTTGGCCAGCCCAGGCAAGACAGTTTGTATCTATAAGCTTCGTTGGTCATGAACTAGGAGCTCTCACTGATCATTTTCATTTAATTAGGTCTTGTTCTTGGGATAAAGGGCTCACAGGGCTTCATGTTTTATTACTTCTCAAGCAACATCAAGATATGGTTCATGTATTACCTGCCACACTCCCTTCTCCTGTTCTGCTAGAGAACATAATATACTTGTGTTGGTAAAGACGTCTGTTTTAAACTCAAGTGACAGATGGTACCATTTGAACTCAACAGAAGTAGAGAAGAAATGGGATGAATGCGAACTGCTTGCGCTGTTAGAAAGTCACTGATGGTCTGCACGCTTGGATGGTACAGATTGCTTCATACATGATATACCTTAAATGGAAACGTTCTAAGATATTCACCACTCACTTTCTGCTAATTTCTTTTTCTGCACTCAGAGCAAGTTTCCATTATTTAGCCATGAGCCGTCCTCTGCCCTCTTCCTCCTCATCAAACAACCTCACTAGCAATTGGCAGTGGGATCGGTATTATGGTAAGCAAGGTAAACAGATGTAGTTCCTATCTCTATGACTTATAGTCTAAATATAGCACTTCACAGGGCTACCACAGTTGAAGAAAAATTAAAAAACACCCGAAACAATGTCATAACAAAATGTTACACCAGCTGTTCCTCCTACCCCTCTGTGTTCTTTGTGTGTGTGAGGAGTATAATGAGAAACAGTAAAATGTTCTAGTCTGTAGTGTACAGTTCATTGAGTTTTGACAATATGTACACCTATCGAACCAACACCCCAACCAAGATAGAGAATCTTCCATCACTTCGGGAAGGTTCCTTTGGACCCCTTCTCTGCTCATTCTTCTTTCCATCAGGCAGCCTCTGTTAGGATTTCTATCTCAGGAGATTAATGTTGCCTGTGTTACAACTTCCTATACATGGAATCACAGGGTATACACTCTTTGGCCTCTGGTTTCTTTCACTCAACTTAATGTTTATGGATTCATTCACATTCATACATGCATTTGTAGTTCATTCTTCTTATTGTTGAGTTGTGTTTCATAGTATAGCTAGACCATGATTTTTTTTTTTTTTTTCGTTCTCGCGTTGATGGGTACCTGGTCTGTTTGAAGTTTTGGGCTATTATGAGTAAAGCTGCAATGAACATTCTTTTTTTTTTTTTTAAGATTTCTTTGTTTATTTATTTATTTGACAGGGGAGGGCAGAGGGAGAGACTCTTTCAAGCAGACTCCCTGCTGAATAGAGCCAGGTGTGGGGCTCAATCCCACCACCCAGGAGATCATGACATGGGTAGAAACCAAGAGTCAGACGTTCCACTGACTGAGCCAACCAGGCACCACTGAACATTATTTTTTGTTTTTAAAGATTTAATTAATTTACTTATTTGACAGAGAAAGTGAGAAAGCACAAGCAGAGGGAGCAGCAGAGGGAGAGGGAGAAGTAGGCTCCCCACTGAGCAGAGAGCCTGTTGCAGGACTCCATCCTGGGGCCTTGGGGTCATAACCCAAGCTGAAGGCAGATACTTAACCAACTGAGCTACAGTTGCCCTGCCCTGCCCCTGAATAATCTTGACAGAGTGCTGTTTTTGAGGACATACGCTTTTATTTTTCTTTGTTTAGTCCCTGGGAATGGAACAGCTGGATGTGAGGTAGTTTTATGTTTGACTTTATTAAGAAACTGTCAAATGGATATGTTGTTTATATTTCCACTAGCAATGTATGAGAGTTCCCTTTGCTCTGAATTTTTGCCAACATGAGTTTGGTATTATTAGTGTTTAATTTTTCAATTTAGAGTTTTTATTTAAATTTAAAATCATAGTCATTTTAATGAATATGTGGTGGCCTCTCATTGTGGTTCTCATTTGCATTTATGTGGTAAAGAACAGTGCTGGGCATCCTTTCATGCTTTCATTGGCCATTCATATATCTTCTTTTTTGACATGTCCAAATATTTTGCTCAGTTTTTATTCAACTGTTTGTCTTTTTGGAATTAATTTGTAGGAGTTTTTTATACATTCTGGATACAAATTAGATAAATAGGTGGATAGATAACTTCTTCTCCAAGCCTGTGGCTTGAATTTTCCTTTTCTTAATGGGACGTGTGTGTGTGTTTTAATAGAAGTGCCTTTCGATAAGTAAAAGTTTTAAAATTTGTATGAAGTTCCATTTATCAATCTAAAAAAATTTTTAAGGATGAAGATTTTTGCATTCTAAGAACCTCTGCTTATTTTTCTAGTAGGTTGATTGCTAAACTTTTATATTCAGTCCAGCAACGATCTTGAGATATGGTGTGAGGTATGGGTCAAGGTTCAGCTTTTAAAATATGGATATCCACTTGTTCTTGTGTCAGCTGTTGAAATAATTTCCTTCCCCAACTTGACTGTTGTGGAATCTTTGTCAAAAATCATTTGACCATAGGCATGTCAGTTTTTCTTCTCTCTATGGAATTTTGTTGATATATTATTGTTGGATCGCATACCAAGACCCAGTGTATTGATTGCTGTAACTTTAGAATAAGTCTTGAAGTCAGGAATGTAATCCTCTAGTTGTGTTTTTTTATTTGTTGGTTTGTTTGTTTTTAGGAACTGTGGTCCTTTGTATTTCTATGTAAAATTTAGAAATTGAATGCTAAACCTAAAAAATTAGCATTCAATTTCTAAAACCCCAAAACCTGCCTGGGCTTTTTTCCTGTTTTCATATTAATCTTTGACAATTCACCTACAACTTTGTTCCATTATACTCTGAAGTTTCCATTACATTAAATAGTCTTGGTTTCTGAGAAATAAATACTTTAGAAAACTCAGGTCTTATTCTGTGAACATGTCTTTCAAGCACAAATTATTACTGCAAAATCAACTTTCGCCTTTCTGCCTCGTATGAGAATTCAGGAAGACTTCAAAGGCAGATGTGGGCTGATTGCTGTCATTTGAACATTAGGAAATGTCAACCCAGAGGAAGTCAGACATGCTTATCAACACGCTGTGAAGTTAAATGCTGTCACTCTGTGAAATTGTTTGAAGGCCAAAGTGATTGTAAAAAACAAAAAGATATAGCTGAAAAGTAAGACAGTGTCTCCTGTAAAGAAGACACACTGAGGATCTAGAATGTGGCATATTAAAACTTTATTTTTAAAAGGGATTTATTTATTTATTTGAGAGAGAGAGAAAGAGAGTGAGCCCATGCACGAGTGGGGGTGGGTGCAGAGGGAGAGAGAAAGAATCCCAAGCAGACTCCCCGCTGAACATGGAGTCAGATGCAAGGCTCAATCTCGCGCTCCTGAGATCATGATCAAGAGTTGCTGGCTTATCTGACTGAGCCACCCAAGTACCCCCATATTAAAACTTCAGATGATTATTTGATGGAAAATACAACATTAAAAAAGAATTCACAGACTTTGCAGACCCTTAATAATATGTCAACGGCGGTCCTAAGATGTCACTGTGAGAACAACAGACACAATGATTTTAGCCAACTAGTTTTCTGCTTGCTACCCATTAGGTGTGCACCAATTAATACTGCTAGAGTAATTTTTCTTTATCATTTTATGAATGACTACTTATGTTCAGTAATGGAAGGGGGTTACAGAATATTTAGGGAGACACACTGGCCATCGAATAATGTTGGTCCAATAAAACACAAGAGGAAAGAATTCTATTCAAGTACTCATGTACCTAGTGTATATTAGAAACTGTGCTAAGTGCTGGGTGTAAGGCAATGAACAAAACAGAGTTTCTCTTTTATGAAGCTTGCAGTGTTTTGGGGAGGGGCATATAATAATCATGCAAATAAACATAAAAACACGATTATGGACTGTGACACATATGCAAGGAAGGAAATGATCAGAATGTGGTGATAGAGAAAACTACTTAGATGGGGATTAGGGAGGACCTCTGTGGGACAATTTTGCAAATGAAAGGCAGCCCTCAGCCCTCAGAGTCAGAGAACCCCACAGCCTTGATTACAGGAAGTGGGGTTAAGGTGGGAAGCTCTGGGGGTGTTCATTTCCAAACTAGACCTTGGCCTCTCAGAGGTGGTTTTGCAGAGGGTAGTGGGAGAGAAGGAAGAGGTGTATAGATCAATAAGTTAGGAAAATACAGCTAAAAGGCAAGGAGAGATGACTGGCATCTAAGTTTCAGGGAACAGGCAAAAGATGGAGACGGCTTATATGGCAAAGTTTCATGATTCAGGATCACATAGTCCTTGGTGCATACAAGGTTCATTCAGATGGACGGAAACATGCCCAAGCCAATGAAAAGGTGTAATAACAGTGCACCTTTGTTTTTCTTAGCCTTGTCTCTCTGAAAACTTCATTGTTAGCAATGCTTTTCAAAAAAAAAAAAAATCCAGGGGCGCCTGGCTGGCTCAGTGGGTTAAGCCGCTGCCTTCGGCTCAGGTCATGATCTCAGGGTTCTGGGATCAAGTCCCGCATCGGGGTCTCTGCTCAGCAGGGAGCCTGCTTCTCTCTCTCTCTCTGCCTGCCTCTCCATCTACTTGTGATCTCTCTCTGTCAAATAAATAAATGAAATCTAAAAAAAAAAATCCACTCAAGTTCCACTAAAATATATTGATGCTATGGGTCCTGAGGGAACTATTTATGGCTGAGATATTCTTTTACAATGTCATTTATTGAACATCAGTGTGGAAATAAATTCCTTTGGGTGGGGACCAAGATATGTCCCACGGGATGTCAACTTTTTCTGAATATGTCATAGCAATGGTCCCATTTTCAAGTGGTAGTCATATTTTCTATGCATGTTATTTTCACTCGGGGCTATTACTTTGTGGGTCATATGTTTCATCTGTGAAATTGAGAATAATTATACATAGCAATTAAAATATGCTGACCTCTTGAAAATATCACCTTGAGTATTTATAATCCTGCTCATACCATAAACATCATTCATTTATTAATTCAGCCATGAAACTAAAGTAATTGAAAGAATGAAATAGCCTATGGGTCTTGTAAAATTGGTTTTAAAAGCTGGTTATCTTAGGGACGAATGTAATGACCCAATAAACTCAATGTCTAGGATTTTCTCGAGGTGCGTACATCATTTGCATTGTTTCCTATTTCAGGTTCTCCCACTCATCTGTCTAGCTGCTTATGCATAAAGAGAGTACATCGGAGCATCTGGAGTCCTGACAGACATCTGAGAGCATCTGACAGACACCAGGAGAATAAGCTTTTATTCAAGAGCAGGCACCTGGGTGGCTCAGTGGGTTAAGCCTCTGCCTTTGGCTCAGGTCATGATCCCAGGGTTCTGGGTTCGAGCCCCGCATAGGGCTCTCTGCTCAGCGGGGAGCCTGCTTCTCCCTCTCTGTCTGCCTGCCTCTGCCTACTTCTGCCTATTTCTGCCTACTTGTGATTTCTCTCTCTGTCCAATAAATAAATAAAAAATCTTTAAAAAAAAGTTTTTATTCAAGAGTATTTTGCTGCTCCCATGGGTCCGATCTATTTTCCCTTCTGATGTAGTTAATATTCTTACAAACTGTAGCCCTATGCTGTGGGATATGAATCGCTGATATTTTGAACTGAGCTCAGTATGATCGAAAAGAGATGAATATGAATCGAAATAGTGAATCAATCACAGTGGAGATGAAGTTCTTTAGCAGTGAAAAACCACAACACGGACAGCTCAAATATCAACAAGATACGTGCTGGACTTGGAAGCCTTCAGGAGACCACAGGACTTTCTGATTCTGAGCATGCCCACAGCCAAAGCGAACATGCCTTAGCCGACGGGGTGGTGCAGGTAGGGATAGATGCGTTGGCTGAATGACACCCCTTGGCTCCCTTGTGAACTCTAGGTTAGCTTCATGTTAACTTTGCCAAAGCTTGTCTTCAACTCAGTTACTCTTACTTGAAAAAGAGACAAGGAAAGACAGAAAAAGAAACGTGACCTAAAAATTGGGTGTGGTTTCAATGAATGTCTAAAATGCTACCTATTTCTCAAATTTTCAGCTCCTATCAAATATATTAGATTAGTAGCTCCTATTTCTTTCTCTCCTTTTAAAGATTTTATTTATTTATTTGTCAGAGAGAGAGAGAAAAAGAAAGAGAGCACAAGCAGGGAGAGCAGCCGGCAGAGGGAGAAGCAGGCTCCCTGCTGAGCAGGGACCTGATGTGGGAGTTGATAATAGGGCCCTGGGATCATGACCTGAGCCGAGGGCAGATGCCTAACCAACTGAGCCACCCAGGCAACCCAATAGCTCCTCCTATTTCTAAAAATTTTACAGTTGTCCCCTTTGTTTCCTTTTCCATCTGAGTGAAGTGTTACATTCTGTTTTTCCAAAGGGGTGGAGGAAGCTGGAAATGAAGGCAGCATATCCCACACTTTGGCTACTTAACTATAAAAGCCTTCCTTCCAATGGAGTCCTTATGGGGGCCACGATTTTCTTGCTGGCCCCCAAGTACAGGTTTGAATGGGGCCATTATCACTGGATGTTTTCTCATTCTTAAAAAGACGACTCTTCCTAAGACTTCTGGATGACCATATTTATCACAAAGAGAGTTTACTTGATAAAAGGCTCAGCCTAGCTTCCGAGAGCTTGCCTGCACTTTGGTAGGTGGAAAATGAGCTTCCTTGAGATACCTGCCTGGCTTTCTTTACCTCATTGTCTAAACTATTTTTAGATTTTTGTTCTCCAAGTTCTTACTTCACCTCCATTTTTGCGTTTCAAACCATAGAACTCGCTCTTAAGGCACACTTACACTGTGCATGAAACCACTCAATAAAAATGCAAACGTCAATCTTCTCTTTCTTTTTTTCAAATGTAATTTTAGAAGCTCTGGGTAACTTGGTGTAATTGAACCGTAGGGGGCATGAAAGGATGAGACAGCGGTGAGGCTTCCTGCTGTGTGTTTTGGCCAAGGCAGCCTTTTCTTGATGAAGGAAAGATTTTATTCAAGCCTCTGCAACGGGATGACATTTGTAGTGGAATGTAGGAGACACTGATAGGGCAAAATGCTTTTTAAATAATGTCATAGATCCTTCCAAATGACACAAAGTCTAGAAAATACTCCTTTTATCAGCTAAAGTCACTAATATCACTGCTTCCCCTCCAGTCTGAACAGCGCAGAACAGAAGGAATCCAGGAGTCCTCTGAGCCCGCAGCAAGGAAGGGATTGTTCCTTCTCCCCTTTAGGCATTGCCCAGAATTTGCCTTGTGAGAGAAGCTCCATGGCTGAGGAATTGTAAATTACCGCAGGAAGGGGCCTTGACCTGAAAACACAGAGGAGAGCAGAATGTGGAAGTCACCTCTCCACTTCTTAGGACACAGGGAACAGTGGTCTTCGGCCCATTGGGTAATCTGGTTGGGGAGCCTCGCAGTCCATATGGAGCTGATGCCTTGCCTCGATTCTGGGTGTGATCACGGGGCCCAGGAAAGAAGCCTTCTTCTCCACTGGTCTCACTCAAGGAGCAGAGGGAAGACCCGGAGCAGCCCACGGCCACTTTTGCCACCCCATCAGGAAAGGCCTCTTGAAAGAACGCAGAGCCCAGTGACAACGACCGTCCAATATCTGGGCCCCTGAACAAGCAGCATCACCTGAGAAGCATGCAGGAAAGACAAATCAAGAAAAGAAGAGGAAAGGGAAGGAAAGGGCAGAAGAGACTTGCTATTGGCTGTGAGGCCCCTGGTGAGTTTCTCTGGGGAATAATACTACCCACTTGGCAGCCCGTTTTGAGGGTCAGAGCAAACGTGAAGGTCACAGAGGAGGAACTCACCCACCTATTTTAATTTGATAGGCAGCCACCAGAAGATCTGAGGAGATGGAAGTTATTTAAGGTTTCACATCAGCTTCGGAAACACCCCATTCTGCTAACCTTGATTTTCCTCTGCTGGAACACAAGAGACTCGCCCTTGATCACCCCTAAGGTGTTGTTCAGTTCTGATCTTGGCAGAAGGCTCTTCCCTTAGTCCACTCCAGCGTCCGCAGGAATGACTCAGGCACAGTGATTGCAGGGGCCTGCCAGAGATCACTGTAGGATACGGCTCCGTCCTTGCCTGCTCCATCTTAGAATTGCAAGCAGATACTGCAAAAGATAGCGGAGAAGCCCCCACTGCCACTGCCACCGTCACTGCCACCGCCACTGCTACTGGTGTTTGCCCTTGGGTGGGTCACGTGTGACACCATCGCTTTTTCTCTGTCCTATGACGTTAATGTATTCTCGGGATTCCTTGCTGGTCGGTCATCACCATGTAAAATAGATCAGTTTTTATTCACTGTAGAATCCTCCTTCCAAGGCTATAGTTCAGCAAGGCATTTCCCATCTCTGAAGAACAGTATTGTGTTTTGTTACTGGAAACTAAAAATCTTGTGCCTCTGCTGAAAAGGTGAACTGGAACACAGACTTTCAGTTGGAATTGGGTTGGTTTCTCTCCCCTTCTCTGTTCTACGTGCTGTCATTTCAAAGCCACTGCTGCCTAGAGGATGCCCCACCTTGCTGAGGACCTTATGGTTCTGCTCAAAGACTATTCTAGAAACACCAGTTATTCCCCCACAATTGGGAATTTCACTGACCGTGTGAGCTCCAGCTGTAGGCACGAGGGTCTAGGGAAGATGGTGAATATATGAGTCTGAGGATGAGGACATCCACGTTGTTCCTCTCCCCATTGAACACCGATTCTACTCTTACCTAAACAGTTTATTTTGTTTTATGGGTATGGAAGAGATGGTAATATGCACTAACTCACCACATTCACTCCTCAAATTCCCATACTCTCTTGAAGCTAGATTTAACACGTCCTTAGTCCTGGCCGATGAACTCTGATTGGAAGTGACATGTGTCTCTCCTGAACAAAGCAATTAAGAATTTGTGTGTCATATCCATCTATTTCATCCCAAGCTACATTAACCTTTTAAGCCTCGTGTTCCAGCTGCAGAGCCACAGAATGGAGGAAGATGGACTGAATATGACTAAGCAATAAACATTTCTGTACGAAGTCACTGGGATTCCAGGGCTGATTTGTTACTGCAGCAGGGCCTATCCTAGCCTGACTAACAGCCTGGGGCTGCGACCACAAATAGGAGAAATACATGGGCTCTATTCTGAAGCTAACCACAGTCCCTGGTATTTTAATTCTTAATTACTCTTAATTTTTACTATTGATAAATTTGCAAGCAGTGATGAAAGCAGCACTCCTGTAGGCCACGTGCTGTCAGGGCAAGTGCCAATATCTGGAAAGTCTAGTTTTGGGTTCTGGTAGAACCGAGAAATTGTGTGGACATTCTGATGCACCAAAAATAAGATACATTTGAGTAACACGTGTGCACGCATCTGGAACCAATGGTTCTATGGAGAAATACCCCTGAAAGTTCACAAAGGATGCAGCTCTTTTGTGAAAGAAGCCTGACCCCCTCCTTAGTGGAGGGGTCATGACTTTCTGCCTCAGTATCTTTCCAAAAACACAGAGACTCTTATTCTCTCTACCCAGGCCAAAACTGCATACTCTCCTAGTTTTAAGATGAAAAGAACTTCAAATAATCTTTTTCCCAAGCAGATTTATTTTTGCTGTCTTTTGATCCCAAATTCTAAACCAAAGGAAATAACTTTTAGTTTGGTTGTTATGACTGTAATGGAATCCGCCCCTCCTCCCTACCTCAAGAGACTGATAAGGAAATACTTAATAAAAGATTCTTTTCTTACCATGACATTTCCATTGCATATCATTAGAGTTCACTGATGATTAAGGATTTTGATGGTTAGTCACAGGAAAAAGAATTTACTTTCGGCACGATACAGTTTGGGGCAGCTTTATTTACCAATAGGTTCAGTTTTAACGTTGTTTCCTCCTCTTCTATGTTTATTTCCACCATTTTTATTAACTCAGATGCTAGAATATTCCTCAGTAGCCTGCGTCTTCCCACAGGACCTCAGGCTTCTCTGTCTGCCTTAGGGTTCAGTTTGAAAGTGAATTATCTCTTCAAGGTCTCTCCTTCTCTCCAGTAAGTAGAAGATTCTTCAAGGAGGCACAGCTGCTATCATGTCAAGCTATTACAACCTTTCTTAGAATCCAGACATTCGGCTCTAGGCTTCCCAAGTGACAATGCTTGGTAAATTGAGAGGGGTGCAATTCTACCAAGTCCCTTGGAAACCTTCTTCTCAGGTGTCACAGATTTATTATCTCTGCCTTGAGGGACCCGCAGGCATTTTTTCTAGATGGTAGTCTTCTCCAACACATTATATAGTATGGAACAAATGCAAGAGTCTATCCTCCTTTGCTTAAATTTTAATACTTTAAGTTAGGATCTTATGGTTTAACTACTAAAAATAAATGTTAAAAGCCAATGAAAAGATTTTAAACTTTTGTAAGACTTATTTCATTTGAACTTATCTGGGCCCACGGTACCCTGGACTTTACCTAGGTTAACAGATTACGATGAACTGCAGTGAGCACATGAAGGAGCCCAGCTGTTATCTCTATGTTTGCAATAGGCTTGCCACTTCCCCCAAATTGTCCAGAAGCTTCTCTCTATCTTCTGAAGTGATGCTAATTGCCATATCATTATCTTTTTCCCTCAGGGTACTAGGGAGAGTTTACAAGGCCCCCAAAACCTTAGCATGTTGGTGATATAGGGTATGCTCTGACCTAGGCTGCATTAGTTACCTATTGTTGCATAACAAATCACCCTGAAATTTAGAAGCTGATGGCAGCAAACATCTGTTATCTCACACAGTTCCCGAAGGCTAAGAACCCAGCTGTGGCTTGGCTAGGTAGCTCTGACTTAGGGTCTCTCATGAAATTCAAGTTTAGCTGTTGACCAGGGATGCATTCATCTCAAGGTGTGATTAGGGCTACAGAGTATGCATGTAGGCTCACCCAAGGTCACTGGCAGGCCTTAGTTCCTTATGGACGGTTGGGCACATATGCCTCTTCACAGGGCTGTTCAAAACATGGCAGCCAACTTCTCTCAAAGTGAGTGATCCAAGGGAGAGGAAAGCAAGAATGTACCCAAGACAGGAGCCATAGTTTTTATAACCTAGTCTTAGAAGTGCCATGCCATCACTTCTGTTGTGTACAACTGGTCACACACACTGACTCTGGTATAATGTTGGAGGGAACTACACGCGAGTGTGAATACCAAGAGGCAGGGGTCACTGGGGGCCATCTTGGAGGCTGGCTACCTCATGGGCTCTTTCTTCTCTGGTCAACCCTCTTATCTAGGGCTCCAAGAACTCTGGACTGACCTCCCTTCCTCTCCCTCCATCTCTCTCTCTCTTTTACTCTTTTTATAAGATTTATTTATTTAGTTTAGAGGGAGAGAGAGAGAGAGAGAGATTGAGTATGAGCAGGAGGGACAGAGGGAGAGAACCTCAAGCAGACTCCCCACTGAGTGCAGAGCCTGACATGTGGATCTATCTCATGACCCTGAGATCATGACCTGAGCCGAAACCAAGAGTCAGATGCTTAACTGACTGTGCCACCCAGGTTCCCCAGGACCTCTGACCTTTCTGTTCCTCCAGTGCGCCATGCTCACTGAACCTGAAGTGCCTTTATACATGCAATGCTTTCTTCTTGAAAAATTCCACTTCCCCTTCACCTGGCTAATTCCTACAAAAACTCAGCTCAACCATTTATTTTCCAGAGACGACCCCTCTGCTGTTAACATTGTTGTAATTTTACAATGGGTGCTTATTTAATTAGTCTCTTTCTCTACCTACCCTCTGGACTGTAAACTCCAAGTTTATATTAGTTTTTGCTCATAAATGTATCCTTGGTTCAGTGGCTGTTGCTAGGTAGATGTGTTGAATAGATAAATTGATAAATGAAGAAGGTCAAGGTCAGTACATGGGGAAAGTATCGAGAGGAAGTTCAGGTGTGTGAGGATAATAGATGTGTGGATTGAAATTACATGAGGTGAAGGATTAGGGGTTTCTCTTTCCTCTTACATTCTCTATTCATCTCCTTTTATCCATATCTTCTCCCTTTCCTTCCTTTCCTTCTTTCCCCTCTCCTCTTCACCTACATCTCATTCTTTTCCTTATCTATTCCACTTTACCATGACTGTGACATCTTCTTATTGATAGTGACCGTAACAACAGAATCACAGGTTGGAACAGGAAGATAAGAAGTGAAGTGAGCTGCGCAATAGAAGTAAATGTCTTGTAACGGTCCTGAGTAGAGTACAGGAAGTTGAGGCAAAACTTTTCTAGACCAGGAAGCATGCTGCTGCCTTGTCACAGAAGTAATTGGGGCATATATATTCAATCATATTTTGAATAAGATTGAATAAAATACATTCAATCATACATTCATATATGATTTTATTCATATATTGAATAAAATATTTTCAATTGTTTATTCATTTAACCAACATTTAGAAGATGACTTCACCTATCTGAGAATGGGCTAAGTGTTGGAGATAATCAGTGAAGGAGACAGGATACCTGATATCAAATAACCCACTGTCTGACATCATGATACTCAAAGTGTTGTCCATGTTAGAGAACTAAATGTGAGACCTGAAACCATAAAACTCCTAAAAGAAAGCATAGGTAATAATATCTTGGATATAAGCCTTAGCAACATTTTTCTAGGTATGTCTCCTCAGGCAAAGGAAACAGAAGGAATAAACAAACTATTGGGACTACACTAAAATAAAAAGCTCTTGCAGAGCAAAGGAAATCAACAACAAAACATCTACTGGATGGACGAAGATATTTGCAAATGATATATCCGATAAAGGAATAATATCCAAATATCCAATATTTATTACAAACTTACAACTTACAACTCAATGCCATAAAATCCCACCCAAACTAAAAAATCTGATTAAAAATAGACGACCCGAACAGACATTTTTCCAAAGACATATGGATGGCCAACAGATACATAAAAAGATGCTCAACACCACAGATCATCAGAGAAATGCAAATCAAAACAATAATGAGACACCACCTTACCCTGTCAGAATGACTAGTATCAAAAAGATATGAGATAACAAGTGTTGGTGAGGATGTGGAGAAACCGGAATCCTAGTGCACTAATAATTGAAATGTAAATTGGTACAGCCACCGTGGAAAACAATATGGAGGTTCCTCAAAAAATTACAACTAGAATTACTACATGATCCAATAATTTTACTACTGGGTATTTACCCAAAGAAAACAAAAACACTAATTAAAAAAGATAGATGCACCTTTATGCTTATTGCAGCATTATTTACAACAGTTACAATATGAAAGCAACCCAAGTATCCATCGACAGATGAATGGATAAAGATGTGTATATACACCATGGAATCTGACTCAGCCATAAAAACGAATGACATCCTGCCATTTGTATTCTTCTATGTGAGGTAAGTCAGACAGAGGGAGGCAAATACCATATGGTTTCACTTACATATAGAATCTAAAAAACAACAAAAAAAATGAATGAATAAACAAAAAACTAGAAATGGAATAAAAAATACAGAGAATAAACGTGGTGGTTGCAGAAGGGAGAGGGTTGGGAGGACAGGAGAAGAAATAAAGGGCATCAAGACGTACACAATTCTAGTTATAAAATAAATAAGTCATGAGGATGAAAAGGACAGCATGGGGAATATAGCAAGAATACTGTAATAATGGGGTATGGTGACAGAGGGTAACTACACTTACGGTGAGCACAGCATCATGTACAGAACTGTCAAATCACTATGTTATATACCTGAAATGTATAGAACATTGTATGCCAACTACCCTTTGGTGAAAAACAACTGTGGTTCGTGAACTGGCAGCATCAACTTCCCCCCAGGGAGTCTGTCGGAACTGTAGACTCCTAGGCCCCACCCAGATGTCCTGAATCCACATTTTCACTTCCAGTATGTGGCCAGGTCATCTGTGGGTCTCTGGAAGTTTAGGAAGCACCTGGCTAGAAAGCAGAGACAAGGGAAAAGCCGAGGACAACAGGGGAAGTGTCCGAAGGGATGTAAGCCCGGGGCTGTGGGATCGCATCCAATGCCATCTGGTTCCGGTCTGCGGCCAGCAGGGGAGGCAGGCAGGGAGCCCAGGAGATGGCAGGTGAATGGGAGTTTGAAATGGGGAGGGCTCCACAGGGCTTAGCACGTCGAGGCAGGAGGATATACAAAGGCCTGCTGGTGCTCAGAAGCGGGGCCCCTCCTAACAAGGATTGGCATTGGAGGGTCATTGATTATTCTAGTCTGACTGGGAAGTCATTCTGCGGGGGACAGGCGCTTAAAATGCCTTATTTCACTTACCCTTTCCAACAAGCCTGTGGGGAAGGTGCTATGAAAACTTCTATAGGTACAGGGGATGGATCCCATGCACTTGAGTCAGGGATGGGGCAGGGAGAAGGTTCCCTTGGCGATGTTCCAGAAAGGGGCAGAATTAAGTTACTTTGTGCTTGGAGCTTGAGGGTTCGTGTTATACCATCTCAGGGGTGAGAGGTTCTGGAGAAGAAGGGATGAGAGCCAGCATTTCCCTTGTTCTTTGTTTACTGCTTTCTGTTCAAATTTTGTTTTGTTTGAGGAATGATCTCTTCTGCCTCCTGACACGGGTTATGCACCGTCAGCCAGTTTAACGCAGAGACCCTGGGCAATTGTAGGTGCTCTGTGGGTTACCCGTAAAGCGAATTCCCTGAATAGACAGTTTGGTCAAAGAACACCAGGTGCTCCATCTCACAACCCATAAACTCAAACCTGACTTTGGCCTCCTGCGGAGAACCATTTTTGCCAGGGTTGACAGTAGCCAGAATTTGGAGGCAAGATACATTTGTCCTAGGGCTCCCCCCGTCCCCTCTTTCTGGAAAACTGTTAGACTTGGTTGGATTTCTATGTCTCATCAAAACACACTTGGCTTGTATCCATTTCCTTGGGGTCCTATCCTTCCCCACGAAAATGTGTCATGATGTATCAATCAGTTAGATGTTAATCTTTCGTGATGTGTTGGCCCATCAGTCCAACTCTTTGTTCAGGTTCAGGTTCAGGATCTCAGGATTATTAGATCAAGCCCTGAGTTGGGCTTTGCACTCAGTGCAGAGTCTGTTTGAGATTCTTTCTCCTACTCTCTCTGCCCCTCCTGGCTGTTCTCGCCCTCTCTCAAGTAAAGAAATCAATCTTAAAAAAAATAATAGTAATATTATATCCCCCAGATAACAGATGCCTCATATTTAGAATGATGCTAATGTGGAGTATGGTAAACAAGAATAGAGAAGGTGGTGTGCTTTGGGATGCCTTCTCTCCCTTTCCCATGACATCTCCCTGATCTGTTACATGAGTGAAGCTGGAGAAGGAAAGAGAAAAATATCTCTTTGCTTAACTGGTCTCAGTTGTTCTTTCTGCTGGTTCTGCTGTTTCTCTGGCCAACACTAACTCACCTTCTAGACTGTGTGTGTGACATGCATGCCAGGGGTTTGGCTTTCTCCATGCAGCATCAATGTTTTCTCTGAAAGGTTCTATAGAGGGTTACTTAAGAACACATTTCCTTGATGTGTCCACCTGACCCAAGCCCTTTTTCTTCCATTTCCCTTTAAGTTACTGCCACGGGTGGCACATTCCACAGCCACTTGCTGCTGGCTCCCTTCTTGCAGAAGGTAGTCTTCTGGGTTTGGGTGCCATTACTCAAAGAGGTTAAAAAAAAAAAAAGAAATAACCTAAAATGCATTTGGGTTTAACAAATAACAGAGATCAAACCAAAATAGTGCATCGTATGGCCAAAGGTTAAGAAATAGATACTTTTGTACATTACAGATAGATGTAGAAGTTGATACAACCCTTTTAGAGAACAGTCTGGCAGTAAGTATAAAAATCTTTAAAAGGTTTCATATTTTTTTAGAATCTGCAGTTCTAGTTTTAGTATAAAAGATGAGGCAAATAAATTTGAATCTACACCAAGAAATAGCTACAAGGATGTTCACTGTTGTACCTGCTTTGTGAAAACTAAGAATCTACTAAAATACCCAACAAAAGGGGATTGGTGAAATAAATGATAAAATACTGTAACTACTGTACATAACTCTGTACAAAAATGATTCATAGCGTGTGAAAGTGTTAAAAATGGCTTATGAAACAGTACTATGACATGATTTTATTTTGTACAAGAACTCTACAGGTAAGTATTATTAAAAAAAAAAAGAAGGAAACCATTTGCTTCAAAATGTTAACTGAAGGATGGAGGCGTAAAGAGCGAAGGAAAAAAGAAGGGAGATGATAATTTTTCTTTTTCATTTTCTAGATTTTCTATAATTTCTCCAATGCATGTATATTCCATTTGTGTCAAGAAAGTAAACAGGAAGAATCATAGAAATATGGCAGAGAATTAAAGGTAGAAAAGTGATATGAAAATAAAAATAAATTTAATACACCAAAGGCATACCACTATATTCAGCACACTAAGAGAAATAGGCCTCGTGTTTAAGAAGCACTGTTCTCTCAAGAGAATGAGAAGACAAGCCATAGACTGGAGGAAATATTTGCAAAAGACATCTCTGATTATGGTACCACTACACACTGCTAGAACAGCTAAAATCTGAAGCACCGACAATATTAAATGCTGGTGAAGATGTGCTACAGGAGCTCTTATGCATTGCTGGTGAAGAAAAATGGTACAGCCATTTTAGAAGAGAGTTTGGCAGACTTTTTTTTTTTTCCCTCAAAAGTAAACATTCTCTTATTACACGTGATCCAACAATCAGGCAGCTTGGCATTTACCCAAATGAGTTGACAATTTGTGTCCACCCAGAGACCTGTGCATAAATGTTTATAGCAGTTCTATTCTTGACTGCCAAAACTTGGAAGCAACCAAGATGTTCTTCAGTAGGTGAATGGACAAGCAAACGGTGGTCCTTCCAGACAATGGAGTATTATGCAGCACTAAAAAGAAATGTGCTATCAAGCCATGAAAAGACAAGGAGGAAACTTAAATGTATGTTGCTAAGAGAAAGAAGACAACCCCAAAAGCCTAATGCTCTATGATTCCAATTACAGGACACCGTGGAAAAGGCAAAACTACGGAGACAGTAAAAAGATCAGTGGGTACCAGGGGTTAGTGGGGACAGGGATGAACAGGCCGAGCACAGTGGATGTTCAGGGCGGTAAAGCTACTCTGATATGAGCCACTTTGTATCAACTCCCTTCATATTCCCTGACGGCCTAACACCAAACTCAGTTCAGTAAATCCAAGACTGGATTTACTGAAGCCACAGTAAAATGGGTCAAGAGCACGAGTCTCTGATGCTCTGCTTTTCACAAGAGGGACATTTATGTACATGCAGGTGAATAGAGTGGACAGTAGAGTGTGCTGGCCATGATCTATAAATATTATTTCTTCAAATGTAGCTTTTGTTAAGGGAGTGGTTCTCCTCTTTGGTGAGGAGTCGGCGCTCAGAGACTCCCATGTTATCGAGGCGGTTGGACGCAGACATTTTGAAATCAGCAGAGACAGCCAGAAGGTTGCCTGCTGTGGAGCTTGAGGATTCGCCCAGAGAGAAATCCATTCAGATCCGCCTGGCGGAAGGGAGACCCACCTAGGTTCCCCCATGGGCTTGTGAGGCTCTCCTCAGAAAATTCTTCTCGCTTGGCATCCAACACATGGTTGGTCTGGGACAGCTTGGATGTTTTCTCTTTTCTCAAAGTCCAACTTGTCTCTTTTCCTTCCCCTGTTCATCTACCCCCACCTCATCACCACTTCCTCTCCTTGTTTCTCTCTTCCCCCTTCTGGCCTGCCCCTTTCTCCTCCTTCTCTCCCCCAGCCTTGGAGCTCGCTCCTCCATGGGCATGTGATGCTCCTCGCCTTCCACACAGAAGGGAGGTTACATGGTGGAAGAAAACAAAAGCATATCGAGCAAAGATTAGCTGCCTAAGCAGTGCAGATCAAGCAAATTCATTATAAAGATGAGAAGGTTTCCTTTTGTTTCTTGTTATGAGCCTCAGAATGGCTCACTGTGAAGTGACCAGCATCTGATCCAGCCGAAAACCACTGCTGCCCACGGGCAATGACTTCTGAGGTTCTCTGTTCCTTTTCTCTTGCAGCTTTCTCTTGAGCGAGCTTGTGGGACACGTCCAGGACTTACACTGTTCTTAAGGTTGCCTGATGTTTTTCTTCTGGCATTTTCCATGGTCCAGCCACACGCACCTGGCAAGGAGCTTTTCTGTGACTCCGCAACTTGGAACACCCTCGAAGGAAGAGGCTCAGTGTTCTGTCCTCGTTAATTGCCACCCATTGAGCTACACCCTGAGGAGACCAAAGTCCTTCCATGTATCTTTTACAGTTCTAGGGGGATAAGAGAACTACCTGAAACTTTTAAAAAATGTGTAACACAGCCAAGGAGATGTTAAAATAAAGGGAAAGTAATACCATGCTCTGATTCTTTGTTGGTTATCCTGTGTTGGGATTTAGAAAAGAAAACAGGCAATGAATGACACATAGTTAATTGCTTCAAAAAGATCAAATGTGTCAGTGTGGTTGGGGAACAGAGAGGGCTGAGGTTACAGATACCAAATCATGAGCATGAATTTCCCTTTCTGTATGTGAACTGATAAAGAACTCTCCAGAACTGTTTTGTGTTTCACAGTAGAGCTTTGGCTGCCTCTGTTCAGCCTGAGGAAAAGTATATTTAAGAAAAAGGTAAATGCAAATAAGGAAACACAGCGCCAAATTTTTTTGTGCACAGTTATCTCATTCCTTGGTAGGTTCTCGGGTGATTGTCCTGATGATCCTGAGAGGAATAGATCATAAATAAAATATGAGGAGGAATTTGAAAAAAAAAACCCACACACAAAAAAGACAAGAGGTGGTTTGCTTTACGTGAGGAGAATTGTTTGTGGCCAGTGAACAAGCTCATACTGTTTAAAGCTGGAAGCTAACTGGTTTTTTTTTTTTTAAGATTTTATTTATTTATTTGAGAGAGTGAGAGCAAGAGAGAGAGAGAGAGCAAGCAAGCGAGCACAAGCAGGGGGAGGGGTAGAGGGAGAGGGCGAAGCAGGCTCCCCAGTGAGCAGGGAACCCAATACGGGGCTCGATCCCCGGACCCTGGGACCATGACCTGCAGAAGGCAGATGCTTCACTGACTGAACCCCCGAGACACCCCCTCTAACTGGTTTTTGTTTTTAACAGCTTTCTTGAGGTAGAGTTTACATACCATGAGCATTCATCCATCTTAAGCGTACAATTGGCTGATTTTCAGTACATTTCGAGAGTTGAGTAACCATCACCACAGTCCGGTTTCAGCACACTGGCATCCTCAGCAAACTAGGGTCTGATTTTATAAACCAAATTTTCTTGGAGCACAGCCATGCCCTCGTTCACACAGAGTCCAGGGCTGCTTTCCCTTTACAACGAAGCTGGGTTCTATAGTGGCGACAGAATGCTTCTGGCCTGCAAAGCCTAAAATATTTACTAACTGGTCTTTTGCTGGAAAGGTTTGCAGACTTGGGCTTTAAAGAGAAACAGGAAAACCTGAAAACACTGAAAATTGCCCAGTGTGGTGAAACGTGCTTTCCTTAGATAAACCCTGTTTTAGTTTTAGCCATTCATTCCAAGATTTGCTGGACCCGCTTTCACATGCTATACCTCTCTTAGCCTCAGTTTTCTTCATCTGTAAAATAGGGATGCGCTCCATCTCATGCGGCTCTTATGCATATGAAGTTGAGATGCCCCATGCAAAAGGGATTTAGCATAGAATGGGGCACATGATAAGGATTCAGTAAATGACTCCTTGCAACCCCAGACGTCTGTGTTTATTTTGTGGCTCAGCCAGAGAGACAAAGTTGAATCATTTTGTAAAACTGACTTTGAGGAAAGTGTGGACATTTCAGGGGAAGCTGCAGGCTTCTGAAATACTTTGGGAAAGTATTCTAATCTTTTTTTCCAGGCCTTTGCTGAGGAGGGTCGGGTGGGAACTGTTGCACCAGCGGGTGCCTAGAAATCCTCGCTGCTCTGTGTCTAGGACTGGGGTCCTCGTTCTCCTCCACTGGGGAAGCCCCACATGTGGGCCCATGTGGGCCAGCTGGGGGTTCTCCAGTTGTCCAGAGTCTGGTTTCTGTAGAATATCATTGGGGCTTGTGATCAGAGGGTCAGACAAAACCAAGAATGTGATCTGGAGGCCATCTGGCCGGACTTTTAATTTCTGCAAAAATCATGTGGTCCTAGGAGGGAAGAATTACATGAAAAGGACGATGGTCAAAGATTTTTGGAGTCGGAGGGAAATCAAGGTACATATCTGATGAGCTAAAGAGATGCAAAATTAAATCAAGTGAGCCAATCGCGTTGGTGGGGGCGACAGAGGCTAATCTGAGCCATCTCATTTGAAAGTTTTGAAGCTGCTGTTATAAAGAATAAGTCGGACCCCGGGAATTTCCATCGGTGTCATGGTCAAACATTCAGTCACATTCTGGCCAATCCCCAAAATTTAATGGGAAGCCAACACCCAAATTGTGTGGGATGCCATAAGGGGTTTGCAGCGGAGGGACAAGATGGCGGGGTACTAGGAAGAGGCGTCTTTTCAGCTGGTACCCCAAAGTGAGCTGATTACCTACCAAAGAACTCTGATCACCCATGAAATCAGCCTGAGATCAGAATTATACACGTCTGGATCTCTACAGGGGCAGAAGACGCCAGTGAGCAGGTAAAGCGGAATGGGAACGGCGGACTGATATCGGAAGATAAACAAAAGGGGGAGGGAGCCACCAGAGGCGACCGGTGCAAAAGTAATACCCCGATACGAGCGAGAGTGCCCTGCGTCTGGGGACCAGCATTAACTCGGAGACTGGTTGAAAGCACTCCAAAAGAGCAAAGGATCGCGGGGGCAAACTGTGGGAATCGGGGCGGCTAGGGACAGGGGCTTGAGTCCCCGGTCCCAGACGGCCTCCCCGGCGCGGAGGCAGAGAGAGTGCGGCGGAGAAACCGGCTCCTGGTCCCTAAGCCGCCAGCGCGCCCCAGAGCGCGGGGTTCCGGCTCCTGTGAGGGGATGGGAGCCTGTCTGCAGAACGCGCGCTAGCCCTACCACAAAGCTTGAGATGCGCGTGCACGTCGCTCCAGCTCTCCTGGGTTTCTATGGCCCTGGGGCGCTTCTTGACCCAGGCCATTGTTTCAAAGTCTAAGCCGCGCGCCCGCGAAACTCTTCCCCGGACAGAGGCGCGCAAAAGCCCAGCCTGCGGCTTACGGACCAGCGCCCCGTTCTCAGTGCCCCAGACGCGAGCCCGACCCACAGCCGCCTCTGAAAAGAGGTGCGCGCAAGCCGGGCACTCCCAGCCCCGGCCGGCGGCAAAATCTCAGTGTGCGATCGCTGCTTGGAACCTCTCTGGCGGGCAGGAGCTCCCAGACAGCCGCCACTGCCTTGGCTTTGGGGACGAGCAAAAGATCCTGCGCCCCCAGGGTCTTTAACTTGGAACCTGCACTGCCAGCGTCCAAGGGGGAATTTATTCAGCTTCTGCACCCAGACTGAGGCTTCTGAGACGGAGATCAGGAAGTGTTCCAGGGTGCACCTTGACTGCACCAGAGTTGATACATCCAGCTACATCTGTTCAGTCTTCTCCCACCAAAATGACTAGGAGGAGGAATGCCCAACAGAAGAAAAATACAGAGGATGGACCTTCCGCAACAGAGCTAACGGCTATCAACATAGACAATATGTCGGAAAGAGAATTCAGGCTAACAATTATCCAGGCAATAGCTAGGTTGGAGAAAGCCATGGATGACCAAACAGAATTGATTAGAGCCGAACTGAAAGCGACCAGACAGGATGTTCACAATGTTAGGGCGGAGCTTAAAGCTACCAGGGAGGAGGTCCACAATGCTCTCAATGAGTTCCAATCCAATCTAAACTCTCTCAAAGCTAGGGTAACTGAGACAGAAGATAGAATTAGTGATCTGGAAGACAAACAGATAGAGAGAAAGGATCAGGAGGAAGCCTGGAACAAACAGCTTAGATCCCACGAAAGCAGAATTAGGGAAATAAGTGATGCCATGAAGCGTTCCAACGTCAGAATTATTGGAATTCCTGAAGGGGAGGAGAAAGAAAGAAGTCTAGAAGATGTCGTGGAACAAGTCCTTCATGAAAACTTTCCGAATCTCGCGAATGAAACCAGCGTCCATGTACTAGAGGCTGAACGGTCTCCACCCAAGATTATACACTCCAAAAAAACATCACGACACCTGATAGTCAAATTGAGAAATTATAATTGTAGGTATAATCTCTTGAAAGCTGCCAGGGCAAAGAGGCTCCTTACTTACAGAGGGAAGCCCATCAGAATAACGTCAGACCTGTCCACAGAGACCTGGCAAGCCAGAAGAGGCTGGCAAGATATATTCAGGGCACTAAATGAGAAGAACATGCAGCCAAGAATACTTTATCCAGCAAGACTGACATTCAAAATGGATGGAGAGATAAAGAGTTTCCAAGACCGGCAAGACTTAAAAGACTATGCAACCACCAAGCCGATACTGCAGGAAATATTAAGGGGGGTGCTATAAAAGAGGAAAAATCCCAAGAATAGCATTGAACAGAAATATAGAGACAGTCTACAGAAAGAAAGACTTCAAAGGTAACTCGATGTCAATAAAAACGTATCTATCAATAATCACTCTCAATGTGAATGGCCTAAATGCACCCATAAAACGGCACAGGGTTGCAGATTGGATAAAACGACAGGACCCATCCATATGCTGTCTACAAGAGACCCATTTTGAACCTAAAGATACACGCAGACTGAAAGTGAAGGGGTGGAGAAGCATCTTTCATGCCAATGGGACTCAAAAGAAGGCTGGGGTAGCGATTCTCATATCAGATAAATTAGACTTCAAACTAAAGACTGTAGTCAGAGATACAGAAGGACACTACATAATCCTTAAAGGGACTATCCACCAAGATGATCTAACAATTGTAAATATCTATGCTCCCAATATGGGAGCAGCCAATTACTTAAGAAAACTGTTAATCAAGATAAAGAGTCATATTGATATGAATACACTAATCGTAGGTGATCTTAACACGCCTCTTTCAGAATTAGACAGATCATCGAAGCAGAAAATCAATAAAGAAACAAGAGCATTGAACGACACATTGGACCAGATGGACCTCATAGATATATACAGAACATTCCACCCTAAAACAGCAGAATACTCATTCTTCTCAAGTGCACACGGAACCTTCTCCAGAATAGACCACATACTGGGTCACAAATCAGGACTCAGCCGATACCAAAAGACTGAGATTATTCCCTGCATATTCTCAGATCACAATGCTTTGAAACTGGAGCTCAATCACAAGGAAAAGTTCCGAAGGAACTCAAACACCTGGAAGCTAAAGACCACCTTGCTTAAGAATGCTTGGATTAACCAGGAGATCAAAGAAGAACTGAAACAATTCATGGAAACCAATGAGAATGAAGACACTTCGGTCCAAAACCTATGGGATACAGCAAAGGCGGTCCTAAGGGGAAAATATATAGCCATCCAAGCCTTGCTCAAAAAAATTGAAAAATCCAGAACACACCAGCTGTCTCTACACCTTAAAGAACTGGAGGATCAACAACAAATCAAACCAACTCCACACATAAGAAGGGAAATCATCAAGATTAGAGCTGAGATCAATGAGGGAGAAACCAGAGATACAGTAGAACGTATCAATGAAACTAGAAGCTGGTTTTTTGAAAGAATCAATAAGATCGATAAGCCACTGGCTACACTAATCCAAAAGAAAAGAGAGAAATCCCAAATTCATAAAATTATGAATGAAAAGGGAGAGATCACAACTAACACCAAGGAAGTAGAAACAATCATCAGAAGTTACTACGAACAGTTATATGCCAATAAGCTTAGCAACCTAGATGAAATGGATGCATTCCTGGAAAAATATAAACTACCAAAATTGAACCAGGAAGAAATCGACAACCTGAATAGACCAATATCTAATAACGAGATTGAAGCAGTGATCAAAAATCTCCCAAAAAACAAGAGCCCAGGACCTGACGGATTCCCTGGGGAATTCTACCAAACCTTCCAAGAAGAAATAACCCCTATTCTCCTGAAGCTGTTTCAAAAAATTGAAGCAGAAGGAAAACTTCCAGACTCTTTCTATGAAGCCAGCATTACCCTGATCCCCAAACCAGGCAAGGACCATACCAAAAAGGAGAATTTCAGACCAATATCACTGATGAATATGGATGCTAAGATTCTCAACAAGATCCTAGCCAACAGGATCCAACAACACATTAAAAAGATTATCCACCATGATCAGGTGGGATTCATCCCTGGGCTACAAGGATGGTTCAACATTCGTAAATCAATCAATGTGATACAACAAATTAATATGAGAAGAGAGAAGAACCACATGGTCCTCTCAATTGATGCAGAAAAAGCATTTGACAAAATCCAACATCCGTTCCTGATTAAAACGCTTCAAAGTATAGGGATAGAGGGAACATTCCTGAACCTCATCAAATCTATCTATGAAAGACCCACAGCAAATATCATCCTCAATGGGAAAAAGCTTGCAGCCTTCCCGTTGAGATCAGGAACAAGACAAGGATGCCCACTTTCACCACTCTTGTTCAACATAGTATTAGAAGTCCTAGCAACAGCAATCAGACAACAGAGAGAAATAAAAGGTATCCAAATTGGTAATGAAGAAGTCAAACTCTCTCTCTTCGCAGATGACATGATTCTTTATATGGAAAACCCAAAAGACTCCACCCCCAAACTACTAGAACTCATACAGCAATTCAGCAGCGTGGCAGGATACAAAGTCAATGTGCAGAAATCAGTGGCTTTCTTATACACTAACAATGAAAATACAGAAAGGGAAATTAGAGAATCGATTCCATTTACTATAGCACCAAGAACCATAAGATACCTGGGAATAAACCTAACTAAAGAGGTAAAGGATCTATACTTGAGGAACTATAGAACACTCATGAAAGAAATTGAAGAAGACACAAAAAGATGGAAGACCATTCCATGCTCTTGGATCGGAAGAATAAACATCGTTAAAATGTCTATACTGCCTAGAGCAATCTATACTTTTAATGCCATTCCGATCAAAATTCCACCGGCATTCTTCAAAGAGCTGGAGCAAATAATCCTAAAATTTGTATGGAATCAGAAGAGACCCCGAATCGCTAAGGAAACGTTGAAAAACAAAAATAAAGCTGGCGGCATCACCTTACCTGATTTCAAGCTTTATTACAAAGCTGTGATCACCAAGACAGCATGGTACTGGCATAAAAACAGACACATAGACCAGTGGAACAGAGTAGAGAGCCCTGATATGGACCCTCAACTCTATGGTCAATTAATCTTCGACAAAACAGGAAAAAATATACAGTGGAAAAAAGACAGTCTCTTCAATAAATGGTGCTGGGAAAACTGGACAGCTATATGTAGAAGAATGAAACTCGACCATTCTCTTACACCGTACACAAAGATCAACTCAAAATGGATAAAAGACCTCAACGTGAGACAGGAATCTATCAGAATCTTAGAGGAGAATATAGGCAGTAATCTCTTCGATATCGGCCACAGCAACTTCTTTCAAGATACGTCTCCAAAGGCAAAGGAAACAAAAGCGAAAATAAACTTCTGGGACTTCATCAAAATCAAAAGCTTCTGCACAGCAAAGGAAACAGTCAAAAAAACAAAGAGGCAACCCACGGAATGGGAGAAGATATTTGCAAATGACAGTACAGACAAAAGGTTGATATCCAGGATCTATAATGAACTCCTCAAACTCAACCCACACGAAACAGACAAACACATCAAAAAATGGGCAGAAGATATGAACAGACACTTCTCCAATCAAGAAATACAAATGGCTATCAGACACATGAAAAAATGCTCATCATCATTAGCCCTCAGGGAGATTCAAATTAAAACCACATTGAGATATCACCTTACACCAGTTAGAATGGCCAAAATTAACAAAACAGGAAACAACATGTGTTGGAGAGGATGTGGAGAAAGGGGAACCCTCTTACACTGTTGGTGGGAATGCAAGTTGGTGCAGCCTCTTTGGAGAACAGTGTGGAGATTCCTCAAGAAATTAAAAATAGAGCTTCCCTACGACCCTGCAATTGCACTCCTGGGTATTTACCCCAAAGATACAGATGTCGTGAAAAGAAGGGCCATCTGTACCCCAATGTTTATAGCAGCAATGGCCACAGTCGCCAAACTATGGAAAGAACCAAGATGCCCTTCAACGGATGAATGGATAAGGAAGATGTGGTCCATATACACTATGGAGTATTATGCCTCCATCAGAAAGGACGAATATCCAACTTTTGTAGCAACATGGACGGGACTGGAAGAGATTATGCTGAGTGAAATCAGTCAAGCAGAGAGAGTCAATTATCATATGGTTTCACTCATTTGTGGAGCATAACCAATAGCATGGAGGACAAGGGGCGTTAGAGAGTAGTAGGGAATTTGGGTAAATTGGAAGGGGAGGTGAACCATGAGAGACTATGGACTCTGAAAAACAGTCTGAGGGGTTTGAAGTGGTGGGGGGGTGGGAGGTTGGGGTACCAGGTGGTGGGTATTATAGAGGGCACAGCTTGCATGGAGCACTGGGTGTGGTGAAAAAATAATGAATACTGTTTTTCTGAAAATAAATAAATTGGGAAAAAAAAAAAAGAAAAAAAAAAAATAAGGGGTTTGCAGCCATTAACTCCGAGAAAACTTAGAATTAAGGATAGATGTGTTTCAGATAATCAGAATATGTAATTGAGTCATTAATTTAGATTTGGCTAAGTTGAAATTTTACTAAATTTATAAACTGAATTAGAATGTTTAAAGTACTTAACTATTGTATTTATAAGCTTACTACATTTATAAACATTACTTAAGAACTTGAAAGTTTTGTTTGTGAAGTCAGACAACTGTAGCTTTTTAAATAGTTCTTTTAAAAAGAAAATGAAATGTATTAAATTTGTAAATTTAGTTTAATGTGCTTAAAGCATTTAATTAAATTTGAAATGGGACTAACATTATTTAAGGGCCTTTTAAAGGTTATTCCTAAATATTGGTAGCCTTATCCATAGAACAAGGTTTTAAGCTTTTAAAAAACTTAAGGCATTTGGGGCGCCTAGGTGGCTTAGTCATTAAGCGTCTGTCTTCGGCTCAGGTCATAATTCCAGGGTCCTGGGATCAAGCCCCACATCGAGCCCCGCATCGGACTCCCTGCGGGAGGCCTGCTTCTCCCTCTCCAACTCCCCCTGATTGCGCTCCCTCTCTCACTATCTTTCTCTCTGTCAAATAAAATCTTTAAAATAAAAACTTAAGAAATCAGATTTTTGAATTTTCACTTTAACAAACTGAATATTGATATTTACAACACAGACACAAAACCCCAAACTATTCTTCTCTGTACGAAAACCACCCTTAAGGATGGACAGACAGACATACACGCGTGTGCGTGCATTCGCACACACAAAGCCCACAGAAATAGGAGGCTGGATGAAAGCAGAGAATATTGTTGGTAGAAAGAGTAAGTTCTCTTCTGTACTGCACTGCGGTGGTGGGAAGATGGGGAGAATGTCCTCCCCGTGTCCCCAACCTGGATACATCAAAGACGGTTGCTCATTCTTTGAAATTCTTTTCAAGAGGCGGGGTTTGTGTCTCTTTCTTTGAATCTGGGTGGCACTGTAACAGCGTGAGCACGTTTAGTAAGGCTGAATATGCTTCTGCTCAAGCCCCAGCAACACCCCCACGCTTGGGTGTACATCCCAGTGAAACTCCCTTATGTATGAACGGGGAGAAGTACTCCCGGACGCCCACAGGTATGGAACCAAATGACCAACTGACATTGTTCTCCACAGAAGAACAGCTAAATACACTCATGCATCAGAACTGTCTACACAGTGGAAAGGATTCAGCTATCAGCCCAGCCACAATTTCCAGACCTAAAACTGAGGGGAAATAGCCCAATGTGGAACAGAGTTTCTCAATTTTTTTTTCTTTACTGCCTCCCCAAAGAACCTTTTTAGACATTTATTTCTGATGCTCTCCCATGAAATTGTGATACGTCAGATACACTGTGTATCTGCTTATGAATTGTATGTATGTATATCTGTGCTTTATCCATCAGAAGAAGTTTTTTTGGCTTCTCTAAGAACCAAGTATCATTCCAATTGAGAATGCGTGGCAAAGAGGAAAGCATGAAGTATGGTACTCTTTAGGCAGCATTTTAAAGCACACACAGCAGTAATGGTTTGCTAATGGCTACATACATACATGGTAGGGACATAAAGGAATGCTCTGGAATGGTAAATACCAATTTTGAGAAAAGCGTAACTCTGTGGGGACAGGGGCGGGCGGAAAATGAAATTGGAGACGGGTACACAGTGTACTTCAGGTGTGTTGACAGGGACTTGGTCTTAGAGATGTAGCGGGGGGCGGGGGCAACTCTGAGGGGGAGAAGGCCCAGCCTCCATACTTCCTACATATTTGTTTTAACCAGCTTTCCTCTACCTGAAAATCTCTCCAGAGCTTCCATTGAAAACCTCTTGAAAGAAAATACATTTCATGGGCTGCAGTCACCACATTATGTGATAAATGCAATCACTAGTCACTACTGTATATTTTTTAAAATGTGACTACGTATGGCATAATATTAAGTCACATGAAGTTGTAGGTCCCAAAGAGAAACTACTCGCTCTCCTACAAAAACCCAAAGGATGTGTGTGAGCTGTTGTGATCACGGATGTATGTGGGGGAGGGGCAGGAATCAGTTGGCATGGGTCATCTTAATAGAAACTTGGGGAAGATAGCAATGGCCATCAGAACCAAGCAAATCCCACAGGTCTGGGGCATGGAACACACAGCATAGAGTTTGTAATTTCTTTCTTTCTTTTTTTTTTTAAGATTTTATTTATTTATTTGACAGAAATCACAAGTAGGCGGAGAGGCAGGCAGAGAGAGAGAGAGAGAGCGAGAGCGCAGGAAGCAGGCTCCCCGCTGAGCAGAGAGCCCGATGCGGGGCTCGATCCCAGAACTCCGGGATCATGACCTGAGCCGAAGGCAGAGGCTTTAACCCGCTGAGTCACTCAGGCCCCCTAGAGTTCGTAATTTCTTAATTAGGCTTACGAAGTAGCTTTCATGGAATATGCGTCTGTATGTTTAATTTTTCCTTTACTCAGAACATTGAATATGTCACACACGTTGGCTGCTCCCTGACTCTCTTGGCCTGAATCTCCCTTACCTCTTAATTATATTATGACTTCATCTGAAGGAGAGCCCCGTGAGGTTCATAAAAACCCCAATGTTTCATCTCACTTTGTTACATTAGGTATTTTAGGTTTTCGCTCATTAAACTATTTTCTCCACACACATGCATACTTATACATCTTTATGTATATGTAATAGAAATAGAAATCTATGAACACCCATTTCTACAGCATTTGTCTTCATAATAAGACCCAAGAGGCATAAACAGTTTTGGTTTGTGCACACCGACTATATCAGATTTTACATATTTTATTCTACCGTGCGATAAAGAAATGCATTATAACAGAGCAGTGTAATTTCTTTCATAAGTGATGCAGTACTTTAATATGTAACCACATAAGAGGCTGCCTTTCCCATGCTACTACTGAATGAATGGCCATGACAATTCTTATGAAAGAGAGGAAGTCTGGCTACATGGAGCGATCGTAACTTATTTCCAGACGAGTTATAGTTCCTGTAATTCTACAAAGGATAAGAAAGAGAGCTAGGGAAGTTTCTAAAGGCAATCTTTTTTCTTTTTTTCCAGAAGTATAATTAACATGTATTGTGATATAATGCTCAGGTGCACAATATAATGATTCAATAATTCTATATATTATGCAGTGCTCATCATGATAAGTATACTCTTGATCTCCTAATAAAGGGAACATTTACAGGTAGTGTCCCAAGGGAAGGTGGCCCCTTCTCTGGGCTAGGGATTAAGGTGAGTGTTGCACTCACTCTTCTTCCTTCCCAAGTTTCTGGGTGATGGAGAACATAAAGTACCAAAAGCCAAATCATGTCAGCATTATTAATGGTAGGATGAAAATCTCTTAACCCAGAAATATAGAGTCCTCTGGAATGAAATATGCTTTAGGGAGATGTCCAGTGTGGAGCTTCCTGCTTCCTCTTTGAACTCAGACCCCTCTATTTGCCTGTCACAAAAGTGCGGTCCGAAGGGCAGTCTTTATGTCCACTTCTCCACATTAACTCAGAGGGTGCAAGCCTGCCTCGCTCACAGGGTGGCTGGTAGGATACACGGAGAGAGAAGGAATAGAAAGTTTCCTTTTCACAGGGAAGCTCTGCCCAGGAGACCCCATCCCATGAAAGTGACACATAAAGATGGAGGACTTTCTCCTGAAAGTCCACCTAAAGTGGAACGTGCCACCTAAGCACATGAAAGGCAAAGAGGGAACATGCCTGACTAGACTGTGACCTTTATTTTTTTTTTAAAGATTTTATTTATTTATTTGACAGACAGAGATCACAAGTAGACAGAGAGGCAGACAGAGAGAGAGGGAGGAAGCAGGCTCCCTGCTGAGTAGAGAGCCCGATGGGGGGCTCGCTCGATCCCAGGACCCTGGGATCACGACTGGAGCGGAAGGCAGAGACTTAACCCACTGAGCCACTCAGGTGCCCCAGACTGTGACCTTTAAATATGCATGTTACAGATTCCATTTAACTGTCAGAGAAAAATAGCACCCTATGAACACTCTAGACTCCAACCATTGGGCTTTCATGCCTTCTGTTGAGAGGAGATTTTGGAGAGATGGAGATTGTAGGAGTTCCTGCCAGCTCTTGGCCATGAGGCAGAAAGGCATGGAAGTTCCTTCTTGTATGGAAACTTAAGGGAGTGTGTTGATGTGGAGGGGTGGAGCCAGCAGTCCTCTTTCATCCAATATGGATTCACTAGCCCCAACCAGGAGGTCATCCATTGGACTGGGGCCTCTGAAGTATGCTGTTCAAGTCAATATGGCAGCAGAGGATAGAAGGTGGCATTTAATGAGGGTCTACTATGTTCCAGTAATTCTATACACTTACCTAATTCTACTGTCATATGATGTAATGCTCCTGGTAATCATGTGGAGTTACATCTCACACTGGGGGCAGGCTCGAAAGTTAGCTAGGAAGGCTCTATGGTCCAAATTAGCCTGAAGATCTCTTAGGAAAACTGTCACACTGGCAAGAGATTTACCATCTCTTAGTAAGGCCAATATGGCCACTTTTCTCACCAGCTTTGGAACAGAATTCTGATTTTTGCTTTTGAACATGAGGTAAATAAAACAGTTGTCTGTTTAGGGAATACGTTGTATATAAAATATGTGTCTTTTGAAACTACAGCTATATTTAGCTAGGGAGATGCTTATACTATATAAGAGGCAGTAAAACTGGGGGAGCAAACGAGGGTGCAGCCATCCACAGATTATTCCTCTCTCTCACTCGTGCTCAATTATGCACTTTTTGAGTGAAAAGGGGGAGCAGAATGGTATTTCCCTCTTTTTTTGTGATTTTTTAATTTGAGTATATTTGACACACACAATGTCACATTAATTGCAAGCGTACGACATAGTGATTCCATGACTCTATATGTTACCCCGTGCTCACCACCAGTGGCCCTACCGTCTGTCACCAGGCAACGCTATTACAGTACCATTGACTACATTCCCTACGCTGTACCTTTTGTTCCTGTGACTTATTCATTCTATAGCTGGAAGCCTGTGTCTCCCACTCCCCTTCATCCATTTTGCCCAACACCCAACCTCACCCCTGGCAACCAACAGTTTATTCTCTGTATTTATACATTTTATCCTGCTCTCTGTTTATTCATTTTTTTCTACATATGAGTGAAATCATGTGGTATTTGTCTTTCTCAATCTGACTACTTCACTTAGCAAAATACCCTTTAGGTTCATTCATCTTGTCTCAAATGGCACAATGTCATCCTTTTTATGACTGTGTCATATTCCACTCTGTACAACCCCCACCCCATGTACAAAGCATATTTTCCTTAGCATTTGTCTATGGATGGAAACTTAGTTTTCTTTCATATCTTGACTACTGTAAATAATGCTGCAATAAACATAAAGGTGCATATATCTTTTTGAATTAGTGTTTTTGTTTTCTTTGGGTAAATACCCAATAGTGGAATTATTGGATCAGATGCTCTATTTTTAATTTTTTGAGGAACCTCCATATTGTGGCTGTACTAAATTTATATTCCCACGAACAGTAAATAAGGGTTTCTTTTTCTCTACATCCTCACCAACACTTGTTATTTCTTGCCTTTTGATTTTAGCCATTCTAACAGCTGTGAGATGATGTCTCATTGTGGTTTTGATGTGCATTTCCCTGATGCTTAGTGATGCCGAGCATCTTTTCGTGTGTTAGTTGGTCATCTGGACATCTTCTTTGGAAAACTGTCTATTCAGATCTTTTACCCACTTTTTAAAAAATTTTTTAAAAAAGATGTTATTTATTTATTTGACAGACAGAGATCACAAGTAGGCAGAGAGGCAGGCAGACTGAGAGGAAGAAGCAGGCTCCCTGCTGAGCAGAGAGCCTGATGTGGGGCTCAATCCCAGGACCCCTGGGATCATGACCTGAGCTGAAGGCAGAGGCTTAACCCACTGAGCCACCCAGGTGCCCCTTTTACCCACTTTTAAATCATACTTTTTTTTGGTACTGAGTTGTGTAAGTTCTTTATATATTTTGGATATTAATTCTTCATTGAATATATTATTTGTAAATATCTCTGTCATTCAGTAGTTGCCTCTTTCTTTCTTTCTTTTTTGTCCTTTGCTGTGCAGAAGCTTTTTATTTTAATGTAGTCCTAATAGTTTATTTTTGCTTTTGTTTCTCTTGCCTCAGGAGACTATCAGGAAAATATTGCTAAGGCTGATGTCAGAGAAATTACTACTTATGCTCTCTTCTAGCATTTTTACGTTTTCAGGTCTTACATTTAGGTCTTTAATCATTTTGAGTTTATTTTTGTGGTTGGTGTTTAAAAAAAAAAAAGCAGTCCAGTTTCATTCTTTTGCATGAAGCTGTTGAGTTTTCCCAGCTTATTGAAGAGACCATCTTTTCCCCATGTATCTTCTTGTCTCCTTTGTCATAGGTTAATTAACCATATAATCGTGGCTTTATTTCTGGGCTCTATCCTGGTTCCATTCATATATGTGTCTGATTTTGTACCAGAACCATCTCATTTAGATTACTACAGCTTTGTAGCATATCTTAAAATTTGGAATTGTCATACTCCCAGCTTTGTTTCTCTTTCTCAAGATTGTTTTGGCTATTTGGGGTCTTTTGTGATTCCACACAAATTTTAGGATTATTTGTTCTAGTTCTGTGAAACATGCTGTTAGTATTTTGAGAGAGATTGCCTTGAACCTATAGATTGCTTTGGGTAAGGTGAATGTTTTAACAATATTAATTTTTAAAATCCATTCTTACTCTCTTAACTGAGTTTATTTTTTCAAAGATTATATAATTAAATTTCTCTGATTGTCCATACGATGTGACTGCATTATACGGTGTATTAGTCAGGGTAGGCTAGGCCATGCTGCAGTAACAAGCTGATCCTGAAGTCTTAGTGGTTGAGCCCAACAAAGGCACATTTCCCACTCATGCAAAGTCTAATAGGAGACTGGGACTCCTCAAGGCAGCCATCTTCCTTTTGAGGACTCAGCAACTGAGGCTGTTCCCATCCTGTGTCTTTGCCATCTCATCTTGTAGCCTCTGCAGTCAAGTCTCTAAAGAAGAGAGCTGAAAGGTCATATACTGGTTCTTAAATGCTTTGGCCCAGAAGTGACACATATCCCATGTTCACAGTTCACTGAACAGAACTAGGTACATAGTCATATTCAACTTTAAAGGGCCTGGGAGATCTGGGGGTGCACATGGATATGCAGAGAGCAGTAAATGTCTCTCACAGATTGTGAACTTAACAAGGAGTGATTCTGTGCATGGCTTTGTTCTAAGTACTTTATGTGCATGATTTAATTTAATCTATGAGACAAGTAGTATTTTTATCTGTATTTGAAGTTGTGAAACAGAAGGCTAGAGTCACTAAATGACTAGTCTAAATGTTCCCAGTTAATAAACAACAGAGCCAGGATGTGAACCCACTTTTATGTATATCAGGGCCACTAATCCAGGTACTTGTCATTGAGTCCTGATCAGGCCTCTTATCAGACTTTAGAACAGTCTGTTGGGCCTGTAACTGAATATGTGTTGTGGTTTATCCTAAACCAAAGGATTTGTGTTATGATTGAGGCCTGCTATCTGGTCTTGAGAGGTTTTACCCCAAGTATTTCTTTTGGATGTATATTTAACATATATTCTGCCCTCTCTTTCTTTAAAAAAAGTATCTTCTTCTATTATTTCCTCCTTTCTCCCCTGAAATGTCTTCTTTGCTCCTCTCACACTGAATTGACAACTTTATACTTATATAGGCATTAAAAACCTGCCCACATTTACTAGAAAGCTGACAAATATCCCTATGGGCCAGGCCTGGAAGTGGTGCATATCACTTCTACCTGAAATCTATTGGCCAGAACTAAGGCATCTGGCCACACCTGGCTGCAAGGAAAGCTGGGAATTGTAGTCTAGCTGTGTGTTCAAGAAGAAGAAGACTGGTTTGGTGGACACCTTGATATTCTCTGCCACAACAAATATGAACAGAAAGCTAGCATCTTCATAGAGGGCTCAGTTTATGTCCCTGATTGGGAGCAGGGAATTGGGACTACACGTCAGGGGCCAGGAGAACCATAATACTGCAGGGCTGCCTCATGTAGGACATGGTCTGAGGCAGGGAACACTAAGACCTTGATACACACAGACTGTTATTTCTTGGTGTTAATCCAGTGGCCTTCTGGGCAGAGAGGGGGTCCTAGAACTATGAGGCAGTGAACAGATGAATTGATCTAGAACTTTGGGAAACTTGATCTAGTTTTTGAGACCTTATATGAGACTTGGCTACATTTTTAAAAATTATGCTACAGACATCATCTTGCTATAATGTTCACTGATCATATAATAATGAATAGGCATCAGACATGTAATATAATGTAACCACAGAAAGGATGATAGTTAATAAGGTTAACTCACATGTTCAGTTCCCCACAAGGACCAGAGACTCACATGTTCAGTTCCCCACAAGGACCAGAGACTAAGTATCGCAGATGTTACCAAGATCTAACACACCCATTAAGAATGGTGAAGCAGAAGATAAAAGCTCAGATTTCTGATAACTCTGCTGAGCCTCCCTAACATGCCTGGACTGTTCAAGTCAGGTTTACTTTATGCGAGTGTAGTTTTCAGGCTGCACTAACTGCTGTAACAAACAACACCCACTCTCAGTGGCTTAGCACAATGAAGGTTCATTTTCTTGGGTTGAACGACTCTCCTGGCAGATCCTTTCAAAGTGGCAATGAGGGATTTGGTTTTCTATCTGTGACTCCCCTACTTCCTAGCTCCTAGAGCCCACTCCATTAAGATGGGGCATGGAGGGTCCCTTGTGGGAGGGTTTCATCACCATGCCTGGAAGTGGCGCATATCATTTCTGCTCATTGCTCATTGGTGAAACTCAGTCACAGGGGTGTGGTCAACTCTAAGGATTCTGGTAAGTGTAGTTTAACTGTGTATTCCCAGGAGGAAAGGGAATATGGTTTGGAAAACAACAAGCTAGTTTCTGCCACGGTGAGAGAGAAATGATCTAATTTGTTTAAGTCATTGCTATTTCTAGCCTCTGCCCCCCAAATTGAAGTTACATCAATTTTAATATTGAACTGGAATGACTTATGTACCAGTATAATAAGATTGCCAAGAAATACATAAATAAAGCTAAGTTATATAAACAAAGATACCTAATCTATATAAAATTCAACATACTACATGTTTTATGTATACAGATGCATCTGTAAAAGGGAAAGTAATAGTCCAAGAGGACACATACCAAATTTTTAAATGTGGCTACTTGTAGGAAATGGTTTGAGATGGACTTTTATTTTTAACCCATGTGCTTCTATACTGATTTTTGTAAACAAAAGGAATGGATTTGTGTCTGTACTAAATAAATTTGCAACAAAAATGAGCTCATATACAGTCTTGGTTAAGGCCTCTCTTAAATAACCCATGTAATTCTGAACTCCAAAGCTCATGAAGTCGAAGAACCTTACAGAGTTCCCACACAGTGCAGAAAATGCCTTGATGTAGAAAAATATGAATGGCAGCGACACCGAGGGACTCAGAGGAGAGAAAGGGGAATAAGAAAGTGGACATTAGCACGGCTTGCATGGAGCACTGGGTGTGGTGAAAAAATAATGAATACTGTTTTTCTAAAAATAAATAAATTGGAGAAAAAAAAAAGAAAGAAAGTGGACATTAGACAAATGAATTCTGTATATTGGGAGAAGATGGCTCAAAGGGAAACATGGTTTAAAGTGCAAGATAAAGGATTTGGGGTTAGTCATCGGCAAGATCTCTTTTCAAGATCTTGCCTGTTAAAAATTGGGCTGGGTTATAATGGGTGTGTGTGTGTGTGGAATTTCATTTCCCACGGGCTGGTGTGACAACAGAAGGGCCTTGATTGTTCTATTCCTCAAGTTGGATAGAACTTCATCACCTTTGACTTCCATGGGCATGGCTACTCAGGTAAAGCACACTGAAAGACTGTTGATGTCTCCTCCTTATCTTGTATCTTTTGTCTTTGCTGGCATCAGTCAGGAGAGGACTAGCTATTGAGGGTTTCAGGAGAACCAGGGCAAAGGCAGTTTGGGGGAGCGCTGTGCCCAGGATGAAGCATTGGGCTGAGGCAACACAAAGCTCTCATCCCATTAAGCAGGGTTAAGATGGAGATTTTTACTCCTGATCACACCTTGTTCTGCCTTCTTTTATGTTCTTATTTTTTTTCTCGCTTCTTAACTTCTTTTCCGCTTTCTTAGGAGAAATATTTTGCTTATTAAGGATGGTATGAATAAATGTTTAATCATCATCCCCTTATTATACTGTACATAATGCTGGTCTAGCATTTTCTAACTTGATAAATGTATTACATTTACTTGTAAATTAAGGATATTCGTATTACAGATGGGTGTGCCATGAAAGGAATAAAATTTATGCTTAATACCATAAAGTCTTACAGGATATGCATGGCGACCCTTCCATTCTCCCCCCGCCTTTTTTGAGGTAGTCTCAATTTTCAGATTTAGTGTTCACCATTTTGTAGCACTGAAGGGCAAAAATAGATCAGGATAAATGAGCAACTGATGTTAACTCATTTGCTGGTGGCTGCTCAATCTTTTTCTTCTTCCAACACCTTGAGATACCCTCCCCCCCGCTGGAGGATAAGGAGGAATCAGCCTGAGGAATCCAAAGGCAACAGGAATTTTCAGATTCCTTAATAACACCCCAGTTCTTGTCAGGAGGTCTTCCATTTGGACACAATTTAGGAGAAAAGTTGGGAATTCAATAATTTTCAGTTTATGGGCTCTCCAGTTTCGGTTTTATCTCTGATCTCCTTAAGCAGTACACTCCTCCAACAATTTATCGCCTTTTAAGGCCATGAATTCAGAGAGCTGACAGTGAATCTGGACAAGTTCTAATATGCCCTGTGCCAACTGTAATTTAGCTGGTCCTTTGAGAGCACAAGTTTTTATTACCATAAATCTTCTGCTTCCAGGCGTCTCCCTGCTGACAACGTTGTCCAATTTTGAATCCCGACATCTTCATTTCAAAAGACCGCAAATGAAACCACAAAGGTCAGGTTTCACTGTAATTGTGGGCGACCGTGAAAAAAAAGGACCCCAGTCCTCAGGACGGAGCTGCTACCCACGACTTGCTTTGGTGAGCATGGGGCTTGGGCAGAATGTCACCGTGCAATTCAGGTGAATGATTACACCTGGCACTTGGATCATCAGGAAATATTTGGTCATATTTCAGTGTCTGACTTTGTCACTACACAAGGAGAGACAGATTTTAAATCAGAGGACTCTGATTTAGCATACATGAACACTGCATACTTCCTACTTTTGGAATGTCCTTTACTCCCCCTTTATGTAACAGATGGCTCCCCACTTTCAGATCTTATCTCAGGCAACACAAGCAACTGTACATGGCTGGCCTTTTGGTACCCTGCGTTTACCTGCAAAACGGAGAATAATGACGGCTTCTACATCGAAGAGTCATTGGCAAGATTAATTGACTTAGTGTGTGCCACGTACTTAAAAGGGGCGCCTGGCTCAAAGTAAATGCTCAACCATGGTGAGCTATTAGTATGACCTCTATCACTGTGATGGCCAAAGCTGTCTGAGCAAGACAGTCTATGTGATTCATTTGTATTTTCCTGCAGTAGCCCTATGAGTTCGGCACAACTGTTATTTTCTCTTCTACAGTGGAGGAAACTGAAGTTAGAACGGTAACTCGTTCAAGGTCACAGACTAAGTCAATGATGCACCCAGAATTTGCATCCAAGGACTCAGACTCCAGAGCCCAGACCCATCGACAAAGCCGTGGTGACAGAAGTGGAAGTGGATACTGTCAGGGCCTGGCCCTTGTTCCGTCTCTCTTATTAATTAGAGCACACTGGCCCGACATCACACTCTCAGCGTCTACATTTTGTTGCTTGAGGACTCTGTGGCCTCCAGATCCTACTTTACCCCTCAGGTGGAAGACAGATGTCAGGGAATTGGCATCCCTGGAGCAGCTGTCAATGATTGCTGTGGGTCTGTGGATAAATGCCCCAGCTTCCTTGTCCCTGCGTGGGATAACCCTTCTGCTCCCTGACTCACTTCTTCTTCTACTTCTTCTTTTCTTAAAGATTTATTTATTTATTTCAGAGAAAGAGAAGAGTAGAGGGAGAGGGAGTGAGAAACTCAAGCAGACTCCATGCTGAGCATGGAGCCCAAGAGGGGACTCGATCCCATGACCCTGAAATCATGACTTGGGCCGAAGCCAAGAGTCGGGTGCTTAACCGACTGTGCTACCCACGTGCCTCCCTGACTCATTTCTTCATTTCCTATTTTTGTTTCTTCCACATCTTTTCTTCCATAACTTACACTTGACCCTTGTCCCAGAGTCTGCTTTCGGAGGAAAGCCAACTAAGATAATTTGTTATGACACTAGGATTCCGGGATTCTAAAGATGCTGAAAGTGGAAAAGAGCAAGGGAGCAGCTAGACTCAGACAAAAGGAAAAGGCTGTGCCACAAAGCACTGTGTCCTGTGAGTACACAGTAAGGTTTCTTATGCTTGGCACTATGGATGTTTGGGGCCAGATATATTTTAGGGGGCTGTCCTGTGCATTGTAGAAAGTTGGGCAGCACCTCTAGCCTCTGTCCAATAGAAGTCAGTAGGATCACTCATTATGACAACCCAAAATGTCTCCAGATGATGCAAATGTCCCCTTTAGCAGGGTGGAAAAGTCAATCCCAGTTGAGTCAATCCCTGAGTTAGAGAAATGAGACTCATTTTTTGGAGCTTGATTGACATACTGACTCAGCAGGTATGAACTAATTCAAGAGGATTATGATGATATTAACATTACTGAGTGCCCACGTGTGAGACATTCTACTTGTTGCTCTATATATGTGCCTCATTTGATTCTCACAGCTTTTTACTGTTTATTTTTAAAAAGATTTCATTTATTTGAGTGAGTGAGCGAGAGAGTGAGTGAGCTCATGCACAGGGTTTGGGGAGAGATAGAGAAACACTCCCTATTAGCAGGGAGCCCCATGTGGGGCTCAATCCCAGGACCCTGAGATCATGACCTGAGCCAAAGGTGGATGCTTAACCCACTGAACCACCCAGGTGTCCCCATCACAGCATTTTATTGCGTCCATAATGATATGGAGGATAAGGAAAACAGGGCTCAAGGAGAGTGAGATTTGCTCAGTGTCATAAAACAAAAGAAGGACCCAGGGTTCAAATCCAGGTCTGTCAGCCTGCAAGTTTATGCCCCTTCAACTAAAATGCATTTGTTTATTCATGAATGTATCAGCGTACGCACTATTTATTGAGAATGGGCTGGGCATCTGGGATGGGCATTAACAGCAACTGCTATAACCCTAATGTTTAGCTTGGTGTTTGGCACAGAGTTGTGGCTGAAGATTTATTTCTTACACCACAATAAGCAAAATCAAACTGCATGAAATTTTAGGGGTTACTATGAAAAATTAATTACTTTTGCTAGCAAATATTTCTATATTTCAAAAAACCTTACAAATTGACTCTTGCAATACAACCTATTCAAAATTGAACATTACATATTTTGGAAAGTTCTTTTTTCCCCTTATCTCTTTGATTTGAAAAATAAAGACTTCACTTTGTAAACCCAATCTGATTATGATTTTAGTGGCTGTAATGATTTTTTGTGGGGATTCATGGGAACATGAATTCTCATGTTTTCAGAACACTATTTCCTTTCTGCTTGATTTAGACAATTAGCAAGAGGACCTTAGCTGCTTATCAGATCATAGTTTCACATGACTAGAAATTAGAAAGCAGTTTCCAAGGTAACAGAAAACCAAGATGTTTTGCCCTCCAGTGTATCAGAAGTATAAAATCGGATTCTACCTGTTTTAGTTTTTGCTAAGGTCTCAAAGGCTTATAATATAAAATAAAAAATGTTATGTACTCTCACATTTCAATGTTCCAGCGTGAGATGCTGGATTAATGCACACACACACACACACACACAGAATTTTGTACCCTTAGCTCAGTGTCAGGTTTCTGAGAGGACTGATGCTTGAGAGGCCAGGCAAGCGAGAGAGAGAGAGAGAGAGAGAGAGAGAGTTCTCTCGAACTCTGTGACATTTCCTCTTTCTTGATCCCATGATGGGGATATTCACCCCTTATAAGATAGATGATTTGCAAATGCTTTCTCCCATTAGGTTGTCTTTTCATTTTGTTGACTCTTTACTTTGCTGTGCAGAAGCTTTTTAGTTTGATATAGTTCCACTTGCTCAACTTTTTTTTTTTTTTTCGCCTGTGCTTCAGCTGTTATATCTGAAAGAATCATGGCTAAGACCAATGTCAAGGAGCTTCTTCCTCATGCTTTTTTCCCCCCTAGGAGTTTTATGGTATCAGGACTTATATTCAAGTTTTTAATCCATTTTGAGTCAGTATTTTTGAGTGGTGTAAGACAGGGTCTAATTTCATTCTGTTGCATGTGAATATCCAGTTTCCCCAACACCATTTATCCTTTCCTTCATTGCGTATTCTCGGCCTCCATGTCAAATATTAGTTAACCCATACATGCTTGGGTTTTCTTCTGGGCCCTTGATTCTGTTCCATTGGTCTATGTGTCTGTTTTTAATGCCAATACTATACTGTTTTTTTTTTTTTTACTATAACTTTGTAATACACTATGAAATCAGAAAGTGTGATGCCTCCAGCTTTTTTCTTCTTTCTCAGGATTGCTTGGGCTATTTAAAGTCTTTTATGGTTCCATACAAATTTTAGGATCACTTTTTTCTATTTTTGTGAAAAATGCCATTGGAATTTTGACAGGGATTACATTGAATCTATAGATGGCTTTGGGTAGTGTGGACATTTTAACAACATAAAGTCTTTTGATCCATGAACATGAAACATCTTTCCACTGATTTATGTTTTCTTCAATGTCTTATAATATTCACTGTAGTGATCTTTCACCCCCTTAGTTATATTTACTCCTAAGTATTCTATTCTTTCTGGTGCTGCTGTAAATGAGACTGTTTCATTTCTTTTCCAGATAGTTCATTGTTAGTGTATAGATACACACTGATTTTTGTGTGTTGATTTTGTAACCTGCAACTTTACTGAATTTATTTATTAGTTGTAACAGGTTTTCCAGTGGCAGCTTTGGGGTTTTATGCATAGAAGAGCATATCATTTACAGAGACAATTTTGCTTTTTCTTTTCTGATCTGGAGCTCCTCCCCTCGTTTTTTTGTCTTGTCTAGGTGCTCTGCCTGAGACTTCCAGCACAATGTTGAGCAAGAGTAGTGACAGTGGGCATTCCCACCTTGTTCCTGATCTTAGGGCAAAAGCTTTCAACCTTTCCTCCATGAGTATGAGGCTAGCTGTGGGTCTGTCATAATGGCCTTTATTATGTTGAGGTACATCCCTTCTATACCCAGTTTGTCGAGTTTTCATCATGAAAGGATGTTGAGTTTTGTCAAATGCTTTTTCTGCATCTATCAAGACCAGCATCTATAATCTGCTTTTCTAGTTTCATTGAGATACCACTGACACATAATACTGTGTAAGTGCGAGGCACACAACATAATGATTTTATGTATGTATAGATTGAAAAATGATGACCACATTAAGGTTAGTTAACACACTCATCATCTCACATAGTTACAACTTTTGTGTGTGTGTGTGTGGTGAAAACTTTAAGAAATCTACTCTCTTAGCAACTTTCAAATATACAATACAGTATTGCTGACTGTAGTCCCCATGCCTGACTTATTATGGAATATATTAATCTCATAAGTGGAAGTTTGTGCCCTTTGACTACCTTCACCCACTTCTCCCAAGCCCCATTTCCCACTCCCGGCGACCACTGATCCGTTCTGTTTCTCTGAGTTCGAATTTTCTTACATTCCACATAGAAGCGAGACCACGTCGTCACAAACGGGCATCTATTTTTTTAACAGGTTCCCACGTGATGGCATTGCTCTGGGTGTGGGTGGGGACCACACTTAAAGTCATAAGATTTTGAGCTACCTACCAAATATCGTGAACGTGCAGATTTTTTGAGATTCACAGTTCCCGTCAGGCTCACGCAGTCTGTGACATGAAAAACATCAAGAACCACTGCCTTAAAGAAATCAAGCTATAAGCAGCTGAGTTAAGAAGCAAATCATGAGATTTGAAAATACAAATCTGAAAAAAGAGACTAATACAGATACTCATGACGGAGACCATAGGGAGGCTCTTAATTTGTGGGAAGGAAAAAGGCTGTTCTCTGTAATGTTCCCTTTCTCTTGAGGTTGGGGAGAGAGGGGTGGGGAGTGGTTTTCTTTATTTCTCTGGCCCATTTTAAGCTCAGTGCCTCTGTGCTGTTGATTGGGCCCTCTGGAATTTTCTGGTTCTTCTGCTGCTCCCCCGCCATTTTCAGAGAGCAAGATAAGGAGACAGAAATGAAATAAAACACAAAATCTTCTGGGACAGAATGACCACCAGAGGTTGCTTTAAAACACAGATTCCCCAGGCCCCAAGCTAGAGCCTAGGAATCAGCATACGTAAAAAACACCTCACGGGTCTTTGACGTGGCCCTCCCCAACCATGTTGTGAGAAACCCTGACCTATTATTTTCCAAGTGTTATTCTGGCTTGAAGAAAACAAATTAAATCTCTAGGTGCATCACAAATCTAATTTCTCAGCTACCTGTGGTTATGAAAGCTAGGCATCTCTCTTTTCTTATTACACTTCCAGCTAGGGTCATTTCCTCCTAAGATTCGAACTCCCCTGTGCCCTGAGGTTAAGTCGGAGCATTTCTCCTTATTTGGCTTCCTAATTGCAGGGAAGAGCTACTCGGCTGTGTTTTGCAATCTCTCCGTACCCTGGAGGTGCGCCATCTCAGTGGTGGACCTAGTACTTTCTCTTTGCAGCATGTTTTGTAGCGTCAGTAAACTTTATAAAGTGCTTCAGGAGCTCTTTGGACCCGAGGCATTGCATAAAGAGATTATGCAAACAGAATGGCATCCACATTGCAGGCAGGTGGCTCTCCTGCCCTCCTACTTGCCCCAGCCCCGGGAAGAATTTGAGCACAGATCTGCTGGGAAGCCTTTGCAGAGAAAGGCTGAGCTGTCTGAAGGGTAAAGTTGATAACATGAACTGGTAACAGCTGCAGGCTGGAGGAAGCCTCGTGGGATGAGATAGCTTGAGATGCTGGATGCTAAGCTTTGAGCAGGAAAATCTATGGACTGAGGATGTAATAATATCACCATTTACTGAGCATCTACTATAGGTCAGGCGCTAAACTAGGAATCTGCCTATATACCTTTTCTTATTCCATACTCATTGCAATGCTGTGAGGAAAGTCATTTTTAATCTCCATACCACAAAAAGGGAAACTGAGGCTCAGGGCAATGTGGTGAATTTACTCCCTATAATACAACTGCTAAATGGAAAATCTCGGATTCAAAACTGTGTTTGTTCCACCACAAATGTCTTCTCGCCATCACTCAGCTCTGCCTCCATTCGTATCTGGGGTAAATGGACAGAGGAAGATGACAGAAGACGTGTAAGGCTGATGCTTCATCCCACACAAACCCCTTTCTGGCTCATTTTTATGGTGAGGGTACAGAAGGCAAGCTGAGGACAAAGCAGAAGCTGACACCTTGCAAACCCTCCCCCCACCCAGGGGATATATGTGACATTCCTCAGGCATTCCGGGCTGCCCTCAAGGAAGAACAAATATCGAACTTGTAGAGATCACAATCTTGCAAGACCCGAGTCTCCCTCAGTTTACAAATGTCCTAGTGATTTACAAGGAATAAGCTTTCTTATCAACAGCCTAACTTCCAGAGACCCATAACTCAGTTCCTGAAGCCCTAACATCATCCTCCCCTCCATAAAATCGAGGGAGGCTGAGGCAGAGGGAAATGTCAATAAAGCTGAATTTCCTCTATACCTAAAGCTCATTGACAAGGACGTGTGATAGCAGGAGTGTGATATTCCTCCGGGAAGCTCCCAACTATCTCACTGTTAATGCCTTACTAAAAGGAAAAACAACCTTAACTTGACAAATAGCAAAGCCTCAGGTATGCTGTGTGTCTTCTTTAATTCATGAGAGTTCTTTTAAAACCTCCCTTTTTCCTCACCTCCCCCATCACCATCGTATATAATCAGAGCCCCCCCCTCCCAACCCCGGGTAGCAGCTCTTTCTGCCCACGGGTCCTTGTTCCTGTGCTTTAATAAACCACCACTGTGCACCAAAGATGTCTCAGGAATTCTTTCCTGGCCATTGGCTCTGGACTCCACCCCACTGAACCTCACCTATATTCCCAAACCACATCATTTATGCCAAGTTTTGGGATATTGCTGCTGTGACAAAGGCACTACTTCTTTTAGGTTGCACAGGAAAAATATTTCCATTTCTGCCGAAGCAAAAATCTAATTTGGAAGTAAGTAGATGAGGACACTATTTTGAAAATCACAACTCAAGATCTTTTTTTTATTTCTTTTTCGATGTTTCTCCCCTCCCACTATCTTATGAGTCATAAGGTTTAGGGCTGGGGAAAGAAGGGGAGGAATCAAAGACTGTCCATAAGAAAGGGGGAAATGAACAAAAGGGGCTTCTATTCCACTGGGACAGGAAGTTTTTTGGCTTTGGGGGAAAAGATCCAAGGAAAGAGAAAGACATTTAAGAGATCAGATACCAGCGTCCTTACTTCTTCCCATGTTAATGGCTGAATCCCAAGAGGAGAAGATGCACCAGTAAAACACTCCCCATGGTTTGATGGGTGATGCCCAAAAGAGGGGGGCTCATGTCCTATCCTCCTCTATAAGACTCTGGGAAGAAAGCTCACAAGGCACTCCGCAGGCGTACAATACTCACTGGAACTCAATGTTCCAGAAGATGACCTAGGTTTTATTGAGTTCATCTCTTTGAAATGTGCCATAGGCTTCTGATCTAATCACTTTAGACGGCTTTTAATTTCGTTTTGTCAGTACAAAGAGTCCTCTTTACCAACCAGATTTGGGAAACACATCCATGATTTCTTCTCTTACTCTTTTTGTTTGAGTAGCCTAACCCAAGGAGTTGAATTTCAAAAAAGGCCAGAAGAACAAGACCTCTCCTGTGGATGCTGAAACCTATGAGCCCTTACATGCTGAAGGGTAGAAGTGGTCCCTCACTGCCTGCTCTATTCCTGACAATACCGCATGGATATGAGCCATGGCATTAACACTATGTGTTCCTAGTAATGACACCCAAAGAGAGGGCAGGCTGAGATGGCAGTGCCTCTTAGGGAGTAAGTACTTCTTTATTTGAATTCATTCATGCACATGGGATGACCTTATTTTAAGGAAATGGCGTCAGATATTGCAGTTGTTGCATGTACAGAAAGTACACGATGACCCGAGCATGTTTGGAGCTGCCTGATTTTATTATGGTGGTTCCTTGATATCATCATTATGTCCGTCCTGGCTATCAGCTTTGACACTTGTTGAACTGATTGCAAGGGAACTTCAATTTGTTCATGGTTTCTAGCGTCCATGTCCTTCAGTAGTGCCCTGCCCCATCTGGGCTTAGCTTTTTGTCTTGTCTTGGCCAATGGGAAAACAGCGTATGTGACACGAGCAAAGACGTGGAAAGTACTTGTATATCGGGGCTTGTCTTCTTGGTGCTCTTGGAATCTTACCACCAAGCCCAGGCTAGCCTACTGGAGGATGAGATACCATGTGGAAAAAAACTGGTAGTGAGCCAGCCCCAGGCAGCTGGGTAGCTGGTTATAGCTACATGTGTGAGTCCCAACCAAGGTCGACCAGGGTAGCTCAAATCAGCAGAACCACCTAGTTAAGTCCAATCTAAATTGATGACACCCAGATTCATGAGATCAATAAACAGTTGTACCTTTAAGCCACTACATGTTTAGGTGGTTTGTTACGCAACTGAATCAATACAGGTATCAAGCACATGATTTGGTCAGTCTACTCAAAATGGTTTGGGGTTGGGGGATGACCTCATGAAGGGCAGATGAATTAAACAATGCAAATTTATTAATATATTAAGAAGCAAGACTGATAGGTAGACGGGATGATTATCAGTGCATTTTCTCCTTTAGGAGAATTGCAGCCTTGATCGCAAAAATATCAGCCTTAGGGAGACAACTGCTTGATGTGAGAGCTAGCTTACTGCATCCACGTCTACTCTCGTATAGTACATTTACAAAAGGGAGAGGGAGAGAGATCTACCATGTTCAGATGCAATGAGCCTCATCTTCCCTGGAGAGGCTGGAGCCATATATATGCAGATTTTCCCACTTTGGGGTCCCCTTCCCTAGAATCCATGAGAACTGCAGCAAATATGTCTCCCTGAAGTCACAGGTTACTTGACTTATACTTGGAAATTATGATATTTTACAAATCAGCTTTTATTATAGTTTATTTCCATGGCCTTTCATGTTTAAGGTCTTTAATCCTATATATTTTAATGTTATGGGAGGAATGGATTGGGTTGAGATGGACAGTTGATGGACAGGCTACTGTACTGGTCCAGACAAGGGAAATGATTATTAAGATTAAGCTGTTGGCTGTGCAGATGGAGAGAAGTAGATGGATTTGAGTTTGGAGGTTGGGCAGTCAGGACTGGATGAAGTTGGGGGAAAAGGGAGGGATCAAGGGTGGTACCTAGTTTTAGGATGGAGCAGTTAGGTGATGCCATTTGCCATATGAGATAAATACCTTTTATCTTTGTTGTTGTCCTGTGGAAAAACATGGACACAGAGGCATTAATTAGGATGATTTGGGCACAGTTCTGGCACCACTAAACCCTTAATAAGTGTGTCAGGATTTTATTTTCATTGCCTAGTCATGGAGCTAGTCTGACTCCAAAGTCTATACTCCAAGCCAGTGCTGCTCAAAGTTTACTGTGCTTATGAATCACCTGCATACCTTGTTAACATGCAGATTCTGATTCGGCCTACAGTAGGCCTTTCAATTCTTTATTTCTCATAAGGTTCCAAGTGGTGTCAGCATGGCTAGTCCACAAACCATTCTTTGAGGGACAGGGAATGGGAACATTTACGTGAACAAGGGATTGCTATACACACTTTGATAATAGTAATGATAACTCTTTGTCAGCCATAAGAGCTGAACACTTATAGAGTGTGGGTAAAGTCTGATCCACAGCTACTCGAGTTTGTCTTTGAGGTTTCAGTTCTAAAGTGTTCATGCAAGCACTTGGGTTGGTTCCTGGAAGAGAAGAGGCAGGCTATGAAGAAGTCTCATGCAAAGAGACTGGAACACCCAAATGGGTGTTGATTAATTTGTTTTGATTTTGTGTATCCAAAGCTATGGCTTGTAGCCTTTTCGGTGAAACTGAAATGTTCAGACAAGAATTAACCTTAATCTTCTAAGAAGAAACAGAATAGTTTTCTTCGGAGCAAGGTATAGCACAACTTCCCTGGGCATTCCAATGGAGACCTAGGGCAGCCTTCTAGAGAATGCCCTTGAAATGCAAGTGACTGAATGACGTTTGATATTCTTTAATGCATAAAGACTCACCCCTCTTTAAGAAGCTATCTCTAGTAGTTGACAGAAGATAAAGAGCTACAGAAGCTATCGCAGGCTGTCAGAAAATATCCAACTACATTAGTACAGGATCAGTTGGCTTGCGCAACAATTTAACCCAGGATGCTGTTGACAGATTTCTTAAGCAGCTCCATCAAACTGCATGCAACCTGACAGCATTTTTAAGTACTGAGCCCACATTTTTTGTCAAAGAAAAACATTTTAAGCTGATTTCTCTCGGGCGGGGGGTGTCAAGGTGTAAAATAGCTTTCATGGGCTGTCAGAGGAATCATGGTGAGTTAGCATCAGAAGTGATTTTGATCACCAAACTTCAGGGCTGGAAAAAATGGAGAATCCACAGAAGTCACAAAATCTCAGAGCTGGGAGGAACTGAACAATGGAGAAAGGTGGGACTCAAAGAGGTAAAACGACTCAGAGTAAGTCACACAACTAGTGAATGACCATCCTGAGTATTGGTTCCTGACACAATTGATCGACTTAACACTAATCATTTTGTTAAACCCTACGAACTGGAATTTTGCAGAGCCCACATTGTCCATGGCGGGATTTTTATTTTATTTTTTATTTTTAAAAAGATTTTATTTATTTATTTGAGAGAGACCACAAGTAGGCAGAGAGGCAGGCAGAGGGGGAGGGGGAAGCAGGCCCCCTACTGAACAGGAAGCGGGTTTCCATCTCCAGACCTTGAGATCACAATCTGAGCCAAAGGCAGATGCTTAACCCACTGATCCACCCAGGCGACCCTCCATGGAGGGATTTATTAAAGAACTGGGGGGATAGGGTAAAAAGCGGCCCTCCATGTATAGATAGAAGGCTTTGGCCATCTTCTGTCTTCGAAAAAAAAGCTTTAGAAGCATTCCACATTCCACAAATAGGAGACCCCTGACATTATCTCCCTTCTTCCCAGGAGAGTTTAAATCAGATGAAGAAATTTCTTTCTTCTGAAGGTTAACATGAGCTAAAAGGTGCTCATGAGAAAGAAGGAAAGATGGTCCTTGCTTCATGAGGTTTCCTACCTAAAGAGTTTTTTTTTTAGGGATGACAAAGGTATGTTGCATACAATAATTATATAAGAAAATTATTTAATTTTTATGCCTTTGATCTTCTCTGATTTTAGTTCTGTTTTTCTGAAGCTCTATAGTAAAATTCCTGTAGAAAAATACTAAGTCCTCTTTTACATTACCTAAGGAAAGAAGGGTATTGACTCCTACCTAGGCGACAATAGCCAGGACCCTCCCTTGCAGGACTCAGGCACAACACCCAGCATGGCACTCAAGGCCACTAATGATCCGGCTCCTGCCCTGCCGACACACACCTACTATTTAGCCATGGGAAACCCTATTTCTTTTCAAAATGCATCTTCCTTTTCCCTCCCTCTGTTTCTTTGCACTTGCCCTTCAATCTGCCTGGAATATCCAAAACCCCCTCCCTTCTACCCTAACGTTTGCTCATCCGGTTAGACCAGGTCAGGGTCTCCTCCTCTGTGAAGGCACCTGCAGGGTCTGTGGTCAGAAGCAGTGGCTCTCTCTTCTTGCTATTTAGAGCACTCTGATCTTACTTGAGCCAGAGGGTCCTGTAATGACTCATTTACATGTGTGTCTCTCCACAGTGATGGGCAGGCCCAGGCTGCTTGTGAGTCGCCAGGAGAGCTCCCGAAAAACTACTGCTCTCCTGGCCTACACCCCTAGAGATTCTGATTTGAAAGGCACAGGTTGGGCTGAGGGTCACTAGGACCCCTTTATGCAGCAGCTTCCCTAGGTGATTCTAATGTGCAGCCAGCAATGAGGAATACTGTGATTAGAAGGTCAGCTCTTTGCAGACCCTAGGCTTATTTGTTTTTTTCATTAACTCCCCCCTTAGTGCTCAGAAAGTGCCTCCAACGAACTTAGGTGAACTCAGAAAGTGAAGCCAGTCAAAATCGGCCCCTCTCAACACACAATTGCTTACTTCATTGAATGATCCATGTTTCAAAGGGGATTTAAGTCCAAGGAATAGGGGGAGACACGTACGCAAACTTCATAGAGGAAAATGGGGCCAACGTTTATATCTTCCAGCGATATGACTGCTGGCATCCAAATACACTATTTAAAAAATAAACCTACAAGGAAGCTGCCTAGAGAATCATTGGTTTGCCACTAAGGACGGCAGAAGAGTGAGGCGGTACGTTTAGAGTTTATTGAATCCCTCATGAGACCCATTCCTGGAAGAGCTGTGTCCCACTCCCAGCAATGTCACTTACTAGTTCTGTGATCTTGCTCAAGGTACTTCACCTGTCTGTCCTCATTCTTCCCATCTGCAAAGTGGGATGCTGATGTCATTACTGGTAACTGGCTTCCTAGGATTATCGTGATGATTCAGTAAATTAACATACATAAAGCACCTAAAACAATATCTGGTATATAATAAACTCCCAGTGAATGTTAGCTCCTTTTATTATTGTTATTATTATTATTGTTGTTGTTGTTGATGTTATTTCTAGGGGAGGTAGAGGCTTTGCTGGAGCACGAAGCTGACGAGTGAAGCCAGTTACCCAGCAGAGAAATAGATAAATGCGGTCTTACTGTTGTCCTCTCCTCTCTGTTATCTAGTATCCTTGATCTAACGTGTTAGAAGGAGTGATGCCTTTATCTTTAAAGTATAAATGAAAAGAGTTTGGGAGATGCCTTGGGGCACCTTGTCCATTCAACTAGAGAATGACCAATGATGGCGCTCAGCTTTTCAATGGGAAGCCTCAAGTGCATCTTTTAAGCACAACTGGCTTGGGGGCTTTGGCCCAGAATATCCTTGCTTCCCTACAGTCCTGCTGGGGGCAATTTCAGGTTTAAAGTCATATATATGACTTTAAAGGAGATATATCTATCTCCTTCTCTATCCGTTGTTTTTCTTAGGTAATGCTGGGAACCTAGCACATATTTCCGTTAAAGTCATTTCCTTCAGAAATCCTATTGATTCACAGAAAATATATTTTATGACATCTTCTCTGAACTTCTAACATGACTTTGGAGAAGTAACCCTTTGCCACTACGTGGTTCTATCTAATGGAGAATACAGAGAATATGGCATGTCAGACAGAAATCACAGCACCTCTGGGTTCAATCTCAGCATGAAAACCACATTTTTGTTTTCTTTTTCTTTTTAAGATTTTATTTATTTATTTGAAAAAGAGTGAGAGCTAGAGATAGAGAGAGAGAGAGAGCACACAGAGGGAGAGGAAAAGAGAGAAACACACTTCCCTCTGGACAGGGGGCCTCGACACGGGCTTGATCTCAGGACTCTGGGATCATGATCTGAGCTGACGGCAGATGCTTAACCAACTGAGCCCCACAGGCCCTGAAAACCACATTTTCAATTGATAGGCCTAGTTTAATTCATTAAGAAAATAAAGATATTTTATAGATTTAATATTTTGGCATAGGAATCCCTCAGAATGTGGCTGTACTTGGAGATAGGGCCTTTAAAGAGGTAAATGAGGGCACCTGGGTGGCTCAGTGGGTTAAGCCGCTGCCTTTGGCTCAGGTCATGATCTCAGGGTCCTGGGATCGAGTCCCGAATCAGGCTCTCTGCTTAGCAGGGAGCCTGCTTCCCTCTCTCTCTCTCTCTGCCTGCCTCTCTGTCTACTGTGATCTCTCTCTGTCAAATAAATAAATAAAATCTTAAAAAAAAAAAAGAGGTAAATGAAAGCGAGGCCATTGGGGTGGGTGCTAAGCCAGGCTGACAGGTGTTTTTAAAAGAAAAGTAGATTAGGACACACAGAGAGACATCAGCAGGAACACCACTGGATAATCACGTGAAGAGGTAGCAAGAGGTTGCCACCCACAAACCAAGGAGAGAGCCCTTAGAAGAAACCAACTCTGCCAGCACCTTGGATTTCCAGCCTCCAGAAGTGTGAGGAATGGAAATTTCTAGTGGGATTTTGTTACGACAACCCTAGTGAATCCTCCCCTTGTCCCAGTTCTGATCCCAAGGTATTGGATCAGCACTATTCTGGTCTGTTCTTTCTCTTTCTGGATGGATATTGCCGGCAATGGGCACGAGGGTGATCACTCTTTGGTCCACCCAGCCCCAGGTGTGCAAAGCATCATTTACGCAAGCATGTCATATCCAGAGTAGTCTCAGCCTCCCACAGGGCTGAGCCCTTGTGTAATGTTGCAGCCTCTTCTGACCCAGCGCCCTTGTCCCCTCCTCCAGAGTATGGCAAGGTCTCTGCCATGACTATTAAATCAGATCAAGAGTTTATTTCTCATCGGTTCACTCTGTAAAATTCATTTGAGAGACCTCGGCTCTAACTGCAGCTTTACTGCTTGTCTTGCTTAAGACGACAAATTTTAGCCATGCTGGCAAGTAAATCATTTTTGTGGCCACATTATGCTGACTAATACAACATAATCTCAAATTAATTTATTCAAAAGAGTACATTCCCAGCCCAAGCATATTCAGCATGTTCACAGCTTTCCTGTTTCCAATGGGAGATCATCAACGCATCTATTAGGACTTTTGCATAAGTCCTACAACTAACTATGCAACTTCTTTTTTTAATTAAAAAAATTTTAAAAAAAAGATTTTATTTATTTGACAGACAGAGATCACAAGTAGGCAGAGAGGCAAGCAGAGAGAGAGGAGGAAGCAGGCTCCGTGCTGAGCAGAGAGCCTGATGCGGGGCTCGATCCCAAGACCCTGGGATCATGACCTGAGCCGAAGGCAGAGGCTTTAACCCACTGAGCCATCCAGGCGCCCCAAATTTTTAAAAAAATTTTTAAAAATTTTACTCATTTATTTGTGAGAGAGAGTGAGAGGGAGAGAGAGAGAGAGCATGAGACAGGGGAGGGTCAGAGGGAGAAGCAGACTCCCTGCTGAGCCGGGAGCCCGATGTGGGACTTGATCCCGGGACTCTAGGATCATGACCTGAACCAAAGGCAGTCATGTAACCAACTGAGCCACCCAGGCACCCTATGCAACTTACTCTTGAGAAGATTCCCTGTAAATTAGCTGATACTTGTTTTCCTTTTCTCAACTTCCATGGACAAATAATTAAAACCAGTTAACAATTACAATAACAACACTTAAAATGATATATAACAAACACTGAACATTTCCTTGGGTGAGACATTGTGGTATACAGTTACTCTTGTATTGCTCATTCATTACTTAAAAAATAATTTTATGCATTAGTTGCTGTCAATATCTTCATTCTTCAAATGAGGAAATAGAAATGTAAAGAGGTTGCCAAAACTTGCTATAGGACTTTATGGAATAAAAGACAAAGTTCACACAGCGTTTTTACCTCTTGTCTGTGTTACCATCAGATTTTTTTTGTTTGTTTTGAGAGACAGAGAGAAAGAGAGGGAGACTGAATGGAGGGGAAGGGCAAAGGGAGAGAGGGAGAAGAAGAATCTCAAGCAGGCTCCACACCCAGTGCAAAGCCCAGTGGGGCGCTTAATCTCACAACCCTGAGATCATGACCTGAGCCGAAATCAAGAGTTGGACGCTTAACTGACTGAGCCACCCAGGCAGCCCCATCGGTATTTAATGTATTTTATTTTTAATAACAAAAAGTGTTTATAAAATCTGCACATATCTGGGGAACAGTGTGATGCAATGAGGGGAGAAACATACTCTTTAGAACCAGACATGGTTGGCTTAAAATCTTGGCTCAGCTCTTGACTAATTCTATGACCTTGGAAAAATTATTGCACTTAGCTAAGCAACAGTAGATTCAACTATCAGTGTGGTTCTTATGAAACCTCTCACAGTAGGGACATATATTTTGGCTGCTTTGGGGTAGATACTTAGGAGCTGAATTACTGGGAGGGAGGTATGGTACAAATTTATATTTAACTTTTTAAGATACTACCATCCTATTTTCCAAAATGGCAGTGTTATTTTAAATTCCCATCAGCAGTGTATGAGTTCCTGTTTCTTGACATTTGTTATGGTCTGCTGTATTGATTACAGCTGTTCTAGCCATTGTAGTGGGTATGCAGTGGTGTCTCATGGTGATGTGAATTGAATTTGCTTTCCCTTAATGACCAATAGTGATGAGCATCTTTTCATGTTCTTAATATTCATTTGTATATTTCCTTTGCTAAAATGTCTATTCAGATCTTTTGCCAATGTTTTAATTGGGTTGTTTGTCTTATTGATTTGTAAGAGTTCTTTGTAGTTTCTGGATAAAAGTCTGCTGGAATCCTTTTGCATTAGTTCTGAATTTTCCAACATCAAGTGCACCACACTATGCAGAATATCTAATAAGTATTTGACAAGAATGACTCTGACAATGCTATTCAATTCAGTTTAGTTGAACAGATTGTTATTGAGTTGTGACTATGTGGTAAGCATATTCTAGGCACTGGAGATTCAGTAGAGAATATAACAGACAAAATCTCTGCTCTCCAAGAAGTGAGGGTTCGTCATTAATGGTTGCATGGCTGTAGGGTAGAAAAGACTGGAATTTGTGCTGGACAGTCCCCTTTGAGGCTCAGGCTCTCGGCTCCTACTCTCTACAGCCTGGGCACAAGTGTAGTGAAACATGCTGAACTTCTGTTCAAGAATCTCATTCCTAACATGGCTAAAATTGCTTTGATCACATTTGGCATCATGGAAATCCTCAATTCCAGGAGTTCTCCATATTTCAAAGTGAAAACTGGCATGGAGTACAACTATACTTAGTTAGGTTAATCCTATAGAAGATACTGTTTTTTACATGCCGTATACATACAACCCTGAATTTTCCTTCAAAAGCTTAACCTCTGCCAGAAACTTACGAGCTGGGTCATAGTACTCTCTTTCTCTAACACAACACTCTCCTTTTCTGTTTTTCCATATTGTTGGCCTAAAACCCCTTCCTCAGAAGTTCTGGGGACCAATCTTACCAGATCTATAGGTAGGGAATTCGATTCCGTATCTTTAGGAAGTAGGCTACTGAAAGATCAATGGAGTCAGTTGCCTTGATGTCAAAGGAGTTTCTCTGCGATGGCAGAGAGGCCGGGAAACCTTTGATTACAATGCGTCCCCAGCCTGCCCTTCGATTAGCAGCAGTCCCAGCAGGCATTTCTGGTGATGGCGGCTCCCCGCCATCTCAGCTCACAGCAGCTTCCGGGAACAGCTCCTCCTCGTGGATGCAGCTTTCTCAATGGCGGCTCCCAGCTGCTTCTGCTGCTTGCTCTCTGGAGTTCTACCCTCCCGGACCACTTCTGGCAACTCTCTCCACAAAAGTTCACTGTTGAGCCTCTTCTGCTCTTTCAAAATGTGCTTTACACAGAGCTGTTTTTAGGATGAGAGCTGGCTGTTACATCCCAGGCGGCCACAAATGGAGCTGCACCCTCTGGCTGTGCTGTGACCTTTCTGCTTTTTTCCTGCTCCAGGCCTCCCGGGAGGCCATGGACTAGGTGGAGAGGCAGCATCCTCATGGAGTTGGAGGCACAGAATTTGGTAGCAGGCGGACCTATGGCCTGAGGCAGGCTCTGCCTCTTCTTAACCACATGATCTTAGGCAAGTGACTTAATCTTAGTAGTCCTCAGTTTCCTTTTCTATAAAATGGGGGGGATACATCTTCCTATCTCCTGGGTTACTTTGAGGAGTCAAGGAAAAGCAAATAATAATATCATAGTAGCTAATATTTACTGGGTTCTGATAATGGGCCAGCTATTATGATAATTTGACACCGAATAAATACTGCTTGAATAACCAAACAATGGAAGGAACTCGCAAACAGCCCTAAGTTCTTCACATGCGGTTTAAGGACATCCTAGAAAATTGGCAGAAGCAACAACTGCTTGCTCTTTCCAGAACACTGCCATGTCTTTACTTCCACCTTTCCCATTTGCATAGCTGGAGTGCTCTTCTTCCCTCCTTCACGGGGGGGGGGGGGGGGGGGGGGGCGGGGACCACTCAGCTTTCAGATCTACCTTAAATGTCATATATCATGTACGACATATGTCCCCAGCCATCCCCATGTGCATTTACCTAATATTTACCCCCCGTATTGCATTATAATATTTGCCTGTCTTCTTTACCAGACTTAGAATTCTTGAGACAGAAATTTTGCCTTATCTATCTAAACGCTTTCCTGCCAGCATGTACTCAGTGTAGAAAGTTATTTGAGATATTTTGGTTTTTTTTTTTTTTGGTATATGTATTATATGTTCAAAATCTTGTGTTTTATATTTACAGCACATCTCAGTTTGGATTAGCCACATTTCAAGGGCTTGGTAGACACATGTAGCGAATAGATACTGGACTGGACAGCTCCATCTCTCATATTCTCCTGGCCTTTGTGCACATCAATTATAGCACTTAAAACAGATATTACAAATTAACTGTTCCTGTGTCTGTTTCCTATGAGCACTTCTAGGATGAGGATTTTGCTTTACTTGCCTTTACATCCCCATTCCCTGATGTAGTGCTTACCCTATTGTAATTTCTCAAGAAATAATTATCAAATGAAGATTACAGATATCATTTATTGGGTGACTACTAAGTGCCTGGGACTTTGTACCTGATATTTCTTTTCATCATTACAAAAGCTTGCTTGGTCATCCCCAGTTTGCCAATAATGCAATGGTGACTCAGAGAGTTGTTTTTTTTTTTTTTAAAGATTTTATTTATTTGACAGAGAGACAGAGATCACAAGTAGTCAGAGAGGCAGACAGGGAGAGGAAGGGAAGCATGTGGGGCTCGATCCCAGGACTCTGGGATCATGACCTGAGCTGAAGGCAGAGGCTTTAACCCACTGAGCCACCCAGGCGCCCCGCAACTCAGAAAGTTTAAGAGACTTCCTAAAAGTTATGAAGTTTAAAGAAGCAAAGCTGGGATTTTAAGAAGAAAACTTTCGAGCAAAATTTTCTGGCTCGAAAACTGGAACATAGCTGGGGTGCTTGGGTGGCTTAGTGGGTTAAGCATCTGACTCTTGATTTCGTCTCGTCATGATCTGAGGGTCATGGGATTGATCTCCCCTGTTGGGCTCCATGCTGGGCATGGAGCTTGCTGGAGACTCTCTCTCTCCCTCTACCCTGCCCCAAATAAATAAATAAATCTTTAAAAAAATAAATTTGGAACACGGCTCTCATCAGTGCATGTGGGTTCCATCCCAGCTTCATTTCTAATTGGATGATCTTTGGCGTAACATTGAACCCCTTGAGCCTCAGGTTCCTCTTTGTAAAACGAATGAACTGAAATATCTAATGTCTAGGGTCTCTTTTAGTTTTGCTCGCTGCAATTATAACTTCTTACATATAATTGAGTCAATTTTTCTCCATATCTAAGTAGTTTCCCAGAGAATAAACTATCTCCCAAATTAGGCACACTTATGTCACTTGGTTACCTCCAAAAGAGTGACTATATATTCACCTGATTTTATTGTAGGAACTGTGAATAAAAATTAAATTTTTATGAATAGAATTCTTTTTCTTTTCCATAGTGCATGAAAAAGTAAAGGCTGTTTTATTGTCATCCTTACTTGATTCTAATGCTTTAACACTGGTTTCCCCATTTAATTAATTTAAAGAACTCTAACGAACCTTGTGAGCCTATGCCTAATTTTAACAAGGACAGCATTTGTTTTCCCCTGAATATTCTCTCCCCAGTTCTCATAATCTTCCCTTCACTAGCTGACATTTAAAAACGAAGCTCAGGGGCACTATAAAAAAACCCTTACATTGAAATGAAATTAGGTGGGAAAGTCTCCCAGAGTCCCTTCCAGCCTTAACTTCATTTCCTACAAATTGTGTAATGGTGGCATTACATATTCAGGGGTTTTTGGAAGTGGAACTCATAAGCAGTTGATGGTGGTGGAATGAGTTGCCCTCTACATGGTTCTAGAGAAGGGGCTGGTGAACAGCCTGAGGGCAAAATCCAGCTTGCAGCTGGTGTTGGTAAATAGTTTTATGGCACACAGCTACGCTTAGTTGTTTATGGACTCTCTACTGTTGGGGGCTATATAGAAAAATATTTGTTATCTAGGCCTTGACAGGAAACGTTTGTTGACCTCTGTTTATAGAGTACATTGCTTTGGTTTGCTAAGTATCTGTGGGAACAGCCTCTGCCATCAGGTATATCAAGATTAGTGGCCTAATTCTTCAGGGGAGTTCACAAAGAGCCCAGCTGGAACCCAGGTTTGGCAATAAAAAGTTTGAGAAGAAGAAATAGACTCTGGATTTACACTGCTGGATGAAAAAGTTACTTCACTTTGGTTGATATACAAACGGGAAACAACGTGTTTGCAGTTTAGGAGGAGTTTAATTCTAGAATTTTCTTTCTTTCTTTCTTTTTTTTAAAGATTTATTTATTTTTAGAGAGTGAGAGTGCATGCGTGAGCAGGGGGAGGGGCAGAGGGAGAGAATCTTTTAAGCAGATTCCCTGCTGAACGAGGAGCCTGACACACATGGAGCGCCATCCCACAACCCAAAAGATCACAACCTGAGCCGCTGAAACCAAGAGTTGTACACTTAACCAGCCAAGTCACCCAAGTGCCCCAATTCTAGAATTTTCTACTTAACATTTTTTGTGACCTTACTAGGTAAGGAAAGTAATTTTTACCAGCCTCCTTGTCTTTAGTTCCAATATATGACTGATAGTATATACCTCCTAGGGCTGTATGAGTCTTAAATGAATTAATATACACAAAGGACTTAGAGCCTGGCACTCAAAGAACACTAGCCATTATTAGGTAACTATTTCTAAGGAAGAAAAGCATACCGAGAAAATAATTTTCCCCTGAAGTTACTCTGGATTTCAGTTTAGAGGATGAACTTAATCAGTTACTACAAAGACTACATTTCTTTTCCTTGTCATGTAGAATCCTGTGGTGACATCACACCAGAAAAAAAATTTATATAAGAGAAAATTAATTACATTTGGCGGGGACTCTTATTTGTTTATTATCAAAACATGTTCTGATGATGTTCTGATGATAGCCAGAGGGAAGTAATATACAAACCAAAGCAAACCAGCAAATTTGAACATTATTTTCTGAATATGATATATATTAGGGAATGTATGCTGTTTGACAGATACCAAGTCTTTGGGGGCTCCAAGAGAGGCATCCATCATCCCACAGAACAAAATGAAGCTATCAAATGGGGGCAAACATGGCTATCTATTCTAAGCGTCGTCAGTGCTAGTCGTTGTTTTGGCTTGAAGGAAATCACAGCTGCTTAGTGCCCCGTGCACATTCCCTCAGCACTGATGCACATGGGTGACAGCTTGACTTTCAACTGCCAGCCCCTGAGATCTTGCAAAGATCTCTCTGGCCACCAAATCCCTCTGTCTATCCACATACAATAGGCCTGGTATGCCAGATACTCAGCACCCCCCAGGTGCAGCCCTCAACCACTTCTAGTGGGAAATGGTGGACAGATAACCTAGCCCTTTCGCTCCTCGGATGTGAGGTTTCTGAGGAGGGTGCTTTATCCTGGCTCCCAGAACTTTCCGGTGGGATTAAGCTCCAGCTTTCCAAAGTAGTAACATGCTTCACCACAAGCCCTTTCTTGGCTTTCTTCCCTGTCCCATCTCACTTCCCTACGCGTCTCAAATGTTCCCTGGGATTACCTCCAAAATACATTTCCTGTATTTGAGTTCCTATTTCAGAGTCAGCTTCTGGAGACATGGATGTGAAGATATGTTTTTAACTGTACCTTAGTGGTTTATTTCCCTTTATTATTCATAGAAGAACTCATAAGCACATAATTAAATAGGTTAGCTATAGAATGACCAACCATTTTTACCAAAAAATCCCCCCAGCTGATTTCCATACAAGAATCAGTTGGCTTGATTTTCACATGTGTGAAGGCAAAGTATGGTGGATATAAAGTCTAGACTCACTTAGCAAAAGACTCTGAAAGATCTTGAACCTTTTCCTAAGTTCAGAAAGTGAATCATAAACTTGTTTGGTGTGCAGGGAAATATATTTGTTCCAGTATCCAAAACAATTTACTTTCTATAAAATTCACCCAAACTTTCTATGTTGGCTATTATCAGTTTGTTTCCATTTTTGGAAACAAAAGAGAACAACCACATATTTATAGCTGTAGAAAGGATATTGAGCAGGGGGTCTTAATTCTCAGTCTGTTGATAGCAATGATTCACAGTTGGGTTTTTGGGGAATCAGTGAAATCTCTGGAATTTTCTACAAAATGGGACCCATGTGCATTTTTTTAAGAAGAAAATTCCCTGAACTTGCATCAGATTCTCAACAGTATCTATGAACCAAAATATATGGGAGAGGCCAACCACATTAAAGATACCAGAATTGATTAGCAAGGGCCTTTAAATGCATCCTCAAGGAAATCTTTGACAATATTAAAGAATAAAAGTTTTAAGACTCTGGTTCTGATCACAGCAGAATTATGACTCTCAGATTTACCTTTCTGTGATAAACAACGATCAAACTGGACAAAATATATGAAGCAACTGATTTAAGGCAGTAGACAAAACATGGTTTTGATCTTTGAGAGGAGATACATGAGGTAAGCTCTATATTTACTCTGCTTTCTACTTTGGTGAACTTTCTAGATTGCAGCATGGGGGTGTAGCTCCAACAGTGAATAACAGTCTTGTTCTGCTTAGGAAACAGAGATCAGATTTCTGGACTATTCAGCTGGCTGGAATATGCTGGAGAGAGGGACCTGAGCACAACAGGAGTTTCAGAAACCTGCATAGGTGACCCCTTGAATTTGTGGTCAAATATAAGCTGTATACGCATAGGGGAAAACTCTATGGGGTCTAGCAGAGAATAGCTACTGGGAATAGGGGTGATGAAAGAGACAAGGTTGGTTCAATTGGCAAAAATGAAGGGATTTTGCTCAGAGCTCTGGTCATTCAGTTGAGACCCTAGAAGGACCATGCCTAGGGCTAGAGTATTCTAGTCCTAGAGGAAGGGCTACTATAGACTCACCCTAGCAAATCTGAAGCCAAGCTTCAACACATTCAAGCTGATCTACCAAAATTTATTTACTAGCCAAAATAAAATCCAACACTTTTTATAGGAAGACAACCAAATCTGGACTTTAAAAAACCACAGCATTCATGATGCCAAGTGTACATGTAAAAAAAGTTGCAGTATGTGTGAATAAACAGAGAAATCTGAGACATAAGCAGGAGACATATTCAGAGATCACATAGCTACTGGAATCAGTGGGTAAGGGCTATAAAATACCTATTACAAATACAAATATTAAGAAAAATGAAAAAAAAAATCAATGCTTTTTTAAACATGGAAAAACAAACTATCCAAACTGAAGCACCAAGAAAAAAAACCAGACCAAAAAGTAAAACATCTGTTGTACCCATACCAGGAGGTATAACAGTAAATATTTTGATTAAAAAAAAGAAGAGAAGGGCATCTGGGTGGCTCAGTCAGTTAGGCATCTGACTTCAGCTCAAGTCATGATCCCAGGGTCCTGAGATCGAGGCCCAAGGAAGGCTCCCCCCTCAGTGGGGAGCCTGCTTCTCCCTCTCCCCCTGTGTGTGCGCTCTCTTTCTCAAATAAATAAATAAAATCTCAAAAAAAAATCCTAGCAGTTTTCTATATAAGAATTACCAAGCTGACTCTAAAATATGTCTGTGAATATAAAAAGATCTGGGCTGGTCAAAGGATCTTTAAAAAGAACAACAAATTTAGAGGATTCCCATTCCCTGATTTTAAGAATTACTACAACTCAATAGTAATCAAGAGAGTATGGTATTGGCATAAAAACAGACAAATAAATCAATGGATCAGAACACAGTGTTCATGAACAGATGCACACATTATGGTCAAGTGACTTTTGGCAAAGGCGTTAGGTATTTTGAAGGGGGAAAGAATGGTCTTTTCAACAAATGGTTCTAGAACAACTCTGCCACAACTTGTCACAATATCCATGTGAGAAGAAGTAAAATTTAATGACCGGATCATACCACAAACTGCCTCATATCACACATCACTATAGCATATAACATAAAGTTAATTCAAGATAGATCACAGACTCAAACATAAAAGTTAAAGCAGTAGTGCTTCTAGAATAAAACAGCAGAAGAAGACCTTTGTGATGTGGGGATAGGCAAATATTTCTCAGGACACAGAAAGTACAAACCATAAAAGAAAAAAAATGGGTAAGTTGGACTTATCAAAGTTACAAACAAAGTCACAAAGTTACAAAGTTACAAACTTTGGGTTATCCAAAAATAATGTTTAGAAAATGAATAGACAAGCCAAGATGGGAGAAACATATCTTACCAGCATATACTGGATAAAAAGCCAACATCCAAGATGTATAAAGAGCTCTTATAACACCAAAATAAAAAGACAAACAATGAAATAAAAATGGGCTAAAGATTTAAACAGATAATTCATAAAAAAGAAGATGATCAACTGGCCAATAAACACATGAAAACTTGATCCACATTTTTAGTTATCAGGAAAATACAAATTGCATCCATGCTGAGATATTACGACACACTCATTAATATTTGAAGCAAGTACTGGGCAATTGGAACTTGCATATAGTTTTTGTGGGACTGTAAAATGATATAGCTACTTTACAAAACTGGCTGGTGGTTTTTTATAAAGCAAAATGTGTGCCTACCCAAAGACCCAGCAATCCCACACTCAGGTATTTACTCAAAAGAAATGAAAATGTGTTCACAAAATGAACACAAAATGAATCCTTGTTTGAGGATGTTCATGGCAGCTTTATTCATTCTAGCCTTTTCTGGAAACAGCCAAATGTTCATCAACAAGAGGATGAATAAAACAAATTGTATTTTCTTTGCACAACAGACTACTGATCATGGATGGATGTCAAAAGAAAACATGCTCTATTGTTCCGCTCATATCGTAAAGTTCCAGAATAAGTCTAAATAATCTATGACCATATTACTCACAATACAGCTTGCTTCTGGGGGCCTGTGGTTACTGATTGGAAGGGGCATGAGGGGATACTGGGCGGGGAGGGGATCTTCAGGTTATGCATTTATCAAAATTCATCAAACTATAGTCCTAAAATTGGTGCATCTCACTGCACGTAAATCATACCTCACTTGAAAAATAAGGAAAAGCTAAACACATTTCTAGTTTAATTTTATACTTCTCCAACAGATCATTATTTGTTTCTGTAACAAAGGGATTGAATGGGTAATGCCTTGACTCTGCTCTGTGCAGCTCAGTGCTGCTAGTGTAGACAGACTATGGAGATGAGTGAGACACAGTCTTTGTCCTCAAATTGCTTATATGCTTGTAACCTGGGAAGAGGAGAGCTGAGCAGAGATAATGGAAGGAAAGGACAAATAATGCAGCAATATTTCCCTGACAGCTGTGAGCTTAGGCACTGCTGTGGCCAGAACTCTGCTTGGCCATAGAGAATATTAATTAGGTTTACCTTTTCACCAGCTTAGCACTGAAAGGGCCATGGTGATTAACGGGACTAATTAGGGCAGCCCCAAGGGCAGTATCTGCATGTAAATATAATAGGATTATTCTTTATGCCTCTCCAGCATGTCACCTTATATTACTATTGTGAAATGTTTGGGGGCATTTAACCTAATCACTTGTCTAGACCTGTCTTCAAGATAGACAGGCTTTTCAGATTTTACTGTTATTCTTACCCCAAACAGAAAAATCAGATTCAGTCCAGGTAGAGGCAAAAGAAGAAATGTTCCCACAATTTGGTCTCAGAAGAACCCAGGGAACATGTCATATGTATCACTGTTATGAATCCGAAGCCTGCCAGGAAAGTTCACTAAGCAATGCCTTTCACTTCCCACTATTCTGAACCCTTCTACCATGTTATTAAAATCTCTATTACACTAAACCCCTTTATTTTGTAATGGCAATGGTCTATAATGAACTTTTAGATATCATAAATAAACACCATCAACACTCCATGTAGAATAAGTGATGCATTTTACCCTAAGGTTTCAATTGCTCTGTTATCTGGAAGTTGAGAAAGACTTCCCATTGGTGGTATGGACCTCAATAGTGATGCACGTGTGGGGTTAAGAGGGGGTCGGGGAGGAGAAAGGTAATGAAACTGTGACAAAGTTGGTAGTCATAGGCGTATGCACACTACTTTTAAAGTCTTTTCATTGTGAAATGAAATACATACATGGAAAGACACATAAAAACAAATGCGCACCTTAGTGGGTTGTGATAAGGTAAACACGATTGTAACTACTAACTGAGTCAAGAATTAGAAGTTTGCCAGTCATCCCTTGAAACTCCCCTTCAACACTCTTCACCTTCAAAAGTAATCACTATCCTTACTTCTCACAGTAATTAATCCTTCCTTGCAAATATTTGTGGTTTTATTATCCAACTGGGCATGCCTGGAAACTATAGCTTCGTTTTGCCCATTAAACAAGATATGTGTTTAAAGTCTCTTTTATTACACAGGTGTCCCCTCAATTTCCCTCTTTTGACATATACAATTTCACACATTCTTGATTTTGCTGGGATGGCACCCACTTGTGGTTTAGGTCAATTTGTTTGTCTGTCCATTATATTTCCTACCAACTGGCAGGTGGATTCCGAAGTTTGATGAGATTCAGCTTGAACCTTTGACAAAACCAGAGAGGACTGTGTGTTCTTTCTTTTGGAGACACATGGTTTTCTGTGTTGTTATGATGTTAACAGCTGTTGTTTCTCACTGGCTGGATACATTAATTTCAATGAAGTTACAAAATAGTGCTATTCTGTTGTTTCTTTTTCATCTATTAATTGGAATACTTTTACAAAGAGCCCATATATACAATGGAATATTACGCCTCCGTCAGAAAGGATGAAAACCCACTTCTGTATCAACATGGACGGAACTGGAGGAGATTATGAGATTATGATGGGTGAAGTAAATCAAGCAGGTTAGGAGATTATGATGAGTGAAATAAGTCAAACAGAAATGATCATATGGTTTCACTTACTTGTGGAGCATAAGGAATAACATGGAGGGCATTAGGAGAAGGAAAGGAAAAGTGAATTGGGGGAAATCAGAAGGGGAGATGAACCATGAGAGACTGTGGACTCTGAGAAACAAACTGAGGTTTTTGGAAGGGAGGGGGATGTGAGAATGGGTGAGCCTGGTGGTGGGTATTAAGGAGGGCACGTATTGCATGCAGCACTGGGTGTGGTGCATAAACAATGAATCCTGGAACACTGACAAAATAAAATTAAATTAAAAAAAATTCCTGGGGCACCTGGGTGGCTCAGTGGGTTAAGCCTCTGTCTTCAGCTCAGGTCATGATCTCGGGATCCTGGGATCAAACCCCACATCAGGCTCTCTGCTCAGCAGGGAGCCTGCTTCCTCCTCTCTCTCTCTCTCTCTCTCTCTACCTGCTTCTCTGCCTACTTGTGATCTCTGTCTGTCAAATAAATAAATAAAATCTTTAAAAAAGTTCCTTTGCCTGCCACTCTAAAAGTTCCTTTGCCTGCCACTCTGCCTGCTTGTGCTCTCCCTGACAAATAAATAAATAAATAAAATTAAAAAAAAAAATAAACAAAAAGATAAAATTCACCCCATAGAATTTCCTAAAATACAAAAACAAAAAACAAAGAGATACTTATTATCTATGCTTTGGTTACCCAGTGGTACAGCTCGTTTAGGAAAGGTAGGATAAATACTTGATTCTTTCCCTTCACTTACACAATTTCATGGCAATGAATTGTCTCATTGTTATCCTGATCATACAAAGGTGACAGATTACATTTTTAAAAATATTATTATATGGTCATAGATTTACAGGTATTCGATGGGTTTCAATTAGTTGCAATTACTACTCTTCGAGACTCAAATTGTCCCATCTTTGGCAGTGGGAGCTTCCTCTAGTTGGCTCCTGAATCCTTTTGACTTGACCCTTGTAGTCTTTGATAGCTGTCTCTCAGGTATACAAGAGAGTGATTCAAGACTTCCATACAACACTTGGTGGTCATTACAAGTGCATTTCTTAATCCCTATCATCTATTTAACTCCCCCACCCACCTCCCTTCTGGTAACCAGTAGTTCGTTCTCTATAGTTAGGAGTCTTTTTCTTGGTTTGCCTCTCTTTTTTCCCTCTTTGTTCATTTGTTTTGTTTCTTAAATTCCACAGATGAGTGAAATTTTTATGGTATTTTTCTTGTTCTGACTGATTTAGTTCACTGAGCATAATACTCTCTAGCTCCATCCATGTCAATGCAAATGGCAGGACTGAGTAATATTCCATTGTATGTATATTCCACATCTTCTTTACCCATTCATCAGTTGATGGGCACTTGGGCAGTTCTCATAATTAAGCTAGTAAAGATACTGCTGCTATAAACATTGGAGTGCAGGCATCCCTTTGAGTTAGCATTTTTGTATTATTTGGGTAAGTGCCTACTAGTGTAATTGCTGGGTTTTGGGTAGTTCTATTTTTAATTTTTTGAGGAAACTTCATACTATTTTCCAGAATGGCTGCACCAGCTTACATTCCTAACAAAAGCATTTTTTTCACAGAGCTAGAACAAAGAATTCTAAATTTATATGGAACCACCAAAAAACCCAAGTAGCCAAAGCAACCTTGAAAAACAAAAACAAAGCTGGAGACATCAAAATTCCAGACTTCAAGCTATATTATAAAGCTGCAGCAATCAAGGTAGTATGGTATTGTCACAAATATAGACATATAGACCTATAGAACGTATTAGAAAACCCAGCAATGAGCCCATAGTTAGATGGTCAATTCATCTTTGAAAAAGCAAGAAAGAATATCCAATGGGAAAAAGACATTCTCATCAACTAATGGTGTTGGGAAACCTGGGCACCAACATACAAAGGAATGAAACTAGACCACTTTCTTACATCACACACAAAAATAAATTCAAAATGGATGAAAGACCTAAATGTGAGACCTGAAACCATAAAAATCCTAGAGAAGAACACAAGCAGTAACCTTTTAGACATTGGCCATAATACTTCTTTCTAGCTATGTCTCCTGAGGCAAGGGAAACAAAAGGAAAAATTAAACTATTGGGAATTCTTCAAATAAAAACTTCTCCACAGCAAAGGAAACAATAAACAAAGTTAAAAGGCAACCTATAGAATGGCAGAATATATCTGCAAATGACGTATCTGATAAAGGGTTCGTATCCAAAATATACAAAGAACTTAAAAACTCATCACCCCAAAAATGAGTAATCCAATTAGAAAATGGGCAGAGGACATGAATAGACATTTTTTCCAAAGAATACATCTAGATGGCCAACAGACACATGAGAAGATGCTCCACATCACTCATCATCAGGGACATGCAAATCAAAAGTACAAGGCGGTATCACCTCACACCTGCCAGAATGGCTAAAATCAACACACAAAGCAAGAAGTGTTAGTGAGGATGTGGAGAAAGGGGGACCTTCTTGCACTCTGAAGTTTTTTAAAAGATAAATATACTTGATCTGATCTTACTGATGTTTTCATTTCAAATTCAAGAATATAGTCTTTTTCCCCCCTAACTTGTTCCATACTGTATCTTGTCTCCTTTCTTCTACCCAGAGAATCTTGGACACAGGAAATTATAGAATAGAATGTCCCATAATTTCTTTATCCCACATTTCACACACAAAAGTCTCAAAATAACAATACTAATACTCAACCACCAACATAATTGCCAAAAACTTTCAGTTTTTACCTATGTTTTCCCTTTTGCTCCCCTCCTCCTCTGTAAGAGTTGAACTGTATGCATATTATCTGAGCATATGAATGTTATACACAATACTGTCTTCCTTCTAAACTTCATTTAGTCTTCAATGTACCAGGAACCATGTACCAAATTCTCATTTGCAGTCCTTACGTCAGTATTTTTCCAGTTATTTTGATTATCTGAAGTTTAGTAGATTTCTCAGGCAGGCTCCTGGGGACAATATTCTCTGTTCCTGCTTGTTGATAACAGTTTTTGTCTTTTATAATGGAAAGTCAATTTTGCTTGATATAAAAATCTTGCCTTACATCTTTCCTTGAGAATATTAAATATATCACACTATTTTCTTCTGGCTGAAAGCATTGATATTGAATATATGATAACAAGTTAATTTTTTAATTATAATTCACAGGCTGTTTTTGCTTACACAACCAAAAGTGTTTAAAATTTTTCTCTAAATTCTAGTAATGTATGGGGCACTGGGGGCCCAGTAGGTTAAGCGGTTGCTTTTGGCTCAGGTCATGATCCTGGGGTCCTGGGGTGGAGCTCCACATTGGGTTTCCTGCTGCATGGGGAACATGTTTCTCCCTCTCTCTCTGCAGCTCCCCCCCAACTTGTGGTCACTCACTCTCTCTCTCTCTCTCATGCAAAAATAAATAAATAAAATCTTTAAAAAAATGTCTTGGTGTTGGTCAACTCTTCTGGGTCAATATTCTTAGATAAGTAGTGTGCTCTTGTAGTATGTAGTTTCAAAACTTTAAAACAATATCACTGAAGTAAAATTTTCTTAAGTAATATTTGCATCTTTTACCCTTTTTGTTTGTTTGGTTTTTTTCTTCAGGAGTTCCTACAGCCTATTAGTGTTAAGTGTTCTTTGCCTATCTTCAATATCTGACAATTTCTCTCAAATCCTTTTATCTCTTATTCATTTTTTAAAAGATTTTATTTATTTATTTGACAGAGAGAGATCACAGTAGACAGAGAGGCAGGCAGAGAGAGAGAGGGAAGCAGGCTCCCTGCTGAGCAGAAAGCCAAATGCGGGACTCGATCCCAGGACCCTGGGATCATGGCCTGAGCGGAAGGCAGCGGCTTAACCCACTGAGCCACCCAGGTGCCCTCTTTATTCATTTTTGCAAACAAATTTTTCTTCCTGTTCACTTTCGTTTTGCCTGCATTGTTGTATGATGCACAGTGAATGAATAAGAGTCTGGATTTCCTTCTGATTTAGCCTTTATATTTGAAACATTATTTTATTTTAAATTCTTCATAGAATTATAACTTTATATTTTTCTGATTCTAATCTTTTCATGTGCTTTATCTTTTTCTCAGAGCCTTTATGTTATTTTGAATTAGAAGGTTTTGACCTGTTCTGTGTGTATGTGTTTCTGGGGTCATTACATTTTCTATAATAATGTCATTCCATTCCTTGTTCTCTTTTCATCTTAACTTTTTAAAAAGATTTTATTTATTTGAAAGAGAGAGAGAGTGAGAGAGCATGAGCATGAGTGGCAGGAGGGGCAGAGGGTGAGGGAGAAACAGACTCCCCATTGAACAGAGAGCCCAATGTGGGGCTCAATCCCAGGACCCTGGGTCATGATATGGGCCCAAGGCAGAGGCTGAACCGAAAGAGCCACCCAGGCGCCCCTCTTAAATGTTTAATGGCATTTCTTAGTTTTGATGGCATTTGGCTTTGGTAACTCCTGGTCACTTATCTTTATGTGAAATTAATGGTCTTGAACAAAAAGGTCAGAAGGAGGTGGGGTTCCATACAGCTTCTCCCACTTCACCAAACTCCCTGTGTTTTGGTCCTACAGAGTGTTCAAGAACATGGTAGTTGCTCTTCATAATTTCCTGGTTCTGTTCCTCTCCTCACTTTTATCTGAACCCTGTCTTTCTCGAATCTCTGCTGCCCCCATCCTGTTCACTGCTGCTTTCATTCCTAGCAGTTCTTCAAGATTGCAGGACCTCATTATGGAAAAGAACCCTGGCACATCACTTCTGACAGTCCACATGGTCTTAGCTGCTTTGGGCCCTTGGGTGCTCCTCCCAGTGGTCCTTGCCCTCATTTGCTATTGGAGAGGGCAAACACCTGCAGTTCCAGCTGATGTCCTCACTCCCATCTGTCCTGTTTGCAGGGGAACGCCTTGGCTAGCTTGGCATTCTTTGGTCCTTCAGAGAGCATTGCTGCTTTTTGCTTTCTCCCGTAAGTTGATACCAAGCTGGTCTCACAGTTACTGGTGATCTTTTCCCCCACCTGCTTGTATTTTCAGATTCTTGAGGATAGCTTATCCGCTAGTTTGTTTGAAAATGCTACCTATGGGTTTTCTATAGAGAAAACACTTATTCTGTCATTTTTCGAGGTTAGTTTCTTTGAAAAGATTTTTTTTCATTTTTTAAATGTTTTATTTTTTTAATTTAAATTTAGTTAGCCAACATTATTCTGTCATTTTTTAATGTGAGAAGCTGAAAAGATGCAGAAGTGATGTCATGGCCATGACTGCCAACTTCCTAGATTTTTCTACTCTTTTATAGAATCATTTAAAAAATTTTTTCTTGAAGAGAGAAAATGCTTTTTCTTTTTAATACTACCAGCAAACATTTTCCTGGTGTCAGATAAGGCAATTTTACTTCTAGACCAATACTTATGTCTCAAGTTGATTATATAGTTGAATTTCTGTCATATTATCCAACCCACCTTATGTGGGAAAGTGCAAGCTTCATAAAAGGGACTTATGGGATGGCTGGATACCAATTACAAACTCACTGAGTCTATGATTTAACAGTAAGACCCAAGCGATGTCTTTTAGTGGAGTCTTTAGGGGTTAAGCTCAGTGGGTGAGTGGTGGTCATCGTGAGGGAGTTGGGGGCCTTGTAGCTTAAGAGAATTCTGTATGTTTGAATACTATGAATGTTGTCACCGAAATGGATTCCATCTTGAAAATGTGGATGAAAATTTACTGAAGCCTTGGGAAGGGGACTTCAACAGTTTATGGGCATTCAGTCGTGGTTCTCAGGGTTTAAAAGTTGCCTCTTAGGCAATATTCTCTCTCTCAGCAGGGAGAAATATCACTGAATTTACAGAAAAAGTGCTTCCTCAGGCTCCCCTAAGTGAACGAAGCCGTTTGCTACTCTGCCTTTGCCCCTGGGTCTGGGTGATTACACTAATATATTGTATTCATTTCTGCTGCTTTTAAAATTTAAACAAGACATGAGTTTATTCATTTGTTGAGAAAAACGTACAGGGAGGTATTAAGAGGTAACTCATTTCCCTTTTATTTCTTGTTTATTCTGAAGGTGTGCTAAAAGGGCCTTAGTTGCTTGCCAAATGGCTGAGCCAATTTACAAAATCCCATGCAGAACGATTTTTTGAAGACCTAAAAATATGAACATGCAGACTTTTAGGTTTTGCCCTTGCATTTATAATTTCTACCAGAAGACAAAACTAAAAACCTGACTTTGGCTTTCGGTTCCTTAGTTGATGTCTCTGGGCTTCTTTTTCTTTGTCAATTGGTAAGATGGGTTTAGGTATTTTCAAAGTTCCCTCTCTTCTACTTGCAATCACTAATGACCTTCTTAAAATCTCTTAAGAAGAAACAATCTGATTACCATTAATTTCTCATGAAAAAAAAAAATTTCTCATGAAGGCTTCAGCTCCTATGCCATTTGGAAGTACTGAGCAAGTGTTCAAGCTTTGGGGTATAGATAGAGCTTGGATAGTCATCACAGAGAGATCCATTCTGGTTTAAGATGTTTGAACTACCAGATGTATACACTCATGTTTTCCTTAGAGTTAAACTTAAAGCCTGTGCTCACATTTCCCCTTCTCAAATTTCTTTGTGGTGTTCTTTGTTGAGCAGAACTTTAAAATTTTGACATAATTCAACTAATCGAAGTTTTTTGTTTATACTTCATGCTGTTGTTTTGTTTGAGAAGCTCTTCCCCTCACTAACCTCACAAAGATAGTCTCCTACATTACCTTCTATTATTTCATAGTTGTAATATTTTACACACTTTCATTAAGCTCGAGCTCCCACTTGTATATGATGCAGAGAAATACACAGCGTTGTATTTCTCTGTATAATAAGCCAATTTTCCCTGAGGCCACACAAAGCGCAGTCCTTCCTTCCTCCATTAATCTGTGGTTCACTTTCAGATACTGAGGTTTCATATGTTGGTGGGTCTGTCTCTAGAGTTTCCATTTGGTTCTGCTGGTCTGTCTGCTTGGTTTTTTTGGCCAATGCCTTGCTGTATTTATTACTGTGAGAGGATGGATATTTTAGATCTTAGCTAGGCTAAACCCTCTTCTTGGCTTTTCTTTTTTAAAGTTAAATAGTTTTTTGTGTATATATATTTTTAAGATTTTATCCATTTATTTGACAGACAGAGAGACAGCAAGAGAGGGAACACAAGCAGGGGGAGTGGGAGAGGGAGAAGCAGGCTTCTCTACAGAGCAGAGATCCCGATGCGGGGCTTGATTCCAGGACCCCGGCATCATGACCTGAGCAGGAGGCAGAAGCTTAATGACCGAGCCACCCAGGCACCCCTACTTTTTGTGCGTTTTATTCTTTCATATAATTTTCAAAATAATTTTATCAAGTTCCTTAAAAAACCCAACTATAATTTAGGTAGAGACTACACTGAATTTATAGATTAATTTGGGAAGAAATGACTTCTTCACAATATAAAGTTGATCTAGCCCAGAAAATGAAATATCTTTGTATAAAGTCAGATATTTCATGTCATGTAATACAGTTCAATGATCTCTCCACCGATGTCTTATGTATTCAATTTATATATTTTATTGCCATTTTGAATGACATATTTTTATCCTGTTTTCTAGTGAATTATCGTTGTTATAGGAAACTATTTTTGATTTTTCTAAGTTGATCTTTAATTAGTGATCTTGCTGAGACCTCATTTTTCTCCAGCTTTATTCAAGTATTATTAAAAAGTAAAAACTGTATACATTTAAGATGTACAGTATGGTGTCTTGATGTACTTAAACCCTGTGCTATGATGACCACAATCAAGCTAATTTTCATATATCACGTCACATACTTACCAATTTTTGTGTGGGTGGTGAGTACACTAAAGATCCACTCTCTGAGCTCATTTCAAGTATGCATTAACTATAGTTACAACGCTGTACATTAGACATCTAGAACTTATCCATCTTATAACAGAAGGCTTGTGCCCTTTGATTAACATCTCCCCACCATCTCCATCCCGTAACCCCTGACAACCACATGAGTGATGTCATGATATTTGTGTGTTCCGTGTCTGATTTATTTCACTTCGAATTAGTCCTCCATTTTCATCCATTTAATAGCAGGATTTCCTTCTTTTTAAAGGCTGAATAACACATCACAATTTTTCTATCCCTTCATCCATTGACAGATACTTAGGTTTTTTCCATATCTTGCCTTGTGAATAGTGTTGCAAGGAGCAAACGCAGGAGCATAGATATCTCTTCCGAATACTGATGTCACTTTCTTTGGATAAGTACCCAGGAGTGAGATTATTAGATCATATGGTAGTTCCATTTTTAATTTTTGAGAAACGTCCATACTATTTTCCACAGTGGCTATGATGAGAAAGCAGGAGGTTGGCTGAAGACAAAGCAAAAGCTGGCGCCTTGCACCCCCTCTCCACCCGCTCCCCTCCGTAATATGTGTGACCTTCCTCAGGCACCCCTGACTGCCAAAAAAACAAGAAACAAATAGTTAACTTGCAGAGATCACAATCCTGGCAGACAGGAGTCTCCCTTGGTTTACAAAAGTCCTAGAGATCTACAAACAAAGAAGTTACCTTAGCAATAGCACAATTTCCAGAGGCAAATAACTCAGTTCCTCAAGCCCTGATGTCTCCCTCCCCACCATAAACAAAACCCAAGGAGGCTGAGACAGAAGGAAATGTAAATACAGTTAAATCTCTTCTAAACCTAAATTTCACTAACAAAGACAGCAGGATTGTGACATCCCATCAAGAATCTCCCAACTATCTTGATGTTAATGGCTGGCCTAAAGACAACATTGATCAAGCCTCAAGGGCAAGGCCTCGGGTAGGCCTCCAATATCCTCCCACCTTGTAGGCCCTCTTTAGCATATGAAAACTCCGTTGAAACCTCCCTTCCCCTCACCTTCCCCCAACCGCAGGGTACATAACCTGCCATCTCTCACTACCCCGGGTAGCCGCATTTCCTGACCACAGGTCCTGTCCCCATGCTTTAATAAACCACCATTTTGCACCAAAGATGTCTCAAGAATTCTTTCTTGGTCATCAGCTCCAGAACTCAGCCCACTGAACCTCACCTAGGTTCCAGAACTTCATCAGCTGCACTAATTTACATTCCCATCAACAGTGAACAAAGTTTCTCTTTCTCTACATCCTTGCGGACACTTGCCATCTCTTGTCTTTTTGATGGCATCTATTCTAATGGGTGTGAAGTGATATTTCACTGTGGTTTGGATTGGTGTTTCCCTGATGATGAGTGATGCTGAGCATCTTTTCATATAACTGGTTGGCCACTGGTGTATCTTCTTTGGAGAAATTTCCCTGGGCTTTTAACTTTAGGAGGGTTGATTTATTTCTGATTATCTTTACTACTGAGTGTAGCTCTTTGTTGTCACAACTACAAAACTTGTAGTGTTTATCAGCATCTCCCCTTTGGCAGTCCATGATTCCAATTTTTGTCTACCTGATACCCAAGGGTCTTCTAAAATCTCTGCTTACTGCCATAGCTTTTCAGCTACCACATTTGAATTGAATATTGGCCTGAGTACAAATGAGGCTTTAAATGCCAAGTTCATTTCTCTTGAGGTTTTCTTTTCTCTTGACTCTTGGACTTGCCATTCTTCACTTCTTTTGTAGCTCTCCAGTGACTCAAAGGAGATATTTCACTACTTGTTCAGTATTTTAGTTGTCCTCAGTGGGAGGGTAGGCCCCAAACAACCTAGTTTATTATTGCTAGCAACAGAACTTGAGAAGCCACTTTTGCTGAACCCCATATGCTGCTACTCCACCAGCTGACCTCTTTTGCTGAGAATTCAACAGTAAGTACTTACAAAGAAGCAGCACCAGACTGAGGCAATCTCCTCCAGCCCTGGGCGTTTGTAGGGCCTGAAGGCTGAGGAGTGACTCTTAAGGATAGCAGAGGGACCTATCCCTGTTTCACTTAAAAAAATTTTTTTAAAATAGGAAATAAGTTCAGATTTACAGAAAAGCTGCAAAGAGAGCACAGTATGTCTAGATCCACCTCTCTTTCATCCAGCTTCCCCTGATGTTACCCTCTAACCTAATCATGGTACATTTGTCAAATCCAAGAAATTAACGTTGGTTCAATGCTGTTATCTAAACTACATATTTTGTTCATGTTTAACTAGTTTATCCACTCATTTTTTTTCTGTTGTACTATCCAATCCTGGGTGCCACATGACATCCTTTGTCATAGCCTCTGATCTGTGAGAGCCTTCAGACTTTGTTTTTTATGACTTACAGTTTTGAAGATTACTGGTCAGATACTTAGTACAATGTCCCCCACTTTGAGTGTGCCTTAAGTTCTTTTTTTGTTTTGTTTTGTTTTAAGATTTTATTTATTTATTTGACAGACAGAGATCACAAGTCGGCAGAGAGGCAGGCAGGGGGAGGGGAAGCAGACTCCCCACTGAGCAGAGAGCCCGATGCCAGGTTCGATGCCAGGTTCGAGCCCAGGACTCTGGGATTATGACCTGAGGTGAAGGCAGAAGCTTAACCCACTGAGCCACCCAGGCACCCCCCCTTTTTTTTTTCAAAAATAAAATGGGGTTATGGGTTTTGGGGAAAAAAAATACCACGGAGATAAATTTCCATGCTCATAGTGTCATGTCAGAGATACATGGTATAATTATGATGTATTATTGACAACGTGAAACTTGATGGCTCAGCTAAGGATGGATCTACTAGGTCTCTCCACTGTAGAGTTACTATTTTTCCCTTTGCAACCCACACCTGTTTTCATTACTTGTTTACTCCAGAAGGACTTCTTCGGTATCTGGTTATCGCCCTCACAGACCTGCAGCAGCCTGGACTTCTCCAGGGGTGGGACAAGCAATCGTGGCCTCAAGGGAATGTGAAGAAATAAAAACAGCAGAACTGTAAAGCTGTTCTTCAGCCTGCCTTCCGCCCTGGGAAGCTGCCTTCTCATTACCCTACTCATTTATGACAGACTTGCCCTCAGCCCCCTAGGGCATCTTAAGGTCTTCTGAACTTTTTTCCATTAGTTCACAGGTTCTTCTTGCTTTTGCAGGAGGGGGTTTTTCAACCTATCAGAAAGCAGAAGCCACCCTTTGGTAATTTCCACAACCTTATGGAATTCCATAGTCACGATGGCCCAATTTTACAGCCAAAGAAACTGAGGCTAATGGAGGCTAAGGAGTCTGCTCCGTGTCCCAGAGCTACCTATTGCAGAGTTCAAATTCACAGCCAAAGCCCTGGATTCTAATGATTGTGATGTACTACCTATCAGTACACACACCAACTGGAGCAGCACATATTCCAAATGGTGCCCTCTCTTTTCATAGAGAACCACTGACCTCGGGTGCAACTTGAGAACCAACTCAGCTTTGCTTCCTTGGGATGAGACACTTGATAGGAGACATTGTTCTCTTCTGTGAAGGGCCCTAGTAAGTCAACGCTCCAGACATCTGCTGCCTTAACCCACTGAGCCACCCAGGCGCCCCAGACATCTGCTGCCTTATCCAAACCTGCTAGATGGCGGAGTCTGGTTTTATGGCTGGGTCTCTCACACCAGAACCCCAAGACACTTGTTTCAACTGATGCTGCATCTGTACTGCTGAGTGTCTCTCTAGAGCAGTGTGCCAAGGTCCTCTTCAGACAAGTAGTTCTCCAGCAGTAGTTCAAGATAGCCCAAGATGAAATTTACCCTACAAATATTTATTGGATGCCTACTGGTAAAAGGCCCGGTTAGGTGCTGACTGAGAAGGAGTGTGATTTTGAGAGAAATAAAGATGCCTAAGACACAACCTCTCAACCTCAGGAATTTAAACTAATGGGCATTGTGGGGAAAAAAGTATATTTCTCTATCTCTATCTCCACATCTATCTCTGTATCTAGGTCTAATTACACACACACACACACACACACACACACACACACACCTGGTTGCAAGTTTTTTCCATTGCTTTAGAAGAGAAATATTTTCTGTACCTGGATATAGAAAAAAAAACGACTAACAAATGTAATTCTGTGGACAAACCACATGCCTTGTCATCCTTACAGAAGTTTCCTGGGTTAGAAAGCTACAGAGTTTCATTTTTAAAAAAACTTAATTCTTTTTCTACTTGATGGCAGATCTTGTTTCACTGTCCTTATGTCTTTGATGATAACAATTTCCTCTTAGAAATATGTTTAGTTTTTCCCATTCCATATGTCATCCCTGTGCAAAATCGTCTTTTTTGACTCATTCTGATATGATATGGATGGGAAACCCAGTGACTTCTTTTTGGTTTCCAGAGCGTAATTAGAAGAAAATTCCTTTGAACCTCTTCCATAAAAGAACATGAAGTTTGCTTAAAAAATGGGCATATCATCTCTTTTTAATTGCCATTACAGTGGGTCTTCCAGATGCATGCATTTTAATTTAGATTTTTTTTTTTTTTTTTTTACCATCTAAGGAAAAATAACTATTTTCTTCTTCACCTAGGTAGAATCAATGCTAGGGGCAATGTAGAAACAGACTGTGGCTTTTGTGACATTTACTGGCAATTTTTGGCCATAATGACTGTTCTTCTGTACCAGATTCTCACAAAGGATGAAATGTTGCTAGAGAAATGTTTTCTCCTCCGTTTATATAGTCTTAACAATTCATTTGACTTCTGTTCCACAAATACATTGCAATTTTTAAAAAACTGGAATGCATGACTTTAGGTCTTGAAAAGTCCTTGAATCCTGGTGAACTGAAGCTCAATTTTAATAGTTTCTTTGGTTTTCATTCCAAGAAACTGGCAGGTTTAAAGATGTGTTATGTGGCACTTCCTGAGTCATTTCATATTCAAGTTTTAAAAAATGACTTCTTAGGTTAATTAGGACTTTCTCCAGAGATAGAAATCAGATCAGTGGGTGGAGAAATGGTTGTTGAATGGTGACAAAATGCTAGGTGTGGCATTTCTTTTTCTGGGTATGTCATTTATGTATGTATATATGTTATATATATCTAATATATACCTGTGTGTATATATACAATTTAGTATAAAAAGTTAGGAAATTGGGGGCACCTGGGCAGCTCAGTCAGGTGACAGGGCAGCTCGTGACTTTGGCTCAGATCATTATCTGCGGGTCATGGGATTGAGCCCTGCATCAGGCTCAGTGATCAGTGAGGAGTCTGCTTGGGATTCTCTTACCCTCCCTCTCTGCTCCCCCAATGCACACACATTCTCTCTCAAATAAATAAGAAAATCTTTAAAAAAAAAAAGTTAGGAAATTTAAAAAACTTCATTAAAAAACAACGCTTATCCTATTTTTATGTCAAACTACAGGTATGAATAAGATCCCAATATCAGATTTATGTAGTAAAATATGTGCTAGAATCAGAATGGTGTGGTTTAACCCCCAAGATCTACATTCACAATGTTTTCTGGCTCTAATTGAGGTAAGCTTACACGTTAGTTTTATTTCAACGTAACTGAATATAAATTACTATTTTAAAGGTATGGGACCATTTCTATACCCTTAGGTGTAGAAACCCTAATGGAATGATTATTTGCCCAGATCAGCCAGATTAATCCAACAATCTGCCAATTAAATGGAACAGCTCCATTGAGGCCTCTATTCTATTCTATTCTACTCTACCAGATGAAGTCAGGAGACTTTGCTTCTAATCCCCCGTCTGTTACCAACAACATGAACATATACACGTGTATCTTCTTGCTAATATTAAAGCACTTGTACACATATTGTATCATTTGAGATCAATACCTAGGGAAGCAGATATTCTTATCACTTCTTTCTTTTTAAAGCATTTTGACTTTGCTTATGTAGATACTGAAACTCTTGAGTTCAAAGGTCCTTGGCCAAGGTGATTTAGTTTGGCATTTGAATCTAAGCCTCTGGGTTTTAGGATTCTCATCTGCAGAATGAAAACCAGATGCTCTCTAAGGCTCCTTCAGTTAAAAAAAGACGGCTCTACAGAAGTTATGTTTCTTAGAGGGTTAAAGTATATTAACAAACTGGACTTACAGGACATAACCAGAAAACACGCTGGTTTTTGTCTCCCAATCACTTTACAGTTTATTTAGTGGGGGAAATGCCATCTCTGATCCTGGACAAAAACTCAGGCAGTCTTGGGACTTTTCTGTCCACTGCTAGGGGAAAAAGGCCTATAGTCTTTTTAAGTTACCAGCACAGTCCCAGTTCAGAATTTAGAATGCCATAGCATTGTTATATTAAATGGTCCTAACTTACAATTAAAACCTCTTCTCCCCAGTATAGGGGCCTTCTATAGGAAGAAAGCCAGGGAAGCAAGGCATGGTTCCTTCCCTCCTTCCCCACCTCCCTAGCCATAATTTTGACAAGCCCAGGGCCTAAAGAATGGACGGGCATCCAGAGGTATTGAGAGTGTGACAAGCTGCCTGTATCCAATTCTGGACCTGAGTCCTTCAGGGGCCATCAAGAGGAACATCTGATGGTATTTCTTGTGATGTGGAGAGGGCATGTCTCTGACTGGCTTCTTCCCCTCAGCTGCTGACCCTTCAGTGGTCCACTTGACAAGGACTTCCTCTGCTGAGGTCACAGCTCCCCTCCACACTAACCTCTCGGGTGGGATTTAAAATGGCACCGGGTCTCCCAGCTGGTCTATAGGAAACACTCATCCGTTTTCTGCCTTACTAGACCAGTCCCAACCCAACCATCTGTCCTTTGCTCCAGACTTCAGAGCCCATTTCTGTTTTCATGTTTTGTAGGTGGGGAGTCAGAGATCTGGCCAATGTGTCCCCCTTAACAAGAGTGAACAATGTCAAACTTCTTGGCTAGAAATGAAGGACAGGCATACCACACACTCCTTGGGATGACAGGGTTCACAATCCAGCTATTCAAAGAATTTTCCTCAAACATTCTCTCTAAATCTCATCTTTATTGATATTCTGTATCTTTAATAAAGATGGTCATCTGTTTCTCAAGCAGTCATTTTGACATTTTTGTTCTCTTTGGAATGCAGTATTTATTATTTTCATATGTCAGCCAAGAGCCAAAATGGAGACACAAAGTATTCTATTGTTAATATTCCCCATGAACGTATAGACAGGAAATAAAAGTTTACATCTGAGTACAGCTAGTACACACTGGTTGTAACACAACTAACCTAATCATTTTGGCCATGATGTTAATGTTCAAACCAAATGAATGAAAGGCTTGATTTTCTGTTGACCAAGTTGGCTGTTGTCACAGATTCGTTAGCAGGAAAAAATATTCTTAAATTTCTCCCCTTGTCAAAGGAATGAAAGGACAAAGAGGCGAAGAAGTATTTCATTTAGGTTTTTTTTTCAGCTATATTGAGATATAATTGACATATACAATTTTAAGGTGTACAGATGTAATGATCTGATCCACATATATATTGTAAAATGACTACCACAATAAGGTGAGTTAACATATCTACCACTTCATATAACTACCCTTCTCTGTGTGTGTGTTGAGAACATTTATAATCTACTCTCTTAGCAACTTTCAGATATACAATAGAATGTCGTTAACTATAGTCATCATGTTGTACATTAGATCCTTGGAACTTACTCACTCTAAAACAGAATTTTGTGCCCTTTGGCCAACATCTCACTATCTATGTCCCCCTGCCCCTGGGAACCACCACTGTGCTCTCTGTTTCTATGATTCAGGATTTTTAAAGATTTCACATATATGTGGAATAACTTTCAGTTATAAGATGACTATGTTCTGGGGATTTGATATACAGCACAGTGACTGTAGCTAAGAATACTGAATTATATCATTGAAAGTTGCTAAGAAAGATCTTAAATGTTCTCACCATTAAAAAAAAGCTGGGGTGTTTTATGTAAACAATGAATCTTGGAACACTACATCAAAAACTAATGATGTACTGTATGATAACTAACGTAACATAATTTAAAAAAATGTGGTAATTATGTAAGGTGATGGAGATGTTAACTAACCTTATTATGATAGAGGTTGCACAATATATACACGTGCTAAATCAGTACTTGGTACACTTTGAACTTGCATATGCTATATGTCAATTATATCTTAATAAAGCAGGGGGAAGAAGTACCTTTTCTTCCTAGCCTTCCTATCTCTAACCCATTGAACACTCAGAGCAGGCAGCATTAGCTGGTCTAAGACTTTGAAGATGGACCTGTCTGCTGCTGGGGCTTCAATTCTAAGCTTGTGAATAGTTTCTGTCATGGAGGGCTTTTTAGTATCCTTTGTGGTATGTTAGGGGCTATATAAATGCAAATTTCATTTCATTTAGAAAGGAAATGAGCCACACTAAATGGACATGGATACAACTCTGGAATTAAAAGGAACGTGGATTCCTTCTGTCAGCAGGGCCAAAACAATTCTCCATACCAAATGCATCTTTTTTGGAAGTCTTAGCAGTTAAAAGGAACATGAGAGCTTGGATGAAAACACAAACAGGGTGAATTCTCTGTTCCAATTCTTTGCTTTATTGCTCAGCGCCTATAAGGCAGAACTTACCATATTGGTTTTGTCTGGTGACTCCTGATTCTGTACGACCAGTGGGCCCAAATGAGCTTCTTTTGACCTAATTCTAATAATTAATTCTAATAATGGAAGGCAAATTGCTACACCATTGTTGGCCTTTCTATTGCTTAGCAGAGAACAAATAACTTGGAGCAATGTTTCCTAGATAGAAGAGAGAGATCAGGCAAATCGTATGCCTGTGTTGCCTCAGAACATGTGTACAAGTGTTGTATCTCTCTTCTCTGTGGCAGAAATTCCTCACTAGCATAGTAGAAAAATCTATGATTTATGAAATTTATGAAATTTATGAAAAATAATAACTGTGGGTTGGCTTTGTTTAACAACCACATCTTAGTTTGCTAAGCATTGGAGTACACAAAAGAAATACGGCGTTCTAGCAAGAAAGCTGACAAGACCATGCTCACACTAAAAGCTCAAAAATGAGGACTACATCAAAATGGAAAAAAAAGTATTCACTTGAGTTCGAAAGGAAAAATGAGATTAATTTTCAGTTGCCAAACCAAAAAAGGAATGCAAATTTATAGTGGAAGTTTATGAGAGGATGATCAGAAGGGTTTGAGGGAAAGGGACCAGATATAGGCCCCAGTGGGAGAGAATCAGAAGTAGATTAAAGACCGCCACACATCCTTTGCCCACTTTCCATCAAGAAATAGAACTTCCATTTGTACTGACGCTGACCTATTACTTGCTTTGACCCAAAAAAAGAGAGAGAAATAATGCTGTGTGATATTCAAGGACATGGCTTAAGTGATCTACAGCTTTCACCCTTCTCCTAGATGGCTCCCTCTTGAAATCCAGCTGCTTTGCTGGGTGAACCTCAAGCCAGCCTCATTGAGTGGCACCAATATGTCCTATCCAAAAGCCCTAGAAGAGCCCCCATTCAACAACCGGCATCAACTTCCAGAAATCTGAGTAAGCCATTGTGAATGTTTCATCTCCAGTAAATCCTCCAAATGACTTCAGCCCAGCTAATACTCATCTGGAGTAGAAAAAGTGCCTAGCTGACCTCAGTCAACCTGTAGACTCATGAAAGACAATGAGAGGTTGTTTTTGTTTTAAGCCAATCAGTTTCAGAGTAGTTTGTTACACAGCAATAGATAAACAAACCAGGGCTTGAGATTTTAATGTCCACATAGTAACTGAATGTATGGCCATCAGCCTATATAATGCAGAAGGAAGGTGCTAGAACAAAGACCTGTGCGTAACTGCAGGACACGGAAGTGTTGCTCCCTTGGTAAAAGAGGAACTAGAAACCCTCTGTCCACCATCGCATATATGCACAAGGAAGCTTGCCTCTCTTGTTTCTATTAGGAAGTAGATGAAAAAACATTCTTGCATGAAAATTAAAGCCTCAGGCCAATATGATGCCTGGGTGTGGAAGCTAAATTTACGCCACTCACTTTGTGCAGGATTCCTCCAAGCTGTAAAATTAATATAAAAATTGATCAAGAATGGATGAGGCTCCTTGAGTACTTCTGTTCTGTTGCCAACACTGCTACAATTTAAGGCAGCTATGACACTTATCCGAGTGGGGGAATCCTGATGAAGATGATCACACAGTAAAAGTCTGTAAGCTACATGAAGAAAAAAAACCAAACTACCCGAAGAAATGATTTACTTTGAGAAAGAGTCAAAATACACAAACCACAGAGGGATTCACAAACAGAGCCCGAGATAACACATCCAACTGAAGAATGTTTTTAAAAAGTGTATTTAAAAGTAATTCAGAGGGAAAAGGAAGAATAAAAACTAAACTTAAAGAATAAACAAGATATATTAAAAATAGGGGCACCTGGTTGGCTCAGTGGGTTAAGCCTCTGCCTTCAGCTCAGGTCATGATCTCCCTGGGATCGAGCCCCGCATCCGGCTCTTTGTTCAGCGAGGAGCCTGCTTACCCCCTCTCTCACTCCTGCCTCTCTGCCTACTTGTGATCCCCCCCCCTCTGTTAAATTAAAAAAAAAAAAAAGATATTTTAAAAATAGCACATGCCCTTGAAAAAGGCCCTTCTCTTCTTAAGATGAACACTTCCTTATGTACAGGTGAACACATTTTTGATTCACATCCATTTCAGACTAAATAAAAACTTTTTAACCAGCCTCCTTATATCATGATTGTATGTTTTAGGGAAAGTGACATTTCCTATGTATGACTGGAAGCATAGCATTATAAATATAACTAGCGCTTAGGCTATAAGGAATATCTTACTTCTGCCTCATTCTGTATTTACCAAAACTGTCAGAGAAGACTCCAGTAAGGGTAAGCAAGAAAAGTGGTAGATTGGGTCCAGCTTTCTTTCTTTCCATTTTACAAGATAAAGATGAACGTATGAGAAAGCAAGTTCCAGGGAATAAGTGAACATAAAGATGAGAACTTTCCAACCCTCAAAAGAAATAAGTTTATCGTTGGTACCGATCTCAGCCTTCACAGAACTGCTGGGGAAACAGAGGTCTGCTAAAAATTTCTTACATTTTGTAATAACCAGGAGGCTGGTTATACGCCAAGCTCAATTTTCTCTGGAGCTGGAGAGGACAACAATGATGTGAAGATGATACAGGGGAGGCCAATCCCCTTCTACCTCAGTGGTGGCCCTCGTACACCACTGCCCCAGCCTATATATGATAGTGCCTGAAGCTTAAATATCTACATCCTACATTACCCTCTGGCCTTAACTAGTCTTCCTCTTACTCCTGAGAGAGTAAGTTCTACGATCCTTGTTCCAAAACAGGAAGGACCCTTTCCGATTTTCATTCTGAGAACTTCCCACTCTGCTGATTCTCTATCTTCTCTTCTTTTCTGTCAACCTATTTTTTTTTTAAAGATTTTATTTATTTATTTGACAGAGAGCGATCACAAGCAGGCAGAGGTAGAGGAGGAAGCAGACTCCCTGCTGAGCAGAAAGCCTGATGCGGGGCTCGATCCCAGGACCCTGAGAGCATGACCTGAGCCGAAGGCAGCAGCTTAACCACTGAGCCACCCAGGCGCCCCTATCAACCGATTTTTTTCCTCCTGTCAAGTTCTCTTTCTTCATCTACCCCTTCCCCTTCTCAGATTTTCTGTACTCAACTATAGCTTTGGCTTTCCCCACATGGAAGTTCACTCACCAGTTACTTGGCTGTTTTGTATTTCCATTTTGTATTTCAACTGAAATATTTTTCCGAGGGTCTTTCCTCACAGAGTAGTTTTTCTAGGTGACCCTTTCAAGGTACTATCTCAGTGGGATGTAAGATCGGATAATGAGAATGGAACCAGGTTCTAGAGAACTCTGTGTACATGGACATGAGCTGAAATTCCCTATGGTGTCAACCGTAGAGTCAGAGTTGAATGAGCAGGGGCATGTCCTGGTGTTCGTGGGAGACAAAAAATGGGATGTTAGCAAGCAGAGTAGAGAGAGGCAGGGAAATCAGTCAGGGATTATTGCAATAGACACCTAAGACTATAGCAGACTTTGGAATCTAGCAAAGTGCTTTTGCTTGCTAATACAATTGATTATCACATAGAAAATCACTTATTGTATAGGTTCTTACTCAGGTAACTGGAAGCATAACAAGATACCCAGGGCACCTGGGTGGCTCAGTGGGTTAAGCCTCTGTCTCCAGCTCAGGTCATGATCCCAGAGTTCTGGGATCGAGCCCCGCATCAGGCTCTCTGCTCCACGGGGAGCCTGCTTTCTACTCTCTCTCTACCTGCCTGCCTCTCTGCCTACTTGTGATTTCAGTCTGTCAAATAAATAAATAAAATCTTAAAAAAAAAAGATACCCTAAGATAGTATGGAGGGAGCAACTGCAGGAACTAGCAGGGTCATGTGACAATCTTGGTTGTAAAGAGGAGGAAATGGAGAGCCAGAGAGCTTATCCAAGAAATGATATAATTTAATAACAGTGTTCTAATCTGACAACTGAAGTACCTTGCCATGCCTACAAATAAGTAAATAACTAAGTAAAAGCAAGCTTCCCTCCTTTCGCCTCTGAGCAGAGGAAGTATGTTTGGCTAAGTAAGGAGAGTGGTGGCAGGCGGGGAAGGTGGGTGCCTTACTCCCAAGGGTGTGGATCTGGTTCCTGATGAAGAGCTTTTGTTGATCCAGAGATGCCCGTGGCCCCTGCTGAAGAGAAAGGAATCTGAGCAGAAGCCAGGGGCCTGTGCCATCCAGCTATTACTCTGCGGGTTCAGAGCCACAGCAACTGTAACATGTATCCTTCTCTGGGATTCACATGGGCTGAGGTAGTTCACTTGTGAACTACTGCAGTGAACATGATTGGGCAGTGCCCAATCATGAGTATCACACCTGTGTGCATTTAGGTCCATCCCTCTTCCAAGGTCAGAGGATGACTATGTGGTAAATCTGAGGGTTTTTTAAAAAAAAAGATTTTTATTTATTTATTTATTTGAAAGAGACAGAGAGCATGCAAGCGAGGGGGAGGAACAGAAGGATAAGGACGAGCAGACTCCGTGCTGAGTGTGGAGCCCTATGCAGGGTTCAGTCTCAGGACCCTGAGATCATGACCTGAGCCAAAACCAAGAGTCATGTTCAACTGCTGAGCCACCCAGGTGCCCCAGGAAATCTGAGTTTGAACTCAGGTCTCAGGATGCCAAGTAGTTTGCTCCTTCTACACTAAACAGTTAATCAAGCCTTGGGAAAAGTCAGATATACAATGGTCTGAATATGGAAGTTCAGGATGAAGCTCAGACTAGAAGCTGTGGCCCAAAATAGGGAAGAAAGGAAAGTGCCAGGAGTATAAAATCATACCAATGGACGTTTGTTGAGTGTTTTTTTGTATTCTGGGCATCCTACTAAACATTTTACAATATTCTCTCATTTAATCCTTTCAACAACCTCATGAGGCACATTCTATTATTATGATTGCAATTTTCCAGATGAGAAAGACTCAGATAGATTAAAAAGCCTTGTTTAAGGTCTAGAGCTGGTAAGTAATGGAACTGGGCTTCAGATCTGGTAAACTCTGTGTTCATTAATTCATGTTACTTTTCTTTTCTTTCTTTTCTTTTTTTTTTAAAAGATTTTATTTATTGGGGCACCTGGGTGGCTCAGTGGGTTAAGCCACTGCCTTCGGCTCAGGGCATGATCTCAGGGTCCTAGGATCGAATCCCGCATCGGGCTCTCTGCTCAACAGGGAGCCTGCTTCCCTCTCTCTCTCTGCCTGACTCTCCATCTACTTGTGATTTTTCTCTGTCAAATAAATACATAAAATCTTTTTTTAAAAAAGATTTTATGTATTTATTTGACAGACAGAGATCACAAGTAGGCAGAGAGAGAGAGAGAGAGGGGGAAGCAGGCTCCCCGCCGAGCAGAGAGCCCGACATGGGGCTCGATCCCAGAACCCTGGGATCATGACCAGAGCCGAAGGCAGAGGCCTTAACCCACTGAGCCACCCAGGTGTCCCTACATGTTACTTTTCATCCTGAGTTACCTCTGGAGTATCCTCTTCTACCAGAGCCCAACCCAGAGAAAATACTTGGGACACTAGCCCACCTGCCTTCCTGCTAGGTCTCTTGAGCTCATTTTAAAGGCTAATGAAATGTCAGCCATAACATCATATTGACGTCCAATTGGAGTTTGTGCCTTAAGTAATAAATTGTGGATCTAAAAATCTTCTACCTTACAGGTTATATACCTGGAGAATTCTGGGGAACAAAATTTCCAAAGAAAGAGGTTTTAGCTATAAGATTTATTAAGCTGGATCTTTCACGGTCCAGTGGAAGCTTTATCTGTTGCTTGGCAACTGGTTTTTGAGACGGTGCAACTTGATCCAGCTGACAAGCAAAAAAAAAAAAAAAGCCCCCAAAATAAAAAAATCCAAACAAAACAAAAAAGGCCAAAGCAACTTGTTTATCATATGAACTCATTCTTCTCTAATAGCTGAATCTAGATTCTGGATCATTTGTCTTCCAGTGACTTCGGTATCTATCTACTAAAATTACTAGTTCCCTAGGTAATATCTATGCCTGTGGTTTGAAGCAAAATGCTAGCATAACATCTGTGAAGTTCTTTTTGCAAATAAATGTCGTGAACTTTTTCAAAGCTCTGGGTAAGTGTGGTTTCTCTTCAGGGAATATCAATCTTAAATTTCTACTCTGAGCAATAGAAGAAGAGGTTCACATGCAATGTAGGGGGAGGGGAGAAGTAGACAGGGGACATTCGGATTCGTAGTGACCTTCCATCCATGACCACCTTGAATCAGATACAAGTTCAGTTGGTTTTTCTGGGACCTGCCACATCTGAAAACAGTAAGAACAAATTTCTCTTTCCTCCTCACCATGCACCTCTCATACCTGCCCACTGAGTAGACCTAGGTGAAGTCTAGGTATGCCACCAAAGCTGGCCAGCAGTGCAAAGGTTTGATTTACAAGGAGCTCTGGGGCTAACAGATTTGAGGCATGGTTAAGTCAGATCTGAGAGTCACAAACTTCTAAGAATATCTTTGACTTTCACATCTTCTTCTACCTAAGATTTAAGAGCTTTTAAGTGGTAGTGCCTAGGTTTGAAACCAGATTCATGAACTTGGGATCATAGTTTCCACTTTATAATGACAGAACCTATTCTTCCAGAACTGTCAAGGACATTAGTGTCATCATCATTACTTTTTTTGTTTGAAACAAGAGAAATTTCGTTTCTCAGAGTTCTGGAGGCTAGAAGTCTGAATCAAGAGGTCAGGAGGGTCATCCTTTCTTTGAAACCTGGGGGGAAGAGGTCTTTGTCTTTCCCTAGCTTCTTGTGATTTGCCTGCAATCTAAGGACGTTACTGTCATTTATTTATTTATTTATTTGAGAGAGAGAAAGAGAGCATGCACGAGTGGGGTTGGGGCAGAGGGAGAGGGAGAGAAATCCTCAAGCAGATTCCGTACTGAGCAGGCGGTCTGAGGTGGGGCTTGATCCCAGGACCCTGAGGTCATGACTTGACCCAAAACAAAGAGTTGGCTGCTTAGCCGACTGAGCCACCCAGGCACCGTTCTTTTTTGTTTGTTTCTGTTTTATTTTTTTGTTTTTGTTATTAATTAATTCATTTATTTACTTGATATTACTGTCATTTTGATGAAGTTTTATGCCCTGTGATCACCTCTGCCATCATATGGGAAATTACAGTAAAATATCCAAGTGCTGGCTCCATCCAATGGTCCAACAAATGTTACTATAAAGCAAATGGTTGGACCCCACTAATTAAGGCAGTTGATGCCATCACACCAACCTTCAGCTTTATGAATGCTAAAGGAAGAACAACATTCAGTGACTGCTTATATTCACTAATATTTTAGTGTTGTGTGTGTGTTATCATGGCATATGTGCGTGCGTATTTATGTAATTGTGGAATTAGCAAATACAGTTATGAGTTGTATTATGAACCGTGAACATAAGGATAATGGAATTATCTCAGTTCTTTTGTGTGTGTGTCATCTTATAAAATGGTAATATATATAATACATTAGATACGTTTGGAGTTGGTTTATATTTATTTAGGGTGTTAAAAATCCCTTTTTAATTTTTTGGTATTAATTAATGTATTATTTATTTAATTCCAGTATAGTTAACATACAGTGTTACATTAACTTCAATTGTACAATGCAGTGATTCAATGTACAATGTACAATACAGTGATTCAATTCAATTCTACACATTATTCACTGCTCATCATAAGTGCACTCTTCATTCCCATCACCTATTTCACCCATCCCCCTCCCACCTCCCCTCTAGCAACCATCAGATTGTTCTCTATAGTTATAAGTCTGTTTTTTTGTCTCCTTTATTCTTTGCTCATTTGTTTTGTTTCTAAAGTGTCAGTATCCAAAATATTTAAGGAACTTATACAACTCAATACCAAAAAACTCAAATAATCCAATCAAAAAATGAGAAGATATGAATAGAAATTTCTCCAAAGAAGACATCCAGATGGCCAACAGACACATGAAAAGATGTTCAATGTCACTAATCATCAAGAAAATGCAAATCATTTCACAATGAGATATTACTCCACACATGCCAAATGGCTAGAATAAAAACACAAGAAACAAGTGTTGGTGAGGTTGTTGAGAAAAAGGAACTCTCATGTACTCTTGGTGGGAGTGCAAACTGGTGTAGCTACTGTAGAAAACAGTAGGAAGCTTCCTTAAAAAAATTAAAATAGAATTACCATACAATCCAGTCACTCCACTACTAGGTATTTACCCAGAGAATATGAAAACAGTAATTTGAAAAGATACATGCACCCCTATGTTCATAGCAGCATTATTTACAATAGCCAAATTATGGAAGCAGCTCAAGTGTCCACTGATAGATGAAAGTGGTAGAAAGAAGATGTGGTATCTATGTATATACACAAGAAATATTACTCAGCCATGAAAAGATTGAAATCTTGCCATCTGCAACAACGTGGATGGATTTAGAGAGCATAATGCTAAGTGAAATAAGAGAATAACAAATACCGTATGGTTCCATTCATACATGGAATTTAAGAAACAAAAAAAGAAAAAGAGAGACAAAGAAAAAAACAGATTCTTTTTTTTTCTTTTTTAAAGACTTTATCTATTTACTTGACAGAGAGAGATCACAAGTAGGCAGAGAGGCAGACAGAGAGAGAGAGGAGGAAGCAGGTTTCCCGCTGAGCAGAGAGCCCGACGCGGGACCCGATCCCAGGACCCTGAGATCATGACCCGAGCTGAAGGCAGCGGCTTAACCCACTGAGCCACCCAGGCGCCCCAAAACCAGATTCTTAAATGTAGAGAATGAACTGATGGTTACCAGAGAGGAGGTGGGTGGGAGGTTGGATAGGTAGAAGAGGGTGAAGGAGATTAAGAGAACAATTATGGAGAATGGGGAAAAATCCCAGATAGTACTGCTATCAAGAAAGAACAAAAACAAGAAAAATAGAAAAGTACACTCCTGGTGATGAGCACTGAGTAACATATAGAATTCTTGACTCACTATATTGCATACCTGAAACTAACAGATGACTATATGTTAATTATAATGGAGTTTTAAAAAAATTGACAACAAATTGAAACAAATTTAATTATATATCATTGCCCTATGACAGGGCAATGTCACAGGTCTGTAGAAAGAGAACTAACTTCAGATGACTTTAAAACACAGTATACTGTTTGTATGTCTCTAATGGGATATCCACGAGGACAGAAAAAACGACAAAGAAATCTTAAATTGTACTGTAGCCTTATTGCTGGTAGTAAAATTAATATTGGTGTTCATATTAATTAAAAACACCAGTATCACCATTGGTATTTTTGTAATTATTGTGGGTATATTTTACCTGAAGCAAATAAGTAATGATGTTACTCTGTTTAGATATCAAGATTTTCAGTATTTGTGAGGACGTGAAGGAAAGGGAACTCCTGTGCCCTGCTGGTGGGAATGTCAGTTAGTACAGCCACTATGGAAAAATGGTATGAAGGTTTTTGTTTTTGCTTTTGTTTTTTGTTATTTCTTTTTTTTTTAAGCATTAAAAATTTTTTTAAAATTTCTTTTCAGTGTAACAGTATTCATTGCTTTTGCACCACACCCAGTGCTCCATGCAATCTGTGCTCTCCCCAATATGGAGGTTTTTAAAAATTTCGAATAGAACTACTATATGGTCCAGCCATCCCATGTCTAGGTCCCTTGCACGATGACTGGATAAAGAAAATGTGACTATTTATTTATTTACACACCGGATATTACTCTGCCATAAAAAGAAGGAAATCCTGCCATTTGTGATAACCTGGACGAACCTGGAAGACACAAAGCTAAGTGAACTAAGCAAGACACAGAAGAAATGTTACACGATCTCTCTTAGATGTGGAATCTCAACTAGTCAGCCCCTAGTGGCAGAGAGCAGAGTGGTGGTTGCAGGCACTGGGGGGAGAGGGAAATGGAGTGAAGTTGGTCAAAGGGTGCAAACTTTCAGTTGTATAATTTGAATATATTCTAGAGATCTAATGTGCAGGATGGTGACAGGAATTGACGCTGTGCTGTATATTTACATTTGCCAGGAAGATACAGCTCAAAGTAAATCTTCTTACTGCATACATGAATGGTAATTATGTAGAGATGATGGATATGTTAATTAGTTTGATCATGGTGATCTTGACACAATGTATACCTATATCAAAACATCAAGTTGCACCCCTTAAATATGTACACTTTTTGTCAAAGACATCTCAATAAAGCTGTTAAAAATAAAGAAATCAAGATTTTCAGTGTGAAAAAATATACAAGTGTAAAATCAAAGTAAAAACCTTTAGTCTTAGATGTGAATAGGAAAATATAATATGAACTTACTGCTTCTAATCGTCATAGAATGCTTCCCCCAAATTTGCTCACCAAAATGGTCTTAAGTTAATGATAATCCAGAAGCAGTAAACCCTTTTATAGCCCAGTCTATGATGTAAAAAATACAATTTCTTGATAAAAAGAACCAAGGCTCCTTAGAGAAATGACAGATTCTACGTCTGGAGCAAGCTTGGGAGAAATCAAGCTGAAACTCTCTTTGTATGAGAAGGCAGGGGATGCTATTGGAGACTACGCTGACTGTGTCAAAAGGATAATGAGAGACAGAAAATTAGGATCTCTGTAGGTTGCATATTTTGCTGAAAATGGATAAAGTATCAGTCAAGCTTTCATTTTGATTTTCCTGCATGAATGGTACGTGAAGGTGAATAATAGTTTATGAAGGGAGGTTCCTTTTCACAGAACAACTCTGGGTAGGAAATATAGAACAGAATTAGAAAATCATTATTTTTGCAACCGTTAAAGAAATAATGAATGTTGCGAATGACCATGAATAAGTACCGAACTATTGGGTGAAAGCTTGCTAATTTTACAACGTTGGATAGGGCCAAGAGCCCATGAACCCAGTAATCATTCTCACATCACTGAAAATGGAACAGAGACTGGGTGCCTAATTACAACATACCCAAGGGTGTTCACAGCACTACCTTTGAGTTATTCTCAATGTAAACAGCTGAACCTGAATTGAATGGAGCCTCAAGGTCTGTCTGTTTATGGAAAATATTGAGAAAGAGAGAAACAAGTTAAATGATACCATGAGGAAGTAATCAAAATACCAACCATGCTATACTCTTCAAGACAAATAACTAAGTTTATCCAAAAACTTGTATCAGGAGAACTAAAGAATAAATAAGTATAGATGGTCCCCAACTTACAATGGTTTGATTTATGATTTTTGACTTTATGGTATGAAAGTGATACGCACTCAACGGAAACTGTACTTAAAATTTTGAATGTGGATCTTTCCTGAGCTAGTAATATGAAATAATACCTTCTCTCACAACACCGGACAGGGTAGCGAGCTGCAGGTCCAAGTCAGCCACACAATTGCAAAGGTCAACAACTGATATACTGACAACTGTTTGATACCCAGACAACCATGCTGTTTTTCACTTTCAGTACAGTATTCAACGAATTATATGTGATAGTCAAAACTCTATTATAAAATAGCTTTTTTGTTAGATAATTTTACCCAACTGTAGGTGAATATGAGTGTTCTGAACACATTTAAGGTGTGCTAAGCTATGACGTTCACTAGGGTGTAACATCATAGGTGTAATAAATGGATTTTTTGACTTCTGATTTTTCAACTTACAAGGCATTTATTGGAATATAACCCCATCGTAAGTTAAGGGAAATTCTGTTATAGAATTTATAGAAAAAATAGAGCCATAATAAAATGCAATGGGTGGACCTAGTGAATCCTGATGCAAAAAAATTAACCAAATAATGAAACTTTGAGATCACTGGAGAAATCTGTAATAGACTGTGAGATGATATTAAGGAATTGTTAATTTTGTTCAGTAGGTTAATGGCATAATGGTTAAGTTACGAGTAATACCCTTATCAGAGTGACAAACTAAAATATTTACAATGAATGACATGATGTCTATCATTTGGTTTAAGATGCTCCAGCCAAAAAAAAAAAAAAGTGTGTGTGTGTGTGTGTGAATAAATGAAACAAAGATGGCAAAATGTTGATTCTTTGTTGACTCAGAGTGATAAGCACATGAGAGTTTATTACATATATTTTTTCTTCCGCTGGATATTTGAAGGTACCAATTATCAAAAGTTTTCAAAAACTGCCCCAAACTCAGATCAATTATTTTGTAGCATTTTTCAATGATGCAAACACTTTTATATGGGTAAAGGCACTGTGATCTCATAACAACATGAAAGCTCATGTTTACATATATGTGTAAAACAAAAAAAGCAGATTTGATGCTTCAGCTAATTTGAAGTTGCCATTGTTTTATTTATTGCCATAAAAATCCTAGCCCAAATTTTCCTTCGTTTTTGCAACAGAAAATGACTGGATTGACAGCCTCTGATTTTATTTTAGTCAAACAGAAGATAAGAGGTGAGATATAAACAAGGATCCTCTTAATGTTCTGCAATTCTTGGCCTCCTTCTATTTAAATAAAATATGGTTTGCTTGTCAGTTTAAACTGTTATCAAAAGTCAGATTAGAGTTTATAATATGTAAATTCTAGAAAGGTGTGGGTAATAGAACTTGCATTTGAGGGCAAATACAGCTGTTAAAAATAATTATCAGAAAGCAAAATTTTTCTCTGGTGTTGATATTATTCCATTATTTTTATATTCTGCTTTTAGGTAACTAGCTTGCTTTGTTTTTATATATTCCATTTACCATGTAAATGGTAATTGGAATTACCGTATCTTCCTCCTTTTCCTGATGAACTATTTGCTCACATCTTAAGGCCCATTGGAAATGTTACTTTTTCTCTGACCTCTCTGATTAATAATAATGATACTGTACATTTTGTGCTAATAGGGCCATGTGTGTTATAATGGCTTTATGCATAAAAACTCATCCAGTCCTCACTACAGCCTTATGATATAGGCACTGTCTTGTACCTACTTGTAAGCTAAAGCCCAGAAACATGAAGAGACATTTCTCCAAAGGAAGACATCCAGATGGCCAACAGACACATGGAAAGATTCTCAGCATCACTCATCATCAAGGAAATGCAAATTGAAACTACAATGAGGTGTCACCTCATACCAGTCAGAATGGCTAAAATCAACAACACAAGAAACAACAACTGTTGGTGAGGATGTGGAGAAAAAGGAACCCTCATGTGCTGTTGGTAGGAATGCAAACAGGTGCAATCACTATTTAAAAAAAAACAAAACAGTATGGTGGTTCCTCAAAAGGTTAAAAATAGAAATACCTTACCATTCAGCAATTACACTACTGGGTATTTATCCAAAGAATACAAGAACACTAATTCAAAGCGGTATGGGCACCCCTATGATTATAGCAGCATTATTTACAATAGCCAAGATACAGAAGCAGCCCAGTATCCATGGATTGATGAAAGGGTAAAGAAGATGTGGCTATACTCACCCCCCCACACACACACTGAGATATTATTCAGCCATAAAGAGAATGAAATCTTGCCATTTGCAACCACATGGATGGAGCTAGAGAGTATAGTACTAAGTGAAACAAGTCAGGGAAAGACTAATGCAATGATTGTACTCATATGTGGAATTTAAAACACCAAACAAGTGAAGGGAAAAAAAATAAGAGAGAGGGAGAGGGAGAGAAACCAAGAAAGAGACTCTTAACTTTAAAGAACAAAGTGATGGTTACCAGAGGGGACATTGGTGAGGGGTTGGGTAAAATACATGATTAACGAGTACACTTAGTGTGATGAGCACTGAGTAATGTATAGAATCACTGAATCACTATATTGTATATCTGAAACTAATATTACACTGTGTGTTAGCTAACTGGAATTAAAATAAAAACTTAAAAAGAATAAAGAATAAATGTAGTTAGGTCTTTAAAAAAGAACAGGCCTTGATTTAAATGCATACTTATATAAAAGTACCCTATACTGACCTACCTGCATTTCCTTCTCTTTCAAAAAGCCACCCTCAGAGTAGGGAGTGAGGTGTGGAGAGGGGAAGTAATTACTCCATTCAGTGTGAAATAAATTCTCCTTGCCTGCAAGTGATGACAGTTATCCCTGAGCAAAACACTGTCATTAACTTCCTTAGTCGTGAGCCTTCTCCAAAAAGTATCTTCTAGTTTCTGAGAACAGGCTACTTCATTTTGCATTCTATATCTTTACAAGAATTTTGCAACTTATTTCAGAATTTAAAAATAGGATAATTCAGTTTTTCAGCAGACTATATAATATGGTTAAATCACTCCAGTGACCAAGGGCTTACCCCTTTATTTCTTTTCTTTTTTTAAAAAAATGATTTTATTTATTTGACAGAATAAGAAGGAGAGAGAAAGCAGAAGCAGGGGGAAGGGAAGAGGGACAGGGAGAAGCAGGCTATCCACTGAGCGGGGAGCTGGACACAGGGGTTGAGCGCAGGACCTTGGGATCATGACCTGGAGCCGAAGGCAGATGCTTAACTGACTGAGCCACTCATCCCCTACCCCTTTATTTCTTAAAACCAATTAGCAAGTGTAATCAAACTATAGGAGAAATTGTGTGTCTGACACCATTTAACATCTCTTCCTGAAAGGACGCCATTAATTGTCCAAATCTTTAATCTGTCTGAGTCCTATTTATTATAGGGATGGTCTCAGGGTGAACCCTGAGAACTGTTTTCCCAGAACACGAGGAAGATTTAAAATCTTCGGTTGTCAGTGTGTCATAAACCACTCCATGATTTGGCCACTTAGGACAACACATGTCAGCTCCCTGACCCCAGGAGTTAGCTCGAGTATCAGAATGAGCACCTGGATAGTTCCATCAACCTTTGAGCTGCTGTTTTTGAGAATGGAGCCAACTTCATGAATGACTGTTGTTATAAGATGGAGGTGGAGTGGAATTTCTTTACCCTACATGTCCACAGCTTGTCCACTGGTCAGAGGCAGAATGTCAGCCTTGGGTCTGCTGACATTTGTAATTTATGCTACACAATGTTAAAACATCATTATAATTTTATTATGTATTTACAAAATATTTTCACTTACAAAGTATGGACAAGTCAAAGGAAGAATTTATTTTATTTTTTTCAAAGGACGATTTTAGGACTCCTGGGTGGCTCAGTAGGTTGGGCCTCTGCCTTCAGCTCAGGTCCATGGTCTCAGGGTCCTGGGATCGAGGCCCGCATCGGGCTCTCTGCTCAGCAGGGAGCCTGCTTCCTCCCCCTGCCCCTCTGCCTACTTGCGATCTTTCTCTCTCTGTCAAATAAATAAATAAAATCTTTAAAAAAAAAAAAGGAAGATTTTAAATCAGCCATAACCCCATCCTCTAGTTGGCATTTTACTAGTAATCATTCTTTTTTTTTTTTTAACTTGGAGACAAATTTATTTTTATGAAAATAAGACATATTTCAATAAATAGTTCAAAAATTTAGAATAAATAAAACAGAATCCAACACAGTACATACTTGCTTCAGAAGTGTTTCTATAGTAAGAACTTCTCATGCTGCTAAATATTTAAACTATAGTCTTGTTTTTAACAATGACATAGAATTTTGTTGTATGATATAACAATTTATATAATCCAATTTACTATTTTTGGAAATTAGTTTTTCTACCCCTTTCTTTAAGTATGGCAGGATGAACTTTTTGTAGCCAAGTATATGCACATATCCGTAACTGTTTCAGTGAACAAATTTCTTAGAAGTGGAATTTCTGAAATGAAAGTCACTAGATATTTTTTAACCCAAAAAAGTCTATCCGTTTGGCCTAATTTTGTTTCCAAGTCAGCTAAAAATATCTAAACATTAGGTCTCACTGTTTTGTTAACAGATTCCTTTTATTTAACACCAAACTTCAACAAATGCCAAGGAATTCTGTTGTTGGCTTAGTGAGTTACAACAGGGATGACTGAAACTTTTATTGCTCCCCGCAATTTCTCAGTCTTTTCTTTTTGTTTTATATGCAGGTTACAGGGACCATGACCATGTATCCTGGTTTGCCTCAGACAGGTACAGTTTATATGTACTGTTCCAGCATAATTATTCATATCTCCCCATTTCACTCTCAAAATTGTTCCAATTTAGATGGTCATGATGTGAATGTTAGAGGAGGTGTTTGGAATTTTATTTTATTTTAAAGATTTTATTTATTTATTTGTCAGGGAGAGAGAGGGAGAGAGAGCAAGCACAGGCAGACAGAGTGGCAGGCAGAGTCAGAGGGAGAAGCAGGCTCCCTGCGGAGCAAGGAGCCCAATGTGGGACTCAATCCCAGGATGCTGGGATCATGACCTGAGCCGAAGGCAGCTGCTTAACCAACTGAGCCACCCAGGCGTCCCGCGTTTGGAATTTTAGAAATGAGCATGAAAAGTACTTAGTGCTCGTGAGGTAGAAGATGAATAAAGAGCAATAAAGTCATCAGTATCCACCTGTGGTACCACTTGAAAATTCTGGTTTCCAAAGGAAAATCAAGAAATGCTTGAAGCAGGTGATTCATAACAGTGGGGGTTACCACCATTGGTACTAGAAGATGGATTTATCAAAGAGTTGAGAATTCTTTGACTTGGAGGGTACCTTGGGTCTCTGACTGATGAAAATTCATAGATTGTCCCTAGAGGAGGCACCGTTGTTGGTAGTCAGGTCATGGTTTTCCAAGAAGCATACTCCTAAAGGAACTGGGGACCTCTGGTAGGGTGAGTTTGCTTGAGAAATTGGAAAGAGAAGGAAGTGGTTCTGGGCTCTACTGTCTACTTACAGATTTTCCTAAAGTTCACACTGTTATTTATTTCATAACCAGTGGCATTACTTCCTGAATGATGTTTATATTCTTGTGAATTTCCAAGGGCATAATTTTGGGCACATTCCTTACCAAATGTCGTATGTTACAAATAAAGGGGTTAATGAACACTGTAGTAGAATGCATGAGACATGACATCTGGCGTCCAAATATTTCATTTCAGGCTTCCTCTCATTAACTTTATTTTTCAGAGCAAATTATTAACGGCCTTCTATATCCATTTCTTCTTCTAAAGAACATTTTGAGCAGAGTTTGAAGGAAAACATTGCTGAAGCCCTGGAATTTCTAGAAACGTCCAATTACTCTCACAGTGCTTTGCGGTTACAATGTCTCTTTTATTGGGAGAAGTATCTTTTCATGAAGAAGCAGGTGGCAAGCAGAATTCTCCATCTTTACTGATGAGAAAGACATTTGTACACAGTTATGGTAGATAACTCAGCAGTGAAATCTCTCTAGTTAACTACCCAACCTCTGCCATTAACTTGTTACATCTTAGGAGCAGAGGCTTGGTATTTTCTTTAATGCAATTCTTATTCTGGCTATGTCCAAATAATGAGGTAGAACAATGATCAACCTAGTGATTTTTTTTTTTAGAGATTTTATTAATTTATCTGGCAGAGAGAAAGAGAGAGAAATCACAAGTAGGCAGAGCGGCAGGCAGAGAGAGAGAGGAAGGCAGGCTCCCCACTGAGCAGAGAGCCCGATGCAGGGCTCGATCCCAGGACCCTGAGATCATGACCCAAGCCAAAGACAAAGGCTTAACCCACTGAGCCACCCAGATGCCCCTAACTTAGTGATTTTGGTTATCATGACACTTAAATCATATTTGTAGTACAACTTAATTGATTTTATAGCCACTAATCAAAGAATAAATGAAAAAACCCCTTTGAAAGTTTGTACTGAGGGGCGCCTGGCTTGCTCAGTCGGTAGAAGATGTGACTTTTTATTTTTATTTATTTTTATTGTATTATGTTAGATACCATGCAGTACATCATTAGTCTTTGATGTAATGTTCCATGATTCATTGTTTACATACAACACCCAGCGCTCCATGCAATCCATACCCTCCTTAACACCCATCACCAGGCTCACTCATCTCCCCACAACCCCTCCCTTCTAAAACCCTCAGTTTGTTTCCCAGAGTCCATAGTTTCTCGTGGTTCCTCTCCCCCTCTGATTTCTCCCTTCATTTTTCCCTTCCATCTCCTAATGTCCTCCATGATATTCCCTATGTGCCATGAATAAATGAGACCATACGATAGTTGACTTTCCCTGCTTGACTTATTTCGCTTAGCATAATCTCCTCCAGTCCCATTCCTGCTGATGCCAAAGTTGGGTATTCCTCCTTTCTGATGGCTGAGTAATACTCCATTGTGTATATGGACTACCTTTCTTTATCCACTCACCTGGTGAAAGGCACCTTGCCTCTTTCCATAGTTTGACTATTGTGGACATTGCCACTATGAGCATTGGGGTGCACGTGCCCCTTCTTTTCACTACATCTGTATCTTTGGGGTAAATATCCAGTAGTGCAATTGCTGCGTCATAGGGAAGCTCTATTTTTAATTTTTTGAGGAACCTCCACACGGTTTTCCAAAGTGGCTGCACCAGCTTGCAATCCCATTAACAGTATAAGAGGGTTCCCCTTTCTCTACAACCTCTCCAACACTTGTTGTTTCTTGCCTTGCCAATTTTCTGCCATTCCAACTGGTGTAAGGTGGCTTTGATTTGAATTTCCCTGATGGCTAATGATGATGAACATTTTTTTATGCGTCTATTAGCCATTTGTATGTCTTCACTGGAGAAGTGTCTGTTCATGTCTTCAGCCCATTTTTTGACTTGATTATTTGTTTTTTTGGGTGTTGAGTTTGAGAAGTTCTTTATAGACCTTGGATATCAGCCCTTTGTCTGTAGTGTAATTTGCAAATATCTTCTCCCATTCCTTGGGTTGCCTCTTGTTTTGTTGTTGCTGTGCAGAAGATTTTGATCTTGATGAAGTATCAAAGGTTCATTTTTGCTTTTGTTTCCCTTGCCTTTGGAGACATGTCTTGAAAGAAGTTGCTGTGGCTGATGTCAAATAGGTTACTACCTATGTGCTTCTCTAGGATTTTGATGGATTCCTGTCTCATGTTGAGGTCTTTCATCCATTCTGAGTTTATCATTGTGAATGGTATATGGGAATGATCGAGTTTCATTCTTCTGTATATAGCTGTCCAATTTTCCCAGCACCATTTATTGAATAGACTGTCTTTTTTCCACTGGGTATTTTTTCCTGCTTTATCAATGATTATTTGACCATAGAGTTGGGGGTCCATATCTGGGCCCTCTATTCAATGCACAGAAATCAGTTGCTTTCTTATACACTAACAATGTAACCCTAGAAAGAAATTAGAGAATCGATTCCATTTGCAATAGCACCAAAACCCATAAGATGCCTTGGAGTAAACCTAACCAAAGAGGTAAAGGATCTATATTCTAGGAACTACAAAACACTCATGAAAAAATTGAAGAAGACACAAAAAGATGGAAAAACTTTTCATGCTCATGGATCAGAAGAATAAACATTGTTAAAATGTGTTGTGCAGAGCAATCTATACTTTCAATGCTATCCTGATCAAAATACCAACAGCATTTTTCAAAGTGCTGGGACAAAGAATCCTAAAATTTGTACAGAACCAGAAAAGACTAGGAACCACCAAGGAAATGTTGAAAATGAAAAAAAAAAATCTGGAGGCATCACGCTGCCCGATTTCAAGCTATATTATGAAGCTGTGGTCACCAAGACAACATGCTACTGGCACAAAAACAGACACATAGACCAATGGAAAAGACATGACTTTTTAAAAAAATTTTATTTGAAAGAGAGAGAGAAAGCACAAGTGGTGGGGGGAGGGGAGGAGCAGAGGGAGAGGGAGAAGGAGGCTCCCCACTAAGCAGGGAACTTGACATAGGGCTCAGTTCCAGGAACCCAGAATCATGACCTGAGCCAAAGACAGATGCTTGACCAACTGAGCCATCCAGGCACCCCAGAACATGTGACTCTTGATCTCAGGGTTGTGGGTTCAAGCCCCACATCGGGCATAAAGCTTACTTAATAAAATAAAAATAAAATCTTTTTCTAAAAAACAAAGTTCGTACTTAATAGTTTGGCAGTTTTGAATTACAGTTCCTCATACCTTGCCTTTTTTGAAAATATAAATGTTCTTTTTTTTAAAATGTGAAATTTTAGTCTGGAATAAAATATAATGGGTAATCAAGATATCAACAAAAATTTGCTGGGCAAAAATCTCACCCTTCTTTAAGTGAGCAAACATCTGTGGTTCATGTCTGCTGAGACTGTAAATCTATTCTTATGTGACCGAGTCGGCAACCTAATGATGTCCTCTGGACCTCGTCTTTAATTAATTGTAGCCCTAAGTTTAGATGGTTTCTTGAAAACATTAAAATAAGTCTTAGAAAAACACAGGCAGTATTCCTGTTATCAAATGCTTTAACAGTGGATTTTAACTATTTAATTAAATTTCTCATAGATCTCAATTGGGTATGCACACAAAACAACTTCATTCTGTTTTCCATTTGCTCAGGGGACTGTTTTCCTTTGAAGGGAAATCTCAGAGCCGGTGCTATAATGTTTCCAGGTAATCTCATATAATAACAGCCCTCCAGTCATAAGAATAGTCTTATTTTGATCACTGATATTTCTATTCTAAACTCTAATTTTCCTCTGGCCTACCTGAGATCTAAATGTTGTGGGTTGGGCTGGGCTGGGAGAAGTAGAGATACGGCTTGGGAGGTTTCAGGATTCAACCTCGACCAGCTCCACTTCCTCCTCTTTCCTTCTCAGTTGGCTGGCCTTAGTCTTGGAACCCTCTAGCAGAAGGAATGGAACTAGGGGGCAGAAAAGGTCTTAAGTGACGATATCACTATGATTTCCTGTTCGGACTCACCAGTCTTGGCAAGCAGTTAGAGCTGACTTGGTGCACTTCAGAGTTTTTCAGAGATTTCCCAGTGAGAACATCTGATGCTCTTGAGTGCTGTATCCCCTCCGACTGGCTGCTGAGGAATATTCTCTGCAACTTCTTTATCCAAAAAAACATTGCCAGCCTCTTTCGGCTCAGATCACTTTGATCCGTATCAGGAAGACTTCTTAGGCAATTTTCCTCTTAAAATAAAACCAATTTACCTCCCATTTTCAGAGCCCCAATCTTGTCCAAAGGACGGGCAGAGTGACTCTGTCCTACAACAGGTAGGGGGGCATGGCCCTCAGTGCTGCCCTGTACTCTGATGCCATGGGTTGCTTCCATCAGCCTCTTTCCTGGCCTGAGCCACCGTGTCTTTGATCGCCCAATGATATGGTGGTGGGGTCACCATTTACACAGGCTGGGATGTGAATAGCTTCCGAGCCTTCTGTGCAGCCCTCTTAGCCGGTCTCACTAGGCTTGACGTGAGCTAGGAAACATCCCTCTCCCTTACCCTAGTGTGGGAGGAGAGGGGAGGGAACACCATAGGACTCCACTAATAATACTCTCCAAGGATAATTTCCCTCTGCTTCTTTAAGCCCAAGCCTTTTATATCATCTTGGTATGTTGAGATGTTCTCACATCCCAGCCTGGAATTTCTTTTTTGCACTTTTAATAGAGGAATGAGGATAAACCAATTACAGTCTATTCTTACAATGACAATTTTTCAGCAACAAAACACAACACACACAAAACAAACTGCCCCCCCCACAATGGATATATACAAAAACATAGATGACTCTTAAAAATATTATTTGGATTCATAGAAGCCAGGCAAGAAGTTTATAAATTATATGAAGCCATTTATATGATATTCTATGTCAGGCAAAATTAAGCTTTTGTGTTAGAAATCAGAACAGTGGTTGCCCCTGACTGGGAGGGAGGATTAACTGGGAATGGACATCACTGAGGCAATGGAATTGCCTGGATTTGGCTGATGGTCACCTGGATGTATACATTTGTCAAGACATATCCAATGTGGTGTGTGCTGACATTGTATACAAATTATACCTCAATGTAAGAGAACTTAGAATTTACCAGACAGATTTGGTAGAATATTGGCATAGGGAACATTGAAGCCAATTATACAAAGAACACCCTGTGTTCTCCTTCAGTCTCCAAAAATTATTTTGTGCATTTAGCTCAGCATCTCGGCACATCAAGGTGGAAACCGTGTTCTCTCTTTGCTTTTTGCTGTCTGCCTACATCGTTTTGTCCTCGTGGTCTTCATCTGTATTATGAGGATAAATGATGAAAATCTACCCCCTACCAACTCCCTCCAAGTTGAGAGCGGGTTGTTCTAGCAAATGCTTGCAAGTTGTGCTCCTTAATAAGCTATGCCCTCGCTTGAGCTTATTAGCCCATAATGAGTAAGTCATGTGCAGAAAGGTCACAAAGCACTTCATCAAAATACATTATGGACTTCAACACGCACCCTATTTCCATGCTTCCTCTGATTGACTGAATGGTCAATGTTTTGAAGATGTATTTTCTTTCTTAAACTAAACTAAAATATATAAAATTGAGCCAACATCTTCTTTAAAAAACCATTTCTGCTATTTTCAATGTCATGGTTCCTTTTATGTGCCTTATCTTTTCCATTGCATTTTTTTTATATTTACAAGGATATACTAAAGAGAACACTTGAAAGGCTGTAGCCCCTTGCCCTTTACAGATGATATTAGATAACATGAAAAATGCCTCAAAGCTTCCAGCAATATGGCAGGCTGAGCTGATAAGGAAAAGCAAATAGGCAGAGATGCCAGACAAAAAAGCAGCAGTCTTTTTCAACACAGCTAGACTGGAAAGAAAAGAAAGAAACTCCCCTGATACTAGCAATGAGGAGAAACCACCCCCAGAGCACAAGGCAGAAGCTGATGCAGTAGAGGCTCATGGGATGATCAGGTCCAGGGACCTAGAGGTGGGGTTGCCCACACAGGGACAGAAGATGTGGGCTTCTAGCTGCACATGTAAGGAAGTTACAAATGAACTCCAGAAAGAAAGTTCAGAAGCTTAAGAGGCTGTTTCAATAATGCAAAGTGAGTCATTTCTCGTCCTTGAGGAAGATACAAAGAATGCTACTATCTGCTGGGGGATGTGGTAAATGTAAGAGTTGTCTGTGAGAATAGGAACCTTATGAAGATCCTACCCAGAGCCATCTATAGAGTCAAGGCCATCCCTGTCAAAATTGCAATGACATTTTTCACAAAAATAGATAAAGCGTCTTAACATTTATATGGAACCACAAAAGACCCAGAACAGCTGAGGTGATCTTGAGCATGAAGAACAAAGTTGGATGCATTACACTTCCTGGTTTCCAACTTTATTATCAAGCTATTGATATCAAAACAATATGGTATGGGCATAAAAAAGACACATGAACCAATGGAGCAGAATCAAGAGCACAGAAATAAACCCATACATATCTAGTCAACTAATATTAGACAAGGGAACCAGGAATATACAATGTGAAAAAGATAGGCTCTTCACTGGTGTTGGAAAACTAAATATTCACATGCAAAAAAATAGAATTAGACCCCTATCTTACACAACTCACAAAAATAACCCAAAATGGGATTAAAGACTTAAACATGAGGTCAGTGTCATAAAACTCCTAGAAGAAAACATAGGAAGAAGCTCCTTGGCACTTGGAAGTGATTTTTGGAAATATGACAGCGAAAGCACAAAAAACAAAAGTAAAAGTAAGTAAGTGGGACTATATCACACTAAAAAGCTTCCGTACAGCAAAAGAAATGATCAATAAAATGAAAACATAATCTATGGAATGTGAGAAAATATTTGCAAACCATATATTGGATAAGGAGTTAATATACAAAACATGTAAAGAACCCATAGGACTCAATAAGAAAAAAACCCAAACAATCCAGTTAAAAAATGGGCTAAGTGAAATATGGCAAACAGAGAAAGACAATTATCATGTGGTTTCACTTATTTGTGGAACATAAGGAATAGCATGGAGGACATTAGGAGAAGGAAGGGGAAAATGAAGCGGGGGGAGATCAGCGGGGGAGATGAACCATGAGAGACTGTGGACTCGGGGAAACAGACTGAGGGCTTCAGAGGGGAAGGGGGTGTGGGGATGGGGCAGCCCGGTAATGGGTATTAAGGGGGGCACAGATTGCACGGAGCACTGGGTGTTATCTGCAGACAGTGAATCATGGAACACTACATCAAAACTAATGATGAAGTATGGTGACTAACATAACATAATTTTAAAAAATGGGCCCATGAACTGAATTCTGTCATTTTTTTTCAAAGAAGATATCCAAAAAGCCAACAGGTACATGAACATACGGCAAACACCACTAATCATCAGGGAAATGCAAACCAAACCACAATGAAATATCACCTCACACCTGTTAGAATGAACTATCCTCAAGAAGACAAGATAACGAGCGCTGGCGAGGATGCGGAGAAAAGGGGACCCTTGTGCATTGTTGCTGAGAATGCAAATTGGTTCAGCCACTGCAGAAAACAGTATGGAGGATCCCTGAAAAATTAAAACTAGAACTACCTTTTAATGCAGCAATTCTACTTCTGGGTATATATGCAAAGGAAATGCAAACAGGATATTGACAAGATATCTGTGCTCCCCTGTTTATTGTGGCATTACTCACAGTAGTCAAGATAGGGAAACAACCTAAGTGTTTATTAATGGATGAATTGTTAAAGAAGAATGCTGTGTGTGTACAGACACACACACACAATGGAACATTATTCAGCCACGAGAAAGAAGGAAATCCTGCCATTTGCAAAAACATGGATGGACTTTGAGAGAATTATGCTAAGTGAGGTAAGTCAGACAGAGGAAGACAATTATTGCATGGTATTGCTTATGTATAGAATCTAAAAATGCCAGACTCATAAAAAAAGAAAGCAGACTGGTGGAGGAATTGGGGAGATGTTTTTCAATGGTACAATTATAACCAGTCGATAAAAAAAGTCCTAGCGGTTGAATGCACCATATAGTGATTGTGGACAATAACATGTATTATAAATTTAAATGTAGCTAAAAGACTAGATTTTAACTGTTCCTATCATGAAAAAAGAACTGATAATTATGTGAATGGGCGGGCCTGAATCTTAGCTAACACTGTGGTGGTAATTGGTAGATGTATCAAATGAACATGTTGTATACCTTAAATTTACACAACATGCCAATTATATCTAAGTGAAAAAAATCACAAAGAATGGGTTCTGAATGGATATTATCTTCATGGTACAGAGACCTCAAGCTGAGCAGTTAAAATAGCAAGATTTAAATGAAATGAGTAAAACCATTATTTAAGTGGGGGGAAAAGTCTGTCCAAAATCCACAGCACTACAGGATTCCCCCTCCCCACAACTCCATGGCTTCACCAAAACAGATGAACTCACAAGAGAAAGTACACACAATTATGGTTCTAGCAATACAATGATCTTGATAAAGGGAAAACTCTCCTGCTATGAAATGTTGGACAGACTATCACAAACTTTAAGTGCACAGTATACCTCCCCCCTCCCAATTCCACATACACATAGAGGGAAATCTGCAGAGGGAAAAATAGGTGACTATTAACAAGAAATCAAATTGTGATCTTAAGTTACCAATTCCTTAGGATTAGTGGAATGAATGTTGCTAATCTTAGTATCATCAAGGATTGTTTTTTTTTTTAAAGATTTTATTTATTTATTTGACAGACAGAGATCACAAGTAGGCAGAAGGGCAGGAAGGGGTTTGAGCAGGGAGCCCGATGCAGGGATCGATCCCAGGACCATGAGATCATGACCTGAGCCGAAATGAAGGCAGAGTCTTAACTCACTGAGCCACCCAGGCAACCAACGATTGGGTTTTAATACATAGAAACAGGCAATGAACTTTGGTTTCAAATTAGAAGGAATCTCGAACCATGTCTTCAGAATAAACCCACGAATTTAAAATTATATCCTTCACTTACTGGAGTGCTGTTGGCCTGAATCACCTTTCTAAATTCCTACTCTCTACCCAAACTCCAGTAGCTAGATGCCTGAGAACAACATTCCCGAGAATTCCCTATAAAAAGTATTTTGGCTGAGATTTGGCCAATGATACCGAATTATGAAAGAGTTGAGGTTGGAGGAGAAGGCGATGTTGCTGTTCTTCTGCTGGTGCTCTTGAACAGGTGTGTGAGATGCAGATGAAGATTCCCGGGACGTTGAAAACAAGTACAAAGAAGTTCTATGTGCCCTTTGTCCACCTTCTCAGAATGGTAACCTCTTCTCTGCCTTACAGTGTAATATGAAAACCATGAGACTGGCATGAATATAGTCTACAGACATTATTCAGATTTTGCCAGTTTCAGCGTGCACTCATTTGCATGCACACATGGGTACATGTGTGCACATGTAGTTCTATGCTCACTTAGAGGCATCCCCATCCCCATCTGTGCCTCTCACCCCTGGCAACCATTGATCTATTTCCTGTCTATATTGTCTTTAATGCATAACCTTCAGGCTTGTGTAAGAAAAAAAGTTTTACTCTCTTACAGAGACAAAGCAGATTAACAGGCAGTTTTTCAATGTCGATAGGACTTTCAGACTTGGTTCTAAATAAATTCGCTGACACTTTTGATACAGTAAAGTGTTTCTAAGAGTGTCCTTTATATGGGTACAAACAATCCTACTTCAAGGGAAGGTACGGGTTCATTTCAAAACTGTGCTTTAAATATTTATGAAACCGATAATGCCCTGCTTTACCAGGCTGGGATGCAAAACAAGAGTATTTCCTTTCCTTTTTTTTTAAATCAAAGATTTATTTATTTATTTATTTGAGAGAGAGAGAGAGAGAGAGAGAGAGAAGAGAGAGCATGCGTGTGTGTGTGTGTGTGTGTGTGTGTGTGTGTGTGTTGGGGAGGAGGGACAGAGGGAGAGAATGTCGTAAGCAGACTCATGCTGAGCGTAGACCCCAGACTTGGGGCTCGATTTCATGACCCTGAGATCATGACCTGAGCCCAGACCAAGAGTCAGATGCTTAACCAACTGCGCCACCCAGATGACCCAAAATAAGAGTATTTCTGATGATTTTTAAATTTGTACTAATTGGCTCCTAGCCCTGATACCTCCTCTTTGCAAGAATGTATGCCTTCTATTCATATAAGCCCAAGTTCATGATAATTTTAAGAGCTTTAGTATTGGTTTTTTGGTCCAAGGTCCGCAGTTCTATTACCTTGAACAAAGAACAATTGAGACCTTCTGTTATTATTGTTGCTTTGGCCCAAGCGTCCAGGATCTTCCTCTGGGCTGTTTTTGTTTCATGGTGTTGTTGAGAGTCAAGCAGTTGGACGTAGACCCCCTCTGCTTTGAAGAGAAGACCAAGCACACACTGCCGCTGCTATATCAGAAGCTTCTTTGCGTGCAGTTGGGAAGGAGGAAGTCTCCACATACGCAAAGAATTACGTACAGCGGAAGGCATTCCAGCATTTGCCATACCCTGGGAATGGGAATCAGTCTTCCTTTCAACTTTCAAGAATGACAGCTTATCTGTGTTCCAGAAGTGCCTTTCCTGGCTTTCGTGCTGCTTCCTGGGGGAGCTCAATTCTACACTTGTGCCACCCCACCAGCAAAGTGAAGTGGGTGGAAGAGAATGGAGATGTCACCAAAGTGGTATTTACTGTAGCTTCACTCCACAAGGCCAGGGAATCTCGCCATAATCCCAGATCTCACCACCTCCAGTCTTTTCGACCATCAACGTCCTTGTCCCTAACGTTAACCTACCCCAACAAGTTTTGCCCATCCCTGCTGAGATAACTGGGCATTTTAATACAGTATGTGTAGTAGACAATCACAGCCTTAAAAAATATTTTTTAAGAACTGGATTTTTCTCATCTTATCCAGAATCACTTTGTTATATTGAAAAGTAAGTTTTACTTTGTTTTTTTAAAAGATTTTTTTTTATTTGAAAGAGAGAGAGAGAGAGAGAGAGAATGTGAACAGAGGGAAAGGGCAGAGGGAGAGGGAAAATCTCAAGCAGACTCCCCACTGAACTTGGGGCCCGATGCAGGGCTCCATCCCAGGACCCCAAGATCACAGCCTCAGCCAAAGTCAAGACTTGGCTGCTTAACTGTCTGAGTCAGCCAGGTGCCCCAGTAAACAAGCTTTAGAACAGCCATCGCTAAAACTGATTCTAGGACTTTGGTCATGTAGTTCTACTACTGCTAGGCATAATTTCAACAGCTAGCTATAATAAATGAAAATTTATTCCAATAGATGCATTCCAGGAAAAATCCATCTGAGCGGAGGCTGAGTTCTGATGCACCAGTCACAGAGTCTAGTGAAGCATGCTATGCACCTCCTCTCTCTCTCTCTCTCTCCAACTGCCTGTAGAGTTGCTGGCACCAGTTGAGAGCGAGACAGAAGTGGAGATCACATTCTAAAATGACGAGACTGGCAATGTGACACACAGTAAGAACGAAGGGAAAAGAGGGGGAGTCACAGCCTTGGGTGACCAAAGGTGAGCATATCTTTAGCTAGGAAAACCAGGGAAGACTCAGAAAGGAGCCATGAAACATTCTGAGAGAGAGTCTATACTTCATTCGGTCAGGGGTCTCCAGATGTTTAGTTCATACCAACTAGAACAGTGCCTGACACACCTAAGATAGATTCGTGAACTGAATTAATGAGGATTTTGGGCAGAGGGGACAGCCAGTACAAAGGCCCTGAGACGGAAAGGTGAGTGTAGCCAGGAAAGAGGGCATGAAGAGGGTCAAAGGAGAAGACCCAGGAGGGGCACATGGGAGGGAGGGTCAGCTTTTGCCCATTGGCTCCTAGTCTATTTGTAACGTGCTGACCTGACTTGCTATGGGAGAGAGAGACGGGAACCTGTGACTCAGGAGGGCTCCCCCGATGCCTGGGATCAGCCTGGCCATACACGGAATTCTTCACGATGTCAGCAGCCCAGGGTCACTCTGCCCTCCCTAGAACTGATGGAATCCATTGGAGGATGCCTGGGTCATGAGAAGCCCAGGAGCAGGACTGAGGCGGGATGTGGGCGTGACACCCCCAGGAGTGGATGCAGTGAAAAGCTCTGAAAATCAGGAACAGGGAGGGACTGAGGAAAACATCGCCTGATCGCTTGCAAGGAACGCTAAAATGACTGATTGTGGTCATGGGCGTGGGGTTGGCGTGACCTTCCTCATTTCAGTCAAAGAATCAAAATTGGCTTTCAGATAGATGCACATGCTGTCTGTTTCTGAACTTGCCTTGATCTCCTTCGGAAAAAAAACATCTGGGCTCATTGTTCCAAATGAGTATATTTCGGGAGAAAATTAATATAATCTCAAAAAGTTTGTTACATAACTTTCAAAGTTCCCTTTCAGAAACGAATACATATGCTCGCCGAAAGCAGCTCTGCTGTGAACTAAGAAGACAAACTGATCAAAACAGGACTTGAAAAATACAGCTTGGTAAAAGTGTTTGGATTTTCATTATTTTTCCAAATAGCTATATTTATACTGCTGCTAGTATCTTATTTTGCTTCCCCCCGCCCCAAGTCCAGGATTTGCCTAGGCAGATTCTCTTCTTTTTGAATTCGTGGATATGTAGGAAATGCTACGTTTACCAATGGTCAAGACCCAGCTGGGAAGCCACGGAATTGTGGTGACAGTTAAGCAGAAAACATGGTCCCTTTCACAAAGGTGGCCGAATAAACAAAGATGATTTGGTTGTGTTATTCTCATTTACTTTGTATTTTCCTTAGCTCTGATAGGTTCATGTAATCACCTTCCTGTTCACCCCAGAATTAAAATAAATCTTATTTAACTGATAATCACTGCAGCTCCGTACCCTAGCGCACAGTTTCAGTTTAGAGATCTGCAAGCACAGGATGGCAGGAGTTGGTTTTTAGCACCACTGTTGGCTTACTGGGAGGAGTGGTGTGGGGGTAGGGATGGGAGATGGGGTAGGGGGTGGAAATGGCTGGATTTCTTCTTCCTGGATGCGGGCTCTTTGCCTGAGTGGCCATGGGCTCATTCTGAGCAGAGGCCTTGAGGGGTCTGGAGTGTTCATGCCTGCCCCCTGTGGTCTCCGCATCACGGTGGCCTGTGCCAGGCAGAATAATGGCGGCCCAAAGACGTTGACTCTAATGCCTGGAACCTGTGAAAATGTGACTTTACACGATTGAGGAGACTTGGTAGATACGGTTATATTAGAGATCTTGAGATGTAGAGGTTATTCCACATGATCTGGGTGGGCCCAGTTTAATCCTTCGAAGCCTTAAAAGGTCTTTCCTGGTCAGTCAGTGGGAAATGGGGCTCTGGCAGAATTTTCAGAGAGACGCTGACTTTGAAGGAGGAAAGGGGGCATGGACCAAAGGATCGGGGTGGCCTCTCGAAACCAGAAAAGGCAAGGAAGTGGATTCTCTCCTGGAGCCTCCAGAAAGGAATGCAGCCCAGCTGCCACCTTGATTTTGGCCTGCTGAGACCTGTGTCAGACTTGTGACTTCCAGAACAGTAAGATGATAAATTTGCACTGTTTAAGCCATTACTTCTTGATGATCTATCGCAGCAGCAAGACAATTACGCATGGCCATAGATAACGGATAGGAAAAGCTAACGGATTTTCTCTCTCCTCTGGTTTAAATAATCTGTTCTGTAGGATTCAGTTCATAATATGGGCAGTTCAGTCAATTCAATTTCAGCTCCCTGTGAAGGCCGACTTCCTGCTTCCCTTCTTCCCCAGTTGTGGTTAGATGGGGAAGGGTGCAGCTCTTCGAACACAGGGAGTCATGGAGGGAAGGGGGGGGTTTCCTTGGTCGGGGTGGTCTACTTTCTGGATGGGGGCTGCGGTATCGTCTGTGATGCGCTTCCTGTTCTTCCAGCTCGGGCTGCCCTTTGACACCCACTGCTCAAGTCCACAGCTTACAGATTTTGTGGTCTATCTTCTTCTTATGCCAGCCATTGCTCCTCCCTCCTGAGTACCACCTTGACTCTCTCTGGCTTTCTGCACCCTTCAAGGTTTGACTCACTCCTCTGTTCATGCATTCCCTGTGTGGCCTTCCCTGTAGCCCTCAGACGCTAGGCTACGTCCCCCTCCACAGGTACCTTCCATGGCAAGATCCCCTGTAGACTCTCAGCTTCATTCTGGTCCTTCCCTGGGACGCGTGGAAACTTCCAGATTTAGTCCACATATGGGAAGTTGGGAGTAACACAGGAGGGTCCCATCAGGACTGTTCTGTAAAGGATCCTTCCTCCTGGCATGCCTGCCATCTCAGGAGTTCCCAGTTAGTAGTGCACCCCCTAAACCACTCATGTTCAACTTCACAGACCACGTAACATACTTCCCCACTGCAGGGAGGCCAAGGCACACGTTCTCAGGCTTTCCTTCCTCTTCTCCTTTTTCTTCCACACCTCCTCCCCAGGGGAAAAGGAGTGAACTCCTTTCTATCCAAGAGGGATTCCCAATGCATCCCAGTCTCTGCCTAAAGAATGTAGTATTTGCCTGCCCTAGTCCCTGAGTTTGTAACTGCAAATGAGATGCAGGGAGAAAAGCAGTGTTGCTAATATGGCAAGATCAAAAAATACATTTCCTGTTACATGCCAGGCATGAGGCTAGGTACTTCAATGTGAAGTATAGTATTCACCAAGAGACTTCTGTTCAGAGAAGAATGTGTGCGTGCGTGTGTGTGTGTGTGTGTGTGCATCTGCATATGGTTGTGAGAGAAAATGTAGACAGTTCTGTCTGGTGTAGCAAAAAGAAAACGATTTACACAATGTTTTTGAGTTGATTAAAGAATGGAGGAGACATTTTTTAGGATGGCATAAAAAACTAGGTGACAGATCAACTGAATTTGCAAAAAATTGTTTTACTAATAGATAACTGTGGTCAAGCTTCTGAACTATTACAGTAGTGCATTTGGTTCTGAAGCATAAGACAGATCATTTGTACTAAAGCCAGGAATGAGATATGAATGGAGAAGTCTTTGCTAAGTTGTGATTCTTACTAAAGTAGTCCTTTTTGCATCCAATAACACCAGATTTCAGGCTTGAATTTGATGTACTGATTCACAACTTCGGACTTGATCAAAATGGAGAGTAAATGCTTTGACTCATTGGACAAACTCCCAAGTCTGATTCTCAACTTTATCCTGGTACTTGTTTTTAAAAATTATCCATTAAAAATCTGATGAAGGGGCTCAGTTGGTTAAACATTGGAATTCGACTCAGGTCATGATCTGGGGGTCCTGGGATCAAGTCCCACGTCCAGCTCCTTACTTAGCGAGGAGTCTGCTTCTCTCTCTCCCTCTGCCCCCCAACTCATGCTCTCTCTCAAGTAAATACACAAAATCTTAAAAAAAAATCTGATGTGGCCCGGTAGTGGGTATTAAGGAGGGCACGTATTGCATGGAGTACTGGGTGTTATGCGTAAACAATGAATCCTGGAACACTGCATCAAAAACTAATGATGTACTGTATGGTGACTAACATAATAAAGATAATAATAATAATAATAATAATAAATTGGTTGTGGAAGAAAGGACCATAAAAACCCACAAAGAGTAAGAGCCAAGGTGGCCCGTCTAAGAACACTTTGCAAATGGCAGCATATGCTGTTCTGGGCTGAGTTCTTTGGAAAAGACCCCGAGGCAAGGATTCTTGTACACATGGTAAATTAAGGACATGCTCCTAAGGAAAACTGGTCAGGGAGTAGGAGAAGCAGGGCAGGGAAGAAAGGATGCCAACAAAAGCTTGCACTCTTAGGCAAATGACCCCAAAAGTTAGCTTCAGTCTGACGCTGCAGAGGAGATCCGGGGTATAAGTTATGCTCCAGATTTTGTCTCATCTTGGAGGAAAAAAGCTAAGTGTTCATCCTCTGGCATCTATCGGTCATTTGTTCAGGGCTCCTGGGAAAAGAGGGAGCAGGGTGTGTGGAGAGCATTAACCTTGGGGACTCCACAGCATAGAATACATCTCCAGTTGCCTGGGGGGTGACCTCCAAAGAGATTCACAGGTGCAGGTATTAGGAACAAAGGTCACAGTAACTGGAGGAGGTGGCATGGGCACAGTAAAAGGGGTCACCAGGGATGTAGTTGGAGCACTGCGGGTGTTCGCTGCATGCGTCAGCTAAACTAACGTGAGGTCATATGGTGAAAAAAGACCAAGCCCCCCAACACATTCTTCCTGTCCTGAGAATTGTGACGATCAGTAGTAACAGCTGATATCCAACTGTGAGGCTGCTTGAACTGCAAGTTACTGTCCCATCTTCCCCCATTCCAAGATAAGAGATTTGCTAGGGCCAGAGCCAAGCTTCCATTAGCAAGCTCAAATACTTTTCAATTCGGGAATATCAGTTTCCCAAAGATGGCACCATCTGTCCTCTTGACAGAAGACCAAGGACATTCCTTTCACTGACCTGCCAGTGGCATGGTGATACCAGCTTATGCTCCTCTGCCTGGCTTCTGAGACCCTCTATAATCTGACCCACTTTTTCTCATCCAATGCCCCACGTCGTACTTTCCAGCCTTCCTACCCATCTCGTGCCAGGTTGACTCTCAACTGTGTGCATCAACACGACATCCTCACATCTGCTTTGTTCCTTCTTTGTGGGGCTAGGGCTACTGCCTGGATTCCTCTTTTCTTTTTCTTTCATTGGTGCGTTTTCGACTCACTGCTCCGGGTTTAGCCCAAGTCACTTCTCCCTGATCATCCCTTTCCGAACCACTCCAAGCCCCACTGCTGTCCCCCTTCTTTCAATGTTCATGAGTACTGAAGTTGTCGCTGGCACATTCTACATGCCTTTCTACTGGGCTTTCTCTGTTCACTATGAAAGTGTTCTGTGAATTATGCTTAACTGATTTTTGAAGACCCTTGAGTGATACTAACATACAGCCAGAGTTGAGAATTTGCTTGGAGATACAATGAATAGAATCACGACGGTAAGTACTCAATTCCAGAAAACACATTCATATATTGTGGCGATGCGAAATACCCACCACCAGAAAGGGCTTCCCATGAGCATATCCTATCACTTATGGTCCCAAGTGTCCCCATTCGGGATGACTAAATTGTACTCAGGGTTCACATGGTGCCCAGGTCTGCTAAACCCACGCAGAGAACAGCAGTCAGTTGGAGCCATTCTGCTAACATCCTACGTAAGTCCCACACCATCCTTAGCTAAAAAATATGACAGAAAATAAGGAGGGAATGCCCATCTATCTCTAGAGCTTCATATCCATGTGTTTGGCTTTTTAAGTCTCATTTTTGCTAACAACTCAGAGTGAAACTGTAGATATGCTTCCCATCCTGTTCCCTAGAAGAAAACTCCTTAGGAATTTCAAGCAGAAAGGAATTTCCTACAGGGAATCGGTTGTTAGAACTACTGGAAGGGTGAGAGGGATCTGAATCAGGACACTCTCTCTAGACTGACTTTAAGGTCATACACCAACATGTTCGCGATGCAGCCAGGAAACTACCACAGCAACTATGAAATTCAGCATCGTACCTGCTGAGCCTGATTTTTATGCCCAGAGAACACGCAAAAGAACGGCCTGTATCTCGTTCCCCCTTTCCAGATCTCCCATGAGTATCCACAGTTGGCAGATCCCGTATCACATCTGGAAGACTAGTGTCAAAGGAGTGTGGTAAATGTAAGTTTTAGATTTCCAGGCTTTTAGATACTGTGGGTGGCTACGGATGCCGAATGCCAGAAGACAGTATCTTGCATGCGCTGCTGAGCAAACCCATGGGTCAACAACTCTATACATCTTGCTGAAAAATAACAGTATTTTATATCAATAGTATCGCCTCCTATCTGCGTTACAAAGATGAAAAGGCCCCAGATCTTGAGATGGTAAGTTTCTTTCAAGGAATTCTTACATCTTAGGCTCCATCTGTGGCCACAGCTCCTTGGAAGGTTTACCTTGTTATGTCAATCATTCCCGAAGCCTTTTCTTAAATTAGGTGAACTCATGTCAGTTGTGTGTGCCTGGGCTCATCGCTTGATCTCCCTGGGTAAGATCGGGGCATGAAAAATTGGCATTCTGGATGGCAGCAGCTACGGGCTGCCTTTCCAAAGATAACTCAAAGTTTAGGAGAAATTGTAAACACAGAAATGGTTCACGGTGAGGAGCTTTGCAAGTTTTCCTTTTGTCGTACATATGGCACACTTAGTTAAATGTTTTTATTTTTTATTGTTTAGACAGAAACAGAACAACTAGATGACAGTTTGAAATGTCAGTGCTAAAATATAATAATACACTCTGAAAAGTTACGTTTTGCCCTTCTCTGCTTGTCTTATGTTTATTTCTATTCAAACTGAGATTTAAGCATCAGTGGAAATATTCCAAATAGGGGAGCTGTAATATTTGGGACAAATTAAAAACTTCTGCGAACCCTGACCTCGACAAGTGTAAAGTAGGGAACATCACACATTTGTTAGAAGTGAATACAGGAAATACTTCTCAAATTTCTCCGCTGAGCTTCCCCAAATGGCAGAGAGAGTGTAAAGGACCCATAGAAAATTTAAAGCTTTTTTTTTTTTTTTCCCCAGAAGGGAGGGGAGGGGCAGAGGGAGAAAGCGAGAAAGAATCTTTTTTTTTTTTCCCAGAGTCAGGAGAGAAGGAGGGGGTGGGGTGGGGAGAGGGGTAGAGAGGGAGGGAGAGAGAGAGAGAGAAAATCCCAAACAGTCCCTATGCCCAGCATGGATCCGGATACAGGAATCGATCTCACAACTCTGAGATCATGACCTGAGCAGAGATCAAGTGTCTGATACATAACCAACCATGTCACTCAGATGCCCCTCAAAGCTCTTTTGAAATCTTTTGTTTACCATAAAGTTTCAAGTGAATTCTACACATGAATCCACATTATATGCATTACATTTTTAAAGGTTTTATTTATTTGTCAAACACAGACAGCGAACACAAGCAGGAGGAGCAGCAGGCAGAGGGAGAAGCAGACTCCCCACTGAGCAAGGAGCCTGATGCAGGACCCTGGGATCATGACCTGAGCCGAAGACAGATGCTTAACAACTGAGCCACCTGGGCGTCCCTATTCATTATAATTTTTTAATAGAAATATCTTAGATATTTTTCATCAAGTTAAATTAACTGTTTAGGAGGATGTAGTTTTAGCCCATGGCTTCCAGTAGATTCTAGCATGCTCTCTTGAGAACCAAGGTTACAACAGGAAGTGCTTCACCAGCGTTTGCCTGTAGAAAGCCCCTGATCACTCTTAGTTGAATTCTGAAGATGTTTTCAGATATAGGGAATTTAGGATATTAACATACTGAAGAGTAGGTAGCAATTTCTAAATTTTGAAGCTTCCTGTTTTTGTCTTATTTTTACAACTTTTCCAGAGAACTGCCATTCTTCTGGATATGCTGAGGTGTGTCTGAACTTGTTTTTCTCTATCCCATCCAGTTACAGATAGTAGACATTTTTACGCAGTGAGGTCTTGTCAGTCTAGCCGCAAATCATTCCAGACCAAGACTGCTTCTATGTCTTTATGTCAGGAGTCCTATCCTCACCCGCTGGTGGTGTCTGGGGATGGTCCGACATCTAAGCTCAGAAGTGTCACATATGTGGAGTGTAACCCAGGAGCTTAAATACTACAAAGGCATACTGGGCACCTGGGTGGCTCAGTGGGTTAAGTGTCTGACTTTGGCTGAGGTCATGATCCCAGGGTCCTGGGATGGAGCTTCCTGCTTGGTGGGGAGCCTGCTTCTCCCTCTTCCTCTCCCCTCCCCCTCCTTGTGTGCTCTCTCCTCTCTCTCTCTCTCTGAGTAAATAAAATCTTAAAAAAAATAAATATTACAAAACCATGCAAACTATTTCCTCCACCACATTGCCAGTCAATGCTAGGATTGAATTTACTCTGTTTCCCTGAATGATTTCCAGGTCCCCCACTGCAGCAGAAGAACTTTCCGGATTAACAGACTGTTCTACTGCAGTGCACCATGGGAGCACGAAACCCAACGTACTTTAGCTTGCAAACAGGCCCCTCCTGCTCTGCTCTTCCTGTGCTGACTAGCCAGACTCCGGGGCCCTGTATACTTCTCTATCTTGGAGAAACCAACTCAGAATTTCTCAGTTTTTGCTTACTGGGCTTCACACCTTTATTACTCTGCTTGTGAGGTTTCCCTTGACATGACCGAGTTCATTTTCCCTTTGTCCTTGGAAAAATTCTGCTTTTCATGTAGGACAAAATTCAAATAACAAGTGTTTTACATTCTCTTTTCCTTGATGCCTGCCGCTTCATCTGCCAGCCACTTTCCATTTCCTAGGATCTGATATCTAGGTCTAGTCTAGCGTTTGTCACATCATATTGGCGGCAGTTACGTGTTGTTCCTCTCTGATGCTAGCTAGCCTGCGAGCTTCACAAGGGAGAGAGACCCACCTTAGCTACTCTAATGTTCACGGTGCCTGCAAACTGTGGGCGACCAGTTGTCAAAGGAACAAACAAGGTAGGGAGGAAGGGAGGGAAGGAGGAACAACAGCAGTCTAGATCATAAACAAAAGCACAATCCAAATGATGGAAATGCATGGGCACCACTGAGTGTGCTTTCCTTCTTTGGGAAATATTTGTGAAACTGACATGAAGAACTGACAAGGCCTAGGGGAAGGTACCTCATTTGCAAATGAAACATAGAGAAGACATTGCCTTAATACCTCAAATCTGCTCTAGCAGGACAGTTATTTCTGAATAAAACACATTAGAAAGATGGCCATGCTCCCTGCCGGACCTCTGTCCCACTTCTGTTATAAATTGTGAAGAAAGTCGAGTCTGCCTATCCTAAAGGCACCACCGTACAGCTTGAGTTTGTGAACTGACATTGTACCTATGCTGTCACTTGGTTATTTTGAAGTGAGTGGATTAATTAGTGGTTAACCACTAAGTGAGAATGACATACCAGTTGCTTTGCCCAATATTAAATTTAATATTTAATAACTATTTCACAGATTATTTATATGAGTAGAAGACAGTCTCATGGAACATCCTTTCTCAAGGAAAATGTAAAAAAAAAACCCTTCCATTTTTAATTTAGCACTGAGATTGCTGTTTCTTTGTCATAGTAATTATGGGCCTTCCTGCCAGGACCCCATTTTGGCTTCTCCTTTATAACATGGCCACGCTTGAATAGCTTTCATCAGGCACCAATTAGTCCCAAATCTATAACTCATTTAAGTCCGGGTCTTTGGTGCTTGTGCTTTCTCCTTTCAAACTGGGAGGGAAATGTTAGAAAAGTTTGAGCAAATGATCTCAATCCCTGATGAATAGTTTGTAGAGAGATATTTCTGTAACCTGCCCAATAAACTGGTTATCATATTAAACTCATTTTTAGCAGCTTATATTCACTTAAGCCTTGCTCCAGATGGTGGCTGTCAAAATGTTTTTTATAATTAGCATCAGTAAACTTCTCCTGGGCCTTTAAAATTCATCGCAAATCACATGTTGTCTATAATCATAATAAGATTGGAAATGTTATTAATATCCTGCTCAGTATTCTGCTACACCAGTTTCTGTAAAACTACTCAGATCGACAGAGCCAACTCTTCTCTACTGTGCTGTCTCAAAGGCTGTTAAGTGGTAGATGTGACTATACCTCAATGCTGTTAAAATTAAATATAAAATGGAGACCGGACTTGAGAATTCCCTGAGCACACAAAACCATTTAAGCCACATAAGCAAAACCAAATATAGCTTATTTCATGAACACAAACGAAACTTCACTTAGCTTATTTCTTGTATATGCCTCTGACAATCATAAAATAAAGTCATCTTCCTAAAAATGCTATGAGATAATCACCTTTAACCAATCCCCTGCCATCTGGAAACCCCGCCATAATAACCACTCATTGTAGAGATTAAATAACTTCCTCATTTTCACTTTATAAGCCATCGTATAACTTCATGCCCCTGAGCTTCATACAAGTTCTTATTTTTGGAGCCTCCCAGTTCGTGAACTGTCCTTCTGTGTGCCATAAACTCTTACTAAACACTATTTATTGATTTCGTGGTTTTAATTTTGCTCTGGACTTGAGACAATTTCCAAATCGATCTGATCATTTTCACTAAGTCGACTAATCAACTCTGAAATGTAAAGAGCTGCCGAACCATTTGTTTAGTCAAGCACATAAACGGTTCTGTTCATCTTAACAGAGTCTATAAAATCACATGGGGATCACACCATATCCCGTCCAACTGGGTGTCTCGCGTGTTGAGCTAATCAGGTCCACTCTGGTTGCAAGTCACAGAACCCCTACCCGAGCCAGTTTATGAAGAGGAAATGGGAAACTGAACAGTCCCAGGCATAAACTGGGGCCAGTGACTCACCTGAACGCCGTCTTCATTTCTGTGTCCTGTGCTCTCCGGAGAAGCCAGGAAGGGAGTGGGAGAAGCAGGACAGGAGGTTGTAGAAGCCAAACAAGGACGCTATTCCAGACCTGGTTCCGACTTCAACTTAATTCCGCAGGGTCGCTCCGATGTATCAGTTGTAAGTCCGAGTTTGCTACAACTGGAAACAAGGGAGCTTGATTTTCAGACGCCCACACCAGTCGGCCTTTGATGTTTAAAACCTCCATCCCCCACCCTGGGGAACCGTAACCCCAGGCACCGTTGGCTCCGAGAGTAGGGATAAGAAGCTCCAGTAGCCAAAAGGAAGGCAGCTCCGAGACAGTCACAGGTGTGGAACATTAGCAGCAAGGCACAGAGAAGCTCTAGGAATCCCAAGGCCGCTCCCTGAAGGTCACAGGTGGAGACCATTAGAAGCAGAAGCCCGCGGAAGGTGCAGGGGGACTGCACAGAAACGGGTAAACAGAGTCTCAGAGGGATACGTGTACGATGCTGATAATCTCCACTAATCTGGAACTCATTTTTTTGTCTTTTACCGTGTCTCCTTGGCTTTCCCTTTTCCCCGGTATACCAGCTTCCTTCTCGAGTCAGGGAACATGGGCGCCGACTGCCCTTAAGTCTCACCTCTAGGAGCTCTTGCTACCAAGCTGGGATCAACTCTCTCGCCTTGGGGACAGGGTGGGGTAAAAACGAGGTGGCCCTGGAAGAGCTCCGGAGAGAAAAGAGACCATTGGATTGGAGGACGGGGTTGTGGTGGCCAGTGTAGTGTGTTTACTCTACACTTATCGAAGGACTTAACCAAAGATCGAAGGAGTTAACGGTGCTCTCCAAAGACATCCAATTTAAGATGACACCATTACCAGGGCTGGGGGTGGCAAGTGGCAGCCTCCAGCACAAAACTAAACATGAAAGCAGAGATTGTAGATTGTTTTGAAAAAGCTCTCAAAAGGGCACCGTACTGGGACAGCTCTAAACATGAATTTCTATTAATATAAAATAGATGTTACATGAACATAAATCCAGCGTTCAGTCATTTAATCTATCGGGTCCTTAAGCACGGACTTCCCTGTTAGATACAACAGGGATTTCGAATGTCGGAAATACACAGCTGGAAGGGAACCGGCCCATTTAGACCATCCAAATTTATCCCTCCGCCTGATTTTTGTTTGTGAGATTACAGATGCTTAATAACCGTTTAATCTGAATAGAGCTCTGCCACTGGTGTCTCAGAGGTGAGATATCTACTTTTATTTCTGCCGTTTAAAAAGATGCCATCTTTGCTCATTTAACGTCCTTCTCAACTGATATCCCCGCTTCTGTTTATCAAGCATTTTCAGCGTAAGTAACATGCTTGGATGTGAGCACAGCCTTGTGTGACTTCTACAGTGTGCCGAGGAACAGCCTTGTTATCAAGCATCAGCAGCTGCTGTTTATTGGTGATAAATGAGTTTTTTCCATCGAGAGCAATTTCTCTGGTTTTTAGTCTATTATCTAGGTAGAAATGAAGGCTATAATACATCCTTAAAGTGGTATTCACGCAGTCATCCAGTTAATGAAGTACTGGGAAGAGGGGTAGTGGAGAGAGTCACCGAGTGGGAGGGAGAGCGGGGGCAAGGAGAGACACACAGAAACAGAGAGGCAGAGAGAGACAGAGGCAAAGACACACACAGGTCCAGACAGAAGTGCAGAGGCACAACAGAACAGCACAACAGAGGCAGAATCTGAAAATACTGTGGAGCCCCACTGTGCATCTATGTGAGGGGTTTTGCTGGTGCCCTATCTTGTAAAGAAATAGTACTCGTTGGGGCAAGGGAGCAAATCATTAGTGTTTACGATTAATAAGTTTCCAGCATTGTATTTCATAGTAAGAACGGTGTTTCTGCTGCTTTTTGTTGTGAGTCTCCTGAGCATTGACAGCAGAGGCTTAGTTCAGTGAGTAAATCTGAGCAAACTCCCAGCTATATGTTGGCAGAGGCAGCACCCTGTTTACCTCTGTCGAAAATCGAATCGAGACAATTAAATGGAAAAGGCTTGTCAGCGTGGCCATTTGGACACACTGTGTGCAGGGCAGAAAGGCTTAACCTGTGGAAGGAATGAGTTGAGGGCAGATGGAGCAGTGTGAAAGCTGGCTGCTAGGGCTTGTCCCAGGATTTTAGGTCTTATTTAGAGAAGGGGACTAATTTGGATCAATTCCACAATGTTTCTTGAATATGTCCTATACACCAGAGCCCATGCTACATGCTAGGAAGTCCAAGGTAAGTCATAGTTCCTGTTTTCGGCAATGTTAATTGATTATTTCAAATCATTGTGGCACATCTTCTGGTAGAACTGAACTCACAATGTCATGGAAATACAAAAGAGAGTTTCCTCACCACTTCTGGGTGTGGAATGTAGGCAAGGAACATTTGTGGTTCAAAACATAGCAAACATGGGGAGGGTGACTGGTCAGCATAAGCTACTTGGAGACCGCAAACCCAAGACCTGAGTTGTCCGGCCTGAAGGATCGGTCCTGTATGGTTATCCTTAATGCTGGTCAAGAGAATCCTTATTCTTGGTGGTTTCCATTAATGTGGGTTCATATGGTTATCCTAATGCTGGTTAACATAATGCTTATCCTGAAAACACTGGCCAATGGTACTTAACTTTAATACTGGTCAACATAATGCTTATCCTTTTTGTTATTCTAAAGGTTGGCCAAAAATTGTTATCCTCCGTGGCGGTGCACATGGTTATCATGAATACTGGTCAACAACAGTTAATCTTAATGGCGCTTCTTAATGATTATATTTAATGCTGGTCACCAATCACTGATGGCTTCTTCTACTATCTGGGCACACGATAGGTATGCCTTTCCCGGCCGCCTTATAGATGGGTGGTCTCATGTGACTAGTTCTGGCCAGGGTATTATGACTAGAGGTGATGTGTGCCACTTTCAGACCCGAGGAGCATTTAATCTCTGGAGCAAGAGCCTTCCCTCTTGGACAGCAAGCAGCAGCATCTGGGGTGGGAATCTCTCCGTTACGGTGAATAGGCTGAGCAGAGTAGACCTTCAGTCTTGCAATCCATATGTAACATGAAGCAGAAATAAACACATTTACTTTCAAGCCACTGAGATTTGAATGCTATTTGTTTCTGAAGCAGAATGTCTCCTATCTTGACTGATCACGGCACAGTGGCTCTCAGCCCTAGTTACCCACTGGACTCACCAAGGGAGCCTTGAGCAGATGTGAATATCTATGCTTCACTGCAACTCAGCTGGGATAGAATCCATAGGTCTGAGTCCTGGACATCGTTATTTTTTAAGTTGAGTTTTAATGATTAAAAAAAAACCCCTCAAATAATGGGAGACTAGAACGTGAACTTCACAAGGGCAAAGACATTGTCTTGGTGGCTACTCTACACCCAGTGCTCAGAATACTATCTGGCACATGGCAGACATGCAGTAAATAGTCATTACATGAATTAGTAAGTGAAGAAATGAATAAATACCATCACGCCTAGTTTATTTAATTTTCTTACAGCAGGGTCTGCTTCTTGCTTCCTATGCCATCTACTCAAACCAAAGCCATTACCCAGGGTTCTCGTCAGGATGCTTTGCCTTGGTTGCTTCACCTGCCTTCTACCTGGATTTCTACATATGTGTCATCCCCCACTGTTCTGAATCTTATTTATCCCGAGGGCCAATTTTTTAAAAAAATCACTCTCTTTTATCCCATTGTTACCTCTCCTGTCATTTACTCATCCTGACTGCTAGTATGTTTCTGATCACAGGTGTGAAAAAGGAAAAGAAAATGATACTTATGACAATCTTCAACACCTGGTTGAGCTCCCCCTTCCACCAAACCTTTCCCCGGGCTTCCCATATCACAGCAAACTTTAAATTTTCTGAATTTCCAAAGAACCTTTTGTGACTGGAACTATTATTTTGGCACTGGGGTTGTGTTTGATTGTGTGTTTGGATGTGTGGGTAAGTTCACTGAAAAGTTAAAGAGTTCCCTAGCCATTCCTGTATATCCTCCATAGTGCTTAGCAGTAAAGGAGAGTTGATATTCAATACTATATTTTTACTCAATAACTACTTGAATGAGTACATATTATTACATTAAAGTATATGTTGTATTAAATATATGATATTTGAATGACATATTGAATAAGAAAATAAATTATATGTATTTATATATGTATATATATGTATGTATATGTACATATGCCATTATTACATTCATCAATTGGAAATTTATGGTTTATATAAAGAGCATAATTACAGTGAAATGATTCTAAATCTTGAAGCTCATGTTAGAGTATTTAATCACTTATAAAAATTAAGAGTCTCCAAATTCACACATCCATCATATTCTGTAGCATCTCACCATTACTGCTGGTTATGAATTTTTTTTTAATTTTTTCAATTTATTTATTTTCAGAAAAACATTATTCATTATTTTTTCACCACACCCAGTGCTCCATGCAATCCGTGCCCTCTATAATACCCACCACCTGGTACCCCAACTTCCCACCCCCCCTCAGATTGTTTTTCAGAGTCCAGAGTCTCTCGTGATTCACCTCCCCTTCCAATTTTAAGCAATGTTCCTAGCAAGACTAATGCCTGAAGTGTCAGACGTAATCAAGTATTGCCTAGTTGCATACCTCTACTAAACACTTACAGGAAAGAGTTGCAGGTGCAGTGCTATTAAAGAATGGTTAGTGTTAATGAATTTTCCACCAGAAATATAAGTGCATAAATCTGGCCCACAGCCAATCACTTCTTTCATGCCACTAAAGGATATTGGGCTCGAATCCTAGTGAGAGAATCTGTATAAGACCATCGGTTTGAAGATCTTTCTTAAAATTTATTTTTACCATTTAACATAGCAGTTGTATTAAGATGTTTTTAATTTTAAAAAATAATCTCTTTCTGAATAAACTGTAAACTTCTTGAGAGAAAAAATAGTCAATTTCTTGAGCGCTAGGATAAAATTGTCTTGGTCATGTAGAACTGTACCTGAAGAATTATGTTCATTAATTCTTTGTTGATCTGATCATTTATTAAATTGAATGAAATAAATAAGGTTAAGTGTGCATGCAGCATTGATTATACAGTGTCTATTATAAAATAGAGTTTTTTAAGTCAGACTGGTTTTTCTAGTATCATGGACTTCTTGAACAGTCTAGTGAAATCCCCTTCTCAGAATCAATGTTTTCAAATGTGTAAGAGAAAATGCATAGAATTTGATGGTATTAAATTTATGGGTGCCTTAAATTCGTCCATGGATTCTTTAGTTGGTGGACCTCGAGTTATGAATCCCTGCACCGGGGGCATGAAACTCCAATAAAATGTATGTATCATAATCAATAAATAACTGATGACCATGTGTATACATTCCATGGAAAATTCCATGTAATTTACTTGTGATAAAATATTAGAGTGGAATCAACTTTTCTAAAAGTGTCAATAATATTAAATAACTTTATTATGAAATGTACATGTTTTGGCACAAGTAAAGGAGAGTATGACCAATGAATAAATGATTTGCATCCATTTTTATGGGAAAAGGAAAACTCACCATAGATATTCCTCCCTGAAGACACATTCAGTCTTTTTATGTGTCACACACAAAATAAACAGAAAAGATAAAGATATATTTATTTTTATTTATCAAAAGATGGATTTGTAATTACTGATGCCTAATTGCTATTTTTATTATATGGGGTCTATGTGTCTGATTGCCTGGTAACGCAATGGATATATTGGTAAGACTCAAACTAAAAACTGCTAACCGGTTATAATTCATGACTGCTAGCTTAACTTAGCCATTGTTTATAGTAATCATCCATTAACAGTATAGGGCATGATATTCGTATGGCTATATACGGGCGTGCGTGTGCGTGCTCACACACACACACACACAAACACACGCACAAGTCCACAGGCGCTGGATGGAATGTTGCACAATGGAATGAATCTGGGCTTGAAATCAGATGGATGTGGCTTTAAATTCTGTCTCTTCCACTTAGTACTTTTGTGACCTTCAGGGCCTCCCTTTCTCATTTCTCCTCTTTTCGCTTCATTCAGAAATATTCAGAACTAGTAGCTGGGTACACCACGAGTAAACAAACTTCGGTGAAACCTGTCTCTCTTGGCCCCAATCTGTTCGTATTTAAAAGAGGGAGCATCTATTTTATAAGATTGAGAGGAGAAATATAATGAGAGTACAAACTGAGTAACATCTTAAGAATTTTGGACACATAACAGTCTCTCCAAGGAAAACCTTTACGGAAAAGAGTCATTAAAAGGAAATTGGGAGGGTGGCATTGGAGGAAGGTGGAGGTCAAAAGGCACAAACGTCCAGTTATAAGATAAATAAATTCTGGGGATGTAATATGTGGCATGATGACCACAGCCAACACTGCTTTATGATATACAGGAAAGTTGTTAAGAGAGTAAATCCTAAGAGTTCTCATTACAAGGAGAAAAATTTCCCCCTTTTCCTTTCTTCCTTTTTTTCCTTTTTATTGTAGCTATATGAGAAGCTGAAGGTTAGCTAAAGCTATTGTGGTAGTCATTTCACAATATATGTAAATCAAACCCTCATGTTCTATGCCTTAAACATACACAGTGGGGTACAACAATTGTTTCTCAATAGAATTTTTGGGAAAAATTTAAATGTAATAATATATTTTAAAAAAGACACTGGATGCAATATGAAATGGCTTTCCCATAAGATCATAGTGTCTTTTGATTGCATTGCTCTAGCAGAAGAGCTCAATGCCTACTCACCCAATACTTGCATCCTTGCTATAGCCAGTAAAGCTTGCCGGAACTAAGAAGATGTGACTAACACCTATTTAAAACAATAAAGGCTAACATAAATAATACATATACAAATGTAAGTCTTGACCAAGCGTTCCCAGACTTAAGCACGGATCACCACATGATCACTGGGCCACATTCCCAGAACTTTGACTTTTGCCCAGAAATTTGTATTTCTAACAAGTCCTAGGTAGTGCTGATCTGCTTTTCCATACATGGAGGACCACGCTTTGAGGTCCAGACTTGGCCTTATTGCAAATAGCAGTGTCACAGAAATTCTACTGGAGTTCAGAGTCTTGAGGTTGGCCAAGGGGCCACAGAACATCACTTGAGAGCCCCCATTTTAAAAGGAATGAAGAAGAAAGCAAGTATGGTAGACAGAATGATGGCCCCCAAAGAGGTCCCTGTCCTAATCTCTGGAGCCTATAAGTCCCATGCTATCTTATGAGACAAAAGGGACTTTGTAGATGTGATTAATTTAAGGGCCTTGAGTTGGGAAGATTATCATGGATTATCTGCATGGACCCAATGGAATCCTAACAGTTCTGAGAAGGGAACGAGAGAGACATTGGAGTCAGAGATAGGGAAAGAGATGTGATTACAGAAGCAGAGAAGGAGAAAGAAATTTAGCAATGAAGAAGAGTTTGCAGTAATGTGAGGAATGGGCCATTATCTAAGGAATACAAGTAACCCGCAGGTACTGGAAAAAGCACAGAAAACACACATTCCCCTAGAACCTCCAAAAGAAATGTAGCCCTATTGACCCCTTATTTTAACCCACTGGGTTTTCTGAACCCCCAAACCGTGAGATAATAAATTTGTGTTCTTTTAAGCAACTACATTTGTGGTGATTTGTTAGAATATCAGTAGGAAACAAATACAGCCAGTAAGAAACAACCTAACTCCATACTCAGTGTGCCCAGGCAAGAGATTCTTATCAATGCTTCAGAGGGCAATGACTTACTCTTTCCTTTTTGGAAGCTCGAAAAAACCAGTTTAAACATGAAGTTTCTAGAAAGGGGTCTATAGATATGGTCCCAGCCACCAATCCATTCAGCATCATCTCTTTACTTCATCTTTATTTCTGTAAAGTATCACTTCCTCATCATCTTCATCTACTTCTGTGCCAAGTCAGCTGATTGGTTGTAGGCTGTTGACTCAAGTGTCTGAAGGTACAGTCAGGTCTGGTCTAATTCACCAAGAGGAACTTTGTGTGTGTTGGTCTTACTACTCCCAAACTACTAAGATAAATGAAACCTAAAAGTCTTGTGTCTAGTCAGCCAAAGAAATGGAATGATGTGTTCTTGGTTAGGTTTATAGAGACTTCCCTACCTATTCTCACATGTAGACTGTACAGATTGTTGTGTAAACAAAGAAAAAACAAAGGTACATATATTCTTCTAACATCATTTGATTCACTGTAATGTGTCTGGAATCTGGATCAGTGAAGTGCAGGTTTTCAAAATTTTTGTATGGTACCCACAAACCTTAATATTTATAAGCATTAGTAGGTATGCCCTTCTCTTAGCAAATGCAAATTCTTTTTTAAAAGATTTTATTTATCTATTTGACAGAGAGAGAGAGAGACAGTACAAGCAGCAGAAGTGGCAGAAGGAGAGGGAGAAGCAGACTCCCCACTGAGCAGGGAGCCCAACATGGGGCTCAATCCCAGGACCCTGAGATCATGACCTGAGCTGAAGGCAGACACTTAATCGACTGAGCCACCTATGTGCTCTGCAAATGCAAATTCTTACAGTTCTTATTTATAAGACAGATGAATTAGGACATTGCCTTAATACTAAGGCATATGCCCCCCACTAACGTTTTATGGTTTTGAAAAATTATATACAATCAATATGATAGTCTATTTTTCTCCCTAAAAGCAATTATTGACCCAATGGTAACTTAAAATTCATAGTGTCCTAGATGAACCGAAATACTGAAGTGTTACCATTATTTCTGTGCTTGGCAAAAAGATTTATAATACATTTTAAACATGCATTTAGAATCTCCTGTGAACTTTTAGAACAAAACTAAACCAATAAAATATATATACAGATTTTTAATTTCATAGTGAAGATAACACTACAAATATTTAAAAGCTTTCCTGAGTCACTGAATTGTTGAAGATGGTCTGGAGGTCTTGACTTCAAGGGCCATTGCTGATCTGGAATGACAAATGTGCCCACAGTCAAGAGTGTAGACTGGAATCTGGTGAATTCCTCATGGAGACAAGATTTTTCTTTTGGGGCTGAGAATGTGGGTTGTAAAGTAGGAAAAAAAAATATGCAATTAAAAAAAAAAGATTTTATTTATTTATTTGACAGACAGAGATCACAAGTAGGCAGAGAGGCAGGCAGAGAGAGAGAGAGGAGGAAGCAGGCTCCCCGCTGAGCAGAGAGCCCGATGCGGCACTCGATCCCAGGACCCTGAGATCATGCCCCGAGCCGAAGGCAGCGGTTTAACCCACTGAGCCACCCAGGCGCCCCTGCAATTTTTAATTTACTGTATATTGAGAACAAATGACTTCGTTAAGTCTTTTGGGTCTGCAATCTTCATGTGGGGCATAGTCACACCAACAGTTGAGAACAGATTAGAATTATCCAAATTCCTCAGACTAAACTTTGGTGGGAATAAAGAGTGGGGTTCATTGCTTTCAATATTAAGATACTGAGGCCATGACTTTGGTTGGGTTTTGCATTTTGGGATGTAGTGTGGTATAATGTTTTCTAACTTGTCATTTGACACCAGTTGCCATGTGTCTATTCTAAGAATTAGGGTAAATGAGTATTACATATTCATTTTATCAGGACTTGTTCAAGCATGGATGATATTCTATGAAAATTGATTTAATATTCCCTATTTTGAATCCTTTTCTAGTATAGCAGAGAGAAGTGCTCTCATTTGGTATTGTAAAAAAGAGAAAAAGGAATTTCACTAAAACTTATAGGTAAGTTGATGATACCCTTAATTTAGGGATAATACCGACTTCACCATTACTCTAACTTGTCACTTATTTCTATTGAAATGGTAATTTAGGCCAAGACATGATTTACATTAAATGAATGTTTGTTGACAGGATGATTCCTATGAAAACATATTTGATAGAATTGTTCCTCATTGGAGATTTTTCCATACACATATGTTCTTTATGGATATGCATTTGGTCTGAGAGGCTCATGAAGGCAGGACTACGCATGTGAATTTGGATTTTGAAAAATTTTATTTTGCTTCCCCTTATCTGCCTTTGAATGGCTTTAGGATAATTTTCTCCTATTACATGAATGATACTTTAAAATTTTAAAGCTTCATTCCTTATCCCTTTGTGTTGACATTCATGCCTCCTTTCATGAGACCTATATTTTTCTTCTATGTCCAAATTTTCTGTCTTTATTGGTAAGCCTATTACAGATCCATTTCAACACAAAGATCTTTTCATTTTCCACTGTAATGTCAGCATCAACACCTAACAGTTAATGTCCCTTGGTTGTCAGATTTTTTGAGAACCATAATTAACTAGATGCATGCATCATTGATGTTTACATGCAACAGATGGCTTAGCTGGGAGAGGTAGATAAATTTAGCTTCTGCTGGGCATGTATGAGTAATATACTGGAAGGAAAAATGTGTAGAAAAAGTGACTCGAATTTTCCTATATTTCTAGAGTTTTGTACATTCAGTTTTGGAAAACTGTCTCTTTTTATAAAGTCAAAGTTTCTTGAAGGTAGAGGTCTGGTGAATGTCTTGGTTAGGAGGTCATGAACAAAGGAAGTTCATGGCTATAGATTCTGGAGCAGGATGCTCAGCTAATCATGGACTCTCGAGGAAGAGTTAAGAAGCTGATCCGAAAGGACAAAAGCTATTTATTATTGATGGTAGTTAGAACAGATACTGGGTTCTCAATACATGATTGCTGGCAGATAAATGAATGAGTGAATGAGTGAGTGAATGAATGATGCTAAGGATAATTAGCAAGAGCTAGGAAAGTCACAGTTTACAAAATCCTTTCATACACATTTTGTTTGAACTTCATGACAAATCCTTGTGGTAGATATTATTGTCTCCATTTTCTAGCTAAGAAAGCTAAGTCAGAAAAGCACAGTGACTTATCTGAAGTTCTTAACTGATAAATGGTAAAGGCAGAACTTAACCAGATTTTCTGGCTCCAAATTCCCTACTCCTTTGGTGACACCCTGCCAGGTCCTGTTATCTATGTTCCATCTAAACTTGGGTGTCTAGGAGTATAACACAAGGATTTCTGGTGGGATATTTGTGGGGTTGCAAATTTTCTTGAGGGTCTAAACTGGGTCTCCCCTTACTTATGGTTTATGAGAGTGGAGACCCAATGATCCCTGACCTTGGAGAAATACACCTGATCCCTCTGAAGGCAGCAAGCTTTCAACACAGAAACCAGAAACTACCTAGCTAGTTAGCGCTCTCTCTCTCTCTGAGGTATAACTGACAAAAAAATTGTAAGATATTTAGATCGCACAACATGATGACTTGATCTATGTATACACTGTGAAAGGATTCCCCCCATCAACTCCAGACAGGTAGAGCCAAACCTCTGGTAAATAAAAAATGATTTCAACCATTTTCCCAGATTAGCTGCAAACCTCAAGAAGGCAGGAACAGCAAGGGTCTGTTCCATGACTTTTTCCTCAGTGTTTAACACAATTTCTAAAACACAGTAGTTCCTCCATATCCTAATCCTACACCTACCCCGACCCCAAACCCCTAACACGTAAACCTAACCCTAAACCAAACCCTCTGGAAAGGTCTCTGAACTGTAGGATAAGAGGGACATACCCTAATCCTATTTCTCACCCTAACTCTAACCCCAATCCTAACCCTAGATGTGAGAAAGATGAACACATGGTAAGAAAACCTGAGAAGCAACCTAGTTATTATGGAGAAGACCCTAAACATTTAAGAATTTGTAAAATTTCTGAAAATGAGTGTGAAGGTAGAAATAAAAACAGAAGGCACTACTGAATATCCATTTAAGGAGTATTTAGGGTCCCCAATGGCCTCCTTCCCTCACCTGCCATGTCTATTCTCACCCAGCGGAAGTCTAGGGTTTTAGTCTCTGGAGAAGTCTGTGAATTTCAGGATGCCCGGCACATACCCTGACCCTGACCGTCACCCTCACCCTCATCCTGCCCTTAACCCTAACCCTATAACCATAGCCCTTGATCTGAGGGGAAAAATAGATGTCACACACACACACACACACACACACACGCAGAGGACTATTACTCAGCCACAAAAAGGAATGAAATCTTGCCATTTGCAACAATATGGATGGAACTAGAGAGTATGATGCTAAGTGAAACAAGGCAGAGAGAGACAAATAGGATTTCATTCATATGGGGGAATTTAAGGAAGCAAAGGGAAAGTGAGAGAGAGGCAAACCAAGAAATAGACTTTGAACTTTAGAGAACAAACTGCTGCTTACCAGAGGGGAGGTGGATGGGGGGATGAGTGAAACAGGGGGTGGGGTTGAAGGAGGGCTCCTGTTGTGATGAGCGCTGGTGATTAAGGAAGTGCGGAATCACCATATTGTACACCTGAAACCAATACAACACTGTATGTTAACTAATTGGAATTTATTTATTTATAAGATTTCATTTCTTTATTTGTCAGAGAAAGAGAAAGGTTGAGAGACAGAGAGCACAAACAGGGGGAGCTGCAGGCAGAGGGAGGAGCAGGCTCCCCATTGAGTAAGGAACCCAATGTGGGGCTCGATCCCAGGACCCCAGGATTGTGACTTGAGCTGAAGGCAGATGCTTAACCAACTGAGCCACCCAGGCACCTCTCAACTGGAATTTAAATAAAAGCTTTTTAAAAAACCATAGTAATTCCTCAATAAAAATCCTTAGCCCTCACTTTTTGACTTTAAATTACACCTGAAAACCTGACTGTGAAGTGAGAAGTCATTAAATAATAAAACACTCCATGACTTTTTCCTCAGTGTTTAACACAATTTCTGGGAAAGATAATCCTGCATCCCCTCCCAACCCAAGACCCTCATTAATTTTTTACAGGTGAAAAATATTCAACTGAACAATGAAAATATGCTTTTATGAATAAGAAACAACAACCTGAAAATAAAAGAATACTGTTTGACATGAAATATAAGAAAAGCTAATTACACTTGACAAAGGCAGCAGAAAAGTCTTGAGAGGGGCTACGGTTGGTGGAGAAGAGGTATCAGGGAATCATTCTTTATGACAAGTCTTTTTCTTTCAGCCTTATTTTATCCCCTATTTTTTCAACCTTTTGGGAGACTATGATTATTTTGCACTTACACTGGCCTTTTAAATATGGGCACCTGGGTGGCTCAGTGGGTTGAGCCGCTGCCTTCGGCTCGGGTCATGGTCTCAGGGTCCTGGGATCGAGTCCCTCATCGGGCTCTCTGCTCGGCAGGGAGCCTGCTTCCCTCTCTCTCTCTGCCTGCCTCTCCATCTACTTGTGATTTCTCTCTGTCTGCTTGTGATTTCTCTCTGTCAAATAAATAAATAAAATCTTTAAAAAAAAATAAATAAATATTATAGCACAGAAAACCATTTATAGGTCAAAATAAAGGTTCATTTATAAGAGGGGCTTGAAACATGTGGAAATATTTCATGTACCCAAAAGCTTGAAGATCTATGAACAATTTCTGTTGCTGGCTGTATGAACTCAAAGCAAAGCATTTGGGTTTATTCCAATAAGTCACACAGTTCAAATACGTTCCATATGATTTTCCCTGAATAGGAAATTATCGTTTCAAGTAAATTGTGGAACATGTCTTTTTCTGAAATGGTAATGTTGGTGTATTATTTCTTGAGTGTACTTCTTTAGTGCTTTTTGAGGCGAAAACAAAAAGGAATCATTTCAAAAGTGGAATAACTTTCTAAGAGCTCCTAGGAAAACAACTATTAACTGACAGTCACCGGGTAAAGTTAAGTCTGTATTTAATGATATCAGTGGATTTAATCTGGATTCTGAGCTAACTAGAAGGTCTCCATTGACTTGGACGGTGCTGATCTCTGTTGATGAACATGCAGAGTTCGGTCAAAAACCTCCTAACTTTGCTTTTGTTGGAACAAAGCCCAAAACCAGTTGATCTGCTGCTTAAAGAGGGAAATGAGGGCACGGTTGGGAGAAGGGTTGGCTCCAAAGACCCCCGCAGCCTAGTCTTTCCCCCCTCAGGTCCCATCTGTCTACCCAGATGCCTTTCTCCTTACTTCCTTGCACCCCTGTGATTCATAGCATTTTCAGTTTTCAAAGTCTCAAAAGCAGTTTGAAAAGGCAACTTGAATTTTAAATCTTAGTTTAGAGGTATTTAAAAAATCCGTCTAATGTTGATTAAAAAACGCACTCAAGTCTAATTGAAATTTGAATTTAAACGTAGATAGATACTCCTGTAGGACTTTTAGTCCATCTCCATTTTTATACTCTATGCGATAATTACTAGTTTAAGTGCCTTTTCTCCCAGAGTACATGCAACTCCCCAGGGGAGAGACCTTATTCTTTTCTACTACATTATTACCAATGCTTCACATATATAGGGCACTCGTGTCTCTTGAAAATATGAATGCAAGAGATGCCATACTGAGAGACGGTGAGAAGGCCACTTTAAAGATCTCCCACATGTCTGCTCAAGAAGTCATGCATTTATATGCTTGTTGATCTTCCAAAGAAGAATCCAAGTATTTGGCCATTATCCTAGATTATCTGGTTGATGTACATGCTAAAAGTAATGTTAGGTTTTTAGTTTTAAACATAGCCCTACTGTCCAAAGTATCAGGACTCTACGATTTGGTCTATAGTCATGGTTATCTATATTCTATCTAATGCAGTGATTTCACAATCTCTGCGTTCATTTCTGTACATATGTACTTTCGAAACTCTCCCTGGAATTTTATGTAGATATATTAGTTCTTAGGATCTCTTACCTTTGCTTTGGGTGGTTACAGCTCATCCTGGGATTCTGGGACATTTGTCATCTGGGACTATTCTGGAAGGTAGCATATGATAAATTGACCTTCAGTTTTCAATTTTTTGTGGCATTGAAACTGACCCAGTTATATTCCTTGCTTCAACTCTTATCCATTGTTTGGTTTCCATCCTGTAATATAGGAACTGGACAGTCAACATAGTAACATAAAAATTCTTAGGAATCTGAAATTAGCAAAATGCTAACCTCAAGATATGCATTCTTAAATGTGACCTCAATGTTTGGGAGTTGTAGAACATGTTCAACATTCACAACATTTACTTTGTTTTTTAATAATAAGACATTGGTTTTATTACACACATGATAATGGATGATATGAACAAACAATGGAGAATCTGAATGTACAAGTCTTCAAGTAACAGAAAGATATACTGAAATCTAAGTAAAAATGAAACATCCTTTGGTATTTGGAAAGGAAGATAGAATTCCAGAGATTGTTTTCCTCATCAAATGAGAGCTAATAAGAACTGATGACTGAGACAGGTGGTAGAATTAACTAGGCCAACCATCCAATCATACAAGCTGACACAAATCACTTGAACTTACTTTTCAGGCTGAAAACATGGGCTCTGAAACCCATCAAAATAAATTTTACAGATGGTTTGACAAAATGTCATCACGTAGGATGCAAATCATTTTCTGTACTCTTAATACATATCTGTTTTTTGTCTTTTTTTAAAGGTTCCATCCTAAAGGCTTCTTGTAGTTCATAACTCTACTAACAGGAGTTAAAAAAATGAATCTATCTTATGCATTCCAGGATGGTCCCTGAAAAACATACATATAAACAAGCCCATGCTTCTTCCCTTGTTAGAGTGTATATTTGTGAAATTGTATCTTAAAATGTTTTTGATATTATAGTGTTTGAATGACGTTTTAAGGATGCTCTCTCCTGGGGTGAGGAGGAAAATGAGAGAGTGTTGGCTATGCTTTAACATTGCTGATCTAATCTAGGCCATTGTCCTTCTCTACAGTCAGGGTATGACACCATTCCTGACTGGTCTCATATGTTACCAGGGAGAAGGTTAAGTACTGACCTTAGAAGGATCAAATATCCACCAAATCACATAGTAGTTACAACCCAAATGGACTTGGACTGCATTAGGCACAGCTTGGTCAACTGTCCCACCTGGACACAGTTGGGCAAGCCAGTTCCCTAGATGGGAGATGGAGATGGGTTCCCATGCAACTATGTGAGTAGGGTTTTCAATGCACAGCGTCTTGGGAGAAGGGTATTGATATACTCTCTCATAGGGACTCAAGAGACATACTGTGTCTTATTCAGGGGTTGATTATTCTATCAGCAAGGAATGGAACTGGGGCTCCATCCTAGTGCCTTAACTCATTATATTTGCTTTTATGACACTACACATACCTCATGGCACTGGTGTACTGTTAGGTATTGAAAAATTGGGTCCCCAAGGGAAAATGAAAAAGGTCTGATTTGTAGTAAATTCTCTCATAACGGCCTATTTAAAGCTACCAATATGATGCCATTGTATGCAGAATAGGGGAGTGAGGCACACATAGCACACCATTATATAGTATTTTCACCATGAAGATGTATTAGACATAAAGGACTTCAAGCATATAGATAATAGTAAAATAATTGGGAAGTGATGATGTTGAGTATTACCTTTGTTTTTGATAATTTCATTGCAAATTTGTGTAACTTAATTTTTAATAGCTAATGTTTGGTTATTGGATTGTGAAATTTCTAAATATTTAATAATTGGCTCTCACAAGCCAGTACACATTGGCTTCAGAACACTATTGCCTGTTATTTGCATGAAGCCTAGGGATAATGAATATCAGCATTTTTTTAAAGATTTCATGTTAAGTCTACAACTTACTGTTTGTTACTTCTTGTTTATTTCTATACTATAATAGCAATACTTGGATGACAAAAAGAAAAAAAAGGAGAATGTCAACTTCTTTTTGAAACTCTATGAAGGAGAAAAATCTGGAAAATTGAGCCAGACTTTGAAGCCAGGGCTGGAGAGAAGAACTAGGCAGGAACTGGGAGCTACCCCAAAATTAGGAAAGAAGTTTAGAGCCTGAAGCAACAAGCAAGAAGGCCTTGTGGTCCTGGACTGATTCCCAGAATAATTTTTCTCATTGCCAATCACCAATGTGTTTTTCCTAGACAACTCACAGAAATATATAGTGTTTTTATTTTAGTGCTATAAATTGCTACAGGCCTATTAAAACTTTACTTCCTCTTTTCCCACTTCCCTAGATGACTCAGAATTTTTAATTTCCACCATGTAAGATCATTTGAGCTTCATTCTGGATCACAACCAACTCTTCTCTCTAGCATACAACTCCTCCCTGATACAAATTCTGAATCCTCAGCTGCCTATAAGAACAGCTCTGCCAAGGTGGTCCTAACCTCAGTTTGGCCACAACAACCTCTTCATCCTTTTCCCAAGCAAGCTGAGCCTGCCTGACTTTCTGGCTTGTGTTGGTGGCCCACTGTTCACCTAGTCATTAACACTTCTAACTTCTGAGTCCATACTTGACTTTTCTCGTTTCAAGCTAATCGTCAGACTCCCTGCTGAGCATGGAGCCCAATGTGGGGCTGATCTCATGACCCATGAGATCATGACCTGAGCCCAAACCAAAGTGGGCACTTTAAATGACTGAGCCACCCAGGTGCCCCAAAGTAACTGTTTTCTGAGTATGCCTTTCCCTTTTCCAACTCCCAATTTGACCCATTCTACTGTTTCTGCTTGGAATTACTTTTCACCAATGACATCACTTTTTTCCTGGCCTCAGCTTTCCATCCAGATTCCATCTTTCCTCCTTTCAAACCTCCATGGAATCATTTGTTCATCTGTCTTCTGCCTTTTATAAGTCATTGGGGTAGTTATTTTAAACTTCTTACTAGAAAAGGAAGACCACATCTTACATTTATTTTGCATTTTTGCAGTGCTCAGAATAGAGACATTTGCTGACTTGTTAAGATGAGCAGCCAGCCATGTTTTTGGGGGTTTCTTCCAGATTAACTTTGTTAGGGCCATGAGGGGAAAAAGAAAGTGCTTTGGAATGTCGATTGCCATGGTGGGAAAAATCAACAATAACAATAAGGTAATAATATGAATAGTTATCATTTATAAGTGTCTGCTCTGTTGTCAGATCCTTGCTAAGTGATCTCTGTATCTCCTGATGCTTATTACCCACCAAGGGATGCATTATATATGAGTAAACAGCACTTCAAAGAAGCAAAGTGATCTTTGCTGGAATTTCAACTCAGGACTCCTTTCAACCGAAGCTCCTATATGTCTAGTCTCCATTTGGAAAGGATGTCACCACCAGCACATAAATGTCTGGGAATGGCAGGATGACCCCAGCACTCTCTTTGTGGCCTCTGTCAACCCACTGCCAATTCTTCTGCACAAACATTTAAAATTTGCACGGCCATTTTGTGCCACATGTCGCTTGATCTCAAGGATGGCATACTTTTGACCTCCTACTATGCAAGGCTGAAAACCCACCAGGCATGCCCAAGGCTGGTTCTTCTGGCTTGAGCCTTTTCACATCCTCTATCTTATGTACATGGTATGGGTATCACCTCAGAGAAAGTTCTTTATACTCAGAAGTGTGATAAAAGATAAAGGTTAAAGGCCAAGAGATATGTAAATATCAAATATAATAAAATCAATTCACCCTACATGTGAAAACTTCTATTGGGGTGAAGAACATGGATTAAGTATCTATAAATAAAATTCCAAAGTGCAACACCCGAAGTTGTCTTTCAGGGGATGTATTACTAAATTTTGGACCACTGGCTAACCAGCTTCTGAGCTAGAAGCAGATATTTCAGCTCAAGTGAGAGCACTTCCCAGTGTTCACTACAGAGCAACATGACTTTGTGCTCAAGGAGGTTTGTGATCCTATGGAAGTTGGAAGTTCTAAATTTTCCATTTATTTATGTACTTTTTAAACTTTATAAACAGTATGATACGGGAGAAAAGGGGCTTTGGGAATAGGCAGTATTTGATTCTTGGTTCCACCCCCACTCACCTGGCCTCTCTGAACCCGAGTTTCCTCATGAATAATGAAGGTCTAAGTTTAGCTGAGTGGTTCTGTTGACCCTGTTCGGGCTTCGCTGGTCTAGGATGGTCTCACTCACGTGTCTAGTGGCTGGCTGGCTGTTGGCTGGGATGAGAGAGTTGACCCAGCCACATGCTTCTCATCTCTCAGCATGCTAGCTCGAGCCTGTTTACATGGAGACTGAGTAGGGCTCCTAGAGAGCCAGCCAGAGCAAGTCACAAGCCCAGCCCATATTCAAAGACGGGGAAGACAGACTCCAACTCTTGATGGGAGGAGCTACAAAGTCACATCGTAAAGGGATACGGATTATGGGATATGGAATGGAAATTGTGACCATTTTTGCAGTTGATCACATGACCGCCTTGAGAAGATGTCAGTATTTTTAAAAACTGAGCACATGCATTCCTTTCAGCCCTGAGACAGCATTCCTAGATATATACCTAAAGGATGTAATCATATGAGCTCAAAATATGTGTACCAGAATGTTCATAGCACCCCCATCCATAATAGCCTCAAACTGCAAACTACCCAAATGCCCATTAGATTGCCTATTTAGAACAGATAAATACACTGTAGTATCTTCACACATGGAACACTTTGTGCGATGAAAATGAACAAACTACCACTACGTGCAATGATATGGATGAGTCTCACCCGTATAGCGTTGAAGGAAAAAGACAGACACAGACAAGTACAGATTTTCTGGTTCCATTTACATAAACTTCAAAACACAGTCAAAATCTATGTGTTCTATTAGAAATCATGACAGTGGTTACCTTTGGGATAAAAGGATTAAAAATGGTCCCAAGACAGAGGGGGAACCTTAAGGGTTCTAGTCATCTTTTCTCCTTCCTTCCTCCCTCCCTCCCTCCCTCCCTCCTTCCCTACCTTCCTTTCTTCCCTCCCTCCTTGTCTCCTTTCTTCCTTTCTCTTTTCCCTCCTTCCTTTGCTACCTCTCTCCTTTCTTCCTTTCCCTTTCTTTCTCCCTCTCTCCTTCTTTCCTTCCTTCCTTCCCTCCCTTCTTTCTTTCTTACTCTTCCTTCAACTCTAGGTCCAACACGGGGCTTAAACTCACAACCCTGAGATCGAGAGTCATATGCTCTACTGACTGAGCCAGCCAAGTGCCCAGGCCATGTTCTGTTTCTTGATCTGGCTGCTGATTAAACACATGTATTCAGTTTACGAAAATTCATTGTGTTGTACTCTCATGAATTAAGCACTGTTTTCTATGCATATTTTACATCAGTTAAAAAGTTTATAAAAGGTGACATATTTGAAAACACCTATTCATATCAGGCTCCCAAATATTTATCTTTCCTCTTCATATTCCAAAAAGAGACTATTTGCATGGTAACAATTTCCATTGTCATATGTTTAGCATAGGACAGTCAATCCTTTATATAAATGTAAATAAGACACCCAAAGATAATTGAAACAAGGGGCACATTAAAATCTTATGCTTTTAAAGTACCCCTACTGTCTGAGATATGATGTTGGCTCTCAAAGTGCTGAATCTGTTATAACGGCTGGCTTGTAGTCTGTCTGGACAGAGTGTCTCAGCTGTGTTCAACCTTTTTTTCCATATGTTCAGATCAGTGAACTCAGGGTTATATCCAATTTTAAGGTCAGTAGCCTTATCTCCCTTCCTTTTTCCCCCACTCAGAAGCACATATTGGAATGTAAGAAACCAAGCATGACTTTATTACAGAGATAACTGTGCATTCTCTCTAATTTATAGCGGAGAAGAAAACCATTCCAAACTCTGGAGATACAATGGGGAACTACACAGATTATATCCTTGTGCTAAAAGACCTTTACATCACTCATAGTGATAAAATACTTATAAGATATCCATAGTTAATCAGGATAATCAGTGTATTATGACAGGAAACTGACAACTACTAAATCAAAATCCGAGCTTGGTACTAATAGAGTGTTAACTTGGAAAGGGTTGGGTTTTGCTGTGGCAAAAATTCTCGCCCAAAATCAGAGGAATAAAACAATGAAGGTTTGTTTCTTGCTTTTGTTGCATGTTCACTGACAGCTGGGAATTTTGCTTTGATTCATTGTCAACCTGGGACCGATGTCAATCTGGAATGTCAAATGTTATTGTGGTATATTGGGATAGAAAACATAACAAAGCACACACTTACTCTCAAAGGTTCCACTAGAAAAAGTTACATATGTCATTGTTGCTCACATTCACTGGCCAAAGCTAATCGTGAGGCCACACCTAACTTCGGGTGGGCAGTGAATTTAAAACTACCACGTACTCAGAAGAAGAGAGAGTTAGAACTATTTAGGAACAATCTTAATGATTATCATACATCATGAATTTGCAGGTCTTAAGATAGCTTTCTTTCATTCTTGGTCACAGAATATACCTTGCTTCCTACCCTTACTTCCCCAAATATATCTTGATAATCACAGGAAGGATTGACTGAGAACTCGAAAGTGAGTTAGCATAAATCTACCCTAGTATTATTCATAAGATGTTGGAGGTGGAGGAGACCTTCCATAGCATCGAGTTCAATCCCCTTATATTAATGTTGGAGAAACTGTAACTCAGAGGTGACCTGCTTCAAATTGAAGAGCTATTTATGATAAAACTGGAACTCAGACTGAATTTAATGCTTTAATTCAAAGTGTCAGCCTTGTACGTAAAGGAAATAAACTGCATATTGCAATAATATTTCAAACGTTTATGATTTTGGCCAATTTCAGCCTTTGTTCATTCAATAACTATTTATTCAGCACTTACAGGCAACGAACTAGATACCACAGGAAATAAAAGATGAATTAGCCACGGAGTCTGCACGTGAAGTGGCAGAGTCTGAGAGAATCAACCAAGTAATGGGATATGTATGGTAAGAGTTGCAAAAGGAATAGCAAAGGTCACGTTTGCTCTCTACAAGATTAACTGTTAATGATAGCTGGTCAAGAGTTGAAACGCAGCGGGGCACCTGAGTGCCTCAGTCAGTTAAGCGTCTGCCTTCTGCTCAGATCATCATTCTGGGGTCCTGGGATCCACCTCCATGAAGGGTACCTTGCTCAGTGGGGAGTCTGCTTCTCCCTCTGCCTCTTACCCTCCCCCTCTGCTGTGCTCTCACTCACTGTCTCTCTCAAATGAATACCTAAAAGCATCTTAAAAAAGCAAATAAAAAAATAAAATCAAAAGAATTGATATGCAACAGTCACCTGATCTTTGACAAGAGTGTCAAGAATGCACAACGGTGAAAGGACAGCCTTTTCAATGAATGATGTTGGGAAAACTGGATATCACACATGCAAAAGAATATAATTGGACCCTTATGTTACACCATACGCAGCAATCAACTCAAAATGGTTTGAAGACTTGGACATAAGATCTGAAATGTAAAACTCCTAGAAGAAAACAGTGGGGAAAACCTTCATAACATTGGCCTTGTCAATAATTTCATGGATATGACACCAAAAGCATGGGCAACAAAAATAAAACAAAAACAGTGGGACTACATAAAATTAAAAAAGCTTCTGCACAGTGAAGGAAACAATCAACAAAATGAAGAGTCAACCCAGAAGATGGGAGAAAATATTTGCAAACTATATATCTGACAAGGGGTTAATTCTCAAAATACAAAGAAATCCTACAACTCAATATTTAAAAAATACACAATGAATTGTTGAACATTATATAAAAAACTAATGATATACTATACATTGGATAACTGAATTAAAAAAAAAACCCTAGTAATTCAGTTAAAAAAATGAGCTAAGGATTTGGATAGACATTTTTTCCAAAGAAGACATACAAATGGCCAAAAAGGTATATTAAAAAATGTTCAACCTTACTAATCATCATAGAAATGCAAATCAAGACCTCAATGAGATACCATCTCACACCTGTTAGGAGGACTTATCAAAAAAAAAAAAAAAGGCAACAAGAGTTGGCAAGGATGTAGAGAGATGGAACTCTTGTACACTCTTGGTGGGAATGCAAAATGATGCAGCTGCTATGGAAAATAGTGTAAAGGTTCCTCAAAAAATTAGAAATAGTACTGCCATATGATCTAGCAATCCTACTTCTGGGTATTCATCCAAAAGAATTGAAATCAGGATCTCAAATATATATTTTCATTCCTATGTTCCCTGCAGCACTATTCATGGTAGCTAAAATGTAGAAATGAACCAGATGTGCATTGACAGAGGAGTGGATAAAGAAAATGTGGTTTATACATATAATGAAATACTATGCAGCCTTCAAAAAGAAGGAAATTCTGCAATATGCAACAACATGGATAAACATTGAGGACATTTTCCTAAGTGAAATAAGCCAGACACAGAAAAACAAATACTGCATGATTCTACTCATACAAGGTGTTTAAGATGGTCAAATTCATAGAATCAGATCAGTAGAATGGTGGTTTCTAGGAGCTGGGCGTGGGGGGGAGAGGAGTTACTATAAATGGGCATAAAGTTTTATTTAAGCAAGATGAGAAAACTCTAGAGATCTGCTGTACAACGTTGTACCTATAGCTACCAAACTATGTATTGTACACTTAAAAATTTGTTAAGAGAGGGTAAATTTCATGTTAAACATTCTTACCACAATAATACAATTTTTAAAAGAATTGATAAGCAATAAAATCTAGAAATACTAGTTATTACTTGTTGATTCTTTCTGTGCACTACATACTCTTTTGAGGACTTCCATTTTTCAGACTGATTTAGGAATAATTGGTTTATATATTATATTAATCTTGTCATTTTTTCAGGTCCTTTATGCCATTCTATGACATTTCATAAACTCAACCAAAAGGGACTCACACATGCATTGCTAAGTGTATTCCTAGGCATCTTTCAGTATTTTGTTGTTATTGATTGAAACATTTATATGCATTCTAATTGGACCTGGCTAATGTGTAGGAGGTATGTTGATTTTGGTGGGGTGATCTTGTTCCAGCAATCTTGCTGAATTCTTTTACCAGTTCTCATAATGGTTTGTTGGTTATTCTGGATTTTTCAAGATGGTTATATAATCTACAAATTAGGATCAGTTATCTCTTTGTTTCTCATTCTCACACCTCCTTTATTCTCTTTTTCTAGTATTATTTCATTGGGTAGCCCCCCCCCCCGTTAAATATTCAGTGATAGAAAGGGGAACAGGGTAGCTAGTCTTTTCCTTGACTTTACTGGGTAACTCTTAAGATTTTACCAATAAATATGATGTAATATAGACTTTTTAAAGATATGTAATATAGGCCTTTTTTTTTCTTTTTTAAGATTTTTATTTATTTACTTGACAGATGAGATCACAAGTAGGCAGAAGCAGGCAGAGAGAAAGAGGGGAAGCAGACTCCCCGCTGAGCAGAGAGCCCAATGTGGGGCTCGATCCCAGGACATTGGGATCATGACCTGAGCTGAAGGCAGAGGCTTTAACCCACTGAGCCACCCAGGCGCCCCTGTAATATAGGCTTTTTTTTTTTTTAATTTTTTTCTTTCTTTTTTTTTTAAAAAAGATTTTTATTTATTTATTTGACAGACAGAGATCACAGGTAGGCAGAGAGGCAGGCAGAGAGAGGAAGAAGCAGACTCCCTGCTTGAGCAGAGAGTCCGATTTGGGGCTTGATCCCAGGACCCTGAGATCATGACCTGAGCTGAAGGCAGAGGCTTTAACCCACTGAGCCACCCAGGCGCCCGGTAATACAGGCTTTTTAAGAAGATGTTGATTTTGGTGTTAATGAACGTCTTCTTTCTTTCAAGTTTTCTAAGAATTTTATGTTGAATGGATGTTGAAGTGTTTTCTTTTTGTTTCCACTGAGATAGCCAAATAAGTTTTCTCATGTAGCTTTTTAATGTAGTAGATTGTAGTTTTACATCTTACCAATTTTGCATTCTGAATGTAAACAAATGCTACTAAATTTGATGTATTAATTTTAAAAACCACGATTGGATTTTATTTGCTAATATTTTATTTAGAATTCTTTTAAAAAAAACATGTGCATCTCTAATTGCTTTTTCTTATACTCGTTTTGGCTGGTTTTGATATTAAGTTCATATTAATTTTATAAAATGAGTTTGATACTTTCCTCTTCCCTCAGGTATCTGAAACAGTATAAATGTGTGTGTGTATATATATATATACATATATATATATATAGAGAGAGAGAGAGAGAGAGAGAAAGAGAGAAAGAACATCGAGTATAAAGATATATATATATATGTAACATATATACTATGTGTACATAACATATACATGTAACACATGGAACTATAATACATATATATGCACTGTCTGGGAAATTTTTATAGGCCAATCCATTGACCAGAACTCAAACTCAGTGACTATCCACATGTAATCACAACCGAACCTGGGAAATAGTCTAGCTGTGTACCCAGTAAGAAAGAAGAACACAGATATTGATTAATACTAGTAGTCTGCTATAGTAGCTTAATACTGTTCTAGAAAATTTCCATTGCATCTACATTTTTGTATTTATTGGCATGAAGGTATTCATTGAATTCTTTATGATTTTTATAAATTTCTATTATATCTTTAGTTATGTGGCTATAATAGTATTTATTAGTGTACCCTCTCTTTATTCATTTACCAGTCTTGCTAGGAGCTTATTTGTTATTAATTTCTTTATTAAAGCTAGGTTTTTGTTTTGTTGAATCTTTCTATTGTTGCTATTTTCTGAATTTCTGTGCTATCATTGTCAGGTTTTTCCTTTTGTTTTCTTGTGTCTAGTCTATCATTTATTTTCTAGTTTCTTGAGTTCTCTTATTGATTTTCCATCCTTGATGTTTCAAAAAGTTCTCTCTCTTTTTTTTCTTCATAAATCCCACCACACTCTTCCCCATTTGTATCACCAGTGGTGCTAAAGAAAGCTCCCGACCTGTCATACCAGGCATTTATCCTTGCCTAATACAAGGCAGACATACTAGGGGTAAGCTGTGGTAGTAATAATAGTAAGAAGCCTGTGGTTCCCAGACAAACTTACTGTACCCTAATGGTAGAACTTTATCAGTATAGATAGCTGAACAGCAAGACTAACCTAGAAATTTAAAGTAACCCAAAGTATACAACCTTCTCCCATCACACAGTTCCTTTTACTAAACTATAAGCAGGAATATTACCCAAATCACTCGGTTCTTAACCATGATTTCTTCCCGTTCTATAGTAACACAATCACATACCTGCATCTCAATGTTCCTTTGTTTCCAACTAGGTTGTGCGTATAGTGTACCCACATCCACAGATACTTAGAAGAAGGCTTTAAACTGTTTTGCCAAAGCACAAGATACAAAAACAACACATTCAAAAACAACTCTAGCTGTAGAAATATACAACGAATGTGCTGAATCATTATCTATAGAAAAAGGTAGGACAGTTGAAAGATGTTGCACAATACGGAATTAGTCTTGTAGGGATCAAGGGGGAGAGCCGCTGGGAGACAAGAATGTGTATGTTGGCCAAGAGTATGTGGGAATGAATTCTTAGTTTGGAGTTGGGGGTGATTTGTGAGATCCTTGTGGTAGAGGACATGGTCTTATGCACATCCGCATTTATCCATCCTGGTCTTGGCTCTTGGAAGATTCTTTGGGTATTTTTTTTTGTGGTTGGTTAACAATCAGAATTGAGGAAAGGGAAATGTCAGTGTGGTCAATTCTGCAATAGCTTGGAAGGTTAATATACACAGTCAGAACTTTGCAATTATAGAATTGGAAGGAGTTATATGTGTTAGACTGGAAGAGAATCTAGGAATAGTTGGCTCGAGCCCCTTATTTCACAAGTGAGGAAACTGCAGCTCAGAAATACAAATCATGGCTCTCATAGAGGAATATAACTGATTAAAATGAATAATTATAGGGAAATTCAGGCCTTTGGGGCCATTTTGTGGTTATAGGAACTTTGGATACATCCAAATTTGAAGTATTTTTGGAAACCTCACTCTAGGTCTGGAGTTGGCAAATGATGGCCTATGGGCCAAGTACAACTGGACACTTATTTTTGTAAATAAAGTTTTTTTTTTTAAAGACGTTATTTATTTATTTATTTATTTGACAGAGAGAGAGAGAGAGATAGATCACAAGTAGGCAGAGAGGCAGGCAGAGAGAGAGAGGGAAGCAGACTCCCCTCCCTGCCGAGCAGAGAGCCCGATGTGGGGCTTGATCCCAGGACCCTGGGATCATGACCTGAGCCGAAGGCAGAGGCTTAACCCACTGAGCCACCCAGGTGCCCCTGCAAATAAAGTTTTATTAGAACACAGCCGTGACCATACAATACAATATTGTACCGCTGCTTTTATACAGCAATGGCCGAGTTGACTAGTTGAATAGTGGCATACACCGTATGGCCCACAAAGATGAAAATATTTACTACGTGGTCCTTTACCAAAAGGGTTTGTGGACCCCTGTCCCAGGTAGTTGTCTTCTCGAAGCTGTCTTTTGTTACACAGCTAATCTAGGGGGCCTGCCTTGATTGCTTTTCTGAAACGAAAATTAATTTGACAATTGTTTATAATTTAAATTGCGACCCAACAGGCTATTTTTGGGACACAAAGGTACTGATGTAAAACTTAAGAGCCTCCAAAGTAACCGTTTGCAAGAAACCAACCTTTCACAGATTGGGGCTTGCGGGTTTTCCTGCGGATGAGGGAGATGGATGTTGGGAAATGGGCCAAACCAGGAAAAGTCATCACAAAAGTAATTTCCAGTGATCCTGTAACATTAGAGTTCATTTCCTCAAGAGCGGCATTGCCTGGGTGCATCTTTAGACACTGCTCATTCAGCCAGATTGCCCTTTTGAAAGGCACTGGAATTTGCCCTTCTGAACACAACACCCCTCTGCAGCTGGGGAAGTGGAGCTCGTTATGGGTGAGGGCTTGCTGGAAGGTTCGCATGTAATCCAGTGGCAGGGATGGCGCTCGGAGGAAAGAGGACAGGGAGCTCAAGACCACAGCCAGTTTCGAACGCTGCCTCATTAGTGGCAATTAGCACTCAGTCATGCCCGGGAGATTGTCCCCATAAAGCAGGTCAAATCAATTACTGCCTGCCTCGTAGACCAAGGAGGAGGCTCTCGTGGACGGCTCCAGCTCCTTCTGGGTTTTCGCGTCTGAGACCAGGAATGCTTTTGACTACACTGTCAAACCTTCTCTCCTGAGAAGGGCTTCCCTCTTTTCTTATGCTCTGTGTGCACAAAGAAATATCGCAGCCGTCAAAAAAGGCCCATTAGCATCTTCGAGGTTTTGGTTGCCGGAGAACTAGGGCCAACTTCAAGGATGCTGGAAACTTTGTGACTTTGTGAATGGATGCAGGGACCCGGAGGGGTTTGCTCACGGTGAGAGGGACCGAAAGTGGATGAGTTCTGCACGTGACATGGATGCTAATTCCTCTCCCTGGCACATAGATAAACGGGCTTGAAAGAAAATCAAAGAACTGATCGTGCCCTTGCTCGTGGCTAAGCGGGTGACAGCGCTTTTGTCTTTTTAGGAGGTGATGGCGAGGGTCAGCCAAGGTGCCTCATGAGCTTCTGGGAAAAAAAGATGATGCAAGCGCCGGACGGGGTCCTGGTGTGGCTTCTTCACAGCCGGCAAATGTGGCCAGAGGTGCTTTCTGTCCTGTTTCACAGCCAGAGCCCTGAGAAGAGCAAAGCAGACTCCTTGGGAAAGAGCTGGAGACTTCTGCTTTTGACGTATCATCTTATGTCAATAGCACTGTGGGTAATTTTCAGTGGGTGTTTGCAGTAAGGCTCCCTCTGACTATCACTTGGCATTTATCTAGTTCCTTCACTCTGATGCTGAATATGCTTTACAAGTGCTAGGGGCTGGTCTTCTTTGGAGTGGCCACGTGCTGGAGGATAGAAAGCTTCTCTTCACCTGCCCTGGGTCATCGATGAAGAAAACCCCCTAGGCCACCTGCCACCCTTCCCAGAACACCTCTCTGAGGCCTCACTGGCGGTCAGCAGAGGGGTGGGGGGGCAGCGCGGTGGCAAGCTCAAGGGCAGACACCCTGAGGCGTGGCTGGGGTTCTGCGTTTGCCTCCTTGGTCTCAGCTCACCAAACATCCTCCAAAAAATATACCAGCCAGGGGGAAACAACAACAACAAAAACCCAGTGTCTTTGTGCTATGCTGAGTTTATGGCACGTCCTTTCTTCTGGACCAGACTGCCGTCCTTAAGTCCCTTCAGTACTGAAATTCACCAGCACAAAGCTTTGGTGGTATTTCTCCAAATACCTGAGACTACCCTCATGACAGTCACCGAGAGGGCTTGTTGAAAGTCAGATGGCCAGGCGCTTCCAAAACCTATTGAATCTGAATCTGAGGGTAGGGCATTCCCACAATTCTCACAGCCACTGAAGTCTGAGAAGTGCTTGTTTGGTTTCCTAAAGGCACGTCGTTTCGCTTATGGTCAGGAATCCTGAGGATACGGGACTTTCATCTATTCTGTGGGTGATGCTCTCATTCAGGGTTTTCCAAATCTGTACTCTTTAGCAGGAACCATTCTCTGATTCAGCCTTTTCTCTGGCCAGTGTTCCCAGGACAGAGGAGCTGTTAGGCTAGGTCAGGACTCGGGGCGCCCACAAAACCAGACCACAAGGAGCTCTTGAGGCTCTGGGTCCCCAGTAAATTATGGAGGTTTCCATGGAAAGGAGGACAGAATTTGGGACAAGCAAGGTAGAGATAGAGGGTTGGGCTAGGAGCTGTGGTCAGGAATCCAGTCAGCTAAGCCAAGACACCAGCGTCCAGAATGCTGTGACATGAAAATGAGTCTGAGCGTTTCAACAAGGCTCCCTAAATGAAGGCTTCCCAACATGGATCGGGTTGGGCCCACTTCATCAGACCCACTTGCATGTGGCCCTGTGCTTGCTCCCACCAAGGTCCTGTCAACTCACCTGACAGCTTTAACATCTGCGTTGTTAGCTGCTTACCCATAGTCTGATGGCCCCACTGTGTTCCAGGCACAAGCTCTGAGCCAAGGACTCAAAGATGAGGAGACAGGGTTCCTGCCCTTGAAGGATATCGGAAGAGACTAGATGGGTGAAGGAGTTGCACATTTCCTTGGGTAGCCAAGGAAATGTGCAAACTTCTCCTCTCAGCACCTTCACTTGCCTTCTATTACAGTCATTTCCAAGTGTATTTCCCGTCTGAATCTCACCATCAATCAGAACTGTCCATGTGAGGCCACAGCTCACCTCACCTCAGGGCCTGATGTCTTTATCAGCCCTACCTCTAACTCTCTCTCACCTATTCCCCAATGTCATGCTGGCATTTGTTCTCTCCCCTTTCTTAATTTTTCCTGACTGGTCTGGAATTTGCTTGTCCTTTACCACTTTTCACTCTGGGTGCACCCTTTTTTTCCCAGATATGGACCCTCAACTCTATAGTCAAATAATTTTTGACAAAACAGGAAAAAATATACAGTGTAAAAAAGACAATCTCTTCAATAAATGGTGCTGGGAAAACTGGACAGCTATATGTAGAAGAATGAAACTCGACCATTCTCTTACACTGTACACAAAGATAAACTCAAAATGGATAAAAGACCTCAACGTGAGACAGGAACCCATCAGAATCCTAGAGGAGAACATAGGCAGTAATCTCTTCGATATCAGCCACAGCAGCTTCTTTCAAGATATGTCTCCAAAGGCAAAGGAAACAAAAGCAAAGATGAACTTTTGGGATTTCATCAAGATCAAAAGCTTCTGCACAGCAAAGGAAACAGTCAACAAAACAAAGAGGCAACCCACGGAATGGGAGAAGATATTTGCAAATGACAGTACAGACAAAAGGTTGATATCCAGGATCTATAAAGAACTCCTCAAACTCAACACACACAAAACAGACAATCATATAAAAAATGGGCAGAAGATATGAACAGACAGTTCTCCAATGAAGACATACAAATGGCTTTCAGACACATGAAAAAATGTTCAAATTAAAACCACATTGAGATACCACCTTACACCAGTTAGAATGGCCAAAATTAGCAAGTCAGGAAACAATGTGTGTTGGAGAGGATGTGGAGAAAGGGGAACCCTCTTACACTGTTGGTGGGAATGCAAGTTGGTGCAGCCACTTCGGGAAACAGTGTGGAGATTCCTCAAGAAATTAAAAATAGAGCTTCCCTATGACCCTGCAATTGCACTCCTGGGTATTTACCCTAAAGACACAGATGTCGTGAAAAGAAGGGCCATCTGTACCCCAATGTGTATAGCAGCAATGGTCATGGTCGCCAAACTATGGAAAGAACCAAGATGCCCTTCATTGGGCGAATGGATAAGGAAGATGTGGTCCATATACACTACGGAGTATTATGCCTCCATCAGAAAGGATGAACACCCAACTTTTGTAGCAGCATGGACAGGACTGGAAGAGATTATGCTGAGTGAAATAAGTCAAGCAGAGAGAGTCTATTATCATATGGTTTCACTTATTTGTGGAGCATAACAAATAGCATGGAGGACAAGGGGAGATGGAGAGGAGAAGGGAGTTGAGGGAAATTGGAAGGGGAGGTGAACCATGAGAGACTATGGACTCTGAAAAACAATCTGAGGGTTTTGAAGAGGCGGGGGGTGGGAGGTTGGGGGAACCAGGTGGTAGGTATTAGGGCACAGGTTGCATGGAGCACTGGGTGTGGTGCAAAAACAATGAATACTGTTACGCTGAAAAGAAACTTTTAAAAAAGATTTTATTTATTTATTTATTTATTTGACAGACAGAGATCACAAGTAGGCAGAGAGAGAAGAGGAAGTAGGCTCCCTGCTGAGCAGAGAGCCCGATGTGGGATTCGGGATCATGACCTGAACCGAAGGCAGAGGCTTTAGCCCACTGAGCCACCCAGCCGCCCCTGGGTGCACCCTTTTGATACTCCCTTCTTGATCTCTAGAATTTCTTTTCCCCTTGAACTTATATGGACTAAGTCAGGTCACTTCAAGTGCCTGGGTTCCATTTGTATTTGCTTTTTCCACTCGCATGCAGTGATCATTGGTGTAGAGAAGGTCTTGGAAATGTATTGGCTGAGACCACTTTGAATCTATCTTCTGTGGCCTTGGCCTGACCCTTGCAATGGCTCGGCTATTCTCTTATTTGTGTTTCCTTTCTTGCTTTTGCAGACATCTTCTCCACCTTTCAAAGCCTCAGTATCACTTCTGTCTCCCTCACTCTGAGTAGACGAACTTGTCTCTTTTGTTCTGCAGAATATATAGAAGATTCAGGCAAACTTGCTAATTCCCCTTCTTCTAGGTCATGGTGTCTTCACTGGCTCCAAATTTGTATTTCTAGTTCAGTCACCTCTTTTGTCTCAAAAATCATCTCATCCTTTCAAGGCTAACTCTTGCATGTATGTTTGATGAGAGAAAACTTCATAATCAGATATTTTTTGGAAGGCCAGTATATTATACTTCCTCTTTTGGGATTTGCATGGCACATTAGCATACTTTAAGCTTTGAGAAATTGTGCAGTAATAAAAAAATGTTTAACTTTGCTTAAACCAGTGTTTGTCATTAACTATAGAACACTTATTATTGTTGTTTTTTTTGGCAATACATATTAATACTCTGGCAACTCATTTTGGAAAACATTACTCAAACATGTAGAAGCTTGAGAACTTATTTTAACAATCTTTTCATCCTATCTTCCAGTATAAACCCCTTTCCTTATGACGTGGTGTCTTTTTGCAAATAATTGATCTTCAGTAAATGTTTGCTGAATGAGCAAATGAATGAGTCTATCTGCTCAATAGTATTTGGGATGCCTAGATGGCTCAGTCAGTTAAGCATCTGACACTTGGTTTTGGCTCAGGTCATGATCTAAGGGTCATGAGATTGAGCCCTGTGATGGGCTCCTTGCTGTGCGTGGAGCCTGCTTAAGATTCTCTCTCTCTTTCTCTCTCCCTCCCTCTGCCCCTCCCCCATGCTTGCATATTTTTCTCTCTCTCTTAAAAAACAATGAGTATTTATTGAGTTATTAGCTGTATTCTGGACACTGGAGATACAGTAATGAATAAGACACAAAACCTCCTGTCCCCAAAGAGCTTCCTTTTGAGTGGAGGAAGCCAATTATGGATAGATGAATAGATAGAATAATGTAAAGTGATGACAGGACTCAGATAGCACTTTTGATGGAAGAGGGGTATCAAGAAGGACCTCTGTATAGAGGTAACATTTAAGCTGAGGCCAAAATAAAGTGGAGGAGTGAGATACTGAAATATTTATAGAAGGAGGATGGCAGACAGAAGGAAAAGCGAGGTGTGTTGGTCTTAAAATATGTCTACAAATTCTTTGGTAATCTCTCTTCCAGAGAGGGAAATTTACTACCCATCCCCCTGAGTATGGGCTAACCTAGTGACCTCTTTCTTACAAAGGGTACATGGCAGAAGTGACGCATGCTTTCTGAGACTAGGTCATAAATGGCATTGCTGTTTCCTCCCTGACTTTTCTCTTGGGTCACATGCTCTGGAGAAAGCCAACTGCCATGCTGTAAGGACACTCAGACCTCCCCTCTTCCATGCTCATCTGGCTTGATGTACATCTAATCTTGAGCTGACCAAAATTGTTCAGCCCTTCCAAACTCCACTTGGTTGGCACAATCTCTTGTGTTGAGCCTACTTCAGCCTGTGAAATAGAAATCAACCCGAATCCAACGTCCTTTCAAAGCTAAAAAGATTAATCTCTGTGGTGTTGGCAGGATCTGAATTGAAGGGTAAGCAAACAGCAGCAAGGGATTATAAATCCCTGCTTGCTTCAACTATAAACCAATCTGTCCACAGCAAGAAAGCATTTAATAAAGGCTTTCATTGTACTGGAGGAAATGGAAAATTATACTCCATGAGTGAATGGTCTGCCAGCAACAGCCCGGAATCAGCAGCATGGACGCCTTTTAATAGTTTTTAAAAATCGATAACTTTAGTTTTTTTAATTAAATTGCTATAAGTGGGAAGAACACTTAATTACAGCTTCTATTCCTCCATCAAATGTTCTCCATGAAGAACTAGTATAATCATATTTGGATTCTTCCCAGACAACATACTTACGTATTTTTCATCACATTAGTGGGCTGAATTCTGTTTTTGGTGGCCTAGAAACAAAAATGAGAACAAATGGGGAAAAAATAACAAAACGGAAGCCTACCTAGACAGTATCTGTGATGTCATAAATCCCAACTTGGGCACTAAGGAAAGGATGGGGGTAAAAAAAAAGAAAAAGAAAAAACCCCCACAAGATTTCAAACAGCAGCCACAGCACATCCTGTTCCTATTCTAAGCAGGAGCAGGCAAGAATTGGCCAATGTCCAATCTTGAGAAAGCACCTCGAGATTTTTAATATGTTGCTGAGAGCAGTGGGTGTTCTCAGGGTTGAAATGCTAGCTTGGTCCTTCTAAAAATATCCGAATGCAACGCAAGTCCCCTCTTCAGTTACTCTACTTTAATTAGAGTCTCTCTTCTGTGTATTTCTTATTTGTGCCACTTTCTTCTCATTTTTCGCATCCTCTCGCTGTCCTGGGGACTCTCCTGCGTGAATGCCGGCGGTGATGCTCAGCGGTACTGACAGGCTGCCACGCGGGGCGCCGCCACTCTGCCCTGGAACCTAGCGTACACCAGCACCTTGCTCTGATTCATGATCTAGAAAATTCCCCCTGCTCAGGTATGACAGATTTGACCCTGCGCAGATGCTTGCCGCAGCTTAAAGACCCCCCACCTTCCTTACTCTTCATGACTCATTTTCTGAAGCGACAGACCCCGAATGCCAAGTAAATAAAACCCTCCAACTTAAAAAACAAAACAAAACAAAACAAAAAGGTCTTTATCTCACATGCGAGCAAGATCAACATAAGTCACCTTGCCAGGTTATGGGTGATGACCTTCGTGCACATGGCAGGAAGCCATCCCTTTCTTGATGGCTACACAAAGAGATGTGACTCCATCACCTGGGTTTCCAGAAGCCCGGGAAGCTAATGCAGGTTCAGCATGTTCAGTAAGTTAAGTTTAGACCCACCCTAGCAGTTTTCTTTAAAATCATAGTGTGTCGTGGAGGAAGTGAGGCACATGGGTTGAGAAGCTGTGACGTCATCCACCAGAAATAGCACATAGGACGTGGCAGGTAACCCTTTGCCACTACCTCAGTGCTGTTCGTTCTGGAAGACACGCTTCATCTCACAAAAGGCAGGGCCAATTCTCTTGTTTATTTTTCTGTTTTAGACCCAGTCTTCCCAGCCTAAAAGCTCCTCCCTAGGCTCACAGGAAAGGCACCAAGATGAACAGATCACAAAGTGAGCCCTAGAACTCATACTCACAGAAGTGAAAACTACAGCAGGGAAAAGAGCAACCTTATAACAATATAGGAAAGCTTCTTTCTCTCACCCCACACATGCAAAAGGAAAGCTGTTTGGATGGTCACGAAGAATGGGTTCATGCAGCAGAGACCTCCTCTGAGTGTGTCTACACTTGGCAGCAGGACAAGTGCCCCGTTTGCCAGCAAAGGTCACCTCTTGGCAGATGGTTGGAAGAAGTCTGGGCTGGCCTGACACTCCCTTCTGTCCTCACCCCTCTGCAGCACCCATAGTTTTGCCTGTTGAGGTTGGGTTGGGACCAGTCTCTTGCTTTTGTATGTCCTTGGGAAGAATGATTGTTGATAGCATTAACAAGGAATATTTTTTTGTGATGACATTCGTCATTTGTTTACCAGCACTTCACTGTTGGTCTTCCCTCGGAAATCCCCAAATAGCGAGACCGTGCCCCCCTTATTCAGTGTCTCTCCCAAAGAGTGATCTGGGTGAGAGGTCACCATCTCAGCCAATGGCCCATGAAGCATGTCAAAATTTGGATGAGACAGACTCGGAGAGGAGTGATATGGTGGACTCTTCTCTGGTTGATATATTGGCAGCTGTCAATTACCCTTGACACAATGGAAAGGAAAAGGCTCACTTTCCCAAAACATAGATTAATGAAAGGGAACCCAATTGCTGTGGGAGATTTCTTCTTCTTCTTTTTTTCTTTTTAATTAAGGGAAGAAAGCATACATTCAGGAACAGGATCATACTTGCAAAAGTCAGAGGAAAAAGGAAATATGAAAAGTATTGCTTCTTCCAAGAAATTGTACATGATAAAATTCAGAACATGCCATCTGACACAAATCTATTTTAGATACCTTCTGTGATTCTGTGGTAGGTAATTGGCTCTGTAGCCAACCTTGCCATTGCTAAAACGCATGGGCTGCTCCCTTTCCTTCACAACCCCATCAACCCCCCCCACACACAGAAACCCCAGGGGTAGGACCTGGGTGATTCCAATGTGCAGTCAAGGTTGAGGACCAGAAGCTGAGAACTTGTGCTAACTTTCTGTGCCGAAGCCAGAGCCTCCAAAGGTAAAATGACACAGATATATTTATCTTTCATATCTCCTTTGTGAAAAATGGTGCCTGCGTTTTAGCTAGATTAAATGTATCGGAAGCCTTGCCTTAGTCCCTGAGATTGAAGACCATTTTGTGTGACAAAGCCATCCCCTGAAGGAATGCTGATTATAAAAGTGGGTAGTTCTCTAATAGTGAGCAAAATGTGTGCAGAACCTTGGGATGCCGCCTTCCCATCCTGGTCTCATGGTCTTCTAGCTCACTGAGCTGCGAGACTAGAAGGAACTATTTGGAGCTTCTCATTTTAAGTATCTGTCACCATTTGTGGGTGTCTTTAGCGGCTTGCTGCCTTTTCCCATCTTTGGGACTGTCACCAGTATGTCTCTTGGGCCAGTTCATCATCTTTGGGCTTCGTCACCTATACTTACTCTGAAAAATCTCCAGAAGGAGATAATGTTATCATTTTTCTCAATGCAAGGAGGAGGACAGGTGTGTAGGTCTCCTTGGCAGCTCTGCACTCATTAGCTTTCCTGGCTTTTAATGATGACCTGGCTCTCATAGGAATAAAGGTAATCTGGAAAACTCACTCATCACAAAGGGCTAAGATCCTTGTGGGTTGACATCGCCACGCCATTTGTGCACAGAGAGCAGTGCTTTCCATTCACTTAATACAATAAACAGTTGAGTCTTTTCGTGCCAGGCACCATGCCATTGACTGCAAATACACTGGTGAACGAGGCATTGTACAGTGCCTGACTTCAGAGAAGTGACCTCCTGATGGACTTCTCATGACAAAAAGGGACTAGATTATTAATTTCGGAATTTCAGGCATTTAGAGAGAAATTTTGGAGTCATCTTGGATTTCCTTATATCATTGTATACAGGATACCAAACACTACTGTCAATAAGCTTGGCCCCATAGCTCCCTTTTGCACATCTGAGAGATGTTTATATAAATGTATCTGTGTGCACACACACAACCGGTTTGGAATATTATTTGAATTGCTGGCTAAATACAAGTTTTAAGACAAAGAACATCTTATTTAAAAAATTACTACCAGTACCTTCAGCTCCCCTTCTCTCATTTTTCTGTCACTCTGGTATTTAGTTGAGCCTGTAGAAAAAAGAATTGTCAAGGCCCCTGCCTTGATTTGCTCTCACAAGAGCCTTAAGGCTTTGAACGTCTGGCAATCAGTTCACTCCAGGTAGTTGGACTCAAGAGATGGTTGATAAGCTTTTGAAGAAAACAAATCTTAGCAGGTTACGGAAGGGAAAAAATGAAAGACAACATGCAAAGCATCACTGGAGTGGCATGGTGCCGGGGCTGCTTGGGTCGCAGGGCTAAGCACTCGGACGAATCACTCTTGTTTATCATTTAGTAAGGTCATTGCTTGACATTTCGAGACTCTACTGCCTAAATTGTATTTTTTCCTTCTTTCCCCTGTGTTGTTTGTTTTCCTGAATCTCTGAGAAAATGAAGTTTTACTAAGTCCATTTTTTTAATGTTGTGCTTGATTTTAACTCTCAGCATGAAAACCATCTAGAATCATAGCACTTAAGATAGATTATACTGTGTTACTAAGGAGAAAATTTTAATAAAACAAGAATCATTTGGGAGAATGAAAGCAGTCTTTTGGCAGTTTTAGCACCTTAATAATTTCATCTATTTTTATTTATCTATAATCATCTATCAGTCATTTTATTTCCCTTAGCATATATACCTTTATGCTTCATATAACCAGGAGTTACGTAGGGGTATGATGGTTACAAAGATGAATGACCTTCTTTACTAGTGTTCATTTTTGTATAGTCCAGTGTTTTACCTAAAAATGACCAAACCTGTGTTGGGGATGGTGACGTAAAGTCTGTTTCTGACACAGAGGTTGCACACAGTAGCAGGGGATGACAGCTAAAGGGCTCTTTTCTAAAGCCAACAAGAGCATGGGTGCCTGGGACAGCTCTTGTCGGTCCCTCTGGATAGTGGTGATCAATGAAACTATCATTAATTAGCTGCTCTGGGGAAGGCCCTCACCTAGTACATTTTCAGGGATGGATGGATCCTAGTCCTTTCCTTCCCATTTCTAAAAGAACCTAGGATCCAGGTGGAGACAAATGGACAGTAGAGGAGATAGTGCTGACCCCAACCACACTTAGCCAGGGGAGTCTGAAGGACACAGAGGAAGGAACACAGGATCAGAAGCTGAGTAGGGGGTAGTAGATAGGTGCTGAGGAGCTATAGGGCATTCTAATCAGGGCACATGGCTGCCAGGGAAAGCTTGAGAACCAGAATGTTCCTTGGGCCCAGTGGCTGATGACCTAATGGGCACCATGCCACACTGTAATGACTAACACCTGCTTCTCTTCTCCATCGAGGTCAGCAAACTTCTTCTGTAAGAGGCCAGGGAGCCAAGATTTTTGGCTTTGTGGAGCATGCAGACATTCAATTCTGCTATGTTAGTGAAAGCAGCAATAGACATTATGTAAATGAATGGGTGTGGCTGTCCTCCAATAAACTTTATTTATTTTTAATTTAGATTCCATTAGCCAACATATAGTACACTGTCATTTTCAGAGGTAGCGTTCAATAATTGTTCAGTTGCGTATAACATCCAGTGCTCATCACATCACATGGCCAATAAAGTTTTATTTACATAAACAGGTAGCAAGCCAGATTTGGGCTGTGGGCTTTCATTTGCTGTACTCTTTTCTATTCTACAAATCTCGTATTTAGTTGTTCCCTTTTTTTTTTTTTTTGTAGCCAGTGGTAGTAAAGTAGCTATTTTCTAAAAGGAAACTTAACTAAGAAATGAAAACAAACTAGCCCATGTAAGTCAGCTTAGAAGATTAGTGTTAGAGCAGCACCTAGAAGGCACAATGGGTTAAGCATCTGACTCTGGGTTTTGGCTCAGGTCCTGATCTCAGGGTCATGAGACTGAGCCCTGCACCAGGTTCTATGCTCAGAGGGGAGTCTCATTGTCCTCCAGACTCTCTTTCATTCTGCCCCTCCCCCTATGAACAGGTATGCATGTGGGTTCTCTCTCTCTCAAATAAATAAACAAATCTTTAAAAAAAAAAAAGGGAAGATGAATGTTAGAGAACAAATCATGCACCAAACAGAATCCCTAGATGAGGTTGTCTCTGGTTCACCTGGCCCTTTTCTGGCTCTAACTCCATCTTAACAAACTCCAATTTTCAGCTTACTTCCAAGGATGAAATGACCTGTTATATCCTGGGCTCAGTGAATGGATAGAAGTTATCTGATTTACCCATGCTCTGTCTGAGCCTCATCTTTTGGGCATGACCGAGCTAGGGTGGAATGTCCCCTAGAGTCACCAAATCGCATCTTCACAGTGTATACTATTATAAACATGCAGTGAATTCTTATTCGTTAATTCCCAGCAAGAGTAGAGGAAGCATTTCCTCAGAAGTCATGATCCATATTATATACAGTGACAAAGCTCATTCTTTTAATGTAGTGCATAAATAAGACATTATTAATGATATGTAGGTAGATTATATTAGAGAGTGCATAATATCTTCAAATTTAGCATTCTATTTCCCACACAACAGTATGAATCCATCAATCTTTATGGAATATAGGGTACAATGATAATTTATGATTCCTAAGTCCTTAATAGACAATAGCTCTTTCTCATACAGGCGATAGAAACAGCACCAGTAATATTAACAGAGAGAATTTCATATAAATAATATTCCCAGGCATTGGAAAACTAAAAAGGCAAAAAGGAAACACATATGGAGGTGGCAACAGTGGGAAGTACAACCTCTATGACTCAGCAAAAAAAGGGAAGGAAGTGGAAGGGGAGAAAGGAGGTGGAAGACGGGGACAAGAAGAAGGAGGAAGAGAAGAGGTTGACATTACCAAAGCTTAGATGCTTGAAGGAGGGGGCCCCCAGAAGTGGGACTCAGGCCTTTGGGGAGATTGCAATACCTGTCTGGTGTTGCTGTCTCTGAGCTCCAAGAAGGGGCACATGGAGCTGGGACCTAGATCTCTAGGAAAAGTACTTCTACAGTGAGTGTTCGCTCCCAGGGTGCACGATGGGGCTGGTTCTGAGAGTGTCAGGAAAATTTCAAGGCAGAACCAACAGGTGCTACTGGGATGAACAGCCACCTCCGGGATAAAGAAGCATTGCTGGGATGATGCTGACAGAAAGGAAAGCAAACAGGAAGGAGGGATTCCCTGCTTCCTCTTCCAGGCTCGAAATGCTCCTCTAGTGGCCCCTGTTGGCAGAGCCTAACAAAGTGTCTGGGAAGCAACCATATCCTTGGCAGAGGCCCAGGCTGGCACTACGGAGCTAAAAAGGGGACGGTGGCTTTGAAGCTGGTGTGCCCTGGAAGAGTGTGCTTCTGATAAGTCACATGTGAATCAAATTTTATTCAATAGAATAACTTCCTTTCACCAACTTTCAGAATGATTTCAATAGCTGCTTTATCTATATTCGGAAGAGGGGGGTAGGAAAGCTGCAGTTACTTGGTTGCTGGACATTTTGTGTTTTCCATGTCTCTCCCCCCCCCTTTTTTAAAAAGATTTTATTTATTTTTTTGACAGAGAGAGAGATAGCAAAAGAGGGAACATAAGCAGGGGGAGTGGAAGAGGGAGAAGCAGGATCCCCGCTGAGCAGGGAGCCTGCTCAGGACCCTGGGATCATGACTTGAGCTGAAGGCAGATGCTTAACGAATGCCTCCACCCAGGCACCCCTATATGTCTCTCCTTTCTTCAGCCCAGGGGACCACAAGCTTTTTCTGTAAGGAGCTATCTCAGATAGTAAACATTTTCAGCAATGTGGGCTCATCACACTACTCAACTCTGCCTTTGTTGTGTGAAATCAGATGGAGACATACATGGAAATGGCTGTGTTTTGATAAAACTTTATTAACAGAAACAAGTGGCCAGTAGGATTTGGCCTTCTCTTGCTCCAGTGCAGTGATTCTCAACTCTGAATGCACATTTAGATTAATCCTGGAATGCTTTAAAAATGCAGATGCTCTGGGCGCCTGGGTGGCTCAGTGGGTTAAAGCCTCTGCCTTCAGCTCAGGTCATGATCCTAAGGTCCTGGGATCGAGCCCTACATCAGGCTCTCTGCTCAGCAGGGAGCCTGCATCCCTTCCTCTCTCTCTGCCTGCCTCTCTATCTACTTGTGATCTCTGTCTGTCAAATAAATAAATAAAATCTTTAAAAAACGAAAAAAAACATAGATGCTCAATTCCAACTTTCCAGAGATTGTTATTCAATTGGTTTGAAATGGGACCTTGGCATTAGGATGTTTTAAAAGCTTCCTAAGTGATTCGAATGTGCAACCAGAGTTGAGAACTGCTGCTTTAGACTCCTTGTAATCCCTTAATCAAGTGATCAATCAATAATAGTTCTTAAATGCCATAAGGGATTCACAATTTGAAAGAACTGGGAGGTGAATTATTTCACAAAATTTTTTGGAAGCCAGAAACATCATATCCTCATTTATCTTTCATAAGTTCAGATTTCCATACATTAATTTTTAAAAAGTAGGAAGCAAGTGTATATATACAAATAGGGCTCTTATGCATTTGTTGGTTTTGAAGTAACGGGATCTATCACAAGACACTGGTGTCCTATTCATCTTTGTGTGTCTGACATGCAGTGACAGTTGAAAAATATTTGTTGATGGAATAAATAAACACGTGAATGAAGAAAGAAAGGAAGCAGTTACCATAGAAATCTTAATCATCATTCATTTGAGATTGTGCCCAGGCTTAAGAGACAACTACTAGATGGCCACCATTGAAAATTTGTCATGGATAGAATAGCCTTGACTTCTATACATAGATTAATTTCTTTCAGGATACCAGTGAAAGCGAGTGACAGGACACCCATATGACAGTGCAAGACCCAAGAGCCATTTCATTTCCTGAGGCCACATTTGTAAAATTCTCACTATTTTTATTTACAGTCTCACATGTAGAGCCCGCAAAAACCCAAGAGTGTTTTGGACGGTGTTGTACTTTCCTGGCAAAGTGTTTGTGGTAACCGTCGTGGCATTAGCAAGGGAAAGGAGGAGATGGAAACATTAAGAGGGTACTACTGTTTCCCCTTGTCTTCTTGGACTGTTGCAGGCGCTAAGACTGATGCCTTGGGTAAAACGGGGGAACAGTGGCTGTGACTGCAGTGGGGAGGATGCCTGGATGTCATTATTAAGAAATGAGCGCGGCTGAAGCGTCATAGTTCCAGGCTTACTTATGCTGAGTGCCTCAATTACCAACAAGATCCCCTCTTTTAGAAACCCTTAGCTATCTAGCCCCCCTTTTGAATAACAAGATCTTCAAGTATTTTCGGTAGTTGAGATATTTTAAAATTCAAGTCAAAAGTGGAAAGAAACCATTATAACTTCCTAATGTATTTTCCCCATTAAAATGATTCTGTAGGCATTATCAGACCATAGAACAGCTGCCAAATAAGATTCCAGTTTCTGTGAATATTGTCTGTTTTACATACATGTATATTTGCCCAGCTAAGTAAGCAGTCCAAGAGACATTTTTTATTCTGTGGATTTCCAGACCTCTGGTCTCTCTCTCTCTCTCTCTCTCTCTTTTTTTAAAAGATTTTATTTATTTATTTGGCAGAGAGAGAGAGATCACAAGTAGGCAGAGCAGCAGGTAGAGACAGAGGGGAAGCAGGCTCCCTGCTGAGCAGAGAGCCCGATTCGGGGCTGGATCCCAGGACCCTGAGATCATGACCTGAGCCGAAGGTAGAGGCTTTAACCCACTGAGCCACCCAGGCACCCCAGACCTCTGGTCTCTTAACCAGTCCTGACATGAGCTACAAAGTTTCAGATGTATAACTTCCCACCTGCTGCTCATTTGTTCCCAGCCTCCATTTAACAATGGAAACACCTGGGGAGCTAGAACAATCTCTGGTGATGGACAAGGTCCCATCCACTGAGGACTGACTTAACTGGTCCAGGGTGTCTGCTGGTAAGTTCCCCAGATAATTTTAATGTGTAGCCAATGCTGTGAACTTTTAAGTTATGTCCTGTGGCGATAACCTGCTTTTCTAATTCAAACCATTTTGTTTCCCCTCCCCCTCACCTTATTTCAAAGGTCTTCCTGGGGCTGGGACCTTGCCTTTTCTGGAGACCAGAGAACTATCTTTGAGTGGTCTTATAGCTGGGCTGTTGGCTTGCTTGTTGACCTTTGTTCTATCGGCTTACAATCTGAGCTTGGGCTGTTTGTGGAATCTTCGCCAGCCTTCCTGTTAAAATGCACTCCATGCCGGACTGCTAAGTGCCTCATGCTTGGCTGGGTGCCATTTATGTATTTTGCCCATTATCAGCACATACAGGCTTTCACACTCTGCCTCTCAGCCCCTGCCTACCTTCCCAGCACCTTTTGTGCCCCAGATGACAGATCTCATTTATTCTGAGCATCTGCCTTTCTCAGTCTATCTCATTACGTTGCAGTTTCCTGGGCTGTATCTGATTGTGTCCAAAGATACGAAAGAGAAACCATAAATAATTTACATAAGCCAATATATTTCATATAAAAATACTTCTGCTCAAGGAACTCAGGTGTGTGTAAATGATGTCAGAATTCTTAAGTCTCTTCAAGTCACACGGTTGGAAAAGAAAGTAAAAGTTTTCCTCAAGTTCTCGAAAAGAGGAAAGGGAATTCACTAGAAAGAAAGAAACAAGACTCAGTTCTAAACCAAAGCAATTAGAAATCTTATAAAGAAACTTATTTTATCGATGTCTTTCTTTTCCTTACTCTCCATTCCTGTAGCAGAGACAAGGCTATCTATCTGCTCAACAAACTGTTGTATTTTCCTCTTCCTGGGCAGACAGGAAGACTCATTTCCCTGGCTTCCTCAAAGCTGAGACCTCAAAACTGGGTTCTGTCCACTGGGTTGTTGGTGGAAGCTATCTAAGCCTTTCCCAAATCATGTCCTTAAAGGCAACCGCTCAATTGTTCAGTCTTCTCTTCTCTGGCTTCTGTACCCTTGGAGGCCAGATGCAACTACAAGATGGTGGGCTATCCCCCATGATGTGTCCCTAAGTCAGATGACAAGACCCTCTTTGGCCAACCATGTTGGATTTTTAATGAGAGAGAAATATACCTTGGTTAAGCCACTGAGTGTTTTAGTTACCATACAATAGCCTGTGTATCCAATTAATACATTCCATTTCTATTTTTTCCTTGTATTTTGCTTCAAGATATAATTAGGAGAACAACACAAAGTTTGTTGTAGAACCACCTGTTGAAGACAAATGATCAAAATCTTTTACCATGGCAGAGCGATAATAATAATCTATGAAATAACCCTATTACCATAGTAATTTATTTTACTTTTTTATAGTATCTCTATAGGAAATGAGTAATTGACCTATTTTATGCAATATATACACATAGCAAAGTCTTTTTTTCACTACAAAAGCTATTTTTATTAAAGAAACATAATTTAAAAAGCTAATTCAAAATAAATTACACAGACACACACACGCACTTATGTAACATATATATGCACAAACAGATTTTCTTAGACACGTATCTGGGAAAAACAAAATACCTCAGAACAAATGGTGTGTACAACTAAGAGATAGTTAGTTGGCCACTTAAATAAACTAATGACTCTAAGAAGATTTCTAGCAAATTCTATTAAATATATTTAATAATATAAGTTTAGTAGAGTTTTGCTTGTGGCTTTTTTTAAATTTACATTTTTTATTTTTTTATAATAAACATATAATGTATTATTAGCCCCAAGGTACAGGTCTGTGAATCGCCAGGTTTACACACTTCACAGCATTCACCATAGCACATACCTTCCCCAATGTCCATAACCCCACCACCCTCTCCTGACTCCCCTCCCCGCTGCAACCCTCAGTTTGTTTAGTGAGATTAAGAGTCTCTTATGGTTTGTCTCCCTCCTGATCCCCTCTTGTTTCATTTATTCTTTTTCTACCCCCAAGCCCCCCCACCCACGTTGCATCTCTACTTCCTCATATCAGGGAAAGCACATGTCTTTCTCTGATTGACTTATTTCGCTAAGCATAATACCCTCTAGTTCCATCCACGTTGTCGCAAATACACATAGCAAAGTCTTAACAAATACAAATTTACACAGAACAGAGATCTAACTACTTGTTGTATGTTTCCATACATCCATAGTATTGTGAGGCCCCAGATGGAAGTTGCCAGAAGGTTAATCACAACTTTCTCCTTGAAGCTTTCTTTTACTTGGTTTCTAGGACAACCACATACTTCTGGTTTTCCTCCAATCTCAACGTCCACTCATTGTCTCTTTTACTGGTTTCTTCTTGTCTCCTTGACTGCTGAATATTTTGCTTCCCCAGATCTCGGTCCTTGGATTTGTTCTTTTTCTACATAAAATCCTCATTTAATCTCCTAGATTATTTCCATGGCTATAAATATTATACATACAACCATGTATAATATTTGCATGATTTCTGTAATCATGTATATGATATTATGTATATTATATTATATTTCTATAGTATTTCATGATTTCTCCTGGAAACCTACACCTCCTCAAGTTTTTCTTGTTTCAATAATAGGGAATTCATTTTTCCAGGTGCTCAGACTAAAATCTGGGAAGTCATCTTTGACTTCTCTCTCATCTCGCACATTTCCAGACTGACTGTAGAGAGAGGAGCTTCCCTGACCATTGATGGCAGAACCAGTTGCCCTCTGTCAACAAATACAGAGTCCCACTACTTATTTCACCATTGTTCTCACTATATTCTCTGTTCAGATTGTTGCCTTCCTGCTGTATTACCATAATATATTCTCAACACAGAAGCTAGATTCGTCTTGTTAAAATAGAAGTCAAGTCATGTTATTCCCTCATTAGAATCCTTCCACTGGCGTCCTACCACTCTCATAATAAAAGCCTAAGTCTTGGGATGCCTGGGTGGCTCAGTTGGTTGGACGACTGCCTTCGGCTCAGGTCATGATCCTGGAGTTCCGGGATCGAGTCCCGCATTGGGCTCCCAGCTCCATGGGGAGTCTGCTTCTCCCTGTGACCTTCTCCTTGCTCATGCTCTCTCTCACTGTCTCTCTCTCAAATAAATAAATAAAATCTTAAAAAGAAAAAAGCCCAAGTCTTTGTGATGGCATACAAAGTGTTTTAGGTTGAATCTTACATTGCCTCTCTGACAATCTCTACTATAGCTCTCCCCCTGGAATCAACTCAGCCAGGTTGGTCTCCTTCCCATTCCTTAAACAAACCAGGCATCTTCCCAACTCAAGGCCTTGAAAGGGAAGCCTTGCTATTGTTCTGCCTGGAACACAACCCCCCCCAAGATAATCCCCTGCCTTCTCCCTCAGCTCCTTTGGGAGTTTGTTGACATGTTACTTTCACAGGGGAGTTTTTCCTGACCAGCCTACTAAAAAATGTATCCCCATACCCAGCCCTCTTTATCTTCCTTTCATTCCTTAAATTTCTCCATATCACTATTCGCCATCAGACACTTATATTTGTTCTGACTTGTTTATTTTCACTAAAATATAAACTTTATGATTAAGAGTTTTGTATATCTTACATTCTACTATCTCACCAGCACCTAGAATAGTGCCTGACTTGACTTAAGTGATAAATAATTGCCAAATGAATAAATAAATAGGGGGAGGAAGAAATGAAGACATGGATTTTCCTCCAGGGTTTAAGTAACACTGGCCTTAAACCATTTCAGAAAGATGCCTAAAATATCATCACAGGGTCATCACTCCTCCAGTGGATTCCAATTAAATCCCATTACTAACAGGAAATGTATGCTGATGTTACAGCTCTCATTGTGTGCGAGTTATTTATATCTGCTGGGCTGAGGTTTTAAGAAATTTCTAGTCCTTGCTCAAAGAAGATGGATAAACTGATTATAATGCTTCATATGATTCTATTATCCAGGGTCTAGTAAAAAAAAAAAAACCAGAAATCATACTAGGTACTTCGACTGAAGAAACTTAATGTAGGGAACTGGTCACACAGTACTGGAGGTTAGAAAAGATGAAAGGGCACACGGAGCTCATCTAGTGATTGTAACTGAAGGGGGAGATGCTAACTCCTGGGGTTGTAAGGACACAATAAAGAGATAGAGATCATCAGAATTAAGAAGTTTGGAAAATATCATATGACCCAGAAATTCCACTTTGAGATATTACCCAAGAGAAATGCAGGCATAGGTCTACACAAAACTTGTACATAAATGTTCACAGTATAAGTCTTCACAAAAGCAAAAAAGTGTAAGCAACCCAAATGTCTACTGATTGATGAACAGCTGTACAAAAATACTAGTCCGCCCTAAGGAATGAAGTACAGGCTACAGCATGAATGAACTCTAAAAAAAATTACTCTAAGTGAAGGAAACCAGTTACAACAGGCTGTAAATTGTATGAATTCATTTACATGAAATGCCCCAAATAGGCAAATCCATAGACAAGGTAAGTAGATTAATGGTTGCTTTGGGCAGGAGAGGGGTGGCAAGTGACTCCCAATAGATACTGGGTTTCTTCTCGGGATGGCGAAAATGTTCTAAAATCAGATTGTGTTGATGGTGGCCCAACTCTGTGAATACACTAAAAAACACTGAAAGGCATATTTTAAATGGGCACATCGAATGGTACGTGAATGGTATCCCCATAAAGCTGTTAAAGAAAAAGCATGGGAGAGAGGCTCTGTGGGTCTCAGGCTCCAACCCTTGATGAAGGGCCCAGCTGGCCCACTTCTGGTACCTCTGAGGTAATATGATAAAGCTGGTTTGGGGACAGAAATGAAAGTTGGAGGCTGGAACCAACCACATTGCTGTGATAAAGGTCTGTTGTTATTGACATGCCACAGAAAGAGCAAGGAGAAGGTAGTCCTTTTTTTTTTTTTTCCTCTTCTAGCCTTTTAATCTCAGTCTAGCTCCCCCTACACTCTGAACTTCACAGGAAACTGGCGGGCAAAAGAGAAACATAGTTTGCTGAGGTCCGGTCCCAAAGCAGTGTACAGGAGGGCGCACTGGAGCTATCAACGGCCCAATAACTGAGAGAATCCAGATCTGTGGTATCACAGGATTTATACATGCTCTTGCATGTATATTCTAAATTCTATTAAACTAAAGTTACAAATTTATTATTGGCCTAACAATATATTACTATCCTTTGCATAAACAAAGATGCTCTCATAGTCTCTTCAAAAAGGGGAAAGACTAAGTCCCAATTATCACGAGAGTCTTCTGGGGTTGACAGTCAGTATTCCTCTTTCTGGATAATTTTATCCCTCTTTGAATTTAGTCACAATCACACTTGAGTATTCTGGAAGCTAAAGGCTAAAGTATGACAATTTCTGCAATTTCTGAGTCTAAAATTACTTCAAGGTAAAAGAAAGACAAAATTTTGACGTTAACTATCATGAACGATACACAAAATACGGAGGGAAAAGGAGAAAAGAGGACAAAAGGAATTGGTGTTATATAGACACAAATATGTGCATACACACATGCAAACACACACACAGAGGCAAGGAAGAAAATATAAATGAAGACTTCATTTCTTTTTTTTTTTAAAGATTTTATTTATTTATTTGACAAAGAGAAATCACACGTAGATGGAGAGGCAAGCAGAGAGAGAGAGAGGGAAGCAGGCTCCCTGCTGAGCAGAGAGCCCGATGTGGGACTCCATCCCAGGACCCTGAGATCATGACCTGAGCGGAAGGCAGCGGCTTAACCCACTGAGCCGCCCAGGCGCCCCCCCCCTTTTTTTAAGATTTTATTGAAGACTTCATTTCTATTACCAAAGACCTATAACTGCTTGCAAGGTAATCACTGATATCTGTAACTGCTGTCTTCCAGTAGCCAGCCATTCCATGTTCCTTTTTTCCTGGGCCAGCCAGTTGGTTTTCCATTCTTTTACCAGGTTGGGTGGTTCTCCCCGCCCTCCCCCCATGGGCCAAGATAGGGAGGTTGTTGTTACCATTAGCTTTTATTTTTGGACATAGAAAGTACCAGAAGGATTCACAGAGACTCCCTTGGATTCCAGACATAATCTACTCTAACTCCACTGAGTAGGAGCAACTCAGTCCCCTCCTTGTAATCCAGATCAACTGTCTCAACCAGGACAGGTCTTTACCCTTGTTTGCCTTTGGATTCAGGGGTTCTAGGAGTACAAAATAGCCAGTGTTAGTCTCAACCACCAATTTAATGAAATCAGGGTCGTGTCCCCTACTTGGAACTAAATCCTCCAACCCAGCATAAACCGAGTAAAGGACTTTAAATCAAACATTCCGTGAGTAGGATATTAGGTGTAATGGTTAGAGGAGTCACTCCCACTTCCATCCCTTGATTCTCAGGCTGTGATTTCAAGCCTGTGGGAGCTAAACATCGATATGTTGTTGCTGATTCAAAGCATATGTTACCTCCTGGGAGATAGCTCCCAATCTTTTTTGTTTTACTTCTCTCGCAACTGGTCGTAACTAAAACTTTAGTCAGGCTTTCCTTTCTTCCATTAGACCAACTGCTTCTGGGTGATGAAGTATGTGGTTAGAGCAGTGAATTCCATGGGCATGCAGTCATTGCCACACTTTTTTCTCTGTGCCCTGAGCTTTTGGTAGAAGCGATGATTTGTGGGCCATCATGATGGCGAATAAAGCATTCCATGTGTGCACAGATGGTGGTGCTGGCAGAAGTATTGGCAAGGAAGGCAAATCGATATCTAGAAAACATGCTGCTCAAGCGAAGAGAGCACACTACTCCATGGGTGACAGAAGGGATCCAGTGTAATTAACCTGCCACCAGGTGGCTGGTGTGTCCCCTGGGAGAATGTTGCCATATTGGAGACTTAGCATTGGTTTCTGCTATTAGTAACAGAATTTAGGCTTTAGTTTTACATTTAGAGTTTAGTTTAGGCACTCAGCAGTGGCAGTTGCTGGATTGGCTGGATCAGGAAAGCTAGCTTTTTTCTTTTTTCTTTTCCTTAAATTTAAACTCAATTAGCCAACATATAGTACATCGTTGGTCTGAGATGTAGCGTTCAATAATTTATCACTTGCGTCTAACACCCAGTGCTCATCACATCACATGCCCTCCTTAATGCCCATCACCCAATTACCCGATTCCACCCCCCTCCCAACCTCTCCTCGCGCAATCTTCAGGTTGTTTCCCAAAGTTAAGAGTCTCCCATGGTTGGGAAACTGTACTCCATAGGTAGGGCCACTATGATTATTATTTGCTCAAGCCACTTTCTCAGATGGAAAGCCCAACAGGAAGTCACTGCAAAAGTGGCTGAGTTAACTGACTCTTGCCACACTGCCTTGATTTAGCTCCAAGCCTTGCTCCCAAATGGGTTCAAAAATAGCACTTTCAGATTATATTGCAATGGAATAGCCCAAGAGTGCTTACAGAAGATAAACAGCTGCCAAACTGGCCAGAGATGGGCCATCTTCCTTTCTAAATTTATAGCACTGTGATCTCTTGCCTCACGGAGCAGGGGATGAGCCAACCACGTATTCTCTTCCCCAGGTTAAACAACAGTGACAGCTAGGACAGCTGCAGCAGCAGCAAGAAGACCTAAAATGCATGGTGTGTTCACTGTGTACCAGCCGCTATGCTAGATATTTTCCATGCATTATCTCGTCTTGCTTTTCTTCCGGGGTTCAACTTTGTGGTTCTTTCATATTCAGTCATCCTATGGGAGCAGATTGAAGTGTGACCCTTTAAATGGTACTGCAGGGATATTCACACAATACAGGCATTCATTACCTAAATGCTAAGTTCCCCTGTGGGTGGGCATGCATACGGGTGCAGCAACTGTGGAGAATAGTACAAAAAATAATACAAAAAGTTAAAACTAGAACTACCCTATGGTCCAGGAATTGTGCTACGGAGTATTTACCTCCAAAAAACAAAAACACCCCGTATGTTTATAGCACCATTATTTACAATGGCCAAATTACGGAAGCAGTTCAAGTGTCCCTCTATAGATGATAGGATAAAGAAGGTGTGGGGTATACATACAATGGACAATGATTCCATTCCATTCCGTTCCATTCCATAAAAAAGAATGAAATCTTGGGATGCCTGGGTGGCTCAGTTGATTGTCTGCTCTCAGCTCAGGTCATGATCTCCGGGTCCTGGGATCAAGCCCCACATTGGGCTCTCTGCTCGGCAAAGAGCCTGCTTCCCCACCTCTCTCTGCCAATTAGTGATTTCTCTCTATCTGTGTCAAATGCATAAAATCTTAAAAAAAAAACAAACCAAAATCTTGACATTTACGAACACATGGATGGACCTACAGAGTATAATGCTAAGTGATATCAGTCTTCCTAAGTGGAACTTAAGAAACAAAACAAATGAACAAAGGAAAAGAGAGAGAGAGAGAGAGAGGTCAAGAAAGAAACTATTGAGAACGCACTGATGGTTACGGAGAGGGAAAGTGGGTGGGGAGATGGGTGAAACAGGTGATAGGGACCAAGGAAGACACTTGTCGTGAGGAGTGCCGGGTAAAGTAGGGAAATGTTGAATCACTGTATTGTACATCTGAATCTAATATAACACTGTATGTTAACTATCCTGTAATTAAAATGAAAAAAAAAAAAAACAACAACCCAAAACCAAAATGTTAAGTGCTATGTAGGTGTTATACTTTTAGTGTTCTCTTTCCCTGGGAGACAAGCTATCTGAAGACAGAAATCAATCACTGACTTTCAGACAAATCAGTTTGCTGCAAGTATTGTCTACATATAACTCAGGGCAAAAGCAGTATCTCACAGTTTGCAATTTAGGAAATTATCTTGCACTTGTCTTTTGGCTTCTAGATTACCATAAACCAAAAGAAAATAACCTCACAAATGTTGCAACAGAAAGCTCAAAGGCACTGTGATTTGGTGTTAAGATGGAGAAATTTTCTACGAATTTTGGTAACTAAATATTTGGCTTTCTGAATCAATAACAAAACACAATTTCAGAATGTTTGACAGATCTCTTCCTGGAGAAAAACTCTAGAAGAGTAGCAACTCACACCGACCTGTGCTCAGGTTTGCTGTCAATGGTTTCCCATGTTAAAGAGATGGTCATCCAGTGTTGGGGAAAGCCCTGGCTTTGGAGTCAGACAGATATTTTATGACTTTGGGGGAGCTATAGAATTTTGAAGGACTCAGGAAAATGAAGATAGTGAAAAGATAATGGGAAGAACAAAGGCAGTGTGTCCGATAGACAGTTGATGCTGTGTAATAGTATCTGCACGCTCCTTCTGTAACATTGAAGTGGCCTTTCCAAGAGATCAAGGTGAACATCACAGAGTAATAAGACATATCAATATCATGAAGCCCTTGATATGATATCCTCTTGCCAAAAACACATAACTTTACTCCAACTGCAAGAAATATCAGAGAAGCCCAAAGGATGGGTACGCTTTAGAATATCTCATCACTACTTTTCAAAAGTTTCAAGGTCACAAAAGGCAAGGAAAAACTAAGAAACTGTTACAGATTGAAGGTAGACCAAGGGGAAGAAATAACTACGTACAAAGTTGGATTTTGGTTAAGATCCTGAAATAGAGTAAGTACATTAGGGTACTGACTGGTACAGCTTGAAGAAGTTCTGCAGTTTGGTTAATAATATACTAATGCTAATTTCCTGTTGTCCAGAATTGTGTTATGGTTGCATGTCAACACTAGGCAAAGTGGGTAAGGGATACCAGGAGACTCTGTATTATTTCTGAACCTTTATGTAAGTCTAAAATTAGTTTAGAGTATGGGGCACCTGGGTGGCTCAGTGGGTTAAGGCCTCTGCCTTCGGCGCAGGTCATGATCTCAGGGTCCTGGGATTGAGCCCCACATCAGGCTCTCTGCTCAGTGGGGAGCCTGCTTCCTCCTCTCTCTGCCTGCCTCTCTGTCTACTTGTGATCTCTATCAGTCAAATAAATGGATAAATAATTAAAATCTTTAAAATAGTTAGTTTAGAGTAAAAGACCATAGATCCAATAATTTGTTGGCGTTAAATAAATACATGTATGACGTGTGTTAATTGTTTTATATTAGTTCCCCCAAATTGTGAAGAAGTTTATTTTTTTTTTTTTAAGATTTTTGTATTTATTTGGCAGAGAGAGAGAGAGAGAGAGAGCAAGCAAGCAAGCACAAGCAGGAGGAGGGGCAGAGGGAGAGGGAGAGGGAGAAGCAGGCTCCTCACTGAGTGGGGAGCTCAAAGCAGGGTGGGGCTTGATCCCAGGACCCCAAGATCACCACCAGAGCCCAAGGCAGTTGGCCAGCTAAGTGAGCCCCCCAGGCGTCCTGTGAAGAAGTTTCAAAAACAAGCTTTCTTCTCCAAGGACTAAATGCATGTTCTCTTTCACACCCTTGCATACACATATATACAAACACACATATGTTTGCAGGACAATTTGGAAACACATTTCAAAACCTTTAAAATATGCATACATTCTGACTCTGCTATCCCACATCTAGAAATTCATCCCAAGGAGATCATACTATTCTTTTATAATAGGTGCTCAAAAAATATTAGTTAAATAATTGAATGGATTGAAATATATAAATGAAGATGTCTTTCACAGGGTTGTCTATCACAATAGAAAGAAGGAACAGTTTCAATCTATGTCAAGAAGGAATTGATTAAATAATGGTAGCCTCCATACAATGGAATAGCTTTTAATTGTTAGAGATGTTGATGCAGAGATTTACCGATATGGGAAGATGCTTAGAATGTATCACTAACTGAAAAAAATTGAGGTTACAAAATACTCTCCGTTTTGTTAAGAAAAATATGCTTTATATATAGAAAAGCATATGTATCCAAGTGTTTTCAGTGATTGTCTCTGGGTGACGGCTTTCTGCATGTGTAACTGGGTTAAGATGAAAGTTTCAGGCCAGACGAGAAATTCGCAACAGAAATTATAATAGATATGAAAGTGCCAAAGAAGGCAGCGCAAGCATCACAAATGTGATTTTAAAGGAAACGAGTCCATCTTGTTCCAGGACTTGTTCTAGGACTCCTGGACCCCCTCAGCCATGTCAAGGCTTTTATAAAAAGGCATCAGAGAGAGGACTTAGTAAAGGAGATTGCAGAAGAAATTTCTCTGTAGAGGGCCACCGCCGAGAACTATGTGGCATCACCGCCTTTAGAGGTGGGCTGGCAGGGAGCCATGCACCTTGGAAGTCTGAACTGTGTGGCCTGCTGTTGGGAGGTCCAGGGACTGGAGTCTGACTCTTGGTGAGAAACCTTCAGAAGCCTGAGGACTGAAGTCCAACTGCTGCTCAAGAAATGAAAAGGACAGGGTTCCTGGATGGCTCCGTGGGTTAAGCATTGGCTCAGGTCATGGTCCCTGGGTCCTGTGATTGAGCCCCCTGTCAGTCTCCCTGCTCAGCAGGGAGTCTGCTTCTCCCTCTCTCTGTTGCTCCCCCTGCTTGTGTTCTCTCTCTCTGTGTCAAATAAATAAATGTTAAAAAAAAAAAAATGAAAAGGAGGGTTAAGGAAGGGCCAAGGATCACCCTCGTTTCCAGAACCAAGAGGGAGCGTCTGTATTTCGATGGCCCAGATTTCCAGTTCGTGGTTGTCATGTATGTATGTAAATAGGAGTATTCCCTGGGCGGGAGGGGCAGCAACAGAGGTGTAAAGGAAACATCCAAGGTCTAAGGGAGAAATCAGAGGTATCCCGTAGTCAAGGAAACTCAGTACAGTGGAGACCAGCAGGGAAACTGCAGAGAATCTCACATGTCCCAGGAGACAGCTGTGAACATCTTTGAGATCAAGAGCACAACGAATGACAGCTTCAGGTGTTATAAGATCACATACGAGCATCTTTCCCCTGTCCTCCTCTCTCCTCACATCCAGCTGGTCTAAAGGAGTCAGTGTAACCCGTGGGGATTATCATATGCATTTATCCAAAGAGTGACAACAGGCCAAAGCTCAAATTGAATATCAGAATTTCCTGAAAGATCAAATATAATTTGAGGTCCCAGTCAGGAGCTTGGGTATTCAAATGTTTGTTGGTCCTTTTCTTGTCAATTACCTCAGGTTATGTTAGTACTAAGGGTAGTGTGACATAAGACGATCTGTTCCTTTGGGAAAGTATAGGCATAGCATCTCTCCAGGAGCAGTTAAATTTTGGCAAGAATCCATGGTGTGTACAGAAATGGAGGCTAACAGCTACTTGCACTTTATTTTCATGAGACTAGAGCAAACAAAGATTAATTACAGAGGGAGTTCCTATCCTATTGGAGAGATCTACAGAGATAAATAGAAATAATTCAAATCTACGAATTAGTTTTTCACCAATACTGTGCTCGCTCAAGGGGGAAGATAAAAGCATCAGAATTTCATTGCTGAAGAGATGACACGTTTATTTGGGAAACACGGTGATCGTTTTGTTGGGACTACCCTTCTCTTCCTTCTCTCCTAATTCCCATTTAGCTGTCTCCACTATGTTTTGACTATGTTTTCATGATGACTGTGCTCTCATCCACCCGATGGTCCTTCAACAGCTGTACTAACATCCATCTATACAAAACTCACTCCACTGCTGTTCCAAGCAGCACACTCCCTGTGTGTCCTGGAGGCTTCCCCCTCCCCCATGGTTCAGTAGGTCCCTCCCAGGAGGTGAGTGGACTTATTTGAACCAAGGAAGGAAATGGCAACCATATTTCTTTCGAGGCGTGCTCTCACGTTCCACAGTGGAAATGCAATTGCACTAACTTCTTCCAATACAAAGATGGAAAATCCTTGTACTACTTCTCCCCGTCACCGCCCACCCCCCCAATCCAGCTCCAGCACTGGAAGAGCATGGTCAGAAAGCAGGATTCTCCACTCCATTAACTGCTGGATTAATGTTAATGCACACTCCCTTCCTTCTACAAAGGTGGTGACTAATGCCCACTGCCCAGGGAATTACTTGCATGTGGAAGGCTGCTGTCATTTACAAGCACGTGCTTGTTCCTGTCATTAAGTTCGAAAGTGTTCATTGCATGTGCTCTTAAACCTGTTTGTGCCACTTTCCTTTGTCATAGCAATTACACAATTTAATAAGGAAGAAATTGCTGTTTTAAAGACTGGGTGCTTTGGCAAAATGCTTATAAGGCAAGTTTCTCAAACGTTGCTGTCAAAAATTGTGTGTGAGGGGGTCACGACTCCAAAAGATCCAGGAGTTTTGTTAAAACTAGATGCATTCTGTACCTTGAATGAATTTGTAAGTGGCTTCAAATTCTCATTCCTCTTGGGACTAAACTGAACTAGAATCTTCAAAGTGCTAAGGAAGGCCATCTGAAATCTAACTGGTAGACTCCTGCTAAAATAATATAGAACCCATGGTTCTATATGGGAAGACCTGATAAGTGCATATATATTGATCTGTTATTATCTCTTGATTTATTTATACTTTTTTAGAGGGGGAGGGGCAGAGGGAGAGAGAATTCCAAGCAGGCTCCATGCGGCTCGATCCCATGACCCTGAGATCATGACCTGAGCCAAAATCAAGAGTTGGACACTTAAATGACTGAGCCATCCAGGTGCTCCTGACATGTTATTATTTTAAGCTGTTTACTAAAAATAGGTATTATTATTTTTATGATTCTTTCCTTTAACTGACTTTTTCAATTTAACCACTAACTCCCAATACTGAATGAATTGGAGAAACGCTACCCTGACTTAGAGCAGGGATTGGCAAACCACAGCCTGCGGGCCAAATCCAGCCCACTGCCTGTTTTCAGGGGACCCATGCGCTAGGAATATTTTTACATTCCTAAATGGGCAAGAAATACTAAAAGGAAAATTTTTTGAGATGGGGATATTTATATAAAATTCAAATTTCTGTGTCTGTTAATAAGGTTTTCATGAAATGGACATAGCCATTCTTTTTTTTTTTTTTAAGATTTTATTTATTTACTTGATGGAGAGATTGAGAGCACAAGCAGGCAGAGTGGCAGACAGAGGTCTCAGCTTCTCAGCAGGCAGAGGGAGAAGCAGATTCTCCACTGAGCAGGAAGCCCCACACGGGGCTCTATCCCGGGATTCTGGAATCATGACCAGAGCCGGAGGCAGGCCCGTAACCGACGGAGCCACCCCGGCATCCCATGACTTGGCCTTTCTTTCAAGTATTGGATATGGCTGATTTCAAGCTGCAAGGGCAGAACAGAGTAGTTGCAACCGAGACAGTATATGGTTCATAAACTGAAAATATTTACGATCTGTCGTTTTCAGAAAAAGTTTGCTGACCTCCGTCCTGGGGCATTATTCAGCGCCATTCTTTCTTCGGCCCCTCCGTTTTCCTGTGGTATGGTGGGAGGCCCTTAAGGCTGCTTTCGCCCCTCAAGGCTGTCTGGATTAATGTTGCCTTTCTCTGCGCTAGGATTCACACTAGGACAAAATGTTCTTCTTGGCAATCAGACATTTTTCTGTGTTGGAACTGAGTGAAAAGAATCCAGAGTGACCTTTTAATGAACATTATTTACTCACAGGAACGCTTTATTTAAGTACAGACAACTCTGAGTTCATCTCTTCTCTTCTGCTTCCTTTGGGCCAGGTTGTCTGAAAGAACAAAGCAATTCTTTTGCTTTGTTTCTATTCTGAAGGAATGATGTAGGTGAATGACCTGGAGAAAATTGATTTTTTTTTTCTGCTTATGCATCTTGGTTTGATTTTCCTTTCGGAGTTGACAGATAATCCTCTTTTCCAATTTACTGGAAAATACTGGTATTCAGAGTTAGGTATTGGACAGCCAAATATCTTATGTAAAAGGGAAGAAATAAATTAAAAGCCCTATGGATTTACCACCCCACCCCACCCCCCGCTTTTTGGCAGGAAGCAGTCAGAGACAAAAGAGAACATAGGGAGGATCTAGGATTGCACGTTTTTTGGTTTTGTTTTTGTTTTAGGCAAGGAAATTCCTAATTCGCTATTAAAAATCGTTCCGGGGGACTTCATCACTGTTCTGGTGGAAGAGGGCTAGGATAATACTGGGTAATCAGCTTCTGGTGTAACTGGAAGTTTTGACTGAGGAACCAAGGTACAACATAGCTGTTTCGACTGCATTCCGTAGACACAGAGCCCAGGCAAGGTAGTTTTATGTAAAAGAACCTCGAGAGGGCGCCTGGGAGGCTCAGTCCGTTAAGCGTCTTGCCTTCCGCCCAGGTCAAGATCTCGGGGTCCTGGAATCAAGCCCCATATCGGGGTTCCTGCTCCGCAAGGGAGTCTGCTTCTCCCTCTCCCTCTGCTGTTCCCCCTGCTTGTGCCCCCCCTCTCTAATTAATAAGTAAAATCTTAAAAAAAAAAAAAAGAATGCTGAGAGAGGACAAATCTGTAAAGGAGTGGAGAAAGCAGGAAAAGAAAAGGGAAGGATTAAGCAAGAAAGTGGTTTCAGGTGAAGCCTAGCCTTGGCTTGAATTTCAGGGGAGCTCTGGGGCATGCGTGGTAGCTCAGGGTCTGTTTCCCTGAGGCAGGGAAATCTGTCCCTGTCATCAAACAGTCCTGAGGCATGTCCAGCACCTCCAGCAAGGCCACGCCTACAGGCCAAGGGCAGTCTTCCTCAGAGGGATTCAAAGCCGCTGGTCAAGGAAACCCAGGGACCCGGTGCCAGAGGCTATGGGATCAGACTCTGAATCCTGAGGTGAGGGCCACCATCACACAGCTCTTGCAAAGAGTGAACAATACCCAAGTTCTCAGCCTCACCAGGGCTTAAAGGTCTTTACCTGCAAGAGAGAGCCCGCAAGATACTTTTTTATTTTTTTTAGGTTTTAAGAAACTTATTTTTAAAAAGTTAACATGTGCATAAAAGGAAATTGAAAAATACAAGAAACAAAGAACAAAGTCATCCATAATCACAAGCAGTTTACAGTTTGACTTCTAGGTCCCATGTGTGTATCTACAAAAGTAAGCATTTTAATGCAATTAAGATCATAGTTATGTATCATGCTTTTTTTTTTTAAAAGAATTTATTTATTTATTTGACAGAGAAAGATCACAAGTAGGCAGAGAGGCAGGCAGAGAGAGAGAGGAGGAAGCAGGCTCCCCGCTGAGCAGAGAGCCCGATGCGGGGCTCGATCCCAGGACCCTGGGATCATGACCTGAGCCGAAGGCAGTGGCTTAACCCACTGAGCGACCCAGGCGCCCCTGTATCATGCTTTTTTACACACCATGAATATTTACCATTTCAAAGTCCTCAAACTATGAGTATTTCCATAACCAAGAATACACTACACCAACTCCATCTGAAAGAAAAAAGTGTAATCCTACCTTTCTAGGAGACAAAGATTTCAGAAAAGACAAAAATGGCAACAGTCCTCTAGATAAAGATACCGGCAGGGTTACCATTAAAATTCTGCATTCCCTTAATGTTCAATTAAAACAGACATAAGAGTACACAGTGTATAATGCTTCTAAAAGAATTCATTATCCAATCTATACCATTCAAATATTAGCAACGGGGTATGTTTCCATTGAATCACTTAATGTATTCCTATAGTACAGCCAAAGAGACACACACACATGAACAGTTATTACAATGTAAGTCTGAGCACATCCGCGTACAGCTCTCCCTCTATACTGCCTCCTGCCCCTCTGCTGCCAACCTATTAAGTCCTCACATTTCTGAGACGGCGTAACAATTCCATGTCCAAGCTGCTTCTCTCCTATCAATGATAGCAAAAAGAAACTTATAAATTAGTTGATTCACTAGCTGTACATTTTATCATTTATACATGTCACCTCAGGACCTCCAAAAAGCTTAGATGTTACAAAATAAAGACATTTGTCCAAAATAAACACAGGTACTTCATCAAAATGCACATCCAGACCTATGGTTATAACCTAAAACGGTCTTCTATATGTGGAGAGAACTAGCAAAAAGCCCCTCCCTTCACCCCTCCTCTGCTCCCTCCACCATTTTAATGGCCAAGCATAGGACTACATCTAGCTCTAAGACCGGACTGACAGACACTCCCAGAACAGTCCTTCCTAAAAACTAACAAAAGGACATTCATAAAGGGAGTATTTGACTACCTCTACTTTTAATATACTTTGGGTATTAGGACTTGTTTATCCTTTGATACACAGCAACATTAACTAAAATGCACATACAGAACTTTAAAAAGACTCACGGGCACAGAACCCTTTGCTCCTCACTTCCTTCCCTGCCCCAGTCCCCATCCCCTAGTGAACCCAGTGAACGGTGAGCATACTCTCCAAGACAACAAGTTTAACAAATCCATTCCCAAAATATAAACATTCCGGTAAATTAACAATAAAGGGTGTTGCTACTCTACTCCTAACATGAAGAGGAAGGGTTCTAAGCCAGAATATTCTTTCAGTGCTACTATGTATGTAGTGGGCAAATTTTAAATAAATCCGCAAGGTACTTTTATTTTCTTACACAACGGATCAGACCCAGGAGGGAACAAGAAACTTTAAACGAAGATTGAAGGGTTCATTATTATATGGGATTGAACACTGATTGCAGACTGTGTTCTGAGATTCAAAGTGACCACAGACTTTGTATTACCGACGGATAAATAGGAAAGTAATTGCATTTTGCTGTTTGAATCCTGGGGCAAGCGAAGAGAGAACCCCACCTGGGGGAATTTAAAGAGGGCAATGGGAAACTAAGAAGCGCACTTGCTTTATTGAGAGCATCCTGCAAGTCTCCGGGACACAGGGTTATCACTTGATGTAGAAGACTTTCAGATTCGCTACTTAAAATGTGTGGCCGAGAATTGTATCTGAAATCGTATCTGGAATTGAATGAAACGGTCTAATCTGAGGAAAATGTTTTTCATGTATTTCTTGCAAGTTTGCATCTTGGCATCCTCTTCTGATTTTAAAACATCAAATTTAGAGATACACAGGTAGAGAGGGGCAGAAGGAAGAAGTGCTGCTGGCAGTTTTCTAGGCCCTAATTTTGACCTTCAGTTGGCTCCAAGAAGTAACACGGGTATTGGTCTAAGAAATTTACGCTTAGCGGTCTTGAATGGTCTGTAAACTTAACAACTTGTAACTTACAACGTCTGTAACCACATCTTTTTACATGGGAGGGTCTTAGAAGCAGTGATCTAGTTCTCTGTGGGCTGGATGAAAGAACTGAGAATACTTCAAGCATCTAGCGGGAAGCTTTGGTTTCAGGGTAATCACAATTGTTTTTAGTCTGTCTTTATCTGTGGTGGCTTTGGGGGAGTGTTGGTTAATGGAAATCCTCAGGGGGGACTTCCCAAGCCACTTGGGATGTTGCCACTGTAGGATGAGGTATCATTTACTGTCTTTTCACAGATGAGGAATAGGAGACTGAGAAGTTTAAAGCAGTGGCCAAAGATCACACAGTGACCAAGTGGCAAAGCCTGGGAGCCTAGCTCATTGGCTGCCAAAGATCTTGCTCCTTTAATCTGTCCCAGCACGGTGGAAAAAGACCTAGCTTTGAGGAGACGTCGCTTTGAATGTGTCTGCTGTGTGCATCATGGAAGGAAGCTTTTGTTTGGGAAGATCTGAAAGGCTTCGGAGGAAGGTTATTTGTTTCTGCTCATGTAATGCAATTAGCCTGTTGAATGTGAGATGAGAATAAAATGTTTTTCTCTGCTCAGTCTATCCATTTTAAAAGAGAACCAAATCTACCGATGCTGACACTAATGTGCGTGGGGAAGCTCACCAGAAATGAAAACACTAATTTATCTCAGTCTAGTTATTACTTTGGCTCTTTCCTTCCCTCGGAGTGTAAATTGCTAAGAACGTGAGACTGTGTCCTGAATGGAGGTATCATTTTGCTTAATTAAATAATGTTCTCCAAGGCATGGAGTTGTAATTATTTCCTCCCTTTTCTTATGCCCATTATTTGAAATTTTCACATCTATTTATAAAACATGGTAGGTTTTTCTTCCTCTCACTGCTGCTGCTAGCATGGTAGATATATCTTGTTCTTTTGATTTTCACCATATTGGAGCAGATTTTCATTAAACTTCATGGCAATTACTTGTACAACATCTACAGGAATCATCTTTTCTCTGTAAATGGCAAGATTCTCATCTTGGGCAATTTTCTCTAGAAGAGATTTTGATCATGTAATTTAAAAATTCTATAAAATAAAGAGAGAAAATTATTATAAAGCCTTAAAAAAACCCAAGCAGCTGGTTTCATTATCATTTTTCTTCCTGCATGTCTGTTGATGTAAATAGTAAGCTTTTGCATTCAAGCAAGTAATAGTTTTATATACAAGGTTCGTCAGAGAAACTAAAGACAATAGTGTCACTGGCATGGGTATATTCACCTGTAAGTCCCCGAAGGGGTAGGAGCTCCTCATCAACCCTCCACAGATATTTTATTCCACTTGAGATAAACTCCTTTGAACAAATTCAACATCACAATTTTGGGCCATGAGATCCCTTCTATTAAGCTTCTTACAAAGCATCAAAGTTATTTCTTCAGGTAGAAAATACAAAAATAATACCTAATAAGGGTAGTAGACACTGATGTCTGAGCCTCTGCCAAGTGTTTCATGTGCACGATTCAACTGCTTACTTACGGTTTTAAAACCCCCTAACTAAGGTACAATTGACACGTGAAGAGGTGTATTTAATGTACGCCACTTGATGAGTCTGGGCATAAGTACACACCCAGAAAGCCATCATCACCATCAAGGACAGAAACGTAGCCATCACTTTCCAAAGTTTCTCTCTCTCTCTCTCTCTCTCTCACACACACACACACACACCCTCCCCTTGCAAGGCAAGACCACTGGAGTATTTTCAGCAGTAGCAATTCCTTTCAAAGAAATTACATTTACGTTTCTCTGAGAAAATGCCCACGAAAGTCTTTTTCTCTGCTCCATAATGCAATTTTAAGATGCCCCGTTGCTCTAGAAATCTATGCTAGCCTGCACACCAAATGACCAAAGTGGGGAGGGAGGGGCAATAGAGAAGAGAAATGGTCTTCTTATCAGGAAAGATTGCTCACCGTGAAAGGACTGGCTCTTCCAAAGCCAAGAGTAATTTCTTTCACTCTCAGAATGGCTCTCAGCCAACACCACTGATTATACCTTAATGCACAATATAGACTAGCTAATAAAGACATCTGGGAAGTAACTAGGTTATAGGAAGGTGTTAAGAGCTTGTAAGTAAAGGAAACCCAAGAGCTTTGGGGCAGAAGGTGTAAGATAGATGGGAGAGAGGTTCGAAGGGGATCATCTTGCCAACCAGACTTCCAAATGACCTTAAACAGAAAGCAGGTAGACTAGTGAAAATAGAGCGCCACCTACAGGAAGTACCTGCAAAATCGGAATCGGAGTTGACCCGCAACACGTCTGCCGAAGCCCGTCGCTTGGAACAGGGGCGGACAAGCTATAGCCTACGGGCCGAATCTGGTTTGCCATCAGTATGGGCCACAAGCCAAGAATGGCTTTATATTTGTAAGCGGTTAAAAACACCAAAAAGGGTAACATTTTGTAACACGTGAAAAATAGATGAAACTCACGTTTTGGCGTCCATTAGTAAAGTCTTGTTGGAACAAGCCACACTCATCTGTTTCCGTGTGGTCCGGGGCTATTTTTGCGCGGCGCTGGTAGAGCGGAGTATCTGAGCCAGAGACCGGAGTATCTGAGCCAGAGACCGGAGTATCTGAGCCAGAGACCGTAAGGACGATGGCGGCTGAAAGACTGTCCCTTACAGAGAATCCTTGTCTGCTCCTGACTTAGAACTTCAGTTTACTTTGCTATGTTTTTGTATTAGAGCTGCAGCAGGGTTTCTTTCCTACTGATACATGTCCTTAATAAAATAAATCTTATAACAATATATTTATTATATTCTAACAATAGCTCTTACACTTTTCCCGATTTTGCTGCAACACATCCTTATTATTAAATGGGTCTTGTCTTGTAAGCAGCTCATCATCTGAGAGCCATCTATCTGGCAATGAGTAATCAGCACTGTTCATTAATTTAAGTAACATTCCAATCTTGTTGAATTTCCCTTCAAATCGTTTTCAATTTAATAAAACCAAACTGTACCTAACAGGGAATTAAATGTCTATACTTGACTCACATGTCGAAGCTGACTTTCTTATCCAGACTCTTATTAGAATGTGCTGGAGTTGTTTTTCTTAAGCCAGCAAGGGGATATATGTAATGAGACTCCTCCGAATGGATCACTGGCTCATTGGTGGGGGGTCAGGAAAACGGGGAAACCCTGGGCTCCATTCTGAGGATGCAGCAATCAAAAGAGCTTAGCCTTGTTTGTGGCCATCACTGCCCTTGAATGTTTTCATCTTTCCCAGCTTGTGGGGACAAAGATAGTTTGATTAATATTAAAAACAAATACGGATCTATGAATATTAATACAGAATTCCCCCAGGGCTTCCGGTTTCCATCTGCTTATATGGAAGTGCCTGCGCCTTGCGAATGTCTCCTCCTGGGGCGTTCTGGGGATCCTGGGGGCTGCCTTGCAGGTGTCTATTTCTCAGACTCTGGCCTCGCTTGATGTGGCTGCTGGCCAAATGGGGGCTCTGAGGGTACGGGTCCGAATCTGCTAGAGGCTGTGCAGTGGTGTCATTACTCCGGCAAGAGCGTCCTCTGCCGCCTCGGTGTAGCTGAGCTGGACACGTGCTGTCTCTGGGGAGCGCCCCCTCCAACGCTGACCCAGACCTGCGTCACCACTGCTCCCAGGGGACAGAGGTGCAGCTGCTGTTTCTGAGACTCATTCCTTGGATCGTTTGACGTCAGCACTCAAACGGCCCCTTTCCAAGTGGAAAGGAGACTGGGTTTGGGGCTGTCCCAAAGCAGGGCTGCTTGACAACGAAAGTGTCACAGGGTTTAGGGAACCCGTGGGTCCCATTCACACTCACGGCTTCTCTGCCTTCCTGGGGTCATCATCTCAGGAGGATGAGGAGTTTCCAGAAAAGCTAAAATGACTATCCCCTGCCACCCTCGCACCACACTTCCAAGTTCGGCTGGTTGTTCCAAGTTTGTCTCCATCATCATCAATTTCCTCCTAAGGCACTTGTCAGCCCTCACGGCAATCCAGCCTTTGGGGCCGCAGCAGTGCGTCGAACTTATTTATACATATCTGACCTCAAGTTACAGTCAGGCTGAAGTGTACTTCGCCCCCAATCCCCAGTGTCCAAGTAGATATGCAGAAGCAAGCAAATAAATGTGTGTGTGTGTGTGTGTGTGTGTGTGTGTTTGTGTGTCTGGTCTATCCAACTTTGAAATCTGACCCAGCCAGGGATCCCTTTTACAGACTATTGAAAGATTCTATTGCAAATGGAAGGCTTGATTATGGTCTAGTGTGAGAGAAATTATATATCACTTTTATATAAGTCCTTTACTTTGAGAAAGTTATGTGGATAATAGATGCTTTTATGATGATTTTAACAGGTGCTTTTGAATGGATGAAAAATGCTATATTTAATTCAGTATATTTAAAACCTTTGGTCCATTCACGTAAAAATATTTGTTGTGCATGTACTACGTGCCAGGCACTGGGAGCACCGTGGAGACACCGGAGGTCTCTGCCCTGGCTAGTGGATTGCCTATTCAACAAGTGGGAGAGTATTCAACAAGTGAAGAAATATGTACATAATTTTCAAGTCATGACAATTTTCATAAAGGCAAATGAAGGCAGGGTAAGGGGGTAGAGAGTGACAGTAGGGGAATGCCAGAGTAGAGAGATAGCACGGAGAGAAAAGGTCTCTAGGAGGATAGCACTCTGAAGCCAAGACCCGAAGGAAGAGAGAGAATGAGCTTTGCGCCATTCTTTGAGAAGGTGAAGGGAAGAAGTCATGTGCAAAGACACTAGGTAAGACAGAGAATGGGTGAAGCTAGGCTAGCACAGATGGGCCTTCCTTTAGGACAACCTTCAACTGTAACACACTCTCCTCCCTCTTTCCCTTTGGGAAAGTTTAAGCATGCTGCCTGAAACTAATGCAAAGGACACCCCCCACCCCAAAAACAAACAAATCACCATTTCTGAAGATCTGCTATGTTCCAGAGATTTTTACACAAGCCACTGACAACATCTGAAATGACCCTGGGTGGCAGGCAATTTTATCCTCATTTCAGATTATCCATGTGACCTGCCCAAGACTGTACGACTAGTAAGTGGTCGAACCCAAGTCTGTCGAGCTACAAAGCCGGGGCTACTTCCGTCATTTATAAAGCTCCTAGTCTTCTCCAACCCCTGCCTCTGTCTTCATATTAACTCTCCTGTGCTAGATGGGTTCTGAGGCTCAAATGAAGACCCATTTGGCAGGAATAAGGTGAGTGAAAAAGGAAGGCAGATGGGGCAGGGAGCTGGGCAGGTCTCAGCTGATCGTATCGTTTCCACTAACATCTGGGGGCTTCTTCCTGGGCTCTGACAGTGAGCACACTGATGGAAGTCTCACCAGAAGTAGGGGAAGCTCATCAGCTTCACTGGTCTGTTGGTATCACGGAGTTAAGGGCCTGACAGTAAGCATCTCATGGCCTACAAAGATGATTTCCCTGGAGTGGGCAAGTTATGGTAGAGGAGGGCCCATGCACTTACAGATCCTACAGGCTTTCTGCCTCTATAGATCAGGTTCTCTATGTCATCTACCCCATCACCCTCACTTGGAGTATTTGCAGTAGCCAATAACCGAGAACAATCCACTGTGGCGAGTCCACCAGCAATGTCACCAGCTCACTGTCCTGACCTTGGACCCAAAGCTCTGCAGGCAGAGGGGTGGCTCTCCCACAGAGGACCCTAGACACAGCTGGGGGATGGAACTTTTTCTTCCAGAATCTCTGCAGCAAGATTTTCTGGTTGTGCAGGTCTGGACTCCTCAGGGATCATTGTTGGACGGAATCCAATATTCTCTTTTGTCAATCCAGCTTTGACGGGTGGGGAGGCTTTCCCTAGTGCCTGCCCGAGGACAGGAGTCTGTTCTGTGTTTGTGAAATACCAGTTATGCTGCTGATATCTCAAGTCCTCTGGCTCCAAATGGGAACCCTAATTAGTTATGGACTCATTATTCAATGAATATAATTGTTCACAAATCCAATCATCTATTCATTACTCCTTTCATTCCTTTGCCCTCTGGGCCACCTCATTCAATTATCTAATCCAGAGAATGTAATGTAATAGTTCTCATCATCGGCACATGGCCACACATGGCACTATTAAAAGAAAAAAAAATCACTTCACATGTGTGAAGATGAGTCCAAGGCTGAGTAACTGCTGTGACAAACCCTCCCCAAATTTTATCAGGTTGAATGAGTCAAAATGAAGGAGTCACTTACATCAGAGAGCATCACATGTCTTCTCACTCCAGTGGCTTCCCTGGGAGCCTGCTGTGCAGCTGCTCACTCAGGAACCCAGCTCCTGCCTTGCTGTGGCTCTGTCTTCCTCTCTGTCCTTGGAGTCCTCTCTCTTCAACCAGCTAATAGAGAAAGAAAAGGAAAGGCCATATACATGAGGATTGTGGAGGGTCAGGACGGGGGCTTCTATCGCTTTGTCTCACATTCTTTTGGTCCAGACTCAATCATTTGGCCATGTCACAGGCTGCAAAATGTAGCCCAGCTAGCTATCTTAGAGAAAAGAGAAGTAGGCTGGTGAACAGTTGGCCATCCACTGGGAATCCATGGTCACTAAAATCAACTAGGATGCTGTCTGCCCAGCATCCCATGTCACCCCTGCCAGCTCTTTCTCTTATATCAGTTATTTCAAAACTTAGTGTTTCCCAAATCTCTGACTCTGCCATATTTCCCATTATTCTTTTATTATTATTATTATATTGAGTTAGCCAACGTATAGTACACCATCAGTTTTTGATGTAGTATTCTTTTCTAAAAAAAAAATATTTTTTATATTCTTAAGTAATCTCTTCACCCAACATGAGGCTTGAACTTACAACCCTGAGATCAAGAGTCACATGATCTACCTACTGAGCCAGCCAGGCACCCTGCTCATTATTCTCTTTTTAAATAAAATATTTCAGCCATATGGAAAGGTATCAAGAAAAAGTTTACCTGTATATCCGTCACCCACATAGGAGATAAAATATTGCATTGAAGCTGTCTATGTATCCCTGATTCTTTCTCAGGAGGCAATCTTATTTTTTATTTAACAAGGAAAATTTTAACTCCCTCCGTGTCATGCCATCATTAATACAAACATCCCTGCTTTCATCAGCATTTCTTCCTGTTTTCTCTTGCCACGCAAGAGAACAATGTCTCTCCTCTCCCTACTCTACTCCCTCGGCTTGCTCTCTCTCTCTCTCCCCTTCATTGTCGAGACTTTATTCTCTTATCCCATCTCTTTGTGTGTTCAGTTTCTTCCTTCTCATCAGCCTTTAATTATCTTTAACTCTTTTCCAATTTACTTACAAATACAAAAACAAAACCCCACAGCTCTATTTGATGTTGTGACTCCCTCTAGGCTCCCTCTTCTCTTCATGAACATTCTCTGTGAAATGACTGTCCGCTCACGCTTTAATTCCCTGTAATCTGATTCCATCCCACTGCTCCAGGGGACCAATTCTATTGTAGGCCATCATGACCATTCATTCAAGCCAATGGACATTTCTCAGGGTTTATCTTCTTTGACCTCTCGGCACACCTGACTCCCTGGGTCCAGCTCCCTTTCCTTCTTGAAACATTCCCTTTCCTTGGCTTCCTTAGAACTATCTTCTGTTCTATGTCTTTTCATTGTCCAGATCCTAGTACATTTGTCCTCTGTATTCCCTTATATGACAGTATTTCTTACATGTGTTCTTCCTAGACCATCTTCTCTTTTCCTTTTATATATTTTTCTTAAGTGATCTCATTGGCTTTGGATTCTCCCTTTTTTTCTCCCATGTGTCATTTTCTGCCAGATTATTCTCAGCCCCAAGCCCAAATATCTCTCACTGAAACCAACCAACCAATCAATCAACAAACCAACCAAAAAATGAGCAACAGCGTCAACAACAAGAATCTGTCTATAAAGCCCTACTCTGCCATCCACCTACTTTGCTCTCCCTTCTTAGCCACAATTCTTGATAATTATCTAAAAACACCCCTTCACTTCCTCACCTCCCACTTTTACTCAGCTCATTCCAACATACTGGCTTCTGCTCTCATCACTTCCCCATGATGGCTCTTGAGAAGGTTGTTGGTAACTTTCATATTGCTAAACCCAGTGGATATTTTTAGTCATCTTTTCCCTGACCTCTCAGTGGCCTCAAGCCTACAGATGCGTGCTTATTAAATAAACAGATTTATTTATTGGCTTGGGTTCTGACACCACACTTTCCCTTCTACCTCTTTGAGTACCCCATCTAGACTACTCTGTTTGGTTCATCTCAAAATGTCTGTCTTTTAAATACCGAGTTTTTCAAGGTTTGGTCCTAGGAATTTTTTTCCCCTCAAATTTTCCCTGCCCTTGACTTCAGTTACTATTTATATCCTGATGATCCACAGTGTATTAAATGTCAGGTCAGATCTTCCTTCTGAGATCCAAACCTGCATATCCAATGTTCTCCTCCACCTTGCTACAATGGATATTTTAAAGGCTTCTCCAATTCAATACTTCCAAAACCAGTGTCTTTTTTTACTCTCTAAATCTTTTTTAAAAAGAGTTTATTTATTTATCTGAGGGAGTAAGAGTGAGGACAAGTGGTGGGGAGGGACAGAGAGTGAGAGAGAAACAGACTCCCCACTAAGCATGGAGCTAGAAGTGGGACTCAACCCCAGGACCCTGAGGTCATGAGCCAAGCAGAAGGCAGGATACTTAACTGACTGAGCCACCCAGGTGCCCCTCTCTAAGTCTTGATCTAGCTCTCTAGTGTTTCCTGTTTTATTGAATGGCATCATCATCTATTTGGATACATAAACAATTCCCACCAAATCATTCTCAATAATTTCGCCTCCACCTCTCTCTCCCTGTAATTCAACTTGTTGTCCTGGCAGTTTTGTCTCTCAAATATTTTCTTTCTCCCCCTTTAAAAAAATAAATATTTTACTTATTTATTTGTCAGAGAGAGAGATAAAGAGAGAGCGCACAAGCAGGGGGAGCAGCAGGCAGAGGGAGAAGCAGACTCCCCTGCTGAGCAGGGAGCCTGATGTGGGACTCGATCCCAGGACCTTGAGATTATGACCTGAGCTGAAGGCAGAAACTTAACCAAGTGAGCCACCCAGGCATCCCTCAAATATTTTCCAAATTTATTTCTATCCATATCTACCATACCTTATTTCTGTATATCTTGTACCAGTTTTCCTTCTTTCCCTGTGATCCTACCACACTGACTCTAGAGGCCTTAAAACTGGACTCACTGCTTCTGTCCCCCTTTTTGGAACATTCTCTTTTTCTACTCTATCTCTCCCTAAACACCTTGGAAACTCTTCTCTTAATTTTGATCTGAGCTTAAGCATCCTTTTTTCTTTTTTTTCCCCAGGGAACTATTCCGTGATTCTTCGGACTACATCAAGTTTCCTTGGTATATACTTTTATGGTTTACTGTGTCTTTCACAGTACTTAAGACAGTATATTTATATTTGTGTGATTATTGGACCAAGGTTGAATCTTCTTCACTAGATTATGTTGCCTAGTCCGTAGTGCTAACCTCATGTTCTTGGCATATAGTACAGCACATGACACATATTTTAGGTGCTCAGTAAATGTTTAAGTGGTTTTAAGTATTGACTACAGGTTAACAATTCCCCAAACTGTTTCCAACCCAGTTGCTTTCCTGAGATTCAGATCTGTATAATGAACTCTTTACTGGGTATCTCTGGGAATCCCACTGGCATCACAAACTTAACAAATCCCAAACTATGCTTTTATTTCCCCCACCCCCATCCAAACCTTATTCTCCCCTGAGTGTGTGTCTCAGAAAATGCTTCCCCCCATCCTTTCATTTGCCCAAATTGAACACCAGGCATCAGGTCTGGACATTTGTCTCCCTCATCTTTCACTTTGGATGAAGCACTAAGTCCTACTCATTTTATCTATCAGTTATGCTTCCAATCTGTTCATTTCTACCCAGGCTTATGGTCTCTATTCTAATTCAGAATATTATCAACTCTAGTTTAGATCACTACAAATGGCACTTCACTGGCCTCCCTGCTTCTAGTTTGTATTCCTCCTAGTTATTAACCTTTATACACCATAACGTCTAAAATGAAAATATGATCATACCTCTGCTTTAAACCCCTAGATAGTTCCCCATCAGGCTTATAAAACTCTGAAGCATCCACTTCTTTCTTGGCTCTCTATCCTCACCTTTCATTCCTCTCTCTTCTTACTTCATTTTCCATCTATGCTTGATCACTTCTAGTTTATTGAATGGGTCCTACTCTCTTACACCTTACAGATTTTCTGTAATACCAAGTTACTCCTGGTTAACAAATTATTTCAAAGCTTAGTGTTTTATAACAATATTCATTTATTACTTACTATGGCCTATAGGTCAGCTGAGTAATCCCTCTGATCTGGGCCAGATTTATCTATGCTCATTTGTCTTTGCTCATTGAGCAGGCCAGTTGCGGGTGGGTAGCTGGTCTAGAATGATCTAGCAAGGCCTCATGTGTCTCTCTTCCACATGGTTTCTCATCCTCCAGTAGGAATGTCCTGGTTTATTCTCATGGTAGTAACAGAGTTGAAAGAAGGAAAGAAAGAAAGAAAGAAAGAGGAAGGAAGGAAGGGGAGAGGAAGGAAGGAAGAGAGGGAAGGAAAAGAAAGGAAAGGAAAGGAGAAAGAAAGAAAGAAAGAAAGAAATAAAGGAGAAAAGAAAAGAAAAAAGAAAAGAAAAGGAAGAAAAGAAATGCAAGGAGGTTAGGAGGAAGGGAGAGAGGGAGGAAGGAAGGAAGAAAGGAAGACAGGCAGGCAGGCAGGCAGGAAGAGAACAAGCATGTGAGGCCTCCTGATGCCTAGGCATGAAACTGACATACAGTCAATTCTGTTGCATTCTATTAGCCAAAGGAAGTCCGGAGATCATTCCATATTCAACAGGTCGGAAATAGAGTCCATCACTTGGAGGAGTTGCAAACCTACAACACAAAGGGCTGAATGCATAACTGGGTGGAGAATCTGGGCTATTTTTGCCATCAGTCTAGCAGATCTTTTACATTCCTTCTGCAGAGAACACCTGTACCTCAGCCCTTCTCTTTAATAACTCGTAATTATCTCTCTAGTCTCAATTTAGATGTCACTCCTGGGAAGCTTTCTTAGATTGCTTTAGATGTCTCTCCTTTGGACCCCATCATGATAACACGTGCATTAAATGCCTATTGATCTGATTAGAACATAAGTTCTTGAAGACAGAGACTGCATCTTATTTGGTCACCTCTTTTTTTTTTTTTTTGTATTTTTTTTCCCCAATTTATTTATTTTCAGAAAAACAGTATTCATTATTTTTTCACCACACCCAGTGCTCCATGCAAGCTGTGCCCTCTATAATATTATTTGGTCACCTCTTAAAACAGCAGGGGCTATTATACGTAAATTTAAATTTAAAATACACAATAAAAATCAGTCAGGTAAGATCTCAATAAGTAAATTTAAATGTAAAATGCACAATAAAATCAGTCAGTATTCACATGTGCTTCCTTGCCACTTGGGCGTCTGATTGAGAATAACGTATTAGCAAATATTGGCACCAACTCACCTTCCTCCCTTTATTTTCCTTTCTTTTTTCTTCTTCAGTAAAAGCAAGGGAGCAGGATTGGAACTTTACTGTGTGATTCTGCTCATGCAGAGTGGCCCCAAAACACTATATATATATAAGAATAATGAGCATGAATCTACCTCGTTTGTTTTCTTTTTCTTTTTTTTTTTTTTTAATTAAAAATTTTTTTTTTTTAAGATTTTATTTTATTTATTTGAGAGAGAGAGAGACAGTGAGAGAGAGCATGAGCGAGGAGAAGGTCAGAGGGAGAAGCAGACTCCCCATGGAGCTGGGAGCCTGATGTGGGACTCGATCCCGGGACTCCAGGATCACGCCCTGAGCCGGAGGCAGTCGTTTAACCAACTGCGCCACCCAGGCGTCCCTACCTTGTTTGTTTTCATGGGACAGAAGTATGTCTTTCAAGCAATCCCTCCCCTCCCTTTTTAACTGCACTGGTCTCTACTCATCGCCTGTCTGGCAAGAAACAAGAAACATAGCACTGCTTTATCTATAAATTACTTTTTCTCAGGGCTCAGTAATTCTCATCACTAGTCTCGTGTCTTCTGCAAACCATCTATGTCTTGCAACAGAGCTAAATCTGGTGTTCACAGGGCAGTATCAAGAGCAGCGAGGCACAAGACGACTCCAACTTCCTTCTCTCAGCTGCCTTCCTTTTTGCCATCTTATCACATTCATTTCCAAGTTGTTATTGCCTTTTCTTAATTGCCTCTTTCGCTTTTTGATTTACTTTCTTCTTGCTGAAGCTGCTTCTTCACCCACACCTTGCCCCCACCCCGCCGCCCTGCCCCCATGTAGAGATTCTTATATCTTGAGGGAATGGGAACTGACCAATTCTAGTCACATTTCTTTTGCTTTCCCACCCACAGAATTTTGTTCTCTTGCCAACTATCATTGTTTTAAGTATCTGATCCGACAGGAAATGCTAATCCCCCATCTCTATATAATTCATTTTTAATAGCAAGTTGTGATGACATGGGCTGTTCTCTATTTCACATCTTTAAACCCATCAAGGTCAATATCATCCTGTGTCAATATGGCCCCACTCCTCTGGTTCCCATCATTGCCATTGTAACACATTTTCTTCTTTTTTTTTAAGATTTTATTTATTTATTTATTTGACAGAGAGAGATCACAAGTAGGCAGAGAGGCAGGCAGAGAGAGAGAGGAGGAAGCAGGCGGGACTCGATCCCAGGACCCCGAGATCACCACCCGAGCCGAAGGCAGCGGCCTAACCCATTGAGCCACCCCTTTCAAAAAGTGCCCCTGAAGTTAGCTACCATTTATCACAAAAGAGAAGATAAGGAATAAATAATGCAAAAAGTATTCCTCAGAAGTCCCCCCCCACCACCCTGCCAAAGAACATTAGAGTTAGTCAACAAGGGCTCTGATTCAGTAAGATAAGACTTAGGTTCTTAAAGTGACAGGACGAACTCTAAGTGAGCCACCATTCCCAGCCACTGGGAGGTTCAGTATTTGTAAGTCATGCCAAAGTAACACCATTTAGCTTTTTGACAAGTTTGTAAGACTAGGATTTTAGTAAAATGTTTGACAAAGTTTCCTTGGTAGTCTTGAGAACTGTGAGGAAGAATATAGGTAGGATGATACAATGGCTGGATGATTATGTGGATGACTGATCAGTCCTACCTAAAGAAAGTCGATTAATGGGGTTGGCATTTTTTTTTAAAATAAAGTGCCAGGAAGTAATTATGTTAGGTTTTGTAGGCTGACTCAAGTCTGCTGCTATAGCCCAAGAGCAGCCCTAGATACCATACAAAAAATGGGCATGGCTGTTTTCCAATATAACCATATTTATAAAAGAGACATGGGCTGGATTTGGCACACGGCCACAGCTTGTTGCCCCCTGTCTTTGGGTCTAAGCTACCAACAGGCAGGACTACTTCATGTAAGTTTTTGTGACCTATATAGCAGAAGGATTTGAAACCTTCAATCTGCAACTGGACTGTTGCCTTTAATGACTAGACCCCATTGTCTTAGTTAGCTCTCACACCTGCTGACACACCCATGTTCATGCACAGATGCTCAGTCACCATAGAAAGATTTTCCTCATAAAAACGTAAGAAAACATTAGCAGCTGATTAGAAATTAATGCTAAAATGCTAAATGAAGTTCTTAGATTGAAGCAACGACATCACACTTGAATTGTTAATATGGCAATTAGCTCAGCCACCTATGAAGTGCTTGTTAATAAATACTTCATAAAAACTTCTGTTAAATGAGAGCACACAGCAGGTTTATGAAATGTAAGTTTACATGGTCTTGAAAAATGTATTCAATATACTTTTTTTAAAAAAGTCCAGTCATGGTGACTTCTTGAAAGAAATCATGCTGTAGCCAAATTTCAAATATTTTGTCCTTTCTGAAACTAAGGCCCAATCATCTACAAAATGGTTCTCAAAGTGTAGTCTGAAACTAGCAGCATCGAAATCACCAGGAAACATGTTTGAAATATCAGGTCTCAGTCTTAGCCCCAAACTTACTGAATCAGACACTCTGGGGTGGGCGCCGGAAGTCTGGGTTTTAACCAGACTTTCCAATGATTCTGATGTGGCTCAAGCTTAAGCACTAGTGCTTTGCAACACTGAGGATTAATCCCAAGGAAGGCTGAGCTGTGTGACCTACTGTGTGCATGGGGTGGTGGGTCCTACTGCGTGTTTGCATTGGAATCCCCTGGGGTACTTCATAAATACTGAGTTCTACCTGTGTCCCACCCAGAGATTAAGATGTAATGGGTCAGGAGTATGGCCTTGAAATGTTTAAAAAAGTCCCAGGCGACTCTTAACTGGTAGACATGTTTAGTAAACACTATAGTAGAAGAAGCCATACATACCCCAATCCAAACATGGTAGAAAAAACTATCTTGATGGTATGGATTGATGGTATGCTTCTTAGTTGCCTTCAGGTTAGATTTAGCTCCATTTTGGTTGAGAAAAGGGTTTGTTTGCTCTATTTGTCTTTAGGAAAATCCTAGGGTCTTAACACCATCAGCTTTCACATGATCTTTATGATGTTGAGAAGAGTGGTATATAATTATATGTATACACGTATTCTTGTTTTGCATGCAGTAAAATGTAGTTTCTTGTGCTCCATCCATAATCATCAGGGGACTGCAAATCAAAACCACAATGAGATATCACTTTTTACCTGTCAGAGTGGCAAAACCAAAAACATAAGAAATAAGAAGTGTTGGTGAGGATGTGGAGCAAAAGGACTGCTCATGCACTGCTGGTGGGAATGCAACTGGTGCAGCCGCTGCGGAAAATAGTATGGAGGTTCCTCAAAATATTAAAAATAGAAATGCCACATGATCCAGTAATTCTACTATTGGGTAGCTACCTAAAGAATATGAGGACACTAATTCAAAAAGATATATGCACCTCTGTTTGTTGAAACATTATTTGCAATAGCTAAGAAATACATAGAAGCAACCCAAGTGTCCCTCAGTAGACGAATGGATAAAGAAGATGTGGTGTGTGTGTGTGTGTATTTATATATACATGTATATACATAGACTATTACTCAGCCATAAAAAAGAATGAAATCTTGCCATTTGCAACAACATGGATGGACCTAGAGGATATGCTTAGTGAAATAAGTCAGTTAGAGAAAGACAAATACTATATGGTTTTACTCATATTTTATACTCACAAAAAAACCAGACTCTAACATACAGAGAATGAACTGGTTGCCAGAAAGGAGGTGGGTGAGGGGAGGGGTGAAACAGGAGACTGAGATCAAGAGTACCTTTATCTCAATGAACACTGAGAAATGTATAAAATTGTTGAATCATTATATTGTATGCCTGAAACTAATACAACACTATATATTAATTATACTTTAATAAAAAACAAAAATGATAGTTTCTTCTACCCTTATTCACACACACACACACACACATACACTCTGTCTCTCTCTCTCTCTCTCTCTCTCTCTCTCATCTGTTAAGCCAAAAGTCCATGGTGGCAAGTACACCATGCCCTTTGCATTAGTAGATGAAATCCTATGAATGTGGAAATGGTCTAGTTCTAAAGATCATGGGTATGAACTTAAACTAAAAATAAAGAACAAAACTAGGAAAAAAACCCTCAAGAACTTAAGGATTTAAAACTACTATGCCAAAACAACTAAACAGTAAAATCAATGTGCAGAACATCTGAAAATAATGATAATGTTGGTTGGGCATATAGGATATGACCAATATGGCTTCCAGACTGCAAGTCATTTAGTAGACAAGAAAAATAAAATAAATGAATTTAGCGGTCAATTCCAGAAGCAAATAATAAGAAATATAAACCCAAGGAAAGCAGAAGAAATTCATTAATAAATATACAAAGATATTAATAAATGAAAATACTGAAAAAATGGCATGTTTTCTTTACAAATGAGAAAAAATAGATGAACTATAACTAGTTCATAAAAATAGATGAACTATAACTAGAAGAAAAAAAAGATGAAACTCAGCAAACATAATTAGGAATAGGAGCATCACATATAAGAGGAAATAGAAAGGAATTATACAAATACTGTACCTATTTCCAAGCCAATACTTTTTAAGGTTTGGATAAAATGTAAAAATGTCTAGGACTACATAGTTTTTAAGAAAATGATCTGAAGGAAGTAAAACACTTAAATAGATCAATAACTATATAAAAAAAGCAGTTTTTCAAATCCTAAGTTTCAGATATCCCTCAACCATTGAGACAGTTGCAGGGAATAGAAAGAAAAAGGACCGTTTCATCTTTTTACAAAACCAGAAACTAGAGTAATGTCGAGAAGCATATCCGACATTCAAAAAGATTTTTGCAGACTGGAGAGCACGAGAGGGAGGTGGAGAGAGGGAGACGTTGGCGATTTCGCAAGGACTTCATGAAACTGCTCTAATAAAAACTAAATTTTATTCATTGGCTCCAGTGTGAGGCCAGGAAAAGGCTTTGAGCATTCTGGAGTTTTCCACTGTTCAAGGATGAATGGCCTGAGGGAATTATTCCTTTGATTCTAAATTTCTATTGACTGTAAAACCATCATTTAATTATAGACATTTTAAGGATAAAACAAACTATTTTTTTTTATTTTTAAAGCTTTTCATTTATTTATTTGACAGAGAGAGAGAGCACAAACGGTGGGGGGGGGAGTGGCAGGCAGAGGGAGAAGGAGAAGCAGGCTCCCTGCTGAGCAGAGAGCCTGATGTGGGGTTTGATCCCAGGATCCTGAGATCATGACCTGAGCCAAAGGCAGACACTTAACTGAATGAGTCACTCAGGTTCCCACAAGGATAAAACAAACTGTATTTAATGTACCTAAAACAAGAAAATGTGCATTCATGTATTTATATACCATTTTCTCTTCACTATCACAAGGTTGCATCTAAACCTTCTTCACACTGTAGAGGCTCAAAATTCCTGGGGCTCATTTTCAGCATATGATGATGGGCTGCTTTTCAAAATCTCAGCTGCTGGGCTTAACCTCTCCACCAGCTTTAGGATGACATGACAGTCTGGTGGACCAAGCGCACCAAGACTGTGCCTGCATTTCTTACTTGGTTAAACCCGGATCTTTTTTCTTTCTTTCTTTCTTTAAGTCAAACCACGCATCTGCTTAAAGAGATTTGGCTTTCTTTGAAAGTCAGCCAGAAGCTTCAGACTAGAACTGTTTGGTGCCCGGGTGATTGTTCCTTGTCACATGTATATGAGCCACAGCAACCACTCCTGGCTTTTAGAATCCTGTGGTCTTTTCAAAGATTTCTTATTTCCAATGCCTTTGGTGGCGTGTCCTGGTATTCACCAGGAAATCTTATATTTGCACAATGACATCTCTACCTAGCGCAACACAGGAGTGGGACATTTTTTAAAAGCCAGTTTGAAAGACAATTAAGGTCCCCACTGCCCAAATCTTGGGCATTCTACAAAAAACCCATTGTCCAATAAAAAGAACCAGGGCTCTTTGGACAAAGAGTGGACTCTAGAGCTGGGGGCAGGAAATACACAAGACAAGTTTGGAGTATCTTGTAGTGGCAGAAATAAAGTGCTGAAAAGACCCTCCACGATGGGGCGTCTGGGTGGCTCAGTGGGTTAAAGCCTCTGCCTTCGGCTCAGGTCATGATCCCAGGGTCCTGGGATCGAGCCCCGCATCGGGCTCTTTGCTCCGTGGGAGCCTGCTTCCCCCTCTCTCCCTCTGCCTGCCTCTCTGCCTACTTGTGATCTCTGTCAAATAAATAAATAAAATCTTTAAAAAAAAAAAAAAAGACCCTCCGCGATGATGAGGGTATGCCAAAGGGTGCAAGACTCGACTGAAAAAGTTCCCAATGGATAAAGCTGGAAGAGTTTGAGTGACAAAATGAAGTTGTGTAGGATTATAATTCAAGGTATAGAATAAATATCCATGAGTCCACATTGATATAAATAAATATATGAATAAGCAGAGGAAAAGCAACAAATCTCCCATGCAGAAGCATCTCAAATAATTTAGGTAGATGGTCTGCCCTCAGTGAGGTAGAGCATTACCCTCCACTTATGGGTAGTCTGTGCACAGTGACTTCCTTCCCAAAAGTACAATATGGAAAGGGAGAAAAAAGAGTAAGTTTATGGTGGAGACACTGGACGAACACTACCTCGATCAATTGATCAAGGTTAACATCATCACGTTAAGTCATTTTGAGACTGTGAAATTTAATAAAGGGAAACCTCACTTAGGTGGTCTCAGAATGGCTCAGTGGCTTAAAGCCTCTGTCTTCGGCTCAGGTCATGATCTCAGGGTCCTGGGATGGAGCCCCACATCGGGCTCTCTGCTCGGCAGGGAGCCTGCTTCCCTTCCTCTCCCTCTGCCTGCCTCTCTGCCTCCTTGTGATCTCTGTCTCTGTCAAACAAATAAATAAAATCTTAAAAAATAAAAGAATGCTAGAACGGTAGGTTGGTATGTACCACTCAGTGTCAATTACAGGAAGAACTGTCAATTACAGACGTAACAGAAGAATCTTAACAGGTAGGAATCATCCATTTTAGCCCCCAACAGGGAAAGATGTACACTGTATCTCCTATCAGAAACCGACTTCTCCTGCAACTCAGCTAATGAGAAACTGTCATTGCCCTCAACTCTCGTTTTTCTTCAGTAGACACTTGTATGAAACAGAAATGGCCCGCCCCAACCTCCCTTTGTGTATTGGAGTTATTTATGGTTTTGCTGTAGCTTCCTTCTCTTGAACGGCAATTCTCTGCTATTCCCAAATAAACCCATTTTTGCTGGTAAAATAAGCGGTGGTTTTACTTTTAAAGTTCACAATAGCATGTATGATGTGATTAGAAGGGTACTTTATTTACCTTTGTGACCTTCCTCCTCAAAACTCATAACCCTCATCTATAAATGAGACAAACATCAGATAAAATCCAATTGAGGGACAGCAAAAGAGCTGACAAATTCTCCTCAATATTGTCAAGATCAAGAGCAAGGAAATTCTGAGAAATTGTCACAGCTGAGAAGAGTCTAAGGAAACATGACAAACAAATATAATGCAGTATCCTGGATGAATTTCTGGAAAAGAAAAAGGACATTAGGGAAAAACAAAGGAAATCTGATTTGGACTTTAGTTAGTAATAAATGTATCAATATCAATCCGTTAATTGTGATGAATGTATTAAACCAATGTAAGAGGCAAATGAAAGGAGGAAACTCGGGTATATGGAACTCTCTGTATTATATTCCAACTTTACTTTAAATGCAAAACTACTCTAAAGGAAAAAGTTTATTTATAAGACAAAGATGCAAATAGAAGTTAAAATTCAACTATGTGTAGCACTTTCAAAGCAAATATCTCTTTCTCTTTTTTTTTTTTTTTGCTTTAATAAAAGTCTTTATGAACAAGGTTCAGAGAGCTTCTTGGGCAACAAATGACTTTTGCAGAACAACATCGTGGTGAGTTGAGTGTAAATGGCTTAGAAACACGCAGATTAAATTTCCCTGAATCTCTCTTTTTTAAATTAGTTTCAAAGCAAATATCTCAATGGAAGGGGCAATCGGATTAATAGAGTCCTTTAATACTTGTCCAAATTCAAATATTCAGGCAATAACAATGCAGTCAGCATTTTATGTCTCTTCTAACATTATTTTTGAAAATGTATATTGATCTCACAGATACTAAAATCTGAAAAAATTCATTTAGTATTAGGGATAATTAATTTATTTTTGCACTCATTAAGTGTAATTGTAATTGATAACAGAAAATATGTTTATTTTCGTTGTCTCCAATGCTGTGAGCCCCTGGGTCCCATTCATCTCTGTCTCCTCCGCACCCCACAACACAGGCACTCAACTGCATTTGAAATATGCTAGGCTGGATGCTTAATGGCATCAGTTTGTTGATTGATGAATAAGAGTGCCCGGTAATTACAATTACAAAAATGGAGAGGCAATAGTGAAGGGCGCACATTCACACACTCACACATACTCTTTTCTTAGGGCCCTTTATTCATGTAATGAGTTGCAGGTGTGTTCTTTTAGATGCGACATGCTGATGTCAAATTGATTTTCTTAGGATTGTCCTTTTGAATTATTTTTATGCTCGACAAAATAATATTTGAGAACTATTTCACCAAAGGCTTTTGCATTGTATGTTTAAATAAAATACAGTGGGCAAGGAGTGCCAGGGTGGCTCAGTTGGTTGAACATCCGACTCTTGATTTTGGCTCAGGTCAGATCTCAGGGTTGGGGAATTGAGCCCTGTGTTGGGGGCTCTGTGCTCAGGGGCCAGTTCACTTGAAGATTTCTCTTCTCTTTCTGTCCCTTTGCCCCTCCCCCCCAACTCCTGTGCACAGTGTGCATGCTCTCTCTAAAATAAATAAATAAATAAATAAATAAATCTTTTAAAAAACCAACAATGGGCAAAATAATAAATGCAGAAACCTTACATTTTCTTGAAGACTTGTTCAGAGAACAGTCACCACATAGCTGCTAATGTATGTTGGGGGGAACTGCAGTTTCTGGGCACAATGATTCTAAACAATAGGTAAGTCAAAGATAAGTCAAAGATGACCTTAAAATCTCGTGGCAGATTTGAGTTCTGTTAAATTATCAAAGAAGACCTTAATCTTTTCCTGCACATTTTCTCCTTCAGTAATCCCGTATCCAGATATCCACCTTTATCCTACCTGTTAACCCTTCCAAAAGTCCATGATCCACTGGGACAATTACTTCCCTGCATTCAATGACAAATTAATCACACTGGCTTGCATATTCTGAGCCTAAAGTGTGCCTGGAATTTGCCCTCTTCTCTTTTTTCTCCTTTTGTTTGAGCTACCACTCTTCTCTAATGGATTTCCTTTCTTTGACTCTTATTCCTTCTGATCCATTGCTGGCCCAGGAACCAAAGGGATTGTTAGCAAATGCAAATTTGATGATGTCATCCTGAATGACTTCCCGTTGTTCTTGGCATAATGCTGAGAAATCTTTCTATGGCTTCTCTGTAGTGAACCCTGCAGCATGGTGCCTGGGCCCTCTCAGCTCAGGATCTAGGCATCGCTCCTGTTGGCAGCAAAGGGCTCACAGCTGTCTCTCCTGGGGACTCACCCTCAACTAGGGGCGATTATCCTTTGATGACAGGTCAGTGGTGGGATCTCCAAAGGTGTGGCCCCTTGCCTCAATTTCAGACAACACGGAGGGGCCATCCCAGCTCCCCATGTTGTCCTCTACTGGAACTATACTGAGGTTCAGTCTCTCTCTGCTCAACCCTGTTTCACCCCACCTCCTTTAGAGATGCTCTTTTCTAGTTCACACCCTACCAACCTCCCTGTACTCAAATCTGAGAGGCTGTTTCTCAGAAACCCAGCTGAAGACACCACACCACCTCTCTTGTCTCCCTTCTCTCTCTCCATGGAATGGATCACTGCCCCATCGCTGTGGTGATCTGGAGTTCAGTCCTCCATCTGAAACTGACAGAACCAAGGCTCCTCATTTGACAGGTTTATTCTTCCATAAAAGGAGAAGGCCTGGGATGCCTGCATGGCTCAGTTGGTTGAGAGTCTGCTCAGGACGTGATCTTGGGGTCCTGGGATCTAGCCCTGTTCAGTGGGAGTCTGCTTCTCCCTCTCCCTCTGTGCTCTCTCTCTTCCTCACTCTCTCTCAAGTAAATAAATAAAACGTTTAAAAGCTGGAGAAGGCAGTTTTATTTATTTTTTATTTTTACTTAAAAAATTTATTTATTTATTTGAGAGAGAAAGAGAACATGAGCAGGGAGAGGGGAAGAGGGAGAAGGAGAGGGAGAATCTTAAGCTGACTCCCCACTGAGCACAGAGCCTGACCTAGGGCTCTATCCGAGGACCCTGAGATCACAACCTGAGCCTAAGTCAGACACTAAATCGACTGAGCCACCCAGGTGCCCCAAGAAGGCATTTTTAGATCAGAAATTCTCAAACTTTAATATACCTACAAATCACGTTGATTTTGCTAAAATGTCTGTTTGGGTTTTTTGACATTCTGCATTTCTAATATCAGCTCCCAGGTGATCCCAGATGCAGTCTGTGGGCCATGCTTCAGTGTTAAGCTTCCAGAAATTCTCTTAGATTCTTTGCATCTGTGCTAGTTTGATGGCAGCATAGAATTTGGGATCAAAGATTCTAAAGTTGTACAGATCTGGCTTCAAGTCCCCACTCTGCTCTTCCCAGCTGTGTGGCCTTGATCAAGGTGTCCTGTCCAGGTCTCGATTCTCTCATTTATAGAACGGGCGGAAATAGTGCCAACTCCTGGGTGTGAGTGTGGAGACTGAATGGTATAACACAGGCAGAGCACTTAGCCCAAGGGCTGGCACATAGCCCTAAAAATTGTCAGCTTCGTATTATGACTGCAGATTAGCATTCCATGTGGGAACATGAAGAGCATTACTGTGGGTCACTTGAGCCACAGCCAGATACTCAGATACTAGAAGCAACCACTGTGAAGTCTCAGGGGCACAGAGCTGCAGAGAGGGAGGCAGACCAGAACTGTCTGTTCGGGTACCGAGAGATGAAGAGAGACTTAATCAAACAGAAGAGCAAAAGCTAGGAAGGGAGATGGCATTCCTTCTGGAATTTTCCATGTAATTTCACAGGTAAAGGAAGGCACTGAAGTCCCAGCTGCTGGCTGTTCAGTGGCCCCTGGGTTGGGTGACCTGGGAAGGGGGGATTGGAATCCTCACAGAAGCAGAAGAGAACCCATCATGTTATTCCTCTTCTCTGCTTTTTGTGCTCAGTAACCCTTCCTAGAATACACTTGTTAAGATTCATGCTGGATTTAATGCTAGTAAGTATATGTATGATCAAAAAAACCCCAAAGACCCCAGAGACAGCATTAGAAAGAATTCCACAGCCTTAGCATGTTACCTTTGATTCAGAGCAAAAGAGTTATATCAACAGGAAATACTGTTGTCTTCTCTCAGTAGGGATGGCTGAAAACAGCAGCTGTTGTATGAACCAGCATGCTGACAAAGGGACAAAGGGACATATCTTGGAGCTGTGTGAGACAAGCAGGCGAACAGCAAATGTCATTAATTCCATTTCAGCCCAGAGCACGTTCAGATGGACTGGAGAGGCAAGGCCACATGCAGGGCAGGAGAGTTGGGGGTTGGGGCCTGGGAGGTGGGAAGGGTGGGAAGGGTTGGAAGCCACCCAGCAAAAATGCTGCACCTGTAAGTCCTTTGTGGTCCCCAATAGGAACAAACACACTGTCAGAGGAGGGGCAAAGCTAAGGCAGGACTGAGTAAAATCATCCTGTTTTTAACTGGTGAAAGGAACTTGACATAGAGAAGACACATTTTCAAAAGACCTACAACATGTCTCAAAGCACAAAGGGAAAAGGGAACATGAAATTTAATTTATCTGGTTATAACTCAGTCCTGTTTGCTTGTTAACAAATTCTGTTGCTATTAATGTTTTAGTCATCTACTAAGAGCAAAGTGTGCAGAGTTCTAAACGAATGACGTTTTCCTATACTCACAACTCATTCTTTCATTCATTCAACTTCTTTTCTAGCTTCCTTTGCTGTTACATGTGGCCAAAGGATGGGATTCTCACCAACAAAATGATGTACTCCAACCCTGGCCCATAAACCCTCTCTCTCACAGTCCTTGCTCTTTTTCTTCATTCGACTGCTGAGCAGAGAGGATTTGTAGAATCTTCTGGAAGACTGAGCCACAAGACAGGAGAGTGAGGCCTTGAATGATTGAATGAGTAGAGTACAAATGCTCAACTGATTCCACAGCCACATTATACATGTGAGAAATCAACATTTACTGTACTAAGTCATTTACATTTTAGGACTGTATGTTCCCATAGTTAATCTAACCAGAATAACAGGTGTGCGTAACGCAATGAGGGTAATAGAGAATGAATTATCTTAGTCCCAGGGAATCTGGGAAGACATTGTAGGTGTGAAAACACTCAGTGGAGTGGAAGGAGGACTAGAAGTTTGCTGAACAGGCAATGGAGAAGAGAAGGGAATTGCAGCGGCAGGCAGGAACAAATGCAAGGGAAGACATCACTAAACAGCTAGGTTGTTTGGGAGACTATGTTTTAGTGTGCTTGGAGTGAAAGATGGCAGGTGAGACTTGGGAAGCCCCAGACAAGTGAAGGGCAGGGGTGGGCAAGCAATGGCTCACGGGCCAAATCCAGCCTGTCCCTTGTTTTTATATAGCCTGTGAACTAACGATGGTTTTGATGTTTTTTAAAATCAAAAGAATCCAAAAAAGAATAATAAGAAAAATCCAAAAGAAGAATTTTTTTTGTGACACAATAAAAAGTATAGGAAATTCAAATTTCAGTAGTGATAAATTAAGTTTTATTGGAATACAGCCAAGCTCATTCATGTATATATTGTCTATGGCTGTTTTTACACTCAAATGGCAAATGGCAGAGATGAATATTTGTGACAGAAACCATATGGCCCACCGAGTCTAAAATATCCACCATCTATCTCTTTACAGAGAAACTTTGCCAATCTCTGCTTTAGAGTCTGGACTTCATCATGTGTGATAGACTACATTATGAGTCCCATATTTTGCTTCTCCTTGAATTCATACTCTGTCCAAGTGACTTTAAATTCCACACCACTGGATGGACTATATTTTCCTGCTTCGTTGATGTGGGCTTGGCCATGTGACTTGCTTTGGTCAATGGAACATGGGAGAAAGCAATAGTGTACCTGTTCTAAGTCCTGGCCATAATAGAAATCATGTTTTTGTATTTCCTTCTCGTATTTTTCTCATTGTCACCAGAAGGACACATCCCTCAGAGCACAACAATGAAAGGACTGTGGAGCCCAGCTACTGCAACTAAAGCACAGACTCAAATCTGAAGCAGAGCCATTTGAACCAGTCTTCAGACCTGTTCATTCTCAGAGTGTTAATACGTGTTTAGTGTTGTATGCCAGTGAACTTTGGAATTGTTTGTTAAGCAGCAATAGCTGACTGATACATCATGTAGCCACTGCAGAGAGGAAGTTACTAGGTGCAAACCTCGACATGCTTCCTTATAACTAAAAGTTGAAGAAGATTAGCAAGTTAAGGTTGCTGAAACTTAATGCTAAAGGAATGTTATGTTAATCATATAGAAGTTAATCATACAGAAGTATGAAAGCAAAATTATTGTGAATTTAGGCAGAGAATCCTTGGTTCCTTTTCCTTTTCTTGAGATCTGAATTAGGTCCCTGGCATCCCTTCCCCAGAGTTAAGTGGTCCTATGTTTTCATATAAATTTTCCTTTTCTCCTTTTTACTGCTGCTTATATTTGTTTTGGCATACCTCTGCTATGTCATCAACAGCTCTCTAATAGGGAGATGGCCCTCCCCACAGTCTGATCTGTATAATTTTAGAGCTTGAAAAATCTCGAATTCATCTATCCCAGGAAATTCTGGAATATGAATCATACTATGAAATGCCTAAGAAAGGAGATGGGGTAAAACACCAAAAGTGTCTCTTCTAGGTTTCTTGGCTAATGCCTATGTGGGTTGTCATGGCGACTGGAAGGAGATGGAGAACAGAGAAAAATTGGGGAAGATATTGTCATATTGGGACAAATAGAAACTTTGTGGACATTTCCAAATTCTTGGAAATTAACTTAGGGAATTGTATCATTCACTAATTTGGTTTCCTGATTATCACAAGGTCAATGAAATCCCCTCAAGAATCGATAAATTGGAATTTCTTCTCTTATTTCAGAGTCCAAGGTGCCGTGGCTAGGAGAAGAGGCATCCTGGACATGGTAACATTGAAATTTAAACTTTGGAAATTTGAATATCTATTTGTTACATTGAAGTCTCTCACTTTCTCTTTCCAGTTGCCATCTGCCCTCTCATCGCCAAAATTAAGCAAATAAGACAGATACACAAACGCCCAGTTATACCCAAAACAATTAAATCACAATCTCTGGGGGATGAGACACAGGCACCAATATTGTTTGAAACTAACTCTTGGGTGATTCCACAGTGCAGATAAGTTTTGAGAACCAGTGCTCTAAACGTTGTGCTTAGTAATACAGTGTGCTACTCATCACAGGGGCACAAAGAGGCAGGCAATCACGTCATTGTAACAGTTGGGGGCATTTAGTCCAGATCAGCACATGTATCAGATATTTTCAGTTTTAGAGTAACAGAAATCCTGACTCAAAGCAGTTCACCTAAGACCACTAATAATGGCATGCACGTGGAAAGTTCAATGGCAGGATTCTTTCTGTTTCTCTATGCTGCCATCCATGGTGTCATCACTGGTGGTTCTATGGTTCTAAGTAGCACCTGAGGCTATATGATTTCTCTTCAGGTTCAGCCCAAGAGATAAAGCTTTCTTTCTCTCAACTCTCAGGCAGTGTCCTGCCTTTGCCTTGGTTGGATTAACTTCGGTATATGCCATCCATCATGTACATATTAGATAATTGCTAGATGTTTTAGCCTGGGATGCTATAACAAAATACCACAGATTGGGGTGGGGCTGAAAACAACAGACTTTTAATTCTTATAGTTCTGAAGGCTGGAACATTCAAGATTAAGGTTCCAAAAGATTTGGTGTCTGGTGAGAGGCCATTTCCTAGGTTGCAGATGACCACCTTTTCACTGTGCGCTCACATGGCCTTTCTTTGGTGTGTATGTGTAGAAAAAGAGAGCTCTCATATCTCTTCCTCTAGTTATAAAGGTACTAATCCCACCATGAGGGCATCACCTTCTTGACCTACTCTAAACCTAATTCCCTCACAAAGGCCCCCATCTCCACTTTGGGAGTTGGGGCTTTAACACATGGATTTTTGGGGAGAGGTGGGAGACACAGACATTCAGCCCATAACACTAGCTAACTGGCCAGGAAACCCTCTTGTACTGATTGGCTTAGAGCGAGGTTACAACTTATCCCCGAACCAGTTACTAGGACAAGTGTTTTGTTTAGGCCAATTAGGACCCACTATTAGAAGGGGGTGGAATGGAGAATAATTCCACCTAGAAAACATGGCTGCCCCGTAATAGGATATGATGGGGTCCTGTTAGGAAGAAGTATGGAATAGGTGCAGTTTAGATGATAAACAGATTATTCACTGAAGAGTAGAGACAAAGTAGAAGATCTTTTAGGTTATTTCTTGGTTTCTCCATGGTAGGAGACTAGAACTGAATTTCTTCGAGGAAGAGGAAGCCCTTCCACACTTATTTTTTTTTCCAATTCATGAGCCATGCAGAGAGATGATAAGCATCATCAAAGTCTGGTCATTCCTAAAGTTTTGGATTTCTTTCATCTTCTTAACCATTCTAGGAAGAGGGGAGCAACATGGGTGTTTTCCACCCAGCCAGCCATAACTTACCAAGGAATCAGGAACTCCTCATTCATAAGCCCAACAGAGCAGACTCTACTCTCTTATTTTAAAAGCAATAGCTACTCTTTATACCCCATTGGAAAGATATCAAGTTGCCCTTTGAATGTCCTCAGCAATCCCCCAACCTCAGAAGAAGATGGCAGCTTCTCTTCTTGTGTGATTGGAGTAGCTCCCTGAGGAGTATGAAATCCAAAACCACTAGAGATTAGCCTCTTGGCCGAGGTAATCTCCAGCCAAAATGAAAATACTCTTTATATTTATCAAGGAATCATTAACATCTTTAAATCCTTCAGTGTTAACTGGTGGATCATAGAAAATCAACGCAAGTGTCCCTTAAGAGAATCAAAGAGGAGGACAAGTGGACTGGTTTTCAACCTTAGCTGCACATTGGAATTTCCACCAGATTAATTAAACCAGAATCTCTGAGGATGAGACTCTGGTATCAATCTTTTCAAATTTTAACAGGATTCCAATGTTCAGCTTAGACAGAGATCTGGTCTTGATGAGGGCTTTTGGGAGACCTTCTCCTGGTGAAATAGCTGGAAGGCTTTGGAAGCTGGAAGGTAGAGTAGGTAGAGGTGAAATTGGGACAGAACCAAAGGGAGGGCTAGTGCTGGAAGAGGAGTTTGGTAGGTACCAAAAGCAATCTGTACCAAAAGAACAAAAATCTCCATCTTCACAAGTCAGCCTTGGTCTATACACAGTCTGTAGTTGATGAAATGATATGTCCAATCCTCTGGTATACTCTTCTCAAACTTTAATGTTCTACAAATCCCTGGGAACCTTATAAAAAATGCAGATTCTGATCCAGTGGGTCAAGAATCAGTCCTGAGACTCCACATTTCTACCAACAACTGAGGTTATGTTGCAGCTGATCTGCCGATGAAATTTGAGTAGTAATCATGCAGTATATTATAGGATACTACCATTTTTTTCCTGCTATAGGGGTATCAGCCTAATTTCCCCCTACTAACTTAAAAATCAAATAAGATACTAAAGTTCAACAAATTCCCTGTTTATTAAAGATAGAACATGACAAGGTGACACATTTTCTTCATAGGGGAGAAAAACTATCTTTCCTCTACCCATCTTAGGTTCTCAGTTGGGTGTCTGTAACAAAAGCCAGATTAACAAGAGAAAAGCATACACATTTATTTCATATAATCTTTACGTGACATAGGAGCCTTCATAAGGCAATGAAAACCTGAAGAAAGAGTTAAACCTAAGTGTTTTTATCCTAGGTCTGATGAAGAGTGAAAAGTCATGGAAAAAAATATTATGGAAAAAATGGTCATGAGCTAAGGGGAACCTAGGAAGGCTTCTTTGTTGAAATTCCCCTTAGCAGGGATCAGGATGTTCCTTTCTTCCAGGTATAGGGAAAGTACCTCAACCTCTCAGGAAGATGTTATGGCCTGCTTCAGGGGGAAAGTCAGAGTCCTTCCAGCACCTTCCATTTCTCAAACTACTTCAGCTTAAAGCATTCCATCTGCCAAGGTGCCCTATTTTGAGGGAGCATGTCCTGAACTCATTACCTCCTGTCCTGCTATCGAGCCAGACATGAGCACCTACAGGAACCTTTAGAGTTCCACTGGTACCATCTAAGCCACACTTCACTATTAATCCAGCCTTTCTAATTTAGTAACGTGGAGTTCCTGAATATTCATATATACTGAGATCGAAGCCCCGAAGTTGAAAAAGAACAGCCAGAGACACAATAAAATAAAGAAACTCTTTTAGAAGGTTGTCACATGTCCTCTTGGCCCAAATGACCCATGTGATAAAAAGAAATGGGGCGCGGGGAGCATAGATTGAGGTCAAGTACCTTAAAGCCTCCAATAAAAGGAAAATACATTTGTAGAAAGCTGAATTAACCCAAAAGTGAACAGCAGGACTTCTAGTTTGCCTAGCAAAATGGACATCCTGAATTAAACATTAACAGCAAATTGATCCAGGGCTGGTGACGTAATGCTGAAATAAATGAGTTTTACATAAATCATGTTCTTCTTCAGAATGTTGGCTTCCTACTGCCATCGGCATTTTAATCCAACTGTCCTCTATCCAGATCAAAAGGAACATTCTCCTATATTTTTTTAAAGTAGTACAAAAGAAGCTTTAGATTTCTCCGAGGGCCATTTATAACAATAAGCACAGGTTAGCACTGCCTTCTCATTCAGAGACCATAATCTGAATTTGAATTGGATTTCAATAAAGTAGCATTTGGAGAGCAAATAGGAAAGTAATTAAGGTAACAAAAAAGGATGTAAAAGTATATGGTTCTCAGAATGCATCCTAAAAGCTCTTTGGTTTGAAGAGCACCCCTAGGTGGGATCCATATAGAAGAAGTTGTGCTGATGCAGAAGCAAGAAAGGGACTAGTTTTTAAAGATATATTTTAGTCCTTTAATTTTCTTTCAACTCAGCATGCGGTAATACACACATCTGTGCCATTAGATGAAAGGATAAAAGCAATGCCCACATGCTTATCCCAGGGAGGCCTTTCCTGTGGGAATTAGTTCTCTTGATCAGTAGGCCCAGACTGTGGTAACCCAGTAAGAGCTGTGGGAGAGCTGATAACGGGTTTGGCTCCCACACTCTTGAAACACCTAAAGAGGTAATCTATTCTCTTACTCTTCACAACTGTTAATTCCCTCACTTCTTTGTAAGAGGACCCTTCCGCCCCACAGATTCGGAACTTGGCCACGTAACTTACCTTGGCCAGTGAAGTAGGAGGAGCTATCGTGGTGACAAAGCTCAGACAAAAGCCTTCAATATGGTTGTGTTGTTTGGCTGAACCTCTTGCCCTTCCTCACTACTAAAAGTCAGGCAGATCTTAGCTTAAGGGTCCCTGAAGTCTGTGCTAGAACAGGAAGGCAAAGCAAAGCAAAGCAAAGCCCATCAGAGCTGAGCAAAGCCACAGTCCATGCACCTGAGCCTCAGTTAACTTCTTACTTCCAACATGTAACATGAGTGAGAAAGAAATGTTTATGATTGTAAGCCATTAAGTTTGGGGGGATTATTTGTAACTGCAAGCAAAATGGACTAATATAGAAATTGGTATATGGAAATGGCATGCTGCCAAAACACTCTCTTCCTCTGTAAGGACCTATTTTAGCCAGAACACTTCCATCCTGGTTAAACAATAAACCTTGTTGTTTAATCCTTAAACTGTCCCTGCCCCCCTTCCCCCAGGGGACTTACTCAAAAACAAGTCCGGGAAACCAGCCCCAGGTAACAAAGCCCAAATACAGGGGTGGGTCAGGCCAGGTGGAGACATCAGTGGGGGGATGCATGTTGTCTCCCTAGCTACCAAGGAGTATGGGCCCCACCCTTTGGGAGCCTTTTGGGTGCCAGTTCTGACCAAGGTGATAGGCTAATTCAAATATCTACTAGGGTAAATTGTAATTCAGTTGGTCACCTAGCATGACCATGCAGCTTTCTCTGTGTGTTACAATTTCATTGGCCACCTGTGCATGGCCAGGCCCAACCGCATGGCCTTTGCCCTTAAAAGCTAGTCTGTAAAGCAGAGGGGGGTTGCCCTCTCCGTAAGGGGTGGCCCCGACCGGTCTGTTTGATTCTTGATGCTTGGCGCGAAATAAAGCTTTGCTTGACCTTGGCTTTGTATCAGTCTTGCTCCTTTAACCACGGACCCATTATTGGGGGACCTAACACCTCCTCTCCATAATCTCTCTATTTGTACACACACACACACACACACACACACACACACACCAGATACATGCATACATATATATGAGTTGTTTTAATTTTATTGGTTTTATTACCTTGTTCATATGCAATTTTAAAATGTTTCCTTATTATCTCTAAGAAATAAACATTTATGAGGAGAATGCTGGTTAAGGCCTTGGATTGATAATGATCATGCCTGTTTGAAAACTGGCTCCTATAAAACAGAGATGTCAACAAACAAACCACACAGGGCCAAAATGGAGTCACTGAGCTAGTCCATGTCAGCAGACTGGAGCTCAGTACCTAACCTAATTGGAGTTTCAACTTTTCTTGGGAATGTAGTTTCAACTGGTCAGTCAGGAATTTTCTGGTCAGCACTAATGTGGTAATCTGTCACAAGGACCCTCTCCATCCTCCAAAGTAAGATGAAGTAATCAGCCTAATAAGACTCCCTGCCCTTTTTCCCCTAAGGGAAGGTGACCTTTCCTGAAACAATCCTTTCTGTTCTTTTGTTAATAACTTCCTTGCCAGGCCCTCCTTCCCATAAAAACCTTCCATTTCATACAACCCTTGAGCTCCCCTCTACCAGCTAGATGCGATGCTGCCCAATTCATAAATCACTTAACAAATCCAATTAAATCTTCAGATTGACACAGTTGGATTTTTGTTCTTTAACGGGATAATAGTTTTTACATTATAAGATTTTTGTGCGTATAAAACAAGCTTAGTCACTGAAGGCCCTGCAAGAAATCCTGGCTGTTACAGAACACTCAGCAAGAACTATTCATATCTTATGTTCATGCATATTTGTAACATAATGATAAAAATAATGTGTATGGGTTCAGATTGAGGAGCCCCCAAATGTGCCACTTTGATATGCAGATTATTTTGAGCTGAAACAAGAACCGAAAATACTGAGGAAAAAGCCTTGACATTCCCCCTAATGTGTAGAAGAATTTTGCTACAACACCTGCTCCAGGAAGAGAGCCACCACCACTGATAACTACAATATGATATGAACTAGGTACAGGAGACAGGGGGGAACCTAGCAAGTCCTGTTTGATGAAATTCCTAAGTTCCTTTGTTTCCCCGATGGCCTGGCAAACATTTGTTTACTCAACATTTCCTCCTTCCATTTTTCCTGTGCATTGCCTTCCTTCCTTTTGAAACCCCAGATGCCTAAGCCCATTTCTGGTTCAGGCTGACATATGCACCTCATTTTGCCTGTCTTTGGAATCTCAGGTTTATGTAAATTCCCCATAGCTAGGTAATTAAATTTGATTTTCACCTGTTAATCTGTCTCATGTCAATGTGATTCTTAGACCAGCCAGAAGAATTTTGAAGGGTAGAGGAAAACTTTTTCTTCCCAATGAATGTAAGTTAAAACTGGAAGTCTGTAAGGGTATTTTTCCTTCTGTAAAAGTTACATATCTCTGCAGCTAAAAATGAAACTTTTAAGCTTGTCCTCAGCAGCTGACTGAGTTTAGCTTGTGGCTTAAGGTGAAGAGAGATGAGTTTAGGAACTGATAGAAAACAGTGCTGCAGAACCATGTGTTTGTGTGTGTATGAAAGATAAAGAAGTCATAATTGTGTGCCCATTGAGCATATGTGACTGGCTGGTCAGATGTCATTAATGCAAAAGCTAAGGCAAGAGGAGAACTTAATGCTAGCAGGACTATAGAAGAGAGAAGTCAGAAACAAGAACAGTGCCTGGCATAAAATGGAACTCCATAATGCAGGACCTCTTTTTTTTTTTTAAGCTTTTATTTAAATTAGAGTAAGTTAACTTATAGTTTAATATAAGTTTCGGGTGTGCAATTTACTGATTAAATGCTTCCATGCAACACGTGGTGCTCATCACAAGTGCCCTCCTTATCCCCATCACCACCTATTCAACCCATCCCGCTCCCCACCTCGCCTCTGGTAGCCATCAGTTTGTTCTCTAGATTTCAGAGTCTGTTTCTTGGTTTACCTCTCTCTTTTTCTCCCCTATGATCATTTGTTTTGCTTCTTAAATTCCATATATGAATGAAATCATACAGTATTTGTCTTTCTCTGACTGATTGATTTCATGTAACATAATACTCTCTAGCTCCATCCATATCATTGTATCTATCTATCTATCTATATCACATCTTTTTTTTTTTTTTTTAAGTGGGCATGGAGACCAACTTGGGGCTTGAACTCATGACCCTGAGATTAAAACCTGAACTGAGATCAAGAGTTGGATGCTTAACTGATTGAGCCTCCCAGTTGGTGCCCCTATACCATGTCTTTTTTTTAATCCATTCATCAGTCGATGGACACTTGATCTGTTTCCATAATTTGGCCATTGCAGATAATGCTGCTATAAACACTGGGGAGCATGTATCCCTTAGAATTAGCATCTTTGTATTCTTCAGGTAAATGCCTAGTAGTACAATTGCTGGATTATAAGGTAGTTCTATTTTTAATTTTTTGAGGACTCTCCATGCTATTTTCCAGAGAGACTGTGCTAGTTTGCATTCCCACCAACAGCATAAGAGGGTTCCCCTTTCTCCACTTCCTTGTCAACACTTAACTATTTCTTGGGTTGATTTTAGCCATTCTGACAGGTGTGAGGTGGTATCTCATGGTAGTTTTGATTTGTATTTCCCTGATGATGAGAGATGTTGAGCATCTTTTCATGTCTGTTGGCTATCTGTATGTCTTCTTGGGAAAAATGTCTACTCACGGCAAGACATCTTTTCTACGCCACTTAACCATCTATCTTCTCCAACTAAACTCATCACCCCTAGTCACCTGAACATGACCTGCCTCTGGGTTTGCTCTCAACAGCCAGATAACTCATGCTCATGTGATTTAAACTGCAAATATATTTATCCCCCATTACATTGTAATGTCAGGGTTTTGTGATATAACTTGCCCCAACACCAGAATTCATATTATTCTTCTGGAAATCTTTCATAAGGATGTAATAAATGATCAATATTTGGATTTATTTATAATAACATTAATAGCAGTCTTACCTATAGTAGCAGAACAAAGGAAACACTCTAACAGCAGAGAAAGGGTTAACTAAGTTATGGAGCACTTGTATTCTGAGATATTATGCAGCCATTTAAATTCCTGTTTTCAAAGTTCATTAAATGACAATGAAATATGTGAATATAATATATGTTAGGTTTTGTTTTAAGATTAAAGGATGACTTGCACAATATAATCCTGATTTTATTAAAATTTATATATATGCATTGACACAGAGGTGAAAACTGAAAGGAGAAATATCAAAAAAATAAATATTAATTATATCTAAGTATTGGATTTATGGGTCACTTGCATTATCTTCTTACTTCTTTCATGGATTTCACATGATCTTTAATAAGCACATCTTGCCTTAATAAACAGAACAAGTACATTGTAGCTAAAACAATCTTATTAAAATTTTTTTTAAACCATTTTAATTTTTATTGAAAATTCATGTCAAAAACTGTTAAGTTAGGAAGTTGTGCCTTGGGATATTTTACAGAGTGAGTTTCAGGATACAGTTTCAAAAGATGCAGAGCTGATTGGAGCCACAGCAGTCCCAGCCCTCTCACAGCTAATGACTTGTAAAGTGAGCAAGGTGAAAATGTTCCTATAAACCACTGTAAATGAGGGGCTGTTTGTTACTGCAAGAAAGTTATGTCAGATGATAATACATGAAAGTTTCATGACCTTGTTAGTTCTTCTCTTTACTTCTCCTTATAAGATTCATATAATGTTAGACTAAAACATTTTGGGGACCATCTTTTGCCTTCTTATTTTTCAGATGTGTAAACTGAGACTCAAACACACAAAGTAACAAACCTAAAGACACAGTGATTTAATTATAAAACCAGGATGGAATTTTTTTTTTTCTCTAGGGCTCCTTCATTGTTTTTCCAGGGGATGGGATAACTGAGAGTTTATTGGGAAGATCTTGTATGTTGGTACCCTAACCATTATCCACCTAGGTGCTCCCCCCACCCCCACCTTTTTTTGGCAAGTCAGTGTACTCCTGAACAGCACAATTTCTGGCCTCCCTGATGTAGATTACAGGTCTGAACATAAAAGCTGTACAAAATCTATATATGTAAGATTTTAGGAACTCATTAAAAGTTATTAAAGGATACCTACACAAATATTTATGGTTAGAAAAGACAAAAATGAAAATCAAAACAATATAAATATACCACTTCTCTACAAATTGGTCTGTAGAATCAAGGTGACTTCAGCGAAAATCCCAACAGATTTATATTTTAGAATTCAAAAGTTTATGTGGAAAAGAGTCAAACTTGTCTATATATTCATGAAGAAAAACAGGATAGGCTTATTTACTATGGGGGAATATCATTATTTAATAAAGCCAAAAGTAAGATAATTAGGATAGTGAGGAATTTATACTGGAATAGAACAAATAAAGCAACAAAATAGAAATTTCCAGAAACAGATACGAAGATAGCATTTCAAATCAGTGGAGAATAGATGAGCTTCTCAACAAATCGTGGTATGACAGTTAATCAATAAAGAAAAAAATTTGGATCCTAATCACAGATCATCCACACAATCAGATCTAGGTAATTTAGAAACTTAAGGGAGGAAAGTAAAACTTGAAAAAGTCTAGAAGAAAAATAGTAAGACTATCTTTACAAGTTGGGGGTAGAAAACAATTTTATAAACTACATATAAAAGTATGGACTACCAATGAAACAATTGATAAATGTGACTACATTCAAAGAATTAACAACGTAATCAAAATATGCTATAAAGAAATTGAAAAAGTAAGCCACAAACTTGGAGAAAATATTTCCAAATTATATGACCAACAGAGAATTAGTATCCAGTATACACTAAGAAATTATAAAAGTCCACATAAAGATATAAAAATCCATGTAAGTCCATATAAAGATAAGCAAACCAAGGAAAAATGATCAAGAGACTATTACAGATGGAAAAAAGCTCAACAACCAATAAATTTATAAAAATATGCTTGATCTCATTACATTTCAGAAAAATTTAAAGGAAAACTACCAAAAAATGTCTTTGGATTCCAACAGTGCTATGGACTGAACTGTGTAGCTGCTCCCCACCGACCAAGTTATATGTTGAAGTCATCCAGTGTGACAATATTTGGAGTAAGGAAGTAATTAAGGTTAAATGTGATCATAAATAAGACCCTAATCTGATGAAATTAGTGTCCTTATAAGAAGATGCACAGAGAGCTCTCTCTTTCCCTCTCACTCTCTCTCTCCCTTTCTCCTCACCCCCAGCCCACCATGTGAGGACACAGTGAGAAGGTAGCCATCTGCAAGCCAGGAAGAGAGCCCTCATTAGAACCCAACCGTGCAGGTACCCTGATCTTACACTTCCAGTCCCCAGAACCATGAGAAAATAAAGTTTCGTTGTTTAAGCCACCCAGTCTGTGGTATTTTGTTATGGTTAGCTCAAGCTGAGGCAACCAGATAGGCAAAACATTTTAAAGTCTGACAATACCAAGTAGTGTGCACATACATGAGTGAGGGGAAATCTTATAGATTCCTAGTGGAATCAGTACTTTGGAAAAATTTGGCGCTACTCAGTAATTTTAAAGATAATCTAACCCATAACTCAGATATTCTACTTCTTGCTATTATCCTAGAGAATCTCTTCTATGGGCATACAGGAAACATAAAACCTTCTTAGCCACATTTTTGCAACAGAAGGAAACAAAACAAAACCAATAACAGCAACAACAATAGTAAAAATAATATAAATACCTGTTATAGGATAATGGTTAAGAACATTCTGGAATAATAAATAGAACACTAGGGGCGCCTGGGTGATGCAGTCAGTTAAGCGTCTGCTTTCGTCTCAGGTCATGATCCCAGGGCCCTGGGATCGAGCCCCGAATCAGTCTCCCTGCTAGGCGGGGAGTCTGCTTCTCCCTCTGCCCCTCCCACCCTCTCTCTCTCTCTGTCAAATAAAAAAATAAAATAAAATCTTTAAAAAAATATATAGAACACTACATAGCAGTGAAAATTAACAACCTAGCACTAATTCATCAGCATGTGTTAATCATAGAAACATAACATGGAATAAAAAAGCAAGTTGGGAGTACCTGGGTGGCTCAGTTGTTAAGCATCTGCCTTCTGCTCAGGTCATGATCCCAGGGTCCTGGGATTGAGCTCCACACTGGGCTTCCTGCTCAGCAGGAAGCCTGCTTCTCCTTCTCCCACTCCCCCTGCTTGTGTTCCCTCTCTCACTGTGTCTCTCTCTGTCAAATAAATAAATAAAATCTTTTTTAAAAAGCAAGTTGCAGAAGAACACCATTTATAAGAATTTTTACAAAACAATTCAACTAAACCGTTTGCATTTAATTTTTTTTATAAGTAGGCTCCATGCCCAGCATGGGGCCCAACACGGGCCTTGGACTCATGACCCTGAAATCAAGACCTGAGATCAAGAGTCAGATGCTCAACCAAATGAGCCCCCCAGGTGCCCATAAGCCATGTGAATTTTAGGGATGTACATGTATGTCCATATGTGCCACAAAAATATTAAAGAAAAACAACATAATAATACAAACACTGAAATTAGATAATGACTACCTTGGAGGAATAAGGGAGAAGGAATCAAGAAAGGACAAAGAGAGGCATTCAAATTTTGGCAATGTTAAATTTTTTAGCTTGGTAATTGGTACACGGGAGCTTCTTTGATTAATAATTTATATGCTGCACATGTTGATTTATATTTGCCAAATATTTTATAATAAATGACAAGATTAAAATTATTGGCAAGTGTATTTGGCAATTATATGTGATTTTCTTAATTAATGGGTACATGTTCTTAAGTACATCTAGACCACACTGGAAGAATGTAACTAAAGAAACAAGGTATGTGACTCACAACAGAATTTGAATCTGACTAATTGGAACTAATTGCTGAGAGGTACCCTGCGAATTGCTCAATTTTATCATTAAGTACAGGGAATGAGAAGCCACCATGAAAAATCAATGAAACAATATCTCAAAATATACCTCCTTCTTGATTATTCAATGATTATGTTTAGTTTCAAATAATTATGAAAATTGAGTAGTTCTTATTATACTGGTAGCACTAACGCATTACCTTAATTTGCTAACAGAAAAAATTAGCTGGTGACCTGAATAGGGAACACCTTTCTTGTGATATGTTAGCACTTGTAAAAATGATTAATATGTCTCTTTTGAAGGGAAAGATGTGTAGACTCCTTTTGTAAGACATTTTCTTGTTAAGTGATTATTACTTGCATACCAGCTAATATTATACAATAATAAATATTGTGTAATATAAAAACATCAACCCTGGAGGGAAAAAAAAGGAGTGATAGATTTGTTTCAAAATCCTGTACTGAGCAGAGTCTTCCCCTCCTTAATAAAACTCTTAGAAATGATTGAAAAGATAGCAGATAAATTGAAAAATGCATAATTAATCACAAAAACAAAAAGAGGATCCTGTGTAAATCAGAAATTCTTTTTTTTAAATTTTTTAAAAAATATTTTATTTATTTATTTGAGAGAGAGAGAGAGAGAGAGATCACAAGTAGGCAGAGAGGCAGGCAGAGAGAGAGGAGGAAGCAGGCTCCCCGCGGAGCAGAGAGCCCAATGCGGGGCTCGATCCCAGAACCCTGGGATCATGACCTGAGCCGAAGGCAGAGGCTTAACGCACTGAGCCACCCAGGCGCCCCTAAATCAGAAATTCTGAGAGAGTTCCGAAAGATAGAAAACCAAGGGGATGATATTCTGAAAGGAAACAATAGGCCCAAATGCTCGGAATTGAGACTTCTATCAAAAGGAGAGAACACCACCAACCTTTCTTCATTCCTGGATGTCCTTGATACAAGCCGCAGAAAGGGTGGGCTCCAGTGTGCTGGCTAGTGAGGTGCAGAAGCAAGACTAGTTGGGGATATTCCTGCATGAACTGAGGCACTCATTAGCAAAGGGGAACATCTGTCAGTCTCTTGTGGGAGGGATGAGCAAGGGAGCTTAAGTCAAAGAATAAAGTAGCACTCCCAAGAAGAATGGGGGAAATCAATCATAGAAGAAACTGCTGAGGGTCAGGGCTCAGTTGCTCACCTCTCCAGCCTCTAGTTTGACTTCAAATGCATTGAAGATATAATTTGGTGTGCAATGTTGGGGGGTCATAGAGTGGACCGTCAAGAAAGAATTCTTGAGATGTCTTTAATGCAAAAAACGTGGTTTTATTAAAACACCAGGACAGGAGCTGTGGGCACAAGAGCTGCCCTAGGGTTGTAAGAAGTGACTGATTATATACTTTTAAGTTGGTAAGGGGGTGGTTAGGAATAGTGGAAGTCTGTAAGGAATTTGGGAGTAAGGTTTTCAGGACTTTGACAAGCTGGGTTGCTATTAAGATAAGGTCGTTTACAACTGTCTAGTAAGACCTTAGTCATGAGACCCTTCAGATGTATATCAGTGGACCACATGTTCAGAGGATGATTGCTAACACATATCTCGGGTGGGGGGTTGGGTAGAGATAAAGAAAGTTTCCAAAGGGATTTTTACAGGATCCTGGAGGTCAGTCTAATGTCAAGCTAAGGTTGCCTTTTGCGATTAGCAAAATATTAACATTGACACCATTCAGTTCCTGGAGCAAGGTCACGCTGCCTGTCTCAAGTATTTGTCAATGGGCTGCAAGTTCTAAGGACATTTAATTTTTTTTTCTACATTTCTTTTGCTTTTATTCTGCATACCACAATTCACTGTAGCATCTCGTGTCTATCTTGAGATCCTGATGACAAAGTTGAGTATACAAGTCTAAATTTCTATACATTTAATGACAGCCAGTTCTGAAAGGGAGACAACAAACCCAGCAAATAATTTACATCCAAGGAAATAGATTAGAAGAGCAGATGGGATGGGGTTTTAAAATAAGCTTAATTGGTATCCACAGAGAGTGAAAAGGATTTGTACCGATGCAGAGCAACAGAAAGTTAACAAAAAGTACTAAATTGCAATCTTAGATATTAAAAATAATAATTACAAAATAAAAACGTCAACAGAACAACTATGTAGCAGACCCAGAAATTTCAATATCCTTAAATATTTTTGGAAAAGGACAACAGAGATAATGGAAGTATGATTCAATATGTGAGGATTTTCCAGTGGTAAGTAAAGAATAGTCTAGAGACTAAATGGCATAACCAATTGCTGAGCAAAACAAATCAAACAATACTCTCCCTACTGCTGCAAACACACACACACACACACAATATGTCTATACATGTGCATTTAGACATGTCATAATAAATTTTCAGGCCATCAGCATTGAAGAGAAAATCCTAGAAGTTTGAGTGGATTAAAAAATACACGAAAGTATACAAATTATACTGATATGAGGATAAACATTAGAAATTATGGGTTCATATGGTAATTGAGCAATATCATCCAAGTGCAGAGCAAAAAAGTCACTGTGACATTAGAAATTTTCATCAAGTTAAAATAACAGTGACATGTGACAGCGAAAGTAATATTGTGACTCCAAAGTGCTGTACCAGAAACTAATCCATTTGGAAGCAATAAAAAATGTATTTGAGCAGGAAGTAAAATGAATACAGGGGGAGATAGTAGGGTTCAAGAGACCATGCTAAGCAGAGAAATTAGTAAGATTTCTTGTTAAGTCAAAATAAGCATTAATGATACATTTCAAAAGCATACTCCATAATACATCTCCACATCAAGGGGATGATGGAGAAAGAAGATAAATCTGAGCAGAATAATTCTTTTGGTTTATTCAGGGAAGGATATTTATACCAATTTACTGTAGTTCAGAGTAGGGCCAGTAAAACTTAAACCATCAAAGAGCTGGAAAGAAAAAAAAAAAGAAAGAGTAGCAAGAAAAGAAGCTATAGTAAAAAGAAAAGAGGAAAAAAGAAAAAGATGGCCACAATATATGATAGATCTAAATAATATTAGTACTAAAAACAAATGTGTCTATAAACTATGATCCAGATAAGTACACACTTGAATGAAATGTATCAGACACACTGCCACAAAAATGAAAGGACTCAAAAAACTAAGGTAAGTCACTTACCTCCAACTGAGTCCCAAAGATAACAATTAAAAACTGGAAATATGTATTTTAAGGAAAACCATTTTGGAAGGGTGGTGAAAGAAAAAAGCAGGAAGCAACCAGATAGAAGTTGACCCTTGAAAGAAAACTGCACTGGGTTAAATTTGCATCTATATGACTTTTTTAAAAAAAGATTTTATTTATTTATTTGACAGACAGATCACAAGTAGGCAGAGAGGCAGGCAGAGAGAGAGAGGAAAGAAGGCTCCCTGCTGAGCAGAGATCCTGATGTGGGGCTCAATCCTAGGGCCCTGAGATCATGCCCTGAGCTGAAGGCAGAGGCTTAACCCACTGAGCCACCCAGGTGTCCCACATTTATACGACTTTTTAATCACAGGGACTTTGGGCAGGCCCATGCCAGGGTTGCTAGCCCTCAAGCCCAGAGCTTGAGGACTGGGAAAGAAGGGGTCCTTGGTCTAAAGGAGGGAGACACAGAAGGGGGAGACCCAAAGTCTGCATATTAACTCCACTCAAATAAGGTAGACTGTGCATGTGTGAGTGAGATTCCAAGATTCCTAGGAAAAGCCAAGATCTAGAAGGCCCAAGAAGCTGCTGCTTACTGCCAAAAAGAGTTTTGAATTTGAGTCCAGCCAAATTAATTGCCTACTAGAATAAAAATCACCCCTTTTCAAGGGAAGGTGATAAAATCTACAACCTCTACAATATTTTTTCTAAATTTGGTGAAATGTTTTAACTCATGTAACTACGGAGCTCCCTGAACCCAAGATAGAATGAATAATAATAAAAAAAAAAAACCACATGCAGGCACATCATGTTCAAGGTGCTGAACACCAAAGGTAAAGAGAAAATCTTGAAGGCAGCCAAAGAGAAACGAGACATTTAACACATTGCAATGATTCAAATAATGATTGATCTCTCATCAGAAAAAGTAGAGGCTAGAAGATGTAAAATTGAAATCTTGAAAATGATGAAAGAAAGAAAAATCAATGCAGAATTCTATCTAAACATCCATTTAAAATGAAACTTATTTTCCCTTCTTTCCTTCCTTCACAGCTGCCTTCCTTAATAATTTAGTCCAAAACCAATGCAAGGTAGTTGTTTGCAAGGGTGACATCGGAACCTACAGGGGTGAGAAGGACCCCTATGGAGGGGTAGTGTCAGCCTAGATGGTGGTGTCAGTCCTTGAGTAGGTTAAGAAAGGTGTCTGGGTGAGAGCAGAGGTTTTGATGGGAAGGTTGGTTACATACCAGGGAATTGACCCTATAAGTAAATATATTGAAATAATTGGGGCCAATTTTCTCAGTGTTGGATAAGGGAAGTATTAATATTTAGGGAGAAATTTAGGCTGTACTTTATTGTATTGTATTGGAATTGGAGGTACCAGTGTGAATTCAAATATACATCATCAGTAGAAATAAGCATGTATAGTATCTACCTCTTGGTTTTAAAATACAGTTTTCCAATAAAATGAACAAGGACTCCTTAGAGAAAAGGCTAGATCAAGGTCAGGACAGGAAAATACAAGATTAGCTTGAAATACCTCATTGACACAGAAGTAACAAGTGCTCAAAACATTTATGGGATATTCCAAAAGGATACAAGTAGCAGTTTGAGGATACTCTTACTAGGCAAATCAAGAATAATTTGAGCACTGCAATAAATGAAGAGATTAATGGATGACTTATTGAATAAGAGTCCATGAGCATATACTAATGAAAGAACATGAATGGATAAATAAATAAATGGTGGAAGCAAAAAACTCTTCCTTACAGAAAAATGCCAACCAATAAATACAGAATGATGGGGTTAGAAAATCATCAGTGAATGTTTAAACTAATAGGTAAACATCTGGTGAAAAGGAGTATCTACCCCAAATGGTTCATGAATATAAAGGGGAAAAATAACTTCACAGTGGAGAGCTGGAAGACTCCACCTTAATCAAGTGATCAAAGTTAATGCCATGTATACTGGGGCAAACTCTGCCTTCTGTCATCATATACTGAGAAGGACACACCACTCAGATGGTATTCCTGCCAGTAAGGGATAACCTGGAATTTACTCACGAGGAAACATCACAAAGAGCATTCTCCAAGATTATTGGCTGTTATCTTCAACAACATCAGGAATAAAAAGGGACAAAGAGGCTTGGGGATACAGAAAGTTGGAAAGAATGTCCCTACCATGCTTTTGGACAATGACAAAAAACTGGGGACGCTGCAAATTCACGAGTTTCCAAAGCCATTGGAAAGCTGGTTTTGGAGCAACCATTGACCCAAGAGCCACAAAGAGGCAGGCCCTGTTAGGGCCAATGAGAAGCAAGCACTGATTTAGCTGGGGTAGAACCAACCACACACAGTAAGAAGAGTTCAACTAGGATAGTTTGCAAATTTACTGAGGTTTTGTGTACACTGATGACGGAGTATGAAGTCTCTAGGGACTGCATAATTTGGTGAGTCAGAACCCCCTTTGTGATTTTTCTCCATGCCCTACCTCCAGGTGCACATAAAATCGACTAAAGAGAGTATGAAGAAGATGTCCTTTGTGGAGCAGGTGGGATGGAACAGCAAGCAGCTGAGGAAGGGGCACAGACCCTTCTCCTCTTTGCTCCCCATTGAATGAGATCCTGTCTTAGAAGTTATAGAACTGCCATAGAAATTCACTGAGTACTTTCAAAGTGAAACTTGTATTGAAATCAAATAGCATAGAGGCTAAGTGGGGGGTGGAGCCCTTGCAGGTACAGTGTGGTCTTAGGTCCTGTGGGGTCACAGTAGGATCGAGGGAGTCTGAGTGTAGCAGAGCTTGCAGGTATCAGAGCAGGGAAGCCAAGCCAACTAAAGAGATGGAGCCAAGGAGTGAACTCTCAGCTTGGGGTTACCTTAAACTGTGATCCGTGGCACAGTCGGACCACTGCTCTTTGAGCTGGGACCCCACAAGTGGCAGATCTGGGGAGACTCACCTTCCTTCTCTGGAGGCAGGAATCTACTGGGTTTTGAGACTCCAAATGGGACTGTGTATCAGAGACAGAAACACTCGGTCATAGACCTGGTGAGCTCAGAGCACAGCTGGAGACCAGGGAGACAGGAGTGATTGACCGCTTTTCTCCAAGGGTGTACTGAGGAGTGGGACCCTGAGTTCTTGGCTCCTCTGGGTTGGAGGCTGGGAGGCCGCCATTTTTATTCCTATCCTCCAGAGCTCTTCAGGGAAGAGCTCGGAAAGCGTTCAGGGAACAAAATCTCCTGATATGGAACCCAAGCAGATTACTTAGCCCGGCCCCTGGCAAGGGAGGTGCAATTCCGCCTGGAGCAAAGACACATGAGAATCACTACAACAGACCCCTCCCCCAGAAGATCAGCAAGAAATCCAGCCAAGACCAAGCTCACTGATCAAGGAGAACAGCGGAATTCCAGAGGAGGGGAAAGCAAAGCTTGGAATTCATGGCTTTCTCCCCATGATTTTTAGTCTTGCAAAGTTAATTAAAATTTTTAAATTTTTTTTCTTATTCTAATTTTAACTTTTCCTCTTTTAAAATTTTAAACTAGTTTATCTTAACAGTATCTTAACATACCTTTATAAGAAATCATTTTAAACCTTCATTATTATAGACATATTTTATCCTTCATTGTATCTACCTTTATTTTTTGTATACATATAGGGTTTTTTCTTCTAAAAAATTTTGGGATACAATTTCTTCTAATAGATAAAATATACCCTAAATCTAGCACAGGGTTTTTTCTGGTCTCCAGCCTGAGCAATTCCAACCAACTTATCTTATTAATTACTTTTTTAAGAATTTTTTCAAAAATTTTCATCCTTACAGTCATATTCCACCCCTTCATCATGTTTACCCTTATTTTTGTATATCTTTTTCTTTCTTTATAAAATTTGGGAGGAAGTGTCTTTTAAAAGACCAAATACACCCAAAATCAAGTGGGTGGCTCTGTTTTATTCACCAGCCTAATATATATATATATATATATATATATATATTATATATTTTTAAAAATTTAAAAAATATATATGCATATATATATATTTTTAATTAAAAAATTTTTTTAAACTTCTTTTTACCCCCTTTATCCTCCCCCCAATTTGGGGTCTCTTCTGATTTGGTTAGTATACATTTTTCTGGGGCCTTTGCCACCCTTTTAGTATTTTATTCTCTCATTCATATATTTTTATCTGGATAAAATGACAAGGCAGAAAAACTCAACACACAAAAAAGAACAAGAGGCAGTACCAGAGGCTAGGGACCTAATCAATACAGACATTGGTAATATGTCAGATCTAGAGTTCAGAATGACAATTTTCAAGGTGCTAGCTGGGCTTGAAAAAGGCATGGAAGATATTAGAGAAACGCTGTCTGGAGAAATAAAAGCCCTTTCTGGAGAAATAAAAGAAGTAAAAATCTAACCAAGCTGAAATAAAAAAAGCTATTAATGAGGTGCAATAAAAAATGGAGGCTCTTACTGCTAGGATAAATGAGGCAGAAGAGAGAATTAGTGATATAGAAGACTAATGACAGAGAATAAGGAAGCTGAGCAAAAGAGAGACAAACAACTACTGGACCTCGAGGGGAGAATTTGAGAGATAGGTGATACCATAAGACAAAACAATATTAGAATAACTGGGATTCCAGAGACGAAGAAAGAGAGTGAGGGGCAGAAGGTATATTGGAACACATTATTGTAGAGAATTTCCCTAATATGGCAAAGGGAACAAGCATCAAAATCCAGGAGGCACAGAGAGCCCTCCTCAAAATCAATAAAAGTAGGTCTATACCCCATCATCTAAGAGTGAAACTTACAAGTCTTGGTGACAAAGAGAAAATCCTGAAAGCAGCTTGGACAAGAAGGCTGTAACATACAATGGTAAAAATATTAGACTGACAGCAGACTTATCCAATGAGACCTGGCAGGCCAGAAAGAACTGGCATGATATATTCAGAGCACTAATCGAGAAAAACATGCAGCCAAGAATATTATATCCAGCTAGGCTATCATTGAGAATAGAAGGAGAGATAAAAAAAAAAAATTCCAGGACAAACAAAAACAAAAAAAATTTGTAAACACCAAACCAGGTCCTCTAAGCAAAGAGAGAGCCTAAAAGTAGTAGACCAGAAAGGAACAGAGACAATATACAGTAACAGTCACCTTATAGGCAATACAATGGCACTAAATTCATATCTCTCAATAGTTACCCTGAATGTAAATGGGCTAAATGCCCCAATCAAAAGACACAGGGTATCAGAATGGATAAAAAACCCAAAACCCATCAATATGATATCTATAAGAAACTCATTTTATACCCAAAAACACTTCCAGATTTAAAGTGAGGGGGTTGAAAAAAATTTACCATGCTAATGGACATCAAAAGAAAGCTGGGGTGGCAATCCTTATATTAGATAAATTAGATTTTAAGCCAAAGACTATAATGAGAGATGAGGAAGGACACTATATTATATTCAAAGGTTCTGTCCAACAAGAAGATCTAACAATTTTAAATATCTATGCCCCTAACATGGGAGCAGCCAACTATATAAACCAATTAATAACAAAATCAAAGAAACACATTGACAATAATACAATAATAGTAGGGGACTTTAACACCCCCCCTCACTGAAATGGACAGATCATCTAAGCAAAAGATCAAAAAGGAAATAAAGGCCTTAAATGACAGACTGGACCAGAGGGACATCACAGATGTATTCTGAATATTTCATCACAAAGCAACAGAATACACATTCTTCTCTAGTGCACATGGAACATTCTCCAGAATAGATCACATCCTGGGTCACAAATCAGGTCTCAACCAGTACCAAAAGGTTGGGGTCATTCCCTGCATATTTTCAGACCACAATGCTCTGAAGCTAGAACTCAGTCACAAAAGGAAAGTTGGAAAGAACTCAAATACATGGAGGCTAAAGAGCATCCTACTAAAGAATGAATGGGTAAACCAGGAAATTAAAGAAGAATTGAAAAGATTCATGGAAACAAATGATAATGAAAACACAACTGTTCAAAATCTATGGGACACAGCAAAGGCAGTCCTGAGAGGAAAATATATAGTGATACAAGCCTTTCTCAAGAAATAAGAAAGGTCTCAAGTACAAAACCTAACCCTATGCTTAAAGGAGCTGGAGAATGAAAAACAAAGAAAGCCTAAACTCAGCAGAAGAGAAATAATAAAGATCAGAGCAGAAATCAATGAAATAGAAATCAAAAAAAGAGTAGAACAAATCAACAAAACTAGGAGCTGGTTCTTTGAAAGAATTAATAAGATTGACAAACCCCTGGCCAGACTTATCAAAAAGTAAAGAGAAAGGACCCAAATAAATAAAATCATGAATGAAAGAGGAGAGCTCACAACCAACACCAAAGAAATACAAAAAATTATAAGAACATAATATGAGCAACTATACACCAGCAAAATTGACAATTTGGAAGAAATGGATGCATTCCTGGAGACATATAAACTACCAAAACTGAACCAGAAAGAAAAAAAAAAACCTGAACAGACCCATAACCAGTAAGGAGATTGAAACGGTTATCAAAAATCTCCCAATAAACAGGAGCCCAGGGCCAGACGGCTTTCCAGGGGAATTCTGTCAAACATTTAAAGAAGAATTAATACCTATACTCCTGAAACTGTTCCAAAAAATAGAAATGGAAGGAAAACTTTCAAACTCATTTTATGAGGTCAGCATTCCCTTCATCCCAAAACCAGACAAAGATCCTGTCAAAAAAGAGAATTATAGACCAATATCCTTGATTAACACAGATATGAATATTCTCACCAAATTACTAGCCAATAGGATCCAACAGTACATTAAAAGGATTATTCACCATGACCAAGTGGGATTTATTCCAGGGTTGCAAGTTTGGTTCAACATCTGCAAATCAATCAGTGTGCTACAATACATTAATAAAAGAAAGAACAAGAATCATATGATAATCTCAATAGATGCTGAAAAAGCACTTGACAAAATACAGCATCCTTTCTTGATCAAAACTCTTCACAGTGTAGGCATAGAGGTTACATACTTCAATATCATCAAATCCATCTATTGAAAACCCACAGCAAATATCATTCTCAATGGAGAAAAACTGAGAGCTTTTCTACTATGGTCAGGAACACAGCAGGGATATCCATTATCACCATGCTAATCAACATAGTGCTAGAAGTCCTAGCCTCAGCAATCAGACAACAAAAAGAAATGAAAGTCATCCAAATCGGCAAAGAAGAAGTCAAACTATCACTCTTTGCAGATAACATGATACTTTATGTGGAAAACCCAAAAGACACCACTCCAAATCTGCTAGAACTCATACAGGAATTCATTAAAGTGTCAGGACATAAAATCAATGCACAGAAATCAGTTGCATTTCTATACACTGACAGCAAGACAGAAGAAAGAGAAATTAAGGAGTCAATTCCACCCAAAACCATAAGATACCTAGGAATAAACATAACCAAAGAGGCAAAGAATCTGTACTCAGAAAATTATAAAATCCTCATGAAAGAAATTCAGAAAGACACAAAGAAATGGAAAAATGTTCCATGCTCACAGATTCGAAGAACAAATATTGTGAAAATGTCTATGCTACCTAAGGAATCTACATGTTTAAAGCAATCCTTATCAAAATACCATCAAATTTTTTCAAAGAAATGGAACAAATAATTCTAAAATTTATATGGAACCAGAAAAGACCTCGAATAGCTAGAGGAGTGTTGAAAAAGAAAGCCAAAGTTGGTGGCATTACAATTCCAGACTTCAAGCTCTATTACAAAGCTGTCATCATCAAGACAGTATGGTACTGGCACAAAAACAGACACATAGATCAATGGAACAGAACAGAGAGCCCAGAAACAGACCCTCATCTCTATGGTTAACTAATCTTCGACAAGCAGTAATGAATGTCCAATGGAAAAAAAAAACAGTCTCTTCAACAAATGGTGTTGGGAAAATTGGACAGCCACATGCAGAAGAATGAAACTGGGCCAGTTCCTTATACCACATACAAAAATAGACTTAAAATGGATGAAAAACCTCAAAGTGAGAAAGGAATCCATCAAAATCCTTGAGGAGAACACAGGCAGCAACCTCTTCAACCTCAGTCACAGCAACTTCTTCCTAGAAACCTTGCCAAAGCCAAGGGAAGCAAGGGCAAACATGAACTATTGGGACTTCATCAAGATCAAAAGCTTTTGCACAGCAAAGGAAACAGTCAACAAAATCAAAAGACAACTGACAGAATGGGAGAAGATATTTGCAAATGACATATCAGATAAAGGGCTAGTATCCAAAATCTATAAAGAACTTATCAAACTCAACACCCAAAGAACAAATAGTCCAATCAAGAAAATGGGCAGAGGACATGAACAGACATTTCTGCAAAGAAGACATCCTGATGGCCAACAGACACATGAAAAAGCGCTCAACATCACTCGGCATCAGGGAAATACAAATCAAAACCCCAGTGAGACACCACCTCACACCAGTCAGAATGGATAAAATTAACAAGTCAGGGAACAGCAGATGCTGGCAAGGATGGGGAGAAAGGGGAACCTTCCTACACTGTTGGTGGGAATGCAAGCTGGTACGGCCACTCTGGAAAACAGCATGGAGTTGAAAAGAAAAATTTTTCAACAAAAAGTTGAAAACAGAGCTACCCTATGACTCAGCGATCACACTACTGGGTATTTACCCTATCACTACAAATGTAATGATCCGAAGGGGTACGTGCACCCCAATGTTCATAGCAGCACTGTCCACAATAGCCAAACAATGGAAAGATTGGTTTCCATTTCTTTCTTGAAACAATTAAAAGGTTAAATCATTATATGAATTTTTCCTTTGAAAGGGAAGTATTTGAGATTATCTGAATTTATAATGATATTTATATATGATATTTTTATGTATGATAATTACTGGAAAACATATGGGCACACTCAATAGTGACTCAAATGATCATTTATTCATAGAGCTCCCAAGGAGCTTGTTGGTATTATAAAGTTTCAAATTCTTTCTTTTTTTTTTCTTTTAAAGATTCTATTAATTTATTTGACAGACAGAGATCACAAGTAGGCAGAGAGGCAGACAGAGAGAGAGGGGGAAGCAGGCTCTCCATTGAGCAGACAGCCCAATGCGGGGCTTGATCCTAGGACCCTGGGATCATGACCTAAGCCGAAAGTAGAGGCTTTAACCCACTGAGCCACCCAGGCACCCCATCAAATTCTTTCTATTCTCAATTAAATATCATTTAATTTAATGTAATTTAATAATGGACTGATGGGTAGGGCAGGACTTAAAAAGTACACTGATGTCGAAATACTGGTTAATGAGGAGCCCAGAAAGGATCACAGCTCTATGAGTGAGCCTGAAGACAGCCTCCATTGGAGCCATGAGTTTTATCCATGTGGTCCAAATTCTCAATTTGCACATCAAGATTACTCTAGGACTCCCAAAGACAGTGTGAAAAATTAAGGGGTGAAAATTATATAACTGTGACTTTCTGTTCATTGAAAATGAAGACCATCCACACCTGCCAGGTGTTGTTTGCACACTTGCAAAGAGCAGTGGCCACTTCTCCTTGCTGTCACTTAGCAACAAGCCTCCAAATTACACAGATAAGCACGACGGGTGTTGAAAAGCAAAAATGCGAGAATTCTGAATCTCAGGCTGTCCAAATGTTTCTTACCTATTTTAAATACTATAATGTGGGGCACCTGGGTGGCTTAGTGTGTTAAAGTCTCTGCCTTCTGCTCAGGTCATGATCTCAGGGTCTTGGGATCCAGCACCACACTGGGCTCTCTGCTCAGCAGGGAGCCTGCTTCCCCCACTCTCTCTGCCTGCCTCTCTGCCTACTTGTGATCTCTGTCTGTCAAATAAATAAATAAAATCTTAAAAAAAATAGATACCATAATGTGTTGTTCAATATTAATCTCTGGTTTGTCTATTCAATCACCCAATCAAATATTTATGTAACTTTTGGATTTAATGTGTTAATAAATTATACATTTTTCTTTAAAAATTCATTCAAAATAAATCACATGCCTGTACCACACATAAACTGTGAAAAGTAAAATGTATATTTATGAATTATGATTATTACTATATTTTAATTAAATGTTATATTAAATTATTTGACAACGTAACAATCTTAAATGAAGCATACGTGCACATTTTTCCTTAAAAAAATTTCTTTACCTCTTACCAGACAAAAAGGTCTAAGTGATTTAAAAAGTGTCCTAAAGAGGTTTACAGGATTACTGTGTATTTTTATGACAGAGGACTGGAAGTCAAGTAAGGTTTGTAAACAGTGTTTCAAGAAACCATTATTATCTTTTTGAATATATTTCTAGAGTTGAAAATTCCATTAAACCCTTTGTTATATAATATTGATCCCTCCTAACAATTACAAAGCCATTTGCTGATAAACAAATCACTTTTACATATGTTCTCATTTCACTGATCTCTATAAAGGGACTTGCCTAAATTTAGCAGTCTATTAGATCCACGATGAACCTTCTATAAACTATTCATTCCAATAAACTAGGGTTGGGAATATCCCCGAAAGTATTAATGAGGATGTAAATCATATAAGAAAAATTAAAGAAGCCAAACATGTTTGGTCTAAAAAGAAATGAAGGAAAAAAAAAAGACTAGGGATTACAGGATGTAAGATGATTACTATAAAATCTTCTAGGATTTTAAGGGGTAAATGAAGATTATTTTTATAAATCCTTTCTCACGTAGAGGAAAATAATCACAACTTCCATTTATTGAACACCTTATAAATGCCAGGAGTCACAAACAGATTAGCTCATTTCCATTTTGCAAAACTTCTCAAATTGGGGTTTATCATCTCTATTTGAAAGCTAGATAGATTGTGCTGTGTGAGAGAGAGAGAGAGATTGTATGAGAGACAGAGAGAGAGAGAGCGCAGAAACAGCCAGTTAATGCAAGAGTCAGGGAGCAAAATTATTCTGTATCTTTCTACCCAAAACCCTCACTTAGCCACTGTGACCTATTGGGCACATGAAAATCACACAAATTGCAACAAGACACTAAGAAGATTAAGGGTTTTGGTGTTGCTTTTGTTGTTCTTGTTTTATTTTGTTGGTTTGTTTTGAAATGTCTGAGCTTCCAGAAAAAATCTCTGATTTGGGTGTGCTCTGACTAAGGCAGGCTTGGAATTTTTATTTGTAGCCTTATTTATGTGGGAAGACTCAACCATGTCACAGAACATTTTGAGATCACGTGCCTTGGTATTTTGCATTTCACATATCCCTGGAGACCCAGTTTCCTCCAGCCTGGGCTTGGTCATCCCTTTACTGAGCTGACACCAAACTAGGAAATAAGTCTTTCTGAGAACGCAGAACTTGTCCTTCAGACAACATCACTATTTGAAACCAAAGCATGGGGAACAATTTTCTTCTCTGCTTCGAGCATTAGAAATGCTATTACTTCATCAATCCCCTAGCAATGTAAACGTGTACACTGGCCTTCTAAAGATCCCCCATATAGATTAGTATCCAGTCTGCATATTTTCCACACATATATATTTTACTTTCTTATGAATATATCTGCAGACTCACCACACAGGATTCCCCAGTCTGCAAATGCTATAGTCCTGGTCCTCTAAAAGAGTGGCTACTAACCAATTTGAAGTTGCAAAGTACTAATTTAATTTCATTTGATGACGTTCTTTCCCCCTGAAAATGTCTTATGATTTTGTATATTAAAGCTAACATTACTTTCTGGATTTCTTGTTTCTCAAGATAATTGGAGGTGTCCCATGGTACTACAAAGCCTGGCTGGCAAGGAAAGAGTAAGTTGCAAAAATTAAATTCTAGGATGTACTCAGCAGGCGGGGCATACCCAAGTTGAACATCAGGTTTGTCTTACCCCCTGGAGGTGATGGGGGAGGGCAGTAACTAACTCTCCCCAGAGGAGGCCCTTTTGATGGAGAAAAATAGAAACCTGAAGGTCCAGAGCAAAACTGAGTTGGAAAGCAATGAACATGACTAGGTATCAGAGCAAAGAACAGGGGGGTGGGACAGGGTGGCAGCCCAGCGTGGCTCAGCGTAGTCCACGAAACGGTTTGCCTGCCATCTTGGCTGGCCCTTAATAAACCAGCCTGGCAGCAGTCCATGTGGCATTTCTCTGGGGCTTCTTAAAAATCCCATGTGGTCCCAACACAGAAACTATAAGTTAATGATGGTCTGCAGTGAACTTGAACTATCTCTAGTACCAGGAAGAGCTGTTCCTGACCATGACATAAATAAAGCAGATTGGTGAGAACAGATTTAAAAAGCAGAAAGGAGGGTGGCCTGGGTGGCTCAGTCACTTAAGCAGCTGCTTTCGGCTCAGGTCATGATCCCAGGGTCCCAGGATGGAGCCCTGTGTAGTCGGGCTCCCTTCTCAATGGGAGCCTGCTTCTTCCTCTCCCTCTGCCCCTTTCCCCACTTGTGCTTGCTCTCTCAAATAAATAAAGAAAATCTTAAAAAACAAAACAAAACCAGAAAGGAAGAGATCGAGGAAAGGGAAGTGGGGGGAGATTTGAGGTAGTGTCTTGGGTGCCGAAGTGGAAGAGAAGGAGCAACGAAGGGGATGGTTGACATGGGAACGAGGTTGAGCCATGAAGGATCCGTATATGGTGGCTTTTCCTCCAGACCCTCCTCAGAACAAGGTCCTGATGAACAAGGGAGTATTCTTTGGAAAAAGGTGAGCAGAGCATATTGAAGAAGGTACCGAGATAATAATACTGTCTTTCAAAGTCGTTGTCTCCCCGCCACCCCCCAAGCCCCCCCTTCACCCCCTTGGTACTGGTAGAATCTGTTTCATTTACTGGCTGTGCTGTTTGGGGAAATCACTTAATCCCCTTAAGCCTTAGCTTCTTTGTCTGTAAAATTTGAAAGACAATAATACTTGCTTTATGTATTTCATGGATACTCAACTAAATACCATATGGCAAAAGCACTTGGCTAATTGTCAAGTTCTTGAAAATGAGTTATTAGGTAACTATTGTAAGGTATTCCTTGGGGGCATGAGTAAAATTCTCCCCAAGAACTTGGAAAGAATGTGTTTCAGTGAGCATTAATCTAGTAACACAGACACACACACACAGAGAACATGCCGTGCTCAAGCTACAGGTAAACCTACATCTGAAATGTCAGATCTTATAGTCGGACGCACACCTTCAATCACAGGGACCTGACTATACACAGAGGCTGAGTTTGGGAAAGTGAGTGTAATTTAGGGAGCAGAAACCCAATCCATTGAATTCAACCTCTTTGGAAAAAGGTTGTGGACATATGATTGTCTTGTTTGATCTTAGTGCTTCTCAAATATTTTTAAATGGTTTATATTTTAAAATTGAAATAGAACAGGGAAAAATACAAAATATCTGAGGGCATCATGTGTTGCAAGGGTGAGAACTATTTTTAGTTGGGGTAGTTGGGGTGTGTGTGTGTGTGTGTGTGTATGTGTGTGTACCCCCGAACTCCAGCACCTTTCTCTGCTTAGGCGTACTCTGCCATGGACCATAAAGTTCAGGCTTCTTCTGATTCCCTGCTCACCTGACAAATTTCTGCCAACTATTTGTTTTTGCATGAAGCTTCCCTATGAGGAGAGAATGCCCTGATCTGCCACAGCCAGACTTTTAACGGTATTCGGCTTGATGTGTAAATTAATTACTGCTGTACTTGGCTTTTTGTGTCAGTTTCAATGAACACAAATGATGTGAGCCTTCCCTTAAGGTGGATCCAGTTTTCGTGTGAGGAATAAAAACCAAGTTTCTAAGCTGGGACGGGTGAATTCATCAGCTTAAACGACACCATGGGAAACATTTTAGAGACACATGAACTTCTCTGGTGACGTCCAACCTTCACCAGCTCCTAGGGTCACCAGCCCTCTCTGGAATGCCTGGGACTGAGTGGCTTCCAGGATACAGGGTACCCAACATTAAAACTGAGACAGTGGCGCCTGGGTGGCTCAGTCAGTTAAGTGTCTGGCTTTGGCTCAGGTCAAGATCTCAGGGTCCTGGGATCCAGTCCCGTATTGGGCTCCCTGCTCAGATGGGAGCCTGATTTTCCCTCTGCCTGCTGCTCCCCCTGTTTGTACTCTCTCTATATATAAAATAAATAAAATCTTAAAAACAAAACAAAACAAAACCTGAGACTACCCTCGGGTGGTGACACCTGAGTAGGCAGAGCAGGGGACCCAGCAGCTGCCCAAGCCAATGGCTTGCATGGCCTTTAGTACCCCCTCAAGGTCACTCGATTGAGGTTACATCTCTTCAGGTTCCCTGTGAAGTTTCCCTTTCTCATTCCCCCAGGTGTCTGGGAGCCTCCGACCACATCACCCATGTGCCCAGGCCTTGGCGCAAACAGCTGGTGGCAGGACCAACATACTGAAGCTGAGGCAAGTCAGGATCTACTGAAGGTCAGTTTCATGCACACACGGCCCTCTTAGCAGTCCCAGACTTCAGACCCACTGAAACCCTACTTCTTCGCTCCTTACCTATGGTCTCGTATTTATACTGTCCCACTCTATCATTCAATTCCAGGGCTTTACCAACCTTTTACTCAGAGTCTGCCATCTGCAGAATGTAGGTCACAGACTGATGCCATTTTTGAGACCCCTCATCCCAGCCCTGGAGCAGACATTCCACTAAGAGTCACTCTGTCTACACCCGGGACCCCAATCTGACTCAAGTTCTTTTTTTTTTTTTTCTGAGGGGTGATGATGGATGCAGACATGATATTCTTTGGTCTTAAGAAGGCAAGTCAGAGGAAAACATCTTTTCATAAAAGGTTTATGAAAATATCTTTTTCATAAAAGGTCCAAAGGTCAGAGTGAAAATTGCGCCGCACGTATTTGTCCCAGAATGGCAGCTTCTTTCACTGAGATAAAATTTGTGCCCAGTAAATGCCCAGCTACCAAGTATACAGTTGGATAGGACTGACAAACCTCTACAACCTTGTTGGTTATCGCTTAATGAAGATAGAGGAAAACATTTTCATGAATGATTGTAAGGGTCCCAGTCAGATTTGTCTTGAGAGCTGCTTTTTAAAAATTTTTAAATTTTGAAATGATTGCATATTTACATGCGGTTTTAAGAAATAAGGCAGAGGGAAAAAAAAAGAAATAATGCAGAGAGATCCTGTATAACCTTTTATATACCCTTTACTCACTTTCTCCCGCTAGTAACATCTTGTGGAACTACAGCGCAATATGGCAACCAAGATACTGACGTCTATGTAGTCAAAATATGAACATTTCCATTAGCACAAGGATTTCTCCTATTGTACTTTTATAGCGAAACCTACTTACCTCCCTCAACCCCTGACAACCACTAATCTAGTCTTCATTTCTATAACCTTATCATTTTAAGAAAGTTGTAGAAGTAACATCATCTGGTGGGCAACCCTTGGGGATTGGCTTCTCCCACTTGGCATAATTCCCTGGAGTTCCATCCACCTTGTTGCAGGTGCCAATAGTTCCTTTCTTGTTACTGCTCAGTAGCGTTCCATCTAAGCAGCTCCTATATCTTAGGCAAGTCACCCTACTTCTCTTGACTCGACTTTGCCATCTAAAGTGACAGACTTTTCTTTCAATTGTGAAATTTTTATTTTACGTGTTCTCATCTCCCCTTAGATATCCTTTTGTGATTATAGAACACAGCTCACTCTCCTCTCTCATACAATCTGCTTTCCAGGCTAAAGGCAGGAATAACAAGCCCTGTAGGAGAGGTGGTTAGGGCAGGAAGTGGGAGCACTGAGCTGATCACCTCCGATGATGTTTTCTCCTGAATTTTCTATCTCATGAATGACTATTGGGGTAACCATGGGTTTGAGTTGTGCCCCCCTCTCCTTTCTCCAAGCATCAAAATGAGCTTCCTTACCTGACTAATGTTATTTGATTTTTGGCCTAGACAGAAAATCTCATGGGCCAAGTACAAGGTTGAGGTCATAGCTAAAGAAAATCCTCAAAACAATCTAAATTGTTGAAGTTTTTGACATTTGCCAGAAGCCATCACAATAAAAGTCTACAGTTTTGCAAATCGTGTTCCAGGTTAGCAGTTATTCATTCTGTATGGGGTTGGAGCTGGTGCAGTGGTGGAGGCATGGGGAGTGAAATAGAAGCCCTGATAGACTGCCATGAATAATGGAGACCCACATTTACATTTGAGATGAAGCAAAGCAGCACTAGGTTGATAATAACCATCCTTCCATCATTTCTACTGGAAAATTGGGGGCCTTCCCTACTGTTCCTCCCTAGCACTCATATATTCAAGGCAAGGTAACTGCATAATACCTCTTAGATCCTGTCTCCATGTGTTCTTTCTGGAAAAAGTTCACCCCATATATAACTCTGAGACCTGAACTTCCATCTTAACTTGTGCAGCTGCTCATCAGAACTGGGTCGATAATTCTGCATCATTAATTATCTGCGCTTTCACTCAGCTTCTCAATAGAGAACTTCCCCCCACCCAGTTGCCTAAGACTCCATATGTCATTTATTTTTCTTGTGTCAATTTTCTCAGTTTTCAGATGAAAATATCTCAGCTAAGTGACTCCCGACTCTGGCTCTGCAACTGCCCAGGACATCTCCAATTATCTCAAGAGGTGTCACAACATTCTTCCCAAACAAATTCTAATTAATTCCTTAATGAAAAAATAGGAATTTTGGAGACAGTAGGAGAGGAGGTAGGACTCTGAGTTGTCACAAAATCTAGCAATGGCAGAGTGTTCTATTTCCAAAAGGTTGGGACTTGCTGGGAATGACAGTCATGGTAAGCTGCAAAGCAATACTGAAAAAGACCAGACAAATGGAGATTTGAACTGTACTGCCTAGTTAGAAATGATTTAGTTTTTAAAATCCAGGCAAGGCTGTATTTTCAAGCAAGGTGGGCATTGTTTAGAATTATCCATAGAAATAGTGTCACAAATAATGATTGGTTTCTTGGGAGACCAAGGATGCCCAGAGCTGAACTAATGGTATTAGTATAAATTCTAGAAAGCTGGATGGGGCGGTAGGAGCCATGGCATGCAGAGGGGAAGTCCAAGTGAGGGATTTACAGAATTTTTCTTTCAGAGAAATAGTCCACATGGTTGGGGCTTGGCTTTGATGCTCTTCCATCTTCACTTCCTTGCTTTTTTTCTCTAGGTCTCTGTGTCCTACTGAAACTTTCAGTGCATCTCCAGCAGCCTATTCAAGATGGTCATACCCTGTCCCCAAATGCTCGTGTTCTTTCACTTTGATAGTATGCAAGACAAAACCCTTCCTCAGGGAATTTTGGCCACCCTGCAAGTCTGTAAGATTGCCTATCATTTTACAGAGGCCCTGTTTGCATTCTCAGCTTTCTGCTCTTAATTCCCACTCAAATATCTGACATCTCAAACTCCACATGTACAAAACTGGGCTTCTGATCTCTTCCCCAGTAATAACACCTACCACATCTCAGATAATAGTAACTTAATGCAATTAGCTTCTCAGGCCAATAGTCTTGGTGTTACTGTTGATTCTTCTTTCTCTCCCACCTCACATCCCATAGTGCAGCAAATCTAACCACTTTGACTTGTGGACCACTACTTTGGTAGAACCACCACCATTTCCTACCAGATTCTTGTAATTCCCTAACATATTCTAACTGACGTCCCTTTTTCTACCCTTGCCTTTATATAGTCATTTCCCAATAAAACTGCCATAGCAGTCCTGCAAAATGTAAACAAGTTCACATCATCGTGTTGCTCAAAATTCTCCAAGGTTTTGCCATCTCACACAGAGTAAAATTGGAAGTCTTTATAGTATATTACAAGACTCCATGATCTCCCCCCACCATTCCCTGACTGAACTGTTCTCTTATTTTCTCCCCAATGCCTCCTCCACCCCCCACCTTGCTGTGAATCTCTGGTGTTCCCTCAACACATCAGGCCAGCTCCTATCTCGTTCCCTCTTCCTTGTCTCAGAATTCTCAAGGCTTGCTCTCTACCAACTCCCAGGCCTTCTTGACAAGCCTATTCTAAACACTATTCATCTATACATAAATGAATAAAGAAGAAGGATCTATCTATCTATCATCTATCATGGAATATTGCTCAGCCATAAAAAAGAATGAGATCTTGTCGTTTATGACAACATGGATGGACCTAGAGAACATTATGTTAAGTGAAATCAGTCAGCCTGAGAAAGACAAATACCCTATGATTTCACTTATATGTGGAGTCTAAAAAACAAGTGAATGAACAAACAAGCAAGAAATAGAAACAGACTCATATATACAGAGAACGAACTGGTGGTTGCTCGAGGGAAAGTAAGTGGGGAATGAGGGAAAAACGGAAAGAGAATTAAGAGATATAAACTTTGAGTTATAAAGTAAATAAGTCATGGAGATGAAAAATACAGCATAAGGAATAAAGTCAATAATAATGTTGTACGGTGACAGATGGTGAGTCCACTTATAGTGATGAGCACTGAGTAATATACACAATCATTGTATCGTATGTTGTCCGCCTGATACTAATATAACATGGTATTCCAACTATACTTCAATTAAAAAATAACATGCAATGTCAGTGCTCAACTCTGACCTTGTAATAATATTTTTCGATATCCTTATAAAATCCCCATTGGCATACACAAAACCACGAGAGGAGATTTCACACCTTCATTAATAGATGCTGCATTTATATTCTAAAAATACAGCCATGTTTACCAATTAATTTTAATGAACCAGGTTACAGGTAAGCATTCACTATGCAATATGTTGCTGATTAAAACCAGAACATTATTAGCATACGGGGAAGTAAATCATCCTGTAGACATTCATGGGAAAGAGCATATTTTAACTCTTAATTTTTCACATTCGACATCAATCATTTTTAGAAGTTTGCTTCCCTTGGCTTGCATGGTTAAGCACAAATTTACCTACAGTGTGTTTGGTCCCAAATATTCTCCACTTACAGATCTCTCCCATTTCCAAGCTCATACCTCTTGTTTTATTCTATAGAAGGAGCACCAGAATGGGCTAGTCACAGCTTTGCTTCTCAATGGCTGTGTGACTTCAGACAAACGGTGTTCTTTCTGTATCAATTGCCTCAATTGTAACAGGAGAACTACAATGATTCTCTCATTTCCTCCTTCATAATCTATCCTTCATCACAGACACACACAAACTCTCATTTCTCTCCCCCTTCCCTCCCTCCCTCTTTGTCTCTATCCTTCCTACTCTAGCTCTCTGTGTCTCCCTCTCTCTCTCTATCTCTCTCTCTCACACACACATACACAATTATTGAAAACTTTTTTTAGATTTTACATTTACATAGGGGTTGCAAGATAGTACAAAGGTTCCTGTATACCCTTCACCAAGAGTCCTCTAATATTAACACCTTCCACAGCCATGGTACACACATCAAAACTCAGAAATGTTTGTCTCATTTGAAATCACTTTGCGTTCTTCCACTTCTAAAATTTTATTCATCTCATTTCTGCTTCATGGGATATCTCTTCACTGTGTGCAGCGGTCTTCACACTGGAAGTTCTCACAGATCATTCCAAGGCTTCCTCCACAGCAGTCTCCCAGACGTCCACCTCAGGTGGTAGCTCATATACTTATTTGACATTATTTCTTCTTATCCTTCATCTTTCCCATGACATGAGAACCTCCTATCAAGAAAGGATTATATCTAGGGTCCCATAACAATGGAATGGAACAGAGCCTTCCCATGTACCTCCTATTTCCCCTTGCCCTTGTTGACCATCTTGGACTATTACATAAACAAATACCAAACTGTTACTGTATTAAACCTCTGAGATTTTGAGTTCATTATTCCACTGTGATTACTGTGTTGTTAGAGTCAATGTGCTTATATATTTGCATCAGTGTCTTTGGCATCACCATTAATTTTTGTATCTCACTCCTTCCTTCTGTGTTCAATATCCTTCTTACAGAAACGCACCTTTTACAAATTTCTTTTTTCTGAGTAAAAGCCTGAGTAAAATTGTCTTCTAAGTTGGCAATTTTCTTTCAATGGTATAGCTTTCGTTGGTACTAGTGGAAGTCTGCTGACAGATTAACTAATTTATTTCATAAATTTATTTTTTTTATTTCATAGGTCTTATTTCTGATCGATTATAAGATGTTCCAAATGGCTTTGATTTTCTGCAGTTTCTCAACGATTTGTCTAGGTGAAAAATAATTTCATTTATGCTGCTTGGAACCAGGAGGGACAGGGCTCTTGAATTTGAGTGATCATGAATTTCACGAAAGAGTCAATATAATTTTCTCTTTGAATATTGTCTGTCCTTCATTCTCTGTGTATCATTTCAAAAATTCCTACTGAGTATGATGCTCTTGCCTATTCCGTTTTCTATTTTTCTCAACTTTTCCTTTGTATTATTCATTTCTTTAGCTTTCTGTGCTGCATTCTGGATAATTTTCTCAGACCCAAATTCTAGTCAATTAATCGAAGGAGACAGAAAGTAGAGTGGTTGGGTTATGGAAACATTTCTTCAGATCAATTTTGTGTTTGGCTTCCTGGGTGTTCTTGGTTCAAGTTGGTACTACAAATCAAACCCCAGATGTGTGTTAGGTGAGGCCCAGGAGCTAAAACTCTCAGATGAAAGTGTTCTTACTCAAGAAAGATGAAGAATCTCAGGACAAATTTGTTTGTTTTTTAATTAACATATAATGTATTATTTGTTTCGGGGTACAGGTCTGATTCATCAGTCTTATATAATACCCAGTGCTCATTACAACACATACCCTCTCCAATGTCCGTCACCCAGCCACTACAGCAACCCTCAGTTTGTTTCCTAAGGTTAAGAGTCTCTTATGGCTTGTCTCCCTCTCTGGTTTCTTCTTGTTTCATTTTTTCCTTTCTTTCCTTATGATCCTCTGTCTTGTTTCTCAAATTTCACATATCAGTGAGGTCATATGATAATTACCTTTCTCTGATTGGCTTATTTTGCTTAGCATAATACGCTCTAGTTCCAGCCACATTGTTGCAAATGGCAAGATTTCCTTTTTTGATGACTGCATAATATTCCATTGTGTGGCTTCTTTATCCATTCATCTGTCGATGGACATCTAGTTTCTTTCCATAGTTTGGCTATTGTGGACATTGCTGCTATAAACATTGGGGTGCATGTACTCCCACGGATCATGACACCTATATCTTTGGGATAAATACCCAGTAGTGCAGTTGCTGGTTTGTAGGGTAGCTCCATTTTCAACTTTTTGAGGAACCTCCATACTGTTTTCCAGAGTGGCTGTACCAGTTTGCATTCCCACCAACAGTGTAGGAGGGTTCCCCTGTCTCTGCATCACTGCCAACATCTTAGTTTCCTGACTTGTTAATTTTAGCCATTCTGACTGGTGTGAGGTGATATCTTATTGTGAGTTTGGTTTGGATTTTCAGGGTAACAGTTTTGTCCTTACGTGGGCATTAAAACCCAAGCCTGCAAATGACCAATTCATAGCAACTACCCCAGGCAGCCACAGCAATGGCCCACTTGCTGGCTTCTCTGTGATTTTAGATCCTTCATTTCTGTCATCCGTATTTCTTATGACCACACATACTTACTTAAACTATTTTTTTTTGAGAATATCCAGATATTTTTAGCAAAATTTTTTTCCTGTTCTCTTAGGCTACCATGTTATTGTAACCAGAGGTTTGCAAGAACTTCATAAAGGGATGCCTTGCCTCCAATCTCACCATTCTCAAATCTATTTTTACACTTAACAGCCAGAGATGATTCTGAAATGCAAATGTTACTTGCTGACTTAAAAATGTGTCATGACCCTAAAGAAAGAGACCAACTCTTTGGAATGACTACAAGGTTCCCCAGAATATGAATCATGCCTATCACTAAAATCTTATCCATGAGGGGCCTGGGTGGCTCAGTTCGTTAAGCACCCAACTCTTTGTTTTGGCTCAGGTCATGATCTCAGGGTCCTGAGATAGAGCCCCATGTCAGGTTCCACGCTGGGTGTGAAGTCTGCTTAAGATTCTCTCTCTCCGGGGCGCCTGGGTGGCTCAGTGGGTTAAGCCGCTGCCTTCGGCTCAGGTCATGATCTCAGGGTCCTGGGATCGAGTCCCGCATCGGGCTCTCTGCTCGGCAGGGAGCCTGCTTCCCTCTCTCTCTCTCTCTGCCTGCCTCTCCATCTACTTGTGATTTCTCTCTGTCAGATAAATAAATAAAATCTTTAAAAAAAAAAAAAAAGATTCTCTCTCTCCCTCTGCCCCTCACCCCAGCTTGTGAATGTTCTCTCTCTCAAAAAAAATTTTTTTAAATGATAAAAATCTTACCTGTAGCATTCCTGACCTCATTTTCTATCTGTTGGTGACTTCCTGCAAATGGGTCATGTTCTCTTCTACTTCAGAACATTCATATAAGCTGTTCTTTCTGCATAACCCCTCCCCACTTTTAGCATCTCTAATTCTTATTGTTCCTCCTGGTTTCTGCTTAAATGCCACATCTTCCAAAAGGCCTTCACTATGTACATCCTGATAGCATGTGCACTTGCCACTTTATAACATCCCTAATCTTGTAATTATTGTTTAAGATCTGTCTTTCTGTCTTGGTGCTAAGCTTCCAAGAAGTAAGACTGTCTATCTCGTTCACTCCTTTTGGTCTAGCAATTAATCTAGTGGCTGACATATAGTAAGGCCCTTATAAATCTTTGGGACAAACAAATGAACCGATTAAGCACTCCATTTGTGAATGGAGTTCCCTGACTAAAGCTTTGCTTAACATCAGATTACTGCCATCAGTTTTAAGAACAAAACAACACTTTAAGGAAGTTTCTCTTTAAAAAAAATACACACACACATACATGTATATTGGGAGAATTATGATTCTTGAGAAATGAAGACAAAAGTGAGGTAGAAACCTAAACTCCTCTTTCAACTCACGCAAATAAGGCTCTGAGCCGAACAGTCCAGAAGGGAGAAAGACAGGCATGGCTTAGAAAAATTCAACACTGGCATAGTAATGAGAATCAATCAATGAGAATGCTTGGATGAGACAAAGGAATCTTTAAAAGGTGAGCAAAAATAATTTTCTATTTCTTCTGGATCAGTGACCTCCAGTGGTACTTAGAAAAGTCTTAGGACACACGTCGCCATGTTGTCAAAGAGCAGGTCATCTTGTCATCAAATATAGAGTAAGCGTGGAGTCACTGGACTATAAATCAATAATACAATTTGGATTTCATCACCATCATGTCAAGATACTCCTTACATTGCCATTTCCAAAACCATTTATTTTAAGAATCAGGCATTCATTGAGTAGAACACTAGAATTTGTAACTGTGTGTGTCCAATACATTCTTAAATAATTTTTAAAAAGATTTTATTTATTTATTTGATGGAGATCACAAGCAGGCAGAGAGGCAGGCAGAGACAGAGAGAGGGGGAAGCAGGCTCCCTGCTGAGCAGAGAGCCTGATGTGGGGCTCCATCCCAGGACCCTGGGATCATGACCCAAGCTGAAGGCAGAGGCTTTAACTCACTGAGCCACCCAGTGACCCCTCCAATACATTCTTATGACTATGTGAACCTTGATTCTATTTTCTAGTAAGGAAGGAAGTTTAATCATTCACAGCTTTTGCAGATAACATCCTTTCATGCTAATATTCATTTTTACTGCAGGACACAGAGGCAAGCCTCTTTATAAAGCTTTCCTTCTATGTCAAGATATAGGACAAACATGACTTTCAATATGTGGGTTGTCTTTGCTTCTTTTCTTTCATCTTCCCATTTATTTTTTATTTATTGGCAGAGGCAGAATGAGAGGGGGCTTAAAGAATGAGTTGTTTTCTTTTGAGAGTCTACTAAGTATCCTTTCCCATTGATTCTATCAGGAAAATAAAAACAAAGTAAAAAAATAATTTTAAAAGATAAAAATAAACAAAACACAAACATTTCACAAGTGATTATTCTTATTTTCTGAAAGAAATCCTGACGCAGCCGTCTATGATATAAAAGTATGACCATTTAAAAAGCTCTCTGTAGATATATCCATTACTGCCATGGGAAGTAGATGTTGTTAGAAAAATTTAAAAGTCCTTATTAGTGGGACAGAATAGATTATGAAAGACAATTCCCAAGGCAGTGATGATATCTAAATTGTCTCCCTTCATTCCCAATAGTTCATCAAATAATGACTAAATTTTCTACTTACTTAATGTGCCTGAAATTCTGATACTGAAGATAGAAGTAGCTTATCAAAGCTAAATTTTAAGAATGCAAATTCCTTTGGAAGGATTAAGGAATCATTTTCATGTTAGTGTAAGTTAGTTCAACCAGACTGCTTTCATATTATCTCAATTTCACTGAACAACTCAGAGATTCAGAGTTTTGATGGGGAAGGGATGGAGGATTGGGGACTGCATGAAGATACCAATATCCTTAAGAAAGGGGCAAAAAAGGCAATATAAAACTCATAAAGAGAGATAGGAAAGTACTAAAGTAAAAGGGAATTTTCTTCTTCTTCCCAACACCTGAATTAATTCAGTATTCAGGCATTGTATGTAATAGATAATAGTATAGTTAATATATATAGTATACATAAGATATACATATATAGTTAATAAAAATAATATAACAGTATAATTAATACTATTACTATTAGGGTCTGGCTAAATCACAGTTTATACAGTCTTTTGGCACTATCTATATTACCCAGTTGCCATTTAAATATACTTATTGGAAAATATATTCTGAGGTTGGAAAGATACCTTGAGATTGAAATCTTGATGTATAATCATACTTTTGATATTATAGATTGTTCCTAAGTTGCTATGTGCATCATATCACATCACTTTGGAATATAAATTTTTAGGCCAGATACAGTAAGAGCCCAGATGCTTAATTATTAGTTATTCTTTCTTTGAATTCATAAAGAAAAAAAAAGTCTTAACATATCCACTCCCTGGCTGGCTGGGAAAGAAAAACGTCTCTCCAGTACTTTTCCAGACAAATACTTATTTTTGGAGAGTAAGCTGTTAGAGTCTACTGACATTTATAAGGAAGGAAAAGAAAAATCCTCATTTTTTTTTAGTTCTCAAGTTGTCACCTATCAGGAACATAGCCAAGAACAGAAAGTAAGTAATAAAAATATCTCTGAGTGACCCCAAGTACCAGTATACCCTGCTCTTTACTCGGGAAAACTACTCAGACTAATCTCAACCCTTCTTCACTCTTACTTTACATACGCTTGCAGTAGGTTGCATTGCCTGGTTTCCAAGTCCAAAATAGTCTGGAGGCAGTGAACTAAGGGGTGGTATGGGAAGAGGGCCTTATGTAACCTCATGGAATAAGGGACATGTTACTTTTAAGAGAATTTCTCTTTATTTTTCTTAAAACATTTTTTTGAAGCTTACCTTTCTTGAGTAAATACTCTTTCCCAGCTTTAGGGCTGAGCACTTTAGACATAACTTAATTAAATCTCACTCAATTTGATGAGGTAGGAATTGCTATCAGCATGCATTGTTTTCTACTTCTTCTCACTTTACTCTCACAGAACTAAGTGGTTAGGTAGGGATATTATATTTATTGAATTCATATTAAATTCATATTATAGGTTATGTAATATTTGAAGGATAGCATGAAGGACAATGTTGTAGGAAAATTTGCTATCATGATTGCTGTTAAGAGAATATATATATTCATATATCCTGCCTCTCATTAGAAAAGGGTCCAGGAAGGACATGAGCAGGTTTCCTGCTTATCCCACACCAGCAACCAATCACCACTTTTGCTTACACAGTTTGTTCTACCCTTAAATTTAGGCAGCACTTAGGCAAGCCTGCAAGCATATGCACGTATACACAGAAGATGTTCTCAAATTTACTAGTAATCAAGGAAATGCAAATTAAAATCTGTTCATATTACTTATAATAAGAATACATTGATGCTATGAGTAGAAATTTGTAGAACAATTCAGAGATTGACTTGGCAATACCTACCAATGTTATATCTATCCTATTACCCAGAAATTCTACTCATAGGTCTATGTGCTAGGATTAACTCTCACGCATGCACATACAGACAGAAATATAACACTACTACCAGAAGCAATTTTATGGTAGAAAAATCAGGAAGAAAAAAAAAAGAAAAAGCAGGAAGAATCCAAATGTCCTTCATTAAGACAATGTTCCCATTATTGCTTATCTACCCAATAGGATAATATAGAGCAATGAAAAATCTACGGCCCAGAGAGCCACATATATCCATATGGATGAAAATCCAAGTTTAATAATGAATGAGGAAAGCAAGAAAAATACAGAAAAATTCAGAAAAATACAAACAGTATACACTTTATATAAAATTTAAAACCCTAAATATTACTCAAGCAAACATACATACAAAAAAACCTCCAAAGAAATCCTCCAAATCCTAGGCCATAATTACCTTTGCAAAGTGTAAATTTTTATCAAAGAGGCATCGACAAGGAGCATTAATTCTTTTTGTAATATGTCATTTTTTAAAAGTTGAGCAAGACATATATATGTATCTGTTTTATTATTTCAATACTTTTTTGTATGATTGAAATATTTCAATATAAATTAAAAATATGTAAAATTAAGGCTGCCTGGCTGGTTCATTCAGTAGAGCCTGTGATTCTTGACCTTGGGGCTGTGAGTTCAAGCCTCACAATGAGAGTAGAGATTATTTTGTATATATATATATATAAAATATATATATATATAAAATATATATATATAATACATATATATACATATGATGTACATATAAGATACTGGTTACTACTAAGTCACAAAAACTGACACACCAAAGCCAAAACTCTCTTGAATGTATATCATCAAGATGACAATGGAATTAAATGTGAGACAGGAAACCAACAAAATCCTAGAGGAAAACATAAGCAGCAACCTCTTTGACCTCAGCTATAACAACTTCTTACTACATATGGTAAGGGAAACAAAAGGAAAAATGGAGGTGAGGGAAACAAAAGCAAAAATGAACTACCGAGACTTCATCAAGATAAAAATCTTCTGCACAATATCACAAATCAACAAAACTATGGAATGGAAGAAGATATTTGCAAATGGCATATCTGATAAAGGGTTGGTATCCAAAATCCATATAGAACTTAACAATCTCAACACCCATAAAACGAATGATCCAGTTAAGAAATGGGAAGGCATGAATACACATTTTCCAAAAAGACAACCATATGGCTAACAGACACATGAAAAGATGGTCAACATCACTCATCATCAGGGAAATACAAATCAAAACCATGATGGGATATCATCTCATACCTGTCAAAATGGCCAAAATCAACAAGCCAAGAAACAACATTTGTTGGCATGGATGCAGAGAAAGGGGAGCCCTCTTACACTGTGGTTGTCTGGCACTGGTGCAGCTACTCTGGAAAACAGTATGGAGTTTCCTCAAAAAATTAAAAATAGAAGTCCCCTATGACACAGTAATTGCACTACTAGGTATTTACCCAAAGGATACAAAAATACAGATTCAAAAGGGGTATATGCACCCCAATGTTTATAGCATTATCAACAATAACCAAAACATGGAAAGAGGCCAAATGTCCATTGACTGATGAATAGATAAAGAAGATGTGGTACACACACACACACACACTGGAATATCACTCAGCCATAAAAGGAATAAAATCTTGTTATTGGCAATGACATGGACAGAGCTAGAACGCATCATGCTAAGCAAAATAAGTCTGTAAGAGAAAGACACATACCATATGATTTCACTCATATGTGGAATCTAAGAAACATAACAGATGAACATAGGTGAAGGGGGAAAAGAGAGAGGAAGAGAGAGGGAAACAAACCATAAGACACTTCTAACACTAGAGAACAACCTGAGGGTTGCTGGAGGGGAGGTCGGTAGAGGATGGGCTGAATGGATGATGGGCATTAAGGAGGGCACTTGCTGTGATGAGCATTGGGTGCTGTGTGCAAGTGATGAATCACTGAATTCTACTCCTGAAACCAATATTGCACTGCATATTCACTAACTAGAATTCACATAAAAATATGAAGAAAAAAAAAGATGACAGTGGAGTTGTATTTCCCCAAAATTCAATTACTTGCTAACCTCCACTAAATAGAAAAAAAGCTGAATTTCAGGAATGGAAAGATGCAAATATTCAGACGCAAATGGGTACACACACACCCCTACACACACACACATAGACACACATACTCACCTGCACATGCATTAATAACTATGGTAAAAAAATTCATGCATGAAAGGCATGTATGCTATACTTTGAAAAATACAGTGAGTAGGCATTTTAATGGCTATAATAAGTGACAACTAGCTTCAGGGAAGAGGATAAAATAATACACTACCCAGAAACAAAATTCAAAAGCTCAGGAGAGTGGAGTGTTTTAATGTAGGACCAAATGTTTATGATCATAACATATATTATTATTATAGTCACTGCTTTTATTGTCAGTAAATCTGTCAATTTTTCTGTCCATCCTTTTATTCCCTTAATAGTACACTTTAACCAATCAAGCAATGTTACATTCTTTACTTACTTTTAGAAGCTCAACCATCAATAACATGCCCCTCTTACTCATGTAGGGGCATCGATTATTCCTAAGTGGGCTAATAAAGAGGGCTACAGAGGGAATTCCACTCTTTGAACAGCATTTTTCATTCCAGGTCCCTGCTGCCTATATGAAAGAGGAGAAATGGCTAAAAAGCAAAGCCCACTGTTTTGTATTGGCCTCACCATATCATGGATCTATAGGAGCAGTTTCTATAGCTGGAAATGAAGGTCTTTGTATTGGCTTTTATTTTCAGAGAGAAATAGTGTTTAGGGAACTAAAATAATTCTTTTTGCTCAGGATCACTGAGATGCCCTATTGTAGAATTCCTTAGTCATTTGCACCACTGATGTTATGCATCTTCTTGCTCACATGTAAACTCCTGGATTCAAACCACTAAGCTTGTGCAAATAACTAGGTAAGGTTCATTTAGAGTAAAGTTGTAGTTTTTTTTTTTTTTTTTTTTTTTTTACTCCTGAAGGAGATGGTTCTAATTTTTAGCAGAAATGTTCCCTAGGCTAGTGGGTTTGGTATTAAACTCATATCTTGTTCATCATCAATTGTTACCTTTTAGGTTGATATAATGAGTAAAGCTTAGCGATGAAGTCCACCCAGACAGGATCTTTTTCAAGAAAGGCATGCTGTGTAGACCTTTGTTCCAAGAAAGGGAGCACCTAGTCACGGTGCTGGCTGAAGGCTTCCACTGAGATCTCCACTTTACAATGTACCACAGACAAAACTGGGGATTGTGAGTTTTTATTTGTGTGCTTGAACTTGATAAATAACCCTCAAGAATGCCATACTAGTTAATTCATTTCATTAGCTAAAAGCTAAATATCGAAGGGAAAATCCCTGAAGAGAGGTGGATGAGAGAGTAGTACAGTTTTGAATTTTAATGAAAACAGCCAATAGAATGTCAGTTGATTTTATCCATTACTACTCAAAAAAGAAAACTCCCACGGTGTAGATGTAAATTTTTAACCCATCTTCACAGTGTTTGGAAAGACCATTCATTCATTTGCAGAGTAAGGAATTTGACTTGCACAGATTGGACAGTCATTGTTGGAGAGGGAGGTGAGTGTCCCCCTAGTTTTGTGTCTGAGGCTCAGCCAGAAGCTGTCCATTTTTTATAAGAAGGTGACCCATGTAGAGACTAAGTGATGTGCTAGAGAAGACCATCTTCCCTGTGATGCTGCTGAATGAGGTATTGCCTGGCTGATGGACTGGTTATCACCAACCTGTGGTAGGCTTGGGCAGATATTGGACTTCTATAAATGTAATGTGTACTCCACTCTGGAGCTGTCTTTCTGACACTCCAGAAATTTCTACCTGGCCATCTATTTATTAATAGACCCAAACTACAACAAGACCCTGCAAAAAAGTGCATTATAAGCAATGTAATTCAAGGACCTGCTTTAGGAAAATTAGTAAACCAAGGCTTCCCTGCAATTATCTATTGACATGAGCATCACTGGTAAACGCAAGATAGTGAGGATCCCTGATGCCCATGAACAGTCTGTCAAATGCATCAGGGAACTCAATTAAAAGAAGGCTAAGCCTGATGATATCTAGACAGAGAGCCACTATCTCCTTTGGAAATAGGATATACAAATTCCAAGTCATGACAGCGTAGGTAAGGTAGTTTCCTATTAAAAGATGAGGGGGTGGGGTGGAAATTGAAGATTACAGGGCCAAGAAAGCACTCTCAAAGTTTTTGTCCTTAACATCTGACCTTCCATTCTTTGCCCCTTTAATAGCTCTCTTCTCAAGACCATCCCCCCATTGTCTCCCTTACATTTTCTAACACTGGTGAGTATGATCTAATAAAATAATTGAAAACAAGTGCTTTGGTGAGTGACTTTATGATGTTGGCCATAAATTTCACGATATTTTTTTATTTGCAGGCTGACATTTTTAAGAGATTTATCACCATCCCAGAAAAGAAACACACCTACTACATTTATTGTACATGAATCTACAATATGGTGCTCGTGAGTTGATGGTAATCTACAGTTCATGCTAGAGTGGGATTTATCAAAAATGAAGAGATTCCCCTTTCTTCTGCAAAACATGTAATGTGCTATTGGCCATATAAAGATACAAGATAAAACTGTGTTAATGAAAGTTGAGTTTTTAGAATATCTAGAGTGTTCACTTCAAAGAGTGTGCATTCTTCTTTTATTAGTAAAATTTTTCCAGTTTGTATTTGTCATTAATCTTACTGTTCCATTTTTACTGAGACTTCTACTTCATAATCAACTCCTTGGGCTTTGGGCCAACTTGGTATGAAAAGTCTTCTCATGTGGTGGCATAAGGGGAAGGTGAGTGCAGGGTATGCAGAAATTCTCTGTACTATCTTTGCGACTCCTCCATAAATCAAAAATTATTTTAAGACAAAGTGTTTTCTTTTCTGTTGTTTTATTTTTAAAGCCTTCTGAGGTGAATTTGTTCATTTGTCAGTGTGTTGATATTGGATTGAATTTTCTATCTGAACTTTATTATTATTTTTTCTTTCTTCTTTTCCGAGACAGCAGGTATGCACCAAAGATTATGGTCAAATAGGTGCCCCTTTTATGTCAAAAGTATGTATTTTTCAGAGAGGGTTTTTTTTTTTCCATTAAGAAGGGGAAAATGGCCATTTCTTCTAAACACTGAGAGCACAAGACAGTGTGTACACTCTAGTAGAAATCCAGCTGCTTCTTGAGGTCAGTGTGTAAACAGTGTTTCTCATCTTCACATTGAGCAACAAGCTCAAACTTCAGAATACATCATCCACTAGAAATTGTTTTATTAAAAGCTTCTCTAGTATGGGTGTGCCTTCATGGCTTAGTGGGTTAAGCCTCTGCCTTCAGCTTAGGTCATGATCTCAGGGTCCTGGGATCGAGCCCCGCATCCGACTCTCTTCTCAGTGGGGAGCCTGCTTCCTCCTCTCTCTCTCTCTCTCTCTGCCTGCCTCTCTGCCTACTTGTGATCTCTGTCTGTCAAATAAATAAATAAAATCTTAAAAAAAAGTTTTTCTAGTATTGATTTCTTCAAATCCTTTTATTTTTATCAGGAAAAAAAATTTTAAGCAGAAAAAGTACTCAATTTAGGCAGAAGTGCAAATTAATTTCAGCATGTGCTTTTCAATCATGTTCCCATTTTGTAAATAGAATTACAGAGAGCAAAACTTAGCATACATGATGAATTTCAGGTTTTCTTGGGCGGATATCTAGAAGTAGATCAATAGAGTGCTTTCTTCAGCAGCACATCTACTAAAACTGGGACAATAAATAGAAGATTAACATGGTCCCTGCATAAGGACAACATGAAGGTTTGGGAAGCATTCCATATTTTTATGCCCTTTAAAATTATGTTCAGTTCTTTGCTTTAATAATAAATAAATAATAAATAAATTTACTCTCATATAAAAAAACTGAAAGCCGATAATAGGGATACAGATCTTCCTAGACCTTTGATATGTACAATATCAGTTAGTACTTGGGAAAAAAAGACTTCTACCAAAACACACCTGGAAATGACCTTTCTTTCCTTCTCTTTTCCCCCGCATAGTCATGTTGCTAGCCATATGCACCACGCATTCAGGAAAAGGGCCATTTCAGTATGGCTGCTGAATGTTACATAATGTGCTTCTAGGAAGCATAATTCTATATAGAACCCTCTTTTACAAAGCTGCACTTCACACTGGGAATTGGAAGGCAATTTATTTTCAGAGTCATTCTTTCTCTCTTTGGCTGGAAGTCTCAGCCAGTCCTTCCTAGGTAGTCTCCTCTTGGGTAATCTTCCTAGCAACATCTCAGCAAGCAGACCGACAATTTCTTTTTCCCTTGGACAAGCTCCAGTTCACTTTATTGAGCAGACTGAAGATGTTCTCTTAATCGAACTCTCTATTCTGGGTGCTCCTTCAGTAGCTTCTACATGTGGGGTTACCTTAAGGTTTCTCTTCAACTGGAAATGCTGCCACGTTCTAGGTTCATGGGTTTTTTCTACCAACTTCAGACATCTGGAGTGCACTGGCTACACCCAGAGAGGTAGATGACCTCTTTGAGACTTCTAATGTCTTCTTTCTTGTTTGAGTCTTTTGTCGTCTATAAAATAAAGTTCATGGGACGCCTGGGTGGCTCAGTTGGTTGGACGACTGCCTTCGGCTCAGGGCGTGATCCTGGAGTCCCGGGATCGAGTCCCACATCAGGCTCCCAGCTCCATGGGGAGTCTGCTTCGCTCTCTGACCTTCTCCCCTCTCATGCTCTCTCTCACTGTCTCTCTCTCTCAAATAAATAAATAAAATCTTAAAAAAAAATAAAGTTCATAATTCTTACCTCTTAGAGATTTTGTGACAGTTTAACATGATTGATTTCATATCTATATAGATACAGATGTATAAAACCGTCTTGCAAGTGCTCCATATATTTGGTTTTCTTACATTTTTATTTAAGTTCCAGTTAGTGTACACACAGTATAATATTAGTTTCAGGTGTACAATTTACTGATTCAACACTTCCACACAACACATGTTGCTCATCTGACCAGTGCACTCCTTCATCCCCATCACCTATTTCAGCCATCTCCTCCCCTCTGGTAACCATCAATTTGTTCTCTAGAGTTAAGAGTCTGTTTCTTGGTTTGTCTTTCTCTTTTCCTTTGTTCATTTGTTTTGTTCCTTAAATTCCACATATGAGTGAAAGCATATGGTATGTGTCTTCTCTGACTGACTTATTTTGTTTAACATAATACTCTCTTGCTCCATCCATGTTGCTACAAATGCCAATATTTCATTCCTTTTTATGGCTGAGTAATATTCCATCGTGTATATATACCACATGTTCTCTATCCACTCATCAGTCAGTGAACGTTTGGGTTCTTTCCATGATTTGGCTATTGTTGACAATGCTGCTATAAACATCAAGGTGCACATATCCCTTCAGATTAGTATTTTTCTATTTTTTGGGGGTGAATATGTAGTAGTATAATTGCCGGATTATAGGGTAGTTCTACTTTTAACTTTTTGAAGAAACTCCATGCTGTTTTCAGAGTGGTTTGCCTCTCTGAAAAGGTTCTTGTCTCTTTATGCACCCCTGGAATTGGTAGTGGTAGCTCCTCTTAGTCCCTCTAGTGGTGCACCACCCCCAAGGAGCCATCAAGTGTGACCCACTGGAGACATATTTATGCCCAGATGTCTCACTTTTTAGCAATAAGTGGAAAGTTTTTCAGGTGGCCTAGTGGAGCAAGACTGATACTGGGGTGATACTAGGAAGTGTTTCCTCAAAGCTGATCCTCTATCTGCTGCGTTTTGAAACCTAGTCTTACAGTGACCCAAGAGAGCCCACCAAACAGGCAGTAATAGGTGTCATTTTCCTCTGCAGTGTTGAACTTCACTACCAGAAGAACAAGGCAAAATGTGATATTCTCTATTCACTCAAGCCTATAGTCCAAACTAAGTGCAAAAATGATGTCAGTTTGTTTATGCATAAGCACATTCTCTATTATGGATTGTTTAGTCTGCCATGCTATCCTATCCAACCCATTATCCTGTTTCTTTCATTGCTCCTTACTCTAATTCTATTGACCTTTCAAACTTTAGCTTAAAATGCATCTATTCCACCAAACCTCTCTAGATCACTCATGTCAGCCTGAAATTACGTATTTCTTCTTTGAATTGCTGTTGGTATGCTCATGCATTAGCATGTGATTATCGTCAGCCTCTCAAAGAGCCATTTAAAAATTTCATTGTTATTTAATGAGAAACATGTCTCAGGTTTATTTTCTCAAAAGAGAGGGTGAACCCTTTGAGAGAATACATTATACCTTTTTGGTGTCTGCCATAATGCCTACAACAAATATCTTAGTGGCTATGATATTTTCATTTGCATAATGGCTTCTTCAAATACCTGCAAACCATCAACTCTCAAAGATTTCAGCTACTGGAGAAGGTCAAGTGGATATGAATAATCCAACATTTGAATTATTCAAAAATCATTTTTATTGAGTTTTGGAAGATATTAGTGGCAAGCTACATTCTTTCCCTAATAAATGATTTATAAAAAAAAAATAATAGTAACACCAACACTCACTAGACCTTTATGCTTTTCAGAGCTCTGCTCAAACTCATAATGATTCATCCATATTCTCTGAGCACCTATAACAGAAGGTGATAAGAGAAGGCCCAGTCAAGGACTGGTTATAAGAAAAGCCTAGAGATTCCAGTTTCCTTGGTACTCCACAGGATACCCACGAGCACCTTGTTCTACACCTATGCATTTGCCACATTTCACTTGTGTTTCTCATTGATAATAGTTGATAAGTGATTGACAGAAGCACACAGCCTACATTCATATTTTGGTTCTCCCATTTCCTAACTGTGTGATCACAGATAACTTACTTAACCTCTCTGTATTTGAGGATACTCCTGAACAAAATCAGAATTATAAAACAGTGCATATTTCATAGGGTTTTGGTATGGGGCTTAAAATGACTTATGTGAGATGCTTAGCACAATGTCTCAAATATTAAAGAGAGGATAAGCAAGTACAAGAATGCAAGAGAGGAAGAGAGTCACTAGAAGTTTTATTTTCTTCCTTTATTCTCCTAGAATCCAAAGTGAGAGAGGAAAAATAGCTAGTAAAGATAACCCAAGCCATGTTCTTCTCTTGGGAGAGAATGATAGGAAAGAAAAGCAGTATAAAACCAATACAAGAGCAACTCATAAATGGGTACAGAATTTCTGTGAGTGGGGCACCTGGGTGGCTCAGTGGGTGAAAGCCTCTGCCTTCGGCTCAGGTCATGATACCAGGGTCCTGGGATCGAGCCCCACATCAGGCTCTCTGCTAGGCAGGGAGCCTGCTTCCCTTCCTCTCTCTCTCTGCCTGCCTCTCTGCCTACTTGTGATCTCTGTAAAATAAATAAATAAAATCTTAAAAAAAAAAAAGAATTTCTGTGAGTGAGCCATTGGAAAGGAGGTCTAGCTATTGGAGGCTACATGTAAACAACATGGAGTGCTTCAACCGATAACAAATGTTTTACTTCCAGAAGCTTCCAGAGGATAGACTTTGTGCCTAACTCCACTTATAGGCCAACTGATGATACCATTGAATTCCTGCTATGATGTTGGGGCTGGTGACCCAAAGAACATTTAAGGGCTCAAGGTTTTGGAGGGAGGTGGGACACAGGAGCAAACATAGTTACAGCTTGGAGCAGGAGGACTGTGAATAAAAAAGGAAGCAAGTGTTCAAGCTAGCACATAAAAAGTGCCAACTCAGGGCTTCAGAAAGAAGACCTCACTAGGGTCACTGAGAGAGAACTACCTAGAAGGGGTGATTTCAGCCAGACATTGAAAGTTGAGTAGGAGGTTAATTTAAGCATGCCACAGCCACGTGTTATGATAAAAAGAACACTCACTCTTGCCTCAGATAGTCCTGAGGTTAGAAGCCAGTTTCCATTCCTCATGAGCCGCAATTACTAAATAATACATACCTTCAAGACTATTGTGGGAAATAATTGTATTTAGTATTTAGTACAGGATCTGGCATATAGTATAGCCTCAAATATAATAGCTACTATTGGTAACCATAGAGTCTTGGAGTATTTTTTTTTTTTTTTGATGATGATGATGTTGCCTTAAGCGCTGGTAAGCACAGCTGTTTCACATTTCCTCTCTATGAGCATGAGTAGCAGTGGTAAGCATCTGCAGGGGCTTCTGGGCTCATCTCCCTGGAAATATCACAGGGAAGGGACAGCCCAGATTCAGCGTATCCATGACAGAAGCAAAGGAACAAGCTCCAGCCAGTCGTGACAGCAAACTTCTAGGACAGTCTAGGTCTTTGGAAAGGGCTGATCTATACTGGACAATAAATCTGGAACTCTTTCCCTTTATCTTTCCTTCCTTCTCCTTCTTCACTCCTTTTTTTCCCTCCTTTGCTTCAAGGTGCTTTGCTCTTCTGATCAATGGATAAAGTCAGCAGCCTGATCAAACTCCTAACCACTAAGGGATTTATTAAGTAATTCTCCCCACAGACATTGGTGTTTCAAATACTTCAAGGGATGGTAAATGTTTAATTTAATCATGCATGCCTGATAATAGGAGTCTGGGTATTAGCAGTCAGTCAACAATGTGGTTGAGAATGGGATGGCTATGACCAGAACTACTGAATTCATTTGAAAAAATTTATATAGAGAAAAGCATGGTGGAGGGAGAAGGTGCTTGCATTTAGAATTAGGGGAGCTACCTTAAAATCCCAACTCTGGAACTTTTTAGGTATTGATCCTTGTCAAGTAATTTTACTCTCCTGTTCTTATTTTCTCCAGTAAGTAATAAGAATGATAATCCTTAACTTATACAGGATGTTGTGAGTGTTAGACAAGCCACTTCTCCAATTGAATGTATACACAAACTACTTGGGCATCTTGTTAAAATACAGATTCTGACTCAGGAATTCTGGAATGGGGCCCAACGTTCTGCATTTCAAACGAGTTCTCAAATGGTGCCAATGCTGCTGATCCAAGGACCCCATTTTGAGTAGCAAGAGGCTGTTAGATAATGTAATTAATGATAAAGTGGGCTTTCTTCCCAGATAATTGGTTGGGAAGGGATCATTTTTTTTTTTTATTTATTTTTATTTTTTTTTAAAGATTTTATTTATTTATTTGACAGGGAGAGATCACAAGTAGGCAGAGAGGCAGGCAGAGAGAGAGAGAGAGGCAGAAGCAGGCTCCCTGCTGAGCAGAGAGCCCGATGCGGGACTTGATCCCAGGACCCTGAGATCATGACCTGAGCCGAAGGCAGCGGCTTAACCCACTGAGCCACCCAGGCGCCCCAAGGAAGGGATCATTTCTCACCATGGCTTGCTACCAGTTACAAAAATAAAGTCAAGTCGAGGCTGGACAAATGTCGAGAAGAAAATATTGCTGTCACAGTTTGGGGAGGGAGCTACTGCTTCATCAGAAAGACTGAAAACTGTATTGTTTGATCTTGGAAGGAGCTGCTCAGCAATGGCCTGGCCAGGGCTGCTTGAGGGGAGGCCAAAGGTATTGTGAGTTTCCTTCATCTAAGCACCAAGTGATGGCAGCCCGTGTTTCCTAGTGAGGGCTGTCTAGTTCCTGTGCGGCCTTTACTTGCTGTTCATTTGCTCCTTTTTCATTCCGTTGTAAAAAGGACTGATGTTTATTTTAAGGAAAATAGTCTCTTAGTTTCAATGTTCTCACCTGTCACTTTCTTTATACAAATGTGAGTGAGCTGGAGTTGTTGAAGTTTGCTTCAGAAATAATCTCCTCTCAGAATGATTCCTGCCCTACACGTCATCCTTTCTCTCTCACTCTCCTGGTCTTGTTTGCCTGCTCATGACCGTAAACTCAACAACCCGGGGGAACTTAGTCCAGTATCAAAGCAGCCACATCATTAACATTGTCTCATTTACATACTCAATTATCCTATAGTGGAAAAACACTGTGTTTCTATACACAGGATTAAAACCGTCCTCTTGACCTATAGTTAAGTCATTTGAATCAGCCAGGAAATGTCGCCATGCCATGGAAGGCAATATGACCTCCTGTGTCTACGTACACACACATTGCTGATGAACACTTGTAAGGCCCCATGTCAGGTACTAGTCATGCACAAGACATTCTAGAAAAGATAATGAGAGTAACCAACAAGGAAAGCCAAATTCTCTGCTAGCAGGATGGAGAAGACAATTTGAAGGAGGTAAAGGGATGGAGGGGGGAGAAGTTGGCTCCATGGTCGTTTGCCTAGGCGGGCAGGCAAATGGGTGTCTCATGTATCAAGTGAAGGTTGGGTTATTGAGTCTGTAAAATGAACTTCCCTATGACCCTGCAATGGCACTCCTGGGTATTTACCCCAAAGATACAGATGTAGTAAAAAGAAGGGCCATCTGTACCCCAATGTTTATAGCAGCAATGGCCACGGTTGCCAAACTATGGAAAGAACCAAGATGCCCTTCAACGGACGAATGGATAAGGAAAATGTGGTCCATATACACTATGGAGTATTATGCCTCCATCAGAAAGGATGAATACGCAACTTTTGTAGCAACATGGACAGGACTGGAAGAGATTATGCTGAGTGAAATAAGTCAAGCAGAGAGAGTCAATTATCATATGGTTTCACTTATTTGTGGAGCATAACAAATAGCATGGAGGACATGGGGAGTTAGAGAGGAGAAGGGAGTTGGGGGAAATTGGAAGGGGAGGTGAATCATGAGAGACTATGGACTCTGAAAAACAGTCTGAGGGGTTTGAAGTGGCCGGGGGGTGGTAGGTTGGGGTACCAGGTGGTGGGTATTATAGAGGGCACGGATTGCATGGAGCACTGAGTGTGGTGCAAAAATAGTGAATACTGTTATACTGAAAATAAATAAATTTAATTAAAAAATGAATTAAAATTGTGTTAGAAGAGCTTTTGGTAGTTTGAAAAGTGAATCCTTGACAACATGTTTAAAAAATTAAGGCGTTTTTATTTTATTTTTTAAAGGTTTTATTTATTTATTTGACAGTGAGAAAGGCAACACAAGCAGGGGGAATGGGAGAAGGAGAAGCAGGCTTCCTGCTGAGCGGGGAGCCTGATGAGGGGCTTGATCCCAGAACCCTGGGATCATGACCTGAACTGAAGGCAGATGTCTAAGGACTGAGCCACTCAGGCACCCCCCAAAATTAAGGGGTATTTTAAAAACTCATGCATTGAGGTAAAAGACATATAATAAATATCATGTATTTAAGAAATACAGTTTAAATATATATATATATCAGTGAAATCATTACCACCATTGAAATAATGAAAATACCTATCACATCTGTTTCCATGTGGCCCTTTTGTAATCCCACTTCCTGGCCTTGCCATCACATCTCCCATCCCTGGGAAATAATGGATCTGCTTTCTGCATTTTTGCATCTGATCTGTTTTTTGCATTTTGTAGAGTTTTATATCAATAGAGTCCAATAGTACATACATTTTTTGATTGACTTCTCTCACTCTGCATAATTATTTTGTGATTCATCCATGTTGCTGTGTGTTCATTCCTTTTATTGCTGAATAATATTCTATTATATGGGTCTATCATAGTTTGTTTATATATTAACCTGTTGATAGATATATGGGTTGATTCCAATTTTTTGCTCTTACAAATAAAGTTTTGATGGTAGTCTTCGTATAGGCCTATGCTTTCTTTTTTTTTTTTATCTGATAAATACCTAGGAGTAGAATGGTCAAATCATATGGCAGGTGTTTAACTTCTTAAGATATTGCCATGAACTCTTCTCCAAAATGGTTGTATATTCCCACCAGTGGGGTATGAAAATTCCTGTTTCTCCATATCCTTGCAAACACTCAGTATGTTCAGATCATTGAATGAGTGCAGTAGTATGTCATTGTGGTTTTAATTTTCATTTCCCTAATGACAAATGATATTGAGCATATTTGTATTGCTTATTTGTCATCTGCATGATGTACTTTCTTTAATGAAGTGTCTGTTCAATCCTTTTCCCATTTTTTATTGGGATATTTGTTTACTTTTTATTAAGTTTGGGAGTTCTAAAATATATTGTGGGTACAAGTCTCTTATCACAGAAATGGTTTGCGAATATAGAGCTAGCACTTCAGTGGATTCAGAGGTGAATTAGAGCTAGACCCTGTTTATAGGAGCTCACAACTCAACAAAAGGATCAGGACAATGAAAAATAATCGCTGATAACAATGGAAGCTATAATCAAGACCCTTGTGGGAGTGTAGAAGAGAGTACAATAAATTTCACCCAGGAGAGGGTGGAGAGAGTTCCCCGAGGAGGGGAACTTAAAGCTTCATTTTGAAATGTGAAGAGTTGGATAACTTTTGAACATCTGCAAAAGAACATTCTGGGCAGAGAATCAGTGCAAAGGCAGGAAGGTAGGTTTGGGAATCATGAGTTCTGGATGACCAGAGGGAACAGGGAAGGGTGCAAATGGTAAGACAAGGAAGGCTAAGACTAGCTTGTCAGATTGTGGAAAGTTTTGTAGATTAGGTTTAAGAATCTGAGTTTCATCTTCAAAGCAATAGGGAGTCTGGTAAAGGTTTTAAGCTCCAGAGTAAAACAGTCAGATTTGCATTTTAAGAAAACGTCCTGCAGTGATAGTGAAGGATTAGAGGATAATGAATTCAGAAAGATTGACAAAGACCTAAACAAAGCAGTAATCGCAGAGATAAGGGAGGAGCGAATGGATTCTCAAGATATTTAAGAGGAGTGGTACTGTTGGTAAATGTTTAAATGTTATGGGTGTGGGAGATGGCAGGATACAGGCTGGCTCCCAGATTCTAGTTGAAATAATGGGATGAGTTGGTGCACATTCATTACATCCAGGAATATATGAATGGGAACAGGAGAGAGGGGGAGTATTAAGAGTTCATCTTGTATCAGTGATTCATTAATTCATTAATTTAGCACATTTTTATTGAGTTTCTACCATATGCTAGGAACTGGAAATCTGATGGAGATCAAAGTAGATACTGTGATAGCCTTCAGAGCAAAAAGTCTAGCACAGAAGCGTGAAAATGAAATAATCCCACAAATGTGTAATTTAAAACACTGGCTCTGAATTGCCTAAAGTAAACCAAGACCGTTTTGGGATAGTGCATGCAGGTAGATCTCAGTCTCAAGAAACACTATGTTGAAGAAGTAAGATTTAAGAGGAAGTCTGAAGGAGGCAGGCTGAGGAAGATCAAAGAATAATGTTTCAAGTAGAAGGAATAAGGTAGGTTAAATACTATAGGTCATCCAGGTGGAGGTTTCCAATAAGTAGATATAGAAACATGTACCCAGAAACAAGGCCTCAGATAGAGAAGTCATCAGTCCACGGGGGCAAGTAAAACCATGGCAGAGAATGAGAACTTTGAGAAAGGGCTTGCAGGGTGAGGAAAGAATAAGACTGACACTCAACCTATAGTATATCAATATTTAAAGTGCAAGCAGAGTAGGAGAGAAAGTGAGCTAAAAAAAAAAAAAATGAAGAACCGTAAAACATCTAAGAGAGATGAAGCCAAGAAAGAAGATATTTATGGCCATCAATACCCAATGAGTGGAAATGACTACTCTAGTTTATGTAATTCTCCTTCCCTCACCCTGTATAGAGCCCTTTGCCTGGTATTAACTGATTTTTTAAACTGAAATATATTTTTAAACTATTTTCTTTATTTTAGAGAGAGAGTGAGCTAGTGGGAAGGGGCAGAGGAGGAGGGAGAAAGAATCTAAAGCAGATTCTACACTGAGAATGGAGCCTGACATGGGGGCCCAATCTCACAACCTTGAGATCATGACTTGAGCTGAAACCAAGAGATGGATGCCCAATAACTGAACAACCCAGGTACCCATGGTATTAACTGATCTTTTGGATTGCCTTTTGCCAGGCTGAACCAGGTCCCCGCCTCTTTATTTTCAAGGAAAGCATGCACATAAAGAAAAATATTTTTTATATTGGTTCTAATATTCTCAAGGGACCTTGCTTTGGCATTTTCCCCTTTGCCTGTTAATCTGAAGAGTGACTGATAATTTTGGATCCATCAAGTCACTTTCAGCATATTTTAAATGTAATTACATTTCAAATTGTGTGTTTTGTGAAATATGTCAGAATTTTGTGGCCATTTCTTCTCTTCTGGGAAGAAAAATCAAGACCCCAAAAGAAGGTCTTCTCACACTGTAATAATGGCATGCATTTGCACATGCATAAGAATGTTTGTTAGGCAGGGTTGCTGCAAGGCTCAAACTAACCTCTCAAAGAAAAATTATTACCCTTCTCTCTGCTTCCTTGCTTCTATGAGTTGGTCCTTCAAATTCTAACTCATCGTCTTCTGCATAAAGTTAACTTTATTATAGTTATAGTCCCCAACTCATTCCCTTCTATTTAACAATAATTTCCTAAGAACCTGATATGTACTGTGCACTATGCTAAGCATTATTGAACAATACATTGCCTTGCTTAACTTCAAGCAATTTTGTGAGGTAGGTTTAAGACACTCATATTATGGAGGAGGAGGCTGGGTCTAAGAGATGCTATATGATTTGCCAGATCTGTTGAACTCTAACATCTTAAACAAATAAAGATCATTTTATCACTCAGGATATGTGCAGTTATGTTGCAGTAACAAACAAATCCCATGTCTTGAAAACAAATGTTTGTTTCTCACTCACATGCTATGTGCATCCTGAGTCAGTTCTGTTTAATGTCCCCTTGCCACATGACCCAACCCTTCAATGATGTCTCAATCTTGAAATTTGTTGATTGTCAAGGTAGAGGGAAAGAACCCTGGATGGTTTTGTACCAACAATTCAATACTTTGGCATAGAAGTGATGGGCACTGCTTCAATTCACAACTCACTGGCCAGGGCTAGTCACTTGGCCCCACCTAACCACAAGCCATTCAGAAAATGCAAACTGACTCAGGACTTAGAAGGCAGAAGAGTATGGAGCTGCACAAGGGACCCCACAAAGTTAGAGAAGTTCCAAGTATTCAATTTCTGCATCCACTTCAGTGCTTGCATTCTAGGTGGTAGCAGATAAAGATGTTAAAATTGTATTGCAAAATCAAAACCAAAATGAGATATCACTTTTAAACCTAGTAGGAGGGCTTTAATTAAAAAAAAAGGCAGAAAGTAGTGTTGATGAGGATGCAGAGAAATTGGAACCCTCATACATTGCTGGTGAGAACATAAAATGGTATAGCCACTTTGGAGAACAATCAGGCAGTTCCTGCAAGTGCTACACATGGAGTTACCATATCACTTAACAATTCTACTCTGTGTATATATACACAAGAGAAATGAAAATATATGTCCACGCAAAAGCGTCTATACTAATGTTTATAGCAGGATTATTCATCATTGCGAAAAGTGGAAATAATCCAGGAGTCCATCATCACCCAAAGAATGAATAAGCAAAGTGGTATATCTATATGATAGAATATTACTTAAAAAAACAAAGAACAAGGGGCACCTGGGTGGCTCAGTTGGTTAAGCGACTGCCTTCAGCTCAGGTCATGATCCCAGAGTCCTGGGATCGAGTCCCATATCAGGCTCCCTGCTCCTTGGAGAGTCTGCTTCTCCCTCTGACTTTCTCCCCTCTCATGCTCTCTTTCACTGTCTCTCTCTCAAATAAATAAATAAAATTTTAAAAAAAGTAGTAAAAAAAAATAAAGAACAAAACAAGGCAAGACTGATATATGCTACTACTTGCACGAACCTTGCCAACATTATGCTAAATGAAAGAATCCAGTCACGAAAGATCACATATTGCATGAATCCATTTATATGAAATGTCAACAATAGGCAAGTCCATAGATCTAGAAAGATGAGTGGTTGCCTAGGACTGAAGGAAGGAAGTGTGGAGATGTAGCAGGTATCAGTACTCAGTGTCTGGCTATTAAGGACAATTGACAGTAAAATCATAATACTGTTCCCAGCTAGACTAGATCCATTAAGAATGGTAACACTGGGCACGAGGAACTTATCTCCTAAGCAAGCATCCTGTGGACCGATGAAAGACTTTAATCAGGCAAAACTGGGTTTAAATGTGAGAGGGGAAGAAGGGAGCTGAGATATGTTTATTGTCATTGACCCAAAGAGGCAGATCTTGAAGGCAAAAAATGACATTGAAAATCTTGCTATTACTTCAAGCTATGATGAATTTATCATGTGTAGAAACTAATCTGTATTTTGGATTTTTAAAACTCCCCTTCTGAAAAAACTGTTATGAACTTGGAGCTATGTGATTTGAGCACCCCAATTTTTTTTAATGGCATACAGAAGTTTGGGTCTCAAAAATAATCTTCTGTGTGACTCACACACATTCCAAAGTGGAACATAAAAGTATTTAATCGAGACATGAAACTGCCAATGACAAAAATGAACAAAAATGATTAATTTTTGAAACTTCTGTTCAAGTGATGTGCATGTAACCTGGTTAAATACAGCACTAAGGGGTACCTGGGTGACTCAGTGGGTTAAAGCCTCTGCCTTCAGCTCAGGTCATGATCCCAGGATCCTGGGATGGAGCCCCACATCAGGCTCTCTGCTCAGCAGGGATCCTGCTTCCTCCTCTCTCTCTGCCTGCCTCTCTGCCTACTTGTGATCTCCGTCTGTCAAATAAATAAATAAAATCTTAAAAAAAAAAAAGAAAAAAAATACAGCACTAAGAATGAAAGAAGAAGCTGCGAGCTATATTCATAATTCTGTCCAGGGTGAGACATGTTCCCTAAGCATACTTACCAATTTGAAATGGTCTCAAGACAATGCAACCAAAGTGTTAAATAACTGATATTTGCAGACAAAATTTTGTTTAAGAAAAGATGACCTTCTGGGGACAGAACCAACTGAGATAAAGAAGGAGACCCTGGCACAAAGCCCAGATCTCAAATCGTGGAGAAAAAAAAAATCAACTACACTTCCCTGTCTGGAACATTTAGAATTTTGACTTGAAACTGTAAAGAAGGTTCACCAGGGTGGGGGCCCATGGGTAAGGGCTTCCATCTCCACCCCCACCTTTTCAATGAAGGGCGATTCAAAATTGGGGGTAGTTCCCCAAGAGAACTTTGGCTAAATGAAATTTGATTTTAAAATACTTGGAAAGAAAAATTTTCTAGCTTCCTTCAACAAATTAAAAAGGATCTTGGGAAAGGCAAGGGCAAACAGGAAATACAACTCAAACAAGAAATTTTTGAGGACAATGGATCCCCCGAAGGGAAGTGGGATTAAGTCCTTCTGCAAAACAGATTGACGATAGAACCCCACCCCAACCTTCAACAGAGAGGCAGCCATTAACAGAAGCAATAACCTCAGGAGGCCTGTAGGTGAAACCATGAGGCTCTCGGGTATGGGCCTACTTGAATCCAGATGCTAATTAAACATAGAGTATGAAAATCTCTTGCCATATCCCAAGCAAGCATCTAAGACATTTAAATTATTGCAAATCCTAAATTCTGAAACACATAGACTACCAGACTATTAAAAATAAATTACTTTCTTCTGGCTCCTTCTAGATCCAAGTAGGAATCTCAACATGTGACAGGACTGTTTAGATTTGGGCAAAGTTATATCTCGTATTTGGAGATCTTATTATGCCCTATTCACCAGTTCTCTAGAAGAGAGTGACTGATTATTCCTTGTCTGTAATTAGAAGGGTTAAAATCCCTGCAAAATTTTGCACAATTGCATCAAAATATTCTATAGCTATAATTTGCTAAATCATCATATTTGTTTTATATGTGGATTTACATTTTTGGAATACGTCCAAAAAATGTTGGGGGACTTGATTGTACAGGGATTTGGGGACATTTAAATGTAATATGATTACAGAATTACAAATGAAATGTGCTGTAATCCAAATGCACTAGTGTTTTCTGAGTCAGCTCTTGTAAAATTTAGACAACTCATAGAAATTATTCTACCTGAACTCTTGGGATTTTTGTAAGTGTCTCAAATTTCCCAGTATCAATTTGGTTGTATTCTCTAACATATCTAGTTGGTTTTTGAAAAGGTAGACTGGGACAACACTGAGATAAATAATTTCAGTATATTTTATATCAGTTATCTATTGCCATAAAAATGCTACATGACAAACAAAAAATACCTCAGTAGCTTAAAACATTAAGTGCTTATTGTTTATGCATCTGGAGTGGTTGGTAAAAGTGGATCTCCCATTCTTGGCTAGGCTTACTCACATGTGTGGATATCGCTCACTGTTGGTTGATCTTGGCTAGCTGTGCCTTGGGTAAATGGGGCAGCTCAGATATGCTACATGTATCTTTCATTCTCCTTGTTATGTTTTTTTTATGGCAGATGCAGAGATAAGGGAGAGAGCTGAAACATAGAAGGTTTTGGAGAACTAGGCTCAAAACTGGTATGCTGTTACCTTCACCACATCCTACTGACTAAAGCATGTCACAAGACCAACTCAGATACAAAAGATGAAACAATACCTTCTGCCTCTTTAGTGAGAGAAATTGCAAAGTCATGTGGTAAAGGGTATGGACATGGGAGGGGAATGCAGGTGAAAAACTGGGACTCCTGACAGAATCATTCTGCTAAATATATATAAACACAAAGGCCTTTACAACTCATGAATCATTGAACACCTCATCAAAAACTAATGGTGTACTATATGTTGGCTAACTGAAGGTAATAAAAAATAAAAAAATAAAAAGTTGTATTTAATATTCAGGTCCCCATGATAAATAATAAATCATGGCACCATGACCCCAAACAATGAAAAGCCAAAGAGCTTTGGGAAAAACCTTAAAGGTTTGTAATTATCTATATTGACACATTCCATGCTATTGCTGGCAAATTGGTAGTAATCTAGTTGAATTACTGGGTAGCCTGTGTCTCTGTATTCTTTGGCATTCTCTTGGAGGGATATTGGGATTTCTTTTTCTTTTTAGATAATTGGTGATGACAAGTATAGACAAAGAAGATCATTCAGACCAAGGGATGGTGAACATTTTCTTTAAAGGGCCAGACAGTAAACATTTCATGTTTTGTGGGTCAGGTAGTCTCCATCACAACTATTGAACTCTGCCCTTTTAGTGTAAAAGCAGCCAGAGACCACATGTAAGCAGATGGGCTTGCCTGCATTCCAGTAAAGTTTTATTTTAAAAAGATCAGGCCATGAACCAGATTTGGCTGATGGGCTGTAGTTTGCTGAGCCCTGATCTAGACTTTCATGCTTCAGTGCCACTTCCATGATGCTTAAGCAAAAGAGAAAGAGAGAAAATAAAGACTTCTAAATTTGGAGCAACAACATAAGTCAAGAACATTGTCTGTGGTTGTAAACCATGGCAGGGTATATCAGAAGTTACTGGAAGGGATAAATAAGCGGGATGAATACATTCTTATGCTAGAGAAAGGTAAAAAGGATGCCTGAATACATGTATTTTGGAGGAAAAGTGCTCCTTCTGCCTTATGTCTGTGGTTTGAAGCTTCTGTGTCTTGTTGCTCCGCTTTGAGTTTCCTTGTGAAATAATACAGTGTCATCTCTCTGGTCCCCAGGTGTCCATCTCTTTGGGCCAAGAGAGCTGAGCATGGACCTGGAATATCTTGTTAAGGATATACTTTTTAAATATCTGGAGATGATGACCCTTCCAAGGGTCCCTCTCAGGCATGCTATGACAAACTGAACACCAACAAGGAAGCAATGATTACACTAAATTGGGATCCACTGAGCCTGTGGATGGCCCTAGGTCCAGACTGACACTCACGAAAGGCAAACAATAAATACACACTCAAGAGAATATCCCTAGTGCCTACAAATTTGACGTAATTATTTGTATCCAATTGTCAAAACAGGAAGAGGGTGGAGGACAAGTAATTCAAGGGACAAAGTAATATGGACCACTTCTGTTTGTTATATGGATATAATACTTTCCTTTCTTCGGGTAGCTGGAAATCTTTTTATGCCTCTCATGTGAGCTACAAATTAGCATATTCCCATTAGTCATGTCATCTCTCCATGGAGGTCTCAAACATAAATCCAAAACTGAGTCATCAAATTCTCTCTCTCACACACATACATAAATATTTCTCTTCCAGAGTTTCAAATCTCTGTAAATGAGCCACCATCCACCCAACTGAGCTTGCCAAACTCCACGTTTGATTGATTGGAGTCTTGTGTACTTTTCCACTTATGTGTCTCTCAACTTTATCTTCTCCCCATATATATCACCAACCTAGTCAAGCCATGATTTTTTTTGTGACCCAGACCACTGTCATGGCTTCCTAACTGGTCCCCTCCATGAAGTTTTGCTTTCTCCATTTTACAACTACATAAGCATAAATATGGTCACATTGGCATTGTTTAAAACCTTTTGATGCTTCCTTAATCCTTTATAACAAAGACCAGATGCCTAAACTTGGCTCACGAAGCCTCCCATGTTGTAGCTGCAAGCCTGCCTGTTCTGCCTTGTCCCACTCTGTCCCCCCTTGCCGACTCTGTTCAGCCTTTTTGAGCTTCTGGAATACACCAATGCTTCTGTGCTTTCACACTTACTGTTCTCTCTCCATACCCATGTCTCCACATGCCTCTCTTCAACCTCCAACCCATTCCCCTGCTTCCCTCTTGTACTCTCCTGCCCTTTAGAGGGCCTTTTCTCTCTTACCAATTTATATTACAGGACTCAAGAAGGTAGAGGCTGCTCCTCATTCACACACTGTTGTATTTCTAGTACCCAGTGCCATATTTGGCACATAATAGATATTCAGTAAATAATTGCTGAATGGGCAAATTAATACTTTAATTATGTTGCTATGTGTGACTTTGGTAGGAGTTATCATATTTCTTTCAGAGAGAAAAGATGCTCAACATCACTGATCTTCAGGGAAATACAAATCAAAATGACAATGAAATATCACCTCACACCTGTCAGAATGGCTAAAATCAACAACACAAGAAGCAAAAGGTGTTGGCAAGGATGTGGAGAAAGGGGGACCTTTGTGCCCTGTTGGTGGGAATGCAAACTGGTGCAACCACTTTGGAGAGCAGTATGGAGGTTCCTCAAAAAGTTAAAAATAGAAGCACCTTACAATCTAGCAATTGCACCACTAGAATACAAATAATACAAAAATACCAAATCAAAGGGATACATGCACCCCAATGTTTAGAGCAGCATTATCTATAGTGGCCAAATTATGGAAACAGCCCAAGTGTCCATCAGCAGATAAAGAAGATGTGCTATATATACACAACTCCATATGATTTCACTCATATATGGAATTTAAGAAACAAAACAAAAGGAAAAAACAGAGGGGAGAAAATCAAGAAACAAGAGTCATAACTACAGAGAACAAACTGATGATCAGAGGGGTGGGGGTCGTGAGGATGGGTGAAACAGGGGATGGGGAACAAAACAGTGCATTTGTCGTGATGAGCACTAGGTGATGTATGGAAGTGCTGAATCACTATATTGTATACCTGAAACAAATATGACACTTGGTTAACAAACTGGAATTTAAATAAAAACTTTTAAAATTCCTTCAGAGAGATGTACAGAATGTGTAATTTGGGGAAAACTATACCTTTGGCTAGAGTTGTAATGTTACTAATGTCAGAATCCACAATTTTCTGAATTAACTTTAGATCTCCATAAAGTCTCACATGAGGCCATGTGATAAATGGATGAATGAATGGTTTATTATTACAAATTCTGAAGTTTCTTAGTTCCAAATAAGCAATGATTCCCTTTTTCTTTTTCTTTCTCTTTTTCTGACTAACTTTCTAACTCTGGAAGGTTGTATATATTTCTTTTTTTTTTTTTTAAAGATTTATTTTTTATTTGGAGAGAGAAAGAGAGAGAGAGAGAGGGAGAGGGAGAATGAGAGGGGGAGGGGCTGAGGTAGAGGGAGAGGAAAAGAATCTCAAGCAGATGTCACTCTGATACAGGAGTCTGATGAGGGGCTTGATCCCATGACCTGAAGATCATGACCTGAGCCGAAATCAAGAGTCAGATGCTCAAACAACTGAGCCACCCAGACGCCCCAAGAAAGTTGTATATATTTCTCCTGATTTGGGACTATAAACAGTTATTTGCCCTAGGTTAAAAACTATATAATTTTTTCATTTAGAGTCTGATAGGATTTATGAAGATAGAGATTTTGTTTTTAACTTCTTTGTGTCTTGTCAGAAATCACAGACTTTCTTTCATCATGTAAGTTGGCCTACCAGCATGTGGAAAATCAGCTCTATATTAGCTACACACTGAAGTGGAATAATAAAGAAGAAAACATACACAACTAGTTTTCAGGAAGGCCACATTCGAGTCCTGTCGCTGGCACCTATACAGCGTATGTAGCAACATGGCAAACTTATGGAACCAGGATCTCTAAAATGTAAATCTCATGAGAACAAAGATTTTGTCTGTTTATCAACATAGAACTGAGCACCTAGGATAGCACATTGCATGGCAGATAGTTACTGCCCAATAACTATTTGTTTAAGGAATGAAAAATCAAGCTTTGGGTCACATACCTCTTTTTAGTTTTAAGTTGTTAAAAATTAAGGTGATATTAACAATGCTGGCAATTTCAGGAAATTATTGGGACAGGCCGAAATGTATCTTTGTAAAGATTTTAAATCTAGAGAAAAGTGCACGTTTAAAATGTTGTTATCAACGCTGTGTGGCTTCCCTTTAATGCCTATAATCTGAATATCTAATTTTTCTGGATTATTTGCTTCATCACATATGGGGGTTTATGCTCTATCATTGCAGTGAGTGATTAGTGTTCTTTCATTCTAAGTGCATTATATGTTTGAAATAAAATATGAGATTACAGAGATTATAGGCAGGAACACTCAATTTGAAAACAGCTTGTGTTTAGGAAAAAAAAAATAATTTTGATATAGTGGCAAATTCGAGGGAGCCTGATATCACATAGAATAATTTCAAAGACAACAAAGACACAAGTGTACAAAACTTTGCTATTTTAAAATATTCCATATCCATTATCTTATTTAATTTTTGCAGTAGCCCTCTTGTTTATAGATGGTATTATTTCTATTTCACAGATGAAGACAATGAGGCATAGAGAGAGTAAATAAATTGTCCAAATTCACACTCTGGTAAGTGATGGACCCTGCCCTTGAACCTGAATTCTTCTGCCCCCAAATGCTTTACCAATTACATTATATCACCGTGAAGAGTTTAGGTCAAAATCTGAAGTTGGAGGGTGCACTCTCCAAGACTGCTTTCATTTCTGACACCAATTGTAAGTTTCAAGGGTTTTGCCAAAGAACCCTCAGTTTCAATAATTCACTAGAACTCACTGAAAGCTATTATACTCAGGGTTATAGTTTATTATAGGGAGAGGATATAGAGTAAAACTAGTCAAGGGAAGAAGTGTGTACAGCAGAATCCAGGAAGGTTCCAAAACAAAACTTCCATTGTTGTCTCACTGTGGAGTTAGGCTATGTTACCTTCCAGGTATCAGTACATATGGAGTATTACCAACCAGCGATGCTAACTTGAGCCTCAGGGTTTGGAGTTTTTACCAAAGGTCCATTATGTAAGCATGACCCATCATTTGATTGTCCACACAGTTGATCTTAGTCTCTAGGCCAGCTGTCACCACATGACCCAAAGCCCACACCCTGTGTCACAATGTCAGTCTTTCAGGTATGGCCACTCCCCACCTCAAGACTATAGGGGTGGCCGGCCCCCCACCCCAAATCACTTGTTAGACTATACAGTAGGACTCCAGGCACCCAGGCAAACAATGACGTTCCTATCAGGCACAACATTACAAGAGCCTGGAGATTACCTCCCAGAAACAGGGCAAAGGGCAGACCTTCTCTTTGGGCAAGACCAAATTCTTTGCCTTACAACCATGTTGGGAAAGGAGTGTGACTAGAATATAAAGATGTATAAAATGAAGACAGCTGGCAAATGCATGTGTGTATACAAGCACATGTCGATGTGGCTTGTTAGAGTCAAAATTTGAATCTTGATTTGGTTTTGTGCTTACATTCTCCTCTGACCAGATCAGATGACTTGGGAAATGTGAGAAGCACTAGATGAAAATGATTATCTCATTGCCATGGTTCAGACAGAGCCTTCGGAGCTTAGAAGAAGAGGTACAACTGTGGGAAGTGATGAAAGCATAAAGCCCATTGTCGGAGAAGGAAAGTCTGCTTGGTTTATGGGTTTTTCTTTTTAGGAGCTCTTAGTTGTTTTCAGTTTTAAAAAATTGATATCCATTATGAGACCAGCAACAGTCAACTCCTGGGGCTTTTTGCTAAAATTAGTTTTGATACCTTAAAGAATATTGATGACATTTTAGAGTAGAACAGCCTAACAGATCCAAAATAAAAGCTTTCTAAAAAATTCTTTATCCGTTAGCTTTATCAACAGGCCAAAAAAGAAATAAAAATGAGTTCTGCTATTAGACCTAAAGGCTCCAGTCATTTCTATTTATACAACTGCTCAGCTTTATCTAGCATAAAATAAAATAGAAGGAAGAAGTACCATATATCTGAGTGAGCTGGGTGGTGCATACTAATTCCTTTTGGCTTATAATTTACTTTTCTTTGGTGTAATTTTTAACCTTTGAGGTAGACGATGATTATCCCTGGTGTCTGGAAGCCCCAAGCTATTCATTCTAATGCCCTCTTCCTAATCCTCGCCCCTCAGAAACCCCCTTTTTAGCTCCCTAAAAATCTAAGATCTGTTTCTCGGATTTCTCTGGGAAGGAGACAAGTCTGTGATTACCAGAGTGAATTAGTTCAAGTGTTACTCTTCTTCCCAAGAGCATTTGCCGTTAAGAGAATATCATGGGGTTGAAGTTTTCTAATTGTGTTTCCTATACTGAGTTCCTTAGCTAGGATAGGCAAAGTTCTGCTATAGAAACAAACCTTCAAATTTCAGTGCGTTGACACAGTAAAGGTAGGTACCTCATTTAGGGCATAGATTCCTGAGGGTTGGGGGCTTCTCTTGCCTGTCTTCCAAATGCTGACTCAGGGACTAGTGACTTTTATTTTGCAACTCTGACATCTTGGAGTCCTTTGCTTCTAGCTGTCTGGACCAAAGAGTGAGAAAGGAGGGAACAGGTAACCTGCTCTTAGTTTCCTGGGATTGGATGTGAAACAACACTTCTCTTCAAGCTGCACTGGTCAGGATTAGTCACCGAGAAGCAGGAGAGCAGGAATACATAGAAAGCAAAATGAATATGTTTGGGAGATAAAGGGAATTTCAGGAACCTACAAATCATACTAACAGAGAATTACCTACTCTACAAATAGATGAGCTCAAGTTTACATCAAGAGCTCAGCAGGGATGCCTGGGTGGCTCAGTCAGTTAAGCAACGGATGCTTGGTTTTTGGCTCAGGTCATGATCTTAGAGTCGTGAAATCGAGCCCTGCGTGGGGCTCTGCACTCAGTGCAGGGGCTGCTTGAGATGCTCTCTCCTTCCTCACTCCTACTCCCCACTACATGCTGTGCACTTGCTCTTTCTAAAATAAATATACAAATAAGTCTTAAGAAAAAAAAAAGTTAAAAAAAATGTTCAGCAAAACTTTACTGTGACTCTAACGTGAGCTGAGAATTGTGCTAGGTTGTGGGTGTGCACGCGCGCGAGCACACACACACACACGCGTGCACACACACAATACAGTTATTACCTTCAAGAACATCGCAGTTGAGTGAGGGAGGCTGACAGGTCAACCCCTAACTACAGTGTGGTATGACATTTTCAGTAACAGACACGTGTACCAGGAACATTGGTACAACGTGTAACTCTTCAAGATTGCAGCATGAAGGTGAAAATTAAGGAGGGCTTTCCAGAGGAAGTAACCTTTGGGAAAGTGTTGAAGGAATTTTGCAGGCAGAGAAAGAGGAATAATAGACCTGGGAGGAAGAGCTAAGAATGGCAAAATAAGCAAGAGCAACTGAGAATGTGGAGAGTTGAAGAAGCTAGGGGGGACTGCAGCAGGTTAATTGGCAGGTTTGTTGCGGGGGGCAGTGGGAGAGGAGGCTAGAGAGCTGAACTGGGTCACGCTGACATGCTTAGTTAGAGTCCTGTGGGCAAAGGAAAGCACAGTAGTGTTCTTGGCAGGGAGACAATTCGTTTCTAAGCTACTCCTGAAAGCTTAAAACATTCCTAATCTTTATTGAGCTTTCACCGTGAGCCACACACAGAGTGGAGCATTTTGTGGACATGACCTTGTTTCATCCTCTCAGAAGCTTTATGAGGGCTAATTATCATCCCCATTTCCCGACGAGGCAACTTGGGGAACAGAACAGGCCAATAGTTTGCCCAGGGTCATACAGCTAGTAGGTGATGAAACCAGGAATAAAACCCAGGTGATATGAGGCTGGAGTCAGATCCTTTTATCTAGACCATAGTTGTCCAACAGAAATGGATTCTGGATTATATTTACGTTATATTATACGTAAATATATGGACTGTAGATTAAGAAAATTTATATTTTCAAAAAAAAAAAAGAAAATTTATATTTTCTAGTAGCCACATGAAAAAAGCAAAAAAAAAAGGTGAAATTAACTTTAAGAATTTTTCACTTAACCCAATAGAGCCAAAATATTATTATTTCAACCTGTTGTCGATATAAAACATTGCTCATTCATTATCTCATGTCCCTTTTTCATACAAGGTCTCTGAAATCTGGAATTTGACACTTGCAGCCTATCTCCATTCAGACTAACCGTATTCCCAAATACACGTCCCATGTGGCAATTGGCTGCTGTATTGGATGCTGTTCACCTTGAAGGATTATTTCTGTGGTTTTATTCTCTGAAGTATTTATTTAACTTTGAGGCACAACAATTTAGCTACAGGGTACTAAGGAGTCATACAACTAAATGTCTGTGGTTTGCTTGTAATCACACACATATTTTACACAAACACACACAAAACAGCTCACTTTCAGATGATTTTCTCCTCTCATAACTCCTAAATCCTCCTTTCTTCCTCATGGCAGGACTCAGTAATTCTACCTCAAACCTTACATGAGCACATCTGGCACCGAGAGGCGTCACAGTTCACTGTCCGGACTATAAATGACAGACGGACTATTCACATGCCACATGCACGGTCTGTCCAGTATCTAGGAGATTTTCTCTTCCAAGTTTGATTTCCTCAGAGCGATGGTAGGTGTTATATGTGCCCAACATGTTTTGAATGCCGATGCGGACATTCTAGCAATTCCAGTTAGGGTCATCTGGTTGCACTCGTGGGAGGAACATCAAACATGGATAATTGAGTTTCCCAAAGAGGGGATGACCTCACTGTTTGCCCTTCACAAATACACATGCTCTCTTAGTCTGTTTAACTAAACTCCTGCCTAAATAGGTCTTGTGGGAAGGAAGAGTTTATATAAAGCCATCGAGTAGTCTCTCTCAAGGCCGCTGGCTGCGGAAGACCTCTTTGTGCCCATTATATACCTTTACTGAAACTTACCCATCTGCCATCCTCACGCTAACTAAGATAACTCAGCCTGCATTTTGAGGTGTATAACACAAATGATAAATCTGTCTGTGGGGAAATAGGTTGTGGGGGTTTATATTAATGCCAATGGAGTAAATTTTATCCCTTTCAAAACCTACAATTTAATAAACTTTTTGGAGTTTCTATGACTAAAGGATTATCCGGGATATTGGGAGATGATGATCTACAGTAAGCCTCAGTTTCTAAATCTATAAAATGGAGGTAATGATAGAACCTGCCTTTTAGAGTTGTTGGCAGAATTAAAGTGTGAAATAGAGAAAGCACTTAGTTCAGCAGCTGGCAAAAAAAAAAAAAAAACAAGCGGTTGATAAATATTCTCTCTCATTGTTTTTTTTTTTTTTCTTTCTTTCTATGGTTATCATCTTCTTGTGGGAAGGCAGACACATAAATACATATAATGAAAACCACGGGGCAGCCAGTGTTGGTTGTGGTGTAAATCAATACTGGGAGGGTAAAAGAACGATTCATTCTGATTAGGGTTAGATGTTTTAGTGGAGGTGGTAGCATTTGCCCAGAGATTTGAAGCATGAGAAGGGAGAGAGAGAAAAGAAGGAAAATTTGGCAAAACTACAGACAGTGGAAGTGTAGCCCATAGCTCAGGAATATGAACAGAAGGACCAGAGTATCAGGCTGTTGGATTTGGCTTGGAGAATAATTTGGTTCTTAGTAAGGGCCTTGAATAAAGGACTGAGAAATTTGGGACTTTTTCAATAAATGCACAGCCATTCCTCATTTGTGAGATGGGCAATCACAATACAATGTGTGTTTTCTAGAAAGAGAACACTAAAAGCATTGTAGAAAACAAAAGATGGAGACCATCTGGGCGGCATCAAGACATGGCTGAAGTGGCGGGGGGGTGGGGTGGGAGGTTGGGGTACCAGGTGATGGGTATTATAGAGGGCACGGCTTGCATGGAGCACTGACTGGGTGTGGTGAAAAAATAATGAATAATGTTTTTCTGAAAATAAATAAATTGAAAAAAAAAGTTTAGAAAAGGTATTGATCTAAAATTTCATGTACCCACAGACACTATATTTAATATGTTATATAATTACTTTTTGAAGAATAAAGAAATGCTTAGTGAGAAAAAAAAAGACATGGCTGATATTTAAGATGGGTCATGAAAAGTTAGAAGTTAAACTTTAAAGATTGTGTTTATTTATTTGACAGAGAGAGAGAGACAGAGATAACGAGAGAGCACAAGTGGGGAGGAGAGGGAGAAGCAGGCTGCCCGCTGAGCAGGGAGCCTGATGTGGGGCTCCATCCCGGGACCCTGCGATCATGACCTGAGCTGAAGGCAGACACTCAATTGACTGAGCCACCCAGAGGCCCCAAGGTTAAACTTGCTGAGTTGACTTTCAGGCCTCACTCACTATTAGTACAAAGACATTCTCAATAATCAGAAACTCTGTGAGTGTTTTTTTTTTCTTACCCTGTATACTCTCAAGGCTTGAAAGATTATAAAATAGATTTGGAAAGTCCTTCCAATCCTAGTTAAAACAATAAACAAATTGAAGATCTCTCATTTTTGGTATCTAGTATAATCATAAACATGCTGCCTCAATCATAAGAAAAAAGCATGGGAAACTTAAACACTTCCACTGCCTATGTCCCAGCCAAGTATAATTATATCAGAATCTCTGGGTATAAAACCCACTGATTTCTCTCAGGTGCTTGATACAAATGTGGATATTCAATAACCAATGACTTATGACCTATGATAATCTATACACAGTACTGCACACAGATTATAATTGGTTCAAATCTTCCCTTCCCTAAAAGCAATTGTAGATAAGTAACTTATCAAGAAAAAGCTCACAATTCCAATGTCTCTCCACATGGACTTCTTTCTCTTCCATGATGATAATGAGAGATCACCAAAAACAAAGGAATATCAGCCTAGTGTACTGCTTCTAAAATATTCTACCAAAGTACCCATTGCGGCAAAAAAAACCCCCACAAACAAACCCCCCAAAAATCCCCCCAAAAACAAAACAAAGCAAAACAAAACAAAAACAAAACTACTCGCAGAGGACTAGCAGGCTTCTTATTTTTTTGAACTAAGCCTTTTGTGAATATTACATTTGCACAATATATTTACATAAACACATACATATTAAATGGTATCTGGGAGTCCTTTCATACTAAAAACATACAACATGGACATTTTTTTAAAGATTTTATTTATTTATTTGACAGAGAGAGAGATCACAAGTAGGCAGAGGCAGGTAGAGATCGGGGGAGGAAAGCTCCCTGCTGAGCAGAGAGCCCGATGCGGGGTTCTATCCCAGGACCCTGGGATCATGACCTGAGCCGAAGGCAGAGGCTTTAACCCGCTGAGCCACCCAGGTGCCCCACAACATGGACATTTTGTATGATGTTATAAAAGACTGGAAATCGGAGAGTTGATTAAAGAGTTGAAACAAGACAACCCTGGGCACCTGGGTGGCTAAGTGAGTTAAGCCTCTGCCTTCGGCTCAGGTCATGATCCCGGGGTCCTGGGATGGAGCCCGCATCGGGCTCTCGGCAGGGAGCCTGCTCCCCCCCCCCCACTCTCTCTGCCTGCCTCTCTGCCTACTTGTGACCTCTGTCTGTCAAATAAATAAACAAAATCTTTGGGAAAAAAAAAAGAAACAGGACAACCCATGAATGAGAGGTGTGTGTGTGTGTGTGTGCATATTGTTTTGTTTATTAATTCTTTGGGAATCCATTATAGAGATGTAAATTTATTCAAAGTTTGGATATCTTACTTCTCGTAGATCACCTTTAAAGCTTACATCTTTTTTTTTTTTTTTTAAGCATAGTTGACACATGATGCTATGTTAGCTTCAGGTATACACCACAGCACCTCTATATGTTAACACATATACATATGTGTTATGTATAACACAACACCTCTATATGTTATGCTGTTCTCACCACAAAAATCTTACATTTTTATTTATTTACTGATTAGTTGCTTTTTCAAAGATGTAGTGAACAATTTCCCTGCATTGTCTTTGGATCATGTATTTCTGCATGCAAGCTATTCCCAAATACAGCGGCTCAGAACAGCAATGATGTATTACTTCTCACAAATCCATGGGTTGACAATGTGCAGTTGCACTTGTCCTAATGAGAGACCATGGCTGGTGGCTGTGCTTGGATGGCTGGGCTTCTCTCTTCACATGGTCTTTCATGTTAGCTTCTCCAAGATGGTCCCAGGGTTCTGGGAGGGCAAAACCCAATGCACATGCATGGCCTCTACTTGAATTGCATTTGTTGATGTTCTCCTGACCAAAGCAAGGCCCATGGCCAAGTCCAGAGTCCATATGGGAGAGGATCACCCAGGGCAAGACTTCTGGGAGGCGTGATTCATTATTTAATAATTAAGCACAATTCTTTCTCCATTTGACAAAAGTGGGAGACTACCCTGATTTGAGGAATGCTATGAAGACATTCTCTCTAAAAAGAAAAATATCTCCCTTTAAGATGTTTGCAAATGACATATCAGATAAAAAGCTAGTATCCAAAATCTATAAAGAACTTATCAAACTCAACACCCAAAGAACAAATAATCCAATCAAGAAATGGGCAGAGGACATGAACAGACATTTCTACAAAGAAGACATCCAAATGGCCAACAGACACATGAAAAAGTGCTCAACATCACTCAGCATCAGGGAAATACAAATCAAAACCACAATGAGACACCACCTTACACCAGTCAGAATGGCTAAAATTAACAAGTCAGGAAATGACAGATGTTGGTGAGGATGGGGAGAAAGGGGAACCCTCTTACACTCTTGGTGGGAATGCAAGCTGGTATAGCCACTCTGGAAAACAGCATGGAAGTCCCTCAAAAAGTTGAAAATAGAGCTACCCTATGACCCAGTAATCACACTACCGGGTATTTACCCTGAATATACAAATGTGGTGATCCAAGGAAACACACGAACTCCAATGTTTATAGCAGCAATGTCAACAATAGCCAAACTATGGAAAGAGCCTAGATTTTCATCAACAGATGAATAGATAAAGAAGATGTGGTTTATATATACAATGGAATACTATGCAGCCATCAAAAGAAATGAAATCTTGCCATTTGCAATGACATGGGTGGAACTAGAGGGTATTATACTGAACGAAATAAGTCAATCAGAGAAAGACAATTATCATATGATCTCTCTGATATGAGGAATTTGAGGCAGGCTGGGGGGCCATGGGGGTAGGGAGGGAAAAAATGAAACAAGATGGGATTGGGAGGGAGGCAAACTATAAGAGACTCTTAATCTCACAAAACGAACTGAGGGTGGCCGGGGGGAGGGATGGTATGGAGAGAATGGTGGGGTTATGGACACTGGGGAGGGTATGTGCTGTGGTGAGTGTTGTGAAGTGTGTAAGCCTGATGATTCACAGACTTGTACCCCTGAAACAAATAATACATTATATGTTAATTAGAAAATATCTCCCTTTAGATACATGCACCCTGATGTTTATAGCACCATTATCAACAATAACCAAATTATGGAAAGAAACCAAATGTCCACTGACTGATAAATAGATAAAGAAGATGTGGTGTATGTATGTCTGTATGTACACACTCATACACAGGAATATTACACAGTCATAAAAAAGAATGAAATCGTGCCATTTGCAGTAACATGGAGCTAGAGAGTATAATGCTGAGCGAAATAAGTCAGAAAAAGACAACTATCATATTATTTCGCTCCTATGTGGAATTTAAGAAACAAAACAAATGAACATGGGGGAAGAAAAAGGGAGGCCAACCAAGAAACAGACTCTTAAGTACAGAGAACAAACTGCTGGTTACCGGAGGGGAGGGGTAGGGCGTGAGACAGGTGATGGGGATTAAGCATGGCGCTTGCTGTGATGAGCGCAGGGTGTTGTGTGCAAGTGTCGAATCACTAAATTGTACACCTGAAACTAATAGGACACTGCATGTTAACTAACTGCCTCCCTTTATTGTGTTACCAGAGAAACCATAGTCAGAGTGTCATCGCATTTGGATTCAGGCAGGGGCTCTCTACCAGGGCTCATTTCAGAACAACTGTGGCATTTTCTCAAAAGACAGGTACCCGGCTCCCCACCAAGGCAACCGGATCAAATCACTCCATGGTCGATTTTGATATACCCACGTCCTGGTTAAGGCTGAGTGAGTTATGAATCCCGTTTTCAGTAACGACCAATTAACTCACGGGAGACCAAAGCAAAAGGGAAAGGCCAGTTCCTATGGGGCAAGGCCAGCTCCTCGGGGTGGGGCTGGATGGGGGAGGTGACTCACCGAGGTGACAGATGCCCCCTTCTCAGGTCCTGCAGAAGGAGGGGAGCTCCCTGCTGTGGGATGTGGGAAGCGTCGTCACACGCTAGTTTTGTTCTCCAGTCTCTCAGTCCAAACGGAGAGTTTCATTTTAATATTTTGTCACCAAAAATGCAAATGACTAATCCTTAGGAAGTTAGAAATCCCTTTAGATTGTCTTTTAGGTAAGTAGCTCCAGGTGAACAAAAACTGTTACTTGCTGATGGGCTTCGGGCTCACTCTTGTTGAAGATAGCTATGATCCTAGACTGGCACATAATTCATTAATTCATTTAAGGGCTATAAAGAAGGGAGTCAAACACACTGATGAGATACTCGGTGGTGGTTAGGAAAAAGTAAGAACACAGTTAACACCAAACTTGATTATGATCTTAATTTATGCCGGTTGGTCTTTGAAAGTTGAATAAAGCAATTAATTATGAGTCTTCTTCTAGGGTTTCTCTTGTCAGCCCAGACCTCTGAGGTTCTGGAGCAGCCCGTGGGTCTGCTGGTCTCCTTCGGCCAGCTGTGCATTCAGTACATACACTCGGGCTGCGCAGGGGAGAGAACGAGCTAGCTCTTCAAACCACCTTATGTCCTCTTCTGCAGTTGGCAAAGGCCAGGGGAAAAAGAGCAGGCCTCGTTGTGACTTTCCAGGTCTCAAGTTGAGAAAGTAATTTACGCAAACCACCTCCTCTTTCCTTCCAAGAAGCTGACACTGGCATGCATAATTGTTATAAACGCTGACTTCAATCACATGCCTAAGATCATCCATTAACCATTCAAACAGGCACCTGGCCCCTTTTGAAACCCCGTCTATTTTTAAAGGGCTACACCCCCTTTTTATTTTTGGACACTGCCTTTGAAACTCATTTAAAAATAACTGTTTCCAGAGGAGCAGGTAAAGGCATTGTTGAATGCACTGGGTGATGCAATTGGAGAGAGGAAAAGCCCAGGGCTTTCTACACTTGTACAACTCAGTCATCACGGAGATCACGTAGATGCCTGTTGAGCAGAAAAACAGCACTGATTTGACTCAGAAGACTGGACCTATCATTCTGGCTCTATCGGCAATTATATGTCATTTCACCATGGGAGGGGGATTTGTGTTTGTGTGGGAAAAATCAAGTGGTGGCCTCCTAGTTCATTCTGCAAGTGATTACCGGGGCTAATAGTTGACCGTTATGAGTACAGTGTAGTCGTGTTGACACTGATTTGATTCAGGGTCCTGTTTGAGGTCACCCAGCTTTTGATAACCTTCTCATCAGTGTTTGGGATCTAAATTTATTTTAAGAAAATGCTACACAGGGGCGCCTGGGTGGCTCAGTGAGTTAAGCCTCTGCCTTTGGCTCCGTCATGGTGTCTGGGTCCTGGGATCGAGCCCCGCATCGCATCGGGCTCTCTGCTCAGCGGGGAGCCTGCTTCCTCCTCTCTCTGCCTGCCTCTCTGCCTCCTTGTGATCTCTGTCTGTCAAATAAATAAATAAAATCTTAAAAACGAAAGAAAATGCTACACAAATGTTTAAAAAAAAGAGATTGAGACTGTTCTTATGTAGCAGGAATTTTATACTCGATGCATTAGTAATTTGTGGACTTGTTCTTGAAACTAATCTGTGAACCTCTGTGGGATTATATATTCTCCAGAGGCTTTCTTATAAATTAACATGATTTGGACAGTTGGGAACCTACACATTGATTCATGACCAGACCTGGTAAGTTAGCAAATTTTTTATAGCTATATTCTCTGAGGGAACTGCAACCCTTTTACTATCCACCAAAGCATTCTACACGCAGGAGATTGGAGCAGACACTGAAAAGACGCCATTTGAAAACTGTTCTGAGACCGGGCATCTCAAACTTTAACATGCACAAACCACCTGGGAATCTTGTTAAAATGCAACTTCTGAGTCAGTAGGTCTACGATGGGGCCCGAGATCGTGCATTTATAGCAAGTTCCCAGCTGAAGCCAATGCTGCTGATCCACAGACAGCCCTCTGAGCAGCGAGGCACTGAGGAAGGGACTGAGTAAAATGTGTGTGGATTTTGTGTCAGCTGTGTGACTTTGCCCATTACCAAGACAGATAGGCTGTACACCACTTCCAGAACACACTACCTGAGCTAACAGGAGAAGGGTCTCTTTCCAAATGGCACATCAATAGAACGGCACGTTTCAACTTTAAATATTCATGACTTGTCTTCCTCTTGTTTCTTTCAAGCATTTTGACATTTACTTAAGTAATTACTGTCAGTTTCAAATGGCGGCCCATATTTTTGTCCTTTGTAAATCCTCCTATGTTATTATTCATGCCTTTGTTCCGTTTCCACTCTTGGAAGCTGCCTTTATCGGGTTTGCCAGGTGGATTCTGTTCATATCCGGAATTAATCTCCATGGCCCATCAGAGTGTAGCCAACTTCATTTAATCAAGGGAAGAACCAGGGAGGGAGACAGTGACTGGGAGGAGAGATTGGAAACCTGATGACCACGGCCGCTTCTCCTGATCAGACAAAATGTAAAAGCCACTTTCTGCTCATGTCTTCTTAGAACCAGCAATGCCAGAATCTTAATGTGTTTTGCTAAATCCGTTGCAAAGAGTTATCTTCCAGACATACAGTTTGACATGTTAGCTTCATGCGGTCTTTGTTTCCCAAGATTATCTATATCACAAAATATTTCAGAACCGACAAATTGTCTTCCTTTCTATGAGTCCATTTGGGAACTGAGTGGTGGGAGACACTTAGAGGGAAAGGGAGGTGATATGTGCTACTAATTGTGCTAAAATCTCTAAATGTATTATTAATCCTCTAAGCCTATTTAGTGTATTTAGCACATAGCCAGTTATGCATGAATCTCATATGAATGGCTGATTTTTTTATTAAAGGAAAAAGTCATTTTCTGATTAAGAGGCGCTTCCTCTTTTAATGAAAAGACTTTTGGTTCTGCTATACAGAAATAAATCATCAAAGCTCCCTCAGTAATGGCCGTAAATATTTTGTACTTGTGCACTTTTAAAATAAAAGTTGAAGTCATTTTAAAGTCGATCAATTAGTCTTTGCCAAGGTTAAGTACATTTGGGTATTAGCATGCTATTGCATAATACAGTGAGCTGGCAGAACAGAAAGTAATCAGCCAAGTTTAAAAATGTTCACAGATCCTTTCTTTTCTGGCGACCTTGAGGCAGGCAATTAACAAATGCTTTACATTTTAATTTTGCAGGTAAAGAAATCCAGAAGGGGTTAACTAAATCCAAGACCTGAGTGAGTCCGACGGTTAGTGGAGAAGCTACTGTTTTATGGTCCCTGCTGCAGCTGAATTTTGGGGAAAATTACAGTGGAAAAAAATGACCTCTTGATCATTCTTCTTCACCACTGATGATATACATTGCTTTTGCTTCTGGCAGGCATTATGCCTCCTTCTTTTCCTCAAGAGACAAAAGAGCAAGCCTCATAGGCAGCTTTTATGTAACTCACTACTGTGGAGTCTGAGTACCACATGCAGTAAGCTGTAAAGTGCCTTCCACTGCATTGTCAGTGGCAGAATCTCTCTGTCTCTCTGTCTCTGTCTCTGTCTCTCTCTCTCACACACACACACACACACCCTCTGCAATCAGAACTTTCCTTTGCAGTCGTCAAGGTTGTGTGTGCATGATGTCCGTGAGTGTGCCGGTTTCTCTGTGGGGTGTGCTGACATCTTGTTCTGAAATTACTTCAGCGTTGATGCCCCGACTCCTCCCTCTGGGACCGTGAATCCATCCTGGCACACATCTGCAGGGGCAAAAGCCGGCTCCCAATTTCGTTGACTCGGGTGCAGCCACTTTTGGCAGCCTGTGGGCCACTGGAGGTGAGGTCTGCCACCTGCGTGTTTGTGAACATCACCGAGCAGGGACAGAACACAGGGCTACGGCTCAAGCTGCCCTTGGCTGGGCTCATTTCCATGCTGCTTTGACAGTTCATCTTTTGAGTCCTCCTTTCCATGTAACCTCTCAGGTCTTGCCATGGCTGAAACAGAATATGTTTACCTTATTTAATGTGATGGATGCTATTAACAATTGCTTCTATATGGTTCATCTTCTTTCCCCTTAACTCAGATGCCGAGGTGAGATGTTTTATTTTCATTTGCTAGTGATCTAACCCTTGAGATTTGGCACTGCCAGTTGGTCAAGTGATCAATGATCTGTAAAGCGTAACAATTTACTAAGTAAGCTTGCTATTTACATGGCCTTTAATGCACTACTGCCAAGGGTAGGAGGTGTGGAGCAAGGAGGTATTAGATTATCTCTTTGCTCTGTGATGCCTCTTTGTGGTGAGCATACTATTACTGGAGAAAATCATATTGGAAAAAAATGATCTCTTTAAAATGATTCCCTAATATTGATTCAGATACCAGTGAATGATATCTGATATTAGGAAGAAAACTCATGGGGCGCCTGGGTCGCTCAGTCAGGTAAGCATCTGACTCTTGATCTCAGCTCAGGTCTTGATCTCAGGATCCTGAGATCAAGCCCTGTGTTGCGCTTCACACTGGGCATGGAGTCTACTTTAAAAAAGAAAAAAGAAAACTCATTAATTCTATGATCTTTTCCATCAGAGACTGGGAGTTTTATAAAATGAGGCCTGACATGGGAATAATAAACCAAAATGTCTGTTTCATAAATGGAATAATGCCTTGTGGTCCATATGACACCCTTGAAGTGACACTGGTGGTGTCACTTCAAAATCAGATGATTCAAATTACAATCAAAATTGTCATTTATTTTCTTATGAACTTTCCCCCTACTTGTAAGGCATGAAAATAGTGTCCTATGTTTTCTTCATTGCTCTACTTTTATATTTTTATCTACACTCCATCTAAGTTAATTTTTGTGTATGGTGTGGGGTAGTGGGCAAGATTCATTGCTTTTTCCATTTGAATATCTAAATAATCTAGGCCCATTTATTAAAAAGATCCTTTCCCCTGTTGTACCAAAGAATCAGTTTTGTCATAAGTCATGTGACTCTATATCGGTGGGTCTGTTTCTGGACTCATTCTCTTCTGTTTTTTTTTTTAAATTTTTTTATTAACATATAACTAGCCCCAGGGTACTACGTACATAACTACATTAGCCCCAGGGTCTATGAATCGCCAGGTTTACACATTTCACAGCACTCACCACAGCATATACTTTCCCCAATTGGACTCTCTCTTTTGTCCCAATGGCTCATTTGTCTCTCCTTGCACCAGCACCACATGGACTTCATTGCTTTAGCTTTATATACACCTTGATATCTAGTAACGTCCTCCAGCTCTGTGCTTGAAGATTGGCATGGATAAATAAACTGGACATCTTAGAAGCAATGGCTAAAATCCTAGAAACATACAATCTTTCAAAACTGGACCAAGAAGAAATGACAAATCTGAACAGATTGATTGCAAGTAAAGAAATTGAATCAGTAATTTAAAAAAGAACTACCATTTGTCTGTACTGTCATTTGCAAATATCTTCTCCTATTCCGTGGGTTGCCCCTTTGTTTTGTTGACTGTTTCCTTTGCTGTGCAGAAGCTTTTGATTTTGATAAAGTCCCAAAAGTTTATTTTTGCTTTTGTTTCATTTGCCTTTGGAGACATATCTTGAAAGAAGTTGCTGTGGCTGATATCGAAGAGATTACTGCCTATGTTCTCCTCTAGGATTCTGATGGATTCCTGTCTCACGTTGAGGTCTTTTATCCATTTCAAGTTTATCTTTGTGTATGGTGTAAGAGAATGGTCGAGTTTCATTCTTCTACATATAGCTGCCCAGTTTTCCCAGCACCATTTATTGAAGAGACTGCCTTTTTTCCACCGTATATTTTTTCCTGTTTTATCGAAGATTATTTGACCATAGAGTTGAGGGTCCATATCTGGGCTCTCTACTCTGTTCCACTGGTCTATGTGTCTGTTTTTATGCCAGTACCGTGCTGTCTTGGTGATCATAGCTTTGTAGTAAAGCTTGAAATCAGGTAACGTGATGCCCCCAGTTTTATTTTTGTTTTTCAACATTTCCTTAGCGATTCGGGGTCTCTTCTGATTCCATACAAATTTTAGGATTATTTGCTCCAGCTCTTTGAAGAATACCGGTGGAATTTTGATCGGAATGGCATTAAAAGTATAGATTGCTCTAGGCAGTATAGACATTTTAACAATGTTTATTCTTCCGATCCAAGAGCATGGAATGGTCTTCCATCTTTTTGTGTCTTCTTCAAATTCTGTCATGAGTGTTCTGTAGTTCCTCGAGTGCAGCTCCTTTACCTCTTTGGTTAGGTTTATTCCCAGGTAACTTATAGTTCTTGGTGCTATAGTAAATGGAATCGATTCTCTAATTTCCCTTTCTGTATTTTCATTGTTAGTGTATAAGAAAGCCACTGATTTCTGTACATTGACTTTGTATCCTGCCACATTGCTGAATTGCTGTATGAGTTCTCGTAGTTTGGGGGTGGAGTCTTTTGGGTTTTCCATATAAAGAATCATTTTAGCAACATGGACCGGACTGGAAGAGATTACGCTGAGTGAAATTAGTCAAGCAGAGAGAGTCAATTATCATATGGTTTCACTTATTTGTGGAGCATAACAGATAGCATAGAGGACATGGGGAGTTAGAGAGGAGAAGGGAGTTGGGGGAAATTGGAAGGGGAGGTGAACCATGAGAGACTATGGACTCTGAAAAAATAATCTGAGGGGTTTAAGTGGTGGGGGGGGTGGGAGGTTGGGGGAACCAGGTGGTGGGTATTAGAGAGGGCACGGATTGCATAGAGCACTGGGTGTGGTGCAAAAATAATGAATACTGTTATGCTGAAAATAAATTAAAAATAAATTATAAATAAATAAATAAATAAATAACAACTGCCAGAAAACAAAAGTCTAAGACCAGATGGATTCCCAGGTGAATTCTACAGACATTTAAAGACAAGTTAACACCCATTCCTCTTAAACTATTCCAAATAACAGAAGAAGAAAGCTTCTAAATACATCCTATGAAGCCAGCATTACCCTGATACCAAAACCAGACAAAGACACCACAACAAACAAAAACTACAGGCCAATATCCCTGATGAACACAGATGTAAAAATTCTCAACAAAATAGTAGCAAACTGCATGCAACAATATATAAAAAGAGTATTCACCTCAGTCAGGTGGGATTTATTCTGGGGTTGCAAGGATGGTTCAATATTCACAAATCAATCAATGTCATATACCACATCAATAAGACAAAGGATAAAAATTGTAGAATTATCTCAACAGATGCAGAAAAAGCATTTGACAAGATTCAACATCCATTCATGATAAGAACTTCCAACAAGGTGGGGTTAGAGGGAACATACCTCAACATAATAAAGGCTATATGTTAAAAACCCATAGCTAACATCATCCTCAATGGTAAAGAATTGAGTGCTTTTACTCTAATGTTAGAAACAAGACAAGGATGTCTACTCTTACTACATTTATTGGAGATAGCAATGGAAATCCTAGCCACAGCAGTCAGACAAGAAAAAGAAATAAGGGGTATCCATTTTGGTAAAGAAGAAGTTAAACTGTCACTATTTGCAGACAACATGATGCTATACATTGAAAATCCTAACGACACCACCAAAAACCTATCAGAAGTAATAAAATAAATTCAGTAAAGTGGCAGGATACAATATTAATACCAAAAAATCAGTAGTGTTTCTATACACTAATAATGAAGTACCAGAAAGAGAAATAAACAATACAATTTATAACCACACTAAAAAGAATAAAATACCTAAGAAAAAACTTAACCAAGAAGATCAAAGACCTGTTCTCCAAAAACTATGAAAAACTGATGAAAGAAATAGAAGATGACACAAATGGAAGATGACTCCATGCTCATGGAGTGCAAGAATTAATATTGTTAAAATGTCCATATTACCCAAAACAATCTACAGATTCAATGCAATCAAAATGCCAAGAGCATTTCTCACAAAACTAGAATAATACTAAAATTTACATAGAATCACAGAAGATCCCAAATAGCCAAAGCAATCCTGAGAAAGAAGAACAAAGCTAAAGGTATCACAATATCGGATTCAAATTATACTACAGAGCTATAGTAATCAAAACAGTAGGGTACTGGCAAAAAAAAAAAATAGACACATAGGTCAATGGAAGAGTTTAGAGACCCCAGAAATAAACCCACACTCATGCAGTCGATTAATTTATGTCAAAGGAGACAAAAATATACAACGGGAAAAATACAACATTTTTTATAAATAATGCTGAGAAAACTAGATGGCTACATGTAAAAGAAGACACTGGACCACTTTTTAACACCATACCCATAAGTAAACACAAAGTGGATTAAAGACCTAAATGTGAGACCTGAAATCATAAAAATCCTAGAAGAGAACATAAACAATAATTTCTCGACATCAACTGGGAACATTTTTCTAGAAATGCCTGCTGAGGCAAGGGAAAACAAAGCAAAAATAAACTATTGAGAGTATGTCAAAATAAAAAGTTTTTTTTTAAAATTTACTTATTTATTCATGAGAGACAGAAAGAGAGAGAGAGAGAGAGAGAGAGAGAGGCAGAGATAGAAGCAGGCTTCCTGCTAGGGAAGGTTAAAGGGGGGGTCATTCTATTTTTGAATTTGATCTTAATTAATTAAAAAAACTACATATTGTAGACAAACAGAAGATTGGCATGGACATTCCTTGCCTTTGCTTTTCTATATAAATTTTACACCCAGTTTGTGCATTTTCACACTGATTGAGATTATGTCAAATCTATACCTCAGTTTGAAAAGAAATATCTTTACAATGTCGAGTCTTCTAATCCACAAATAGAGTAAAATATAGTATATCTAGAGTGAAAGGACTAAAGATTTAAAAGATCTGGGATAAATTCTGCTTCCTCCTAAATCAAGCATTTAGTTGAGCCAAATATGTCCTAACGGATATATGTGAAGAAGGTGAATATTAGCTTCTGTCCCGCTTCTCCATTCTTTCTGTCTTCTTCTCTCCCTCTCCTATCACGGAAAGCCCTGGAATTTCAGGAATTCTTTTGGGGTCTGGGCATTCGTCTCAATTAAAACTCCCCATTACTTCTCTCCAATCAAAAGCCACATAGCACACAGTTACATAATACAGAATAGTGGTGAACCACTCACTTAAGAAATGTTAGTTATATTGGGGATTTGTAGGTCAATGGAAGAGTTTAGAGACCCCAGAAATAAACGTTTGAAGATCAGCTGGGGGATCGCTCCTCTAGGAGGGACTGGGCTGGGGAAGCTTGGCTCTCTGGGCCTCTCCTTTTCCTCCCAGGAACAGAGAGATAAAGCAAGTTCTTCTCACGGTGATAGCAGAGGTGCAAGTGAAAAAGCCCAATCTTTTCAAGACTTGTGTCTCCCGGGGCGCCTGGGTGGCTCAGTGGGTTAAGCCACTGCCTTCGGTTCGGGTCATGGTCTCAGGGTCCTGGGATCGAGCCCCGCATTGGGCTCTCTGCTCCGCAGGGAGCCTGCTTCCCCCTCTCTCTCTGCCTGCTGCTCTGCCTACTTGTGATCTCTCTCTGTGTGTCACCTGAAATAAATATATATAGATCTCCTGAAATATAAGTCAATGAACATTAAGGAAGACGTGTGTGGTGATGAGCACTGGGCGTTACACCCAACTAATGAATCACGGAACACTACATCAAAAACTGATGATGTACTATACGGTGGCTACTGAATTTAAATTAAAAAAAAAAAAAGTCAGTGCACAAACCTAGAATCCAGGGATAGGCAAGTAGATTCCATCCACAAAAAAGAAGGAAGGGTGAGTGAATAATTTTTAATAATAACTTAATATACCATAGTTAGGGAATCTTAAAATTTCTTAAACCATCTGAGCTTGTGATCTGTGAATGTATAATCAAATTTTGTTTCAGAGAAGTAACAGAAATTAACAGGTATGTTTATATTGCTCTAAGACTTTCTTTGTTTCATAGGTAACCAGTTCACATTTCATTAGTGACATGATCTCTTAGAGTGTGTGACTCTGAAATTCATTTTATTAATCCTGTCCTCTCTTACGATGCCAGTTCACTACAGCTTCAGCCTATCCAAACTGGCTCCCTCTTCGCTCTTCCCAGTCTCTGAGAATGGTCCATTCAAATCTGTAAGCATAAGTCTGGGAATCATTCTTGATTATTTCCTTCTTTTGGTCACTCCTTAAATTCATCCTGTCCCCCAATGCTATGAATTATCTTTCATAAATTTCTCTCAAATAAGGCCACTTCTTTTCATAGTCTAAAACACTCTCTTTTTTCTGCTCATCTACTGTATCAGCCTCCTAACTGGTCTCTACACTCCCTTACTTGATGCTCTCTAACCCAAATTCCAGGGCTTAATGTAAGAAATTTTTCAAAAAATATAAATACAGTAATACCATTTCTCTTGCTTTCCAGCCAGATCCCACAATCCAACCCACCTACCAAATGGGTTATTGTGCCAGAAACCACCAATGGCTCCCTTAGCCATTCTTCACTTTGAATTTTAGTTAACTGTGTCCTTGAGCTGTTGCTGTCCATATGACTGAAAAGATAAAGACTGTATTTTCTGCCTCTCTTGCAGTCATATTACTAGGTACTGGCCAAAATGATGTGAGCAGACGGGATGAGTGAAATACCTGGCTTATTTGCTTTGAGGGAAAGGAACAGACCTTCCACACTCCTGCTCCTGGAATACAGACATGATACTGGGAGTTGGAGTGACCACTCAGATCACTCAGACCATGAAAGCCATGGTTTGGAGAACCAAACCACAGAACAATACTATGAAAGGGCCTGGGTATCCCACACTGAGCTCAGTGGGGAGTCTGTCTGTCTCCCTCTCCCTCTGCTCCTCCTCCTGCTTACTCATGCTCTCTCTCTCTCTAAAACAAATAAACATTTTTTTTTTTAAAAAAAGAAAGAAGCAACACAATTGAATCAGCATTTGTTAAATTATGTTTTTGTTCTATATAGATATTTTATGTATGCCTCAACTGAACTCTAGTTGGAAAGCTTCCTCTTTTATTCAGGTAAAAGAAATGGAAAAAATTTCAGAAGGGAAAATGTCTTAAATGTGAAGTATTATTTTGATTTAAAATAAAAATTAGTTGCCTAGTAAAATCTCAGGTTTTGCTTGACTCAGGAAAGAACTAAGTGTTTCTACACCTATTATATTAACATCTCTACAACTTTAGTTTCTTTGAGATTGCCTATTGAAACTAATTTAAAAAAGGAAAAACTTTGCCTCTGAACAGAAAATATGTTAATGTTTTAGCTGCCTTTGAGGACTTACCTAAGTAGCACTCACACATGCGTGCCTTCCCCAACTGGCATTTGTTTGTCTTTATGTAAGTGCCCATCTTCTCTCCTTCCTCCTTTTAAGGCCACTTCCTTCCTCTTCCCTAGCCCAAAGACATGTGATTCATTCATTGGCAAAAATAAAGTCCCACTGCCAGAAGACAGCAGGACCTAGCATTGTGACCAGACAGTGACCTTTGAAGCCCCTTAACTTTCTGTTGTCTTAAAGTGATGCCTAATTTGCTGGGCCAAAGGCAGAGCTGGAGATGCTTAGTTATATATATTTCCTTTTTGTCTACTGAAAACCTTAAGATTTGGTTTAAGAATCACTTTAATGTACATCTTCAGTTAACTGATCCCTTTTTATTTATTTATTTATTTAAAAAAGATTTTATTTGTTTATTTGAGAGAGAGAGAGACAGTGAGAGAGAGCATGAGCGAGGAGAAGGTCAGAGGGAGAAGCAGACTCCCCATGGAGCTGGGAGCCCGATGCGGGACTCGATCCCAGGACTCCGGGATCATGACCTGAGCCGAAGGCAGTCATCCAACCAACTGAGCCACCCAGGCGTCCCAACTGATTCCTTTTTTTTTTTTTAAAGATTTCATTTATTTATTTGAGAGAGAGAGACAGTGAGAGAGAGCACGAGCGAGGAGAAGGTCAGAGAGCGAAGCAGACTCCCCATGGAGCTGGGAGCCTGATGTGGGACTCGATCCCGGGACTCCAGGATCACGCCCTGAGCCGAAGGCAGTTGTCCAACCAACTGAGCCACCCAGGCGTCCCCCAACTGATTCCTTTTTAAAAAAATAATTTAATGTTTTCTACACAGCATATGGTCATTACAGAAAACATGGGCACTAGTTAAATAAAATTAATAAAATTTAAATTATCCCTAATTTCAGTAATATATACTCATTATGGAAAATATAGGCCATATAGTTATATAAAAATAATAATATTTCTAGAGAGAACCACTATGAATATTTCTCTATACACACACATATGTATACACATTTTAAAACAAAAACATAAAAATATTATACATGTTGTTTCTTAACTTACTTTTCACTTTTTAATATATAATGAACATTAATATTTCCCTAATTCTTAATTGTTCTTCCACAATATTATTTTAATGACTAGATTATATTCCACTGCATGATTATATAATAATAAATTTACTCAGTACCCACTTGGTGTCTATTGAGGCTGTTTCCAATTTCTTCCCTCAGGAACATAATTTTAGCAAATACCTATATAGCCATAGATTTTTTTTAAAGCCCTGTGATTCCCCCCCTCAGGATAAATTCCTAGAAATAGATTTGCTAGATCAAAAGATATGCAAAATACAAATTAAGTCTTTCCATATACATGACCAAACTGCCTTTTCTGGATTTACTTTAATCCTTATATATTGCTTTTCATTTATAAGCAACGTGCCTGCTGAGCTTGTCCTGTCCTTTGTTCACTTCCTAGGATCTCTGGAAACCCTGAGGGACATGGGATGTAAAGAGCCACGGTTGTGCTACCTGCTGACTAAGCAAGCAGAGCTGAGTCCATGTCACTCACACGCTGGTGTCTGCCTTCCTGAGTTTCATCTCTACAGAGAGGCCCCGAGAACCACCCTTTAAGCCCTCATTGTGGCCCTTTGGGAAATAACCAGCTGAAGTTTCAAATGTCAAGTCAGCTTCCATGTCAGCCATAGATGAAAGGGCCCATTGTAGATGTTTCATTTCCCAAGGCTGGTCGAAGTACATATCAATGACAGACTTCTTGTCTATTTCTAAGAATCAGCTTTATTTACTGACTATATCTCACACATGGTAATGTTCTCACGATCTGTGCTACATAGACATTGCTAAGGAAAATCACTGTGGGGGGCACATATAGTGATTACTACAGATTTAAAAACAAATATGAACACATTATGATCATGGCCATCTTCTCTTTATTGTTCTAGCATAGTGCACTTCTCAGAGTAGGCAGTCAGTAAACATCTGTTAAAAATTGCATGAATGAATGAATGAATGTTGTCTTGTAAAAGAGTTTATGTATGGTTGTAGTACTTTAGACTCTAGCCATGACTGGGGCATAGCCACATTCTTCTTGAGTCTCACCTAAATCTGCAAGAAGATATGAATAGAGCTAGAACTTTGAGTCAGAAAGACTATGACTCACTCTTATTACAAATATCACAGTTTTGTCAATTAGTTATGAATAAGATGAGTTATGAATATGAATAATTAGTTATGAATAAGATGGCCCAGTTAGGGCTGGGAAGTTTAAATAATAATGATAATAATAATAATCTTAGTTAATCCCAAAATTTTTGGTGTTTACTTAGGGGATCAGATTGGCAACAAATCTTGTATGACAGGAAATAAGACTATGCCCATTGAGGGGAATCAAAAATCTCTTTGGAACCCTGCCTGATCTCAGTCTCTCGTTCTCCCTCTCTCTCTTACACACACACACACACACACACACACACACACACACACACACACACACTTCTTTGATGCTATGCAGAATGAGAATGTTGTCATTTTTAGAAAAGAATCTGTATTCATTATCTATTATTGCATAACATATTACCCCAAAATTTAGTGACTTGAAACAGTACGTATTTATTATCTCACAGTTTCTGTGGGTCAGGAATTCACATATGGCTTAACTGGGTCCACTGTCCCAGGGTGTCTCAAAAGGCCACTGTCACCTTAAGGCTTAACTTAGAAGGATTTGCCTCCTAGCTCGTTGTTGGGATTGTTGGATCCATGTTGGACTGATGGCTTCAGTTCCTCATTGCCCGTTGGTCAGAGGCCTCCCTCAATTTCTTGCCAATTGGCCTCTCCACAGGGCATCTCCAAATATTATATCAGGCTTCATTATAGTGAGCACAGGAAAAGGCAAGAGAAAGAGGGCAAGAGAGAAGGAAGTCACAGTGATTTGGAAGTCTTGTTATTTCTAATTGGAGAAGTAATATCCCATCACTTTCGCTGTATTCAAGTTTTAGAACAACTTGCTATAAGGGGTCCAGGCCACACTGAAAGCGAGTGAGTACACATGGGCTTGCATACTGGGAGGTGGGGATCCTCGGGTCCATCTTAGATGTTTGCCTGCCATAGAACCCATGAGGGGGAGTGGGTATATCTTTTTATCTACCCATCTTTTCATATCTATCTATCTATCTACTTACCTACTTACCTACCTACCTACCTATGCATTTCTATCAAGACACCATTAGTTAAATAGCTCCTGGGCAATATCTGCAGCCTGGATTAGCTTTATAGATCTTCATCTCCTCAAAACCGACTATTCATCCCACTATTTCCTCATCCTTTTTCCTCCATAGGCAATACCTTGTTAAGTATTAGATTGAGAATGATGTTATGGCATCATTATCAGTAGCAACAAGACCAACAGACCTTTATTGGACAACTACTCTATGTAAGGACCACCCAAGGACTGCAAGGATGTTAAGTTATCCACTCATTTTTCAAATTTAATGAGAATTAGCCGTCCTCCTTAGTACAGTGGTGAGTATCCCCGCCTGTCAAATTTAATGAGAATTAATTGAGTGTTCTTTACCTACTCTATGCAAAGCACTTCAGAGATACAAACATGAATGTATCATTAAATGTTTGTCTAGTTAAAGTCGTTAAAACAGGTTCAGAGTCCATGTTCATGGGGTGACTTTAGACTTGTCTCATGAAAGAGGTGGTGCTGCCCAGTTTGGTCCCCCGACACAAGCCCTTCCCCCAACAGCTCTCCACTGTCATGCAGCTGGACTGTCCTCCACAGGCTGCATTAGAACCTTGAGGGTAAACCCATGCTATCAACACAGCCAGCTAGAACAGTGATTCTCAAAGTGTGGTGCTGGACCACAGCACCAGCATCATCTGGGAACCTGTTAAAGATGCATTTTCTCAGGCTCTACCCCTGATGACAAATTAACATTTCAAAGGGTGGGGCCCAACAATCTGTGTTTTAAGAAGCTTTCAGGGGATTCAGATCGACAGCTCTTGATTGACCCAGAAGATCTCCTGCTCTTACTTTATACTAAATAGATCCTCCCCACCCAGTCCTAGAGATAACTTGGATCCAAATTTTAAGGTGGGCTTAGCCCCAGAGCCCCCTAAAAATTCTGATTTGGAAACCATCCCTTCTTCCATTGCTTCTCAGCTGCCTGCTCCGTCTCTATCTTTCCCCCTTCTTCCTTCTATGCACCCTATTGTATTCCTGTACAGGCACTCTTGTTCTGGTCTTTAAGTCACTGCTAAATAAAATTCAAGAAGATAGCCATCTCGCTATGGAGATAGATGCACACAAAATCAAAGCATGGTCAGAATGATGTCAGTCTTAGTAATGATCAAGGTGGAGATAAATGTTGGCAGAATCCAGGGGAAAGATTATTTTGTTCCAGCTGGGAGGACTGGAGAAGGTGATATAGAAGAGATAGGGCTTGATCTGAGCTTTGGAGGATGAGAAGCATTTTAATATACTGAGAAATGGGGGAATTAGTGTTTTGACATATACCTGAAGTGATGTGCAGAGTTGTGGGCTTAGGGGTAAAGCTGCAGGCACAGCCACTGGAATTATAGCTTCTCCCAACTTGTAGCATTATCTGTTTTAACCTGGATTCATTCCGATCTGTCTCAGCCTCCTTTTGTCCAGAGTTTTCTCTCCTCATCTCGTAAAGGCTTTGAATTTTCTCCTTCATGGGATTAGTGCCTTATAAACAAGTTTGAGCAAGCGCATTTGTAGCTAATGGAGACAATTTGAGAGTTAATAGCCTGGGCAAGCCTAAATAGTCAAGATCATATGGAAGCAATTTCACTTTGGTCTTAGTCCAGTAAGTCATCATCATGGGTTTATAAGTCTATGGGTCTGGATGATGAGTGGAGGAGTTTGACTGGAAAGAGAGGAGAGTGGGTGGTGAAGAAAAGTTTTTAATTTCCAAAAAAGGGGGGAAAGAACCCAGAGAAGATACACAAGCATTACTGATCTTGTTTTACTTGGATTTAGAGTGCCATCATGGATTACAGTGATTCTCTAGAAGGGAAGATTTTGCCCCCAAGATTTAGCAATATCTGAAGATGTTTTTGGTTGTCACAATGGAGTGGGGGGAACTCCTGGCATCTAGTAGGTAGAGGTCAGGGATGCATGCAGCTAAACATCCTTCAATGTAAAGGACAGCTCTCCCCACAACACAAGGAATTCTCCAGTGCAAATTGTCAATAGTGCTGAGGGTGAGGAGCCCTGGATGAAAAGCACATTCAACACCAATCAGATTGGCTAAAATAAAACACAGTGACACACTAAGGGCTGGCAAGGATGTGCACGCACTGCTGGTAGAACTGTGAACTGGGGTAGCCACTCCGGAAGCCAGTTTGGTAGTTTCTCGTAAAGCCAAACCCGCAATCACCACACAACCCAGCAACTGCACTCTTGGGCATTTCATCAAGAGAAATGGAAATTTATGTTCCCACAAAAACTAGTGCACAAGTATTCAAAGCAGCTCGAGTCATAATAACCCCAAACTGGGAACAACACAGATGTCCTTCAGTGAGTGAAGGGTAAACAATCCGTGCTGCACCCGTAGCACGGAATATTACTTCACAGTAGAAGGAACAGACTACTGATACATAGCACGACTTGGGTGAATCTCCTGAGAATTATGCTGATTGGAAAAAGCAAATCCTAAAAGGTTACATACTATATGATTCCCTTTACATAACATTCTTAACAAGGAGAAATTACAGAAATGGAGAACAGATTAGTGGTTCCCAGGGGTTAAGAACAGGGGAGTTGGGGAGTAGGTAGGGGAGTAGATGTGCTTTTACAAAGGCAATGCAGGGCGCCTGGGTGGCTCAGTGGGTTAAAGCCTCTGCCTTCGGCCTAGGTCACGATCCCAGGGTCCTGGGATCGAGTCCTGCATCGGGCTCTCTGCTCAGCGGGGAGCCTGCTTCCCCCTCTCTCTCTGCCTGCCTCTCTGCCTACCTGTGATCTCTGTCAAATAAATAAAATCTTTAATAAATAAATAAATAAATAAAAAGGCAATACAGGGGTCCTTGGGTGGCTCAGCCACTTAAGCGTCTGCCTTCGGCTCAGGTCTTGATCCCAGGGTCCTGGGATTGAGCCCTGCCTCAGGCTTCTTGCTCAGTGGGAAGTCGGCTTCTCCCTCTCCCGAAGCCCCTCCCCCTGCTCTTGCTCTCTCACTCTTTCTTTAAATAAAATCTTTAAAGGCACTGCAGAGGATTCTTGTGTTGAACTGTTCAGGATCTTGCCTGTAGTGGTGGAGAGACAAACCTGTCTACATGATGAACTCTCTTTCTCACACACACACACACACACACACACACAACACATACAAGTAAAACTAGGGAAATGTAAACAAGCTGGGTGGGCTGTATCAATATCAACATCCTGATTGTGATATTGTACTACCGTTTTGCAAGATGTTATTAGTGAGTGGAATCGACTAAAACGTACCGAGAATATCTCTGTATTATTTCCTGAAAGTACATGTGAATCTATAATTATCTCAAAAAAAAAGATAAAAAAGAGCTAACTCAGATCCACATACTTGGAGAACATTAATGGTTTGTTTTGCACAGTTGTTCCATAGATTATAACTTTTCTTTTTTGTGCTCAAGTCTATTATGATTTTTGTCTTTTTTCCTCAAATTAAGTATGAGGCTTCAAGGTAAAACTGTCTATTCACCCTTACTGATAATTTCTCAATGTCACTAGTTCGGAAAACTACAGTGATTCCCATTCACCTAACTATTTGTTAACCAACGCCACTGTCCGTCCTAACTACATATGGTTCCCTAGGCTAAGAAACATTGCCTGTTGGCCTCAGTACAAATTCAGCCCCTGAAATAAGGCCATCCTTGGCAAACTGCAACTCACCTCCAATATACGATGATTCACGGAACTAAGATGAAGAATTTAAAACATAAGCTCATCAGAGATTATAAATATGAGTGACATTTAAAGAAAACTGAAGTTTTCAAAATAGCTCTTTCATCACAAGTTTTATTTAATCAACATTATTAATTAATGTTTCTAATTAGAACTCCATCGATATTACCCATGTAAATGTTCAGTCTAACATGTTTGCTCTTCTGTTAACTTGTCACTGCTAAGAATATGTTTTTATTCCTTCTGTGAAGGACGAACAGTGATTTGCCAAACCAGTTCCACGTTGCAGTGACGCCAGTAGCTTTGCTTCTAAACCAGAGCCACTATCGTACCTCTAGTACTAATGAGAATTCAGAGTAAGGGATCAAAGACATACAACCTGCTTTGTAAAGTGAAGGATATGGCTATTTCTGAAACTATGGAAGGTAGAAAGCAATAGGAGGGGGAGAGGCCAGGTCTTTCAACTCTCTTCTGTTTGATTTAGTTGACGAATAGAAGACAATCATAGTCTACTTCTCAGGACAAGACAGAGCCATATTGGCAGCATGATTTTAAAGAAATATCAGGAAAATCACCTAGGACAATGATATTGTGTGCCTATAAAAGGTGAAAGAGAGTTTCTGTTTACTTAATGAGCAATATGGTAATTTAAGAAATTATCTGGCAAATCTCTCTGTCAAATAAATAAATAAAATCTTTAAAAAAACTCGAATACTTAACTCTCAATAATTCACTTGCTTGACTATAAGTTATGTCCGTTTTCATCACTGGTTTTGATAAATGAATGTTTCTTATTGCCAGGAAGATGTTGAAAAATTGTTTAATGGTAGGAATCATTGTCCTGGTTCTGTTTTTAATGAAAATGTCTCTATTTTACTATTTAGTAAGATGTTTGCCCTTGGCCCTTGATAAATATGTTTGCTCAAGTTAAAGACAGCCTTCTTGTCATCATTTACTAATAGTTTTATTCATGAATTTCTGTTTAATTTTAACACATAAACCTATTAAGACATCATATGGCTTTTTCCTCTTTAATTATGTAAATTATTTCCTGATGTTGAATTATCCTTTTATTTCTCATGTGTGATATATTATTCTTTAAAAATCCACTTAGTATTCAATTTGCTAATATTTGCAGTATATTTATAAATGAGATTGGTCAATAGTTTTCTTATTTGAATGGCATGTCAGAGTCAGCTGAGTCTCTCAGAAATAATTTGGGATTTTTATACTTTCCTTAGCTTTGGGATAGTTTAAATAGGATACATATTACCTTTTCCTTAAAGATACCATAGTGTGACTCCACAGAACTATATGGTCATAATGGCTTTTGTGGGGGGAAGGGAGAATTTTGATAATTTTTAAAAACTCCCTTTATGGTCCATTCAGTCTTTTTTAAACTCTATTTGGGTAAGATTTGATAATTTTTGCTGTCTTTGAAAAATATCCCAATCATGTATATTTTTGAAATAGCTGGACTATAACCATAATTCTCTTGCATGATTTTGAATGTCTCAGGCAAAGCATAATTTTGAAAATTCTTCACTGTACCAGTTATTGTATAAAAAAATCTGGATTTAGAGAGACTGATATCCTATCTGAGGAATGGGAAAAATTAAGTCTGTCTCTCAAGGATCCTCTACTTTCAATAAGGCTTGCTTTAAACGTAGTCAGAATTAGCAGTTGCCTGGAGGACGTGTATAGGGGAGAACCAAAAACCTCTACGTCCCAAGTACTTCACTACTTCTTGATCACAATAACAAGGAATCCCACCAATCAATCACTTCTTTAAATTAAAACTTTGGAGGCCCCAGGTGAAGTAAAAATATGCTTTATGGAAGGAATGTCACATTCTCCATTGTACTTTGCCATAATTTTGTTCAGCCCTAACAGATCCCTGGACATCCCAGCTGGATGTATACCGCTAGGGTTCAGATTCAAGTATAAATGGGCCCAAGGGCTTTCCTCTGCAAAAATATATTGATGCTTATTGTTTTATTCCAGTCTTTATATTCTAGTCTTCACTCCATGCCAGGCAACTGGCACCTAATTTCTGCCTCAAATTTGCTTGCCTGTTTGATTTTGAGTGTTTAATCCTGGATTGTGACCTTTGGTTAACTAAGGCATAATCCCTCAGAAGGACAAACCAGAATCCCCACATCAGATGCAGACTTGAGGGCACACAGATGTCCACTGACCACAGATGAGCAAATTAAAAAGTTAATTAACAAATAACAGCCAAATAACAGGGTCATCAACATGCATTGAACCAACAGCCTGGAAACTTAGGTATTCATTACCCTTGAAATTTGCATTGACTAAGATGCACCTTCATGGCTTCTTGGCACCCATCTACTTACTTATTATAAACTGAGAGAATGGTTAGGACTCCCTAATAGTAAACCTAATGAAACTAAGAAGTTAGTTTTCTTTACTTCTAAAAATGGAGACTGGGGATACCATTACGTAAGGTATAGAGCTAAGAGTTAGTAGTCTGAAATTCAACTCACCATGTTTAGCTCTCTCCACGCATTGTCTCCATCTGCTCAAAGATGGAGCATGATCATTATTGATCCCTTTACCTCACAGGGATTTTTTTTTTCCACAGTGTAATGAGCTGCTTGTGCAAAGCCCCTTAGAGAAAGCTACTGCTAAGATACAGCACTTCAAAATGCATGGAAAAAGAAATCGATCATGGCCTTATCAAATAAGATTAGTATACAGTCCCACACACTACCTCTTAGTATCTTGAGGAACATCACACATTTTGTTTTGTTTGGTTTTGATTAAATCAAGGAAGCGTTAAAGACTTGATTCCCCTTTCCGCATTAGTCCCAAGAAGATAGCTGCAGGGAAACCCCAGAGTGGAAATGCCTGGATAGAACAAGACCTGGGACTGATTACATCTCCGCGGTGCACGCTAATGCCCCACCCGGGATGGTTCTAGACGGGGAAAGGCGAGGGTTGCCTTTATCCCATCCACACCCCCCTAGAGCTCTGACTGATGCTGAGCTGTGCTGCCCAACTTCGGCTGTCAGTTCCTAGAGGCAAAGAAGGCTGCCTGTTAGCTTCCTTTATATCAAAGTCAAATGGACTAAAATAGCCATGTGGGCTATATTCTGCTGTTCCCTTCTAAATGCTTCAGAAAGTTTCCAGGGTTGTTTCTATTTCACAACATTAAAAGCTCACATACCAAATATATTGGCTTTGTTGTATGTTTCAGAACAACAACAAAGAAGATTGCTCAAACTCAGAGGGCGTTGGCAAATAAACGTAATTCTTTGCAGCTTCTGCCTCACCAATTAAATCCTTCCTTTGTAACATACCTCAGTCCAGTGTTTTCTCTTTAACTTTAGAGGGTGCACAACCTTGGGGCAAGATCGCAGCGTGCTGGGATGGAGCCCTGCTTTGGGTTTCCTGCTCAGAGGGGGAGTCTTGCTTTCTCCCTTTCCCTGTGTCCCCGCTTCCCCCACTTCCCCACTGCCCCCGCTCTCGTGCAGGCCCGTGCATGCTGTCTCTCTCTCAAATAAACAAAATCTATACAAAAAAATAAAGTGTGCACAGTCTCATGAGGATGATGTTACAATGCAGAGTATGACTCAGTAGATGGGGGGCGGGTGTGGCAGGGCTGAGATTCTGCATTTCTAAACACCTCCCAAAGCCATTGGCCAAGCGGCTAGTCCACAGACCACAGTATGAGGAGTGGAGTCATGCGTCACACGAAGGCGCCAACCATGTTTTAGAATATAAAAGAAGAAGAAGAAATAAAGGACAAAGAGAAAGTAACCAGGCAATGAAGGAACCAGGAGGAGGCCTGGGTTTTCAGACAGAAAGTGAACAGCCAGTAACGTACCACACCAGGCAAGAGCCTTTGAATTGGACATGAGGGGACATGAGGGGCCTGTGAGTGGCAGCATCCAAGGTGCACACAACAAAAACAAGAGGACTCACAGATACAAGCAGTCACGGTTCTGAACATGAATTCCGTTTCAGTTCCCAGAAGGATAGAGATTTTCACTCTCTCATGATTTCTCAGGTAATGAGAAAAAAACCCCGGAAGTGTGACATAAATGGCCATCAAGAGGCATTAGTGTTTAAAGACAAAAAAAATCCTTTACTTCAAGGTGATTGTGGGGGTGGGGGAGAAGCATTTCAAATTAGCAGGCATGGGAATAGCAAATGGTGAGGCAGAATTTTCCTTCTTAAGTGGGTCAGTTGATGAACTATTCAAGTCTGTTTATAATCATCCAAATGTTCTAAGGCATGAGGGTGTAGCACAGTGCTAGGTGGACTTTAATCTTGGAAGAAAATGTCAGAAGGAATCTTCCCTGCTCTGCTTCCTTGAGCTGAGGAAAGGACTGGTGGATGGACTCTGGGAGGAGAAGTGAGCGCCTCTTGGTCCTTCAGTAAAGGTGTGGAATGCTTGGGTATAATGAAAATAAGCACTAGGCAGAGAGTCCGAGTGAGTTCCAGTGCCAATCTTCCTATTAACTAGCTGTTGGACCTTGGGCAACAGTTCTCTGAATAAGTTTCCTTCTTGAGAGGATTAATCTAGAATAGCATTTTCCAAAGTGTGGCAGAATGTTAATTGAAGTTATGTGGAAAACTACTGTCTGTGATCAAATGAGGTAGACAGATACTGGGTTATATACACCTAAATATCTTTCATTAGAGGCAAACTTCTTGAGTTGTTTATATGGAGCCTCTAAATATGGAGAGCAGTATTTCCCAAACTTACTTCGTTATGGAACACTTTTTGCAAGGACCATCTCAAAAGCTTAATGCTCCATGAAACTTACTCTGGGAAATGGCATGCTTTTTAAATTTTTTTAAAGATTTTATTTATTTATTTGACAGATAGAGATCACAAGTAGGCAGAGAGAGAGGAGGAAGCAGGCTCCCTGCCGAGCAAAGAACCTGATGTGGGGCTCGATCCCAGACCCTGGGATCATGACCGGAGCCGAAGGCAGAGGCTTTAACCCACTGAGCCACCCAGGCACCCCGGGATGCTTTTTTAAAAAAGATGCTATTTATTTATTTGTCAGAGAGAGAAAGAGAACAAGTAGGGCGAGTGGCAGATAGAGGGAGAGGGAGAAGCAGGCTCCCCACTGAGCAAGGATCCCGATGTGGGACTCAATCCCAGGACCCTGGGATCATGACTTGAGCTGAAGGCAGATGCTTAACTGACCGAGCCACCCAGGTGCCCCAATGTAGATTATTTTTAAGGCTTTTCTAGTTTTAGTGCAGTATCATCCAAATACCAAAGTTAAATCAGAAATATCCAGAAATCTACCTACATAAAAAAAAACGTAAAGAAAATAAGGTCAATACTGTTTTTAACTGGTTGCTGTTTTAACTTGATAAAATCTGTTTTTCAAAATAACCTCTTGATCTAATTTCAAAGTTGATGTACTTTTATTATAGAATTTGATTTAAAAAATAGAAAAGAGCACAAAATTTACAATTATTAAGAGAGTTACAACTGTTAATATTTTCATGGAGATCCTTCTAGAATTCAAAGTATTTCCTAAATTAACTTATTTTTTAAAAAAAGATTTATTTATTTATTTGAGAAAGAGAGAGAGAGCATGCTTGCATGTGTGCATGAGGTGGGGAGAGGCAGAGGGAGAGGAAGAGTGAATCCCAAGCAGACTCTCCTTTGAGTGCAGAGCCCTATGTGGGACTTGATCCCCAAACCCTGAGATCATGACCTGAGCCAAAATCAAGAGTCAGATGTTTAACCAACTGAGCCACCCAGTGCCCCAAATTAGCTATTATTTTTATGGCTAAGCAAATTTTTAATTTCCCATTTAGCAGGTCTCCTATTCTAGTTTGCATATGGCCCAATTTTTATAAGGACCTTCAAATATAAAATTTTCTGATATAAGATGGAATACTGAAGCTTAAAAATATTTTAAAATGAAAGATAGCAATAAACTGCAAAGGAGAAAATTAGCTTCATCTTTACAGTCAGATACATTTTTCTTATTACAATATTCTAAGGCTGAATTCTTGTTATATCTGAACATTCCCCAATAGTGGCATCTAATTTATTTGTATGTTTGCACCCTACCTTATTACCAACATAATTTATGATGACTATCTAAGTGTCTTTAAATTGACTCCAAGAATTAAAATTCATTAGCTTAAAGATATTGAGAACCCATAGCATCTTAAATATCTCTGAGGGTAGGAAATGATCACCCTCGTTTTATAAAGTTCATTAAAATAGCAGGATTAATCATAATACCCAAATAATAGTTTTCATATTGGGTGCTTTTATTGAAAAGGCTAGAAAAAAATTCTAGGTTTTTGTTTATAACCCTGCCTAGAAAAAAATGAGGGATACACAAAATGACCTTTGGGTGGCCTTCCAACTTGTTATGAATCCTTGCATTAGAAAAACAAGTTTTTCGGGGCACCTGGGTGGCTCAGAGGGTTAAGCCTCTGCTTTCAGCTCAGGTCATGGTCTCAGGGTCCTGGGATTGAGTCCCATATCGGGCTCTCTGCTCAACGGGAGCCTGCTTCTTTCTCTCCCTCTGCTGTCATTTCCTCTGTTTGTGTTCTCGCTTTCTGGCAAATAAATAAATAAAATCTTTAAAAAAAAAACAACCAAGTTTTTCAAGAAAGAAATAATGGTGATTCCCCCCTGCTTAAATTGCGTTTTTTTCCCTTAAAATTGTGCAGTCAGTATTCTCTGGGAAGCCTCACTTACAAAGTCACATATTGATATTTAAGGAACAAATCACAGGTTTTCTTGCCCGGAGAGGAGTTTTACTGACTTTCTATAGTTAAGAGATAACAGGAAGATTGTGTAATGCTAGTCTTCCTCTGTCAGCTGTGGGTATTTTGATTATAAATATCAACATTTATTTTCCCTTAGTACTCTTAAAAACATAACGGTGGAATCTAAGAATTAGAGATAGTAATAGTTCAGTTGGTTTGCCATCCGCTGAGACCCCTAGAGGGCTTAAGGATGAATGATCAGGCTCTCATCGTAAGAACTTTTATTTTTAATAATTGATGACGAGTATGTATTGCTGCTACTGCTCCCCACTTAATTACTTTTCTTTTTGATCAAGTACATTAATGAAAAGAGACCTAATAAATCATGTACAAAAAGAGTAAAGCACTTAATTAACATGTGTTTCCCTGATTGATGGTGATAGAAAACCACAGTAGTGCTGAGTAGGCTCACAAGGGCACCTTCAACCGACATGGTACCTTGAACAAACATACGGCTGAGAGCAGACTACATGAACTCTTATTCTCATTTAAGAACTGCATGACAACTGCAGATCACAATGTTATTACAATCTTCCTTCTTCTCTCTGATTGAGAGGCTCTATGCTCTTGGCTTGGGCCATGTAAACAATACATGGGAAACAGAAACCAACAAATGCTGGGGTGGACTATTTCTAACACCAACAGCCAGCCTTTCTTGAATACTTATTGTGTTCCAGGTTCTCTGCTCTGTGTTTTAAAAGACTGACTTATTTAACTCTTTGGCAATGCACTTAGCTAGTGATCATTACTATCTTCATTTTATAAGGAGAAAACCTGATATGTATAGAAAGTAAGTCATGGTCCAAGTTGCTCAGCTAATAAGTAAGGTAGGCTGGTCAGCCTTACTCCATAGCCCCATATGATTGGCTGGAAGATGTTGTGTCATGTGCTTTCAGCTAATTTGAAATTCTGTGAGAAAATCACAAAGAACTAGAGATATCCCCAGAATGGGATCACCTGAGAACAAACAAGGGTTGAGATAACTGGGTTTTATATGCACACAATGAGACAGTGGATTATGTTGCAGGGTTAAAACACAGGAACATCTTAATTTTGGTTTTGTAAGAATGGTAGATCAAGAGGTGGAAGTCAGGGTTCTTTTTTCTTCCTCATCCTGCATTCCATGTGTGTGTGTGTAATATGGTTTTGCTGATTTAAAAATGAAAAACAGTTGAAGCCAATAAATAAATCCCTCTTCTCCCTACCTCCCTCAAGAATGGACAGGTCCTTCCCGCATCGGGCTCTCTGCTCAGCAGGGAGCCTGCTTCTCTCTCTCTCTCTCTGCCTGCCTCTCCATCTACTTGTGATTTCTCTCTGTCAAATAAATAAATAAAATCTTTAAAAAAAAAAAAAAAAAAGAACGGACAGGTCCTAAGTCACCTTAATCTGATGTTTTTCCAGAATGGGTGAAAAAAATCAGCTTCACTGTTTAAATAGGTAACCTATGTTCCCAAATCACCTTTTAGCTCTGCAATTGAATTTGCTGATGGCTGAAAAACACTTCCCACCCTCTACCAAGGATCCCTGGCTGGCCAATCTGTTGTTGAAAGATGTTTATGAAGACCTTCATCATTCTCCTGCTTCCAGCCAGCTACAGAGACAGAGCCAAGGAGTGAGCTCTCAGCTTGGAGTTACCTTAAACTGAGATCCAAGGCACAGTGGGGCCACTGCTCTTTCAGCAGGGACCCCACAATTGGCAGATCTGGGGAGAATCACCTTCCTCCTTCAGGAGGAGTGGCAAGGGAGAATGCGGATGGAATCTGGTGGGTTTGGAGACTCCGAAAGGGGCCGTGTGCCAGAGACAGAAATGCTCGGTCACAGGCTGGGTGAGCACAGAGCAAGGCCGAAGACCAGGGAGACGGGAGGGATTGACTGCTTTTCCCTGAGGGCACACTGAGGAGTGGGGATGGAGCTCTTGGCTCCTCCAGGCTGGAGATTGTGAGGCCACCATTTTCATTTCCATCCTCCAGAGCTCTACGGAAAGAATTCAGGGAACAAAAACTCCAAGAGTTAACCTGAGCAGATTGCTTAGCCTGGCTCCTGGCAAGATCAGTGCGGTTCGGCCTTGGGTGAAGACATTTGAGAATCATGGCAATAGGCCCTGCCCCAGAAGATCAGCAAGAACATCCAACCAAGATCAAGATCAAGATCAAGATCAAGTTCATCGAACAATGAAAACTGCGGAACTCCAGAGCTAGGGGAAAGCAACACATAGAATTCATGGCTTTCCCCCTGTGATCCTTTAGTCTTTCAAAATTAAATTTTTTAATTTTAATTTTTCTTATTCTAGTTTAAAAAAAATTTTTCCCCTTTCTTATTTTAACATTGTTAAACTATTTTATCTTATCAATACCTTTCTAAAAATATTTCAAATTTTTCATTGTTATAGTCATTTTTTTTTTAAAGATTCCATTTATTTATTTGACAGACAGAGATCACAAGCAGGCAGACAGGCAGGCAGAGAGAGGGAGAGGAGGAAGCAGGCTCCCTGCAGAACAGAGAGCCCGATGTGGGACTCGATCCCAGGACCCTGAGATCATAACCCGAGCCGAAGGCAGCGGCTTAACCCACACCCTTCATTGTATTTAACCTTATTTTTTGTATATATATAGGTATTCTTCTTTAAAATTTTGGGATATAATTTCTTCTAATATATCAAAATGTACCGTAAATCTAGCTCATGGCCTTATTCTAGTCACCAGCCTGATCACATTCTTTCCTTTTTTTTCTTTCCTTTTTTTCTTATCTTATCAATTCCTTTTTTAGAATCTTTTAAAATTTTCATCTTTATAGTCATATTCCACCTCTTCATCATGTTTACCCTTATTTTTGTATATATATAAGTTTTTCTTTCTTTAAAATTTTGGGAGATAGTTTCTTCTAACAGACCAAAATACACCCAAAATCAAGTGTGTGGCTCTGTTCTATTCACTGGTCTGATATAGATATATGCATATTTACATATACATATACATATATATGTATTGGTTTATATAAGTGTATATATGTATACATATATACATATGTATATATATTTTTTCCCTTTTTCCCATTTTATTCTCCCCCTGGTTTTGGGTCTCTTCTGATTTGGTTAGTGTATATTTTTCTGGGATTGTTGGTAACCTTGTACTATTTTGTTCTCTCATTCATCTATTCTTATCTGGATAAAATGACAAGGTAGAATAACTCACCACAGAAAAAGAAAAAAGAGGCAGTATTAATGGCTAAGGACCTAATCAATATGGACATTAGTAATATGTCAGAACTAGAGTTCAGATTGATGATTATCAACATGCTAGCTGGGCTCAAAAAAAGCATGGAAGATATTAGAGAGTCCCTTTCTGGAGAAATAAAAGAACTAAAATATAACCAAGTTGAAATTTTTTAAAAAGCTATTAATGAGGTACAATAAAAAATGGAGGCTCTTACTGCATATATAGGATAAATGAGGCAGAAGAGAGAATTAGTGATATAGAAGACCAAATGATAGACAATAAAGAAGCTGAACAAAAGATAGACAAACAACTACTAGACCACGAGGGGAGAATTTGAGAGATAAGTGATACCAGAAGATGAAACAATATTAGAATAATTGGGATCCCAGAAGAAAAAGAAAGAGAGAGAGGGGGGCAGAAGTTATATTGGAGCAAATTATAGCAGAGAATTTCCTTAATTTGGTGAGGGGAACAAGCATCAAAATCCAGGAGGCACAGAGAAACCCCCTCAAAACCAATAAAAATAGGTCCATACTCCATCATCTAATAGTAAAATTACAAGTCTCAGTGACAAAGAGAAAATCCTGAAAGCAGCTTGGGACAAGAGGTCTTGTAACCTACAATGGCAGAAATATTAGATTGTCAGCAGACCTATCCACAGAGACCTGGCAGGCCAGAAAGGAGTGGCATGATTTATTCAGAGCACTAAATGAAAAAAATATGAGCCAAGAAAACTATATCCAGCTAGGCTGTCATTGAAAATAGAAGGAGAGATAAAAAAAAAACTTCCAGGAAAAACAAAAACTAAAAGAATTTGTAAACACCAAACCGGTCCTACAGGAAATATTGAAAGGGGTCCTATAAACAAAGATGGAGCCTAAAAGAGGTAGACCAGAAAGGAACAGAGACAATATACAGTAACAGTCACCTTATAGGCAATACAATGGCACTAAATTCATATCTCTCAATAGTTACCCTGAATGTAAATGGGCTAAATGCCCCAATCAAAAGACACATGATATCAAAATGGATTAAAAAAATAAGACCCATCGATATGCTGTCTACAAGAAACTCATTTTAGACCCAAAGACACCTCCAGATTTAAAGTGGGGGGGGTGTAGAAAACAACATACCATGCTAATGGACATAAAAAAAAAACACCTGGGGTGGCAAGCCTTACATCAGATAAATTAGATTTTAAGCCAAAGACTATAATAAGAGATGAGAAAGGACACTATCCTACTTAAAGGGTCTGTCCAACAAGAATATCTAACAATTTTAAATATCTATGCCCCTAACATGGGAGCAACCAATTATATAAACCGATTAATAACAAAATCAAAGAAACACATCAACAATAATACAGTAACAGTAGGGGACTTTAACACCCCAATTCACTGAAATAGACAGGTCATCCAAGCAAAAGACCAACAAGGAAACAAAGGCCTTAAATGACACACTGGACCAGAGGGACATCACAGATATATTCAGAACATTCCATCCCCAAACAACAGAATATACATTCTTCTCTAGTGCACATGGAACATTCTCCAGAATAGATCACATGAACCCTAATGGGCACAGCAATGTCCACAATAGCCAAACTATGGAAAGAGCCTAGATTTTCATCAACAGATGAATAGATAAAGAAGTGGTATATATATATATATATATATATATATATATATATATATATATAATATATATATATATATATATATTTTCTATATATAATGGAATATTATGTAGCCATCAAAAGAAATGAAATCTTGCCATTTGCAATGACGTGGATGGAACTAGAGGGTATTACACTGAGCGAAATTAGTCAATCAGAGAAAGACAATTTATCATATGATCTCTCTGATATGAGGAATTTGAGGCAGGGTGCAGGGTCATGGGGGGTTGGGGGGGAAAATGAAACAAAATGGGATCGGGAGGGAGACAAACCATAAGAGACTCTTAATCTCACGAAACAAACTGAGGATTGCTGGGGGTTAGAAGATAGGGATAGGGTGGCTGGGATATGGACATTGGGGAGGGTATGTGCTATGATGAGTGCTGTGAAGTGTGTAAGCCTGATGATTCATAGACCTACACCCCTGGGGCAAATCATACATTATATATTAATATAAAAAATAAAATAAAGAAAGAAAGAAGTAGAGAGTGGGGGGAATTTGTTATTGGAGCTTGTCTGGCTGTTTCCTGCCACTCTGTTAGGTAGGAACACATTTTAAGAATGGTTTTGCACAAGATCCAGATTGGTAGTGAAATACAAAAATAATCCTATCTCCTAAATATTTATGCTTTTCTTAATAAAAATGGCCCATAGCAATGCTTCGCCCTAAGAGGCTGTGTGTGAACAATGACTACCATAATTACAACAGTCAGTCGGGAACTGTTGTGAGCTGTACAATCCATCATGTGTTGACTGAGTATGATGTTATCATTAAATCATCCAATTTCCCAACTTACCAGGCTCTTCTCAAGTTATTTCTGTCTCTCATGTATGGCCAATCAAATCCAACCAGTCTACAACGCTGAGATATGCTGGTGGTTGCCCTGCAGTCTATACAGTTTAATCTGGCTTGAGATACTTTTACCCCAGGATGCCATATGTAATGGTGCCTCTTATACCCTCCACAGATTGTTGGGCTCAGGGGCCTTGAGTAAGGACTGAATTCCAATCAGAGCTTCTTAAGTGTCTCATTAGCCTTCATTACATGTCCACATACCTCAAACCTTAATGGCTGAAAACAATAAACATTTTTTTTTCTGCTTATGATTATTATAGGTTGGGTCTCTGGACTGAGGCTCAGTTGGGTGGTCCTTCTGTTTGACTGAGCTTGGCTAGCTGGATTTTTCATGTATTTTCAGCTGATCGTGGGCTGGAGCTGGCTGGTTTAGGATAGCCTCAGCTGTGATGCCTGAGACCACTGAGACCCCTCCCCTAACAGACTCCCATCATCTGTCTGGCTACTCTGGGCTTGTTTGTATTGTAAGAAAGGTTACTGGGGAGCAGGAGGACAAATCCCAAAGTATAAGCCTTTTTTGAGGCTCTGCTTGCATCATGTTTGCTGATATCTCATTGACCAAATTAAGTCTTAACGACAGTCCAGAAGCAGTGTGGGGGTACAGTACCAAAGACTATGGATGAGAGAGAATAACTTTTGGTCTTTGTTTCCTCGTTATAATCTACACCACAGAGCTGTGGCACTGGTCTGATCCTACATTAGTGTGGAGGAACGGGCAACTTTTTCTAGATGTGTCTTTAGGTGTATCTTTTCTTAATTCATTTGCCCAGAGTGGGTACCTCTTTTTACAACTCACAGTGGTAGGCAGGCGCCTGGGTGGCTCAGTGGGTTGAGCCGCTGCCTTCGGCTCAGTTCATGATCTCAGGGTCCTGGGATCGAGTCCCGCATCGGGTTCTCTGCTGAGCAGGGAGCCTGCTTCACTCTCTCTGCCTGCCTCTCTGCCTCCTTGTGATTTCTGCCTGTCAAATAAATAAATAAACAACTCACAGTGGTACCATATGGGCCAGCTGAGACTCTAGATTGGCACAATATCTGTCCTATCTTACCAACTAGATGTACATGGCAAATAATATCCTCAGGGATATTTTATTCTTTTTCCTTTTTTGTAGACTCTCCAAACCAGGCAGGACCAACAATAAAGACCATTTCTTAAAATTTTTTTTATATCTTTAAGGGAAGGATCCATGTCCAATTCAAATTTGTAAACTCCATAGTCTTTAGCTTAGCATTAATTTGGGCTCAAGAATATTTGATCCAAATTGTTACATTTTTATCATTCATATCAGTTACAATCTGTACCCTAGATACATGGTATTCAAAGTGGATCTGCGGACCACCTACCTGAATCAGAATCAATTGGAGCCCTTGTTAAAATGCAGATTCCTGAGGTCTGACCTCAGGCCTAATGTCTCCAAATCTCTGTTTGCGGCCAGGAAATTTAACACGCCTGGGTACTGCTCATGTACATTAAAATTTAAGAATCACTGTCTTAGAGAAGTGGATTTTGCAGTGGATTGACCTCCATACAAGGTAATAAATAATTTTTACATTCTAATCACACACTCACATCCATACAGATACACAGAGATGGATGACTAAAAAAAGGATTTTGAGGTGAAAATACCCTAAGTACAATAGATCTTTTCTAATCTATTTAAGTTTCCTAAATGTTGATCAGGGATATATTTCATGACCCAATAGTGTGTGATGATTTGGCTTTTGAAAAACACAGCTTTGGGGGAAGATGCTCATAGGACCTTTATTTGAACTTTTTTTCCTTCTCCCATATATACATGGCAAATAGAAAATGCTACTTTTTCTATGCTCATAAATTCCTTTTAATAACAGTTTCCCCATGCCAGTGGTTCCCAAATTCTGGCATGCATCAGAATCACCCAGAATATTTGTTAAATCACAACTTTCTGAGTCTCACCCCAAGAGTTTCTGATTCTGCAAGACTGGGGAGAGGCCAAAGTGTGCATTTGTAACAAGTTTTCAGACTGATCCTTCTCCTTAAGGGACCAACTTTGAGAGCCACTGCCCTATATATTCCAGTCTCTTTTATTTGTTCCACAAACCATAAGAAATCCCCAAGTTTCCTGACTTATTTTTATTACCATTTGCTAACCACATTTGCACCAGTTCTTGATTTTTTTTTTGTTTTAATTACTGCTTCCCAGTTACATTTGCTTTAGCTGGTTTCCACTCACTCAGACTTAGCTTGCATTGTGTAATGAACATATCGGATTCAGCTGGCATTTCCCTAAAGCCTGCCAAATGCACTCCAACCATTGCCTTCCTGGCATGTTTCCTACTCTGATTCTCAAACTGTGCTTTTCGTTCCTCTGTTTCTCTTAGTGCTTTCCTCTTAGAAAGCACTAAGGTGGCCCAAGTCCCAGTCTAGTGGTGCTGTTTGTTCTGTAAAGTTAGATACTGTTGTCTCAGAGATGGCAGATCAGCCCCTCAAGGATGTCATTCTGATGCAATTAATCATTTTTTCCTCCAAGGGCCTGCTGGGTCTCAGCCTGAGTCTACTGGCCTGTGTTCATTATGGTGCATCATGTTATTGGGAACACACTACCACAAGCAGAGAGCGAACCATTTTTGGAAATTTCATAGGTTTGGCGGGAATTGGACAAAATAGCAAGCTATTGGAGTGCCTTCTCTTCTCCCAACGCATAAATGTGGTTTTGGTTCTAGCCATTGTATCCAGTTTGGGCTGTGAAAAAAGAGGAAGGGGGACACAGATAAGTCTAGATCTCCCACCACCCCTCAGTTCTGTATTATCCATGGCAAGAATGGACCAGCTCTGAATGTTTTAATACGGGGATAGGGGACTCATTCCTGTCTGAGAACCCTGCTTTCTAGCCCCACCATAGCCCACTGTCCTCTCTTGGTCATGATAAGTTGATTAACACCAGTTAACACCAGTTAACACTATGAGTGCTCCAATGGAAAGATATTTGGGAATCTGATGTCATCATATGATTTCTCTCCCTCACTTGTCACCCAGATAGTCCCCAGGTCCAGAAAGGTGCTATGTATGGTACTTATGGCATTGATCCTAATACTTCCCTGTAAAATGTCCAAGGTAAAAATTCTCTCTCTTAGATCCTGCGATCTGTTTATCTGGGAAGCGGATGGGATCTCTGAGTTCTCATGCAGGGCTTGCAACAGATTTTAGGTTCTTTTCTGAGAAAACTTGGATTCCGTCCAGGTCCATCTAAGGCCCATTTCCATTAAATGTAGGTTGACTTTTTATCTACATCAAAATACAAATCATGTTCTTTAATTAAAAAAAAAAAAGATGTTTAAACTGGGGCGCCTGGGTGGCTCAGTCGGTGGAGTGGCTGGCTGTTGTTTTCAGCTCAGGTCGTGATCAGGGTTGTGAGGTCAAGGCCCAAGCCAGGCTCTGTGCTTGGCGTGGAGTCTGCTTTTGGATTCTCTCTTTCTCTCTGCCCCTCCCTTCACTCATGCTCCCTCTCTCTCAGAATTAAAAACAGAAAAAAGATGTTTCCACTTTCCACATAGTCAAAGGCAAAGACACTGGAAAAGCTTATTTTTAAACCAATTTGTAGCTTTGGCCAAAATCATGGTGGGGAAGGGTTATACTTGCAAGAGATGTTCTAGATTATCCACCACTAATAGGATCTCTTATTTCTAGCCTGTGTTAAGTGCTAGATCCCCTAATAGCAATGCATTTGATAACACCTTGACTGCAATAGAATCTTCCTCAGGACCTCACTCCACTCCCACCCAAAAGGTAAGAGCAGTCCCTCTGGCAACCATTTTCTGTGATATGGCCTTGGCTTCCTACACCTATTCGACTGGTCCAGACTTGTATGTGTGAGCTAGACTGTATGAAATAGAGAAACTTTTCCTGAAAATTTGGAATTAGGATTGAAATTCCAGTTTCCATCAGGACTGCTTATTTAAAAGGAGGCAATATAAATCTACGAGTGGTGGTACAATCCTGTTTTTCACCATGTGGATTGGAGAGCAGAGAAGCCCAGGAGGAGGAGAGAGATGCAGAAATTTTGAGAAGACAAAGAAATGATGACACGGAGATGAGAAACAGAAAAAGTGCAGTTGATGTTCCAAGCCCCTCATTCTAATATATTCCCAAGGCCTTTGGGATCCATGTTATTATATCTTAATAATAAGTTGTGGCTTTTTTGCTTATATGAGTTTAGGTCCACTTGAGTCCATTTCTTTTATACGCAAAGGAGTTGTAAATAGGACTACTGTTTCCTCTGAACTACTATCTAATGTTATATCTTAGTCTAAATCAGAATTTTTGCAGAAAAGAGGTCTGCATTTTGTATGGAGACATGGTTGAAGTAGCCCCCTTTGTACCACTAGTGGGGTGAAAAACAGTTACACAGACTTACATCTTTGTGTGAGTGTATTTCTGAGTGCACATAATGTCACATTTTCTTCATGAAAATGCTTAACTTCTTGTAAGTCATCTGACAAATGTTTATTGAGCACCTACTATGTGTCTGACATTATTTAAGGCTTGGTTTTTTTTTTTTTTAAATGTCATTTTTTCTATTAGGTGGTGACAGTTTTGTAATTGATAATGTTTCCTTAATTATCCTGACTTTCAGAGAGCTCCCAGCTAAATATATATGCCAGTTATGGTGACAATTTTGTTTCATTATTTTATTACTGTTATGCTTTGTAGTCTTTAATTATTTCTTTATATGATTCCTAATCAATTTAACAATTTAAATTCCCTTTTACTGGGGTGCCTGAGTGGTTCAGTAAGTTGAGCATCATACTCTCAGTTTCAGCTCAGGTCATGATCTCACAGGTTGTGAGATTGAGCCCCACATCAGGCTCCCTGCTCAGCAGGGAGTCTGTTTGAGATCCTCTCTGCACCTTCCCCCTCCCTCCCTCTTGAACATGTTCTCAAATAAATAAATAGATCCTTAAAAAATTCTTTTTTACTAGCCCAGATTCACATGTCTATGCATTTCTATTTTAAGTTGACTCCAAGCCTTTTATGAAATTTGGGGCACAGATTATTTGGAAATCATACTAATGAAATTTGGTTCTGTTTGGGTTGGTCCTTGGAATAAAGAGGATATTAACTCAGGCATAGAGTCATGAGATGGCCATGTCTCTTGCCACATAAAAGAGGTTGGAAAGACTATCAGTCAAGACAGAAAAAAGAGATCAAGAGTTAGAGATGATAGAAGTAGGCATGGGGGAAAACAAAGAGGCAAAGTGGAGAATGTAGCACTAAAGTCAGCTTTCAACATTCACAGTTATTCTTTCATTTCTCCTCCAGAGATGTATTGGGTGCTTAGAAGGAGTTATGCTTTGAAAGTTCCTCAAAAAGTTGAAAATAGAGCTATGCTACAATCCAGCAATTGCACTACTGGGTATTTACCCCAAAGATACAAACGAAGTGATCCAAAGGGGCACGTGTACCCCAATGTTTATAGCAGCAATGTCCATAATAGCCAAACCGTGGAAAGAATAGATGTCCATCAACAGATGAATGGTTAAAGATGTGGTGTATATATACACAATGGAATAATATGCAACCATCAAAAATGGAAATCTTGCCATTTGCAATGACATGGATGGAACTAGAGGGTATTATACTGAGTGAAATAAGTCAGTCAGATAAAGACAATATCCTATGATCTCTCTGATATGAGGAATTTGAGAAACAAGATGGAGGATCATAGAGGAAGGGAGGGAAAAATGAAACAGGATGAAACCAGAGAGGGAGGCAAACCATGAGAGACTCTTATCTCAGGAAACAAACTGAGGGCTGCTGGAGGGGAGGGACGTGAGAGGGATGGGGGTGGCTGGGTGATAGACATTGGAGAGGGTATGTGCTATGGTGACTGCTGTGAATTGTGTAAGCCTGATGAATCACAGACCTGTACCCCTAAAACAAATAATACATTATAATGTTGATTTAAAAATAAATACATAAATACCAAAAAAAAAAAGAAGGGAGTGTGCTAAGTGCTGAATATCAGAGAGAGAGAGTTCCCTCTTAGTGTTTATTCCATTACTGAGGGATCATCATTTAAAACCCTCTTTAACTGAATCAGGTTTAATATTGCTGATCTAGGATGTCTTTTTTCTTCCAGACTAGTTTTTGGGCTTTATTTCTGATCTATGTTGTGGGATTCTACTTTTCACCCACAAGCCTAATTAATGGCCCCGGTGGCCTCTCTCAGTCTTCACTAAGCCCTGGGTATTTACTGCATACCCCAAAGTCGGGGATAAGTCAGTATCAGGCCTCCTCCCGATGGTTTATCTCACTGAGGTCAATGATGAGTCATGAGATGGAGATGAGCACTTGATCTTGGCAGCTGGCGCTGCATGTAAGCTAGCAATTTAGAGTGAAAATCCAGCTGCCCGTCCCTTGAGCTCTTTCACATTGTAACAGTGGCTGTTTACTGACAGGGGAAGCAAGGCCTGTGCAGAAAGAAAGAATGGAAGATAGAAAATCACCCAATCTACATTCCGAAAATTAGAGCTTTGTTACTTCTCTTCACTACATATTCCAATATGTTGATCTGGAGAGATTTTCCTTTGCCGTGTGACTGTAAATGAATCACAACAGTACCATTTCAGAGCTCGAAGAGTGATTACAATGTACGGCAAAACAACAACAACACACACATACACACATGCGCATCCCCTTAGTGGTGAAATTTTCTTCCAATTCAATGAAATTTGGTCCTATTTAGAAGTCATATTTTAGCCCACTCTCCCATCTAAGGATGCAACATAAATATTGCTTTGGAAAGCTGAAAGGGAAGACAATCAACTAAATGCTTCTATTTTATAGAACTGAATACAATTAAAATGCTTATATATACACACAATAGCAAGCAGGACTAACCATTTGGTTTAATTACACATTCTAGATTTTTAAAAAATGTGCTTTAACTCCCAATTGGCATTCTAAAACCTGAAAGTAAACTTCCTGTGATAGTGAATGGAAGGAATTCCAGAATTCGAAGAAGCCTTTCTTGAGGGCTCATCAGTGATCACAAAGAATGCATATGTTCAGTGAACATAATTATACATTAATTTAGATGAAGACTGTCCAAAGAATGATTTCCTGAAATTCAGTGTGCCTGGCTACAGTGGGCTTAATGTTCAAAGTAGATGTGTGTATAGTTTGTATAATGAATTAGGTGAGAGAGTCTATATACAAGCAACATCATTGCACTTTTTTTGTCTTTGGGAATGCTCTAATCCATGAACAAGAATGTTCAGAAGCACATTGTACAAATTCTAATGCTCAAGCCATGCAGGGCGGAGGCATAGAGTGAGCCATAGAGGGGCTTTCATCTAAGCAAAAATCTTCTCACCAAATTTTGTTCATATCAACTCTGGTTACAGGGCAATTGGTAAGTCTTCTTTCAAATGTTCTCCTCATGTCTCAGAGAGATGGCAAAGATGAAGCATATAAAAGTCGGGAAGACCACAGAAAAGCTCATCAGTAAGTGGATGTTTCTAATTATCAAGATGATATTCATAAGTCAAAAACACAGACCATCTCAGCAAGCATGCTAAAATTTGAAGTTCTAAAAAGAGGGTTTTTTTTTGATCATCTCTACTCCCCTCCCCACCATCATCATCACTATCATCATTCTCATGCAGTCTTTTTTTTTATGCCAGGCAACAAGTTCAGCATTTTCCTCTAATAGGTAATTTAATCCTCACACATACCCTCTAAGGGAGATATTATTATTATTCTGCTTTAACAGGAGAACAAATGAAGCCTTAAAGCAGCTAACTCTATACCACTGAAGTCCAAATTCTGCCACCGTCCAGTTACTTGCCACTATAGAGACAGCAATCCTAAGTGTTCTTGATTTGGCATTCTTTTTAAGAGCGTACATTTCAAGTTCGAAGCATGCAGTCCACATTTGCAAGATGGAAGGGCAACCCTCTTCCAACGTGGAGCATGAAAGAGATATCTGGATGTGATTTCAAGATCTTTTTGCCGTTCCCTGCCTAGTGAAGAAGCAGCTATTTTTATCTTATCATGACTCCTGCTTTCCAAATTTGTAAAGTGGTGCACAGACACACCAGGACACAAAATAAAAAGCTCTCTCTTTTCACCCACTCTTTGTTAACTACAGTAAAGGGTAGAGCCGATTTTCCCAGCTAGACATCAGAACGGCAGAACAACACAGAGGTTGTGACACAGATTCTGGAGCAGGACTGCCTGGATTCTTCCAGATCCTGGCTGTACCAGTTGCTACGTGTGTGATTCAAGGCAGTCACTTAATGTGACTATACGTCAATTTCATTGTCTGCAGGATGGTGATAAAAATATCCTACTTCATAGGGTGGTAGCGAAGACTAAATGATATGCTACATGTAACACACTTAGAACTATGTGATAAATGCTAACTTGTATTATTATCTGACTATGACATTCATCACTGACTCACTACTAAACTGTCCCTAGGAGGTCATCGCTGGGCTTTCGCTGGCCTTAAAAGGATTGGCTTCTAACTCTGTCCCCCCATGATAATAAACTCCTTAATGGTGGGGGCCATTTATTATCTCTTTATATTTCCTGGTGTCTGGCACAATTGCCGTTTTATGGATAAGAACTCCATACTGTATCACTGCATTAAAAAAAGTGTGGGTGACAGAAAAGACCTTTTATTTTGTGCCTTGGTCTATCTTTACACTACTTTTACAAATTTCAAAAGCTGGAGTCATGACAATATAAAAATAGTTGCTGTACTTGACTAATGAAGCAGATGAAAAGGATCTTCAAATCACATTACAGCATCTCTTACATACTTTGCAATTACCTGGAAGGAAGAGTTTTGCTTTAACCCAGTTAATGCTTGCTGCTGGTTAGTGCCTCGTATTTTCTCTTTTGTCTTTTCTTCTTCTTCTCCTTCTCCTCCTCCTTCTCCTTCTCCTCATTCTCTTTCCTCTTCTCCTCCTCCCCCTCCCCTCCTTCTACTTCACCTCCTCCTCCTCCTCCTTTTTCTTCTTCTTCTTCCTCCTCCTCCTCGTCCTCCTCGTCCTTGTCCTCCTCCTCTTCTTCTTTTAGAGAATGGGAGGGAAAGGGGAAGGAAGGAGCAGAGGGAGAGAAAGAATCTTAAGAACACCAAGTCAAGAACACTAAATGCTACTGACCTTACACTAGCAATGAATCCAACTGCATGGATAGCAGACTTTGGGTATAACTGTGAGTCCTTGGGGATACGACTTAAGTTAGGTAAGAAGGTTGAGTGGCAGAGGGATGCAGTTCTTGGCCAAATATTTTGATCAAAAATCTATTATAAACCCAAGAAAGGACAAAATATAATTTCTGTAGCAACCACACAAATTAATTTGGTGTCCAGAATGTTAACCTGAATAACAAGTGCCTGGTACAAGCTTTGCAGACTGAGGTGTGTGGGGAGACAGTGTCACGTTGGTGATGGGGTCTGTCATCTCTGAAAGTCACATGATCAATAAGGTCACATAAAGCCATCCATCTAGAGGGGTTGATGGAATTAAAACAGTGTTTGGAAAGGATTTCACTGGTCAGCAGCAGCAGAAAATAATAGTCATCTCGGTAAGTACCAAAGCTTTCTTCCAAGGGGCTCAAAGGTTCTATTTATACCTGGATAACATAGAAATCTCAAAGCTCTCTACTGTAAACATTCACCCTTAGGCTCATGCTAAAATAGCACTTGGTCTTTTAAAAAAATTGTGCTCTTGGAAGTCACATCATTACAGCTACTCTTGTTTATTCTGATTATTTCCCAAGAGGGACATCACTGTTGGTGCCTATCAGTTACCTAAGAATCAAGCCTTATAGACATCACTCTTTCATCTCCACTCTATTATTGGGCAAGCATCACCCAAGGTCACCACTTGAGCATGAGGGTATCTCTAACTTTAAGGAACTATAGGATATTAAAATTTGAACTTTATATATAAGTGCCATGAAGGGGAGAGGGGGCAATTTATTGAAGACATATACATGCCAGATTGCAGACTGTGCACCAGGTAGGTATGGGTACCTTACATACATGTCATAAAGGTTGTATGTACATTACATCTGCATCGTGTACTACGTCAACCATCCTTACAGTTCCACAGTCAAAACTCTCAATGCATTACTGTCGATACCTCTACTCTTCTTTTGATGCCTCTCTTCCTTTGCACCTCACAACAGATTCACCAACAAATACGATCAGCCTGACCTTCATAATATCGCTGCAATTGGACCACATGTCGGTACCTTGGTTGCCACCACTCTGGTCCCATCTGCCGTTGTCTCTCACCCAGATTGTTGCACTGGCTTTGTAACTGGTCTCCCTACTTCCGCTTCTGCCTCACAGAAGCCTATTCTCAGTTAAGTTCCAGGGTGATCCTTTGACGTCATAGGGTAGGTCATGGCCTTCCTTGGCTGAAAACTTTCCAATGGCTTCCATCCCACTCCATGATCTGTCCCACCTAGAACCTCTTCGGCTTCATCTCCTACTCTTCTGCATGCCTCATTCTGTTTTGTGTTTTATGTAAATAGAAGCACAGATTAGTTATTTTGTGTGTGTCTGGCTCCTTTCTTTCAACATTACAGTACTTAAGAGATAGTGGTATTATCTCAGGGTTAGACAAACAGACTAATAGCACAAAAGGGAAGGGCTGGAATTGTGCCCACGTATACATGAAAGAGATGAAAAGATACATGAAAAGATGAAAAGAGATGAAAGATACATGAAAAGAGAGGGTCTAGAAATGGCTTGCATAAACAAGAGTTGGCATGGGAGATCAGTGAGTAAATAACCCATCTCTTCAATAACTAACACTGGAATAAATAGTTATCCCTATGGAAAAAATGAATTTGTATCTCCATTTTCTATCATAAACAAAATTACATGTGGATACGAGACTCAAAGGCAAACAGAAAATTAAAACTTAAAGACAAAAATAGAAGAGAAAAGCATTACAACTTCTGGGTGGGGAAGATTTCTTTAAAAAGATGACAAATACTCAAGCAAAGGAAATACATACTAAATTTAAGTGCATTAAAATTAAGAATTCCTATTCAATAAAGAGACCATCAAAGGTAAAAGATAAGCCACAAATAGGGAGAAGATATTTGCAACACATGTGACTGGCAAGGGATTAATATCCAGAATATAAAGAAAGTCCCACAAATCAATGGAAAAAAAAAAAAGGAAAAACATGCAGGGACTTCAGAAGAAAAGATATATGAATGAAAATATCCATAATCGGGGCACCTGGGTGGCTCAGTGGGTTAAGTCTCTGCTTTTGGCTCAGGTCATGATCTCAGGGTCCTGGGATCAAGCCCCGCATCGGGCTCTCCACTCAGCAGGGATCCTGCTTCCCCCTCTCTCTCTGCCTGCCTCTCTGCCTACCTGTGATCTTTCTCTCTGTCAAATAAATAAATAAATAAAATCTTAAAAAAAAAAAGAAAAAGAAAACATCCGTAATCCCATTAATAATCTGGGGATGTTAATTAAGGGTACAATGACATGGCATTTTACGCCTACCAGGTGAACAAAAATTAAGATGTCTGACAAAGATGATTATTGCCAGGATATGGAGAACCAAACACTTCTTGAGCTATTAGTAGATATAAAAATTGGTTCCATCATGGGGCGCCTGGGTGGCTCAGTGGGTTAAGCCTCTGCCTTCAGCTCAGGTCATGGTCTCAGGGTCCTGGGATCGAGCCCCGCATCAGGCTCTCTGCTCAGCATGGAGCCTGCTTCCCCTTCTCTCTCTGCCTGCCTCTCTGCCTACTTGTGATCTCTCTCTCTGTCAAATATATAAATAAACTCTTTTAAAAAAATTGGTTCCATCACTTTGGAAAAGAACGTGGCATCACCTCGTAAAGAAAAATATGTGTATTCTTATCACCCAACAGTTTGGCCCCCAGGCCTGCACCCTAGACTCTTTCTTATCTGACCCTAGAAACACACGAAAAATATTCTAGGTAGAACATCTGTAATAGCAAGAGAATTGAAACACTACTACTAATATTGACTGGAGGATGGAGGAAAAAACTATAATATACTAATAAACTGGAGCAGGGCACAACAGAATACCTAATCTCTGCTTCCATTTAAATAAAATGCATTAGCATATTAAGAAGAGCAGGCAAAATGAAATACAGTTATATGCATCAATAATGGGTGACTGTTAAATTAACATTGAGTAAAAAAGCAAGTCACCGAAGAGTGCATGCAATGTAATTCTGTTCATAAAATGTCCCAAGGCATGGGAAGTAAAATAAAATTTTGTTTATAAATGCATAAAAATTCTGGTGAAAACATCCAACAAAGGAAAGGAAGGATGAACACAAAATTCAGAATAGTAGTTACCTGGCGGGGGGGTGGGTGGGATACAAAAGGGTTCAGGCAGGGACAGCTGGGGAACGTCAGAGGCTTGGGTAGTACTCTCTTTCTTATGAATGGTTAAAGGGTACATGGATTAATTGATTGTTATTTAAACCTTATGTACTGTATACTCTTTCATGCCTATGATGTATTAATATAAATATTGCACCCATGAGTTCTTCTACTACTGTGCTTTCCAGTATGGTAGTCCCTAGACATGCATGGCTATTTGAAATCAAATTATTTAAAATTAAATAAGATTAAACATTCAATTCCTCAGTCATACTGCCATGGTTCAAATGCTCAGCAGCCCTATGTGGCTGCTGGCTACCATATTGGACATTGTAGATCATTGGGCAACAGTGTTTTAGAACATTTTTACCTCCTTAGCATGAGATACTGTTTTTATCCACTTTTTATAAAATCAGACAATTCAATGACTCTCTGAAAAAAAAAAGTCTCCATAATTCTGTCAATAACAGCAGTAGGAGATGAAGCAAAGATTTACTTCCTATGGATTTTGTTGATCCTCTTGGTTAAAGAATATTCCATTAACAAATTTGTCAGACTTCATATTCCAGTTCACTTAACTCATCAAATGCCAGCATGAGCCTGATTACTATTCCGCTTCAGGAAGTCAAAGACAGTTTCCATGCAGCTTCTTGTACCAACAAGGTCGTGAGCAGAATTTCATCTGCCAAAAAATTTCATTGTGTGAAGATTTCCAAAGCTATATATCCTCCAAGGTAGAATTTGGAAGTGGAAAATGGCCTTCTAGAATGAGAAGGTACCATAGAGAAAAGAGAAGGTCTCTGCCCTCCACTCCCCTTTTTTCCAGGGCCTTCCCAAGGCAGGTGTTGCTATCTGAGAGTTTCAGTTTCTAGTACTCCAAGTGCGTGTTTTATTCTGTGTGTTAGAGGATCAAATACATGGGTGTATTTCTCTGTTTCCCTTGTCTTCACTGAGCAGAATCTGGCCTTGGGCTCTGGCGTCCTTTTTTTCTTTTCTATCTTACACACACTTGGATGTTCTAAACCCTGGCCTCATATTCCTAATATAGTTTCTGTAAAGGTGGTACAAATTTGAAAGTGGGGTTTGGAATTAGGGGAAAGATAAGCTCTCCCCGTGTACTTGGATCTAAGCCATGGACTCTTATCCAGTTGTCTAGAAAGCTCTGCATTGGAGTTTTAGGCACAAACTCACTCAAAGAAAGAAAAAAAAAGATGTCTTTTTTCTCTTGCCATTGTCCCTTGGGGGAATGGAGACTTTGGGGGCTTCAAGGAGAAGAGAGGAACTGAACAAAAATCAGATTCAGGTGATGCTTTCTCCTTTGCTCAAAAGTCCATTTAATGGCACTTAAAGCCCCAACATAACCCCTGGAGAACCTAGCTGAGGATTCATGATTCAGAGTTGAACAGGGAGTTGGAAAAGTAGTAGTCTGTAACAGCAGCCTGCTGTTAGCTGTAGTCCAGCTCTGCTGGGAGCCAACATCCCTCCTTAACCGAGTGTTTCCCTCACCTTATGGGTGGTCATCTCCCCATCAACGCCACATGCAGCAAGTTACCTTCTGTCCTCGCTCAGGGCACTCAGGACATGCCTGTCCATCTTGGCAATGTTACATCTCAAAGCCATGAACGTTTGCCTGGTCTGTAGTCCTGAATCCTTGAAGAGAAAATTCATTTCTAAAGACACCATTTTAATAGTTACAGTGTACTTCTAAAGAAGACTTATTTCATCTGATTGCTCTGCTAACACAGATGGTTGACCCCAGCGTAATGAGTGCCCCTAAATTCATCACAGATATTCATAGAAGTTACAAGAATTATCATAAAATAATCTCCCATTTACCAATCAAAGTAATCTTAATTCCAGACTCAGCAAAGAGGTCTACTTCCTTCTATTCTACTAGTAAGTCTATGTTTGTTTCTCTTCTCCTAATTATTCGTTTTGTATTTATTCATTCATTCATTTATTTGATAACATTCATTGTAAAAGTCACTGATTTCAAATCTGTGGCTTGTGGGCACTCAGGAATTCTAGGTACTATGCAAAAGGATCCTTTAATCCTTCTGTTCAGCAAGTATAGGCTGCCTAATGAATAAAAATGTCTTCCTATATATGGGCCTTGGGCTTCCTATATATGGAATGCTATTTTTAAAAGTCTGCTGGTGTTGTGATTAATAAGATATAATGAATTCTGGAACACTGAAAAGAAATTAAAAATAAATAAATTAATTAATATGCCACAGATTATCAAATCAGAAGAACTGGCATTGAGAAAGCTTTTCTCTTACTTAAGCATAGTCATAGCCGCTGAACTGAAGCCCTCTCACCCTTGGTTTGAAATTAGTCTGCCTAATAAATTACTAGGTGGGAAGGATGGAGCCTGGACTTGTGAAGCCTGCATGGAGTTCTAAGGAGACTTGTATAGAATAGTGGAAGGGGACATAGATTCCTGGTTGGACATTTGAGCAGAGACAGATGAGCATGCTTCCTTGCTGAGGTGGTGGGAATGCGGTTTGTTGGCGTTTGGAAAAGAATTTATCCTCCTAAGAACTGGAAATAAAGAAGATCCCCAACCAGCAATGTTGTAGAAGCTCTACAAGTGTCTCAATAAAAGCCATTTTGAAAGAAAAAAAATCACTTAAAACTGTGTTTGAAACTAAAGTCCTTTTGCCCTTGTGTAAAATATTATCTCAACCAACTAACACCAGAAACGTAGATAAAATTATAGGATGATTTGGAGATTTTTCTGATGGCATAAAGAGGTCTTCAAACTCATAGTGTTAGGAAACTCGAGTCTAAGTCACTCAGAGTTGGGTCCTCTCTCAATGTGAGTTAATGTCTGCCAACTGATTTTCCAAATCCTTGAGCAATAGGACCCACTGCTGATCAGTGACTACATTGAATACTGCTGGAACAGAAGCTGAGACAGATATCTGGGCTGTTAACAAAGGAAAATGAACAAAACCCTCTCACAAACAAAGAAAAAAAATGCTTTTGCTTATCCAAAGTGATTTGTTCCCTTCCTCTTTTTGAAAAACCCCATAATGCCACAATTTCTTTCCAAACATAAGAAAATAATAGCACCTAGAGGGAACATGGAGGAGAAGTCAGGAGATCCCAGATCACCCAAGCATTCGCCTGTCCTGCTTTTGTCTTCCCAGGTGTTCCTCGATGGAGACAGTGCCCAGCATCCTCACCTTTCAAACGATCGTCTGCTGCTTCTCATGTTCCTCATCTGCCTGGGATTCAAGCTGTAGGAGGACGGGTGGCCAGCTAGGAGTCCTGCTAGGTCTGCACGTGCATCGTGCCAGTCTCTCCCCAGTTCGCTTAAATAGCCAACATCATCTCTTCTTCAGTCAGCCGCAACCCAAGTCCAGGGCTCAGCGTGGGGATGAAAACTGGGAATGCACCTGGGCTCCAGTCCCAAGGTCAACAGATGAGATGTGATGACTAATTCACTTCCGGTGAATTTTTTTTTTTTTTTTACACAAATTCACTGGAAAAACAGTCAAAAGTATTATAAGACAGGTATCTTTTGCTTAAACTTTGAACAGCAGGGACACATAATTCTCCAAAAATAAATCCTTCTGTATAACAAGCTCCTTTAGGTCAATTACACGTCCACACTCTGTACTTTAGATTTTGGTTCATTAGCTTGCAAAATGCATGTTCTTGGTAACAACCGGGAGCGGCGAGGGTGAATCAGAGTATCTTCATGGCTGGATGAAACAAAGAAACAACGAAAATCCTGTGCCCCTGATGCGAAATCAGCAGTATCAGCTTCCTGTGGGAAAAAACACACCTTGGTATAAGGGGGTGGGGAGAAGGTGGAGAAGTGGAAGGAAAGTATGGGGGAAAGAATCAAACTTTATTACCTTCTATTGCCTACAGTGGTTTTGGTGGACATTTTAGAAGTCTAGTTTATTATACTACCAAATTGGCGTAATGATGGCCAGCTTCAGCACAGAGCACACACACTGCACATAATAAGTACCCAATAAATATTTATTAATGCCATCTGACCAATTGGAGACCAATTTAGAAGACTGCTTCAGTCTTCGTTGCCAGTTTGCTTCTTCCGGATTCCAGCTCCCAGAATTCCTTTAACTAGGCTCAAGACCAAGATTATAGCTGGAATTACTATAAAACTTGCTCGTTTTGCCCGAGTATTATGCTTGGAAAATACTACCTTTCCTGGGGGAAATACACCACAAATAGCTTTGCTTATTTTCCCCTCATGTTTTATTTTTTAAAATATTAATTATAAGGAATATAAAAAACTGTCTTCATTTAAACATTACTTTATTGTGTGTGTGAGAGAGAGCGAGAGAGGGAGAGAGAGCTTAGGCAGGGAGGAAAGGGAGAAACAGGTTCCCCACTGAGCTGAGCAAGGAGCACGAAGTGGGGCTCAATCCCAGGACCCTTGGATCATGGCCTGAGCCAAGGGCAGATGCTTAATCGATTGAGCCTCTCAGGCGTCCCTTACCTACGCTTCATAATGATATTTTACCACCTACGGTCATAAAAGGAGGGTCACACACTCTCCTGGAACTTGGCAGTCTTATTCACTGCTATTACCGGAGCCATTTTAGTTCTTCCTTGTTTAGGTTTAGGGAAGTCTGGTCCTAAAAGACTAATAAATCAACTCTCGGTACACATCTAAAAATATTGAGAAAGTCCTCTTATGTCCTCTTTCCAACTTTGAAATTCAGCTTTGTGATAATTGTAAATTGCTAATTGGCGGTTCCTACACTTTCGAATGCATCTGAATCCTTTGGAAAAGCTTGTTAAGATACAGATTCCTGTGCCTGCCCCCCGAGATCTGACTTAGGAGGGATTGCCTGAGCATGGGGATTTCTAACAAGCTCTCCCGGTGATGCTGAAGCTGCTGTTCCGCAGGCCACACTTTGAGGAGCGCTATTCTAATGACCCGGATGAGTTAATGAAGCCATTTAAAATGCCGGACATCCTCCTGGAGGATTAGGTATGGGTGCAAGTAATCCTGCCTAATAAGTGAAGATGGGTGGCCATACTTGGGCATCTGAAGACTTCTGCTCTGGCTATACCACAAATAGTACATTTTGAGGCCAGCCCCAGTATGACAAATGTGTTGTCATTTAGCTGATCACCATGACTCATGCCTACCGATTCTGGGGGTAAGGCAAGCCTGAGAAGTATATGTGCGTCAGGGGGAAATCCTGTCTCTCTACTTTGGGAAATACCAGGCCAAATGACATTTGAGGTCATTCCAGTAAAACGATGGAAAAGGGAGAAATCACCCAAGCAGATCCTGTTCCCTTCTATGATAGCAGTTTAAAATACCACGGTCCAAGGGGCATGAGTGAAGTTGTCTCCTTGGGAAGCAAAAGGGGTTGACAGAAAACAGGAATGGATGCATTTTCAGTTAATTCACCCCAGCTCTTCTGCACACTTGAATCCTGTAGGAGCTTATTGTACAGAAGAGCAGGTTCTCACCAAATCGGGAGGCATGATTCAAAGGGGAAGAGGTGTCCTTGAGTGTCATCGAGATGCGTTCACATCCTCTGCAGTCCGCATGCTCTTAATGCTCCATTTATTTGCTGTGCTGTTTATGAGACCAACAGAAAGCATATTCCCTAAGGAAAATACTAAAATTCAATTCAAGGTATGGAGTCTTCCTCTGCTGGGCTTATCTCACTTAGCATAACACCCGAGGGGCATTCAAGTTATCACAAATGGTAAGATTTAATTCTTTTTATGACTGAGTAGTAGTCCATTATATATGTAGACTACATCTTCCTTATCCAGTCTGCTATCGATGGATGCTCAGGTTGTTTCCGTATCTCGGCTATTGTAAATAATGCCACCACAAACATAGAGGGGCCTAGGTCTTTCCATATCAGTTTCTATTACCTTTGGGTAACTGCCCAGCAGTGGAACAGCTGGATCTGATGGTATTCCTAGTTTTAATTTTTTGAGGAACCTCCATACTGTTTTCCACAGCGGCCGCACCAATTTACCGTCCCACAAACAGTGCACAAAGGTTCCCTTTTCTCCACATCCTCGCTAACAAACTTGTTATCTCTTGCCTTTTTGGTACTAGCCGTTCTGACAGGTGTGAGGTGATCTTTCGTTTGCATTTCCCTCATGATGAGTGACATTGGGCATCTTTTCATACCGTATGATTTCACTTACATATGGAATTCAAAAAAAAAAAACCCAACCAAAACAAATGAACAAACAAACCACACAACAACAAAAAAGAAGGGAACAGGCTCATAAATACAGAGAACAAACTGTAGTTGCCAAAGGGGAGGCGAGGTGGGAAGATGGGTGAGATGGGGGAAGGGGTTAAGAGGTACAAACTCCCAGTTATAAAAATAAATAAATACCGCATAGGGAATATAGCCAATAATATTGTAATACACGAATTGTACTGAACATTTTGTAATGCACGGAATGTTGAATCACTGTGTTGTACACCTGAAACTAATTTAATATTATATGTCAACTATACTTCAATTAAATTGGGGGGAAAAATTTATCAAGGACTTCTGGATCTGGTTAAGTTGGAGTAAACACACATCACCCTGTCCTCCCACTAATCACAACTAAAAACTCTAGATGGAATACAGAAAGTAACTATCTGAAGATGGCAAATAAACACTTGAAAGTATGTTCAACATCATTAGTCACTAAGAAAATGTAAATTAAAACTGCAATATGATATGACTTCACAGCTATCAGAATGGTTTATCTAATCACCTGATAATAGCAGGTGCTGGTGAGAACACAGAGCTCTCCTACATTCCTGATGGCATCAGGGACAGTCATTCAAGAAAACAGCTTCACAGTTTCAGGTAAACAAACTACCAGATAAACTAACATTCCTCCGTGATTATCCAAAAGAAATGAAAGCCTACATTTGCACGCAAATCTGTACATGAATTTTTATAGAAAACTTAAAGCGAAAAAAATATTTTTCAACAGATGAATGAATGAACAACACATTGTGATCCTGGGGCACGTGGGTGGCTCAGTCGGTGAAGCATCTGCCTTCGGCTCAGGTCAGGATCTCAGGGTCCTGCGATGGAGCCCCGCTTTGGGCTCCATGCTCAGTGGGGAGGCTGCTTCTCCCTCCGCGTCTACTCCTCCCCTTGCTCGTGTTCTCTTGCCCCCTCACTCACTCTCTCTCCGGCTCGCAAAGAAATACATAAATAAAAACACAAAATCTTAAAAAAAATGAATTGTGATCCGTACAATGGAGTGGTACTCAGTAATAGAAAGGAATAAACTTAGTACATATGAACGAATCTCAAATCCGTTGTGGCAAATAAGAGGAACCGGTCTAAGAAGCTGCGTACTGCATAATGCCATTTATAAGACATTCTGAAAAAACAAAACTGTGGAGTGATTAGAGGCTTGTCAGGGAAACAGGTGGGTAAGGGGTTGACTACAAAGGAAGAGCATGAGGGAATTTGGGGGAATTTTTATGCTTTTTTTTTTTTCCAATTTATTTATTTTCAGAAAAACAGTATTCATTATTTTTTCACCACACCCAGTGCTCCATGCAAGCTGTGCCCTCTATAATACCCACCACCTGGTACCCCAACCTCCCACCCCCCCGCCACTTCAAACCCCTCAGATTGTTTTTCAGAGTCCATAGTCTCTCATGGTTCATCTCCCCTTCCAATTTACCCAAAAGCACATACCCTCCCCAATGTCCATAACCCTACCCCCCTTCTCCCAACCCCCCTCCCCCCAGCAACCCACAGTTTGTTTCCTGAGATTAAGAGTCACTTATGGTTTGTCTCCCTCCCTATCCCATCTTGTTTCATGGATTCTTCTCCTACCCACTTAAGCCCCCATGTTGCATCACCACTCCCTCATATCAGGGAGATCATATGATAGTTGTCTTTCTCCGCTTGACTTATTTCGCTAAGCATGATACGCTCTAGTTCCATCCATGTTGTCGCAAATGGCAAGATTTCGTTTCTTTTGATGGCTGCATAGTATTCCATTGTGTATATATACCACATCTTCTTGATCCATTCATCTGTTGATGGACATCTAGGTTCTTTCCATAGTTTGGCTATTGTGGACATTGCTGCTATAAACATTCGGGTGCACGTGCCCCTTTGGATCACTACGTTTGTATCTTTAGGGTAAATTCCCAGTAGTGCAATTGCTGGGTCATAGGGCAGTTCTATTTTCAACATTTTGAGGAACCTCCATGCTGTTTTCCAGAGTGGTTGCACCAGCTTGCATTCCCACCAACAGTGTAGGAGGGTTCCCCTTTCTCCGCATCCTCGCCAGCATCTGTCATTTCCTGACTTGTTGATTTTAGCCATTCTGACTGGTGTGAGGTGATATCTCATTGTGCTTTTGATTTGTATTTCCCTGATGCCGAGTGATATGGAGCACTTTTTCATGTGTCTGTTGGCCATCTGGATGTCTTCTTTGCAGAAACGTCTGTTCATGTCCTCTGCCCATTTCTTGATTGGATTATTTGTTCTTTGGGTGTTGAGTTTGCTATGTTCTTTATAGATTTTGGACACTAGTCCTTTATCTGATATGTCGTTTGCAAATATCTTCTCCCATTCTGTCAGTTGTCTTTTGGTTTTGTTCACTGTTTCCTTTGCTGTGCAAAAGCTTTTGATTTTGATGAAATCCCAAAAGTTCATTTTTGCCCTTGCTTCCCTTGCCTTTGGCGATGTTCCTAGGAAGATGTTGCTGCGGCTGAGGTCGAAGAGGTTGCTGCCTGTGTTCTCCTCAAGGATTTTGATGGATTCCTTTCTCACATTGAGGTCCTTAATCCATTTTGAATCTATTTTTGTGTGTGGTGTAAGGAAATGGTCCAATTTCATTTTTCTGCACGTGGCTGTCCAATTCTCACCAAAATACTAGCCAATAGGATTCAACAGTACATTAAAAGGATTATTCACCACGACCAAGTGGGATTTATCCCAGGGCTGCAAGGTTGGTTCAACATCCGCAAATCAGTCAATGTGATACAACACATCAATAAAAGAAAGAACAAGAACCATATGATACTCTCAATAGATGCTGAAAAAGCATTTGACAAAGTACAGCATCCCTTCCTGATCAAAACCCTTCAAAGTGTAGGGATAGAGGGCACATACCTCAATATCATCAAAGCCATCTATGAAAAACCAACTGCAAATATCATTCTCAATGGAGAAAAACTGAAAGCTTTTCCACTAAGGTCAGGAACACGGCAGGGATGTCCATTATCACCACTGCTATTCAACATAGTGCTAGAAGTCCTAGCCTCAGCAATCAGACAACAAAAGGAAATTAAAGGCATCCAAATCGGCAAAGAAGAAGTCAAATTATCACTCTTCGCAGATGATATGATACTCTATGTGGAAAACCCAAAAGACTCCACTCCAAAACTGCTAGAACTTATACAGGAATTCAGTAAAGTGTCAGGATATAAGATCAATGCACAGAAATCAGTTGCATTTCTCTACACCAACAACAAGACAGAAGAAAGAGAAATTAAGGAGTCAATCCCATTTACAATTGCACCCCAAACCATAAGATACCTAGGAATAAACCTAACCAAAGAGGCTAAGAATCTATACTCAGAAAACTATAAAGTACTCATGAAAGAAATTTTTGTGCTTTAATCCAGAGTGTGGTAGTGGTTACACGATTGCATGCATTTGTCAAAGGTCCTAGAACTTGACCCCGAAACAAAAGTGAATTTTACTGTATCAGCTAAAGCTGAGCATACATAGAATGTAGGCCCCAGCCATTCTAGTCTTGGTTTATATCCCAAAGAAGTGCACACGTCGGTTCACTAAAACACATGCATAAGGGGCGCCTGGGTGGCTCAGTGGGTTAAGCCGCTGCCTTCGGCTCAGGTCATGGTCTCGGGGTCCTGGGATCGAGTCCCGCATCGGGCTCTCTGCTCGGCGGGGAGCCTGCTTCCCTCTCTCTCTCTCTCTCTCTCTGCCTGCCTCTGTCTACTTGTGATCTCTCTCTGTCAAAAAAAAAAAAAAACCACATGCATAAAAATGTAGTGATAGTCTTCTCAACAGTCCCAAACCAAAAAATACCAAAATGTCCATCAAAACAGAATAGATAAAGTGTGCTCTGTCAGTACGATGGAATCTACATGGGAATTAATAAGCTGCAACTACACAATAATACGGTCTACTCTCACAAACAAGGTAGAATTATTAAGAAGCCAAATGTAAAAGTGTACATACTAGATGATTTCATTTATATGAAATTCAAAAGCAGGCAAAAGCTAATTAAGGTATCGGAAGTCAGGGTAGCATTTACTCTTGGTGGCCTAATGAATGAAAGTGAAAAAAACACCCCGTTGGGGTGCTGGTAATGTTCTCTTTTCGATCTGGGTGCTGTTGATCTGGGTGCATTCTGTTTGGGAAAATTTATCAGACCGTAACCTTATGTAACTTCAGGATGCTTTACGTATATTTCAATATAATGTGAATGTGGGTAGATTTGTCTAGGGAGAGTTTCGACAGCTTTCAGCAGTTTTGCAAAGGAGTTCCTGCCTCAAAACTAATTACAACCATTGAATCGGAGAACAGAGAGCAGATCTCAAATGGCATGAGGATGGTGGCTTGACCAGTAAACGTTATTCTGGATTTGTACATTGAACTGGTCAGTCTTGCTCTACTTAAAGAAATGGGTGGTCATATGACACTCCCTGCCCCTGGCTACCTGTAAGAAAGCTGTTCTGTGTTTTCCCAGGACTGTAGGCTTTCCCAGGACGAGGCACGTTCACTGCTAAAGCTGGCAAAGTCCTGGACAGACCCAAACAGAAGTGGAAGGGATCCCTGTTCTGCTTCTTTTCAGAAAAGGACAAATCTTCAAAGTCACGTGTCATTGGAGTTGTTGGCCTTTGGGAATCACCTGCTCCCACAGAAGCACCCAGATGTGTTTCACAGGAAAACTGAATGGAATTCCCAACAGTTCCTGTATTTGAAGAAAACAAATCTGCATCAGGGCAGCATTAAGAAATTCTCGGGGTTCTGAGGGTGAGGACCATCATAGCAGCTGGCTTTTAACCGACCCACTCTATGATGCCTCCTTGCCCCTTCCATGCAAGGTGCAGGGACCTGGTTTCCTGTGGCTCCCCTGTGGGCTGCAGGATCCATAACACTTTCAGGACAAGTGATTAGATGAGTGTCTTTCAGAGTCCTTGCTGGTGGATCAGATTTAACCAAGACGATCATGTGTTTCCGTACAATGAGTTCCAGAATACCCAGGGAGAAGGCCCAAGTGGCCTAGGAGCCTTTGAGAGTTTTCAGTGTAAGACGGTTTCTCTCTCTAAGGTTGTGTGGCTATTGATGTTTTCCTTTTTATACTTGGTGAACACCACTTAAAAATATTCAGTGTGATGTAATCGAAACTTGTCCACCCCCTTTTCATAGGCGGTAGCTTTGCCTTATGTAACAGTCAAGCTTTTTGCACTTGTGCTTAACAAATAGCCTCAGCATGGAGTAGAGGAACAGATGAAGTGTCTTGATTCTCCAGACATTGCAGAAACTCAATGCAGGCTAGTGGACAAGATGTCTTACTTTCTAACATGGTTTTAAATCCGCTCCAGAGGAATGCATCTATACATTCATTTTGGTTAGGTGATACAGGGTTCTACTCTAGCTTCTAGAAAAGCCACTGTGATTGGTATGGGAGCTAGAAAAGGGGAAGGGAGAGAGACAGGGCGGGGTGGGGGGGGGAGAGAAGAGAGAGCAAGAGAGAGGGGGAGAGAAAGAAAGAAAGGAAATGCTCTTGATAACAAATTTATTAAATGTAGAGGACTTATGAAATTTCTTATATATTCTATATATAGAGAGATGTAGATATATGACATTTATGTCTATCTATATTTATATCTATACTATCATTACACATGTACATATGATGATATTTATATATGTACATTATATCCTTATTTAATCCTCTCAACAAACTTTGAGTGTATTATCTGTTTCATAGAAAGAATCTGAGATTGAGAGAGGAGTAATTTGCCTTAAGCATGCACAGAAAACAGAAGAGAAAGGATTTGAACCCTGTTCTTCTTGATGCCTAGTGATACCTCAGGGGCTTTGTGACCACTCTGGGCCTGGGAAATAAAGCAGTCAATTTTTATGAAGGAAAACTTGAGCAGTCTCAGGATAATTTTGTTTCAGGTCATCCAAGAGAACTATTAAAAAAAACCCACATTTTAAAGGCAGAAGTTCGTGAGCCTTTAGGTTCACAGCAGTAAAGAATGCCATGTATCTGAGGGAAGAAGAAATAACCCAGCATGAGGGAAATGGAAGGTCTGTACAGGGCAGTCGTGAGGGGGAAATGGATGCTTAGATTGTCGGGGATGAGAGAAGTTCTTGAACCCTAGATGAGGTATGTTGGCTTAGGTGACCCCGAATTCTACCTCAGCATCAAGGGAGGTGACAGAAAACCAAATGAAGCCATTTTTATCATCTGTTCATGGCACGATACACCTGGTGTCCTGAGTTTCAAGTCCTTGAAATGACAGGCTTCTCCGAGATCAGCCAGATGAGTGCTGAGTAAATCCCACTTATGAGGACTGACCTCAGACGAAACAGCTCAGGTCATTTCGGAACACCCTGATGCATTTCTCCTCTATTTTCAATGCATTTGTCATTACTTTCCGTCCTTGGGGTGATCGTGTAAACACAGTTATCTCGGCTCTAAGGCAAGAGGACGGACTGATAGACGGGCGTTTACCTCCGAATCTTAGAAGTTGGTCGTTTAGCTGGTCCGACGTTCCAACATTATCTTTGTGCTTGCACCAAATTATCATCAATCCAGCGTATTTCCCAGGGAATTCAAACTGCTTTCTGGATTCTTGATGAATCCTCACACTATGTGCCTGTGGGACCCACTGTCACATGTCAGGCCCATTTTACATATGGAGGATTTGAGCAGCTTGATCAAAGACAGTCACATCATCACAGGAATGAGAGTCCAACCCAACCGTGACCCTGAACCTGCTGGTTCCTGGCTATCCCTCTCCTCTGGACAGAAGGTGGCTCCTCTAAGTTTCTACTCCGGTGCTGGTCTTCGGCTGGTTACTAGGCAACTTGAGCTATCAGCTTGGGCGCAAAACCCCAGAACATCAAAGTCCTAGAAAAACGAGGCAAATCTTCTCATCCTATGCATGTGAAACTGAAGCTAGCATCATGCCATGTCAGGCGGCCCTGGCCGGGAAAAAAAATGACAAGCTTCCAAGGGCAACCAAACACTGCATTTTGATGGATCGGGTTCATCTGAGACTGCTAATCATGCCAGGTGTCCTAGAGCACAGAAGAGGAGAACCGAAGACCGCTGCTCTCCGGACAGAGTCTGAGCTTCAGCAAATAAATACTTGCTCCCCAGGAAAAGATGTAAGGAGGAGGATGCTGAGGGGTCAGGATGGAAGAGGGAAGTCATCGGATAAGCAGGGCAACTTAATCTTAGCTCTTCTGAGCGGGCATGGTGATTTCAAAACAGGAGAGCAAAAAGGGGAAGGTGGAGAGAGCAAATTACCCCAGCTACTTATTTGCAAAGCACGAAAAAGAATTCCTCCTAAGTGCCAGAGGCTGTGTAGTCATCTAGCATTCTCCCGGCGTGGGTCCTTGTGGGCCTGGGCATGTGAAGCGGGTTTTGTTCCGGAGGACAGAGAAGGGTGTGAGATAGGCTCCTGGGCTTTGCAAACCATAGCAGAGCCGCACGCCTCCCACATAGTCCCAAGACGGAGCGAGGGGAGCGGCGGATTGAGGATCCAGCTGCCAAGCATAAGATCTGTCTCTGGGTAACGGGGGACATTTTGACCGGAGCTGAAAAGCAAGAAGTTCACATTGTTTTCGTTTTTAAAAAGGTCGCAGCTGTTAGCAAAAATGGTGTGGGTTGCTCGGTCCTCGAGAAGTACTTTGCACCCTGCCCCGCATGCTCCTAATTAGGCGAGACCGGGCTCTGTCAGATTGTGTCCCTTCAAAACCTTCTGAATCCACACAGGATCTGCTCAGGGAGGTGCTCTGTCCCAGCAGCGGCCTCCCATGGGACAGACAGCAGGGGGGGTCGCACAGGAAGCAAAACTCCCAGGTAAACACTAGTCAACAGCTCATGCTCTCTCAGGGAAGAGATGTCACTGTTTTCCTTTCTTCCGAGTTCTAGCTAATGCAATACACTTTAAAAAGAAAAGAATTTACGTGAATCATGGAAGAAAGTCACATGATAGGAAGGCTTCTTAAAAAACCTAACTGGCGCAATTAAAAAAGTAAATTATTGGATTACAAGTAGAATAATTGAATAATGTCTAAGTTACCAGGAAAAATATTTTAAAAACAATTCATTTACTAGTAGAAACCAGATGAAAATGGAAATGGTGGGGGAGGGTACACAAACATCCTATTAACAATGGAGCCAAACTACAGAATAGATAGGAACAAATTTAACAAAGAAAGTGTAAGATCTATTTGAGAGCTATAAATGTCATTGAGGTTCATAAAACAAGACCCCCCAAAATGTAGAGATATATCATGCTCCTAGATAGAAAGTCTTAATAGAGTAAATATATTAATCCTTTTCAAATAATACATAAATTTCTTGTAATTTCCATCAGAAACACAATGGACTTTGTTTTTAAATGGAAAATGATGACTTACGAAAATACAAGAAAACAAAGTATGCAAAATTGCCAAGAATGTTTTTGAAAAGGTAGAAAACAAGGAGGGGTTTATCCTCTCTTATTAAAATTAAAAGCTACTGTGTTCCAGAATCTTTGTCATAGCGCCTGCTTCTGGGGAGCCCAACATGACACAGTTATGATCAGTCTGTCACTCAACTATATATTAATGGGGATGTCAGAATTCAATTGCAACAGTGAGGTTTTTATCCAGATAAAGGAGCATACAAAGGAAGCGGGTTTAAGGTTTCTAAAGCTTCACGTTACAGCCAGTCGGGTCTCAGGTGGGCTATGGATCCAGAAAGCTGTCCTCGTGATCCGTTTCCCATTGTCTTACGTCTTTGGGCTTTGCTTTTTAAACATTTGCCTTTGTGACCTGGTCCTCTTTCTTGGCGGGATCATTTGGCTTGTTTCTCATCCGGCACAATTCCTTCCTGTTTTGCTTGTAATTCTGTTGCTTGGCACCCCTCCCAGTGCTTTGTTCTGGCTTGGCCACCTTTATGCTCCACTTGGCTTGGGCCCAAGATCCAGCCCTTTTTCTCCCTTGCTCCATCCTTGCAGGTGGTTCCAGAATTCCAGATTTAGTCATAGCCTCATTTGCAATTAAACTATCCCCTCCCCGGAGAACACTCCCTCCAGTGGATTGTGACAAGTGGCTAGGCTCTGAATGATCTGGAGTCTGCGGCCATGTCTTATTTATCTGCTAGGCATTGAGACTGTGCTTGTATTAGTTTGTTAGGGCTGCTGCAACAAAGTACCACAGTCTAAGAGGCTTAAACCACAAAAGTGTATTTCCCTGCTGTTCTGAAACCCAGAAGTCCAAGATCAAGGTGTCAGCAGGGCGGGTTTGTGCTGAGGGCCTCTGTCCTTAGCTTGTAGACGGTCATCTTCTCCCCGTGTCTCTCCCATTGCCTTTCCTTTGTGCATGTCCGTGCCCTAATCTCCTCTTCCTACAAGAACACCAGTCCTTCTGGACCACGGCCAACCCCAGTGATCTCATTCAACCCGAATTCCTTAATTACCTCTTTAAAAACCTCGTTTCCAATACAGTCACATTCTGAGATACTAGGGAGTAGCACTTCACCATATGAATTTTCTGGGGACACAATTCTGCTCCTAACAGTAGTCAAGCAATCTGGGTTCAAATATGCATTCACCTCCTCCTGGCTGAGGGATTTTTGAGCAAGTTCTTTTATTTCTTTGGGCCTCAGTTACCCTCTCCATAAAATGGAGAAAGTAAGTATCTGTCTCATAGGACTATGTGAGGATTAAATTAAATAATATATGTAAAGTGTCTGATTCACAGTAAACACTCAGTAAAGGTTAGGTCTTTTTTGTATCTTTGGGGCTCCCTCACCAACAGTGAATTCACTATGAACACACATAAGATTTTGTATACATAAAAATATGCAAATATGAGATTTTTTATTCACTTGCTCATTTGCCCAACAAGTATTTATTGAGCACATGTCATATATAGTAGATTCTCATTATTTGCAGCAATGATGTTCTATAAAGTCACCATGAATCCTGAGTTAGCAAATACTGAAACATGGCTCCTAGGAAAATACAGGGTTAGGTTCCTGAGAGTCTCTGACCATAACATTTTTGTTAACTGACCAATACATAACTTTTTCTTATGTATATTTCTGTTTCAGTATATATTGTTGGTTTGCTCATATTGAACTCATGGCCAGTATCACTATAACTCATGCCTGAACAAAGCTTATCAAACACAGGTATCTTCTCCATAAAGCACACCAGAGCCTTCTTGCGTTTGGCAACATGAGACAATACCCCATCATTACACTTGGAATCCATTTTAAACAGGGGAATCACCCACAAAAAGCACAACAATTTTAAGGACGTGGCACTAAGTTGGCTGGGAAATGTACACTTGTTTACAGTGTGAGAGCTAAAAACCTAGTAGGTGAAATTTTGTCTTATTTAACCCCACCTGGAAGCGCACGTGTGCTTTGGGAAACTATGGAACCTGCAAATAATGAGTATGAACTGTAGGTCAGGCACTGTGTTAGGTTCTAGGGCACTACTGTGTAGCAGAGGACAGAAGTTGGGGCGGCCAAAGAGGGGTTAACAAATGACCTGCTGACTTAAGGAGTTTGTAGGAATGTTCGGATTCTCTGAATACTCCGGGAAGGAAGAAGATTCCAAGCATCAGCCTCCCGAAGAAGCTTTACCATCACTCCATTTGCTGAATGATAAGGATCTTTTTCCAGAGGGTTCCACAATCAGGGTAAGACTTTACGGCAGTCCAAGTTGAGTTACATAATGTGTCAGCCTTCCCCTGTGGGTCCTGTGTATCCTGGGAAATGGTGTACTTGACTAACACAGGACTTGCATTCTTCCTCTTATTCAAACAGTTCCTGGCTGTAAGGCTTTCCTTCTCCAGTGTGGCTGTGGCTCACCTCCTCTCAGCGCTCTTTGCAGTGCCAACAGCCCACATTCTGCAAGGAGGCAATGGAGGGTGGGGGGAGCCACATCTCTGATCTTGAATTTACATGGCATTTTTCTACTCCCCCTCTGCCACTGAGCTTTAAAACAAGGATTCTAAACTTTGGCTATTGTATGAGCCAACTGGGTGGCGGAGCTTTTCAAAAACCATCCATGCCAGGCTCCTGACCAATCAAATGGGCTCTGGAGGTGGGGCACAGACAGCCCTATTTTCTAAAGCTCCCAGATAGATTTCATGTGCAGTCAGGGCGGAGAACCACCACTTCGATCTCCCGGAGTCTCACTTTCCTCATATGTAGCAAAAGATGTTGGTGTCCGATGAGCCCCAAGATAATATGCTCTGAACTACAATCCTAAATTCTATTTCAGAACTATCAGGGTGCTTCCCAATCCAGTCTTTTTTTCCACTGATGTAGCTACTTTAGGAAATATGTTGATTAACCTATTTTCCTTCTCATAGCATGTTTATAGCATCATTAATGTCTGTCTCCCTATCTATAAGTTTGGAAGGAAGAAAAGGGATTTTCCCCCTCCATACAAACAAAAAATGAAAGAGACATTATTAACTCAATGTTTACTGAATGGAAAGAAAAGCACCATAATCTTTCACATGCTAGCTGAACTTGAATGTTCTATGGCATGAATTCATGCCATCTCATGTCTCTAATCACATCCCTTGAGCTCTTAGGTCCGAGTGCCATTGCTGCAGCTGGAATAAGCAGGACAGACACAGAGTTCAGCCAAACTATTTCCCCCACCCCGTTTGTTTTTGAAAAAGAACATGTTTGGAACTCTGAAAAATAGTTCAGATCAGAATCTACGAAGTAAGCCTAGAATAGATTTGAGTGGGCAGATGAGCAGAGCAGAGGCCACAAGGCTCTCCCCACAGGCCAAATGCTGAGTGGAGTAACAGGAACACTTTGGCAGAGTTCTCCTCAAATGAGACACTAAAATTCCACACTTGAGTTACTTAACAAAACCCTCATTGGATGATATGTAGCAAGTCTTTTGCAGGTAAAACTGAGTGGTAAGAATAATTTAGATATACAGATTAGCAATGGTCTAAAGAGACTCTTTCTAGCTGTTTGATAAATGGAGTTTTAAAAAAAGTTATCCTCGGCTAATATGATAGGTCTGGGCACTCAGTTCATATATCACATGGAGGATAAGATATGTACTTGACCTCCACCAGCCAAAATATGATGTTTTTCAAAACTGTCAGCAGTAAAGAGAAAAGATGATAGAAGGAAATTCTGATCAAAGTCTGAATTTGGGGTCTAGGAACTTCCAGAATGTACCAAAAGCTTGGCAGGACTGAAGTGGAAAGTAGCCGGCAGTTATTAAAATTCACATGGAGGGCAAGTGACACTTGGTGACATCAACAACTACACGTGATCAGATCTCAGGGTGGAGAGAAAGGAAGGCTAGATAGAGGGCGCTGTCCATGGTGGAAAGAAGCAAACAAATGGAATGCTTCTACCCAGATTATGAATCAGAAATCATGGTGTCAGGAAGCAGAAATGAGGAAGCCAGGCTCAAAGATTAGTCTCCAGAGGTTGAAGCACTCTGAGAATCTAAAGTGAGACTGGAGGTTACTCAGGATCCCAGCCACAAAAAGACAGTGGTTAGTAAGGAAAGATCAGGGGATCAGGGCTTCTGGTCACTCATATAGTGACCAACTGTCCTGGTTGGTCTGGGACTCTTGGTTTCAGCACTCAAAATCCTGTACCCAGGGCAAACGCTCAGACTTGGAAAAGCATAGACAGCAGATTACCCTATGGCTGTATAATCCTGAGCCAAGACCAGACATTTTCTGAATAAGAGGAGGCCTATTCTAAAGAAGATTACAGAAGGAAACAACTTATTTGAGGGAGAATGTCAGGGAAGGGGTAGGGAATCAAGAATGCTCCTTGTAACCACCATACCTAGCCATGGGATCTTCTAAATGTCCTTTCACCTTTGGAGACTCCAGTTTCTTTATGTGCAAAATGATTTGGCATTAGAGCAATGACTTTCAATCATTTTTATTTTCCTCTTGTGAAAGCAGCAGACTCCTTTCTTCAAATGAAATCTTACCCAGAAAGGAACATATACACGAGAGAAAGCAAAGCTGATGGGTTGAAGGCAGGTTGGGAGACCTATAACCCAGACCACTTTGTTGTGCGCTCAGACCTCCCCCGCTCCATGCCCAGCTAGCCTCTAAGGCATCTGCACCAAACCTACACAGTCCTGAAGAACAAACTTTTAAAACCACCAACTGGATGATCTTCAAGTTCTCTCTGGGGTCAGAAATCCCATGATGCCTTACCCATCTGCAACATTATCACTATTTGTCAGAACTGGATTAGCTGCCCCTGTTTTCAGAGTCCTGGCCTCAACATCTCTCCCTCGCTCCAACATGCACACTACTCAGAACACGGTCAGGGAACCAGTGTGGTTGTGATCTGCTTACTCTCAAAGTCAAAGAATGCATAGGAAACTTAATGAAATGATCAGCTCTGGGTTGTGGGAATGCAGGTGACTGAGTCCACGTAGTGTGTGTGTGTTTCTGTGTTTTCTACAATTTGGATATAATACTTATTTGATTTGGGCCAAACTCTGGGGCTTGGGCATGTTTTGGCCTCATCCAATTCAATTGACCCACTACCTTCTTCTGCTCAGAGACTCTTTTTTCTTGACTCCTCCCTTTTGCCCTACATCCCTACTTTGACAGCGCACTCCCCCCACCCCTAGTTCTTCCTATATCATTTTCCACCTCACATTTCTTCCTCTTACTTTAGCTTCCAAAGTGAATTTCTTTTATTAGCTTTAATGTCCACTGCTCCCAGGGGGCGGATCCAACACTAAGATGTCACACTGTTTTCTGTGCATCTCCCTAGTAGCTAATTCCCTGGTGAAGTCTTCTTTCCCTGAAAATAGCTTAGTGATCATCCCAGCCTTAGGGGGTGATCTACTCCTCCCCAGTTCTGTTAACCTTGCAGGATGTACTGCCCTTTGAAAAGGACGTTCTGATAAAGGAGACAAGTCCTTGAATTTGATGACCCTGGATTGTTACATACTCATTTGGTCTCTCTCAAAATAAAGACCTTCCAATTGAGCCTGAAACTATGTCAAAGGATGTGTTTCTCCCTTTGCCATGTACAGTAAAGTTTATGGATGGATACTGATGACTCTGTCACCTTAAAAGGATCAGGACCCCTGAGTTATTGTGGGACACAGACAGTACATTTGAAGGTAGTAGAAGAATTAGGTCTCAGCTGTTAATAAAAATATATTTGATTGCTTTAGAAAAAAATGCTTTACCAAAGCAAAATCTCTTACTCCAGTTTTTTTTATTGGGGTAGCTGCTTACAAGGAACACTCCTTAGTCCAGCAACCAACACAATTTCAATCATTCCTATCTTCAATTACCTAGTACCTGACTCGTGCCTGACCTGGTTCTCCTGGTCTTTTGCTTTCAGCATTAATTTATGACCTTGGACTATCAGATCTGATTCTTTCTGATGTCATTTTCCTGTCAATAACCCTGCGCATTACAAACTATTCAACCTTGCTACTTCCTCAAGAAAAGATGGTGGAGGATAAATCTGAATCAGAAAGAAACATTCCACCGCTGACTGATTTTTGTGACTTTCGGCTTATTACCTGAACTCTCCAAACCTTCTTTTTTTCATCTGTAAAACAGACAGTAAGAATTGCCTCATAGGATTGTTGTGAGGACTAAATTACAACATTTATAAAACAGTTGGAATAATATCTGCCCCCTAAAATGTGGTGACCATTACTTATATGGAACAGGGCTACTCAAGGTATGCTTCATGGACCAGTGCTAATTATTCATTACTGGTCTGTGATGGGGGAAAAAAAGGTACAGAAATTGAGAGTTAGCATTTAGAAAATTTTAGACTGGTAATTTTCTTAAAAAAGAAAAACGAGACCTTTTTCAAAGATACTTGGATAAGCGCTGCTATAAATGGAATGGACCCTGGCTGGGAAATATCTGATGTACAGCTTAGCATCTATCACCTGGAAAGACATTCTGAAGAAATATTACATGAGCTCTCCCTTTTCTGCTGGTCAATTACCTTCATGGTTTTGTTAATCCTTGAAAGTTTTCCCATCGCATCATCTCATTCATGAAGGACCTCTTTCCCTTTTCTGCTCATCTGTTGGTGTCTGTTAAGGAAACACAAATTAACGTTAACATTTGTTCAAAACATAACTCAGAAAATCTGTTTCAAAAGCACGCAGGATGCATTCCAAAGCCAACTGGCATTTCTGATTTGTTACTCGTGCCATTTCCCAAAGCTGTCAGGGGATAATTAAAAGTCAGAGGGGAAATTTAATCTTTTCATGTTAAGGTATGGTGGCTATAGGAGAAAGAAAGCATTAACATTTTCAGGGGAGGAGGGGGGAAGTGCTTGATTAAATCCAAAGAAAACAATCAATTCTCGAATGCTGTGGTCACTTTATCCATTAGCTTCAGGACAAGAGCGGCATTTGGAGCAGTCTTTTCAAGGCATTGGCATCAGGCCATTCCTGAAGCACACAGTCATTATGGAGACATTTAATTAGTGCATTTTGCATGATTGCCTATGGACACAGGAGGGGCAATGTGCCATCTAGCCCGTTTAGGGTCAATTGTTGGTTGGAGAGGAGGCCAGCCTGCAAAGTTATGATAAATTCTATGAGGTTAGGAACTTCATATTACTTCTATTTTTAATATTTCCCATGTCCAGAATGGGGCTTGCAACATAGTAGACATCAAAAGAATGCTTATTGAATGAATAAATGATTTTGAAGTCACCAAAACTAGCATCCCTCTAGAAACATTTTTCCATTGCTGGTTCTGTCCAGCATGCCTGGTCCTAGTAAAGGATAGAACCAGGATTCAAACACAGAACTGTCCAACTCCAGAGTTCAGTGCTCATTCTATTACAGCAAATTGCAAAGATGACACCAGAAATAAATGTCATGCCCTGCATAACTAGGGTGGCTCCAGAATGCCTGATCTGAGCCACCCCCACCCCAGACTCCATGGGGCTGAATTACCCCTCACTTCTCTCACTCTTCTCTAAAGAGGGATACAACTGGTGTCTCTTAAGCTTATTACCAGGAAAATTAAATTGGACCCTTCTACTGTGGGCAAAGAAGTCCTCCCTCCCTCTATCATCATCTCTGGGGTGTGTTCTGGCCATGTCTTATAGAACCCAAGCTGGCCCTTTGGGTTATAAAAGGAGACATTTTTGTAATAGATTGAAGCATAAAGTCAAAGTGGAATCTGACTCTAAACATTCATTCCAGTATCACCTTTATTTATCCTCCCTGGACCAACAGCCTTGAGTACTATATGACCACTGAGCATCCTTCACTTGATTTTTTTTTTAACACAACAAAAAAAATAACAATAGTGTTTAGTTTAAGTAAAAGTGATAGCACTTTCCAAGTAAACTGACCTCCTTTCCTTGACCAGCCAAAATAATTTTAAGATGAGCTTTGTATTGTGCCCTGAAGGGTGCAAAATTCACACTGTTATATTCAGAGAGCAAAGGACTTTCAGACTAATAAAGTCTGAGTTCTTTGATTTGTCATTAACAATCTAATTCAGTATTTTTAAAGGGGAGTTTGGAATTTAAAGGCTTATAAGAATTGGATCCAGGAGGAAAATAGGAATGAACACATGGGTTAAGATTGAAAGTAAATAAGAAAGGCTCAAAAGGAGAAGAAGTAAATCAAGAAACAATGAATTAAAATTTCAAATCCAGCTCCCTGCTAGTGCCTCTTCCTGGATTGGAAGCTATGAGAAGTATGAAGAATAGATTTTATGTCATCTTTAGGTGTAATATGTCTTACCCTTAACTAAATAATTATATATGAATTTAAAACAAAGTGCAAAGTCATGATAGAGCATAGAGAACATGTGCTACAGGTGATATGGGAAGAGAAGATAATGTTGAATCTCAGCTTGCAAAACAGGAAGGTGAAAGAGAATAGAAAAGAGGGTTAAAGGTCAGAGAGAAGAGTTTGGAGGTGATCTCATGGGCAATGATAGTTTGTATGGGAAGTGGTCCTAGCTTTGTATGGGAAGAGAAGGCATATTTGAATGGGTTAAATGGAGAGGTCTCCTAAAAGGACTACTTACAAAGATCTGTGTTCAGGATTAAAGGAAGCCAACTAGGAATGGTAAAACACTCAGGAGCCAACAACAGTAGGGAGCTGTTCAAGAGTAGAGCCATTACAGAAAGTTCTGGAATAGAGCCATTTTAGGCTTGAAGTTCAAGAGTAGAGCCATTACTGGAAACTGGATAGAGCTGTAGCTTAAGAGAGCACTACCTTCCAGTAACTGTGGTCTTTCTTTCTATTTGTTTTAATTGATATAAAGGATATATTTTTCTGGGTTTGTATTTCTGTGTTATAGTTTCAAGTTTTTAGTGTTTCTTTCCCTTTTTCTTTATCCATATTTTCTTTGTTTTGTGCTACAAAAGTTTAATTTGAAATGTCTATCCATTTTTTTAAATTGAAGTATAAATGACATATAACATTATATTAGTTTCAGATGTTCAGCATGATTTAGTATTTCTACATTGAGGAATGATCACAATAAGTCTAGTTAACATCTGTCACCATACACAGTTATAAAGAATTTTTCTTGTGATAAGAACTCTCAAGGTCTACTCTCCTAGCAACTTTCAAATATTCAGTATAGTATTATTAACTATAGTCATCATGTTGTATACTTTATCCCCATGAATTATTTATTTTATAAGTGGAAGTTTGTATCTTTTGACTCTCTTCAACCCATTTTACTCAACCCATTTTACTCTGGCAACCATCTATCTGTTCTCTGTATCTATGAGTTTTTTTAAATTTAATTTATTCATTTGATAGAGAGGGGGTGAGTGAGAGAGAGAGCATAAGTGGGAGCAGGGGGAGTGGCAGAGGGAGAAACAGGCTCCCCACTGAGCAGGGAGCCTGCCATGGGGCTCAATTCCAGGATCCTGGGATCATGACCTGAGCCCAAGGCAGATGCCCAACTGACTGAGCCACACAGGCTCCCCTATCTAATGAGCTTTTTAAAAAATTCCACATATAAGTGAGATCATACAATATTTGTCCTTCTCTGTCTGACTTATTTCATGTAGTATAATGCCCTTAAGTTAGATCCATGCTCTCACAGATGGTAAGATGTCATTTTTTATGGCTGAATAATAGTCCACTGTATAGTTTCTTTTCTTTTCTTTTCTTTTTTTGGAGAGAGAGAGAGCAAGTAGGGCGTTGGGGAGGGGCAAAGGAAGAGGGAGAGAAAGAATCTCAAGCAGGCTCCATGTCCAGCGTGAAGTCTGATGTGGGCCTCAATCTCATGACCCTGAGCTCATGACTAGAACCCAAATCAGGAGCTGGAAGATTAACTAACTGAGCCAATAGGTGCCCCCCTGCAACTAGTTTTAGGCAGACAGTGAGCTTGGAGGAGGGAGGGCAGAGAAAGAGGGAAAGAGAGTATCTTCAGCAGGCTCCACTCCCAAGCACGGAGCCTGGCTCAGGCCTCAATCTTACAACCCTGAGAACATGACCTGAGCCAAATTCAAGAGTCAGACACTTAACTGACTGAGTTGGCCAGGCACTCCCTATATTTTATATCCATTTTAAAATTGAGATATAATTCTCATATCATAAAATTCACCCTTTTAATATGCACAATTAAATGGTCTTAGTATATTTGTCAAGTGTTGGAACCACCATCACTTACCTCAAGAATGTTTTTACTACCCACCAAAACCCCATAGCCATTAGCAATCACTCCCCATTTTCCTCTCCCTCGAGTTGCTAGAAACCAGCAGTCTGTGTTCTCTTTGAATATGGCTTTCAACAGAGGAACAAAACCACTACCAAATTTCTGTTCAGCTGGGAGGGGCTGATGAAATAAATATTCCAACTTCTCTTTTCCTCCCTACTCTGATCTCCTGCTGGTACCTCCTATTGGCTGAAATAAACTGGAAGTCAGATGTCAATAAGGCCTCATTTGTGCAGTCCATTGATGCAGCATCCAGAGGCATAGAGCAGGATGAAGGGTGGAGAGGGAATCTGGAGGGACACAGAGGGAAAGCAGAGTGCCTAAAGGTCTTATAAATTCTTGATGAGAAGATGCTGGGAAGAGGATGTACTGAGAGATAGAACTGGAAAGTAAGGAGTGTGTAATCCTGGTACAAGGAACTGGGACTCCATGGTGAAAAAAAGAAACCCCTGGGGATAATGGGTCTATTTAACATAACAGAATCCAGGGGTCTGAAGTTCACAGTAAGACTGTTTTCAATGTCCTTATGTAACAAAAGATTAATCCTGTATCCTTTCATTTTAATTTTTAAGTGGCTTCTGGAGACCCAAGAAAATGATTCATCATCCATTATTCATATTTCATTTTCATTCTTATCTGTATCAGTATGACTTTGTATACATGACATTGAGGATTGCATTTATTCTTTCTTTATGGTACCCTATAGATAAATATAAAAGCTTACTTTCTAACTATATGATGGGAGCCTATACAAATAGATTTGTCTTGTATTTATTTAAAAACTGATTTAGTTTTGTAGTATAATTTGGCCTTATCTTCAAGGCCACTACAATCTATAACAAAAATAGTTTTTCTTAAAAGGAGAAAGATGAATGTTACTCGAATGTTTTAGTCTCTTGAGTTGATTACATTTCTTATTGTGCTGGTCTAAAGCAAACACAACTCAATATTTTCCAGAGTCAGTCTTATGGTTACATTAAATTATCCTTAGGTCCCTTTAAAAATTCTATTCTGACAAGAAGATCTTTCCTTTGTGTCAATTGAATTCTCCCCCCATTCATATTTAGCAATTTATCTAAGTCATTTGGCATAACTATTAAACATGTTTTATTATTAAAGTTAGTAACTTAAAACTTGAATAAGGTTTTCTTTCCAGAAGCACATATAATAAATGCCCATCTGAAAAATAATAGGATGTTGTTTTCTTCATCCACATATATTTTGTATATACTATTCATCATCATTGAAAAATATGTTTCTCTTTCTTTTCCTTTCCTAAATCAATGTGAAATGTTGAATACAAATTATAATCCTCTCCTTAGAATGATTAAGGAGGCTATTATATAAATAGCTTCATGTGATTGTGATAATGAAAGCATTTATTCAAGAATAACAACTTAAATCTATTGGAGTCCTTGAAGTTTATATAGCCCTGTAACCCATGTCATTGGATTCTTGCTACAACTAGGGGCGGTAGACAGGGAAGGTGAAATTGTTTCCCATTTGGAAACTGGAGCTCAGAGAATTAATAATTTGTCTGATTGTAGAGCTAATAAGCAGGGGTGCTAGAACTTGGATGCATATCTTCTAAATTTTCAAATAATATCGTGCTATAAATGCATAAACCTGGAGGGACGCAAGTGGGTTTATGACAGATGAACATGTTTTTAAAAAAAATCTCTGTTGATGGAGATTCCACCCATTTTGTCTCTGCCTGGTGCAACAGCTAGCCATTTGGCAAAAATGCCCATCATTTATATATCCTAGACCCAGGGCCCCTATATGGTTGTCCTGGAAGGAAATAAAGATATGATGGCTTGTCATATTTTAGAAAATGAACTTTATTTTCTTGAAGGCAACAGTTAAATTGTCCTTTAACGTTCTCATATGAAGTGAACTAATCGCAGCACCTTGGTCTCCAAGAACCTGGAGTTGGGAGAGGGGAGAGGGAGATGGAGAAGAAACACCTTTGATTCTCCAGTTGAAAATGTTCATTCAACTTTTTTTTTTAAGCATTTAAAAACTTGTTAGGATCACTTCCTGGCCTTCTACTCTCTCTATTATTCTTTCTGCTCATCTTCATCTTCCTTGATTTTTCTTTTTGTTCTGTACTAATGTGGTATCATACTATAGCTTTAATTAGATTGATTTGAGTACTGTCATCCTGGCTCTCTCTAGTAATTTTCTTTTGCCTTACAACCTACTTTTGCCTGAAACTAATATACACTATTATTATTTGTTCATATTTACCTATTTCTATAGCAATTTCTATGTTTACTACTTTTTCTTGTATCTTATACCTTCCTTCTGGAGTCATTTTCCTTTTTCCTGAAATAGTCTTTCACTCTAAGTTTTATTTTTCTGGATGTTTCATTCTTTATTCCTTTCTGGATCTTATTTCATTGTTAGTAAACATTCTCAGTTTTGTTTGTCTAGAAATACATTTATTTCACTCTTGTTTTTTTTTTAAGAACTTCCAGACACATACTTCTAGGATGACAGTTATATTCCCTCAGTATAGTGAACAATTCATTTGTCTTCTTTTCCTTTTATTATTGCTAAGAATTCAGCTGTCCATCTAATTGTTGTCACTTAATAATTTTTTTTTGATGTGGAACTCTGCTTCTAATTTTATTTTATTTTGTTACTTTTTAAAAAAATTTTTTCAAATTATTTATTTTCAGAAAAACAGTATTCATTATTTTTTTCACCACACCCACTGCTCCATGTAATCCGTGCCCTCCATAATACCCACCACCTGGTACCCCAACCTCCCATCCCCCCGCCACTTCAAACCCCTCAGATTGTTTTTCAGAGTCCATAGTCTCTCATGGTTCACCTCCCCTTCCAATTTACCCAAATTCCCTACTCCTCTCTAACGCCCCTAGTCCTCCATGCTATTTGTTATGCTCCACAAATAAGTGAAACCATATGATAATTGACTCTCTCTGCTTGACTGATGTCACTCAGCATAATCTCTTCCAGTCCCATCCATGTTGCTACAAAAGTTGGGTATTCGTCCTTTCTGATGGAGGCATAATACTCCATAGTGTATATGGACCACATCTTCCTTATCCATTCGTCTGTTGAAGGGCATCTTGGTTCTTTCCATAGTTTGGCGACTGTGGCCATTGCTGCTATAAAAAATTTTTAAATTGATTTCTGATTCATCTCAAGGTCTTTTCCTTATTCTTTAGTGTCTTTAGTTTCACTTTAAGTACAATTTATTTATGTGTAGTAATTTTTCCATTTATTCTTGGATTTCACCATGGTTTCTGATTCTGATGATTCAAGTTTTTAATCAATTCTGAAAAATTTTAACCATTGCTTTTCAAAAATCACTGCTCCTGAAATCTGTTATTTCTTTGAAACTCCCACTTGACATGTGTTAGATCCCCTCTCTATATCTTCCATGTTTTTTCCCTTTCATGTTTTCAAATTCTTTGTTTTTATCTGCTGTTTTGTAGAAAACACTTTTGGTTTATATTCCAGTTTATTAGTTATCTCATAAGTTATACCTAATATGACATTTAAAGAGCTCATTGACTTTTAAGTGTGAATTATTATAATTCTCATTTCATGATATTCTATTTGGTTCTTTCGAGTTACTTATTTCTTACTATTTGTTTCTATAATTCTTAAGCATAATTAATACATCTGTTCTGACAATTCTAATGTCTGAAGTATTTGAGTGTCTTATTCTATTACTCATTGCTACTCCCAGCTCTTACTTAAGCATACCTTGTTTTGTCATATAGTCTGTGATTTGTGTTTGCAAATCATTATATCCATTGTAACTTTAGCTAAAGGAAGACTTTGAGGTGTGTGTTGATCTTCTTTTCTCCCAAGCAGATTAGCATTTCTTCCATGAGAGATACTTGAAGTCACCAACTTAGAACAACTTTAAATAAATTCCTGGCCTGAGGTGTTTGGATTATGGAGTTAGGATTACAAGCCTATATGATGTTTTCCTGTGGTTACAAATTCTCAAATAGTGTTTTAACTCCATTAAAAGTCAAGTTTTGGATAGGCAGTGCTTCTGTGCTATCTCTCCTTTTGTATGGCTTACACAGAGGGTCTCCACATAGACCATCTACCTTGCCTGGGCTCTAGGCTTCTATCTTATTCTCTCTGTCCTCAGCCCCAGTCCATGGTGCCATTAAAACTGAAGCCATTAGTCGTGGGGATCAGAAGATACTTTAGAGTAGCACTTGTCTTTAGCATTTGAATTTTACTCTGGATTCATGTGCTCAAAAATTTCTCTCAGTTCATGGCCTGTTCAACTTTACCTTTATAAACACATTTCATCCACAAATCCTAGGTGTTTTATATTGAGAGGTTTTTCAGTCTATCTAATCTTATTTATTGCTTGAATTAGCACTCTGCAAATATTAATACTGGTAATCCTTTGACATGGCTCTTGAAGTTAATCTTCAAAGACAACTGCCCAATGAACCATACTTTCTAGTATTCACACCCTAAAGAAGTCTCCTTCCACACTGAAACTGAACTTGCCATGTGTAACCAGTAAAATGCAGCAGAAGTGATACAATATGACTTCTAAACCTATGTCATAAGTATGCTTGCAGCAGCATCTCCCTTGTTATCTTGGAATGCTCACTGTTGGGACATAGGTTTTCATAACCGAAGCACCAAAGTGGAAGAAGCCCAAGCCTCAGGGAAAGGCGCCATGTGTGGATCCTTTAGTTGGTCATTCCAGCTGAGTTCCCATCCAGTACCCCATAACCAATATCAAATATGAATCATGTAAGTAAGCAATCTTGGAAGTATGACCCAACTGAGTTCTCAGATAACTCAACCTCAGCTTCCATATAATACCTTTGAGAGATCTCAAACAAGAATGTCCAGATGAACCCATTCAACCTGTGAAACCTTGAGAGATAGTAATAAATTGAATTTTGGTTCAAACAATAAAAGTTTTTGGATTGTTTATTACAGTCATACATTACCTAACAACGGTCAAATCTTTTTGGATTAAGATCCATTTTATCTCTTTTTTTTTTTTAATAAAGATTTATTTATTTGAGAGAGACAGAGAGAATGCATGAGAAGAGAGAAGAAGAAGAAGACTCCTTGCTGAGCAGGGAGCCTGACTTGGGGCTCCATTCCAGGACCCTGAGATTATGACCTGAGCTGAAGGCAGACACTTAACCAACTGAGCCACCCAGGAGCCCCCATTTTATCTCTTTGAAGTGGCTTTGCAAATCTATGCTCTAATATGCTATATTGATATTATAGGACACTTTAATTTCCAAATATTTAGAAAGGGAGCACCTAATTCTTGTTTCCAGATATGATCTACACACATCATTTTACAACTATACGTATATGACAGTCACATAGATAATTAAAATAGAGAATATTTATTCAAGCTATTAATTATTTAAATGTGAATGACATTTAAAAACCTTAGAAGATAATATAGGAACACATCTTCATAATATCAATATTGATACTTTTTATATTACAAGACAAAGATTGCAAAAATTATAAGGGAAAAATGAATTTTTATTACATTGATAATATCAAGAAAATGAAAGCTATCAATTGGAAAAGATATTTGTAAAACATACATGAGAAAATCATCGTTATAAGAAAGATTTTACACAGAGGCACGTGGGTGGCTTAGTTGATCTGATTCTTGATTTCAGCTCAGGTCATGTTCTTGGGATTGTAGGACTGAACCCCATGAGTGTGGAGTCTGCTTAAGAGTCTCTGCCTCTGTCCCCTCTTTTCTCTCTCTCTCAAATAAATAAATAAGTAAAATCTTTAAAAAAATTTTTTATACATAAATAAGGAAAAGGAAACAACCTAATTGAATAGTTTTCAAAAGAAATGTATTTTATAGGTAAAACACAAATGGTCAGTAAACACATTGAAATGGCACTCAAGGTCATTAGTAAATGCAAACTAAAACCACAGTGAGATGCCAGTTAATAGTGTCTGAATTGGCTAGAATTAAAAAATCTGACAACATCAACTATCAGTGAGGATAAAAAGAAATTATAACTTTCTTATGCTATAGAAAGAGTGCAAATTATTACAACATGGTACGAAACAATTTGGCATCATCTAATAAAATTGAAGCTGTGCATACCTTAGGACTCAATAATTTTCTTCCTCTAAATATGCATATGTACAGTAGAAGAAATGTGCAATAATACTATGCAGTGTTATTTATCATAGCAAAAAATCTGGAATTAACCCAAAAGTCTATCAGCAGTAGAATGGATGGGTAAATTATGGAATGCTCACAGAATGAAGCAGTGTAGTGTGAAAATAAATGAATTTTTGCTATGTGTAATAACATAATATTGATCAAACAAAGCAAGCCACAGAAGAATACTATCTCATTCAACTGAGGTACAGTTTAAAGATTTTTTATTTATTTAGTTGACAGATGGAGATCACAAGTAGGCAGAGAAGCAGGTAGAGAGATGGGGAAGGAGGCCCCCACTGAGCAGAGAGCCCGATGCGGGGCTCGATCCCAGGACCCTGGGACCATGACCTGAGCCGAAGGCAGAGGCTTTAACCCACTGAGCCACCCAGGTGCCCCTGAGGTACAGTTTAAAACATGAGAAATTAAACAATATGCGTGTATGTTTATGTCTGTGTGTGTTAGAATAATAAATCAAAGCAAGAAAATGGTGACATAATATTCAGGATAGAAGTTAATCTAAGAGATGGAATATTCCACATATATTTTTTATAAGCACATAATGTTTTATAATATACCATTTTAAAAAACCAATGGCTATGTCAATTAGCAGTGGAGTTGATTAGAAAGGGAGCAAAAAAAAGAAGTCTGAGAAATCAAATTGCAATCTAAGAAATGAGTAATGAGAACAGATAATATAAATATTGTTTCCCAAATGGGCATTATGAAGTTGGAGATGGCTCTATCAGTCTATTTGAGATAGGTTCTACTCAACGTTTTCACATCTCAACCATTCAGTCAGATCCTATTAGTCTAACGTCATATTTATCATGAAGCCTTCCCAGGCAATGTGCACCCAAGATGCTTAAATGCTGCTTAGCCAAATGGGTTTACTTGGCAGCTCGATAGCTGTATTTTCATTCTGGTTTGTATGTCAGGCTCTTAGGTATTATAGAGTTAATATGTCACATCCCTAATTAGTAACATATTTGGGACACTGATGAGATTAATTTTGTGGACCTGCCCATATCAGAACCAGAGTTTACACTGTGCAGAATAGATAGGTGAATGCTACATTTTGAAGCTCTTGAGTGTTAGTAAGCTGATTTCCTCAGATGATACCCTGGCCGCGAGGCCCACTTCTATAGTATTTATTTTTCTTATCTTCACATATGGATCATAAGTCCCTAGAGGGTAGAAGTAATATCTTAAATTACTTTATCTCATCTTTATAGATGTATACAGTACTTTGTACATAGTAAATGCTTAATTATTATTTGCTGACTGGATGATCGGCGGGACTGTTGATTAGGTATGCACTACCCTGTTGGCTTTTATGCTGTGTTTTACAACAATAGTAAAAATGTCATCATTGAGGAGCACCTGGGTGGTTCAGTCAGTTAAGTGTCTGTCTTTGGCTCAGATCATGAACCTGGGATTCTGAAATTGAGTCCCACGTCAGGCTCCCTACTCGGGGGAGTCTATTTCTCCACTCCCTCTGTGTGTGCTCTCTTTCTCTCTCTAGCTCTCTCTCACTCTCAAATAAACAAATAAAATCTTGAAAAAATGTCATCGTTCAATATAATGAATGGAACTACACTTCAACTACCAAATGCTAATTACCTACAGATGTAAAATTATTGCTATTGTTCAAGTTAAAATAATTTACTCCTTCAAAATCAGCTTCTTTTCAGTCTTCTGTGAACCAAAGAGGCATTTTGTGGGGAGGGGAGATAAACATTAATAAAACCAATTACAAAACTTTAAAATTTGAGAACTCTTTGAAGGACATGTTCAGCAAGGGTATCATGATAATGAAGGTGGGGTTGAGACAGTTTTCATGTCAGTGGTAGAACCTAGAAAATTCTAAGACAAGTGATACAGTAACAACCTTATTATTATTCATTATTTTCATTTTTAGAATTGTAGCAAAGGAGGAGTCTTTCTAATGCATTCAAGTGAGATTACATTTGATTTATCCTCCAAATTATTGTTTGCCCACTTGATATTTATGAAAAGAAATGCTGGATTTCTCACCTTAGCCAACAGAGAAGCAATCACTTGTATGAATCATCGCTGGAAATAGAAATTGTTTCAAGTGCTGGACACATTTGTGGTCTGTGAACACTGAACACTAATAAGCAGGAGTGTTCCAATCCCAAAATGATTTTTCTGACTTTTAAGTAATTTAATCCAGAAATGCTCTGGATATACATCCAATTGCCTGCATGAAACCTGGAAGAAAAGCGATTTCATATTAAGACTTCACGGCCTTGAAGCTTGCCTTTCTGCATGCTGAGCATCTTTGTCCATTCCAAAAGATAAAGGAGAGAGAGGCAAACTGGATTTCTAAAAATGAAAGAGAATAAATGCAGGGCGAATCAGCTCTTTGGCATCCTTGCTCTGTGGATAATGCTGGCCATTGAAAACTGCTATAAATTCATCAGGACTAGTGCTTCTGGCAGCCTGCACAAATCAACATGAACTATGCTTCGGTTTTCACCTTACATTTTAAATGCCCATCCTCCTAGCAACTTATTTAATCCAACAAAGTGGGCTCTAGAGTGTTCCTTTCATTTCTAACACAAGCATTGCGAGGGGATAAAGAACATATGGGCCAGTGAGTGGCCGTGGAAGTTGAGAGCGATTTGTTGACCCTGCAGTGGTAGGTTAGAGATCTCAGACTCAAGAGGTAGACTCGCTACCTGACTCCTGAGATATTATATATAGTCAAACAATGGCAGTCCCTAATCACTCATCTTACAAGCCACATGATTTAACAAATATCATAAAGACCACACACCCCCATATCAGAGGATTTTCTCATTCAGAAATCCCATCCTGATCCTGGGCCCTATAGTAAGAAAGGGTGTGTTTGAGGCAAGAGAATCTCTCTTAAAATTCTGAAGGTGCATTTTATCAAGATGAAATTGACTTCATTGTTCTCTGTGAGGAAGCATCCTCAAGAAACTAAAGATATTGTAAAGCAACTTTTGCCCTCTCTGATTTGCCACAAACCTCTGCTTCTTGGGGGTCATCAATTGGAGATTAACAAACCCTTTCTTAATTCTATTTCTTTTTAAATGGAGGAAAAAATGTGCATACTTGAGGACGATCATCTTTCTGCAGGAAGACCCAGAAGAGTTCACAAGGAAACCTGACACAGGATATTGATATATTAGAGATCTTTGAACTCCTTCACTAATGAAATCAACTTTGAGACTCTTAATGTTGGGCTTTTCATTTGTTATTTCTGGGTAACTGGATCTCAATATAAGGGAGACCAAAATGCCTTCAAGAAAGGCACTAGCCTGGTGGTGAGTATTAAGGAGGGCATGTATTGCATGGAGCACTGGGTGTGGTGCATAAACAATGAATCTTGGAACACTGAAAAAAATAAAATTAAAAAAAAAAGAAAGGGGCACTTATTACAATGGAATAATAAACATAGCAATTAAAATAGCTTAAAAATAGGTATATAGTAGGTTTTCAGTGATTCAGAAATAAGATCAGTCATACATATGATGAGAAATAAGTCTGTTTACTTGGGTAGTAAATATAGAAAGTATGACTTTGTCACTTAATAATCGTGTGAATGTGGGACAATTGATCAATGTACATGAACTTTAGATTCCTCATTGGGAAAAAAATGGTGACTAATCATTGTTCTGCCTGCCACATAGTATGAGTATTTTAAAAACTGTAAAGCATTTTATATGTTAGAAGTTTGTCAGTGGTAGTAAATGATACTGATTTTTCAAACAATGCTGATGTTCATAAGACATTTGTTTATATCTATTTAAAACTTTTAATATGTAGCATCATAAAGACCAAATATTGTATGTTGATATTTATGACATTATAGGATGGGTCAGAATCTTTTCATTGCTCTGATAAGAAGAGTACAAAATGAGGGTGTCACATGCCTCAACAAGTTGTAATTTGGTGATTTAGAAGCATAGGTGCTTTCCACTTCAGGATTCCATTGCATTGCAAATAAGACCTTTTCTAAGCTCCCAAGAGTTACTGTGTTTGAAAGTGGAACTGCCCAGGGATAAAGTCAAAACATGAATTTTAGCAGTCAATAGATGCTAAGAACTTAGCTATGATTTCATATGACTTTCAAGAGCATTTCATATAGTATTTTACATAGCAATGTTATCATCTATAATTTACATATGATGAAAATGAGCCTCAGAGGGATTAAATGGCTTACCCAAGGTCACATAATTGATCAGTGTTAGAGTTGGAAGTGGAATCAAGGATATCAGATTCCCAGTCTCTTGTACTTTCATCTCATGCTATAGACTCATGAGCCACTCAACTTGGTTTCCTGTCAAATAATCATAGTTCTTCATTTGTTAATTTCATGTAACTATTAATTTTTGACAAAACTATACTTATTTAAGTATACTGTTCTGTTTAAGCAGACTTCTGGAGGCATTTTAAAAATTGTATCCTAATCATCATCAAAACCATTGTGATTATCGTCATTATCAATGAATGTAGGAGGGTACAATGATGGTCTAATACAGATGCTGTCCCTGTCCATTACAAAGTTCATCATTTAAGCAATTAATGATACATATGTATACATGCAGTGGTGACAAGCTCTTTGACTCAGAGTTGCTGAGTACTAAGGAAGACTATCATAGGGAAAGTTGACAGGTCAGGGAAGGCCTTCTTGAGGAAATAACATTTGGGCAAAGATTTGAAAAATAAGTTGATATTAACAAGACAAAATGAGAGGCATAAGCATTCCTTGGGATTAAGCAAAAGGTAAGCATGAGGGACTAAAAAGACACCAATATAGCTATAGCAGAAGAAATGAGATGAGTAGGGGATGAGGTGAAGGACAATAGAGGCATGCCAGACCATGTGGAACTTTCAGGTCACATTAGGTAGTTTTTTTTTGTTTGTTTTTGTTTTACCCAAAGATCAGTTGAAAGCCACAGTGTTAATCAGGGCATATGATATGATCAGATTTTTGACTTTTAAACAACTACTCTGGCTAGAGTTTATAGAATGAGTTGGAGGAGGATCAGCTATTGGATCAGGTAGACTTGTCAGGCAACTATTGTATTGTATTGCTACAATACAGAGAAGAGATTAGGAATGCTCAGCTGGGGTTGTGGAGGGTGAGATGGAGAGAAATGGGCAGATTTTGGAATGAGGGAATGAACTTCCCTCATTTTATCAGATTTTGGAATGAGGGAATGGGAACTTCATCCCCATATGAGGGATGAAGTCAATAGGGCTTGGTGAAGAACTAAATACGGTGGGTGCTGGAGAAGGAGTCTTAGAGATGATGCCTTGGCTTTTGGTTGGCAACAGTGAAAGAGCCACAGTAGAATAGGAATGGATTTGGAGGAAGTATTAAAAGTTGGTTTTGACATGGGGAATTTGAGGAGCATTTGAGACATTCAGCAAGAATTGTTTAGGAAGCAATTCGATATACAGGTCTGGATTATATATATATATATATATATATATATATATATATATTTGTGTGCCGTCTGTGTAGGAGGGTAACAGAAGGCATATACATGCAATATATTGTCTAAGAGAGTATAGTACGAGAAGAAGAGAAAACCTAGAATGTAGCCTTTAGGAAATCTAACTTTTATAAGCCAGGTAGAGTAGGATATGCCTGCCAAGAAGACAGAATAGAAGGCAAGCTAGGAGTACACTGCATCATGAAATCAAAGAAAGAATGTACTTCAAGAGAGCAGGATGGTGGTTGCTAAGGACAAAGAAGAGGAGGGAAATGTGGGAGTTGTTAATCGATGGGTATAAAGTTTCAGTGATGCAAGATGAGTAAGTCCTAGAGATCCACTATACAATATTGTGCCTATAGTTAACAATATTGTATTGCACACTGAAAATCAGTTAAGAGAATAGATCTCATCTTAAATCTTGTTTAAAATAAATAAAATAAAATAAAATAAAAATAATTTTTAGAAAAGAAGGGAAAAGAGACCAATAATGTCCAGGGCCAAGGAACTGTTAAGCACGATGACAACAGAAAACTATCCTTTGGCCTTAGTTACAAGGAATTCATTGTAAGACTTAGTGGGAGCTGTTTCTGTGGATTGATAGAGCTGGAATCCAAGTTGAAAAGAGCTGAAAAAGTAAAACAAGGAGGCTGGGACACCTGGCTGGCTCAGTTGGTTAAGCGTCTGCCGTCAGCTCCTTCATGATCCTTCATGATCCTGGAGTCCTGGGATCTGATCTAGTCTTGCATCGCATCAGGCTCCCTGCTCAGCCAGGAGACTGCTTCTCCCTCTGCCCTTCAACGTGTTTGCATGCTCTCTCTTAAATAATAAAAAAATAATATAACAAAAAATCTTTTAAAAAATGAGGCAGCTGGGGCACCTGGGTAGCTCAGTGGGTTAAAGCCTGATCTCAGGGTCCTGGGATAGAGCCCCCCATTGGGCTCTCTGCTCAGCCTGCTTCCCTTCCTCTCTCTGCCTGCCTCTCTGCCTACTTGTGATCTCTCTCTCTCTCTGCCTGCCTCTTTGCCTATTTGTGATCTCTGTCTGTCAAATAAATTAAAAAAAAATGAGGAGCCGAGACTAGATCCCCTTTAAAGTGCCTTCCAACTTTAAAATAGTAAATGCTGTGATTTCATGCTGCTGGCCAGAGCTTCTCTTTGTTACAGGTTTCCCTACTCATCCTACTCCTGGCCAATAAGAAGACTCTACCATTGAATGAAATAATTTGCAAAGATCGTATTACTTTAAGCACCATTACAACCTCAAACAAACTTGGGACAAATCATTCTCTTCTACGTTTACATATGTATTTTTTCTTTTTAAAAATTTTTATTTATTTATTTGACAGACAGAGATCACAAGTAGGCAGAGAGGCAGGCAGAGGGAGAGGGGGAAGCCGGCTCCCTGCTGAGCAGAGAGCCCCATGCTTGGCTCTATCCCAGGATCCTGAGATCATGACCTGAGCCGAAGGTAGCGGCTTAACCCGCTGAGCCACCCAGGCGCCCTATTTTTTTTCTTTTGAAAAGAATCTTGAACACAAAAACTTCTTACATGATTTTCCCCATAGCACCAGTTGAAGAAACATATTTCCAAGAATTGGTTTTATTTTTTTGGGTCAGGACTGCAGGGATAAAATCAGGTCTAGAGTTTCCATGTGGATGAATTTGGAAGTGAACAGATTCGAAGCTGCAGTCCAGGGTTGTCTCACACTACACTATACTATTTTCCTTTTAAATTGAATCACCTTTTCTGGGCTTTGAGAACTAAGAGAACACATCCAAAGAATTGATTTTGTATGTAAGCAGAATGCTTGGGCACTTGCTGCTTTTCATCTAAAGAGAGATTCCTATATTCTCACTCTTTTGGTAGGAAAGAAACCTAATAAAAGGTCATATAGACCATTGCTACTCAGAGTGAGATCAGTGGACCAGCAGCATCAACTTCAGCTAGGAATTTGTTAGAAATGCAGAATTTAAGGCACCACCTCAGATCTACTGGATCAGAATATGCATTTTAACCGGATCTTCGGGTGATTAATATTAACATTAAGAAGCGAAAAGAACTTGGGATTTTTTTTCTCAGAAACTTCTTTTTAAAAATATAGAATCCTTTGTTACTCTGCTATGATATTTAATTAATCCAAGGACAGATTAGTCATATATGGACTAAAAACTAATTAATTTGTTTTAAGATTAAGACCTGCAGCAGAGTGCCAAGGTGACTAAAGAGATATATTTTACAGGCAAATAGCTCATCAGCTCATGGTAGAACACATATTTTTCATTTCTCCTTACCAGAAGCTGCTAATTACTTGCATTGGACTATTTACTTTTCCTCTTTTAGTAATAATAATATTTGTAAATTTACTTTGAAATAGCAAGATTACCTGTCATGATTTTGTATAGGTTTTATAAACTTTCACTATTTTCTGTCTCCTTAGCCAGTTTAGGAGAACATCTACGCTTTATTGCATGGCCCTCCTTGGTGATTAACATCTGGAATGGACAGCTGAAAACTCAACCCTCAGTCTCACCGTTCTTTTCTGTTTCTTACGTGAAACCCTACTCTAACCTTTATTCAGGGCAAAAAAAGATTGCTACTGCCCCCTGCTGGCCTGTTTTATTTTTCCTCCTCTACAAATTGAATAGGATGCCCAAGGATTTTGAGCCGCGGAAGAAAGCTCAGCGGAAGGGACTTTCCTTAGTAGAGAGGTAGAGATCCTTTGGGAACAGGCGGCTAAAATCAAACGAAAACACTCAAGGGGCGAAGAAGGCATAAAGGGCTTCTAAATTAAATTATTGATCTTCAAGAGCCTTTTTCTGCACACGGACTTGTCTATACCAAGGGAATGTCCCCTTCTCTGCAACACAGGGCTCCTCTTTTGCCTTTAGGTTCCACTGACAAGGAGTGAATTACCCACTCCCCTATTATAATTTCGGTACTCTGGATTCTGTTTTCTGCTTCCCCCAATTCCCCTTTCCCACTTCTTGACCGTATTCCCTTTTCTGCTTCAAACTCCCGTCCCGCCCACCTACCAACAGACTCTCATTTCTAGGGGTCAGACCCTAATCTCCTTCACCCTCCCTGTCTACCTGTCTGTTCTCTCCTGACTGTCATCGCATCCCCCTTTAGCACCCTTCCCCTGAAGAGAAAGCCACTCTTTGCCTTTAAACATCAGGCTTGTCCCCTCTTGAACGCCTCTCCCCGACCCCCGCCCCAAGCGACTGAAAAAGGAAACATGCGCACTTCAGAGCTAGGAGCTGTCCGAGTGCTGAAATTTATAGGCTGGGTAAGATCACGTCTCCCGTCTTTCTGTAGCTCTCATTCCAGCACAGGATCTCAGCAATTTTGCCCTCTTCCCCCGTGCCCACTCTAGCGCGCAGAGTCCTTTCTTCTCTCTCATTTACAACTTCTTTTAAAAAGAGAACATTATCTAGAGAAAAGGGATTTGCTAAACAGAAAGGACATAAAACAAAAGCCACAGCAACCCGACTTGCAGCATGGCATTGTCACCAGCCCCCTTTGCATGGTGATGCGATTAAGGTAGCGGCATTTTTATTATTCAGGAAAAGCAGCTGGGGAATCCATCAGTTCTAAGGCTTTGTCTTTCCTCGGTTAACTGATGGTCCTGAGCCCCGGTTTGACCTGACCATGATGCCTAGGACTGGCACTTTTTGTTTTTTCTCAGCAAACTGTACAAACCCAAATCTCTTTTTGATTTTCAAGGAAACTAGATTCCTGCCAGATTTCGAATCTGGACAATAAATAGATACTTTGTCCTAGCTTCTTTCTGGAATCATTTCGGAGATATTTTCCACAAGCATCACAGAAACAGGAATGAACCGGCAGCTAGTGAACATTTTGACAGCCTTGTTTGCATTTTTCTTAGAGACAAACCACTTCAGGTAGGTGAAACGACTTTGCATGCTGATATTTTCCCCCATGAAAACTGTTTGAGAGAGAACGTGTCATACATTTTTATCTATTTTTCTATGCCCTGGACCATATTATTTTAATTTTAAAGAGGAGAGCTATATTTCTTTTGTTCTTTTAAAAGGCGTAATTATGGTGGGAGGGTGGTAAATTTTCAAAGGCAAGTTTTACGATCCATAACCCCACTCTATGCATTTCAACACATTTTCACAGGCAATGTAATATTAAGGAAGTCTAATGAGTTGCATGCTCTTTACATTTCTATATAATGATGATTTTTTTTTTGCTTTCAAATTCCTCTGAAAGTCATTTAAAATGGTTATTGGATGCAATGCTTCTCATATGGTGGAAGTGATTGGATTAATTTACAAGGAGCATGCTCATTTTATAGAAAATATAAAAGAACCCTAATTCTTAGTCAACTTGAAACTTCTATTGTATTTCGGCAACTAATGCATACTATGAGCACTACAATTCAGGAAATTTCTTGAAACATCAAAAATATTTAAAATCTCATTTTACCACTATGTTCCATTGCTCAGTATATTTGGAAACTGAATGCCTACCAAAATTTAATTAATATGACATGTTTGTATTTATCTTTGCATGAGAAATGGACTGTGCATAATTAAAATAAGTGGCAAATCATTATTTGCATGTGTGTATTTTCTACCTAGTTTATAAGTTGTCAAATCAGTTTATACTTCAAATTATCAGATGATTACCAGTAAGTGAAATAGCCATCCTAATGGCAGAGGTTCTAAGATAGCATAGAGCAGGAGATGTTCATACCACAAAGTGTAGGACTCTTCATTTAATTTTCACTAGATTTTATGGTATTTTTTTTACAGAACCAAGAGAAATGGGACATATAGCTAATGTTACGAGTACTGGGAAAACCCACTATGTTCCTTTCAGGCTCACACCTACTATGATTAAGAAAAACCATAGGCTGGGTTTCATTAGAAGCATCATCACCATCATCATCATCATCATCATCACCTTCATTACCACCACCACCACCACCACCATCATAATTAAATAATACTTGATTAATCAGATGAATCTGCATATGGGAATGTGAGTATTTTTAGATGACTGCATCAATTTTTAACTCCTACCAAATGTTTAAATCCTCTGCACTTAATACTTTGCATTTAATACTACTTTGAAAAACTGGCAAAAATGTGGTGTTTTCTCAGTGACAGAATTAACAAGATTATTTGTTAAACTATTAAAAATAAAGCTTGTCAAATATTATGCCTTAAGGAAGAAATAGACATTCAGTCAACCACTATGTATTGTGAAAGAATTCATTTCCCTACAAACCAAATAGGCTCTTTTTATAAGCCCTTTAAGGAAAATGAAAATATGAGAAATTTTCCAATCACATTTAGTGTTTGTGATAATGCAGAAGAGAAAACGATTTAGAAGTTCTTTTTCATGACTACTTTACTGGAGAGTGAACAATTTAAATGCTAATATATAAATAACATCTGATAAAATAATAGAAGTACAGACACACTTATTGTTGACCTATTTTAGAATGAAGTTAAATTTCCAAGTGAAGCCTTTCTTTTAGACAATGCATTGAAAATTATTAATAGTTGATAGCTGGAATAGAATCTAGCAGGTGAGAAAATAAGCAATGGAATAATTAGTTCACTGTTCACTTTGTTCTGCCCATCTTATTATATATTTCCAATAAAAAGTAGAGGATTTATATTAAGGGCTAAAATGCTGGAAGAATTGTTTGAGAGTCATGGGGGAATGATTTTAAGACAATCACATTTTAGAAATTATCATCTTCATTTCTCTGATGAGTCTAGAAAGAAACAGCTTTAACTATATGTCCATAAAATCTACAAAATAAGCTATGCGTGTAGTATCATCTTAAACATCTTTATGGCTATAGTTTGGACATCTGGGAGATATGACTCAGGATTTCTAACTCTCATCATTTAAAGTTAACTTTAGAGAATGTACAAATTCTGAAGTTGACCAAAGAGTTTTTAATTTTCTTTTTCTTCTTACTAACATAACACATATATTAACAAAACATGATGTCAAACATTCTGTGAGCCTTAGCTCTCGGGCATCGAGAATGAAATTGTTGCTAAAAAAAGTTGATGATGTGTTTAGGACGGCTTTCTGCAAAGACCATGACTCCAGGTCTGGAAAACAACCTTCGCAGACCCTATCACCTTCAGATTTCTTGGACAAATTAATGGGAAGGACATCAGGATACGATGCAAGAATCAGGCCAAATTTTAAAGGTAGGCTCCAATTAAATTTATGTTAAGCCTATAGGAAATCTAGGTGTTTGAATAAACTGAAATAACTTTTAAGGGCTTTTTATCATAAAATAATGTAGTATTCATTTCATTTGGCATTCTTTTGAGATAGCCAATTTAATAGTTTAAATTTTATATATTGTTTGCCTCTTTTGAAAACTTTTCTCATTAGTATTCTATTCCACAAAGAAAACTAATGTCAGAGATTATTGCTACATTCCCTTTTTTGATCCTAAGTGGGAGTATGACTGGAAATGACTCCAAGAGTAAATGATGGATTTGACTTATATGTGTGTCTACCAGGAATCATTCAAGATTCAATAATTATTCAAAATCTTTGGTTTCCGTTTTGAATACCTACTCCCAAAGTGATGCTTGAATCTCAATATAAAACATGCCATTTTACACACTTTCAGGCCTCTCTCATTTCTCAACATTGTGGCAAGAGGCTCTAATTGAATACATCAGAAAGTTTTGGTTTTCTTTTGTTTAAACATTTTAATAGTTTATTTGAAATTGTTTATCTAAAATTAACAAATACAGAATTGTAAAGTACACATGTCAAAGATGGTGGATACTTTCTTTGTTCAATTGGAAGCAAACCAAAAAGTTTGATATTTTTGTTTATTTAATGTTATAAAAATGTGACTAATCATCTGTAAAAATTATTTTTTATCTATTTGATTTATTTTTATACTAAATAAGAGCCAATTATTAATGAATGAATTATTTTTGATGTTTTAATTTCTAAATACATATTTTAAACAATTGCATTTTATCTTGTAATTTAACATAATGCATTGTGGAGTGCTTATAATATTTTACAAAAGAAGAATCTTATAATAGTCTAGATATTATGTTGTAATTCCATTGCTTTGGTTTTGCTTATTAGTGACTTAATTGGATTGCTTTCTTTGAGTTTTGATTAATTTTTACTATTGGCAAATATGAGCATGAAAATTAAATTCTAGATTCATTTCAGCTTTAAATGCTACAACTCTGAATATACCCAGCTAAGGGCACATTTTATAAAGAGTTATGTCATAATTTTGACAAAACAAGTATTTCTGATTTATAGAGTATTTCCAAAGGAAACAGAACTAAATTCAAAGCTTGATATTCCTAAAAACAATTTTCATGCTTATCCCATTTCATACTAATTTTGTAGTCATTGCTTTGGAAGTCAATATTTGAAATAAAATCCTATGAGCAACATCTTGAGAATGAGCTTTCAATGGGACCACTCATTCTTACATTTATTCACTTAGTCATTCAATAACTTCTGAGTCTGAACTACATGGGAAGTCAACTACTGCATGCATTGAAAAGTTGAGAGATGAAACAGGTTTGGGTGCTACCGTCAAAAATTTTAGTGGGGAGGGTGGATGTTACATGAATATTTATAAAGTAATATATATTATGACACAGAAATAGTTAAGTAGTTAATAGTTAAGTAACATGAGAAAGTACAGATAAAATGCTACAGGATTCCAACAAATGAAGAGATGATTTCCTGTTAAGCTAATCATGGAAGGTTTCATAGAGAAGGCCCAGAGATGGAAAATCATTTCAAATTTATGTGGATCTTGTTTAATAGCAGCTATTATTCATTATTTTCTAGAAGTCACTTTCAAAAGTGAAGAAAAATGCAGAGTAATAAACAAACACCCATGTTGTCATTTGCTATTTTAAATGACCACATAGAATGAGCAATCAGTTTCACAGAGCTTTTTTTCTCATTCTTCTGGGGATGTCACCCTTTGGAAACAAAGGGTTTCATGATTGTAAAGGATAAATAAATGGAGAGATTATCAAGTATAGGAAAGCATGGCCATGTTTTTGAGATTCTTCCACTGCTTAAAGACCTGAGCACAGGATGTTTTAAAGACTTATAAAAGGGAAATGGGGTAGATATCCTTTAAGATTCGGGTAGATATCCTTTAAGATTCGAACATTAATGGATTTCACTGAGTTTTGTCTCCCACTCCCTTTAACTCTCCACCTCAGTGGACCCTGATCCTCTTTCATAAATTTTGTTTACATGAACCATTTATAGAAGATTAATTACATAACAGCTCCCACAATTCTCTTTATTCAGGGAATCTTGGCTCTTCCTGGATATTAAACATTCCCCATTATTTTAGAGTAAAATAATTCTCACTCCTTCGTATTCCCATTGAAACTTCATATGTCTAATATGGTTCTTTTGCATATTTATGTTTTATCAACCCACCCCACACTGCATCTGAGAGGGGAGGGTTGTATACAGAGTTATATATAGAGAGAGTTATATATATGCACACACAGACAAACACAAATATGCACACATACATAATATAGGTAAAAGAAGTCATCTTTTCTCTGGAATGAGGATATAAGGACCAAGAAAGAGAGGAAAATGTAGATCACTTATGAAGATTAGTACGACCAATTAGTTGTAGCAGATATTGAGGGTAGGAACTTTTGAGGAACCAACCAGTGGTCACAGTGACTAGCAAAGATGTTCTTAGTTGAGCTGAGGAGAAAGAAATAAAAGAGATCATAGGGAACTTGTAACAGTGAGGAGGCTAGGAAGAATACTATAGACTTATTGTAACTTACTATGGTTGATTAGCAATGTACCAATGAGAAATTTTATATAGTAGATAGAAATGAAGGATGATTAGGAAATGTGACTGTATCTAGACAGTGACAGGCATGCTGTAAATGCTAAAAACCAAATGGCTATGAAAACAATAAACATGATGATGATGATGATGATGATTTTGAAAACAACAATAATAGTAATTAATAGGAGGACAGAAGGGCAAGATTTGACCACAAAAATAAAAGCAAGAGTGAAATATGGGTGGTTGAGGTACAAGGAATGGCTTTTCTAGATGTCTTATTAAATATTAGTTCTTCTCTGTTTTCCTTGCTGTTGGCAAGGGAAAAGGAAATGCATACGCATAATTTTTCTTATTGGAAGGAATCTTTCCTGTATACTTTCAAGTCAGTAAAATATTTCATGTCTATTCCATATCCCTTATGGCCTCTGAAAGATGTCATAATGGGCATATACACAAGAAGGAAAATGGATGTAAGCTAGAAAAGGGGACCAGAAATGAATCAGACTTAGGCTCTGTAATTGAGAGCCATTCTTAGAAACTACAGGGAAAAAATAGGTTTTCTGATGTGCTGAAGCACAAGTGTATAAACAAAGTCATGAGTCAGATTTGCCAGTTGCATTCCATCTATAAGATCCATAGAGACCTGGGTCAGATCTTGTCAAAACACAAATTTTCAAAATCTTCAGTTCAGATGAAAACACAAGCTAAGTCCATTCACAATTACCTGGTTCTGAAACCATGGTAAATATCGATTCTATGTCAACAGAGGGGCCACTTTCCTCACTTGGGTGATTTGTCTCATTGTCAGTTGATTTATCATGATGTTACTCCATCATCGTATCAGATACTCCTTTGTCAGTGTTATTGCATCTTGAGAATGCCACTTTAAACATTAAGCTTTTAAGGAGGCCAAATGAAATGCTCAAACCTGGGCAAAATACATTAGTTCTGATTCTGTCTCTTTGAAACAAAGCCTTTATCTATTTTAATGAAATTTTCTTTGAAAATAAAATTAGTTATATCCTAAATTTCATCCCAATGTGAATAAATACGTTCCACTATAGCATTCATTTTGGAATAGGATCTGGAATGGATGATGCCAGGAGATAATTATTCACTCCACTTCTTTGTGCATGCCATGCACACTAATTTTTTTCTATGTCTGGAGACCTAAATTTGAAAGTGTGATGTGTGACATTAAAACCTACATTTGCATGCAATATGGTTTCCTTCATTTTCTAAAGAGTTATCAGCTCAAGAGGTGTTTCAGATACAAGTAGAAATAGGCCCACTTTCAAAAAACTAGAGGTTCAGGTTTCTTCCCTTGGAAATTCTATTTATTGTCTGTAGCCAAGTGGAGCTCAAGCTCAAATGTTGTGCTTGCCAATCCCTGTAGGGGGTGGCTTGAGCACAAATGTCCAGCAGGGACATTTGGAAAGGGTGATTCTCTCAGTTAGGGATAATGCAGCTCCAGCATGGTCATTTCTTTGATCACCCTGGTAGATGCGGGCATCAGATGTTACGAAGTTTTCTGAGAAAAAGAATAGAATGCTCACAAGTATCAGAAATATTTGACTTGAGTGCAGGAAGTTGCAGAAAGAGTGCAGCCATTTTAGAACAAGACAATAGGAGGTAAAAAGGAGAAAAGTATTATTGAAATGAAAGACTGAAGGTAACAAAGGGAAATTTACATATGACAGTTTTGTTCAGAAATGACGTTAATGAAGATTTTTGAACATCTGAAATCCATTGGCTGTGTCACAATCTAGCTTTTCTCTGATGTATGGACACCAACCAACACATTTGTATATACTAGGCTTCTACTATTGGCCTACAAGGTGCTTGTAGTATGAGGTGACATCAGGAAGGAGACGTCTATATTCTAATAGGCTCTGGCAAAGTAAATGTTTTCCAGTCCATGGTAAAAGAGTAATATAGTGGAAAGGGTCCTAGACTTGGATTCAGAAAACCCAAGTTCATGTTCACTTTGAGAAAAGATATCTTCACCTTTCCATGCCTTATGTTTTCTTCTACCTTTGCATTTGAGTTGTTCTGAGCATCAAATGAGATCATGCATCTGAATGATTTGTTTGTAACTATTAAGTTTATTGCAAATAATCTGAATTATCAGTCCCTATTACTAGCCCCTCATTTCTCTTTTGTAACCAGCACTGATGATATATTGTCAAAGCTAACCCTTTATGGTGGTTGGGGTCTTATAATTGCTTGATTGTTTTTATGGTATAAAAACAAATCAGAAAAGTTCAGTACCTTAGAATCCTATTGCAGTAATCAGAACATAGATGTCATGTGTCTCAGCTGGTTCTCCTTTTATTCGATTGGTAGGAAGATTTCCAAACTGAAAGAGCTATTTCATATTCTTAAATATGAAACAAAGAGGGAGCCATTTGTGAGAAGGAATTATCTTTATCCATTCAAATCCAATCCCTGATTATTTTCTTGGACTCATTTTAAAATGAAACAAGGAACAGAAAGAACCAATTTTACTTAGTCCTAGAAAGAAGGACCCTAAACTTAACTGAAGATGTATGACTGTCATTTCTTATATAATTTCTTGTCCAGTTATTACACTTGCAAGGGTCACTGCACAAGCATGCAGAATTGATTTTTTATTTTAGAGTATTTTGAAGAGAGCATTTGGTCTCTACAACATGGCAGGTTACGAGCAATAGAAATGGAAGCTTATAATTTAGTTTTTGAGAATGTATTGTTTTGCTCCTTGGTTGATTCTGGGTAACTTTAGATCCTTAATTTCATTAATGAAAGAGCTTAAACATTTTATCCTAATCTCAATAGTGCTTGCTTGTCCACCATGAAGGACAATTCTGTCCATTTTACTGATAATCAGAAACTTCATTAAAAAAAAAAAAGATAACAGCATTGATATTGGGATATCTTGATACTTAATGAGTGGACATTATAATGTGTCCTCTTAGGGTTATCAGCTTTAGAGTGTGAAAAAAAATCATTTGTTTGTTCTTGGTAGTGTTGTATTTTTTTTTTTTTTGGCGTGTTGGATATACATGTTTGGAATAGGGTCTTAAAAATGGAAATATAGTTGGATCAAGCCTCATAACAACAAGGTCTTTGGAAGCGTTCTGAGTTCTCTTTGGAGTTAACACCCGTGAGGCTGTCCTGACTGTGGCACACAGCATTTTCTCACTGACTTCTTTCTTGAGAGGGCTACTCTGGACACTTGTGACTGATTGCAGACATTTTTCGCCATGTGAAATGCACTAAAGGAAGGACCTTCACAAAAGGAATAGGTCTCTAAGTGATATTCTTAAGTGAACAGGACATTTAAAAATAAAGTCACTGGTTACCCTCTTAGAGTCTAGTCTGGCTAGCCAATCAAATGTGGTCATGGGGCAAGTACAAGAGAAAAGCTGGACACTGCCTTGGACTCATGCCCTGGCTTGTGTACCCACCATATCCTTATGAACGCGAGTATATCAAATGGTGTCTCTATTTTCTCAACACATTTATCCAAGAGGCCAAAATCCTGGATCAAGTCAAAATATGGAAAGGCAATGGGCAATTACCACGAATATGATTGCCTAAGTTTTCTTTTCTTTTCTTTTTTTAAAAAAGATTTTATTTATTTATTAGAGAGAGAGAAAAAGAGAGAGCACAAACAGGGGGAACAGGAGAGGGAGAAGCGGGTTTCCCACTGAGCAGGGAGTCCAACGCGGGACTCAGTCCCAGAACCCTGGGATCATTACCTGAGCTGAAGGCAGACACCAACAGACTGAGCCACCCAGGCACCCTCTAAGTTTGTTTTTGACTTCTTCTTTTTCTCTGGTGGGAGGGGGGGCATATTTTATTGAGGAAAAATAAGCTACATCTGCCCATGCATTTTCAAATCAACAGAATAAATCTGTGGCAAGGGAGCATCTATATGGGCACAAAAAAATTACACATAATGGTTTACATCTTTATATTGCAGTCTAAACACAATTCATTTGTTTGTTCCTCTTAAATAGTGAGTAATTACTATGTGCCAGGTGCCATGTTACTTGCTAAGTATACAGTGGTAAACAAAAATTCAAGCTTTTAAATGTCTGTTTTTACTTCACTAAAAACTGGAATAGGGGCACCTGGGTGGCTCAGTGGGTTAAAGCCTCTGCCTTCAGCTCAGGTCATAATCCCAGCGTCCTGGGATCAAGCCCCACATCAGGCTTTCTGCTCAGCAGGGAGCCTGCTTTCTCCTCTCTCTCTGCCTTCCTCTCTGCCTACTTGTGATCTGTCTGTCAAATAAATAAATAAAATCTTAAAAAAAAAACTGGAATATAATTTGTAAATTGAATTCTGTATCATCCGGGACCTCTGCAGGAAAGAAATGGCACACTTTAATGGGGTATGAGAGGGTTTGGAAAACCAATCCCCCAAAAGAGAGTTTAGTACTTCAAGACCTGAAGAGGCAAGGGAGGGAATGGTCACCAAAAAGTAGAGAATGTGGCTATATAGACAGACCACCTAATGAGACCTGTGGAGCAATGTAGTCAATCAGTGCTGTCCTAGCAGGGAGAAAGCTAGAGAATAAATATTTAGACCTCACTTTACTCCTGTATTTCATTTTCTTGTGGGAGTCTCATTGGCCAAATCCAATTAGAAGTCAGAGAGCAAGGGAGCTCAAAGGTGCAGACTCAAAACATCAGCTTCCCAAGGTGCAGAGAAGAACAGGAAAGAGAAGAGCGTGTCTCTGGACAGGAAATGGAAGATAACAACACGAAACCAACATAAGAGCAAAGACCTCCCTCAGTCTTCAGGTGGTGGACCAGACAGCTCCAAAAATGATAATCAGTTTAGTTAGTCTTCCTTTATCAGTCTTGGGAAAGAAGGGAAGTGAGAGAGGGGTATTGTTGGGATAAATTATCCCAATATTTACTGATACCTTCAAAGGCAGGGAAGAGAGACGAAGATAATGTAAGGTGATAGTTCCTTCTCCTAAACAGACATCTGAAAGAGGTGCAATCAATGGAATGGTATGTATGCATGTGTGTGTGTGTGTGTGAGAGAGAGAGAGAGAGAGAGAGAGAGAAAGAGAGAAAGCTTTCAGCAGAGTATATGAAAATAATGTAGTTTCCTGTCTATCTAATATTTGTCTACATTTGCTAATACTGTATTGGTGTACTTCCCCATGGCAATCCTCTCCAGGCTCCTTCTTTTTTTTTTTTTTTTTTAAAGATTTTATTTATTTATTTGACAGACAGAGATCACAAGTAGGCAGAGAGGCAGACAGAGAGAGAGGGGGAAGCAGGCTCCCCGCCGAGCAGAGAGCCCGATGCGGGGCTCGATCCCAGGACCCTGGGATCATGACCTGAGCCGAAGGCAGAGGCTTAACCCACTGAGCCACCCAGGTGCCCCTCCAGGCTCCTTCTGCTGGGTGTGTTGTGGGCTTAGATTTGAGCTCAAGACTTAATGCCAAGTCTCTTTGGGGCAGCATTTCTGAGACACATGCTTTCCCTCTGTGCTCTTCTGTTCTACACAGAGCTGTAGAGAGTCAGAGGAAGAAAAGATTTGGTGGAGGTTAGACGAGCATGAAGACCAGGAGCAGAGAAGTGGCCAAGCTGAAGGAACAGTTGCTTGTTTTGCACTCCTTGGTGGTTTGATTACTGCACCTAAAATACAGCTACTTATCATGGCAAGTCTGCCACTTTAGGAAGATCTCAGAACCACTTTGCCATGTAATTTTTCTTTTATTTTTAAAACCCAAGTGTATATAGAAGATAATATAATCTATCATTTTCTGATTTATTTACATTTAAATACTTCGAGATGTTGATTTCTAAGAACCACTTCATGTTTAAGAATGCAGTTGAGATTTCTTTTGCCAGGTTTTCTCTTAGTAAAAGCATTTTTTGGCCTCCTAAGTATATTCAGGAAACAAGGGGTCAATGTATTTAGCTTTGAACCTCAAAGTCTCTGAAAAGTGAATGATACACACATGTGGCAAACCACACTGTAACAACTCATTTAATAAATACAGTGTGAAATACTCACAGTGGAATTCTTTTTTTTTAAACAGATTTATGTTTATTATTGTAGATTTTTTTTCCAATTTATTTATTTTCAGAAAAACAGTATTCATTATTTTTTCACCCCACCCAGTGCTCCATGCAAGCCGTGCCCTCTATAATACCCACCACCTGGTACCCCAACCTCCCACCCCCCCGCCACTTCAAACCCCTCAGATTGTTTTTCAGAGTCCATAGTCTCTCATGGCTCACCTCCCCTTCCAATTTACCCAAAAGCACATACCCTCCCCATTGTCCATACCCCTACCCCCCTTCTCCCAACCCCCCTCCCCCCAGCAACCCACAGTTTGTTTTGTGAGATTAAGAGTCACTTATGGTTTTCACAGTGGAATTCTTATATTCTAACTTTTTCCTTTGCGTTTACTCTGGTTTTAGTACTTCAGTGTTGTATAGACTATGTGATGTCTTCCTCAAACAATGCTTTTCAGAACACCTGTTCCAGAGCCACCTGAGTCCTGGTAAAAAAGCACATACCTGGGCCCCCCACTGTCCCAGCCCTACCTCTCCAGAATTGCTGAATGATGGGTCTTAAAATATTCACTTGAACAAATTCATAACTCCTCACACCTTAAGCACTATAAGACCAGAATGAGAAAATTTTGCCCTTGTGTTTGAAGGATAATATCTTTCTTATAGTATTTTCCCCAAGATACTCTATGCCAGGGATTGCCTTACCAAATAAAGGGGGGTAAAATACCACAGGTTGAAAAAAAAAAGTAAACTGAGATTCATGAGGACTGGTTGTAATTCTAGTTTTGTCAGCTGTAACCTGGAGCACACCACCTAACCGTTCTAGGATTCATTTTTGTCACCTCCAAAAATAAAGGACTTGGGGCAAGATGTCTTTGTCACTTCCAACATTGATAGTCCCTGGTCTTTACATTCTAAATTAAAATTCTGTGGTATGTGCTTTTATAAATTATTAATTCACCCACAGAAGAGCTTGGATACATCCAATTTTCCTAGGGAATTGGTCTTTCCTCTGAGAAATATTAATTCTGTCCAGATTTTTTTTCAGTTGCTCATTTCTTATTTCAATTCCCAATATTTCAAGGATGATCATTATTCTATGGAAAGATTCTGGAAACTTACAAGGGGATTACTGAAGAAATAAGCCATTTACATTTTTGTCTTGCATTTAGTTTGGTGGTAGCAAATTCATGTACAGAGGCTGCTTCTGGGAAAAGCAGCTGCCATGTTTCTTTAGTTCAGCATCTGGCCAAAAATGTTTCTCAAAACACTAGTCCCACAAAATGTTCTCAGATAAAAGGTTTAAAATGGAAAAATGGATATTTTTAATAAATAAGAATGTGAAATTTTGCAGAACATCCTCTGAGAGAGTCCCAATATCCGCTAACATATTAAAAGTTTAGAGAAAACTTGCAGTAAATATACACAAATATTTTTAAAACATTTTTTTTACATAGGTGCTTATCCTATACTTTTTATTTGATCATGGATTTCTTAAATGAGTAATATTCTGGGGAACTGGGGTTTCATGGAATACCTTTTGGAAAATGTGGTCTTGGTAAAATCCATAAATCTAAATGATATTTTTTTTGCTCTGAAAATTGTTGATGATGATGGGAAACCTATTATGCTCTGCTGGAAAGATAATATCCATAAGAGTGAGTAGGCCTCTACATTTAGTAAATGTGGCTTTCATTTTGATACATGGTCAACATTAGCATTCTGCTGCCACAAGAGAATTACTCTACTGTTAAAATATTATTGCAGGCTATTTATCTCCTGCTTCATTTACATGAATAAATGAGCAAACAGAGGCATTTTGAAAAAAACAAACATCGAAGACAAAAGAAACTACATTAGTCAATACAGCAAAATACTTTGATCTGATAATCATCTGTTTTAGTCTTTATGATTCTTGAATGCTGAATGACCAATGCACATTTGAACAAGTGACTTTTAACCTTGTGGCGGGGGGGGGCAGTGGGAGGTTGGGGTACCAGGTGGTGGGTATTATAGAGGGCATGGATTGCATGGAGCACTGGGTGTGGTGAAAAAATAATGAATACTGTTTTTCTGAAAATAAATAAATTAATTTAATTTTAAAAAATAATAACAACCTTGAACTAAAGACATTTCTTCAGCAGGCTATGACAAAGTTTTATGCCTGTATGAGGGATTTCCTTTTGGATTGCCATCTTCTCTTTCAGGCATTTTTCCAAGATGGATAAATCTTATGGTTATATAATTTCCATCCAACTGTTTATTTAGAATTTTTTCCCATCACCTCCTTGAAATGAAATTTTTCAAATTTGAATCCATACTAAAAAAACCTCACATTTAAAAAATTGAAATTATGTAAGATTTATCTTAAATAACTTGTGTAGATTTACAATCAAGGTCTTTATTTTTTAGCAGTAAAATATATTCTATATTAGTCTTCTCAAAATTAATCATGTTTCATACTTACATATGTGAATTCCCAGGAAAAACTACTGAAAATTGTTTTCAATAAAGATGATGCGAGGGGCGCCTGGGTGGCTCAGTGGGTTAATCCTCTGCCTTCGGCTCAGGTCATGATCTCAGGGTCCTGGGATCGAGCCCCACATCGGGCTCTCTGCTCGGCGGGGGGCCTGCTTCCTCCTCTCTGCCTGTGTCTCTGCCTACTTGTGATCCCTGTCTGTCAAATAAATAAATAAAATCTTTAAAAAAAAAAAAAGATGATGCGAAAGAAATGTCTTTGAAATAATCACTAAATGTCTTGAAAAATTATATATATTTATATATTATATATAAAGGTATATATATTTATATATATTTATTTTAAATATATATTTTTATATATTGCATATATTACATATATTATATATGTATATATATAATATACATATATACAATATATACACATATATCTTTATTACTAGTTCTTCCCCCATGCTTTCTCTGAGAGTTTGTCAAATGCCCAAGTATGACTGTTTTCTTCTTGTTTCTTACTCCAAGACCTTAGGAGGATATAGAGAAAAAAGTAGGGGTTGGGAAGTATTAAAGCTGCCTTAGATTTAACCAATGGCTCCTGATCCATGTCATTTATTTCATACAGTAGATGAAGATACATTGATGATGGAGCCACTACACATTCTGTATGAGATTAGTACTTCATTTGAAACACTGCTTCAATGTATCCACAGTGAGGGCACTGGCATTGCTGACATTCCACTGTACAACCCACAGATAATGCCATACCAATTTTTAAGCTTTTCTGGTGAGTGAGGGTTGGCAGTCTTAGATATACAACACCTTGGAGACTAACTGAGTGAAGATTCATGAAGTTCTTCAGCCTACACAGTTTGCTTACTCTTAAATTTGGTTTCATATAGCCTGGGTGCCTGACTCAGATTCCTTGATTCCTTATTATCATTTGCTCCTGATGTCACTGCTGCTTCTCCATTTCCAGGAGGCAGACAGTTGCATTAGATATTATGAGACTGAGGAGAAGGTTTTGGTGAATCCTTAGTTACAGAAGTCAGGAAATATGAAGAAGAAGATAACATTTTCTCCAGTATTCTGAGATTTGCTTTCAAAATGAAGTATATAGTATCTTCCCCAAATAAAAAAATTTAAGAAGAGATCATGTCTCTTTGAAAGGAAATGTCACATAGGCCCAATGCCATTTCTTAGGAAAACTGGCACCAAAATGTCCATTTTTTTTTTCAGGAGGATTTTTGATAGATAAAATGCCACTCTGCTTCTTTTAAAATTTGAGATCATAGCTTGTTAGCAACAAAGCTGCTATACTATTCAGTATTTATTTTCTCTGGAATATTCCTATTTTGTTATCTAGAGTTAGTGACCACTCTGTGACCAGCGGCATACTCAACCTAATCCGTACCAAATTAATCCTATATTAGCAGGCCTATTTTTTCCAGCTCTCCAAAGATAGGAGGAATTACCCAAGTTTGGAATACATGTTCCTTTTATTTCCCCCCAAGTACCACCTACATTTCTAACATTCACATTTGTTTATTAGGCACATATGCCTCATTTAAGCTCATCCTTTATTCAAATCTTCTGAACAGATATTCCCACTTAAAACCCAACAGGTGGCTTCCTGTTCCATAGATCTCCTGATGCCAACCAAGTTTAAAAATGCTGGGCTTTCAGGAAAGTGTATGAATTTGTGACTTGGGGCAAATATCCTAAAGCCCATTTTAAAAAGGATTTCCTCAGCAAGAGAACACAGTTATTGCAAGGAAAAAAATTCCACATTTCTACTTGTGAGACAGACTCAGCGAACAGCATAATTACACGCACATTTTTTATTTCCTGCCTACTTTTGCAACCGGGTTTGCATAGGGCCCCTGGGTGAAGCATCTTCCATAGCACCCACTCACCCCAACTGAGTTCATTTAAGAGGTGTCAATGTACAGTTAACAGCAAAACAGCTTGGGTGAAGGAATCTTTGAGGAGCTTGGCAGAAGTGGATTGACACGTGAAGTTTCCATGATTGAGTTATGATTCCTCCACCATGGGACCTTTCTCATTCCTCTATACATTAAAAGAACATCATTATATAAGAATCTGGACCCAGGTGCTAACACTATGGGCCATAATAAACTGTGTATATGTAAAGTCTCAAATGAGTGGGTATCCCTCAGTGTCTAACTTTTTGTATAAATGTCAGAATAAATTATCTGCTTCAGCGAGAGCAACACAGTTGAGGGCACTAACAAAAAGTGCCCATCAGTGACATCGTGAAATATACCATATAAATTGCAAAATGACACCTTTGAAAAAAGTTATTTACTGCTGAGTAAAAGTTATTTACTGCTGTGGCAGGTGCAAAGAAGGCAAAGAAATAGAGAATGGATAATAAATAGATTCTAAAGGCAAGCTAAGATCAGAAATAAACTCCTATACTTTTTTTAGAAAATTCATAGTGCAGCTGCTCTGGGGTGCCTGATTGGCTATATCTTTATCTGAATGCACAGGAAAAGCAAGCTGAGCTGTCATCCAAGAGAGTGCAGAGCTCAAAATACTAGTATCCTCTATGTTCCAGGCCTCTCACGACTCTTGAAATTCTCCTGGGACTTATCACGTCCTTATACACCTGCACATGGCTTATAAAGATCTTCATGGTTAGATTTTTGACTACAACTATCTGAGGTTAGATTTCTGAGAAGCAGGGCTTCTGTGCAAGTAATTTATTAAGGATAAGTGAGCAAAAGAGACAGATAAGAGAGTGATAAAGTCAGAAAAGAATGGGGGAACCCCATATGGATGTGATCTCAGGCAAAGTCCAACAGAAGGTGGGGTCAACCTGATCCCCAGAGTTTCCGGGGAAACTCTTCAGTATAAGCTGCATCCCGGGGTTTTCCTGACCGAAGGCACAAGACCTGGCTTTTCATATTCCCCTCTGTCAGTTACTGAGTAAAGACTGCCCTCAGGGTGCATGCAGGTGGGTGGGGAGAGTAAATTTCCCAAATGCTTCTATCTCTTTTCATGTGGGCAAAGTGACCCCCGGTAGCCCTAGGACAGTCCTCTATGAAAGGCCACATGTTCTGGCTACTGGAAGCAAAAGCACACTGAGGTAAGAGGCACAAAATGATAAATGGAATCAAAGGAATCTGGGTGGAGAATCAATATTGTCCATGTCAACATGACCATTCCACATTTCCAGCCATGCCCTCCCACTCTGTTCCAGCCTCAGTGCTGTTGCTTGTTCCTCCAACCTTTTATCTGTGGTGCTCTGGACTTTCATTTACCTTCTCTGTGCCTGCCTTTCCAGCAGCCTAATGCCCACGCATCCTACAACCTCAGCATCCACACCATTTCTTCTAGAAAGCCTCTTTTCAACTACCTAACTCCAACCTGTCCTTCATGCTCAGTCTATAATCTTTATTGTGATTGGCGGCCTCCCAGTCTCTTTCCCTCCTAGACTGGTTCAAGGAGGCCAGAGATTGGGCTTATCTCATTCTCCACTGTACCTGCAATATCTGATAGTAGGTCAGACCAATAAACATTTATCAAATGAAGAGAAAAACTTATAATACCAATCTTTATTCATAGAATCTGTAATAAAACAAAGTTGGGTGTGAACCATTGAACTAAAATAATAAACTATTATCTGGTAAGAGTTGTGATTTTTTAAATGCATGAAGTTTTCCCCCATACATTATCTCATCTGACTCCTTATGCATTTCTCAGAATGGAAGATGGCTGGAATTTTGTTTACCATTTTTCTTATTTAGGGGGAAGGACAAAGTTATTTTGCTGCCAGACATGACATAGATCAACACTACCTTTCCAGATAGATAAAACCTAAGATGGAGTAGAATGTAGGTCATCACTTAAAGAATGAAGATAAAGACACTCAATCTGTAATATTCTGTTGAATGTATTTTTAAAGATTTATTATTTATTTGATGGGGGGAGGACAGAAAGAGAGAGAGAAAGTGCGCTCAGATTGAATTTATTTTTAACGTAACTGCCCCCCTTTCTATTTCAGGGTAAGTCTAATTTATCTTTGAAGACTCAGGTTTTTATGCATTTCCTGTCTTTACAGGAGCTTAATAAATGTTTAATGTTGAGTTAGTGGATTCACTCACATATAGATACATATCAAGCATTCTTTGTGCATTTGTCACTGTGCTAGGCACCGAACAGAGGAGAATTAAAAGGAGAATTTTTAATTTACCAGCATCTAGCCTCCAACCTTTCTATTTCACCACTATTCCAGGGTCAATATCCCATGTATAAAAAGCTTTATTTTCCATGCCCAGTTCTGAACAGGAATGTATGGTGGCATCAAACATACCCAAATAAGATCCACTGGCCTGAGACAACTTTCTACTCAATGTCTGCAGTGTTTAGTAAATAAAATCAATGTACCCAAATGATACTCATTGTGAACATTGGACACACCTGAATTACCAGTAAGTTCCAATTGGTAAAGTACTATCAGATTCCCTTCAGGGTTATAGCCCATAACTCCTTCCAACCATTGAGTTTGTTGTTGGTTTTCCTCTAAAATTCTCTTTTGAGCCTCATCTTCCAGCTTCATCAAAAATCTAAGAAAGGCTTTTAAGGCATAGGATTCTCCCAGATTATGAGGCAATGGACAAAAAAATTTTCACAAAGCCTAGGAAGCCCAACTAAAGGCACCTACTACTAATGATAATCTTCATATTTCTTTGGAGAGTCCTTTATATGTGAGAGGTCAGTCTACAGAGGAGAAAAAAAAGTAGCTCTAGGCTTCCTAAAAGAGGTGATGTTTGAATTAGGTATTGAAAGATGAGTAGATATTCAATGAATTAAAAAGCAAATTTCAGATAGGGAGCTCTCGATGTCCAGAAAGAAAATGGCTAGAATGGGGGATAGCAAAAGATGAGTATACCTAGAGGAAGTAAAAAGGGGGGCGGTTCATAGAAGATGGGGTTAGAGAATGAAGTTAGGGCCAGAGTATTAAGGAGAATATTACAGCATTTAAGTCCAACCATAGGTAACAGGAAGGCTACAAGGTTTTTAAACAGAGAAGGTACATAATTAAATGTGGTTTCTAAGAAGATAACTCAAGATACATTTCAAATGATATACTAGAAAAAGGGGAAACTAAGGTCCCATGACAATCACCCACAAGAGAGAAACAGTGAAGGTTTAGGCTTAGGCAGTGACAATGGGATTAGAAAGCAGAAACCAGATTAACAAAATAAATTTAAAGCCAATTTTGCATTAGAAAAAATATAGAGGGTACAAGAGAGAGCACAGTGTTTGACTCAAGTTTCCAGGTTAGGCAGCTGATCAGATCGTGATTTTGTTTACCCAAAGAGGAGATATAAAGGAAAGAAGATGCTGAGGGACGAAGATCATAAGAGTTCAGCTTTGGGCATGTTTTTGAGAGGACTGTTACAAATCCACACAGAGCTATCTAACCTGTAGTTAAAAATGTTAATTTGAAGCCAAGAAGAGATGCTGGGCTAGAAATGTAAGAATGAGAGTCATGAGAATGTAATAGAATCAACTAAGATCGCTCAGTGCCAAAGTGCAGAAAGAATAGAGAAGAGTAATAGGATGAAACTTGCATGCATACGGACATTGAGGGAGTGGGGGAAGAGAAGGACTCAATAAGGAGTACTGAGAAGCAGTCATCAGAAAGTCTGGAAAAGAACCAGGGAAAGGCGTAGTCACTAAGGTTAAAGGAAGAGAGAGTTTTGTGAATTAGGAAATCAACCATGCCAAGTGCAGCAGGAATGTTGTATAGAAAGAGGTGAGGAAATAGACCATTGGATTTTGTCACTGGGACATTTTTTTACCTTAGCAAGGGCAAAATTTCTCTAGAATAGGGAGACAAAAGCTTAGACTGTATCTGGTTGTTGAGTGAATGAGATTTCAGAAAGTGGAGAAAAGAGTATGTAGACTTTTCATTTAAAAGACCTTAATGCCGGGCACCTGGGTGGCAGGTGAGCCTGCTTCCTCCTCTTTCTCTCTGCCTGCCTCTCTGCCTACTTGTGATCTCTCTCTGTCAAATAAATAAATAAAATCTTTAAAAAAAAAAAAAGACCTTAATGCCGCGATTAAGCCTCTGCCTTCAGCTCAGGTCATGATCCCAGGGTCCCCCATGAGCCCCGCATCAGCTCTCTGCTCAGCAGGAAGCCTGCTTCTCCCTCTCTCTCTGCCTGCCTGCCTCTCTGCCTACTGGTGATCTCTGTCTGTCAAATAATTATAAATAAAATCTTAAAAAAAAAAAAGTCTAATGCCAGGAGGAAAAGGGAGATCAGATATTGTCTTACAGAGTTTGAGAGAAGGGACGATTTTGTTTTATCCTGTTTTTTATATTAAGATGAGAAGAATGCCATTTGTGAAATAAGAGAAAGGTGGATTGACAGTGCGAGAAATATAGACGATAGTTGATGAAGCAGCGTTCTGGAAAGGACAGAAGGGAGCAATGTCATGAGGACAGATGGAGCGATTACTCATGCACTCAAGGAGAAATAGCACTTCCTTACTTCAATAGTAAGTTTTACAGGTGGAGAGGAAGGAAGTCAGGGTTGGTTCATATCTAATGGCTTCTATTTTCTTGGGCTCCATCATCTCCCACAGAGGAGTCACTGCCCCTAGCATGGGCTGGCCCTGTGTATAATCACCATTAAGCTGGAAAAGAGCAGCAGATACTTGGTTTTGTCTTCTTCTTTTTAGAGATAGAGAGAGAATGGAACATAGGGGCAGAGAATCTGAAGACACAGGGTTTGATCTCACAACCCTAAGATCATGACCTGAGCTGAAATCAAGAGTCAGATGCTTAAGTGACTTAGCCACCCAAGCATCCCATGATGATTTGTCTTGATGGTCCTCTTTACTATCAGGAAAGTCCACCTAGACATTCAGAAAGATTTTTAAAATTTAAATGCATCATAAAAACAGTGTTTTCTACTAAAAATATACTTATCAATAGGCTTACTGGGTAGAGAGATTTAAAAAAAAAACATTTTAAATCTAAGACCCCGAAGATGAAGCCCGAAGGGATTATTTGTCCCTGAGAAAAAAAGATGAGGGAAGTAAAGGTGCTCAGTGTCTAAGATACCCATCATTTGCCTTCTTGGCCAACCCTTTATTCCTTGCTGCATCTATCCATATATTTCACACCATTTTTCATTGTAGGGGCCCAGAAAGAGTTAATAATAATAATATTAATTTACATTATTTGAGTCCTTACCATGTGTCAAGCATTCTTCTAAACACTTTGCATATTCGTTCACTGAATCCTTCTAATACCTTATACATTTTATTATTATTCTTATTTTACAGAGGAGGAAACTGAGAAAAGAGAACACAGTGGTCTTTCATAGTCCTATGAGTCCACCCTTTTACCACTAAGACAGTAAAGGCCTAGAAGTGTTGTTGTACACCAAGTTCATGAGTCAGACCTGCATCCATTTCTTTTTTTTTTAAAGATTTTATTTATTTATTTGACAGACAGAGATCACAAGTAGGCAGGCAGGCAGGCAGAGAGAGAGGGAGAAGTAGGCTCCCTGCTGAGGAGAGAGCCCGATGTGGGGTTCGATCCCAGGACCCTGAGATCATGACCTGAGCTGAAGGCAGAGGCCTTACCCCCCTGGGCCATCCAGGCGCCCCCTGCATCCATTTCTTAATTACACAGCCACGCTGGGGGCTGTGAGTCTGGAGGCTTGCAGGAGGCTTTGAAGCATTTTCCTCAGAATCTGTTTATTATTCAACTTTATATCTTCCAATTCGAGCACATTATTAATCCTTCATAAATATTTGATGAATGATTAAATGAATGAGCAAAGCTGATTTTCCAATCACCCAAAGGCTTTCTGCTTGGAATATACTGGAACTAGCTTATGGATCATGGGGGTGGGGAGACAGCTAGTGGCTGAGGAAAGAAGAGATACAGTGACTGGTTCTTCACAGGTTACACATTCTGTGATTTTTGTCTCTGACTAATGGCATTTTGTAGTCATTTTTTACATCTTCTTTCAGTACAAATTCGTGATGTATTTAAATATATCCCAGAAAAATGCTGACGATGACATACCAAAAGCATCTGGCATTTTCTCTAGTCTGATAGCCTCCTTCCTAGTGCAGTTTACTATCTGGGCTCCAGGAACGTTTTCCTTTAATAATCTCAATCATTTGGACACAGTGGGAACAAATGCTAAGTCTGGGACCTGAAGTCTGCCATTCGATTCCCTTTATGATAACTTCCAACATACATGAAGAGCCCAAGCTTGCAAAGATAACAGGGGAGGGAAGATTTATGTGCTGCTTCCTGGAATAGTGTTCTTTAAGAACAAAGGACACCATTCTCTGAAACAACATATGTGGTCTTTTCTTAAGCAGAAGAAGCAGGGGCTGCTTACATACAAAGTCAAGTTTACTTTGTAGCAAGGTAAAAATTAATCACAAAGTATTTGGAAGAAAGACTTAGGATGGGCCTAACTTCTAGGTTCTTTGGAAACTTATTGAAAGCAGTAACAGGACAGTCACTCTCCTTTCAAAATGGGCCATCTTGATGAACAAATGAAATAAGACACATAAAGCAAGTCTGGGCAACACAAGTCAATTCTTTGCTATATAAACATGCAGCTGTGTATGGAATTATGTCATGGACACTAGGAGTTCTGAGTAAGGGAGTTGATGATGGCTGAAGTGTAAGGAAGAGGTAGAACTTTAACTACAGGTGGGGTTTACAGTGATAAGTCCCTCATGATGTGTCAGGCCACATGTTCAGTGTGTTGTGTGCAGGATCTCATTTATTCCCTACCAAATTGACAAATACGAAGTCACCAATTCCCTATTGGATCTGGATCCAGAAGCTGATGGTCAGGATCCTTCCAGCGGGCGCAGCTGGGAGAGGCCGGGCAGCCGGTCAGATTTAGGCTCTCTCGTGCTGGAGCCCGCATCCTTACCCACTGCACTGTTCCTAACGGTAGCCAAGGCAGACTACCAGTGTCTGTGTCTGCAGATGAACAGTGCATCTGACCTGAAGGGAACTTTTGAGGAGGAATGCACGAACTCAGGGTAATCCCCAGAGAGAAGACTCTTATAGTGAGATTCTTGCCTTTTCACTTGAGGGACTTTCTACCTCCATTACCTGAGAGTTTAGGAATGGGGCCATTTCTCATCAAAGGATTCTTTTGTACAATACTGCTCTATTGTGTTTGGCACAACACACAAAATTAGAACCTATTAGAAGCTTCAACAAATCTTGTCTCTAGAGTGAAAGATTAGGAGTACAAACCCTACTCTATTTCTTTAGCAAAGCATCAAGACTCTCATGTCTTCGAATTATAACCCTGCCAAGGTCCCAAAAGTGATGTTCCTGCTTTTTGTCATGAGCTCACAGGAAGTGATGATGTCTCATGGGAGAATAACACCCTCCACTTTGAGTCCACTTTAAGCGGGAACTCAACTGTGGTAAATGAGAGGAGGCCACTTAGTTTCTTCATTCTTAGAGGGACAGCTGTCCTCAGCTTGGGGTCAGAGATCCTATCACAGTGAGAAGGAGGTGGAAATACAGGATATTTCCAGACGTGGGACAGTTTCTCCACAACTTTAAAAAATCTCAAACAATGCAAAATTTGGAGGTCTTTCAATTTTAAGGAGATAATAAAAAGAGCAATAATGCAGGTCCAACCTTCGATTGCTGATTACGCTTTGGCTAATAATACGTATTTTTTATGAAATAGAGCCATATATTTCCCGTCCTCTGTATATAAAGACATACATCAACTTTTCTACAAAAAAATCCTTCTTCTTTCCCTTTCTCCTGTCACATGCGTGATTCACTGCCTCTGCTATATTCCCTTAAAATGTTAGTCTTATTATCACATTATATTATAGTTAGTCTAATTTATGTCTTTTTGCCATGACAGACTGTGAGTTTATTGAATGCAAAGATTGAGTACATTTTGGTATTCCCCGGTGCCTTATAGGTACCACTGTAAGCACCCAGACCATATCCTAAATTCCTTATCACTTCAATGCACCATCTGACTTCCAAATGCCAACACTTGCATTTCTTTGCTTAAGGGCTTCTTCTGACCTAAGCCACTTTGCCACCCCTGTGGCAGACCAGACGTGAAGATGAATTAATGCCCCCTGAGAATACTTTCATTCAATGACGGATGAGAGTTGACGTAAGATACCCCAGCTTCTTCCTCCCCTGGGTAGCATAGTTCAGAAAACTGTGCCTGCCAGTGTTGCTCGTGGGATAAAGCTTCATTTTTCCTCAAAGAATAATGGACTTGCTAAACAACCTTTCCTTAGCTTCCTTCCCTACCCTGTCTCTCTTCCCTACTTCCCAAATGGTGTATCATTCACCTCTTTAATAAACTACTTTCAACCGAGTTCTTGACTTCAGGGTAATCCAAACTAAGTAAACACCCAATATAAGAAGTCTGATAAATGGCCTTCTAATTAAACTGAATTACAAAAAAAACATAGTGTAGCACGAGGTAAGAGACCCGGAAGCACTATACTACATAAGTGCTAGGGGCCTATTAGTCAAATGTGAGCACACGTAAACACCACAAACATCATGATTTCAGGGTTTCCTTCTGCAGTAGTGAAGCGGCTGGCCTAGTTGTTAGTAGAGAGGAGTGCATGTCAGGAATTCTGGCTTCTATTTTTAGATTCCTTGCTGACATAGAAAACCTCTGTTTCCTAACAGTACAATGGTGACCTTCCTACCCTCAGAGAAATGGTGCAGAATGCCTAATGAGAAAACAGTCCCTTATTTGTGGAAGCCACAGAGGAGCAGTGGAGGGAAATGAGAACTTAGGTACTATATATTGGCAGACATGGTGCTCTAAGATCTCTTTTGGCAGCAAAACAGCAAGAGCTGGGCTGCCCAGCAGTGCAGTGGCCTTGAACAGAATTTAGGTCTCTACGCTTCCAAAGCCTGGTTCTGAGTCTAACGCTTCTAAAGGGTAATCATTTTTTTTTCTTCCAAAAAAAAAAAAAAACCTTTGCATTAACAGATAATTTTTTTATAAATTTAAGTCACAACTCTCATGCAGATACAAAATGAATACATGTTAAAGATTTTATTTAACTCATTAATCAATGAGGGAACCAGAGAGATGGCATAGCCAGTTCAAAAGAAAATCCAAAGAACAGACACATTTATAGATCAAGAATATTGAAATGAATGTGCCAAAGGAGGCAAAACTAGTCTCTTTCCACAGTGGGGGAGGGCAGTCACTGGAACTTCTACAGGACAGAACAGGACAGAATTTACACATCTCTAAGCAAAAGATACATTGCTATTAGTTATAAAATTTATGGAATTGTAAAATAGGTCCCATAGAATCAGAATCAGATAACATGGGAGGGTGTACTATTGACAATGCATAGTTTCCATTGAAACACATTTCCCCCCCTACATTCATGATTCTCCAACAAAGAGGAGATTTTATATATATATATATTTTTTTTCTAGAGCCTATTTATACTGTTAAAATCCAGGACTTTTTCTCTTTTCTCAACACTGTGGGTAGGGATGAGCATATAAAATGTAGGGCAGAGATATGGTGCTTGAGGAAAGTACATCTGGTTGTTAAATAAAGGAAAAAAATCTCAAGGTTTAAGACGAATCCTTTCTTGATAGGGGAAGGAGATGGTAGGAAAAGAGTTATCAGTGGCATTTCATACACACAATCACATTCAGTTCCTCCAATGGACCTGAGAGTTCAGTGAAGATATTTCTTTCGTAGATGAGGAGCCCAGAGTGATTCAACAGCTTACAGAGGGTCCCACAAATAGTACATAGCAGAGCCAGGATTTAAATCCAGTTCTTCTAGCTCTGGAGCTTATGATCCGCTCCCCCGCCAACTGTTATTTCATGCTGCACTGGTGAGAGAGAACGTTAGGAGGGAGTAAAACAGTCAAGCAGTTTCCCTACCCCCACCTCAAACAAGGCAGTTCAGTAGTAGTTCCGGAGGGCCATGTTGTAATGCTACTCATGGGTGACTGTCATGTCGTAATTTTCTCATTCTGCTGAGTGCTCTGGGAGGACAGCAAACAGAATTCACCTTTGATTTCGCAAGAGTGAGATGAGACAATTGATTTAAATGAACAACCATTTGAATGAACTACTTTTTGAAGCTGAAGGGATGGAGGCCAATTGATTTAGGTGTTAAAATGCCATATATTGAAAGTTGCTCTGAAATGACATGGAAATGCATGGATTTCTTGGAATGTCACTGGCATTTCCTATACAAAAATGCTTATATTTTGATAAGTAATATTCATTGAGCATTTACTGAATGTCTACTATGTGCATAGTCCTATACTAAATGCTTTGGAAAACATTACAGTGAATCAGATCTGAACCATAACCCTTCTAGAGTATATTCGAAATGATTAGACACAAATGAAAACTTGACCATAATACAACATGATAAGAGTTGTGGGGATATGGAAAGATGATATTCAAGTGGGGAGAATCATGGAAAAACTCACTGAGTAGGTATCATTTGAACTAGACTTTGAAGCATGACATGATCTGAACATGGAAACACATGTGTGTATGTGGGTAGAGTGCACCTACCCATTCCATTATTATAAACCTAAATTCAGTGCAGTTTCTTCTCCAAAAATTATTAATGCAAAACTAATCCATTTTCAATGTGTCAGGACCTAACAAGTTGTTGAACTTGCTATTCATTTTGCAAAGTAGTAAAGGATCCAATTAACATGAGAGGAAGTTGTCTTTAATTTTATTTTTGTTACTTCCTAAAATCAATGGAAATATCGTTCGGGTTCATGAGAAATTCTCAGGTCTCTTCATTTCAAAACTAATTCCAAATGGCATTTAAAATTGTCTTCTTCTAAGACTAAATAGGTCTTTATTTATTATCGATCCTAATCCCAAGATAGCAAGAATCTCATGTGTTTTTTTTAAGCAATTCTTCTTCTGATGACGTTTTATGATAGCATAAACATACGTAGATTACATTTACAAATTACTCCCAACATGAGGGTCTATATCTAGTCTCTGAGATCTTTTTTTAGAAGATCCTATTTATTTATTTGACAGAGAGAGAGAGATAGCCAGAGAGGGAACACAAGCAGGGGGAGCGGGTGAGGGAGAAGCAGGCTTCCCACTGAGCAGGGAGCCCAACGTGGGGCTGGATCTCAAGACACTGGGATCATGCCCTAAGCAGGAGGCAGATGCTTAACAACTGAGCCACTCAGGCGCCCCTAGTCTCTGAGATCTTTAAAATAGTAAATGAACTTTGTCACTGGCTAAATCTCCCAGAACAAAATCTGTTCACTTTAAGGTCACTGTGATCTTACGATGAACAAAAAAGCAGCAGTTCACTTTTATTAGAAAGAGGCTTAAAAAAATGCCCTATGTGTGATGCTTGGATAGGCACACACTTTTTGTTCCATCTGACATTTCTTGCAGGATGACCCAAGGGCTTTTCAGCAAATTATTTCTGACTTGTCTGTAATGCCTGATTTTCTTATATTTAGTCCCACAACTCACCAACTAACAGTAAATGATAATTAGTAGAAGGCCAAACATATACCCAGCACATAATGGGTACTCAATAAATGTTGATTTAATGAATGACTGAAGACTTACAATATGGTAATGCCCAAAATTCAGTAAATGCCTACAAAGAATCACCAAATTTAATTTCTTAAACCCAAAAAAGGGGTATATGTTTCATGAGAGTTCCGATGAGAAAGTCACAGGACCAAAAATATTTTAATATGACCCTAACATATATTTGGCTAAGCAGAATAACCCGAGGCTCATCTCATTATTATATAACATGTAATCCTTGTTGAAAAACCTTTTCATTCATCCTCCCATTTTTATCTTCTTCTTATAATCCAGTGATTCTCAACCAGGGGTGATTTTTTTTTCTCCCAGGGGACATTTGGCAATGTCTAGACACATTTTTGGTTATTACAATAGGGACCATGAAAGTTGGGGGGGGCTCCTGGCATCTAATGAGTAGAAACCAAGGCTGCTGTTTGACATCCCACAATGCAGAGGACAAGCTCCCACAACACCGAATGATCTGGCTAAAATGCTAATAATCCCAAGGTTGAGAAGCCTTATTTTAATAAAGAAGCTATAAAAGAAAAAAGAAAGAAAAAAAATAAAGAAGCTAGCAGCAATGATCTCAAACCCATAGTGCTATGTGGTTGTCCAAATAAAAAGAATGTTTATGCAAAACTTCTGGAAGAAAGAAATTTTAAAAGGTGTTGGGTCCTGCTAAAAAGTTCCATAGAGCTGAGAGAAAAACAGAGTTTACAGAAAGAAGAGAAAGAAAATTGGATGAAATGGGCATTATTTCAGTCAAGATTAGCACAGAAAATGTTGGGAGATCTAAGTTGTAGTCTCAACATTTCAGTTTATTTTATATTAAAATGGGTTTAATGACACACCTCCTGCATAGGCATATTTTGACAAGCCAGTGAACTGGTAATAATGATACTGATACTACTAGTATTACTATGAATGAACTACAATTTATTGAGCAACTATTATGTGCCTTCCATATATTACTATTAATTTGTAACATCGAGGCAAGCATCATTATTCCCATTCTATAGAAGACATAACAGACTCAGAGAGTTTTTGTACTGTTTAAAGTTCACAGGTGGAAATGAGCAGAGCTAGTGGCAAAAACAAGACAGACCATAGTCACCATAGTTCAAAATTATCTGAGTGTATGACCCAAAGTCCAGGTTTTCTCAGGACATTGCTGATTTATGCCTGGTGTTTCTGCATAATTGTCAATAGCACCCACTTTCTTTCTTAAAAGTAATCACCCTATATGAGATAATGGTCCTTGGCTTATCCCTTGTCTTTAAATCATAGAGAAATCCACAGCATGGAAAAAAAAAATAGAAACTTGCTGACATTCTCAAAGCCCTCTGACATGGATCCGAGCTATTTGGATGGATATCTGTCCTTTCACTCATTCTTGCGTGAGAGCATTTAACAACTGGTAGACATTAGGAGAAGGACTCAGAGAAGCTGCCATTTGGTTCTCTATATTTAAGCTATATTAGGTGCTAATTAATTGCTTTATCAGGTAATTTCATCATTTTATCAACATGGCTGGCCCAAAGCAAATGGTTTGCTGGACTATCTCATAAGCTGTGAGAATCAGTAGGTGGCCAACTTCTTCACTTCCATAAATATTTTGCCCTTTGCACAGACCTGGATGCCAGCAACCAAACTAAATGAAGTAGAACCAGTAAAACCATTTTGACCATGTGTTGAACAGAAGGGCCAATGGTATAAAATTCACTCATGATGAATTATCAAGGAGATTAAAATAATGTAATGGGTTCCTTAGTTTATGTGGTCATTTATAATTACAATAATGACATTTTAAAAAACCTCCTTTCTCTCCCATTAAATACCTGAAATCACCCCTCAAAAAGGGACTACCACCATGAAAAGCCATTCCTGCCCCTTGCAATCCTCCCATCCTCCAAGCCTCTCTCTTTCATGGGCATCAAAGTGCCATGCTACACAGGAAGCCATCATAAGAATCACTGCTTCTCCCTGTTCAAACAGCAAGGCTCTAACCCTTAACTATATATCTTCTTGCTTCCTCTGTGTGCTTTATTTTCCCCTTTTATCTCTTGAGCCAATGGCAAGAATCTTTGTGCTAGACAAAAACTTCTTATTCCAAAGGAAACTTAATTTCTGTATAAATCAAGCACATATATTTAATATTGCATTCCCGTCCAAGGGTCTTACACTAAAGCAACCATGGTACTTAATGACACATTAAATTATTTACTAGTAATAAAACACAAAAGGAAAATGCCATTCTTGCCTATTTGTGACAAGAGGAAAAAAATAATATTTTCATCTTGGAACTCAAAGAATGCCCTCTGCTCTTAAATCTTTCTCCTTAAAATGATGTTGGAAAATAACATTCCTGAGGCAAAACTAATGACTAGTGATTACTTGTTCTGGGGTTACCCAAGATCTCCTATTCTTTCCCAATGCTTATTTTTTAAATCTTTGCTACAGACCTTGTTTAATTTTTTCCAACTTTATTGAGATATAATCAACATATAACATTGTGTAGGTTTAAGGTATACAATGTGTTGATTTATACATGTATATATTACAAAGTGATTACCACTATAGAATTAATATTGCAAGATGATTACCATGTAGTGCTAGCTAACACCTCCATCACATCACATAACTACAATTTCTTTTTCGTGGTGAGAACATTTAAGAGCTACTCACATAGCAGCTTCCAAATATCTAACATAGTATTATTAACTATAGTCACCATGCTGCACATTATATGCCAAGAACTTATTCATCTTATAACTGGAAGTTTGTATCTTTTGCAACATCTCCCCATTTATCTCACCTACGGCCCCATCACTCTACTCTGTTTCTTTGAGTTAGTTTTTGCTTTTTTTTAGTTTCTGCAAATAAGTGATATCATACAATATTTGTCTCTGCTGCTTATTTTTAAATAGAATCCATTGTGAAGCTTTTTAAAAAATAATATTTAGTCTTAACTTAGAAAGCTATGGTCAAAAAAGATATATATATATATATATAAATGAATTTATACTAATATAGTCACTATGAATAATAGATAAAATTTCATTATCATGGTAGAAGTTATAAAAGTTAGTTTCAGGTTTTAAAGATGCAAGATAGTGAACATATTAAATATAATGACTGAGTCAAATATACTAAGTGTTTGTTGTTCACATTATCTGGCCTAGCCCCATTTTTCTTCCATACTGCCTCCCCTAGCTCTTGTAATAACATAGCAGTGTAACTCAAATTCAGTGGTTTTCACCCACAATGGCGTAACTGGCTAAAAGGACATCATTTTTCATCCACCCTTGCTGCCAAAGTAGGTTTTTCTTATGTCCCAAATCACAGTATCAAACTGATTATAGATAATCCTATAGACAGTCCCTGCTCCTCCGTGTTCATGGCCAGTCCTCACTCACAGGTGTGGAAAAACCATAGAATTCCACAACAATTTCTATTGTTCACCAACCTCCTACTCTGAGCCCAGAGCAGAGCCCAGTAAACTTGGCCCATGGGCCAAATCTAATCCACCTGTTCTGTAAAGTTTTGCTGGAACACAGCCACACATATTTGTTTACATACTCTCTATAGCTACTTTCACTACAAAGACAGAATTGAGTAGGTGTGACAGAGACTTTGTGGCTCACAAAGCTTAAAATATCAACTGTCTGCCCCTTTACAAAAAAACTGTTGCCGACACATCATCCAGAGCACTGAGTTTTAAGAGAACTCATCCAGGAATTAATACATTTATCAAATCTGATTACAAGCAGAGTTTTTCACTTGCACCTCTGAGTTATGTCTCTAGACCACAGGATCATTACATAAATTCAGTCTTAGACAACTAACTGAGAAAGATTAAGCTGATCTCTACTGATTCTTTGTTCTTCCTCCATTACCTCTCCATCCCAGGCACTTACCCTGCAGCCCCCAATAAAACATCCCCTCATTGGCAGGAGCATAGAGTTTTATTATAACCCTATGATTGCTTTTAGTCATAGTTTTATTATTATCATAACAATAAATAATATTGTTCAACAAGAATTTGTTAACTGAATTAATAAAATAAAAATGTCGATCAGCATTTTCCAAACTATGTTGCACACAATGCTTGCCATCTTTGAAATGTGCTTCATTAAAAGGATGATCTATTTAAAAAACAAAAAAATCTCCTGTGGTCAAATAAATCAGGAGAACAACAATACACCCTATGTTCTCCTTCAGGAGCACCATAATTCACAAGAACATATTAAAGTTTTGGGGAGGAGGAGGTTGATGTTAACAGAATGGCAGGGTAGGCAGCTCCAAGCTCTTGTTCCCTCAAAGAAATATCAAAAAGTAAATAGAAACTGTTAGAACTAACTTTGTCAGAGTTAACTCTAGAAAACAGTCAAAAGTTTGCTGTAACCAAGGCACTGCTGAATTAGGAAAAAGCCAACTTCCAATGGTAGGAAAGTTTTGTGGTGTTTTTTTCACTCACTCTTGCCTCATTCCCTCCCCAACAGTGGTTTGGGTTTTGGATTAGTGGCAACCCGCATTCTCAGTGTGGAACACTGGTCCTTGGTTCTGGAGGGGGCAGAATAAAAAATATTCACAAATTATTTTGTCTGCCTATTCTAACCAATGTGTGCTACCAGAAGGACTAATGCAAGGTACTTGTATTAGTTTGCTAGGGCTGTCACAACAAAGTATCACAGACTGGGTGGCTAAAACAACAGAAATTTACTTTCTCTCAGTTCTGGAGGCTGTAAGTCTAAGAGCCAGGTGTCAGCAGGATTGGTGTCTCCTGAGGTCTATATCCCTGGCTTCCTAATAGCCACCTTCTCACTCTGTCCTCACATGGTCTTTCCTCTGTTCACACACATCCCTAGCATCTCTTTTCTCCTCTTTTCATAAGGACACCATTTGTATCAGATTAGGGTCTACCCTGATGACCTCATTCAACCTTAATTACCTCTTTGAAGATCTTCTTTCCAAATACAGTTACATTCTTTTTTTTTTAAAATTAAATTTATTTATTTTCAGCATAACAGTATTCATTATTTTTTCACCACACCCAGTGCTCCATGAAATCCGTGCCCTCTATAATACCCACCACCTGGTACCCCAACCTCCCACCCCCCCGCCACTTCAAACCATTCTGAGGTACTGGGGTTAGTATTTCAACATATGAATGTTGGGGGGTGCAACACAATTCAACCCAAAATAGTGCTTATCTCTGTTCCACCTAACTTGGAACTAAGGATGGAAAAACAGCTGCAGAAAACACTAAAAACTTTCAGATACCTGGGGAAAAAGATTACAGTAGAAATATACAATAGGCCATCTAAGGCCTGAGAGCCAAAGCTGAGGAAATTTTCTCAGGGAAATTAGGAAATTCAAATCAGCCGTGTATGCAGGGGAATGTTGAAAGCCACGTGCATTTTCAGGGCAAGATGCATCCTCAGAAAAGACCTGAGCAGATCCTAAGATTTCACATTGGGCTGATCTGTAGGTTCACTTCAAGATTGGCTAGGTATTGAAGGAATACCCAGCACGGAGACAATTTGCATGCTGAGGGAGGTATGTTTCATTTTTTTGTTTGGTTGGTTGGCTGATTTGTTAACTCTTGGTATTCAAGGAAATCTCTGTCAAAACCTCACTGAACACAAGCTAAGGAACAGAGATTACAATGGCCACAAGTGAGAAGGTATATAGTGTTTGCAAAAAGAACTTGGGAAACAGATGGGCTACTAGATCGTTCAACAATCAAATCATCCAGCAAACTCTGGGGAAGGGAGAGAATCTGATTTCCAGAGTTATCACATTATAAGATTCAAATGTCTAATTACCAACAAAAAATTACAAAGCATACAAAGTAACAGGAAAGTGTGGTTGATTCAAAGGAACAAAATAAATTAACAGAAATGATCACTGAGGAGGTCCAGGTATTACTAAACAAAGCCTTTAAAATAACTGTCTTAAATATGCTTAAAGGTCTAAAGGAAAACAAAACAAAACAAAAAAAAGAATGAAAGGAAATCAGAAAAGTGATGCATGAGTAAAATGAGACTATCAATAAAGAGATAGAAAATATAAAGAAGAACCACACAAATTCTGGAGCTGAAAATTATTGTAACAGAAATGAAGAATTCACTAGAGGGGTTCAATAATAGATTTAAGCAGGAAAGAGAAAGAATCAGTAAACTGGAAGATGGGGCAATTGAATTACTGAGTCTGAGGGGCATAAAGGAAAAAGAATGAAGAAAACTAAACAGATGTTCCGCCCAACAATAAAATACACATTTGACTCAAGTTTACCAATGGGATTCTACCAAATGGACCATTGTATACATTCTGTGAGTTCAAAAAGGAGAAGAGAGAAAGGAAGAGGTGGGAAGAATATTATTTAAATACACTATTCAAATATTCAAATATTTGAATAGTGTATTTAAATAAATAATGGCTCCCCAAACTTGATGAAAATGTGAATCTACAAATTCAAAAACCTCAATGAACTCCAAGTAGGAAAACCCAAAGAGACCCAACCTTCTGAGAACATTTATAATCAAACTGTTGAAAGTCAAAGACAATGAGAGGAATTTTAAAACAGCAATAGAAAAACAACTCATTATTTACATGAGATTCCTCAATAAGATATTAGCTTCTTTTTCAGTGAAACCTTGGAGGCCAGAAAGCAATGGAATGATATATTTTAAGTACAAAAAAAAAGTTAACTGGGAGCTTGGGAACTGATATCCAGCAAAACTGCCTTTCACAAATAAAGAAGAAAGACATTTTCAGATGAAGAAAAGCTGCACAAGTTCATTACATCCAGACCGACCCTTAACAAGAAATGATAAAAGGAGTCCTTCAGGTTGAAATGAAAGGGCACCAGACAGTAACTCAAAACCTAATGAAAAAATAAAAATTTCTGGTAAAGGTAAATACATGGGCAAATATAAAACAGTATTATGGTAGTTTTGGTTTGTAACTCCACTTTTTATCTCCTCCAGGATTTAAGAGATAAATGGATTTAAAAGTTGTTAATCTATGCTACTGGACACACAATGAATAAAGATGTAATTTGTGACAACAGCACACAAAGGGAGGAGGATGCATCTGTATAGTTGTGGAGTTTCTGTATGTTACTAAAGTTAAGTTGGTATCAATTCATACTAAATTATTATAAATTTAGGGTGTTAAATATCATCCCCATGATAACCATAAAGAAAATATATAAGTATACAAAAAAGAAATAAAAGAAAATTAAAATGATTCACTGCAAAAAATTCAACTAAACACAAAGGAGGGTAGTAATAGAAGAAATGAGGGACAAAAAAGCTGTAGATATGTATGGATCAAATACCAAGAGGCAGATGTAAGTCACTCCTTACCAGTAATTACTTTTACTGTAAATGGACTAAACTCCTCAATCAAAAGACATAGACTCTAAGACTGGATAAAACAAAATATGACACAACTATATGCTATCTACAAGAGACTCACTGTAGATCCAAAGACACAAGTAGACTGAGAGTGAAAAGATGGAAAAAGATAATACATGCAAATAGTAACCAAAAGAGAACTGAGATGGTTAAACTAACATCAGACAAAATATGCTATAAGGAAAAACCTCTTAAGAGACAAAGACTGACATTATATATTGATAAAAGTGTCAAATAATCAGGATGATATAACAAGTCCAAAAGTAAATGCACCAAATAATGGAGCCCCCAAAATACATGAAGAAAACCTTGACAGAAATGATAGGAGAAATAATACTTCTGCAATAATAATTGGAGACTTTAATACACCATTTTCAATAATGGATAGAGCATCTATATAGAGATCAGTAAGGAAATAGAGGATGTGAACAACAGTATAAATCAACTAGACCTAACAAACATATATAGAGTGCTCCACCTAGCAACAGTAGAGTTCTTCTTCCTTCCTTTCCTTTGTTCCTTCCCTCCTCCCTCTTTTCCTTCTTCCCTTCCTTTCTTTTCTTTCTTCCTTTTCTTTCTCTCTCTCTTTCTTTCTTTCTTTCTTCCTCTCTCTTTGTCTTCCTTCCTTCTTCTCAACTTCAGTTAGCCAACACATAATACATCATTAGTTTCAGATGTAATGTTCAACAATTCATCAGTTGTGTAAAACACCCAATGTTCATTGCATCTCATGGCCTCCATAATGTCCATCACCCAGGTACCCTATCCCCCAGCCATCTCCCCTTCAGCAACCTTCAGTTTGTTTCCCATAGTTAAAAGTCTCCAATGATTTATCTCCCTCTCTGATTTCTTCCCATCAGTTTTCCCTCCCTTCCCTTACAGTCATCGACACTTTTCCTTCTGTTCCACATGAGCGAAACCACATGAAAATTCACATTCTTCTCAAGCACACACGGAACATTCTCCAATATAGACCTTATATTGAACCACAAAATAAATCTTAGTGAATTCTAAAAGATTAAAATCATAAAAACTGTCTCTTCCAACCATAGTGCAATGAAGCTAAAAAAAAAACAATAATAAAAGGAAAACCAGAAAATTCACAAATATTTCAAAATTAACACACTCTTAAACAACCAATGGTTCAAAGAAGAAATCACAAAGGAAATTAGAAATGAATGAAAACAAAAACACAACATACCAAAACTTATGGGATGCAGTGAATACAGGGCTCAGAGGGAAATTTATAATGTAAATGCCTGCTTTAAAAAAGAAGAAAGATCTTAAATCAACAACCTAATCCTGTATCTTGAGGAACTAGAAAAAGAAGAGCAAGATAAACCCAAATCTCCAACAAAGTAAATTATAGAGTGGAGAAAAAAATAGGGAAGTAATTAGAGAACCAAGAAGACCAAAAGTTGGTTCCTTTAAAAGATCAACAAAAATCACAGATCTTAGGAAGACTGACAAAGAAAAAAGAGAGAAGAGTCCAATAGCTAAAAACAGAATTAAAAGTGGGGGGCATTACTACTGACCTTGCAGAAATAGAAAAGACTTATCAGAGAAGATTATAAACAAGTTAGATAACCTAGATAAAATGGACAAATACCTAAAAACACAAAAATTACCCAAACTGACTTAAGATGAAATAGAAAATCTCAAAAGACTATAACAAGTAAAGAGACCAAATGAGTAATCAAAGTAATCAAAAATTTCCTTTTGAATTGAGAATATATTTGCAAATCATATGTCCAATAAGGGATTAATATCTAAAATATATTTTAGATACTTCATACAACTTTATACAACTCAACACCATAAAAACAAACAACCCAATTAAAAATTGGGTAGAGGACCTACATAGACATTCTTCCAAAGAAGACATCCAGATGGCCAACAGATACATGAAAAGGTGCTCAACACCACTCATCATCAGGGAAATTGAAATCAAAACTACAACGAAATACTACCTTACACCTGTGAGAATGGCTAAAATAAAAAATACAAGAAATAATAAGTGTTGGTGAAGATGGAGGTGGAGGAACCCTCATACACTGTTGGTGGGAATTAAAAACTGGTACAGCCACAGTGAAAAACAATATGGGGATTCCCCCACAAACTTAAAAATAGAATTACCATAAGATCCAATAATTCCACTACTGGGTATTTATGCAAAGAAAATGAAAACATTAATTTTTTAAAATTTCTTTTCAGTATAACAGTATTCATTGTTTTTGCACCACTCCCAGTGCTCCATGCAATCTGTGCCCTCCATAATACCCACCACCTGGTTCCCCCAACCTCCCACCCCCCGCCCCTTCAAAACCCTCGGGTTCTTTTTCAGAGACCATAGTCTCTCATGGTTCACTTCCCCTTCCAATTTCCCTCAACTCCGTTCTCCTCTCCATCTCCCCTTGTCCTTCATGCTATTTGTTATGCTCCACAAATAAGTGAAACCATTTCACTCAACATAATCTCTTCTAGTCCCGTCCATGTTGCTACAAAAGTTGGGTATTCATCCCTTCTGATGGAGGCACAATACTCCATAGTGTATATGGACCACATCTTCCTTATCCATTCCTTCTGTTGAAGGGCATCTTGGTTCTTTCCACAGTTTGGCGACCGGGGCCATTGCTGGTATGAACATTGGGGTACAGATGGCCCTTCTTTTCACTACATCTGTATCTTTGGGGTAAATACCCAGTAGTGCAATTGCAGGGTCATAGGGAAGCTCTATTTTTAATTTACTGCCTATGTTCTCCTCTAGGATTCTGATGGATTCCTGTCTCACGTTGAGGTCTTTTATCCATTTTGAGTTTATTTTTGTGTATGGTGTAAGAGAATGGTCGAGTTTCATTCTTCTACATATAGCTGTCCAATTTTCCCAGCACCATTTATTGAAGAGACTGTCTTTTTTCCACTGTATATTTTTTCCTGCTTTGTCGAAGATTATTTGACCATAGAGTTGAGGGTCTGTATCTGGACTCTCTACTCTGCTCCACTGGTCTATGTGTCTGTTTTTATGCCAGTACCATGCTGTCTTGGTGATCACAGCTTTGTAGTAAAGCTTGAAATCAGGTAACGTGCTGCTGCCAGTTTTATTTCTGTTTTTCAACATTTCCTTAGCAATTTGGGGTCTCTTCTGATTCCATACAAATTTTAGGATTATTTGCTCCAGCTCTTTGAAAAATACCAGTGGAATTTTGATTGGAATGGCATTGAAAGTATAGATTGCTCTAGGCAGTATAGACATTTTAACAATGTTTATTCTTCCGATCCAAGAGCATGGAATGGTCTTCCATCTTTTTGTGTCTTCTTCAAATTCTTTCATGAATGTTCTGTAGTTCCTCGAGTACAGATCCTTTACCTCTTTGGTTAGGTTTATTCCCAGGTATCTTATGATTCTTGGTGTAAATAGATCTTATATATAAGATCTTACTAACTTAGAGTAAATGGAATAGATTCTCTAATTTCCCCTTCTGTATTTTCACTGTTAGTGTATAAGAAAGCCCCTGATTTCTGTACATTGACTTTGTATCCTGCCATGTTACTGAATTGCTGTATGAGTTCTAGTAGTTTGGGGGTGGAGTCTTTTGGGTTTTCCATATAAAGAATCATGTCATCTGCGAAGAGAGAGAGTTTGATGTCTGCATTGCCAATTTGGATACCTTTTATTTCTCTTTGTTGTCTGATTGCTGTTGCTAGGACGTCTAATACTATGTTGAACAAGAGTAGTGAGAGTGGGCATCCTTGTCGTGTTCCTGATCTCAACGGGAAGGCTATGAGCTTTGAAAACAGAAAAGATATATGCACCTCTATGTTTATGCCAGCATTATTTACAATAGCCAAGATATAGAAGCAATGTTAGAGCCCATCAATAGAGGAACAGATAAGGAAGATGTGGTACACACACACACACGCACACACAAAAATATCATGCAGTTATTAAAAAAGGATGAGACTGTGCAATCTGCGACAACATGGATGGCCCTAGAGGATATTATACTAAGTGAAATAAGTCAGACTGGAAAAGACAAATCCTACATGATTTCACTCATATGTGGAATCTAAAAAAAAAAAAAAATCAATAAACAAAAAGCAGAATCAGCCCTGTAAACATAGAGAACAAACTGATAGTTGCCAAAGGGTGTGGGAGATAGGCAAAATGGGTGAAGGATGGGGAAGATACAGACTTCCAGTTATGAAGTGAATAAATCACAGAAATAAAAAGTACAGTATAAAGCATATATTCAATGATATTATAAATAACAATGTATGCGGATAGATAGTAGCTATACTTGTGGTGAGCACAGCATAGTGTTTAAACTTGTCAAATCACTATTGTGTGTTCCTGCAACAAAAAGGTCATTGTGTGTCACCTACACTTGAATAATGAAAGAGAATAAGGCAAAAAATAAAGGAAGAGAGAGCGAGTGATAAAGAAAGGGAAAGAGAGGGGTGCCTGGGTGGCTCAGTGGGTTAAGCCTCTGCCTTCGGCTCAGGTCATGATCCCAGGGTCCCCCATGAGCCCCGCATCAGCTCTCTGCTCAGCAGGAAGCCTGCTTCTCCCTCTCTCTCTGCCTTCCTCTCTGCCTACTTGTGACCTCTGTCTGTCAAATAAATAAATAAAATCTTAAAAGAAAAAAGAAAAGGAAAGTGGGAGGGTGAGAGGGAAAATGGGAGAGAGGAGACAAGGTTTGGAAAAGAAGGAAGGGGATAAACAGTGATGTGAGAGATTAGATGTTTATATAATGCTTTTTCCTATCCAGTTCTCATCCAATTCACTTTGGAATATCATAACTTTGCTGATAAAATGAATTACATGAGGTTAACTAGTGTTAACTATTTCTACAGTTTATAGAACACATTCATTCACTGATGATCACGACTAAGAATGTGTCCTTGTTAATTAGAGCACCTTAGCAGATTACTGGGCTAAGCTACATGTCTCAAATGAATAAATAAAATCTTAAAAAAATACAGATGAAAGGTGTGCTGGCACCTATCAGGATAACAAAAGGGTAAAGAATTCTAACATTTAACTCGAAGAACTTGCAGGCCAAGTCCTAGTCGGTTCTCTCATGAAGATAATTCCACTGGCCTCAGACATTTCACCCTTGCAGTTAAGAAAAGTGTCCCAAAAGTTAGGCAATTTCTGCCTCTTACAACCTCTGTGACCTTGGGAAAATTAATTACTACTTTTGTGTCTTAGCTTCCTCACCTATACAGTGGGGGACATGGTAGCATCTAATTACTGAAGAATGGATAAGACACTCACTGGCACACAGTAAGGTTTTAATATGTGTCAGTTCTTAATATATGCATGAGAATCCCTCATCAAAAAACTGCCTTTTCTTCTTTCCAAGATTTTACATCCAAATGCAAATGAAACTTGAGACAATGCCCAAGATTGAAGAGGTCAGATATAAAGGATCAAATTATCCCAGAAAGATACAAGCCAGGGGAAAGCACCACGGTTGGCAGGTCAGGAGGGAGAGAGGCTATCTTGTAATGAATGCAGAGCATGGTTGAAAGTTTAAGATTTTTGGAATCCAAATGATGAGGCATGGAGTGTCAACTTTTTTAATTACTGTGGCAAGACTTTAAGCAAGTTACTTAAGCTGTCTCACCATTAGTTTCCTCATCTGAAACATGTACTGGTGCAGTAAAACTATTCCTCTTTTGTGAGGGCTAAACTAGATACTTTTGAAAATGTGCCTAATACAGTGTGTCAGTAGGTGGTGGGTTAAAAAATATCTTGAGTTCCAGCGATATACTCACACTTCCATTTACTGGGTGGGATAAAAATAAATATACCATGATATGATCCAGCCTCCTAAGTGCTTGCAAGCCAATTGGGGAGGCCAGACAAATGGATAATGTGCAGTAGAAGACAATTTATGTTTGAATTTTCAAATTCCTCTTGTTAAGATGACATTTCTCTTTTTCCTGTTTCTTTATCCGATCATCATTCATTGTCTTACCTATCTCACATATAAAAATTCATGAAACTTTTCCATCCTGAGTTAGGCTATTTAAGATGAAATATTTTATTGCAAAGAAAAAAAGCAAACATACACAATTTCTCATGGCTTGCTTCTACCTTGTCTAAATTTATTTCTTATTAGCAGGAAAATATATTTGTCATAGAATTTTATGGCCAGGGAAGAGACTCATTTTTGTTTTGTTTTGAGTATCTAAAAGAGAAAAACAAATCAAACAGAGTAGGAAGTGACCCTGGAGAGGAGGTCATCTTGGCAGATGCTGAAATAAGAGGGGAAGGGAGGAACTAAAAGGTTTGGAATATCTCAAAGACGTAGGCTGAAAAATGTTTTGGTAATGGGATGGGGTGTGACTCTATACCTATAAACATTAAAAAAATAAACACAACTTTTTTTCTCATTAAAAAAAAAAACAGAAACGTTAGCTATGTTAAAGAAAAAAGCTTAACATATCCCTTTTACCAAACGTTCTTGCTTGGAGACTTAAATTAGCTGTTCAGCCTCTGTTTCCTTTCCTCAAAGGCAAAGGCTGGAGAACCCAGCAACTTGTAGTGTTTAAAAACATGGTGCTCAAGTGCCACCACAGCTGTGTTTTACTACCAGCCCCAGGGAGAGACCTCAACCTAAACTCCTCCTCACTTACATCCTAGTGGCTTGTTGGGTACAGAGCTAACTGGAGTGTAGACTGCACTAGGTTGCTGAGACTGTGTTGAGTGAAGAGAAACAATTTTCCACTGGGGAAAACAGCAAGTGAATAGATGGTTCTTGGCAATGTGTTCTTATCCCAGAAAGCATTAGGGGGTAACTACATGAAGGCAAAAAATATACTCCCCAGAACAACATGGAACTAGAGATCATTAGACAACAATATCTATCATCGAAGGGCAAAGGTTCTGCGGCCATACCCCCCTGAACATACATACCTGTTGTCATTTAAACGCAGACACTAAGCAGAAAAGAGCCTGATTAGTGGTTGGGTGGGAGACCAAGAGCAAGAGAAAAAGAATTAGCCCCTGAGTCTCTGGAGAAAAAAAGTGTGTTCTCTATTGAAAGCACATTGAGAATTAATAACGCTTGCTTTACAATATGGGCATTAAGTGACATTTCTGAGTTTCTTTCTCAAACTCAGCTCATTTTCTTTGGTTCTGTATTTTGGAACACCATTTTTCATTGGGGGTCAGAGGATATAATGAATGGGGTAAATTCAAAGGTATCAAGAGAATCAATGAGACCCACAGATTTAAAGGGTGTCATGCAAAAAGAAGTGGATATTTCTGGCTCACCCACAGTGCAAAATGCAGTTCCATTTGAACTCATGACCTGAGCTGTTCCATCACCGTGGGGCACCCACTGTTGATGTCTACAATGTTGATGAGCTTCAGGTGAAAGAAAGCCAACCACCCAAAAGGCTATTTTGATAGCAACTACTGAGAGTGAATTCAGTTTAATAGTATCCAGCTTATATTTTCCAAACCCCAAACTCAGCTGCTAAGTTATCATATTTGAAATACTAGTGGGAATGTTATCACTCTGAACCTCTGGGTAAAACGTTTTTGCGCCTTGTTTTTTTTGTCTTGTTTTTGTTTTTCAACCTCACCATCATTTTCATTTAGTTTACATTTCTAGTCTTTGCACAGATGTTGATGGAGCTGTATTTTTGCTTCAATGTCTATTGCAACATTCTTATTGCATTCCACAGGTCCTCCAGTAAACGTTACTTGCAATATTTTTATCAACAGTTTTGGATCGGTCACAGAAACCACCATGGTAAGTGCTACGATGCCACTGGCAACAGAAAAACATGACTTGATTATGCTATGAACACAACCTGTCAAATTTTCTATTTATTGTTCAACTTGCAGGGCCTCCTGTAAATGTTACCTGCAACATATTTATCAACAGCTTTGGGTCAATAGCAGAAACTACAATGGTGAGTGGGACTGAGCATTGAAGCCCTCGTGTGAACGAATGGGATATGGGATCGAAGAAGCACTGTTTTATATTGTGGGACACTTACTGAATGCCAATTTCCAAGTTCATTTACCTCTAGAAAGTGATTATTTATACACTTTCACTTTGGAAAGTCATTAGTCAAATATTCATTACTTCAAAGTCAATAATATCTTATCCCCATGCCAGAGAAATTTTGAAAACACTTGCTGTGTGGTTGGATTTAGGTAGAATTATCAGTAATAAGCATAGTGTAATACTAAGGATATTTTGATATTTATATCTCTAATGTTTCAGAAATATATATTTCATAGTTTGGGAGATATATTTTATAGCCAGTCTCTTTCATATAATGGAAGTTTTAACACAGTCAAGCATTAGATATGCTACACTTAAGATATATGCTGAAGGTGCTGACCTTGTAATACACACACACACACACACACACACACACACACACAATCTTGTTGGCAAAAGATAGTGGTCCCCAATCCATAGCAATTACATCACATGCATGGCTCCCTCCACAAAAAAACCCCAGTAAACATAAAATCAATTAGAAGCTCATCATAATGTATGTGCAAACATGTTTCATGTAAATGAAACAGATTTTAGATACTATAAAATCCACCAATATTCCTTAAAAATGTCTTGGTGATGGTGTTGCTTGTGCCACAGCCTATTAGATCAATAGCCTTATAGTGCTAGGCAATAGTGTGGAGACTGAATTTGGATGAAATTTCTTCTTGCTCCTCATAGGATTTATTTTAAGTCCTAAATCAATTTGCTGGTTCTAATATTCATGACTATGTAAGGGATACAGCCATATTATTGAATGAAGTCAAAGTAAAATATAGTTGAGCTTGACTAAGTACTATGGTGGCTGATGTCCTAGAAACACTCAAGTGAAATAATGAGCATAATACCATTGAGAAGTAAAAAATAGTGTTCCCTTGTCTTTATAATTTTTCTCTTTTAGGCTATTAGGATTGTGTTTAAAAAATTACTGTACTTTTTGGTGTCCTCGACGCTAGAAAAAGTAATTTACCTTTTACCATTCCTTTTCACTGGCAAAATTAGACATAATGGAACTCTACTACCCATTTTAATATTACTGACACAGCATTGTCCAGAAATGAGACTTCTGGTGCTCTAACAGGATGTAGTGCTTTAAGAATTTTACTCAAATAAGATAGTCCTGATAGGGTTATTAAGTGACTCACAAGAAAAAGTAAACAGAAAAAGACTAATCCAACTCTGGGCTTGGCATTCAGTCTCTGTCTCTCCCCTCTTGGTTTTATCCTGAGAACAGAGGGGCAAATCTTCCAGTAGCCCAAATCACTGTCACCAGCTTTACACGATGGCATTCAATGACGATATTTGCACGACCTAATGCTGATTGCATTAATTAGAATCCTAAGTTGCTTTGATCAAATCTCCTCATTGCATTTACCCTCAATCAAAAATGTAAATGTGCACCTTTTCAATGTTTATCAATGTGAGAAAAAGCTAAACATTCACGGAGATGAAAACGGAAACTCTGGATGTCCTTGTTTTCCTGTGTCTTTAATAGCTACTGATGGTGTTTAATAAATGGGATGCTTAGGGGCTTCCTGGCCACTTATTAAGGTGTCCTTTGTTATGTTTCCTATGAGAAAACTTGAAAATCATTGCTCAAGTGTAAAATGAACAACCTGCCTATCTTGCTGTCTGAGATAGACAGCATCGCCTGGTCAGAAGAGTGATGCTTATTGTGCTTCTTTTATTTCTTAGCTTTTGATGGAATGACAAACTTCAACTGGCTTTTAAAAAGGATCTTTTCTTCAATTAAAGCTTTCATGTGAAACTAAAATAGATGTTTTTTGAAACTCTATCAGGCTTAATAAATACTCATGCCATGTTGGGTAGGGACTGGCCAATATTTTTTCTGTAAAAGACCAGACAGTAAATACCTAAGACTTTGAGGGTCCGAGAGTCTCCGAGTCACCGCTGCTCAATGCTGCACTTTGGGCAGAAAAGCAACCATAAACAATAGTAAGCAAATGGGTGTGGCTGTACTCCAAAAAACAGGCTGTGGCCAAATTTGGCCCGCAGGCCCTAGATCACCAATCCTGGACCTGAGGCATTAGTATTTAAACAGATGTCAATCAGATGCTCACAAGAATATGAGAGTTGAGTTGTTCTACTTTGAAAGAATCTATCTTGCTAGACCCATGGGGCCCTGCCTGGGAATCCACCCTCTGCACCAGAGAATATCATCGTAGCCCAAGCTTCCCTTACCCAAACCTTGAGATTCCCCCACCCGTGAATTGACCCACACTTTCACGAATTCTGACTGAAAGAAAATTGGTCAAAAAAAGTTAAACAGAACCAGGTTTTTCTCTGAACTGTCTTTAATTGAAGTCAGAACATCAGACCTTTAGTTTTTCTGCATAGTAATGTATATGGTCACTGAGGACATGTCCCAGTGCTATTGGAGAGCAATAATAATTTTGCTTTCTCTCTGTTTTCGAAGGAATTTTTCCAAGAATGCCTCAGAATTCTGATTTTCTAAATATATCAATTTTTTCCCTTTTCCCCCATTCTCTATAACCCTGATAGCTTTATTGAAGGATCCAGCTTGGGTATTTGTTTGTTTCTAAATAAGAGACAATAACTATCCATTTTAAGAACTCAGGATGACTTTCTTCTGGTGCTATTGAGTTTGCCCCTCTTATGTTTGATGTTATCTCACTGAATTACTATTGGTATTACCTGCCCACAAAGTATAGGCTTACTTATAGACCCAATACTGCCTCTCACTCCTCTGATATGTTAGTGCAGAAGATATGTGATTGGAAGACAATGTATTTGTGTTATTCTAAGTAAAACTTTCATGAGTCATTATGATGATATACATTATTCCAAAATACACGTCTTTTTTTTTTTTTTTTTTAAAGTAGGCTCCATGCCCCACGTGGAGCCCAGCCTGGGGTTTGAACTCATGACCCTGGGATTAAGACCTGAGCTGAGATCAAGAGTCGGACGGTTAATGGACTGAACCACCCAAGTGCCCCTAAAATACACACTTTTCTTCTTGAAGAGTCACAGGGATCTGTTGATGGTCATTGCTAGTTGACCCTATATTAAGAGATTTCTGTAGAACAAGATTTTTGTGGTTCCAAATGACACTTAGGAGACTAGTAAGGAATGTATGATGAAACAGGTTACATTTTGTTTTGAGAACATCAATTTACCATTTCTTTTTCTCCCCCGCTCCTTTACTTTAGCTGCTGATGGCAAGTGAATTTAGAGGACGGGGAGTATATTGCAATTCCCACTTTCCTAATATAAAGACATACTTTGGGGATATTATAATGTCAGTAAAGGTCAAGAGTATTTGTATACCATCTGCATGCAGCTCTCCCCAAGCCTGGGCCATCAGAAAATGAAGAGGAGAGAGTCTCAAACATCTGGGTGGCTAGAATGTGACTCGGACCAGTGAGTGCTGGAACACTCCCCATGCCACAGTAGCAGATCCCGACTCCCTCCTTGTTTAACAGATTTGCGGTGGGGGAGAAAGAGCTAAAAATGCATGAAATGTGTTCCCTCAGAGAGAATCTCCATAATATAATTCCAGCTCCCCCAAACTTGTCCGCACAAGATAAGTTCCATATGCTCTGCTGGTTACTGCAGCAGAGCGAAGCGGTCTTTCATCTCGGATCTGAAATCACGTTCTGAGGAAGTGGATAAGAGGTAGACAGCCCCTTAGGAGGATGCCTGCTGGGCTGGGACTGCTGAACTGACATGATGGGCTCCCTTTCATTCTATAGCTGCATCAGCAAGTCATGAGGAGATACTAACTTTGCAGGAAGAGCAGGTAGCTACATTTCTTATTTCTGACTTCTTAAGGAAGAACCAAGAATCTACCCCAAGCCTGGCATTTTGTTCAACTGAGATAGAAGGTGACTTTGGTCTCTAAATTAACAGTGCAATGTTAAAGCCTGAATTCATCATGAAACAAGTGCACCCTCCCCAAAATTTCAAATTCAAGACTAACTTCCCATATCAAAGTGAGCACAGACTCAGGAGGATGAAAACTTTACTGCAGTGTAGCCAGAGGTTAAAACCAAAGGGCCAAACTGGCATTGTGGGGAATCAACAAAGCAAATCCTTGTTGGATGGAGAAATGTATAGATATAAAAATAATAAGAGGGTAACAGTAAGGTTATTGCAAGTATATATGAAACAGAGTGGCAGTCTCTGTGCATAAATGCTGAACCAAATACAGTAGTACCAAAATAATTCAACTTAAGGAAACCATCCATGGCATGGGCATAGGATTAGAGGGTATTAGGAAAAGTGAAACTTAAGAAATAATAAACTTGATGTGAAATCATAGTATGGAATGTAGGTACTTGTAGTACCTGTGTTAAGAATATAATAAAGATTATATGACTTAGAAAAAATACATATGTATTTGCACATACAGACATATTTTTTCATTCAAATGTTTCCAGGACCTAATCTAATACTCAGAGAGCCAATCATAGGAAAACAAATTATAATATGAGGAATATGACATTTATTTGAAGTAGAATGTCTTTGTAGAGAGAAGGCAGTATAAGGGAAAATTCAGTCTACATTTAAGCATATCTCTCAATATTTACTCCGCCTTTAATATTTTATTAAACCTAGAAGCAAACACAAAGACAAAGCAAAACTACAGAAGAATATAACTATCTCCTGTGGTTTGGAATATCATGAGGAAATAAACTTAACTCTAAATAAACAGAGATGATGCAGAGAAAAATCACATGTGTCAAATTTTTACACTACAGTGAAACTCATAGTGAACTGAGTTACAAAGGTCCAGTCCCAGAAAAATCTTCTCCTTGGATGTTTATGTCTGTAGTTCCTTGGATGTCTTTTTCTAAAAGGTTTTAAGGGTTGCTGTTTATTTTAGAATAGCATATATCATCATAAACAAAAGTATGGAAAATTTTAATTCTTATATGTTTATATAAAGAACAAATACCCCCAAAAGATCTAATAAAAGTTGTATTCCATATAATTCTTGTCGTTGTGGCACAAACTACATTTTTCCTCTAAGTTTTCTACTTATCCTTGCTTATGAATAGGATTAATTTATTTTAAATTGACTGTTGGACACTTAATGGTTTTATTGTGATATGACAGACTCAGTATTCTTTTTCAAGTTCTAATATTGGGACAATCTATTTTATCATTTTCTATATATAAAATTCAAAGTAGAAAGCCAGGAAACACCGGAGAAAAATACTCATGGGAAAGACTTTTTAAAAAGATGCACATTAGCTGTGAAAATTTATATTAAGATTTTTTAAAAGGTCAATGTTCTCATATTGTATGTCATCATGTAATATTTTCTAGGGTCTCTCAATATACAGTTTTAAATCATTCTCAGGCTCAAGGGAGGGTTGCAATGATGTTCTCTTGGTGATTTTGCTGCCCAGTACTGTCTATCTGGCTTCTCTGGTCTTTCCTATCCTATAAGTGCTTCCTGGGCAGGGCTGGGGCCTCCTTGGCCTCCCAATGGCCTAAGATATTTAACCCATTCACCTCTATTCTAGCTGTCATTACTTCTCATACTTAGAGTTTCTTACCTCCAGAATTGTCTAAGGGACGAGATTCTGAGATTCTCTTCTCTCCTACTTCCTACTGAAACAAGCTCATAGACCACCCCCAATCCCTTCACAACCCCTCCCACACACAACATTTTGTTAAGGAAAACTGGTTCCTACACTAAAGAGTAGATGTCAAACACTGGAGAAGTTGCATTTTTTTCTCCCTCAGAAAACCTTAAGGAAAGCTCATAGTTGATGTATCTAGTTCAGACTTAGATGTAAGTTGGATTATTATATTTCCAATAGCCCCCCCCTTTTGATTTTTTTTTTTACATATCATACAACCTCACTCTTTATTCACACAATTCCAAAGCTTCCAGTAACTCCCGTTGCCAATGAAACACCGAACTGATCATCTCTTTCCAGTTACAATCCTCTGGTCCCTTTGAACAATTCCAAAATTATATGATGGGAACATCTTTGAGATTCTGCTGTTCCCTTAATTCACTCGCTTGAGGAGTGAGTGAGCAAACAGGATGGGATAGAAGTCTGACTAGGCCCACAATAGTGCCCTCTTAGATTTGAAAATTTACCATGCATGCCTGGTAAAATCCCAAATAAAAGTCAGCTGATAAAATTTTCCAAGTCAGAAAGTTCTTATGTTGTACAACAGAGAACCTTAAGGTTATTTCTTTTAATATTTCAGCCTTTCCAAATGAGCTGGGTTTTGATGACTGACTTTCAGAAGTTAGTAATTATTTGGTTATTAGTATTCTTTAAACCTACATTGGGCACTATTTCCAACATCTGTCACCTCCAAAATACTCTATCAGCCTGATAAATTAGGATGGCTGTATTTGAAAAAATGTCATAGGAGTTTAGATAGCTTAGTGATAAATAGGTAGAAGGAATTTGACTGAAGCTCTTTTCCACAAACCCTAATCTTTACAACTTATTTTTTTCTTTTGGCCCTGAGGGAATGAACCCCAACTGGCCATCCTGAGGTGGTCTCTACTGTACCTAATAGAGTAATCAACCATCCTAGTTTTGCCCAGAACTGAAGGGGTTCCCTGAATATGTAACTTTGGGGGTTAAAAGTGGGAGGTTCTCAGGCAAACCTGGACAAGGTGGTCACCATTACAGTAAAATAAACAATGACCAAAAATCCAGGTGCCAAAGATGTGGGGATGGAGCAAACAGTGAAAAATGAAAAGGAAAGAGAGTAAGAAGGCATGAGTATGTATCACCCCAAGTGACCATAAGTATCAGGAGTGAACAACTCTTAGCTCTGAACTATGGTACTGCTTGACTAGAGAATACTGTTAAAGCCTCTTTCGGGGTCCACTCCACCAAGCAAAGCAACCGTTTTCACAAACCTAAAGAAAGACCTTTGAGTAGATATTCCCAGAAAAGAAGTCACTGCCTCAGGCTGATTTACTGACAAAGAAGTAAATTCCCAGATCAAGTGGGAATGACACTTCCATAAGGAAGAACACCTTCATCATAAGGTGCAGATCAGGGAAACATGAAAAATATCTCTGTATTGATGAAGTAGCAAGTCAACTACTATAGATAAAACCCATTCAGAGAAATGATAAAATATTTAAGAATTTTTAAAGTAAGTAGTGTGAGAGAATTATCTTGTCAACATGAAGCATCTTAATATTTATGGAGACAAATTTTAAAAATATTGTCCCATCATGTCAGAGTTTTATAATAAGATTTCTACTACCAAAATTACAGAGTGGGTTTCCTTTTGCCCCGAGCATCTGAGCAGAATGAGAATAGAGATATGTCATTTCTGATGTGGAAAATGAATCAGTTTTGACAATCTACCATCACAGTGTGACTTCTGTACTCATGGTTACCTTTTTCTATAGAAAAACCAGCTTGAGCTAGTATATTTCCTCCCAGGATGAGTGATTTCAATTTAAGCATAAAAAAATTCAACCAATTCAACGTGTTCCATTAGTGTTCTGGTTTGGTTGAGCCTTCTCTCTTTCTCCCCTCTGTTCCCACTCCTAGTAGAACTGAGTGTTTTATTTTGGCCAGGATATACATAGCCTGGTTTGTATAGACATGGATATTGCACCAAATCAGGGAGAAGAGAGGGGAAATGTAGATGGACCTCTTATGCCAGACTGCATGATAAGTAACTCTTGTGCATGGGGTTTCCATAGGACTACCGAGTGAACATTTTTCTGAGACAACAGTGGAATGATTCACGGCTGGCATATAGCGAGTACCCTGATGATTCCCTGGACTTGGACCCATCCATGCTTGACTCCATTTGGAAACCAGATTTATTCTTTGCCAATGAGAAGGGTGCCAACTTCCATGATGTCACCACTGACAACAAATTGCTTCGAATTTCAAAAAATGGCAAAGTACTCTACAGTATCAGGTAAGCTTCTGTTGGCTGTACCTGTTTACTTCTCCATTTCTCTCCTGGCCTAGTGCTGCCTGATTCTAGGGGCTAAGCTGTATATAAATATTTGGGTTTTGTGGTCTCTTGGTTATCATTTGAATCTTAAAATTGGCGAGAATGCCAGAAGTTCCCATGACCTCAGAAGTATGATTCTCAACAACAACAAAATACATATATTTTTATTTATATATAAAATTTACATATATTTAATTTGCATATATAAATTTATTATATATATATGAAGACAGTGAGTGGATATAATGTAAATACCTGCATACATGTATTTTTGATTGCTTCAATAAAAGAAGTACAGGCCTTTAGTTCAATTAACCGTTGAGTATAATGTACAAGTTCTCCATTTCAAATAATTTTGCCATTCTATAACGTGTAACCACACATACAAAAACATTCAATGGCTTAGCATGGTCATTGACAGTATACTTTGGTCTGGGTGAGTGAAAAACTAGTTCTCATCTCAGATCTGCTTCTAACCAAACATGTAACCTTGATCTCTCAACTTTTCCTGGGCTTGAGCTTGGGAGTGACATATCTCGAGATCCATTTTTGCTTTTACAATCAAATATGATCTTCTACAGAACTGTTATCACCCTAACCTCAAAATCCTATCTTTCTTTTCTGAACTCTAGTTCCTCTGTGATTCTATAAGACTCTTATTTCTTCTTACCTCATATTTTGGCTATTTTTGTATATGAATTTAGCATAAGAACATGGATCTTTTGGAGTCACACAATCTCGAATTGAATCCAAATTTTGCCACTAAGTTACATAACCTATAACTTTCAGTTACCTAATTGTAAAATAAGGAGCACTATATTTATCTCTAAGTATTCTTGTGAGAATGAATGATATAGATTAGAGAGTAGAGGTCAGCAAATATTTTCTGTAAAGGTCTAGACAGTAAGTACCTCAGCAATGTAGGCCAGACTGTCTCAACTCTGTCACAACTACTCAACGCTACCATTGTAGCACAAAAGCATGCCATAGACAATATTCAAACAACCGAGTGTTCTGTGCTTCAATAAAATGTTATTTATAAAACTAGAGAGTGGACTAGATTTGGCCCTTTGGTCATAATTTGCCAATCTCTGATACAGCGCATATAGAAATACTTGTCATAGTACCTGACACAGAGTATGTGTTCAGTAAATGAAATAATGGCTGTCTGTATTTTAAAGTTAACATTTTTTTCTAATAGTAAGCTCTTTAAAGCCAAGACATTTGGATTTCGCACCTTCTGTAACTCCTTTGAAAGGTCCAAGAAGATGTACTGTATATGAGAGATATTTGTTAAATAAATATTGACATTTTAAAGATGTTTTATAGAATATTCCCTTTCTCTCCAATCTTATCATGAAAGAAAATGGACAGACAGCTTGTATCCTTGCAAATAATCTTCAAAAGTCTGTAGAGTCATCACCATCAAACCTCATTTCACAACTCTATATAATTTAGGTCTGCACCGTATATTCCATTCTTAACCTGGTAATTTCACAGTTTGCTGATGGCTGACAGACTGGATGTCTTGTAGAATGAAAGAGGCTGCTCCTTTGTAAAAATTGGCAAAGTTACTGCTTACACAAAAACCAGGAAACTTCCTCCACTTGATTTTTAAGGAACTTTACTTTTATTTTTATTTTTATAAACATTTTAAGGAAACAGAATATTTCATGTGTTTGATGTAAGATGCAGTATTGGGCACAACCTAAGTTGATGTGACCTGATGAAATGGGACATATGTGGAGCGTGGTGCTAGGGAGGAGAGTTATAAAAAGCAGCACAGGGTATCAGCTGCTTCAGCTAACCCCCTGGGCCTTGGGTGGCATTTGCTCTAGTAAATACCTGGCATCCTGCATTGCTGAAATAAAACCAAGTTTTTTCCCTTCTGTTCTATGAAGGTCTTTCCAATCTAGAACCATGAAGAATATAATGTTCCCCAGACCTAGATCTGGTAATTCTTCCATCTCTCATTTGCACTGTAGCATATTATAAGCTCTGAAACACCCTGACAATTGTTTTGGATTGTGTAGATTTTGTCCTGACACAGGCTGCTTTAGATTTTTCCTTCATTTTGGGTGCTCTATGAAATCAGAGGAAAGATCCTTGGTGTAGAACTGGGCATGCCATTTTAGAGAAACACAGCTCTTGGGAGAATTGAACGACAGGAATCTAATTATTTGCCTGGAAGGATTTTCAATGAGCCAGACACTGTGCTAGGCCTAGAGATCCAGAGCTGAGTAAGATACAGTCTCTGCCCTGGAAGGGCTCCAGTCTAACAAGGCAGGCAGACATAAGATAAATTAAGTAATAGGAATAAATGAGGAACAAGGAAAAGAAAAGTGGCTCTAACTTTGCAAATGAATGTGTGACTCAAATCTTGTTAGAATTTAGGGCCTGGCACCTACTTGTCTGTTTACTTGAGTCACTGGACTCAATTTAACTAGAAGAGAAGGAGTAATTAGTGCTAATATATGCCCAGCTGCAGGTCCGATTCAAGTTTAAGGCCAAGCAGGTGACAGTTTCTGATGTCTTAAAGGTGCTGGAAAGATTCCTGCTGATGTTGCATTAGGAAAGATTTTCTCTCTACTCTCAGGTTTACAATGTAAATATTCATAGAAGAGGGAATCCATTGACTTAAATTCATACTAAGCTGTAAAGAGCTGATATGAAATTTTCATTCTGATAGTACATTTGATGCCTATGAAGATGAGAAATCAGGATGAAGATGGTTAATAAAGATAGAAGGAAGGGATACATCTGAAGTACCAAAGATAAATTCATGAATTGCCTCTACCTTATATATTTAAATAACTACTTAAACATTGGTCCACATTAAAAATATAATGTTCTCTGGTGATGTTTTAAATTTGCATTTTCTGAAACCTAAAACAAATGGAAGATAGCATTTCATCCATGAACATTCCATGCTTCCTTGGCTTTGTAGGAGCAGAAGTAAAATTAACTCCGCATGGAAACCAAAGCCTAAGGCTTTGACGCCCAAACAGAACACAAAGAGAACTACGCAGTCCATTTATTTCATAACAAGCAAGATCACATTTTCCAGGAAGCTTCCTAAAAGACAGCAGTTTAAAAAAGAGGGGACAGTAGACTAAAACTCCACAAGTATCCTGCAGATTCCAACACTTGGTGTACTTAAGTAAAATTCAAACAAATCTTTTAAATAGGAGCTAAAAATGTTAGATCATTGTTAGAAAATTTCTATCCAGTTCGGCAGGACACAGTCTTTGCTGATGAGAAGTTGTCAAATCTATTTTTGTCCACTTCTCTTCTGATTTCTTCTTTGATATTCACTTCCCTAATACATTGGATCTTACTCTTTGTTTTCTTTTTAAGTTTTTGTTGACCTGCTACATTAAGTATTGATCATCCATGACCAAAGTATAAACAAGGACACACACATCTTGCTTTCTACGTTCCCTTTAGAGACAGTCAAATTCTAAATTCATGTTACTTTTTTTTTTTTAAAGATTTTACTTATTTATTTGACAGACAGAGATCACAAGTAGGCAGAGAGGCAGGCAGAGAGAGAAGGGGAAGCAGGCTCCCTGCTGAGCAGAGAGCCCAATGTGGGGCTCGATCTTAGGACCTGAGATCATGACCTGAGCCGAAGGCAGAGGCTTTAACCCACTGAGCCACCCAGGCGGCCCCTAAATTCATGTTACTTAAAAAGGCCTGAATCCATAGTGGAATAGTGAGGTGAGCCTTGAGTATTGTATATATTATTACTCAAATAATATTTATTGAATTGAATATAATGGATTGCAGTAAAAGTCAGGGCACCATGGCATATGGTGTGCAATAAGAAAGAAAAAAGGAGAAGGTATTTTTGGAGAGGAGCAGCTTGTCTCACTTGTCCACAACGTCTTTGCTAATATTTGTTTTCTTCCTTTACTTTCTATTGCTTCTGAGAATTTTCTGCCAGCATTCTGCCTTTTATAGAACCTCAGGATTCTTTTTTTAATTTGAAGGTATTATGTTGCAAAGTATCTAATCCAATACCCTTGTTTTACCAATGAGGAAGTGACTTCTTTCACCAAGTTAGGTGAGATTAAATAATGGAGCCCATAAATAGGAAAGCTAGGCCAAGAATCAAAGCTCTTGACTTCTATTTTAATGCTATCATCTCCTACCACACATTAATTCTTCATTTGCTCCAACTCAAGTCCAAAGATAGGAACAAATACAATTCCAAAGGCAGGTCATTTTGGAACCAACCTTTTTGGGACTCATTTTTCAAAGAACTATTGGAGGAAGAAGGTAAGATTTAAGATGAGAACATAAAGTTTCTTCAAATTTTGCAAATGTCTGAAAAGACTTTAAATTCAGGGTGCAACAATTGACTTTCAGTTCAAGGTGCAACAATTTGATGTAATTTGATGGTTTTAAACAGCATATGTCACCAACATAATGTAACTACTTTCTGAAAAATTTTACTATCCCAGGGATGAAAGGGCTGAAGAGAACCATTCAAGTCATTAAGTCAACTTTCCTACCTTCAGGCAACCTGTTGAGACTCATTTTCATCTTAAGGACCCTCAGAGAAGGAAACTTTATATCTCTCTTTGGATCCTATAATAAGTTACTCTAACATTATGCAGAAATTCTTCCTTATATAACTTACATCACAGTTGCTACAACTTAAATCAGTAGCTTTTTCCTACATTTGTTAACATGATAAACAAATGGCTACCATTTTTGGAAGAATGGAGGGAATTACCTCACTATTTTTACTTCCATACATTTTTGTCCCACTAGATTTAGTAGACATATGCTTGGTCATCAACACTGTGTTGCTAATTTATTTTACAGCGTGTTTCACTTCAGCACCAACATGTTCTTCATCTCCCAGTTTTCACTTTGCTGTACACTTTGGGGCTCCTACTCTGAAACTTATGATGCTGAATGCTACCCTGGTTATTTCTGATACTACAGTAGACAAGGATTTTAGAGTAAAATGCTCTCGGGCTTGAGTTTCTGGCCTCAGAATTTGCTGAATGACCTAGGGAAATGTCTTACACTCTGAATTTCTATTTCTTCATCTTTAAAAAGAGATGATTTGGTTAAGACCATTAGTAGAATACAATATATGTTATAAGGATACAGATCAAAAGTGGAATTGCCACATACTCTAGGGCCCTGATATTTTCTTATAATTTAATTATTGTGCTTTCTATTCCAGGCTCTAAGACAAAGAGTAAGTTGCTCAAGACAGATCCCTACAAATTCCAGACATTAAGGATAGGACAGACCCACTCCTTGAGTGTGACCCTATAGAGTAGGTGTTCTTAACCTGAGGGTTCAGTGAAAACTCTAGTAGGTCCTTGAATCTCCCTAAAGTGTATTTCCTGTACGGGGGTATTCAGCACTTCTGTTTGTTTAGAGGAAAAGGTCCTTAATGAAGTTATGATCCTCCAACTGCTAACAATTCTGCTTTAATATTTATTGCATACCTACAGAATGGGTATACCTGAAGCAAAGTTGGTAAGGAAATACTGTTTGCCTTCAGTGTCTTCTTATTTGACTGACCAAGTACCAAGGGGTCTTATGCTACCCTCCAACTACACAGAGTCTTCCAAGCCATAAATAATTATGGAATTGCTCCTCCACAGTAGTACCCCTTATCACCACGCTATCTCCTCCCCCTCATCATCAAACATTATCTGACCTGAAACTTATTCTTTTATGGTGTTGGAGGTGATTTTCTTATTAACCTCTTTTGATTCAATTCATGATTCTAGGTGTAGATGATTCAGTGTTCTACCTTCCCAGTAGTACTTGAGTTGTAATAGAGAACTCTTGGGGATTGACATGCCTGTGCCTCTGATAATAGATTAAGGCACCACTGAGAGTAGGTGGAGTGTAGATTTCTAGACAGACATCCAATGGAGCTCCCCAAATAATCCTGTCTAATGACCGACTCTACCCACACGCATAAAAGGCCAACTTTTCTCACATAACCTCCTATCTTTGACTCATCCGGAGCTTGATGCAAGAACTTCAAAAGATTCTAACTTTAGTTATGGAATGATTTTTACGGCATAGGAAAAAAGAAAATTCTCTATTTAGATGTCAGAGCTGAAAATAAAATGCACAGTGAATTTAGACCTGCCTAAATGTTACCAATGGCGATAGTTGGATTATCTTACTCTCAATTTTGAGGAGACACGTAAGCCCATATTTTCTGTTAGAAGGCAGCTATAAGAGCTGTGATTTCTTGTCTCTGTGCCTATTTGAACCATGTTTATCTTTCTATCCTATAATCCCGGCAAAATTACATTCTCATTTTCCAATTATGTGTCCAAATCCTCATTAGTTCTGTGACTTGACTTAATGCAGTAATTAATGACTGTAGCATAAGCGCCCACATCAGAATTAAGCAGTGAGTCTTCAGAGAAGTGCTGGGAAATGCCATGGAAACCCCAAGGATTCCATTCTTTCTAGAGTCAAGCAAGGTTGGGAGGGTAGGAAGCAGTGGTTCTCAAAAAAGACACCACTGAGGGTACAAGTATTAGAGTTTAGAAAGTGTGCCCTATATATGACAGATTCTTAAAGTGCTGGAAAGCTCTGTCAAGCTTCTGATTGGGTTCAGAAATTCACATATACTCATGGGCATAATACTGGTTCAGATACAACAGCATTAGGATTTTACCCTTGTTTGGAGGAAAAGAGGGAATTGTGCAATGAAATATGTGGCAGCTGGCATGAACACTTGTCCTTGACTGTTTACCTGATTGGACTAGCAATAGCAACCAGTAGATTTTCCTCCTTTTGGAGGTAACTTTCCACTGCATTAACATTCATCAGGGTTTGCTCTGAAGGTGATGGTGTGAAGAACAGAATACTGAGAAGGTAGCTCAGAGCATCAGGAACTCCACACTTGTTTGCATCATTTACTGTATCTTCCAGGCTCTTAGAACTGCTTTTCTAACCCCATCAGTCATTCTGAGTCTTAGTTTCCTCATCCATAACATGAGATTGAACTAGAAAAGATTAGATAAAATCTGAGGCTCCTTATAGCTCTATCGTACATTTATAACTCAAAATGACCTCCTTTCCAAGGGCGCCTGGGTGGCTCAGTTGGTTGAGTGACTGCTTTCGGCTCAGGTTATGATCCTGCAGTCCCAGAATTGAGTCCTGCATTGGGCTCCCTGCTTGGCAGGGAGTCTGCTTCTCCCTCTGACCTCTTCCCTTTCATGCTCTCTTTCTCTCTCATTCTCTCTCTCTCTCAAATAAATAAAAATCTTTTAAAAAAATATCTCCTTTCCACCCACAAAATTCCCTCTGAATGAGGAAGTAAGAGTGAGTTCTCTGTGTCCCTTAGGGTTTGGGAGTAAGCAAGAGAGGATTCTGAAGTTTAAGATGCCTATCTCAAACTACTTTTGGATTTTTTTTTTTTTACTTTTGGATCTCTGAGTCTTTCTCTCACAAGTTAAATATCCATTTCTTGAGAAGAGGATCCTCATTTTGGAGTGGGGCAGCAAATATTGGAGTACCTGTAGTTTAAGAGGCAGCCTTGTGTTCAACATACAGTTTTCACAATGACAAATACTCAATACTAAACTCCCTATTGAGAAAGTTCCCAATTGCAAATTAGATCATTTATACCCTCTGATTCACTCAGCAGGAGTATCCATGAGATATTATTTTAGAATGTATTCATGAATTATGGGTTTATATACTTTTAGACAATTACACAAAGATGGTTGGCTGGGACAATTACTAACTAGGTATGTAGGTTAAAGGAAATTACATGGTATATTTGAGCCAGCAGAGTCAAAGGGCTAGTCTGCTATTACTCATTATCTGCGTTTTCTTGTGGCAGGAAGCCAAAGGAAATTCAGAAGTCCTAGCGAGCCTGTTTAACTCGTGTTGACATGGGCTCCTACCTGGTCCATACTGCTGTCCTTGAAAGCCGCCCTGGATGGTATTAATCCCAAAATAAATGGGTATAATATCGCCATGGTCCTTATGAGACACATGAATTGCTTTAGTGCATTCTCAGAGCACATAATCCAAAAGAAAGGCAATCCGTTTTAAAATGGGAAAAAATTTTACATCCTCAAAGTTCAGCAGTCTCTCCAACAAGTGTATCCTTGCTTGTGGCATTTAAAGTTACAAACCAACATCTGTACTGAAGAGAACACACTTATCACTGGACAGTCGTTGAAAGACAGTTAAAGACATATATAATTATGTAAAGTTCTACACATGACACACACTCAGAGCAAGGCCATCCCATAGCTGATTGATCATTCCTTTCAAAGGACAATAGAACAAACGCTTTATTTGATGTTTCACTTTAGTAGGGATATTTTGCTAAATTTTAGCAGTTAAATAAAGGATAGAAAACAGTAAATGAGGTGGGGATTACAGACAGAATGCTGTGGGGTTGGGGAAGATGTCAGTTCTGAGATCCGTTCTCAGATTTCGGAAGACTAGGAGTCAAATCCAATCTTACTAAGTGACTGTGAGAAGTCATTTAACCTTTCATTGATCTGCAGTTTTTCTCAATTCCAGATTCATACTAAATGTTCAATGAATGCCGTAATAACCCCGAGGCGGCTGTAGGATGCAAGGGAGGAAAGGGGGGAGACAGCTCTCCCTATTCCCCCTAAGTCATACACATAAACCTTTCCTTATTCAGTACCTGGTAACACTGAGGCTACTCTCAGCTTCCATACCTAGTTTCAAGCAGATGCATATCCTCCTTGCCTTGGTTTCCTCCTTGTGAGAGGCATTTAGCTTAGAACAGAAGTGACAGATGCATTTTCTTTCAGACAAGGGCTTAGATCTCCTCTCTAGCTTCCTGTTAAGAGTGAACTGAGGAACTGTGCTGGATTTCAGCGATACCTAGTCAAGGACGGAGCATCCTACCATCTGACCAGGGCTCCATGTTATCTCCAGGCTTTGCCACCAGAAACAGTGGCCAGCACTCTCCAACAGCTATCACAATAGAAGTCTTAATGAAGTAAAATACTCACAAAGTAGCAGTTTTTCTCACTGCTGTTAGCAGATATGAAGTTACTTTGGTTACCTTAAAACCCTATTTGCAGTTCCTCAGCATTTGTTCCCTTTCTCTTTTGCCAAAAGTAAAATAATCCCAAACAAAATGTTAAGAAAATTATCATACAATACTTTTAGATACCGAATGGCTAAGAAAATTGCTATGCAGCGCTCTTAGACATAAAGTGACCAAGGACAAGTCAGTTCTCATTATTCTAATGTGTCGACTTCATAACATTTTATCTTGATGAATATCTGGGTGTACAAATAAATACTTTGATATTGAAATGACATTGAAATGCTTCTGAAATGTGAAATGTAACCAACACGTGAACAGTATTAGTTGAGTCTTCGGTGCTTTGAGCTCCTCTTTCTGGTGGTGTCCAATTTAGTCCTCTCCTATTCAACACCTTCAAAACATTTTTCTTCGGGAAATATCAAAGCATTTGGAAAAATTTTAGCCACAGATTTATCAGTTACTCTCCAAGTTGAATGCAGTCCATATTTGGACTTAATTAACATGGGCCAACCATATGTGTGCACATTTTTCTAAAAGGACCAGGCACAGACGGAAACAGATACTGTATTTTTGTCCCTCCCTTCTAGTGCTGCTCAATGCATATGGGTATTTTCTGTGATGCCTTTATAATGTTTGGTAAACACGGACCTTCCTAGTCAGCCACTGGCATTTAGTCAAGGGAGAGGAGTAGAACAGCCAATGAACCAACAGTGATATAAGGCACCACTTCCAAATCCTAAGGTCAACGGTGAAAAACCGGTCTTATATTTCTTTGAAATTAAGAGGATAGAGTCTAACCATACAGCTTAGATCCAGTGGGGGGTTTAGGTTCAGCCCTAGACAACACTGAAAAAATTATTTCTCTCTGGTGCCCTAGCCGCACTGTTCTAAGCCATGTTTTCCATCCAGCTTCATCCTTCCATTTAATACTCTCAGGATCAAAGTCTGCTCTTGGGGATATTGGTAGGGAATTTGAGGATCCATCAACTCATATACACAAAGGAGGAAATGACTAACAGTGTTTAGAACACTATTATTTCCCTATATTTGCATCTTAATAGTCATGGGAGTCTTTAGCTAAATGTCTGTTAGTTAATTATATGTAGCAGCAAAGAGTTGGAAGGTGTTTGAGCAAGGATATGCAATGGGATCTTTCTGGAACTTCTAATAATTTACACACCATGAATTTTCAATCTTTACTTATATGGAAAGCCTTTCTAGGTGCAGCCAAGCACAGCCAAGCACAGCCAAGCAAGCTGTGCTTGCCCATAGATGAGGTGAATAGCTCAGGGCTAGAGTGAGCAGGACCCTAGTCTATGCTTTCTATGATGAGTGAATTCGAAGCAGACATTTAATTACAAAGCTTTCAGAAGATAAGTTTAAAAATTTCATCTCTTGCCTGCCTTGCCAAAGTTGGACCAATTATTTTTGCTCTTCATAGATCAAGATCCTTTTGTGGGTACCTTGGGCTTTTATTTAGGAGCATCAAATGATTATTACAAGCCCTACTTCCCTGAGCCCTCTCAGGATCTAGGTCTGTAAGGGTATCTGTTCTACCCAACCAGTGTGAGCACTGATCTAGGCCACAAGAGAGTAATTAAAAGCTTTTTACTTAATTAATTCAGTTCAGTTGTGTCTGATTGACATAATCTGGAAATATTTTTTAAATGGGGATTTGGGAACTATTTTAAGAAGTTGAAGAATGCATGCATAATTCTTACAATAGCTTCCACTGAAAGAATCTATATATAATTAATATATATTACCATATAATATATAAATAATAATAATATTAAACTATGATCTCCTTCAAGAGAGAAACTGTAATTTTAAGTGTCTGGTATGCACAGTGCCCAATAAACACTTGTCAAAAATTGCTGAATGGATGTGCTAGACTCCAACCCGGGTGGACTTCTGTTTAACACTAATATCTTTTCACTGAGGACCTAGAGCTGTGTCTCCTCTGTGCTCTGTGTGCCTTCCTGCCCAGTACCACGAGCTTTGTAAAATTTGTAGCTGAGGCTCATCCAATGCATACAACTTTCTTTGAAATTTCTCAGTGGCTGATTTTCGAGTCCAGAGACCAGGGACAGTGCCCTGATACACTGCCACTGCCCTGACTAGAGTTCCATTGTCTACCTTTGCACATATGTGTGTTTTAATAGACATGGATTTGGTTTCTTCTCTGCTGTACCTGGAAACTGTCCTCCTACCCTTCTTAGCAAGTACCCCAGTTTCCTGACCACATCCACTATATTCTTTAAAAAAAAATTATTTATTTATTTGCAAGAGGAGACAGATTGAGAGAGAGAGAGCGAGAGAGCAAGAGAGCGCACATGCAAGCAGGGGGAAGGGCAGAGGGAAAGGGAGGAGAGCGAGAGTCTCAAGCGGACCCCCCGCAGAGCACAACCTGATGTGGGGCTCCATTCCATGACCTAAGATCACAACCCGAACCAAAATCAAAAGTTGGAGATTAACCAACTGAGCCACTCAGATGTCCCCATACCCACCATATCCTTGGTTGCCAGTGGACTAACCTTGGTTTCACAGCCATGACTTTACCAGCATGACTCTCTATTGTGACTGAGGATCATGGTTAACACCTCCTGTCTCACAGCCCTGGTACAATCACTTAGAACCCCACGTGGGCCTAACTGTCCTGCTCTGGTTTCAAGTAGAAGGTAGTATTTCCCAAAGAAAGTGCTAACATCACTGAAAAATTGCAGACCTCTTTCTCAATCTTCCTATTTCCCTTTCAAAATTTTTTCCTTTTAATCTTTGCTGTTGACAGTAATTAAAGTCATCCATAGAGACATGTGGAAGTAATGCTTCTCAAGATGTGCTCCAGGACACTAACATCAGTATTACCTGGGCTGCTTATCAAAAAGACCTGAGAAGCTGGATTCAGATGCCCTTCAGATGACACTTATGCCCACCAGAGCTTAAATCCACTATGATAAGGGGTACCTTGATCAGAAAACTGACCTGGCAGTGTCTTGTAATCCACTGAATCCCTAACATTTCCTGATCCTTTCCCCATCTGTAGGTTGTATTAATGCTGTACTTTTAACTTGACTTCTAACTTGCCCCCAGGTTACTTTCACTTAAGGTCTAGGTGGCTTCAGAGAGTACTCTTGTTTGATACTGGATGCATGCTGTCAAATCTCCCTGGCAATAGAATGTCACCTGGTTCAGAAATTTCAAAGTACAACTGAGAGGAGAGAGTCAACAAACCTGCATTTTACCATAAGGCTGTCCTTATGTTCTTGGGGATTGTGTTCTAGGATACTGCATGACTGGATTGTGTTCTAGGATACTGGATGACTGGATTGTGTTCTAGGATACTGCATGACTGGATTGTGTTCTAGGATACTGGATGACTGGATTGTGTTCTAGGATACTGCATGACTGGATTGTGTTCTAGGATACTGCATGACTGGATTGTGTTCTAGGATACTGCATGACTGGATTGTGTTCTAGGATACTGGATGACTGGATTGTGTTCTAGGATACTGGATGACTGGATTGTGTTCTAGGATACTGCATGACTGGATTGTGTTCTAGGATACTGCATGACTGGATTGTGTTCTAGGATACTGGATGACTGGATTGTGTTCTAGGATACTGCATGACTGGATTGTGTTCTAGGATACTGGATGACTGGATTGTGTTCTAGGATACTGGATGACTGGATTGTGTTCTAGGATACTGGATGACTGGATTGTGTTCTAGGATACTGCATGACTGGATTGTGTTCTAGGATACTGGATGACTGGATTGTGTTCTAGGATACTGGATGACTGGATTGTGTTCTAGGATACTGGATGACAAAGCCCAGTGGGGGCAACTAATGTGTCACTGATATACCCAGGTAACCAGAAAGTTCCTATTTTATGAAGCATTATTACTGGCATTTAAAGTTTTCTATTATATTTAAGAATGCAAATTCACCTATAAGAAGAAATACTTTAATCTGGCCAGCTTCACTTATAGTTTAGAATCATAAGAATTTTGAACAGGATAGGCTTGTGGGTGGCCAGAGATTTAGTTAAGGTCAAATAGCTCTTTATGGGTAAGCTGGGTTTACCACCTAGATCCCTGGATCCCTAGTCAATGACACTTCTACTCTGTGAGGCTACCAGGAGAGGCTAGAAGAGTTTTTAAAAGAATAGATCATGAGAAGTCTGGATTCCTGAAGAAAAATGAAAAGGGTATCCCTGACCAGGTACAGGGCAACTAAGGTATCTACAACTCACTCTGTTGACTTTGCAAACAAAAGAGGATGATAAACGACTAAGTTTTTTTTTCCCCCACAAGGAGAAAATGTGGAAAAAAATAAATGGATCTGACATCAATTAAGTTGGGTTCAAACCTAACTTTGGTAACTTAATGGTTTTGTAGCTTTGGGAAAATGGCTTATCCTCTGAGCTTCAATTTGCTTATCTTAAAAACAAAGAGAACACCGCATTATGGGATGGTATCCCATGACTGTAAAATAATAAGAGTACTTGACCTATAGCAAGTGCTCACAGAATTATGATTATGAATACTATCCTTGTCATCACTTAAATTTTTATTTTTCCTTATTAAGCACTGTAATGTTAAAAACAAAAAGCAAAAAACCCTCACCATAAGTCCTGTCCCTTCTGTGGGGTTTTGTGGTGTGCTACACAGAGTGTGCTAAACATGGTCCCTAACAGAGGAACGATAGGAATATACCAGGGACTCTTTTGCTTCTCCTGAAAAACACAAAAGTATCCTTTTGTCCTTCCTCTCCAAGCAAGACAGATTCCTGTACCATTAGAATGAACTCTCCCAAAATAGTACACTAGGAATCTTTGCTTCAAGCAAGATCACTCATTAAAATTTATATTTCTACCTGAAAATTCGTTTTTTCTTCAAATGGCTTTTTTTCCCCTTAAGAATCTTTCACTGAAAATGAATTCCCATTTCTAACACTGAGTTCCTTATGAACCGGTAGTTGTTTCAAGAGTCAGGGAGCTTTCTGTCCACCCTAACAATGGAAAGTTAAATGATAAATCAGCATCTGTCTAGCTATGTGACAATAGTCCTGGCCATGGACCCAGCTTTCTGTCCAAGGCTCAAGGACAGGTGGACTGAGCTTCCTAACTTTCCTTCAGCTTGATTTGCCGCACTTCTAATAAGAACCACTTAGCAACTTACAGAAAGGGCAAGCAAGCTTTGCTGGCTTCTCTTGCCTGCCTTGTAATTTTGCAATAACCCCGGGCTCTGGTGACCAGGTTCCTCTCTTCTAAATCCACAGTCCTTTCCCATTTCGACAGCCTTAGGATGCTGATTCATTCATTTGTTCCACAAATATTTACTGAATACTCTGTGTCTAGCACTGTTTAAGATGGTTTTAAAAAAAAAAAAAAGAGTCCCCAGCTTTATGGATCTTGCATTGTTATAGGGGAGAGATACATGCAAGGGTAACTGAAACAGTTTTTTTTTTTTTAAAAGATTTTATTTATTTATTTGTCAGAGAGAGAGGGAGAGAGAGCGAGTACAGGCAGACAGGCAGGCAGAGGCAGAGGGAGAAGCAGGCTCCCTGCCGAGCAAGGAGCCCGATGTGGGACTCGATCCCAGGACGCTGAGATCATGACCTGAGCCGAAGCAGCTGGCAACTGAGCCACCCAGGCCTCCCCTGAAACAGTTTATAATGTCTGCTTCTATCAGTCATTTCAACTTGCAGTAAGGTATAAATCTGAAAGCGGTTTGATGGGCAGGTGAACTGAGCAGGAGAGGAAGAATATGAAAGGGACATGAGATTTTGCGAGACTGGCTTCCTGTGCATCATTTTATTTATTTATTTTTGCTTTTAGTATAGAAATGGGTATGCAGCTTTCTTACTCTCAGTAAAGTAAAAGGGCCTCCGTAAGTAAACTTTATTCTTTACCTTGTGCAAACAGGAGCAGGGGTCCCCCCGAATGCATGCGTGTCAACTACAGTGACAGTAGGGGAATGTGTAATAAAGCTTCAGGAAATGAGTTCTTTAACAAAAAACGAATGGAAAATGGGTGGCTTCAGCTCAGTGCCTTCAGGGGCAGTGGCCTTAATATTTTAGATCACGGGGAAGACGAGAGCATATCTGACACGCTGTAGGCAGTATCTGGCAGCAAAATGTCCGAGTTTCAATTAAACTATTTAATTCTGTAAGACCCACCGAAATAGATGGAGAGCCAGAGTAAAAGAGATAAAATTTTTTTTCATGTTTTAGTATGATTTTGTGTCAGTCTTATTTGGTACTATTTCTACATTTCAGTAGAGATGTCCTTTTGGGAAAATAATATCAGTCTAATTCCCCCCTCCCCCAAATTCACATTTTTAAAATAAAAAAATAGCTTAGAAAAAAAGAAGTACAGTGGTAGTTACTTTTGAAAGTTCTATCAAGGCAAGAGAGCGCAGGGGGAAGTTCTGGAGTAATGGGGTATTTTAAATCTGCATCTGGGTGCTTGTTAGATAGGTGGATAAAGATATAATATGTCATTTGCTGTAACATAAGATTGGTATGTTTTTACTGGGTGTAATGTATACTCCAATGAAAAAGGAAAAAAATAAGTAGAGGGCGAGTCTGAACTTGAGACCTGTAGATATGTGGTAAACAAGACCTCATAAATTATGGGCTCTGTGACCCATGAAGGGATTGATTAGGTCTCTACAATCTCTTCCCATTTGCTCAGCTAATGACCTGATTTAGCAAACTACGAGCCCTTAACTTTTTCTCTTTGTATTGGTGTCCATTGGGTTCCAATACAAAACCTATCAAGAAAGGAAATTAGAAAAACAAATGAGGAAGAAGGAAAATATTGGCTGAGTTCTCAGCTGAGACAGAATTCAGATAGTTTCATGCTTGTTGGGAACTTCTCTCAGTGGAGTTTTCCATACTTTTCATAGTTTTGACCCAAAGAATTGTGGGTCCCTGTAGGATTGTGAGATCTTCCACAAAGGCAGAAATAATGGTATGTGAGGCCTTGTCTCCCTAAATCAATGTGATTTTTTAGTTCACTTCACACAAAAAAATAATATTCAGCAAGCCTATGATTAAGAATATTACATTTGGGTTGTTTCTAATAGCAAATGGAATACCGTTGAATTAAGTGTTGCATGTTTTTTAAAGTTGTATTCATATTCATTTTCACTTTTACTATTTTCTAACTTCTCAAAAGTATGATGATGAAATTTCCAGTTTCTGGTTTTGATTCACTTAAATTATGCACATGCCCCCGATTGTTTTTGTCTGATGAACATATTTTTTATTTGATGAAAATACTTCCATTTTAAAAAAAATAGGAGAGAAAAAAATAGATTCTCATTGTTTTAATAACAAAACCCTATCCATAGATCCTGCTGAGCTCTCTTCCCCCTTTATAAAGTGCCAGGTCTTAAAAAGTTTTTTTTCCTTTTTTTAAATTATTATGTTAGCGATTACTAGAAAGTTTCATTTTGATTCTTTTACTTTAAAAATAATTTTTTTTTTAAGATTTTTCAGCTCCCCGCTGAGCAGAGAGCCCGATGTGGGGCTCAATCCCAGAACCCTGGGATCATGACCTGAGCCGAAGGCAGAGGCTTTAACCCACTGAGCCACCCAGGCGCCCCAATTCTTTTACTTTTACCTCAAAGTGTTCATGCCATTAATCTCAACAATATTGTGTTTTCTAAAATAAATAAATAAATAAATAAAGTCTTTGTGATGGGAAAAAATCTAAATATCAGTATCTCCATTTATATCTTTCTCTAAATGAACTCCATGACTGACAGAAATTACATTTCCTGTCTAAAATGTTATTTTAAAGTCAGTTGTTTAGAACTCAAAGCTATTTTCTTTCCTTTAGAAGCATGGTATTTGTGTTCTCAGAACAGCCCACAGAAGCTACGTAGTTTGTTTATCAAAGAAGGCGAAATACTCTGTTTATGGCACAATTTTAATAATAATAAAAAAGGATTACTGAATAAGATGGAATTTTATAATTTTACCTTTCAGCTATTGTTTGAAGATAGGCATGTTTAATTATGTGAAGATGGACACCTTCAAATAAATTATACTTGTCAACAGAGATAATGCCAGATAAGGAGTAAAAACGAAACCAAACCGAAGTACTTACTTTTAACAGAGTGTTGTTTATTTCCAAGACTGAAAGCTTGTTTTTACATAATTGGGATTACAATGTACTGCTTTGTATCTTGCTTTTCCCAGTCATTCTTGTATTTTAACAAAATTTTGAAGACTGTCAGCATAGATTCTTCACCTACTCTCACTTCAACTCCCAAGCATTTTTTCCTTTAACATAAGTGTGCCACTACTTCTTGTTTTGCCTTGGCTTGCATGGAATGTATGAAATAAAGCTGTGAAAGAAAAAGACAAGCGAACCGGGAGAGGAGAGCAAGAAAGAGCTTGACAGGAAGGAGAATTTAGTTACCTGTTCAAGCATCAGAGGGTTCTATACATATAAAAGATGTCTGAGAGAAAATGAACAAAATTTGGAGCAGTGAACTTTAGAGTAACGGGGATGCTAATGTTGGAGCTAAATGGGAATAGCATCATTTTATCCTAGCCCATCCTTTGAAAAGGAGATGAATGTTTATTGAGTTTAAGGTCTTTCTTAGGGGACAGAGAGTGTTTGAGGTGATACTGGGAAGGGAACCTAGATCCGGTGATTCTCACTTTCCTTCCTTACATTTCTGAGGTCTAGAAAAATTGAATAGGAAGAGGTGTGCATCATCTCCTTGAGGAATAAACAAGGAAATGGTGGGAAAGAGATAGCAGCTCAGTCAGTATCCTGATACAAAGCATGGTCAGAGCTGGCTGGAGCTCTGAAAAGTTAAGGCAAAAGGAAAGGAAGAACATAGCAGTCTTTCTTTGGTGTGGAGAGGTGAAGACTATGTATAAGCTACCGTCCTCAAATGTCTTTCTCAACTCAAGCATTACTTGCTCCAGATTTGTCAAAATTCTAGAATAAGTGCTATAATATATTGTGAACCTGTCCAGGTGGATTAGCAAATGAAGAGTTAAGCATTTGCCCGTTTGATGGAAGGAGACCCAATGCCCATCACAATCACTTATGTTTATCACATCATTTACTGTTCTTTTTTTTTTTTTTAAGATTTTTATTTATTTATTTGATAGACAGAGAGAGATCACAAGTAGGTAGAGAGGCAGGCAGAGAGAGAGAGGAGGAAGCAGGCTCCCCGCTGAGCAGAGAGCCTGATGTGGGGCTCGATCCCAGGACCCTGAGATCATGACCCAAGCCGAAGGCAGAGGCTTAAACCACCGAGCCACCCAGGCGCCCCTCATTTACTGTTCTTGAAGCAAAGTCCACCTCTCCCAAAGTATAATTCTAAAATAGTATAAACTTTACGTGTTTTGGACATCAGTGTGGGCAAGAGCACATTGTTGTCATATGATACTATTTCTCAGGGCTCTTGTTGATTCTAGAATAGACTTGAGATCACTGAGGTGGGAATCAGAGACCGGAAGTTGGGAAATAGAGAGTAAGAGGTTATAACAAAATGCTATAATATTTTAAAAATTTACAATGACTACTTGTTCACTTGAAAAATAGAGAGCATTGCACTGCATGGAGCTTAGATTTCATTATTTCAATCAGTGTCTCTTTGCTTAATGCCAAATGTATTGTTGATTTGTTTCTCAAGAATCAGACCTTGCAGATCTAAAACTTGTTTTTAATTTTTTTTCTAAGACTCACCTTGACCTTATCCTGTCCCATGGACTTGAAGAATTTTCCAATGGATGTCCAGACTTGTACAATGCAGCTGGAGAGCTGTAAGTTCCTACTGTTGAAATGACTGCCTGCTTGTTTTAACTGATGACTTGGTTCTTTAAGTTTGTGATTAAGAAGAAAGGACTCATAAGACTCATTCTCTACATATTACCAACTCCCAAGGCCCTAATGGAAGGACAAGCAAGTGTGCCTGTCTCATACACAGAAAATCTTTCAAGTAAAATGCCAAATATCTCATCCTCCCTCACAAAACCAAACCTGATTTAGTAGCTTTTATTTGAAATGAAAACATCTCTTGGGAAAATTAAAATTACTTGTCATTCAATCTCTAAAATGAATCACTCTCTCATCAGAAAATTGTACTTGTTTCTATCTTATGTTCATATAGACCATTACCCCAAAGGAATTTTGGCAGGAAGGGATAATTGATTTGAGAACAAGATACAGGGTCCTTAGCCGGAGGAGGACATAAGAACAGGGGGGCCAGAGATGATATGGAGAATAGGCATTTCCCTTCGATGGGTAGGGGATCCACAAAGGCATGGGGAAGGAAATAGAGAAATGCTGTCTACTTTGTCCCCTTTATGTCTTAGCCCTGATGTCACTGAAATCTTTGACACGTGCCATACGCTGCTGATGCCTCCAAGGTAATAGGATTTTTAGGCAAGAGACATGAAAATTTTTTTGTCTTGTTCTGTCACTTTCTCTGTTTGTAAAGTGCAGAGAATAATAAGCACTACTGACCTACAGGGATGTTAGGAGATTTAATGAGGCAAGGGCAAGCAAATACTTTTAACTTCTTGGTTTAGATGAATAATAAAGATAAAAAGACACAACAACTATTATTAAAAAAGAGGCAGTGACAGGGTTTTCTTGTGATCACTTAAAATCACTGTAGATTTCTCTTGAAACTCCCTACAGAAGTAGACAAAATAATGAAATGTCTTTGTTTTAAGAAGTTGTCAGGGACAAAATGAGAATTTCTGATTTACAATAGGTTTTATGTATTTTTTTTTCCCTATTGCCTCTTCTCTTGAGAAGAAAGTTGAGAAAAACATTTTCTTATATAATGGTTCCTTCTTTGTGTCTCCTCTACTGGTCCAAACTCTCTCTTGCCTCAACCCAACACTTATTTTCTCTGTAAAACAGCAAGCATCGCTGTCATCTGAGGCTCCTCCAAGATTTAAAATACTCCAATTAGTAAATACGTTTGGTCCTTGCAGGCCCTAGAAGTAACGAAACCACAAAGTGTTCACCACTAACTTCGAATGGGAAGGATGGGAATTATTCCCTCCTTTTTTACCCTCATCTTACTTACTTCCTCCTTCCTCATCTGTCTTTCCCTCAACTGTCTGTCCCACTCTGGGGCTTCAGGATGGCTGGCAACAACTATTATTGTGGTGACCAGTAAGAAGGTGATTGGATACGAATATGGGATTACACGAATATGGGGATATAATCTTCTCACATTGGTTGGAGACACCCAACGAGTACTCATATAGTGTGGCAGTGCAAGAGACAGGGTTGGCCATTCTCTTTGTGGAACATCAATGTTTGTACAGGCTCCTCTTTGTAATCTCTTGCTTTCCATATTTTGTTTTTGGCTTTGAATAGAAAAGGTGGCTCCAAAGAAAGAGGAAAGTAGATTCCAGTTAACTGTGTCATTTCTGGGTAGCTTTGGTGAGTCACTATCTTACAGTAAACAAGAATCTATAAACTCAATAAATATGCTCAAGTTATTGGCTCACCAAGACCTCACATAATATCCCTTGTCCTCCTCACTTTCATGTTCGAGTTCAAATACCACAAAGAGGGAAGGGAGAGAAATGATACCTGAAGGAATAGCAGCCTTCGTCCTGGGGTGCAAAAAGATCCAGCACTTAGCACATAATGACCTAGTTAGTGGGAACTTGGAAACTAAGAGCTAAATCTGGTTTACTAAACCGATAACATTCTTGCTTTGTATGGTTCAGGAGTCATATAACAATACAACCTTACATGATGGAGAATCTGTTTTACGTCATATTAATCATCGTGATGAGTGGGCCCAGTTAGCAAGATGCTAGCACAAATGAACATTCCCGATTTGCATTATTCCACAACTTCCTTTTAGGTTGTCTGCCTATGCCTCCCCACTTGGCAAAATAACAGAGGATTGACCACAAGAGCTTTAACCGAAGCTTTCTTTTTTTAAAATTTAAATTTAATTAGCCAACAGATTGGCTAATTAATTGGCTAACAATAATACAACATTGCTTTTTGATGTAGTGTTCAATGATAGATTAGTTGTGTATAATACCCAGTGCTTAACACATCATGTACCCTCCTTAATGTCCATCACCCAGTCACCCCATCCCCCCAACCATCTCCCCTCCAGCAACCCTCAGTTTGTTTCCCGGACGCAGAGTCTCTCATGGTTTGTCTCCCTCTCTCATCTCTTCCCTTTCGGTTCTCCCTTCCTTTCCCTATGATCCTAATATAAGCTTTCTGAAAACAAATCTAATATACCCTAGAAGAGGGGCCAAGTTTGCAATGGAAGTATTTTAGGCAGGGCTGTGATGAATTCATTCTCATTTAATAAAAAAGAAGAAGAATTCTTTTCATTTGAAATACTAAGACTAGTGCCATGAATTGCATTATCTTACCGGATTGTCACAGACACAGCTCTTTCAAGTAAAGACAACCTTCGAAGGATTTTTATATCCATTTACTTGTTTGTTCTTCAGAAAGATTTAATAAATCAAGAGGGCAGAAGAAAATGGACTTTAGAGATTCCATTCTCCCATTACACAGAAAAAATCATTCAGAAATAGCTTTCTCTCTTCAATTTCTTTGGCTTCAATGACATGTAGCTGACATGATGATTGTAGCTCCCTTACTAAAAATGATTTTGAATTGATTGAGCATGTGTCTGCTTTAGATGGTTTCCTTGTTTGTTCTTTACATGGATAGACTTTCAAGCTTTCTTGGAAAGATGCATTTAATTTTTCGCTATGATTTGTTTACTCCAGTTGGGTACACGATGAACGACCTGATATTTGAGTGGTTAAGCGATGGTCCAGTTCAAGTTGCTGAAGGACTGACCCTGCCTCAGTTTATTTTGAAAGAAGAAAAGGAACTTGGCTATTGCACGAAGCACTATAACACTGGTAAGTTTACTTTCAGCTGCTAAGCCCAAGTGGGCTCTAGTCTGCAACATGGCCTACATACCACACCCCCTTAATTGCTATATCTTTACGAAGAAAATGGAGTTACAAGACGCAGACCCTGGCTCAAAACCCCCTTTACAGATAAGATGCTTGAGCCCTCTGGCATAAATCAGTGAGCCCAATAGATAATTTTTTCAAAATGGAGTTAAAGGAAAAAGATTTGGGATTCTTCTGTTGTTCCCTTGCTGACCATGTGCTGTCAAATGAGTCTGAGGAAATGTGTACAAGACTTTGTATATAGTGCAGAAAACGTATAAATTCTGGCCCATTCTTGACATCCACTCTTGCCATTGGGTCCTCAGATCAGTTTGTATTCTCTGACTTAGTGGAAGAGAGGAATAACCACATAGGTCTTTGTAAACCCAGAAATACAGTTACTATGCACTCCACTCCTTGGTGGTGATGGTGATAAGAATTTGGATGAAAACCAGCTGATGGGAATTCAGCTGGCTCTGATGCCATGCACTGTCAGTAGTGCTGATAGACACATGGGTCAGAGGGAGAATATGAGTTGGTAGTAACAAGTGGGCATATGTTGTTACCTGGAAAATTGTGACTGTCTAGTAAAGTTGATGGCTTTTCCTATGAATGTCCCGGTGTTTGATACCACATAAGCTGATAATGGAGAGGAAAGCTAGACAGGATGGTTTATTCAGTGACTGCTCCAGGTCACTTGCTAAATAGAATGTTCATGAATACTTATTCCAATAGTCAATAGTGCTTCTTATGAAGTGGCCAAAACCTGATTCCAAGGTGTTTTTCCTGACCCAGAGGAATCCGACCTTATCTCTCATAATTTGTGTGGACTAAGCCAAATTACCTTCCAGGGTTCTGTCTCCAAACCAATTAAAGAGGAAGAAAAATGGCAAGGGGCAGGAACATCTGTCTCTTTATAGTATGTTAAAAGTTGTAATATCTTTGTATGTACTCTTTTTTATAAGTACTGTAACACTGTAAATAGATTCTAGGAATATTCTAAATGTACTCAAGCAATTACCCAGAAAGCTAGGAAATTGCTACAATGACTAGACTGTATGCAGGGCATACACAAATGTACATTTTTCTCTTATTATGAATAGCACAAAGATAGACAATTTTCCAAATACTTTGAAAGCCCCATGTGAACTTTACTATTTTCAACTGTTACATATTATGCATTATATATTATATGCTATACATATATACCATATGTATTCTATGTTATATATTACATATTATAACCTCACAAAATGTGACTATTTCTACTGGTCAGTTTCTGACAGGCTTGCAAATTCTGAAGCTTTGTCTAAATAATCAAGCTACAAGCACAGATTTAGGAAAATGGTTTGGTCTAGTGACTCTTTTTTTTTTTTTTAAAGTAGGTTCATGCAGGGTTTGAATTCACAACCCTTTTCACAACCCTGAGATCAAGACCTGAGCTGAGATTAATAGTCAGATTCTCAACCTACTGAGCCACCCAGGTGCCCTTAGTCCTGTGACTCTTTAGACCACTCATTCTCACAACTGTTAATTGAATTACTGATAGAGTTGAAAAAGAGTTGAATTGGTTATGTAGGGTGAGCATTTTGTGCCATCTTCCAAATCCACCTGTAATGCTCTTAAAAACTAAACAATGGGAGGCAAGAATGGGAAAGATAAATTTGAATTGGATTTTATATCATTATTTCCTGCTTTCAGGAAAGTTTACCTGCATCGAGGTTAAGTTTCACCTGGAACGCCAGATGGGATACTATTTGATCCAGATGTACATCCCCAGTCTGTTGATAGTCATTTTGTCCTGGGTCTCCTTTTGGATAAACATGGATGCAGCCCCTGCTAGGGTTGCACTGGGCATCACCACCGTCTTAACAATGACCACCCAGAGTTCGGGTTCCAGGGCATCTCTGCCAAAGGTAAGAAGTCTCCTTAGTTGACAACAAGTGACGGGGATCGGGGGGCAGGCGCGGGTTGTCAAAGGTCTTGTGACCTGGAGAATACTGTGGAGAAAGAAATGTTTGGCATCCTGTGGTACTGTTGGAGGTGCAATGTAAGAAGAGAATGAAGAGCTGAGTTTGAGAGAATTAGAGCTCTGAGGACATGGGAGGTCCCTAATCAGATCAATTAGGGCAGAGGGGAATCAGGGTTGAGAGAGGAGAGGAAGGAGTGGAGGCAGAAACATGGCTCAGGAATTATGTCTAAGAAGTCCTTGACTGCTTTTGACCTCCTGCTGTTCATGAGCCACGAAGCTTGTAGGGATTAGAGTAAGATTGATGCAACTTATGCTATATTGTCAAGTGTTCATTGGTGAGCCTATTGTGATTCATACACTCAGTGAAGTCATTTACAGTAAAAAAAAAGTTTGAATTAAGCTCCTGGAAATTTATACAGAAAAGCTACATCATTGAGTATATATGAGATATAACTATAAAAATTAGAGTGCAGCAAAGCAGATACATGAATCTTTGCCATTCCTTAATTTACCTTAATGGCTGACACACTATTATTTTCAAGTGACATGGTTACCTAGAGAAAGAACAGTGGAGTCTTCCAAGATGGTGAAAATTCTGACAACCATGGCAGGTGGATAAAGAAGCGTGAGATGCATAATAGGTACACATAGACATTTTGTAGCACTTCAAAGAGTAATCCATAATGGCTGTATAATTTATTTTTATGTGAGGGCAGGCCCTCTATAGTTGTAAGTATTGCCTAAACAAACAATGATAATTGTCCTGTTATGAAATGTCCCAGCACCCCGAGAGAGTGCCTATGGGTATTTCCTTTTCACTGGAAAAGTACATTGAGTTGCTGGCTTCAATTTTCCAGGAATGTGTGTTCAATTTAGTATTCACTGTACACTGTCTCATACTGGTTGAGCAGTCTCTCCAAAACCTAGTTCCAGCAAATAATTGAGGTATAATCCCCTATCTTTGCTGGCTTGAGCTTATGTTCAATTGTGCTGCATTTGACATGAGATATGTTAGATCATGTTCCACATTATCTGCTGTGCTGGAAGATAAGATGACATATGGAGGAGGCCTGTGGCTGTCCTGGAGATGGACTGAATGCTGGGGGAACTGTCATACAAACTTTCCAACTTCTATGCCTCCAAAGATAAATATTAGATTTGTATGCTAATAGAGAAAGGGATAAACCTATTTCTGATATTTTTTAACTTTCTCGGATAACATACTGTACAAAATACTTGTGTTGCATTTCTATTGAAATACAGATAGCAGAAATACTAACAGCTTTCTTTTCAGCTACATGATCACAAATCAATTTTACCTACTAAAAATCCTAATCCAGGGGCGCCTGGGTGGCTCAGTGGGTTGAGCCGCTGCCTTCGGCTCAGGTCATGATCTCAGGGTCCTGGGATCGAGTCCCGCATCGGGCTCTCTGCTCAGTGGGGAGCCTGCTTCCTCCTCTCTCTCTGTCTGCCTGCCTCTCTGCCTACTTGTGATCTCTCTCTGTCAAATAAATAAATAAAATCTTTAAAAAAAAATCCTAATCCACTGTGTGCCTCAACCCAAACAGGTTCATTTACTTATGGCTTGTTAGTCATTTGTTCTAGCCATCACTGCATGCTATGCCATTAAACCCCATGCACAAAACATGTAGTTTACAATTTAATAGATAGCTAAAGAATTGATTACAAGTTTTAAACAGATAATGTCAAAAAGGAAGACATTTATAGCCTCCAAATTCCCATTGCTATTTAAAAAAGTAGTCATTTCATCTCAAAATGGGAGCTTCTGTTTTTATAAATTTGCTATTCATTCTTATTAGCTATTACGATTCTACATCAATGGTCAAAACTATTGTTGAATCAATGGTCACTGATCAGTGATCTTTGTCTGTAGAGGCAATCAGGAACTCCGATAAACTAAGAGATAAGTATAATCAAAATTCATTTTATACTTGGCTCCGAACTCATAATGGTTATCATTTTGTCATCAGCAGGTTTATCATCCTACGTATGTTTTTCTGAGGCTATTATTAAACATGGTTGGCTCTCAACTGACTGTGGGGAGATGTGACTCATGGATAACAGTGAGAAAGGAAAATGGGATAAAAAGTGAGTCATGAAAAATAAAAAAATTGACCATACGTTTACACACACACATACACACACACATACTCATTTTAATTTATAAACACTGTAGTCCCCAAGCAGAAGCACCACTGTGCTGATTGTACAGTTGTCTCAGAGTTGGTAGCTCTTTACAGACTAGGCATGCACCTTGCACTTTAAAAGTAAGACATGCTTGTTAGAGAAAAAATAGAAGATATAGAAAATACCATTAAAATTAACTATCCACTAAGTAACTGTCGTTAAGACTTTGGTATATTTTCTTCCAGCCTTTCTTTGATGCACATTTGGAGGCAAACCCACACACATGCACACCCAGAAAATAGGATCAAAACTGTCTACAAAGACAGTTATATACTATCCTCCATTTCCATAGCATTAAAAATCTATCATGAACATAATTTTCAATGACATATTGATCTGGTATATTAATCACCATTTATCTCACTATCTTGGATATTTAGGATTTTATTGTTTGCTTTTCTAGGTGCGATCGTTATATATTTGTATATGAGGGCTTGTGTCTCATTGTGTTCTAGAAGACATGTGTGTGTATTTATTCATTTATGTATTTATTATATTATGTTATGTTAGTCACCATACAGTACATCATTAGTTTTTGATGTAGTATTCTATGATTCATTGTTTGCATATAACATCCAGTGCTCCATGCAATCTGTGCCCCCCTTAATACCCATCACTGGGCTAACCCATTCCCCACCTCACTTCCCTCTAAAACCCTCAGTTTATTTCTCAGAGTCCATAGTCTCTCATGGTTCATCTTGCCCTGATATATTTTTTAAATCTTATTTTACAATTGGAAAAAAAAAGAAGAAATTGAGGATGATTAGAGCAAATGAGGGACAAACTGTAGGGAGATGCCCAATATCTTCCCATTCAGGCAAAAATTTTGTCTTGTTCATCAGGTTAACTTCAGCATTTAGTACAGTCTGTTACTTATGCTAGATGATCAATAAATCCTCATTGAATGGATAAAGAAGTTAATGAACAACCACGTTTCCCCATGGGAGACCATGTGGAAGATAGACTTAACACAGAATCTATAAATGTTTTACAGAAAATATTAGAGTTCTAATATATGGAAGAATCTCATAATAATATCACATACACTACAGAAGAATGGAATTTCTCTAAAGGACTATGTCTCTCTTTTCAGAAGTCCTCAAGTAGACTTTGGGAAGTTAAGAATATATCCACAAATACATATTCTGAAGTACAGGCAGGCCTCCCAGATCTAAATCTTAAAGACCTCTTTACACTCAACCTCTCCAAGCCTGTTTCCACATTTCTAAAATGAGAATGACCTTATCTGCTCCTTGTAAAAATTGAACTAGGATGAGATGAGATATTACATATATAAATCATTTTGCCCAGTTTTAGTACATGGTAGCACTCAATTCATTCTGGTTATTTTTATTGTTATTTGTTCCCAGTCCATAATATGATAGAAAAGACTGCTCCATGGGATGGGAAGTAATATTAGAAGACTCATAAAGGGCCTTATGAGTAGAAGATACCATGTTCTTTGGATGGCCCATTATTTGTTTATAATCATAATGCAAATGAGGCGAGCTAAAGTTTGTTATATGCATTTGTGTGTGTGTGTATAAACCCACACACGTGTCTTTCATAGGTAGGCAATCTATTGAATGGGTTAAGCTCTAGAGCATCTGAATAAGCAATGGCTCTATTTTTCTCCAGTAACTTCCATTAAACATCCTCCACTGGTTTTATTTTCCCTGTACCCGGAGGACACTTCAGAAGGATTCCATAGATTCTCAGTTACTATATGCCATTCCATTAGACTCAGAATGAACCAAAGGTGTTTTACAATTTAATAGACTGCTAAAGTATTGGTGATAAAGTACTTTAGCACAGTCCGTTATCAGATTTTTTAAAAAATCAGATAGCTTGAAATAAAACTTTATTCTAACAACCAACTCAACGCTCTTTTCCTTCCTTGCCCCCAGTCCAGGCCTAATCTTCGGCTTGAAGATGTCCAGAGAGGTGGACATTTGTCTGTTCTTACCCTTGCTTTTCACAGTTGTTACCCTTGCTTTTCCAATTCTCTTCCCCACTCCTGTTGCTTGCTTCTCTACTGTTAAGGGCGGAGAGTGAAAGAGTGGATGGAAGAAAGTTGTACAAGACTGACACTATTGTATTTGAACTCTTGCCTTCTCTAATGGGAAGCCTCCAAATACTGCATTCTTGATGGTTGAACTTGAGTTCCTTGATAATTCCTGGGGATCCTGCACAGGACACCATTCATGGATGAATAACGCAATCTCTGGCTGGTATCTTATCTCCTCTTATCTATCACCTCCTACCAGCATATCTCATACAACTTCTTACTCCCAGGCTCTCCTTACTCAAGCAGATAGCCCTCCTGGTTGACATGTTTTGAAGATGATTCACATCTATCTTCCACACCATTTATTTGGTGCACCAAGAATGTGTGTTCATTGCCTTGCTAAATAGTGGAAATGCAACTTAACTGTTAACATGTTTGCTTTCACCCTACCACCTTAGGTATTCTAGCTAGCTTACTCCCTTCAGAATTTATTCAGGTGAGAAACAAGTACTGCTGTTTATTTTTTAAATAAAAACCCAAACTTCTGAGGATACATGACAGGTTCTCCTAATAACACCTTTACTCTCTGATCCAGGAGCAATATGTTGAAATTTCAGCAGCTCAACAGATGCATGACATGTGCAGGAGATGCCAGTCTTTTCTCTTACCAGGGTGGGGGTAAACCTCTTCTCCCCATCTTTAGGAAAATAGGGAAAAGGCCACAGCACTGTCGTTATCCATGAATCCCATTACTTCAAGTAATTCTTTTCGAATGTCTAGTTTTCTGTAATGTTACAGGGTATGGAGTGCAACTGTCTCTAGATGACATTTGCTTTGTTCTAGCAAGTCCTGTATCCTTTGTAGAGTCTCCCTTCAGAGTGAGGCTTAAGTTGACATTCTGAGAAAAGAATATCCCATTCCCATACTGTTACACTCATGAATAAACATACTTAATTGTAGAGCTTTATCCCTATGAGGGCAAGGGCTCCATTGATATCATCCATGTTTACATACCTACTGCTTAATACAACACCTGACTCATAGTAGGTGCTCAGTAAAGAGTGGGTTAGTAAATGAATATACAGTATTAAAAAGACTTATGGTTAAGTGGTATGCCAGGTGTAATTTAATTGTTGATTCATTCATCCATTCATTTATTCAACTAATATTTATTGACTGTTTTCTCTGTGCCACCCATTGTGTTAGGGGTTAAGGAAATCAGAGATAAATAAAACATAGTCCCAGCCCTCAGGAACTTGTCTTCTAGTATGCCAGAGGCAGATACTTGGAATGGTAATTGTTACACAATGCGGAATACAAGGACACCCAGAACGATGCCTAACCTATTAAATGAAGTAGGGAGAAATGGAGGGGGAGGAAGGGGGCTGGAAGAAGAGAGCCAGAGAAGGAGGGAGAGAAGTAGTGTTAGGAAAATGGCTTGGAGGGATCCTGAGCTGAATCTATGAAGCAGATTAAATAGGTAAGGTAGGAGGTGGCAAAGGTCACCCCAGGCAACGAGGACTTCCTACTCATAATATTTGGGCTACACTCAAAATAAGCTTTTCTAGAAGACATTCTGGGCAGGTTTCCAACGTGCTTCACAAATTTTAAACACATTTCAAGTAAGAAACTTGTGTTTATTGATTCCAAGTTAATTTCCTGCTTTCCTGCCAACCAAAGCTTTTTGTGGTTTTTGTTTTGTTTGGTCTGGTTTCGTTTGGTTTGATTTGGTTTCCAGAAGTTCCATCTCCTCCCTAAATACAGGAAAATGAAATGCCAGCATGGTTTCTGTTCTATAGGTGCCTTCCCATTTGAAGCCGTAAATTTGGTTTTTTAAATATACATCTCTGCCAACCTCCAAGAAGCTGATCTGCTGGTAATTTTCTATTTGGAGCACAAAACCCCTAGTAGTAGACTAAAGGCTGGGTGTATTATTGTCTTTTTGACCCACAGGAAAAAATCAGGATGAATTAAATAGAAGGCTGTGAGACTTCAGGCAGGCTTTGAATGTGGCCAAACAGAGTTAAACAAGTATTTTCCTTTACTCTGTATTTGCTATTATTGCTGAATGGTTTGAAGCTACTCCTAAGTGAGTCTTGAGTCCTCATCTGTAGCAGCAGCCCAGAGACTGTAGAGGTGAGAGTAGGTGTTGGTAGGGGACAGTTGGGTTGATGTGGTATGCTGGTGACTGACAGATCCCTAACCATCTCCTTAAAGCACGGATCCAGAGGTATTATCTTTGGCCATTATTAACTGAAATGCCCTATGTCCTATATAAGGAAATTTCCCCTTACTTTTCAGCCATCTGGTCAACTAAGACCAGCTGGACCATTTCAAGCAGCTGCCAAACCCAGGACAGCTTGAAATTTAAAACAAAAGAGGCCATAGTCTTACCATGTTTGGTCTTGCTTTATTCCCCATGAGAATGTTTCTAGCTAGAGACTGTAGTAAGAGAAACTATGAAAGCAGTAAGGCTGATACTTACAGAAGTTTTGGCGTAAGAATTTGTCTGGATGTCTGTTTTACCTCTAAAAAAGTAAAAATGATTGCTCCTTGAATCAAGTACATCCCCAGCTAATTTGAATGAATCTCCTAGGTCAGATTGGTATTTCTGGAAGAAGATGAAAATAATTCTGTCTTGTAAAATCAAGATTTTAATTAGTTCTCAGATAAAAGTTTGAAAAGTAAGAAAGCCAAGCTTTGGCAAATTGATCTGTAGGCCTGCTTGCTTTAGCCAGATGTCTGCATGTATGGGAAACTACATAAACTTTCCCTTCCAGTATTTCCTGAGACACAGCAAATTAAAGAGTTGTTGATATAATGAGTATATGACAAAAATATGCAAAGAGATGAAGTGCACAAATTCTCTTGGGACAGAGCTGGAGCACCAGTGGCACTTTAGATCAAGAATACTGTTGTTAACTATGGAGTATGATGCCTCCGTCAGAAAGGATGAAGACCCAACTTTTGTAGCAACATGGACGGGACTGGAAGAGATTATGCTGAGTGAAATCAGTCAAGCAGAGAGAGTCAATTATCATATGGTTTCACTTATTTGTGGAGTATAACGAATAACATGGAGGACAAGGGGAGAAGGAGAGGAGAAGGGAGTTGAGGGAAATTGGAAGGGGGAGGTGAACCATGAGAGACTATGGACTCTGAAAAACAACCTGAGGGTCTTGAAGGGGCAGGGGGTGGGAAGTTGGGTGAGCCTGGTGGTGGGTATTAGGGAGGGCACGTATTGCATGGAGCGCTGGGTGTGGTGCAAAAACAATGAATACTGTTGCGCTGAAAAGAAATTAAAAAAAAAAAAAAAGAATACTGTTGGCAGCCTTTACAGGGAAGCTGACAGTGGGAGAAGCTACCCAAGCTGTGCTTCTGCTCAAGTCCTCATGAAGTTCATATATCTTTTTGGCATAGCTTCTAAGGTTCAGGATTATTATTTTTTATTTTAATTCCAGTACAGTTAACATACAGTGTTATATTAGTCTCCAGCGTACAATATAGTGATTCAACACTTGAGCGCATCATCCATTGTTCATCACAAGCGCCCTCCTTCACCCCCATCACCTATTTCAGCCCCCCCTGCCCACCTCCCCTCTAACAACCATCAGTTTGTTCTCTCTAATTAAGAGTCTGTTTCTTGCTTTGTCTCTTTTTTCCCTTTGCTCCCTCGTTCTGTTTCTTAAATTCTACATGAGTGAAATCATATGGTATTTGTCGTTCTCTGACTAATTTCACTCAGCATTATACTCTCTAGCTCCATCCATGTCACTGCAAATGGTAAGATTTCATTCTTCTTTATGGCTGAATAATATTCTGGTACACACACACACACACACACCTTCTTTATCCATTCATCTATTAATGGACTCTTGGGCAACTTCTACTTCTATGATTTGGCTACTGTAAATAATGCTTCAATAAATATGGGGTGCATGTATCCCTTTGAATTAGTGTTTTTCTATTTTGGGGGCAAATACCCAGTAGAGTGATTACTGGATCATAGGATAGCTCTATTTTTAACTTTTTGAGGTTTCTCAAAAAGTTAAAAACAGGATTATTTTGAACTCTCTCTTTCCATTTCACTAAAATGGGTAACTCTATCTAGGTCATACAGCCTAAAAGTCTTTGGTTCTTATAAATGCCACACAGTGAGGGGAAAATCAACTATTATGGAACATGTACTACATAAAGAAACAGAACTTCTTAAGAAGACTGACATATGCATAAAATACATTATAATTCAGTAGAGTATGGGCAGTGGGGTAGATTTTTTACAAAAATGGCTATAATGATTCTCCTCTCTGTATCCATACCCTTTGGGTAATAGCCCTTCCTACATTGACTGTCAGTTTGACTATGTGACTTGTCTTGGCATGTGGGACAATGGCAAATGTGACATAAGCAGAGACTTCAAAAATGCTTGCATACTGTAGCTAGCTTTCTCTTACTACTCTTGCGATCCTATACACACTACCATGTGAATTCTGCCAGGCTAGCCTTTTGAACGATGAGAGACATGTGGCCCAATTATCTCAGTTACCAAGACGACAGCCAGATAACCACCACTTCCTTATTCTCTGTTCTAGGCACAGTGGCCTCCTTGCGGTTTCCTGAATATGCCACGCACATGCTCTCATTCCCAAGCCTTTGCAATGACTATTCTCTGTGTCTGGAACACTCTATCCCCAGATATTTACATGATAAACGTTTCCACCCTTTCCAAGTCTTTATTCAAATCCTGCCTCTCCAATAAAGCCTTTTCTAGCATTTATCACCGCACCCATGCCCTCATCAATACCCTGACCCACTTCTCACTTTTTTTTTTGTTTTCCCACTGTACTTTATTACCTTATAGAAACACTATGACTTGTATAAATCTCAATTATGGATTATGTTTCCTGTATATTGCCTGTTTCCCTTAGCTTGACTATGAATGCCATGAGGGCAAAGATCTTTATCTAGTTTGCTCCCTAAAACAACACCTAGTCTATAGTGTATGCTTAGTAAATGTTTGTTGATAGAATGAATGAATGAATATACACATCTCTAAAGTCTAGTCATTGTGAAAAATCCATCTAAACTTTCTTAAGGATACAGAACAAATAAAAGGAACTCACATAGCCAGGGGCCCATCTTCCCTTAACTGGCTGGCTATTCATTACTACAGAGAACCCTGACTGCCTATGTTATATTACTATAACATAATTACATTATTTTAAAGTTTTCCTTCTCTGGCTGTATCAAATAGTGTCATGGACATTTTTTGATAACTGTTTCTTATATATAGAGCAATCTAACCAAAGAAATAATAATAAAACAGCAATGGTTTAGATGATGAGAGAGTGTGCATACAGGCTATTTTTATCTAAATTTTGCTTCCTTGGCACTGTCACAACTAATTTGGAAGTTTCTCAGTGTGCCATTGCAAGTGTCCATTTCCCCTTCTTGCTGCTCCACTTTGTTTGCATGTAAGTGGAGCCTCTGAATTCTAATGAAGGCATCCAGGGCTCTCCTCATCTGAGCTCTCGACAGCCACTCTGGGCCACAGGTGCCACACTGTACTCTTTCCTAGGGGCCCAGACATCAGAAAATACTCTCCTTTCTTTACCTAACAAAAACCAAGTGGATTTTTGTTTTCCTCTGATTTTAGTTATCAAAGACTGTGCATTTAAACTTAAGGATTGCTTTGGGCTACATCTAGGACTTCAGAGGCCATGAGCTCCGATCTGAAGCCAACTGTGTATACCTAAAGCAAATAATTTTCCATCCCTCCCAATAATGGGGAAGGGAGTACAACTTCATTTGCTTTCCAAAACTGACTGTGCCTTGATGAAACTGGAGTATCAAAATATTTTCCAAACTACACATGAACTGAGCTTATAAAATCTTAAACTTGTGTGTTATGAGAAGAACCTCTGCAATCCTACTAGGGATGTGAAAACTGATGACATGAAGGTCAATTCACTTCTCATTTTTAAAAATCTGCTAAAGTGGGGGTACCTGGGTGGCTCAATCCATTAAACATCTAGCTTTGGCTCAGGTTATGATCGCAGGGTTCTGGGATCGAGCCTGGTGTCGGGCTCCCGGTTCACCGGGGAATCTACTTCTCCCTCTCCTTCTACCCTTCTACTTGCTTGTGCTCTTTCTCTCTCTCAAATAAATAAAATATTAAAAAAATCAGGTTGAAGTGGATGCCACTTCTTACATGAAGCCCACACAGATCTCCATAAAATGTAAATGGCCTATTTTCCTCGCCTCCGGAGGTACTTCGTGCTTTGTATCAATCATTGCATTTTGGACTCCTAGCTCAGTGATCAGGGTCCATGTGTCCTTTATTGTAAACTTTTTTTTTTCCTTTATTGTAAACTTTATTGTAAACCCCTTGTGGAGAGGACCTAGTATCATTCAACTCTGCATAGCCCCTGTGACATACACAGAAGCAGTCCTCAGTAGTTATTGCTGAAGTAATGTAAGAAGACCATGTTCAACAGCTCCTAATGTTTGGTGATCAGAGTAGGAATTACTGCCAGAGCTTAATCGGTCTGAATAGAAAGTGTCACTAAAGCAGAGGGTCTCAGACTTTGTTGCATGTTAGAATCAGCTGAGGAAATTTTCAAGCCTTCTCAGACTTCACGACAGAGAAATGAAATTAAGCCATCTGGCAGTAGGGGCCAGGCATCAGAATTCAAAGAAAAATTTCATGCATAGCCAGGGCTGAGAACTGCAGCTTTGAATTTTGTTGTGGTCTGGGCAAATGTTTTCAGTGTTTATCATGTACCAGAATATATATTCATTTGAACTTCACAACAACACTCTGAACTAGATACTATTATTATCCTCACTTTGGAGACGATGGTACCAAGGCACAGAGGAGTTAAATAACGTGCTCAAGTTCATACAGAGCTAAAGCTGTCGTTTAAGCCTAACGACTAATCATGGAGCCACCTTTCATAGTTCACAGCTGTGGGATTCCTTCCACGTGCCTGGCCCTGTGCTAAACCCTTCACATAGGTCTTGTCACTGCAAACAGATGACATATGCCCGATTTTGCATCATCGAGTAACAGGTAGGGAAATGGAAACATAAAGAAGTTAAGTAATTTGTCCAGTTGTTTTTCTAGCCAGTGAAGAAGATTCAAATCACTGGTCAAGTCAAATCCTCATGAAGGAAGAACTAAGAATTTTAAGCTACACCACGCTGTCCACACCATGCTATGCTAATTTCAGGTGGAAACTCTGACTGTGAGAGAAGTTCTTTTCCAAGCCCTGAAATCCCCTGTCTGTGGCTATGCATATTGTATTCACCGGGTGCTGAATGCGGTGGGCATCTTTGCTCTTGGATGGAGAGACAGTGCTTGCCTGACTGCCCTCTTGCATATTATGAAAAACTTCTTTTTTTTTTAAGATTTTTATTTATTTATTTGACAGAGAGAGATTACAAGAAGGCAGAGAGGCAGGCAGAGAGAGAAGAGGAAGCAGGCTCCCCGCTGAGCAGAGAGCCCGATGCGGGACTCGATCCCAGGACCCCGAGATCATGACCCGAGCCGGAGGCAGCGGCTCAACCCACTGAGCCACCGGTTCCTGAGGCTTCCCTTACAGGGTCCTCCTCAGCAGACTCTCTGACAGACTCAGTTGCTGTTTATTGCTTTGGTCAACCATAGCCATTTTAACCACCATTTTCATCAGCTCCCAGGTGTGATTATGTTAAGAGTCCCACCAGGCATAAGCCATTATCTACCATTCAATGTCAGCTAAAAGGCTGAACAAAAGCAGACTGGGTAATCATCAACAACAAAACGGTTAAATAAATTGTGGCCCATTCATACAGTGAAATACTAGGTACAAAAATGTAACAACTGCAGGCTCACTTAACAACAGAGACGAATCCCTCAAATCTAATGTTGAAGAAAAGTTAACACACGCAGAAAATACATTCGCCGGCAAAATTCATCTAGGGTGTTTGGACTAGAGTTTACGGTTGGGATCTGGAAAGTAGAGAGGGATTAGTGACTGGGAGGGACCATGAGAGATTGAGCTTCAGGGGGTCAAGGAATGTTCTATTTCTTGAGCTGGGTGGTTATGTGGGCATGTGCATTTTGTGGTGATTTACTGAACTGTACAGCTATGATCCTGGTACTTTTTTATTTCCAATATAAGTGGCACATTTTGTTTCTAAAATGAGAGAGGAGAAGGGAGTTGAGGGAAATTGGAAGGGGAGGTGAACCATGAGAGACTATGGACTCTGAAAAACAACCTGAGGGGTTTGAAGTTGGGGGGGAGGTTGGGGGAACCAGGTGGTGGGTATTGGGGAGGGCACGGATTGCATGGAGCACTGGGTGTGGTGCAAAAACAATGAATACTGTTACACTGTAAAGAAATAAAAAATTTTTAAAAAAAGAGGAATAAAAGTTGTTTGGTAGGGGCGCCTGGGTGGCTCGGTGGGTTGAGCCGCTGCCTTCAGCTCGGGTCATGATCTCAGGGTCCTGGGATCGAGTCCCGCATCGGGCTCTCTGCTCAGCGGGGAGCCTGCTTCCCTCTCTCTCTCTCTCTATCTCTCTGCCAGCCTCTCCACCTACTTGTGATTTCTCTCTGTCAAATAAATAAATAAAATCTTTAAAAAAAAAAAAAGTTGTTTGGTAAAGCAAATAAATACAGGTTCTCCAAATGAGCTTACGAGAACATTTCGGCACAAAGCCATTCTTTTTTCTTTCCTTTCCTTTTTTTTTTTTTTTTAAATTTCTTTTTGATCCTGGTACTTTAAAATATTTTAATAAAGAAGTTGTTTTTTTTTAAAAAAAACCCAGATTGTACAAATAATGAATAAACAATTGGGAATACTCATAACTTCAAGCATTTTCTTCCTCTTCCTTTTTCAGAATAAAAATAACAAAAGCTAATATTTATTGATTCTGGGTTCCAAACTTGGTACAAAGTGCTTTTCATTCATATATCATTTAATCATCTCCACAATCCTATGAGCTAGATAATATTGGTCCCATTTTCTACATAGATTAAAACTCAAGGTTATACAATAATAAGTGCAAAAGCCAGAATTCAAACTTCATTGGACCCTACTCTATTCCTTTCTTATTTTGCTACTCTCCTCATTTTATAGTCACTAATGTCCCTTCAGTCTTTAAAATGGATGTCCTTTGATGACTGTTGCAATTTATATGCTTGAGGGTTGACTGATGGGACTCAAAGGATTCTGTAACCTAGAGATTCCTTCGATATTCTTAAATTATGGGACACAGTGTTAAGTGATCATAATGTATTTTCCAACCAGTTCTGACTTCTCCCTGGAATAGTCTCACCCTTTATCTTGCTTCCTACTGTTGTTTTCTGTTCACTTGCTAGACAGTCCTTTCCTGTGGAAAGGGGAATTAACAGCTTTCTGTCAATGGAGAGAATTTGAAGGTCCAAGATACTAAACAAATTGGTGACTAACAGTGTTTCTTGCCTTATGTAATCCTAATGAAAAGATCACTAAAAAAAGGGAATGAATGTTTTGTAATTGGCTCATAGAGAAGACCATTTATTTTCCTTTACCCATAAACCTGTTGTTTCCAAAGCATATGTAAGGGTTTCTCTTTTTGTGGGATTCCACAGAAAGTATGGTCTGCAAATATGGAAATACGTTGTAGGACTAGTCTTTACTCATTCAGTGTCACTGAATATTCACAGTATAGCCTATATTCTAAGATGCACTTTTTCTTGTTTTCACAGCTCTGAGTTTGGGCTGCAGCTTAAAACTGAAGGCAAATCAGAGTTTAATTAGAGATGTTTTTCTTTCTCAGTGGTGCATAAAATAGCAGAGCATCTTCCAATACTGGCATCTTAGATGTAATGAACCACTGTACTGAACTTCTAGAACCAGTCACTATGCTTGGCACTGGGCATATAAAAGTAAGCAGAATATACACACCCCCAGCCCTCAGAGAGCTCACATCCCATTGGAGGGACAACTATTGAGTATGTAATTAGCTGATAATACTGTAATGCCCCAAGAATGATCAGGTTTTCTAATCTGGGTGTGGGAACAAGCGCCATCCTTGGCCCTGGGAGAACACCAAATACCCTTTCCTCTAGTTCTTTATGGCTATTCTTTCCCTGGCCTCATTTACTTTCCTCACAGGTAGGCACTTATCAGTACTTTGCTGACTGCTCTGGAGGAAACTTCTTCAGACCTCTAGAACTCACTGTCTGCCTCCCTGGGCAATTCTCTCCATTCTGGTACTCTGCCCTGTGAATTCTAGACTCCGTGGACTCCCCAGACCCTCAGCTCCATCTCTTCAATTTTGGGAGTTTGTTCATCCTCTCTACATCATGACCTGAAAGCTCTCTCAAAACAGGACACAGGAGTAACAGCAGGACCAACTGCATCTGTTTTCCATCTTTCAGGGATCCTTGTCCTTTTTGCCCATCTAGTGCCTTGAAATCCAGTTTTTTTTCATGTTTTGTCCAGATTTTCTAGTGATTCAGGATGGAGGGTAAATCTGGTCCCTCTTATTCCCTCTTGGCCTTAAGTGGAAGTCACTGTGATGGTTTTGAGTCCTTGATTTATTTTTAAAATTTGACATGGGATGTAAATAAATTGAATGTGACAATTTAGATAATTGAAATAATTATCAGAATCAGCATTAGCTTGTAATGCTAAGAGTACAGTTGTTCTAATCAATGAAGACTGCATTTATTAATACATGGTCTATGAACTCTAAGACTGAGAACAAATGTTTTTATAAAGAAATTAATAATGGGGATGTATGGGCATGAATATTAATATCCTAATAGGAAAATTGGTTTTGCTCTATAAAGATTTGCTTCAAAGTGATATATTCTCTTTTTTTTTTTAGCATATAGTGTATTTTATTTTATTTTTTTTTCTCCTTAAAATGCATACTATGTTCTTTTTTTTCCAATTTATTTATTTTCAGAAAAACAGTATTCATTATTTTTTCACCACACCCAGTGCTCCATGCAAGCCGTTGCCCTCTATAATACCCACCACCTGGTACCCCAACCTCCCACCCCCCCGCCACTTCAAACCCCTCAGATTGTTTTTCAGAGACTATGGACTCTGAAAAACAAAGTGATATATTCTAACATATTTAGGCTTATAGCTGACTGATAATTCTTGACTCTTTTTTTAAAACACACTGTGGACTACTTTGGGAAGTAGGGACCTTACCTCCCATTTGGCAACTCCTCTTCACAAGTTAATTTCTCTTAATGGTCCCTGCTTGCCCCAATGAATGCAGTCACTAAATCACATAGTTATTTACTTCATTTTGGTTTAATTTGATGCAATAAATATTCAAGGTACACCCGCTATGTTAGGCATTAAGTAAGTCAAAGAGATGGGAAGATAGTCCCCACCCTTGAGGAATTTATGATCTAGGACAAGAGCCAGCAAATATTGTCTGCAAAGGGCCAGATAACAAGGATTTTAGGTATTGTGGGTCATAAGGTGTCCGTTGCAAATGAACCCTGCAGCTAGAGCATGAAGGCCTTCACTGACCATACATAAACAAATGAGTGTGGCTATATTCCAATAACACCCCTGACCTAATTGGAAGAAGCAAGGAAGTACATAGAACAAAGTATGTTTTACAAAGGTGACCAAAAGCAAGTGCTATGAGATGTTACAGAAGGGACATACATATCTTGATATCAAGTTTGTAAAAACACTGAATGATTTAATGGAGGCAGCAATATTTGACTTCATGTATTAAGGTTAGCTAGAATTACAATAAGCAGAAATGATAGGAGAAGACCCGAAACAAATACCAGAGATGAGTAAACACCGAAGATCTGGAAGAAGTCATCCTATTTAGCCCGAATGTTGGTTATACTCAGAAGCGTGGTGGAAAAATAAGGAAATGTAAGGCCTTTGGGTGGGTCCCCATCCCCGCCAGCCCCAAGAGAAATTTCTTCCTCCTCTAGACTGGTTAAGCTCCTCTCCTTGGACCTTTATCTCATTCTGCCTTATATTATGGTTATTTTTGCCCTTCTCTTTATTCGTGTGCTAGACAATCTTCACCTTTAGAGCAATGATTATATAGTTTATCTTTGAACCTCTACTGTCTCTAGCCAGAGATGAGACCCAGCAGCAGAGCAAAGAAATTTGTAGGATTAATAAATGAAACCATCCACTTCAGCCCAAACCATTTGGGTTTACTAACTAGACCCCGAGGCCCCGCAGAAACGGTTTAAAGACTAGCTGACTCACAGGGGGTAGAAATGTTCACTCATTACAACAGCAGCACCTACATTTTTCAACAAGGGTTTTGGTAAGAAATCATGCAAGCAATGCATAGGTTAATTCTTTTAATTCCTCTTCCATGTAGATTTTGCCATAATTAGGAGCCACTTGAAATACAGCTTCTAAGTTGCAATTCTCCACAGTCTATTTCAAGGGGGAAAATCCATATAGATAAGTACTGGGGTTTTATTTTTTAATCAAAAGGTTAATTAAGTGAATTAATCGTTATGTTTGAATACATTTTTCCATGAAATTTGGAATAAATAATTTAAATGGGTTAAAATCAAGTTAGTGTAGTATTAAAATGAGTAATAAAGCTTAGGAAATGAGTAAAAATCTTATGTGTTCTATTAATCATGCATCAGCAGGCAAAATTGCCTATGGAAAGTTTAACCTGAGAAGACAGGAAAGCTGATAAAGATTCTCAAATCCTCCCGCAATTGCTAGTATCTCCATAGAAATCATTTTGTAAAATGCAGAGTGTTTCACAAAGACATAGTTTTTGAGCAGTTCTTTAAAGAAAAACACCAAGCAGTTAGCATTTAAATGAACCTTCTGAATTGCAATGAGAGTAAATAAGTACAGAATTATAAATCAGCCTTATTGTGTCCAGTGAGAAAATGCAGACAGACAGCAAAACTGGACTCTGACTACACACACGGGGCTGAGAGAAGAGGAGGCCCAGAACCATTTAGTGGAGATTTCCTAGGAACCAATGATGACAACATCCATCAGCTCGATATGTTTATGTAACACCTGTGTGTCTGTTAGACTACGTAGGTGGTAGCTTACGAGTAGGAACATTCTCTTGTGAGTAAATGTCACCAGAGAAGCAAACAAGAGAAATATGAGGGCCAAAATCTGTGTCACTATTCAGAAGAAAATGCGTTATATAATGGGGATATAATGCACACATCGAAATATGAGAATGCAAGACAATTTCTGTCACTGTCTCTGAAGCCCCCAGAGAAGTGTTAATTTGTTCTTCATGTGAAGTTAATTAGGTCATGTGAGATGTGTGACTCATGTTACCCCTACTGGAAACAACTCCTAAGAAGGAGTTCTGAGTATATGTCTCCCAACCCCAAATACTGGGGATCAAATGTACTGTGGTTTGTATTGAGAGCAAAGAGGTACTCCCTCTTGTGCCCAGGTGGAATCACTACTGGGATTCCCGGGCCACACTGATATCAGGGCACACACAGAACGATTAGGGATATGTCAAAAGGACACAGGAGCTGAATGAATGAGTTTCCAGTGGCCAAAGCTGGAACAAGTTAAATGAAATAAAGGAGTGCTGGATTACAACCCATATTATAAAGTGAATATCCATAAGTACACACTGATATAAACAAATGAATAAAAATATTTGGGGGACAGTAAATAAATCTCCCATGCAGAAGGATTCCAAAGAATTTATGTAGATATTCTACCCTAAAGAAGATAGAGCATAATTACCCACTTCTTAGGTGTAGGGTATATGTAGTGACTTTCTTCCAAAGAGGACAGTATGGATAGAAGGAAAAAACAAATAACTTTGCAGTAGAGAAACCTGACAAACCCAATCTCAGCCAGATGATCAAAATCAACATCAACAATGACAGGTAATGTTGAGAGCATGCAACCTTGATCCAATGTGATGAGAAGGGAAGTTTCCCTCCATAGTCTTCTTCCCTGAAACTCATAACCCTGGTCTAAGCATGAGAAAAACAACAGACAGTGCCCAGATGAGGGGCATTCTACAGAATGTCTAACAATTATTCCCCAAAACTGTCAAGGTCATTGAGAACAAGAGAGGTCTGAGAAGCTGTCACAGCCCAAAGGAGTCTACAGAGAGATAGAAGCTAAATGTAATATGGCATCCCGGATGGGATCCTTGAACAACAACAAAAATAGTAGGTAAAACCTCAGGAATCAACGTTGGTTCATTAGGTCCAACAAATACAACCAAAACAAAGTAAAATGTTAACATCAGGGAAAAGTGGGTATGGATTATATGGTAACTCTCTGTGCTGTCTTTGCAACTTTCTATAAATCTGTAATTATTCTAAACTTTGAAGTAAACTTTAAAAAAGTTGTACCTATTTTAAAGCAATGAAATGTGTTATAGAATCTAATGGGTGCCTAAGCATCCAAACTGGGCTAGAGAGAGGGAAAGAACAAGGGGAATCTTCTTTCTCTGTCTCTAAATAAGAGACCTAGTTTGTTCTATTCTCTCTCTCTTGTTTCTTATCCACACAGGGTAGTAAGACTGACTGTAGGCAGTGCCTGAATGTTCATGTTGTATGCTGAGTACCTGAACAGGGACTGTTCTCTTTCTGGCCCAATTCTAAATTCCCAGAGGAAAGGATTATCTGCTTTGGGACAGGAGTTCACCTCTATTTCTGTCAGCTGTGATAGGCAGGGTTGGGGAAAAGACCCCAGTTAGCCTACCTTAGGTTGCTTATTCACCCTGTACAAATCAGTAGCCATCAAGAGAACAGATATATAGATGTACATGATGGCCCAGAGACCCTCCCCTGTTGGGGGGAGAGGAGGAGGAGGAAGAGAAGGAGTTTCTCCCAGGGTGGAGAGTGGTGGGGAGGATAAGGTAGCTCCTACTCGATAAAGGAATGTCCATAAAGCATCTAAAATTGTGGGTGTGGGAGAGAGAAGCAGTCTTAATATAAGACATAAATATTTAGCACTTCTGAAAATGTACAAGTCCAAAATCCCTTATCCATACTTCTGAAATCCCCAAAGCTCTGAAAACCAAAAGGCTTTCCATAGCTCATTTGGCAGCAAACCTGTCCTGAACTAATGGGAGGTTAATTATACATTCTACATATCCCGTTTAGTGTGAATATTCACACTGTTTGCCAAAGAAATATTAATGTGTTTTATTATAGGGTCTTCCCCAAGCCCCAGTAGGAGTAAGTAATATGTAATAAATTCTACATGTTACAGTATTACCTTAATAAAATCTGAAAAACTCTGAATTACAGTGCTTATATGTTCCCATGGGTTTCATATAAGGGATACATATATAATGGTATGTATATTGAAGAACATGAATGTCAATTTCTATGTAGCTCTGAAAATAGGAGACTCAAAAATAAAAACCATACATAAAAACAAAGAAAAACCCTTTAAAACAGTGAAATAAAAAATACAGTATCTATGCTCATTTGGAAGGATAAACTATTAATGGTAATACCTTATTTTTACATGAATGTTTAGCTTTTAAATCTCTCCTCTGTCATTTAGTCATCGAAACAAGTCTTGGATGTAAGTAGGACAAATACTATTATTGCCTTTATGGATAAGATTTTATCCATATCCAGAGAAGATTTTACTAGAGAAAGAATAGGGGCTCAGTTACATGTCTCCTAACCACTAACCCAATATCCTTGGACTCTGGCACTTGATGTCTCACGTGGAGAGGCGTTGTGGAATTGGTGCTTTGAGCATGTAAGAAAAGCCTATCAAAGTTATGTCATATGTGCTTTCTTTGATGTTTTGAGGACTATGAAAAGGAAGGTTTGTCAAGGATCCTTAGAAAGGTGGAAGTGAGACAGCTTCCCACAGGATAAGATGTCCAGGGCTCATATGCCTTGGACCTGAATCCCTTATTGGCTGTAAGTGCCCTTGGTCAAGCCAGTTATCATAGAGCTACCTCCTAAGGCTATTGTGGGGTCTGACATGACACACTCCACAAGTAAAGTCCTGCATGGTGTATTCCCTAAGTTCTCTTCTCTTCTCCTTCAAAGTCCTGCTGGTCTTTCTTAGGAAGTTACTCAAACTTTCTTTCCCAGGTGACTCTTAATGAGAACCCCAGCCCCAGTGCTTAGAAATAGGACACTGTAGACCTACAGAAATATAACTTACACCTCAAGAAGACAGAGACCCATTGGGTACTCAGCATAGCCTGGAATTTGGTATGAAGTAAGTGCTCAATATATATTTAGTGAGTGAATAGCTAAAGGAAGATTAGGAATTTTCCATTGGAGAAAATCCCACATCAGAAGGAAGGAAATCCTCAACATTTAATTAGTTAAATTAGGCAATGAAATACTCTTAGAAGAAATTCCCTCCTGTGTGGTAATTATTTATTGTTTTCTCTATTCAGTGACCATGGTTTTCTATTCCAGTGTCAGGAAGGGAACCCCAGGGACAATTGCTAAAGCCAGCTCTCCAGTTCTGGGCCCTGTGCCCCTCTGCTTTCCACTCCTCAAATGCTGCACATTCATTAGCAATTCTGACCCATGGTGTCTTTGTAAGATTCAAAATTCTTTTTTTTTTAAAGATTTTTAAAAATTATTTATTTGACAGAGACAGATCACAAGTAGGCAGAGAGGCAGGCAGAGAGAGAGAGGAGGAAGCAGGCTCCCTGCTGAGCAAAGAGCCCGATGCGGGACTCGATCCCAGGACCCTGAGATCCTGACCTGAGCCGAAGGCAGTGGCTTAACCCACTGAGCCACCCAGGCGCCCCTGTAAGATTCAAAATTCTTAATAAATGCCTAAAAACTGGACTATGGACTCTGAAAAACAACCTGAGGGGTCTGAAGTGGCGGGGGGGTGGGAGGTTGGGGTACCAGGTGGTGGGTATTATAGAGGGCACGGCTTGCATGGAGCACTGGGTGTGGTGAAAAAATAATGAATACTGTTTTTCTGAAAATAAATAAATTGGAAAAAAAAATAAAAATAATCTTATCATGTGGAAAAAAAAACTGGTCTAGAAGAACTGAAATCGGTCTAAACTTGAGAGTTTAATCCTATTTAAGAGGCTCCCTTTTTTTTCTTTTTATTATTCTTGTTTGGAAGATGCCTAGAATTATATGGTAAACTCATCATTTAAAAAAAATCAAAAAGTATAAAAATAATGAATAATGTTTTTCTGAAAATAAATAAATTGAAAAAATGTATATTGCTTGCAACATAAGGGAAAGGAATGTGATGTAAATGAAAAAGAAAGGAAAAAGAGCTAAAATATTCTGTTCAATCATGGAAGAAAAATTTCCTAGGCACAAATCTTTTCTTTTCATTATAGTAAAAAAAAATACACACATTAAAATGCATAAAATGCCCTAAGTTAATTAAGGGTACAAATTTTTACATGTATATACATCTCAGATCAAGACGTAGAATATTGGGGCACCTGGGTGGCTCAGTGGGTTAAGCCTCTGCCTTCAGCTCAGGTCATGATCTCAGGGTCCTGGGATTGAGCCCCGCATCGGGCTTTCTGCTCAGCAGGGAGGCTGTTTCCTCCTCTCTCTCTCTCTGCCTGCCTCTCTGCCTACTTGTGATCTCTCTCTGTCAAATAAATAAATAAAATCTTTAAAAAAAAAGACATAGAATATTTCCAGTACCCCCAGAAAGTTTATTTCTCCTTCGCAGTCAACTCCCCACTCAGAGGAAACCACTGTTCTGACGTATTTAACTAGTGATTAGTTTTGACTCCTCTTGTATTTCATATAAGTGGAATTTTATACTATGTATTTTTTATGACTGGCTTTCCTCACAAAACTGGATATCTATGTAATGTATCTGGGCTGTTCGTGTAGCTGTAATTTGTTCCTTTTTTGTTGACCAATCTCTGTTGCTGGGTATCACATCCAGGTTTTAGTCTATTGTGTCTTAAACCTGCTGTGAACATTTGACACATGAGTTTTGATAAACATATGCACTCATTTAATCTTGAGACTATATCTATGAGTAGAATTGCTGGGCCACAGGGTCTGAGTTTTCCCAAATCGTTAAAACAATTGACACTTCCCTAGCAATGTGTGAGGGTATCCACATCTGTATCAACAGTGGCTCCACATTTGTATCAACAAGGTCAGTCTTCTTCATCTGGCCATTCAGATGGTGTTTGGAGGTAGCTCATTTGGGTTTTAACTTGCATGCCCTTAATCAGTAATGATGACGAGCACCTTGTGATAAGTTTAGTGGCCTCTTAGTTCTCTTCTTTTGTGAAGTGCTTATTCCAAGTTTTTGCGCATTATGTTATCAAGCAGCACATTTTTTATTTGAACTCTATTATCTGAGTACTGTATGTTGAATTCTACATAATTCATAAATCAATCTAGTGTGGTTTTTCAAGAGTAACAATTTCTGTCTTTTTAGAAGTTCTACGTGGTGTTTCCAAAAGTGGTGATTCTAAAATGGTTATTTTTCTCAAGTGCAAAATCCTATCTGGTAGAATTCCTCTTCTGCATATGTTATTAGAAGTGAGATACCATCCCACAGTTTAGTGGTTCAGAGCATAGACTCTAAAGTCAGGATATCTGGGTTCAAGCCATATAATGTTGGTGATATTTACATGCCTCTGATACCTCATCTGTATAATGGGGATCATGACATGACTTGCCTGCCTCAGCGCTGGGGAGAGCACTGGGATTAACCTATATAAAGCTCTTAGAGTGATGTATAGTATATAGCAATCCATCAAGAAGTACTGCTTATTAATAACATTACATAGGGTGCCAGATTAGGACCTCACTGTGTCTCTTTAATCACGAGAGGATTAGAACATTACCCGATGACCTGGGGGGAGCATTCGCATGTGGATCTGGATCACTTGAACAAAAACTGGGGGACTGGGTGTGAATCTCTAGAACCGGCTGTTTGGAATGACACTGAAATGATCACTGAAGCCTATTGAAAATGTTCTTTCTGGTCCATTTGGCTTTGAGAACCCAGCATATGCCTAATAGCTCCACTGGTGCCTGAGTTAGGAGGGCCCAGGCCAAATTATACATATTCATGACTCGTAAATTGTTCAGTTTGGCCCTGAATGGGAACTAAAAGATGTAGGGAAAAAATAGCAGCGCCCCTTCCAGGCAGCCCAAGACACAGGAATGCTTTAATAAAAATGGGAACTTGGGTTTCATAAGAATTATTTTATAAAATCTGTAAGGCACTCTGATAAAGGTTATACATTCAAGGACATCCAAGCGGCCAGAAAACACAAGTCAAATGTGGCAGGGGAGAAATTGCTAAGTAAGAGCACTTACTCTCTGTCAGTAACTTTAAGAGGGCCATGGGCTTTTTCTCTCATTAAGTCCATCTGCCTAGGCTAGGTGCCTGGAAGATCTTCTACTAATGAGAATCTGTTCTTCCTAATACTGGAAAAACTACATTTCATCTCTATCTTTTTACATGTGCCAGTGCCATGTCAGAAATAATTTTTCAAGAAAGAGACCTTCCAAGGCACAACCAGGTATGATCATTCAGTCCACCCAGCTCCTCCAGTCATTTGAGGCAATGAGGACAGAGAACAGTGCTGACTGACTGTCCTTCCTCTGCTGAATCATTATATTCAGAAGGGAATCCCATCCTTATTACCCAATGCCATCAGGATGTTAGCTTCCCCAAACCGCTCGTGTAAGAATGCAACAATTTGAACTCAGTCAAGATTTTTCTTTTTGCACAATTCCTTGAGTTATGGCCACATGGAGTTTTCGCTATTAATATGCCCACCAAGCAATTATTTTATTTTGCTTATTTTTTTAAACTTTCTATTTCATGGATTTTAAGAAAATGATTCTTGAAAATTATTTCACTTAAAGGAAAGACAGTCCTGGATCTCTTTAACATGTTCATTGACCTGATATGGTAGGCAAGACTCTAAAAATGCCCTTTCCTCCCAGAATCTATGAATGTGATGAGATATCACTACTGTGATTGTGTTATGTTGTATGGCATAATTGACCTTAATATAGGGAAATGATCCAGGTGGGCCAGATCTAATCTCATGAGCCCTTAAAAGCAGAAAGCTTTCTCTGGTTGGTTGCAGAACAGGTAGTCAGAGAGATTTGAAGCACAAGAGAGAGTCTATTCTGGCTTGAAGATGGGGGAGGCCACAAGAGAGTACAGGCAGGCTTAAGGAGTTGAGAGACGACTCTGGCTGGCAGTGATTAAGGAAAGAGGTATTTCAGTTCTTTAACTAGAAGGAACTGAATTCTACCAATAATAAAAATGAGCTTGGAAAAGGAATTAAGGTTCTACTTGAGAACATAGCTAGCTGACAGCCTGACTCCAAACTTATGAGACCCTACGGACGGAATATAGCCATGCCGAGCCAAACTTTCAACCTATAGAAATGAGCTAACAAATGGATATTTTAAGCCACTAGATTTACGGTACTATGTTACACAATAGAAAATTAATCCACTTGGTTTATTCTCTTTGCATTCTTCCAAATGACCAAGCAATAGATGAGGATTGGGTAGAGAAAATTAAAAATCCTGTGAAACATTCATGGATTGACTCAGATTACTAGTGATTATGGGGTCATCTCAAGAAGAAAAGGCTCCATTTAATCCTATCTTCACAGTATGACCACACTACAGTTGCAATAAGGAAAAGAATATTGCATCTTCCTGTGGGTGCACAAGAGAGTTGACGAAGCACTGGGTCTGACAAACATTTTTCCTTAAATCTGAATCATGCCAGAATGTCATTTGGCTTTTTGTGTTTCCCTTTTCTCCTTGACTTAGAAGGCTCATTCTCATTCCTGTAGCAATATGGCCAAGGTCAAGAATGCCATGACAGCTCCATGAATGAAATAGGAACATGCTAACATCATCATTATCACAAAATCCATTATTAAAAGCATACATAGTACAGGTGTCACAAGGTGCTAGAAAAGCGGGAGGTGTAAAGTGGGGATAAAAATAGTTTCCAGGGACGCCTGGGTGGCTCAGTTGGTTAAGCAGCTGCCTTCGGCTCAGGTCATGATCCTAGCGTCCTTGGATCGAGTCCCACATCGGGCTCCTTGCTCGGCAGGGAGCCTGCCTCTCCCTCTGCCTCTGCCTGCCTCTCTGTCTGCCTGTGTTCGCTCTCTCCCCCTCTCTCTCTGACAAATAAATAAAGAAAATCTTTAAAAAAAAATAGTTTCCAAAATTAGAAGAAAACATGGTATGTCGATTCAGGAATCTTGGAAAAGAAAGAAGACAGGAGTATGGGTCCTGTGTGTACTTAACACAGAACTAAAGCAAGAAGCTATTAAGAAAAGGATACATTTATCCACATTTATCTCATTGGCTTCTGCTTCCTCAGGCATGCCACCAACGTTGCTGGATTTTCCCTGTACTTCTGATATCCTTTACCCTTCTGCAGCCCTTCTGGTTCTTATGAGGGACTCTTTTCAGAGAGGTTCCCCATGATACTGTTCAAATGACACTCTTCTTTCTGCATCCAGAGTCCTCTCCTCACCAGAGCTTACATCTCTTGCTCTGTTTGATAGAAAACTGAAGTTTAGATAGACTAATCAGATTTTTAAAATGAACTGGAATTTTTTTAGGAATAGGGAGATTGAGGGTCATGGATTTTAGGGAACTAATGGGGCAATCTAGATATTCAAAAAATCTCTCCTTCAAAAAATATTCTAAGCTTTCTAAAAAAGTGAAGAATTACTTTTAGAAAGAAATGAAGATTCAAAACCCAATAATTTAAGCAAGGCAAAGAAGTATGGTATTCCCCACAGCCAAAATCTCAAAAGGAAAAGCCCAGGGCATCAAATTCAGGTAATATGGGTTTTTTAAAAAAATATTTTATTTATTTATTTGACAGACAGAGATCACAAGTAGGCAGAGAGGCAGGCAGAGAGAGGAGGAAGCAGGCTCCCTGCTGAGCAGAAAGCCCGATGCGGGGCTCAGTCCCATGATCCTGAGATCATGACCTGAGCTGAAGGCAGCGGCTTAACCCACTGAGCCACCCAGGTGCCCCTGAATAATTTGTTTTATTATCCGAACTTACAGTGTTTCTTTTGCTGATATGATTTCAGAAGATGGATTTATCTTTTTAACTGGCATACTTAAAAAAAAAAACCTAGAAGGCTCCTTGGTCTACAAAACAATAAATTTTATTTCCTACATAAGTAAATTGTTCTAAACTGTTTAAAGTACTGTTCTATCCTTAAACATCCCTACCTGTCAAATTAAATGCTGATTCGAGGGAAAGGAACAAATGAGAGAAGATATTTCAGTGCAGTATTGGCTTTTGGCTTTATAGTTTGATAAAAGCAATCCCTTTCTTATTTATCCTATACCTTTCTAGTACTAACCTCTAGTACTAATCACAGTGCTTTAATGAGTGTTGTAAATACTGTTCATTGTTCAATCTTCAAAAAGGTATTAATGCTTAAGCTTTCATCTTCAAGCTAAGTAGATTTTGGTGGTGGCATAAGTAAAAATAGCTTGAATGACTTTTGTATATGGCATTAATGAGAAAAATTGATTTCATACAACTTATATAATTTCTCTGATCCACAGTAAGGGCTTAGGTATGTAAAGGTGAGGAGCAAATTTTCTGCTGTTCTGCTCATGGTTTGATTACTTGGCATGGGTACATGAAAGAGAACTGCAAGGTGGATAATATATATTTTCCTTGATTTGAGCCATAGACCCTCTTTACCTACAGATCAAAGTGTCTAATATATATGCTTCCTTTTCTTGCACTAGTGAAGGTGAACACTTAACTGATGCCTTCATGTTTTCTCTTCTCCATCCCTGATGGCTGTATGTGCTTCTTATTCTTACTGTGTTTTATTTTCCAGTACCTTCCTTGGGGATGGGAATTAACTTAAACTTCTAACAATATGAAACTGAGAAAAAATACGGAGAAATGACTATAAGCTCAATTTTCTGTTTTTTTTTCTTCTTTGAACCCATAATTAGCTACTCTGCGCAAACACATGTGCAAATAGCAGAGTCATTTTTCAAAGCAAAATACTTTGAACAGAGATCCAAACAAAACACAGCTCTCAATCCATTATCCTGCCTCTTTGTAATTAACCTACAGGAAAGACTAGAACAAGAACTCATCACAGATTCTGGAGCAAAGTCCACCTGGGGCTTGCCAGACCTGGTGCAATATTAGATGGCTGGTTTTCCCACAGAGTGAGATAGATGTGCTTGGAGAAATAATTAAAGGGCTTTTGTTTCTTGGGTGAATTAAAACTGCCCCTTTGCTTGCCTGTTCCCTTGTTTTCCTTGCACAATAACTCCACTGATCCTCTGTGAGTTGAAGAGTATCACAGATCTAGTCTATGCAAAAATAGCTTCTCCATCTTCCAACCCCAACTTAAGACTACATATCATTAAAGCCATCCATCTGGAATGAGGGGAGACAAATGGACAGTGCTCCAGAAGACCATGATTAAATAACTAGGGAGGAGAGTTCCAGTAACCTAAGGGAAAAAAGAGCCAATTGAGTTGCATGCTTATTACGGACCAAGCACTGTACTAAAAGTGTTTTATACATGTCATGTTATATGATGCTTAATACAACCCTATATGGTAAGGTTACTATTATTGTAGATAGATGAAGAAATTCAGCCTACCAACTTGGACTATGTGACCAGTGAGTGGCAGAGGTGAGATTAGAATGTAGACAGTTTAGAGTCTGAAGCCATGTCTTAAAAGACATGGCTCTGTTCTAGGCTCCTTCAACTGACTAGCATACTGTATTTGAATAGACTGCTTACTTGGTACTGGGTGCTGTAATAAATTGTTCATGTGATTAACTCATTAAGCCCTTTAACTCATTTAATCAAACAACGAATGAGGTAGGGGCTCTCAACAACCCATTTGACACCTTTATGAACTGAGGCAAGAGAAGTTCAATAACTTGCAATCAATAAAAAAGGAATAAGTGCTTTTTTAACTGTGTCCTCTCCATCTACCACTAAATAACTTAACTTGAACCCTTCCCATGAGAGGGAGCTGGAAAAGTCAACTCAATCTGGGGAGCTGGATTCAGGCTCAGACAAGTCCAGAGGGCTCAGGAGAGGGTAAGTGGGATGTGCAGGTAGACATGTGACCGAGAAGATCGAGAGGGACATAGTCCCAAGGGGAAGTTGTAGCAAAGTTGGGGAGCAGAAGTCTGTCAGCAGAAGGAGGTGGGCAGCCCCACTGCCATAACCTCAGTTTGACCAAGGTAGGCATGATCCTGTGATGAGGTTGAAAATAGGAAGTGATTGCTTACTCCAGGCTTCAGTTTTCCTTTCCTGCTGTCTGTATCCCTGGGACCTCACAAAAGACTGTGAGAGCCACTCTGGGGCCAGGTTTTCACAACTGCAAAAACCTGAATAAATCAAGCAAAATAAATCATTATTCCTCTTCACATTAGCTGCAGAAAGCCTGACATGAGCGAGTGTGAACAGATGTGGGCAATGCACAGAGGGATCTGAAAGCATATAATTAAACACAAAACAAAACGCAGTGAGGAATGAGAAGGTTGTGTTCTGGGCTTACCTTGACCACAAAGAGACGGAGGAGTCAAGGATCATTTTGAGGAAATACCAAAAATACACCCAAAACCTCTCTCCCAAACACATTTGCCTTCAAGAGAAATGCATGGTGGGGCGCCTAGGTGGCTCAGTGGGTTAAGCCTCTGTCTTCGGCTCAGGTCATGATCTCAGGGTCCTGGGATCGAGCCCCGCATTGTGTGCTCTGTTCAGTGGGGAGCCTGCTTCCCCCTCTCCCTCTGCCTGCCTCTCTGCCTATTTGTGATCTCTGTCTCCATCAAAGAAATAAATAAAATCTAAAAAAGAGAGAGAGAGAGAGAGAGAGAGAGAGATGCATGGATTGAAGCTAAAGGTTGACTACAATAAGGATTATGATAGTTTATATTCGGACAGCATGTTTAATGTACAAGTGATTTTCCCATTATTTAATTTCCAGAGCAGCCTTCGAAGGTAGGCAGGGCTAGATCTCCTTCGCAAAGGAGACAGCAAAGGGCCCAAGCCGCACTGTCAGTGGCTGACAGAGCTACAGTTGGAATCCAGATCTCATGAATACTGGTATGAGGATACAGGACCCTGAAGAGAGGAGCAACAGGGGAGCAGGGGGAACGCACTAACAAAGGAGAGCCTGCCACAGCCAGAAGATGGATGTAAAGAGAAAACTGGTAAAAAGCTAAGGACAAACACCATTTATTTTAAGGTGAGGTAGATAGGGGTTTGTGGCTCTGTAAATGAAGAACACTCACATTTACCTGGTCATTTCTCTGGTCAGATTACGCACCTACAAGTGTTGGTTTTTGAGACTGGTAGCATACTTTCAGGCAGAGATGAGGTGGACAGAATTGTAAGGTGGAAGGGACAACTTGAATGACCATGAAAAACCAGAAATCAATAGCACAAGTGAAGAATAATGAGTTACCCAGTGCAATCGTTGCACTGGATATGTGAAAGGGAGAGGCAGAGAATAAAGCCGACAGGCGCGAGCAGTGGATAAGACCATGGACACTTCTGAAAATCAAGCTACATAGTTGGTTCTTAATCCTTAATTGCCATCTAGGCTTTGGAAGAACCAATAATAATTTATAAACATTGAGGTAACACACTGTTGGCTTCACGGGTTTCTTGTGAGATTTTAATGAAATGCTGATGCCAAAGTGCTTTGTAAAAATATGATTTAAGTATTATTATATAATTATATCCATCCATCCGTCCGTCGATCCATCCATCCATTCATTCATTCCACAAGTATTGTTTGAGGGCCCATTACATAGCAGGAATGGTCTAAGCATTGGGTATTCGTAAATGAGGATGACTTGTCAGTATTTACCAAAGCTCACAGCCTAGTGGGGATGGTGAACATTTAAATAAATAATCATAATTAAGTACTCTGAGGTAAACGTACATATGGTGCTGTGAAAGGACAGAAGGAAGATCTGATGAACTCTTCCTGGAAGGAGTCACAGGGGAAATGAATCTTGAACAACCGAATCCTGAACAACAACAGATCTAAATGTAGGAGCTAAAATTATTAAATAAGAAAACACAGGAGAAAGTCTTTGAGATATTGGATCAGACAAAGTTTTCTCAGACAAATTGCAAAAAGCACAAACCATAAAAGAAAATATGCTAACATGGACCTTACTAAATTTAAAATGGCATTTACATAAATGAAAAAGAAAGCCAGAGACTGGGAGAAAATATTTGCAAGATCTATAACTGAACAGAAAGCTTATATCCAAAATATAAAAAGGGCTCTTACAAGTCAATAATAACAAGAGAAACAACCCAATAAAACAATGGGCCAAAAAGTATCAACAAATACTACAAAGAAGATCTATAAAGACAGCATCATTAGTCTTTAAGGTAATGCAAAATAAAATCACAAGACACCATTATACACTCAGTGGAATGGTAAAGTTAAAAAGACTGATTCTCGCCTACCTAATGGTGGTGAGAATGTGGGGCATTTGAAATCCTCATGCATTGCTGGTAGGAATGCAAAAAATGCAAAACGTTAAAGCGCATTTTGAAACCACATGGCAGTGTCTTATAAAATTAAATACACACTTACCATATAACGCAACAACCCCACTCCTAGGTATTTACCTGAAAGAAATTAAAATATACGTCCACACAGACTTATATATAAATGTGCATTGTAGTATTCTTTGCAATATTCTAAAACTGAACATGACCCAAACAGCCATCAGTAGCTGAATATACTCAGAACTTTTAGAGAATAAGGACTGGAGGTCCTTATTTACTTGTAGAAGTAAGACGAAAGTAAGGCTACAAAGAAGCCTAGTACCTAATGGCTGTATGCTTGGGCAATGGAGATAGAGCAGAGCTAGCAAAAATTTGAGGATAATGAAAGAGTAAGTTCACTCCTAATAACTCAAAAATATTTAGGCAACCTTAAATAATCTTTATTTTTAATGCTGAGAGATTAAGTTTTAAAGCAAATAAAGCCCAAGATATAATATGTCCTTTTTCTCCCTAACATTTACATTTTCTCTGACCTGCCTAATCTGATTCCCCAGATATACTCCTGTCTAGGTTGTCTTCTCTCATCAGGAATAAGTGGATTTTGGTCACTTCCTTGAAAAAAAAAGTAGAGCTAAAAAATATTAAACAGATATGAAAAGTAGTTTTCTAAAAGTTGATCTTTAAAACTTTTCATTGTTATGAATTAGTTGACAAATATGTAATGGCTGTTCAATGTAAGAATTCTAGACAAGCCAAATAAAACACCAAGTTACAGATTCATGTAAAACACAATATTCTAACTCAGGCAGTACTATTGCATATATTAAAGCATAATGGGAATATTTTAGTTTCTGATTATTACAGGACTACTGCACTAATCACCTTCAAGAACTAATAAAACACTGATGTAAGGAAAACAAAATCTAAACACACCATAATGACTACAGGAAAATCTCTGATGAAATATTATTATATATAATAAACGACAATTTTGAAAGCTTTCTCAAACTGTGTTTTAATCATGTTTGTCTCCATTAAGCCTCTAAGTTAATTAAATAGGCAAACCAACTTGAGACAAGGAAATTGATTTTCTGCACAGAACACTCGCAACAGAGTAGCAGGCATAAGAAGAAGATCAATTTTTCTTCCTGGTGTGCAAATTAAGCTCCGTTAAAAAAAAAAACAACACAAAATCCCTGTTCCCTTGTTCCCTTCTGTTCTTTTGTTCTTTAGTGACATGTTAATTGAGTAAATATGGCAGGAAGGGAAAATACATCTGAATGTTCCTTATACCTTTCACCTCTGGGAAAACAAAGAAGTCTCCTGTCTCATTAGAGAGAGCCTCTACTCCCCCCACCCCCAGCCTCCTCCCTAGTGGAGCCTGGGCACTGAGACCCAAGGAGTGGATCCTAACTGCTTTACCCACCAAGGAATTCTAGTAGCAATTTGTTCAGCATGGACACACACACCCCAAAAAGAAAAGAAAGCTTGTCACTTCAGTTTTTTATTATTATTGTAATAAAAGTCGCTTAGCCCTTTCGATTTCATCACAATCTCATCTCCACCCCGATGGCCTTGAGTGCACAGGATCTCATTTTCATTTGCCTCTCCTAAAGAGAAGTCAAGAAGACCAACGTTTACCTGTGTTTGTAAGGCTAGAGGAAGCATATCTGTGGCATCCCAGGCTTGAGTCTTTGACATGGGATTTTATTATTTTAGTGACTTTATCAATATCCACTTAAAAACCAGAATAAGCAGGGGTGCCTGGGTGGCTCAGTGGGTTAAGCCGCTGCCTTCGGCTCAGGTCATGATCTCAGAGTCCTGGGATCGAGTCCCACATCGGGCTCTCTGCTCAGCAGGGAGCCTGCTTCTCTCTCTCTCTCTCTCTCTCTCTCTCTCTGCCAGCCTCTCTACCTACCTGTGATCTCTCTCTGTCAAATAAATAAATAAAATCTTAAAAAAAAAAAAAAGAAACCAGAATAAGCAAACAGAGGGCCCTCTGCTATATTGCCTAACTAAAAATCAAAAGGATATCCTTTTGTGGAGTGTGGATGCTGAGAAGCACGTTCTTGGGTCAAAGGTAGAAGAAAGAATTTTTCCTATATGCTTTTGCTTAGTATCTACAGGATATCAGTAACACTATATTCCAGAAGATATGTATCAACAACTCAACTATGACAAGGTAGTACTCACTGAAATAATTGAGATCATCATCTCTGAAATAATGCATGCAAATGTGAATATATTCTTTATTCTTCTCCTCTTGAATTTGAGGGACAGCAAGAGCTTAATCATTTCCGAAAGTGGTATTACTGTTTCATGAGGAAAGAATTTGCTAATAAATGAAGTTCAAGGATGAGCTTTTACATAATTCCACAGAACTGTTTTTCCCCATACTCTGTAATTCTAAACCTGTGGATAGGGCACAATGTGCTTTTCAAGATGTAAGGATCTGTGTGTGAAGAGATTTCAAGGTAAAATCATGCCTGATACTATAATATAAATCTGTATTATAATATTCAAATATAAAATATATAACACATTATATATAAATTTATGTTTTATATTAGAATGTCTATTCATCCAGTCGTAGCTTAACTCCGTTTTATAGTATTCAGATATTCCGATATCTGTACGCAGATATTCCGCAGTAAAATCAGGTGTCTTGAAATGTAAAGCTCCAAAAAACATGCGGGCGTTTCTACCTCTAACACATTTTTAGTCTCTGAAATCAGCATCCACGTCTGGTGAACTTACATTTACACTCAGTGCCCTAAGCATGATAAATGCTAAAAACATTTGGGGGTAAAAGACATGGTACCCTGGATTTTCAAGGTATCCCAAAATGGAGGCGTGTGAGAGCTGTTTGGATGGAAACAAATGAGCCAGGTATGATGTCCACAGTGCACAGGGGCTACCTTCATGTTGGGAATTTTCTAGAGAAGAAAGTAAGTGCTTAGTTGGGTAAATCCCAGAATCGTGAAGTTTCATTTTGGAAATAGGAGAAGCTGAGTAAACACAAACCAAGTTGAGCTCAGAGCCAGTCTGGGTTGGTGGAGCTTCTGTGGTACAGGGAGCTGAGTGACTGCCAAGGTTCCCTATTAGTCTCGCAGTGGTGGGTTCCCCCTTTCCCTCCTATATTCCAGGCAAGGACACCTGGAATGGGCCTTTCTTCATTTTTTTTTCCAGCTACCTCTAATTTACTCCCTGCTGTAGACTAGGACAGGTGATGACCAGATCAGATTCTCATGAGAAGTCTGTTATTCTTGGTGATGCTATCTGAACTGAAGGTTCCTGTATAAAAGCCCTCCTGACCCTTGGATGGTACAATTCCCTGGAGGAATCCAAAGAGGCTTCTGCAGCTGCACTTTTGGATCTGTGCCATTCTCAGAATCAGTGCAGAAGGAGGTTTCCATAGCTAAGTATTTATTTTCAGTTCTTAGGATATTTTCTTAATTGCCTCCCTCAGCATCTTCCCAGTTCTTGTTGGCTGCATTTTCTACAGGGCTCAGTAGTTTGCCTTTGTACATTGTTGTTTTTCGATTGTTTCTCAGATATAATGGCATCTCACTATGAAATACAGGGTCTATGCGACAGATCCATCTGTGTTAGAACACGGCATTCTGCATGTTTATTTCATAACTATATATAGACTATTCTCAAACACCAATCACTTCTTGCCCCTGGGAACCTCCATACTGAACACGAGGACCAGCAGTATCAGCATCACTTGGGAGCTTGTTAGAAATGTAGGATCTCAGGCCCTGTCCCAGACCTACTGCATCACAATCTGCAATGTAACAAGATCTCCAGGTGATTCATGCATACATTATAATTTGAGATGCACTGGGCTACAGCAATGGTTTCTGAAGCAGAGGCTGTACATTATTCACATAGAGAACTTAAAAAAAAAACACCACAACAAAGTTAGGTCCAACTCTTAGAGATTCTAACTGGCTTGATATGGGGGCCTGATATGGGTATTATTCTTAGGTCTCACATCTATTTTTAAGGGCAACCACAGCTGAGAAACACTACTTCCCCACGATAAACGCTATAGGTTAATATTTGTATCCTCTTGGCTGTACAGGTTGTATACTCAGTGTTAGACTGGGAGATCCTTGAAGGCCATATCCACCTCTTCTACTTTTTATGTGTCCTCTAAGTTTCCCTTTGTGTATTGCTTAGCATATGGTGGTTACTCACTTATATGCACATGGTTGATGGGGTACTAAAGCAGGAGAGATTACTAGGATTCACGTCCTAGCTCTATAAGACATGATGTCTTTGACCTTGAGCAGACCACTGAATTTGTTAGGATACCCATTTGTTTGTCAGTCAAATATGAATGACTTGCTATTCTAGTAGTTATTCAGTTATTAATTCAATACTTATGAGCATCTATTCTGTTCCATGTACTGTTCCAGACCCTGAGGATACAGTGATAAATAACCAAAACAGGAAAGGCTCTTGTCCTCATAGATCTTGTATTATGTGATAGGAATAACAAACAAGCAAATAAACAAAAGTATAAAGAATAGATACATAGGTAGTGATCAGTACTAAGAAGAAAAGTAGAACAGAGTAAAGAGATGGAGAGTGGTAAATTGTGTGGGGATAGCAACATAGCTGGGTGATCAAAGAAGAGGTCTGTGAGAAGGGGACATTTGAGCAGACCCTTGAATGATGGAAGCAGTCAACCAGGCAAGCATAGGCAGACAGCCTGCAGGAAAACAATCCCTGAGGCAGAACCAAGCTAGGAATAGTCAGGGGTCGAAAAAAGGCAAGGATGCTTTATAGATGTCACTAGTCTGTGGCTTAAAGGACAAGGTAGATTTATTGGAGTCTTGTAACTATCAAAGCTACAGTGCATTTATGTGAAACATAAATTACCTGAAGGTAAAAATATCTAATATTTGAGGCAGCAGCAAAGTAACAAAAACCAGAGCATTATCCTCATTTGCTGAAATTCTTCATTTTTCAGTATGTGAGTATTTTACTTTGGAATCGTAGGACTGTGTCCCCAAACAGAGAGATAATATTTACTGCTCTAGACAGTGCCTCAAGTTCCATGGATGTACTCCCAGCTCTGTTATATGATGAAAATGTCCAGTGAGGCACTCTCTTGCTTCTGTCTCTTACCAAAGCTCAGCAAGCTAGGATCAGAGGCCTGGCTTTCTGAGAGCTGGAACACGGCTCTGGTTCCAGGCACTAGGTATCTCTCATTCCAGGTAAGAACCTGTTATTCTGTTGCTGTCTTGCTTCTTGAACCATCTTTTTTTTCTTTAAGATGCCGTGGTATTATTTCTACTGTTCAACCACCAAAGTTCATCTAGCTTTTAGAGATCTGTGTTCTGGTTATAGGAGTCTTAATGGCAAATCTTGAAGTTAAAATATAAGTCCCCAAAGAAACAACTCTTGATGATGATGATGATGATGATGATGATGGATGTATCCGTGATAGGTCTCTTTTTCACATGATATTCAGCTCTAGTAGTGCAGGTTAAATATTCATGATAATAACAGCATTGACTAACACAAGATAAAGTTTATTTGATTTCATCTCTTTTCTAAGTGTATTACATGTTATCAAATTTGATCCCCATAATCCCCTTATGCTTTAGTTATTGTCATGTTCATTCACAGGAACCTGAGTCACATAGAGATTAAGCAACTTGTCCAAAGGCATACAAGAAGTGGCCAACACAGGCCTCACATGCCAGACTTTCTGGTTCCACAGCCTGAAGTCATAGTCATACAGCTTATGTGCTTGACAAACACCTACTTATCTTAGAAAATTCAACTTAAGAGTCTACTCTCCATGTAGCTGTCCCTTATCCCTCCTCATCAGGTATAAATACTGTAGCAAAAACTGTATAATTACAATGTTAAGTTCTTATTCTGTGTCAGACTCTGTGTTTAGTGCTGTACTTATGTAACCCTTATAAAATTAGGCTGCCTCCTGGCCAGGCAGTAAAACGGTTTTATTCCAAGTCCTACACAGTAAAATTAAATTGTAGTTTTTGTCCTTATTACATTCTCTCTAAAAACTCCAGAAGGAGAATTGCATTCATAACACAGAGCAATACTTCTTAGAATCCTTCTCTCCCCTTTTCCCCTCACCATCTCTGTGGCCTACAAAGCAGTTCATGAGAGCTGCCTCCAATCCCATTTCTTCCAAACTTCTAAAACCCTCTCCTGAAAGACCCATCCCAGGATAGACTTTCTTCCCTCTTTCCCTCCCTTCCAACTCCCCCCTTCTTCCCAAATCCAGTCTTTTTCTCTTTCTAGAGAAGCTCTGTGTCTTTTCCAGTATACATCGGTCTACTATGTTTTAGGCTTCTTTCTTCCTTTCTCCTTCTCTCCTTCCTTCCTTCCTTTTTTATTATGTTTAGTTACCTACTGTATCATATATCATTAGTTTTTGATGCAGTGTTCAATGATTCATTAGTTAAGTATAACACCCAGTGCTCATCACAACATGTCCACTCCCCAGTACCCATCGCCTGGTTACCCCCTCCCCATCCTCCTTCCCTCTGAAACCCTCAGATTGTTTCCTGGGGTCCATAGTCTTTCATGGTTCATCTCCCTCTGATTTCTCTCTCTCCCTTTCAATTTCCCTCCCTTCCCCTATGGCCCTCTGTGCTATTGCTTATGTTCTACATATGAGTGAAACCATATGATGATTGTATTTCTCTGCTTGATATACTTTACTTAACATAATCCCCTCCAGTTCCATCCATGTCGATGCAAACGGTGGGTACTCATCGTTTCTGATGGCTGAGTAATATTCCATTGTATATACGGACCACATCTTCTTTATCCATTCGTCTGTTGAAGGACATCTTGGCTATTGTGTTGAAGGACAGTTTGGCTATTGTGGACATTGCTGCTATGAACACTGGGGTACAGATGGCCCTTCTTTTCACTACATCTGTATCTTTGGGGTAAATATCCAGTAGTGCAATTGCTGGGTCATAGGGTAACTCTTTCTTTCACATTGGCTTGAATTCTACATAGCCAAGAGGATGGGTGCTCAGTCACCTGATCTCACCACAGAGGCCACAGCCTTAGTAGCAAAAGAAAAAAGAAAAGAGAAGACAATGGCCATCCACGTATTTATATTTTTCCCCTTGTCATACACACTTCCTCAATTTATTATCACCTCTGAGATGGGTTTAAATCTTTGCAATTTGTTTGCCCAACACTTTGTCTCTGTGTGTCTTTAGGTCTCAAGTGAATCCCAGCATCCAGATGGGTCTTGTTATTCTTATCCATTCAGTCACCCTATGTCTTTTCGGTAGACGTAGAGATGACACACAATGTTACATTAGTTTCAGGTGTACAACTTAGTGATTTGACAAGTTTATACATTATGCTATGTTCATCAGGAGTTTAACTACCATTTGTCCCATTACATCACTATTACAATGCCATTGTCTGCATTCCTTATGCTCTGCTTTTCATTCCAGTGAATTACTCATTCTGTAACTGGAAGTCTGTATCTCCCTCTTCACTTCACCCATTTTGCCCAACTCTCCTCTCCACCCCAGCAACCATCAGTTTATTCTCTGTATTACAGTTCTGCTTTTTGTTTATTCTCTGTATTACAGTTCTGCTTTTTTTTAAAGACTCCACTTATGAGTGAATTATATGGTATTTGTCTTTCTCAGTCTGACTTATTTCACTTAGCATGATACCTTTGAGGTTCATCCATTTGTCTCAATGGCAAGATCTCATCCTTTTTATCGCTATGTAATATTCTATTGTGTATATACACCACATTTTCCTTATCCATTCATCTATTGATGAATACTTAGGTTGATTACATGTCTCAGCTATGGTAAACAATGCTGCAATAAGCATAGGGGTGCATATATCTTTTTGCATTAGTGTTCTTATTTTCTCTGGATAAATATCCAATAGTGGAGTTATTGGATCATATGGTACTTCTAGTTTGAATTTTTTAAAAGATTTTACTTATTTATTTGACAGAGAGAAATATCACAAGTAGACAGAGAGGCAGGCAGAGAGAGAGGGGAAAGCAGGCTCCCTGCAGAGCAGAGAGCCCAATGCGGGGCTCAATCCCAGGACCCTGAGATCATGACCTGAGCTGAAGGCAGAGGCTTAACCTACTGAGCCACCCTGGCACCCCTAGTTTGAATATTTTTGAAGAATCTCCATACTGTTTTCCACAATGGCTATACCGATTTATACTCTCTCATTCCTTTATGTCCACATCCTTGCCAACACTTGTTTCTTGTCTTCTTCATTTTAGCCATTCTAATAGGCATGAGGTGATATCTCATTGTGGTTTTGATTTGCATTTCTCTGATTATGAGTGATGTTGAGCATCTTTTCATGTGCCTGTTGGCCAACTGCATGGCTTCTTTGGAAGAATGGCTGTTCAGGTTTTCTGCCCATTTTTTAATTAGATTTTTTGGGGGTGTTGAGTTGTAGACATTATTTATACATTAACCCCTTATCAGATATATCACTTACAAATATCTTCTCCCATTCAGTAGATTGCCCTTTCGTTTTGTTGATGGTTTCCTTTGTTGTACAAAAGCCTTTTATTTTGATGAAGTCTCAATACTTCATTTTTGCTTTTGTTTCCCTTCCCTTAGGCAACATATCTAGAAAAATCTTGCTATGGCTAATGCCAGAGAAATTCCTGCCTGTGCTCTCTTCTAGGATTTTTATGGTTTCAGGTCTCATATTTAGGTCTTTAATTCATTTTGTGTTTATTTTTGTGCATGGTGTTAGAAAGTGTCCCAGTTTCATTCTTTCGCATGTCCAGTTTTCCCAACACCATTCATTGAAGTCTTTTCCTCACTGTATATTCTTTCCTCCTTTGTTGGAGATTAACAACCATGTATATGTAGGTTTATTTCTGGGATCTCTATCCTGTTCCATTGATCTATGTATCTCCTTTTGTGCAGTATGGACAAGTACCATACTGTTTTGATTCCTACAACCTTGTAGTTTGTCTTGAAATCTGGAGTTGTGATACCTCCAGCTTTGTTCTTCTTTCTCAGGACTGCTTTGGCTATTCGGGGTCTTTTGTGGTTCCATAAACATTTTAGTATTATTTGTTCTAGTTCTATTTGTTATATTTTGACACGGATTGTAATGAATCGGTAGACTGCTGTGAGTGGTATGGACATTTTAACAGTATTTGTTCTTTTAGTCCATAATATGGGTCTTCCCATTTGTTTGTGTCATCTTCAATTTCTTCCATCAGTGTTTTATAGTTTTCAGGGTGCAGGTCTTTTATTTCTTTGGTTCACTTTATTCCTAGGTATTTTATTACTTTTGATGCAGTTGTAAATGGTGTTTTCTAAAAATTTCTCTTTCTGCAATTTTTCGTTAGTGTATAGAAACACTACCAATTTCTGGGTATTAATTTTGTATCCTGACACTACACTGAATTTGTTTATTAATTCTAGTAGTTTTTTGGCAGAATCTTTAGAATTTTCTATGTATAGAATCATGTCTGTGAATAGTGACAGCTTTTGCCACTTTAAGATGAAAAAGAGGAGGAGTAACTCATTTGCCCAATCTGATAAGGTAAATAAATACAGATCCAGAATTTGAATCCAGTCCAAATAGATAAAAGCCCTTAAGTTTAGCCAGATCAGACACTGGGTACATGACCTAATCCCTTCAATCTCCCTTAAGGGCTCTAGAGTCCTCGAAAACAGAGGTCAGCAAGCTATGGCCCATAGGCCAAATCCAGCTCACTACCTGGTTTTATAAAAAAGTTCTTTTAGAATATAGCCGCCATCATTCATTTACATAGTTTCTACAGCTGCTTTTGTATTACAAAGATAGAGCTGCTGTAGTTGTGACAGAGAATACAAAATCTAAAATAATTACTATATGACACTTTGTAGAAAATGTTTGCTGACTCCTGCTCCAGAATAAGACCTCATAGCCCATCTTAACACTTGGCTGGAAACAGCCAAATCACCACAAACAGTTTTAAAGTAATTTGATAACTTGATAAATTTATTAAATATTGCAAATTGGTCATTCAATGAATTTATTTGCTGCAAGTTGAGTTCTGAAATTTTTTTTCACTCAGTAAATTCATTCGAGAATTATTTATGGAATATCTACTATGCTCCAGGTTCTTTTTGGATTTATGAATAGAAATGACCCCCCCCACTTTTATACATTACATTGCAGCACAGGAGACAGATAATAAACAATATGTATAATAAAAAAGTAAATTATATGGTATTTTAGAAGGAGATACAGGCTGTGGGATTAAAAAAAGTCCATGGGAGATTGGGAGCACAAATGGAGCTATACAATTTTAAATGGTATTGTCAGAGTAGACTTTTCCTCAACACTTTTCATTGAGAAGAAGATATTCAGCAAAGACCAAATAAAGCAAGGATAAAGGCACATAGGTATCTAGGAAAGAGCATTCCAGGCACAGGAAGAACAACAAAGAGGACAGTGTATCTAGAGTAGAGAATGAAGGGGATTATGAAGAATGAAGAATGAAGGGAGAATGAAGGGGTAATTATGATGGATGTATCATGTGGATCCTTGTTGACCAATGGAAGGATTTCAGCTTATATTCTTCTTTTCAGTGTTCCAAGATTCATTGTTTATGCACCATACCCAGTGCTCCATGCAATACGTGCATGCCCTCCATAATACCTACCACTAGGCTCACCCAACCCCCCACCCCTCTCCCCTCCAAAACCCTCAGTCTGTTTCTCAGAGTCCACAGTCTCTCATGGTTCATCTCCCCCTCCGATTTCCCCCATCTCATTTCTCCTCTCCATCTCCCAATGTCCTCGGTGTTATTCCTTATGCTCCACAAGTAAGTGAAACCATATGATAATTGACTTTCTCTGCTTGACTTCTTTCACTCAGCATAATCTCCAGTCCTGTCCATGTTGATACAAAAGTTGAGTATTCATCCTTTCTGATGGAGGCATAATACTCCATAGTATATATGGACCATATCTTCTTTATCCATTTATCTGTTGAAGGACATCCTGGCTCTTTCCGCAGTTTGGCAATTGTGGCCATTGCTGCTATGAACACTGGGGTACATATGGTATGGCCCTTCTTTTCACTACATCTGTACCTTTGGGGTAAATACCCAGTAGTGCAATTGCAGGTAATAGGGTAGCCCGATTTTTATTTATTTATTTATCTGACACAGAGAGAGATCACAAGTAGGCAGAGAGGCAGGCAGAGAGAGGGGGGGAGCAGGCTCCCCACTGAGCAGAGAGCCTGATGTGGGGCTCAATTAGATCATGACCTGAGCCGAAGGCAGAGGCTTAGCCCACTGAGCCACCCAGGCACCCCTGTATTTTTAATTTCTTTCTTTTTTTTAAGATTATTTATTTATTTATTTGACATACAGATCACAAGTAGGCAGAGAGGCGGGCAGAGAGAGAGAGAAGGGAGGAAGCAGACTCCCTGCTGAGCAGAGAGCCCGATGCGGGGCTCGATCCCAGGACCCTGAGATCATGACCTGAGCCAAAGGCAGAGGTTTTAACCCACTGAGCCACCCTATTTTTAATTTTTTCAGGAATCGCCACACTGTTTTCCAAAGTGGCTGCACCGACTTGCATTCTCACCAACAGTGTAAGAGGGTTCCCCTTTCTCCACATCCTCTCCAAGACTTGTTTCTTGTCTTGTTCATTTTGGTCATTCTGACTGGTGTAAGGTGGTATCTTAAGGATTTTTTAAAAATTTATTTGTTTGACAGATAGAGATCACAGGTAGGCAGAGAGAGAGAGAGAGAGAGAGAGAGAGAGAGGAAGCAGGTTCCCTGCTGAGCAGAGAGCCCGATGTGGGGCTCGATCCCAGGACCCTGGGACCATGACCTGAGCCGAAGGCAGAGGCTTTAACACGCTGAGCCACCCAGGCGCCCCGAAGGTGGTATCTTAATGTGGTTTTTAATTTTCCTGATGGCTAGTGATGATGAACAGTTTTCCATGTGTCTATTAGCCATTTGTATGTCCCCTTTGGAGAAGTGTCTGTTCAGGTCTTCTGCCCATTTTTTGATGTGATTGTCTGAGTTTTGCGTGTTGAGTTTGAGGAGTACTTTATAGACCTTGGATATTAGCCCTTTGTCTGTAGTGTCATTTCTGAATATCTTCTCCCATTCTGTCGGTTGCCTCTTTGTTTGTTGACTGTTTCCTTTGCTGTGCAGAAGCTTTCTATCTTGATGAAGTCCCAAAAGTTCATTTTTGCTTTTGTTTCCTTTGCCTTTGGAGACATCTTGAAAGAAGTTGCTGTGGCCGATGTCGAAGAGGTTACTGCCTATGTTCTCCTCTAGGATTTTGATGGATTCCTACCTCATGTTGAGGTCATTTATCCATTTTGAGTTTATCTTTGTGTATGGTGTAAGAGAATGGTCGAGTTTCATTCTTCTATACATAGCTGTCCAGTTTTCCCAGCACCATTTATTGAAGAGACTGTCTTTCCTCCACTGGATATTTATTCCTGCTTTGTCAAAGATTATTTTTTTTAAAGATTTTATTTATTTATTTGACAGACAGAGATCACAAGTAGGCAGAGAGGCAGGCAGAGACAGAGGAGGATGCAGGCTCCCTGCCGAGCAGAGAGCCCGATGCAGGGCTCGATCCCAGGACCCTGGGATCATGACCTGAGCCGAAGGCAAAGGCTTTAACCCACTGAGCCACCCAGGCGCCCCTGTCAAAGATTATTTGACCATAGAGTTGTGGGTCCATATCTGGACTCTTTACTCTGTTCCACTGGTCGATGTGTCTGTTTTTGCGCCAGTACCATTCAGCTTATATTCTCAGTGAAATATGGGCGATGGAATTTTTTGAACAGAGGAGCAACATGATATGATTCCTATTTTAAAAAGATTACTGCAGCTACTTTGCTGATGATAGATTCTGGAAGGACAAGGGAGGGAGCTTGGATACTACTACTTAGGAAGCCATTATAGTTGTTCAAATGAAAGATGATGTAGAGTGGGACCAGTGGCTGGCAGTGGGGAGACAAGCAATGGTCGCATTCTGCTGGATGTATATTGCATTAGAGCCAACAGAACTTCCTGATGGATTGGATATAGATGTATTAAAAAGATTTTTATTTATTTGACAGAGAGAGGGAACACAAGCCAGGTGAGAGGGAGAGGGAGAAGCAGACTCCAATGAGCAGGAAGCCCAATCATGTGGGGCTTAATCCCAGGACCCTGGAATCACTACCTGAGCGAAAGGCAGATTTTTTTAAATTTTTTTTTTATTTGACAGAGAGAGATAGATCACAAATAGGCAGAGAGGCAGGCAGAGAGAGAGGGTAAAGCAGGCTCCCTGCTGTGCAGAGAGCCCGATGCGGGGCTCGATCCCAGGACCCTGAGATCATGACCTGAGATGAAGGCAGAGGCACCCAGGCGCCCCGAAAGGCAGATTCTTGACGACTGAGCCACCAAGATGCCCCTGGATGTAGAATTTAAATGAAAAAGTAGTTAAACTTTTTAACATAGCAACTAGAATGGAAATACCAACCAACACGACCACAGGAAAGATTTCCAGTAGAGCAGGTTAGTATGGATGTCTACGAAACATCAAAGTAGAGTTACTGAGTTGGCATTATCTACACAAGGGCAGAGTTAATAGAAGGTTCTGGTTAGAGATGCAGATTTCATTGACTAAAATATAAATCATGTCATTTCATTTCTGTATATTCTTTGATGGCAGGAACCTTTCTCATTCATCCTTTTATCTTTAGTCCTTAATATGGTGTCAGGAGCACAATGAAAAACACTGTATTTTACTGATATTCAAAGATGCTAAGTGAATGAATGAATGAATGAACAGATACTTTAATGAGGCCAATATACACACTTTGAGAAAGGAATATTTTCCTTCTGTTAAAGAGAGAAGACCTCAAATTTTTTCATTTACCTTTAATAATATCTGGGAAGAAATGTACCTGTGGGAATCATGGTATAAGGTCATATATAATCTTCAAATTTAGCAGCAGGCAGTCATTATCATCATTTTTGTTGTATAAAGACAATAAACACATTGGCAGTCCTAGTTCTTGTTATTCTTGATATCAAAGAATGGCTCACACTGATCAAAGAAGAATCGTCAATTTCTGAACAAGCTGGATGATCAGAGAAAATGAATTCCAAAGAAAAAGGGCAGAAAAATTCACTCATTTGGGGAAAATACTGTAGTTGAAAACTGTGCCAAGAGAAATATAATAAATTAGAGAAAATAGTTAGCTTTGCTAAAACTTAATTTTAAAATAGATTTGTCAATATCATCCAGTCTAAGAATTAAGTATATTTTCCCAGATTACCTAGTTTTTGATCTGAATAATCTCAAGCTATGATTTGTTAAAACTTGAAACTCTATTCAGATAAATATAATACTAATAGGAATATTTTATTACTTTTAATTTCCACATTATATTTGTTAAAGGGAGTGGAATAGTTAGGTGGGTAGAACTAAAGGGCAAGGATATCTGGGATTTATTATTTCCCTGAATACTCCCCAGTTTGTCCCTATAAGTCCTTTTGTTAGCTTGTGATAAATGAAGATGAATCACACATTCTAAGATCTCTGTCTCTTTAAAATTCATGAAGCAGAACAAAACACACACACTCATGTGCACACACCACACACACAAAGACTTCTTAATGAAAATTCACAGTTAATAGAACAGATAGAGCAGCTATGAACGATTTCATATTTTTCACATTAACTTCAGGTTCTATATTACTGCACAAAAAATGAGCAACACAATTCACTTAAGCTAACTTTCATAAGTCAGTCAGAGAAAGACAATTTTACAGTTTCACTCATATGTGGAATTTAAGAAACAAAACAGAGGATCATAGGGGAGGGGAGGGAAAAATAAAATAAGACAAAATCAGAGAGGGAGACAAGCTAGTAAGAGACTATTAACTATAGGAAACAAACTGAGAGTTGCTGGAGGGGAGAGGGTGAGGGAATGGGGTAACTGGGTGATGGGCATTAAGGGGGGCATGTGATGTAATTAGTACTGGGTGTTATACATAATTGATGAATCACTAAACTCTACTTCTGAAATGAATATTACACTATATGTTAACTAATGGAATTTAAATTTTTTAAAAACCTAGTTCTAATCCAAAAGGAATAAAAAATTTTGCGTTACTATAGGGGAAGAAAAGCTGTATTTCAGATGAGAGTGATTAAAAAAAATAGAGAAATTATCTTGGTAAGAATTCCAGGGCCCAAACAAAATGTATATGAATGTTCAGGCTTTAGAAGTCTAGTCACACCTGATTTATAAAAATGTTTATTTAGTTTTCTTAACAGGTAATACATTTATTTATTTATTTTAACTTTTTTTTTAATTTATGTTATGTTAGTCACCATACAGTACATCATTGATTTTTGATGTAGTGTTCCATGATTCACTGTTTACATATAACCCCCAGTTCTCCATGCAATCCATGCCCTCCTTAATCACCAGGCTCACACATTCCCCCAACCCCTCCCTTCTGAAACCCTTAGTTTGTTTCCCAGAGTCCATAATCTCTCATGGTTCATCTCCCCTTCTGACTTCTTCCCCTTCATTTTTCCCTTCCTTCTCCTAATGTCCTCCATGCTATTCCATATGTTCTACATATAAGTGAAACCATATGATAATTGATGCTCTCTGCTTGACTTCTTTCACCCAGCGTAATCCCCTCTGGTCCCAGCTATGTGGATGCAAAAGTTGGGTATTCCTCCTTTCTGATGGCTGTGTAATATTCCATTGTATGTATGGACCACATCTTCTTTATCCATTCATCTATTGAAGGGCATCTCAGTTCCTACCACAGTTTGGCTATTGTGGCCATTGCTGCTATGAACACTGGGGTACATATGCCCCTTCTTTTCATTACATCTGTATCATTGGGGTAGATACCCAGTAGTACAATTGCTGGGTCATAGAGCAGCTCTATTTTTAAATTTTTGAGGAACCTCCATACTATTTTCCAAAGTGGTTGCACCAACTTGCATTCCCACCAAGAGTATAGAAGGGTTCCCCTTTCTCCACATCCTCTCCAACATTTGTTGTTTCCTGCTGTGTTAATTTTTGCCATTCTAGCTGGTGTAAGGTGGTATCTCAATGTGGTTTTAATTAGAATTTCCCTGATGGCTAATGATGTTGAACATTTTTTCATGGGTCTGTTAGCCATTTCCATGTCTTCTTTGGAGAAGTGTCTGCAATACATTTATATGAATGACCATATAGTGTACTAAAAAGAAGTCTTCCCTGACTCCCTCTTCCACAGGCCCATTTCCTAAGTTTGTATCCCTCTCAACAGGCAAACATTCCATATATTTATCAGGAACACATACAGTTACAAATTTAATCTATAAAAGGATTAGAACTTACATGGTACTGAGACTTCTTATGCAAGTACATGTAATGTCTTTTCATTTGATTCCTAAATCAACTTTTGTGTTCTTGCACATTTCCTAAGTGTATTTGTAAACATTTATTCTTTTTCTATTGCTATGGTGAATAAGTTATTTCATTACATTTTTATATGAATAAAAGTTTTTGATTTCTATATATTAATTTTGTACTTTGCTACCTTAGTGAATTTTTTTAACACTTGTAGAATTACACTTGTAGAATTTTCAGTTGATTCTCTTAGGTTTTCCAGGTAGATTGTTAGACAATTCGTAAGTAGTTATATTAACATCTCTTTTCTAATTTTTATAGCTCTAGTTAGTTAAGTTCTTTGGCTAATTGCCTTAATGTCTGTGCACATCCCTGCCTTGTTCCTGATACTAGTTGTTATTGTATCAGTGTTTCCCCTGTTAAACATAATTCTGGCTTTTGCATACATAGTTTCCAAATTACTATTATTGAATATTTTATCAAGTATTTATGTTGAATTTTACAAATATCTGTTTAGCATACCAGAAGACAAACTTATAATTTCTCACATTAGATTCTGGGCCCAGATCCCTTCACAGAGGACTTCTAATATATCTTGAAAGAGAATAACTCTAATCTATTTGTCTATTTCAGAGCCTAATGTATGAAAGAGAAACTTCTAAATCATAAAGCAAACAGTGATACCAAAATTCCCCCAAAAGATTACACACACACACACACACACACACACACACACACACACACTAACTGCAGATAAGACTTAGAAAAATGGATGCAATAATTCTATGTGACAAATAATTCATTCCATGGGTTGCCTTTATATGGACCCCAGGGAAACAAACTGAGGGTTTCGAATGGGAGGGGGTGGGGAAAGGAGGTAACAGGGTGATGGGTATGAAGGAGGGCACATGTTGTGATGAGCACTTGGTGTTATATGCACCTAATGAATCACTGAACATTACATCAAAAATTAATGATGTACTATACAGTGGCTAATTGAACATAATAAAAAATAAGTCATAACCAAATGGGATTTATTAAAGAATACAATGATAATTTGTTCTAAGAAAATTGATTACTAAAGTACTTCATATTAATTTATGTAAGGAGGGAAATCATACAGTTATCTATATGCTGAATAAGGTAGCCCTTGAATAAATGTCTCTATTTCTTCTAGGAAAATGGTCTACTTTGACTTTTGAACAATTTCTTCTGGGATTAGTTTTGATAAATAATATTTTTCTAAAATATTGTTCATTTCATCCATGTTTTGAAATAAGTTTAAGTTAAACAAAGTAGTTTCTTAGTAGTCTTAATTTCTTTTTTTTTTTTTACTATTATAACCACATAAAATAAGAAATGATATTTTCTCTTTCTTGGTTAGTCCAGCTAGCAGTTTATCTTCCTGTAAAGCTAGTTTTTCACTGTATTTATTTTTCAAATGATTTCCTTTTCCTAACTCATTAATTCCTGCTTATAAAAAACAACTTCTAAGTCCTCTCTTCTACATTCTTATAATCTATTTTGGTTACTGATACAATATTAAATATAAATATTCTGAGTACTGCCTTAGATAGGCCTTATAAATTGCAATATGTATTTTCTTACTATTTTCTAGACACTATGCTGTTTCAGTTCATATTTCTTCTTTGGTTTAAGAATTAAGAGAAATGCATTTTACCCCAAAATGAGAGGTCTTCTTATTTTCTGGATTTTGTTGTTCTTGTTTTTATTTCTAGTTTTGCCATATTATGAGAAAATGCTTGCTGTACTATTTTCAATTTTTGAAATTTATTGAGATGGTCTTTGTAATCTAGTACATGGTTGATTTTGTGAATACTCTAGGGGTATGTGCAAAGAGCATCTTCTTTATTCAGAGAGTTCAAAAATGTCAGATCTTCCTCATTAATTATGTTATTAATTAACTACATTGTTAGGTCTTCCATTCATGCTCACTTCAAGTCTCAACTTACTGGACATTTCCTCTGACACATGTTTTCAAACCACGCATACCCTAAGCCCAGATGGGCTCCTTTCCTCTCTGTTCATTTAGCACCTGCACTTCCTGCTATTTTCACAATTCTTACCCTGTCTTACAACTGCTTATTTACTTGTCGACACATTCAAGGTCCTTGAGAACAGGGAAGATGTCTTGTACATTGTTGTATCCTCAGGAACTGACAGCACTTGGCACAGAATCATTTGTGGAATGAATGGATGAGTATCTCCACAGCTTTCCCTTCTTTAGAATTCTTCTTAGAGAAGAAGAGTAGGGAGAGGGAGTGAGATACTGGGAAGAAAATATTAAGGATAGATTAAAGGTGTCTGGCAAGAAGATACCATTCTAAACAAGTCCTATGATTCCTATCCAGACATTGGCATCCCCCAATGTTGGCACCCAGACGTGGTCAGTAGCACACCAAGAGCCCAAGTACATCAGAAAAAATGGCAAAGTGGTCAGTGTTCAAATTTCCACTCTTATTCTATACCCAGCTCTTGATGAAGCCACTAAGCTCATATGACTGATCTAGTTCCAACATTCAGAAACCACCTCAGTCCTTTTTTCCTCTTCTGCAATGTAAATTCCAGCCAATTAGGCCAGTCTCAGTTAAGTACTGATTATATTAAAGTAATTTGCAATGAGTTGTGACTGATTCTATAACTTAATTTTTCAAGACATATGTTCATCCCCAAATGGGAGCCTGCTAATCCAAATACATCTTGAGTTAGTTGCTGTTTATCTCTTCTGAACAGCACCTTCACCTCCAAGCTTAATTATGCTTTCAGAATGCATGGGATCAGCATAGATTAAAGCAGGCAGTCATAGACAGTCTTGCCCTTTTCATTTCCATTCCTCATCTGGAAAATGAGGGAATTCAGCTCATCTAGAAAGTTGTCTCAGCTCTAAAATTCTGTGATTGGTGTTCTGTCATCTAGCCCTTGCAAATTACTCTAAATAACCTCAGTCACCACTAGAGAATTAGTACAGACAAGCAAGGCAAATATTGAACTTGATCAATCCTCAAATTGGGGGAGGGGACAGTATAGTCAATCTTTGACTACCCACATCACTGAGGCATGGTACAAATATCTGAACAGTGAATAACGCAAAAATCTGTTATCAATGAGCAAAAACAAAAGAATAAGGAAGAATCTAAGATACTATCTTGGCCAAACCCTTTCCATAAGCATAAATCCCCTGAAAAGAGCCATTATAGGAAGCATTCTGATTAATCAAATATTCCAGTTAATTGTTAGGTTTAAGGGACTAGGAAATACAATGCCAGAAGACTCAGAGTACAATAAAAATATCCCAAATGTTAAAACTAGAATGAATATGTGATGCCATCGTGGAAATAAGGCTGGACCAAGAATCATGATCCAGGCCTGGCTTTGCTCTTAACTGGTCCTTTGACATTAGGGAAATCTCTCAAGCTCTCTGACTTCAGTTTCTGCACAGCTGTAGTATGTGGAGATAGAATGAATTGTATATTGAAACATTTTTGAAAGACCAATGTTAATTCACAACATACATAATACTAATTTTTCATGGTGATAATATGTTTCAGAATGTTAGAGAAAACTAGCCAAAATTACACAAACTTTGTATTCTCATAATATTACTCATAAATGCCTTCAATATTACCATCATGAGTCATAATATTGGATAAGGTTCGATAAAAGTTTATGGAAAAGATCAAATTCAATTATGAATTACAGAAACATAAATGAATCTCTAAATAGGATTTGTGCAAATATACAGTTTGCATTCTGTTTATCTAAATTCTGCAAGAATAATGCTGCGCAGTTTTCTAAAAATAAACAGTTGGTGATTTAAAGGTAAAACCAAGCCATTTGAGGCCAAAAGGTCATTCTAAAACAAGAATAGTGGCAGGAAAATTAGTCACTGACTGATAGCACTGATTTCAAGATATAGCAGTTGCCCAAAATCTCTTAAGTGCTTCCATCCAGGAAGGAGTCACATGAGACTGACTCCCACATTTAATTTTAATGAAGATCTTAAATTGGATGAAACTACTAATTAATCTAATTTGCAGTACTCAAGGCATTGACTCTAATGGCAGGATGGGAGTCCAAGAGGTCAGCTCCACCGTGATGATCAGAGTTAACATGTTCGAGCATTTAAAAGGTACCAGGCCCAGTTGTAAGCATTACCCCCTTGTTGGTTCATGTATATCTCAATTGTTACAGCAAACCTATGAGATCAGCCCCATTATTGTCCCCATTTCTCAGCTGAGAAATCTGAGGCACAGAGTTATTAGGTATCTTGCCCAAAATGTATAGCTATAAAGAAGTATATTTGGACCCTCAAAGTCAAACACTGGAGCAAATGGGTTTTACCACCATGCCAACATAGTATGAGTAGAGTGCATGGCCATCAACTATTGAACAAATTTACAAGGATTTGTTGACTGACTGCTAAAAATATGCAATTCATTTTGGGACCCTACATCTGTATACACAACAGCAATAACAAATTGAATTTGTTATTCAATTGAGATACTCAATTGAATTGAATATTGAATTCTCAATTCAATTGAATATTGAATATTGAATATTGTGATACCAGAAGAAAAAAAGCCCTTACAATGGAATATTTGGGTATGAATTATCTAGTTGTACCTTCTATGTTGATCAAACCATAGAGAAAATTTATTAACTTAGACTACCCTGGGTATTATTTACTTCAATTACAATGCATGATTAGTTCGGAATTCACAACAATTTTTTTTTCTCTAAAGGGTTAGAGAGTAAATACATTAGGCATTCTGAGCTGTTAGAGCTCTGTTGCAACTACTTAACTCTACCACTGTAAGTAGTAAGTGGAGAGCCATACACAATCTGTAAATAAATGGGTATGACTACATTCTAGTTAAACTTTATTTACAAAGAAAAGTAAGAGGGCAGATTTAACTCATGGGCAGTAGTTGATGACCCCTGGACTCCACACAGATGAATTGATTTTGAATAGCTATTTTATAGATGTTTAAGCAGGGAGCCTGCTTGAATGAATAGATTAAAAATGAATGTGTTATGGTTCTTGTTCTCTTATGCTAATTATATCCTTCCAGATAACTTGGCTATTATTTTTTTTCTCTTTTTTTAAAATCTATTTATTTTTTTTCAGCGTAACAGAATTCATTGTTTATGCACCACACCCAGTGCTCCATGCAATCCGTGCCCTCTCTAATACCCACCACCTGGTACCCCAACCTCCCACCCCCCCACTCTTTCAAGACCCTCAGGTTGTTTTTCAGAGTCCATAGTCTCTCATGGTTCACCTCCCCTTCCAATTGGCTATTATTTTTAACTAAACTTCCCTCTTTTAAAAGTTCAAAACTAAGCCACAAAATCTTACCAAATTCTGACTTTGCAAGGCCCAAAACAACTTATCTCCCTTTCCTTCTCTCTTCTCCCTCTTACTCTCTCCTGAAGACATCATGTATCAGTTAACTATCATTATATAACAAATTACCCCAGCCCCCCACACACATACCAACACCAACACCAACACCAAATTTAGTGGCTTAAACAAAATTTTACTCTTTACTTTCTATGGGTCAGGAATCCAGGAAAAACTGGACCTCTGTCTTGGGGTCTCTCAGGAGGCTAAAATCAAGGTGTCAGCTAAGACTGCAGTCTCACATGAAGGCCCAACTAGAGAAGAATCCACTTCCGAGACAACTCATGTGGTTGTTGGCAGGATTCAGTTCCTTCTGGGCTGTTGGACAGAGGCCTCGGCTCTTCACGGACTGCTGATTGAGTGCCACACTTAGTTCCTTGCCAGGGAGCCCTCTCCACAAAGGCCAGCACATGAAAAGAGCCAGAGAGAGCATGCCAACAAGAAAGAAAGTACAAGCAAGATGGAAGTCTCTCTTTTATATCCTAATAATGAAAGTAACATCCCATCACTTTTGCCACAATTTGTTAGAACCAAGATGCTAGGTCCAGTGCACAGTCAAGGGAGGGGGTTATAATACCAGGAGGCAGGCATCAATGGGGGCTGCTATTAAAACTAAGTCTTCATTGGTCTTTTAGTGTAATGGTGTTAACATTTTTAATTGATGCCCTGTCAAAAGGATAAATTTATACCTTCATAACTTGTACATCCTTATAGGTCAAAATAGAGCTATGACTCAATCTCCCTAACAAATATCATCCCTAGAATGGAACAGATTATGTTTCTGCAAATAAGTTGCTCTCATTATTTCCCTGACCCCAAAAGGGTTAGTATGTACTGAATAACTCTTGCATATTATTGATAGGAAGTATTAGTTTTTGTTATAGTTACACAATTCTCATTTGATTAGTTCAAAACTAGCTGTTTAGAACAAAAAGAGAAATGATGGGTGTTAGATTATATAGGTAATAGATCCCAAATTGATTTGATATTTCTCCAGACTGGTTTTTGAACTGTGTGGACACTCCATTCCTACTGATGATGGGCAAACCAGCCAGATATAGGGCTTTTATCAATAAGAAAGGAATTTTCAGGAGGAGTTATGGTTGGTTGGTCTGCCATGCTGGTTCTAAATGGTGCCTCATGTGGCAGGCGCCATATTTGTGTCAGGCTTTCCTGATCTAATTTCAGGTTTGGGTCATTTGTTTTAGTAAACCGTGGGCCCTATAACAAGTATTTGGATGCGACAGTTCATTTGAGAGGTAGTCTCAGGAAGGATGAATGAGAGAGTCGAGAGCGTAAAAAAGGAAAGGAAAAAGCCAGTGAAGTGTATTACTGAGTTGGTTATCATGGAGGGCAATTAAGGTTCCGTCTTACTGGGGATCCTCTGAAAAACCACACAGAATTTTCACTGGACTTTTCCCACCAAAGATGGGAAATCTGAGGTCTTTATCTGTCAACTCAACTTCCATTCCTCCATGGTTGAGGACTGCCCCTCAGAGTGTTCCAGTCTTCCTCGTATACAAGTAGAAAAAAGTTCTTGAAGCACCAGGAAAATCTCTTAGGCAGAGAAGCAGAGAGGTTCAGGGGCCTGACGTAAGTTGCTGACTGTTTACAGGAGACTTTTGCATGGAATTTGCTAGTGATTTCAGTGCATCTGCCATTCCCAGTATTACACACGCAAATATTTTCCATCCTGTTATTGACTTGGTTTCCTCTCTCATCACTTTCTCTTTCCCTTGAGTCACAGAATCATAGAATAGCAGAAACTTTAAAGATCCTTAAAGTCCAAGCCTTTTTTATTTCTAAGAAGGAAACTGAGGCCCAGAAAGGTGAAGCAGTGAGATCCAGTTAGCAAAGCCAGCCTGTGGCAAAGCCAAAAGCCACATCCTTGGCATCCTCTCAATGTTCGCTCCATCACAGCCCTGCTACCTCCTCTGAGTTTCTATAATCCTGCAGGATTGATTGCCCCCAAGGGACCGAGATTGCTCATAAATCTCTGAAGCAGATAGATACAACTGATATATTAGAAACTGGTGTGCTCAATGAGTCCTACCAAAATCTTTTCACGTTTACAATGTATTGTTTTTACTCATCTGTACATTTCCATATTGAACTATAATAATAATGCTTCCTGATGTTTTTTTATTATTTCTTCAAAGAACTCACTCGTTTATTTTTGTCATTTTGTTCAAGAGGCTGTAGGATTTCTTTTTAATTACTAACAGACTCCTGCAGGCTAGTATCTATTGCAAATAAGTCTCTAATTATTTGAGGGTGATTTGTGCTTCTGGGTTTTGTGGTGAGAGAGAGCCATAGAGCTGATCGCATCGAAAAGCTGTGAGGCTACAGGAACTGGATACCGTAGAGGCCAGCTCTTTGGTAATTTACAGTAACAAAAATTGAAATCACCAGCCCAGCCAGGGGCTTTTGTATCAGTTCATTCTCAACCCTGGATGGAACTGTAGCTTCTTTTCTTGTTCTCTCCTCCCCACATGCTACCTGGAAACTGATGGGGTCCTGGAATTTTTCCATTTCAGTTTTACTTTGAATGCTATGAAACAGTACATAGCTGCTCAGCTTTGGGGGTCTCAGGTCAGCAAGCATCAGGCAGGAGTGCTCAGAGTCTCAAGCGAAGAAGGGAAGGTTTCTGTCAAGTTTCTATCATAGACACATCCCCACTGGCCAGCTGCCTCCACTGTGAGCTCACATGCAAGTACAAGGACAGAGCCAGGGGTTGGGTGGTAAACTTCACAGCTACTGTGGGCTCTGCCATTCAGTTATCATCTCACACTATGTCCTCAGCTGTGCAACAGTCTTTGAATAGTTTTTGTCCGTCTACCAAAAGAACACTTGTTCTTATCCCCAGGACATGGCATCCCAGCGCTCAGATGATTCAGGTACATTGTGGGGATGGTCTGTACTGGGAGAAATCTCTCGTACCCTGAAGTCATGAAAGGATTCTAGGCTTTCTCGAGGAAGTGGCTTCTCTGTAATTGCGGTCAAACTGGGTTTCTAAGACTGCCACCATTTTAAAGTCCAGAATCAGCCATTCCTCACCACTCCTACCTACTGATCGTCTCAGAAGTGGGCATGAATCAGGAGTCCACCATCACAATTGCCGCGGGGCAATGAGAAGCCTGCATGTATTCAGCACCGGCCTGCCCACTGGCTCCAGTGTTCTGAGTTTCAGAAATGGTCAGGGTGAGACGTTTGATGGGGGCTGCCTTCTTTTTTTTTTTTTTTAAAGATTTTATTTATTTATTTGACAGAGAGAAATCACAAGTAGATGGAGAGGCAGGCAGAGAGAGAGAGAGAGGGAAGCAGGCTCCCTGCTGAGCAGAGAGCCCGATACGGGACTCGATCCCAGGACCCTGAGATCATGACCCGAGCCGAAGGCAGCGGCTTAACCCACTGAGCCACCCAGGCGCGCCCGATCTCGTCTGATCTCGGAAGCTAAGCAGGGTCGGGCCTGGTTAGTACTTGGATGGGGGCTGCCTTCTTGATGTGGCCTCCTCAGCCTACTCTAGGGAGCACTGCCAACAAGTCCAGTCTAGGAGGTAGGGATGCCTCAGCTTTTCTATACTCCCTCTCCCATCAAGCCTCCTCCCTGGGGAGCACAAGATGGAAAGCTGGAGAAAACCTTTGTCACGATAAACCCTGACCATCATTCCAAGGCCTTTCACTCAGCCTTAGTCCAAAGAACAGGACTGCACTCTCTCTACTAACCTTCTCCCCCTTCTCCTTCCTTGCTCACAAGGATGAACTTTGAACCTGGGTGGGGTGGATAAGGGAACGAATAAAGAAGTGAAAAAAGCACTGACTGCCAACCAAGAAAGCAAATTGAGAACAGAGTGGTTCTGTCTTATCTTTAAACTCTCCTGTTCGTAATGTCTCCACCGCTGCAGGCGTGACTGTACTGCCGTTTCCTAGGTGCCTGCCCTACTGCAGGTGCCTTTCCCCCTCTCTTTCACACCAGATGTTGTCATCTGGTGAAATCACAGCCTGTGAGTAATTCTCCTGCCTCACTCCCCAGAGAGGGAGGTTCCCACAGGGGTCCGTGAGCCAAAAAAAAAGCAGGAGTGTGGAATCATGCCAGGTAGATGGGAAGAACAGCTCAGCCACTCTTTGGCCATGAGCTTGTGGTAGCTGCTCAGTCAACTGAAGTGTCCTTATCTTTACAATGGAGCGAACTCCTAGAGCTGTGCGGTGGCAGGCTTTTTGTTGCTTTTTGGTGGTTTGCTGTCATGTTTTGGTAACAGCACTTACCAACTCCTGTGACACATTCCTCTATCCCTATGTATGCCTTGTACTCACTACAGTGAGGTTCCATTTTTTTTTTTTTTTTGCAAATTAGGGAAGTAATTTTTATTGGGTAGTTTTTTTTTCATCTTTTTAAAAAAATTTTTTATTCTTTTATAAACATATAATGTATTTTTATCCCCAGGGGTATAGGTCTGTGAATCACCAGGTTTACACACTTCACAGCACTCACCATAGCACATACCCTCCCCAATGTCCATAACCCCACCACCCTCTCCCTCCCCCTCTCCCCCCGGCCCCCCTCAGTTTGTTTTGTGAGATTAAGAGTCACTTATGGTTTGTCTCCCTCCCCATCCCATCTTGTTTCATTTATTCTTCTCCTACCCCCCTAACCCCCCACGATGCATCTCCACTTCTTCCTATCAGGGAGATCATATGATCGTTGTCTTTCTCCGATTGACATATTTCACTAAGGATGATACAGTGAGGTTCCATTTTATGTGAACTTGGCTTATATGGATTTGAAATAGGGCCGTGTAAAAATACAGAAAAGGTCTTAATGCATGCACAGAACATGAAATATAACAAATTCTACTTTATATTTATTCCTCCTGGGAAAACTACCTTGAGATATGCAAGTTTTGAGTTTCACAATGGCTTCAGGAGCTCATCCTTGGCCAACCAGTGTGACTGAGGGTCTGCAATCTGCCAAATAAGTGTTAAGATTTATATAGTGTCTTATTCAGTCCTTCAGGGAACCCGTGACACTGGAATCCTTGGGCCCCTACTTCAGTATGAGGAAACGGAAGTTCTCAGATTAAGAGATCTTCCCAAATTCACTGGTCATTCAGCTAGAATTCGAATCCAAGCTGGCTTGGCTCTGAAGTTATTCCTTTCCTTTCTTCCCACCTTCATAGTCTTCCCAATCTCTCTCTCTCTCTCTCTCTCTCTCTCTCTCTCTCACACACACACACACACACACACACACACACACTGACCACACAAATATCTGTGAAGTGGAGAATCCTTTCATTATTAACTCCCCCACACACATACCAGAAAGCTGCCGGTTGTCTTTCTAACACTGAGATCATCGAATTGGCTCTTTTCTTCACTGGGGCTCTTTTTTTTTTCATTAGTGGGAAATTTTCTCCCAGGTCCCACTCCCTCCTCATTTCTGCCCTTCTTTGAGAATGTACTGTACTGCCCTTGTGGCACTGAGGAAGTAGACTGTGGGAGAAATCAGTATTCCAGGCAAGAGCTGAGAATGTGATAAGACATGTGCAAACACAAACACAGAGAAGCATATGTCCCCTGGTCCTGCTGCTTCTCCTTCCTCCAGAGGCCCCTCCCTCCACACCTTGGCATCTTCCCCAAATGCCTACATTTGCAGAAGGCTGAGAGACTCGGGGGTGCCTTGCCACAGGGCATCCGTCTGGTCCCTCTAACAGTGGATACCACCTAATAGTCCTTATATATTCTGGGCCTGGCAGTTCTACCCTTCCCTTAACCTCTCCACCCATAAAAACTCAACGTGGTCGTAGGCTTTGGCAAGCTACATTGAACAATCTGCTGACCACCATAATGGAGAGAAACTTACTCCTCTTTGGGAATAATCAGCTATCTCAGCCTGTGTGCCACCCAACAAACGAATTGGTCCCTGAAGGTTGTTCAGGCTTGTCCTTATGAAAGTTTTGTGATTTAAGGAGTACCATTTTTTCCTAGTTGTCTCCTGCAGATACCAGCCTTGGAGGCACTGCCACCCAATGGCTGTTTCTACAAACAACACCTTTGCAAGAGTGTTTATTCAACATTCTACCCAGAACCCAAGAAGAGCTTAAGATATGGAGAGAAAATGGGGCAAGGGTACTGACATTGTGATGGGCTAGGTACTTGGTGCTGCTCCCATCCTTCTCTGCCAAGGAAATCTGATTTTCCTGGCATTAAACAGCAGATGTGAGCTCTTTAATTAGGCAACAAAAATGGCAACTTGGCAATGAAATTATAAAGACAAAACTGTACAACACCATGAATCTTTGGCACTAGGATTAATTCAACTGTCTATATTTTTCTGATGATATTTTTACAGTGACTGAATGTAGGTAAGAGTCAAAACAGAAAGTTGAAGCCAGACTTCTCATTTCCTCTATGGTTGATTACCAGCTGTATGAGATTTAGACATGCATTTAATAAAATTATTTTTCCCATAAAATGAGGATGGAGAGAGTGGTGGTATACTTCATGGCAGTGGATGAAACACAGGTTCATTGGAGTTACCAAAGACTTCTGCTCCACATGATGAAAGCGCAAGTCAGGTTACTGTGACCAACAGGTATCTGTCATTCTAAGAGTTGCATTAACAAGGGTTAATTAAAAATTTGCCTTCTAAATTAGGTAAGAATCAATTGAACTGTACATAGCAGAAAAGCGTCTATTCTGGTTTAGCAACGGTTTATATGTACAGTTTGAGAATAAACATTGACTCAGGCAGGTGGGTGTGAGAGACCATTCCACTCAAAGAAAGAAAAATATCTCAGTATTTTGAGATTGCCCTATGAATCCATTTGGTCTCTTTTCTATTAAAAAACAATACTTGGGGGGCATCTGGGTGGCTCAGTGGATTAAGTCTGACTCTTGATCTCAGCTCAGGTCTTGATTTCACAGTGAGTACAAGCCTCACGTTGGGCTGCACACTAGGCATGGAGCCTAGTTAAAAAAATAATATCATAGTCATTTGTGATTCTTCTCTACTGTAAGGAATTTCTTTCCATATGTGTTCATAACTAACACTCTTTACTTGTCTGCTGGAGGAATGTCATAGTTCTCTGTGGTCAGTCTAGAAACTGAGAATGTGGATATATTGTTGTTGACAAATTGTCACAGGAGAGTGACCTGCCCATGAAGGATGAAAAGGGCATCCAAGCTGTATGGACATCTAGGCAAACATCATACAATGATGATTCACTCTTCTGTGTGGAGGATAAACCCTGGGTAGAACATGGCCTAACCCTTAAGCAACCAGCTTCATGGCACGGAATATGGTGTAGGTTTTCAAATATAAACAAAACAAATTATGGGACTTAAGTAAATAAATTCATAGCCTGATTTTCACTTTTGAAACGGATCTGAGTAAACCATTAATAAAAAATTTAACTCAAGAAAACTTGCCCGGGACGCCTGGGTGGCTCAGTTGGTTAAGCAGCTGCCTTCGGCTCAGGTCATGATCCCAGCGTCCTGGGATCGAGTCCCACATCGGGCTCCTTGCTCGGCAGGGAGCCTGCTTCTCCCTCTGCCTCTGCCTGCCATTCTGTCTGTCTGTGCTCGCTCTCTCTCCCTCTCTCTTTCTGACAAATAAAATCTTTTAAAAAAAGAAAAAAGAAAACTTGCCCAAGTTTTCAAAAAATGCCAAGACAATCTTGAAACTAACAGTGATGCAAAACATCTCCAAGAAATGTCAACATGATGCCAAAACAAGTGAGCAATGAGATCAACTCCACCATCTAGGCGATGTGTTTGAATACCAGATCAAGGTTTATTTAGTGCCACAAAAATCTAACCCATCTGACTAGCTCTACTTTTTCACAAAATAGGTTTGCAAACTACATCAACTGTAAAGTCATGAAATTAATACGTATGCTTCTTTCCCTTAATGCAAATAAATAAAGAGTAATCTGGATATTATCACCTATAAAGACTGAAGCTAATTTTTTCCTTTTAGTTTTTGTTGTTCTCATTTTTGTTTTGGTAGGTGGATCCTTCATATAAAGCACTGCTTGTGAAAGGAATCTGAATTTATATATGGCTTGGATCACTTGTCAATCAACAGAAACTATGGGACACTTATGATATGCTCAAAGACTTGTCCTTGGTGGCATAGATACAAAAGACATTACTGGGTTTTTAACCTCCAGTATCATACACTTTAGTTGGGTAGATAAAACTTGCATACATGAAGCGAAGACTAAACTGTACAATCCTAACTAAGTGTAACACAAATCCTAAAGATAGGCAAGACCACTGTGGACTAGAATGGGCAGGGAAAGCATCACTCTGGAGATGGAGTTTGAGCTACTCCTTGAGGAATTATCTGGAAGTAAACAGATAGAGGAAAGGCAGGAAGAGTTTCTACGTTGGCAGAAATACATAGGCCAAGTTTTCTCAACCTTAACACTATTAACATTTGGGGCTGGCAAATTCTAAGCCATGGGGATGGTGTTATGCATTGCTGGCCATTTATAGCAGCATCCCCGGCCTCTAACTACCAGAATCCAGTGACAAAACCCCACTCAACCAGTTGGGATGACCAAAAACATCTTCAGGCATGGTCAAATGTCTTCTCAGAATAATATTGTCCCCAGTGTGGAACCACCGGACTAGATATAGATGCCTGGGCTTGGGGAGTTCTTGCTTTCTCCATCTCAGAGTTTGTCAACCACAGAATTATTGACATTTGGGACTGGATAATTCTTCATTGTGGGGGCTGTTCTGTGTGTTATAGGATAGTTAGCAGCATTCTGGTCCTCAGCCTCCCAGACACCAGAAGCACCTCCCCCTGGTTGTGACAACTCCAGATATCTCCAGACATCGCCACAGGTCTCCTGGGGTGCAAAATCACACCCATTTATGAACCACTGGTGTTCTCAGTAGGAATGGCGTTGGCCCCCTCAGGGATAAGCAGAATTGCTTAAACAAAGTACAAGGTTCATGTTAGGCAAGAGTGGAATAAGATTGATTAACTAGGGTGGACACATACCGTGAGAGATCTTGGATACTAGAGCCTATAATAGGCAGCCTCGGCTGTTCTTAAGCAGATGTGCTGCAAAATGTAATTGGCATTTTAAATTTAATCTTGCAGAAGCAAAAGGATAAACTGCCACGGAGAAGAACTGAATACAGGGAGCGGGGGGCTCAGTCAGGAAGTTATAATAATCAGGTTTAAGTATGGATGGCCAGGGCTGTAGTGACATCTTTAAAATGGAGAGAAAAGAGTAAACCCCAGGGTGCTCTGCAGAAAGAAACGTTGAGTTTTTACAACAGATTGAATAATAGAGATAAAGGCAAGTAAAGAACCAATGGTGAAACCACATTTGCTAGTGGGAAGAATGATTAAAAGCAAATGAAAGGGAAGGAGGGGAGTTTAATGAGTTTGATTTTGTAAATACTAACTGTAGGCATTTTAGAATTAGCACAGGAATGAGAGGTGAGAGGTCAGGGCTGAATGATGGATTCAAAAGCGCTGGAAACACAAAATCCTGAAATCTCTGTAGCTTAATACCATGAAAGTTTATTTCTCACTCAAATTATAGTCCCTTGTATAGTGGGTGGCCCTGGGTCTTCCAGGGATCAAGGCTTCTACCATCTTTGGGCACTGCTATCTGAAATGACTGACATCCAAGGTGGTGGCAGAAGGGTTAAATCATAAGGACATCATGAGAGATTTTAGAGGCCCTGAAGGGGCACTTCTTTTTTTAAATTTATTTTATTTTTTAAAATTTCTTTTCAGTGTAACAATATTCATTGTTTTTGCACCACACCCAGTGCTCCATGCAATACATGCCCTCCCTAATACCCACCACCTGGCTCTCCCAACTTCCAACCCCCCGCCCCTTCAAAATTTTACCCCAAAGATACAGATGTAGTGAAAAGAAGGGCCATCTGTACCCTAATGTTTATAGCAGCAATGGTCACGGTCGCCAAACTGTGGAAAGAACCAAGATGCCCTTCAACGGACGAATGGATAAGGAAGATGTGGTCCATATACACTATGGAGTATTATGCCTCCATCAGAAAGGATGAATACCCAACTTTTGTAGCAACATGGACAGGACTGGAAGATTATGCTGAGTGAAATAAGTCAAGCAGAGAGAGTCAATTATCATATAGTTTCACTTATTTGTGGAGCATAACAAATAACATGGAAGACATGGGGAGATGGAGCAGAGAAGGGAGTTGAGGGAAATTGGAAGGGGAGGTGAACCATGAGAGACTACGGACTCTGAAAAACAACCTGAAGGGGCACTTCTGCCCACATTGCACAAGAGATCCAATTGAAGTGGCAGATCTCTCACTGGTGTCCCAGGAAAAGGAAGTGGGATTCATGAGAACTTGGCCAATCTCTGCTATAGGATGGACACACACACACAAAAAAAACAAAACAAAAAAAACTAGAGGAGTGGTTGAATTCATTGAGGACATGAAGATAGAGGGAAAACCAAAGAGGTAGAGTTTAAGGAACACAAATTACAAATAGAAGAAGATCCAGCAAAGGATTCAGAGATGTTGTTAGAAAGCTTGGAAGAGAACAGGCCTTGCACAGAGTTGAAAGTGGCAAGAGGAAGGAAGGCAAATTTTGGTAAGGAGGGAAAATGTCTGCTATTGTTAAGACTCTGGCTTTTGAGGACAAAAAAAAGCAGGGTATTTAGAAAAGGACTTACACATCTATACCCCACTTCAAAACCATCATTGGCTTATCTTTACAAGCAGTCTGAAACCCAAACCCCTCGGTCTGGCCTTCCGTGTGCTGGCCCAGCCTATATGTTCAAACCCTACCCTGCACTTCCCAGGTACCTAGCAGCATATCCTGGTTACAAGGCTGTTCACGATCCCCAAGCCCACTGACCCTCCCATCTTTGTGGCTTTGCTTTTTAGCTCTTTCTACCCACCAAAGTCCTGGCTTTCCACAAACCGTTAGTCAAATGCCACATCACTGGAGAATGAAGCCTCTTCTGATCCTCCCTGTCAACATCAACCTCCCCATATTCCAACAGCCTCTTGGTCTTTCTTTCACCTTGGCACAGGGGACCATCTACTTTGTATCAGTTACATGTGCACACGATTGACTCCCTCAGTAGACCATGAATTTCTCAAGTGCCAGGCAGTGTTACTATGATGTATAACCTCAGGAAAAATCAGACAACACCACAGTCTAGGTCAGGGGATAGCAAATGTTTTGTGTAAAGGACCACGAAGTAAGTATTTGAGGTTTTGCAGGCCATATGGGCTCTGTCACAACTACTCAACTGTGCCATTTTAGTGTGAAAGCATCCGTAGACAATACATAAATGAATGAGTATGCCTGTGTTCCAATAAAACTTTATTTATAAAAACATGTGGTAGGTCAGACTTGACCCATAGACTAGAATTCGCTGCTTTGTGACGCATGGGAATTACAGTTTCTGGAGCACGGTGTGAATGGGGTCCTCTGAAGTACAACTGGGAAGTATCAACGTGCCTCTCAGTTATCCTTGTGTCTTTCGCCCCACCTTCCACCATCAGCTACTACAGTGCCTTCCACATAGTAGGCCCTCAATGTTTATTTTCCTGAATTAAATATGCCTGGAAACATACCAACTCAGTGAGTCATAATAGCATTTTGAGAGCTTAATTACCTTCGAAAACTATTTTTTTTTTGTAAGACTGTAGTAAAGTAGTTCAGGAAGCAATCATGTAAGCCCAAGAATCATAAAAAGAATGTGACAGGAGAAGATGTGAGCTAACAATGTCTAGGGATTAGCAGCCAAAGAGAGCGAATCTGACTTCAGAGCTGGGTAAAAGCAGCAAAAAGGCATTTCAATCCTCAGAGACCAGCACTGAGGGGCATCACATCATATGTAATAGATGTCTCACAACACCCTCTAAATCCGTGTGAATAATGCATTTAATGCCAGCACTTCAATGCTGGAAAGATGTTCATGATTTGGAGGCAACTCAGAGACCAACCAAAATGATTAAGAGACTGAAAGGACTCATTTATGAGCAGCTATAAAAGAAGCCAAATACGTGCTTGGCCTGCTGATGGCCAGAATGAGACGGGGAAAAGGTTTACAAATTACTAAATGCTGTAAACACCACGAAGGGGAGGAATGGCGGTCAGCTTTACTGGACTTCGCTTGTGGTATGGACATTTACCAGGCACTGACAAATACCTCTCATTATTGGATCTTAAAACATTTACGGGCCTTCTGAATAATATATAACTGGGAATGCTGTGATTGGTAATGTTCTATTATTACAGGAGAACAGGATTGCTCCAGAAGAGCAAATATAAGACAAATTACAGGGGAACAGGATTGCTCCAGAAGAGCAAACACGAGACAAATGACTGCTTATTAAGGGAAGAAACATTCCAGGCATGCTAAGTGCGCTGAGAGAATTAAAATGCACTGACAGTCTACTCCTAGAAATATCAAATACATGCAAGTGTGGGTAATGTTACATAGTGTAGAATTGTTGAAATTTAATACAGAGATGGAAAGATGGCCCGATACTTCTGTCATTCCTACTGTCATTCGACCATTGCTTTATCCATCCATTCCACATATCTAATGCTTACTCATTATTTGCTAGGTCCTGTGCTGGTGATACGTAGATTTAATAATTCACAGAGCCTGTTCAAAAAAATGAATAAATAACTTGCTTATGGTCTAGTGGTGTGGCCAGGGAAGTTCATGGAGTAAGAAGGGATAGGTTCAACAGAGAATGATGAGAAAGCAAAGAAAAATGGCTCCTAAACCAGATGGGAGAAAGTAAGAAGGTTGGAGAGGCTTCCCAGACGAGCTGGCACCCGAGTCAAGTCCTGAAGGATTCTGTGACTCAGAAAGAATGAGACTGAGCATCCCAGGTAGGAAGGGTGATCTATTCAAAGTGCTGGAAATGAGAAAGTGCTGGACCACTTTGTCACAACATGTGTGGGACGGACCAGTAGATCAGGTTGACTGAGACAAATAGTATAAAGCAGGTGGTAACCTTAAAAATAATAATTGGAATATATTAGGATCATAGGTGATTTTTTAAAAATTTTCCTTGAAGAAGACACAAATAGATGGAAGACCATTCCATGCTCTTGGATTGGAAGAATAAACATTGTTAAAATGTCTATACTGCCAAGAGCAATCTATACTTTTAATGCCATTCTGATCAAAATTCCACCGGCATTGTTCAAAGAGCTGGAGCAAATAATCCTAAAATTTGTATGGAATCAGAAGAGACCCCGAATCGCTAAGGAAATGATGAAAAACAAAAATAAAGCTGGCGGCATCACGTTACCTGATTTCAAGCTTTATTACACAGCTGTGATCACCAAGACAGCATGGTACTGGCATAAAAACAGACGCATAGACCAGTGGAACAGAGTAGAGAGCCCAGATATGGACCCTCAACTCTATGGTCAATTAATCTTTGACAAAACAGGAAAAAATATACAGTGGAAAAAAGACAGTCTCTTCAATAAATGGTGCTGGGAAAACTGGACAGCTATATGTAGAAGAATGAAACTCGACCATTCTCTTACACCGTACACAAAGATAAACTCAAAATGGATAAAAGACCTCAACGTGAGACAGGAATCTATCAGAATCCTAGAGGAGAACATAGGCAGTAATCTCTTCGATATCAGCCACAGCAACTTCTTTTAAGATACGTCTCCAAAGGCAAAGGAAACAAAAGCGAAAATAAACTTTTGGGACTTCATCAAAATCAAAAGCTTCTGCACAGCAAAGGAAACAGTCAAGAAAACAAAAAGGTAACCCATGGAATGGGAGAAGATATTTGCAAATGACAGTACAGACAAAAGGTTGATATCCAGGATCTATAATGAACTCCTCAAACTCAACACACACGAAACAGGCAAACATATCAAAAAATGGGCAGAAGATATGAACAAACACTTCTCCAATCAAGACACACAAATGGCTATCAGACACATGAAAAAATGTTCATCATCATTAGCCCTCAGGGAGATTCAAATTAAAATCACATTGAGATATCACCTTACACCAGTTAGAATGGCCAAAATTAACAAAACAGGAAACAACATGTGTTGGAGAGGATGTGGAGAAAGGGGAACCCTCTTACACTGTTGGTGGGAATGCAAGTTGGTGCAGCCTCTTTGGATAACAGTGTGGAGATTCCTCAAGAAATTAAAAATAGAACTTTCCTATGACCCTGCAATTGCACTCCTGGGTATTTACCCTAAAGATACAGATGTCGTGAAAAGAAGGGCCATCTGTACCCCAATGTTTATAGCAGCAATGGCCACGGTTGCAAAACTATGGAAAGAACCAAGATGCCCTTCAACAGACGAATGGATAAGGAAGATGTGGTCCATATACACTATGGAGTATTATGCCTCCATCAGAAAGGATGAATACCCAACTTTTGTAGCAACATGGATGGGACTGGAAGAGATTATGCTGAGTGAAATCAGTCAAGCAGAGAGAGTCAATTATCATATGGTTTCACTTATTTGTGGAGCATAACAAATAGCATAGAGGACAAGGGGTGTTAGAGAGGAGAAGAGAGTTGGGGTAAATTGGAAGGGGAGGTGAACCACGAGAGACTATGGACTCTGAAAAACAATCTGAGGGGTTTGAAGTGGAGGGGGGGGTGGGAGATTGGGGTACCAGGTGGTGGGTATTATAGAGGGCACAGATTGCATGGAGCACTGGGTGTGGTGAAAAAATAATGAATACTGTTTTTCTGAAAATAAATAAATTGAAAAAAATTTTCCTTGATCTCTCTGTCTTTTCCAAAATTTCTCCATTAACAAAATCACACCCTTATGTAGACAAATAATTGCAAACATTTATATAGCACTTATTCTGTGACAGATACTATTTGAAGCACTTTGCACATATTAAGTGATCTTCACCACATAGTTCTGAGATAGGTATTATTGTCCCTATTATGCAGACAATGATGGGAAGCAGAAAGAGGTTTAACAATTTGGCAAAATGATAGAGTTAGTCAGGAACAGGGTACTGTCCTCTATTTGGGCATCTCACTCTAGAGCCTCTGCTTTTACACCTGCCGTGTTGCTATTAACTTCCCAAGTCAGAAGCCAGTTTTCTTATCATTTATCCCATAATCCCACTCTAAAAACTGATCTGAAAAATAATCAGAGATACAGCCAATATTTTGAGGGGGGGAGAATATTCATAGCCCCAAAGTTTTTAGTAGCAAACAATAGAACTACAAATCGCCTAGCTGCCCTGTAATACAAAATGATTCATCATGGTCTGGACCATTAAGCAAGCATGATTCAGAAGAAAGTTAAATGATGTAAGAAATACTCACTCTAAAGGTCAAAGAGAAATGTAAGATATAAACTGTATAATCCTAGTAGTGTGTTTGTACTTGTGTGGAAAGGAAATCCACCAGTCAGACTGGTATGCAATTCCAATCTTAGTTCTGCCATTTAACTAGCTCTGTGACCTTGAGTAATAATTTAACCCTTCTCTACTCCAGTTTCCTCATCAGAAATTGGGGGTAATACAGTTTTTATAATGGTTAGAAAATATAGATAAAATGCTATGAACATTGAGGTGCATAAGGCTCTTCTTTTTACTACATTTGTATCTTTGGGGCAAATACCCAGTAGTACAATTGCTGGGCCATAGGATAGGTCTGTTTTTAACTTTTTGAGGAACCTCCACATTGCTTTCCAAAGTGGTTGCACCAACTTGCATTTTCACCAAGAGTGTAAGAGAGTTCCCCTTTCTCCACAACTTTTCCAGCATTTGTTGTTTCTTGTCTTTTTGATTTTTGCCATTCTAACTGGTGTAAGGTGGTATCTCAATGTGGTTTTGATTTGAATTTCCCTGATGGTTAATGATGATGAACACTTTTTCATGTGTCTGTTAGCCATTTGTAGATCTTCTTTGGAGAAGTGCCTGCTCATGTCTTCTGCCCATTTTTTGACTTGACTATCTGTTTTTTGAGTGTTCACTTTGAGAAGTTCTTTGTAGATCTTGGACATCAGCCCCTTGTCTGTAGTGTCATTTGCATATATATTCTCCCATTCTGTGGGTTGCCTCTTTATTTTGACTGTTTCCTTTGTGGTGCAGAAGCTTTTTATCTTGATGAAGTCCCAAGAGTTCATTTTCGCTTTTGTTTTCCTTGCCTTTGGAGATGTGTCCTGAAACAAGTTGCTTGTTGTTGTGACTTGAAACAAGTCAAAGAGGTTATTGCCTATGTTCTCCTCTAGGATTTTGATGGATTCCTGTCTCACATTGAGGTCTTTCATCCACTTAGAGTTTATCTTTGTGTATGGTGTAAGAGAATGGTCGAGTTTCATCCTTCTATACATAGCTGTCCAATTTTCCCAGCACCATTTATTGAAGAGACTGTCTTTTTTCCACTGGATATTTTTTCCCACTTTGTCGAAGATTATTTGACCATAGACTTGTGGGTCCATATCATGGCTCTCTTTTCTGTTCCACTGGTCTATGTGTCTGTTTTTGTGCCACTACCATGCTGTCTTGGTATTCATAGCTTTGTAATATAGCTTGAAATCACGCACCGTGATGCCCCCAGCTCTATTTTTCAACATTTCCTTGGTGATTCAGAGTCTTTTCTGGTTCCATACAAATTTTAGGATTGTCTGTTCCAGCATTTTAAAAAATGCCATTGGAATTTTGATTGGGATGGTGTTGAAAGTATAGATTGCTCTGGGCAGTATAGTCATTTTAACAATGTTTTATTCTTCTGACCCATGAGCATGCTCTTCCATCTTTTTATGTCTTCTTCAGTGTCTTTCATGAGTGTTCTGCAGTTCCTCGAGTACAGATCCTTTACCTCTTTGGTTAGGTTTATTCCTAGGTATCTTACAGTTCTTGGTGCTATAGTAAGTGGAATCAATTCTCTAATTTCTCTTTCTACAGTTTCATTTTTAGTGCATAAGAAAGCAACTGATTTCTGTGCACTAATTTTGTATCTTGCCACATTACTGAATTGCTGTATGAGTTCTAGTAATTTGGGGGTGGAGACTTTTGGGTTTTCCACATAGAGCATTATGTCATCTGCAGCAATGTTCACAATAGCCAAAATGTGGAAAGAGCCAAGATGCCTTTCAATAGATGGATGGATAAAGAAGATGTGGTCCATATACACAATGGAATATTATTCAGCCATCAGAAAGGATGAATACCCAACTTTTGCACAACAGGGATGGAACTGAAGGGGATTATGCCGAGTGAAATAAGTCAAGCAGGGAAAGACATTTAACATACGGTTTCAATTATTTGTGGAACATAAGGAATAGCACGGAGGACATTAGGAGAAGGGAAAAATGAAGGGGGAGAAACTGGAGTGGGAGGTGCACCATCAGAGACTATGGACTCTGGGAAACAAACTGAGGGTTTTAGAGGGGAGGAGAGTGGAGGGATGAGTGAGCCGGTGATGGGTATTAAGGAGGGCACGGATTGCATGGAGCACAGGGTGTTATATGCAAACAATGAATCATGGAACCCTACATCAAAAACTAATGATGTACTGTATGGTGACTAACATAGCACAAAAAAAAAGTTTTGAAAAATGTTTATAATACTGGTTGGTAAACACTCAGTGGCTGATATAAAAATATTTGGAAACCCTATTTAAAAGTTAGATCTAGGGGTGCCTGGGTGGCTCAGTTGGCTAAGCGTCGGACTCTTGGTTTTGGCTCAGGTCATGCTCTCAGGCTCATTAGGACTGAGTCCTTCAGCAACTCCCCCCTCAGCAGGAAGTCTGCTTCTCTCCCTGTTCCTCTGCCCCTCCAATGCTTGTGTGCTCTCCCTTTCTCTCTCTCAACTAGATAAATCTGTTGTTAAAAATTTCAGAGTTAGATAGTACACATTCAGCTAACAGTTTGATAAGCATCCTTTGTAGTCTGGGGTCTAGGAGGTTATAACACCATCTAGTAATTTTAAAAAATAAGTGGAAATGAGGTGAGATGAGGGGCACTTTCCATTACAAGTAAAACCTGTTTGCTTCCAGAATCCCATTTCTCAAATTTTAAGGTATACTAAACACTCAGCCAACCACTGAAGTGTTATAAAATTTGCTTTTTAACCAGATCCCTTCCCAAGACCAGAGCCTTGATGTTTTATTTGGGTTGGATATTTTTTAATTGTGATAGCTTAAAAGTATTTAGAAGTGGGTATTCATTGTCAGGATCAATAGAATGATGGAAATTACCAATGGGTATTGGAAGGGCCCAAAACCACACATAACTTATTTTTCATCCAGGTTTTGGGATAAGTTAATTATATTAGTTTTTAAATATTAAGGGAAAAAATGGAAGGAAATAAACAGGTTCAAAATTTTGGTGTTTTTTTTTTCCACTAAGGAAATTCTTATAGTCATCTTTGGAGCTGGTCTCAAGGATGAGGCTACTTGAACAGATGGGCTAGACTGAGAGAGATGGAACAAGGGCCTGGGGCAAAGGGCATGTCATTTTCACTGCTCAGCCCCAAGTCTGCAAGCAGAATGGAAAATGTTTAAGCACTCTCTTAAGGAAAGGAGAGAAAATCCTTGATGAAGGAAAATGAGGTATTCTGCTTCTCACAACACAAGGAATCCAATTTCTCCAGAACTTTTCACAATGCCCCCTCCTCTCTCTCTCTCTCTCTCTTTCAGGTCTCCTATGTGAAAGCGATTGACATCTGGATGGCGGTGTGCCTTCTGTTTGTGTTTGCGGCCTTGCTGGAGTATGCAGCAGTGAACTTTGTCTCCAGGCAACACAAGGAGTTTCTGCGGCTCCGGAGAAGACAGAAGAGACAGAATAAGGTACAGCTGATCCTTAGCACAGACAAAGTCAGGTAGAGCTTTACGTAGTTACCGAGGCAATGGAATTCAGAAATGAGAATACATAATAAGTAAGAGGCTAAGGTTCCTTTTGGTCCTGAGGTGTCCTACAATACTGAATTAGTGCTCAAGTCAGTCCTTTAAAATTGGGCCAGGGTTGTCGCATTTAGCAAATAAAAACATGAGGCATGTAGTTAAGCTTGAATTTTAGATCAACAAATAGCATTTGGTAGAAAGATGTCACAAGTATTGCATGGGAGATACTTACATTAATAAATTATTTGTTGATCTGAAATTAAGATTTAGCTGGAAGCCCTGTGTTTTATCAGTCAACTCTAATTGGAGCTATATACTCAATTTGACACAACTGCTTTAAAATCCTGTTGTTCTGAACATTAATAATTTGTGTGTATGTGACCTTGTGTACATAACTGCCTTAACTGACTTTCTCATCAGTTGCTCTGGTTTCATGTAAATAAGGTCCCTAACCAGGTTGGTTACAACTTGATAAATCTAGTCAAACTGATCTCATCATCTCGACTTAAACTTAGTGTATAAACCCAAATTCTACACCATCCATATGTTTGAGGTTTCAAATAGATGCTCAAAATCAGTTACTCCGTGGTTCCTAAACTTGCCTACCCATTTAAATAGCCTGCAGATCTTTAAAAATCCCACACTTTGGCCACACCCAACAGCAATTAAATCCCAGTCTTGGGATGGGGCACAGGAGTCGGGTTTCTGAAGCTCCCACCCAGGGAATTTCAGTGTCTGTACATGTTGGAAAAGCACTACTCTGGCTTGTGATCCAATTTCATACGGGACACCAGGAGGCTTGCAGTTTTCGGTTTCAGTTACAGATTCTGGGAGAAAAACATGTCCTTTGATACGGAGGATCCCAGTGCCTGTAACTATGTCACTAGACGACTGAAGTTAAAATTTTATATACAGGAAATGACAGCTCCCCTAAAATCTGAGAAATTAAACTTGTTATTAAAGCCATAGTTAAATACTACTCTGTTGCAACAAAACAAGAAAAAAAAATGTTACACTGTCAATCTTAATGCTTGCAAATACCTAGTTGCAAAGCTAAATGTTTATTGTGGTTTAGATTTTGGTTGCATCGAGGAGCTTGTATGCCTATGAGCTCACGGAGTCCTGACCTCACCTACCAAAATGTTTCTCGCACATATTCTATACTGGTATCCGGCTGGTGGTCCTGTTTCTCTTCTCCGCCTTTTAGGAATATTTTATCCTACCACAGCCCAGGGAAACAGACACATTCTTTTTTTTTGTACATTGTTGAGTATCAAGCCTTTCTCCACTTTCTCCTCCTTGCCCCCTTGTTGATGATAATAACCATTTCTTCAACCTCATCCACAGGAGTCTGCACAAAGTGGCACTCCAGAAAATTATGGGAATGTGAGGGCATTTGGCACATAAACTGCATTCCCAGAATTCCATGGCTTAGTATAGTAGATGGCCACTGACTGTATATTCTCCTGGACCAAAAATGGAAAATGAGTTTCATTTTGCTTCCCAATTCTAAATAATTGATAGGATTTCCTTGGAATGCTATGTGGAGGATTCTTAGGCTCTGTCTGTATCTTATGATAAGAGTCACATGAAGCGCTTGTTAAAAGTAGATTCTCGGGGTGCTGGGTGGCTCAGTGGGTTAAAGCCTCTGCCTTCGGCTCAGGTCATGATCTTAGGGTCCTGGGATCGAGCCCCGCATCGGGCTCTCTGTTCAGCGGGGAACTTGCTTCCCCATCTCTCTCTGCCTGCCTCTCTGCCTACTTGTGATCTGTTTGTCAGATAAATAAATAAAAATCTTTAAAAAAAAAAGTAGATTCTCATATAGATTCCTAAACCTATGAATCAGAGTCTGCAAGGGGAGGTCACTAAGAATTAGTACTTTTCACAAGAGTCCCAGGTGAGTCATATTATAGGTTTGCAGAGACCTGAGCAGTACTTAGAGCAGGCAGGAGAAAGTAACACGAGGTTGGAGGAATAGGTGATTTCAGATTCATATAGGAATTTGCAGGCCAGTATAATGGATTTTATGCTAACTGACTGGAATCCACAAATTAGTTTCAGCATAGCAAATACCAGGATATCAAGTGGATGGTCCATGGGGTCAAGCATAGCAGCAACAGATAAGAGGCTATTGTAGAAATCTTCCAATCTATGAGCATGGAATGTCTTTCCATTTCTTTGTGTCATCTTACATTTCGTTAATCAGTGGTTTTTAGTTTTCAGTGTACAGATCTCCCACCTCTTTGGTTTGGTTTATTCCTAGCTATCTTACAGTTTTTGGTGCAATTGTAAATGGGATTAGTTAATTTCGCTTTCTGCTACTTCATTATTGGTGTATAGAAGTGCAATAGATTTCTGTACTATTTGGATTGTGGATTTTGTATCCTGTGACTTTACTGAATTCATTTATCACTTAGCAGTTTTTTTTTTTTTTTGGTGGAGTCTTTTGGATTTTCTGTATAGTATCATGTCATCTGCAAATAGTGCAAGTTTTGCTTTTTATTTCTTCCTTACCGATTTGGATGCCTTTTCTTTCTTTTTACTGTCTGATTACTGTGGCTAGGACTTCTAGTAATGTGCTGAATAAAAGTGGTGAGAATAGACATCCTTGTCTTGTTCCTGGCCTTAAGGGAAAAGCTCTTACTTTTTCCTCATTGAGGATGATGTCAACTGTGGGTTTTCATAGATGGCCTTAATTAGGTTGAGGTATGTTCCCTCTAAACCTACTTTGTTGGTTTTTTGTTTTTTTAATCATGAATGGATGTTGTGCCTTGTCAAATGCTTTTTCTCTATTGAAATGATCATATGGTTTTTATCCTTTCTCTTATTGATGTATCACATTGATTGATTTGCAAATATTGAACCACCCTTACAAAACCAAATTAAATCCCACTTGATCATGGTGAATGATTTTTTTAATGTATTGTTGAATTCCGTTTGCTAGTATTTTGGTGAGGATTTTTACATCTATGTTCATCAGGGATATTGGCCTGTAGTTCTCTTTTTTAGGGGTATCATTATTTGGTTTTGGTATCCAGGTAATATTGGTCTCATAGAATGAATTTGGAAGTTTTCCTTCTCTTTCTATTTTTTGGAATAGCTTGAAGAGAATAGATATGCAACAACACAAGAAACAAACAGGTGTTGGCGAGGATTTGGAGAAAAAAAACACTTGTGCCCTGTTGGTGGGACTGCAAACGGGTGCAATCACTATGAAAAAGAGTATGGAGATTCCTCAAAAACTTAAAGATAGGACCACCCTACAATCCAGCAATTGCACTGCTGGGTATTTACCAAGAATACAAAAATACTAATCCAAAGGGATACATGAACCCTTATGTTGATAGCAGTATGATTTATAATAGCCAAGATATGGAAACAGCCTGTGTCCCATTGATTGATGAACAGATTTTAAAAAAAAAAGCTGTCTCTCTCTCTCTCTCTCTCACACACACACACACAGAGGAATATTATTCAGCCATAAAAATAACAAAATCTTGCCATTTGCAATGACATGAATGGAGCTAGAGTATTATGCTAAGTGAAATAAGTCGGAGAAAGACAAATACCATATAATTTCACTCATATATGAAATTTAAGAAACAACAAACGAGCAAAGGAAAAAATAAGAGAGACCAAGCAGGAAATAAACTCAATTATAGAAAACAGACTGATGGTTATCAGAAGGGAGGTGGGTGGGGGGATGGGTAAAATAAGTGATGGGGTTTAAGGAGTGCACTCGTCATGATGAGCACTGGGTGATGTATGGGATTGTTGAATAACTACATTGTACATGTGAAACTAATAAAACACTGTAGGTTTAAAAAAGAAAATTGAGGAGCTGGAGGAGAGGAAGGGAAAGTGGGAGGGAGAGCAGGGGAGTTAAGGGTGCTTGGAGGGGCTGGTAGTGATGAACCAGGGAGTCTAAGGTAGGTAAAGTGAGAACATGTAGGAGACACTGGCTACACACAGAGTGTCCATTTCACTGAGGTCAATGAAATGCTGAAATAAGAATATTAAAATAGCTGTGTTGGAAGGACATGAGCCAGTGGTGAGTGCGAGAAAGAAATGCTCAAAAATCAAGATTTCACAGGAAGTAAAGACAAGGATAAGGGTATGACCGTAAGTACACGGCCAAGGTCCGTCAGAGGAAAAATTGATGATGAGGCAGTCCAGGAATTAGAAGGCCAATGATGGAGCCAATTATCCATTTGATTACGGAAGACCCTCCACAAAAGGTGGCATTCATGGGTATTGAGTTGATAATTAAAGTGTTCCTAAAGTTATCAACTACTAAGGGATGGAGGCTGGTAGATGACATCAGTGATGAAGGAAACCAGTGGTGAAGTTGAATGAACTCGACTTCAGTTCCAGAGGACCTGGGGTCAAGTAAGGAAGAAAGCAAGATAGTTTGGGCACAGCGAAGTGGAGCAAGAAAGACACCTGAGATGGCAGACGGTGGTGGACATTGGGGGAGACTCCTTAGAAATGCCAGTTGGCATTCGTAGTCACTGCTTTGTTGAGAAATCCAAGTTTAGATGTTTTGCATGGAGATATTCTGGAGTTTGACTATGCATCTCAAAATGGTCACGCAAAATACAAAGCTTAATTAACAAATTTAAGATGTGAGAAGGAGGTGGGAAACAAAACAAATAATGTTTGGACCTTTGCAGTCAAGGTTCTTATTTTCATTGACAATTACATATGGGGGGAAAAAAGGTTAGGAGACATTTCCAATTATGTGTATCTTAGAAAATGGCATCTGTTTTCTCTAAGGCAGCACATTAAGTTTTTTAAGTCTGAACCATGTTTAAAAAAAAAAAAGGTAATAAGAGCTAACGCTGCTTGAAGGCTTACTGTATATGAGGGGCTGTTTTAGGCAACTTCCATACAGTAATTGGTTTAATCCCCACAACAACTAGCTGAGTACTGTGATCATACAGCTCAGCTTACTGTGCAAAGTCCTGCTCTTGCATATTGTCCTGCTGCCTTGGTGTAATTTAGCATTTGTTATGGATTATTCATTTTAAACAAATTATTTAAACAAATTATTAATAGCCTTGAAACAAAATGAAATGGCTGTCGTCGACCTCTATATCTGTTTTCTGTCTTGCCGTCATCTTCTGGGATGGGGGCGTACATGTACAGTGGACGAGTTCTCACTTTAACATGCCGTAAAATCTAAAAAATAACCGTCCCTATCTCTGGCTTCTTTTCTTGACCCTTTCCAGAAGCAATGCCATATCACTCTCTTTTCAGGATAACTCAAAGGGAGCTTGCTGATATCAAAATGGAGTACACTTGGACACAAGAGACTGGGGATAAAGGAGTCTTTCTTTCGGCCTTTGTCAGTAAGGGGGCACTGCTATCCTGCTGGCCACTTGGGGTGTCAGCTTTGGTCTATGACACGGCACACAAAATCCATGACACCACTAGGCTACCACTTGGTGGGGTCAGTGGAACATGTGGAAAATCATAGTTTCAATGGACAAAAAAACAAAACAGAGGCTGAGCAGTCTTGCTGTTGAACCTCTGGAGAGTTCACAGCTGAATGTTTTTGTCATTTTTGCAGGATAACTTTGTTTGAGAATGCATTTTTATTTTGTAATAAAATCAGAGAGTTATATTATCTGTTAGGCCATTTTCCACTCTCATAATTGCCCTTGTATGGGTAATTATGTGGTCATCCCGTCAATAATGAAGGCAGTATTCTTATCTCCATCTTACAGATGGTGAGAAAACTAAAGCGAAGAGAGGTTAAGCAAAATGCCCAAAGCCACATATGCAGGAAGTCTGGTTCCAGAGTCCCTGACCTCAACTGCTACTGCTCAGACTTCGCATTTTAGATCTTACATTATGATCCAGTCTCTCTCTCTGAGTCACAGACGTACTTGAAACAAACACCTCTAATGCACTCTAATGGTCTATTCAGTTTTTTAAGTACAGATAGGATTAGGGTAAGGCAAGTGAGGTGAGCACACAAGTACAGGGTTAGATGCTGGTTTTATCAGAAATTTGGTATTTTGTTCACCCTGGATTTTGTTCACTAACAATGAAGTTTTTGCATGAAAAGATTGACCTGGAGCACTGGGGTTGTGGCACCCCCTTACAGTTTGCACCTGAGGCCTCACCATGCCCTAGTTCTGTCCCAGCTAGGTATGAACCACTAAATTCTCACAGACCCTAATGGGTTGTAGCCTGTTAAAACAAAAACACTATTTTTATTTTTTTAAAGATTTTATTTGAAAGAGAGAGAGAGAGAGAGAGCGCACGCGAGAGCACTAACAGGGAGGGGCAGAGGGAAAAAGCAAAGCAGACTCCCCACTGAGCAGGGGACCCCCCCCCCACCGCCTGGCACCAAACACACACAGAGGACTGGATCCAGGGACTCCAGGATCATGACTTGAGCCGAAGGCAGATGCTTAACTGACAAAGCCACCCAGGTGCCCCTAAAACCCTCATTTTTAAAAGTTCAATATTCCCAATGAAAAGAAGTCATTGGGGAACTGACCTCTGCAGCAGAATACAGGCTGATTATTTAGAAGGTATAAGAAAAAAACCAAGAGCAAATCATTTTCCAAAGTGACACTGACATTAAGACGTATTCAAGGAAGATATTTGAGAGAACGCCTCAGATTACATTTACTTGCATGGGAAGAATGCCTGCTCTTTACTAAGCAATGAAGTTATGGAATAGGGTCACTTTCAAGGAGGGGCCAGGCAGTCTGTGACTAGGTCTAGTTGCTTAGGTTATCTTTTCTGCATCTCACAAAGCAGCCACTGTCACTTTTACCAAAGCAGAGTTTCTCAGAAACAATCAAAGCCACATCTTCAACTGAAAGAACTTGCAAATCCCTATGGTTGGGCTAACCCCAGTCTATTAGATGCTGAGACCCCAGGTCTATGTGGTAAAATCCTATTTTTTTTTTTTTGTAAAATCCTATTTTTATGTTACTGCCTCAGCTCCAATAGGAAGTTTTCATACCACATGATATTTATAACAATTTCTCCACAAGAACTTTAAAGCCTCACCTGAATTTCTCCCTTTCTTTTGTTGTTTCCTTTCTTTTTACTATCTGGCCATACCACACCAGACTTTTGGCATTGGGCGTGGTTTCAGATATTTCCAGTTGCCCACAGAGCCCTGATTTCTTTATTTTCAGTGACAAAACAGAAATTGCAGCTGCTTGAGAAATAGGGTTTTTAGGCCACCTAATGATAAGCTCTTTGTTTTTAAAGTTTTCGGTTTAATTCCGGTTAACCTAGTGTTAATATTAGTTTCAGGTGGCCAATATACACATTCAACACCTTCATCCAACACCTGGTGCTCATCACCATAAGCTGCCTTTTATTTATTTTTTTTTCAATTTATTTATTTTCAGAAAAACAGTATTCATTATTCTTTTCACCACACCCAGTGCTCCATGCAGTCCGTGCCCTCTATAATACCCACCACCTGGTTCCCCAACCTCCCACCTCCCCGCCACTTCAAACCCCTCAGATTGTTTTTCAGAGTCCATAGTCTCTCGTGGTTCACCTCCCCTTCCAATTTACCCCAACTCCCTTCTCCTCTCTAACACCCCTTGTCCCCCATGCTATTTGTTATGCTCCACAAATAAGTGAAACCATATGATAATTGACTCTCTCTGCTTGACTTATTTCACTCAGCATAATCTCTTCCAGTCCCGTCCATGTTGCTATAAAAGTTGGGTATTCGTCCTTTCTGATGGAGGCATAATACTCCATAGTGTATATGGACCACATCTTCCTTATCCATTCATCCGTTGAAGGGCATCTTGGTTCTTTTCATAGTTTGGCAACCATGGCCATTGCTGCTATAAACATTGGGGTACAGATGGCCCTTCTTTTCACGACATCTGTATCTTTGGGGTAAGTACAATTGCAGGGTCATAGGGAAGCTCTATTTTTAATTTCTTGAGCAATCTCCACACTGTTCTCCAAAGAGGCTGCACCAACTTGCATTCCCACCAACAGTGTAAGAGGGTTCCCCTTTCTCCACATCCTATCCAACACATGTTGTTTCTTGTTTTGTTAATTTTGGCCATTCTAACTTGTGTAAGGTGATATCTCAATGTGGTTTTCATTTGAATCTCCCTGAGGCCTAATGATGATGAACATTTTTTCATGTGTCATAAGCTGCCTTTTAAAAGGAATGTTAACACACCGTTCGGACTTCAACCTCCCCAAAAATATGGGGCTTCAACCTGACTGGACAAGAGGGTGAAAACTGAGGCCCTGAGCAAAAGTTCTCAGATGATAATAAATTGGCAGAGTAAGACTTCAGTACTCATTTTGTTGTGATTTTCTGCACCCTCCCCACCATCTACCCTTTAAGTCTTAGCTAACTTGCTAATTCCTCAAAAGATCATTTCCTCATCCTATAGGGCTGAAATAATCCTGCTCTTTCAAGCATCTTAGTAACCAAGTTGTTCCTTTTGATAAACATGATAAAACAATGGGTAGAAAGTGATGCATGTTTGCAGAAGAATAGAAGACTGGAAAAACATTGGTAGATATTATCTACGATGCTTTACCTTAGAAATACCCGAATCTTGCTCTCAACCAATCATCTTCTCATTGACCTACTGAATGGGAATAAACGTACAAGGACAATAAACAATTTGTATCCAGGCTTTAGCCTCAAACCTGAATGCAATGCCACCAGGAGAGAAACAACTTAGAAGAAGCCCTTGTCCTACCACTCAGGAGGCCCAGAAGCCCTGCGCTATTTCCTCCCCACTGTTCCAAGAGCCTTAGATTTTCCCATTCCAACAGAACATGAGACCCCACTGGCAAAAGCCAGAAGACAAAAATCCAGAGCAAATGGTCATCTTGGAGTGGCTTATCTGAATCCATTAAGTCCTGGAATGTCCCCAGTCAGACCAGCCCTCCTCCTCATTAACGGTAAAAATCTCCTTCCTCTCGGGGCACCTGGGTGGCTCAGTGGGTTAAGCCGCTGCCTTCGGCTCAGGTCATGATCCCAGGGTCCTGGGATCGAGCCCCACATCGGGCTCTCTGCTCAGCTGGGAGCCTGCTTCCTCCTCTCTCTCTCTCTGCCTGCCTCTCCGCCTACTTGTGATCTCTGTCAAATAAATAAATAAAATCTAAAAAAATTTTAAAAAATCTCCTTCCTCTCTTCCTGGAGACATCCCTTCAAACACTTAAGGATGGTCAGGTGGAAGGTCTTCTCAAATCCTCTGAGCTAAACAGACCTAGTCCTTCTATGATGTGGCTTATAGCCATGCAGCACACCAATCCCCCTTTTGTGGTTTGCTTGTGAACATCTCGAAGTATGAGTCACAGAATTGGAAAGGTAGCCCAGGCATGATCAACATGTAACACAAAAGAGCCGGAATGTCCCCTCTTTATCTGCAGCTTTTAACAGAGCATTAAATTACAATAGAGCTTTTAAGTCATCCTAGTTTACTACTGGCTCTTTTTGACTTTGCTAAGGCTTGTTAATTTCCCAAGTCTTTTTTCCCTATTATTAATATGAAGAGCTATTGAGTTCTCTCCTCCTGAGTGTTTGACTTTTTTCAAACCTAAATAAACAACTTTATATTTATTGCTGTAAATTTTCACTTCATTCGATTTGGCTCACTTTCTAGATTGTATTAATCTTTTTGGTACTGATTTAGTCATCTGAAATTAACTACCACTTTCAGCTTCGTAACATTGACAAGTAGTGTCAACAGTCTTCAGCCAAACGCCACCAGAAATAAGGGTGTACTTAAACAAGGTGGGTTTACTACTCTGCCGTGAGGAAGAACACATACCATGCGGAGCAGTGGAAGAAGGGTTCCTCTGTAAAACTTGGGTGATTTGGAGGAAAACCTAAGGAAGCAGAGGTTTGCTCTAGATTGGATGTTGTCAGAAAGCAGAGGGAAATTTGGGGCAGCTGGGTGACTCAGTTGGTTAAGCATCTGACTCTTGATTTCGGCTCAGGTCATGATCTCAGGGTTGTGAGATCCAGCTCCATGTCAGCCTCCGCTGGGTATTGAGGTTGGTGAAGATTCTCTCTCTCTCTCTACCTCTTTCCCCCTCTCTTTCTGACAACAACCAAAAAAAGGCAGGGTAAATTCTGTAATTCTGTATCTCAGTAACCTATCTATAGAAGGGCAGACTCATGTGAGGATAAAACAATGATAGTTTTATTAATAAAGAAAGAGCAGTCACTTAATTTAACCAAGAGCAGGATGTTCCTGGGTAGCAGAGTGACCTTGTTTTTGTATGTGCTTCCACAAAGTTATGAAATAGCCTTGTGTGTCTGACTTTGTCAGTATCTCAGTCTAGCCTTGTCTGAGGTGAGTATCCTGTGAGGGATTCAAGTTTTGAAGTTCTTGGTTTTGCCTTCAAAATTGAGGGGCCCGAACTGCCGACATTCAAATGGAGGCACTGTAACTGATCAGTCCTGTGACCTTGGTAGGTTACTTAAAAAGAAAAAAAAGAAAACACAAAAACCTCTCTGTGCCTCAGTTTTCTCATCTGTAAAATGGAGTTAATAGTATTCCCCTCATAGGACTGTGGTGAGAATAAAGAGAGTTTCTGTGAGTAAAACTCATAGAAAAAAAGCAAAACCCTGGCATGTGGTAAATTCTATGTTTAGTGATTGTTCATTTTAGTATCTACTTTCTCCACCACTAGGTACCAGATTCTGGGTCATAAAGCTTTTGTTCAATTTAATGGGGAGCATATTCTACAGATTAAAATCAAACATTTAAAATAGCTTCATTTCCCCTCTCCCATTTGCATTCCTCTGGTCTCTCTTCCACAAAGGAAAATTAGATTGCACAGCAAAATGTGACTCATGTACAGTGATTTTTATAATCATAGGACTGAAATAATGAGTTCATGCCTCCACTCTATAGTGGCTAAACAAGAGAAAAGAATCAAGGGCAAGCTGAATTCTTCCATTCTACCTCCGATGGTTACAGGCTGTGCCCAAACTTCCTAAGTAGGAGAGCAATTTTTCCAAAGGTAGAGAACCCAGGAAGAGCCTTCTAACACAATTAGAATGTAAACTGATGCTGAAAGGTGACTACTGAAATGCAGATGGTACCATCACTAAGGCTAATCAACCCCACAGTTCCAAGCAAAGGAATCCATTGAACTGGCTCATCTTTTTCCTCTCTAAAGGCTTAGAGTAGTGGTTCTCAGCCAGAGCAGTTTTGCCCTCCAAGGAACCTGTGGCCATGTCTGGAGATAGGCTTGGCTGTCCCATCAAAGGGAAGGGTGCTACCGGCATCTAGTCTGTTACATTTCCTACCATGTACAGGGTTGCCCCCCCAACCATAAAATGAAAAATTATCCTGCCCTAAATGTTGATTGTGCCATGGTAAAGAAAACCATAGTTTAGAACATTGTTAGGACAGTTTCATATTGAGAAGTATACCCTAATTGTTTCCTATTTCTTGTTCCCAAGGGTGCCATAATTTGCATGCATCTGCCCACTAAGTCATGAGAGTGCTTTCAGTCCTGCAAACCTCCAGTCAATTCCTCCACAATTCATACGTAGCTAGGGCTCAGTGGCTGATGGACAGTTCTTTCCCTTACATTAGAATAAGGCAAATTTGTTCCAGCAGCCTACCTTTGAAAATTCTATTTATTCAGGGGCACCTGGGTGGCTCAGTGGGTTAAGCCGCTGCCTTCGGCTCAGGTCATGATCTCAGGGTCCTGGGATCGAGTCCCGCATCGGGCTCTCTGCTCAGCAGGGAGCCTGCTTCCCTCTCTCTCTCTCTCTCTGCCTGCCTCTCTATCTACTTGAGATTTCTCTCTGTCAAATAAATTTTTAAAAAAATTAAAAAAAAAGAAAATTCTATTTATTCAAATGCACACTTAGTTGAGTATGAAGGAAAACTCCATCCGATCGGCTTGTAAAGCCTAAATCACATGGATCCACACACCACACACCCTAAGAAAACAAATCTGTGATGCTATGCATGGCTTCATGCAGGAGGGAAGGCAGGGTCTGTTCTGGGAACTATTAAGTTCATGCTCTGAATATCCAAATTCTGGGAGATGAAAACACATGTGTGTGGGTAGGAAAAAATGGAAGTTCTTTATCTCATCTATTTAGGGAATGCTCAGTGGTATTAACAGTCATAACGAAAGCTTATTTTTAAGTTCAACACGTAAATGTGTGTGGTTCAAGAGGCACAAACAATGATGTTTATAGTGTTAAAGAGAAAGCAAGGACAATAGAACAATGTTAAAGAGACCAACAATTTCATCCATTCTAGAAAGAATCCAGTGGGAACTTTTGAATTGGGTAGGTGACTACAACTGTGAGAATGCATAGAAGAATCCTCACTACTTGGACCAGCCAGAGGCACAGGAATGGAGAATAACCAATGGCAAACACACTTGTCCACTTGCAGACTACTGTGGGAATATGGGCTACCTCTTGAGCGGCTCTCTATCAGTCCTTCTCTAACTAGGCCCTGGAGGCCTAGGTCCAACAGAGTCCTGGAATCCAGCCCCAAGCCAGACTCAGAGCCGGGGACATTTCCAACAAGTGCATGCCAGGTACAGGTGATGCTGATGCTGCTAGTCTAGACAGCCACACGGAGAACTGAGGGGCCACAGAAGCCCGAAAATGGCCTTCAGTAGTGAAAATGTTATCATTACATCATACCTTTGCTACTCATGTGTCCATAATCACGTCAAGGACATTAACCCCAGTGATTCCATGTTGAAAAACTAGCCATGAAAAGATTAACAAACAGAATATAAATTACTTTGTAAAGACATATTTAGATTGGAAATCCCTACAGGTCTCCATTCTCCATGTCCTTGGAAAGGAAACTCCATCATCTCAGCTTTTTTTTTTTTCTTTCAAGAAGAGTATAGTGCAATGGTGTGTGTTTTCTCTCATCGTTTAACATTTCACCCTATATTCTGCCACGTGTTTGCACACTGTGTTTAAAGAGGGTTTTGTAGATCATTAATTAAGGTAACAACCACTTCCTTAGCAAGCAGGATGTTGAAAAGGTTGTAACTGCTTCCCCAGGGAGGTAGAAGGCGTATTTGTTTTTTGTCTTAAAGGTTGAGGAGTTTAGTTGAGGCTTTATCAGGCCTGTACGGATTAGGAGTTTGGACTTAATTGCGAAAGCCAGCAAGAATAAATAAATGTCACTGTACTTTGCAATTCCCATAGACCACCAGCGTGGAGAGCTGGTACCTGTCAGGGACACGGAGGCCTGAAATGTCTGTAAAGTGCTTTTCTTCCAAGCTTGTTCCATTTTGCTAGGTGTCAGAACAGCCATATTTTAGGGCTTGCGATATGGAATGCTCTTTTTGCAGGATGCGAAGCACTGTGCAGAAGCAGCCTTTCAGAGGAAATCCCCATCTTTTTAGTGTCTCCAGTCCTTTCTTTCATCCCAGCCTGTTTACCATTATCTCTGTTTTCTTTGCCTTCTTTCCTACTAGATCTTATTTTTCTAGTCCTGGTTTTCTTCCTCGTTTTCTTTTTCCCTTATCCTCAGTGTTCTCTCTTCAGACTATCTCATTTTACTCATTCATTCATGCACTCAGTGTAAACATGAGCACACTTACTATAAGCCATGCACAAAATCCAGTGGACTCTATCCTGGGGATGCTCACGGTCCAGGGAGAAACAGACCGAGAAGCAGACACAACTCCCACGTACACAGGGCATGTATTGGGCTAGAGGCCAGAGGCCCGCTATGGGAACATGCTGGAGGGACACCGTGCTAAATGCTGGCAATGCTCCGTCCATTATTCCCGTGCCACTCCTCATTTCTATATACGGCGATGGCTTCCAGCTCTAAGTTCTGCTCTGCCGTAGTATGCAGAGGAGGGATCTTGGGCCCCAGAAGCATGCTCAACTCAGGTAGGGCAAGCTGGAAATACTGAGGACTCACTCCAGAAACAGCTCTCTGCCCATAATAGTTGGGGACTACAGATAAATATCCCAGCTTCCTTGACCTTCTGAGGTATGTTCCAAACTGGCTCCCAGTAATTCCCAGTGGGATTGAGCCTGTTACCCGCACTCTAACCTGCTTACCAATATACATGTTGAATTGAGATGGTTTCTTCCCCTGCCTCACTTTCCCACTCTCCACTGGTCCCTCCTGAGATCACCACCCAAATAAACTATATGCACTCAAATCCTTGTCTCAGGGCCTTCTGGAAAAGCCAACTAAGACAAGAACCAAACCAACACCTGGGCTCCCTCAAAGTGAACAAGACAGGAGCCCGGAGAGCTGAGCAGGTGCCAGGAAAGGAAAGACTTCCCCAAGCTAAGAAAGTGGCACTTCCTCCTCAAAGCAATGGGGAGACAAAAGTATGGCTCATGTGATGGTCCAGGAGGTAGCAATGACTACATAATGTAAAGAGGAGAACAACAATGAAAGGAGGACACTTTATACACAAACGAAAATGTGACCAATACAATGCAGGAGTTGCCACCACTTTTTTCCTTGCGATAAAACAGTTACCTCGGGTCTTTAACATCAGTGATCCTTTATATTTCTATAATCGTCAAACTTAGCTGAAGCTCCAGTTTTGCATACAGACATTTTAAGAGACTTGCTACAGAAAATTTTAAAAGGGAATTCAGCGTTAAAATGAGAAGAAAAACTTTTTCAACTAGTCTCGTTTTGTGCTGTCTGTGCTTTGTTGCCTAGGATGGATAGACTCACGGACGAAAGGTTTTAGTACAGAAACCGGTGTGGTGCTACAGGCGAGGTATAAGTGCCAGATTTGGTGAGGACCAACAATAGAGCAGCTTCTGCACTTCATAAAATAGCACCTGGGAAATGACCACTCATCTGGGTCTTGACCCGGGAGTCGCAGTTGGATGGGTGAAAGGAGGCTAGGAGGGGTGTTCAGGCTGAGGAACAGTTATGGGGAGGTCGTCATGAGGAGTTGGGCCCAGCAGAACACTAGGGACATGGCGCTTGTGCAGGAGGAAGACTTGAGGTGCTCCTGAAGTGGGAGCCACCAAAAAGTTTTACAGATGCTCGGATCAGACTGGACTGTAGACATGGCGCTCCCTAAAAACGGGTCGGATTGGAATGAGACACAAGTTCAGGAAAATACTACCTCAGCATTTCTATTTAAGCACACTTTTGGGGGTACCTGGGTGGCTCAGTTGGTTCAGTGTCTGACTCTTGATTTTGGCGCAGGTCATGATCTCAGGGTCCTGGGATCAAGTCTTGCATCGGGCTCCGAGCTCAGAGGGGAGTCTGCTTCTCCCTCTACTCCTCCCTTCCCCCAACCCCTGTGTGCTCTCTCTCCCCCTCTCTCAAATAAATAAACAAAAACTTTTTTAAAAAACCACCTTTAATTGTATAATTAGTCTATGCTTACCTGCAAGCCCCTCCCTAAAGCACAGATCATTATGAACACACAGTAATTAATCTTTTTGTAATTTTGCTGGCATTACCTTTCCAAATCCAGGATACATACCATAGCCTTTGCAAAGCTCACCGTAAACAAGTATCAATACAGAAAGGTCTTTGTGGTTTGAGTTATTTGCAGTAAGAAATGCTTCTCATTATTGCTGTCACATCACCACAAACTTAGTGGCTTAAACCAAGACAAACTTAGGATCTGCAATTCTGGAGATCAGAATATGGGCCTCACCGGACAATAAATAAATAAATAAAACAAAAAACAAACCAGAAGATACTGGCAAGGAAGCACTGCTTCTGAAGGCTTGTGTGGTTTTTGCAATTTGGAGGCTAATCAAGGAAAAAGGCAGGCCCAGGAGAGGCTGCACCACATGACCAGCTGTATGGCATAGGCTTGGCAGAGCTGCACGAGAGGGGGGCGGAATCTTCCAGCAAGGAGCTGTGACCCAGAAGGGAAGAGGGCAAAGGGACTCCCAGCACAGAGGAGGCTTACCTGTCTAGGTGACATCATTCAGCAGCTTGCGGAAGTTTCAGAGAGCTTCAAAAGGCATGGCAGCTGAGGGTCTTATAACCACAAGGCTGTGTCTTATCACTGGTCCGCAGATGCTGAATGTGGTTTCATGAGGTATGCAAAGCAGGCAGGCTTTAGACGGCTAAAGATCTGCTTGTTTGGACCATCTGAAAAATCATTCAATGCGAAAACCTGACTGAGATGCCAGCAGCCTTTGGAGCTAATAGGTCTCAGCCCACAGTGAAAAAAAAAGAATCCAGGGGCCAATACGTAGTGGCCGCCTTTGTCTCACTTATGTAATAGAGTTCTAGGGAAGAATCTGATTTCTTGCCTTTTTCCACTTCTAAAGGCCACTCACATTCCTTGACTTACAGCCCCTTTTCTTCAAAGCTGTCTCTCTCTGACCTTTTCTTCCATAGCCACGTCTCCCTCGGGCCACAGCTAAGATAGTTCTCCACTTTAAATATATATATTTTTTAATTTGAGAGAGAACATGCGTACAGGAGGGGCGGGGTAGGAAAAGGGAAAGAGGGAGGAGCAGGCTCCCCACTGGGCAGGGATTCCCCCACTTGGGGCTTGATCCCAAGACCCTAGCTGAAGTCAGATGCTTAACCGACTGAGACACCCAGGCGCCCCAAGGCTTTCCACTTTTAAGAGCCATGTGACTAAATAAAGCTCACCTGCATAATCTAGGGCCCTCTCTCCATCTCTAATTCTTTAAATTAATCAGACCTGCAAACTCCCCTTGCCCTGTAAAGTAACGTTTTCACGGTTTCAGGGATTAGGACAGAGAGAGACATCGTTGGTAGCCCTTATTCTGACCACCACACACAGCGATGGTTTCCTGTGACTGAGTGTGTGTGCAGGCGACTCTGGTATATTCCATCCGTACTCAAAGCAGCTGGAAGTGGCAGGAGGTGAATGCGTCAGGGGTGGCCCTCGACCGATGTGAGCTGGAGCTGGGTGGCTGACTACCAAGCTTCCTCACTCCTTGGTAGCTCAAGTCTGAGTCTCTCCGAGGTCTGAGCTCCATTTGCCAACACTTATCTGCTGCTCCTTCACAGGCCCTTTCTTGACTTTCCTCCTTTCCCGGTCCCATTTTCCCACTCCCCCCCTGCACTTCCCATACTATATGGGGAACCACTTGCACACAAATCCTTGTCGGTTGCACCAGTGACAGTTACAGCCCCATTTAACCCCATCCTCTGCCTCCTCACCAAATACCAAACAGACCCTGGAATTCGTTTTGTGCCTCAAGTGTGGAAACAGACAGCTAAGGATCTAGAAGGAGCGACGGGTGGCATCCCTGAAGCCAGAATAGTCATTTCTCCAACTTACAGAAAAGCGAGAGTATTCCGTCTATTGCAACTTGCAGTTGGCATTGATCGAATATTCTGTGCTACTGGGTATTCCAAGGAACTTGACGGGTTTCATAATACAATTCTATTTTCTATGTCCCTGAAATCAGGCCTGTGCTTTCAGCTCGCCTACTATCTTAGAACGGCGATGATGGCAGATATCTTAAAACCTTCTCCTTCTACAGTCTAGCTCTCAATTGCTATAAAATTCTCCATGGTGATGCAGACTGTAGTTACATGTAAACACAACTGGATTCTCATAAGAAGATCAAACGGAACGAGAGAGAGGTCTGGCGCTTTCGTAATCACAGTTCTAATTTGTCTTCTATCAGTATTCTTCTTCTTTATAACAAGCTCTTTGGGGACGAAACACTTAAGCTGGAGTTATTCCCATCTGATTGAAGAATTATCACAAGTGAGTGTATCCTTTTAGAGAATAAGTGATCCTGGCTCCGGGTAGAAGCGCATATATGGAAATAGCCCTTATTTCCTTTGTTCTCACTCTAAGCTGCTGGACAAACACTAGGGTTCGCTTATTCGGGTATTTTGTAGAAGCCTTGCTTTGTACAGAGTTCTGTTTTAGCTAAGGGGAAGTGGGGATATGAAAACTGCTTGAAACCTGTTTCCATGCAGCTGTGGGGATCCATAAGAAGAAAAATGAAGGGCAACACTTTTCTAATATGGGGAAGAGAATGTCAAGAACCATAGCAGAATTACAGGTGGAGCTCTGGCAATTCGTAGGAGTGGAAAGTACTTCTGGCCGATGAGGAGGGGCTATCCTCAAGGAGGAACTAGCATTTGTGCACTTCATTTCATCTTGCAATGTTAACTGTAAAGTATTCTAACCTCATCATGTTATTGTGAATAAATAAGATAGAATTAAATAATTAAACAGGCAATGAAAATTCTGCTCTGTAAGATGGCAGTCAGCGCTCACCAGAAAATGGCCTCATCCTACCCTGCCGACCTATCTCTCATTTTCATCAGATGAACCCCAAGAGCTTGCCACACTGAGACGATCAAGATGAAAGTGAGAGTCACTGATGTGGAAACTTCCTTTGATCTAAGGCAGAGGTTCTCAAGCAAGGATTATTTTCTCCTTGCCCCAGGGGACACTTGGCAACTTCTGGAGGCATTCTTGGTCCTCACAACTTGGGGGGGGGGGGAGACTGTGTGTGCTGTTGCCATTGAGTGGGTAGAGGGCGGGTTGCTGCTAAACTTCCTACAGTATACAGGACATAGCAGCTGCAGCGAAGAATTATGTGGTTCAAATGTCAACACCAAGGTTGAGAAGCCCTGATCTAAGGGTCAGAGACATGCTGTGCACACAGATGACTGTGGTTTTGAGAGAGAGAGAAAAAAATTTAGCTTTGTGATGGCAACCTGCTTATGAACAATGCTACCACTCCTGGCAGGAGTAATTAGGCTGGTATAACACAAAAGATTACCCAGTCAGAAAAGCATTTTAATTAGGAATTTCCTCTTTAGTCAGTTAGTTCTTTCTGTAAGGTTTTTTTTTTTAATACCAGACAGTAAAAAATGCATCCAAAATATGGTTCTTTGCCCTGGTGAGAGGGGTATGAATTGTGTTGGGCATATAATTTAATTGCTTTTCAAGAAGTTGACATGAGTGTAAACATTAGGAGGTTAAGTTATTGAATGTTACCACTTCATTTCACTTTGCTGCTGGATTTATTCAAGAGCAACAGAAGTCACACCAGAAACGAGCCCTCATGTTTTCTAGAGACAAGGCAACCTGCTAGAGCAAAGTTCTTGGTCCTGCCTGTACATTACCGTCCCCTGGGAGTTTCTTAAGTTCTCGGTGCCCAGATGCCACCCCAGACCAAATGAGTTAGTATTTTGGGGGAGGAGAAGACAAGTTAAGGCATCTTGATTTTTTAAAGACTTCCCGGGTGATTTCAACATACAGCTGATTTTGAGAACCACTGTTGTAGAGGCTCATTTTCTTAGAATATCTCGTGTTGACCAGAAGGAGCGGCATCACCTGGAGCTTGTCAGAGATGCAGACCCTCAGGCCCCAACCCAGACTCCTAGAATCCTAATCTTTGGTAGAACAGGATCCCCAGGAAATTCACAAGCACACTGACACTTGAAGTGCTGCTCTGAATGTATTACAAATAGTCCATTTAAAAAATGTACGCATATGGCAATAGGTGCAGTCTAAAACAAGGCCCATGATTAAGGCATAGCGAAATAGCCCAAAGCACAAAATAAAATGAATTGTCTCCTGACGAGAAATGTTAAGTTCATCATTATGGCCGCTTATGTTTACCTATTACCTGTGTTAATAGCTACTTACCTATTTTAATTCTGAAGGCTCTTAATCACATAGAAAAATCTAATCCTATGTTGCAGGTTTTTGTTTGTTTTGCTGGTTGGTTGGTTGGTTGGTTTTCTTAAGAGTAGCACTAGCTATCTGGTGGCTTGGGATTATCCTGCTGGTACTGGGAACCCAATGAGAACTCCAGGCAACGCCTTTGCCCGTAAGGGAGAAGGTGGTCTCTCAGCTCCGAAGACACATGCACCAGGAGGAGACAGTATGAAATGCCATCCAGTAGAATGCATGCCAGGCTGAACAGTTTCACCTTAGTGAACAGCACTGAACTGTGCTCACATGTATCATGGTAAAATAATTGTTCTAAGTAGTCAGACGACTCTATTCTGGGAAGCACAAAATGCTTCGGATTAAAGTAGTTAGGCAGTGAGATTTTCCTAGGCAATTTAGGAGGTTTGTTAAATGTCGTACAGCCAATTCCTGGCTGCCAGACCTTAGAGGCCTTAATTCGTCATTGAATCATCAAATGCTCTTTCACACTTCCTGTCTTCTAGGACAGACTGATAAAAGGAAAAAAAAAAAACCCATAAAAATCCGTGTTCTAAAGCCAGCTTGCTTCATCCCCGCCAAGTACCCTGTCAACATGTTTCATTAGAGCACCCTTTTCTGGAATAATTCTGCCATGTGAATTTCTGCCCTCTTAAAATATATAAACCTTTTTCTCTTCAAACCCTACAAAGCAAGAGGTGAGAGAGAAGCGTGGCGCAGTGAAACAAGCTTCTGCCAGGAGTCCTGCAGGTTGGATTTCGATCCTGCTGGAACTCTAGTTGGTGGGTGCTTTGGAGCCATTTGCAAATCACTCTGGGTCTTAGTTTCTTCATCTGTAAAAAGGGCCTAATAAAGCCCTTTCTCATGGAATTACTATCAGAAGTAAACAAGATTATGCATGTAACAACAGTGCCTTGCACACAGCCAACACTCATCAAATATTGTCTTTCTCTTCCCTTCACCTGTTTTTTTTTTTTTTTTTTATAAAAACCCTCAGGAAAATGTTATTGGACGGCCTCTAAAAAGCAGAGGCTGTTCATTATTCTTTCAATCTGATGAGCCTGTCATGTTGCCTGGTACATAGTTGGTACTTGAGAAATATTTGTTGAATAAATTACTGGTTTCTGCTCAGGGCTTATAGCTCAGTGGTCTGAAAGTGGAAAACTAGCCAGTACTAAATTATCAGAAGTCATGCCATTTCTTTTATGGGGCGTGGCAGACGTAGACAGCTATGTCTTCTTAAGAATCCAGCCCACTGGCATCTCATGTCTAGCCCAACACACAGATCTGGAGGAAAAGGAACTGCCGGCTCCCTGCAATAGTATAATTGAGTTCTTTTGGTAAGCTCATCTCCTGTTCATGTAAAATGCCTCTGACTCTTTAAAATGATCCTATGTATTATTTTGATTACTTGCCCACTATTTAGTGTACAAAAGGCTCACAATTGTATTATTAAAATCCAACCTAACAAATGCAAGCATTTCGGAGAGAATAGAAAAAAGTTGTGGCAACGGGTGGCAGAAAAGCAGGAGGCAAGAGCCTTCTGGAGGGAGCTTTAATTTGAGCTAAGGAGGGAAGGTCGAATTGTCATGCAGCAGACAAAAGTCAAAGAGAACCACTGGACAGAAAGAATGGGACATGTGAAGAGCCAGCACAACACCTGATACATAGTAGGCCATCTCTCAGATCTCCTGTGAATGCCCACCCAGAGCCTTCTTCAGCATGACGCAGGACAGCTACAGTAAGTTCGGACAGAAGGGTTGACTGTCAGGACTCTCTTGTGTACTTATTTAGAAGTTTATTTATTTATTTAGAAGGCTCTCATTTCGATTTTCCCGTGACTAGCACATGCCTGTCATATGGTAGATGCTCAGTAAATACTTGACGAATGACAACTGATGGTGACAGAACCAAGTAAGGCCATTCAGCACAGTACTTTTCAAACTGTGGGGTATGACTGACTTGTGCGTCATGAAGCCAGTCCAGTGGCTCAACACCATTTCTTTGGAAAAATACAAATTAGGGGAAAAACTGGGAAATTATCAGAGTGCATCCTGTCTGGGAAAAGTCAATAGCCCTTTGTGAAACTTTGGTTTCTGTTAGATATACTAATGCATGTGGGAGTGTGTGTATGTGTATATCCTGGTTGGCTGTGGGAAAGAGGCTTCCTACTTTGGGTCATGGCAAAAGAGTGCCTTCAGCCCTTATCAGGCCAAGCAGATGAGTTCACCAGATCTTTTCTGGTTTAAACCTCTGCAGACACACTTAGGAATCAGTCACAGATCGAGTCGCAGGGTCCTTATTTGGTTGCTATGATGGCAGGGATGGGAGGTGGCCCTTGCGTTAATGACTGCACTTTCCCCAAACTCCCTGAGCCACTGGCCCTTGTTCTACCAGCGTGCACCCACCCCTTCCTGAGCACTGGGATGCCCGTGGCCCCGTGGGCTCATCACACAGTAACCTGTGCCTGCAACGTGAGAGCTGTTCCGTCCTCAGTGGGGTGTGACATCGGCCTTATCAGGAGGCACAAACTGAGGGGAGAAAAGGCACCTGCCCAGAACTTATGTCTATTCTTTATGAAGATATATTTTCTTATAACCATGTAAGGTTTACTCTTTGCCTTTGCTCATGACTGTTGCACTAACATCTTTGGAAAGGAAAAGGAGACTGATTCCCCATTATATGCCAAGTACCCTTCACACACTTTAAGACCCAGAAACTCAACTGGTTAACAGTTAGCTCAACAGAGAGCCGTATTATTTTCAAATTGTGCCTGATCTCTGTCTTCTGTGTTCACTGCAATCAATCTTCCCTCTGGGCCTATAGACAAGTTTCTGTCTGAAATCTTAAATCTGGTAACCATAGTAATGAAGCAGAGAGAAAGGAAGGTCTTGGGAATGTACTACAGATACTCCGGGGGTGGGGGTGGGGAAGAAACCAACCAGCCAACCAACCTCACTTTATGATTTTTCCATTTTCTTTCTTTTTTTTTTTTTTTCTTTTTGGCAAGAGTTGCTCGTAAGAAGCTACAGTCAAAATGCTAGTGAACCAGTGGTTGTAGGGAAGGGAGAAGAGAGCTAGGGCATAGATGATCTGCAAAACCAGACAAAAATCTGGAATAATGGAGCATAGACCGTGTTTCTGGTTCACTTTGCTGCTCTGAATGTCCTTGGGAAAAGCACTACAAAAGTGCCTCCCGATGCTTTACAGGGCTCATATGCTTCCGTAACTGCATATTTTAAAACAGAACCTACAGCCCATATTTATTTGAGAAGATCTAGTTTCCTGGGATCATTCAAATTCAGGAGGAAATAATGCTTGGCCAGAGGAAGCAGGCTTCTAGTTGTTCACCTGCAGAAAGTGTGTTTGTTCCGTGGAAGATGAAGTGATGGCCCGCAGATGTCTCTTTCCTCGGGCCATGCTTCACTGCCCCTCTGTCAAAGCCTCCTAATGCTTCTTCAAGTCATGCCTGGGGGATGCCATCATGACGTTCACCTGTCTCTTCCAAGTAGAGAGGAGGGGATCCAGGGCAACACTAGAGGTCCAGTCTCACTGATTGAGTTCTCAGTTCTGAGTTTTACTGAGCTTCCGGCAGCAGCAACCAGCTTACCAAACCCTGACGGCCCACGGCACTGCCTCCTCTCCCTGTGAGCTCTTTTCAGTAGAAATCAAGCAGTGGGAGGGAAGAGAAGAGGTGGCTACTTGGAGGGTTGATATTATTCCCTGTGGCCTGTAGGCTTCAAAACTGAATGAAGATAGGACTCTATGAATATGGTGTGTTGACCTCCAGAAATACACCCATTCGGGGCCTAATTCTTCATATAATGTGAGGTTATATGTTACTATTTCAGGGGTTTCATTATTCCATAGTCTGTATTTTATATATTCTATATAAGAATCTTATTTAAAATTATAACAGTAGTAAGGGACCTGTTGCTTAAATGAAACCCTTAGAAATAATGAAATAAAATACTGTGCAAGTCAAAGATAACTGAAAGAGAAACTATACCTGAACCAATCTGTTTCTGTTGGTCTAAGTATAATAAAGCAGGGTTTCTCAAAATGGGATCAGAATGACTAGAAACATCCAGGAGGTCAAGGAGGGTCATAGCAGGGCACAGCTTATTGAATACATCTTCCCTGCACATGGGTCAGCACCTTCCATGTGTTTTGTCCTCCTAGACTTCTTATCTTAGTAATTTTCATATGATCAGAGATGACCACAGTTAGTAGGTACAGAAATGGTAATCTAGTTGCTTAACAGACATGTTAAGCCTGTACCCAACATCTCTAACAAATGGTTTGAACATCTCTAGCAAGAAGGAATTAATTACCTTCCAAGGTGTGCTCCATGTCCAGTCACGGAGTTGTTAAAAAAAGTTCTTCACGGTGAGTTGACTTCTGTCTACCTGTAATATCAACCGTTTGTTTCTGATTAGCAACCTGGGAGCCATTAATACAAATGCTCTTCACTCTTTTGAAAACACCTGTCATATGAACCAGGCTCATCTGTTTCCAAGGCCAGCCTCTCCTTTTCCTTCTGTGGTTCCTCAAGTGGTGTGCCTTCGGGGACATTCTGCATGCTTGCACCTTACTCTGTTCTCGGGCTATTTTGTTTGTATCTCATACCCCTTTTCCTATTCAATGACCCAAGCACAACAGTCCATAAGCTGGGATAACCATGACATTCTCTCTTCCAAGAATTTGAATGAAGAGTACTCTAATTAAATGATAGATGATAGCAAGGACTTGAGTTGACAAGTCCCCATAGGTTTGAGGCTGGGTTGGCCCAGCTGGAATATGCCTAAGTAAAGGAAGCTGAAAGGAGAAAAACTGAAAACGGGAGAGAATAATGGCCATGAGAGATTGAGAACAATGTCATTTCCTGACTTGGTCACTGGAGTTCCTGGGCTGGGGAGCCCTGCTCACACCCTCATCAACATCCTCATCGTTACTAACATTTATTGACTATATACTATATATCTGGCCCTTAATATGCATTATCTCACTGAATCCTTTCAGAAACCCTAAGGCAAGTTGTCACTATTTCTGCCTCACTGCACAGGAGACTGAGGTATGCAGAGGACTGAGTCCTCTAGCCAGCTCCCACACTGGTTAGTGGCAGGGCCAAGATTTGAAACCAGGATATAGGGCACTGCTTCTGGATCCATGGAGACTCAGGAGATTTTCTTACAATACTTTTTATAGTAATTTCTTGAAGAAAATCCCCCAATTATTTAAGCCACCATGAAGCAGGTTTCTGTCCTTTGTAACAAATCCTCCCTGATTAAAATACGGAAATATTAAAAGATACTAACTCCTGGCCAAAAGGCACAGACAAGTACCTTTGTGATGTTGTGTAGTTGCCTTAAAAAATAGGCTCAGTTGATGAAATAAGGCTGCCTCTTGACATGGCTCACTTTTCTGGAACACTCATGTATATCTTCCAGAGACAGGGCATTTCATGGTGCTAATAAAGGATGACATTGAACTTCTCCTTAGTTACTCCAGCCTAACATTACCTCTTCCCTATTATCCTATTGGTCTGTACTTTCCTTTACCATAGCACATATCACATTCTATTGGAATTATTTTTCTGTGTCTGTGTTTCCCAACCTTAGCACTATTAAGATTTCAAGCTAGATAATTCATGCTTTGCTGTGGCCAAGTGTCCTGTGTGTTGCAGGATGTTTAGCAGTATCCTGGCCTCTACTCACTAGATGCCAATAACACCACCTCCTCCTCCCTTATGACAACCAAGAGTTCTCCAGGCATTGCCCAATATCCCCTGGTGGGTAAAATCACTCTTGGTTGGGAACCACTTGTCTACGTGTTCTAAACTCCCTGCTGACTTCAAGGGCAGGACACTTTTTCATCCTCATTTCTTTTCAATGTTTGGAACATTAAGATACTTAATAAGTCTTTTTAAAAAAGATTTTATTTACTTATTTGATAGTGAGTGAGAGAGAGAATGACAGGGGAGAATGTCAAAGGGAGAAGCAGACTCCTCATGGAGCTGGGAGCCCGATGCAGGACTCGATCCCAGGATTCCAGGATCATGACCTGAGCCGAAGGCAGTCGCCCAACCAACTGAGCCACCTAGGTGGCCAGATGCTTAGTAAGTCTTAACTGAATAAAACTATAGTAACTTGCATTAAAATGGTGTTTTGTACTTATAAGCCTGGAGTACCTGTATTATCTGTATCTGTCTGGGTTTAGTCAGGAAAGCAGAGACACTAAGCATACTACCAGAATAAGGGGCTTAATATAGAAATCAGGGTTTATATAAATATGAGAGTCACTACAAAAATGAAGCTCTGGAAGGCTATCGTCCGAAGAGAGGACTTGAACCTGAAGCTCTGGGTAGAAAAGCAGGTGTTCACAGGGAAACCTGAGAAGCCACCATATCTAGCCTGGAAAGTGAGATCATAAAATGGGAGACCACAGAAATATCTGGAATTCTACTATGTCTAATAAAGTAACCTCATCTGACGCCCACAGGCCTCCAAATAAAATAGCCGCTGTCTCCCTTCTACCTCTGAAATCTCTCAAATTCTTCTTACTGACAAACCTTAACATAGAACCCATCAAGAAGGGAATTGTGGGAAGTGTAGTTTTCCCCAGCCTTAAGGCAGGCTCTTCAACAGGAATGGCAGTGTCAGGTAAATGACAGCTAATCCTAACAACAGATATCCTGAGCCACTTTTTGACACCAAGCGCACGTGCGTGTGTGTGCGCGCACACACACACAGGAGCAGATAATGGTCCAGGGAATCTGGCAGTCACAGTCATCCAAGTTAGGAGTTAGGATTTTGTTGCTGCTGCTTTCTTGTTTCTAGTTTGGCAGAGATCTCATCCTCTGATCACCCGTCCCCTTCAGTCAATGCTCTGTAGACAGTCGCAATGTTCACTTTGTTTGCACCCGGAACAGATGGCAAACTATGTTAATAATCGAACAGCTCATACTCCAGATGGAAGATGTTCCCCTTCATGCTTCTTAGAATTTCGGGTGTCTTGTGAGCATTCTTGCTAGACCAGAATTGACAGAGATTATGAGGAAAGAATTTCCAGACTCAAGACATTGCTTCACTCTTGAGGAATCGAAGCCTCACCAGCATGTTACCAACTTCTAAACTACTCTCTAGGACCACAGTCGACATGAAGTGAAAACATTTCTGCTTTGTAGCTTTTGAGCCAGAAGTCAAACAATTACTTTTAAATAATGACTTCCAGTCCATTAAAAACATGTCACTTTAAAGAAAATTAGACTCCAAGTATACACTGAAAGGATATATATACTTCAAAGACTGCATGGCCCATAACATCTAAGATATTTACTATCTGGCTCTTCACAGAAAAGGTGTGCTGACATGTGGGCTCTAAGGAGGGCAGTGGGAGTTAAGGTCTGAGAGGTAAAGGGGACATTGCAAGGACTTGTCTTACCGAGTCAGGTGAGATCCACTGGAGAATTTTGAATTAATGAGGATTTCCCTTATCTCACATTTTAACAGGATCCCTCGAGTTAGGGTCCTGAGACTAGACTCAGTTGTTGGGAGGGAGGATCTAGAAGCCAGGGAATGAGGTAGAAGACTATTACAGGAGTTCTGGTGGGAATGATTCTGAGGATCCACCGTTGGGCAACTCACACCAGCATGCAACACTGGAGGTAGTTAAAGGTGACTAGATTCTGGTTTGGAGATGGGGCTGATTGGACTTGCTGATACTCCCACACAGGTGCAAGGGAGGCCAGAAAATGCAGTCTTCCCATGTGCAACATACGGGACCAGTTAAGACAGGGCCTCTTCAGTAGGGGTGATTTTGTGATGTCTGGCAATGTCTGCAGACATTTTCCCATTATCGCAACTTGCAAGGAAGGGCGCTACTTGTGTCTAGTGGGTAGCATCCAGGGATACTGCTAAATACTCTAAAACACACAATCACCTGGTCCTAAATGTCAGTCATGCTATAGTTAAAAAACCTTGAGCTGAGCTAAAGGAAGATCCTCCATTGGAAGGAGAGAGTTGGGTTTTTGTAGACAATTAGGAGTTTTAGCCCAGTGCCATCCCTGGGCCCCAACTCCTGCAAGGTATTTGTAGCCTGTGGCAGGCTCAGTTCTGGAATCCCAGGTCATACCACACCTGAGGCCTGTCCATCCTCCTCGTCCACATATTCCCCCCATCACTGGAGGGAAGCTTTGTCCTGCATAGGAGGCCCTGTGGGCTTTTATTTTCACCTGGAGACTTGCAGAAATAACACGTGACCCAGGCAAGGAAGGAAGTTGTGTGAAATGATAGCTAAATGATGTATGGCTCCACAGGGCGCACATTCATTTGTTTTAAGACAAAATGTTCCATTAATTAGAATTTCACGCCATGAAAACAATGTTTGGTGATGACATAGATTTACAGGAATTATATTCTGTTCACCAAACCCAAATGGATGACATGTGAGCTCAGACACCCTTCATGTTATGCAAACACTCCTTAGTCTTTTGCTATGGGTGATAACTGATAAGGTCTAATTTATTTGGTGAAATATTTGCATATATCTAATATGTATTATCTTTTCATTTACCTAGCATTATTATTTTGACTTGCAAATAGATGCATAAATGAAAAAATGTTTTTGTATTCTGGCATATTTGTCTATGCCATTTATTTTCTTTGCAAATGAGCATACATTGTTTACTAAGATTGTTAATGAGTTTGATCTAAATTTATGTATTTTCACACTATCTGGGATGCTCACTAGCTTACCAGTGAAACAAAAAAATGGACAGTGTCTCAAAAATAGACCATAAACACCTCAGTGCTTGAGTGGCATTGTTAAGTTTAAATTTGCCCTAATTTTATGTCAGGTCAATAGGTAAAAATAAGCGACATGATAAGCATGATAAATAAGCAAGGAAAGCATTTTTTTATTATAACGGATTTTTTTTCTACTATTCATTTAAGAAGCATTTTCTTTATATACATATATTCGACATAGGAAGCTTCAGCCAAATATAATTCTAAGTACTAGGTTTATCAAAATATGAGAAACTGGGTCCCTATACTTGAAGGTCATCAAGGAACCTGACATGTAAACAGCTGATTTTAATATGATGCAGCAGATTCTGTTATAGAAGCAGGTACCAGATGTTTCTGAGGAGAAACCCATGACGCAGCCTTAGGGGTCAAAAATAGGCATCCTGGGGGCACCTGAGTGGCTCAGTGGATTAAGCCTCTGCCTTCAGCTCGGGTCATGATCTCAGGGTCCAGGGATCGAGCCCCACATCGGGCTCTCTGCTTGGCGGTGAGCCTGCTTACCCCCCTCTCTCTGCCTGACTCTCTGCCTACTTGTGATCTCTGTCAAATTAATAAATAAGATCTAAAAAAAAATAGGCATCCTGAATGGCATGATGGCGGAGTGGGGTCTTCAAGGATATGCAGGAGCTTGTCAGGTGAAGAGAGGGGAGGGGCTTTCAATGCAAAGGGAAGCAGTTGACTAAAATCACAGATCATGGAACTCCCATGAGAGAAGAAGGTATAAGGCAGGACATAGGGGACCTTGAATGCCACACAAAGGAGCTTGGGAGTGGTCATTAAGGAGATGAAACCGTTGAAAGCTATGAAGTGTGGGAATAGAGGCAGTGGGCCAATGGCATTCCCTCAATCTCACAACAGCAGAAAGCAGGGCTGCTTCAAAATTTGCGGCACCTGGTGCAAAATGAAAATGTGGGGCCCTTGTTAAAAAATATGAATTTTAAGATGCCTCTAGCAAAGCATGGAACCAAGTATGAGCCGTTCTAAGCACTGGGCCGAGGTGTGACTGCACCTATGCATGCCCACGAAGCCAAACCTAGCAGAAACTATCAGGGCAGGGGTAGGAAGAAGATATTAAAACCCTTATTTACATACTCTCTAGTCTCTGGTTGGGAAGAAAACTCGTAAACATATCAACCAGCTAGAGATTAGTCTTAAGGCAACGTAACAGCCAGCATTATAGTCCTATACTCAAACTCAAAAGATGGCCAAATGACTAATTTCCTCCTTTTCAAAAGGAGGAAATGGGAGAGCAAAAAATCCGAGGGACTCTCCTAAACCTACACATTTAGGAGATAGTAAAGATGTGAATTCAACCAAAGTCTTTCAGATTCGGTTTTAGTGTTTTCCTCTGCTCCTCTGCAATATCAAGGCTCTCATGTCTGTAGTGAGAGGGATAGGAATGGAAATTCTTAGAGGCTGCAGAAAGAACTGCAATTGGCAAAGAGAGGGAGATCAACTAAGAGGCCATCACTATCCCCTTCTCTGCCCCAGGGAGCATATCCTTTCTAAGCTTTTATTCCGAATCAAGAAGATCATGGCCAGCACAGGACCAGCACTGTCCCAGGGAACAGGGGTGCTAAAGAGGACTTTATTAGCACTCTCTCAGGAGCTCACCCTCCAGTGAATGAAGACAATAAGACAAATCAGCTACCAAAATCCAGAGTTCCTGACTACCCAATTTTTAATATAACTGGGAAGAAAATTTTTAAAATAATAATAAAAAGGAAAGTCGAGAATGTAGTCTGAAAGCCAACAGGTAGTGTAACAGTCTTTTCCAGGTGGGGGCTATCATAGATGATTTGCACATTGCCTGGGGTATCTCGGCTATATTACTGTGGAGACCCTCACCAATTCTGGAAATTCTAGGCACATCTGACCACCAGTCCACCTTTGTACATATCACAGGGTGTGTCTTGTATTATTCTCTATGCCCCTCCACCCCAGAAAAACCCAAGGTCTTCTTCATCTTTTGCTTCCCATGGTTCTGAAAATAAAGCTCTAAGCAGGTGGCATGGTTTGCAAGGCCCTATATGACCCAGCCCCGCTCACTTGTGCAACCTGTGTCACCCCACCTGTGTCCCGCACTCCGGGAGCCGCCCCACCATCTCTCCGTTGCAGCAGACCCTCCCATCTCAGACATCTCCCCACTCTGCCTACACCTCTTTAATGCCTTTGCTTTTTCAAGTCTGTAACAAAATCACACTTCCTCAGGGAAAAGCTTCTCCCAAGTGCCAGATGAGACCAGGCCTCCCATTAATAAACTCACATAGCATCCTATAACTCCCCTCCAGAGCCCTCGTCAGAGTTAGCAATTACGTACTTCTGTGATTAGCTTAATTTACATTTGTCCCCATCTCAGGACTGGGAATTCTTTGAAGGCCAGAACTTGATCTCTTTTGCTTACCACTGGATCCCTCACAAATGGCCCAGTGCCTGGCATCTCCTTCAGCATTTTCTGTCAGAGTACTCCATCTGAGATTAGAGTACTCTAACCAGAGTACTTTCTCCACCATGCATCTCTCTTAAGTTGCTTGCCTCGACTGTTTTCCTCCAAAGCACCCATCTTTATTTGTGTGTAAGTGGGTAGGAGTATTGTGCATGTGAATACCCATATGTATAAATGTGTGTGTATGAAGAAGTGTTTGTGTGTTTGCATGCATAGTTTCTTTACTTGGTACTATGGGTTTTTCCCAAGAGACTGTAAACTCAAAAAAGTAGAAATTTTGTCTTCTTGTTTACTGCTGTATGCCTACCATACACCTGGCATATAACAGGTCCTCAATGAATCTTTGTTGGAAATACAAATATATGATGAGCAAGTGCTCAAGAAATGAACACCGAAAGTTCCTTGTGCAGAAAGTAACATGAATGATATACTGCATTGAAAAAGAGCTGCTGCAAAGATAAGCTTTTTTTGGGGGGGTGGTATTTACTGTCTACCCAGAATGACACTGAGGCTTTAAATTCATTTTGCCAGATATCATTAAAGAATAAAGGGTTATATTTGGTTTACTTTACTTCAAATTTGTTGTTCTACAAAGTTCAGTCAGATTCTTCATTCATAATCTTCAACGAAGCTATTTGGGATTTGATAGGGACAAATTTATAACAATCACAGACTTTCAGAGTCTTTGGAATCAGACAGTTTTGGGATCAGACAGACCTGAATTTGAATCTCAGCTTCAACAATTATTAGCAATATAACTTTGGAAAGCCACATAACTTCTCTCAGTCTCAATTTTCCCTGAAAGCATGTGATTTCCATGGTCAGTTTGGTGAAAGGACTTACTGTAGTTTTAAGGGCTTAGTGCATAGTTATAATCAATAAACTATTCTTACTTATTATTCATATCGATCCCCAAGTCCCTGTGACTCAAAGGAGGAAACTGAGGCCACAAGAATTCGGAATTTCTTAAGACCATCTTTCCTGCCCAAGTCCAGGCGTTAGAAATCAGCAGGCCTTACAATTAAACATTATCCAGCCTTCATTTGATCAGGGGTCTTTTTTTCAGTGATGGGGCAGGGGGACCTGCTGTGTTTGGGCTCACAGTGGTGTTTTTCTTTTTTAAGAGGTGGGGGAATAGCGATGGGGGGCAAAGGGAGGGAGAATGGAGCCTGATGTGAGGCTCAATCTCACAACCCTAAGATCATGACCTGAGCTGAAATCAAGAGTCGATTGCTTGTGGAGAAAGGGGAACCCTCTTACACTGTTGGTGGGAATGCAAGTTGGTGCAGCCTCTTTGGAGAACAGTGTGGAGATTCCTCAAGAAATTAAAAATAGAGCTTCCCTACGACCCTGCAATTGCACTCCTGGGTATTTACCCTAAAGATACAGATGTCGTGAAAAGAAGGGCCATCTGTACCCCGATGTTTATAGCAGCAATGGCCACAGTCGCCAAACTATGGAAAGAACCAAGATGCCCTTCAACGGATGAATGGATAAGGAAGATGTGGTCCATGTACACTATGGAGTATTATGCCTCCATCAGAAAGGACGAATATTCAACTTTTGTAGCAACATGGACAGGACTGGAAGAGATTATGCTGAGTGACATCAGTCAAGCAGAGAGAGTCAATTATCATATGGTTTCACTCATTTGTGGAGCATAACCAATAGCATGGAGGACAAGGGGTGTTAGAGAGTAGTAGGGAATTTGGGTAAATTGGAAGGGGGAGGTGAACCACGAGAGACTATGGACTCTAAAAAACAGTCTGAGGGGTTTGAAGTGGCGGGGGGGTGGGAGGTTGGGGGTACCAGGTGGTGGGTATTATAGAGGGCACAGCTTGCATGGAGCACTGGGTGTGGTGAAAAAATAATGAATACTGTTTTTCTGAAAATAAATAAATTGGATCCTGGTAAAAAAAAAAAAAAAAAAAGAGTCGATTGCTTAACCGACTGAGCCACCCAGGTGCCTCACCATGGGCTCACACTGTTTTCTAAGGAGGGCCAGAGACTCCATTATGTTCTTGCACTGATTGAGGCTCACTGCAACCTGGAGTTCCAATGGAGGAACTTCCTATTCCAACAGAAGAGAGACTCAACCCAATCAAAGAATCTGGTTGAGAAATGTGATGGAAAGAGGTTTTCCCTAAAATGGTTTAGAAACCATTTTCTTTCCTCCTTTCCAGGGCATAAAACAAAAATTGTAACTATGGGCTCCCCTAAAATCTTTCATTTTATAAATACCATGTTCTTTAATTATATTGAAATCATTTGCTTATGACAAAAAATTCACTACAGTGCAATTCTGGTGAGCTTTAGCTTCCATTTCACATCTAGACAAGAATTATTCCAAATACAGGAATGAGTAAATTTTACAATAAGTAAAACTGAGGCATGAATTAAATAAAATAACAAATCTCAAATGAATTACATAGCGCCATGACAGTGCTTCATATGGCAGGATGGGATTTAAGGAGATTTTCTCAAAGTGGGATATAGAAATTGAACGTACTGAAGGTTTGGATGATTCATTTTCTGTGAAAATTTAATCAGTGAATAACAAAACAGAGGGAGCTAGAAGTATTTACTGTTCAAAGTTACTGAAGATAGTGGGTCAGCAGCAATACTTATCTAATTGGTTTCCTGGCTAATTAGAAGTAGAGAATATATGCCTGAAATTCTTTCCTTACTGGGAAGATCTGATTCTCCCTGTTAATATGTTCAACTAAGCTGTGCTTACAGATTGTTCTTTCTTTTAACTTTAGCTTACCCATGACTCAAGCTCATCTCCATTTTACCCTCATATAGGAATCTTGCCATATTACCATAACATTTTATTCTGAACCTGCTATAAAGGAAATTAGTCATTCATTATAACACAAAAATTCAAATTGGTTGCAATTATGTTTTCTGAATCAAAACCATACCCTTTGATGTGGATAATTTAAGGTTCTATATTTAAAATGCATTGAATGAGTCGTAATGGTAAATAAGAAGACCCTTAAACTAGCATTCATATCTCCTGCATGTGAAAAATTAAATGGATAATTTCTACCTACGACAAATTTATTTTTGTGTGGAGAATTTTAAAGGATGGATTTAATTAGCTGTAACTATGCTCAGAAGCATAATTTGAAGTACCCTTGAATGAATGAGGAAAGTGTTTTCAAGAATAGGAAAAAACCTTCTTAAAATTCCCTTTTGTTCATTACTCAACAAACGTTTATTAAGCAGTCACAGTTTGCCAGGCAATGTACCCCTTAATGATAACCTAACCTGGCATCCTTCTACTCCAGCTCTGGTACTTAATTGAATGAGTTCATCTTTTTGGCTGTCCATTCACAGTATGTGAGGAAAGACTACAGGAAGTAAATGAATGAGTCGGTCTGAAAAGAAACATGGATGTGGGTATTTAGGTTTCCTTTTGTTCTGCGTGCTAAAGCAGGTTACTAGCTAACCTACCTTTTCTATTTCTTCAGGGATCCAGGAATTTAAAAAGAATCTTATCTCACTCAGGCAGTGATCTATATGCTTAATCATGACTTTCTAAATGTTTATAGAGGTGAGAACAGCAATTTATAAGATTCTACAGATATCGAAAGGAAAAAAAGCACAGTAAATTTAGGCAGATAAGGGGAAATGCACTTTGAGGAATAGTTCCCATTCGAAAAGTAATTTTAGACTTAATAACATAGAATAGGTCCAGCATTTTAGAGCTGGCCCTTAAAGCTCATCTAGGTCACTGGTTTCTAACCTTCTGCATTAGAGTTACTGGATTTTAAATCTCCCTAGAAACTTTAATTCAGTTGGTCTGGATGGGGTTAGGAGGGGAGGTGGGCATGCATATACTTGTAAAACATCCCCAACAGTCAAAGCTGAGACCCACAGATCTAGTCCAGCCTTGACATTTTTGGTATGAGGTCCCTGAGGCCTGCTTTTAATTAATTCTTTATTCTTTTTAAGTAGGCTCCATGCCCAATGTGCAGCCCAACCCAGGGCTTGAATTCACAACCCTGAAACTGAGTCCTGAGCTGAGATCAAGAATCAGATGCTTAACCAACTGAGCCACCCAGGCAACCCCCTGAGGTCTTTAAAGAATAAATAGCTTGCTTAAGATCAACACAGCTTAAAACCCTTGGAGCGTGACCTGTAACCCAAATATCCAAATTCCTACTCTGTACCTCTGTCTATAAAACCAACTGGCACTGTTGCTACTTCTCTCACTCAGTAGTTGAGATCTAATTACCAGTTAGTACTAGAAAGTCCAAGATAGCGTATAACCCATGGGGCTCCCAAGTCTTCTCCCCCTAATGACCTGTCTTTTTCCTTTCTTGCTGAGTACTGAAGAAGTCTTCTGATAACACTGTAATGATTAATATATCTGTTTACTCCACATTTTAAAATACTTATTTAAAGCTCTTGCATCTATAAAATATATCAATCACATTTTAAGGCAAAGAAAAAAGATTTAATATTTGAAGCTAAGTACAATTAAAGTCTTCATTATCGAGCTTTGGGCACATGAAAGTACTCTAGTGTCAGGCTGGGTTTTCTTAGCCAGCTTCCTTATATGATAGTATCTTTAGGTTGAACACTTCCACCAGGTTCTTTTTTTTTTTTTTTTTTAAAGATTTTATTTATTTATTTGACAGAGAGAGATCACAAGTAGGTAGAGAGGCAGGCAGAGAGAGAGAGAGAGGAAAGCAGGCTCTCCACTCACGGAGAGCCCGATGCGGGACTCGATCCCAGGACCCTGGGATCATGACCTGAGCCGAAGGCAGCGGCTTAACCCACTGAGCCACCCAGGCGCCCCTCCACCAGGTTCTTAAAGCTCCTTGCAAGTAGGGTGCTTGTCCAACTTCATCAACTGCTTCTGAGTACCTAGCAAAATGTCTGCCATAGACTCAACACTTTGTTTTCATTATCACATGAAAAATCCTTTATTACATTTTGTTAAGAAATGAGATAGGAGTGTCTTAAACCAACTCGTATAGAACAATCCCATATAAATTAAAGTACTTGGGAAATGATTTTATAAAGGAGTAGCTTTACAGTTACTTTATTATAAGATCTTTGGCCTGATTTTCCTGACATAAATTTGTCCTTGCTGTACCATTTGGATTCCAGTTGAGCTCTCATTCATACTATGTTAAAGTACTTCACTCCATAGATCTTTTACACATGGCTGAAGGCACAACCAATATGCAATAAACACTGATGAAATAAAATTCATACCAAGTTTTCTTGTGTTTTGGGAAATATAAGCACTGGTATTATCTGGCAAAATAAAGAGTGCAGTGCCTTTGGTGACTCACAGGGGTTGAACAGAATTGTGGAAGGCCTTGAACTCATTTTAAGAGATGATTCAATCAGTGGCTATTTAGAACAAAATTTTTTTATTTTTATTATTTATTTATTTGAGAGAGAGAGACAGACAGACAGACAAAGAGTGAGAACACAAGCGAGTGTGGGGAGGAACAGAAACAGAGAATCTCAAGCAGACTCCACACTGAGTGCGGGCCAAACACAGGGCTCCATCTCATGACCCATGAGATCACCCATGACCTGAGTTGAAAGCAAGAGTTGGTCACTTAACTGACTGAGCCACCCAGACACCCCTAGAACTAAATTTTTATTAATCAGGTCATTTCAATCCCACCATTTCAACTCCACCATTTTGACCCAACCACACATCAAGATTCCATGCTCTACAAAAGCTATTTGTACTTTACCCTAATGTTGCAGTTTTTCAGTGTTTTATCTAATTCATGTAGAAATAATCAACATAAAAAACAGTATGGAGGTGTCTCAAAAAGCTAAAAAAAAGAACTACCATATGATCCAGCAATCACACTATTAGATAGGTACCCAAAGAATAAAAAAAACACTAATTCAAAGGGATATATGCACGCTGAAGATTACTGCAGCATTTTTTACAATAACCAAGTTATGGAAGCAGTTCAAGTGTCCATTGATAGATGAATGGATAAAGAAGATGTGATATACAGATACACGTGCACACATACTGGAATATTACTAGACCATAAAAAGAGTGAATCTTGTCATTTGCAATGACATGGACGGAGCTAGAAAGCATAATGCTAAGTGAATAAGTCAGTCAGAGAAAGACAAAGAGCACATTTTACCCATATGTGGAATTTAAGAAACAAAACAAGTGAACATAGGGGAAAAAGAGAGAGAGAGAAAAACTGAGAAACAGACCTAAATATAGAGAGCAAACTGATGATTACTAGAGGGGAGGTGAGTGGGGAGATGAGTGAAACAGATGATGGGGATTAAGAGTACACTTATCATGATGAGCCCTGAGTAATGTAGAGAATTGTTGAATCTCTGTATTGCATATTTGACACTAATATAACACTGTATGCTCACAATACTGGAAATAAAATAAAACACTTAATTAGGGCATCTGGGTACCTTAGTCGGTTAACTGTCTACCTTAAGCTCAGGTCATGATCTGGTATCCTGAGATCAAGCCCTATGTTGGGCTCCCTGCTCAGCAGGGAGTCTGCTTCTCCCTCTCCCTTTGCCCCTTCCCCTGCTCCTTCTCTCTCTGAAATAAATAAAAATCTTTAAAAAAAAAACTAGATTGTCTAAAAAAAAAAAACTGACACCAGACCATTAGCCATGGAAGAAATATTCACCACTGCACAGTCAATGTTTAATCTGGAGGGAAAACAGGTATACATTTAGGGGGTTAATCTTAGGCCTAACATGAACATTAAAGCCAATGTTAATGGAAGGAACTAGGCTTTGAATGGGCCACAAAACTAAAAATTCCTAGCTCAATGCCAGGTACATAGCAGGGGTTCAGCAAATGATTTTCTGAATGACTGAATGATGCATAAGTGAGTAAATGAATGAAGGGACCTCTAAATAGATGTAGGATATAATATTTGGATTTGGAGGCTTGGCTTTAAAACAGTCCACTCAAAGTTATGGATTAATAAACTAGATTTTGGGAAAGTCAGTGCTAAATATAAGTGTTTCTGTCTCTTAATTAAAATGACCACAAAGTCGTTATTCTTACTCTTAATTTCTCAGCCTGAAAGTTAATGAACTGTGTCTGTTCCATGAATAATTGAGTTGAACTTGAAAGAGAACTCCACATTCCAAAAGCCTCCCACACCACCAGTTAACTGTGATTTATCCTTTTACTTCTGAAGAATTTTAAGCATCTTCCATCTGATTTGACTGACAACCAATCTGTGCTTCCTCTGTCTTTATTCTCCCAGGAAGAAGATGTTACTCGTGAAAGTCGTTTTAATTTCAGTGGTTATGGGATGGGTCACTGCCTCCAAGTGAAGGACGGAACAGCTGTCAAGGCCACACCTGCCAACCCGCTCCCACAACCTCCAAAAGATGCAGATGCCATCAAGAAGAAGTTTGTGGACCGGGCAAAAAGAATTGACACAATATCTCGAGCTGCCTTCCCATTGGCCTTCCTCATTTTCAACATCTTTTACTGGATCACATACAAGATCATTAGGCATGAAGATGTCCACAAGAAATAGATGTGCCCTTCAGACCCTGGACTTTCTTGCCTAACTGTTGTGCTTGTAAATACACAGTGAAATTGTCTTTATATCACTTTGACAGAGGAGGAGACTGGGGGAGGGGGGCGGGAAGATCATGAGGGCAGGTTTCCTGGCACCTACATGAATAAAAATAAGTTATCTGGGCAATGAAGGAAAATGTTTGCACAAAATTAAGGTGTTGCAGAATCACGTGAGCATAATTCCCTTCATAGTCTTTAGCATTGTTCTTTCAGATGATGTATTAATTAGACATGAGATGCAAGGTCAAGTTCTTGAAACGCTATTTGTCTTTGGTTTGGTTTGGTTTTGACTAATTCTGGTACAGAAAAGTTAGCTTAAACCACATACACATGCGTGCGCGCGCACACACACACACACGCAGAAAATGCTTACCATCTGACTATAGTGACTAGCCTATAGTGAGTCAAGGACCAAACTTTTTCAGGAAAATGCTGCCTCGTTTTTAAAACAAGTACTCTGAGCTACGTTCTTTACAATGTCTGTAATTAGTGTTTCACCTGAGAAATCCTTTTGTGGGTCGTAAATTATTTCTACTTATTGAGAAAACAACAACAAAAAAGAAACACCAACCACAAAGAACATATTTCTACTTTACTGTCCGTGTAGGTGTGCAGTTTAATATTATTTTTCTTTCCTAAATGTAACTTGAGGGTTTAAATTGTGTGTTGTGTAATTGGTTTGATAGTATACCCTCTTGAAAATAAGTGCCCATTTATTTTAGATCCCTATCAGCACACTGTATTTTTTTCGCTTTGGCTATATTTACATGTGACTTTAACTGCTCAAGTGTGACTTAGCCATTGCAACCTCTCGGCCACAGTATTTATGGAGATGGTGTGTCCTGAATGGTGTAGCTCATATTAGCTTGAACTTTCCATTTCTGCTCTCATTGTAGGTGTAACTACTAGTCTTAATGTCAAATGACCCATGATTTCTACTGTCAATCAAGTGAATATTGTTTTAAACATCCTTAACTAACTTAAAGAATTTTAAAATTGTACTGTGATTTTCATAACCCGTTGCCTTTTTGGTACCAGAGCTACGTGGTTTGAATCCTGGCTACATGTTTTAAGTAAGAAAAAAAAAACCGTATTTTTGCTTACTCAGATAAAAGACAACCTGTAAAAATATAATGAAAAACTTAAATTTTACATGTGCTGTAAAAGGGATTATTAAAAATATTTGTTCAATTTCAATAAAGCTAAGTGTGCCATAGAACTTCCCTAAGATTCTTTCCATTCTTGCACCACAATGAAAGTAAGTTAAGTGACAATGGTAACTTGAATTTTTGTTTCTGGTTTTTCTCATAAACTTAAAACACTTACAGCTATGATGTTATGTCCTAACATAATAGTATAGCATCCCCAGGAAGAAAGAAAAAATATTATTCTCATTGTAGAAACAGAGAAATGAGGATGTGGAACTACTGGTAGTCACTGTGGGCAGAATGTAATACTGGATACTTCATATGAGCTCTGAAAAAGTTCCAAGAACACTGAGGAATTGTGAAATATCAGAATGAAAAGAAATTTATTTATTTATTTATGTATTTATTTATTTGTCAGAGAGAGAGGGAGAGAGCGAGCACAGGCAGACAGAGAGGCAGGCAGAGGCAGAGGGAGAAGCAGGCTCCCTGACAAGCAAGGAGCCCGATGTGGGACTCGATCCCAGGACGCTGGGATCATGACCTGAGCCGAAGGCAGCTGCTTAACCAACTGAGCCACCCAGGCGTCCCAAAATGAAAAGAAATTTAAAAGAACAATCTGTTCACCTAGCTATCCTGGTCTTGTCAGGAATGGAGTTCTATGATGAAATAAAAAATGCTGAAAACCTCAGTGAAGCAGCGGAAATTCACCTTAACCCCTTATACATTTGACTTAACCAAAGATATCCATCATTAATATTTTCAGATAAGATGCAGATTTTTAAGTTGATGTTTATGGCCTTTTAAACCCATTCAAATATTGAATCATTTCCATAGGGAGGAATATTGTAGAATAGCTAAAAGCAGGAATTTTTCAGATAGAAAGACTAACTTGGCCACCTCTCAACAGTGTGATCTTGGATAAGCTGACTTTTCTGAAGAGCTATGGTTTCATAGAGTTTTAAGATGATAAACTGAGAAAAATGCAAGGAAAGCCATTAGCTCAGTGTGTAACCACAGCGAATTTCCAATAACTAACAGATAATAGTAAAATTATTATCATGAATAGTATTGGTTATCCACTGGGAAGGAAGCTTCACAATTCCTCATCTTGGCAAGATTAATGCTATGTTTTTTGTATCATTCCTAAAATATCATTTCTGTCTGACTGCTCATTCCTTTCCAAACAAATAAGGCAAAGTCTTTGGTCTCATTTTTCTTCCTCACACTAAAAATAGTAAACTGAGGCTAAAATGCCTTCTAAACATGGGTCTGACTTTTAGGAAGAGCCCTTATGTTGCTTATGGAGGGATGGGGAGGCACCCTGGGGGGGTCATCATAAGCTAAACAATCATATCTAATTAATGTGTGTACCATATAATTTTGGGTGGGTGGTCCCCACCTCAGAGGATTTTAAAAGAACTCACCTTTAAGCATATCTGCCAGCCACTGAGTAGGCAAAGATATCCTGATGGATTCTTGACTTATCTCTGATTCTAATCTACATTCAGTGGGGAGAATTCTTCAGTGCACTTATATGAATTACATAAATAAGATAAAATCTCAGGGAAAAGGTTTTTGAGTGCTGCATACTCTGGAAAAATAGGTAACTCCCCTATAATGCTATTGGAGATTTTTATATAAGATGTTTTTCTTTCATAATAGTATTTGAAGGAAATAGTTCAAAAATAAAATCATGGATCTGAGGAAGAGAAATTACCAGTTTTCATTAGATTCAAAGCTTCTGGAAGAAAGTGGCTATGTTTCTGTGGGTTCTCTGTACTGTCTGCCAAGGCTGAAATGCCCAGTGGGTATTATTACTACAGCTAGGAAAAAGTTGGTGAGGGAGGGTATGATGTGCCTACTGACCAAGTTATAGAAGTTTTTCCCAACAAAGCAATGACATGAAGTAACCAACTACTGCTACAATTTTTCAGATAATGGATTATTGGGAGATTTGCCTTTTAAACATTTTTCAATTCCTATCACTTGGTTTTAACAACAGATCAAGATGACTTAAGGCTTAAGACTCTTTATGGCATTCTCAAACACCTTGGCCCCAAACAAATGTTATAAACCAGACTTGCTGTAGATTTTTAAAGATCCTTCCAGTGTTAGCATTAAACTCCTCATCTGTGCTGCTGAACAGAACTGCCAAATTCTGAAACCAAATTTTTCCAATAAAGATTAAATGAGTATCATTTTACAATATGCTTAGTCAATTAATATCAAACAAGAAAGCTCTATCCAAAACACAACATAAAATTCTCTATGATAAGATTCACAGTTTGGGGGGAAAATCTATTGAGGATTTTTTTAAATTTATGCATTTCCTAGTTTAAGCCCAAAGCCAATTTGTGGAATGAATATAAGTCATACGTCTGACAGATACAATTTTTTTTTAATCTTTCAGCCTCTGCTTTAAACTTCTTATTTTCACCAATTTGGGTTTTCCTAAGTATAATTTAAATGATTCAAGTAATGCATGCTCTTCATAGATCACAAAGTAGAACTAAAGATAACACCACAACCTCATACACAAAGCATGATATGCTTTCAACATACCAAAATGTTTTCATGTCCACAACAGCATTCAATTCTAATAATTGTCCAAGGTATCCAAATGCAAAGGATCAATATCCATCCTTTGGTCAATAGATACACAGAAGCTCCATGAGTTAAATGCCTCACCCAAAGTCACCTGTCATATTGGGGGTTGAGCATCCTGCATAATTTGTTTCCTAACTCCTCAGACTCATCTGTTCACTATATACACCGTGTTTAGGAAAATAAAAGCTGAGAAAGTAAAAAGTCATGGATGACAAAATAATTTGGTAAAGAAGGGCATAACAGAAGATTTCTGTTGAAAATGCCTAAAAGAAATCACTCAAATGCTACATACAGCATTAAAAATATCCTCACAGAGAGTGATATCTTATGCACTCGATGGCCAAAACGATACTGGGGGTGAAAAAAGACCAGCAGAACTCAATTTAGGAGGTGTTATTTCCATTCTTGAAAGAAGGAAAATGACCTTCACATTGTCACACATGCCCTCCACATAAGAAAAAAGTGCAATATTCCTCCTTTGGTACAAACACATTTTATTTATTTTTTTAAAGATTTTATTTATTTATTTGACAGAGAGAGACACAGTGAGAGAGGGAATGGGAGATGGAGAAGCAGGCTTCCCGCAGAGTAGGAAGCCCAATGTGGGGCTCAATCCTAGGACCCTGGGATCATGGCCTGAGCAGAAGGCAGACGCTTAACAACTGAGCCACCCAGGCACCCCACAGACACATTTTAAAAATAACAAGTAAGGGGCACCTGGGAGGCTCAGTGGGTTAAGCCTCTGCCTTTGGCTCAGGTCATGATCTCAGGGTCCTAGGATCGAGCCCCATATCGGGCTCTCTGCTCAGCACGGAGCCTGCTTCCCCTCTCTCTCTTCCTGCCTCTCTGCCTACTTGTGATGTCTGTCAAATAAATAAATAAAATCTTCGAAAAAAAAACCACAAGTAATATAGGGTGCCTGGGTGGCTGAGTTGGTTAAGTGTCTGACTCCTGGTTTCGGCTCAGGTCATGATCTCAGGGTCCTAGGATCGGGTCCCATGTTGGGTTATGCACTCAGCATGGAGTCTGCTTGAGATTCTCTCTCTCTTCTGCCTCTACCCCTCCCCCTGCTTGCACATTCTCTCTCAAAATAAATAAATAAAATCTTAAAAAAAAAACAAGTAATACTGTTTTCCCCAAACTTAAAGTACTATGTATGTGATACTTTTAGACCATGAGACAGCCTTTAGGAAGAACATTATCACCTTGGCACAAATGATTCATAAATGGGTGAATATATCTTCAAAGAGGAGAGCAAAGCTCTGGGGTGCTCTTTTGAGGTGTGTGCAACACTGGCCTTCTTCTGGTAGGTCCCAGGGCTGGTCATGAAATGGATAGGTTGGTCAATCCTGCAGACTGAAGCCTCATGAGAAGTTCCAGGTCCCCAAAAATAATAGAATCAAGAGCTTGGAGACCTTTCATGAACAAGGATCAGAACTAACCAAGACTTCATTAGATCCAATGGATAATCATGTCCTGAGTTACCCCTCTGCTTTCTAAGGAAAAGATGTAGAGGCAGGGTAGCGAGAAAGGGAAAAGAGATAAATGAAAGACAGTAGTCAGAAAGTTCCTTTTAAGGCATAAATCAGATCATGTCACTCTGATTAAATATCTAATGGCTTTCCATCTCAGAGAATAAGTCAGAGTCTTCATTGTGGCCACATGGTCTGACCTCCCTTTCCTATCCCCTCTCCCTCCAGGCATACTGGCAGGTGCTTAAACATACCAACCACACTGCTACTTGAGAGCTTTGTGTTTGCTCTTTCCTCTGCCTGGCACCCTCTTTCCTTAGACCAGGAGTTGCAAAACTTTTCGAAGGCAGGACAGTAAATTATGTAGGCTTTGCAAACAATACAATCTCTTTTGCTACTATTCAACTGTGCTATTATGGTATGAAAACAATCATAGATGGTATGTCAACAAAGGTATAGCTGTGTCCCAATAAAATTTTATTTACAAAAGCAGGTGGCACACCGGATTTGCCCCATGGGCTGTACTTTACCAACACCTGCTCTGGATACATACAGGGCTTTTATTCAGTCATTTAATTCAGGCCTCAGTTCAAATGTCTTCTTATCAGAGAAGACTTCTCTGACACCCTGTATAAACTAGTACCCTCCAAGCATTATACTCCATTTGTCATTCATGCCTTATGTTTTGCATAGCATTTGTCACTTCCCAAATGATGCTTCTATGTGTTTATTGGCATGTGTACAAATACACACACATACACACAGACACACACACACTTTAAGGACAGTTTCATGTGAGAAAGTAGAAACACAGGTTACAATACAATACCTGTTGTATTCCCTGATTCTAGATCTGTGCATGGCACTTAGTAGGTGTTCAATCAATACAGTATTTGTTCAGTGAATATTGAATAGTTCATACTTAGTAAGGAGTTAATTGAGTGTTTGCATGGGGGCTTGGAGATGGAAGTAAGCATCCTAATATTAGCCAGCCACATAAAAATTGCTTTCAAAACTCAAGCAGGTTTTGGGTTTATAACAATGAAGAAATCAGTAGATAAGCATTTTCCAAAGTATGTTCTGTAAAACCCCATTTCTACAGATCCTTAAGGGTCTGAGATATTAGCCATCCTGCCTGAACTGAGTTTTTGTAGTTTCCCATTGACTTTCATCAGAAGATGGGGGACTTCTAAGACATGGGGTTTCTGAAAGGTACCCCAGGGAATCTCAGGCATTTCAAACATATTTCCCTTTACCTCCACTATGTAGTAGTGACTCAGTTTCCCCTTGATAGTCAAGATCAGTCACTCCAGTTAGTACGGTAACCCCCTTCTTTGTCTGCTAGCCTGAGGAGCCCAAAATTCCAGGCAGCAGTCTCAACTTCCAGTACCATTATTGTGTTTCTTAGAGGAAGCGGAAGCTCAGATTCCAGAAAATGTTGCAGATTTGAGGCTTTGTGGCTAAATATTTTTAAAGCATAATTTCCAAAAAGATAAAATCATGACACTCAGGCAAATATAAAATTAACATGTCAAAAATTATATTTAATTTAATAACTCATAAAAAGTAGTAAAATGTTAAAACCAGTCCAAAGACATTTGGGAAGTTAGGTATTTACAAGCACTACCAGGGCAAGTTTCAAGACTTAGACACAAAACCAGTTTTGTCCAATAGGCCCATAACCAGTAACCTTTGGGATTATTTCTTCTTTAGACAGAAATTATTTGCACTTCTACTGGACAAAATTCTACAAGTTCACATCTGCTTCTATGGAGTGGTTAAATAGGCCAGACAATACAATGTCAAGCCCAGCACTGCAATGAAAGAGCACCTGCAACTTTCTTTTTTTTTTTTTTTTTGGTCTATTTCCAAGTTTCAGATAATTTTTTTGACAGATCACAATTCAAATTTAATGCTTGCCTGTCATTTTTAAAAATTTTTTTTATTTTTTATACACATATATTTTAATCCCCAGGGGTACAGGTCTGTGAATCGCCAGGTTTACACACTTCACAGCACTCACCAAAGCACATACCCTCCCCAATGTCCATAACCCCACCCCCCTTCTCCCAATCCCCCTCCCCCCAGCAACCCTCAGTTTGTTTTGTGAGATTAAGAGTCACTTATGGAAGAAATGGGCAGAGGACATGAACAGACATTTCTGCAAAGAAGACATCCAGATGGCCAACAGACACATGAAAAAGTGCTCCATATCACTCGGCATCAGGGAAATACAAATCAAAACCACAATGAGATATCACCTCACACCAGTCAGAATGGCTAAAATCAACAAGTCAGGAAATGACAGATGCTGGCGAGGATGCTTACCTGTCATTTGACTATTAATATCAGATCCTAACAGGACCAAGACCCAGAGTGTTAAAGTGATAGACTCTATACCACATAGCATGTTAATGTAACTTTGGGCTCAGAAACCAAAATCCCCTCAATTCTATCCTGGTTCCTTTCCAAATACTCCCATGAGCTTTTCTCCATGTATCCCTGGTAGGGAAAGTTAGGGCAGTTTGTCTCCTTTATATTAGTTCTAGTTCCATGTAATTATTTGCCCATTCTTCTCGAAGGCAGGTGGCATGGTTGTAAAGGCACAGTTTGTGGAATCAGATCTGAGTTCAAATTCTCCCCCTGTCTCATATTTGTAAGGTGTCCTTAGGCAAAGCTTTAATGTCCCAGTATTAAAGATATTGTAAACTGGAACATAATAATGTCTACCTCATACAATTGTAGGTAAGGACTAAACCGATTGGTATCTGTCACATAATGGGTAGTGAGAAAATATTAGTTCTCATTTCCTTTCCTACCCACCTTGAATTAATGTTTTATTTCACTAATGATGGTCATTCTGAACCTATCACCTATGAGTGGAGTCTATTCTTGTGTGGTCTAAGGTAACTACTGTAATTTTATTTTTATTTTTTTCTACTGTAATTTTAAAATATCATCTAGACATTGAAAACCTACAAGTGAAAAGTAAATACAAGAAGATCATATCAAGAGACAATCTAAACAAACTTCTTGGGTAAAAGGAGACAAGAGAGTTTTTATTGTTTCACTTTGCCCTAATACAGAAAGGAAAACATTTTCCTGATTTAAGTGTTGAAAAAGTTTAAGTTAGCATAATCAGGGCCAGTAGAAGGAAGTTTTTAGGAGAGCTTTTACTGTATATAATTAACATTTGTGCAGCACCAGTACAGTTTACAAATCATTTGCACATAAATTCTGCCAGATTATCTTGTGATCATAGGCTCTGTGGTCTTGGGCAATTTTCTCCCATAGCCTGAGTTTATTCTCCTACAATGTAATGGAGAAGAATAATGGTTTCCCATTAGAAACCCCAGCATGGAGCAGGCCTTCGGTGTACGACAACCAACACCACCAGCATCATCATCATTTTATGGACCAGGAAACTGAAACCTAGCACAGTTAAGGGATTGGTTACTGTCACAGAGGCAACGCCAGCCATCAGAGGACTAGTTATGCAACCCTAGGCAATGTCTGGAGGAGGAGGATGATGATATTTGCTGCACCCACCCCCTTTCAAGGCTGCTATAGGAATAAAATAAAACCACAAATGTCAAAGATCTGCAAAACCTATTTTGTTGAAGAGGAAAGTGAGGCACAGAGAGGTAAAGTAACTTGCAGAGAGCACACAGCTTATAAGATGTCGCAGCCAAGATTCAAGATCAGTCTGTCTGTCTGCGCAATCCATGCTCTTTGTCACCACAGTAAATTGCTTCTTCAATATAAAAAATTATCATGTTGGATATATAGTTATATACAGTTATATATACACAACTATCATGTTGGGTACATAAAATATACATTTAATATTTATTTTTAGATTTTATATCATTTATATATATTGTATATATAAGTATATATAAATATATATAAATAGTATACATTGTATATTTATCTTTAGATTTTATCATATCATTTTAAGTTATCCATTTCCTTATCCATTTCCCCTATGAAACTTGCAAGGGCACTCTATTAGTTTCCTAAAGCTGTTGTAACAAATCATCACAAGCTGGTGGCTTAAGACAACAGAAATGTATTCTCTTCTAGTTCTGGTGGCTGAAAACATGAAATCAAGGTGTCAAGCAGGCCATGTTTCCTCTGAAGGCTCTAGGGAAGCGTCCTTCTTTGCCTCTTCCTAGCTTCTGCTGGTGGCTGGCAGTCCTGGGGGTTTCTTGGCTTGTAGTCTCTGCCTCCATCTTCACATGACCTTCTTGCCTCTGCTGGCCTGTCTGCAGATCTCCCTCTCCTTATAAGGACGCCTCATAAGGCCCATCTTCATCCAGTATGACTTCATCTTAACTAATTTCCTTGTTAAGATCTTATTTCCATGGAAGCTCCATTCTGAGGTTCTAAGTGGACATGAATTTTGGGGGAACAGTATTCAACCCAGTAGAGGCACCAACTGTGTCTCATTTTCTGTAGCCTCCCAGGTGCCTGCCTCAGTGTAAGGAACACACAGATTCAGCTAGACACAGCTTACTGCTTCAGCATACAGGTGCCGCCGTGAGATTCGCTGGGATCAAATCTTAGTTCTGCCTTTACTAGCGGTGAGCCTTTGGGCAAAGGTTTCACACTCTCTGTTTTTAACTCTTAATGTGTAAACAGTACCTAGTTTATGAAGTTCTAATGAGATTTAAATGAGTCAGTTCATGTCAAGCGCTTAGAACAATCATTAGCCCCTAACAAGTGTTCAACAAATATTACTAGCATTATTTTTAGGCAACACAATTAATATTTGTCAAATAAGATAATGAAAGCAGGAGTGTCAGAAAGCACTGAAAATGGCTTACAATCAAGCTGTTAACATTATAAAATATTTTCACATCAGCCCTTTCACTGTGCATAGTCATCTTAGAGCATCAGTGAACACTCAGTTTAAAAGAGAGAAGGGCTACAGAAGCAAAGGTGAAAACTGAAAGCTTGCCTTTCCTTCTCCCTCAGGGGAAAAAATTTCAGAAAAGCCATGGAGAAGTAGCATTATTTCTAAGAGACCATGCTAGGAAAATGGAATTGCTTTTCTGAAAGAAAGTAGAAAATTAATACCTGGAGGGTCTAAAATGTAATTATGGTATTGATCTCAGGAAAGCCTTGGATGGACCTAATTTTTTTTTTCTTTTTTGCTCACCAGTATCATTAAAATGGGCTCACATGTAAGGTTTGCAGACTACAAATATCTGAGCCTCACACAGCAAAATGAACAAAAAGGTCCTGTTAAAGGGCCCTGGGAGGCATCAAGGTAACACTGAGTATGTGCTCTCATTTGGTTCCCTCTTTCAGAAATGTTCTTAATGGCTCTGGGGACTGATTTGGCAAACTGTGAATGAAGCGGCGAGGCAATACTACGTTGCAAATCAACCTCAAAGTTCCGTCTTTATCCTAGCTCCATCCAGTCTGTGGGTTGACCAAGGGGACAAGAGGACCCCAATCTTCAGACTAAAAATGAACTGAGGCTGATTTTACATCTTTCCTCTCTAGCCCTAGTGAGGAGATGGCTTTTTTGGATTCCAGCTTTTTTTTTTTTTTTTTTTTTTTTTTTACCTCCCCAGCTTCTTTCCCCTTGAAGTTGTTCAGAATTCTGCAAACAGTAGTCTCCTTTCCCACTTGGTCGGACAAACACACAGCCCACTGTTTTGCTGAAAGCCCCTGATTGCCTCCAGACCCAATAAAAGCCTTGAGACTTACGACTGGGAACTCCAGATTTTTAAGAAAGTCTTTAAAAAAAAAAAGATTTTATTTATTTGAGAAAGAGAGTGAGCACGAGCAGGGGGAAGGGCAGAAGGAGAGAGAGAGAGAAGTACACTTCCTGCTGAGCAGGGAGCACGATGTGGGGCTCCATCCCAGGACCCTGTGATCATGACCTGAGCCGAAGGCAGAGACTTAATCAACTGAGCCATCCAGGTGCCCCAGCAGCTCATATCAGGGGTACTTCAGGTGGTTGAGGAGGAGCAAGCTGGAGATGCAGTTGAGGCCTTTTGGACATCTCTGATTCTGTGGTTATATTTTTATGAAATCATTCAGTCAAAACTCTTAGCATTCCATGTCCTCCTTCAGAGAGAAACTATACCAGCTGCAGACAGTTTAAAAAGCTTGGATCTTATTCTGGGATGGGAATGAGAAATGAGACGGAAAGAAAAGCTGGGATGAAAAGATAAAGTCATATGCCTGCTTAAAGGATCTTGGGATTTCTCTTCTAAGTAATGACACACCATTACAAGGTTTTAAGCAGGGGAGAGACAGAATTGATTTTGCATTTCAGAACATAATTATGGCTATGGAGCACAGAAGAGACAGGAGAAGGATGAAAGAGGGATGATCTCTAAAGTTCTGAAATTAAATATTCCTGTTAAAACTTGACAAGATCCATCTACCACTGAACATAACTTAAGCAAAGGAGAGCTTCTAATCTGGACAAAGAGGGAAACAAAAATGGACCCTAGAAATGTGGATGAAAATTTTTGCCAGTTAAAATTCACCAAAATTCACCAGCTAAAAATTCAGCAACATTCCATTTCCGGTTACGGTCAAGAGTCAAGCAAAATGGTAAGGTATTGTTACTCTGTGGTTAAAAACACAGGCTTCAGCAATGGAAAGGCCTGGGTGTAAGTCTCAAATGTGTCACTGTTTGTTCCTTCTGTTCCTGGTCCTATTTCTTTGATGTGTTGTTTACCCTCTTCAATCCTCAGTTTCCCCGCCTACAATGGCAGTAACGAGAGCAGCACCCGGAATGCGATGCCCTTGTGAGTCTTGTGCATGGAAACCATAAGAACCTACAACACAGGGTTTGTGGAAAGGGTCTTGTTTCCCAAACATGGTTTCTTTACATGTGGAGGGACCTCACTAGGGTATCCCTTCTGGCTCTTCTCTGCCCCTCTCTGGACAGGAAAAGTAACTGAAACTGATTGTGGAGTTTGAAGGTGTTTTCCTGCCTCCCCCCCAACGCCCGGTCTCCTCTTTCCTTTCTTTTGGGGGATGGCCAATCCTCCAAAATTGCATGTTGTGCTCTGGTCTTGTCATATGTTTTCAACATAATGGAAATGTTTGCCATGGAGGAAATGTTTTCAACATTTCCCTACAGGGAAAGCCCACGGTTCTCCAGCACGATCTATGACTCAACAGACAAGACTAAGTCTAGAGCAGCAGAATTTTAGAGCCAGCTCGCCCACAGATATAAATCACATTTTCCAATAGCAGTACTATTTACAATAAAAGTGACACATGTATACCACATAGAATGTGTCTTTGGTTAATGTTTTCTCAAGAAAATGCCTCTTGGCTTTTAATATCCAACTTCACCTACGTACATTTCAGTGGAATGAGGGTTGTATTAAAAAAATTACATTTATGCCTTAAAAATCAATACAACCTTTTTAAACAAAAGAGTGTACGGGAAACACCTCAAGTTTCACTCTTAATGCAATTGGCATTTAGAATAAATCAAGTTTAGATGGATCAGAAGCACACACAGATATTTTGAAGTGCTGCAGAGTGTCAGAAAAGGGGATCTGTGGCTAGAATATTGCTGGCACTAAGAAAGAACATGGCTGTAGACAAAGCAACTGCTTGTTAACAACCATATTAATTATTTGGTGTCAACAAAGCAAATGTTTTAAGCATTCTACCTTATGATATGACAATTTGTTCTTTGCATATGGGCATTTTCATGTGACTGGGTTGTGGTTGGGGGCTAGGGGGAGAATTGTAATGCATGGTAATTTCTCCCATTTAAAATAGTTGGAAAAGAGCTCCTTTAACATTTTTGGGCAGAATATCCGATTTCATTAACAGAAAACCAGTGTTAAGCAAGAAATGTCGGTGTTTTCAGCCTCCCATCTGCCTCACCTACTTTTCTGATTTTTCAATTAGCTCACAATTCAATGGAAAAAGCAGATGGCTATTTGTTGGCCTCGACTAATAAAGAGAATAAAGCAAAAGTGACAGGATGTCACTTTCCAGATCAGGTCACAGAAGACTGACTTCTGTCTTGCTCTTCCTGGGTCTTATTGCCTGCTTGCTTGCTCTGAAGAAGCAAGTTGCCATGTTTTGAAATGCCCCATGGAGAGGTCTGTGTGGCAAGGAAGTGAGGGAGTGCTCTGGCCAACAACCAGCAAGGAACTGAGCCCCACAGACCTATGAGGCCTATGAGGCACTGAATCCTGCCAACAATCATATAAATGAGTTTGGAAACAAATTCTCTACCAGTTGAGCCTTGAGTTGATTTCAGTTCTGGCCAACACTTTGATTTCAGCCTTATAACAGACTCGGAGCCAGGGGACCCAGCTAAGACATGCACAGATTTCCAACCCACAGAAACTGTGCAATAATAAATGTTTGTTGTATTAAGCTGCTAAGTTTAAAGGCAATTTGTTGTACAGCAATAGATAACTAATACAATCAATAAACATGTGCTGATGAAGGGATAAATGCATGACTTAATTATTTTCCCAAAACCTCAGCTGATTTGGATCTGTTGGTACTTACTTCCAGGAAATGGACCAAGATTTTCTGAGTGTGCTTGAGTTTATGGGAAAATTACATAGGGCATGTGCCCAAAACTTGGTTGGATCCCATCAGTTTAAATCAAGCATAAATTAAGAGAATTGTTGTCTGGAAAGGAACTTTGAGGTCATGAGCCAAACACCCTCATTTTATAGAAGTCGAAACTGAGAGTTAGAAGAGCTAAGTGACTTACTTGCCCAGGGCCATGGGATGCATGTATGTGTTGTGACAGAACCCAGGGCTTCTGATTCCTACTGAAGAACTCCTCCATGACATTGCATGACAGTGTTTAGAGGGTTGGAGGAACCCTGAATGTAGACAGTGAGGCTCAAGAAGGGCTTAGAAGAGTGGGTGGGATTAGGGAAGGCATTCCACATGAGGGGTTCATGACAGACAAACAGTGATGGGACTGTACCTCATGAGAAGGGTACTAAGAATCAAGAACTCCATGGTTTGGTCAATCATCTTGAAGTTCATATGAAAGGTGAGGATGGGAAGGCCTTGGAAAGAACGGGAACCTACAAAGAGGAGAAGTCAGCAGAGAAAGGAGGGAAAATCTTGGTGGAGGGGCAAACCAAGGAAGGAACATTTCCATAAGACTTTATGGCAAGCAGCCAGAGTGAATCTGGAAATAGGAAAGATGGGTGAGCAGGAAGAGATGATGGGCATAGGAATTTGGGAAACTTGCTAGTTTCATAGTCTTGAAGCAGAAGGAAAGAAGAAGTGTTGATACCTACAGATACAGGACTCAGACCTGTGCTTAGAATGTGCCAAATCCTTACTTGGATCTTGTGGCATTTGTCTTATCCATTACAAGACTGTATGAGCTGCCAGATATGGTTATATAGTGTCCAATCTACACCGCTGAACATCGCAGCCCCATGACAGGCTAATTAAGCTTTGGGGACTAACATGTAAATTTAGCCCACAAGACACCATCTTTAAAGAAATTCTTGAGAAATCATTGATTTCTTTAAATTACTGATTTCTCAAACCTACACTGAAGAATCCCGAATTAGTAGCCTGTCATAATGTAATCTGGTCAATTCTGTGATAATTTCCTGACTCTGGACAGACACCAGGGCATCAGAGAGGAGCCAAAAGGGCAGTGGACTGGAGTCCCAAGTCTGGCTTCTAGTCCAGCATGACTGAGCCTCTGTGCACTTCATTTTCTTCAATTGCCCAATGTAGATAATAAAAGCTGCCTGTTCTATGTCACACAATTTCTGTGTGGGTTAGAGTTTGAAAAGCATAAGAGTTGTACAAATACATGGTTATATATAAAAAGAGGTTCCACTAAATTTTCCATTGTTGCCATGAAAAGACCTTTTTCCCCCCCTGTCCATAATGGCTTCCTTCACGAAGAACAAAGAATTTCAAAGGCTGAATTACATAAAATTACATGACACTGTCACAGCATATGCAATAAATAATAGGACTGAGATGACTCACAAAAATAATAGGATCAAGGTCCTGCAAAGCAGAGCATTTAATTCCTATGATCCTGGCCAGTAAAGAGAGATGGGAATAAATATTCAAGGTTTCATTTGTGGAAGAAGTACCAGAATCCAAAAGATGAAAGCAGAAGGAAGTGGCAGAATGAATGTGGAGATTTTTCTGACTTATTAATTAAGGTAATGGTAGCTGTTGTAACAAATAAGCCCCTACATCTCAGAGGCTTAACACAAAAACACTTGATCATTCACTTATGTAAAGTCTCAATGGACATTCTTTTTTTTTTTTTTTTAAAGATTTCATCCATTTATTTACTTGAGAGAGAGCGAGAGAGCAAGCATACGGGTACACATGAGTTGTGGGAGGAGCAAAGGGAGAGGGAGAAGCACACTTCCCACTAAGCAGGGAGCCCAATGTGAGGCTCAATCCCAGGACCCTGAGATCATTATCTGAGCCAAAGGCAGATACTTAACCTACTGACACACTCAGGTGTCCCCAAAATGGGCATTCCTGATTGGCAGGTAGCTCTCCTCTCTTTTAAGCAGTAATTTGGAACCCAGGCTCCTTGATGGCTCAGGCATCACCATGGACTCAAAGGCCCATGCTGAATCCTGTGTATCTGTCTGTTGTGTAGAAAAAAAGACAGAGAAGAAGGAACACCTGCTTTCAACTACTTATCCCTGGAGATAAAACACATCACTAGGGGTATTATAGAGGGCACGGCTTGCATGGAGCACTGGGTGTGGTGAAAAAATAATGAATAATGTTTTTCTGAAAATAAATAAATTGGAAAAAAACACACATCACTAGGAAAAAGGAGTTCAGACTTTTGGGGAACAGGTAGCCATCTCTTCCTCACCACAGAACAAAGAGAACAGAGATTTCTAACATCTTGCATCCTTTTCTTTTGCCAGCATTTCTATGCAATACACGCATCAAAGGTTTTTATAGCTAGAAATGCTACCAATAAAACTGCATTGCTTGGAAAGCCATTGCCATTTATCCTTAAATCATATGAAAATAGTCTAGCATGGTTCTAAATCAGAGATCAGAAGCTTATGGGAGGGCATCATTAAAAAAAAAAAAAAGACTTTGAAGCCAAGTCAGTCTGGGTTTTAAACTTTGCTCCAGCCCAAACAATAACGGGCCTTGCACAATTTATTTAACCCTTCTAAACCTCAATGTCTTGGGCAATAGCACGAGCTCAATAATAAGATCCTGAAAGGAGTCTGTGAAGACTCAGCAAGATGTTACAGCAAGTTCTTGGCCTATAAAAGGCACTTGTAAAATAGTGCCCTCACAGCATCTACAGAAGCTGAGCTCATACATTCCCTATGGCCAGGTTTTATACCCAATGCATATCCATATTTACCCAAAGTTAAGTACCAGAATGATCCAGGAAACACTATTCATAATAGCTAAAATGCAAAAATGTTACAAATACCCACTAAGAATAGAATGGACAAATAGAAGTTAGCATATCTTACATGCAATACTACACGGCCATGAAAATGAACAAACCACAGCGACATGCACCCAAATGGGTGAATCTCACAAATATTGAGCAAAAGATACAAGAGAATACCTACTGTGCGATTCCATTTATATGAAGTTCCAAACAGACAAATTTCATCTATCCCATTAGAAGTCAGAATGATGGCTACCCTTGGAAGAAGCTATGGAATGGGAACAGAAGTAAGAATGGCTTATAGGAGGCAGGTGACATTCTCTTTTGGAAGGAGGGAGGTGCTGGTTACAGAGCAGATTCCGTTTGTAAGAATTCACTAAGCTATACCCTTACACTAATAAAAAAAGTTTTTAAAAATAGCTTCCTTCCTCTGAGAGACTTCTAACACACTTAAATATTACTCGTGAGTGCCATCAGCCTTTGGTAGGTGAAAAAAAGAGTTAAAAGGAGCAGGATGGGAGCAATGTGCAAGTAAGCCATGGGGACGGGAGGAGAGATGGTGAGGATGCAGGATAAGGCTGGAGGGTACCAAGAGCCAGAGATATCTACCACTTGTCTTAAAAATGCCATTTTGTGTTATACGCCCCAAATCCCTGACAATAACAAAAGGGTCCAGGATATTTTTCTACAGTGACATAGGCCTTCTTATTTGGGCTAAGTTTTAGTGCTGCTAAAAATATAAGTCTTCCCTATGGGCAATCAACGACATGTCTTCCAGATTATAATGTGTCTTTCTATTCCATATGTCACCCTGTCATTTCTGTCATTGTGATTCTTCTTTCTTGTGTCATCGTGGGGAGCTGTGGTTATATGTATGTGTATGAGGAAGGGGTTGATCCCTACCAACCCCAGTCCTCACAATCTGTACCACCTACCCTGATCACCAGAGGAGGCTTCCAACAACATGATCATAAAAAAGTCTTTCTCTGCTAGTATCCCAGATTAGCCTAGCTTCTACAGGGCAACCACATAATAACTCAAGCTTGGACTCACTATACATCCATATTTTTAATGAGGCACCGAACTATAACCATAAATAAATGTCATGTGTAGTTACCACATAATAACAAAGAGTCACTAAGATGACAACACTGGAAGTCACTGATCAACACCTGTGGTTTTGTTTTATAAGTATTTAATAAATATGTTTATATTTCTATATAAATATGTATATATAAGTATAAAATGTTAGCATCAATAGGAACCTTAACAAATTACCTTCCCATTTAATCTAGGAAGAAAATTGAGGCCAAGAGAGTTGAATAACTTGCTTTAAAACATAAACGTAGTTGTGGCAGACCAAATACAAAAGTCCAGATTTTCTTTTCCTTATCTAGCGTACTTTTTACTGCATATTTTCAAAGGTCTTCTGTTTATCTCCCTAAGTACCGGACACAAAATGAACATGATTCCAGCATTCTCCATGTCCCACTTCGATCATAAGCCCCAAGGTCTGATGTCTACATAAATAAGTACCTTGGCTTTTTTCTTTTTTTGGTGTAATTTTATTTTATTTTTTTTCAGTGTTCCAAGATTCATTGTTTATGCACCACACCCAGTGCTCCATGAAATATGTGTCCTCCTTTATGGACACATATGTGGACAATATGTGTCCACAACTGTGGCCATCGCTACTATGAATATTGGGGTATAGGTGGCCCTTCTTTTCACTACATCTCTATCTTTGGGGTAAATACCCAATAGTGCAATTGCAGGGTCATAGGGTTGCTCTATTTTTAATTTCTCAAGAAATCTCCACGCTGTTTTCTAAAGTGGCTGCACCAACTTGCATTCCCACCAACAGTGTAAGAGGGTTCCCCTTTCTCCACATCCTCTCCAACACTTGCTGTTTACCGTCTTGTTAATTTTGGCCATTCTAACTGGTGTTAAGGTGGAATCTCAATGCAGTTTTGGTTTTAATTTCCCTGATAGCTAATGATGATGAATAGTTTTACATGTGTCTGTTAGCCATTTGTATATCTTCTTTGGAGAAGTGTCTATTCATATCTTCTGCCCATTTTTTTTTAAAGATTGTATTTATTTATTTTTACAGACAGAGATCACAAGCAGGCAGACAGGCAGGCAGAGAGAGGGAGAGGAGGAAGCAGGCAGACAGGCAGGCAGAGAGAGGGACAGGAGGAAGCAGGCTCCCTGCAGAGCAGAGAGCCCAATGCGGGACTCAATCCCAGGACCCTGAGATCATGACCTGAGCCGAAGGCAGCGGCTTAACCCACTGAGCCACCCAGGCGCCCCTCCTGCCCATTTTTTGACGTGATTATACGTTTTGTGTGTGTAGAGTTTGAGAAGTTCTTTATAGATCTTGGAATCAGCCCTTTATCTGTAGTGTCATTTGTGAATATCTTCTCCCATTCTGTGGGCTCTTTGTTCTGTTGACTGTTTCATTTGTTGTGCAGAAGCTTTTGATCTTGGTGAAGTCCCAAAAGTTCATTTTTGCTTTGTTTCCTTTGCCTTTGAAGATGTGTCTTGAAAGAAGTTGCTGTGGCCAATGTCGAAGAGGTTACTGCCTATGTTCTCCTCTAGGATTTTGATAGATTCCTGCCTCATGTTGAGGTCTTTTACCCATTTCGAGTTTATCCTTCATTGTGAAACTGATGAATCATAATTTTAGACAAGAGCTTCTGAGGGCAGATACGGGGAAAAGATTCCTCACATACAGAGGAAGGTCCATCAGAATAATGTCAGACCTGTCCACAGAAACCTGGCAAGCCAGAAATGGCCAGCAAGACATATTCAGTAAATGAGAAGAACATGCAGCCAAGAATATTTTATCCAGCAAAGTTGACATTCACAATGGGTAGAGAGATAAAGAGCTTCTAAGACAAGCAAAGTTTAAAAGAGTATGTGACCACCAAGCTGGCACAAGAAACATTAAGGGGGTTCAATAAAAGAAGAAAGAACCCAAGAATGACATAGAACAGAAATTTACAGAGACAATTTGTAGAAACAAGGACTTCACTGGCAATGTGATGTCAATAAAAACATATCTTTCAATAATCACTCTCAACATGAATGGCCTAATGCTCCCATAAAATGACACAGGGTTGCAGATTGGATAAAACGACAGGACCCATCCATATGCTGTCTACAAGATACCCATTTGGAACCTAAAGATATATCCAGACTGAAAGTGAAGGGATGGAAAAGCATCTTTCACACCAACGGGCCTCAATAGAAAGCTGGGTTAGCAATTCTCATATCAGATAAATTAGATTTTAAACTAAAGACTGTAGTCAGAGATAAAGAAGGACACTACATCATTCTTAAATGGTCTGTCCACCAAGAAGATCAAACAATTGTAAATATTTATGCCCCCAATACAGGAGTAGCCAACTACATAAGCCAACTGTTAATCAAAATAAAGAGTCATAATAATATGAATACATTAATAGTAGGGGATCTTAACAGACCACTCTCAGTAATAGATCATCCAAGCAGAAAATCAATAAAGAAACAAGAGCTTTGAATGTCACATTGGACCAGATGGACCTCATAGATATACAAAGAACATTCCACCCCAAAACAACAGAATACACATTCTTCTCGAGTGTACATGGAACTTTCTCCAGAATAGACCACATACAGGGTCACAAATCGGGTCTCAACCAGTACCAAAAGACTGAGATTATTCCCTGCGTATTCTTAGACCACAATGCTTTGAAATTAGAACTCAACCACAAGAAAATGTTTGGAAGGAATTCAAACACTTGGAAGCTAAAGACCACCCTGCTTAAGAATGTTTGGATCAACCAGGAAATCAAAGAAGAATTTAAACAGTTCATAGAAACCAATGAGAATGAAGACACATTGGTCCAAAACCTATGGGATATGGCAAAGGCGGTCCTAAGAGGGAAATACATAGCCATCCAAGTCTCACTGAAAAACATTGAAAAATCCAGAATATACTAGCTCTCTTTACACCTTAAAGAACTATAATATCAACAACAAATTAAGCGAACCCCATGCATAAGAAGGGAAATAACCAAGATTAGAGCAGAAATCAATGAGTAGTAGAAACTAGAGATACAGTAGAACACATCAACGAAACTAGAAGCTGGTTTTTTGAAAGAATCAGTAAGACCAATAAACCACTGGCCAAACTAATCCAAAAGAAAAGAGAGAGGACCCAAATTAATAAAATTATAAATGAAAGGGGAGAGATCACGACTAACAGTAAGGAAATAGAAATAATCATCAGAAATTATTATCAACAGTTATATGCCAGTAAGTTAAGCAACCTAGAACAAATGGATACATTCCTGGAAACCTATAAACTTCCAAAACTCAATCAGGAAGAAATTGACAACCTGAATAGACCAATATCTTGTAGCGAGATTGAAGCAGTGATCAAAACCTCCCAAAAACAAGAGCCCAGGACCTGGTGGGAGTCCCTGGAGAATTCTACCAAACATTCAAAGAAGAAATAATACCTATTCTCCTGAAGCTGTTTCAAAAAATCGAAACAGAAGGAAAACCTCCATACTCTTTCTATGAAGCCAGCATTACCCTGATCCCCAAACCAGGCAAAGACTGGACAAAAAGGAGAATTTCAGACCAATATCCCTGATGAATATGGATGCTAAGATTCTCAACAAGATCCTAGCTAATAGGCTCCATCAGTGCATTAAAAAGCCTATCCACCACAGGAGTGCCTGGGTGACTCAGTGGGTTAAGCCCTTGCCTTCGGCTCAGGTCACGATCCCAGGGTCCTGGGATCGAGCCCTGCATCGGGCTATCTGCTGGGCAGGGAGCCTGCGTCCCCCCCCCCACCACTGCCTGCCTCTCTGCCTACTTGTGATCTGTCTGTCAAATAAATAAATAAAATCTTAAAAAAAAATTATCCACCATGACCAGGTGGGATTTATCCCTGGGATGCAAAGGTGGTTCAACATTCGCAAATCAATCAGTGTGACAGAGCTAATCAATAAGAGAACAGAGAAGAATCACATGGTCCTCTCAATTGATGCAGAAAAAGCATTTGACAAGATACAGCATCCATTCCTGATTAAAACGCTTCAAAGTATAGGGACAGAGGGAACATTCCTCAATTTCATAAAATCTATCTATGAAAAACCCACAGCAAATATCATTCTCAATGGGGAAAAGCTGACAGCCTTCCCTTTGAGATCAGGAATACGACAAGGATGCCTTGTTCTCTTGTTCAACATAGTACTAGAAGACCTAGCAACAGCAATCAAAGAACAAAGAGAAATAAAAGGTATTCAAATTGGCAAAGAAGAAGTCAAACTCTCTCTCTTCACAGATGACATGATACTTTATATGGAAAACCCAAAAGACTCCACCCTCAAACTACTAGAACTCATACAGCAACTCATTAATGTGGCAGGATACAAAATCAATGTACAGAAATCAGTTGCTTTCTTATACACTAACAGTAAAAATATAGAAAGGGAAATTAGAGAATCGATTCCATTTACTAAAGCACCAAGAACTGTAAGATACCTGGGAATAAACTTAACCAAAGAGGTAAAGGATCTGTACTCTAGGAACTACAGAACACTCATGAAAGAAATTGAAGAAGACACAAAAAGATGGAAGAGAATTCCTCGCTCATGGAGCAGAAGAATAAACATTATTAAAATGTCTATGCTGCACACAGCAATCTATACTTTCAAAGCCATCCTGATCAAAAATTCCACCAGCATTTTTCAAAGAGCTGGAGCAAACAATTCTAAAATGTGTATGGAACCAGAAGAGACCCCAAATTGCTAAGGATGTGTTGAAAATGAAAAACAAAACTGGGGGCATCACGTTGCCCGATTTCAAGATTTACTACAAAACTGTAATCACCAAGACAGCATGGTACTGTCACAAACACACACAGACCAGTGGAACAGAGTACAGAGCCCAGATATGGACCCTCAACTCTATGGTCAACTAATCTTCAACAAAGCAGGAAAAGATATACAGTAGAAAAAAGACAGTCTCTTCAATAAACGGTGCTGGGAAAATTGGACAGCTATGTGTAAAAGAATGAAATCCGACCATTCTCTTACACCATATACAAAGATAAACTCAAAAAGTATCTTGGCTTTTGCCTAAAACACACATACAAAGATAATGTTGTTAGGAAGTTTCTGAAGGAAGCCATATATTAATTTTTTATTCCCTCAATTGTTGAGTTTTCCTTTTTACCTTTTTAAAAACATTTTAAAACTTAAAGATACAAAAGGAGTATAAAGAATCCCCATTTTGGCGTACCTAGGTGGCCCAATCATTAAGCATCTGCTTTTGGCTCAGGTCATGATCCCAGGGTCCTGGAATCGAGGCCTGCATCAGGATCCCTGCTTGGCAGGAAGCCTGCTTCTCCCTCTCTCACTCCTCCTGCTTGTGTTCCCTCTCTCCCTGTGCCTCTGTCAAATAAACAGATAAACTCCTTTTTCTTTTAATTTTTTTAATAAAATTTTAAAAAATATTTTATTTATTTATTTGACAGAGAGATCACAACTAAGCAGAGAGGCAAGGCAGAGAGAGAGGAGGAAACGGGCTCCCCACGGAGCAGAGAGCCCAATGTGGGCCTCGATTCCAGGACCCTGGGATCATGACCTGAGCCGAAGGCAGAGGCTTAACCCACTGAGCCACCCAGGCGCCCCGATAAACTACTTTTTAAAAAAGGAACCCCCATATAACTTTACCCAGACTGATACATTTTTAATATTTGCTACATTTGCTTTAATATTTGCTATAATTTCTTCTGTACTCTACCTTCCTCCTTTTCCACTCCCTTCATCTTCTTCCTCCTTCTCCCTCTCACAAACATTATTATTACTATTATCATCATCATCATCATCATCTATGCTCTGAGAGAGAATATCATTATTAGTATTTTTTCTGAGGAGATTACATAACCATGCCACTTTATCACAGAACACTTCAGTGTGTATTTCCAAAGGGCAAGGATATTTTCTTACATAACCACAATATAATTATCAAATTCAAGACAATACTATTATCTATTCCAAAGTACACTTTCTAATTTTTTCAATTGTCCCAGCAATGTGTCGTAAGAGCATTTCCACCACACAGTCTAAGATCCAATCTAATATGACATATTACATTTGATTTTCATGCTTCTTTGCTATCCTCCAATCTGGAACAGTTCTTTGGTCTTTCTCTTCTTTCACAATATTGACATTTTCTTAAAATGCAGTCTTTTTTGGTAATAGAATGTCCTTTAATTGAAGTTGTATCTGTTAGTTTTTGCTATGTAATAAACCAGCCCCAAACTTAGCAGCTTAAAACAAAAATTTATTACAACAAAAATTTATCATTTCTCTCAATTCAGTGGGTCAGCTTAATGATTCTTCTGGTTTGGGCGAGCCTGACTGGGGCTGGATGGTCTAGGATGAGCCCTTGCACGTGTCTAGCAATTGGCTGAGTATGAGCTGGGGTCGTAAGGATGACCTAGCTCACACCAGCTCAGAGTGAGTGTGGGAAGACATTCTCTCAGATCATGGATAGAAAAAAGGAGAATAATTTGTGGCCATTTCTATAATCTACCATACCTGCTAAACACAGGGGATGAAATTTTTTTTAAGGAAGAATATGCTATGAATGGAAGAAATGAGCAGAAAGAAAAAAGCCCCCAAAACAGTGAGGTACAAACCCTTAAAATTTAAATCCTTGAAGAATCTGAAATCAAGGAGCCAAATCACTGAGAAGAAAAGGGCTTATAACACAAGCTTCCCTTTTTCAGTTGGTCCAAGGGGGCAAATTTAAGAGCCTGTACAGGAACTGCACTTCTCACTCTCTGACAGAAAATTCTGTGCAGAGGAGTATGTCCCCATGGTAAGGTAAACAAGAGAGAGCTGAGAAAGGGACACTGGTGGTCTTCCTGCCTGCTGGGGCAGGGCCGGAGGCCTACGACTGTGATAAAGAAGGGAGCCTACACCCACTGTACAGGCAGTACCGGCAGCTCCTTCCTCAGTGCTGGGGGCTGCTAGGCAGCAAAGGAGGCCCTGGAACACCCACATTTACCATTGCGTTTCAGGAAAATATGGAAATCTGGACTGAAATGTGAAATTTCCAGACTAAACATTGCTTCAAGTATTTTTAAGAGCACATTCATATGCTAAATTAGGCCCTAGGACCATGAATTTGAAAACTCAATTATCTAACCTACAATCAAAAAAAATCAAACAACAAAAACAGAAACGGTTTAAATTTTGGATAAATGAAATACTTACCCAATCCCCTTAGACACAGTCTCTCAACCTGTGACTGTGTAAAATGTGCCTCTGTTTATGCTCAGTAACTACAAGACTTAGCATCACATACACAGCATGCGTACACTTTAAGCTCAGTAACTATCATCTGCCACATGATATATCATGTATAGTATAGATGACCAAACTTTATAATAGTGCCATATGCAGACATTCAAGAGGTAATAGAAAACTGACAAAGAACAAGACCGTGACACAATTTCTGAAATCAAAAGCCCGAATTTATTTCCTACTTAAGGAAGACAGAGCTTTGCTGGTCAGGCAGTCTCTCTGAGCAAAACAAACTGCTGATTTAAGGGACGGGTTTGTTTTGAGGTTACACTGTCAAAAATATAGGAGTAGTCAGTCTTGGGTACATGTTCAAAGTCAGAGGCTTCCCGTTAAATGACTGTCAAAGTGTGAGACTTTGACACTGATTGGCTGGTTTTCAGATAAGACAGCTAAGACAGCTTTAATTCTTGTTTTGGGGTTTGATTGCTACTGTGGCTAGAGCATGGGCTATCTTTCCTTCAGAGTGATAGCTTCTGTGATTTATTGGAATTAACTGTGTAGAACTAATGTGCAGCACTGCAAAGGTTATACCGTCATGGCCTTATTAGGCATAGATAATATGTACCAATGGGCTATGAGCTTATTACCACAAGGGGTGTGGCTCCTCTGTGACGTCATGGCTCTCCAAGTAGAAAATCAGGGCCACTTCTCATCTCGACCTAAGAAGCGCTCTATCAATGTAGACAGGTGAATCTTGCTTCTCTGAAATGTGATGTTCCTATCCTCATGAACTACAAAAACCATTAAGTCCAAAAAATGGTATTTTATTGAAAGCAGAGTCTTTCTGATGTCCTAATACTTAGACAAAGGAGTGAATAAGAGAAAGCATGGGATACTGAAGAGGAACAGAGCAGGGGGGTAAAAAAAGAAACCAAGGTAAAGGTAGGCGTGTGTCTTATTACAACTACATTTGGAACCAGAGAATAGATTAACATTCAGGCAGCTGGATAGTGTTCAGTTTTTATATACTCCCATCAAAGAGTTCCTAACTCCCATGATGACTTTTTTCCTTACTAAGAGCACGTCTCTAGCTTTGAATAAAAGAGGATGTGGTATATCCCTTTATAAATATGAAGCCCAAGTTAGATCTTATATGAGATTCCCCTCTCCTAGCTTGTCATGTAAAGAGGGTCACAGGGAGCATCAGAGAATTGGAAGGTCTCCAAAAAGGACCATAGGGAATATGAGGAGACAAGAACCTTGCTGGAGGCTCAGTGCCAAATGACAATGCCATGTAGTTCAATCAGTCTTACACCTAGCTCACCCTTGCAGAGGGAAATCTCTCCCTGCTCCACAAAACCGATGGGATGCAAGGAGTAGCTTTAAAGTGACATAACAAGAGAATGTGTTGTTTTCCATAACTGCTCATTCATCCATCCATTCCACAAACATTGAGCATTTACTAAAGGCATAGGCTTCATAGCAAAATAAAATTCATCCCTGAGCTCAAAGCACCACAATCTCAAAAGAAAAAGAAAGACACAGACACACTGACATATGAGGTGAGTACAGAGGTAGGATCATTGCCGGAAGGAGGGAGGTATTTAAATAAGTAACACTCCCTTTGGGTTTTGTGAATTCACCAAGGTGGTATTTGCATTGAATCTAGAAGGAAGAGAAATGGCTTTCCAGGAATTTATTAGACATTCACTTTGCATGAACCATAGGATAAAGTTTCACAGTGTGAAATGGAAATTTAAAATTTAGTCTTGGATTTGTCAATAGATTCTTAGTTCTAGCACCAAAAGCACAAGCAACAAAAGAAAAAATAGTCATTGCACTCGTCAAAATTAAAAACTTTTGTGCATGAGAGGACACTATCATAAGAGTGAAAAGACAACTTGTACAATGGGAGAAAATATTTGCAAATCATATATCTGATAAGAGTCCCTTATCCAGAATGTAAAGAGAACTCTTAGAACATAATACAAAAAGACAATCCTAAGGGCAAATGAGCAAAAGGCTTGAACAGACATTTCTCCAAAAAAGATACACAAATGGCCCTTAAACACATGAAAGGTGCTCAACATCACTAGGCATTAAGGAAATGTAAGTCAAAACCACAATGAGTTACCACTTCACATGCACTAGGATGCTATAATTAAAACTCAGAAAATCATAAGAGCTGGCAAGGATGTAGAGATAGTGGAACCCTCATACATTGTGGTAGGAATGTAAAATGGTACAAATCCTGTGCAAAACAGTGTGGCAGCTCCTCAAAGAGTTAAACATAGAGTTACTATGTGACCCCGCAATTCCATTCCTACATATATACCCAAAAGAACAGAAAGCAGGTATTCCAATAAAAACTTGTGTACAAATATTTATAACAGCACTATTCACAATCACTAAGAGCTAGAAGCAACTGAAATGTTCATTCACTGATAAATGGATAAATAAAATGTGTGTATCATACAATAGAATATTAGTGAATAGCCACAAAATATATACCCTAAAAGAGATAATCTTAGAAGGTTTTTTTAAGAGTAACACTGCAATTTAGTATTTGTGAAAAATCTGGTTAGTTGTAAATAAATTAAGGGGGAATGGTGACAGGGAGGTCAGTTGCAAACGATTCCAGAGACAATGAGGGTTTGAACTAAGGCATGGCAGAAAGGGTGGAGAAAAGAGGCTGGCATGAGATATGCTGTTGAAGGAGACTGGACAGTAGTTCATGACTGCGTATAACAGTGAGCTGTTATAAGGAACTGGGGGCACAGTGCTGGGAGGAGAGGGCAGAATGATTAACACTCAGTGATATATCAAGAACAGCTCTGAGGGGAATCCTGAACCTTAAGCATCTGCACATCGGGGGAAGGTGTGTGGATGACGGATTAGCAGCATGACTGAGATCTAGGCCCAGACTGAGCTTTCAGAGGGCTAGGAAACAACTGTCTCTTCTGACCAGGCTCAAGGAAAGTGGGTCCATTCTGGGCCCATGCATCTCATCACTTTCCAGATCGTGCTCATGGGTTTTACAGAATGAACAGCAACAATCTCAGAAGCTCTAATTGGTTTATTGACTCTGGTATTGATGTTTTCTGACATGAAGGACCTTGCGTCGAATCACTGTTTTTTTCTGAATGAGCCCGAGAACTTAACATTTTTCACCGAAGAAATGGGGAGACTGGAGAAGTTGCTGGTTTGCTTTTGTTGGCTATCAGGCACCCCTGTAGTAGTCGGGCACTCTGCAAATGCTACTGTAAGGAACCCTTATTGTAGCTGGAAGAACAGTGTCAAAAAGGCACTACTTTCTGGATATATGAAGAAAATGAAGTAGGGTAGGGAGAATGAGCAAGGAGGTCAGTTGGGGTCATTCAAGAGACGGAGAGTGCGTGCAACAGGGAGGATGTCAGCAGGATGGGTGGAAAGAAAAAAAAAACTGGTCATAAGGGTTTTCTGAGGTAGAACAGATGGGATTTAGTGAATGGATACAGAGTGGTGAGAAAGATTACGAAAGGCTGGGGAACGGTGGAGGGTGGAAGGTGGAAAATGGATACATGGGGAATAGAATGAGACAAGTCTCAGGTAGGTACAATCCTTGCTGGAGAGGATGAGCACGTCTCTATTTAGAAAGTTAACTTTCTCTAAAGAGAGTGAATGAGGGGGCACTATGAATGCGTGAATGGTGTAGATGTGATGGTTAAACCTCAGTGGGGATGAATAAGGAGATCTTGATGGGGGTTAGCCTAGTCATGACATGGGGAAAGGTCCATTTTGGACAGAACCATCTCCATGTATAGAGGAGAGTGTGTTGACCACACATGTCTACCAGGGATTATCAAGGATGCCCTCTTGGCCCAAACATGAGTCTGCATTTCTGATATTAGTGCTGGAATCAGAGGCACCTGGATGGCTCAATAGGTTAAGCATCTAACTCTTGGTTTCGTCTTAGGTTGCAATCTCAGGGTTATGGGATCAAGCCCTGCCTGGGCTGTGCACTCGGTGGGGAGTCTGCTTGAGGATTCTCTCTCTGCTCCTCCCCCCTCTCTCTATCAGATAAATTAAGTAAGTAAGTGTTGGAATCATGCTTCTTTCCCTAGTCCACAATGTTACTATGGTCGAAAGCCCCATCAGGAGAGTGGTCCTCAGGCTTTTCTTATTTTCTTTACAGTAGCATTTGCAGAGTGCACACCTACTACAGGACTGCCTGATGATAGTCAACAAAAGCAAACCGGCAGCTCCTCTAGCCTCCCCAGTTCTTCTGTGAAAAATGCCAGTTAAGTCCTCTGCCTAATCCAGGAAAAAGCAATGATTCTATGCAAGGTCCTTCACTTCAGAAAACATCAATACCAGAGTCAATAAACCCTTATAAGATCAAATATTTCTGTGGTTCACAACTACTGAAATAGCAGTCAATTTGTCTCCTTGTAGCAGGCTTGCTTCCTTTCAATTCATTCTTCAAACTATAGCCAATGAACTATGATATTTTGATATTTCTGGTGTTATTGCAGTGTCTAGCACTGTGTTTAGCAAGTAATGAGAGTTAAATAAATACTTGAGGATTGAAAAAAATGAATTTTGATCTTTCACTTATTTTAATCTTTTAATGGCTCCTCAGGATAAAGTCCAAAATTGAACATGGTTTGCAGGGCAGTGAGCCATCTAGAACTGACTTAGCTTTCTGGCATCTAAATGTTTAACTACTCTTTTGTATTTCAGAGAGTGGTCTAAACCAAGCTTGGAAAGGCAGACTGCTGGCAGTTTCCTATTAGATGCCATTAGATGCCTCACTCCTTGATTTTCAAAGTCCAATGCCTCCACCCTATCACCCGATTCCTCTCCTAGGTATCTACTCAACATATGTTGTCCTTCACCAAAGCCATGCACAAGGATGTTCATAGCAGTGCTGTATACAACAGTTCCAAGAGGGAAACACCCAGATCATTCACACGAACAGGAATCAATGTGATATTCCCTTAAAAGGCAATACCACACAGGCATGAGACAAAAGTAACTACAGTTAGATGTAACAACATGAATGAATCTCACAAACATAACACTGGGGAGGAAAGCCAGATACAGAAGAGCATGTACTACATTAGTTCAAGTATAGAAAGCCTAAAAAGTGTCAAAATTAAACTATGATGTTACTAGTTAGGACAGGCTTACACTTGCAGAGGAGAAGGGCAGGTTCCTCTCTAGAATCCGACACAGGAAGCCTTCTGAGAGGCAGGTAACAATATTTATTGATGTGAGTTACAGTCACATGGGTGTTTGCTTTGTACAAATGTATTCATTCACACTTAGGATTTATGCACTTTTTCTGTCATACCACAATAGCTGACACTTAAAAAATTCTCTGCCTTCATACTCTGGCTATTTTTTGGCCTACAAGTTCTTGCTCTTCCAACTTTCAATATCACTTTCTCCAGAACCACTTTCCTGAATTCCTAGACTATTTTGGTTCATCTTGCTGTGTACTCAAAGTCCCCTGTTGTTCACCTACCTAAACAACTCTCCACGTTTAATTACAACTACTTGTTGGATCAAGTTTTGCAAATTGACTTTATATATCTTTTCAGGCACATTGTGAGAGTGCACGGATTTTAATAGAGGGCATGAGAAGGGAGTAAGATTTAAGAATACTCTCCCAAGAGTAGAATATCAGCCCCAATACAGTATAAAAGATACAAGGGTGAACTAATCATCTATTACTTTGTAACAAATGATCAAAAACTTGGCAGCTTAAAATAACACATACTTACTCTCTCACAGTTTCTGTGCATCACAACCCTGGGTACAGATTAGCTGGGTCCTCTACCTCCAGGTCTCACAAAGGTACAACCAAGGTGACACCAGGGCTTCTTTCCTTTTGGGAATCTCGAGGTCCTCTCCCAAGCTCACATGGTTGTTGGCTGAATTTAGTTCCTTACCACTGTAGAACTCAGATGCCCTCTTTGTTGTTGACAGTCGGTTGACGGCCACTCTACTCCTAGATTCAGCCCATCTTGTCATACACAGACCCTCTAGCAGGTCTCTCAACATGGCAGCTCCTTCAAAGCCAGAAAGGGAGAGTCTCTTGCTCTAGTAGGCTAAAAGGGACTCATATAATACTAAAGAATTATGAAAATGAAACCCTATTACCTTTGCCATATAATATAACCTAATGAAGGGAGTGACATCTTATCACCTTTGTCCTATTATGTTGGCTAGAAGCAAGTCTCAGGCTCTGCCCACATTCAAGGAGACAATATTGTACATGGGTATAACTCATAAAGCATTGCCTTAGAAGTCTGCCTTGTACAAACAGGTAATATTTAGAGAATGAGGGAGATCCTATGAGCACCCCTCAAATTCCACATTATAGATGTGGGAATCAGCCTCCAAGATGGCACCCTATGATCATACCCTTCTGTAATCCCCTCCTACATTGAGAATTGGTCTATGTGACCAATAGAAATTGGCAGAAGTGATGACATGTGACTTCTGAGATTGTATCAAAAAAGACCATTCAGTTTCAACCTCTGTCACTTGTTCTCAGAGAAGCTGGCCACCATGCCATAAGGACACTGAAATAGCCCTATGGAGAAGCCCACATGGCAAAGAATTAAGACCTGCCAATAAGGTTATGGGATTCAAAAAAACAATGCCAATTAAAGTTGAATTTCTGATAATCAATAATAGTAAAAGTATGTCCCAAATACTGCAGATTTATATTACAAAATTCTTTGTTGTTTATCTGAAATGCAAATTTAACTAGGTACCCTGGGGTGTTTATTGTCTGCTTGTTTTCCAAAATCTGCTGGCCCTCCCTACCAGCAGCCCTGTGAAACAGATTCCCCAGTACAGCTTCGATCAAAACGTCATATGAATGCAGCCACAGCTGACATCTAGACTGCAACCTTGGGAGAGACCCTGAACCAGAACCTGTAGGCTCAGCTGCTCCTGTATTCTTGACCCACAGAAACTGAGACCATATATGTTTGTTATTTAATGCCACAAGGATGAAGGAGCAAGATGGTGGAGGAATAGGTGACTGAGATATCAGATCCCAGGAGTTCAGCTAGATAGTTATCAAACCATTCTGAACACTACACACTCAACAGGAGATAGAAAAGAAGAAGAGCAGAAATTCTAGGAACAGAAAATTGACCACTTTCCGGAAGGTAGGACATGCGGAGAAGTAAATCGGAAGCAACGGGAAGAGAGACCACAGGGGAGGGGGGTGCCTGGGTGGCTCAGGTCATGGTCCCAGGGTCCTGGGATCGAGCCCCGCATCGGGCTCCCTGCTCAGTGGGAGCCTGCTTCCTCCCCCCTCTCTCTCTCTCTGCCTGCCTCTCTGCCTACTTGTAATCTGTCTGTCAAACAAATAAATAAAATTAAAAAAAAAAAAGATAGACCATGGTGGGGAGGGGACAGCTCCCTGCAAGTGGTAGAGCAGTGGAGCACAAAATAGGAACTTTTAGAAGTCTGCTCCACTGAGGGATGTTGCTCCAGAGGCTAAGTGGGGGTGAAGACTTCGCGGGCACAGTGTGGTCTCAGGACCCACAGGGTTACAAACAGACTAGGGGTGTCTGAGTGTGACAAAGCCCCCAGGTATCATAGCAGGGAAGCGGACTACAGAGATGGAGTTAAGGAGTGAGCTACCAACTCGGGGTTACCTTAAACCAAGATCCAAGGCACAGTCGGGCCACTGCTCTTCAAGAAGGGACCCCACAAGTGGCGGATCTGGGGAGACTCACCTTCCTCCTCTGAGAGGAGCAGTGCACCAGGAATCTGCTGGGTTTGGAGACTCCAAAAAAGATCATGTGCCAGAGACAGAAATACTCAGTCACAGGCTGGGTGAGCAGAGAGTGCGACTGGAGAGCAGGGAGATGGGAGGGATTGACTGCTTTTCTGAGGGCACTCTTAGGAGTGGGGCCCTGAGCTCTCGGCTACCAAAGGCCAGAGATTGGGAGGCTGCCATTTCCATTCCTGTCCTCCAGAGCTCTACAGAAAGCATTTAGGGAACAAAAGCTCTGAGAGCGAACCCGAGCAGATGACTCAGCCTGGCCCCTGGCAAGGGCAGTGCAATTCTGCCTGGGGCAAAGACATTTGAGAATCACTGCAACAGCCCCCCCTCCCCAGAAGATCAGCAAGAACATCCTGCCAAGGCCAACTTCACCAATAAACGAGAACTGCAGAACTCCAGAGCTAGAGTAAAACAACACATGGAATTCATGGCTTTTTTCCCCATGATCCCTTAGTTTTTCAAAGTTAAATTTTTTAAATTTTATTTTTTTCTTATTGCATTTTAAAAATTTTCCTCTTTCCTATTTTAATGCTTTTTAACTATTTTATCTTATTGACACCATTTAAAAAATCTTTTTAAATTTTCATTGTTATAGTCATATTTTATCCCTTCATTGTATTTAACCTTATTTCTTGTATACATATGGGGTTTTTTTTCCTTAAAATTTTGGGATAAAATTTCTTCTAATAGGATCAAAATATACCCTAAATCTATACCTAAATATACCCTAAATCATGGCTTTGTTCTAGTCACCAGCCTGAACACATTCTTTCCTCTTTTTTCAACCAACTTCTTATCATATCAATTCCTTTTCTAGAATCTATTTTAATTTTCATCTTTACAGTCATATTGCATCCCTTCATCATGTTTACCCTTATTTTTTTATACATGTAAGTTTTTCCTTCTTTAAAGTCTTGGGAGGTACTTTCTTCTAATAGACTAAAATACACACAAAATCAAGTGTGTGGCTCTGTTCTATTCACCAGTCTAATATATATGTATATATATATATATACATATATATGTATATATATATATACACACACACATACACATACGCACACACACATACATTTTTTTCTCTCCCCCCCACCATAATTCTCCCTCCAGTTTTGGATCGCTTCTGATTTGGTTAGTGTATATTTTTCTGGTGTTGTTGCTACCCTTTTACTATTTTGTTCTCTCTTTCACATATTCTTATCTGTATAAAATGACAAGGTGGAAAAACTCACCATAAAAAAGAGAAGAGGCAGTACCGACGGCTAGGGACCTAATCAATACAGACATTAGTAATATGTCAAAACTAGAGTTCAGAATGATGATTCTCAAGGTTCTAGGTGGGCTCAAAAAAAGCATGGAAAATATTAGAGAGTCCTTTTCTGGAGAAATGAAATCCCTTTCTGGAGAAATAAAAGAAATAAAATCTAACCAAGTTGAAACCAAAAAATCTATTAATGAGGTGCAATAAAAAAGGGAGGCTCTTACTGCTAGGATAAATGAGGCAGCAGAGAGAATTAGTGATATAGAAGATCAAATGACAGAGAATAAAGAAGCTGAGTAAAAAAGAGACAAACAACTATTGGGCCATGAGGGGAGAATTTGAGAGGTAAGTGATCCCATAAGATGAAACAATATTAGAATAATTGGGATTCCAGAAGAAGAAAGAGGGGGGAGGAGCTGAAGGTATATTGGAACAAATTATAACACAGAATTTCCCTAATTTGGCAAAGGAACAAGCATCAAAATCCAGGAGGCACAGAGAAACCCTCTCAAAATCAATAAAAATAGGTCCAGACCCTATCATCTAACAGTAAAACTTACAAGTCTCAGTGACAAAGCGAAAAGCCTGAAAACAGCTTGGGGAAAGAGGTCTGTAACATACAATGGCAGAAATATTAGACTGGCAACAGACTGGCAGGCCAGAAAGGACTGGCATGATATATTCAGAGCGCTAAATGAAAAAAATATGAGCCAAGAATACTATACCCAGCTAGGCTGTCATTTGAAAATAGAAGGAGAGATTGGAAAAGCTTCCAGGACAAACAAAAACTAAAAGAATTTGCAAACACCAAACCAGCCCTACAGGAAATATTGAAAGGAGTCCTCGAAGCAAAGAGAAAGGCTAAAAGTAACAGACCAGAAAGGAATAGAGACAATATTCAGTAACAGTCACCTTACAGACAATACAACGGCACTTAACTCATATCTTTCAATAGTTACCCTGAATGTAAATGGGCTAAATGCCCCAATCAAAAGACACAGGGTATCAGAATGGATAAAAAAAACCATGACCCACTGATACGCTGTCTACAAGAAAATCATTTTAAACCCAAAGACACTTCCAGATTTAAAGTGAGGGGGTAGAAAGCAATTTACCATGCTAATGGACACCAAAAGAAAGCTGAGGTGGCAATCCTTATGTCAGATAAATGAGATTTTAAGGCAAAGACCATAATAAGAGATGAGGAAGGACACTACCATACTTAAAGGGTCTGTCCAACAAGAAGATCTAACAATTTTAATTATCTATGTCCCTAACATGGGAGCAATCAATTATATAAACAAATTAATATCATAATCAAAAAAACACATCAACAGTAATACAGTAATTGTAGGGGACTTTAACTACCCCCTTACTGAAATGGACAGATCATCTAAGGAAAAGATAAATAAGGAAATAAAGGCTTTAAATGACACATGGGACCAGATGGACATCACAGATATATTCAGAACATTTTTTTCCAAAGCAACAGAATACACATTCTTTTCTAGTGCACATGGAACATTCTCCAGAATAGATCACATCCTGGGTCACAAATCAGGTCTCAACCAGTACCAAAAGAGAGGGATGATTCCCTGAATATTTTCAGACCACAATTTTTTGAAACTAGAACTCAGTCACGAGAGGAAAGTAGGAAAGAACTCAAACATATAGAAGCTAAAGCGCATCCTTCTAAAGAATGAACGGGTCAACCAGGAAATTAAAGAAGAATTGAAAAAATTCAAGAAAACAAATGAAAATGAAAATACAACTGTTCAAAATCTTTGGGACACAACAAAGGCAGTCCTGAGAGGAAAGTATATAGCAATACAAGCCTTTCTCAAGAAACAAGAAAGGTCTCAAGTACACAACCTAACCCTACACCTAAAGGAGCTGGAGAAAGAACAGAAAAGAAAGCCTAAACCCAGCAGGAGAAGAGAAATAATCATGATCAGAGCAGAAATTAATGAAATAGAAACCAAAAGAACAGTAGAATAAACCAATGAAACTAGGAGCTGGTTCTCTGAAAGAATTAAGAAGATTGATAAACCCCTGGCCAGACTTATCAAAAAGAAAAGAGAAAGGAGCCAAATTAATAAAATAATGAATGAAAAGGAGAGACCACAACCAACATCAAGAAATAAAAATAATTATAATGAATCTTATGAGCAACCATACACCAGAAAATTTGACAATCTGGAAGAAACGGATGCATTCTTAGAGATGTATAACCTACACAAACTGAACCAGGAAGAAACAGAAAACGTGAACAGACCCATAACCAGTAAAGGAGATTGAAGCAGTCATCAAAAATCGCCCAACAAACAAGAACCCAGGGCGAGACAGCTTCCCATGTGAATTCTACCAAACATTTAAAGAAGAATCAATACCTATTCTCCTGAAATTGTTCCAAAAAATAGAAATGAAAGGAAAACTTCCAAACATATTTTATGAGGCCAGAATTACCTTGATTCCAAAACCAGAAAAGACCCCACCAAAAAGCAGAATTACAGACCAATATACTTGATGAACATGGATGCAAAAATTCTTCACCAAATTACTAGCCAATAGGATCCAACAGTACATTAAAAGGATTATTCACCACAACCAAGTGGGATTCATTCCTGGGCTTGAATCAACATCTGCAAATCAATGTAATATAATACATTAATAAAAGAAAGAACAAGAATCATATGATACTCTCAATAGATGCTGAAAAAGCATTTGGCAAAGTACAGCATCCTTTCTTGATCAAAACTCTTCAAGTGTAGGCATAGTGGGTACATACCTCAATATCATCAAAGCCATCTATGAAAACCTACAGCAAATATCATTCTCAGTGGTGAAAAGCTGAGAGCTTTTCCCCTAAGGTCAGGAACATGGAAGGGCTGTCCACTATCACTGCTGCTATTCAACATAGTGCTAGAAGTTCTAGCATCAGGAATCAGACAACAAAAAGAAATAAAAGACATCTGAATCAGCAAAGAAGAAGTCAAACTCTCACTCTTTGCAGATGATATGATACTTTATGTGGAAAACCCAAAAGACTCCACTCCCAAACTACTAGAACTCATACAGGAATTCATTAAGGTGTCAGGATATAAAATCAATGCACAGAAATCACTTGCATTTCTATACACCAACAGCAAGAGAGAAGAAAGAGAAATTAAGGAGTCAATCCCATTCACAATTACACCCAAAACCACAAGATACTTAGGAATAAATCTAACCAAAGAAGTGAAGAATCCATACTTAGAAAACTATAAGGTACTCATGAGAGAAATTGAGGAAGACACAAAGAAATGGAAAAATGTTCCATGCTCATGGATTATAAGAAAAAATATTGTGAAAATGTCTATGCTACCTAAAGCAATCTACATATTTAATGCAATCCCTATCAAAACCCCATCCATTTTTTCCAAAGAAATGGAACAAATAATCCTAATATTTATATGGAACCAGAAAAGACCTCAAATAGAAGAATATTGAAAAAGAAAGACAAAGTTGGTGGCATCACAATTCCAGACTTCAAGCTCTATTACAAAGCTGTCCTCATCAACACAGTATGGTACCGGCACACAAAGAGACACATAGATCCATGGAACAGAATAGAGAGTCCAGAAATGGACCCTCTACTCTATGGTCAACTTATCTTTGACAAAGCAGGAAAGAATAAGCAATGGAAAAAAGACAGTCTTTTCAATAAATGGTGTTGGGAAAACTGGACAACCACATGAAGAAGAATGAAATTGGACCATTTCCTTACACCACACACAAAAATAGACTCAAAATGGATGAAAGACCTCAATGTGAGATAGGAATCCATCAAAATCTTTGAGAAGAAAACAGGCAGCAACCTCTTCAACCTCAGTCACAGCAACTTCTTCCTAGAAACCTCGCCAAAGGCAAGGGAAGCAAGGGCAAAAATGAACTATTGGGACTTCATCAAGATTAGAGCTTTTGCACGGCAAAGGAAACAGTCAACAAAACCCAAAGACAACTGACAGAATGGGAGAAGATATTTGCAAATGACATAGCAGATAAAGGGCTAGTATCTAAAATCTAAAAAGAACTTACCAAATTCAACACCCTAAGAACAAATAATCCAGTCAAGAAAAGGGCAGAAGACATGAACGGACATTTCTGCAAAGAAGACATCCAGATGGCCAACAGACACATGAAAAAGTGCTGCACATCACTCGGCATCAGGGAAATACAAATCAAAACCACAGTGAGATATCACCTCACACCAGTCAGAATGGCTAAAATTAACAAGTCAGGAAATGACAGATGTTGGTAAGGATGAGGAGAAAGGGAACCCTCCTACACTATTGGTGGGAATGCAAGCTGGTGCAGCCACTTTAGAAAACAGTATGGTGGTTCCTCAAAAAGTTGAAAATAGAGCTACCCTATGACCCAGCAATCACACTACTGGGTATTTACCCTAAAGATACAAATGTAGTGATCCAAAGGGGCATGTGAACCCGAATGTTTATTGCAGCAAAGTCCACAATAGCCAAACTATGGAAAGAACCTAGATGTCCATCCACAGAGGAATTGATAAAGAAGAAGTGGTATACATACATACAGTGGAATACTATGCAGCCATCAAAAGAAACGAAATCTTGTCATTTGCAATGATGTGGGTGGAACTAGAGGCTATCATGTTGAATGAAATAAGTCGATCAGAGAAAGACAATTATATGATCTCACTGATAAGAGGAATTTTAGAAACAAGATAGAGGATCATAGGGGAAGGGAGGGAGAAGTGAAACAAGATAGGACCGTGGAGGGAGACAAACCATAAGAGACTCTTAATCTCCGGAAACAAACTGAGGGCTGCTGCAGGGGGGAGGGGCAGGACAGGGTGGCTGGGTGACGGACACTGGGAAGGGTATGTGCTATGGTGAGTGCTACAAAATGTGTAAGCCTGATGATTCACAGACCTGTACCCCTGGGGCAAATAATACATTATATGTTAATAAAAAATAATAAATAAAGCCACAAAGTTTGGGGAGTAATTTATCACACAGTAAGTGATGACTATTATAATAGGTTACTGTCTGCCCACTACCTTGCCCAATCAGCCTCTCTTTCACAAGACACAATAATTGAGAATGGTTCCATTGTTTAAAAGCAAATCCCCTGCTTTCGTCAAAGAGTAAGAAAACAGTTCAGAAATGACAGGTCATCACCTGTTAATGAAATACCTCCGTATCTATGTGAATTAAATCTGCCGAACAGGACTTACTTGTTAGGGAAGTCAGAGGCATTTTTGGGTGTGCTTGCTTACTGAAGTTGGCAACAGTATCTTCGACATAACCAAGCCTGACAGCTACATTCAGCCTGAAAATGCTGATGATAGGCAAGTGATATCTCTTAGAAATATACGGTCCTGCAGTTCCTTAAGCCAAGAGGGGAATGACAAACGCACATTAGATTACTGAGATCTGCCAGGGTCCACTCTGCCGCTGGAGGAACAGAAAGATGTTTAAAAATGATTTACACGTTGTTAAACATGTAGCTGGAGAGAAGGGAGGAAACAAAGCAAAGGATCTTAAGAGCCCTGGTTCTCAACTAGGGGCAATTCTGTCACAGCCCCTCTTCCCCAGCAGACACTGGCCAATGACTGGAGACATTTCTAATTGTCAAAATGGGGCGTCTAGTGAGGAGAGACCAGGGTTGTTGCTGAGCAGTGCACACGGCAGCTCTACATGTCAAAGAATCATCCAGCCCAAAGTGTCATCAGTGCTGAGGTTGAGAAATCCTGCTTAATAAGAGAAATATGTGACTGGACAGAACAAGGGGATGCAACAGAGGCAGGCTGGAGCCTCTGCCATTGCCATGACCTGCAGAAATGAGCAGGAGTTCACCCGCCAGAAGAAGAGAAAAATGCAGAGCGACTTGGTGAAGGGAAGGTGCCAAGATGACAGGCTTTCTCTTGCTGCCTGCAAGCAGAGGGCCACAGCCTCTCTACCCCTAGAAACTGAGAGGTCATGTGGCAACAAGCAGCAAAGGGCAAAAGAGAAAGAGGAATCCAAGTAACTTTGTAGCTTCAGGTCCAACCCTCTTGCCCTTGGCCTACGTGCCAGGAGCCAGGTCCACCACACTTGTGTTTTCTCCTCTAGTGCTCACGGGTCCCAGCACCAAGGGCACTCCCTTGGGCCTGAGTCTGTACCAGGTCCCTTCTGTGCTTCCTTCCCCTCAGGGAGCCTCTCTTCCCCTGGGCCACTCCTGGGGTTGTGGAGGTTACCTTTTCCCAGGGTTGGTTTTTTTTTTCCCCTATGGAGCTTACCCCAAAGTATTAAAAGTAGTTTTGTAATTTAAAAGAGAGAGAGAGAGAGAGAGAGAGAGAGAGAAATAGAAGATCTTCTTCAAATTATGACAGGGTTACATCCTGATAAACCCTGATAAATCATAAGGTGAAAATATTTTAAGGTAAAAAGCCTTTACTACATCTAACCTACTGAACATCATAGCTTAGCCTAGCCTACCTTCAATGTGGTCAGCACACTTACATTAGGCTACAGTCAGGCAAAATCATCTTATCGCAATTCCTCTTTTATAATAAAGTATTGACTATCTCATGTAATTCACTGAATGCTGTGGCAAAAGAGAAAAACAGAATGGTTGTCAGTCTATCTGTTGTTTGCTCTTGTGGTCACGTAGCTGGCTGGAACTGCAGCATCACAAGAGAGGAATATACCACATATTAGCAGCCCGGAAAAAGATCCAGATTCAAAATCCCAAGTATGGGCTGTGTATCACTTTCCCACCAACATAAAGTCAAAAAATCACAAGTCGAGTGACCATCTGAATTGTTTTTATACTGACAAATCAGATTGCCATAACACTCTGGTATTTGGTACATTTCTATTTTGAAAACATTTAGTTCATTGATCCATTCTACACTCTTTCATTCCATATTCATATATTCATAGTTCATTCAATAAATTTTTATTGAGCAACTCCCTGTGCCAGGTGCTTTGGGAAAAACTGTGTATAAGAAATTCATTCAGCCATTAAATAAGTTAGTAAGCACCTGGAAGTGCTATGAAGGAGGAATCAGATGTGTGTTCTTTCCTCAAAAAACCCAAAATTTTGAGTTAATACTGAATGTAAATAGAAAAAAAAACTGGAAAAAAGGAAGCAAAATCCTGCTGATTTAATAATCAAAGCTTTGTGTAACTCTGATAATAGGTCATTTTCTTCAGGCAAACATTTGAAAAGCCGTTGTCACAAGGCCACAGGCCAGGTAAAGAATGCATCACTGGGCCAATGTATGAAACTAGCTGGTCGTGTGTGTTTTCACGGACTGACCTCCATTTGTCTTGAGTCCTATATAGCATACAGTAATTTAAGATGAGGTTAAAAAAGTATTTGTGAAAAACAGCAATCGAGTAAAACCAGAAACATCTGTGATGAGTAAAGAGCTAGCCTTAGGATACATAAGTATCTTGCACAAAAACTTCAGCTCAGAAGAAAGCATGAACAAGCATTTCAACGTGGCAAGGGTGCGGGGTCTGTGAAGGCTATGAACATGCTTCTTTTTAATGGTGATGTATGATAGTGCTATTCAAGTCAGAAAATAGGAGGACCTGGGAGTCTCAGAAGAGGTTTCAAAGGCAAGAAAGGCAAAGGTGTAGTCCTAAAGCAGTTTGGCTGACACATAGGCTGCAGGAAGGAACAGAATAGGACACTGGTAGAAAGGCCACGACTGACATTTAGAGGATACCCAATGCTCAAATAGGTGCTCATATCTAAACAAAGGCATAGAGGGAGGAAAGTAGTGAAAATATCTTTTATATTGTTCAGTACTATTTCAATTAAAACTTTTTTTATATCACCTCATACCTGCTAGAATGATTATTACCAAAAAGTTCAGTACTATTTCAATTAAAACTTTTTTTATATCACCACATACCTGCTAGAATGATTATTACTACCATCTAGATAGTAGATGTTGATGAGGATATAAAGAAAAGGGAAAGCTTGTACTGTGTTGGTGGTAATGTGAATTGGTGTAGCTACTATGGAAAATAAGAGGGAGGTTCCTCCAAAAACAAAAAATAGAACAACCACATGATCCAGCAACCTCACTTCTGGGTATATATCTAAAGGAAACGAAATCAGTTTATTAAAGAGGTATCTACACTCCCATATTCTTTGCAGCATTATTCACAATAGCCAAGATAAGGAAACAACGTAGGTAACTATTGACAGATGAATGAATAAACAAAATGTGCTATATATACACAATGGAATATTACCTAGCCATAAAAAAGAAGGCAATCTTCCCAATCTTCCCATCCACAAGATGGATGAATCTGGAGGATATTATGCTAAATGAAATATGCCAGACAGAAAGAGAAATATTGTATATTCTCATTTGTATGTGAACTCTAAAAACATCAAACTCGGAGACAGAGACTAGAACAGTGGATTCCAGGGGCTATGGGGTGGGAGAAATAGGGAGATTTTGGTCAAAAGGTACAAACTTCCAGTTACAACACAATTAAGTTCTGGGGGGTCTAATGTAAAGCATGGTGACTACAGTTAATAATATTGGATTGTATACCTGAACTTTGGTAAAAGAATAGATCTTTTTTTAAAAAAATTATTTATTTATTTGAGCAACAGCACACAACCAGGGAGGGGAGGAGCAAAGGGAGAAGTAGACTCCCTGCTGAGCAGGGAGCCCTATGTGGGGCTCAATCCCAGGACCCTGGGATCATGACCTGAGCCAAAGGCAGACACTTGACTGACTGAGCCACCCAAGTGCCCTGGAGACTAGATCTGTGTGATAACTATACGAGGTGATGATGTGTTCGTTAACCTGATTATGATAATCATTTCATAATGTATACATATCGTAAATCATTACATTGTACATCCTAAATATATAAATTTTCTGTCAATTATACTTTAATAAAACTGGGGGGGGGACTACCATTACAAAATGAGATTCTTAGCTCTCATAACCAGCAAGAGTGTGATTCTAGTTAGAGATTCTAGAGCAGGAGATCATGTCACTGGAACACTCTATAGATGTCAGCCTTTTTCTTTTTTGCTGTGTCCTCCATGAAGTAAAACCATCCTCACTTACAACCATAGGCTAAAAAGGTCACATTCTCTAAACCCTACAATGAGCTTCCCTATTCAAAGAGATCCCAGGGAAAGAATCTAATTGGCTTGGCCTATGTTACCCATTTGTCTGTTGAACCAACTACCAAGTTGTGATGAGGTCCTTTGTTTAATGGCCCTCGACCAAATCAAATGATTAGACTGAGAAAGGGGCAACTACCCAAAAGAAATAGGGTGAATAAAAACCAGACAAAACAATCAATGCCTGCAACCTAAAGGTCCCAAAATAGCAAAATGGTCAGATAAATTAGGGTATACCAACATGAAAGAATATTAAGTAGTCATTAAAAATTCTGTATTATGTTTCATAAATTCAGTAAGATCCTAACAAATGCCAGTACTTTTTTTTCTAGAACAAGGCAAGCTAATTGTAAAATTAAATGAGAAAATGGCAAGAATAGTTAGGCAAACACCTGAAAAACAATAAAAGCAATGAAGAATGACAAGAGTTACTAGATATTAAAACACATTTATAATGGCACAAAATTTTTTTACAACTATTTATTTATAATTTATCTTCAAAGCACATTTTTCTTTTTATTTATTTATTATTAATTTAATTTAATTTTTTCAGTGTTCCAAGATTCATTGTTTATGTACCACACCCAGCACTCCATAAAATATGTGCCCTCCTTAATACCCACCACCAGGCTCACCTAAACCCCTACCCGCTCCCCTCCAAAACCCTCAGTTTGTTTCTCAGAGTCCACAATCTCTCATGGTTCACCTCCCCCTTCAATTTCCCCCAATTCACTTTTCTTTTCCTTCTCCTAATGTCCTCCATGTTATTCCTTATGCTCCACAAGTAAGTGAAACCATATAATAATTGACTCTCTCTGTTTGACTTATTTCACTCAGAATAATCTCCTCCACCATCTGTACCCGAATGTTCATAGCAGCAATGGCCATAGTCGCCAAAGTGTGGAAAGAGCCATGATGCTCTTCAACAGATGAATGGATAAAGAAGATATGGTCCATATATACAATGGAGTATTATGCCTCCATCAGAAAGGATGAATACCCAACTTGTATATCAAAATGGCACAATAATTTAAAAATATGGAACTAGGCACAATTAGAAATGTTAATGTAACTGAATAGCCTAAAAATATAGGATAGAAATACACATGGGGGTTAGCATATGATAGAAGAAGCATTTCAAACTCGTTGGATAAAGCTGACTTTTTAAGAAATATAGAGATGATTAGGTAGTCCTGTGGAAAAAAATGTTGGCACTACACTTTACATTGTGCAGCAGAATTGATTCCAAATGCATCAATGATTTAAAGGTAAAACCTAGAAATTTTTAAAAGGACTAGAAGAAAAAAAAGTGGGCAAATTTCTTCAAAACCTGGGAGTGGTGAAAACTTTCCTGTGATTCATGGGAAGTATATAATTCTGAGGAAAAGTACAAATGTTCTAATGCATATTTTCTTTCCTATCCTTTTACAAGTAGCTAAGGATCAGATTCCTAAAGCTCTGGCCACAAGTATTTATTGTCTACAAACTAGGACTTTTCCTTTTGGGGCCCTTTTATATTCCCACTCTGTAATTTCCAGTCCTCTAACCCAATCTTTTTATTTTGGTACCATTTGGTATAAGTTTCCATAATCCATTTCAAATGTTTTGAAGGAGGGAACATATGGGGGAAAAATGAATGAAGGCAAAACAAAGAAAAGAGAGTAAGTGAAACTGAGAAGAATCAGAACCAAAAAAAAGGAGATGGCATGCCAACTATAAAGGTTGATAAAAGTCATACATTTTCATCACATTAGAATCTGAGGTTCCTAGAAGCCAAGGTATGAAGGGAAAAATGAGGTCACAAGTATCTGGTTTTCATTAAAGAGAGTGAATACCAGTTCCTCTGAGGACATACAGCATTTTCCTGGCAGAGTATCCTCAAAGAAACTGAAACTTCTGAGGAAAATAATGCCCAACTCTGAGGGTTAAGTGCATTAAGTATATATAAAAGCCTTTATAAACTGCAAACTGTTTTTAACACTAATTAAAATATAACTGTCTTTTCTACACTTACAGATTTTCCTACTGATAATCCTTCCCCTGCCCTATTACTCTACCTTTCAATACAATCTATGCTTGGCCAGTCAGTATTGAGTAGAGGAACCTCAGAAGAACTTAGGCTGAGTCAGAAGACAATGCTGGGTGGACATTTGGGAAGCCTGGTGCTGAAAGGAAGCAGCATGGAAAAGGGGATACCTATTCCAGACCAGCTCAGTCGGCTAGAAAAGAGTCCAACTTGTGGAGGAGTCCAAGATGGCAGAGGAGTAAGAGACCTTAGTTTCGTCTGATCCCAGGAATTCAGCTAGATAGCTATCAAATTATTCTGAACACTAGTGAACTCAACTAGAGATCTAAAAAAAGAATGCCTGCAACTCTACAAATAGAGTTTCTGCTTTCTGCAAAAATGACAAGACAGAAAAACTCACCTCAAAAAAGAGAACAAGAGGCAGTACTGACTTCCAGGGACCTAATCAGTATGGATGTAAGAAAGATGTCAGAACTAGAGTTCGGAATAATGATTATAAAGATATTAGCTGGGCTTGAAAAAAGCATAAAAGACACTAGAGAATCCCTTTCTGGATAAATTAAAGAACTAAAATCTAATCAAGTTGAAATAAAAAAGTCTATTAACAAGATGCAATAAAAAATGGAGACTCTGCTAGGATAAATGAGGCAAAAGAGAGAATTAGTGATATAGAAGACAAAATGATGGAGAATAAAGAAGCTGAGACAAAGAGAAATAAACTACTACTGGACCACAAGGGGAGACTTCAAGAGATAAGTGGTACCATAAAGCAAATCAATATTAGAATAATTGGGATCACAGGGCGCCTGGGTGGCTCAGTGGGTTAAGCCGCTGCCTTCGGCTCAGGTCATGATCTCGGGGTCCTGGGATCGAGTCCCGCATCGGGCTCTCTGCTCAGCAGGGAGCCTGCTTCCCTCTCTCTCTCTCTGCCTGCCTCTCTGTCTACTTGTGATTTCTCTCTGTCAAATAAATAAATAAAATCTTTAAAAAAAAAAGAATAATTGGGATCACAGAAGAGGAAAGAACAGAGATGGGGGTAAGGAGGTATACTGGAGCAAATTATACTAGAGAATTTCCCTAATCTGGGGAAGGAAACAGGCATTCAAGTCTAAAAGCACACAGAATCCCCCTCAAAATCAATAAAAATAGGTCAACACCCTGACATACAATAATGAAACTTGCAAATTTCAGAGACAAGAGAAAATTATGAAAGCAGCTTGGGACAAGAGGTCCATAGCCTACAGGGTAAAACATTAGACTGGCAAGAGACCTATCCACAGAGACCTGACAGGCCAGAAAAGAATGGAATGATTTATTTGGGGGTGCTAAATGAGAAAATACGCAGCCAAGAATACTTTATCCACCAAGGTTGTCATTCAAAATAGAAGGAGAGATAAAAAGCATTCAGGAGGGGTGCCTGGGTGGCTCAGTGGGTTAAAGCCTCTGCCTTCGGCTCGGGTCATGATCCTGGGGTCCTGGGATTGAGCCCTGCATCAAGCTCTCTGCTCAGCAGGGAGCCTGATTCCCTTCCTCTCTCTCTGCCTGCCTCTCTGCCTACTTGTAATCTCTGTCAAATAAATAAAATCTTTTTTTAAAAAAAGCATTCAGGACAAACAGAAACTAAAAGAATTTGTGATCATTAAATCAGCCCTTCAAGAAATATTAAAGGGGATCCTTTAGGTGAAGAGAGACCCCCAAAATAACACATACCAGAAAGAAGCAGCAATGATATACAGAAACAGTCACTTTACAGGTAATACAAGGCACTAAATTCATATCTTTAAATAGTTACTCTGAATGTAAATGGGCTAATGCCCCAATCAAAGACACTGGGTGTCAGATTGGATAAAAAATAAGACCCATTGATGCACTATCTGCAAGAGACTCATTTTAGACTGAAAAACACCTCCACATTGAAAGTGAGGGGGTGGAAAACAATTTACCATGCTAATGGACATCAAAAGAAAGCTAGGGTGCCAATCCTTATAGCAGACAAATTAGATTTTAAACAAAAGTCTGTAATAAGAGATAAGGAAGGACACTAGATGATAATTAAAGGGTCTCTTCAACAAGATCTAACAATTTGTAAAAGTTATGCCTCTAACATTGGAGCAGCCATTTATATAAATCAATTAATAATAAAATTTAAAAAACACATCAATAATAATACAATAATAGTAGGGGATTTTAACACCATACTCACTTCAAGGGACAGGTCATCTAAGCAGAAGATCAACAAGAAAATGAGGGCTTTGAATGACACAACGGACCAGATGGACTTCATAGATAATATTAAGAGTTTTCCATGCTAAAGCAGCAGAATACAAATTCTTCTCAAGTGCACAAGGAACATTCTCCAGAATAGATCACATCCTGGGCCACAAATCAGGTCTCAACCAGTACCAAAAGACTGGGGTCATTCCTTGCATATTTTCAGACCACAATGCTTAGAAACTGGAATTTAATCACAAGAGGAAATTTGGAAAGAACTCAAATACATGGAGGCCAAAGAGCATCCTACTAAAGAATGAGCAGTTCAACCAGAAAATTAAAGAATTTTTAAAAATAATGGAAACAAATGAAAATGAAAATACAACTGTTTAAAACCTTTGGTATTCAGCAAAGGCAATCCTAAGAGGGAAGTACATAGCAAACTGGGAGCTGGTTCTTTGAAAGAATTAGTAAGACTGATAAAGCCCTGGTCAGACTTATCAAAAAGAAAAGAGAAAGGACCCCAAATGAATAAAATCATGATTGAAAGAGAAGCGATTACAACCAATACCAAAGAAATAAAAACAATTATAAGAACATATGGGCAACTACATAATAACAAATTAGGAAATCTGGAAGAAATGAATGCATTTCTAGAGACATATAAATTACCAAAACTGAAACAGGAAGAAAGAGAAAATCAGAAAAGACAAATAACCAGCAAGGAAATTGAAGCAGTAATCAAAAATCTCCCAATAAACAGGAGCCCAGGGCTGGATGTCTCCCCAGGGAAATTCTACCAAACATTTAAAGAACTACTACCTATTCTTCTGAAGCTGTTTGAAAAAACAGAAATGAAAGGAAAACTCTTTCTGAGGCCAGCAATACCTTGATCCCCAAACCAATGACCCCACCAAAAACTCTTTCTGAGGCCAGCATTACCTTGATCCCCAAACCAATGACCCCACCAAAAAGGAGAATTACAGACCAATATCCCTGATGAACATGGATGCAAAAATTTTTACCAAGATACTAGCCAATAGGAGCCAACAGTACATTAAAAGGATTATTCACCATGACCAAGTAGGATTTGTTCCTGGGCTGCCAGTGTGGTTCAATATTCACAAATCAATCAATGTGATACATCATATTAATAAAAGGAAGGACAAGAACACAATATCATCCTCTCAACTTATGCATAAAAAGCATTTGACAAAACTCAGCATCTTTTTAAAATTAAAACTCTCCACAGTGTAGGGATAGAGGGAACATCCCTCAATATCATAAAAGCCATCTATGAAAAGCACAGAGTGAATATCATTCTCAATGGGGAAAAACTGAGAGCTTTTCCTCTTAGGTCAGGAACACTGTTGGGATGCCCACCCTCACACTGTTGTTCAACACAGTACTAAAAGTCCCAGCCTCGAAAATCATACAAGGAAAAGAAATAAAAGGCACCCAAATTGGCAGAGAAGTCAAGCTCTTACTCCTCGCAGATGACGTGAAAACCCAAAAGATGATGTGGAAAACCCAAAAGATTCCACCCCAAAATTCCTAGAACTCATATAGGAATCAGGAACATGGCAGGATATAAAATCAATGCACAGAAACAAGTTGCATTTCTATATACTAACAATGAGACAGAAGAAAGAGAAATTAAGGAGCTGATCCCATTTATAATTGCACCCCAAACCATAACATACCTAGGAATAAATCTAACCAAAGAGGCAAAGGATCTGCACTCAGAAAACCATAGAACACTCATGAAAGAAATTGAGAAAGACACAATGAAGTGGAAAAACAGTCCGTGCTCATGGATTGGAAGATCAAATATTGTGAAAATGTCAGTGATACCTAAAGCAATCTATACTTTCAGTGCAATCCCTATTGAAATACCATCAACTCTTTTCACAGAACTGGAATAAATAATCCTGAAATTTATATGGAACCAGAAAAGACCCTCCAAATAGCTAAATGAATGTTGAAAAAGAAAACCAAACCTGGTGGCACCACAATTCTAAACTTTAAGCTCTATTACAAAGCTGTAATCATCAAGACACTATGGTACTGGCACAAAACAGACACATAGATCCATGGAACAGAATAAAGAACCCAGAAATGGACCCTCATCTCTATGGTCAACTCATCTTTGACAAAACAGGAAAGAATAGCCAGTGGGAAAAAGACAGTCTCTTCAACAAATGGTGCTGGGAAAATTGGACAGCCACAAGCAGAAGAATGAAACTGAACCATTTCTTTATACCATACACAAAAATAGACGCATAATGGATGAAAGACCTCAGTATGAGACAGGAATCCATCGAAATCCTAGAGAAGAACACGGGCAGCAATCTCTGTGACCTTGGCCGCAGCAACATCTTGCTAGACATGTCTTCAAGGGTGAGAACAAAGGCAAAAATGAACTATTGGGACTTCATCAAGGTCAAAAGCTTTTGCACAGCAAAGGAAATAGTCAACAAAACCAAAAGACAACTGACAGAATGGGAGAAGATATTTGCAAATGACATAGCAGATAAAGGGCTAGTATCCAAAATCTATAAAGAACTTATCAAACTCAACACCCAAAGAACAAATAGTCCAGTCAAGAAACGGGCAGAGGACATGAACAGACATTTCGGCAAAGAAGACATCCAGATGGCCAACAGAAACATGAAAAAGCACTCAACATCACTTGGCATCAGGGAAATACAAATCTAAACCACAATGAGACACAACTTACACCAGTCATAATGGCTAAAATTAACAAGTCAGGGAAAAACAGATGCTGGCGAGGATGCGGAGAAAGGAGAACCCTCCTACACTGTTAGTGGGAATGCAAGCTGGTGCAGCCACTGTAGAAAACAGTATGATGGTTCCTCAAAAAGTTGAAAATAGAGTTACCCTATGACCCAGCAATTGCAGTACTAGGTATTTACCCCAATGATACAAACATAGTGATATGAAGGGGCACCTGTACCCCAATGTTTATAACATCAATGCTCACAATAACCAAACTATGGAAAGAGCCCAGATGTCCATTCAACAGATGAATGGATAAAGAAGATGTGGTATACACACACACACACACACACACACACACACAGAATATTATGCAGCCATCAAAAAGATGGCATCTTGCAATTTGCAATGACATAGATGGAACTAGATGGTATTATGCTAAACGAAATAAGTCAATCAGAGAAAGACAAATACCATATGATCTCACTCATATGTGGAATTTAAGAAACAAAACAGGATCATAGGAAGAGAGGGGAAAAATAAAACAAGAGGAAATCAGAGAGCAAAACAAACCATAAGAGACTCTTAATCATAGGAAACAATCATAGGAAAAGAGAAGGTTACTGGAGGGGAGGTGTATAGCAGGATGTGGTAGCTGAGTGATGGACATTAAGGAGGGCATGTGATAGAATGGGCACTGGGTGTTCTATACAAGTGATGAATCACTGAACTCTACCTCTGAAACTAATAATATACTATATGTTAATTAATTTAATTTTAATGAAAAACAAAACAAAACAAGCAAACAAAAGTCCAACTTGCAGACAAATCCCAAGTTGTGGGAATTACTTTTTATAGCATAGTGAAGTCTCAGCTTGGGTTTCCACTGGGTCACCAAGAGGAATTGAGAGTATCTGGTCATGTCTGTGGGCCCAGTGGATTGAGCCTGCTGGAAATCCCCCAACTTTTTTTGAGGAATTAAGGGAACTCTTGAGACAAAACTTATTAAAACAAAATAAGAAGTCCTGCTCAACTGGCTTGATTCAGTTACCTAGCTATAATGATCAGAGGGTTGAGGCTATTTTGAGTATCACATGGAATTGGTTATTTAGAATTATCTCTCTACTGAGCATCTACTATTGGACAAATGTCTGTGCCTTAAAGAGTATTCCTGGTCATAATCACTAAAAACTCCATAAAGTGCCAGGGCACAAGATGCCACTTTATGGAAGATGAAAGAGAAAAGAGAGACTGTCCATCCACTCACACAAGCTCTCCAAGCAAGAGATCACCAGTGCCCACAAACTTTGCGGAATGCAGAGCTGGAGACTAGCGGGCCCGCTGGGGATCATCAGGAGAAGGGGAATACAATTGTTGATTTGTTTGTGGTCACATTTTATATGCCCTGATAGCTCTCAAAAACCACTGGGGTGGCGGAGAGACCGGGTGGTATCAAGGTTTCTGCAGTTGCTGGAAAAGCAGAAATGAGGAAAAGAGGGGTTCTCATGATGTGAGAAGCGGCACACCATCTGCTTGGATGTAGGGTCTTCTTAGACATTTTTCAGCTCATCAACAATGATAAAAGCAAGTAGTTGAGAATGATCCTAGGAAAAATGCCTACTTGCTTCAAGTTATTAAAAACACCTGCTGGACATCTGGCCACGATGGCTGGGAAGGCTACTGGGAAAAAAGCACCAGGCCAGTTCAAATCTTGGCCCTGGCAGAAATAAGCAATGAAACGTCAAACATGTACCTCACTCTGGGCAAAATAAAGAGGTTGAACTAGACCAGTGAGTTCAATATTCACAAAGAATATTGAACACAAAGCTCCAGTCTATGGAGAGCCTAAGCTGAGAAGGGAGCTGTGAGGACCAGCTAAGATGGCCCTGGGCCCCAGCCCCACTACTCCAGGAGCAAGATGCAGGTCTGTTGCACATACAGGGATTGCTTAGCTGTTTTTATTCAAGGGAAAAACCTGGCTGCTGAAATAAAGTCTGACAATCACTTAACCAAACAAAAATAGTTAATCATGAGAAAAAGTCAAAGTAAATCTGTGAGGACTGATCAATACCAGCAAGAGAAATGGGTGTTTATCTTGTAGGCGTGCAACTCTGACCAGAATAAGGATTCTGGGCAAAATGAAACTTGCTAATACAAGGCAAGAAGACCTGTCACCTGCACCACTTGGTGGGCTTTTGGGTCATCAAAGGGATGAAACTGAGGGAAGAGGATGGAAGAAGAAGCAGAAAGAGGGACCAAGATAGAATGACTGGCTATCCATGTGAGCTGGGCTCAGAGTAACTGGAAGGGGACTTGAGGGGAACGGGTCAGATGATGGTGGCCCCGTCTGCTGATCTCTGTGGGTATTTCTGCTTTACCACATACCAAGAATGGGTTGTTTCAGGACCCCAGTAAGCACTGCTGAATCTAAAAGCAGGTTTATGGGCGCCTGGGTGGCTCAGTGGGTTAAGTCACTGCCTTCAGCTCAGGTCATGATCTCAGGGTCCTGGGATCGAGCCCCGCATTGGGCTCTCTGTTCAGCAGGGAGCCTGCTTGCCCCTCTCTTTCTGCCTGCCTCTCTGCCTACTTATGATCTCTCTTTGTCAAATAAATAAATAAAATCTTTTTAAAAATAAATAAATAAGGGGGCATCTGGGTGGCTCAGTGGATTAAAGCCTCTGCCTTCGGCTCAGGTCATGATCTCAGGGTCCTGGGATCGAGCCCCACATTGGGCTCTCTGCTCAGCAGGGAGCCTGCTTCCTCCTCTCTCTGACTGCCTCTCTGCCTAATTGTAATCTCTGTCTGTCAAATAAATAAATAAATAATTCTTTTAAATAAATAAATAAAAGCAGGATTACAAAAATAAAACCAATCATTGAAATGCTGAAATCTTTAAAGGTTTACAAACCCAAATGCTGAAGATTCAAAAACCTCCATCTCTGTCCCTTTTTACTAGACTACTGGTTTGTTGTAAAAAGATATAACTCAGGAACAGTCAGGTGAAAGAGATGCAAAGGGCAGGTTATGGGGGAAGGGTCCCAGAAATTCTATGTCCTCTCCAAGTACACCATTCTTCCTGCACCTCTGCGTGTTCACCAACCCAGACGCTCCTCAATAACCTCTCTCTCTCTTTTTTAATTGGAGCATACTTGACAAACAACACAGTCATTTCAGATGTACCACATAGTGATTCAACATTTATATATATTTCAAAATGCTCACCAAGATAAGTGTACTTACCATCTGTCACCATACCAAGTTCCTGCAATATTATTGACTATATTCTCTGTGCTATATGATACTTAAGTAAGGAAATTTATTTATTTTATAGCTGGAAGTTTATACCTCTTGAATAAAGGTCTGTCACAGTGTAAATTAGGTGATTTTTTCCCCAGGGATCTACTTGTTAGGGCACCTGCTGAGAGATCGCAGTTAGCTATCATCACTTCTGGTGAGCTTGAAAATAGCAAATTATTTTTCTAAGATGGAAAAGTAATGTCTTCTTATCAGTTCAAATTCCTGAGATTACGATTTGCAATACTCAATTTTTTGTCAATTTTATCTGCTCCTAATAGAGATATAAATATTCAGTGTTGAAAACTGAATTCAGAGGATAATTACTGGATTAGTATCACAGTTATAGTAATTTGACGATTTCAATTAGTCTGGCTTTCTCTTTGATAAGGATGACTGAAACAAACTGAAATCAGAACCCATAGGTCATATAAAGATAAGATTACTGGATAGCATTTTGTATGGAAATATTGGCTTCTAAATATGCTTCATTAGACTTACGTTCCCAAAACACTGTTAATCTTTCCTTTTAAATAAGAGATTGGCACATCCTGTCTTATCCAGTAACAGTCATTCTATTCCTCTCATCCCAAACAAAATATTATGTAGGAAATAATCAATTACTCCCCAATATCACAGTCTTTCAATGGCTGCTTCCCATTGAGCAAGGCAGTCTGCATTCAAATCTTTATTCCTTCAGAGACTTGGGACAAGACATATATGAGACATCTGGGTCTCTGAGACCCAAATGTTGCTCAAAGTATGGCTCTTCAAGTTCTCGCATTTGGAACATGTGAGATTCCTCCCTTTCACCTTGCAAATGTCCAAAAGAAAGCAAAAAAAAAGGCATGAAAAATTCTATTATTTAAAAAGGGAAAAGAAGAAAATATTTCTGGCCTTTAAAAGATGCTGCTGTTAAGACATGAACAGATTTTTCTCCAGAGAAGACATCCAAACAGCCAACAGACACATGAAAAGATGTTCAACATCCCTTGGCATCAGGGAAATACAAATCAAAACCACAGTGAGACACTACCTCACACTGGTCAGAACGGTTACAATGAACAATTCAGGAAACGGCAGATGTTGGCAAGGATGGGGAGAAAGGGGAACCCTCCTACACTGTTGGTAGGAATGTGAGCTGGTACAGCCACTCTGGAAAACAGGATGAAGGTTCCTCAAAAAGTTGAAAATAGAACTACCCTATGAGCCAGCAATTGTACTACTAGGTATTTATCCAAAGGATACAGACATGATGATTTGAAGGGGCACATGTAAACCCAATGTTTATAGCAACAATGTCCACAACACATAAAATATGGAAAGAGCCCAGATGTCCATCAACAGATGAATGGATAAAGAAGATGTGGTATATATACACAATGGAATACTACTTAGCCATCAAAAGATGAAATCTTGCCATTTGCAGCAACATGGATGGAACTAGAGGGTATTATGCTGAGTGAAATAAGTCAGCCAGAGAAAGACAAATACCATATGATCTCAATCATATGTGGAATTTAAGAAACAAAACAGAGGAACACAGGGGTAAAGAAGAAAAATAAAATAAGATGAAAACGGAGAGGGAGGCAAACTAAGAGATTCTTAACTATAGGGAACAAACAGAGTTGCTGGAGGGGCGGTGGGTGAGGGGATCGGGTAACTGGGTGATGGGCATTAAGGAGGGCACTTGAAGTAATGAGCACTGGGTGTTGTATGCAACTACTGAATCACTGAATCCTACCTCTGAAAACAAATAATGCAGTATATGTTAATTAAATTGAATTTAAATAATTTTCAAGTTATTTATTTATTTATTTATTTTTATTATGCTCACCTAGCTAACATATAATACATCATTAGTTTTTGATGTAGTGTTACTGATTCAATATAAAAAGATGCTGCTATTAATCAAACAACATGGTTTCCAAGATTGAAATCAATTCTGCACAGGCTCCTAGGAATTTATTTAATCCACTTGTCTCAACCAGGAATGATATTGCTCCCTAAGGGACATCTGGTTATGTCTGGAGACACTTTTTGTTGTCACAGCTTGGGGGAATGCTAGTAGGATGTAGTGGACAGAGGTCAAGAATGTTGCTAAGCATCCTACAATGCACATGACAGCCTCCCATTAAAAAGAATTACCCAGCCCAAAATATCAATGGAGGCTGAAAACTCCTGCTTGACCCAACTAGAGCACGATGTAACATTTGCAATGGTTTTAACTGTACTAAATAGAGAAGCTCATAATTCATTCCATTATGTCATATGATAGACACTAAGTCTAGATTATGGCCAGAAGAGCAAGGGGTTGCTAGAGACTATCAAAGTGAGATGATTTCAACTGTGACAAGTATGGAAGACCTATCTTGTACTAGTTTCCCAGGTATCTTCTTTAATCTGCAGAATAATCAATCCTTAGGTATGTAGAATTATGCTCACTTAAAGAAGCACAATCCAGGGGCAGCCAGGTGGCTCAGTCAGGGAAGTGTTCAACTCTTAGCTTCATCTCAGGCCATGATCTCAGGGTCATGGGACTGAGTCCTGCATCAGACTGTGCACAGGGCATGGAGCCTGCTTGGGATTCTCTCTCTCCCTTTCCCTTCTGTCCCTCCGCTATACTTGTGCTTGTGTGCTCTCTCAAAGAAAGAAAGAAGGAAGGAAGGAAAGAAGGAGGAAAGAAAGAAGCATAATCTAAGAGACTAAGAAGTTCAGACATATGACTAAGGTCCCTTGGTAGGGTAGGAAGACAAGATTCTCTCCCAGGTCTCTTTCCTTCCAATGGTATTTGGAAGTTGAAGGTGATACATGTCACTCAGCAAGTATATGTTAGAGGAAATAATGTGATAGGACTCGAAATCCCTCTTACTGCTTCTCTGTACCCTTCCCTAGCTTCAGTGTGCTTCTGCTTCTAACAGCTTGTACCTATGACTTTGTTCAAAAGATTCCCTTAGTGCCTAGAGCCAGTGTGCCCACATGCATGGAAAGCCCACTGTGCCTGGTTTTCTACTTGCCCCCGAGTAGCCATCAGCCATCAGTAGCCATAATATGGAGCCATGAGAGGTCTGAGCAGTAACTCCCACTCCTGAGTTCCCCTGTAGGATCAGGCTGAGGTATACTTCACAGGCCTCACCTGCAATCATACTCTGCCCTATTCTGCTTACCTCACTCCCTCACCACTTTCTCTTGAGAACACTTCCTTAAGAAATCACTCAGACGGGGGCACATGGGTGGCTCAATCAGTTAAGCATCAGCCTTCCGCTCAGGTCATGATCCCAGGGTCCTGGGATCGAGCCCCGCATTAGACTCCTTGCTCATCCAGGAGTCTGCTTCTCTCTCTCTCTCTCTCTCCCTCTGCCCCTCCCTCTGTTCATGGGCTCTCTCTCTCAAATAAATGAAACCTTTAAAAATTAAAGAAAAAAAAAAGAAAAACAAATCACCTAGACACAAAGCCTTGTCTCCAACTCTGCTTCTGGGAAACCTAATGCATAAGAAGGGGCAACTTGGAGACTAGGGAGGTTGGGGATGCTTCTTAGGGTTAAGAGGACTTTCAGCTGGATGATAGTGGGAGATATGGTCAGAGACACAGACAGCACCCAAGATGAGTCTAACTCAGGAATTTGGATGTAGCCTGTGAGCAAGAGAAAACTATTAACAATTTTTTTCAGTAAGGGAGAGTATTCCACATGAAATAGAATTGGCTACATTAATAAACCTTAGTTGATACTAAATGTAATTTATTGGACATTTTCCAAGTACATTACTAAGTAATGGGGAACTTGCAAGTACAGCAAAATGTAATAAAGGAAAATGAAAAATTCTAAGGTGTTGATTACTTTCTGTGTACAAAGGAGCTTCATGCTCTAGAAATATATGAGTAGATCAAATGACTTTGAACTGTGATTATGGCCAACCATAAAAAGGAAGCTGCTTCCCTGTGGCCTGGGACCACTTATTTTACAAAATGAAACACTTGTCTTTATAACAAGGTAATTTTCCAACATGAAACAGGAGAACTACTTGGTGTCTCGGAAAATTATGGTCACTTTTTATTTGTTCATTATTAAATATTCTCTATCTGCCTACTATGTGTCAAGCAATAAATAGACTAAAAAGTAAATATTAAAGTAAAATATTGAAATATTTTTGGATTTTAAACTCTATATTATGTAGATACAACCAGAAGAGGGTATCCTAAAACGTTAACTCTTACTCTAAGGTCTAAAAAGGAAGTTTCATTACCAATAATCAGGTAGAAGAAAATCTGCTAAGTTTTTTAAGTGTCTAAAATATTCTGAAAGAAAAATAAAATAAGATATCCTGAAATAAACTATTTTGATGTAACACAGAAGGTTAGAGTTTAGTCTATACTTGATAGATAATTGATTTTAAAATGTGACACTTATTGCCTAGATCATGGGTAAGTCAACTTTTACTGTCAGGAGTAAGTAATAATTTTTGCTTTTAGGCCATATAGTTTCTGTCAAAATTACTCAACCTTGTATTGAAGTACAAAAGCAGCCACAGATAATATATAAACTAATGGGCATCGCTCTGTCTCAATAAAACTTCATAGACACTTGAAATTTGATTTTCATATAATTCCCATGTGTCACAAATACTATTCTTTTTTTTTAACCAGATAAAAATGTGAAAATCATTCTTAGCTCACCAGGGGGTTATATAAAAATAGGCAGTGGTGTGATTTGATCCAAGAACCTGGTATCCCAATTTTGGGTTTCCCCCAAGCAGGACTGTGGCAGGGATTGGTGTACAAGCAGTTTATTTGGTAGGTGGCCCCAGGAAGCAGGAGCAAAGGAACAAAGGAGCAAAGGAGAGGGAGAGAGGGAGGGAAGCAAAGAGGGCCAAGGGAGGGGGAGAGGAAAGACACACAGAGAGAGAGACAGCCTACAAAAGAGCATGTACATGCAACAAAGGACGAGTCCCAACAACTCATTCTGGGAAGAAAGACAGTAGGGGAGCATGTCAGTCTGCAGCACCCACCCTCCACTCAGGAGAACGAGGGGAACTACCACTGTCCAAAACTGAACAGTGATGGGGACGAGCCCATCAGGAATGAGAAACCACTCTTAGTGGGAACCATCACAGAAACTCAATGGGAAATGCATAGTACACAATTGCTGTTTTGTCTGCCCAGACCATTTTTTTTTTTTGCCTTTCTGGTAAAACAATACTCATCAATACTCATCAAGTCCCTAGATATTCTCTTGGGATATCCCATCAATTACTCTTGAAAAATGTTCATTGGGCATTTTGCACTGGATGTCACTCCTTGTTGTAGCATTGGAGCCTGCAAACATGGTCCACATATCTCCTTTCTCTAGCCCTAGTGCTGTGTTTGGAAATAATGTGTGACCCAGTTGAACTACTGAGAGGTAATCAGCCTTTTTCTTGAGCTTCTAGGGGAAGGGACAGTGCACATTCCTCCTATACCTAAATCTGACGAAATATAGAGCACGTGGAGGCTAGAGCCAGCCCTTGAAGATTCAAACTGAAAACCTCAGGGAATGCAGAACCAGAAGAGGGTGAGAAGCCAAACTCTGAATCTGGTCTTGTTTACCTGGCTGACATAGAGTGTTAAAAGTGCTTCTCAGACTTTAATGTGCACATAGATCCTGGGGCTCTTGTTAAAATGCAAGCTAATTCAGCGTCATCTAGGATAGAGCTTGAGATGCTGCATTTCTAACTAGTTCTGAGGGGATGTCCATGTTGCTCATTTTCAGACCATACTCTCTGAGTAGAAAGAATGGAAAAGGCACTGAACCTTATGTTCATAATCAGATATAGGAAACCAGGGGTTCAGACTAGGCAGGGCTGAGAGAGCTAATTAAATTGGATGGCTACTCCTGATGGCAGTGAGAATGAAAACCTCATATGCCTAAATTTTTAACCTTGAAGCAGAGATTACAATCAAAGATTTTTCTTAGTATGATTTTTACATAATGTTCTCTCTTATAGCAGTAGGAACAAAATACCCAAAAATTTAACTGAGACTTTGATTGTGACCCAGTCTAAGTCCACTTGCTTAACTGCAGTGTCACTGGGTTTCAGAGCCCTTCCAGGTCTTGGATGAGTGAAGGCAGTGACTTGGAAGGAGTACAGTTCCAGCAATTTGAATGGCAATACCTGGAACACTTTGAGGAGTACCTGAATTTCCCAACCCCTTATGATGTGCTTCACACTGGGTCTCCTGTGTCTGAACAGCAGTTCCCCTACCCTAGCTTAGAGAAATTGTTCCTTCCTGGCCTGAGCATGTGCCCTTGTAGAACAAAGCTAAAACTGTCACTGTCACTCAGTCAGTAATCATAATCAGATTCCAGCATGTCCTAGGAGGAAAGGAGAGTTCAGTGCAGAACCACACTAGGGAAGAGAAGGCTTATACAATGGGAGACTTTAGGGATTTGTTAAATGATAAGGGCAAAACCCAGAAGGATATTTGTGGGAAGAGATCTTGAGGAGTTTGAACCTAAAGAGAAAAGTATATAAAGAAAGGATAAAAAAAAGATATAATTCCCAATAAAAGAGCACATATTTCAGTATAGAAATGTTGGGGCATACCTACAAGAGAAGGTATTCTGGAGTGGTTGGATTCTGGCCCCTGTGACCGTGAATCCAACAGCTACAAATGCCAATGGAGGCAGATGTGTTATGTTAGCAGTATATGCCTGTATTACTCTGAGTTTCCTGTTTTGCTATAATAAATTACCACAAGCTTAGCAGCTTTTAAAAACAACACAAATGTATTGTCTTATCATTCAGGAGGTCAGAAGTCTTCAGACTTGGTCTCACTGGGCCAAGATGAAGATGTTGGCAAGGATGCATTCCTTTCTGAAGATTCTAGGAGAGAATTCATTTCTCTGTCTTTTCAGCTGCCAGAGGCCTACTGCATTCCTCAGCTCATGGCCCCTTACTTCATCTTCAAAGTCAGCAATCCTATGGCTCCAACCTCTGCTCTGTCATCATATCTTCTTCTTGGACTCTCTTGCTTCCCGCTTATTAAGAGCTTTGTGATTACACCGGGCTCACCAAGGTCATCTAGGATAATCACTCCATCTCAAAATCCTTCATTTACTCACAGCTGCAAAGTTCCTTTTGCCATGTAAAGTAACATATTCACCGGCTTGGGGGATTGAGAGTATCATCACTGTTGGGGTTTCCAGTCTGACACAGTATATCCAGGCTAGAGTGCCCATTTCTCTGAGCCTTTTGGCTCTTGCTTATACAATCTACTATGGTAATTCTGCCATTTTTACTTGACTTGGTGAAGACCATTGTTTTCTCCAAGCTTCTGAGAGTTATCATAACTATGTGTCAGCACTATCTCCTTGCATCCTTGTCAGAAAGTCAAATCCTATATCACTGGAGAGCATTTGCAAATCGATACCCTCTCTTGGATCCAACTTTGGCTCACTCCCCTTGATCCACACTTCAAGACCCAGTACCATAGTTCTCTTCTGGATCCCAGTAGCCTATGTTGGCTAGACTCTGTAGCAACTCTGGGATATAGTCCCTTTCCTCTCTCCAAGGCTAGCACTTCTCTGAGAGGGTTATGTTGTGATACGACCCTAGTTTATCCCCTATTTGGCTGCAGGAGATAAGAGTATTCTATTCCAGTTTGCTACCCTTGAAAGTTTGTTTTGTTGTGTTTTGTTTTTTCTTTCCCTTGGAAGTTTCAATAATCCCAGGGCTACAGTATGCCATAGGTTGTCCATGCTTCACTACGCCCCAGTGATGGGGCCCTGACTGTCAGCAAACCGGTGGGTAATCCACCTCCCAAATCCTATTTTAGAGTGAGATTCCTATCATCACTCCTGGCACCAAATCTCTTAGGTGTGGGAGTGTTCTTGGGAACATCTCTGAGGGTATGAGGAAAGCAGGTTTGGGCACAGGGAGAAGTTAAATGCAATATTTTCACAACAGTGGCCCTCAGTTGAACCCCAGTGGAGAGCTCTGACACTGAACTGACCTTTAAATTGTCCTGACTAGAGTGAAGCAAAGGGCCCAGATCTTTTTGTTCTTGCATCAGCCAGTCAATGACTGTGGGTGTCCCTGGGGAAGTGGTCTGACCATTGTGAGGTGGCTCTCTTCAGCCCATGGAAATTCCCAGAGAGGGATTCTCACTGAGTACTGTCAGCCACCAGCACCCAGCTGGTGGGGATGATGGGGCTTCAGTCCTGAAGGAAAGACAAGGAAGCACCTACAATAAGGGCTATGGTAAATAAAAATTTTTGAAAGCCTTGCCCCAGCAGCTTTAATATGCTGAGATGACTTTTCCTGACCCTCAGGTGGGAGCTGTGGCATCTTGGACCACTTACATAAAAGCCTTGGGGTCTGGTCCTTCTCCTTACCATCAGTTTCCAAGAATAGAAACTGACAAATCAAAGAACCTCCCCAAAAGAAGATAAATTTTTTTTAAACTCATATTTGTGCTAATTCCTGTTCCCCATTCTCTCTTTGGCCTTTATGGCAAGGAAAGGGAGTTAAGGATAAATGTACCTCAAAAAAGCCTTTCCATGTCTCTGATTTAAACAACTGAGAAGAGGGGCACCTGGGTGGCTCAATGGGTTAAGCCTCTGCCTTCTGCTAAGGTCATGGTATCGAGCCCCACATCGGGATCTCTGCTCTGCAGGGAACCTGTTTCCCCCTCTCTCTGCCTACTTGTGATCTCTGTCAAATAAATAAAAATCTTTAAAAAAAACTGAAAAGAAATATCCTCAATGTAAGTAGGCAGAAAGCAGACGGGGGTAAAACTGCCCAAGAAGTGGCAATATAACCTCTTATTTGGCCTCCACTGGTATCAAGAAGTTCATGTCCACCTGAGAACACCATGGAATCAGACTTGACCTGGCTACCCCTTTTCAAGTGCCAAGCTCTCCAGGTTTGTGACACCAGAAGGATTTGCCCAGAATCCAGTGATAATGTATTTCATAAACCATAGATTTAGAGCACAATGAGTTAGATGATGTAAAATGTCACAGTTCATAAGTATTCCTGTGAAGAAAATGAATCAAATGCAAATGGGTATTATGACTCCAAGGAGAGGTAACTTTCACATGACTTCATTCACTATGTAGTCAATTCCTTGGGAGAACATCCCTCACCTAGGCTGAGGGATCCATCAGGGGAAGCCAGAGAAATAAAGTCAACATTTAAAGAACTCTTTCATCAGTGGTCTTTGGGACTCACTCAGTTTTTGCTCTGTTTATGAAAAGTCATTTGAAACATATATGATAAACACCCATGTTCATAGCATTTTCCCCAATAGCTAAAATGTGGAATCAACCCATATGCCCACTGATGAATGAATGGATAAGCAAAATGTGGTCTGTACCTACAATGAAATATTATTTAGCCTTTAAAAGGAAGGGAATTCTACAATATGCTACAGCACAGATGAACCTTGAGGACATTATGTTAAGTAAAATAAGCTAGTCAGAAAAAAAATTGGATGACTCCATTTACATAAGGTACTTAGAGTAGTCAAAATCAGAAAGGTGGAAAGTAGAATAGGGATTTCCAGGGGCTGGGAGGAGGGAAGAATGGGGAGTTGTTGTTTAATGGATATAATGTTTCAGTGGTTTTTTTTAAAATATTTTATTTATTTATTTGACAGAGAGAGACTCATCAAGAGAGGGAATACAAGCAGGGGGAGTGGGAGAAGGAGAAGCAGGCCTCCTGCAGATCAAGAAGCCCAATGTGGGGCTCGATTCTAGGACCCTGGGATCATGACTAGCAGAAGGCAGGAACTTAACAACTGAGCCACCCAAGCGCCCCTAAAGTTGCAGGGGTTTTTAAAAAGATTTTACTTATTTATTTGACAGACAGAAATCACAAGTAGGCAGAGAGGCAGGCAGAGAGAGAGAGGAGAAAGCAGGCTCCCCGCTGAGCAGAGAGCCCTGTGTGGGCTCGATCCCTGGACCCTGAGATCATGACCTAAGCCGAAGGCAGAGGCTTTAACCCACTGAGCCACCCAGGCACCCCAAGTTTCAGTTTTTAAAAGAGTTTATTTATTCATTGGACACAGAGAGAGAAAGAGATCACAAGCAGGCAGAGCAGCAGGCCGAGAGAGAGGGGGAAGCAAGCTCCCTGCTGAGCAGAGAGCCCGATGCAGGGCTCTATCCCAGGACCCTGAGATCATGACCTGACTTGAAGGCAGAGGCTTAACTCACTGAGCCAATGTATCAGGTTTATAAAATGAAAACAGTCACAGGAATGGATGGCAGTGATGGTTACACAATATGAATGTATTTAATACTGCTGAACCACGCACTTAAAAATGCTTAAGATGGCAAACTTTATGTTAAGTGTATCTTACTACAATTTTAAACATGTTTAAAGCATATATGAAACAAAGAGATGAGGGGAAAAAAAGTAGAGACATAAATTTATAAATTTTAAAATAAAAGTTAATTTGTTCATTTTAAAGCTTTTGTCATAAACCTACCCAATATCAATAACAGAAAGAAAAACATAAATGAAACAGATGAGAGTAAGGAAACTAAGAGTAAGAGAGGAGGAAACTAAAAGACAAAACAAAAATAACAATAATAATAACTGAAAACCCATTTAAAGAAAAATGGAAAATTAATAAATGAAAGATGAAAAAACTGAGATCTGGTGAGAAATACAATAGAAACAGGAGTTGAAGGAGGTAGTTAAAATAAAACCTCCAACTCTTTGGTTAAAAGGTGAGGTTAAGAATTAGCAGAAAGAAAGGAGGAAACTCTGGCTAAACTGTATTAGCAGTGAAGTCCCAAGTGAAGTTCAAGGCAAAGTCATGGGGCTGGAACAGCATTTGGCTGAAGTAGCAGGAACATGCTTCACATGGACAAAGATCCCAGGAAGCCTGTAATGGGGAGTCCAGGCAGGAGAAGAGACATCAGGTCAAATATATGAACCAAAAAGACTTCATCTAGAGAGTTGACTGAACTGTTGTCAGGGGATTGAAAAGACAAAAGGAGTAAATATCTCCCTGTGTGAGCAGTTTGGGTAACTGGAACTGAAAGGTTAGGAGGGGGAGCCCTGGGCAGCTCGTGACTTGGTGGGGTGCAACAGGGTTAGTTCTGGGAGTGTGGCAAGTCCTGAAACCGACTGCCACTGTCAGAGTGAAGAGCCACTGCCATGTTGACACTGCCTGACAGGAACCAAAGTGGACAGGAAGGAGCAAGACCCTTCTCCTCCCAACCTGGACATCTCCCTCTATTGCCCCCTCCTGGTAGAGCCTAAGAGGGCATTAGCTGGCAAAGGTTTCTCCCCAGCATGACAAAGCACAGTGCTGGCCAGTCAGCTTGCCACTAGCCACAAGTTGTCATTTAAGTTGAAAATTGAACATATGAAAATTAAGTAAAATTTAAAATTCAGTTCCTCAGTTGCACTGCCTATGTTTGGAGCACTCAAGAGCTCCATGAGGCTGGTAGCTACCACGTAGGACAACACAGCTGTGGAAGATGGTGAGGCCCAAAATCACATTAGAAGGAACACAAATCATCTTGGCAAGTTTCACCGTCTCTGTTGCGTCTTCAGACCCAGAGAAACCATCTCCAACCAAGCAAAGGTGATCTTTCTTCACACAAGTAATAGTATTACACCATTACAAAAAGGACTTTCCTTCAATATGATGATGGTGGTAGTGGTGGTAGCAATGGCAATATTTTATTCAGCATTTACATTAAGAGTCAGGTCCTGTGCAATGCATTTGGACTTCAGTATTCCACTTAATATCGCAACACTATGAGCTAAGTACTTTTTTATCCCATAGTAGAGATATAGAACCTGGACATTAGAGTGGGTAAGGAACTTTTCAAAGCCACACATTGATACAGAGCCCTTGATTTAACCTCTGGGATATATTTCTCAGGTTGTCAAAGGAAGGTGACATTTCACAAGAAGAAGATTTTGTTTGGATGCCATTGTTCAGTAGAACATCATTTTTCTGAGAAACAATGAATTGGACAAAAAAACTAATAATAATGGCACTTAATAACATAAGGAATTATGACACTGGAAGTAATTTCAGTTTAATAAAATTCACTCCCAGCAGACTCACAACAACCCAGGAAGGAGAAAAAAGTTTCTTTCAGATTTTATGATAACTCATCACACTCCGTCAGATTCAATGTTTAGAAATACCTTGGAATGAGTCCTTCACCTTTTGGCTTATGACATTTGCAAGATGATTGCTTCATTTATGATTAGCAACTAGAGATCTTTGTGTCCTCGTCTTCTATAGCATTCACACTGCACCTACCTAACTTATGCTCATCAAAGGCAAATAGTCAAGACATGGTTGGGACAAGCATTAGTTTTGTGAAAATGGAATAGTGACAAAATCCCTCTAAGCTTCAGTTTCCCTACCTTATAGGGATATTGTAAAAATTAAATTATATCTTAGATATATATAAACAATCTAAAATACACTTTGATATGTATAATTATACTATTACTACTAGATTTTGGGTGGCCCTCTAACAGAAGGCAAAGAGAATTATTTCTTGTCTTTTGATTGTGTATACATTCATTTGTTCACTCAAAAAATGTTGGTTGAATGCCTGCTCTGTGCCACACATTAGTCTAGGTTCTTGGGATAGATCACTAACACACCAGACAAAAATCGGACCCATTATAGAAACACAACCAATTTTTGTTTATTAATATTGTATCCTACAACTTCACTGAATTCACTTATTACTCCTAATAGTCTTCTGGTGGTCTTTAGCATTTTCTATATATAGTATCATGTCATCTGCAAATAGTAATGGTTTACTTCTTCCTTAATATTTTGGATGCATTTTATTTCATTTTCTTGTTTGCCTGCTGTGGCTAGGTCTTCCAGTACTATGTCGAATAAAAGTGGTGAGAGTGGACATCCTTCTCTTATTCCTGACCTTAGGGAAAAAGCTCTCAGTTTTTCACCATTGAATATGATGTTAGCTGTGGGTTGTGTGTTTTTCATTTATGACCTTTACCATGCTGAATTACGTTCATTCTAAACCCACTTTGTTGAGAGTTTTTTTTATCATGAATCAATAATGAATATTGTCAAATGCTTTTTCTGAATCTATTGAGAAGATAATAGAATTTTTATCCTTCATTTAGTTCATGCGTTGCATTTCTATATATTAATAATGGAGTAACATAAAGAAAAATTAAGAAAATTATGCCATTTACAATTATACCAAAAAGAATAAAATACCTAACAATAAACTTAATCAAAGAGGTGAAAGACATGCACTCTGAAAACTATAAAACACTGATGAAAGAAATGGAAGATGACACAAACAAATGGAAAGACATACATACTCATGATTGGAAAAATTTATATTGTTAAAATGTCTATATTATCCTAAGCTATTTAGAGACTCAATGTAATCCCTATGATAATATTAATAGTATTTTTCACAATACTAGAACAAATAATCCTAAAATTTGCAATGAACCACAAAAGACCCCAAATAGACAAAGCAAACTTGAGAAAGAACAGAGCTGTAGGTATCACAATCCCAGATTTCAAGGTATGCTACAAAGCTATAATAATCACAACAATATGGTACTGGCACAAAAAGGGACACACATAGATCAATGGAACAAAATAGAAAGCCCAGAAATAAACCCATGGTTATATGGTCAACTAATCTATGACAAAGGATGCAAGAATATTGAATGGAGTAAAGACAGTCTCTTCAATAAATGGTGCTGTGAAAACTGGACAGCTACATGCCAAAGAATGAAAGTGACCCACTTTCTTACACCATACACAAAAATAAACTTAAAACGGATTAAGTGTGAGGCCTGAAACCATAAAACACCTAGAAGAAAACATAGACAGCAATCTCTGACATCGGCAATAGCAGCATTTTTCTAGATATGTCTCCTACATCAACGGAAACAAAAGCAAAAATAAATTATTGGAACTACACCAAGATAAAACAATTTTGCACAGTTAAGAAAACCATCAACAAAATGAATAGTCAACCTACTAAATGGGAGAAGATATTTGCAAATGAAATATCCAATAATGAATTAATATCCAAGATCTATAAAGAACTTATACAACTCAACATCAAAAAACAAAACAAAAGAGAACAACAGAGAGAGGAGTCAAGATGGCAGAGAAGTAGCAGGCTGAGACTACATCAGGTAGCAGGACATCAGCTAGATAGCTTATCTAAAGATTGCAAACATCTCCAAATCCAACAGGAGATCGAAGAGAAGAAGAACAGCAATTCTAGAAACAGAAAATCAACCACTTTCTGAAAGGTAGGACTGGTGGAGAAATGAATCCAAAGAGATGGGAAGATAGACCACGGGGGGAGGGGCCGGCTCCCGGCAAGCAGCTGAGCAACGGAGCACAAAATCAGGACTTTTAAAAGTCTGTTCCGCTGAGGGACATCGCTCCAGAGGCTAAACCAGGGTGAAGCCCACGTGGGGTCAGTGTGGCCTCAGGTCCCGCAGGGTCACAGAAAGATCGGGGGTTTCTGAGTGTCGCAGAGCTTGCAGGTATTAGAACGGGGAAGTCGGCTACAGAGACAGAGCCGAGGAGTGAGCTCCCAGCTTGGGGTTACCTTGAACCGGTCGCAGGCTCGGTGAGCTCAGAGCACGGCCGGAGACCACGGAGACGGGAGTAATTGGGCACTGTTCTCTGAGGGCGCACTGAGGAGTGGGGCCCCGAGCTCTCGGCTCCTCCAGGCGGGAGACCAGGAGGCCGCCATCTTCATTCCCGTCCTCCGGAAGTCTACGGAAAGCGCTCAGGGAACAAAAGCTCCCGGGAGCGAACCCGACCGGATTACTCAGCCTGGGCCCCTGGTAAAAGGGTGCAATTCCACCTGGGGCAAAGACACTGGAGAATCACTACAACATGCCCTCTCCCAGAAGATCAACAAGAAATCCAGCCAGGACCAAGTTCACCTACCAAGGAGTGCAGGTTCAATATCAAGGAGAGCAGCGGAATTCCAGAGGAGGAGAAAGCAAAGCACGGAACTCATGGCTTTCTCCCCATGATTCTTTAGTCTTGCAGTTAATTTAATTTTTTTTCTTTTTCAATTTGATTCTTCTTCTGCTAAATTTTCTCTTAACTTTTACCCTTCTCTTTTTTTAACGTTTTTTAACTAGTTTATCTAATATATATAAATATTTTTCTTTCATTTTATATTTTTTCTTTATTCGTTTTCTTTTTTCTTTTTTTTTCTGAAACTCTTTTTATCCCCTTTCTTCCCCCCCGCCAATAATTTGGGATCTTTTCTGATTTGGTTAAAGCATATTTTCCTGGGGTTGTTGCCACCCTTTTAGTATTTTAGTATTAAATACTTAATTAATAAATTTAGTATTTATTTAGTATTTAGTATTTTAGTATTTTACTTGCTCCTTCCTATACTCTTACCTGGACAAAATGACAAGGCGGAAAAATTCAGCACAAAAAAAAGAACAAGAGGCAGTACGGAAGGCTAGGGACCTAATCAATACAGACATTGATAATATGTCAGATCTAGAGTTCAGAATGACGATTCTTGAGGTTCTAGCTGGGCTCGAAAAAGGCATGGAAGATATTAGAGAAACCCTTTTGAGAGATATAAAAGCCCTTTTTGGAGAAATAAAAGAACTAAAATCTAACCAAGTTGAAATTTTAAAAAGCTATTAATGAGGTGCAATCAGGAATGGAGGTTCTCACTGCTAGGATAAATGAGGCAGAAGAAAGAATTAGCGATATAGAAGACAAATGACAGAGAATAAAGAAGCTGAGCAAAAGAGGGACAAACAGCTACTGGAGCAGGAGGGGAGAATTCGAGAGATAAGTGACACCATAAGACGAAACAATATTAGAATAATTGGGATTCCAGAAGAAGAAGAGAGAGGGGAGCAGAAGGTATATTGCAGAGAATTATTGGAGAGAATTTCCCTAATATGGCAAAGGGAATAAGCATCAAAATCCAGGAGGTGCAGAGAACCCCCCCTCAAAATCAATAAGAATAGGTCCACACCCCATCACCTAATAGTAAAATTTACAAGTCTTAGTGACAAAGAGAAAATCCTGAAAGCAGCCCGGGAAAAGAAGTCTGTAACATACAATGGTAAAAATATTAGATTGGCAGCAGACTTATCCACAGAGACCTGGCAGGCCAGAAAGAGCTGGCATGATATATTCAGAGCACTAAATGAGAAAAACATGCAGCCAAGAATACTATATCCAGCTAGGCTATCAGTGAAAATACAAGGAGAGATTAAAAGCTTCCAGGACGAACAAAAACTGAAAGAATTTGCAAACACCAAACCAGCTCTAGGGGAAATATTGAAAGGGGTCCTCTAAGCGAAGAGAGAGCCTAGAAGTAGTAGATCAGAAAGGAACAGAGACCATATACAGTAACAGTCACCTTACAGGCAATACAATGGCACTAAACTCATATCTCTCAATAGTTACCCTGAATGTTAATGGGCTAAATGCCCCAATCAAAAGACACAGGGTATCAGAATGGATAAAAAAACAAAACCCATCTATATGTTGCCTACAAGAAACTCATTATAAACCCGAAGACACCTCCAGATTTAAAGTGAGGGGGTGGAAAACAATTTACCACGCTAATGGACATCAGAAGAAAGCATGAGTGGTGATCCTTATATCAGATCAATTAGATTTTAAGCCAAAGACTATAATAAGAGATGAAGAAGGACACTGTATCATACTCAAAGGATCTGTCCAACAAGAAGATCTAACAATTTTAAATATCTATGCTCCTAACGTGGGAGCAGCCAACTATATAAAACAATTAATAACAAAATCAAAGAAACACATGAACAATAATACAATAATAGAAGGGGACTTTAACACTCCCCTCACTGAAATGGACAGATCATCCAAGCAAAAGATCAACAAGGTAATAAAGACCATAAATGATACACTGGACCAAATGGACATCACAGATATATTCAGAACATTTCATCCCAAAGCAACAGAATACATATTCTTCTCTAGTGTACATGGAACATTCTCCAGAACAGATCACATCCTTGGTCCTAAATCAGGTCTCAACCGGTATCAAAAGATTGGGATCATTCCCTGCCTATTTTCAGACCACAATGCTCTGAAATAGAACTCAGTCACAAGAGGAAATTTGGAAAGAACCCAAATACATGGAGACTAAACAACATCCTTCTAAAGAATGAATGGGTCAACCAGGAAATTAAAGAAGAATTGAAAAAAAATCATGGAAACAAATGATAATGAAAACACAACGGTTCAGAAGCTTTTGATTTTGATGAAGTCCCAGAAGTTTATTTTGGCATTTGTTTCCTTTGCCTTTGGAGACAAATCTTGAAAGAAGTTGCTGTGGCTGATATCGAAGAGATTACTGCCTATGTTCTCCTCTAGGATTCAAAAGCTTCTGCACAGCAAAGGAAACAGTCAAGAAAACAAAGAGGCAACACAGGGGATGGGAGAAGATATTTGCAAATGACAGTACAGACAAAATGTTGATATCCAGGATCTATAAAGAACTTCTCAAACTCAACACACACAAAACAGATAATCATATCAAAAAATGGGCAGAATACATGAACAGATACTTCTCCAATGAAGACATACAAATGGCTATCAGACACATGAAAAAATGTTCATTATCACTAGCCATCAGGGAGATTCAAATTAAAACCACATTGAGATATCATCTTACACCAGTTAGAATGGCCACAATTAGCAAGACAGGAAACAACATGTGTTAGAGGGGATGTGGAGAAAGGGGAACCCTCTTACACTGTTGGTGGGAATGCAAGTTGGTGCAGCCTCTTTGGAGAATAGTGTGGAGATTCCTCAAGAAATTAAAAATAGAGCTTCCCTATGACCCTGCCATTGCACTACTGGGTATTTACCCCAAAGATACAGATGTCGTGAAAAGAAGGGCCATCTGTACCCCATTGTTTATAGCAGCAATGGCCATGGTTGCCAAACTGTGGAAAGAACCAAGATGCCCTTCAATGAACGAATGGATAAGGAAGATGTAGTCCATATACACTATGGAGTATTATGCCTCCATCAGAAAGGACGAATACCCAACTTTTGTAGCAACATGGACGGGACTGGAGGAGATTATGCTGAGTGAAATAAGTCAAGCAGAGAGAGTCAATTATCATATGGTTTCACTTATTTGTGGAGCATAACAAATAACATGGTGGACATAGGGAGTTAGAAGAAGGCAGTTGGGGGAAATTGGAAGGGGAGGTGAACCATGAGACACTATGGACTCTGAAAAGTAATCTGAGGGGTTTTAAGTGTGGGGGGGTGGGAGGTTGGGGGAACCAGGTGGTGGGTATTAGAGAGGGCATGGATTGCATGGAGCACTGGGTGTGCTACAAAAACAATGAATACTGTTATGCTGAAAATAAATTAAAAAATAAATTTAAAAAAATAAAAAATTAAACAATTAAAAATGTTTTTTAAAATTAATTAATTAATTAAAAGGGTTTTTTTTTTAAATTTAAAAAAATTTTTAAAAACACAACGGTTCAAAATCTGTGGGACACAACAAAGGCAGTCCTGAGAGGAAAATATATAGCGGTACAAGCCTTTCTCAAGAAACAAGAAAGGTCTCAGGTACACAACATAACCTTACATCTAAAGGAGCTGGAGAAAGAACAAGAAAGAAACCCTAGACCCAACAGGAGAAGAGAAATCATAAAGATCAGAGCAGAAATCAATGAAATAGAAACCAAAAAAACAATAGAACAAATCAACGAAACTAGGAGCTTGTTCTTTGAAAGAATTAATAAGATTGATAAACCCCTGGCCAGACTTATCAAAAAGAAAAGAGAAAGGACCCAAATAAATAAAATCATGAATGAAAGAGGAGAGATCACAACTAACACCAAAGAAATACAGACAATTATAAGAACATACTATGAGCAACTCTACGCCAACAAATTTGACAATCTGGAAGAAATGGATGCATTTCTAGAGACATATTAACTACCACAACTGAACCAGGAAGAAATAGAAAACTTGAACAGACCCATAACCAGTAAGGAGATTGAAACAGTCATCAAAAATCTCCAAACAAACAAAAACACAGGGCCAGACGGCTTCACAGGGGAATTCTACCAAACATTTAAAGAAGAACTAATTCCTATTCTCCTGAAACTGTTCCAAAAAATAGAAATGGAAGGAAAACTTCCAAACTCATTTTATGAGGCCAGCATCACCTTGATCCCCAAATCAGACAAGGATCCCAGCAAAAAAGAGAACTACAGACCAATATCCTTGATGAACACAGATGCGAAAATTCTCACCAAAAATACTAGCCAATAGGATTCAACAGTACATTAAAAGGATTATTCATCACGACCAAGTGGGATTTATTCCAGGGCTGCAAGGTTGGTTCAACATCCGCAAATCAGTCAATGTGATTCAACACATCAATAAAAGAAAGAACAAGAACCATATGATACTCTCAATAGATGCTGAAAAAGCACTTGACAAAGTACAGCATCCCTTCCTGATCAAAACTCTTCAAAGTGTAGGGATAGAGGGCACATACCTCAATATTATCAAAGCCATCTATGAAAAACCCACCGCAAATATCATTCTCAATGGAGAAAAACTGAAAGCTTTTCCGCTAAGGTCAGGAACACGGCAGGGATGTCCATTATCACCACTGCTATTCAACATAGTACTAGAAGTCCTAGCCTAAGCAATTAGACAACAAAAGGAAATTAAAGGCACCCAAATTGGCAAAGAAGAAGTCAAACTATCACTCTTCACAGATGATATGATACTATCTATGGAAAACTCAAAAGACTCCACTCCAAAACTGCTAGAACTTGTACAGGAATTCAGTAAAGTGTCAGGATATAAAATCAATGCACAGAAATCAGTTGCATTTCTCTACACCAACAACAAGACAGAAGAAAGAGAAATTAAGGAGTCAATCCCATTTACAATTGCACCCAAAACTATAAGATACCTAGGAATAAACCTAACCAAAGAGGCTAAGAATCTATACTCAGAAAACTATAAAGTACTCATGAAAGAAATTGAGGAAGATACAAAGAAATGGAAAAATGTTCCATGCTCCTGGATTGGAAGAATAAATATTGTGAAAATGTCTATGCTACCTAAAGCAATCTACACATTTAATGAAATTCCTATCAAAGTACCATCCATCTTTTTCAAAGAAATGGAACAAATAATTTTAAAATTTATATGGAACCAGAAAAGACCTCAAATAGCCAAAGGGATATTGAAAAAGAAAGCCAAAGTTGGTGGCATCACAATTCCGGACTTCAAGCTCTATTACAAAGCTGTCATCATAAAGACAGCATGGTACTGACACAAAAACAGACACATAGATCAATGGAACAGAATAGAGAGCCCAGAAATAGACCCTCAACTCTATGGTCAACTAATCTTCGACAAAGCAGGAAAGAATGTCCAATGGAAAAAAGACAGCCTCTTCAATAAATGGTGTTAGGACAATTGGACAGCCACATGCAGAAGAATGAAATTGGACCATTTCCTTACACCACACACAAAAATAGACTCAAAATGGATGAAGGACCTCAGTGTGAGAAAGGAATCCATCAAAATCCTTGAGGAGAACACAGGCAGCAACCTCTTCGACCTCAGCCACAGCAACATCTTCCTAGGAACATCGCCAAAGGCAAGGGAAGCAAGGGCAAAAATGAACTATTGGGATTTCATCAAGATCAAAAGCTTTTGCACAGCAAAGGAAACAGTTAACAAAACCAAAAGACAACTGACAGAATGGGAGAAGATATTTGCAAGTGACATATTAGATAAAGGGCTAGTGTCCAAAATCTATAAAGAACTTAGCAAACTCAACACCCAAAGAACAAATAGTCCAGTCAAGAAATGGGCAGAAGACATGAACAGACATTTCTGCAAAGAAGACATCCAGATGGCCAACAGACACATGAAAAAGTGCTCCACATCACTCAGCATCAGGGAAATACAAATCAAAAGCACAATGAGATATCACCTCACACCAGTCAGAATGGCTAAAATCAACAAGTCAGGAAATGACAGATGCTGGCAAGGATGCAGAGAAAGGGGAACCCTCCTACACTGTTGGTGGGAATGCAAGCTGGTGCAACCACTCTAGAAAATAGCATGGAGGTTCCTCAAAATGTTGAAAATAGAACTACCCTATGACCCAGCAATTGCACTACTGGGTATTTACCCTAAAGATACAAACGTAGCGATCTGAAGGGGCAAGTGCTCCCGAATGTTTATAGCAGCAATGTCCACAATAGCCAAACTATGGAAAGAACCTAGATGTCCATCAACAGATGAATGGATAAAGAAGATGTGGTATATATACACAATGGAATACTATGCAGCCATCAAAAGAAATGAAATCATGCCATTTGCAATGATGTGGATGGAACTAGAGGGTATCATGTTTAGCGAAATAAGTCCATCGGAGAAAGACAACTATCATATGATCTCCCTGATATGAAGAAGTAGAGATGCAAAATGGGGGGGTTAAGGGGGTAGGAGAAGAATAAATGAAACAAGATGGGATCGGGAGGGAGACAAACCATATGTGACTCTTAATCTCACAAAACAAACTGAGGGTTGCTGGGGGGAGGGGGGAGTGAAAAGGGGATAGGGTTATAGACATTGGGGAGGGTATGTGCTATGGTGGGTGCTGTGAAGTGTGTAAACCTGGCGATTCACAGACCTGTACCCCTGGGGATAAAAATATATTATAAGTTTATAAAAATTTTTAAAAAATTTTAAAAAAGTAGAAGTTACTCGTAAAAGAAAAAAAAAAAAAAACCAGAACAACAACAACAACAAAAACCCAAATAACACAATGTAAAAAATGAGCAGAGGAAAAAAAAAATGAGGAGAGGACCTGAATAGCCGTTTTTCTAATGAAGAAATCCAAATAGCCAATGGACACAAGAAAAGATGCTCAACACCACTCATCAGCAAGGAAATGCAAATCAAAAGCACAATAAGATATCACCTCATAACTGTCAGAATGGCTAAAATAAAAAACACAAGAAATAAGTGTTGGTGAGGATGTGGTGAAAAAGGAACACTTGCACACTACTGGTGGGAATGTAAATCAGTGCAGCCTCTATGGAAAACAATATAGAGGATCCCCTCCAAAATTAAAAATAGATACACCGTATGATCAGTAATTCCACTACTGGGTACTAATCCTAAGAAAATGGAAACACTAATTTGAAAAAATGTATGTACCTCTATGTTTAGGGCAGCATTATTTACAATAGCCAAGACATGGAAGCAACCTAAGTGTCCATTGATAGATGAATGAAAAAAGAAGATGTGGTGTATATATATATATATATACAATATAATATTACTCAGCCACAAAAATAACGAGAACTTGCCACTTGCAACAACATGGATGGATCTAGAGGGTATCATGCTAAGTCAAGTCAGACAGAGAAAGACAAAACCCATAGGATTTCACTTATATTTGGCACCTAAAATACAAATGAGCAAACAATGTAAAAAAGCAGAAACAGACCCATAAATACAGAGAACAAACTGATGGTTGCCAGTGGGGAGGGTCATGGGGGGGATCAGCAAAATGAGTAAAGGGGAGTGGGAAATACAGGCTTCCAGTTATGGAATGAATAAGTCATAAAGAGGAAAGGTACAGCCTAGGGAATAGAGTCAATGGTATTGTAACAGCATTATACAGTTAACAGATGGTAGCTACACTTGGGAGCATAGAACAAAGTATGGAGTTTTGTATCATTATGTTGTATATCTGAAACTAATGCAAGATTTTGTGTCAACAATACTTCAGTTTAAAAAAAATCTGTGCCATTATAGAGCTAATATTATGTCTCTTTAACACCCATTCTATGAGAGACATTAACCCCATTTGTCAGAATACAAATAGGAATCTGCCCTGTCTTTAAGTTTATGTTCCATTACCTTAAAAGCTTTATAAAACACTCTCTGAAAGGTTGACAATTATTACCATATGAAGTATTCCTGGCAACAGGAATTAAGCGTGTAGTGGGGAAAAATGCTAATTTAGACATCAGAAAATCTAGGTTCTAGCCCTATCTCTACTTTTAACTTCTTGTATTATCAGTTATACTCCCTGAGCTTCAATTCTCTCACCTGCCAACATGAGAGTAGGGTCTCAAAATTATTTTCAGCAATAAAGTTATGTTTTCTATCTGTCTACTATAATCGTACTAGCAAGACAGGCCATGTTTATGCAGACTAGAAAAATACAGTTTTTATACTTAATATCATAACCATAGGCACTACTATCATGTATAACTTGAATTGAGATGCAACCTTATAGGGCATTACTTGGTTTTTATACTGAAGATTAAAATAAAAAGCAGCTGCTTGGATTGTCTCAAAAGTAGAGTCTGAGACGAGGAGATAATCTCAGCAGAATGCTGGTAAGCTGTTTGAGAGGGGATCCCAAGAAGTTGTAGTCCAGACATAGGGACAGTGAGACAGGAGAGAAAGTCAATGTCAGAGTACATCAGTGAAGTTGCTATTTAAGTAACTAGAAACCAGTCTCATCAGGACTTCTAAGAAAAGACAGAATACCTGCCAGAAGAATCCATCCAAAGGAAAGGAGGCTGGTGCATTTCCCATCTCTGATTGACAGAAGATTGCCCCAGGGATGTCAACAATCTCACCTTTGGAGCCCAGCAGATTTCTACAGCTTTAGCTTTGAGAAGGCACAAGACCAAAAAAGCAAGGGTTTAAGGTGAGTTTAAGGTGTGACACTATTCTGGGTTGAACTGTGCCCCCCCCAAACTTCGAAAATGGGAGCCCTAACTCCCAGAATCTCAGAATGTGACCTTATTTGAAGACAGGGTCTTTACAGAGGAAATCAAATTAAAATGAAGTCATCAGAGCAGGCCCTGAATCTGACTACCTTACCAAAATGGGGGAAATTTGGACATAGACACAAGCACACAAGGAGAACATCATGTGAAGATTGGAGTTGTGCTTTCACAAGCCAAGAAAATACCAGAACCTATGAGAGAGGCCTGGAAGAGAGCCTTCCCCAGCACCTTTGGAGGGAGTGTGGCCGGCCAACACCTTGAACTCAAATTTCTAGCCTCCAAAAGTGTGAGACAACAACTTCTGTTACATAAGCCACTCGGTTGGTGGTACTTTGTTATGACAGCCCCAGGAAACTAATACAGACACTGGTGTGGCAAATCTATACAAGCAAGTGAAGGGGTTCAGGAGAGCGCCCCCCAAAATGTGCCACTTGTGGCATGTGAATTACTTTAAACTGAAGGCATTTGAGACCCTGTGGGCTCAAGAGAAACTTCTGTCCCTCTCTTAACCACACAGAAGAATCTAAATTGGGGGTCTTTCTCAGAATAAGGGTTATTAACAGAGATAAACTTTATCTGAGTGAGCCATGTGTATGGTAGGGCAAACATCTAATTACCAAACCTCTGCTCTTCTTATCACCCTGTGAAGTGCATTCGTTTCCTCTGAATTCCCAGACACCTGCCCCCCTCTCCTTGGTTCAGAATGACACAGAGACCTTACTTTGCCTGTCTCCAGAATTTCCATGTCTATGTGGAGTCCCCGTATGTATACCTGTTAAATTTGATTTTCTCCTGTTAACCTGTATCATGTCGATTTGATTCTTAGTCCAGCCAGAAGGACCTTAAAGAGGACAGGGGCTCTTATTCCCTGTGAAGGCGGCAAGGCATTCTTGCTCCCCGACACAAAGAACTGAGCAACACAGCTATGGCGGAATTAGGAGCGAGCAAGAGAAGTGACATGGGCACTACAGACATCTACGGAGTCCACAGAAGGTAGACATGTTGAGGCTGGAGACTGTCCTGTTGTTTCTCAGCTCCCCCTAAATGAAGAGCGAGAAAGCTACAACATGCAGTGGCTAGAACTGGCACCTACGCTGCCGAAAGGTGTGTCCTATGTGCTCTTTCTATTTGAGGCAATGGCTAACCCTGCTTATTACCCTCTCAATTGTTAATATACCTTTTCTTCCTAAGGCAGCCGTTAAGATTCCATGTCCTCTTTTATATGAACCAATTACATTTGTTAACACACAAACAGGGGACATTTTAACAGCCTGATTTCCTGAGCAGCCTCCATTCCTTTTAGGATAAGAATGACAAAAACAAACAAAAAACAGATGACAACTGTATTACACCTCAAAATCTTACAATTATATTCATTACATTTTATATGGGAAAAGGTTTAAAAATTGTAATGAATTTACTAAAAATGTCATAGACCTGCCAAGGAGCATGGGTTTTTGCCTGAAATTTGAGATTCTTTAACTGGGTCAGGAATATCTTGCTAAAAGCATTGCTCTCAGTCACTGTCATTTTGTACTTGACTTCCAAGAGCATCAATCTCAAAATATGTGCACAAATTACTGAAAGGACTTTTTCAAGATGCTGGATATGTCTGATCTGAAGAAAAAGCAAGGCTCTTCATGAAAGCCAGTCACTTTCTCATGCTCTACTTTGGTTAGAACCTGACTCTCCTCCACCTGGCTGACTCGTCCCTTCTAGAAGCCAAGCAGTTTTCTGGAATGAATGCATACGTCAAACCCTGTTGGCCAACAGAAATAAGGGACTTGGTTTTAGCATCGATGCATGATTTTAAAAGTTAAATGTACTGCTTCACTATAAAAAGAGTTATAATTTGTCAAGAGTTAAAAGCAAAAAGTTGCAAGTAATCTAGGCATTTTATTATAAATAATAACTCAATTTATAATTTTGTAAATTAAAAAAGGAAATGTGCTATTAAGATTCTAGGCTATTGGATAAGGATTTTAAACGCAGATTTTTTTCTAACATGCATTCTCATTACTTCTTTTTTAAGCTTCGTTGAGATGTAATTAATATATACCATTGTGTAACTTTAATGTGATGATTTGATAGATGCATACATTATGAAATGTTTACCACAATAAAGTTACTTAGTATATCCTTCATCTCACATAATAACCACTTTGTTGTTCTTGGTGTTACTGTTGTTTCAGTGAGAACATTAAAACTCTACTCTAATAGAACTTTCAAGAATACGGAATAGTATTGTTAATTAGTCACCATGCTGTATAACAGATGCTCAGAACTTATTAACCTGTTAGTTGTATGTTTACAAATGTGTGTGCTTTGACCAACATCTCCTGATTTCCCTCATCCTTCAGCCTCTGACAACTATTACTCACTCTGTTTCCATAAGTTCAATGTTTTCAGATTCCCTATATAAGTAAGATCATATAGTATTTGTGTTTCTCTTACTTATTTCACTTAGCATAATGCCCTCAAGATCTATCCATGTTGTCAGAAATGGCAGGATTTCCCTCTTCCTAAGTCTGAATAATCTTTCATTGTATACATATATTGCACATCTTGTTTACTCATTCATCCACTGACAGATACTTAGGTTGTTTTGAAAGCGAAGTACTGACGTCCCCTACTGTATATTATTGTCTATGACTCCCTTCAGATCTGCTAGTATTTGCTTAATATATTTAGGTGCTCCAATATTAGGGGGATAGGTATTCACAATTGTTACATCCTCTTGATGAACTGATCCCTTTATTGTTATGCAATTACTTTCTTTGCTCTTATTATAGCATTTGACTCAAAGTCTATTTTGTCTTATATAAGTATAGCTATCCCTGCTCTTTTAGTTTCCAGTTGCATGAAATATCTTTTCCCATTCCTCACTTTCATCCTATCTGTGTTCTTGAAGCTAAAGTGAGTCTTGACAACAGCATATCAGTGGGTCTGTTTTTTTTTAAATCCATTCAGCCACTCTGTGCCTTTTGAGTTAGAGAATTTATTCCACTTACATTTGAAGTAATTATTGATAGGTAAGAACTTGCTGTTGCCATTTTGTTGTCAATTGTTTTCTGGCTTTTTTTGTAGTTCCCTCATTCCTTTATTCCTCTATAAACTGATAATTTTCTGTAGTGGTAAGCTTTGATTCCCTTCTCTTAATCTTGTATAGATGTAGGATTTGGCTCTGTAGTTACCCTTAGGCTTACTTAAAACATCTTAATAGATACAACAGTATATTTTAAGCTGCAGACCTTAACTTTGATTGCATACAAAACTTCTTCCTTTTACCCCCACCCTTACATTTTAGGGTTTTTTTTTAAGATTTTATTTATTTATTTGACAGACAGAGTAGGCAGAGGGCAGGCAGAGAGAGAGAGAGAGGGAAGCAGGCTCCCTGCTGAGCAGAGAGCCCAATGCGGGACTCAATCCCAGGACCCTGAGATCATGACCTGAGCCGAAGGCAGCGGCTTAACCCACTGAGCCACCCAGGTGCCCCCATTTTAGGTTTTTGATGTCACAATTTACATATTTTTATATTGTGCACCCAATAGTTATTGCTATTTTTAATACTTTTCTTTTAATCTTGATAGTAAAGTTAAGTGGTTAATATCCCCCATATTTCAGGAGAATAGTTGAATCTGGCTATATATATTTACCTTTACCAGTGTGTTCAATATTTTCATATTATTAGTTAGTGTATTTTCATTTCAGCTTGAAGAATTCTTTCCAGCATTTTCTTTAAGGCAAGTCTAGCAGTGATGAACTCCTTCAGGTTTGTTTCTTAGGCAAAGTCTTTACCTTACCTTTATTTCTGAACAACAATTTTGGTGGGTAGACTATTCTTGGCTGGCAGTTTTTTCTTTTTTTGGCACTTTGAATATACCATCCAATTCTCTCCTGGCCTGCAAGATTTCTGCTGAGAAATCTACTAGCCTTATATGGGTCAGCTGTACAACAGAATTTTTTCTCCTACTGTTTTAAAACTTCTCTTTGTCTTAGATTTTTAGACAGCATTGTAATAATGTGTCTTAGAGAAGACTGCTTTGGATTGAAATTTTGGGGATGCCTATTAACTTCATGAACTTAGATTTCCAAGTCTCTACCCAGCTTTGGGACGTTCTCAGCCACTATTTTTAAAAATACGCTTTCTGTTCCTTTCTTCCTCTTTTCTTCTTCTGGGAATCCTCTGATCTATAGATTAGTTCTCTTAGTGGTGTCCCTAACACCCATAGGCTTTCTTTATTTCTTTTCATTCCTTTTTCTCTTTGTTCCTCTAATTGGACAATTTCAAACAATCTGTCTTTGAGCTGACTCTTTCTCCTCTTTGGTCCTGTCTGCTTTTGAAGCTCTCTACAGAATTTCGGTCCAGTCATTGTTTCTCAACTTCCAAAACTTCTGTTTGGTTCTTTTTGTTTTCTCTCCTTTTGATGAACTTCTAATTTTGTTCTTGGCGTGCTTCCTTGATTTCATTAAATTGTTTAAGTGTGTTGTCTTGTACTTAGTTCTCTAATCATCTTTAGAACAATTATTCTGAGTTATTTGTTGAGTGATTCCTATATCTCCACTTCTTTGCAGGTCAATTACTGAAAGTTTACTGTGTTCCTTGAGTGGAGTCATATTTCTGTGATTCTTTGTGATCTCTACAGCCTTCCATAGGTGTCTGCACATTTGAAGAAGGTATCAACTCTTCCAGAATTTATGGGCTGACTTTAGCAAGAAAAGACTTTCACCTGTGGGTGGCATCACACTGGAGTATGCTGTGACCCTGGATCTAGCGATGCAAGGTGCCAAGTGAAGGGGTGTTTGGAGACTCTGGGTCTAGTGGGTTGTGGTGACTCATCGACCCAAGCTCCTAGGGTCCACAGCATCAAATGCATGATCCTTGGAGAGTACTGTAGGGGATCTATAGAAGCTAAAGTGCTGTTGGGGTCCTCTAGGACACTGTTACAAATGTGTCTTGTGTGTAACCAGATGAATAACACACTTATGTTTACATAGACACAGGCAATGGCCAGGTTGAAGAACCAAGAGTCAGAACCAAAGCAGTAGAAATGGGGAGGAAGCAGAGAGCCTATATTTTTAAAGTACCTTAGAGATAATGGAATATTACTCAGCCATCAGAAAGGATGAATATCCACCATTCGCATCAACATGGGTGGAACTGGAGGGGATTAGGCTAAGTCAAATAAGTCAAGCAGAGAAAGGTAATTATCATATGGCTTCACTCATATGTGGAATATAAGAAAGAGCACAGAGGAACATAGGGGAAGGGAAGAAAAACCGAATGTGAAGGGGGAGAAATCAGAGAGGGAAACAAACCATGAAAGACTATGGACTCTGGAAAACAAACAGAGTTTCAGAGGGGAGGGGAATGGGAGATGGGATAGTCAGCAGATGGGTATTAAGGAAGGCACATGTTGTGATGAGCACGGAGTGTTATATGCAACTAATGAATCACTGAACACGACATCAAAAACTAATGATTTACTATATGGTGGTTAACTGAACACAATATAAATAAATTATTTAATTAAATTAAAATAAATTTTAAAAGTACCTTAGAGAAAAATCAACACTTTGTTGACTGACAGATCCTGGGGATGAAGACTGAGGGAAAGGAAGATGAATGATGCATGATGAAGCAAAGGTGTTTTAGGTTGGATAACTGAATGATGTTACTCTTAATTAAATTAGAGAACACCAGAAGAGAAAGGATGAAAGGAAAGATAATGAGTGGAGTCAGTGTATTGAGGATACCTTTATGAGATGTCTTTCAGATATGCACTTGCAATCACAGATTTGGATCTAAGGAGAAAACCGGGGTTAGATATTTGGAAGTCATCTGTGAATATAGAATGAAATGAAACTGTCACTATAACAAGTGTTTTAAAATTACTTCATTTAATGTCAATGACGACTCTGAGCCATACATTATTTTTACTGATGAGGATATTTTTAAATTTTGGAAGAGATTTTGAAGGACCAAGTAACTTCCCAAAAGTCACACAACTAATAAATGGCAGAACCAGGATTCAAGTAACTCTCATTAAATACAAAGTCCATGTTCTTTCCTCTGTGTCTTGTTTTTTTTTTTAAAGATTTTATTTATTTATTTGACAGACAGACATCACAAGTAGGCAGAGAGGCAGGCAGAGAGAGAGAGAAGCAGGCTCCCTGCTGAGCAGAGAGCCCAATGTGGGGCTCAATCCCAGGACCCTGGGACCACGACCCGAGCCGAAGGCAGAAGCTTTAACCCACTGAGCCACCCAGGCGCCCCTCCTCTGTGTCTTGTTGACCTTCTCTAAGTCATGGCAATAAATGAAACTTCAAAAACAAAAACCAGAAAAAAGCCCTGTGGAATAAGTAGAAAATAGACACATTATTGGGTGCAATGGAAGAATCCAATGATGTAGTTGGTTTGTAGTTTACATTTCAAAAGAGGACTATAATAAAGGGTGTAATTGAGAGGGATGGCAGCCACCCTGCTATAGTAATTCTCACACTTAATAATGGCTCTTACTCTGCTTCCTAGGGAAAATTTCATTAGGCTCTTTGAGTAGACATGCCTTTCTGACTATGCAAAATAAAGAAAAATCAAGAATACTCATGTATCAATAAGAGAAAAAGTGTCTTGGGGTGCATGGGTGGCTCAGTGCATTAAAGCCTCTGCCTTCGGCTCGGGTCATGATCCCAAGGTCCTGGGATCAAGCCTTGCATCGGGCTCTCTGCTTGGCAGGGAGCCTGCTTCCTCCTCTCTCTCTCTCTCCTTGCCTCTCTGCCTATTTGTGATCTCTGTCTGAAAATAAATAAATAAATAATCTTTTAAAAAAAGAGAGAGAGAGAGAGAGAGAAAGTGTCTCGAATCTCCAGCCTCTTATTTCAATATAATACTTTCAATGCTGTTAAATGGCCATTAGGTTACCACAGTGGTAGTTGACCACCAGCCAGATATATTTCTATTTTAAGTTTAATACATCTGTAGATCCTTTTACTACATCTCTGGAAAACAGGGTCTAACTTCCACCTTAGTTTTCCTTTTCAACAAAATGAAATACAAATTTAGGGGGAGATATGGAAAAAGAGTAACTCTATTCTTCATTAAGTGTTTCAGTATTTTCACAATTAATATATTCAATGAATCTTCATTAATAAGACACTGCTCTTGCCTTCTAGAAGACTAGAGTTCAACTGAGGAAAGAGTCCAGTCCTTAAGTGATGAGTAATTTCAATGAAAAGAAGCTGGAAGTGGGGGAGCAGTGAAGATGTAGACCAGCCCCTGAGAAGATGAGGAGATATGTGATGTAGAGCACTGGTGGAAACATTAGCCTATGAAAAGAGGACATCAACTCTTCAAGAATAATAGCCAGAGGAGAGAAAAGATGGCATACAAAGGCAGTTTGATGACAAGAAAATTCAGGTAATTTGTGTCTAATGGCTTCTATTATTTTTTGGTGGGATTTTTCTTATGAAAATCAAGAAGAAAGGCTCAAACAAGCAGAGAAAATTTGAACAAAATTATGTCTTTCACAGAGCTTTTACACTGTCCCAAAAACAAAGATGTCTACACCCAAACACGATACCAGAATTACTAGTGCTGGGAAGTTAATTCTGAGTGCACAGAGGAAAGGGCCAGATCAGTTTAACACAGTCCAGGTAAGAAGCTCACTGATAGAGAATTTCACTGGACATAAGGAAAAACTTGAAAATATTGAGAAGTACATAAGATTTAGCACAACAGATTCGTTGCTTCAGTTAGACATTTGACAGATCTCTTACAATACAAGATCAAGATCTTGTGGTCAAGATCCCTCTACTCAAAGGCCAGTATTTCCCAATTTTTACTGACTGAAGAATAAGGTGGTACTCCTTAAGCTTAGCTGTATATTGCTATCACCCAGTATAGTACTAATCTACTGCTATCTAACAAATTACCACAAAACTTAGTAGCTTAAAACAATAAGCATTTATTATCCCACACAGTTTCTATGGATCAGGAAGTTAGGAGTAGCTTAGTTCAGGTTTCTGGCTCAGGAATTCTTATGAGGTTGCTGTAGCCTAGGCTGCAGTCATCTGAAGGCTTGAATGGGGCTTCCAAGATGGTGCTTTTACATGGCTACTGGCAGAAGGCTGTATTAGACAGGCTTCTCCAAAAAGGATCAAATGGGAGGGGCACCTGGGTGGCTCAGTGGTTAAGCCTCTGCCTTCAGCTCGGGTCATGATCTCAGGGTCCTGGGATCGAGCCCTGCATCGGGCTCTCTGCTCAGCAGGGAGCCTGCTTCCCCCCCCCTCTCTCTCTGCCTGCCTCTCTGACTACTTGCGATCTCTGTAAAATAAATAAATAAAATCTTAAAAAAAAGGATCAAATGGGATACAAATATCTATAAAATGAAGAATTTGCTTACATTACATTTCATTACATTACATTACAGAGGCTACTAAGTCCCAAGATGCGTAGTTAGCAAGCTGGAGACCAAGGAGAGCCAAGGTTGTGGTTCTAGTCCAAGTTCAGAAGCCTGAGAACCAGGAGAGCTGATGGTGTCAGTTTCAGTCCAAAAGCCAGCAAGCTTGTCATGCAAGAAGAATATATATTTCAGTTCAAGTCCAAAGGCAGGAAAAGACTGACGTCCCAGTTCAAGCACTCAGCAAAAGAAGTTCCCTCTCACTTAGTCTTTTTGTTCTATTCAGGTTTTCAATGGATTAGATGAGGGCCACCAACATTAGGAATGCCAATCTGCTTTACTGAGCCTACCTATTCAAATGTTAACCTTATCAAGAAACACCCTCACAGACACACCCAGAATAATATTTGTCCAAATGTCAGGGAAACAAGTTGAAACTGTGGGGCCCAAGGTCAGGCTGCACCAAAATTATTACCTTATTATTATTTTAAGGAAAAGCTACTTAAGAGACAGCCTGTATAAGAAGGACACTCAGATGTTCCTTCGTCCCCCTGAAAGCAAGAAATAAGTCTCCCACATGAAAGGCACCTTCCTTGAATCAGGAGACATCCTTATCACCAAAGATAGGGAATTCAGGGTTGAGAAAGCTGTATACACAACCCTTGTTACTTTTGACTAATTGACTACCCTAGCCCAAATTCTGTTTAGAATTCCTTAGTAATCACAGATCCCAACGTTAAGTTTTCTTTGACCTGTCAGTTCCTCCCAGACTTATTGTCTCTTTGCCTAAAAAACACAAAGCCCGCCTGCCTTGATCATGTCTTTAGGTCTCAATTTAATGATTGGGCCTCTGTGCACATATAATAAAACTTGACTTTTTTCTTCTGTTAGTCTGGCTCATGTCAATTTAATTCCTGATCCAGATGGAAGACCTTGAAGGGTAGAATAAGAATTTTTCCTTCCCTTCAACACAGAAAATAACCATTGCAAAGGCCTCATTTCCTTGCTGACTGTTGGTAGGAAGCCTCACAGTTACTTTTTTTTTTTTTAACTTTTAACCTGGGACTCTCTAGAGCTACTTGAATGTCCTCATGACCATGGTAGTCCATGTCCTCCAAAGCATGTGGCTCAAGAGAAAAAGTCAGGAGGAAGCTTCAGAGTGTTCTATGACCTCATTTTAGAAGTCACACACAATCACTACCACCATATATGCTCTTGTGACAAACAAGTTACTAAGTCCAGTCCACTCTCAATAAGGGAGGAATTAAATTTTACCTGTTGAAGAAAGGAGTATCAAAGGATTTATGGGTATATATTTTTTTAAATAAGATTTTTATTTATTTATTTGACAGACAGAGATCACACATAGGCAGAGAGGCAGGCAGAGAGAGTGGGGGAAGCAGGCTCCCCGCTGAGCGGAGCGTCTGACGTGGGGCTCGATTCCAGGACCCTGAGATCATAACCCGAGCCGAAGGCAGAGGCTTAACCCACTGAGCCACCCAGGCGCCCCTATGGGTATATTTTTAAGCCACCACATCTGGAGAACTTTAAAAAAATACTAACACCTGGCTACCACCCTTAGACCTTCTGATTTAAAGAGTCTGGGATTTTTAAAAACTATCCAAGTGATTCTAGTAGGTAGCCAAGAGTTCTTTCCATCATGTGGATCCACTCTTGTGTCTCTTGATTCTGTGCGCCCTCAGCAAGAAGCACACAGCGCTGCCGTTCGTATTTTGCCAGCCCTAATGTTGCACTGTATCATGCAAATAAGTGTGAAAACTGCATGGGATAAAAAAGAAACCATCTCAATTTCATTATGGAAATTTAAAAAATTCAGAATACTTTTCTTAATGCAACAAAGCACTATGTTTTAAATAGAGGCATGATATTCAAGAGAATTAAATAACTAGCATTTTCAAAACCATATGCATTACAACACAAGACTATAAAACAAATACAAGAGATTTCTAAGTATGAAGCCTAAAACTCACAAATAAAAGCATAAGTAAGCAATACTTTATCTTATAAAAGATCAAATACTTATTATTTATGACAGAATGTGACCAAGTCTGACTTTGGGGGTGTGATGGATAGTTTTATTTATCACTTTGGCTAGGTTAGAGTAACTAGTTATTTAATCAAACACTAATTTATATGTTTATGTGAAGGTATTTTGTAGATGTGATTAACATGCACAATCAGTTGTTCTTTCTATAAAGTGGCAAAGAACTTGGTTGAATAGTATCCTAGAGTTTTATGGCAAATAGAACTTAGAGGTGATGAACCTGGACATGTGGCTGTGGAGATTTTCAAGCAAATGACAGAAGGTGTGCCCTGATTTCTCCTTGCTGCTTATAATAAAATGCTAAAGGAAAGGGACAGATTGAGGAGGAATTGTCAAACGAAAAGGGACCAGCACTTGATGATCTGAAAAATTCTCCGTCTATTCAGATAGCAAAAGATGACAAAATGTGCTCTGGAGAGAACACCAAGGGTGGGTGGCTGGATAATAATTTGTTGAAGAGACTGGACACCTGATTTATGGATCCAACCAACCATCTTGGCAGAAGATAGGAATAAAATTGGAGCTATGGAAGGATCTGTGGAAGACCCTCATGTCCAATGGCTAGAACTCCCATGAATTTTACCAGAAAACGGACAAATTATTGAGAATTTTATACTAGCAAAAACACTATCAGCCTGGACTAAGAGGGACAGAGAGAACACCACGTGAAGACAGAGATACAAAGAGAAAACTCCATGTGAAGATGGGGGAGACAGAGAGTGGAGTGGAGCATCTATAAACCAAGGAAAGCCAATGATTGCTAGCAAACCATCGGAAGTTAGGGAGAGGCAAGAGATCCTCCCTTAGGGCCTTCACAGAACATGGTCTTGTTTTCAGAATATTAACATCTGGAACCATGAGAGAATAAATTCCTATTGTTTTAAGCCACCCAGTTTGTGAAACTTTAGTACAACAGCCCTAGGAAGCCAATATAGGGAGCACTGAAAATAAGTACCGATGAGCTGAAATTTCCTCTTACATTGAACCTACATATATTCTGGGAGTGCCGAGGAAACAAAAGATAAATGTTTTAATTTAATAAACAATTAGATTTCATTAACTTAATAATTAAATAATTTCATTTAAAATTTGGCTTAAGATATATTTAAAAGCTATGTTACTTGTCATTTTGGCCTGTTTGCATCTGCCTTGCTCTCTAATTTCCTCTTCCTTTCTCCCATGGTTGCAAAAATACCAAAAAATATTTTTGCATGTGAAATCCAAGAGAGTAAACAAGAGCGTTCTCTTGACAAACATCACTGCTCATTAGTAAGGGATTTAAATTCTGCGCGGACTTTGTTGACATGCTCAGCTGCTAATTATCAGTCGGTGTGATATGCACAGTGAACAACCAGAGCAGCGGAACTAAATGAAGCAGAAGCACTACACTGATGTGACTGACCCCCAGTGTGGCTGCTGGAAGTATTTTCAAGTGATGGGGCCACAGCACAGGCTTGCAAATCCTTCAGACCAAAGTCCCTGGCTCTGAATGGTCATCTGCCACTCCAGTCTCTGAGGTCCTGCTTTGTTAATCAGGCAACTTCATTTGGCTCTTTGAAGACTCAGAATTGAGCTCCTGTCACACATTTTCCAGTTCTTTAAAATGCAAGGAATTCTATTCTTCAGCTTGATACTGATCCCACCAAGCACGCCTGGCTCCCACTTACACTTGTTTCTAGGTAGGGCCAAGAATAACTATAACCAGGATTGTTTAAAAAACAAAATAGAATGGGATAGACTAATTAGAATAGAAAATATCAGAATGCCTGCCATGTAGTAAACTATTTCATGAAACTTTTTTCTCTCTTGTTTTTTTTCACACACGTTTGTATATGTGTACAAGGGGCCAGTGGTCACTTTCAGACTAAAGGGGATTTAGAGATCATGATCATGTCCTAAAGCTATGTTTTTTAAACTTTCAAAAACATGACTCACTGAATGATATACAGTTTTTTTACGATCCAATACACATAAACACATACTGGACTTTCCCCATCAGAGGACAAGAGGAAGGACAATCCAGACAGAGAGAACGGAATATGCAGGCTACATGAAACAAAGGACAACTCCGTGGAACTTGGGTGTGTTACAGGATCATCACATGGCATCACATGACATGGCCGAAAGATTGGGTCAACCAGCAGAATGGTGGATCATGGAGTAATGAAGGAAGGCAGTGACCAGGCCATAGAGACAATACCTTGCAGATCATGCTTAAGAGTTCAGACATCATCCTGGAGTCATGGAAAATCACTGAGGGGCCTTAAACTGTAATAAAAGAGTCAGACTTGCAACACAGAAGAGCCATTCTAGAAGGAGGACAAGGCCAATTGCTGAGATAAGGGGTGATGGGCTGCAGAGAGGCAGTAAAGCTCAGAACACTATTACAGACAGTGTAAGACATGGTGGGGGCCTTCATTCAAGTGGTGGGAAAACAGACAAGAGAATAGAAGTAAGACATTGTAGAGATAGAACCAAGAGAATCTGGAGACTGGTGAAGAAGCAGGAGATGTCCTGGAAAACTCCCATCCTCCTCAGTTGGGTGTCCAGGTGGGTGGCGTACTCTCCATCAGGACAGGAATGTGGGAGGAGAGCACCAGTGTGGGCAGAGATAGTAAGTCTGGTTTGCGCCTGGGGATACCAGGTGAATGAGGATGTTAGATAACTGGATTTGATACCCTCTTTTGTTTTCTAAGCTGAAGTATAATCAAACAACCCAAAAAGTATACAGGCCCTAGGGTGCCTGGGTGGCTCAGCCCATTAAGCCTGTGCCTTCCCGCTCAGGTGATCCTATGATCCTGGGATGAAGCCCCCTGTTGGGCTCCCTGCTCAGCGGGAAGCCTGCTTCTCCCTCTCTGTCTGTCCCTCCCCCGCCCCCACTCATGCTCTCTCTCTCTCTCTCTCTGAAATAAATATATAAAATCTTTTAAAAATGTACAGGCCTCAGTCAATCAACCCTTCCCTTTAAAGTCACCAGGCAACAGTTTCTACTATGAGCATTAGAGATCTAGTTCAGAAAGAAAGGATTTAGTATGCATCAAATACAAGAAACCCTAGAAAAATTGGGGCACTGGAGCTGGTATCTTCTGATCTAGGTAGTGCTAAGACTTGAATAAATTTTCTTCACATCAGTGTATGAAAACTAAGCTTCATTTTTAAGGCCAAGATGTTTGAGTTGGTAGAAAAGAGTCAGTTGAGGCACGCTGTGGTTCCAACCTCACAAATTTGTCTCTGGACTCTAAGAAATCTACTGTTTTATGTACACCAAAAGGATTTTGTTGAATAATTCAGGCTCAAGATCCCCTAAAGGGAGAGATTTTTATTCTTTTTTTAAAAAATATTTTATTTATTCATTTGACAGAGAGATACAGCGAGAGACAGAGCACAAGCAGGGGGAGTGGGAGAGGGAGAAGCAAGCTTCCCATCAAGTGGGGAACCCGATGTGGGGCTCAATCCCAGGACCCTGGAAACATGACCTGAGCTGAAGGCAGATGCTTAACAACTAAGCCATCCAGGTACCCCCGAGATTTTTATTCTTAAGGACAAGATGTGCAGATCAACCAGGGATTTCGAGACCTGTCAACTAACCATAGGCATGTATGGTGCTAGGGCCAAGCACAGATGGTACTTGAATTTCAGCAATGAACTTGGTGCTGGCATATGTTAGTGCAGAACAAGACTCCAGTTTAATCAGTTGTCTTAAAGACCTCAGAAATTCCTTTAGCCACACAAAATTTTAAAATGATCACCATGTGTTTCTTCACCAAAAAAGAAATCACATTCTGAAATGACTTTTTGAGTTAAATTACCTAATAATAATTCTTTGGGTGTGTGTACAAGGCACAGGAGTTGGTGGGGGGGGTGGCAAAGGAGTGTGAAGGAGAAGCTTGCCAAGATTTGGGGGAGATGGAGGGTTGTGGGGAACATCACAGAGACATCAGCAAAATTAAAATAAGAAAAATTAAACGAAGAAGTGCAAATTTAGCATGTTTCTGGCTTCAAATACCATGCTTGTTTTTCACGAACAGCATGTAGAGACAACAAAGTTATAATTCTACTGATGTGGGTTAGATTTTATCCTGTTTCTCCAAGTGTATTAGTCAGCTCCATCCCTTTGCAGATTATTACAGAGCTACGTGCCTCTGCCAACTTTGACAGGGTGCTTTGTAGAAAAGTAGAGCAAACTCAAAATGCCAGGGCCTGCTTCTCAGTTCCACCCCATTTAACAGAGCTAAGAAATCAAAGGCAGCAGTTTGGCAAAACAGACTAGGCTTGTTTCCCTAAGCCAGCCCCAGCCCTGACTTTCTAGTGGTTTTGTGTGTCGCTCGGGCCACTCAAACCCCACCTGTCTCCGTTGTATTTATTGCCTCCTCCTTCTCATCCTACTAGCGGTGACTTTCCCCCCTTTGTCTCAGAGCCCAACCTTCTTGAATTCTCCTCATTCCTCAAGAAGTAGATGTGTGAGTAGGGGGATGGGGTGACTGGGAGAGGGGCCTGAGGGAGGGGGTTGGGGGTGACGAGCACTGGATGCTGTACGCAACTGGCGAGTCACTGAATTCTACCTCTGAAACTAATGATACAGTATATGTTAATTAAATTGAATTGAAATAAAAAAAATTTTAAAAAGCAGATGTGTGCATCTTGCCCACGGGCCATGTGATTCACCTGAAACACCACTCCTTCTTCTCTTGATTTACGTCTGTGCTTTGGCAATCTCATGACCCTCAAGAATGTTTAAAACCAAGTCTGATAAGTGTGTAGGTGCCAGCAACTGTGAGTCCACCGCTGCCGACTCACCACCGGCGAGAGGGTACCTCAAACTAACCACGCATAACCGGATTCCTCAGTTTCTCCATCCTCACCCCAAAGTGCTCCTCCTCCCTCATCCCCTTATCTCACGGGGCATACCATCACCCCCTAAACTGCTCAAGCCAGGCCCCACTGACTCATCTGCCCATCCAGCTTTAATCCCACCTTCTTGATAGCTTCAAATCCATTTCTCCCCACTACCCTTGTCCTGCCTCGCCCCAGGCATTTTAGGTTTCCTTTTGGAGTAAAAGTCTTATAACTGTTCTCTCTGATTCCACACTAACTGTGGCCCTCTGACTGAAGCCAGAGTGATCATTCTGGTTTTGAGTGTGATGTTCTGCTCCTTACACTTTTCAATAATAACCTTCTGCCCACATGATACTTCCCAAGAGCCTCCATTCCATGGCGCCCTGACTGCTCTGATCCCACCAGCTGCAGTTCCACAACCTAGCCGGACTCTCACCTGCTGCTGTTGCCCACAAAGCCATCTACTCCTTCTCAGGCTTGTAAATGCCTTGATGCTTTATGTTGCTGCCTCCTCACTGAGAAATTGGGAGCTCTCATTCTTAACTGTGTGACAGATGAAAGAAAATGCTAATCTGAAAACATGTTCCTGAGGGGTGTCTGCCCAGAGTAGATGGCCTTTGTTTGGCAGAGTGTCTGGCTGAAGTTTATAAAATGAAAAAGTAGGACCAGGGTTGCCCTAAAGATTGGAAAAGTCAAATGATAGTATATGCTAGAGTAAGGGCAATTATGGGTTTCTAGGGAGAACTGGATAAAGAATGAGTAGGGCCCTGAGAAACGAGAGAAGGGGCCATGTGAAGAGAGTATAATAATGAAAGAAAGCCCAGTATCGGGGGGACATGCTAGGGCCAGAGAAGAGAAGCCCACTGAGCAATTCCCAGTGATAAGGGCTGGCCAAGGGATTCTTGAGAACTGGAGTGCCTGTGATTCCATTTTATAGGGCGAGTCTTGACTATTCTGTGTCATGATACGCTTCTATTCCCCCTAAACCCTCTAAAAAGATCTGTCCCAGAAGCAGTCTGGGTCGCTGCAGAACAGTAATCCAAGCCAGAGGTAAAGCAGCGATGGAGACAGCAAAGGCAGTATGGAGAGAAGACAGCAGCTGCCAGGGTTCAGGGGGTGACAACCAAAGAGGCCATGGCATGGACTGACCACAAGAAAGTCAGATGTGGAGAACCGCTCAGACAGGTTGATTGGCACGTTAGATCTTCTACCACCTGAGGTATTGTGTCTCAGGACAGTTTACTTGACATCCAAGGGAAAAGGGACGCAATTCCCATAAGGCAGAAAGACTGGGCGATTTCCAGGCAGACGACCCTGGGGTTACACTTACAGCTGATACAACAAAGTTATAAGATGGCAATGAAGTAAATCTTCTTGAGCAGGTAAATAAATGCAGTAATAACTATGTTAGGTGTAAGTTAAAATGAACACACTTATAGAAGGGGTTGGCAAAAATTACATTGGACTGTAGATATAAAGTAACATTACAAAAGTCCTGATGCTAACATTAATAGAAAAGACTGGTCTTTCATCTTCAGATCCTTAAGTTACCAAAAAAAAAAGGTGTACTGTTTCCAAAAGGTCCCAGAAATAATGGTATGGTTTTGATTCAAATAACGGTGAAAGAAAGAGTAAAGTGATCGGAAGAAAAGACGGAGAAGTTGATTATCACTGTACTAGAATTTTCCTAATTTTTAATCTAGGAAATTCAGCAAACTAAATAAAATCTACCTTATAGCTTACATAAGAGAATTTATATAATAAGCAGGTAAAAGTCATCAAACTTGGGATGTCATAAATCAGAATATATTCTAATGCCAAAAGAAATCATTTCAAATACAAGGTGTATTTCCAAAGCCTAAAAAAATATTCCTTCACATACCCACCCAACAACTATATGTGAGAACACCTGGTGCTTAAAGCAGAGTCACTGAAGTTTTATAGAGACTAACATCTCTCTAGGACCTCAATGTGAATCAGAATTTGACAAAACAGTGGGAATGAATATGTATATGAAATACTAATATATCCTGTTTCCCAAGGCAAAAGTAACAACCCAGAAGTTTTTGTGTTCAAGAATTCCAGAGTACTTGCTCATTAACTCCGGTATATTGGGATAAGTTAGAATATGCTTAAGTAATAATCCGAAAATTCCCACTTGTGTAACACAACAAAAGATTATGTCTTACTCAAAGTCTTTAGGAGATCTAGGAGACTGGGCAGGATTGTTGTTTCTCATGTGCTGGCACAATTTTCCACATTGGTTAGATTTTATGGTTTCTCCATCCCAATATATTCTCCTGCGATTGCTGTGGCCTAGGAAGAGAACATGGAAAATCATAAGCTGGCTTCCATCCACAACTCACATTTCAGTTGTATGACTACATTTAACTTCAAGAGGGCATGTGCACCCAACCAAAAAGAGGAGTCTTGGAAATCTTGATGGCAAATATTAGTAATGTCGACTGTAGATATATAGTGGATCTTTAGATTTTACTTATATTCCTATAGGAAACAGAAAATGAAAATGTCTCCAGTATTTCTAAGCATAAGAAGCCTTTTCCCGGGGCGCCTGGGTGGCTCAGTGGGTTAAAGCCTCTGCTTTCGGCTCAGGTCATGATCCCAGGGTCCTGGGATCGAGCCCCGCATTGGGTTCTCTGCTCAGCAGGGAGACTGCTTTCCTTCCTCTCTCTCTGCCTGCCTCTCTGCCTACTTGTGATCTCTGTCAAATAAACTTAAAAAAAAAAAAAAAAAGAAGCCTTTTCCCACCTTCCTCTCACTTGTTTCCTGCTTCAGTATGGTGTGAACCTCCCCCAAGGGAATGAAAAACAGACTTTGAATACATTATTTATTTTAAATGAATCTACAGAACCAGTGAAGGACTAAGAGTTTTCTTTTATCTACTGCAGAGTTACTTAACTTTCGCATTATTAATGTTTTGGGCCAGATCATTCTTAGGGGCTGTCCTGTGTTGCAGGATATTTAGCAGCCTCTGTGGTCTCCACCCACTAGATGTCAATAGCAATCCTCCCACTAACTTGTCACAACCAGAAATGTCTCCAGATATTGTTAAATATCCCTGGGGGGTAACATTGAAAACTGGTTAAGAATATTTTCTATTTGCTTCCTTTGAGCACTACGAAGAGTTCAGATTTTTTACCACATGAAATAACCCAGTATTGAGGACAGGTAGTAACAGAACAAAGAGAATACACTTTCTCCTAGATCTACCACCAAGACTTGTGAATCTCTTCTTTACCCTATCTATAAAATAGGGAGAATAATGTTACCTGGCTCACAAGCTTATTGTAAGGATTAAATGAGGCAATAAACAACTCCTCCTTTTCTCTCTGTTTAAGGAAATCACTTCTATAAAAAGCCAGTTCCTATATAAACATGGAGTCTATTTCTGCACTTTCTGTCCTGTGTTACTTGTCTCTGCATATTCCTGGGAGAATTCCTCACTGTGTTGATTTGCCACTGTCACTATTAAGGTCTGTATTACCTGCAGGTGACTTGTCTGGGAGATGCAGCCATCAGAAAAGGGGCTGGAAAATAAGAATGAAGAAAAAGGCCTGCAGAAGCCCTTGCACCAATGTTTAGATATGTTTCTCACTGCGAAGTCCCCCAAGTGCGTTAAGACAGCGCATAAACTATTCTTTCTTTAGCCCCTGCACCATCTGGTGCCTCGCACATAGGTACAGGCACCTAATGCATGGCTGCTGAGGGATGAAAGGACCAATTTCAGATGTAAGTCAGATGAGCTTATCATTACTGGGTTTTCCCAAATCACTTTAGGTTACAAGTCCCAAATTAGGTGGAATGAGTACAGGGAAGGTATTAATACAGGCAGAACTGGCATCACCAATAAGTGACAGGTGACAGTCTGACATTAAAAGACGAAATTAAATAGCAGACATTAATTAAAAAATGAGAAGCACATGCTCTGGAGAGTAAACAGCCATACATATCACAATAACCCCTTAGCTGCTTTACGCTGTCAGTACATAATAATTGACATCCCTAATAATGACTCTGACATTTTCAAAACTGCTAATATCTGCTCAGCATGTTCCATTTTAAAAAATTCCGAGTACTGTGTATGGCATTTGAGAAAGATTTCCAGCACAGACTTATAAACGATATAATTTGCCATATACCTTAGAGATGAGCTAGATGAGCTAATCTGTCGTCTAAGTGAAGCAAGTCAGCTACAGAAAGGTAAAGTACACTTACCAAGGCCGCGTGCCCACAGAGGCAGAACTAGAACTGAAGCCTTACTTTGCTGACTTGATGGCAAGCTCTGTTTCCACTAAGGTACAGCTTTGAAAATACAAATATATTTCCTTAATTAGTTAAAATTACCAAATTTAGTATTTGGAAACTCAGTAAAGGGTGTGCTTCAACTATATGGAATCTTTCCACACTGATTTATTAATCAAGTGGTTTTTACTGAGCCTCAGTGTTGCTAAAAAAAATAGTTCAGATCTGGTAGGTGTGTCAAAGAAGAGAGAAAGCATGATGCCTAACTCAAATGACTAAACTTCCTAGAAGGGAAGGGATGATTTACATGTAAGAAACCATAGTGATGCAAAGTAGTACGGGGTATGGCAATGAGTCTTAGGATGTGGAAACCAACTCTAAGTCCTCTGGGAATTGAGAGATAAGAAACACCCACCCATGGCAAATGGTCAAGGATGGTACAGGGGTAAACAAGATTAGAAAACTCTTTAACGGGGGTGGAAGCCTGGATCACATTTTCTAAGCCATTCATTTCAATAGATTATCTTACAAGTATGAGTTATTTTTGAAGATAGGGGAGAGGGTAGCTGTAGGAAATAATAAAAATTTAGCCTGACCTGGAAAATTTAAGTTGAAGGGAGGGGAGAATAAGGAAAATGGCCTAATTGCTCTAGAACAGCAGTGTCTGATAGAAATATAATGCATACCACAATGTAATTTAAAATTTTCTAGTAGCCCCATTAAAATAAAAAAAAAGGAAACTGCAATAGATTACAGGCATATCTCAGAGACACTGTAGGTTCCATTCCAGACCATAAAGCAAGGATCACAATAAAGTGAGTTACATAAATTTTTTGGTCCCAGTACATATATAAGTTCTGTTTATACTATAGTGTAGTCTGTTAAGCATGTGATAGCATAAGGTCTAAAAAAGTACATACCTTAATTACAACACATTTTATTGCTAAAAAAAGTTAACCATCATCTGAACCTTCAGCAAGTCATAATTCCTGATCACAGATCACCATAACAAGTAGAGTCATAATGATAAGGTTTGAAGTATCACAAGGATTATCAAAATGTAGCCACAAAGTGAGCAAAGGCTGCTGGGAAAATGGCATCAGCAGACTTCTCAATGTGGGCTTGGTTGTCACAAATTTTCACTGTGTGAAACATATACTAGGAAGCTCAATAAAATGACGTATACCTGTAAACTCATATTAAAAATATATGTTCTGGAATGTGATATATCCAAAATGTTATTTCAATATACAAAGTTCAATATACAAAAACTATTGAGATACCTGACATTCTTTTGCTCATACTAAGTCTCTGACATCTCATGTGTATTCTACACTTAGAGCATATCTCATATCTTGGGTGTTAAATTTATCAGAAATATTTGATCTGTATTTAGATACTATAAGATTTGTAACTGAAAAGATGAATTCACATCCCGAAGTTGTTCCAAACATACTTTAAAGTTTTCCGGTAACTGAATCAAATACCAATGATCATTTTGCTAATATTCGCATCTACCTTGACAAAACTGCTTCAGTTTTTAAATTTAAATGTCAATCAATTAAAATTAAATAAAAGTTTGATTCCTTGGGACTACAGGTCAAATTTCAAGGGTTCAAGCATACATGTAGCTAGTAGTTACAAGTTAGGCTGTGCAGGTCTAAAGGTGGGTTCCCAGGTGACATAAGGCCCATGGATGGCAGACTCAGGGTATCTGGAGGGAAAATGCATACGACCTAGAACACAGCACAGAGCCGCTCTATGCAAGTTGCCAAGAAGGAAGAAGATATCATGAGAAAAACAGATTTCTAGGGAGACTAATCTGTAAGAACAGAGAAATAAAAAAAAAAATACAACAAAGTCATGGAGACAGTTTATCATAGTAAATAAAATGTGAAATAATGAAGGATAAAAGTGGAGGTAGGAAAAAAGAATGAGGCGGAGGCAAGAATCTGAGAAGCTGTTTGCTGGACAGGAGAACGGACTAGGCTGAAGAAAGGCCAGGACACAGAAGAACCCCAGCTGAAGACCTTGGAGGGACCTGGGTTTTGCTTGCTTTGTGTTATGTTGGGTTTTTGTTTTGTGTTTATTTTGTCTCCCTTCTATCCTCTATACACATTTAACAGGGGAAATTATATTCCATGGTGGTTTTCAGGAGCTCACAGATTTTTTTTTTAAAGAACGTTTTTTAAAGAATTTAAAGAATTTTTTTTTCTGAGCCTTTGCTTTTTTACTTACTTCTTTTTTAAGTAATCTGTAGACCCAATGTGGGGCTCAAACGCAAGAGTCTGAGATCAAGGGCCACCTGCTCTACAGACTGAGCCAGCCAGGTGCCCCTGGAGTTCACAGATTACCTGAAGCGCCCAGTGAACTCTTGGGAATGTAATGGGTCAATTATTACGGAAAACAAGAATGGAGGAGGAGAAGGGAGCAGACCTGAGAGAAGGGGAGGGAGAGGCAGAAGGAGACAAAGAGACTCCAAGTTTTAAGTTTAATATTTACCAATAAATAGATGATAGATCAAGCCATTTGAGTGAGTGAGATCATCCAGGGAGGTATTTCGAGTGAAAAGACAGTGGCCACTCCAGGAACAATAGATTTCGAGGGTTAGATAAGTCTTCAAAGAAATGCTCCCAGTGGGCAAAGAGACTGAACCAGACAGGTTAGATTTGTTCCATGGCCTCATTCATTCAACCAGCATTTACTGAGACAAAGGTCTAGGTGTTCCCATTCTAGAGAGAAGGCAGGTGGGCTGCCCTGGAAGAGTGCACCGTTAGGCTCCCCGCCAAGACTGACTCCCAGATGGCTCTGCCTGCAGCAGTGTCTCTGTCCTACACCACAGGAGTCATGTACAGTGTCACCGACAGGGCTTTTTGCCTTGGAAATAGATCAGTCTCGATCCTATCCTGTTTCCTCCAAGTTTCATTCGCCATATGTAAAAGTGCTCTTCTTACTTTTCCTAACAACAACCAAGTAATTCGATTCCTAGCTTAAAGGGAAAAGACACGTGAGCACTGTGCAGAGTTGGTATAATGGAGACGTCTTCCTCTCTGGAGTAGTGATGGTGCAGGAACCGGCGAAGGGCTTTGGGAGGCCAGCTGGTGTTGGTCTCCTGCCCATGAGCTGTTGCAAGGAGATGGGTATGGGAGTACAGAAAAACCACAAATTATGAGGCAGGAAAATTGAGAAACATTTAGTTCAACAGAAATTGATGACACATTATACCATTTAACATTCGAAAGGAGCAGTGCTCAAATTGAATTAGGATAGAAAGGTCTAACTTTAGAACTTCTCTTCCCATAGAAATGTCACAGTATTTTCCATTAAAGATCAAAAGGACCGACCATACTTTCACCTGCTCTAACAAGAGATTTTTAATGCTACCCTGGTGTACAACTGCACTTTTCTATTTGTTAGTTATGAAACTTCCATTTCCCCTACCTTATAATTTGAAGGAATGAGTAGTATTCTGAGTTCAAACTGTGAAATACAATAGAGATAATTACCCACTTTAGAAACATAATTCCTTCTATTGCGTAACTGACTTAAAAAAAAAGATCTTTAAAGGAAGAATTTATTCATTAAATCTAACCATTTGTACAAAACAATGTTCTCCCTCAATTCAATCTTTGCCTCTCTCCTCCCAAATTTTTCATAAAAGATATAACTCAGTCTTATTAACTTTACACTTCTCTCAACGACATCCAAGATTTTGAAATCTGAGAACCATGGAACACACAATAAGGGAAAGCAGTTGCCTGGAGTGTCCTTCTTTCCCCGCCACCTGACATCTCCTACGTGTCATCTATGTGCCAGTTAAAATATCCCTCTGGGAAAATGGAGCTGACTCGTGTGAATTTCTCTGGGCCCTTACAACACCTCTACTCTCTTGGAGAAATCTGCTTGCATTTTTCCTACTTATGAACACATCTGCCTGTGCCAAGCCTTCAGGGCAGGACCCTACCATGCACATCTTTGTATCTCTGGAGATTAGCCCAGTAACTGGTCTAGGAAGTACCCAATAAATACTTGTATAAGAAATAAAGAACAGAGGGCGCCTGGGTGGCTCAATGGGTTAAAGCCTCTGCCTTTGGCTCAGGTCATGATCTCAGGTCCTGGGATCAAGCCCTGCATGGGGCTCTCTGCTCAGCGGGGAGCCTGCTTCCTCCTCTCTCTCTGCCTGCTTGTGATCTCTCTCTCTCTGTCATATAAATAAAATCTTAAAAAAAAATAAAAGAAATAAAGAACAGGGGCGCCTAAATGGCTCAGTCAGTTAAGCATCTGTCTAAGGCTCAGATCCAAGGGTCCTGGGACTGAGCCCTGTGTTGGGCCTTCTGCTCAACAGGGAGCCTGTTTCTCCCTCTCCCTCTGCCTGCTGCTCCCCCTGCTTGTGCTCTCTCTTTCTCTGACAAGTAAATAAATAAAATCTTTAAATATAATATATATATATATGTATACACACATATATGCATGTATTTTAAAAAAAGAAATAAAGAATGGATATATAAATGAACAAGTATTCAACTTAATTATAAGAAATGTATTCAGAGCTGGAATTCTTAGCTGTATTACATTGAACAACTCATTCTACCTCTCTGAGCTTTCATTTCCTTATTATGAAAAAGAGAAATAGTGGATTGCCTGGTGGACTTCTCAGGGCACTGGAAAGCAGCGCATCTGATAATATTTGTGCAAGCTCCTGATAAATGATAAAGTACTGTGCAAATGTTAGTTATTGTCCAGTGTCTTGATAGAGCCATAAAAGCCTAAAGCCTGGCCAAGTGTAGAACAGGGATAGGAAATAAATTTCCTACATGTGGGGATGGTGTTATTGTTGACACAGATCCCAAAACAAAATCCTAAGAAACACCCTTGACTCCTCCTTCTCCTCACTCCTAACACCCAAATGGAACCGGTATCACCTGTTTCACCATCACGGGGGAAATACGGACATAAACAAGTATACATTCAAGCTTCCACCCCTCCTGGTAGCAGTAAGTCCACTTCGTCCCTTTATATCACATCTCCCCATAACTGACCAAGACCTCCAGGGATTCCTCAATCCAAGGAGTGGGATCAGGCTGGGAAGGATGGTTTTGATTCTTCATGTAAGTGGAGAACCAGCTAGATAACTGGTATCTGAAAGACTTCTCACACAATTTTGCTGCTGTAAACAGGTCCTGAACGGTTGACTGCTGGAAAGACTGGTCAAGCACCCATCTCTGGTTTTGAGGAATGCCGTATCAGGCAACACCAGGAAGTTAGGCCTGAAGGAGGGTCCAGCACCAGCCACAGACTGTGTCCCAACCAGCCCTTCCCCATAAACTCCAAAACCCTTGTCTCAGTGGCTGCTCAGCAACCCCCTTGCCTCAGTCCTGTTTACAGGATGTCACTGGCCACGTCTACTGCTAGTTCTTAAAGAGGTATTCCTGGCCTAAGTTTACAGGTCTCCTTAACTTTGAACCTTGGGAAGCAGAATGGTATTCAAGTGTATTTTCCCACACTGAATAATGGATGCCTTCTCCTCTGGATATTTATATAACCAAAGGATTTCAGTAGGTTTTACAGAACAATAAAGACCAGTTGCTAGGATACCACCCCCTGCCACAGGTACCCTATTTGATATCTGCCTTGACAGGTCATCTGTCATGCAGACAGTCCCAAAGTTCTGCCATTTTGATGCCAAAACATTCCTCAACTCCATTAATTTTTCTGACCACTACCTTGTTTGGGCCTCATCTTTCACCTGGATTACTGGGGCGATTTCCTAACACCGCCTGGCTTTTATTACTACTCTCCCATCTACTCTCTGGATGGCAGCCAGAGTACTCTTTCCAGACACAGCAGATCCTGTCCCCTCTTTGTTTACAACAAGTGCAGTGCTTCTCGTTGTCCACCTAGTGAACCCCTTGACATGTTTTTACAAAACTCTACTTTTACATGTCCTCTTTCCCTGCCTTCCCCGCCGCTCCCTTTCCTAGTCCTTGCTTCCTAACTTACTTTCCCTTTCTGGCAAGTAATCTCTCTCTCTCTCTCTCTCTCTCTCTCTCTCTCCCCCCTCCCCTCCCCTCCCTCCATCTCCCATCTCTCACTTCCCAGACTTTCTCATTCTTTTCCCCAGTCTGAAATAATCTCCCTTCTATTCTTGACTGATATACTTCCTACTCTCTTCATGTCACAATTTAAAGCCAACTCAGTGAAAGTCTTTGCTGATTCTCCAAGACTAGGTTAGAGTTATGTCTTGTATGCTCCCTTAACTACTGAAGTAATTTTATTGTATTAGAACATCCATCATGTTCATATTGTATTGTAATTGTCCATTTCATTTGATCTGTCTTTTCATGTTTCCCACCTAGAAGGGAAGTTCTTTGTGGGCAGGGACTTTGTAAGAGTTTAATCCATAGGAGATACAGAATAAAAATGTCACACAAATGAATAAAACCTAATAATATATAATATCACAAGTAACTGAACTATTAAGTATGGAGTGGTGATAATAATTAGCCTTTGCCATGGTACAAATCTGATTAGCCCTGTATTTTACATTCTTGAAGTTCAAATCTAAAAAAGATAACTAGAAAAAAATAAAAAAGATAACTAGAAAGACAGATGGCAATAATCTCAGCTATACAGATCTTTATATGAAAATAGTATTTTTATTAAAATGAATTTTATTATAGTTATGAAAGATGTTAACATAAGGAGACTGGGGGAATAGTACACAGGAACTTTGTACTATTTTTGAAGCCCTTCAGAACTCTAAAATGATCTAAAAATTTTTAAATATGCTTTTTTGTGTGTGTTCTCTTCTTCTAAGCTATCTAATCCTCTCCCAAAAAATTCCACAAACATTTCAAGCCAAAGATAGGAGAATCTGAATATTTTCTGAAATTAATACAGATCAAGGATTTCAGAGATGTATTCTGAGTGCCTAAAATATTCTTTCCATTGCATTACTAAAAGCATCACGATGAGTTTGGTCTATTACAACTTTCTCTTCTTACTGTAAAGATAAAAGCAGATATAGAAAATTAAGGCATTTTACCATAAACAGCTTTGATTCTCAAAACTCCATAATCTCTACAATAACTAAAATACTATTTTTAGGTAAGAAACTACTACATCAGTGTAGTTGAAATACACTGCAATTGTACTACAGGTTGGTAATAGATTATGTGTATCAATACAGAAAGCCCTTAAAAGAGGGAGAAAAAAAATCTTGTGGGAAGCAAAGCTCCATGGTAAGGATATAAGCTTGATAAAGGCCAGTAAAGCAGAAGAAAAAGTGTCTAATTTCATGTTTTCATTACATCTTAAAATACATATTCATAAAATGTTGCCCTCTAACAAATTACCCCTCTGTCATACAGCTGACTTATCTTTCTGACATCTGACATGGCATAAAATATTCCATAGAATAGGACAAGATATTTCACATAATCTATGACATATATAACTTAGTTATTTTAAAAGATGATTATTTCAGTTCTCTTTTAGTCTGCTCCAAATTCATACAGTCACATAACCAGGCCAAGCTCAACTAATGTAAAATGATATTAAATGGGGCTTTTCTTATCACCTGTGGGTCCATGAAGCCCCCAAAGCTGGTGTCCATGGGTTTCTGACATCCCGTTATCCTAAAGACAGGTGATGTCATAGTCATATCTTGACTGATTCAGTGACCATCACCTACCTCCAACTTCTTTAGAAGAAACACTGATTTATTAGGAAAATGAGAAGAGAGGTGATTTCCCAAAGTGAGAAGTCATGAGAGCATCCTGATGTTTTTCTTTTCTTTCTCATGGGGACATTCTCTCCTTCAAGGGAGGATTAAGGGAGCAGCAAGAAACTCCTGTTGGAAGATGGGAGGATAGGACTAGGAGAGAAGGAAAGGGATCGGTGAGCCGTGGGGAAAGCAGGGAAAGAGGACATGTAAAAGTAGAGTTTTGTAAAAACATGTCAAGGGGTTCACTAGGTGGACAACGAGAAGCACTGCACTTGTTGTAAACAAAGAGGGGACAGGATCTGCTGTGTCTGGAAAGAGTACTCTGGCTGCCATCCAGAGAGTAGATGGGAGAGTAGTAATAAAAGCCAGGCGGTGTTAGGAAATCGCCCCAGTAATCCAGGTGAAAGATGAGGCCCAAACAAGGTAGTGGTCAGAAAAATTAATGGAGTTGAGGAATGTTTTGGCATCAAAATGGCAGAACTTTGGGACTGTCTGCGTGACAGACGACCTGTCAAGTCAGATGTCGAATAAGGTACCTGTGGCAGGGGGTGGTATCCTTGCAACTGGTCTTTATTGTTCTGTAAAACCTACTGAAATCCTTTGGTTATATAAATATCCAGAGGAGAAGGCATCCATTATTCAGTGTGGCAAAAGACACTGGGACACCATGCTGCTTCCTAAGGTTCAAAAGCCAGCAGTTAAAGTGGAGTCCTAAGAAGTCATTTCTCACCCTGATCATGAAATGTGGCTGTACTAAAGCTTCCACAAAGATCTCCAAAAAGCTCACACACACAAGCTGTGAAATACACAGACTGCATTTAGGACCTGCTTCGGTGACAGAGGTCCCAACAGCTACCAATCCAAAGGGACTGCTCTTTGCCTCGAGTCTACAAGTCAGGAGCCAGCCAGGACAGCGCAGCATAGGAAGGTCCCCAGTCAAACCTATTCCCCTTCCTTGCTGCTGCTCTACAGACCTGGGGGCTGGGCCTGAACTCAGAAGAGGGGGGAAATGTCGAATTGAATGAGATATGAATTTTTAACAGTTTATATTTTAAAATATAAATGTATTCATCTCATTTTTTTAATTAAAAAAAAAACATAAAAAGATCAAAAAGATCATTGGTGAAAAATCTTCCTTCCAGCTCTACTTCAATCACCCAATTCTCCAAAGAGGTAATGACCTTTGTTAGCTTCTCAATTCGTTTCTTCCCGCTACTGTAACAAAGTACCACAAACTTGGGGCCTACAGCAACAGAAGTTTATTCTCCCCAGTTTCTAGTGGTCAGAAGTCTGATCTCAGTGTCACTGAAAGGAAATCAAGGTGTCAGCGGAGCCACGCTCACTCCAGAGGCTCTAGGGGAGCTGCTCCTCGCTTCTTCCAGCTTCTGACCCCCATCGGCTGCCTCCCTGGTCACAGTGCCTTCACCTCTTCCATGTATAACCGCTCACTGCCTCTCTCCTGTAAAAATGCTTGTGATGGGGGCGCCTGGGTGGCTCAGTGGGTTAAGCCTCTGCCTTCGGCTCAGATCATGATCTCAGGGTCCTGGAATCGAGTCCCGCATCGGGCTCTCTGCTTAGCGGGGAGCCTGCTTCCCCCTCTCTCTCTGCCTGCCTCTCTGCCTACTTGTGATCTGTCAAATAAATAAATAAATAACAAATCTTTAAAAAAAAATGCCTGTGATGGCATTTAGAGCCCCTCTGCAACCTCCAGGATAATCTCCTTAACTTAATCACATCTTTTCCAAGTAAGTACCAATCATAGATTCCAGAGATTAAGAAGCGAGTGTATCCTTAGTGGCCATTACTTAAGCTACCACAGACTCCTACTCTCCAGATAAAAACAAATGCAAGCACATAGGAAAATCCACCCACATTTTTTCACTTTTGACCGCAAAAGGTTATTTACCATATATTATTTTTATCTTGCTTTACTGACTGAACAATATATGTTGAGATCTTTCCGTATCACTGCATAGAGAGCAACCTCCATGTGCGCATGTGCACAGAGCAGCCCTGAATGCATGTATGCAACTTATTTCATCCATTCCATTCAGTTCTCATTTTTTTGACATTATAAACAATGGCGAAGGAAACAGCTTTGCAGGTGTGTACACACATACACAAACACACATGTTTGAAAATATAACTTAGGAATTTTAGAAATTCCTAGAAGTAGAATTTCTTTGTCAAAGGGCATGGGCATTTGGGGTTTTCTCTTTTTATTATTCAATTAACATATTGCTATATTAGTTTCATGTATTTAATAATTCAACAGATCTATACATTACTCAGTGTTCATCAAATAAGTATACTCTTATTCCCCTTCACCTCTTTCACACCTCCCCCCACGGTCCTCCCCAATGGCAACCACCAGCTTATTCTCTATAGTTATGAATCAGATTTTTTTTGTCTCTTTTTCCTTTGTTCACTTTTGCTTCTTAAATCCCACATGAGTGAAATTATATAGTATTTGTCTTTCTGTGACTTCTTTCACTTAGCGTTATACCCTCTAGATCCATCCATGTCACTGCAAATGGCAAGATTTCATCCTTATGGCTGAGTGATATTCCACTGTATATACATATTTATTACATCTTCATTATCCATTCATCTACCAGTGGACAATTGGGTTGCTTCTCTATCTTGGCTATTGCAAACAATGCTGCAATAAACATAGGGGTGCACAAATCTTTTGAATTAGTGTTTCTGCCTTTTTTGGGTAAATATCCAGTAGTGGATTTACTAGGTTGTATGGTAATTCTATTTTTAATTTTTTGAGGAACCTCTGGACTGTTCACAGTGGCCATGTCAGCTTGCATTCCCACCAACAGTGCATGAGGGTTCCTTTTTCTCCATATCCTGGCCAACACTGTTTTTGTGTTTTTCATTCTCACTATTCTCACAGGTGTGAAGTAATGTCTCATTCTTGTTTTGATTTACATGTTCCTGATGACTAGTAATGTTGAGCACCTTTTTGTGTGTCTGTTGGCCAACTATATGTCTTTTTGGAAAAATGTCTCTTCAGTCCTCTACCCATTTTTAATTAGATTATTTGTAGGGTTTTGGGGGGCTTAAATTCTTTATATAGTTTGTATAATGACTCTTTATTGGATACACCATTTGCAAATATCTTCTCTCATTCAGTAGGTTGTGTTCTTTTTTTTTTTTTTTTTGATGGTTTCCTTCACTGTACAAAAACTTTTATTTTGGGATAGTCCTAATGATAGTTTAATTTTGCTTTTGTTCCCCTTGCCAAAGGACACATATCTAGAAAAATGTTCCTAGAGCTGATGTGAAAGAGATTATTGCCTCTGTTTTCTTCTAGGAATTTTTCAGGTCTCACATTTAGGTCTTTAATCAATTTTGAGTCTATTTTTACGTATGGTGTAAGAAAAGTGGTCCACTTTCATTCTTTTCCATGTAGCTGTCTAGTTTTCCCAACATTATTTGTTGAAGAGACTGATTTTTTTTCCTGTTGTATATTTTTACCTCCTTTGTCATAGATTAGTTAACCATAAAAACGTGGGCTTATTTCTGGACTCTATTCTGTTCTATTGATCTATGTGTTGGTTTTTTGTGCTGGTACCATAGTGTCTTGATTATTAGAGCTTTGTGGTATATGTGAAATCTAGGATTGTGATACCTCCAGCTTTGTTCTTTTTCAAGACTGCTTTGGCTATTCAGGTTCTTTGTAGTTCCATACAGATTATTTGCTCTAGTTCTCTGAAAAATGCCATTGCTATTTTAATAGGAATTGCATTAAATTTTCGATGCTTTGCAAAGTATGGACATTTTAACAATATTGGTTCTCCCAATCTATGAGCATGGCATGTCTTTCCATTTGTTTCTGTCATCTTCAATTTCTTTCATCATTGTTTTTATAGTTTTGGGCATACAGATATTTCAAACTCCTTTGTTAAGTTTATTCTTAGATATTTTATTCTTTCTGGTCCAATTGTAAATGGGACTGTTCTCCTAATTTTTCTTTGTACTACTTCAACATTATGTATAGAAATGCAACAGATTTCTAATATATTAATTTTATATCCTGAAAATCTACCAAATTAATTTACCTAGTAGTTTTTTGGTGGTCTTTAGTGTTTTCCATATAGTATCATATCATCTGCATTCTCCCCAAATTTCATGTATTCGCCATTCCTAAAGTTCTCTGAACTCAGTCCTTTTGGGTTTTAATGGAAGCTCTATGACATAAGTATGACTGATTAGAGCACTGGTCATTGGTAACTGAACTAAACCTACAGCCCCTCTCCCTCTTCCTGGAGGTTAGTAAGCAGGACTGAAATTTCCAACCCTCTAACCACACGGTTGGCTTCATTGGCATCCTTAGGTCCAAAAGTCACCTCATTAATACAACAAAAAACACCTCATCACTCTCATCACAGGAAATTCCAAGGGGTTTAGAAGCTCTGTGTGAGAAATGGGGACAAGGACCAAATATATATATTTCTGATTATGTATCACAAAATCATAACAAGGAGTTTTAACTCAGAGATAATAACATTAAAATAACAATAGAGACACTTACTGGGAGTTTACTATGTGTCAGGTGTTTCTAAACATTTTATATGTATAATGTCATTTATGGTCTTCATTTGACAACCAAAATTGAGGAATCCAACTTCTGGCAAAAAACCTGTATGTGATTTTTCAGGCCCAACAAAGGCTTTATCTGGTAGGCCCCAAGAGGGAAAGTGTGAAGAGACTTCACACCAGACAGTGTACAACAAATCCACTGCAACCCCGTGGAGGGAGTTGCATTCCAGAACTCACTTACATTGTTTCTGTATCTTGCCTGCTGTGAATAATGATGCAATGAACATAAGACCATGTTCTTCAAGATAGTGATTTTATATCATTTGGATATAAATCTCCAGAGGGATTGCTAGATTATATGATTTTTAAATTTTTAATTAATTTCCATTTTTAATTTTTTGTTGACCCTCCAAACTGTCTTCCATAGTAGAAGTACTATTTATGTTCCCACCAACAGTGAACAAGATTCCCTTTTCTCTACAACCTCAACAATGCTTTTACCTATTATCTTTTTGGTAAAAGCCATCTTAGCAAGTCTGAGACTTCTCATTGTGGAAGTGAGCATTCCACATTGAGCATTCTCATTGTGGTCTTGATTTGGATGCCCTTGATGACTGAAGATGTTGAACACCTTTTCACACACTTGCTAGCCATTTGTATGTCTTATTTGAAAAATGTCTATTCAGATCCTTTGTTCATCTTTTAATCTTTTTTTTTTTTGGCTATTGAGTGGCATGAGTTCCTTATAAATTTGTATATTAACACCTTATTGGATACATGGTTTGCAAATATTTTCATCCATTCTCTATGTTAACTTTTCATTTTATGAATGGTTTCCTTTGCTTTTCTTTTCAGTTTGATGTAGTCCTGCTGGTTTATTTTTGCTTTTGTTGCCTGTGCTTTTGATGTCAATTCCAAAAAATGATTGCTAAGACCAACGTCAAAGAACTCTTCCCTATGTTTTCTTCTAGGAGATTTACAACTTCAGGTCTTATATTTAAGTCTTTAAATTTGAGTTGATGTTTATGTAGAGTTTAAGTGACCAATTTAATTCTCTTGCATATGTCTATCCAGTTTTCTCAGCACCATTTATTGAAGAAATTATCTTTTCCCTACTGTATATTTCTTGGCAGCTTTGTTGAAAATGTCTGTTTTTCTGCTAGTATCATACAGTTTTGATTGTTGTGACTTTGTAATATAGTTTCAACTCAGGAAGGGTAATGCCTCTAGTTTTGTTCTTTCTCAAGATTGTTTTGGCTGTTTGTGGGTGTTCTGTGGTTCCACACAAATCTTAGGATTTTTTTTCTATTTCTGTGAAAAATGCCATTGGAATTTTGATAGGGATTGCATGGATTCTGTAGATTACTTTGGGTTGAACAGAGATTTTAACATTATTAATTCTGCCTATCCAGAACACATAATACATTTCCATTTATGATTTCTTTTATTTCATTCATTGGTGTTTATAGTTTTTAGTGTACAGATCTTTTACCTCCTTGGTTAAAGTCATTCCAAAGTATTTTATTCTTTTTGTTGCTATTATAAATTGGATTTTCTTAATAATTTCTTTTGATATTTCATTGTTAGTGTATAAAAAAGCAACTGATATTTGTATGTTGATTTTGTATCCTGTAACATTACTGGATTCATTTGTTAGTTTTAACAGTTTTTGTTTTTTTGTAGAGTCTTTTGTGCTTTTTATATATCACATTATTACAAGGAGAGATAATTTGACCTTTTCCTTTTGAATTTGAATGCTATTTATTGCTTTTTCTTGCCTAATTGCTCTGGCTAGAATTTCCAGTACTATCTTGAATAGAGGTAGTGACAGTGGAACTCTTATATTGTTCCTGATCTAGAGAAAAATCTTTTAGCCTTTCATTGTTGATGATGATGTTAGCTATGACTTTGTCATGTATCTCCTTTATTACATTGAGGTCATTTATTTCTATTCATACTTTGGTGAGAGTTTTTATAATGAAAGGGTATTGAATTTTGTCAAATGCTTTCTCTGTGTCCATTCAGATATTCATGTGATTTTTATTCATCATTCCATTAATGTGGCATATCACATTCATTGGTTTTCATATGCTGAACCATATATTCCTTGCTTCCGAGGAAGGAATATCCTATGGTCATGGTGTATGATCCCTTAATGTGCTGCTGAATTCATTTGCTGGTATATTCTTGAGGATTTTTAAATTTATATTCATCAGGGACACTGGCCTGTAGTTTTCTTGTGGTGTCTTTGTCTGGCTTTGATATCAGAATAGTATTGGCTTCATAAAATGAGTTTGGAAATATTCCCTTCTCTTCAATGTTTTGGAGGAATTTAAGAATGTTTGGTGTTAATTCTTCTTTAAATATTTGGTAGAATTCACTTGTGTGGTCATGTGGTCCTGGACTTTTCTTTGTTGGGAGGGTTTTTGATTACTTATTCCTCATCGTAGCTACAGGTCTATTTGAACTTTCTATTTCTTCATGATTCAGTCTTCTTAGGTTATGTATTTCCAAGAACTTACTCATTTGTTCTAAACTATCCAGATTGTTGGCATGTAATTGTTCAGAGTAGATTTTTATAATCCTTTATTTCTTTTTTTTTTTTTAAAGATTTATTTATTTATTTATTTGAGAGAGAGAGACAGTGAGAGAGAGCATGAGCGAGGAGAAGGTCAGAGAGCGAAGCAGACTCCCCATGGAGCTGGGAACCTGATGTGGGACTCGATCCCGGGACTCCAGGATCACGCCCTGAGCCGGAGGCAGTCGTCCAACCAACTGCGCCACCCAGGCGTCCCTAATCCTTTATTTCTGTGGCATCAGTTATAATATCTTTTTTTTTCATTTATCTTTGTATTTGAGTCTCCTCTTTTTTTCCTTTAGTCTAGCTAAAGTTTTGCCAAGTTCATCTTTTCAAAAAAACCAACTTAGTTTGATTGATCTTTTCTATTGTCTTCCTAGTCTCTATTTACCTTTGTTATTTCTTCCTTTCTACTAACTTTGGGCTTGGATTGTTTCTAAGTTTATTAGATCGTTTCTCATGGTGTAAAGTTGTTTGAGATCCTTATTTTTCTTCATATAAACATTCATTGTTTTTCTTTTAAAAGATTTATTTATTTGACAGAGAGAGAGACAGCGAGAGAGGGAATAAAAGTGGCAGGTGGGGGGCGGGGGGAGAGAAGCAGGCTTCCCGCTGAGCAGGGAGCCTGATGCGGGGCTTGATCCCAGGACCCTGGGATCATAACCTGAACGGAAGGCAGACACTTAACAACTGAGCCATCCAGGCGCCCCTAAACATTCATTGTTATAAACTTTCTTCTTAGCATCATTTCTCATGCACCCAAAAGTTTTGGAATCTTGTGATTCCATTTTTGTTAATCTCAAAATATTTTCTGATTTTCCTTTTGATTTCTTCGTTGACCTACTGGTCGTTCAGGAATGTGTTTTTCAATCTCCACATATTTGTGAATTTTCCAGATTTCCTCCTCTTACTGATTTCTAGTCATACTACTGTGGTCAAAAAAGACACGTGATATGATTTCATTCTTCTTAAATTTGTTAAGACTTGTTTTGTGGCCTAACATTTGATCTATCCTAAAGAATGCTCCATGAATCCTTGAGAAGAATTTTATTCTGGTCCCATCACGTGGAATTTTTTTTAAAGATTTTTATTTATTCATTTGAGAGAGAGAGAGAGAGAACAAGCAAGGGGAGTGGTGGGCAGAGGGAGAGGGAGAAGCAGGCTTCCCGCTGAGCAGGAAGCCTGATGTGGGACTTGATCCCAGAACCCTGGGATCGTGACCTGAGCCTAAGGCAGATGCTTAACCTACTGAGCCACCCAGGCACCCCTGCATGGAATGTTTTGTATATGTCCATTACATCCATTTGATCTAAAGTGTTGTTCAGGCCCAAAGTTTGACTAATGATTTTCTATCTGGATAATCTATCAATTATTGAAAGTGGGGTACTGAAGTCCTCTACTATTATTGGATTACTCTCTATTTCTCCTTTTAGATCTGCTAATAATTACTTTATATATTTAATTGTTCTGATGTTGGGTGCATATATATTTGCTATTGTTATTTCCTCTTGATGAATTAACCCTTTATCATTACATAATGACCTTTTTCTCTTATTATATATTCAACTTAAATTGTATTTTATCCAACATAGTTATTACTGCTCTTTTTTGGTTTCAGTTTGCACAGAGTACCTTTTTTTCCATCCATTTATTTTCAGCCTACATGTGTCTTTAGCTGAAGTTAGTCTCCTGTAGGCAGCATATAGTTGGGTCTTCTTTGTTTGTTTGTTTGTTTTTATTGATTGAGCCACTTTGTCTTTTGAGAATTTAGTCCACTTACATTTAAAGTAATTATTGATAGATAAGAAGGACTTACTATTGTCATTTGGACCACTGTTTTCTGGGAGTTTTATAGATCCTTTGCTCCTTCCTCTCTTGCTTTCTTCCTTTGTGATTTGATGATTTTCTATTGTGATATGCTTTGACTCCCCCTTCTCTGTGTCTTTTTCTGTATCATAAGATTTTGCTTTTGGGTTACCATGAGGCTTACACAAAACATTTTACAACAGTCTGTTTAAAGCTTATAACAACTTAAATTTGCACACAAAAGCTCAACATTTTTTACTACCCCTCTCTCAATTTATATTTTTGGTGTCACAATTTACATATTTTTATATTTTGTATCCATTAGCGAATTATTGTAGCTACAGTTATTTTCAATACTTTTGTCCTTTAACCTTTATACTAGTTATAAGTGATTCGTACCCCACTATTACAATATTAGTACATTCTGAATTTGATTATATATTTTTTACCAATAAGTTTTACACTTCCATATGATATCATCTTACTAGTTAGTATCCTCTCCTTTCAACTTGAAGAACTCCCTGTAGCATTTCTTGTAAGGTAGGTCTGTTAGTGATGAATACCTTCAGTTTTTGTTTGTCTAGGAATGTAATGATCCACTTATATTTAGTCCATTTTTTCATTTGTAGTCCAAACTTTAGTTTAGTCCAAACTTTCATTTCTGAAGGATAATTTTGCTGGGTAAAGTATTCTTGTTTTTTTCCTTTTAGCCCTTTGAATGTATCATCCCACTCTTTCCTGATCTGCAGAGTTGCTGCTGAGAAATCTGCCATAGGTCTTATAGGGAGGTTCCCTTAACCTGGGGCTGGGGTTCATATGTGAGAAATTTCTTTTGCTGCTCTCAAGATGTTCTCTGTCTTTGATTTTTGACAGTTTTATTATAACGTGTCTCAGTGAATTCTTCACTTGGCCGATTGGGGATCTTGAAGCTTCCTATATTTGTATGTCCATATCTTTCCCCAGGTCTGGGAAGTTTTCAGCCATTATTTCTTTAAATAGGCTTTTTGCTCCTTTATTTTCTTTCTAGGATCCTATAATATGAATATTACTTTGCTTAAATTTGTTTTATAGTCCCATAGGCTTTTTTCATTCTTTTCTCTTTTTTCTCTGCTGAGTGGATGATTTCAAATGGTGTATCTTCTAATTCACTGATTTTTCCCCCTTTTGCTTGAGCATGCTACTGAAGCATTCTTTTCCATTTCTAAAATTTCAGTCATTTTATTCCTCTGCAAAATTTATTTGGTCTTTTTAGTGCTTTATCTCTTTTTTTTTTTTAAAGATTTTATTTATTTATTTGACAGAGAGAAATCACAAGTAGATGGAGAGGCAGGCAGAGAGAGAGAGAGGGAAGCAGGCTCCCTGCTGAGCAGAGAGTCTGGCGTGGGACTCGATCCCAGGACCCTGCGATCATGACCCGAGCTGAAGGCAGCGGCTTAATCCACTGAGCCACCGAACTTCCCATTTTGTTACTTTATTGTTTTCCTGATTTTTTAAAAATTTCTAAGTTCTTCTGTAACTGTCTGAGCTTCTTTAGAACAATTATTTTGAATTCTTTGGAAATTTATGGCTCTCAATTTCTTTGGAATCAGTTACTGAAATCTTATTGTGTACTTGGTGTTGTCATGTTTCCCTGACTCACAGCAATCCATGTAGCCTTGTGGTATGTGTCCGCATATTTGAAACAATCACTTCTTCCAGAATTTATGAATTGACTTTTGTTAAGAAAAACCTTTGCCTGTGGGTCAGGACACGTTGGAGCATGTTGTGGCTCTTGGTCTAGTGGTATGGGACTCCAACTTGGGGGCATGTGGTACCTCTGGGTCTGGGGGGGGTGCTGTCTTATCAGCTCAAGCAGCTGTTTTCCACAGTGATAACTGTATTATCTTTTGCAGTAAGAATGCAAGGTGTCTGTGATGGCTGCAATGGGTGTTGGGGTAGAACCTTCAGGTCCAGAGGCAAGGGACCAGAGCTGACGGTGTGCACATGCTCAGCTGTGGGAAATGGCTACAGGTGCCTGTGTGGTGGCAGGGGCCAGTTGCTAGCATTTAAGCACTGGCAAGGGCCAGGGCCAATTTCAGAGGCCAGGGCCAACTGTGGACACAGAAGCATCTGTAGGTTCCCAGGGTGTTTAGCATGCCCTTGCATAACTGCAGGGGCTAGCCAAATGTACACGCATGGCAGCAAGGTCAAGTAAAAGGAATTAGGGCCACTAACGTGCACGCATACATCTGCAGGGGCTGGCTGCAGGCATATATGTTGATATAGGCCTGTGACAGGGTCAGGCCCAGCCCCAGGCGCCCAAGCAGCTATGAGGCTCTTGATGTGCACTCATGCTACTATAGGAACTAGTCCCAGAAAAACACACACACAGAAGTGAGGATCAGAGATAGGAGTTTAAGCAAGCAACATACAAGTGAACAACTACAGGGGCTAGCCACTAGTGCATGAGGTGGTGTAGGCCTATGACAGGGGCTGGGACCAGCTTCTGGCACACAAGCAGCTGTTGCTGTGCAAGCATATGGCTGCAGGGGTTAGCTATGGGCATGTCAACTGTGCGCAATGAGCAGTGGAAAGTGGTGATAGAAATGAGGCCGGCAGCATGCAGGTGAAGGGCAGCTGTATTGCTGAAGCTTCTTAAGTGGACTCCTGAGCTCTTTCAGAGCTATTTTCACTTGCGGATAGCTGTCCAGTTGTTGTTCTTTCTGTGGGATGGAGACTTTGGTATCCTACTCCACCATCTTGGTGATGTCAACCTGTTGTTAGGCATTTAAGTTCTACAAATGATTTCAACTCAAGAATGACAATTATTGTTTTACACAATATTTATTCATATATAATTTGCTCATTGTATCTTTTCCTATGGTCTTCATTCCTTCCCACATTTTTGTTTCTATATAGTTTCATTTTGGTCCTGCCTGAAGAAATCCGTTTAATATTTTTTTTAGTATAGGCCTGCTAGCAATAAATTCTCTATGTCTTTATCTTCATTTTTGAAGCACATTTTTGCTACACATAGAATTCTAGACTCAGTTATTTTTTTATAAGCACTTTAAAAATGAAATTCCATTGCTTTCTGGTTTCAACTGTTTCAGCTGTCAGTTATACTGTTGTTCTGCTCTTAACTACTGTTAAGATTTTCTAATTGACTTTATCTTTGCTTATCAGCTATTATTCCACAATTCACATGTGGTTTCCTACTTTTTTTCCCCCTATCTGGAGTTTTTTGAGTTTCTTGAATCTCTTGGTTGATATCTTTTCATCAGTTTGGAACAGATTCTCAGGTCTTTTAATAATGCATTTGTCCCAATCTCTCTTTTTCTTCTTGGAATCCAATTACATGAATTTGAGTATGTTTCATCTGTCTCTCTTCTTTTTTCCACCTTTTTTCCTCTGCTCAGTCTGAGCATTTTCTAGTGGCCCATAACCCAGTTCACTAATTCCACATCCTGCTATGTCCCCTCTATTGCTAAACTCATACTTCTTAAAATTTCAGATACTGCATTTTTCAGTTCTAATCTATTTGATTATAAATTCCAGTTGTCTTACATTTTCCATCCTTTCATGTATTTTGTCTTTTTCCTCTACTTTGAGTATAGAGTTCTTATCAGCTAACTTCAGCATCAGCAACACCTGTGGATCTGTATCTTTTTTTTCTTAATTACTATACAGTCTTGCCTCTTTGCTTATGTAGATATTATTTTATTGTGTGGCAGATAGTATGTATAGAAGAACCACAGAAGTTCCATGGAAAAGGTTTCCTTTTTATTTCATTAGGCAGTTAGGTTGAGTAGTTAATCAGCTCAACACAGTTGGAAATTGAGCTTGATCAGAGACCTGTTACAAATTTAGTAAGATTCAATCTACTTCTGGTCTGTTCTTGTTCGTAGATTCTGGAAGTCAGATCTCAGCCCTAGAAGAGATGGTTCTGACCTTCAGAACTTTATAGCTTAGCCCTTTAAGTTTCCTAGTTCGTTCAACTTCAATACTTGGCAAATGTCTTGAAGGCGAAACCAGCCATGTCTTTGAAGCAAAGCCCCTCCCTGGAAGCAGTGTACAATTGAAAGAGATTTCAATCTTCCTTTTAGAAGATTTTGCGCTGGCTGCCCCCTTTCTTGTGTAGCCACAGAACTATGAAAATATCACATAATCAAAATTATGTGCGTTTAACCCTCCTTAATGTTTCAATTCATCACTATAGCACTATGCAACTCCTAAAAGACTGCTGACTTCTCTGTCCCCAAGCAGAGCCCCTTTGCCTAGACCAAGCCTGATCCACAGGTAAACAAAAGGCTGGAAATATCAAGTCACTTTGAACCAACTTCCCTTTTTCTGTATTTTTAATCTATCCAGTCCTTGTTTCCACAGCTTTCTGAAACCTTTAAAATGTGATCTTTGTAATGTATCCAGTTTTGCCTAACAGGAGAGTGGGCCTGTGGCAACCTATTTCATTTCACTGTTACATGAAAGTCCAGTTTTTTCAATGCTATTTTACTTTGTGTTTTGCTCACTGTGTTAAGTTGCACATGTTGTTAAATGTTTATTTGCATTTCCTTTTCTATTAATTTTATTTTAAAGTTTCTTTGTTCCCTTTTCTATTGATGTCTTTTCTTATCATTTTTCAAGACATTTTCTCTGTATTATGAATATTCATCTTTGAGAAATGTCACAAATGTTTTTCCACTGCTGTCATTTGACTTTTTTTTTTTGAAATAAAGATGTTTTGAATTTCTTTTAATGTGAACAAATTTTAGGGCTTCTGAATTTTGTGGAATAAATTGATAAGTATTCTCCCACTCCAGGTTAACCTGGAAGGCATCCCTTGCTTTTCATACAACTTGCTTTTGTTTTCTTTCTTTATGCTTGAAACTTCGATCTGTATCAAATTAATCCTGGTAATAGGCTCATTCTCCCCTTTCACAGGTGGCTACTTGGATTTCCTAAGACCATATTTTCCTCACTGAAGTGAAATGTCATCATTATATCCTTACCTGGCAAAACAAAAAGTTGACAAATCTATGCTGATCACTGCCATTTCTAAAATTACACCTGCTTACGTGATCAAAGTCTAGAACCACTGATTGAAGAATTAAGTAGAAGCCTCTCAATGTAACATGGGAACATGGAAATCCTCCCCTCTACCACATACACACACAAACACACTCCTGGTTGGCTCTTCACTTAAATTTCTTACAACTACATTTCATTTATTTATGTTTTCTTTTTTAAAAAATTACACTAATATTAGTTAAGTACCAATTACATGCATAGTACTACGCTAGACAGGATATAAAGTTGATTGAGACAGAAAATGGACTTTGCCCGTAAGGAAGTTAAGAGTATGAGGTTTTACATTTTGGAGCTAACAGCCCTGATTTCAAACTGGAGTTAACCACAGTACCTGCCTATAATTACTTAGTGATTAAAGTATAATTACAGTCGCTGGAAAGAAGTATAGTATACTACAAAATTGTAGACAGGGGGACTTGACCTGGTCTTGGAGAGTTCGAGTTCATGAAGAAGCAAATTTCTTTTTTTTTTTTTTTATTTGTCAGAGAGAGAGCAAGCACAGGCAGACAGAGAGGCAGGCAGAGGCAGAGGAAGAAGCAGGCTCCCTGCCGGGCAAGGAGCCCGATGTGGGATTCGATCCCAGGACGCTGGGATCATGACCTGAGCCGAAGGCAGCTGCTTAACCAACTGAGCCACCCAGGCGTCCCATGAAGAAGCAAATTAAGAACTGAGATCTGCAGGGTGACTGAGCATGAGGTGAAGGAGAGGAAGACTGAAGAGAAAGCAGCACAGGTAATAGGAAAAGCACATGCACAGTTTGAGGTAGAAAGCAAAATGCTGTGTTTGAAGAAACAATAGGACGTCAGTGATTAGTGTCCACAGGAACAGAAGGAGAATCCTAGCTAAGTGCATGAGGTAGGCTAGATACACCATATTCCTAACATGCCACATAGAAATTCTGAGTTTATTCTAAAAGTAACATGGGAAGCTACTGAATGAACGCTGAACGAATGGAAAGATGATGAGGGGCTTTTCTGATCAGATTTGTACTTTGACAATTGTTTACTGTTTGGAGAACAGGATTGGAAGGAAACAGGAGTAAAACCCTGGAGTCAAGTTGGAAAGCGCTGAAATAATCCAGGTGAGAAATAATGGTAGCATGGAATGGAGGGGTAGCAATGAAAATGGAGGGGAAAAACTTAGTAAAATTAAGATTTAGGAGGACGGACTGACCAAATCTTTACCATACTGCCTTTACTCCTATACAAACATCTTGCTATTTTTTCATGGCCTTCACAATGACCCATCCACCTTCCTCCAAAGTACCCTTGATATTTTTTTTAAATTTTAAAACAAATGTAATGGATAATAAGTCTGGTATTAGTTTCCTAGAGCTGCCAAAACAAGATGTCACAAACCGAGTAGCTTAGAACAACAGAACATATTGATTCACAGTTCTGGAAGTTAGAAGTCTGTAATCAAGTAGTAGGCAGGCTCATGCTCCCTCTAAAATCTGTAGAGGAGTCCTTAGCTTCTGATGGTTCACTGACAATCCTTGGAAGCCCCTGGCTTGCAGTTACATAAATCCAATCTCTGCCTATGTTGTCACACTGCATTCTTCCTGTCTTCACATCTTGCAAGTTATAGACACCAGTTATACTGGATTAGGGACCCACCCTACTACGATCTCATCTCAACTAATCACGTCTGCAGTGTGACTGCAGATGTGAAAACAAAGTCACACTCTATGGTATCAGGATGGGAGGGGTGTTAGGACGTCAATGTATCTTTTTGGGGAACACAAATTCAAGCTTTAACAAATGTTTATATAAAAACGTTTAAGTAGTAGTAAATAGTGAAATGTCTCCTTCTCATAACCCAGGCCTAAGCCAGTCCACACAGGGTATTCAAATGGCCATAGACCATTGTGGGACTGAATGTGTGACTAAATGTGGGCAGTAAGTCATGAGGCAAGATTTCCCTTTCGAAAAGAAGGTTCCGGGGCGCCTGGGTGGCTCAGTGGGTTAAAGCCACTGCCTTCAGCTCAGGTCATGATCCCAGGGTCCTGGGATCGAGCCCCACATCGGGCTCTCTGCTCAGCAGGGTGCCTGCTTCCCTTCCTCTCTCTCTGCCTGCTTCTCTGCCTACTTGTGATCTCTGTCAAATAAATAAATAAAATCTTTAAAAAAAAAAGAAAAGAAAAGAAGGTTCCTTGCTCTCTGTAAGTTCTTTCTGGATAGAGTGATGTGCAGATGTATACTCTGGAAGTCTTGCAGCCTTTCTGTACTGTGTGGGGAGCCAACCTTAGAATAAAGATGAGACATCCTTGATATCCTGCTGACCTGCTAAACCAAATCAACTCAAGCCTGCATACCACCCACCAGTTATAACCAGGACATCTCTTTCACTGGTAAATTTGGTTTGAGTTGGGTATTCTTTCACTATAAGTCCTAATGGATAAGGGGTGCCCTTAGGCACTGTACAATCATCATCTTTCCATTGTTCAGTGTTCAGGGTAATTTTCACTATTAGGAATTAAAGAGAAGATATCCTTCCACAAATGATTATGGGCATCAGGCATGGAAGATAATCTAAATTGGAAAATGTCAAAGAAGAAAGTTAAGAGTCTTATGTATCCTTTGGTTTTCGCTTCATCATCAAAGATGCTGGAACACAGATAATGTAAGGCAATACTTCTGCGCAGAATTTGTATCAATGGAAGCACAATGCCAGCAGAGAGGGATCACTTTGTATTTAACCATTCAAAAAACCACAACAGACTGTGAGAACATATGGAATAACAACAACACTGTATTTTGAAAACTTGAATTTTCCCCAACATACAAGCCTTGACTTTGACAATAAGATAGAGTGGCTTATCACCCTCCACCACGAGTGACGTCCATGAATCAGCAGCATCAACATCATCTCTGGGCTCGTTAGACCTGCAGCATCAGGCCCTACCCTAGACCTGCTGAACCCCAATGCAGAGTTGAACAAGATCCCCAGGTGACTTATATGTACATTAAAGCTTGAGAAACAATGGGATATTACATTGTTAAGAGAAAGATGCACTGACAAAGAAAAATCTGTGAAGATATGCCCCCTGAAATGGTCAAGTTAATTCACTGCTTCCAGTAAAGTGGTAGCTCTCAACCCTGGATTTACATCACAATCACCTGGAGCTTTTACACCTTTGCCAAGGCCCAAGGCAGAACCTAGAACAACTGGATCAGAATCTTTGGGGCGGGGCATAGGATCAGCAAATTGCTCCACGAAGTCCTCAGGAGATTCCTACGTATAATAACTGCTGAGAATTATCAGTGTGGAGCAAAGGCAGAGGAGAGGAGGAGGGAGAATTAATGTTTAATGGGCACACAGTTTCAGTTTTGCAATATCAAAAACTTCTAGAGATCTGTTGCACAACAATGTGCATATACTTAACACTACTAAACTGTACAATTAAAAGTGATTAAGACGGTAAATTTAATGTTATTGTTTACTGCAGTAAAATAGATAAAATCATTCAGATAATCAATTTAAGGAAACTATTTGCTTTAACCTACATGGATATATTATTTTAATTTTCAGAACAAACTTGTTTTGTTCCTTTTGTTTCTAAAAGGGTTTTGGAGTGGTGCCTGGGTGGCTCAGTCAGTTAAGCAACCAACTCTTGATTTCAATTCAGGTCATGATCTCCAGGTTGTGGGATCGAGCCCTACCTGGGGCTCTGCACTCAGTGGGGAGTCTGCTTGAGATTCTCTCTCCCTCTTCCTTTCCCCCATTCACCGCCCCCCGCCCCACTAGCGCTCGCTCACGCTCTCTCTCTCATTCAAATAAATAAATAAATAAATCTTTAAAAAATTTAAAATAAAAAACGGTTTTGGATATAATTATTTTATGGGTTCACTGATAAGGCCAGTTTTTTAATCAATAAGTATTTCAAAACTGCATGATTTAAGTATTTTAGACCCCTTTGCACTGAACCAAGTGCTCTGGTTTGAACTTCTTCACATATACGTTTCTCTCTGCACCTTCCTTTATGGGGTATGAACAGGTCTAGCAGATGATCCCTGATTCAGGCAAAATTCTGTTATGTTACAACAACACTTTAATCCACAGCTACCTCCAACATGAACACCTTTAGTTTTTATCAGATTCCCAAAAGTCCTGCTCCCCTAAACTAAGAACTCTTGCTCTCAGACGGTGCCCCTCAAGGGCACACTGCCTTATAGGGCTATTCCCATGGAACCCCAGGTATACTAGTAGGAATTATCTCAGTGTAACATGCGACTCTATGTCACTGTCCCTCCAATTAAGTTTGCAAGCTCTTTAAAACCTAAGAAGGTTTGTGTTCATTTTTATATACTCAGCACCTGCTTATACACCTGGGCATGACAATGTATTCAATAAAAATGTCAATAAACACATGATTGAATGAAAATCTCTATATCCTCTTCCACTTCATACACCACTGATATTTTGAAAGAGGTGAAATGGTTTCTAATTGGCACATCATTTGGAAGGATTAAAGCATGGCAACAATTAAAAAAGAAAATAGAATTCCACTCTTTTTCTTCTTAAGTGATGTAGGAGTCATATGGAATAAAGACCCAAGTTTTCTAGGCTAGAAAGCTTACAACTTTTCGTGCAATTCCACTCTCCACCACAGTGATTCCCTGCCAACAATAAACAGAGAATTTTAAGACCTTCTAGAGATAGCTCAAAAAGAAGTTACTTAAGGGTTATTTAAAGGACAGACACTTTCATTTAAGGAACCCCCAAATATGATGGAGCAATGGTAAATTGCAATATTTCTGGAGAGTGATGGTTCTAACAAAGACAACTGAAAGGAACTAGGAAAGAGAGACTCGGGTATTAGATATAATTGGAGGGAAGCAGCCAAAAGATAAAACTCAGCGAGGGCCATCAATTAACTCTAAGAACTTGTCCATCACAGGACTGAAGATAACAAGGACCACATTTTCCCTGATATTTCAATTATATGAAAAAATTTATATTTTTGTTATATTGTGCATTTCTTATAATCTTTTCTTCCTCAGAGATAATTTCAATGTGATCTTCAAATCTTTTTTTTTTAACAATAGTTGTGTTTTGTTCATATAAAACTGTCAGAGTACATGGCACTGTTCTATTACAAACTGACTTTATAAGCCAAGTAAGTTAGAATTATTTTTCCTACTATTTGTAGTTGCAGGCTAATTCTTTTCCCTTCCAGGTGACACCAGCTATAGGAAACACCAGACCATCTGCACACCAAACCCCACCTCCCCTATTCTGGCCCAACACATGTACTACCTGTTCACTTTCTCTAAGAATTTTGCAGATTATCAAGAATACATTTGGTCCTGGCTCCCTTCAGATACTACTGCCTGCCCCAACTCCCAAAGATTTTACAAATTTACCAGAATCTTTCGAGTGTGAGAGCATATATGTTTCCTGTTGGGATAACTGAGAAGAGGATTCTATTATTGCACTTGGCATAAATAAATTACATAGTAATTCTAAACCTTAAAACATTTCATTGGGCATTGGGCTTACAAAAACTACACTAAAGGGGTTATGGACATTGGGGAGGGTATGTGCTCTGGTGAGTGCTGTGAAGTGTGTAAACCTGGCGATTCACAGACCTGTACCCCTGGGGATAAAAATATATGTATATAAAAAATAAAAAATTTTTAAAAAAATTTAAAAAAAACTACACTAAAAATTCCTGTGGTTTTTGTTGTTGTTGTTGTTGTTATGAGGCTGAAATGAATGATGTTAGAAAGGGTTATCTTCTGTTCCTTAGCATATGTTAAAAGGCAACTGTTCATGTTCCAGTACCTTTATTTGTTACCTTTGAAAAAGGTACAAGCTCTAAATTAGTAATGCTGTGCATCTATTTGGTATAGTAGTACTACTCTGTTTCCAAAACAGTCCCATCATATCAAATCTGTTTTTCCTAGCACAAAGACTCTTACAAAGTCAAAATTGATGAAGACTATTCTCTTCCTACTGGAGAGGATACAGCTAGGATTATAAACACACTGGATATGGTCCTTACAAGTATAATCTTACCTTCTTGTCCACTACAGTTCAATTAAAAGTTTTCTACAAATTAAAAATAAAAAGCAAAATTTGATTAAAAAATAAAACAGGAAACTTGAACAAAGGTTAAATAATCTGACACAAATCTCTAATCCACTGAGGAAGGCATCATTGAGCAAGTGGCCTGGTGTAATACCAGAGGGAAGCTCAGCTAAGAAAGAGAGAAAAGATAAACAATTTTTTAAAAATTAAAGCCTATCTGAGTGAAATAAGTCAAGCAGAGAGAGTCAGTTATCATATGGTTTCACTTATTTGTGGAGCATAAAAAATATCATGGAGGACAAGGGGTGTTAGAGAGGAGAAGGGAGTTGGGGTAAATTGGAAGGGGAGGTGAATCATGAGAGACTATGGACTCTGAAAAACAACCTGAGAGGTTTGAAGGGGCGGGGGGTGGGAGGTTGGGGGAACCAGGTGGTGGGTATTAGAGAGGGCACGGACTGCATGGAGCACTGGGTGTGGTGAAAAAAATAGTGAATACTGTTTTTCTGAAAATAAATAAATCAATTTAATTAAAAAATTAAAGCCTATCTCAGATATAAACTACCATCAGGTGCAGACAAAAATGAGTTAAACTAAAAAAAAAAAAAAAATCGAAAAGGAAGGCCAGGGAGCCACTGCCCAGAAAGGAAAGGAATAGGAAGCTCTTTCCCACTCTTCTTTCAGCAAGCCCAAGCATCCTGTTTCTGCAGTAACCTGTTCCTGTCCTGGGAGTCCACAGGTCCAACAGTCAATTCTGTTCTCTGGCATTCTTTTCCCCATGTCTAGCAGCAAGAAATGTTTTCAAGTGCAGTTAACCAAAACCTTGATTTCTGTTAGAGGGGATTTTTTTTTTCTGAAGTAATAAGTGGTCCCAGGAAAGGGTGGGATTTAGGTTTGATTCAGCAGCACAATAAAACAATTTTGCAGGCTGTAATATCAGATTAATTCTAAGCCTAATTTCCTGTGATTTTTAAATTAGGGCCACCCACTTCCCCACAGGACTGAAAAGCTGCTTCCTCTCCCAAAACCCAAATTGTTTTAGGTCCTCCGTTCAATTAGGCCCAATTTAGGTCTTGAGCTCACCCCAGAGCAGTCACAGTTGCCAGGCAAATATCTTACATTAACTGGCTTATACTCTTCAGGACTAACCTCCGCAACGGGGGATAGGGTCGACTTTCCCAGTCACATGAGCTGTAGAAAGAAGTTTCTTGCACAAAATGAGAGTTTCGGTACAAAAGGAAGAAATCAATGTGGAAAAGGCAATCAACAGTGCACCTTACACTTCCTCCCCATTCCTGACTGACTGACTGGACATCTAGTGCTAAATGTTCTAGCTGGTTACTAACGGCATGTTTTACTGGCCCATAACACCGCTTGTACTTCTGCGGTAAGTGACAGCTGCTGTGAGGACATGGATAACTAAAGATAAAGCTTAAGATGCTAGGGGCGCCTGGGCGGCTCAGTGGGTTAAGCCTCTGCCTTCGGCTCAGGTCATGATCTCAGGGTCCTGGGATTGAGTCTCTGCTCGGCAGAGAGCCTACTTCCTCCTCTCCCTCTCTGCCTGCCTCTCTGCCTACTTGTGATCTCTCTCTATCAAATAAATAAATAAAAATAAAATCTTTAAAAAAAAAAAGCTCAGATGCTAAATAATTTGCCTAGCTGAACTCAGGACCATTACATTGGTTTTGATTATGCACAAAAAATGGGATCAGTGAGGGCAGAGTAGGTTTCTGACTTTCTGCCCTTATGACCACTCACTGTCTGATAATGCCTGTTACCCTACTCAATAAAAAGGCAAGACGGGATTATTGAAAGAAGATCCCAGAAAGGGGCCAGACCAGTGGCACAGTGAAGATATTCAACATGGCAGGATTTTATAGGAGAGGGTTATTTTGCTGAGGCAGAAAGCAACTCAAGTAACAGATCCAGGCAACTCAAAAAGGGAAAACAGAACGAACCAAAGGATTCAATTAAATACAGTTTCTGGATCAGCATTCTTTCCATTACACCATACTGGCTCTGGAAGCAGAAGCCTAACTTTGTCCAGATGGGGTTACCTAAGGAATAGTTTTCACTCTCAAATTCTTAGAATGGAAAATAATGTTCCGCAAGTTTGAATATAAGGAAGAGAAAGGATACCTCTCAATATTTGGTACTGTCCAAGTTTTAGGCAAGAGAGAAAGCATCACATAGGTTCCTAATCCGGACAGCTGACTCTTCGCCTTTATAAGAAAGAGCAGGAAGAGAAGTAAGTTCATTAGATCTCTTCTAAATCTGGGAAAACTGAGTATTCAGGTTTATATAGTATAAAGAGATGTTATCAGGACAATAAAAGATTCACTTATATATTAGTAGAATTCTAAAAGGATCTGCTCATTTTGAAAATCTTTATAACAAGGGTATATAGCATTAACTTGCTTGCGTGAACCCCCTTAGTTTGGTCTAACATTTTGTTCATACTGGAGACAATACTAGTAATTACACTTTATGGGCTGCTGTACAGGTGGAGCCATACATATGTATGGGTATGGACATTTGCGTGTATGTGTGTCTCAAGCTTACTACTGTCTGGCATATAGTTGAAATTAATAAATGTTACATTTCACCCCCCACCCTCGACCTACTCACCGAACAGAATAACGTCATACCTAAGCTGGCTTGCATGCATTCCTTAGTTAAGGGATCAGGGGGGCAACGGAAAGTTTTGTGTCCGAAAACTGTGATGTGCTCTTGTTCTAAAACAACTCATTTTCACTTCAGTGTGGATTTGGGAGAAGCATGTTTTTGAGGGGAAACTCAGAATCACGATGAGGACAGTGGTCAGAGGAATGTGCCTACGGGTACACGCAAACACTACTGAATCACGAGAGAGTGGCAGGCAACATTCCCTCAAACTTTGGCTGTTCTTGTTGGTAGTAAATAGGAAAAATATACCGGAGTACAAAACTCACTTGCAAAGAGGTTATTTGCTGTATATAGAGGACTACTTTTTGGTTGCTTTTATAGATAAAAAATCAGCAACTTACTTTTTTGTGTTATCCTAACTTTCCTACAGATAAACTACTACAATTAAGTTTTATGTACTTTTTTGACAGCCTCCATTTTTCAATTTAGTTCCTATATTTTATACATGGTTGTTGTTTCAGAATATGTCACAGGTGGTTTCAATGTACCTACTGACACATACTGCTTCCAGATCTCCATAATTAATCCTGAAATTATACCATTTCCAGAAAGTCTGAAATCTTTTCTGTTGACATTTCAAAGAACTAGAGCTATAAGGTTCTATCTCCATCTATAATGGACTACTAAAACAAGAGGTAGCATATTATAAAGACAATCATAAAAAGCAAGACAGGAAAATAATAACCTATATTTCCTAAACCCCATCTGCAACACCAGATCATTAAGTATGAGCATTCTGAAGGCATGGCAGGAATCAGCACTTCAGAGCTGTGAGCATGAAATGCCACTTTCTATAATTATCTGTTTCTTTCAACTCAGATCAAAACTTCCATCTCACTTAAGGATTTTAGAGCAAAAATAATCAGAAACATTCCTCTTGGCCCTATCCTTTTGTGGCTTCCCCTCTACTGATATCCTCTTATCACTCCTGCATTCTTATTTTTCAAAAAAAAGAATAGGTTACATTTTTACCCCTTTGAAATCTTTCACTGGACCCCTTAACAATCACTTTTTAACTGTTAAGAGAATTTTCACTTATTTTTAAATTTCTCAGTCTCTAAGGAGCATCAGATTCTTTAAGTTATTTTAGATAGAATTGTATATTTTAGCTTTGCCCAGAGTTGAAATTACAAATGGCTTAAAGGCATTTTCATTTTTTTTCAAACAGCAGCCCATGTGGTATGCTTAGCTTTTTGAAAGAAATAAGCTTTTCAGAGAAATGCCCTAAAACTTTCATATTCCTATAGACTTACACAATTTCAGAGAAGCTCTCTAGCAAAATTTAAGTTAACAAGGGGTTCAAAGATTTTCATTTTAACGGTCTCACCCACTCTGCAATTTCAATTTCCACAGGAGCTTGGTGTTTACAGAAACATGTGAATCCTACTAACCTTGTTCATCTGTTTGAAGCTAATTTTTATATGCTAGGTTTTTACTAAACAGGACACGATAAAAGGATTATTTAAGTTGTTTGAAGATTTAGACCAAAGTACTGTTAGATCACTTCTGCCTTCACTCAAGTGGTAACTCTAAGGCAGGACTTCTCAACCCTGGCATTACTGGCATTTGGGGCAGGATCCTTCTTTGCTGTGGGAGCTGCTCAGGGCCCAGTAGAATATTTAGCAGCATCCCTGGTCTCCACCTACTAGATGCGAATAGCACCCCAACCTCACCCTCCCCACTCCCAATTGCTTCTCACAACCCAAAACAAATGTCTCCAGATCCTGCCAAATGCCCCTGGGTCGGGGGAGTGGAAAGAAGAAAGCAAAATGGCCCCAGTTGAGAACTGCTGCACTGAGGCATGCTATGTCTTGCATCAGTACCTACAGTTCTACAGGCCTCAATCTTTATTTTTGCAGAGAGGCATATAATGTAAAATGAAAACAAATTTGGAACCAAAATGTCCTGGTAGAGAAAACATATTTTAAAATATGATCAAATTAAGACTATAATTATAAACCAGCCAGTTTCTGTGCAGCAAGGTCTGATCTCAGCTGAACCTCAGCTAACTTCAAAGTCATTTCTCTATAAAGGGCACCACTCACTTTTAGGTCTGTCCCCAACGTTCGCTTCTTTTCTCTCTGTAGTTCTTTTCTGTAGGGATGGACGTTTTCCTCTCTGTCTGATAAAGCCGCCACACCACTACTCTTTTCTTTGCTTGCTTCACAACTTTGCACCAAGTTGTTTTCAACCTTAACTAAGGCAGAAGAAAGAGAACGATGGGTAACCAATTCCTTCTCCAAAGTTAACGCCAAGTGATTAATTAGGAAATCGACACTTCCAAATTTTAGATTTTTGAAGAAACAGTTTATAGGGAGAGCTCTGATGAGATTATGAAGGCACTGGAACAAAACTGTTTGATTCCTGGAATAAAAAACCAAACACAATATTACAAAACTTGGGACAGCACATAGCAGTTATATACAACTTACTGTAGTAATTAATACTCATTTATAAATACTCTCATGATGAATAGAACCAATAATGCCTGCATGAGAACTCTGACATAATTCAGTCTGTAGCAATCAAATATACATATCCTATACCAAGTCAGTTAATGTTTATCACTTGCTTCCTGATTATTTTTTTTCTCTGAGTAATAAGATTAATATTAGGTTTTTTAAAATGTCACTGAAGGGGAAAGGTAAGTGGAAATCATCGTAAAAGAACTACCAGGCCCTAATTAACCAAAAAAAAAAAAAAAGGCCAAAAACAAACATCAAGATAAAACAGCTTTAGTTTCCACATGAGGCCACTTGTCTACTGAGGCTATACCAGGCAATGACCTAGACATGTCCCACAGTGACAAAGATCTCTACTGTGGAAATGGCTCTTGGACCACACGGATATGCACTAACTTCTCTGGTGTATTCCAATTTGGTATGCATTACCTGGAATAGATTATTAAAATCCCTTCAAATGGTGTTTTTTGTTTCCACTGGAAGAGTGTCCCATAGAAACTCCCTGGCATCTTGCAAAAGCAAATTTCTGGAAATTCTTTGATATCTTCACATTTCATGTATTCCTGGAGCCACGTCTTCATTGAAGTCAGAGAATAGTTGGATGATGTGATTTGAAAACAAGTTTTTTTAAATGCTGTGAGAAGTGCAAACAGATCTTCCATGTGTTCTACGAGGAAAACACGTCACAAGCTCTGTCATTGAACTGTCCATTATCACATAAAAAGAGTTCTTAAAATTTTCTAATTCAATTAGACATATGATTAAGAAGTACCAAAAAAATTACCTATAGGTTTCTTCTTTGGAAATATCAGCAGGTATTGCCTACTTGAAAGGTCTTCTAGGCTTAAAAAAAGTCTGCCACACTGAATGTAACGATCTTCAGAAGAGTTACCATTTTCCCTCTCCCTAATTTGTAGCAGCACAGTACAACAAAAACTACCGAACCCTAAAAGTGGTGAAAGAGATGTTACAGCAGTAATGACCTGTACACACTCTTTCTCAGATGACTGTTCACAAACAAAGCTTTCCTCTTCCTTTTCCTCTTCCTCTCCCTCCTCACTGTCAATAGTCAACTTGATCCTTTTTGCATCTGATCTTGTTTCACGTGGCAGTGAGCACGGTGCTGGGACAAAATCCCTACTCAACTTGATCACCCTATTTTGACACTTAATAAGCCGACAGCTGAAGCTATGAGCTTGATCCAATAACAGTGATAAAGCCACATGATTCAGGGACCTGTAAAAAATCCAGAGTTGAGTTGAGTCTAAAAGCTCATTCTCTAAAATCAAAGAGATGATTAAATGTTACACAAACAATAACAAAATTTCTCTCTTTTCCTAGGAAACATTTTAAAACTATATCAGAAAATCAAGTATATAAACCAAACACATTTTTAAAGATCCTGAAATAGCACTTTTCTTGAAATAGGAAAGCAGAAACATTGTAAATATGTTGAACTGTAGGAAAATAATTTTCTTAAGAGGAAGGAATGGTAAAATAATGCTGGATTTTATTTTTGAGGTAGGTTCCCCCTTTTCTTTTTAAACAAGAAAAAAAGTACTCATTTTTTAAGAGTTTATTTTGGTAATAGTTTAGAAGGCAAATAAATCTAAATTAAAACCTGCATTCTATACTCCCCTAAATAATTTGAATAAAATCTGATTTTTAATATAGAACATTGTGTATTCCTCAGCAATGATACTGTTTGGGATACAATATTGTGAAAATTAATTTCACCTGTTTCTATTTACTTTTTTAATATGGCTAATTAGAGCATTTAAAATTACTTCTGTGGCTTATATTGTATTTCTGTTGGGTAGTGCTGTTCTAGACCATCAAGATAATGTTATCATGATACTTACAGCTTCAAAGAAGATGGGGTCTTCACTCCAACAACTAAGCTATCATCTATTACACGATACCATATCTTCTCTACTAGCTGTTCTGAATCTTGAAAATTGTCTGGTATCTTTTCATCAAAGGTACAGACAGGATTTTCTTCTTGACCACAAAGAGTAAAAAGATGTGCCTTATAGAAAAATATGTTAAATAACTGATTACCAAAAATACTACCACATGTGGCAAAACTACAAAAATAATGTAAGTCAGTTTTTAGTTAGGTCTTATAGCTTACATATCTTAAAATAAACTGCCTTCTATAGTATTTTACATTGCAGATTATATATAAATCACTAAAATGAAATCTATACAAGCAATATGTAATTAACTATCTACTCAGATCAGGAAGCATGGCCTGATTGGAAATAAGATGAGGTATCCAACACAGAGCCAGGAAAGACATAAACTTGGAATCCATTTTGAAAAAAAATATGACAGTTTGTGTCCCAGGCATACTGAAAAAAATCCAATCATTATTAAAGTGACTTGTACTAAACCTATAACTGTAAAATTTTGTACAAATAAAACTGGTTCTCTTTGGACTGATGATCAATTATGGCTAAAATTGTATCCTTAAAGTCCAGGCCATACTCATTCATTTCCATGCACGGATGGATTTATAATAACAATTGAAATGGGGGGAGGAGGAGGAGTAATAATCATGATAATTCACAAAACTTACTGAATGCTTAGTATGTATCAGGCACTGTTCTCAATGCTGTTCATGTTTCAACTTGCTTAACCTGTACAAAAAAACCCCTCTAGTACCCTAGGTTGTTATTATTATCTACACTTTTCAGATAAGGAAAACAAGACACAAGGAAGCTAAGTACCTTGCCCAAAGTCACACAGCTAGCAAGTGGCAGAGCTGGGATTTGAACGAAAACAAACTGGTTCCAGAGCCCATGCTCTATCTTAACCACTACTCTGTATTGCTCCTCTAAGTGGGCAGTAATTACTGAAAAGATAAGGGCACTTACATTCTAATGGACAAAACAACTTCCTAGGAATCTGATGCTTCAGCTGGTCACTGTGACCTGAGGCAGGCCTTTCATCTGAAACCTGGGGAAATTTTTGCTACCTGCCAGTATTGTTCTTAAAATTAAACATATAAACAGCCCCAAATGGTGCCTTGCAGACAGAAGGTTCAGTGCAGTAACTTCTAAACATTTCTTCCCCTTTTCTAATATTGGCAAAGTTAGGGAGTCTGGGTGGCTTAGTCAGTTAAGCATCCAACTCGTGATTTTGGCTTAGGTCATGATCTCAGGGCTGTGAAATCAAGCCCCATGCTGGGCTATGCACTAGGCATGAGTCTGCTTAAGATTCTCTCCCACTCCCTTTGCCCTTCCTCTCTCTCTCCTGCTCAATAAAACTAATAACAACAATAATAATAATGCTGGCAAAAGAGTTGGGGTAAGTTAGTGAAGGGAAATGAGACTTCAAAATGACTTTCATGAGCTTTCCCAAAAGACTGGAACTGTGACACAGAAAAGCAACATGATGTGCTTCTGTTATGATTCTTACATTAACGGAATCATATTTTGGACCCAAGTCCTCACCTTGTTAAGACTGAAATAGAGACACAACGGGTAGACTGCTATGAAGGAAATCAGAGCTAGGCACTAAGGTGACTTGAGGGAAAGAAACTTACTGGAGTTAAGTCTCTCAATGCTAGCTTTTCTTGATTTAAATGTAACTTTGCTATGCTGTCTTTCTCTGTACGGAATTAATGTGCATAAATACTATTTTTTTTAAGAAGTCAAGGGAGCTTTTGCTAACTTTCTACATTACTGTACTGATATAAGCAAATGCAAGGTACTTAAAGAGGTTCCTACGCTGGCAACCACAAGGAAAATGAGAGTAAAATTATAAAATGCAGATATAAACACTAAAAAAGCAGAGCAATTTAGGGGCATTAACCAGAGGAATAAATACCCTTAGAAATGAACATTGCAACAGACAAAAAGAACAATTAGAATACTGATGAAATTATGTATTCATTAATGAAAGGCTGAATAATACTCTGCATATTCTGTTTAAGGAGTGAGAAAATACATAATTCACTTACGGGTAATTTCTATGCAAATCATACAAATAAAAAAGTTTAATAAAATCGTTTGAACAGGAGGATTTGTTCCCCAAGGTTCCCGATAACTGAGATTTTAATATCCTACAGAATAATTAGCAAATTGGTAAAATATTAGCTCATTAATCAAATATTTTCAAGTCATAAAAGTCCAGCATTATAATGCCTACCACTTTGCTTCTTGGATCATTGAATGGCATTTTCTAATATATCCAAATATTCCAATTAAAGCAACACTTAAATAGCTTGCAGATTTTTAATTCATAAAATGATAAAATGGTCACGTGATTAATTTTACCTTCTCTGCACTTGATGTACTATCATCTTTCCCTTGAACCAGGTTTATTAAACTTTTGTAAGATTTTGAAATAATTTTTTCCTTAAGCAAGAGATGCTGCTGCAATTCCTGAATACAAGTGAAACCAACCTGTAAAGTAGAAAGAAAACCCATTGTCAGAGACATTTCAAATGAAATCTGACAATACCATTAATTCAGAAAGTACTTTCTCCAAATTTGCTTATTAAATTCATTTTTCTGTAGAAAAGCAGAGAATACTTCTCAGAGCAAAACTATTTTCTTCACAAATGTTAAGGAATTACAAAGGAAACGAACACGGCAAGAAACTGCAATAGAGTTTATGTACCCAACTGGGAGAATGCCAACATGTTAGCATGCATTTACCCACTGAATTAAGTAATCAATCGATACAAATATGGATGTCTAATCAATAGGACTAAAAATCAAGGGCTACGAACACTCCTACCTCCACAGGTAAACTATTTTTCTTGTTGAAATAGTTACTGCTTCAAAAGGCACAGACATCATTATGAGTAGAAATGGTCACTTTTGATACTATTTAATCCTGTTCATATAACATTTAGAGCAAATTTTAAAGATAACACATAGTTCCCAAACTGTCACAAGTTTATTTTTGTGCTAATAAACTCAGCATTAAGGTGGGCTCTTAACTACAGGAAACAAAGATTGGCTCTCAACTGGGCAGGGAGCAATCCATTGTTTTTATTACATCAGATCAAGAGATTTCACTACGAAGGACAAAACATTCATGAAATGTATTTTGCTACTGAAAATAGAGGCATGTCACTGAACTAATATAAGCGATTTCATTTCAGATGGATATCTGAAACTGTTCAAGTATTAATCCAGCTTTTAATCTAACATAATTTTCCAGATTGAAAACACAAAACATATCCTGTTTCTTAATCCCTTTCTTTCAAATTACAGTTTCAGTCAGGTAGATTCCTTTACTTTTTATTGGTGAACAGAAGCATGAAAATGAAGACTGAATTATATCTTATCTCATTGCCCAAAACATGTAAAGTATCTAACTAGTATTTTAAAACTTCACCTATTGACCTATTTCTGCGGGCTCCCCATTACTCACATTCATTCGCTGAGTAATTTATGATTTAGGGAAGGGAGCTGTACACATCAGAGGGGGAGAGCTAAATGGGAGAATCCTGGAGGGGCAGGGAGTAGAAGAGAGGAATATGTGGACAGACTGACAGTGGAGGCACCCTCAAAAATTATCTGTGTTCTCTCTTCCCTACTCTCCTCAAAATACCCCCTGCCCCATTCCAGGACTGAACGGTGAATCACCAGACTACGTAAATATTCTATGCTGTGAAGTTTTGTTATAAAACTATAAAAATAACCATATGATGAAACATTTAAACAGCATAAAAATACTTCTCAACTTCTCTTTCTAGACCCTCAATTCCATTTGCATAGCCAACAGATTGTTTACCTTTCCAGAACCTTTCTCTGTGTAGGTTAAGGAATCCTTGCTTTCTTCTCACGACAAACAAGCAAATAAAACCTATCCCAAACCAAATACAGGAGCATACTGCACTGCAGGACAACAAACCTTGTTTTTTTGGTCTTTTTTACTGTGATCTCTCTCATACACACAGAAAAGGCATAATACAAAAAAAAAAAAAGAGTTTACAAACTACCCAGGTAGTTACCCAAGTAACCATATGTAGTCAGTTGCCCATGGGCACTGACCAGTCAGGGACCTCTCTTGTTTCGATGTTTCAATGGAGGCAACACTACCCTAGCCTTTTATTTTTTTCAGTGGGAATAAAGTTTTATTGGAACAACAGCCACACTCATTCATTTGCATTATTTTAGGTGGGGGAGTTGTGACAGAGACTATGTGGGCTGCAAAGCCTGAGAGATTTACTATCTGGCCCCTCACAGGAAAAGTTTGTTAACCCCTGGTCTAGACCCTTATCACACTCTGTACCCCATTCTTCACCTTCTCCAACTCACGTGACAAATACCTCCAAAATAGTCGGCTCCTCTCCCCACCTGGTGGGACTCTAGGCTTCTGCCTACCCACACTAATGCCCTGCCCCAGGGCAGAGAGGGTCTAATAGGACCCTGACTGGCCCACACCTGTGCCCCTAGCCCTGCCAACAATGAGAATGGCTCAGGGACAGGGTGTGAGCTTTTACCCTAGCCTTTTAAGGTAACTTTCTTGTATGCCTTCATAATTTTGCCATTACTATATCTCCTAAAGAATATTTTTTGGTTTTTGTGGTTTGCTTTGGAAACTTTTATGAATGAAGTCATTCTGTATGTGCTAGGTTTTTAGTCATCCCATTTATCACTAGTAGCTGTAGTCTGTGACTTTCACTGCTCTGTAGCATAACATCATTATGACCACACCAGCTTGCTTTTCCATTCTCCTGCTGATGGACATCTGGATAATGTCCAGGCATGCATGGACTATCACAAACAGGGCTGCTGTGAACATTCCTGTACATGTGCACAAATTTCTCTAAGGTCCTGGTTTCCCCTTTTCCCCTCCAACTGGTTCCCTTCCAACTTGCTGGAAAACAAATTCCATAAGGGAAAGAACAGTGAAACAGACACTGGTTCTAGCTCTGCCTGTCCCTTAACCTTTCTGGTTATTTGTTTCCTAATACGTAAAATGGGGGTGGAGGGGTAGACTTGTTAATCTCTAAAAGACCATCCAGGAGTGCCTGGTGGCTCAGTTGGTTAAGCATCTGCCTTCAGCTCAAGTCATGATCTCCAGGTCCTAGGACTGAGTCCCATGTCAGGCTCCCTGCTCAGTGGGGATTCTTCTTCTCCCTCTCCCTCTACCCACCCCCCACCCTGTTCTCAAATAAGTAAATATCTTTAAAAAATAAAATAAAAGGCCTACCAATGTTTGGAAATATTTTTATGCAAATTGGGAGCTAGTGATAACATGTGGATGGATACTTGAAACAAAACGGACATGAAATTCTCACTTACCCCTTCCATATGCTCCTGCCTTCTCTCTGTGTTCCTTTCTTATTTTACTTCTATGAGTCTGTGCTACTTCCTGAGTACTTTTTTGGGGATTTTAATTTATCTTTATTTTTTATTATGCTCAGTTAGCCATCGTATAAGTATATCATTAGCTTTTGATATAGTGTTTAATTATTCATTAGCTGCGTGTAATAACCAGTGCTCATCTCAACACATGCACTCCTAGTAATTTTTGTAACACAGTTTGATTTGCTTCTTTGCTCTGAATCTCTTCTTTTTTTTTTTAATGTTTTATTTATTTATTTGACAGAGATCACAAGTAGGCAGAGAGGCAGGCAGAGAGAGAGGAAGGGAAGCAGGCCCCCCGCTGAGCAGAGAGCCCAACGTGGGACTCGATCCCAGGACTCTGAGATCATGACCTGAGCCGAAGGCAGAGGCTTAACCCACTGAGCCACCCAGGCGCCCCTGCTCTGAATCTCTTTGAGTGAACTCTTACAACTCAGCTGATGAGACTTTTTTATTTCAATGTATTTTTCGTTCATAGATAGGCTATTTGGTTATTTCCTGGGGATAACTGCTCACAATGTCTTATTTATGTGCTTAGTTATTCTGTGAGTGGTTCATTTTCTTTGAAAAATTACTTGTGAGATTTCTAAGAGGCCTAGGATAAAATGTGTGTTTTGAGAAAGGATTGTATGTTTGTTTCTGCCAGCTGTCCAGAGTACTACTGCTTTCAGTTAAACACAAATGCTCCCAGGGCAAACGTATTGATAGTGTTCTCTGGTTCTCTCTGGGTTCCTGCCTTTACAGTTTGGCCTGATAATTTATTCTTATATTTTCAGCATTTTGAAGCTTTTAGGGGAAATTTTAAAAACATATTTCAACTATGATTTTAACTGGTTTTTATCAGAAGACTTGGTCTAAATAAATTAGGTAACACATTACCTAATTTACCTCTACATTACTCTACATTAGTAGAGGTGGAATTTCTGAAAGTCATACTTCATAATTATTTTGGCAACATTCCTAAATCAGTATAAAGATCTACTGTTTTTTGACAGCCGCACGCTATTCCATACTTCAAGTATATTATAACTGATCTACCAAACATCTAATGATGGATATTTAAAATAACTGCATTTTGTCATCCTTAAATACTATATAAACATTCCTAAAAAATCGTCTTTGGGGGCGCCTGGGTGGCTCAGTGGGTTAAGCCTCTGCCTTCGGCTCAGGTCATGATCCCAGGGTCCTGGGATCGAGCCCCGCATCGGGCTCTCTGCTATGCAGGGAGCCTGCTTCCTCCTCTCTCTCTGCCTGCCTCTCTGCCTACTTGTGATCTCTGTCAGATAAATAAAGAAAAAATCTTTAAAAAAAATCATCTTTGTTCATTGTACAAGTATATCCTTAGAACAGATTTCTAGAAGTAAAACTGCGAGCATAAAAAGATATGTCCAATTCACATTTTAATTAGCAATAATAAAATGTTGAGGTTGAGCCACTTTACATTCTTGAGAATACTATTTCAGAACGCATATCTACATTACGGAAATTCATCCTTTGTCTCTTGTTACAATTTCTATTTACACAACTTGTCTTTTTATATGATTTATTTTGTCCAGAGAATCAAAGTTTTTAATGTATTGGTCTTTTCCTTTATGGTTCTATGCCCACTATGATATCTTACTATCTATTGACCACATTAATATCTCTGTTCAATAAGCATTTAGTAAATTCACTTTCATAATTAAAATAGTTGCAAAAAATTTCTTACAGAACCCTACAAAGTATAAATATTTACTATCTGGCCCTTTACAAAAAAAGTTTGCCTGGGATAGAGGAAAAAATTAAATGACATACAAAGAAACAGACAAATCCACAAAAAGGGACAATTGGCCTGGCCTCCTCATTAGTATCATCGTAAGAAAGTGGGGAAAGGCATTATTCTAGATAAAAAGACCAAGAAGACATATAATAGTCAAGCACAGATGTAAACTTTGACTAGATCCGGAAAAAAAGCATCTGTAAAAAACATTTTTGTCGTAATTAAAGATGTCTGAATATGGAAATAGTAAATAAGAGTAAGAGATTATTATTAATTTTCTAACTGTAATAATAGTATGGTGTGTTTACATAAGTGAATGTCCTTATTTTTTAGGCAATCCCTGCTAAAATACATAGGAGTGAAGTTATGATATTTGCAATTTTCAAATGGTTCTGCAAAAATGTACATACACACATGCATATGCATATTAAGCACAGATAAGGAAGACAGAATTTTTTTCAAAAGTACAAATAGTTAAATCCACATGAGGACTAGAGATAACTACAGTGTTATTCTTTGAACTTTTCGGAATACTTAAAAATTTTCATGAAAGGGGTGCCTGAGTGGCTCAGTTGTTAAGTGTCTACCTTTGGCTGAGGTCATGATCCCAGAGTCCTGGGATCAGGCACAGAGTCGGGCTCCCTGCTCAGCAGGGAGTCTACTTCTCCCTCTCCCCCTCCCCCTGCTCGTGTTCCCTTTACTGCTGTCTGTCAAATAAATACACAAAACCTTTAAAAAATATTTTATGAATGAAAAAAGGCAGGTTACAAAAGAACATGGATCTTATAATCACATTTCTATGTAAATTTGCATATATTCATTAAAAAATCTACAAGAATATACATGTCAAAGTTGTTAAAATGGGTTATATCTCAGTAGTGGACTCATAAATAATTATTAGCTTCTTTTAAATATTTCTTTGTACAGTCTGAATATTCTACAGGGACTATACATTACCTTCATACACTTTGAAAAAACCAAAAGCTCTTTTCCAGAGAGCTTTGTATGGAAAATTTGAGGGCAAACTGTTCATGTTTGGGACAGGTTATGAGTCACTATATTTGATGCTCCTTTAAGAAATACTATGATCGTTAAGACCAGAAAGAAATATGTTTTCAAAAGTGAGCTTCATATATTTTATCTTATGAGTCTTATGAAATTTAGAATCCTACTACAAAAAGGTATCATTTTTAGATAATACATTTATAAGTAAAGTCATAATACTTTGTACAGAGGTATTAAAAAGGCAACGATCCTTTGAATTATCATTTTTTTCTCAATCACTGTGTTGTTTACACATTAAGATCCTTTCTTTCAAGGCTCTTTGCATCTTTTAGAATAACACTAACCCAAAAAAGCAAAAACAAAAAGCAAACATAGACACTAACTTTCAATCCTCTTTCCAGAGGTGGAACCATCATATAACGATTCCGTTCTTTGTCTTCAAATGACTCATCTTCATTGCAATCCAATGTTTTGTTCTAAGAAATTAAAAAAAAAAAACACTAAAATGAAATTTGGAAATAAATTGAAAATTTATAAGATTAACAAAATACAATTAAAGTTTATCCAAAGGGCAGTTTTCCATGTTATACACCGCTATATAAGAGATAGAAAATATGTATTTTCCCCATCACTTCTTGTAACTAGAAAAAACTACTAGTACTATTACCACCGACCTAACATTTATATACTGCTTCAAAAAGTACCAGCTTACTAAATTTTTTTTTTAAATCCCACAACAAAAGAAAGTAAGAATGATCTTCATTTTATTAAGGAAAAACACAGACTCAGATATTTTATGCAGATCTGAAACTCCAGGGGTATTATTTCCCTTCTGTCCAAGATCTTAAGATATTATGAACTATTACTTCTTTTAATAAAGCAGGTTCATTTCATTTGACTCCTTAATTAATCCAATGTACCAGTGTTTATTGGTATAAAATATGATTTTCAAAGCAATAATAAGTTAATTTACAATGTTACTATCACTATACTCCAAATTTACATCAAAAGCATAGTCAATTGTATAACATTTCCTGAAAGGGGATTCGATATATAATTTTAAAAATTCAATCTATGTATTTCTAAAGTTCAAAATGTTTACTGTAAGTATGAAATTATAAACATTGACACAGTGGGTCAAAAGCTTTAAAGCTTCAACTTTCTAAAATGGTTCTTTTAAAAAATCGTTCTTAAAGTAATATATACTAAGTATACAGAACTTACTGAATAGTTCACGTAGCCAAGATCTGTTATTGTAAACGAACTCAGGCAATCTGAATTCAAGGACTCTTGAAAAAGTAGCAGTACTTGTTCACTTCCAGTTCCTATAAAGTCATCTATCAGTACTGATCTAATTTTTTCCCACTTAGCAGCAACCTGAAAGAAAGAGAGTAGGAAAGAAAAACAAAACTAGACGTGAAATAAACTGAATCCTTTTGGTGCATGTAGGTGTAATGTGTCCTCTTCAATCTTATAAACAGTAATGAAAATGGTAAACATTAAAAACTAAAGATATTGGGACACCTGGGTGGCTCAGTTGGTTAAGCGGCTGCCTTCGGCTCGGGTCATGATCCCAGCGTCTTGGGATCGAGTCCCACATCGGGCTCCTTGCTCGGCAGGGAGCCTGCTCCTCCCTCTGCCTCTGCCTGCCATTCTGTCTGCCTGTGCTTGCTCTCTCTCCCTCTCTCTCTGATAAATAAATAAAATCTTAAAAAAAAAAAAACTAAAGATATTGGGGGATCGGACAACATAAAGAGTTACAACAGTTTTACAAACAGCAAGATACTGAAATTTAATGTTCTGTCAATGTTTGTCCAGGGTCTGTCATATTTCTGCTTTCTATATTAAGATTTTATTATGATTTATAAATTCTAAACTTCTCATGACTATTTTGGAAACTTTAGGTAATTAGAAGGTAGTGGTAAACACTCAAAAATTCTCGAAGCAGAATAACTTTTCTTAATACAATAAACTCTGGTAGAAGAAAACAAAGCCGATATTAGGGACACAGAATGGGAGGGATCCTGTTAGTGAGGCACCTAGAACCATCCTAGTCAATTGGAATGATTTGATCAGTTTATACCAGAACATGAGACCCCAAGTTTAAAACAGAAGACAACTTTGTAAAGGTCCATGAAGCTGAAACCCTCCACATTGGTCCCCTGGAGAACTAACACCATGGGGATTAGCTACTCCTTCTCCCTTAGACAGAAAAGCTAAAACTCCCACTTAGAATCCTGGCGGTAGCACAGATAGATGATAGCGGGTGGCATGTATTAGAGCAAGACTGTAAGTAAGACTTCAATCTATATAACCAAATATTAATCTTTCCTATATAAGGCTGATTTCTAAAGCCAGGATTTTTTATGCATGCAGGGAGAAAGCTTATTTGTATACCCATATCCTCCCTTCCTCCTACCCCCACCCCCACTCCCACCCTGAGGATCAGGAATACAGTGAACTATGTGAAGACATTAGAGGTATGAAATGTACTCAACGGGGGCACTTGGATGGCTCGGTTGGCTGAAAGCCCAACTCTTGATTTTGGCTTAAGTCATGATTTCGGGGTCATGAGATGGAGCCTGGCATCAGCTCTGCACTCAGTGGGGAGTATGGCTGAGATTTCTTTCCCTCTACTCCTCACCCCACTCTAATAAATTTTTTTAAAGAAGAATGTGCTTGACAAGCAAACTTGATAGAGCTATGTACTCATGTAAGCACACACACACACATTTATAATCTATAGCTCTAGAATAGTGCTGTCCAGAATATAGGAGAGAGACAATGCAAGGCATATATATTTAAATTTTCCAGTAGCCAACAAAAGAAAATTCTCTAGCAGCACTGAAAAGAAAAGGGTGAAATTTTATATTTAATTTGATGTGCTATATCCAAAAATTGCATCATTTCAATTTAATGTTATCAATAAAATTATTAATTAGATATTTTCCTATAATTTTTTACTAAGCCTTTAAAATCTGGTGTGTATTTGACACCTATAGCACATTCCAATTCAGACCTGCCACATTCCAAATGTGGCTAGATGCTATCATATTAGACAGCACACCTCTAGAACATACAAACCACTATCTGCAACATACCAATATCTGTTTTAAGTATACTTGACAATGATTCAGTTTCAAAATACCTGCTACATAGATTATGGTCAAAACTTACAGAGACAATTTCTACTTGAGAGAGAAAGCCTAAGAGAAAAGTTAATAATGCATTTGTCTAACTCAGCTCTGTTTCAAGTTCTTTCACTCTCTATCAAGTTCTATTAAACATTATACCTGGGGCTTTTATGAAGGACTGATCTGAGAACATGCTAACCTTGATTTTTAGTATTTATTCTAATTTATGCTTGTTTGCACTTTACCTGTCTTTTAAGCTGCCTTAATTCTTTTATAGAACGAGGTAGTAAAAGGATGGTTGGATAAATCCATAGCCAACCCAAAGTAAGATTGTATCTATTGTTTTTTCCCATTTGGAGCAAAACTGCTATCAGAGACACCATTTTATTATTCAATAGTGTATTCACTTTATTATTCAAAACCTCTTACATAATACCACAAACAGTAAATCCCTCTCAGAACTCAATGTTAGAAAAAAAAACTTCCCCTTGACAGTATGTTTCAATCAGTTGTAAAACCTGCTATATTTGTTTTTTTTTATTATTTTATTTTTTTTAATTTATTTATTTTCAGAAAAACATTATTCATTATTTTTTCACCACACCCAGTGCTCCATGCAAGCCGTGCCCTCTATAATACCCACCACCTGGTACCCCAACCTCCCATATATTTGTTTTTTCGTCCTAACTACTAAACTAAGTATAATTCCTCAAAGATAATCACTTCCCTTAACCCAGGGTTTCTGACATGGTCATCTCTCCTCCTCCTTAGTTTGTAGATTCTTAGCCTTTATTCCTGTTTTTAAAGTAACTGCATATTTTACCTTAATATATTTCTTAAGTAGGTGAATATAAATTCATCACCAAGGTTAAGGCAAGAGCTGCAAAATTCCCGGAGTAGCAAGGTTACCAAAGGAATTCATGAGCACTTAATTTGTGGATATCAGGGTGTAATTCCAGAGCTTTTGATACAGGGCATTTGAAAACAGCTTAGACATACAGAATCCCTGAAGAAGTAGCTTAAGAGGTGTGTCAGTAGGGACTTAGGTAAGTAACTTGTGCAAAGGATGATGGTGCATTGTAGAGAAAGAAACCTAGAACACAGTTTTAAGGCCGGAAAGCCAACAGTATACAGGCTCACTTACAGAGTGGCACAGTGTCCCTCTTTGGGTAATGTGTTAGCAGCAGAGCTTTACAGCGTCCAAGCAGGCGACCCACTCACAGTGTATAAGGACAATATTACACTGAATTAATGAGGCACAAGGGGACTGTTTTTCCTTATCCGGGTGAATAAGGGACTTCAAAGGTCCAAGTCAATGACAACAGTCCTAGCCCTTGTATAACATAATAGCTACTTACTGGCTTCTCCTGTGTGCCAAGCACTGTGCAAGACACTTTACAATGTCATTTTCTTTAATTCTCTGCTCTCAGAGGCAGGATGATCCCAATTTCATTAAGACAGGAAAGGAGTTCACAAAAATTCAACACATTCCTTAAGGTAAGGCTAGTAAGTGGCTCAGTTGGGATTTAAACCCAGGGTAAGTGTGCTCTTTCCATTACCCGGACCCCAATAAGGATTATAGGCCATGCTAGATGTTTCCCTACTACCATTTTGGGAAAGGAAAAGAGAGTAGAGAAAGACAGAAAATGTTACTTTCCAAATAACCTTCAAATAAAAGTACAATATGCTTTTAAAAGATCGCTTTCGGGGCGCCTGGGTGGCTCAGTGGGTTAAGCCTCTGCCTTCGGCTCAGGTCCTGGGATCGAGCCCCACATGGGGCTCTCTGCTCAGCAGGGAGCCTGCTTCCTCCTCTCTCTGCCTGCCTCTCTGCCTACTTGTGATCTCTGTCTGTCAAATAAATAAATAAAATCTTAAAAAAAAAAGATCGCTTTCAAAATAAAATAGGGTACTTTTAAATTACTTTTCTTTGAAAAATTTAAATTTACTTATTTATTTTAGAAAGAGAGAGCAAGTGCACCCAGGGAGAGCAGCAGTGGGAGAGGAGAGGAATTCTTTAAGCAGGCTCTTTGCCCAGCTCAGAGCCTAACCCAGGGCTCAATCTCACGTCTCTGAGATCATGACCTGAGCCTAAATCAAGAGCTGCATGCTCAACTGACTAAGCCACCCAGGCACTCCTTTTGAGAATTTAAGTTCTCTATGTATCACAGAGGTTAAATATGGTTACATAACCCCTATAAACACAAAGGTGATTTATAAGGCAAAGCCTGATAAAACACAATCTCAACCTGATACTTTCATACACACAAACAGAAACACACAAAGTAATGATTCACCTAAAAAAATGGATGGCCTGGTTGGTTAAGAGTCCGACTCTTGATTTTGGCTCTGGTCATGATCTCAGGGTCATGAGACAGAGGCTGGCATCGGACTCCACACTCAGCACAAAGTCTGCTTGAGATTCTCTCTCTCCCTTGCCCTCTGTCCCTCCCTCCACTCACACACTCTAACTAAATAAAATCTTGGGGCGCCTGGGTGGCTCAGTCAGTTTAGTGTCTGCCTTCGGCTCAGGTCATGATCCCAGGGCCCTGGGATCAAGCAGTGAGTCAGTCTCCCTACTCAGTGGAGAGGCTGCTTCTCCCTCTCCCTCTGCCTGCCACTCTACGTGCTTGTGAGCTCTCTCTCTCAAATAAACAATAAAATCTTTAAACAAATTAGAAATAGTTATATATATATTTTTAAAGATTTTATTTATTTGACAGAGATCACAAGTAGATAGAGAGGCAGGCAGAGAGAGAGAGAGAGAGAGGGAAGCAGGCTCCCCGCTGAGCAGAGAGCCTGATGCGGGACTCGATCCCAGGACCCTGAGATCATGACCTGAGCCGAAGGCAGCGGCTTAACCCACTGAGCCACCCAGGCGCCCTAGAAATAGTTATATTAAAACAAATAAATATATAATAATTGTAGCTATATATTTATATATTTCCAAGCAACTCAAAGGTTTTATGACTCAAAATGGCAAGGCAAAACCTTCATCAGGTAGTATTCAGATAACTTAAAGAAATAAGAATGATGCAATATATATGATTTTAAGTGCAGCACTAAAAATTGATTTGGATAAGACGACTCCAGGATAGGGGTGCATGGGTGACTCAAGTCATTTAAGTGTCTGCCTTCAGCTCAGGTCATGATCCTAGGGTCCTGGGACTGAGCCCCACATTGGGCTCCCTGCTCAGCAGGGAGTCTGCTTCACCCTTCCCCACTCCCACCTCACTGGTGCTTTCTCTTGCCATCTCTCTCCCCCACAAAATAAACATTTTTTTAAAAGACTCCAGGATTCACTCTCTGAAACATATAAATGTGTAAAAGGTCTAAGGCTACACCAATGGAATGATTATAAGAATAAGTACTCTACCTGAAAGTTCTTTTTCCAAACGGCACAAGCATCACCAGACCTAAAGGATACGATGAAAAAGTCTCCTCTGCCTGAATTCACAAGTTGAACTGCACAAGGATCTCCAAATGGAAGCTGGCACACGCTTTTAGGAGTCCCATTTTGAAATAAAATCAGCTGATTCTTTCGAGTAAGGGCAATCAGAGACATTCTTAACTGATTGTTGACAATCTCAGTTGCACAGACATGCACATAAGTTATTACACTGGTATAAGCAGGAGGGATAATGTATGCATCACTTACTACTTCTTCATTTTCAAGGGAGTATACACAAAATTTGGTATTCCAAATTGCATAATCTGATTTTGAAAGCTTTTGAGTGGATCCTTCTTCAGATAAAAAACATGTCTTCGGTCCTAATAAAACCATACCTAGATTTTCAATCTCCCCTGCCCACTCAACAGAGGAAAAATTAAGAGACACAGTACTAACTTTGCCTGTTTGGGAAGAGATACAGTAGAAGGTTTTGACATGTCTCCATAAAACTAATGGACCATTAAGGACCCTTACACCATCCTTCAACTCATGGCTTAGTCTAAAGCTCAAACGCTTTTCGAATTTATTGGTACTGTGAAGAAATAGAAGAAAATATGTGAAGATGTTATTCTTTTTATTGCATTGTATCATGATATAAGGGAGATTAATTCCAGTTCTGAAATCGGACACACAGTTGCAACACATAATTTTTAAATGAGAGTTTTCTTCCTTTAACATAAAGGATCCAGTGGACTTCTGAACAAATGCTCTTGTTCTTCTGTCAAACACCATTCTCCTGACATGTAATACAGGTGTTTTTGCAGGCCTTTTACCTGCAAAATGTCCCTCAGACAGCCGAAAAATAAGGACTTCCCCATTATAACACAAAAGCATTTCTTGTTCCTTAGATGACACGGCTTGTTTGCTAGACATTCCACAATATCAAGTCTTTGTGTTGGTCCAATTTTCGAATGCAAATGGATTCCAGTTGATGCTTTTAAACCTAAAAATGTAATGAGAAAAACGACCATCAAGAAGGCAGTTGAAAACACACTTCTGCTAGAGAACTATTAAGTTTTATGAACATTTTCAAGCTTTTTATGCTATCTTAATAATGTTATACTTATCAAAAAACTACATCCTAAATATCATCTTTGTATAGTTAAAAAACAGAGTTTACAAACAATGCAAATAACCACATCACAAAAGATAACTGAATGTGTTAACAGCATCTATTAAAAGTTGTGGGCGGTCTGCTGAAAGTGCCTGAAGACATTTTTCTGGTTTAGGGGATTTCTTAAGGGTTCCATTTCTGTCTCTCTTTCAAACCTAGCAACCTAATCTAGTTTTCCCATTTTCTTCTAACCCCACCCCTCTGCCATTTTTTACCCTGTTGACTCAAACCTGGTTTTTTTTTTCTCTCACCCTTACACCCTCAACAATGACAACTGAGGAGTCAGCAGCTCAGATTGACTGCTACCATAGCCCAGGCACTTGGGGTCCTGCTTTCCTGAAACAGGAGCTCATACAGACTCTGTGGCCAAAGTAAATGAAAGAAAAACAAAGGATTCCAGGCTATACTTTTAAAAAAAATCTCCATAGGAGTAATAGAAATAAATATTAAATCATACTCTGCAAAAACAGTGCAGCTTTGGGACATTACGTCATTATTCCTCTTACTAGAGGTATGACTTTGGCCAAGTTACTTAGTCCCTCTATGCCTCATATCCACCTATAATGGGGTGAAGTACTACCCGCACAAGGTATTGAAATTAACTAAAATAACTCACTTAAAATAGAACCTGACACACACACACACACACACACACATATATTTATATATATATATATGGTGCTTGATAAAGCTTAGCTGCTACAGTTGTCCTTATCATCACCATGACCAGCTCTGGTTTATCCAGTACCCAGCCTCTGAAACGTCAGTACAGTTGCATACTTAAGTTTGTGAATGCTGAAACGTCCTTCTCCACTACAGATAACTCTAACTCCTATTCTTTCTTTTCTCCCACTTGTGGATCATTTACACCAGAAAATTCAACTATTTCAGAAAACTACATTTGTAATTAAGTAATGTTTTCCTCTGCTGAATGAGAAACAAACTGCAAAGGCTTAGGTTTTGTTCTTTTATTATAAAAATCTACCAAGAGTCCAATTAGAAAAAAGTTACCACTGAACCATCTACAAATTTAACTTAATGTAGCGTTTTGTAGAAATGACTTTAATTTAGAGGCAATTCTATTAAAATGCAGACTTGATTAGTCAGCATCTACTTTCAAACTGGAGATTCTGTGGCTTATTGTCTAATTTCCAAATACATCATTTGTTGCGGTTTTTTTATTAGGATTTTGTATTTATTTGACAGCAAGAGAGGGAACATGAGCAGGAGGAGTGAGAGAGGGACAAGCAGGCTTCCTGCTGGGCAGGGAGACTGATGTGGGGCTCGATCCCAGGACGCTGGGACCGTGACCTGAGCAGACGCTTAACGGCTGAGCCACCCAGATGCCCCCATTTATTGTAGTTTTAAACGATGTTCACAAATTCTTTGAAATTCCTTCCATCAATTAATTCTTCTCTCCTTGAATGAGGGCTGGTCATTATGATTCACTTCTAGCCAACAGAATATGGCAGAAGGGACAACGTGAGACTTCCAAGACTGGGTCATAGAGCATTGTGGCTTCCTTGTTGACTTGATCCTTGGATCACCTGCGAGGAGGGAAGCCACCTGCCGTATTATTAAGACACTCAGGCAGCCCCATGGAGATGTGTACACAGCAAGGAACTATAGCTTCCCGCCAATGGTCAGCAAGAGACTGGGGCCTTTTAACAACAGCCAGGTGAGTGAGACTTCTTGGGATCAGATCTTCCATCTCCAGTCAAGCCGGCAGATGATTCAGCCCCCTGGAGAGCTCCTGAATCAGAAGAACCAAGCTAAGCTGCTCCCAAATTCTTGATCCTCGGTAATTTTGAGATATGTTTGTTGTTTTAGGCTGTAAATTTGGGAATTATTTGTTATACAGTAACAGATAAATACATTTCTCTATGGTAATTTGTTTAAGTTGATGATACTGTTTTTGAGAATTTCACGATACCTATTACTTGAAGCAACTGGAGAAACTGTATCATAATACAAACTAGCAGAAGTCACTGGCTTACTGGTTTGTTGTTAGGCAATTAATGCAAAGATCTGGGACAACAGGTATCATAAAGTAGTTTCAGCTTAAGGAGTAAAGAAGATAAGTAGGTAAATCAAAGGTGTGGCTTTTACTTATGAAACTATCTTTTAGTTTAAAGGTAATATTGTATTACAACAAAATGTATGAATAATAATTTATTTAAAATTTCCCACAGATATGTCAGGTCTCTCAGATTTCTAAAAGAAATTTCCTTTTTCAGCATTAAATGATACATGGTCCTTTTAGCATTAAAATGATATAATCTGGGGCACCTGGGAGGCTCAGTCAATTGAGAGTTTGTCTTCCGCCCAGATCATGATCTCAGGGTCCTGGATTGAGCACCGCGTGGGGCTCCCTGTTCAGCAGGGATCCTGCTTCTCCCTCTGCCCCTCCCCCTGCCCGTGCTTTTTCTCTCTAATAAATAAAGAAAAATCTCAAATAAAATAAAATAAGATTATATAATCTGAGGTAAGTGTATAAGAACGTGTCTTTTACTACCTATTTGCATGAAAAGATTTTCATATTTCTTAAGTACTAAAAACAACCAAAAGTAACCTCTATACAGAAAAGGATTTTGGAAGAAATGTGTGACACCCTTAATAGAGAGATAAAGAATAACATTACAGAGATAAAGGGCTCAATAAACGAAATGAGAAACACACCTGACAAAATAAACAGCAGGCTGGAAGAAGCAGAGGAAAGAGTTAGTGGGCAGAGTAGAAGGCAGAGTAATGGAAATTAATCAAGCTGAACAAAAGAAAGAAAAAAGAATTCTGCAAAACAAGAACAGACTTGGGGAACTCAGTGACCCCCATCAAACATAATAACATTTGTTATTTTACTATTAAATGTCACAACTAATGTTTAATCAACGCAATGCTCTGGTTCCCCAGTATCGGAATATGACAGAAGGAGAATCTGATTGCTAAAATGTCAGCACAATATCCCCCTTTACTAAACTCTAGAGTATGTACTGTTGCACCTTGATAAAGTTATGACTTAAGAAAATCAGACCCCTAACACTCTCTTCTTTCAATGCTACCTGCAAATATCTTAACTTAGAAACTACTATCTTCACTCTGTTCCAACTACCACTACAGTACTTCAGGCTTTCAACTCTCACTTAGGCTGACGTAAAAGCTTCTTAAATTGATCTTCCTTTCTCTAGGCTCTCCTCTCCAACTTAGCAATTTATTTATCCTACCTCATTTACTGTTCTAAAACACAGACTTGATCTGGTAACTGTCCCCTTCTTCAAAAACCTTGCATGGACCCTCTCCCCCTTCTCAACAGATATATATGTGAATTACTTCCTGGAAAGATTAGATGCTAAACACTGTGAACTGAACATACGAATGACACAGAGACAAAAGACTGCAACCCATTGTTATAAAGTTTATCATGGCATTCAAAACCCTGTTATAATCCTAACCCAACATACTTGCAGCATGAGCTCTAGGCAAAATGCAAACTTATTCTCATGGATTTAGGTTCAAATAGATTTAAATGACTGTTTTATGAAAGGTCTTCATTTTTTTTAAATTTTATTTATTTGACAGACAGAGATCCCTGTGTCATCCTAAGGACTTCTCACTTTATCTGAACAGTGATACATCACTGAAAGATTTCAAAGACAGAAATCACAGAACTATACTTCTGAATCACAAAGATCCTGGTGACAGTATTGAAGATGGGGGTAAGGTGAGAAGGGAGGCAGAGCCCATCAATTAGGAGATAATTATGAATTCTTAATTAAAAGATGTGCCTTTGGAAGGCAACTTGGCAAGTCACCTGAAATACATATATCCAGCAATTTCATTTCTAGATATGAACCCAGAGAAACAATCTTACATACTAATGTACAAAGACATTGCTCTAGAATATTCATTGTGCTGTTGTTTGTAACAGCAAAAAAGAAACTTCAATGACCATCAATAGAGGAATGAACAAATACAAATGGAATATCATACTACAGTTAAAAATGAATCAGATTGGGGCACCTGGTGGCTCAGTGGGTTAAAGCCTCTGCCTTCAGCTCAGGTCATGATCTCAGGGTCCTGGAATCGAGCCCCACATCAGACTCTTCGCTCGGGAGGGAGCCTGCTTCCCCCTCTCTCTCTGCCTGCCTCTCTGCCTACTGGTGATCTCTGTCAAATAAATAAATATAAATCTTTAAAAAAAATGAATCAGATCTATGTATATACCACCATGGCTTAATTTCAAAAATCAAATGAAAAAAAACTGAGTTGCAGAAAAATGTATTCTGTGGTACATTATGTATCTAAATTAAAACACATAAAGCGACATTATGTATTTTCTGTTTACCTACAAAGGCTACATTCCCTGAGTGCTTCTCTGCCAGGTACCATTCTAAGCACTTTGGACTCATTTATTTCTCACTACATCCTTATGCTATAGGCAATGTTATCCCATTCTACAGATGGGGAAATTAGGCATGGAGTTTAAGAAACTTCTCAAAGGCCTAAAAATAGGAAGTGACAGAGCCAGGATTCAAACCCAGGCAGCCTTGTCCAAAACTTAAAGAGCAAAGATTCTGTAAAGATTCATGCTAAATTCCAATGACTATTTATTCTGGAGAAGGGGAGAGATATCAGGTAGGGGAGTGGAGCCAGAAGGAGACTTCAGCTAGAGCTGCAATGTTGTTTTTTAACAATGTATTCAATTTTTTTTTAAACAATATGTCCATTTCCCCCCATAAAAATCTGTAGCGTATTAAAAAAAGTCTCGGCCAAAGATGCTAAAGTGTCAAACACAGTTGACTGTAGATGGTGAAAATATGGGGACTTTTCTTCCTGCAATTTCTCTGTAGTTTTCATTATCTTCCATTTTTTTTTAAAAGGCCTGTATTGAATCGTTTGAATGCAAAACGACTTCCTTTCACTACTTTAGCCAACAACTACAAAATTGTTCCAGTGCCTTATAAACCTAAATCTTTCTGAAGTTTGGCACTTAATGTCATTTTGCACTGGATAACTGTCAGAGGGGCCCCCCTATGCGTTGCAGGCTATTTAGCGATACCTACTAGTTGCCAGTATTAGGCCCCATCATGGTTGTGCCAACCAAAAACATTTCCAGACACTGCCAAATGTCCCCTGCGAGACAAAATTGCCCCAAGTTGACAACTCCCCCAGTTCATAAACTTTTAAGATGCTTTGCACCTTTTAAGTTTATATAACTGCTTTAGTTTAAGGATTTCAAAAACAGGATCCTTGTTAAGTTTCTTACACTCCAAGTGAGAAAGATGCGGCGAGGGTGAAGAAAGCTTCAAGCGAAATAATCCTATACAGCAAGGACATGATGAACATAGGCCGCGGCACACTCGTTTCCATGCCCTTAATCCTCAAAGACGGGAACCAACCCAGCTCTGCCGCCCAGCCCCGCGAAGGCCAGGTAGGGGTAAGGGACGACTGGCCAGCCCTACCTCACTGCGCGAAGCCCTGCGTCCCAGAGCCGCCACTTTCCCGACTCCCTACGCGGGCGCGGGGTCCCTCCGCTCCAAACCTCCCGCCCGCGCGCTGCATCCTGGGAGATCCGGGCTGGCGGCTGCGTCGAAAGCGGAGGAGGCGGAGCCTGCCGAACCTTCCCCGAGACGGTTGCCAAGGGAGGCTGAGGGGGCGGGGCCTCCAGGGAGTGTTGTGAAAGCGGAGGGCAGGCGGAGCTTGTTCGGGCGGAGCTCCGCGCGGGAAGCTCCCGTGATCCGGCGGCAGGCGGAGGCGGGCCCGCAGTGCAGGGGACGTCGGGGGAGCGGAGCCCAAAGGAGAAGCTAATGGAAAGCCCGGCTGGGGCCTGGTTCCGCCTCCAGACCCAGGCGGCCACAGTGGATTGGACAACGCCGCGACGCTTCCGCCCGCCTCCCGGTGTCACGCGACCGTCCCCACCTCCCGCCCTTCCCTCTTTACCTCCCGGCCCGCCTGGCCAGTGATGAGATATTCGGACAGGTGGAGAAGTGGACACGGCGATCGAAATCACGTCCACGACCGCGACCATGACCGAGGTGAGGAGGCACCCACGCCGCTGCCGGCCCTCCCGGCCGACCCGGAAGCTTCCTCTGAAGCCCGGGGGCTCTGCGCCCAGGTGTAGGTGGGTTGGGCTGGGCTGAAGGGAAGCGGGGTGGTGCGCGTGGTGTCTAAGCGTCCCTTCGTGTCTCCCTTTCAGTATCACGCCCAGAATAAAGCCAAGCTCATCTCTGAGACCCGACGGAGATTCGAAGCCGAATACGTGACAGGTGGGTACCGCGTTCTCGCTGTTAAGGCAGGTGTGCATGAGCGTTCCCAACTTTCCAATTTTCAAAGGTGTTTGCAGGTGTTTGGGAGGCTTTAGGGACCATTTCGACCCTCACAGTAATGATGCCCTGCACGTTTCCAAGGTTTTCTTTAACATAACACGCCATGCACACTGCTCCCAACTGGTCAGGTGATACGCCCGTTGCTTCCTAAAGGGTTAATGTAAGCTGAAAATTGGTCAGTTTCTTGCATCTCGAGTTCGTGGAACTTGAAGGACACTTTCAAGGCCCATGGTACAGGTGACACTGCCCAGTGCACGGTTTTCTGCTGACCTTTCACCAGCAACAATAGAGAAAAAGAATTTGGAAACCGCCATAATGCTATTCACGTGTACTTAATTGGGGATACAAATTCCTTGGATATTTTACATAATTCCACTTCAAACAACCCAGTATGCTACCCACGGAGTAGGCTTTCCAGGGCTGGAACAAGTTCTCTTTCATCCCACACTGTACCTAGACAAAGTACCTGTGAATCCAGAATTGATTTATTGGTTGAACATTATGTGTTCATATGGTTGAACAGATGTCCCACATACTTGAAACTGATGATTTAATCCTTGTACAGTAATTTTTTAAAACCTGCAGGATGATTTTATCATAAATATGAAATATTGAATCCTGGCCCTGCCACTTAATAGCTTAGTTGTCTTTTCTAAGCCCTGTTTCCTTATCTGTGAAATATGAATAATTAGGTTAAGAGGAGTAACTGAAAAAACACAGATCAAACTTTCTAGCATGGGGTTAACGTATTGTAGGCTCTCAATGAATATTTTGTCCCAAGTTGATTTGGTTGCTGTGGAAGGGTTTAAGCTTCTGCATCTTAAATTCAGTGCCCTGTAGAGATTCTCTGCAACTTTAAACTGCCCTAGATTAAATGTCAATGATGACTTAGAACAAGTAAGGAAATGTGTTCCAAGTAACCTGGTCAGTAAATCTGTTCATCCTGTCAGTTTTCTTCCCATCCCAAACTTGGCACCAGAGAGTTGCAAAAGCATTTGATTCACGTTTAGCCCAGAGATCTCATTTAAATAATGTAGGTGGTTCCAGTAAAAAGGTAATTCTAAGATTGCTTTCTATAGAAATGTTCTTATAGTTACATGGTTTGTAGTATTTTAAGAACCCAGAACCTGACCTAATGGGCTAGTGTCTTCCCATTAGTCGGGTACTCATGCCCAGTGGAGGAAGCAGGATATATGTATACGTGTGTGTGTGTGTGTAGTCATGCAAGTTTAGCAATAGATAAGATCTTAAAAGTTATCTTGGTCCAGCCTTCTCCTCTTTAAAATGAAGAAAGTAAGATCTAGAGAGATTAAGTGATTCACTCTGAATCCTTGGTGTTAATGGCTAGGACTTGGGCTAGTTTTCTGAATTTCACTGTAGGGAAAATCTTTTGGCAACACCATCATGTTGCCTTAGATCATGTCACTCCCCAACTTAAAACTCTTGAATACATTCCCACTGTGTTTAGAATAAAAATCTCAATTCTTAAAAAATTTTTTAAGGATTTTATTTATTTATTTGACAGAGATCACAAGTAGGCAGAGAGAGAGAGAGAGAGGAGGAGGAAGCAGGCTCCCTGCCTAGCAGAGAGCTCGATGCGGGACTCCATCGCAGGACTCTGAGATCTTGAGATGAGTCGAAGGCAGAGGCTTAACCAAGTGAGCCACCCAGGTGCCCAAAAATCTCAATTCTTTATGGTGGCCTACAGTGCAGGGCCATATATGCTGAAGCTCATGCCCGCCCTTACATCCTAATTTGTAACCACTCTCTTCGCTTAGTACAGATTTTACCACTGCCCACAGTAAGAAACATGTCACACATTACAACACATAGCAATCCCTCACACACTTACACATGCACACATAACTGGAACAAAAGTTCCTTAAAGAATATTTATTCAGAAAACCCATGATCCCTGTTGCAGTGACCCACAAAATTGACATCACATCCTACATGACCCAGGGTTTGAAAAACATGACCAGCCACACTGCTTCTTTTATGTTCTTCAAACAGACTGAATCTGTTTTTATCTTGGGACCTTTCCACTTCTCTTTGTTTGGGAGGCTCTTGCCCAGATAGTGTTCATGGCTAGGTCCTTTTTTTCTTTTCCATCTTGGTTTAAATGTATCTCAGAGGCCTTTGCTGATTACTGAATAGCCTCCCTGTCTTGTTTGTTTTGTCCCCTTTACAGCTCTTACCATAACCGGTAATTATTGTGTTCATTTGTTTACTTATTGTTCATTTCCTCCAGTAAAATGTATATGGGTCTGGGGCAGCCAGGGCAAGGACTGACTCACTTCTGTATACTTAGCACAGTTTTCAATATATACTTAATATAGCAATGCTTAAATATATACATAGGAAGATTAATCTGAGTCTGCCTTATGAGTTGTCCTAATTGGTTCCCCATCCCATCTCCCCACCCCGCCCCGGAAAGTCTGGCAAAGAGCAGCCCTCGCAATATGTTTCATAAAGACAAGCATTATTTCCAAGTAGAGCACACTGTGGCATTAGCTATAGAAAGGGTTTTGTTGTTAAATATACACACTTGGGTTCGTGTGAATTGGTTACCTGCACAGCTGTTGTAAATACTAATTTAATTAATTTAAAGACTTGAATGGGAAAGGAGAAACCTGCGAAGACTTTTCTACCTTGTTTCCTGAGATACTGCATCAGGTAAAGGTAAAGTAGGAAAGTGGTAAAAAGGGATTTTTGGTCTGCCTGTATTCACCCTTTCAAGTTTACTTTTTAGAAATTGACTCAAGTGCTTAGAGAACCTGCACTTTCCTAATTCCTCTTTCATTTCACCCTTTTTGTGGTCACTAACAATATTTTGTTTCAAAAGACGCTTAAGGCTGACTTAAGCAAACAAACATGACGTTTTTCTTAAAAGAAAATATTATCTGCAAATACATCACTTGAAGCACTGGCTGTACTCCAGAAACTCTTTTGGAGGTAGATACTTGGGAATTCCAAGCACATTTTTGTTTCCATAGGAATTAAGTTGCCAATTATGGATAGATTTGTAGCTGTCAGAAAGAATAAAAGTTCATAATTGTTTTATGCATTACAAGTGGTCCTTTTTTCCTCACTGTTTCTGTGAGAAATTCCATGCTGAGTCTCAAATGAGAAACATTTCCCGTTCTCTCTTCCTCCTTCTGGTGGCCAAGGCAAGAGACTACTCCCTTGTGACAGTAATTTATTTGGTTCCTCAAATACTCATTATGTGCTTAATTCTGAAAGCAGTGTGTCCTTATTAGAGAAAGAACTGAAGAAGGATAGAGCCCCTTCCTGAACTACTACACTCTAGTAGAGGCATTAAGATAGAGCTATTAGAATTCAGGCAAATTGTATCAAGAGGAGTAAGTGCTAAAATCATTTTTGTAGAAGTCAAAGACAAGGAAAAAAATCACACGTGGTTGGGGTGATTGGGTTAGCACCAAGTGAGAAAACAGAAAAGGTGGAACTTTGGAAAATGGTAGAACTTGGGAAGGTAGAAAATGTGATCCAGATGGATCAAATAGTCTGAGCTAAGGCTCTGTAGTGAGCAGGTACAGGGCATGTTCAGGAAGCCATGGGAAGTCCGCTTTGATGAGCTCTAAGAGGAGGGTAAGCATACCTGCTGAAAACAGTGGGAATGCAGTGTAGAGAGCTTTGAACAAAAACGATGTTTGTACTTCAGTGAGTTTGGAGAGCAGTTGAGGGATTGGTGTGTTTTCTTATTTTAGGTTTGTTTCTTGACTTTACAAGTATATGAATTCATTTGAATAAATTTGGATGATACCAGAAAAGCCGGAAAAGTCCCCCATAAGCTAACCATCCAGAGATAGCTCTGCTAACAATGGAGGCATTTTTTTTTTCCATTTGGTTTTTGGTTTTATTCTTAATGGGCTCCACACCCAGCATTCAGCCCAGCAGGGGGCTTGAACTCATGATCTTGTGAGTGAGACCTGAGCTGACATCCAGCTGGGACACTTAACCAACTGAGCCCCCAGGTGCCCTCTATATGTTTTTTTTTCCCTGTATGTTAAAAAGTACTTAAAAGACTATCATGTATGTAATTTTAGGGCTTGCATTTTATACTTGACACGATCAAGTTTATTTTCCCTAGATTGATGAAGTAAATAGTTTTTACATTACTGTTTAATACTCAGCTCTGTAAAAAGAGCATTTTCTTTTAAATACTTCCTATTTGGATATTTATATTCCTTCCAGTTTTTTGTTAATAGTTTTTTGTGCAGTAGTTCAGATTGTTTCCTTAAGATTCATGTCTAGAACCAGAATTATTGGTTTCAAGAGTGTGAATATTTTTAAGACACTTCATGTATGTGCTACCTTTTCCTCCCCAGAAGTTGCACCAAGCTTCATTCCCACCAGCACATGTGATAGTGTTAGTCTTACCACAGCCTTACCCACGTGTGGTGTCATTACTCCTTAACTGATGGTTCTTTGTTTTAGTTTGCATCCTGGTTGCTAGTGAGAGTAAATTTCTTTTCAGATACTTACATCGGTTTATAGTTCACATTATTTTTTTCATTACTATGGCTTTTAAAATTGGTTTGGGCTTTTCTTATTTGTGTCACTTTCACTTTTTTCATTTCTAAAATTTTTTTTTATTGTGTGATGTTAGTCACCGTAAAATACATCATTAGTTTTCAATGCAGTGTTCCAAGATTCATTGTTTATGTACAACACCCAGTGCTCCATGCAATCTGTACCCTCCTTAATACCCATCACCGGGCTCACCCATCACCCCACTCCCCTCCCCTCTAAAACCCTCAGTTTGTTTCTCAGAGTCCACAGTCTGTCATGCTTTGTCTCTCCCTCCAATTTCCCCCAATTCACTTTTCCTTTCCTTCTCCTAAAGTCCTCCATGTTATTCCTTATGTTCCACAAGTAAGTCAAACCATATGATCATTGACTTTCTCTTCTTGACTTCTTTCACTCAGCATATCTCCTCCAGTCCCATCATGTTGATACAAAAATTGGGTATTCTTTCTGATGGCTGAGTAATATTTCACTGTATATATGGACCACATATTCTTTATCCATTCGTCTGTTGAAAGGCATTTCAGCTCTTTCCACAGTTTGGCTATTGTGGACATTGCTGCTATGAACACTGGGGTACATATGGCCCTTCTTTTCACTCTATCTGCCTCTTTGGGGAAGATTACCCAGTTGTGCAATTGCAGGGTCATAGGGTAGCTCTGTTTTTATTTTTTTGAAGAATCTCCACACTGTTTTCCAAAGTGGCTACAACAACTTGCATTCTCACCAACAGTGTAAGAGGGTTTTTCTTTCTCCACATCCTCTCCAACATTTGTTGTTTCCTGCCTTGTTCATCTTTGCCATTCTAATGCCTGGTGTAAGGTGGTACCTCAGTGTGGTTTTGATTTGAATCTCTCCGATGGCTAATGATTATGAACATTTTTTCGTGTGTCTGTTAGCCATTTGTTTATCTTCATTGGAGAAGTGTCTGTTCATGTCTTTTGCCCATTTTTGACATGATTATCTGTTTTTTGGGTGTTGAGTTTGAGAAGTTCTTTATAGATCTTGAATATCAGCCCTTTGTCTGTAGTGTCGTTTGCAGATATCCCCTCCCATTCTGTGGGTTGCCTCTTTGTTTTGTTGACTGTCGTTTGCTGTGCAGAAGCTTTTGCTCTTGATGAAGTCCCAAAAGTTCATTTATGCTTTTGTTTCCTTTGCCTTTGGAGACATGTCTTGAAAGTTTTTTCATGTTTCCAATTTATTCAAAACTGCTCATTCCTTTGTGGTTTCTTTCATTGTCATTAAATAATTTTCTCTCCTTTGATAATTTCCTTTTAATTTTTGCTTTTTCTTGGTTTGTTATTTTTTACAATTTGAAATATCTTTTTAAGTACAGATTATATGAAATATTAATAGAGTGAACACCCATGTACTTAACACTGCCATTCAGGAGCATTTGTGTCCTGCATTTGGTGTTACTCATTCTCTTGCTTTTCATTAGCTTTACTGTCTATGATGTATTCTTCACCAGTACTTTATTAAGTTCAGCTGTTTTTGAACTTTAAGTGAAAGCTGAATGTAGGAGCACCTGGATGGCTCAGTGGGTTAAGCCTCTGCTTTCCACTCAGGTCATGGTCTCCAGATCCTAGGATGGAGCCCTGCATCAAGCTCTCTGCTCAGCAGGAAGTCTGCTTCCCCCTCTCTATCTCTGCCTGCCTCTCTGCCTGCTTATGATCTCTCTCTCTCAAATAAATAAATGAAATCTTTAAAAAAAAAAAAAGCTGAATGTATTTTCCATGACTTGATTCTGCTACTCAAGAGTCATTTGTATTGTCTAACATAAGTATAATTGATTGCTTTTGATAGCTGCGTAGTAGTGCATGGAATGAAAATATTAGCTGGTGAATTTGGGGTTGTTTCTAGGCTTTGCTATTATGTGCAGTGCTGGCTACAAACATTTTTAAACATGTCTGGTGCCTAGACTTTCTTTAGGGCAGTGGTTCTCAAAGTTGGTCCAGGAACTGTAGTTCCTTCATACCATTTCAAGGAGCTTGAGCTGTCAAAACAACTTTTATAACACCAAAGCATCATTTTCCTTTTTCACTGTCACAAGCATACAATAGTGTTTTCCAGAGGTTACATGGCGTGTGGTGATGTCATTGCTCTGACAGCCATTAGGATATGTGCTTATGTGTTCTCATGTTTAAAACTTTCCTCAGTTCTAATACCCAATAGAATAACTACTGGTAAATATAACCCATATAAACAAACAAACAAAAACCCTTTGGAGTCTTCAGTTATTTTTAAGAGTGTAAAAGGGGTCCTGAGAACAAGAAGTTTGAGGACTGCTGCTCTAGGGTTTGCACCCAACAGTGAAATGTGTGAGTCATTGATGAGGCACGTGTTCAGCTTTACTAGGTAATGCTGAACTGGTTCCCAAAGTGATTATACCAGCTTTCATTTTAACCAGTGGTCCTTGTTTTTCCACACTCTAAAATGTGGTGGTGGTGGTGGTGGTGGTGGTGGTGTTTCTTTTTTTTTTTAATTTTTGCCCATCTGATTAAGGTGTAGGGATAACTCATTATGGTTTTAATTTGCATTGCTTTGAGTACCAGCGAGACTGAGCATTTCTTCATATCTTTATGGACCATTTGGCTTCTGCTTCCGTGAAAATCACTCCTTGAACAGGCTATTGGCCCGTTGTTCCTCCGTATAAATTACAGGATCAGCTTATCATGTTTCTGCAAAAAACCAGCTGTTGGAATTTTGAATGGAATTGTATTAAATCAGAAGACGACTTCTGGGAGGCTTGACATCATCAGGGCTGTGTCTTCCTAACCAAGAATCTGGGATATCTTTGCTAAACTCTTCCTTATAGAAAGATTTATAGCTTTCTCCATAAAGATTAACTCACTTTTGTTAAATTCATTCCCAGGTACTTACATGTTTTATTTTTGTGGTGGTTTAAATGGTATCTGTTCAGAAATTATTTTCTGATTGTTCATGGTTAACAGAAAGTACATTTGACTCTTTTACATTAATATTGAATCAAAAACCATACCAGCTATTACTAATTTTGATAATTTATCTCTAGATTAGTTTGGAATTTCTCTGCAGGTACTGACATCAGCTTGAAATAATGACAGTTTTCTATCTTCCCAGTTCTTACAACTTTAAATGCTTTTACTTTATACTGGCTGGACTTTAGAACACTGTTGAAGTGAAGCAGTGAGAAAAGCCTACTTGTCTTGTTCCTGATCTTAGAAAGATAGCCCCAAACATGCCACCATCAAGTATGATCTCTGTAGATATCCTTTATAAAAATGAAGAAGTTTCCATCTACTTATGGTTTGTTCGTTTGGGTTTTTGTTTGTTGTTCTGTTCCCATAGCTACTGATGGTTGAATTTTATTTACTAAATATATTTTCTTCTTCTGTTGAACACATTTATTGTATCTGATGAGACATTCACTTGTTTTTTTTTTTCTTTTTTAATCTGTTAATATGGCAGCCTCTATTAATCAGGTTTTTAAAATACATTGCTGTTTTCGGTTAGCTGACATTTAGGAGTTTTACATCTGTATTCATAAGTTAACCTATAATTTTCCTTTCTTAATACTTCTCTTGTGCAATTTTGACATTAAGATCATGCAGTTTTCATAAAATGAGTTAAGAGTGTTTCCTCTTCTACTCCATGAAAAATAGTCATTGTGTAGTTCTGACCTATTCTCCATGGTCACCTCTCCCCCCATTTCTTACGGTTTTATATGTAAGTGTTTGTCTACTTACCATATAGTTACTAGTATCTTTATTTACCATCCCTTCTTGAGTTTTGGATCTTGTATCTGGGATCATAATATTGTTTCATCTGAAATATAACCTTTAGGTTATTCTCTAATGTCTTTCTTCTGTCTTCCTTCTTTTTTTCCCCATTAAGCAATTAACCTTGAAGAGTGCCTTCATTTTATTAGGATGAAGGAGACAAAGTGATTAGAGAAGTAGAAGAACCAGGATGATCTCAGAGAATTTCAGGGACAGGATGATTAGCAGTGATGGGAGGGAACCTCTGTAGGTAAAGGGTGCATAAAACGGGGATTGTCCTTATCAACTGCCCTCTCTGGAGAGGAAGAATAGAAGGAAAATGACATTTAAAGTGTAACTACACTATTGAATGTTTTACATAAGTTCTCTGGATCCACTCAGGCTTTATTCCTCTTTGTATCTGCAATACCTGTCTCCATTTTGAGCTAGCCTATTGTGGGAGATCGTAAGTTAGTCCTCAAAGCTAATGAGTTATGTACTATCCCCCAATAGTAGAAGCCTTTAAAAGATAGGTAAACAGACACTTGCATTTTCTTAAATTTTCTTCCATCTTTAACATTCTCACAGTTAACCTTTTAAAGTTGTCATGATCAGAGCAAGAGGAAGAGATTTTAGGAGTTTATCAATTTTTGTCCTTTTTTACCTATCTAAAAATACCAGCCCTAAAAATATAGAGACTATAAGGTTATAACTTTTTGATATTATATTTTATTTTTTATTTAAATTCCATTACTTAACATATAGTGTATTATTAGTTTCAGAGGTAGAGTTCAGTGATCTGTCAGTATTATACCCAGTGCTTATCACATCACCCAGGTACCCTATCTATTTACCCCCCCTCCCCTCCAGCAACCCTCATTTGTTTCCTATGATTAAGAGTCTCCTATGTTTTGTCTCCCCCTCTGATTTTGTCTTGTTTTATTTTTCCCTCCCTTCCCCTATGATCTTTTGTTTCTTTAATTCCACAGATGAGTGAGATCATATGATCATTGTCTTTCCCTGATTGACTTATTTTGCTTAGCATAATACCCTCTATTTCCTCCATGACATCGCAGATGGTAAGATTTCATTTTTTGATGGTTGAATAGTATTCCATTGTGTATATATACCACATCTTCTTTATCCATTCGTGTAAGATTGTAACTTTACATGGTGACTTGAGTGGTAAATTGGTGATGGGATAGAGAATTGATAGACCTGCTTATTTTTGAATCTTTATTCTCAGTAATGACTTTTATCAGTGCCTGGCAAGTATTTTTTTTTACTTCTTTAAATTGTTGATACCTGTTCTTCATATATGTTCATCCTGAATGTTAAGTGAGATATGCAACTTTAAAGAGTCTGTCACTAGTATACTGTCACTTCTTAGGATATCAGCTTGTATTTAGTGAAGTATTATTTAAATACAGTGGAATATTACTCTGCCATCAAAAAAATGAAATCTTGCCATTTGCTTCAATGTGGATGAAACTATAGTGTATTATGCTGAGTGAAATAAGTCAAAGACAAATATCATATAATTTCGCTCATATATGGAATTTAAGAAACAAAACAGATGGGAGACCTTAGGGGGCTCAGTCAGTTAAGTATCTGCCTTCAGCTGACGTCATAATCCCAGAATCCTGGGATTGAGTTTACCATAAATATGGACAAATTTAATACTTATTAACAGAACAGATTTTTTAAAATCTTAATCGCATTCTATCTATAAGACACTATTGTAGAAAGGTTGAAAATAAGGAGATGGAAAAAAGTGTACAAAACAAAGTACTAACCAAAAGTGATAAATATCTTGGCTGCACTTTTGTTAGACAAAATATTTAGAGTGAAAAACAGTACATTTAAAAAGGAATTCTACTGTTGATTAATGGAACTCTGAAAAGGTATAACATTTAGAACTAACAACATAAGTATCTCACAGTATAGCCTTCACATATATAAAGCAAAAGCTCCCAAAATTAGGAGAGAAATTCCAGAAATACACAAACATGTTGAAGATTTTAACAGACCTCTTTCAGAAATAGATAGAGCAAGCAGGCAAGAGATCCTTAAAATTTTGTTAAGTAAACTCTACCCCCAACATGGGGCTCAGACTCAGGACCCTGAGATCAAGAGTCTCCTGCTCTACGACTGAACCAACCAGGCTTCCCAAGATTTTAGGTTCTAACACAATGAACAGAGTTGATCAAAGATATATATGTATGTATATATATGAATGTATAGTCCCTTCTCAACAAATTGGGAATATATATACTTTAGAAAATATATTTGTGCTCTTGGAGCTTTTTCAAACTTTCACCACATTATTAAGGCATAAAAGAAGTCTCAGAAATTCCAGAGCAGCGACATCATACAAACCCATGTTTTCACACCATTAAGCAACCATATTAAAGTCACAGTCCCGAGTTTTGGCACCAAAAAACAAAAACAAAAACAAGTCTACCAGGTACTTAAATAAAATGTTAGGAAACGAAAATAACACACCTCTGAATAAGCCACAGGTTAACAACTTCCTTGTATTGTGTGTAATTCTTAGCTCTGCTAAATAACAATTGGGTTAAAGAGGATATCACAATGGAAATTACTCGCTAAAGCTGAGCAACAGAATATCTGTGGTTTTACATTCCTTGATTAGAAAACAAGGCCCAAATTAAAATCAGCTACAGATTGAATTCAAGGAGCTGCAAAATGAACATAAGTAAATACAGAGAAAATAGAAGGAAACAAATAGGAGCAGGTATTCATGATATAGGAAAGAAGTTACTCAATGTAATAAACATAAACTGGTTTTTTGAAAGAACTAGTGAAACAGACAAGCCTAGGATGACTGATTAAGTGCAAAGGGAAAACGCAAAGACACGAGGAGCAAAAAAGCAGACATAATTAAAGATGTGGTAGAGATTATAAAAATCATAAAAGAATACAATCACCAGCTTTATCACAGTAAGTTATAAAGCTTAGATTAAGTGGAAAACTTAATGGAGAAGAGAAAAATCATCTCACATTGTCTCAATGAGAAGGAAAAATCCTACTTGGATCCATAACCATTAGAGACTGAGTCGGCAGCCATAGGTCCCTACCACTGTCCCTGTTGCAGAAAGACGTGCACACAAATAAGACCCAGGCAGTTGGCTAGTCCCAGGACACAAAAATGATAATCAGAAAATGTAACAGAGAAGCTTACTACCTTGATAACATGCTTCTCAATGACATTTCTGAATAGGTCTGGTTCAACAATCAAAGCCACATACAAAAAGTAAACACTGAGAAGTCTTTCATCTCATGTGCCTCTTCTGCCCTTTCTCTTTTTTCTTTAGCTAACCATATTTGTTTTCTCTTTCTTTTTTCTATACTTACTTGAGCAAATAGAAATATATATGCATTAACAAAATTAAATGAGGAAAAGCTTTTATTTCAATGAGGAAACCACACTGGCTATAATTCAGCTTTGTGTAACGCAAACAAAACTTGGCACAAACAAGGAAAACTTTCTTTGCTCTAAGTAGATCTTCTAAAAACCTACAACAAATGGTACATCTAACTGAAACTTCAAAATAACTCCCATAAAGTCAAGGGAAAGACAGTGATCTCCACTATCATTTCTAAAATTCTACAGTATATTGTCGTGGCTGGCGTGACAAATCGACCAGGAACATGAGGGTAAGAGGATGAAGAAAAGAAATCAAGAAGCAAAGAGATGGGGGGCAGGAGGAGCACTGAGGAGGATGTCCAACAGTGCTAAGTTTATTCAAAGCATTAAGGCTGTATGTATAGTGATAGGAGAAGCAGTACACCTGTGTCTAGTTAAACAACCACGAGTTCCCATAATAAGTTTCACATTTAACTATAAGCAGAGCTCGTGACACCAAACAGCTGATGCCAGTACAATTGTTCTGTATTGATACAGCAAACCTGAAAGTAATTTATGGGCTGTACTAGGGCAGCAGGGACCAGCAATGAACTTTTGACCCCAACCGAATTGTTCTCATTTGTTTAACAAGCGTGTGGGAAGTCACGTAGGTGAGCGCACAACACATAGCACAGACCCTTTCTCGGTGCTACTCAACTTTTCTCGTCCTAAACCTTTTGTTAGGTTATTCAGACTTTAAAGGAGGCACAAGTCAGGGCCTGGTTTGGTCCTCGTCTCAAGCCTTATTGCAGCCTCCCACAGTATATAAAATAACCTAGTTACCAATATGGCAAGGAAAATAAGAGGTATAAGGTTAGCCACGCATGTTATTATTGGCTCATATAGCAACACAATCTCTAAACTGCTTCAATCTAATAGAAGAAATTTACATTTTTTTTTCTTTTATCAAGACAGTTGTGTTCCTAAAGAACATTGAAAGAAGACCTGTATAAGTAAATGGAGATACATATAATCTAAGATAGAAAGCACCTCCCTTCTCTAAACAAATCATAGGTCAGCAAAGTTTTCTTCTTGTACAGCCCTTGTACTAAGAATGGTTTTTGTATTTTTAAAGGATGGCTTAAAAAAAAGAAGACTCAACAACGGCAGCCATCTTTGCCTTCAAAGTCTAAGATATTTAGATATTTACCATCTGGCCCCTTGTGGAAAGTTTTTCAACACCTGTAATAGACCGGTGGATCTCTAAGTGTGATCCCTGGACCAGCACCCATCAACATCCTGTAGGAGCTTGTTACAAATGCAGATTTTTGGTTCCCATCCCTGAATTAAGCACTCTGGAAGTGGGGTCGTGTAATCCCCTTTTAAACAAGCCCTCCTGGTGATTTTAACAGGTGCTCAAGTTCGAGAATCACTGCAGTAGCCTAGCAGTGATCATCCCATCTCAAAAGAGCACCTACCTCTTACTCTTTCACCAGATGACTTCACAGGAAAGTGGAGGTTTAGGGTAGGTTGTGGCCTACTACCATTCCCTTAAGGATGTCCTTAAGGGAATGTTTTCTTATTTCAGCCTGATCACTCCTGACAGTAATACGGTCCAGCCGAGAGAAATGGTCCAACCGGTACAGATGCTCTTCCAGGGCCCTGCCAGGACTTGAAGTGGATCAGTGCTCAAAGTCCTGGAGAAATAAGAGGGTTTAGGAGGTTTTAAATTACTATAATGTTTGACAGTTGTATATTTGCTGCTTTTGAACATCACTACATTGTCTAGTTAGGAACTGTTGTCTAGTTTTCATTATCAGAATACTTCTGTATTTTTTCCAAACTTGATCTGAATTTTATTTAGGCACATTTATAACTACAGTATACTTCTAAGATTTTCTCAACGGATTAGTAGGTCAATTAGAATTTAATCTTACATTCATGGATAGCATTCTACCTTATGTTAATGAAAATTCATTTATATAGTATTTAAAATTTTCAGAATGTTCTTGATCTTCATAAGGCTGCAGGTAGGCAGACCTTATCTTCATTTTACAGAGAAGAGAATCAGGCCTAGAGTGACTTGCTCAGTCCCTATAGATAATAGCATGGGTCTTCTGATTCCATCACTCTGCCCCATATCCTGAATTTGGCTAGACGTTTTTTCATATTCATTACCTTTAAAATACAGTTCTGACCTGTTGGTAATTTCACCAGCCAACAAATATGGGGAAGAAAAAGTTAATAGTAAAATTCACCATTTTACAAATAAAAACTGTATTTATCCTACAAAACTTAAAAATTTTTTGGAGTATATATGTGAGAGACAGTATGAAGGGGTGCGAGTGAGGGTGTGTGTGTGTGTGTGAGTGTGTGCGCGCGCGTGCATACACACAAAAGAGAAAGAGATGAGAAGCTGAGAAAGAAGTCATCTTTACCCTGAAACATGTAGTACTGTCTTGCTGAGAGCTCAGCCTCCATTGCCATTTATCTTTAGTTCTTTCTCTGTCAAATTCTAAACTTGTTTGGTGGTGATCCACTGTATAAGTATAGGACCTTTCTACACAGCAAAATTCATATAAGAAATAAATAATGGAAAGACACAGTGAACCATAAGTGAACCATTAAGGTTTCTTACAAAGGAGTGGCCAAAATGAGCGTTGAGCTCTTTGGGAGAGCTGCAAAGTTCAGGCTTAAAAAGTCATTACTTGATTGTGGAGCATAACAAATAGCATGGAGGACAGGGGGAGACGGAGAGGAGGAGGGAGTTGAGGGAAATTGGAAGGGGAGGTGAACCATGAGAGACTAGGGACTCTGAAAAACAACCTGAGGGTCTTGAAGGGGCGGGGGGCGGGTAGGAGATCGGAGGAACCAGGTGGTGGGTATTAGGGAGGGCACGGATTGCATGGAGCACTGGATGTGGTGCCAAAACAATGAATTCTGTTACGCTGAAAAGAAAAAATTAAAAAAAAATAAAAACTTTTTTAAAAAAAGCCATTACTTGAGGTTAATGTTGGTTTGTGATGCAGTTTTCACTGGTTTTTGGCAAGACGAAAGTAGTGAGAATAAGGTATTAAGAGAATGTAGGCATATAAATACCTGATCTCTTCCTCATTTTTATGCTTTAATTATTGGAGAGGTAAAGTCATTCAAAGTGATTTCTTGAGTAGGTGGGAAGGACAGAGGTGTACGTGCACAAATGTGTGTTTGAAAGCTCTAGTTACCTTTCGAGTGTACCTCTTTAGTTTATTCCTATAATACCTGCATTTACCAGAGGACCGGTTTTCTGAAAACCACCTCACACTTTTGAGGGTTGCCTGGGGGCTGTGCTTGAAAGCAGCAAATTGTGTTTTCATTGGCCAAGCTTTCCTTTCCTTGAATGTTCAGTTGGCTCTCTTTTTCTCTGTCTCTGTCTCTCTCCCTTTCTCCCCTCTCCTCTCTCCCCCTCCTTCTCCCCCCTTCAGCCCTCTGTCCTGACTTTCTTCCTGCCTCCCGCCCTCCCCACCACCATACACACCTCCTCTCCAATCCTCTCCTTTGTCTTTCCCCCGCTCTCTCTTTCCCTGTCTATGTGTAGAGGGGTAAATGTTGAACAGGCATTTCATATATAAGCACAGGTCCTGACAATAACAGTAAGTAGTCATTTTGATACAAATGGAGATTTCTAATTTCAAAGACTTGCATCCCTAAAAGCTATCCAAAAGCAGTTCGCTTTACATTTCGTAGTAACAGGCACTGTCTCTTTTATGGTATCCCTAGTGGTAATAACAGCAGTGGTTATAATGATAGTAACAACAGTCATGGTTTGTTCGTCTTACTATGGCTAATATTTATTTTTTACCACTTGCCATACCTTGTTCTAGGTAAGTTGTTCTGAGTTTCGTCTTTGGACCCTGGGGTTGCCCAGGATTCTGCAGGAGCCCGTGAGGTCAAAACTATTTTTATAATAATGCTAAGAAGCCATTTGCCTTTTTTTTTTTTTAAATAATGCTGACGTTTGAGCTGATTGCACAGAAACCAGGATGGGCAAAACTGCCAGCTCATCAGCCCAAATCAAGGCCAGTGGTCATAGTAGTCTTCACTGTGGCCACTCAGTTTAAAACAACAAAAAAAGAAGCCTGTTTTATTTTAGAAAGCCCCTGATGAAGCAGTAAATTTTATTAAACCTTGACCCTTTATTACATGTCCTTTGAACATTCTGTGTGACAGAATCGGTCCGTACACATGAAACACTTCTGTGTGCTTGAATTGCCAACTGAATTAGTCACGTTCTTCGTGGCCAGCAAACTGCGCTTATTCAGACTTCGGCATTTGGCAGAAATGTTCTTGAAAATGAGGGAGTCTAGCCTGTAAGTCCCAAGGACAGCGCTGTATCGGCGGAGCGGAGAGTGGCTGGACTGGAGGTGCTTTCCCCGGGCTCAGGTGCTCTCAGGGGCCTCCTGATGGGAAACAGTGTCCGCTCGTTCCTATCCAGCTCCTGTTTAGAAATTAAAGAAAATTTGTACTTTGCATATGTACTTTTGAGGAACAGAGCCGAAAAACATTTTCCAGGGTTTACCTGCTATAGAATCAGTCATCATATAGATTAGAAAAGTAGAGCCCAGATATCCAAGGTAACACAATACCAGATGCACGATTCATGGTTTAATCTTTTATTTGATCGTGCTTTAAACTTCCAAGTACTTTCATATATACCTTCCATATATACATTTTCATCTGATCTTCACACAGCCCTGTGATTATCTAAAGCAGTTTAAAGATAAGGAAATTGAGGCTCAATGAGGCATCTTTGCAGTTTCTATTTTCCTGCCTTGTTGGCTGTTATCTCTGATGGCTTGAAATAAGGCAGAGCAAATAGGAGATAAAATCTGTAAAACTTGGCATCTAACAAGATGCAAAAAAAAAGAAAAAAGAAAAAGGAGAGGAAGGAGCCAGGGAATTTTCTAAAGTTCCCACTTGGGCCCCTGGGAGGGTAGCATTAACTGAGAAAATGAAAATAGAGAAGGATTAGATTCAGTGATCCTGCAGGCCTTTTCACTGGCACTAGTATAACCTGCATTGAAGGAGTCCTACATTGTATGTAGGCTGTGCTGTTACACATTGTCCCTATATGGGAAGTTCGGGCGCTCTGAAGGGAAGACATGTGAAGTGCCTTAAGAAAGGCTTAGTTTATGTCCTGTAGCTGGTCACAGGAGGGAAGGAATTCCTTCTGGGCTGAGGGGAATTTTTGTGGAAGAGGAAGCATTGGAAAGAAGTCTTACATCATGGTAGAATTTGGATGTGCAGGGGTGCCTGTGACAAAACCAAGTTCACTTACACAAAAATAAAGCAACATGTGGAAAGAGGAGTATCAAGTACCATAGCTTATGTGTAAGCAGATAAGAAATTACTCTCGGAAACAGTTATTCCAGTAAGATATAGGAAATATTAACTGCTACACACATGGTCAGTTTTCCATTTTGTATTTCATTTTTTTTCTTTTCTTTTCTTTTCTTTTTTTAAATTTCCTTTCAGCGTAACAGAATTCATTGTTTTTGCACCACACCCAGTGCTCCATGCAATACGTGCCCTCCATAATACCCACCACCTGGTTCCCCCAACTTCCCATCCCCTGCCCCTTCGAAACCCTCAGATTGTTTCTCACAGTCCACAGTCTCTCATGGTTCATCTCCCCCCTCCAATTTCCCTCAACTCCCTTCTCCTCTCCATCTCCCCATGTCCTCCGTGTTATTTGTTACGCTCCACAAATAAGTGAAACCATATGATAATTGACTCTCTCTGCTTAACTGATTTCACTCAGCATAATCTCTTTCAGTCCCGTCCATGTTGCTACAAAAGTTGCGTATTCATCCTTTCTGATGGAGGCATAATACTCCATAGTGTATATGGACCACATCTTCCTTATCCATTCGTCCAATGAAGGGCATCTTGGTTCTTTCCACAGTTTGGCGACTGTGGCCATTGCTGCTATAAACATTGGGGTACAGATGGCCCTTCTTTTCACGACATCTGTATCTTTGGGGTAAATACCCAGTAGTGCAATGGCAGGGTCATAGGGAAGCTCTATTTTTAATTTCTTAAGGAATCTCCACACCGTTCTCCAAAGTGGCTGCCCCAACTTGCATTCCCACCAACAGTGTAAGAGGGTTCCCCTTTCTCCACATCCTCTCCAACACACGTTGTTTTCTGACTTGCTAATTTTGGCCATTCTAACTGGTGTAAGGTGGTATCTCAATGTGGTTTTAATTTGAATCTCCCTGATGGATAGTGATGATGAACATTTTTTCATGTGTCTGATAGCCATTTGTATGTATTCATTGGAGAAGTGTCTGTTCATGTCTTCTGCCCATTTTTTGATATGATTATCTGTTTTGTGCGTGTTGAGTTTGAGAAGTTCTTTATAGATCCTGGATATCAACGTTCAGTCTATACTGTCATTTGCAAATATCTTCTCCCATTCCGTGGGTTGCCTCTTTGTTTTGTTGACTATTTCCTTTGCTGTGCAAAAGCTTATATTTCATTTTTTTTAAATGACCTTGCCAGGGGCACCTGGGTGGCGCAGTCAGTTGAGCCTCCGACTCTTGGTTTTGATTCAAGGTCATGGGATTGAGCCCTAGGTCAGGCTCTGCACTCAGTGCAGAGTCTGCTTAAGACTCTCCCTGCTCCTTGCTCCTAAAATAATTAAATAAATCTTTTTTAAAAAATTAAGACGATTTTGCCAAACAGATGTCTTCTTAAGTACAGCTTTTTTCTTTACATATAAAACTTCATTTTTTTGTGTGGACCAAGGTAAGGATTTCCAGTTGAGGCAACACAATCTTCCTAGATGTTGGTTTATAGTTTTAGTTAGGGTCATGCAAAATATTCTACTGTGGTCTTGGCCTGCCTGGGTGGCTCACATGGTTAAGTGCCTGCCTTTGGCTCAGGTTGTGATCTCCTGGTCCTAGAGTCAAGCCCCACAAGGTAGGACTCACAGCTCAGCGGGTAGTCTGCTTCTCCCTCTCCCTCTACTCCTCCGCCATGTTTGTGCTCGTGCTCGCTCTGTGTCTCTCAAACAAATAAAAAAACTTTTAAAATATTTTTAGATTTATTTGACAGATCACAAGTAGGCAGAGAGGCAGGCAGAAAGAGAGTGGAGAAAACAGGCTCCCTGCTGAGCAGAGAGCCCGATGCAGGGCTCGATCCCAGGACCCTGGGATCATGACCTGAGCCGCAGACAGAGGGTTTAACCCACTGAGCCACCCAGGCGCCCCTAAACAAATAAAAATTTAAAAAAATATTTTACTGTGGTCTTATGTTTTAATTCTACTGTGGCTTATTTAAAGTAAGCCTGCCATCCTTGGGCGACTTCATTCTCCTCTCAGAAATCCCATTAGTCCTTTACACTGTATTTTCGTCTGAACTGCATCCTTCAAGTAACTCTTCCGTAGCTTCACTTTGTCTTGCCTGAATTTTTCTCTCCCGGCATTGGTGTTACTGTTCACTGCAGAATTTATCTGACCTGGCTGTTTATTACTGTTTTCCCCCCAGATAAGCCAGATAAATATGATCCACGTGATGTTGAAAGGCTACAACAAGATGATAACTGGGTTGAAAGCTACTTAGTTTGGAGACATAATATTGTCGATGAAGCACTGAAGATGCTTGATGAGAGTTTTCAGTGGAGGAAAGAAATGTGCGTCAACGGTAAGACGTTCAATTTAACCTTGACAGTGTACGGTCCCTTGCATAAATGTTAGTTTTACATTTATCAAATAGCGTGTTTGCAGATATTCTTGGTAATCGTCATAAATACTAAAATATAATGTTTTATAAAAACCCACTAACCCTTTGAAAGGAGCATCTTACAAATGTCTTCAAAGTGATACCATTCATAGGGAAATGAGATCACCAGGGAGCAGAACTACATTCAGATTTTCACTCAGAGCAGAGTCTCTAATCAGTACCATTAAGCCATAGCAAGACTGCATCACCTCTACTTCTTTTGTCTGTTTTTCAGTTGTTGCTGTATGTCTTTCTCTCTCCCCAGGGTTCCTTGTGCTCTTAGGTGCCCCCTGTAGCATTACGAAATAATTGGGGCTCCTAAAAAAGCAGGCTTATCCCCAAGGATGCCTACAGCAGCCTCTGCTTAACTTACTGATTTCAAGACCCAATTCTAGATTGACATTTTCCCCCAAAATGGGAGTTTTAAATCTTGGAAGTGTTTTTTTTTTAATAGTCTTCAAGTATATGAAGAACCCTTGACAGGAAAGATTACCCATTATCTCTCTCCTAAATATTTAACGGGCGGAATCTGGCATAACTACTGGTTTTGATGAAGTAAAAAGAAGGATTTCTTGACTTTGAGGGTTACAAACCCTGGAGTGAGTGAGTCTGGAGACTTAAGACAAAAAAGTCAACAAATAAATCCAGAGCAGATACTCTCCCCAGTCTTCATACTTAGAGAAAGAATCCCTGAGGAGGGGAGTATTTAAGAGATAATTTGATTGGAAATATAAAATTCATAGATCATTTCAACAAATGGTGAAACATTTATTAATCAAGCAAAGAAATGTAAATCATTGAACTAGAGAATGAACTTTAAAGCTCAACAGTAGTTTTTCCTTATATGGAATTGCTAGTTTCCAGTGACACATGGCCAAGATACGGTAAAGGGGTGGTGCAGAAAGGTAAAGAATCTTTGAAACTTCTCGGGGAACTACTGGTGAATGAAACAAAAGCCTTGGCATTTGCTGCCTTGCTGTCTTCTCACTAGAGACTGGGCAGACCCTTGTTTTGTTCCTCCTGATAAAGGATCTAACTTTCTTTTTAAAGTATTTTCCACTTGCCCCAAGATTATAAAATGTGTTAGACTCTATTGGATATCAGTCTTCGTAGAAAAATACTTTACTAGAGAAACCGTAAGTGATTTTTAAATCAATCCTGAGGTTGTAATGTGAATATTTACTAGCACGTTATCTTGAAATTGTCCAATAGTGATAGTATTTGTTGAAAGTCACTATGTGAAACACAACCAAGACATGGGAATGTGTCCGCATAATAATAGCTGATGTGTCACGGGAAATGGATTTTATTCTCATTTCTTTCATCCATGTCTTTATGTAATATGTTTACTTAGTAAGAAACACCATTTTTTTATTGCCAGAGGTTCTTTCCAGATATTTGAATAAGCTTATCTTTTTTAATATCAGACCTACTATATAACATCACCTTTCCACTGTAAGTTTTCTTTTTAAAAGGTCTCGAAGTTACAACTACTCATCACGTTTATCCTTTTTTAGACCTGACTGAATCCTCCATTCCCAGATGGTTATTGGAAATTGGTGGTATTTATCTCCACGGTTATGACAAAGAAGGCAACAAGTTGTGTAAGTATATTTAATTGATGTACTGGCTATTCAAGATTTTGAGATGTATTTATCTCAGCTGAATTAATAATAGGCAGAACCTTCTTCTTATGTACCACACATTAAGTTTCCCATAATTGGGGACCATTAGGACCATCTTGATGGAGTGTCAAACACTTAGTTGTATGTACTGTTTGCATTATGATAAAGTAGGCAGTGAAGGCAAATGCCGCATCCTATAACATAGCCAAAATAATGTAATTCAGAGCAGTTAATCTTCTTGGTAATTTGGTGATATTAAAATTCAACACAATATTCACATGGAAAATCTTTTCAACGGTTGCTAAGGGTTTTTCAAGTGCAAAGTCTGTTCCTGTCCTGTCCGTGACCCTCTAACCCCGACCAGTCTTCTCCCCTTAGCTTCTTGTGAAATCTGTCATAGCAGAAGGGCCAGTAACAACCATCCCTACGATTCTGATGACTACGGTGTTATTCCTCTCTCCCCTTTGTCCAGAATCCAGCTTGGTTTGTACCAAGGCTGTGACTGGGCAGGGGCGTCTGAGCCAAACCCCGAGCGCTTGCTTGCCCGCCCTCCCTCTCTGCAGCTTGTGGTCCGTTCCCGTTTCAGCAGCATTCTCCTGGCATTTCCCGCCGCCACCGGCTCTCTTTCCCAGTCTTCATTTCGATCTTTCCTCTTGTTCCCCGTCCCTTACATGCGCTTCCCAGGCTTCCTTCGTTTCTTGGCTTGCTTCCCAGCTGATATGATCCCCTTGGGTGATCTCAGGGACCTTGCCTCCCCACAGACGGTGATGACTCCACACGGTTCCCAGGGGACGTGCATCTATATACCCCGCTACCCTCTTGACCGGTCCCACTGGACTGATTGCCGGCCACCTTCCCCACAAAAGCCCCACGGGGCCACATCCACCGCTGGCCCACAGCTCAGGCCCACAGCCTCTGTCCCTTCTGCACCTCCTCGCCCGCCACAGTGTCAGTGGAGCCCCTTCCCCGTTTCGGTCATCACTTCCTCAGTTCAGACGCTAACTGCCTTCCCAGGGCACAGCCTGTTGGGTTTCCTTCTTTGCCTCTTCCTTTCTCCCCTCCGTGCTGCTGCCCCCGAGGGATGTCTTAAGTAGGAAGAGCGCACCTTAGCGTAGGACTTGGAGTCTTTCCAGCCCATCCCTTGTCTCTTGAGCTTCTTGTCTCAGCACTGGCCACATTTTGCCCTGGTGCCCTGCGCTGCGCTTTGTGGCACTCTGTCCGGGCTGCTTCTCCGCATGGGATGTTGTTCTGGTCTTCTCAGAACCTCTGGCTTGCTTTCTGGTCACACGCAGTGAACAATACTTATAGGTTATTACCAAATATTGTTTGTTCACCTGTATTTTCTTTTCCCTCTTACTTACTAGAGAAGTTTGCTTATTTTCCAAGGCGGGGGAGAAGACTTTTCCCCTTCTACTCCTCTCTAAGTTCCCAAGTGCACACTATTTCTTATTTAAAAGAAGGAAGAGATGTTTTTATTCTGAGCAAGCAAATGAATTGTAAATGAAGAAAAATGTCAAGGGAAAGGAATGGTCTGTGTGTATAATCATATTCTAATGACAGATATTTTTCTTATTTTTATCCTGTGTTCTGTTAAAAGTCTGGATCAGGGTGAAGTATCACGTAAAAGACCATAAAACCATGTTGGACAAAAAGAAGCTTATCGCATTCTGGTTGGAACGTTATGCTAAAAGAGAAAATGGGAAACCCATAACAGTGATGTTGGACCTGTCAGAAACTGGCATAAATAGCATAGTAAGCATTTCTTTAATTCGCAAGCATTATTTATCGTCATGTCCTCCCCGGCCCTCCTCCCAACCAAATACTGCTGTATGTTTGAGCTGACCAAGGTCTGCTTGGGATTTGTTTTCCTTGTGTATTGGGAGTCAAGTCGGACATCAAATAGGATTGCAAAGAAAGAAATTTGCTTTGGTAGTTGGAATGGAAAACTGTGTGTTTCCTAGAAATGTTCTTCATGTGACATACAAAATGTCAGTGTGGGCCGTGGAAGCCGGCAGGGTAATGAGTAGCTGTGGTAACACTGAACTCTTCTGTCAGAACTAATATCCCGCAGCATCTAGCCCCGTGCCTGGCACAGAGTAGTGGCTCAGGAAACACTCGGGGAAGTGATTCCTGCTCTCTGTAGTACCGTTAGACTCATACCGTGTTTGGCAGTCGTGAGATGTTCGCCTGATTTCTGCACCTACGGCACTTGGTCATTTTTTTTTTTTTAAAGATTTTATTTATTTATTTGACAGACAGAGACCACAAGCAGGCAGAGAGTCAGGCAGAGAGAGAGGAGGAAGCAAGCTCCCCACGGAGCAGAGAGCCCAATGCGGGACTCGATCCCAGGATCCCGGGATCATGACCTGAGCCGGAGGCAGAGGCTTTAACCCACTGAGCCTCCTAGGTGCCCCCACTTGGTCATTTTGTTGGCGATTTTTGTTTGCTTGATTTGGTTAGTTCTGGAAACCAGCTTTCTTTAGGTAATTTTGTCCATCTTAAAAAATAAGGAAAACCCAGCAGACTTTAATTTGGGCCCTCATGACCTCAGTAACTACAGACCCTTCAGCAGCGTTGAGGATCCTTTGGCACACTGATTACAGCTGTTGTCTCTTACAGTCAGACCTTAGCTACGTCTGGTGGCAGTGAAGTGGCCTTCACGCACCTGCCTGGGGCACTAATGAAACCTTTTTGCAGAGCCGCTCAGCAACATGTTAAGAATCTTAAGGTGTCCGTATCCATATTCTTTGACCTGGTAATGAAGTTCTGGAAATCTCTTTTAAAGAAACAATCCGGAGTACAGAAAAAAGCATTGTGTGCCAAGCGTTTTTTTCAGAGTATCATTTATAAAATAGTGAAAACTTGGAAAAAAAAATTTTAAAAATAAGATTGGGAAAACAGAAAAAAACGTAAATGTCAGCATGGCCAAATGGTAAATTATGGTGTATTAATTGATAGAGTATTTGTAGCTATATAAAATGATGTTTATAAATAAGTTCTAGTAATACTGGAAAATACCTTTTTTTTAGATGAATAAAGAGCAGCACTCGGTGTTTTATGCAAACAATGAATCATGGAACTCTGCATCAAAAAAATTAAAAAATTTAAAAAATAAAAATGAATAGTGAAAAAGGGGACAGGGTTATGTGCTAGTGATACCTAGCCTCCAAAAAAGGAACTCTTAAACATCAACAAAAACAACAACAAAATAACAACAACAACAACCTAGACAGAACAAGAGGTTATTTTGGGTGGTGGAAGCACACATTTTTATGTTCATCTTTATCTCTGTGTGTGTTTTAGGAGTCCATTGCCCTGGATCTTTTCAATCTTGTTTCCATTTCAGTGAGTTGTAAATACAGAGTAAATTGTTTTATACCCAAAGTCTAAATCAAAATACCTAGATAAATAGGTATTCCATAAAAATCATGATTCTGTCATCCTTTGTATATGATAGTTTCTAATTATTAACCCGGAATCATAAACAAATGCTAATGTTTTTTATTGTGAAACATAGGGGCAAGGAATTGACTTGAACAGTCTGATTTTTTTTTCAAACTACTTATATGCTATCTCTTTATCTTTAATTTATAAATAAGGTTATTTGCATTACTAAGTACTTAAATCATTATTAATGTTTTAAAATACTGAATCCTAATTGAGTTATTTTTATATATGACTCCCTCATGATTCACAGAGGATTTAAGTTGGCTTCTAAACAGTGTGCAGAATTGCAAGGCAAAAAAATTTAAAAGCTGTTTGTTAAGAGTTGGGCCACTAATTGGAGTCCAGTCTTTCATCTGCTTGCCTGAAAGAAATGGAATCATTTAAAATTATTTCAGTGGCCATACTTTAAAACCAGTATCTTAGGAGAACTTTATTCATTCCTGATACTTGAACTGGAGAGAAAAGTATTTCATGTGTCCCCAAAGGGAGGACATTTTACATTATACTAAGTCGTCCTTGAAGACATCCTCACAGAACGCACAGCAATAGGTTTCATGGAGCTTTTTCTTGTATTACCCACTGATATACTTAAAACTAGTGGTATCCTATCAAATCCACTTGAATTAGCAGTAACTTGGGATTTGGTAAGTAAGGCTATTCAGTTAAAAGATGAAAACAAGAATATTGGATGAAGACTTTTTGGGCAAAGTCTCTGGGGACCACAGATCTTATACTCAGTAACCAAATTTTTATACATCTAGATATTATAAGATATTTCTTTGACTCTTAAATTATTAAACTCGGTGCACAGTGGATATAATGATTAGTTGTAAAGGTAGTATTATATGCTAGGATGTATTCCATAAAAAATACTTAAGACAATTAAGGATGCTTACTTTCAGTTTATTGAAATTAAAGATGCTCAACTCATGTCCTAGAAATGACTTTATAGATTCATCTCTGGACAACTCACCTTTCAGTAATTGATGGGTTTAAGTTTGCATGATTATCTTTCATCCTACAGTCTGTATAAGACAGCTGATCAGGATTAGTAAATCGGCTTGCAGCCATGGAGTAACAGGAAGTGAAATGATCCATGTGAATGAATAGTGACCCTCATAACCTAATTTCATTTTGCTGTGTTCAATGCGGTAGAACCAACAGATAGTTAGGTTCATAAAGTTTCCCAGGAATTGGGCTCAATGAACAACACTCAGATACAAACTAAAAAATTCTTACCCTAATTCGAGGTCCCTAAATAAGAGTGAAGAACCTAAAAGTGAAGTAGATACAGCACACCAGTATGTTCAGATTAGATGTTGCGGAAAAGATTGATAAAACATACTTTATCGTAACTGTTACAAGTTGTAGAAATCATGTTTCAAAAGCAAGTATACCAGGATTGATGTTACATGTATTTATCATTCCAAGTAGTGAGATTGGAAACTGTATACATGTTTCAGTAATTTCTTAACTGTTTAACAGATTTTTAGAATTTCTCTATAGGCATTGCTCTTAGCTCCACTTTGTAATGTCATGTTACTTAAGCAGCCTAAAGTATCTCACTAGTTAGAGGTAACTGGGAATGATGTTTAAGCATCTGATTTCTTTTACTTGATTTTAGGACTGATTGTTGTAAGTAGCTTAATGATTTAAAACCTTAATCCCTGGCAATATAGAGAGGTATTTATATATGAGCTTATTTTTTAAAGAATTGTCTCATTTGTATTTAATAGTTTATCACCTTTAGAAATGTGCAATATAAAATTCTCTAATGTACATAGTCTTAAAGATTTAAATGTATAATCTTTGTTTTAGGACATGGACTTTGTACGCTTTATCATCAACTGCTTTAAGGTTTATTATCCTAAATACCTCTGTAAGTAACTTACTCCTTCATAAAAATACAATATATAGAATCTATAAACAATGGCTGAGATTGCTTTATATTATTATAGACTTTAATTCATTAAGTGTTATTTTCTGATGAGGAACTTAAATGGGTGCATATAAGTTTAAGTGTGTTATCCTAGTAGCTATAAAGGAAAATTTTCCATAATCCTTGTCCTTTATAGTTTTAAGAAGTTAACTTCTAAACTGCATCGATGGCATCCTTTAACACAGACACACACACACACACAAGTACATAAAAATACCTTTATTTCGAAGATTATTCCATTTTTACTCAACTCCTTTGAAATAATATTTATTATATGGAACTTCTTAAGTTCTTCCATGGAAGAAACAGGAAAGCAGTATTGATAAAATACGCCGTGTGGTAAGCAGTACTCCTATATAAATAAACTGTGTTACTAATTGTTACTTTAAATTTTTCATTAAGGAAACATTAGACTTGGGTGCCTGGGTAGCTCAGTGGGTTAAGCATTTGCCTTTGGCTCAGGTCATGATCCCAGGGTCCTGGGATCGAGTCCCACATCAAGCTTCCTGCTCAATGGGGAGTTTGCTTCTCTCTCTCCCTCTGCCCTCCCCCTGCACATGCACACACACTCTCTCAAATAAATAAATAAAATCTTTTAAAAAAATTAGACTAGCATACACTACATTTAAACCTGGCATTTAGGACTTTTTTTTTTTTAAGATTTTATTTATTTATTTGACAGAGACACAGCAAGAGAGGGAACACAAGCAGGGGGAGTGAGAGAGGCAGAAGCAGGCTTCCACTGAGCAGGGAGCCTGATGCAGGGCTCGATCCCAGGATTCTGGGATCATGACCTGAGCCAAAAAGAGACACTTAACGACTGAGCCACCCAGGCGCCCCTTAGAGCTTATTTTTAATTGATTCTTGCATTAATTACCTGAATGAAGAACTCCTAAATCTTACGTATTCATTTTTGATTTATTGGGTTTATATGATGGTTTCCCAGTGGAGAAGTCAAGATGCTGTCCCACATATAAAAAGTCATATATTTTAATTCCAGTGGACTAAAAGTGAAAAAAAGCAGAAGAAAGACAACAGGGATATCAGAAAATGGAAACTCACAGGTCTGCCTGGGCACAGCCCTGGCCAATACCACAATTAGGGTCTTTTGAGACTCCTGACTTGGGTGATATTAAAGCTTAAAATCCCTAACTCCTCTTACTTTAGCATACTTTCACATTATTATTCATGTGAAGTAAGGAATAGAGAGCAGGCATGATGGATCTCAAGAATCAGTGCATTTGCTACCCCTGTGCTCTCATGTCTTCAGAGAGCGTACTCATGAACCTTTTTAGGTAAAGAGAATGTCTGGTTGGGAAACCTGGAGGATCCGCTGTTCTTCTGAATTCATCCTGGATCCACCATGTACCCTGATTCATTAAGTTTTATAGTACCAGTCAAGTGGCCAGTAGGGAATCTCAACCCCTTATTACTAGCTTGTTCCTTTTATATACGAAATGAAAATAAAATATCCACTTGTTTATTGAAATATCTAAAAGTTTGTGAAGAGCCATTTATAACTAGTATAGAAATCATTATTACCTTATAAAACATATCTAAGATTCTTTTGAGAGAACTATTAATACATTCATGGGTCTATATAAAGATGAATTAGAACCCTATTCATTCCAGTGAACTAGAGGTCATGTGACTGTATCCTGCCTACATAATGCAGTTTTGCAGACATTAAATTTGTAGAATCTTAAACTGATTGTGCTTCAGAATCTGTCATGAAACAACCACAACCATTATTTCATAAAACCTTAAGTCCACATTTTTTTAGGCATATCATAGATGAAACTGAGGCCTTAAGCACCAGGCTACCTCTGGGAAGATACCTTGTTTCTTATGCATACTTTATTTGCCCTACATTAATATAATCATTCTAGGAGGTTCTCTGCTCAGGGAAGAATGAAATTACATTTTGATTCATTTGGAGTAGAACAATATTCTGGATATCAAAACTTCCTTTGTGATTTCTGGTTCTTTCTCATAATTGTTAATAGGGCTATTCAAGTCTTCATCTAAATATGCAAATAATATTTCTGTATTCTTGGGAATTATTGTCTTCCTGGGGCTTGTAGTATGAAGAAAAGTATAAATTCTGTTTCTTAAAAACATAATAGTGTATTAAAGTTGGGGTCGGGGAAAATATGCGAGTGGTTTAACAATATAATCTCTAGAAAATGATCAAAACCAATAAATTAGACCTTGAAATCATTTTTTAAATTTTTTAAATGTAAATTCAATTAACATAGAGACATTGAAATCATTTTAAAGTTCATGGAGCTTCAGCACTAATATGACATGCCACATCCAAAGATACCACTTACCCATTTAACTGTTTTCTTTTGTACCTTTCTGCAAACGGCAAAAGCAATAATTGAAAAAGAGAATAGGCTATTTGCCAAAGGACAGTGATAAAGCAGTGGTCATTTCCAAAAAGCTGCTCTGGTGGGCCCCTCATCAGTGTGAGAAGTTAACTTGGTTCAAGCACCACTCACACTTCACCGAATTAGAAAGGAGTCAACTAGCTCAGTTTTTAGTTAGTTTTAGATCACCAGCTTTTTCTAGACCAGGTATAAGTGTGATACTACTATATTGTACTAAATCACATTAAATGAACTTTTTTTGTCTTTCAGCAAAAATGGTGATCTTTGATATGCCTTGGATAATGAATGGTGAGTGTATTACTTATAATTTGCTAAAACAAAATCGGATTCCTTTTTTCCAATTTAGTCATATTTCTGTGGTGGTTTAAAAAAATGTTTATGTTGTGCTTGGTGTGTCCTCTTAAGAGGCTGGAGCTAGAACACTCAAAGGCTGTTCCTAAGCAAACCCAGTTGACATTCTACCACTGGTTCTGGACAGGACATGCATTAGCCTTCTCTGAAAACAGTGTCAAGATGTTCAGCCCATTCGGGTACAACTAGAGCTGGATGCCTTAGCTTGTCACCCACAGATGGCCATGTCACAGAACATAGGCATTGGCTAGATTTTCTCAAGGGCTTCTGGTGTTGAGGAAGGTGGGATGAATCTAAAATTTACTCCAAATCTCTGTAGTCACATTATCCTTCCATAAGACAGTCGTGATACATTTTTTGGTTAAAAAAAAAAAATCATTGAAAGAGTGGAAAAACACTCTCTACCAGCTTTAACATGATCATACATTTAATGTTATTTTCAGAATGTACATTTTTATTTGTGTTTGCCAGAGTTAATTGTTATATAGAAAGCAGTAGAGAAAACTGGTGAAACTAAACCTTGGTTCTTTGAAAAATTAAATAAAATTGACAAAACTTTAGCTAAGCCGATAAAGGACAAAAAGATTCCAGTGATGAAAACCAGGAATGAAATAAGATACATCACTGCTGACCTTACAGAAATTAAAAGGATAAGGAAATACTGTAAACATTTGTATGCCAAGATCTTAGATGATACAGATGAAATGGACAACTTCCTAGAAAGACAACATATAGAAATAATTCAAGAAAAATCTGAATAGAAATATAACAAAAGACCTTGAATCAGTAATCAAAAAACTTCCCACAAAGAAAAGTCCAGGCCTAAATGACTTCACCAGTAAATTCTAGCAAACATATAAAGAAGAATCAACACCAAACCTTGACAAACTTCCAAAAGATAGAAGAGGGACTTCTCCCCAACTCGTCTCATGAGGCAAGTATATTCTAGTAACAGCTCAGAAAAAGAAAACTAGAGACCATTGTTCCTTAAGAATACAGGTGGACCAACCCACAATAAAGTACTCACTGAGCCTAGCAGCATATAAAAAGGATTATACACCATGAGCAAGCAGGATTTATCTCAGGAATGCAAAGTTGGTTCAAGATATGAAAATCAACCCATGTGATTGGGTGTATTCATAGACTAGAGGAAAGAAAGCACGTGATCATCTCAGACACAGAAAAAGCATTTGACAAAACCTAGTACATTTCCATGATAAAAGCACTCAAGAAACTGGGAATAAAAGGTGTCAAGTGTTGTGATATCTGCAGAGTTGGGGAGACCACAGTTGTCCACGCAAGACTACTCTCACTTCTGACACCACCTGTAAGTGCAAGGGGTTCCCCAAATCACCCTCAAGTCCACTAGAATTACTCATAGACCTCACTGAAAGCTGTTAATACTCACAGTTAAGGTTTACTGCAGGAAAAGGATTCGGATTTGAATTAGCCAAGGGAAGAAAAACAGAGGATGGAATGCAGGGAAGTACCAAATGTGGAACACATTAGTTTCCCAGCATTGCCAACCAGGGAAGCTCACCCAGACCCGCAGTTCAGAGCTTGTATTAGGGCCCAGTACGTAGACCTGACTGATTAATCACATGCTTGAGGTCAGTCTCCATGCATTCCAGAGTTCTACTCATACTGCGTGACCAAAGTCCCCACCCTAAATCATACTGTGATTTAGGGTGACCCGAGGCCCTCAGGGAAACAAGGACACTCCTGTCAGGCCTGAAGATGACCCTCCAAAAGCTGAGGGCAAAGGGCAGACCTCTCTTTGGGTAGAGTTAATTCTTGAATATATAGAAGAGAACTTTCTCAGCCTGATAAAGGGCATTTATATAAAACATGCATCTGTGGAAACTCAGAGCTAACATCATGCATAGCATGCTAACATCATACATAGCAATGAAAGAAGGAATGATTCCCCCCCACAAGATCAGGAACAAGACAGAGTAGTCTGCTCTCACCACTTACATTACCAGGGCACTTAGACCAGAAAGTCTATATCCTTATGTCTTATCCTTATGTCTGTACCACATCTTAATTACTGTAGCTTTGTACTGAGTTTTGAAACTAAGAAGTGTCAGTCTATGTATGCATATTGGAAAAGAAGTAATGCTTTTTATATTTCCAGGTGACATAGTCTTATATATGGACAATTTTAAGGAATACACACACCAAAAAAAAATCCCTATTAGAAGAACTAGTAAGTTCAGCAAGATGGCATGATACAAATCAATATACAGACTCAACTGTATTTCTCTACATTAGCAATGAATAATCCAAAAATGAAATTAGGGGAAAAAATCCATCTATAATAGCATCACAAAGCATACTTAGATTACTAAGTAATCTAATTTAGTAAAATCCTAAAAATTAATGAAAGAAGTTCAAGACTCATACATTGAAAACTACAAAACACCACTGAAGGAAATTCAAGACCTCAGTAATCAGACATCTCTTGTTCATGAACTGGAAGACGAAATATGGTTAAGATGGCAGTACTTCCTGAATTGATCTACCAATCCACTGCAGTTCCTGTCAAAATCCCAGCTGCTTTTTTTCTTTTCTTTTCTTTTCTTTTTTTTTTTTTTTTTTACAGAAATTGACAAGCTTGTTCTTAAGTGCACATGGATGTGCAGGAGACCAAGAGTAGTAAAGATAGTCTTGAAAAAGAACAATGAAATTAAAGAACTGACACTTTGTTTCAAAACTCAGTACAAAGCTTCAGTAATTAAGATGTGGTATAGACATAAGGATAAACATATAGATCAGTAAAATACTGTTGGGAATCCAGAAATAAACCCTAATATTTATGAATAATTGCTTTTTTTTGACAATAGTACCAAGACATTTTACTGGAGACAGAACAGTCTTCTTTCAGTTTTTATTTTAATCAGGCAGTGCTCATCATGACAAGTGCATACCTTAATCCCCATCACCTATTTAACCCACTCTCTCCCCTCTGGTAACCATCAGTTCTCTATAATTAAGAATCTGTTTCTTGATTTGACTCTCTTTTTTCCCCCTTTATTCATTTGTTTCTTAAATTCCACATAGGAGTGAAATCGTATAGTATTTGTCTCTCTCTGACTCACTTCACTTAGCATAATACTCTTCTAGCTCTATCCATGTCATTGCAAATGGCAAGATTTCATTATTTCTCATGGCTGCGTAATATTCCGGGGGGTGTGTGCATGTGTGTACCACATGTTCTCTATTCATTCGTTAATTGATGGATGCTTGGACCGCTTCCATAACTTGGCTGTTGTAAATAATGCTGCTATCAACATAAGGGTGAATGTATCCCTTTGAATTAGCATTTTTGTATTCTTTGGGTAAATACCCAGTAGTGCAGTTGCTGGATCATAGTGTAGTTTTATTTTTAACCTTTTGAAGAACCTCCATACTGGGTTTTTTTTTTTTCCAGTGGCTGCACCCGTTTTCATTCCCACCAATAGTGCATGAGGGTTCCCCCTTTCTAACGCATCCTCGCCAACACCTGTTGTTTCTTGTGTTGTTGATCTTAGCCATTCTGACAGGTTTGAAGTGATGTCTCATTGTAGTTTTGATTTCCATTTCCCTGATGACGAGTGATGATGGGCATCTTTTCATGTGTCAGTTGGCCATCTGGATGTCTTCTTTGGAGAAATGTCTATTCGTGTCTTCTGCCCATTTTTAGTTGAATTATTTTTTGGGTGTTGAGTTTTAGAAGTTCTTTATATATTTTGGATGCTAACCCTTTATCAGATAATCATTTGCAGGGTGCCTGGGTGGCTCAGTTAAGTGTCCAACTCTTGATTTCAGCAATCATGAAATCGGGTCGTGATATCAAGCCCCGAGTTGGGCTCCATGCTCAGCAGGGAGTCTGCATGAAGTTCTCTCTCTCCCTTTCTCTCTGCCCCTCCCCCAACATGTTCTATCACACATTCTTTCCCTTCCTTCCTCCCTCTCCCTCTCTCTCTCAAATAAATAAATCTTTAAAAAAAGATAGTGTCATTTGCAAATACCTTCTCCCATTCATTACGTTGCCTTTCAGTTTTATTGATTGTTTCCTTCACTCTGAAGAAGATTTTTTTTTTGGCTGTAGTCTTAGTGGTTTATTTTTTCTTCTCTTTCCCTTGCCTCTGCGGGACCTATCTAGAAAAAAGTTGTTACAGACAATGTCAGAGACAGAGACGTTACTACCTGTACCCTATTCTAGAATTCTTATGCTTCCAAGTCTCACATTTAAGTCTTTAATCCATTTTGAATTTATTCTTGTATGTGGTGTTAGAAAGTGATCCCGTTTCATTCTTCTGCATGTTGCTGTCCAGTTTTCCCAGCACCATTTGTTGAGGAGACCATCTTTTTCAAATTGGATATTCTTTCCTGGTTTGTTAAAGAGTAACTGACCATATAATTGTGGGTTTATTTCTGAATTTTCTGTTCTGTTATGTAGTGTTTGTGTTTTTATGCCAGTACTCTACTGTTTTGATCACGTTATCTTGGTAATATAGCTTGAAGCCTGCAATTATGATGCCCTCCACCTTTGTCTTTTCTTTTTTGAGATTGCTTTGGCTTTTCGGGGCCTTTTGTCATTCCACACAAATGTAGTAGTATTTGTTCTAGTTCTGTAAAAAATGCTGTTGGTACTTTGATTAGGGATTGCATTAACTGTGTAGATTGCTTTGGGTAGTATAGACATTTTAACAATATTTCTTCTTCCAGTCCATGAGCGTGGAATGTCTTTCCATTTCTTTGTGTTGTCTTGAATTTCTTCCATCAGTGTTTTTATAGTTTTCAGGGTACAGGTCTTTCACCTCCTTGGTTAAGCTTATTCCTAGTTATCATTATTTTTGGTGTAATTGTAAATGGGAGTGTTACCTTTAATTTCTCTTTCTGCTGATTCATTATTGGTATATGAATTGCAACAGATTTGTCTACATTGATTTTGTATCCTGTGACTTTACTGAATTCGTTTCTTAGTCCTAGCAGTTTTTGTGGAGTCTTTCAGGTTTTCTACATGTAGTATCATGTCATCTGCAAATAGTGAAAGTTTTACTTTTTCCTTGCCACTTTGGATGCCTTTTATTTCTTTTAGATGTCTGATTGCATGTGGCTAGGGCTTCTAGTACTGTGTCGAATAAAAGTGGTAAGAGTGGACATCCTTTTCTTGTTCCCAACCTTAGGGAAAAGGCTCTTCCCCACTGAGGATGATGTTAGCTGTGGGTTTCCAAATATGGCCTTTATTATGTTGAGGTGTTCTCTCTAAACCTACTGTGCTGAGGATTTTTATCATGAATGGATGTTGTACCCTGTCAAGCACTTCTCCTGCATCTATTGAAATGATCGCATGGTTCTGTTCTTTTCTCTTACTGATGTATCTCATTGATTTGCAAACATAGACCCACCCTTGCAACCCAAGAATAAATCCCACTTGATTGTGGTGAATGATTTTTTTTAATGCATTGTTGAATTTGGTTTGCTAGTGTTTTGTTGAGATTTTTGCATCTATGTTCATCAGAGATATTGGACTGTAGTTCTCTTTTTTGTGGTATCTTTATCTGGTTTTGGTATCTGGGGAAATACTGGCTTCATAGGATGAATTTGGAAGTTTTCTTTCTTCTGTTTTTTGGAATAGGTTGAGAAGAATATGTATTAACTCTTCTTTAAATGTTTGGTAGGATTTGCCTGTGCAGCTTTCTGGTCCTGGACTTTTGTTTATTGGGAGTTTTTTGATTACTGATTCAGTTTCTTTGCTGATAATTGGTCTGTTCACATTTTTATTTCTTCCTGTTTCAGGCTTGTTCATTTATATGTTTCTAGGAATGTTCTTCTGGGATGTCCAATTTGTTGACATGTAGTTTTCATAATATTCTTTTACAATTGTTTATTTCTGTGGTGTTTGTTGTTATTTCTCCCTTTTATTTGTGATTTTATTTATTTGGGTCCTTTCTCTTTTCTTTTTGATAAGTCTGGCTATTTTATGGGTTTTCTCCAAGAATCAGCTTCTGGTTTCATTGACTGTTCTGCTTCTTTAATTTCTATATCATTTGTTTCTGCTCTGATCTTTATTATTTCCTTCCTTCTGTTGGTTTTAGGTTTTGTTTATTCTTTTTCTAGCTCCTTTAGGTATAATGTCAGGTTGTTTATTTGTGATTTTTCTTGCTTCTTGAGGTGGGCCTGTATGGCTATAAACTTCCCTCTTAGAAATGCTTCTGCTGCATCCCAATGGTATTGAATAATTGTGTTTTCATTTTCATTTGTTTCCACATACTTTATTTCTTTGGTTTCCTGGTTGACCCATTCATTGTTTAGTATCATGTTATTTGACCTCCATATATTTGTGCTCTTACCAGATTTTTTTCTTGTGGTTGACTTCTGGTTTCATAGCATTGTGGTCAGAAAACATGCATAATATGACTTTGATTTTTTTAAATTTGTTGAGTCGTGTTTTGTGGCCTAATATGTGATCTGTTCTGGAGACTGTTCCATGTGCATTTGACAAAAAAATGTGTATTCTGCTGTCTTTGGATGGAATGTTCTGAATATAACTGTTCAATTCATCTGGTCCAGTGTGTCACTCAAAGCCATTGTTTCCTTGTTTATTATCTGTTTGAGTGATCTGTCCTTTGATGTAAAGGGGTGTTAAAGTCTTAAACTATTGTATTAATTAGTTCCTTTATGTTTCTTCTTAACTTTTTTGTGTATTTGGGTGCTCCCACGCTGGGTGCATAAATATTTACAATTCTTATTTCTTCCAATTGTTATTTCTACCAATTGTTATTTCCTCATTTGTGATTATTTAGTGTCCTCCTTTGTCTCTTGTTAATCTTTGTTTTAAAGTCAAATTTGTCCAATATAAGTATTGCTACTCTGGCTTTTTTTTTTTTGACAACCATTTGCATGATAAATATTTCTGCATCACCTCACTTTCAATCTGCAGGTGTCTTTAGATCTAAAATGAGTCTCTTATAGGCAGCATATGCATGGGTCTTGCCTTTTACTCGTTCTGTCACCCTTTGTCTTTAGATTGGAGCATTTAGTACATTTAATAAGAGTAATTACTGATAGATATGTATTTATTGCCATTTTATTACTTGTTTTGTGGTTGCTTCTGAAGATTTTCTCTAATCCTTTTTTTGTCTTTCATGGTTTGTTGATTTTCTTTAGTGGTATACTTGGATTTCTTTGTCTTTATTCTTTTGGATTAGTGGTTTTTGATTTGTGGTTACCATTATGTTTGTATGTAAATAACATTTTCTGCATGTAGCAGTCTGTATTAAGTTGATGGTCTTTTAAGTTTGAACCCGTTCTTTGTTCCTTTATCCCCTCATTTTAAGTGTAGGGTGTCATATTTTACATCCTTTTATTTTGTGCATTCCTTGACTGATTTCTTACAGAAATACTCATTTTTACTGCTTCAGTATTTCCTACCTTTTACTATCACTTTTGGTCTCTCCTTTCCACTTAGGATCCCCTTTAATATTTCTCCCAGGGCTGGGTTATTAATAGTCTTGACTCCTTTAGTTTTTGTTTGTCTGGGAAGCTCTTTATTTCTCCTTCTATTCTGAATGATAGCCTTGCTGGATAGAGTATTCTTGCCTTCAGGTTATTCCCATTTTGCATTTTGAATATATTGTACCATTCATTTCTGGCTTATAAAGTTTCTGCTAAAACATCCACTGATAGCCTTATGGGGTTCCCTTTGTATGTAACTGTCTTCTTTTGTCTTGCCGCTTTTTATATTTTTTCTTTAATCACCATATTTTGCCATCTTAATTAAAAATATGTCTTTTCTTAAAGATTTTATTTATTTGAGAGTGGGGGAGAGGGACGAGCACCTCTGCAAAGTGCAGAGTCTGATGTGGGGCTTAGTCTCATGACCCTGAGATCATGACCCGAGCCAAAACTAAGAGTTGACTGCTTAACTGATAGAGCCACCCAGGCACCCCTACAATATATCTTGATGTGGATCTTCTTTTGTTAATTTTGTTAGGGGTTCTCTGTGCCACCTGAATCTGGGTATCTTTTTCCTTCCCAGATTAGGGAAGTTTTCAGCTACTATTTCTTCAAATAAATTCAATTCTGCCCCTTTTCCTCTTTATTCTTCTTCTGGGACTCCTATAATATGAATGTTACTATGTTTGATATAGAGCCACTGAGTTCCCTAAATCTGTTCTCATTTTGCATAGTTCTTTTTTCTCTCTTTTGTTCATCTTGATTATTTTCCATTTCTGTCTTCGAGGTCACTAATTCATTCCTTTGCTTCTTTCAGCCTGTTGTTCATTCTGTCAAGTGTGTTTCTCATTTTGTTTATTGAGCCCTTTGTCTCTGCTTTGTTATTCCTTATCTCTGTTAATGGTCTCATGGATGCCTTCCACTCTTAAGTCCAGTGAGTATCCTTGTGATCAGTGCTTTAAATTCTCCATCAGGGGCGCCTGGATGGCTCAGTCAGTTGAGCATCTGACTCTTGGTTTCTGCTTGGATTGTGCCCTCAAGGTCATGGGATCAAGCCCCTTGTTGGGTTCCACGCTTGGTGTGGAGTCTGCTAGGATTCTCTCTCTCTCTCTCCCCCCTCCCTCCCTCTGCTCCTACCCTTGCTCACACTGTCTCTCTAAATTAAATAAATCTTTTTTAAAAATAAAAATAATTAAATAAAAATAACTTCTCCACTGGACATGTTACTTGTATCTGTTTCACTTAGATCTCTGGCTGGGGCCTTGTCCTAGTCCTTCATTTGGGGCAAATTCCTCTGTCTCCTTTTTTCCACGTCCTCTATGCCCATTTCTGTATGTTAGGAGAGGCAGCTCCATCTCCTGTTCTTGAGGGTAATGGCTTTGTGAAGAAGAGGTCCTGCAGTGGCCTGCTGTGTAGTATCTCCTGTTCCCCTTTCCACGTCCTCTATGCCCATTTCTGTATGTTAGGAGAGGCAGCTCCATCTCCTGTTCTTGAGGGTAATGGCTTTGTGAAGAAGAGGTCCTGCAGTGGCCTGCTGTGTAGTATCTCCTGTTCCCCTTTCCACATCCTCTATGCCCATTTCTGTATGTTAGGAGAGGCAGCTCCATCTCCTGTTCTTGAGGGTAATGGCTTTGTGAAGAAGAGGTCCTGCAGTGGCCTGCTGTGTAGTATCTCCTGTTCCCCAGGGTCTGGCACTTCTGGGAGTGTCTCCAGTTTGTGCTGTGTGGGCTCCGCTCTTGTGTCCTGCCCACTTTACCCTTCAGGCCAGTCATCTGCAGAGGCTCTTTTTGCCTGCTATGGGCCATGTTTGGTGCCTGGCCTTAATATAGCCCATTGTAACTAGTCGTGCTCTGGTCTGTTTGTGAAGTGAGACCTGTTGGTGCTGCCACAGGATCTGAGGCCTCACAAAACTCATGGGCCAGGAGATGCAGTGTTGGCAAGGGTTTGGGCCAGTCTTCTCGGGGAGGGGGCCTGCAGACCTGGGGCTAAGGCAGCTGTGACTGGGAAGGACCTTTCTTCTAGAGCGTATGGGTGTGGAAGAGCTTGGGTGTGAGCAAGTTAGGTAGCAGGTGTCCCTGCTGTGCTGGTTCCTGCAGGTGGCCCTGGGCTTATGCTGAGGGGTGGGCAAGTGAAATAGTATCAGCCAGTTTCTTTGTTCTTGAGGGGTCTCTCCATGAATGCTGCCTGTCTGGGACATGCTCCCAAGGTGAGCAAATAACCTCCATACTGTGTGCCCTGGGCGCTCTTGAGATCTCTGTTTCTACATTGTGAATCAGTGGGCTGTTGGTCCTTCCTTCTCCCCAAGAGCAGCCTCAGTGTCCTCTGAGCTCTCCCAGAGCCAAGCACACTGACATTTAAAACTCTAGGCTTTGGGGCACCTGCATGGCACAGTCATTAAGCATCTGCCTTTGACTCAGGTCATGATCCCAGAGTTCTGGGATTGAGCCCCAGATCAGGCTCTCTGCTCTGTGGGAAGCCTGCTTCTCCCTCGCCCACTCCCCCTGCTTGTGCTCCCTTTCTTGAAGTGTCTTTCTCTGTCAAATAAATAAGTAAAATCTTAAAAAAAATTAAACTCTAGGCTTTAAGCCCTACCAATTGCAAGAACTCAAGAAATTCAGGCCCTCTCGCTTTCCAAGCCAGTTGCTAGGGGGGATTTGTTGTCCCCGCATGCGTCCCTGTGTGATAGTCTGTCTCTTGCCCTTCTCCATGACCAAGGCTCCATCCCCGCTGTGGCAGCCATAATCTGTTTCTTTCCCAAGCCAAGTCTCTGTATTGCCTACCTTCTTCAGTGTGGCTTCTTCTCTACCTTTACTTGTGGAGTTTGTTCTACCAGTCATCAGAGAGGTTTCTGGGGCATTTTAGGATGATTTGATAGTTACCTAGTTGTATTTGTGGGACGAGGCAAGCCTTAGGGTTCTTCTACTCTGCCACTGGTCTTCCAAGATCTCTCTTGAGAAAGAATAGTCTCTTTAATGAATGATACTGGAATAATTGAATATCCATATTCAAAAAAATGAAGTTAGATCTCTGCCTCCCTTCATATGCAAAAAGAAGCTCGAAGTGGATCAGAGACCTGAACGTAAGGGTTAGAATTCTAAAACTCAGAAGAAACCATAGGAGTAAATATTTGTGGCCTTGGATTAGGCAGTGGTTTCTTGATATGACACCAAAAAAGCACAAGCAACAAAAGAACAGATAGACTGGACTTCATTAAATTTAAAATTTTGTACTCCAAAGGACAAAGGTGAAAATACAGCCCTCAGAATGGAATAAAATATTTACAAATCCTGCATCTGATACGGGACTTACATCTAGAATATATAAGTAGCTTTTACAGCACAACAATAAAAAGACAAATGGCCCAATTTAAAGGGGCAAAAGATTAGAATAGACATTTTTCCAAACAGGATATGCAAATAGGCAATAAACACATAAAAAGATGCTCAACATCATTAGTTATTAGAGAACTACAAGTGAAAACCAAATGAGATATTACTTCATACCAACGAGGGTGACTCTAATCAAAAAGTCAGTAACAGGTGTTGAGGATATGGAGAAATTAGAATCCTCATACGTTACTGGTGAGAATGTAAAATGGTGCAGCCACTCTGGAAAGGAGTTTGGCAGTTCCTCAAAAAGTTAGAGAGAATTACTTTATAATCCAGCAATTCCATTTTAAGTATAATTCCCAAGAGAATTGAACAGATATGTCTACATAAAAACTTGTACACAGATGTTCATAGCAGTATCAGCCATAACAGTAAAAAGTGGAAACTGCTGAAATGTTTCTCAGTTGATGAATGGATAAACAAACGTTGTAGATCCATAAAATGGAAAATTATTCAGCCATAAAAAGGAATTAAATACCGATACCTGCAACATCATCGATGACCCGTGAAAGCATCCTGAGTGAACAAAGCCAGTAAAAAGGCCCCACATGTTGTATGATGGCATTTATGTGGAATATCCAAAATAGGCAAATCCAGAAAGTAGATTAGTGATTGCCAGGGAATGGAGTAGGGAGGATAAGGAGAGTTTGCTGATAGGCAGGGATTTCTTTTTGGTGTTAGAAACATGTTCCAAAATTAGATCGTGGTGATGGTTATACAACCCTCTGAATATACTAAAAATCTTTGATGGTCATACTTTAAAAGGGTGAGTTTTATGATACGTAAATTAAATCTCAACAAAGCTGTTATAAAAAATTTGATTTAGCACTTTGGTTAATTCAAGTAGCATAGCTTCCAACATGTCAACGCACAGACTTTTAAAATTGAAATTAATGAAAATGTAAATCTTATGTAAAATTTAAGCATAATTAACCAAAGTAAAAATGCAGTGTTCTGAACCACTATATAATTTTTATCATACTGTTTTATTTCCTCCTTTTTTTCATTGATGCTTTTGCAAATTAATGCAGGATTCTTCTTTTAATTTCTTTAAAATGTGTTTAGAATGTCAGAATGGAAACAAGGTTTAAAGAAATTAAGTATAAATTAGAATAGCATGAAAGAACAAGATTGTTATTACTAAACAGCTGTGTTTGATAGTGGTGTATTCTTGTAGGTTCCAGAAATAAGATCCTCACAGTTATATAAGCTACAGGGCTTGGGAGAAAGACTGAGAAGTTTAGGGTTAGGATGAAATCTGAGTTTAGCTCAAACCCATGAGGAGGGCTACTTCCTTCTCTTGTTGACTTCCCATTTGGGAAGGTTTTCAGGTTGGGGGTTGATCAGGAGTATAAGGAAAAATTACTCTTTCCATTCTGTTGTGCAGTTATTCCTCAAACCACAGTACTATTTGATTCCGTGTCTGGGAATCTTAGTAGTGGGGATCATTGACAGGTTTGTACAGAGGCCAGAACCTTGATAAGTTTCTTGATGCACATCAAGGTAATTTCATCTTCCTGGATCTTCCTGGAGCACTTGAAACCCAAAACAGTCGCAATGTAAATGCCTACAGGGATTAGTGAATGTTAATTATCATACCACGGAAAGATACATATTAACACAGTTTTGCCCAAACTAATTTCAGAAGACCTACATTAGCACATGCAGTAGATTGAAGAGGAGAATGAATTTAATGAAGTGACTGTTTTTTCTTTAGCTGCTTTCAAAATTGTGAAATCCTGGCTTGGTCCGGAAGCAGTGAGTTTGTTGAAGTTTACCAGTAAAAGTGACATCCAGGACTATGTCAGTGTGGAGTACCTGCCTCCCCACATGGGTGGGACTGTAAGTATCCTCCTTGAAACATGTTTCTAAAATAAGACTGCATCATGGCGTGTTGGGCTGCCATTGGCGCATTCTTTCCTTAAGGAAAAAGAAAAAGCAGTATCCTAACATCCAGAGAAAGATCATAGATACTCCAAAATAACACCAATATAGACATTTTTATATAAGTTTTCAAGTTGTTCAGTTTTCATTTTGAGTACATTCTGTATTTACGTGGTTCTAAACTGAAAAATATTTGGTATTCGGTACAAATATTCAGAAACAATATTCTGTAGAAAGGCTTTCTACTGCTATCCCAATCACTCTGTTCCTCTGCCCAGTTCCATGTCTTATATTTATTTCCATGAATCTGTATCGCCCATGTAAGCAATGCAGGATATATGTAATACATATAAGCAAAGATGTATGTAATTCTTCCTCCCTCCCATCTCTTTTAAACAAGTAGTGTATTTTTACACCATTGTGCATCCTCCTTTTTTCTTTACAACATGTCTTAGAGATCATTCCAGATCAGTATGACAAACTGTTTTACTCTTGTTTATGGTGACTTAGTATTCCTGTATCTAGAGATGAACCATAAATTATTTAATTGGTAACCATGAGTTACTGAATTTTTTTCACATGCCTTTAGTTTGCTTCCATTTGTTTACTGTCAAACAGTCTTTTTAATTTAAACGATCATATATAAGTTTTTTTTAATTGTTTTGCTACTTACAAATAAGAGACCAGGGGGGCGCCTGGGTGGCTCAGTGGGTTAAGCCGCTGCCTTCGGCTCAGGTTATGATCTCAGGGTCCTGGGATCGAGCCCCACATTGGGCTCTCTGCTCAGTGGGGAGCCTGCTTCCCTCTCTCTCTCTCTCTGCCTGCCTCTCTGCCTACTTGTGATCTCTCTCTCTGTCAAATAAATAAATAACATCTTAAAAAAAAACAAATAAGAGACCAGGAATAAGTAGGTCTATGTTAAATTTTTAATACTACATAACAGTGAAACATACGGTGATAATGATTTTTCTTCTAAACTATGAAAGCCTGTGGATTTGGTGTGCTTTGGGTTAATTTGATTGATAATATTTCAGTTGTTTGATTTTTACAATCTACTACATACACCGTCTTACCTGGTATAATTGTATTCAACCAGAATCAAGTGACTAGCAAAATAGAAAGTTTTGGTATGTCCTTTTGTCTTCTTTGATTAGAAAAAACTTGAACCAATATTTTTACTTTGAAATTTGCAACTTTCCTATTTTGAGGCTTTGTATTTTACATTTTAATAGCAGAACCACAGTATGGTTCATTTCAGGTACTACCTTTAAATGAGCTAGTTGACTGATTTGTTTTTAATAATTTGCCCACAGAATTGTTGTACCTTAAAATTAATGGCATCTAGTAAAAAATATTTTTAGGGGTAGAAAATATCTCCCTTCTCTGTCATTAATGGTGTAGTTTTTTAGGACTAATTTTTCCCCAAAGTAATACATAGACAGCATTTTTTAAAAAGCAAACAGTACCAAAAGACTGAAAAGTACAACAGTGTAGTGAAAAGCATGTCTCCCTCCCCACCTTACTCCCCACTGCCACTCTCCAAAGGCAGTCATTCACTGCTTTCCAGGTTTTCTCTCCTGGAGATATTCTGTCCATTTTGTTTTTTCATGTATGTTGTTTTACTGGTTTCCCCACATCGTTTCTTGTCAGGTTATACCATACTCATTCTTAGAGGTCTCATTCTTTAGACCACTACAGACTATTCCATTACGCGGATGCAACATACTATATTTTAATCAGTTCTCTTTTAAGGGACTGGTAGTTGTTTCCCTACCTTGCCATTATTAATGGTGCTGCAGTGACTAGCCTTGTAAATAACCCTTGGTACATGGGTACAGCAGTGTAAGTGGAAGACGAACTCCTAGAGGTAAAATCATCAGGTCAATGGGTATTCGTAGTTTAAATTATGTTATCTGTTGCCAGTTTCCCTCTGAAAAGATTGTGCTCACTTCCCAATAGTGTGTGGCAATGCTTGAACGACTTCCATGCCAACATCACATACTCTCATTTTTGTAATCTTTCCCAGTATTGAGTGCAAAATATTGTGGCTTTACGTTTCTGTTATTATAAGTGGTGTCGAGCATTTTTTTCTGATTTAAAAGCATAGTCTGTTCTTTTTCTGTGAACTCTATCATTTATTTTTTGTTCTGTTCTGACTTTTTTCTCCTTGATTTGTATGTATTAACAAAAGCTGTCTTGTTTCTGATACATGTGGTACATAATTTTCCCAGTTGTGGCTTTAAAGAAACAAACTTGGCTTTTTAGGGGGTTTTCTTGGCAGAGGGTTGTGGGTGGCTGGTTGATTGCTGGGTTTTACTTTTTGCAATTAGAGATGTTTCATTTTAGCGTGCTCCATTTTTATCAAAGCCTGCTAGGTTTTGTGCTATGATTAGAAAGGTCTTCGTTACTTAGGTTTTGTGTTTTGTTTTGTGTTTTTTAAGTCTGTGTGCTGTTCTGGAGGGTTTTTTTTTTGTTTGTTTTTGTTTTTTTTAAAGCTTACATGGGTTTTAAAAAATACACACTTTTGGAGTGCCTGGCTAGTTCCATCGGATGAGTATGCTGCTCTTGATCTCAAGGTCATGGGCTTGAGCCCCATGTTGAGGGTAGAGATTACTAAAGATAAATAAATAAACCTTAAAAAAATACACACTTCCAAGATTCTAATCCATCTGAAAATCTTCTCGTGCGAAGAATGAGCTAAAGATCCAGCTCGATGCTTTCACAGATGGCTAGCCACTTGTCCACACCACTTAACTGCTCTTTCCCTTTGTGTTGGGAAATGCTTCCTTTTTTAAAAACTTCACTAATTAAGTCTGGTTTTCTTTTCTGGTGGGTTTTTTTTTTTTTTTTGGCCAGGAGAATGGATTTTAATTTTACTTAGAGAATTCTTTCTCTGCCCACCTCTTAGCAGGCTGTTATAAAATTCCTTTCCCTTAGGATCCTTTCAAGTATAGCTATCCCCCACTAGTGGATGACGACTTCCAGACACCATTGTGTGAAAATGGGCCTATTGCCAGTGAGGATGAAGCTTCAAGTAAAGAAGACCTAGAAAGTGATGGCAAAGAAACCTTGGAAACAGTTTCTAATGAAGAACAAACAACTCTTCTAAAAAAGGTAATTCTAACACCACCATGGTTTCAAAACCTGCGGCCTGTCCACCACTCTAGAACTAGTTAGGTACAGGATTGTGAGTAATTCATTTAACTTGCTGTCCCTCCACATCTTTGTGAAAAAGAGGAAGGATGGTACTAGCTAACCAGTAGTGTCACTTTGGTGGTTCAAAAGGCTGCTTTCAGGGGCGCCTGGGTGGCTCAGATCATGATCCTAGGGTTCTGGGATGGAGCCCCCGCACGGGACTCCCTGCTCAGTGGGAAGCCTGCTTCTCCCTCTCCCGCTTCCCCTGCTTACGCTGCCTCTCTCACTGTCTCTCTCTCTGTCTCTGTCAAATAAATAAAATCTTTTTTTAAAAAAAGGCTGATTTCATGCATTTGTATAAAAATTGACAAAATGTACTTTGAAGGAACTGTTTTATTGGAAATATTTTTGATTTAGCTGAGATAAAGTCAAAGTAATTCATTATTTTTTTTACTCTATTAGTCACCATCCAGTACTTAGTTTTTCATGTAGTGTTCCATGATTCATTGCTGGCGTCTAACACCCAGTGCTCATTGTGATAGGTGTCCTCCTCAGTGCCCCTCGCTGGACTAGAAATCAGTTTAAAACCTTCTATTTCCTCTATTTCGGTTTTGAAAGGGCACTTAGTTATCTGTTTCAGTCGTCAGGGGCTTGGTAAGAGGGATAAATATGTTACAACTTAGAGCCAACTTAAAGACTGTAAAGGGAAAGACCATGTTATATTTTCTGTGGCGACTTATTTAACTGTGCTTTCAAATACATGTTCATGTTAATATTGGTAAATACATAATTCAGGTATACTAAACTTATGTTAAAGATTGTAATTTGGATTGAATCACCATAATGTTAACTTTTTGAGCTAATTAACTTCCCGGCTATCAGGATGAAACTAAATTTTTTAATCTTTTCTTTCTTCTTCTTTTTTTTTTTTTTTTTTGGTCTTTAGATTAACCTAACTGAACATACTTCCAAAGCAGAAGAAAATGAAAAGGTTGATTCCAAAATGAAAGCTTTCAAAAAACCATTGAGTGTGTTTAAAGGGCCTTTATTACACATCAGGTAATCATAGTTGATTTTATTAGCTATGCTTTTATAACCTGTCTTGATTATCTTGAAGGAATTGCAAAATTAAGAAAACTCCTGTGCTGCTTTTCGAACTGTGGAAATACAAAATTAAAAGTTATCCAGAGACTCACCTTGGTTTCCAGTCATCGTAGATATTCTAGCTACCTTTTTGTTATTTATTCTATTAAATGTGTTTAAAGGGCCCTCATTTCATACCAGCTAATAAAAATGAATATTCATATATTAATAGTTAATCTCGTGCTCGCTTCGGCAGCACATATACATATATTAATAGTTAATCTGAATGACACATATTTTTTCTCATTTTACTGGTACTGTTTGGCTTGTATAGGTTCAAGGATGCCAGAAATGGCATTGAACTAACCCTTTATATCAGTTTGACCTTCTAAAAGCTAAAGCTGAACTAGGAAAATAGGTGTTTTACCAAAGCCAGATTTCAGTACATCTCTATTTTTGTTTCTGGGTTACTCAGTCTAAGATTCAGGGTTGTTTGTAATTAACCATTATGTAAAGATCTCTTTCTCACTACTGATTCTTTTTGTTGGTAAATCTGTATGGCTTTGTGTTAATACTGCTATAACCAACTTCTCTTAGTGATGATCTAATGTATCATTTCCCATCCATTACTTGAAATCTCTGTGTTTTAAGTATGACTCTTACAAACAGTACAGCTAGACTTTTTAAAAACCTAAAATTCTAATTGAGAAATCTGGTTTGTTTACACATTTTTGATTACTGTTATATTTGGATTTATCTCTACCATCTATGTGTGTTTATGGGGAGTGACGAGGAGGGGGACAACATATGCATATTCTGCTGGTCATGGTTTTTCTTTGCCAGTTTCCCCCCTGCGAAATTTGTTTTCCATTTTTCCCTTTACTGGTTGAGGAATTACACACTGTTTTTCCATTGGAAGCCTGTCAAAACCATAGGTCTCAGCTTACCAGTGTGAGGGGCTGGCTGAAGAGCTGCCTAGGGAGAAAGCCCGAGTAGAGCCAGAGTAGGGCCGCAGGTCACAGCCCTTCTCCTGCACAGGCACATGGACCGACCTCCACCAACATCTGCCTCCCCACTATGTCTCAAGGCTTTTGAGCTGGTTACTGAGAGCGGTTTTCAGATTCATGACCTTCTTCTCTTTTCTGTGGTCTGTTTCCGATTGGGTTCTAAAAGGAAGGAAGCCAGCATGCTAATTTGTCTTGTCCAGAGTTGGGCAAAGCCCTCCTCAGAAAACACATCTTTAAAAATGTGTGTCCTCCAGATGAATGGCTCTGATACATGTGGACATTCCTGATATAAAACAAATCTACTTAAATATATAGTTTGAAGTGAAGGCCAGTCTAAAGAATTCACCTTTTTATCTAAAACAAACAGTTCTGCCCATTGTTTGGAGGCACCTGATACATAGTTTTCGACTAATGTAATTAAACTACACAAACTTTGCTTCGGTCTTTTAGTTTTTCTTTTAGGTCGTGAGTACTACCAGGGCCAGTAATAGTAAGATTTGCATTTTGAGGTTCACTGATTTTACTGCTTAACCAATACTTCCCACCCCAAATTTTATTTTTGTGTTTTTCGTATTCCATAATACTTAGAAAAAGCTGTTTTTATTAAGTAATTACATAAGGAATTATTCTGTGACTTAAATACATCTCTAATGATCTTCCGTTTTAAGTTATGCTTTTCTCTGTTGGAGTAGAAAATTATGCCCCCATCTAATCTCTTTATAATTAAAGTTGCAGCAGCAGTTTCTTCTTTGTTTTGATTATCTGTAACCTTCCCAAAAGTTTAAATGCACCTTAAGATGGTGCTGATTATAGGCTAATTTAGAATATTCCTAATTCTCTCTCCTTTCCTTTTCCTAGTTTGCTTTGCTTTTGATTCTTGGGGGAAACCATAGGACTTTTAAATAGCATGCAATCAATTAGTAAGATTAAAACACAAACTATATCAGGTAGTTGCTTTGTAATCTTTTCTTTCTTGATGAAATCTCTTTATACAAATGAGTAGCAAATATTAACCAAATACTTTCCTTCCAGCTAATGATTAGATTGTCGTTTGTTCTGAATAATACAAATGCCTTGTATTTTTGTCACCACCTAGCCCAGCAGAAGAACTGTATTTTGGAAGTACAGAATCTGGAGAGAAGAAAACTTTAATAGTGTTGACAAATGTAACAAAAAACATCGTAGCTTTTAAGGTAAATATCAGAAAGATATAAATTCTATGTGGAAATCTGATCTGGGAAGTGATTTCAGACACTTTAGTTGAACAATTGAGAATTTTTTAATTTGCACAGTGTTTTAATGACATTTTTAGGCATGTTATGCTGCCTTCTAGTTTTAACCACATGGCATAGCTTATCTACAGTTTTCCCCTGGATCTGTATCTCAATCTTTAATGAGCTGTAATAGGCTAATGTCCAAATTAATTCCAGGCCTTAATGTTTGTGGTAAATAAAAAGCCAAGGAAAATCACTCATTATATAGATAATTCATATTATCAGTGAAAAATAAAACTATAAAATCAAAAGTGCATTTTCCCCCGAGTGTGATATAGTTTGGAATGTACTTTATATTAGATACTAACCCAATGATTGAGTTTACCACTGCCCCATGATGTAAGTGTTATTTCCTTAAATCTTTTTAATTTAACCACTAAGATGTTCTGGATGTTCTTTGAATATCTAATGTGTTTTAATGTATGAATGCTATTAAAACATGTCCTCATCCACAGGTTTTTTAAATTTTTAATTTGCATTAAAGTTAAGAAATCACCAGACACAAGATATTTCATAGATTTTTTTTTTATTATTTAAAAGGAAGGCTCAGTGAGACTAGATTGAGATACTGTTTTCCTGTTGATGGGGAAAGATACATTCTATGCCTAACCACTGTGGTTGTTTTATAGACTTTATTAACTGTTAACTTTTTCCATCTCATTTTTAAGCCATTTATCCCCAAGAAGCACTTTTCTTAATGTTACTAGTTACTATAGGCCTAGTATAATTGTAAAAATACAATTATACAATTGTAATTATAAATGCATAATTGTAAATATAATTGTAATTACAAACAGGTGAGAACAACTGCTCCAGAAAAATACAGAGTCAAGCCGAGCAACAGCAGCTGTGACCCTGGTGCATCAGTTGATATAGTTGTGTCTCCCCACGGGGGTGAGTGGTAGCCTGATGGGCTCAGAGGGTGTGCTGGGGGGGGGGTACCTTGCCCGGGGGGATTAGTAGAGCCAGACTAGAATCTGGAAGTCAGCTGTCAACAAGTCACCACATTGCACTCTAGGCATCTATTTTCTCATGTGTAAAATGAGATAGGTCCATGGGTCTCGTTAAAATTTTTGTAAATATTTTATTTCTCTGACAGAAAGAGCAAACATAAGCAGGGGGAGCAGCGGGTAGAGAGAGGGAGAAACAGGGAGCCCAGTGCAGGACTCGATCCCAGAACCCTGAGATCGTGACCTGAGCCGAAGGCAGATGCTTATCCAACTGACCCCCCCCAGGTGCCCCTAAAGTTGTTTGTTGAAACTGATGCTAGTTTTAAATTGAAGTTTTTAGAAAGTCCCCCTTTTTAGAAAAATATTTTCTTTAAGGTACTTCCATACTATTTTTCCATTGTGTTCAAGAATATGCCTTAAACCCTGTGTCCAACCCTTTGTAAAGGTTCTTGTTTATATAATAAGTTATATAGTAAGTTATCCTTTTGGAATGCAGGTTTAACAGTCTCTGCCCAAGACCGTTTTCTGATAATGGCTGCAGAAATGGAACAGTCATCTGGCACGGGCCCAGCAGAATTGACTCAGTTCTGGAAAGAAGTTCCCAGAAACAAAGTGATGGAGCACAGGTATGCTTTTCACTCACAGACTCTCAAATGTGATGGGAAGAATCAGAGAGAGAGAACTGCCTGCATGGACAAGGCAGGGGTCTCTTTCTTCTCACATTTGGCAGACATTTAGGCTTCTGGGGTGACCTCAAGCTCTACAGAGCTCTGGGGTGCCCAGGTGAAGGTGAGTGCAGTTTCCCCAGGAGCTCGCTAATAGACTTGCTTCCGGGCCAGTGCAGGAATCTGGAGGTGTCAGAATTACAAACATAGATCGCTCTGTCCCAGCAGTTCCTTTGTAGGCACACTTGTCTTGGGTACTAGAATGTGTGTGTTGCAGCATTGTTTGTACTAGTGAAAAATGGGAAAGAACGAACCTAATGACCCCCAGTAAAGTAACAGGAAAATGCACTTGAATCTGTAGCTGTTCAAAAGAGTGTGGTAAATCCGTATGTCATGCGATGGAAAAATTCCTTCGATACATTAGGAGGAAAAGCCTGTGAGGTGGTTTTATTTTGGAGTATACCCGTTCTGCCTCCCAGGGGGCCACTCTCCAGTGTTTGGGAATGCTGTTCATTATCACAGTTGGGCAGTGGGGGACTGTGGCATCCAGCAGTTAGAGATCAGAGACGCTGCTAAACATCCCCCAAGACCAGGATCTGGCTCAAAATGTCAATAGTGCCTAGATAGAGGATTCTCGATGGTGGGTGGTTTTTGTAGGACCTGAAGGGTACGAGAGAGTAAGCCACGTCAATAACTGGAAAAAGTGCCTTCCATGTAGAAGGAACCACAACTGAAACAGGAATGTGCTTGGCCTGTGTAAGTTACAGCAAGGAGCTAAATGTAGCTTGAAGATGAGGAGATGAGGTCAAAGAGGCAGTAGGTAACCAGAGTGAGGACGTCGGATTTTGAGAGGAAAATCTATCAGGTGGTGCTAAGCAGAGTCAGGAAGTGATTTGGCTTTTTCTTTTTTTAAGGGCTTACTCTGGGGGCCGTGTTGAAAACAGACTCTAGGCAGACACAGGTGAAAGCGTGATCTTGAGTTAACACGAATAGCTCGTGCTGCCAGCCTGCGCCGTTCTAAGTGCTTTACTCTGATTTATTCACTCCGTCATTCAAATGACCCTAGGAGGTAGGTAGTTCTTTGTCCTCCTTGATAAATGAGAAGCTGGGAAACCTTGTAATGGTCGTGGCCGAGTGAAATCTTCAAAAGGAATTTTAAAAATACAGATGTAGCTGGCACACACAGGTGAAAGGATCCAGGGTAAGAAGAAAGCTGGAGAGGCAGGCAGGGCCCAGAGGAGGAGCTCGGTCGCCACGGTGAGACCCATGGGAGAGCGGCAGCCGGACCCGATTCACCTTTGTCAGGATCACTGCAGGCTTGTTCACAGACAGGAGGAGGACAGGCATGAGCCTGGGAAGACGAGTTTTATTTCAGTTGCCCCAGCCTGGAGGTATAGTTGGTGGCCAGAGGAAGACGGTCGAGCAGGGACTCAGGAGGGAAACCAGTAGGTGAGCTGTGTCCTCAAAGTCTAGGAAAGCATGTTGGACAAAAAAGGAAGAGACCAGTGCTACTAAGTACTGCCATCCGGCCAAGAAGGATGAGGTGTGAGCAGTGGCCATTGGTGACCTCCCAGAGGTCACCACTGACAGCAGAGGGAGCATTTTCAGTTGGCAGGAGCCAGGTTCTCAAGAAATCAACACAAGGAGACGATCCTAGAGGTTTGGCTTCTTGGCGGAAGGAAGAACGTGGTGTTGACAAAGGGTCTGTTTGGCGCAGGTCTGTCAATGACAGGTCTTGTCCCTTCAGCTTTCTCGGGAGTTTCACTCAAGCCAGGGTAGGGATCAGTTTTAGTCCAGAAAAAGGAAGGAACACAGATACACATTAAGGCTCGTGGTGGGCTTGACTTGTTTTTAGAAGGAAGAGTTTCATATCTACAGGTCCATATCGTAACAGGGTCTACTTACTCCTTATCAAGAGTTCTTTTTTCTCAAAGTCATGGCTATGAAAACAAATGGAAAGAATAAGTAAGTAACACTGGTATAAAAGACAGATATTACTTTGAAGTTCTTATCAAACAGTCCCTCAGAAGCGGGTTTGGGGTTTTTGTTTAATCCATTCCTCCTGGTTTGGTTTTCTGGAAGTCGGGAGAGGGTGACTTATCTCACAGAGGGAGCCTCAGTGGTTTGGTACTGAAGGCCCAGAAAAAGCACCGACTCCCATCTAGAAAGGGTGGTTTCCTTCAAGTAGTAAGATGGGTTGAAGTCTACGGAACACCATAAAAAAAAATTTTCCTGAGTTATGGAGCGGTATCTAGAATTGCTGGTGTTATTATACATACATTAAGAAGCAGAAGAGGTAGGGAAGGGAAAATAATTTTGTCTCTTCCCACCTTAAATACCATCTCCAGCAAAAGACAAAAGGAAAGTGGCAGGGGCCGGGGGAGCCAGTTAGGAGAGGTTATCAGGAAAAGCACAGTAAACAACGGTAAGGTTATTATACAGATTTAGATGAATTCCTGTCTTCTCGAAGCTCCTGAGCTGGCCAAGGTAAGAGACCTACCTTACTCACCTGGTAAGGCTGTCCAAATCCTATAAGCAAGGTTGACGGGTCCATTTTTCCTTTCCAAGGGGCTTTATTGGTTCCATAAAGTCAACCTTAGTTCCTTAAAGTTGTCTGGTCCTACTTGGTTTTATGCGTATTATTTTCAAATAGGACATTACAGTCAAAGCCTTGGTAATACAACCATGCTTCCAATTGTGTCCTAATACAACGAGAACAGATGCTTGTGCAAAAACAAAACAAAACAAAACAACTCTGTTTCCATGAAACAATACTAAGTTTCTGAATTCTGGAGGAAGTTTCAGTTCTGCTCATAAATGTATAGTTTAGGAAATTGCGGTCAATCATAGATAGCTTAGGAGAAAAGAAAAAACAGATAGCTTAAATCTGGAAAAAAACCAAACATTAAAGAACCATCAGTAAAAAAAAAAAAAAAAAGTACAGTCATCAGTTCATTCAACTGCATGTTATTCATTCCTGGTCTGTTTGAATCCTCCTTTTTGATTAGTTCTGGAAGTTCTTGCCCAGTTCAGTTTTATGATCTGAAAGTTATTAGAAACCTGTTCTCTGGAGTACTTGTCAGAGTCCTTTCCATGAATCTCTGAACATGAAGCACATTTGCAAAAGGATCGGAGTCAAACCATAGCTTCTCTAAGTGACAAAAAGGCTTAAAAATGGCCATTGTTACAGCTCTGACGAGAGTTCATTGTAATGCTTCTGACAAGGAAATTTGTTTATTTCTGTGACATACAGCAGTGTAGATACTAACTGGAGTTACAGACCATAACGTTATTCCAGGATATATCCGATTTCTAGGAATTTTATACAATTTCTGGAATACTTACGATAATAATATATCTATACAAATATAATCTGAAGAAGGTATGTAGTATCACTTATCTGACAGTGCTACCCATGTAATTTAACACAGCAAATAAGTCTAATGAGTTTTATATCTCTTTTTATAAGAAGAGAGAACAAATCTTTGTACATGTTCCAGTGGCCCTCGGAAAAATTTCAGAGATAGATCAAGGTCAGAAAAGTCTTCATTTAGAATTTAGATCAAGGTCAGAAAAGTCTTCATTTAGAATTTGAGCTGGGGGCTGTCAAAAACATCAGAAGGTTTTAGACAATTGACTAAATGGGATCATCATCACGAAATAATACTTAATTGTCCACTTAACCATAGTGACGATAAAATATCAAAAGCAAATACAGAAAGTTGCAGAGTTGTGAGTAAAACATGGGGAAATTGTCTTCTAAAGATTCAAAGAGCTGAGCTATTGATGAAGATAACTTGAGCACAGGAAATTATTCTCACAAAATGCCCCATCTTTGCTTTCTAGGCAGATTACTTAAAAGCTAAAGAAAAGCCTTTTGCAATCTCTTATCAGTAGCTGACTGATAGTCGAAGAAAAGGTTGTCCTTTTAGCAGATGAAATTAATTTTTAGTTTTACATAAGTACACTACTGATACGGAAGCTTATTTAACCTTTACAACAAATTCATTCCGTTTTAGCCACCTCAACTACACAAAGTAAAATTTTCTTTCCTTCCAACTGCCTATATTCATTTAGTTTGTCCTTTATTATCTTCACTATAATGAAATAACCAGCTTTGATGTAGGAGAAAATTACTTTCATTCCACTTAACGAAAATACATGTCCGTACTTCATACATTTCCTCGGCCAAAAACACATTCTATTTTTGCTGCTGGAGTTAGTTGTTTCTATTATTTCTAGTAATTACATACATGAATTAGAATTCTTAACCCTTAGAACCCATTGTTTCTAGTGACAACTAAGTGGTAAGCAATTGTGATCTGTTAACACCAGCATGCTGTAGATTGGTAAATCTATGAATATGTAATTTCTAGAAGCATATCCTTCCCCATAGTACAGTTTTTCAGTGTGGCACAAGATATGTTTACTAACTGACTCAGTATTTGTAGTTCTTCTGTAGTAAGAAGCCAAAAGTAGATAAACCAATGTTCAGTAATTAATGTTTCAGTATTTTATCTTACTTGGAAATGATCTAGTCAGTCCGTGAATTTCCCGTTTAGCTTCGCCAAACTAAAGTTTCAAGTTACCAAGGAGATTGGAGAACCTGTTTTTAAGTAGACTTCACCTAAAAACTTTTGCCAGCTTATGTCTAAATCACTTGCTTCCAACAATTATGCTTGAATACTCATGCCAGCTTCGTGAAACATCGGTCAGCCAGCATCGCAGGCTGTTTTTCATGCTGGCAAATTATGTAACCGACATAACATGAACCTTTTTGAGCATGTAAACGCCAGAAGAAAAAAAGTTGCCTGTCTGCATTACATCTAATACTGATAACTTTGAACACGTGCCTATTTTAATTAAATCAAGAAACTTAGCTTTTATTTTACCTAGGATTAATCTATATCACATGAACTTGAAAGACACTTAGGTTAGTTTCTATATTTCTAAGAGGTTTAGGAATACTTAATTTGGTAAATGCTTAAATGCTTATTTTTCTTTAAGCCAATCAAAGAGCACTTTTACAAATTCGTTTTTGCAAGACCATCCCGCGTTGGAAAAATAGTACACAACTATAACATACATATGTAGACACACACAAACATACAGACAGAGACCTTTTAGCTATAGCTCTAAAATTTTAGCCATTAATCAGGCACAATAACATAAAACCCACTAGTTTATATAAAAGAACATTTAGGTGTAGATTGTGTTTCTGGAAGTTGGAATCCGTTTACTTGCTCAGGTGACTAAAAGCTTGTTTTGTTTTTTCATTTGCCAAAATACCAAATAACTCCCTTTTTTCCTTCCAGTGAAAATCCCTTCCCTAACATCTGTATTTCAGAGAGGTAGCAGTCAGGTCCTAGAGAAGATAGGGTAGAAACTCTGTCCCTCAAAGGCACAGAGAAAGTGTCCAGGATTTTTTTTTTTTCTAGGAATTCCGGGGATATCTATTTGCCTATCATCACATGTCTAAAGTAATTTGTTTGTGTTCCTTCTTTTTCTTAAGCACAGGACAGTTCTGTTTCCAACATCCTGAGCTTTTACAGTACCTACAGGTATTGTGAGAGGACTGGGGGAGGTTTCAGCATTGGTAAGGTTAGGTGGACTTTGAATGGCTTCAGTGTTGCATTTAAAAAGGTTTTTTTCCCCCCTTGAAGGCCTTTGTGGAATGCTTTTAAAAAGTTTATATCAAGTATTCCACAAAGGCCTTTAAGGGGGGAGGGAACCTGTACTATTGCTTCTAACAGCTCCCAAACACGGGCCTTCAGCCAGTCTATTTCCTGAACATTTGTAGGAGGGCCTAGGAGAAATTCTGCTCATGTCAGTGAGGACAGTCTTCCACAGGGGAGCTAGGTGGCTTGTCTGACAACTACAGTATAATCATGGGTGGGAAGAACAACCCTGCGCGGCCAGTCGCGGTCCCTGTGAGTGGCGAGTGAGTGGCCACTCATCCTTGTACCTCTTCTCTCTGTTTGGTCCCGATCTTCTGAACATGGAGGTGAAAAGAACTTCATAATGTCCTCCAAGGGAGGCCCTCAGGCTGGTGGCCAGACTCCTTCACATTCTCCTTTCAAACTGGTCTTTCCAGAGATAGCACTAGGACTGTTGATTAGGGTGAGAGCGTTCTCAAAGTGTTTTGAGAAGTTCTTCCAACTCAAAAGATCCATCATGTGGCATTGACAAGTAGGCTCTTCTATTAATCTCTCTCGTGACTCCAGCCAATAGGCCATTCTGTGGTTTAACCACGGACACAAGAGGCATCCCCAGAGATGGTGCCAAAGCTGCCGACGTCACAGGACCCCCGGAGTTAGCATAAGAAAGCAAAGACCTCCCTTGCCCCAAGTGGTAAGAATGGTCCAGCGAAGATGCTAATCTCCAGTTTTCCACAAGAATGTGAGAGGCCTGAGACCCTCTTATCTGCACCATCAGGGAAGGACTTACTGGATTGGACTTTCCAGACCTAGTGACCACAAAAGCTGAGAGGACAAAGGCCCCTCACGGACTGGGGCCCCTAAGGACGAGCTGCCCCGAGAGCTGGCCCAGCTGGACGGAGAGGATGCTGCCTGGCCCTTAGTGCCTCAGATCCCCGGCCTGTTCTGCTCGCTGCCACACACCTGTGTACATATGCACCCTCCAGCTGACAGAGACCAAAAAGAATATTCTCGCTGTTCCCAAAGCCAAGCTCTCAAGACCCAGAGCAAGATGAAAGGAAGACCTCATTTGACCTATTTTCTTCTGCTCATCTAAATCTGGAAAGGAAGGGACAAGGTCAAATTTTGACCCTTCTCTCTCGACCTGGCACCAGAGAGTAGATCCAGGAAAGCGGGCTTAGGTAAGAATTCTTACCTTCGCCGGCCTCTGCCAGTTTTCCAGGCTCCCATCTGTAGGCTCCCAGGCGAGTACGGTGTCTCAGCAGGGCCCAGCATAGACTGCCAAAATAGAGGAGAGTTAAAATAGTTTTTCGTCTACCGTGCTCGGTTCTTGGCTGAGGCCCCTACCCCCTGTAATAAAAGATTGATAGAAAAGCAGAAGTTTAATACCACATGTATCTCCTGTATATATGGGAGACCTAGGAATACAGGAAAAATCCCCAAAGTGGCCCAAGACACCACCTTAAATACCATCTCCAGCTCAAGACAAGAGGTTGGGGGTAAGGGAGTGCGTTATGGGGGGCTGTCAGGAAGATCACAGTCAGCAAGGGTAAGGTGGTTGGGATGTTAATTGGTCCCTTCTCCATTAAGAGTTCTTAGAGATCTCGGTCATCCCCTTGTCCTGGCATGGAGAGGAAGACACCCTTACAGGGGGACATTTCCTTCCCTTATTGATGTCAATGACCCTGACAAAAGGTTTTCAGAACGTTCTCCAGCCTGCTGTTTCTTAAGGATTATCTGGGGCTGCTTATTGTTTAAGTCAGGGAAGCGTATTTGGGGGCAGCTAGTCAGGCTCCCCTTCCGAGGTAGGTCCGCTAGACGTGTATCTGGGGCAGAAGCAGGAGTACTTTCATCTCGGTTCCATCAACTTCTGTGTTTGACTTTTCTCACATTATAGTTTACTTTTATAAAAAAAATTTTCATTAAAAATTTTAATAAGTTCTGTGTCCTTTGGATTTTCATAGGTTAAGATGCCATATTGTCGAGAGCAGTAAACCAACCACTCTGACATTGAAAGACAGTGCCCTTGCCATGTCCGATAAAACCAGTGAAGATCTTTATCTACAAGTAAGTGTTCTTTCTCCCTAACTAAAACAGAGTCGGTAATGCTAACCAGTGTTAGAAATCCACTTTTTCCCCACCGATATAAGGAAGATCTTTGGCATAGACGTGACAGGAAGCCAAATCCGAAATCGTAAGTGGTGAGTTCCTTTTGGAGATGCATTAACTTTTGAAAAGCTCTGGCCATTTTAATTTGGACAAGGTGTATGGTGCCTTGGGGGGCGCCAAAGAATCGGAGCTCACGAGAGGGGTACCATTTCAACCTGAAAAAGATGGAGGGGCTCTCTTTCTGTGTAGCTGGTTTCAGAGCCTCCAGAAAAGGACTTGCTTTGCTCCTTCTCCACTGGAAAAGCCGACCTTTCCCAAACAAGCGTAAGCAGGCACACAGCTGTTCACCAAACAAATGTAACCCCTCGTTGTGTTTCCAGCTCCCAGCTGCTTAGAACAGATGGACCCCATCCTGTAAATGTTTGGATTTCTAATATTCCTGTTTGTCATGCCCATGATTCACGTGCTGTTTTACTGATACCAATCTTTCATCCTTTTTTCCCTCCGTAGCTCAATCGTTTACTAGAAAGCAATAGGAAGCTTGAAGACCAAGTTCAGCGTTGTATCTGGTTCCAGCAGCTGCTGCTTTCCTTAACAATGCTCTTGCTTGCTTTCGTCATCTCTTTCTTCTATTTGTTGTACAGTTAAAGAAGTGGCACTCAGTAGGAAACATGGCTCTCTCGATCATTAGCTGGAAAAAGACCCAGAACTTCATGCTACTGAAAGTGTCGCACATCTGTGCTTCCTGAAAGGAAATGTGCAACACTTAGAGGGGGACAAATACATATCTTCAAAATAAAGTCTGTTAGAATAAGGAAACACTGGAGACATTCGTTATGAGAGACTACAGCTAGAGGCAGCCCAGTCAAGGCACAGCCGTGTGTAAATTAATACGTTAGATATAATTTATTTTTTCCCTTTGATTTGAAGACTTCTAAAGTTTTATTATATATATATACATTAGCTGAACTCAAAAGTATACGTAACAAGCTTTGTCGCAGCCAATAAATGTCATCTGCTTTTTTTTAAATGACAAAATCACTATAGCTGAGCCGACTTACTAGCTTTTCTATACTATGTATATAGAACATGTATATTGAAAAAACCATACTTATACAGAGTAATTTCTGTAAACATGACTTTGTAATTTTGAGAATTACTTCCAGATGCTAGTCAATATTCTTTGGGTATGTAAAACTATTTAATGCCAAACCACCTGTAGCCTTTGTTTCTTATCTGTCTTCCTTAACTTAAAGTCTGCCTTTTATTAATCTCGGACTTTTTAATGAACACTCACGTTTAGGTAGAATTTGGGAAACGAAGTCGGGTTGGGTTTTCCTTGCATTCTGTCGGTGGCATGGAGAAGAAAAGTCCTTTCGGTCGCACTTCCCAGTCTTTTTTATTCGGTGTCACATTGCTTACGGTGGCTGGACACTGACCCGTTTGCTTCAGTTATTAGAAGGGCCTACTCCCAACCCTGTGCCACCTACACCCTCTTTTCTAAGCGAGTTAAAATTTCTTTGAAAAGTTGGTTTTTAAGAGGCAAACCAAGTTCATTGACATTTCAGTTCCTTGGTAGAATCAGCCACAAGAAGGAAACTTGACAAAGACTAGAGGACCTAGAAGCGTTGGGGGGGAAAATTGAAACTCAAGTGTCAAGTGTCCATTTCTGAGTGAAAAGTAGAATCATGGTCCACTTGGATCACCTCCAGAGTGGGGCTGATGGGCTTGCTGGATCCTCTCCCCTTGTCACGGTAATCCCAGGGGTGGGTCCTGAGAGAATACAGCTCGCAGGACTGCAGAGGCGGAGGAAAGGAGTTGGTTTTCTCCTTTATGCAGCCAGTTTCAGTCCGTGTTGGTTCACGTGTAAAATCTACTTGCTATGAAAGAAAAAAAGAGTATGCCTGTTAAATAAATGTTGAATTTTGATGGAGCCATGCTTGGAGAATGTTCTCTTCTAAAGTGTGGTGTTGGCAGCTTTCATCTGGAGAAGCGGAGGATTCCAGAGCTGAGTTGTAAAGCACGATATGATAGAGTCCCCTCAAAAATGGCCTAGAAATAAAACCTTAAAAGGACACTGGTCTGATGCTTTGTCTTAATTTGGGTTTTTCTGTTGCAGTTTGCCAACTCCAGACGTGAAAGTGACTTCAGTACACCCTAAGTACTGGCCATAGTATCTCTCTGTGTGTGTGCACAGCGGTGTCCCCTTCTGTGTCACATCCCCGGCCTGCCTAGCTTCTAACCCCAAAGTATCTGTGTATGTTTTCTGTTCCTCAGCAAAGACATGAGGAACTCACTGGTCAGAATTGGAAGCGTGCTGTCCTAACAGTGTCCCTTTAATGTTTCCAGTGAAAATGACATTGACTCACTAAGTTGTTCTTCCCCGATGTCTGGCGGGTTCAATTGAATAACCTATCTTGTTAATGTTTGTGTGTCTATTCAGTGTGATTATGCAAGATGACTGAAAATTAACCATAAAATCAAAGGCTTCTAAACTTTTGGTCTTGTCTTAACTAATCACATATTTACATTCGATTTTCTTCTGTCTCTTATTTCATCACACTCTGTATGATTATTACTCTAAGGACTCTGATGATAATTTTATTTTTTTATCTTGTCATTGGCTATTCATGAGCAAATTACCAAGGATCAACACCGAGATTTAGATTGTTTTCACTTGAGAATGGAAATTAATAGACTTTCCACGAAAACATTAATAAACTATCATTAGCTTGATCTGAAAGTAGCCTAAAAATGCAGTTGCGGTTAAACCTAGCCTCAAATTTCATAATACCATAACTGTTTTTATATCTTGCCACTAATTTTGACTGGATTTAATAGCACTTTATTGTACAATTGCAAAAAAAATATATTCCTAGAATTGTTGCCAGTGTAATTTCTCTAATATTCTGGTGCTTTTCATATATTTTCAGTATTTTTATTACTATATTGGTATTTTCTTTGTATAATTGATCAAAAGAACATGTTTTCTATTTTAATATGTTTTAGAAAAATAATTACATTTATGAAATAAATATCATCAGGAAAAACCTCTGGTCTCTAATTGATAAAGCATCTTAAAATCAATGTTCAGGCACACTCTGACCTTTCAAATATCACATTAATTTCTTTTGGACCTGCTTTGCATTTTTATAAGGACAGTGCCGTGAGCTTCCAGAATTACAGTTGTGTTATTGGGTAAACCTGTCCTTCGTGTGTCCCATTTCTCCTCAACCCGGGTCAGGGTCAGGCTACTCTTCAGTAGAGCTCTCTGTAACACTGGACTCACTGTCAGGACCACAAGCTCTGTCATGGAACCTTCTCTACGTCCTCTCAGTCCTAGTACACCTTCCTGCCTGACAGGACCCAGCAGGAAGCAGGCTGTGGAGAGACAGCCCTACCTGGCTCCTGGGTCTCATGGGTGTGGTTAGGGGGGCCCTGAGGATTATTGGTGTGGTCCCCTCACCCCTGGAAGATAACCCCCACGTGGCAGCTACCACTCCATAAAAAAATAGAATAGGACAGACCCATCTTCTAAACTGAAAAGGAAGTGAAAACACAAAATGATGAGAGAAATTCAGAACAGAACTACAACAAAGACAAAATGGTGACCTACAAGAAGGAGCACATCTACCTAGGACTGTGAGGCCATGCCCTGCTTTCCTAAAAGACACAATTTTCTAGGAAACAGAAGCTCCCATGAGGAAAGTTCCAGCTAAGGAAGGGCTGGTTCCTTTACAACCATCGTCTGCTTTGTTCCCTAAGTTTTCACCAACAACTCAAAGTCCTTGATGTTTGAACAACATCAGCCCCCAGAAGCACTGGGCTCCCTTTCTCTCCCCACCCCGGGAAGACAGAATGGAAGGTGTCCCATCTGTTCCACTGGAGGCAAAGGTGGTTAGGAGCAAGGGCTCTGCAGTCAGGCTAGCTGGGTGCAGCTGCCCTCTGTGCCACCTGCTGCCTGACAGCAATGGTGATTGGCTTCCTTGGGCCTCAGTTTCCTCGTCTCTGAGGCTGAAAATCCTAGTGCCGCTATGCAGGACGAGTGTGACAAGGAGGGAAAAGAATGCACTTAAAGCAGCCCTGGAAAGGCTGGCCTTGCTTTTGCTGCTGTTGCCCCCACCACCTTCCATCCCATCTTCCTAGAACCTTCCACACTTGGGTTGGTCTTACTGAATATCCCACCTCATTCAAAGCCAATCATCAGTTCTCCAAATGTTTCCCTCCTTTGTACGCCTACCCTTGCCTTCTTGCTACCCCACTCTTAATTCTAGTGCCCAGGTCAAGGGACACGCTTTAGAAGGGTAATGATGACTGGCTGCTTTGAATCCTCTGAAGGAGGATTGTGACTCCTAGAGTCACTCCCACGTCTTTGCTTAATAGGAAGTTCACAACATGGCTGTTCTCACTTCAAATCTCAGTTAAGGGCTCACCTGATTAGGTCAGGCCCACCAAAGACAATCTCCCTCCTGATGAGCTCAGAGGTAACTAATGAAGAATCTTAATGACATCTGCAAGATCCCTTCTGCTCTATAAGATAACTTGGATTCTGAGAGTGCTATCCCATCATACACTAGCTCTGCCCCCTACTCAAGGGGGGAAGGTTACACAGGGTGTGTTGGGGAGGATCTGCAAGCACATCCAATCTGGTCCCCCCATTTTGCAGATCAGGAGACAGAGGCTCAGAAAGCTAAACCAACCCTACCTAGCCTGACTGACTGCTCTGAATTCACAGATTTCTGCACATGGAAAAAAAAAAAAAAAAAAAGCCTCGAATTGTGTTAGGCACCAAATGACAGGCATGGGGACAGGAGGCCTCTATCCCAGTTGGCTTTCTCCGATCTTACAGCTTCAGTGCATACACATATTAAGGAAAAGTATGTAACCAGTATTTTCTACATTTGTTCATTATACACCCCAGATACACTCTTACAATGGATTAACATGCTAGGCCAAAGGGGACTTCCGGTAATTGTGTGCTTCTGTAAACAAAGCTCTAGTGAAAAATGGTTTTTCAACTTTCCCTTTCAGAATATCCCACTCACTTCAATTGGTTTAATTACATTACTTTTCTTGGACATAAATATGCTCTGTGAAGGTAGCTACATGAGAAGGTTTAAAACTAAGAAAGGAGGAAAATTCTTTTCTTACAGAAACTTAACATCATGACTCCCAGCATTTGTACTGTCCAACTGACTTTGGATCAAATTTCAGCACACTGAATTCTACTATTCCAGAAAGTTCCCTGCAAATTTCCAGGTCACACTAGAGGTGTGTATGTGTGTGTGTGTGTGTGTGTGTGTGTTTTGAAAAATCTCACTAGTTTTTAGAAGTCCTCCAGAACAATCCTGCATTGACTCACTATTGCCTCAAAATTCAGAGTTGCTCTCCCCTTCTATATAGGACTTCTTGTTTCTGACTGCAAGAATCCACCAAACTCGTATTATTATGCCTGTCCCCTGTTTCTGGAACTGCGACAATGACAAAGAAGGGAATCATTTGTCTTTCCCACTCCAATAATCCTCTACTTTTTCGGCACCAGGTCCTTGCTCTAATACTAGCATACAGACTCATTCAGTACGATTACTATCTGAGGTTCAATTTGCCCTGAATTGCTTTTGCCCGCTGATAGGCAAATGTGCTTGAACAACTTGAGTCAAATACCAAATCACTCTTCTCTGTCATAAACTAAATGTCAAAAACGTGTTTGGGGCACTTTTCCAATATTCTGGCTCTATGACTCAAGCTGCTTCCTTTTAAGGGAGTGAAGAGGGATGAGTTTATTATTGGGAACGATAACAAAAGTATGACAGTCGAGCAAAATTTAACTTTTTTTTTTAATGTGGCTGAACTAGTAAGTTGCTAAAAAGGTAAGGTAAAAGGAAATGGATATAAAAGGCAAAGCTTCCTTTCAAATATTTACTACTCTGGGATCACTTAACCTACTTAAGAGCTTAGTCATTAAAGGTAAGGGTGTATCTTACAGAGGAATTCACATTTAAAGTTATATCTAAATTCTGAGTATACTCAGAATTTCCCCCTGAGAATTCATTAGAAAGTTGCCACAAGAGAGATGGAGATAGTTAACTCTTACCCTGGTGAGTCTGAACCCTCATTTTAATACCAGATAAAGTATTTAGTTGGCTTTATTTGGGAAGGGGATAGAGTACCATAAATACACATATTGTGTCTTCAAAACTAGAACCACCATCAAGAGTGTCTTAAGAGGCACAAGAGAAATGAGAATGAACGAGGGAAAAAAAATAACATCTATCATGCTACATTGAGTGGAACAGACCCCCCTTGATTCTCTGAGTTGAGGGCCAGATATAAATGAGGTTGATCCCATAGGTGAGACCAAAATCAGAACTGGAATCTGGCCTCGCTCTTCAACAAACATCTTTAGGAAGTGTCCTCACCACATTTCCACTTCCCTCTTACTCCCTGTGATGTGACTCCATTTTAGTGTCTATTCCCATCACTCCAGAAAAACAGTACTTGCTAAGGTCCAACAATGACCTCCTTGTCACTTCATCCAATGGACCTGCTTTAGTTGGAATTTGAAGTGAGTTCTTCCAAAGCAGCATTTGGCTATACAACTACCAGGTTTCTGCTTTTTCTTCTCGCATTAACACTCTTCAATGTCCTTTACTGGCTTATCTTCCTCCACCAAGTCTATGTTAATATAGACCTGGGCTCCTTTCCCTTTGTCCTCACAGGTGATCTCCTCAATACCCAGGGCTGCAATTAGCATTGGTAAGCCATTAACCCTTTGACATTCTAACTAGATGAACCTCCTATTCTACGTCTAGACATATGTATCCTTTGCCAGCTTAGCAGTTCCAAATGTCCCTCACCAAACGTCAAAACCAACTCCTGATCTTCCCCTAGACCTGGTCTTCCAGACCACTTCTCAGTGAATGGCACCACTCTCCATTCATTTATACCAATTATAAACTTGACCTTCACCCTTGACCCCACAGGGCCCCTCTCCACTTCTTTCTCCCTCTCCACTGCCACCTCCCTTCTTTAATCCATAGCATCTCTCATTTGACTTCTGCAACAATCTCAGGCAGTATCTGGACATCCACTTTGACTCTCTATAGTCCAGGGATATTCAAAGGCTCACTGAAAATGTATATCCTATCATACCACTCCCCAGATCAAAACCTTCAAATGGCTTCCATGGCTCAGTCCATGATTACAGCTCCTAATTTGGCCTACCAGCTCCTGGAAGAGCTGGCCCTTGGCTAACTTCACACCCTCACCTTCCCTCGTCTTCCTCCCTCTTTATGGTTTGGTCCTGTTTGAACCAGACTAATGCCATCTTGATCAAATCCTCCAGGATGACCACTCTGACCTAAAACCTTAAAGAGAGCAGCCCCACTCCCACATTCTTTCCTTTATTTGTCCACATCCTTAAGTATATCCTTGGGGCATAATGTCCTTTATCTGCCTTAAAGATATGACTAAGACACTCACATATTCTCAAACATTCTCCTCCCGTGTGGTCTCTGAGCACCTACTCCACAGCTTCTAGCACTATAAAAGCAGGTCTTATGGGAGGTAAGGCGGTGGAGATCTACTTGTCTTGCTGCCACCCAAGACAGGCTTCTATCTATAAATCTCCTTAGTAAACCATTTCTTGTCAAGCTGGACTTGTCGGCCTTTTTCTTCAGTCTTACTGCTCCTTCAGCCTTTGGAGGTCATTTTGCACATAGCTCTCTTTCATGGAACAGAGCCCATCTCTGCCTCCAATTCTCTATCCCAACCTTCCCACCGCACCTCCTCACAGTGACTCTCAGCTCATCATTTGGTCCGAAAAGTTCTCTCTCAGCGGTGTCTGGGTAGCTCAGTCAGTTAAGCATCCCACTCTTGTTTTCACTCAGGTCATGGTCTCAGGGTCATGAGATTGGCTTGTGCTGGATGTGGAGCCTGCTTAAGATTCTCTCTCTCTCTCTCCATGTGCACCCCCTCCCCCACCCATAGACACATGGACGCACACGCACACACTCTCTCTCTCTCTCTTTCAAAAAAAGGGAGGGCGCCTGGGTGGCTCAGTGGGTTAAAAAAAACAGGGGGGGGGTATCTCTCCGTCCACTCTTGTCACTTTCATTCAACATAGCATTTTAAGTCCTAGCCAGAGCGAGAAAGAAAGAAAAGCAAGGAAAAAAGTAAAGGGTATCCAAATTGGAAAGGAAGAAGTAAAATGGTTACTATTTGTAGACATGACAGTGTGTCTGCATATGACATTATATACAGAGAGCCTGAAAGACTTCATTAAAACTGTTAGAACTGACCAACAAATATAATAAAGTTGCAGGATACAAAATCAATGTACAGAAATCTGTTGTGTTTTTATACACTGGTAATGAACTATCAGAAAGAGAAATGAGAGCAACTGCATTTACAACTGCATCACAAAAATACCTAGGAAAAAACCTAACCAAGGAAGAGGAAAAACCCACACACTAATAACTATAAGGCATTAATGAAAAAAAAAATCAAAGATGCAAGTAAATGAAAACATGTCATATTCATCATTTGGAAGAATTGTGTTAAGATGCTGATACTACCCAAAGCAATCTACAGATTGAATGCAACTCCTACCAAAACTCCAATGGCATTTTTTCATAGAACAAACAATCCTAAAATTTGTGTGGAACCACAAAGGACCCTGAATAGCCAAACCAATCCTGAGAAAGAAGAACGAAAGCTGGAGGCACACAGGCTTTTGATTCCAAACTGTATTACAAAGCTATAGCAATCAAATCTCTACGGTACTGGTATAAAAACAGACATATAAATCAATGACACAGACTAGATAGCCCAGAAATAAACACACACAGAGACCATCAATTAAGTTACAACAAAGGAGCCAAGAATAAAAAATGAGGAAAGAACAGTCTTGTCAATAAATGGTGCTGGGAATGCCATATATCAAAATTAACTAAAAATGGATTAATGACTGGAATGTAAGACTTGAAATCATAAAACCCCTAGAAGAAAACATAGGCAGTAAGTTTCTACACGTTGGTGTCAGCAGTGATTTTTCTTTTGGATTTGACACCAAAGGTAAAAATACCCAAGTGGGACTACATCAAACTAAGAAGCTTCTGCACAGCAAAAAAAGCCATCGACAAAATGAAAAGGCAACCTACAGAAAGGGAGAAAACATTTGCAAATAGTGTATCAGGTAAGGAGCAAATATCCGAAATAGATGGAGAACTCATACAACTCAATAGCAAAACAAACAAACAAAAAACAAACCCCAACCATCAGATTTTAAAAATAGACAAGAAATGTCTATTCGGATTGTCTATTTTTTGTTTCAAAAAAGCATACAGATGCCCAATAGGTACATAAAAATGTGCTCAACAACACCCATCATCAGGGAAATGCAAATCACAGCCATAATGATACCACCCGATACCTGTTAGAATAGCTCGTATCAAAAAGATAAGAGATAACAAGCATTGGCAAGGATGTGGAAATAAGGGAACCCTTGTTCACTCTTGGTAGAAATGTAACATGGTGTAGCCACTATGGAAAGCAGTATAGAGGTTCCTCAAAAAATCAAAAATAGAACTCCTGTTTGATGCAGCAATTCCACCTCTGGGTATTTACCTAAAGAAAACACAAACACTAATTTGGAAAGATAGCTGCCCCACTATGTTTCACTGCAGCACTATTAACAATAGCCAAGACAATGGAAACAGCCTAAACATCCATCAACAGAAGAATGTGGTGGGTATATAATGTAATATTATCCAGCTGTAAAATAACAGAAATGAAATCTTGCAATTTACGGCAACATGGCTGGACCTCGAGAGCCTTATTCTAAGTGAAATAAGTCAGACAAAGACAAATACCCTAAGATCTAACTTATGTGTGGAATCTAAAAACAAAACAGAAGGAGAAAACAGAGAAAAACTGACCTCATAGATACAGAGCACAAACTCTGTGGTTGCCAGAGGTGGATGACCCAGGGGAGGGGGGTGGTTTGAAAGGTACAAATTTCCAGTTATAAGATATATATCATGGGGATATAATATAGCACAGTGACTACACTTGATAACACTGAACTGTAGATTTGAAAGCCACTAAAAGAACCCTTGAAACAAATACTATATTGTGTTAATTTTAAAAAATAAATTTTTAAAAGTTACTGAGAGATGAGAGAGAAAATCTTAAAAGTACTCATCACAAGAAAATAAATTGTAACTGTGTGATAATCTTAACCAGACTTACTGCGGTGATCATTTTGCTCTATACACAAATATGAAATCACTATGTTTTATACCTGAAACTAACGTGTTTTATGTCAATTATACATCAATAAAAATTTGACAAAGTTCTAGGCTAGCCTTCCCCTCTCTCATTTCTCAATTTGTCCCCCATACATATCAGTGAATTAACACTTAACAAATACAGCTTAGGCAAAGCAAATAACCTGATGCTATCAGGAAAATATCGAATAAGAGACGGTGACAGTTCACAAAGAACCCCGAATACCAGGTCTGCAGCCCTGCTGGGAACTGTACGTCAGACAAACTATGGAAAGAACCAAGATGCTCTTCAACGGACATATGGATAAGGAAAATGTGGTCCATATACACTAAGGAGTATTATGCCTCCATCAGAAAGGATGAATACCCAACTTTTGTAGCAACATGGACGGGACTGGAAGAGATTATGCTGAGTGAAATCAGTCAAGCAGAGAGAGTCTATTATAATATGGTTTCACTTATTTGTGGAGCATAACAAATAGCATGGAGGACATGGGGAGTTAGAGAGGAGAAGGGAGCTGAGGGAAATTGGAAGGGGAGGTGAACCATGAGAGACTATGGACTCTGAAAAACAATCTGAGGGTTCTGAAGGGGCAGGGGGTGGGAGGTTGGGGTACCAGGTGGTGGGTATTATAGAGGGCACGGATTGCATGGAGCACTGGGTGTGGTACAAAAATAATGAATACTGTTATGCTGAAAATAAATAACTTTAATTTAAAAAAAAAAAAAGAAGGGCCATTTTCTCTTCCAGCCTCACAAAGACATTCCTTCTGTCATTTTCCATGGACTCACTGGAGCAGGATAGTGTTTGGGATCACCCAAATGTTGATGAGGGAGGGAGCTTCCCCCAGCTTTTCTTACCTGACTTACATCACAGCCAAGAGGACTACAGCTCTAGGAATACCAGTGGTTCTCGGGTGCTGTTCTCGAGGTCTACAGCTCTGCATTTCCCCAAGGAGATCCCTTTACACTACTCATTCCACCATTTACTCTGGGCCAAAAGGTCTCCATCATCTTATAATCTTGAGAAACGCTGCATTAAACAAAACCAGGGTTTTCCTCCATAGAATTTCTCAATCTTCAGTGTACTAAGGTGCATAACAAATCTATTTCCCAAATTTTTGAAGCCAATGGAATCCTCTTTTTTTTTTAAAGAATTTATTTATTTGACAGAGAGTGAGAGAAGGAGAGAGAGCACAAGTGAGGGGAGCAGCAGAGGGAGAAGGGGAAGCAGGCTCCCCGCCGAGCAGGGAGCCCAACGCGGGACTCGATCCCAGGATCCTGAGATCATGACCTGAGCTGAAGGCAGAGGCTTAACCCACTGAGTCACCCAGGTGCCCCTGGAATCCTCTTTTCAAGCAATATATTTTGGGACTCAGTAGCCTAAGAACACACTTTGGGAAACGCTGTGCTGGGAGTTTTAACAGACATTGCACAGACTGCAAGTGAAATTGCAGTTGGAGCCAAAGGTGAGGTTTCAAAGTTTAAATGCCATGACACTTGTAAATAAAGGAGGGGACATTTTTTTCTCACATTCTAACTTCTATTTGTATAGTTAATTAAACATGGCGGAGTGTGCACTGTAACTAAAAGCTGCCTTCAATCTCAGAGACCTTTCTGTGGATTTACATTTTCACATTCCATTTTAGTCTTTACAGCTAGTTTATATTTTACTCATGGCCAGATTGCATAGGTCTGATTCTCCCTTCCTTCTTACGCCTATCTGCACCGATATTTGCCTGTTACCTTTCTGTAGATCAGTTAAGGATGTGAAACGTGTTTGCAACTCACTCAGATGGAAGCTCGCGAGAGCCTGCCAGCTCTCTGCTCAGCAGGATTTTAGCCAACCCACACACAGCTTTGGGTCTAGCTCATGACCCATCGGCAGTTATCACCTCCAGGAAATACATCTGCCTTTGTTGGCTTTCCCTTACTAAGGGTAAATCCAAGAAGACCTCAAGGGCATTAGGAGAATCCTAATTTAGGGGAGTCTATTATAGACATTAAATGTAAGTATGATTAAAATTAATGGCACTTCCTAAGTGCTGGCAGACTTGGATAGAAGTGCATATAATCCTTTTCATCTCAGCCTGCTTCTCTGTGTTAATGGCATTGCCTTTTTGAGTCTTCTTTTCCACCTTGATGTTTCTCTGAAGACAGAAATTCTACAGAGTATCTCACTTCATGCCAGTAGCATTTTCTTCCTCACTTACATTTTTGAATTTCAGTGGTGCTGATATTGATCTTTGGAAACTTGTACCTATTAACCCTTCCATTGCATGGCTTAAAATCAATACACATTTTTGTTAAAGGTTCTCAGGGGACAGAAAAACAGGTGACTCTGTGAGTTACCTATATGTAAATGCATTTTATTTACTCCTCTGACATCTTTCTATAACTACTGAATCTAGTATTTTGACTTCATTATAGGCGAAATTTCCACATTCCTTTCCTTGTCCACAGGATTCATTATTCAGTATTGTATTGTCCTGCCCTCCAGTAAACAGCATGCGTAATTGTATTAGACTATTTATCAGGCAGTCCCTAAACAAACATGGCTTGAGTCAAATGGATTGGAAGTTCAAAGTTTGATGGTTTCAGAAAGGTACAAGGGATAGAAATCTGCTTGGCTGCCCCTTAGCAATGAGCTTAGAAAAGCCAGTTGATTAAGATGGAGACATAGAGGCACCAGAAAAAATACCACTTCTGAAGTAGAGCCTGGAAACCTTAGGGGGAAATCAATAAATAGTCGTTGGAGCTTTTCAAAGAGTATGTTCAAAGGAATCAGGAATCTGATAAAAAAAAAGGAGCCAAAATCTGGTTAGGAAAGGCTGAGGCAGGACCAAAGATTCTGCATTTCAAACAGCCTAGGTCATGCTGATACTGCAATGCCCAGACCATATAGTTCAGCTAACAAGACTTTAGGAATGTTAGAAAAGACCATCTCAAGTTCCGTCCTAGATTTGCTGCATCAGAAGTTGCATGTAGACAAGTTCCCAGGTCCCCAGGTGATTCATAGGCACATTAAAGTTTCAAAAGCCCTGATCTAAAGGACTCCTGCCTTTTATCCCAAAGTCCTTTTTTCCTAAGGGCCTCCCCATTTTTACTGACTATTCACCATCCCTTTGGCTCCAACAGTTGTGATCAGGAGCTGAATGATCTTTTCAGATTTTTGCTAGATAACTGGCTTGTGGCCATTTTGTTATGTATGTATATTCTTTAACATGAATTAAATATGTACTGAGTGTTCTCCAGGCGCCATACACTGTGCTGGGTACAAGGTTACAAAGAGGAATAAGATGTGCTCTCTAGCCTCAAGGACTCACAGCTTTCAGTGGGGGTAGCCCTGGCCCAGACTTAATACACAAAGCATCACTTACACTAAAGGAGATAGTTTTGTCACGAAACTTCTTCATTTTATGTTTGGATAAGTAGAAAGATAACATGGACATTTTCTAGCCGATCATGTCCCAGAAATCCATAAATTCCCGATACAGTTACCATAAGTAATCCTACATGCACCTGGTACATCCTGATAAAGACATTCCATAGGTAAGGACTCCCCATTAGCCAACACCATCAAGAATTCCAATTAGCAAATCTACAAGATTTGCTCAGGTCATGTCTCCTTGATGAGTCCCCAGGGTGGGAAAAGCTGGGTTGCGGATCAGCTGGTCAGTCTTTTCCTCGCACAGACCTTGCATAGACAGGTCACTTTCCGAGCTGGCTGATGAAGCAACACTGTTTCAAGTGTGGGCTTTTCAGACTTGAGATGATAGGGAAGACAAATTTCTAAGAGGCTTCTGTGGAATATAACCCATATTCTAACAAAAACCCATCCTGGAAATGTAGCATCTGAAGCAGGGGAGGCACTCAATAAATATTTGTTAAATAAATGAAAAAGCAAATATGCCTAAGGGCAAACAGCTTCCAACACTAACCATTAACACATCCCTACATGGGTCTTGAAGACATTAATGATGAACCCACTTCCATGCATCCCATTGTGGGAGCATACCCCTGTGCAGGAATCATCTTCCACACTCAAAAATGCAGGGTCTAGCCCTGACCTCTACTTGGCAGAGTTCGGTTGGTAGAACTGCTGGTGTGATCCATAGTAATAAATGGCTCTAGGTTTATCCTCATTTCAAAAATCACTTTGATACTTAGCTTTGCAAAACTAATTCAGATGTTTTAAAGCTCCACCAAGAATTAATGGATTCACTTAATGTTTGAAACCCATTAACAAGAGAGAGTTTATTCTGGGGACCAATTATTCAACATCCTGAGGCTCTCCAGAGCACATACAAAAAAAGACACTTCAACAGGTACTGTTTATGACTTCCTCCCATTATAGGATGGTCCTTGGAAACCGAAAATACTACCCAAACTCTCCCCTAGCAATCATTTCTGTTAAGTGAGTTAAGTTTCATTTGGGTGTGAACTAAATGGATTTTGCTTTGTTGGATCTGTGAAATCACTGTTTTTTTGTTTAGCTCCTTTAGATAAACCATGGCTCTACTATAACTTTTTTTTAAAATAGAAACTAGAAGAAAACAAGACTCTTAAAACTAGGGCTAACTACCAAGTATTCCCAGGATGGGAGAAAAGGGCAAGGCTTATAGATTATGATTGGGCCCCAAAAAATGTCACTGGGAAGCAGATGGGGAAAGAAGAGTTGTTTTGTGTAGTGTAACAACTTTGCCTGCCATTCGTAGACTGAGAGTAAAAGGGCAAGTTTGCATCTACAAATAGGTTCTACAAATAGCCACTGAACAAAGGCAGCAACCCTCGGGCTCTGCTGCCAACACAAAGATTAGATTCCCTCTTCTCAAATGACAAAAGTGCTGGGTTGTGCTGGAAAGGCCTCTTGGCTCAAAAAGCCCTTTGATTCGACAGTGGGATGTACAGAATATTATGTCAGAAATTCATCTGTTCAGATGAGAAAATACGGGACCTTTGAAATTCACACACGCCTGCAAATCCAGGCATCTCCCCAAAATACTCAGAATGGTTTTGAACTGTTAAAAATAAGACAACAGAGTTTTGAGTTGCTCATGCTAAGCCCCATAGAACCAAACCAAGAATTGTAATTACAACTTGGGTTCTCCCAGAAATGGAATCTTAGACCAGGTAATCAGGAATTGCCTGATCAGCACTAGGTAGGTAAACTTCCTGATAGACACCTCTGTCATCCCCTAAGGAAAGTGAACTTGCAATAACCAATCCACTTTTTCACCTAGTATAACTTCCTGTTCCTACTCCTGTCACCAGCTAGACCCCAAAACCTGACCTTTACTGCCCACTGGCTTACACTCACTGACCTTTGCCACACATTTTCCCTTATGCTCTTTTTTACAACTTCTCTCTTAAATCAGGCAAATGGAAATCAAAACCACCCCTCAAGCAACAGTGAACTGCTCTGACAAAGACCTCCAGTTGGCCCAGACCAACTAGACCAGTTTCAGTGAGACCCGTGAACCCGTGACTAAATAGATGGACCATGGAGTGGCCTCTAGAATGATCAACAATTACCTTTACCCCATTATAATACTAAAATCACCACTCAATGAGGAGCACAAGCCTCATTTACATTATATGCAATGTATCTATAGGTGTATTTCCTTAAGGCACATGTGCACCCTTATGCCTGCCTCTACATACGATGACAAGGACTCCCCGTTTAAATAGTCATCCATCCTAACCCTAAATAAATGGAACCCGTCCATTGCTGCTGAGGGAGTCATTGCTTTGGAAGTTATTGCCAGTAATCTCCTTATTTGCTGCAAATAAAGTTTACTTTGTGCCACAACTCTGGTATATCTGTGACTCACCACGGAACCCACTCATGTTGGTTCAGTAACCAATTCCGTGACCCTGATGAGACTATTGTCCTCCTGGGGTTCTGACCCTTGGTTTTCAATGGCTGGAGCAATGGGCAATGGCAGCTTACCCAGGCTATCCCATTCAGGCTAATGGGGCTAGGGGCACATTCTTCGGAGGAAACACTCCCTTCTTGGTACTTCTGATTGCTAGCTTGGCATTCTGTCCTCACTTGAAATCCCAAGGCCACTCTGATTACTTTAACTCAGAAGGATTTGTGTTGGGATAAGTTATGCCAGGTCTGTGGCACAGCTTTTAGAGGTAAAACTAGAGTTGTCTAATAAAGTCTAGGCAAGTTGGCATAACAGAACACTCTGGAGAATTGACAGGGCCTCTGGTAAACACTCTGGGGGACAGAACACTCAATTAGAGTCAGATCTAGACATCCCCAGGTGATGGAAGGATCCGGCTATTCAGAGGCTTGGATGCTCCAATCTGGCGAAATGGGAGTGACCTAACAGAGATGAGTCTAGGGTGTGGGAGACTGAAAGAAATCTTTCCACCTGGTTGTTTGGTCTGTTTGTTGTTGTTCCCGCTTTAAATCTCTGCCCTGGCTGGTTGGCCCTTGTGCACCTCCTCCTTCCCTTACAACCCTGGACAAAGGAGGCAGCAGCAATTTGGGTCAATGAAAGCATGTACCAGGAGCAGACAAGACCTCTACTTAAATGTAGCTTGTAAAAATTGGTCATTCTAAAAATGAGAAATATAATAACTAGCCCCAGTGTTTCTCAAGTTCACATGACCTGGGATAATCTTTGGTAAATTAAAATAGACATGTCATTTGGAGTTACCAACATCAAATATACGAGTAAATTTTTATTCCACCTGAATTTATTAATTACATTCATATAATATCTACTATAATTTGTCAGCAAAAGTGATTAAAAAGGATGGTTGATTTTGTCTGTCTCATGAAGTTTTCATCGGTAATTGTTAAGAACAAGTACGTTGAATATATAAAAAGGTTTATAGGTAAACTTCTAAATAGCTTTCAAAATCTTTGGCATTCTGAGACTGTGAAGTTTTGCTAAGTAAAATGATATATTGGTTTGATTTCATTGGATACTTAAGTCTTCTCCAAATAAGACAGCATTGATAGAGGGACGGACTAAGTGGAAGTTTGTCTGCTTCTGGCTTCTTGTTGCAGAGAAATGGAGGATACTTGATTTTCTCCGTGAACTTATACTTCATTGAAGTTGCCCTATGGAAAAACATGTTTCTAGAAATTGTAAAGTACATTCATAAATTCGTCAATCTAAAGAATTCTGGTGCAACAGGCAGTTCACAATTGGTTACTACTTAGTTTTCACTTGAAACTGAGGTTTCTAAAAGTAAAAATTCCAATAAATGTAATTTAGACTGCTACAAATAAGGGAAGTAACTCTGTATGTAAGAAAAGTAAGAGGTCTTTTTGATTAGATATAAGGGAATACATTTTTGTTGAGGGAAAAAAACATAATTTTGTCCTACAATGAAAATGATTTCTTAGACAAAGGACGCTTAAGACAAAATCCGAATGGAAAAAGAAGGTAGTAGTTTTGTGAACAAAAAACTTTAGAAAAGAATTTTATGTGTGTTCAGGACTAAGATTGAAGTGAACGGATTTTAAAAGTACGCTGGTGTAAGATTGAAATTTGTCTCTTCTCTTTATTAAAAAGATAAAGTTTTCTTGGACTACTGGTGTGCCCTTAATAAGAAACTGTAAAGAAAGTTTTCCTTTTTTTTATTCGTTATCTGCCCAGAAAGCCAAAATTTCTATGCTTTGTCTTTATCAGGTCTTTGATTACTTAAGAAAACTGAAACTTTTTAATATCAAAAGGAGCTGCTTTGCTAACAACTATGTAACCTTCTATAATACCTCTTATTGCCATCTTGATTAAGTATAAAGTTTATGATACCCTTTAATCCTATTTAGGCATTCCCTTTAAAACTTTCTGAGGTTTTTAATGAACTTCCCAAGATTTGAATTCAAAAATCAAGTTTTTTGACAGTTCTAAGAGGGAAGTTTATAGCAATACAGGCCTACCTCAAGAAGCAAGAAAAAATGTCAAATATACAACCTAACCTTATACCAGAAGAGCTAGAAAAAGAACAAACAAAATCCCCAAAACCAGCAGAAGGAAGTAAATAGTAAAAATTAGAGCCTAAATAAATGATACAGAAACTAAAAAACCAATAGAACAGATCAATGAAACCAGAAGCTGGTTCTTTAAAAAGATCAACAAAACAGATAAATCTCTAACCAGAGTCATGAGAAAAACAGAGAGAGAGAGAGAGAGAGAGAGAGAGAGAAAAGACCCAAATAAACAAAATCACAAATGAGAGAGAAGAAATAACAACTGACACCACAGAAATACAATTATGAGAGTATTATGAAAAATTACATGCAACAAACTGGACAACCTGGAAGAATTGAAATCCTAGAAACATATAACCAATCAAAACTAAAACAGAAAGAAATAGAACATTTGAACAGACCAATTACCAGCAATGAGATTGAATCAGTTATCAAAAAAATCCCAACAAACAAAACTCCAGGACAGACAACTTCACAGGTGATTTCTACCAAATATTTAAGGAAGTGTCAATACCCATTCTTTTTAAACTATTTCAAAAAATAGAAAAGGAAAGAAAACTTCCAAATTCATTCCATGAAGCCAGTATCACCCTGACACCAAAACCAGATAAGGACACCACAAAGAAAGGGGGGGTGGGGGAGAACTAAAGGCCAATATTTCTGATGAATATACATGCAAAAATCCTAACAAAATATTAGCAAACCAAATTCATTAATACCTTAAATAAATAATTCACCATGATCAAGTGGGATTTATTCTCAGGATACAAGTATGGTTCAATATTCACAAATCAATCAATGTGAATCACTACATCAATAAGGGTAAAAACCATATGATCATGTGAAGAGATGCAGAAAAAGCATTTGACAAAGTACAACTTCCATTCATGATCAAAACCCTCAACCAAGTAGGTTGAGGGAACTAGTAGGTCTAGAGGGAACATACCTCAACATAATCAAGACCTTATATGAAATATCACAGCAAAATCATACCCAATGGCCAAAAACTGAGAAGTTTTCCCCTAATGGCAGGAACAAGACAATGATGTTCACTCTCAACACTTTTATTCAACAAGTACTGGAAGTCCTAGCCACAGGAATCAAACAAAAAGAAATAAAAGGAATCCAAATTGGCAAGGAAAAAGTAAAACTTTCACTATTTGCCAATGACATGATACTTCGTATAGAAATTCCTAAAGACTCCACCAGAAAACTACTAATAGAACTAATAAATGAATGCAGTACATTTGCAGGATACAAAATCACTGTACATGAATCCGCTGCAGTCCTATACACTAATAATCAAGCAGCACAAAGAGAAATTAAGAAGCAATCCCATTTACATTTGCACCAAAAATAATAAAATATCTAGGAATAAACTTCCAGCCAAAGAGGTGAAAGACCTGTACTCTGAAAACTATAAAACATTTGATGAGGGGCGTCTGGGTGGCTCAGTGAGTTAAGCCTCTGCCTTCAGCTTACGATCTCAAGGTCCTGGGATTGAGTCTCACATCGGGCTCTCTGTTCAGCAGGAGTCTGCTTCCCCCTCTCTTTCTGCCTGCCTCTCTGCCTACTTGTGATCTCTCTCTCTCTGTCAAATAAATAAAATATTTAAAAAGAATTTTAAAAATTGATGAAAGAAATTCAAGACATTACAAAGAAATGGAAAGACATTCTGTGCTCATGGATTGGAATAACAAATATTGTTAAAATGTCTATACTCTCCAAAGCAATCTACAGCTTTAATGCAATCCTCATCAAAATACCATCAGCTTTTTTTTTTTACAGACTAGAATAAACACTCTTAATATCTGTATCAAACCACAAAAGACCCTGAATAGCCAAGGCAATCTTGAAAAAGAAAACCAAAACTGGAGGCATCACAATTCCAGACTTTAAGTTACATAATAAAGCTTTATTAATCAAAACAGTACCATACTGGCATAAAATAGACACAGGATAGAGCATGTGACTCATGGTTTCAGAATTAGGAGTCTGAGCCCCACTTAGGGTGCAGAGAGATTACTTAAGAAAAATTTTAAAAACAGACACATGGATCAATGGAACAGAATGGAAAACCCAGAAATAAACCCACAATTTTATGGTCAATTAATCTCTGACAAACAAGGAAAATACACAAAATGGGGAAAAGTCTCTTCAGCAAATGGTGTCAGGAATACTGGACAACTACATGCAAAAGAATGAAGCTGGACCACTTCCTCACACCACATGCAAAAATGAACTTAAAATGGATTAAAGACCTAAGTGTGAGACCTGAAACTATAAAAATCCTAGAAGACAGCAGAGGCAGCAATTTTTTTCATATCGGCCATAGCAACATTTTTCTAGATCTCCTGAAGGGAAACAAAAGCAAAAGTAAACTATCAGGACTACACCAAAATAAAAAGCTCTGCATAGCAAAATAATCAACAAAACTAAAAGGCAAGCAACCTACTAGATGGGAGAAGATATCTGCAAATGACATATGTGATAAAAGGTTACTATGCAAAATATATAAAGAACTGATACAAACAATAAATATAATAAATAATATATTATAATTATTTATTATAATAAACAATCCTAAAATTTATACGGAACCAGAAAAGACCCCAAATAGCCAGAGGAATGTTCCAAAAGGAAGCCAAATTTGGTGGTATCACAATTCCAGACTTCAAACTCTATTATTAAAGCTGTCATCATCAAGACAGTATGGGACTGGCACAAAAAACAGATACATAGATCCATGGAACAGAATAGAGAGCCCCCCCCAAAAAAAAAAAAAAAAGAATAGAGAGCCCAGAAATGGACCGTCAACTCCATGGTCAACTAATCTTCGACAAAGCAGGAACAAAGTCCAATGGAAAAAAATACAGTCTCTTCAATAAATGGTGTTGGGAAAATTGGACAGCCACATGCAGAAGAATGAAACTGGACCATTTCCTTACACCACACACAAAACTTGACTCAAAATGGATGAAAGACCTCAATGTGAGACAGGAATCCATCCAAATCCTTGAGGAGAACACAGGCAGCAACGTTTTTGACCTCAGCCGCAGCAAATTCTTCCTAGAAACATTGCCAAAGGCAAGGGAAGCAAGGGCAAAAAAGAACTATTGGGACTTCATCAAGATCGAAAGCTTTTGTACAACAAGGAAAACAGTCAACAAAACCAAAAGACAACTGACAGAATGGGAGAAGACATTCGCAAATGACATATCAGATAAAGTGCTAGTATCCAAAATCTATAAAGAACTCATCACCCAAAGAACAAATAATCCAATGAAAAAATGGGCAGAAGACATGAACAGACATTTGTCCAAAGACAACATACAGATGGTCAACAGACACATGAAGAAATGCTCAACATCACTCAGTATCAGGGAAATGCAAATAGAAACTACAGTGAGTTATCACCCCACACCTCTCAGAATGACTAAAATAAAAAATGCAAGAAATAAGTGTCGACAAGGATGTGGAGAAAAAGGAAGCTTTGTGAATTGTTGGTGGGAATGCAAATGGGTGCAGCCACTGTGGAAAATGGCATGGAGTCTCCTCAAAAAATTAAAAATAGAACTACTCTATGATCCAGTAATCACACTAATGGGTATTTACCCCTTCAAAAAATACAAAAACACTAATTCAAAGGGATACATGCACTCCTATGTTTATAGCAGCATTATTTGCAATAGCTAAACTATGGAAGCAGCTCTAGTATCCATTGATAGATGAACAGATAAAGAAGATGTGGTGTATATACACAATGGAATATAGTTCAGCTGTTAGAATGAAGTCTTGCCATTTGCAACAATATGGATGGAGCTAGAGAGTATAACAAAAAAGGAAGTAAGTCAGAGAAAGACAAACATAATATGATTTCATTCCTATGTAGAATTTAAGAAACAAAGCAAATGAGCAAAAGAAGAAAAAAACGGACCAAGAAATAGACTTTTAACTCTAGAGAACAAACTGATGGTTATCAGCGGGCAGGTGGGTGGGGGGGTATGGGTGAAATTGGTGATGGGGATGAAGAGTGAACTTATCATGATGAGCACTGAGAAATGTATGGAACTGTTGAATCACTACTCTGTACACCGGAGACTAATATAACGCTATGTTTGAACTACACTGGAATTAAAATTAAAAGCTTAATAAAAAATGGAAAAAATAAATGAAATCTTTTGACTAGGCTTGTCTACTTGGTATGTTAGATTACATGGGAATCATTGTCAAATAATGATATGCCTTAGGTTGTCCTGTCTGGGTAAATGCTATAACTATTCCAGAAACTATACGAAATCCCTAAAGTTTTAATATGTTCTGGTATAAAGCCATCACTTGACACTCTAATTATTGAAATGTTGTATGTCACAGATGCAGCTGGATTTCCTTGTCAACTGCATTATAATGAATTCTCATCAGATCTTTAACCATGTCCATTTCTGAGTTTTTCTTTGTCATTTATAATTATTGTTCTGATGCTCTTGCAAAATGTGTTTTGTCGTCCATGAGATTCATGAAAAGAACTTTGTAACAAACACATGTTTTTTGTATCTTTAAGATCATAAAACTAAGTAAGAATTTTCAGAACTAACGGAAAAGCTGCATTCAAATGGAACGAGAATTAGCAACATGGGACTGACTGAATTGAGGAAGATGATTACAGTTCTTATGACTTATCTGAAACACTGCTGGTACTCTAATGCTTGCTCTTCCAGATTTAAGGAATTTTTCTCATAAGATAGCTATGATTTACAGAAATATTGACCAAATATTCCTCTGTGAATAAATGGAAACATTTAACTTTGCTCCCTACCTGAACCCTCCAGAATTCTGAAACTCTCAGTCAGTATTCTTCCTTTGATGGCAATTACAATTATTTGCATCAATTCAATGAGTCTGTTCTTCTTTTGAAGGAAACCATTGGAAACAGATTATATTACCAAAATTTTGACTGAAATATCATATTTGACAGAGATATGCATAGATTCAGATATGACCAAACAGTTTTAAGGAACTAAGGTTGACTTTATGGAGCCAATAAAGTTCCTTGGAAATGTTGGCCTGATACCTTGCTTATAGAGTTCCTAGAAGCCCTACCAGGTGAGTAAAGAATGTCAGTTCCTAGCAAGTACGGAAAACTCACAGTATCTTGGGGACCCTGAGAAGAGGAATATACCCAAATCTACAGGTACTGTAGGCAAATCTGATGGGCAGGTATTTAGTTTGGCTTCTGGACTTGAGCGTATTACATGTTCAATCTGAAATTCCTTATAAAAGTTCCAGCAAGGGGTGCCTGGGGGGCTCAGTCGGTTAAGCATCTGCCTTCAGCTCAGGTCCTGGGATCGAGTTCCACATTGGGCTCCTTGCTCAGCGGGGAGCCTACTTCTCCCTCTGCCTGCAGCTCTCCCTGCTTGTGCTCACTCTCTGTCAAATAAATAAAATCTTTTCTAAAAAAGTTTCAGCAAAGCAGATTAGGAAAGCATATATGGTCAATCACTACTCTTGCTGAGCTTATGCCAATAACTAGGCTATATTTGCTAAGACTGGACTTGTTTTACCAACAAATTAGTCTTGATCTGGCTATCTTTGATGGAAATGAGGGTGATTTTAGAGAAAAATTATGTTTCAGTAACATGTCTTAGTGGATGTTAGATTCTAGTTCTGATTATCTCACTGTTATTTGCCTATGAAACTGGGCTAGAGCCTGAATTCTTCTGGCTTCCTTGAGTATCTAACCATGACTCCCCAGACTAAGGTTTCTAATTTTCTTTCATTTTCTTGACTTGGAATCATTGGGAACTAAAACTTCCCTTTTTCCTGAAGTCCTGCAAACTGAAGCTGGGCAAATTAATTCTTTACATACGAAGGCTCCAGCCTTAGCTGGAGCTGATTTTGATAAGCTATCTGATTTCTACGTACAGGAAAGGCAAGGAAGAGGTGTAGTCATGTTAACCCAAATGCTGAGGCCCTGAAAAACAATGGCAGCTTATTTTTCTAAACAACTGAACTTGGACATGGTGTCTAAAGGCTGAGACAACCTATGACTGTTTGGACCCCACATCAGATTTGTAGTTTTCTGGAAACCTAGGGACACCTGTGACGATCCCAAAACAGTGTTACAACATCAGGTCATGCTGATAGGTACCTCTTGGATATAGCTGCCATCCTGTTCCCCAATTGTGAAACACTTGATCAGATTTACTCTAGCAGCAAAGATCTCCAGAGCGAACTTTTGTCCAACACAGAAGCTCTCTGACTTATAGATGGAAGCAGTTTTATAGGAAATGGACTAAAAAGGGCAACGAATGCAGTAGTATCCCTAGATGCTCTTGTAAAGGTTAAAAGACTGGCCCCAGGCACCCCAGCCAAAAAAGGCAGAAATAACTGTACCAACCAGAGAGTTAAAATTGGGTAAAGACAAGGCATTAACCATTTACCCAGATTCTAAATATGCCTTCTCTAGAATTCATGCCCATGGAGCCGCATGGAGGGAAAGAGTACTGCTAAATAGCAAGAATAGAGAAATTAAATATGGCAAGGGAATCCACAAGCTACTAGAAGCTGTACAGAAGCCTAAAGAAGTGGTCGTGGTTCATTTTAGAGGCCATCACAAAGGAAATTCAAAAGTAACAAAGGGAAATAATCTGATGCAGTCACAAAAAGCCCTGCCAAGTCTGGGGAGATTTTGTTATTACCAGTAATACACTCTCTACCACTCTAAGTTTATTCCATTTTACTCCCAGGAGATAGCAGAGGCTGTAAAATTGGGCTATCCATGGTCTCTGGTAATCAGAGATTAGATGATAAACAACAATGGGTTCCTAATCAGACTGCACATGACTCAACGCATTATGGTAAAGAAGCTTTATACTTATGGTTAATAAGGATTATGAGCACCCCAGGGATGAAGAAATTATTGAGAAAATGACAAACCAGTGTGCCTTTTGCCAGACAAATATTGTACAAACCAGACCTCCATTACCCCCTCTGGTTAGAGTAACTCAAATCCAGGGAACAAGGCCAGGGAAGGATTGAAAAGCAGAGTTTACCATAATGCCAGTGGGCCCTGGAGAGTCGAAATACCTTTTGATGTTTGCAGATACATTTACTGTATGGATTGAGGTCTTTCCTTGTAGGACAGAAAGAATTAATAATGTAACGAAGACCTTAAAAAAAGACATAATTCCTCAATTTAGATTGCCAAAATCAATCCAAAATGATAACAGGCCAATCTTCATACCAAAAATTATTTCTGAGGTAGCCAATGCCTTAAATATCAAGTTGAGACTACAGCCTGCTAGAGGTCTCAGTCTTCTGGGAAGACATAATGTGCTAACAGAACCTTGGGAAAGACCCTGGCAAAGTTGTGCCAGGAAACACTGGCAAATTGGTTAAAGTTATTGCCAACAGCTCTTACAAGAATGAGAGCTGCCTCAAAGGGCAAACTAAAAGCTCAGCCCATGTGAAATGACTTATGTGAGGCCTTTACAAAAGTCTCTGACTCCTTACCTCTACAGATTTCTCTAACATCAAGCATATATTAATCCCCAACAAGGGATGGGTACACTCACAAATATGAACATTTTTTTGCCTTCTGAAATTAAGCTTCACCTGTATGGACATGGGGATTGGGTGTCCAGTGAAATTTGGAAAAATGGATCACCCCAGGATCAACTATACCCTGCGCGGACAGGGCCCTACCTAGTACTACTAACTACGCACTCTTCCTTAAAATTACAGAGAGTCGTAGCCTGGATCCACGGACTGGAGTAAAGAGGCATAAGCACCACGGGTCCAGGAAGAAACACCACCACTACCAGGTGACAACAAATATTCCTGTGAGCCACTCACTGACCTGAAAATTCTGTTTCAGAGACACTCACAGGGTAAGTAGAGCCTCATTAAGTAAGTGTTCTCAAATTTAAATTACAATAATCTTTATCTGTAGAATGCTAGTTCTGCTCTTCTGGTCTTATCATTTCTTCCACCTTATTGTTTGCTGCCAGGCCCCTTAAATATATTAAATCATTCTCTCTGTGACTTTTCAGTAATAAATGCCACAGCTTATTGTTAGTATATGGCAAAATAGATAATGTTCTAATCTCTACCTTGGTCTGATTTTAAAATGAAAACCTTCTTAAGGCACGTGGGTGGCTCAGTCAGTTGAGCGTCCAACTCTTGGTGTTGGTTCAGGTCATGGTCTCAGAGTCCTGGGATGGAGCCCCATGTCAGGTTCTGCACTCAAGGAGGAGTCTGTCCAAGGATTCTCGGTCTCCCTCTCCCTCTCCCCTGTGCTCACTCACCCTCTCCCTAAAATAAATCAATCTTTAAATTAAAAAGAGTAAAAACAAACACCTACAAACCAAAACTGGGCGGCCTATACTCCATCTGATGCAAAATGACCACAGCATTAACCGCATGTTGGGCTTCCCTAAATCCTTTGAAAACTCCCCTTCCATAACTATCTAAATAAGCCATTCCCAGAGAGAAATTCAGTGGGTCCACCTTACTCTAGTTATTAATGATAAAGAGGAAAAGAACAGGATGATTAAATTGCACCTCAAAGCAAAAGCCGTTCTATCCACGCACTCCTGAGATGGGGAATGATAGACAAGACCCAACTCCCATAATTCCTCTCACATTTAATAATAATGATAATTTCTCTCCAAATGAAACTCATCTGTATCCAGTAAAGAAACGCCACAATACTTCTGAGATGTGGAAAAAAATCAAGCACATGAACGGGACTGGTCAAACTTAGGGGATACTGAAAGCTGTTTCACTTACCACTCAGGGAATTCAGAAAGATGGCCTGGGGTCAAGTAAATGGCACAGTTATATGGAATGGACCCTTGTCTCCTGCATGCAAAGACACTCCAAGCTGGGGCCCCACACTACTTAACTGGCTTAATTCAAAAGACGCCCACATAGCCTGTGCTCCACCAGGGTATGTTCTTTACTTGTGGATCACCCATCGTAAACCCCCAAGGGACTCCTCCCCCAGCTGGAACTTTTCTTTCCCCACTTCTTGTTGTGACTCGTGTATTCATTGATAATGTCCAGTTTGTTCGACAATGCATTTTGGGTCTAATGAGCCCCAGAGGAACTGCCACAGATAATCATACTCAGTCTTTCCATCAAGAAATAAGAGCCCTAAGACTGATTCTAGCTGGTGTTGGATTGGCTATGGGACCAGCTGCCCCTTAGGGAGGTTTTGCGTATCAGAGAGTCACTCTAAGGAACCTAACTGATGCCAGAGAAACTTCAGCTAAAAATATGGGAAATGCTCTCAAAACCTTCAAAATTTCCCAAAATCTTTAGCCAACACAGTGCTACACATCTCATTAGCTCTCGACTACCTATTAGCAGAATAAGGAGGGGTATGTGCAGTAATGAATACTTCATGCCACAACTGGATTAATACTTGAAATGAAATGGAAATAGATATTTTAAAAATCTTCAACCAGAAAGCATGGCTATATACATTCAACCAAAACAGAAGATCCCCTGATGAGGTCTGGCAGGATATTAAAACAGTCGTACCTAGTATTACATGGTTTCTCCCCTTCCTGGACCCACTAATAACCTGCTGCGCTTATTGCCATCTGGACCTTATGAATTGTACCAGACATTTAAGCATGCATGTACCATGCATCCAAATCCACGGAGGCTCTAAAACGACAAATGGTAGTAACACAAGGATATGAGCAGCTTGGGGTTAAACCTGGTAACCCACAGACATCTAAAACTAGCTGAGGTAAAATTCTGACCTCAGTCGATCCCTATGACTATGCCCATGTCCAGCAGGAAGTACTTACAGAAGACAGACCTTCATGCTATGCCCCGTGAGAATGAGACCAATAAAACTAGAGGATGGATTTGTCACCAGCTAGACTTCAAGACCTGATCTGTATTGTCCTCCTGCTTACATTCCCTGACTTTTGTCTCATTCTTCTGTAAATGTTCCTTCACAGCTTCTCTCTTCACTCAAGCAAATGAAACCACCTGTCAAGCCATAGGGACTACTCTGACAAAACCTCCAGCCAGCCCAGACCACCCAGACTGGTTTGAGCGTAATACCCAACTGCAGAGATGGACCATGGGGTGACCTCAAGAATGACTGACAATTACCTTCACCCCATTATAATACTAAAATCTTGGATAGAGGAGTTAAGATGGCCAAGTAGCAGGGGGATCTTATGTTTGTTTCATCCCTTGAACACAGCTAGATAAGTATCAAATCATTCTGAACACCCAAGAAGTCAATCTGAGGGCTGAGAGAACTGCCCAACTAGAAGGAAAAAAAAAAGAGGCAACATCATGGAAGGTAGGAGGTGCAGAGACATAATGTGGGGGAGAACAGAACTGCAGGTGCTATGGAGGGGCCCTGATCATGGAGAGAGGAGAGGGGGAGAGCAAGAGAATGCGGGAGCAGCATACAGGGGCTTGCACAAGAAAAGCACTTCTCCAAAACCACTTCCTGGGGAAAAGAGAGGGACTGATTATTGCGAGTTTCTACAAGCAATGGAACCCAAAGACTGAAGCTTTAAAAGTCTGCACTAAGGTAGGTGTGGAGCTTGACAGACATAGCAGTGTCTCCTGTGGAGAAAGGGCAGAGGCTTGGGAGCAGACAGCTTGGTCTGAGGATTCTCTGGGTTGCACTGGGAGAGACAGTTCCCATTCTTGAAGTGCATCTGGGAGAGGTGGTACTGTCTCTCCTGAGACAGAAGAGCTGGCAAACACCATTGTTCTGCCCTGTTCACTAGCATGGTGGACACTGGCTTTTTTCCGTGTTTTTCTATGAACTCCAAGTCCTTGCATGTTTGTGCAACCTCCCTTGTGGGACAAATCAGCACCAGCCACAGTATGGGAAGATCCTCCCCAGAGGATCAGCACAGGTCTGTGCTGCACCAGGTCCCCAAAATTTGGAATATTGAAACTCAGCTGGCATGCCTGAGATAAAACACACGAGCACTGTGCTGCCGAGTGGGAAGACAGCCCAGACACAGACAGGGTGAAAGCAGGGATCTGAGGGATGCCTAGGACACACGAGGGGAGATGGTTTGCTCTCCTGTGAGGGCTTCCTGGACAGCGATGGGTACAAACTCCCCTCTTCAGGGAAGAAAGAGTGGGCTTCCACCATTTTAATCCCCTACTCATTAGCAAAGACAGACTTCAGTGAGTAGCACAGTGCCCCATTGGAGGTTTCAGCCACTTACACCAAGCCCCGCCTCCCCCCCTTTGCTCTGCAGGCACTTTTTTTTTTTTTTTTAAACTAGGGCAAGTGTGCCTGAGAGCCAAAGCTAGCAACAGGCCCCTCTCCCAGAAGACCAGCACAAACTCCACACACGCACCAAGTCTACTGACCATAGATTATTGTAAAGCTTCAGTACTAGTGGAAACAGGATCTGGCTTCTTTTCACAAGCAGACCAAGGCACACCTACTTAAAGCTTGCCACACACTTTACAAGGTCCAAACACTTCCCACTGCAGGCAGGGAGAAACTTTGCAGAGGACTGACCTGAGACAAAGAACAGCCAAAACACAATAGCAGAGCCCACACAGCATATACCAGAACACTTCCTCAAGTGCCAGGTCCTGGACAGCCTATGACCTCTTCTTAATAAAGCCATTACTCTTAGAAGCCAGGAAACATAACACGCCTTCCTAACACAAAGAAGACAGAGACCCAGAAAAAATACCAAGATGGAGGAATTCATCCTAAAAGAAAGAACAAGAAAAGGTCATGGCCAAGGATTTCATCAAAACAGATTTAAGTAATATGCTTATCCAGGATTTAAAACAACAATCATAAGGATACCAGCTAGGCTAAAGAAAAGCATAGAAGACACCAGGGAATCCTTTACTGCAAAGAAAAGACCTAAAAACTAGTCAGGCTGAAATTAAAAAATGCTATAACTGAAATGTGAAACCAACTGATTTAATAACCACAGGATGGAAGAAGTAGAACAAATAAGGAATATAGAAAACAAAATTATGAAAAATAACAAAGCTGAAAAAGAGGGGAAAAAATTGGATCACAAAGGTAGACCTAGGGAACTCAGCATCTCTGTAAAGCATAATAACATTTGTATCATAGAAGTCTCAGAAGAAGAGAGGGGAAAGGGGGCAGAAGGTTTATTTGAGCAAATTATAGCTGAAAACCTCCTTAATTTGAAAAAGGAACCACTCATACAAATCCAGGAATCACAGAAAATTTCCATTAAATTCAACAAAAGCCAGCCAACACCAAGACATAGTGTAGTAAAATTTGCAAGTTATAGAGCTAAGGGAAAAAAAATCCTAAAAACCGGCAAGGGAAAAGAAATTCCTAACTTAGAAGGAAAGGTAAATAAGGTTAGCAACAGATCTATTCACAGAAATTTGGCAGGCCAGAGAAGTGGCATGATATATTCAATGTTGTAAGTGGGAAAAATACGCAACCAAGAGTACTTTATCCAGTGAGGCTATAACTCAGAATAGAAGAGATAAAAAGATTCCCAGACTGCCAAAAACTAAAGGAGTTTGTGAGCACAAAACCAGCCCTGCAAGAAATACTAAAGGGAACTCTGAGCGGGAAAGAAAGACCAAAAGCAACAAAGACTGGAAAGGAAAAAGACCAGAAATAAAAAATATAAAAACAACAACAAAGGGGCACCTGGGTGGCTCATTCAGTTAAGTGGTTGAATCCTGATTTTGGCTTATGTCAGGATCTCAGGGTCCTGGGATTGAACACTGCATGAGGCTCTGTGCTCAATGGAGTCTGCTTCAGGATTCTCTCTCTCCCCCTGATCCTCTCTCTGCTTTCTCTCTAAAATAAATAAATCAATATTTTTGGAAAGAAATAACAATAACAACACCAAAACAAAAAAACCCAGTAGAACATATCAATGAAACTAGGAGCTGGTTCTTTGAAAGAGTAAATTGATAAGCCCCTGGCCAGATTTATCAAAAAGAAAAGAGAAAAGACCCAAATAAAATAATGAATGAGAGTGATCACAACCAACACCACAGAAATACAAACAATTATGAGGATATTATGAAAAATTATACACCAACAAATTGGGCAATCTGGAAGAAATGGGTAAATACCTAAAAACATACAAACAATCAAAACTGAAAATGGAAGAAATAGAAAATTTGAACACACCCATAACCAGAAAAGACACTGAATCAATAATCAAAAATTTCCCAACAAACAAAAATCCAGAGCCAGATGGCTTCCCAGGGGAGTTCTATCAAACAATTAAAGAATTAATACCTATTCTTCTCAAACTGTTCCAAAAAATAGAAATAGAAGGAAAACTCCCGAACTCATTCTACAAGGCCAACATTACCTTGATCCCAAAACCAGACAAAGATCCCACAACAAAGGAGAATTATAGGCCAATATGCCTGATAAACATGGATGCAAATATTCTAAACAAGATACTAGCAACAGAATATAGTAAAAGAATTATTCACATTATCAAATGGGATTTCGTCCTAGGACTGCAGGGGTGGTTTAAGATTTGCAAATCAATCAATGTGACATACTACGTTAATAAAAGAAAGGATAAGAGTCACATGATCCTCTCAATAGATGCAGAAAATGCATTTGACAAAGTACAGCATCCATTCTTGGTTTAAAAAAAAAAAACCCTCAACAAAGTAGGCACAGAGGGAAAACACCTAAACATCATAAAGGCCACATACAAAAGACCCACAGCTAATATCAATGCAGAAGAACTGAGAATTTTTCCTCTATGATCCAGAACAAGACAGGGATGTCCACTCTCACCATTGTTATTTAACATAGTACTAGAAGTCCTAGCCTCAGGAATCAGAAAACAAAAAGAAATAAAAGGCATCCAACTTGGCAAGGAATAGATCAAACTTTCACTTTTTGCAGATGACATGATATTCTATGTAGAAAATCCAAAAGACTCCACCAAAAAAATTGCTAGAACTGATGCATTAATTCAGTAAAGTCACAGGGTACAAAATCAATGTACATAAATCTTGCATTTCTCTACAACAATAATGAAGCAACAGAGAAATCAGGGAACTGACCCCATTTATAGTTTTACCCCAAACCATAAGATATCTAGGAATAAACCTAACTAAAGAGGTAAAAGACCTGTACACTGAAAACTACAGAACACTTATGAAAGAAATTGAAGATACAAAGAGATGAAAAGCATTCCATGCTCATGGAGGAGAATAAATATTGTAAAAATGTCTATACTACTCATGGCAGTCCACACACTGAATGCAATCCCTATCAGAATACCAGCAGTATTCTTCACAGAACTAGAATCAACAGTTCCTTAAATTTATATGGAACCACAAAAGCCCCCAAATAGCCAAATCAATCTTGAAAAAGAAAAGCAAAGCTGGAAGCATCACAATTCTGGACCTCAAGCTATATGACAAATCTGTAGTCATCAAGACAGTATGGTATAGGCACAAAAACCAGACACATAGATCAGTGGCACACAACAGAAAACCCAGACATGAACCCACAACTATATGGTCAAATAATCCTCAACAAAGGAGGAAGAACAGCCAATGGAAAAATAGTCTCTTTAAAAACTGGTGTTGGGAAACTGGACAGTGACATGCAGAAGAATGAAAACTGGACCACTTTCTTTCACCATACACAAAAATAAGTTCTAAATGGATCAAAGACTTAAATGTGAGGCAGGAAACCATCAAAATCCTAGAAGAAAACACAGCCAGAAACTCTAATGCTATAAACATCAGGGTGCATGTATACCTTTGAATCAGTATTTTTGTATCCTCTGCATAAATACCTACTAGTGGAATTTCTGGGTCATAGGGTAGCTCTAAGTTGCCATAGCAACTTATTACTAGGCACATCTCCAGAGGCAAGGGAAACAAAAGCAAAAACTGAACTACTAGGACTTCATCAAGATAAAATTTGTTGGCACAGTGAAAGAAACAAGCAAGAAAACTAAAAGGCAACCTATGGAATGGGAGAAGCCATTTGCAAATGACATATCCGATAAAGGGTTAGTATCCAAAATATAAAGAACTTATCAAATTTAACCCCCCAAAACCAAATAATCCAGTTAAAGATGGGCAGAAGACATGAATAAACATTCTTGCAAGAAGACATCCAGATGGCCAACAGGCACAAAAGAAGATGCTCAACATCACTGATCATCAGGGAAATACACATCACAACTATAACAACATTAGCTCACACCTGACAGAATTGCTGAAATTAACAACACAGGACAACAGATGTTGGCAAGAATGTGGAGACAGGGAAACCCTCTTACACTGTTGGGGGGAATGGAAACTGGTGCAGCCACTCTGAAGAACAGTATGGAGGTTCCTCAAAAAGTTAAAAATAGAGCTACCCTATGACCCAGAAATTCCACTATTAGGTATTTATGCAAAGGATACAAAAATACTGATTCAAAGGTATACATGCACCCTGATGTTTATAGCATCATTATCAACAATAGCCAAATTACAGAAAGAGGGGGCACCTGGGTGGCTCAGTGGGTTAAAGCCTCTGCCTTCAGCTCAGGTCATGATCCCAGAGTCCTGGGATCAAGCCCGCATCGAGCTCTCTGCTCCGAGGGGAGCCTGCTTTCTCCTCTCTCTCTGCCTGCCTCTCTACCTGTGATCTCTGTCAAATAAATTTTTAAAAATTACAGAAAGAGCCCAGATGTCCATCCACTGATGAATGCATAAAGATGTGGTAAATATATACAATGTATTATTACTCAGCCATCAATAAGAACCAAATCTTGCCATTTGCCACAGTGTGGATGGATCTGGACTGTACTATTGCTAAGTGAAGTAAGTCTGTCAGAGAAAGATAAATACCACATGATTTCACTCATATGTGGAATTTAAGAAACAAAATGGGTGAATATAGAGGAAAGGGAAGAGAAAAAAAAAAGAAAAGGAGGCAAACCATAAGAGATTATTAACTATAGAGAAAAAAACGGAGGGTTGCCAGCAGGGAGATGGGAAGTTATTCCCAGTGATCGCCTTATTCGCTGCGAGTAAAGTTTACTTTGTGCACCACCCCACCTGGCGAATCTGCGACTCACCAACGAGGGAACTCACCTTGGTTCAGTTATACTCCCTTCTGCTTGTAAAAGTCTTTCATTTTGTACAGCTCCTCAGAGCTCTTTTCTATCTACTAGACTAGATGCTGCCATTCATCAGTCATTGAAAAAAGCCAATAACATCTTTAAAATTTAGTCAGTTGATTTTTTTTTTTAGATTTGACAAAGAGAGAGAGATCACAGGTAGGCAGAGAGGCAGGCACAGAGAGAGGAAGAAGCAGGCTCCCCGCTGAGCAGAGAGCCCGATGCGGGGCTCGATCCCAGGACCCTGAGATCATGACCTGAGCTGAAGGCAGAGGCTTAACCCACTGAGCCACCCAGGCACCTCCAGTTGAATTGTTTTTTAACAAAACCCAAAATGACACAACAAACACATAGTTAGAAAAAACTGTGATATATTTGAGTGAAAAAGCAGTAAATATGAGTATGTGAAAAATACAGTTTATAAGTTAATGCTTAATGTTTTGGGGCAAGGGAAGAGGACAAAAAAAAGATACACTGAATTAACAGCAATTGTATTTAATAGGAAAATATGGCTTTTTCCCATTTTTTCTTTTTCCAATTTTTAAAAATGAATTTATGATATCTCTGAAATGTTTTAATTAAAAACTTTTATAAAGACAGGATGCCTGCATAGCTCAGTCAGTTAAGCATCTGCCTTCAGCTCAGGTCATGATCCCATTGTCCTTGGATCAAGTCCCACATTGGGCTCCCTGCTCAGTGGGGAACCTGCTTCTCCCTTGTTTGTGCTCTCTCTCTCTCCTTCTCTCTCTGACAAATACATAAGTAAAATCTTTAAAAAAAATTTAATATAAAGGTACAAAACAAAATTAAAACAATTATAACTTATGTTACATAATTTCACTTGATACCTTAAAATTATGTGTAACCACCAAACATCAAAAATCAAACTAAAATGAACTGTGATGGGCTATTAACAAGTAGCCTAAATATACTTCTCGCACACTATCTGACATGTTATAGACACAACATTTCCATGTTCACTCTCTTCCCTTTTCAGATGGACACTGGTGCCCTTTCATTTTTATTCATCAAAGCCAAGATCTCAAAACCTGAATTATTGTTTCTGGTTCTTTAGTTCGTGGACTACAAATAATGATAAACCTTAAGTCTCTCAGAAACATTCCTACATAAAGTTGCATTTGCTAAAAGCAAACAATTTAGACTACATCCAACTGAGAAGCTTCTGCACACTGAAGAAAAGTGTCAACAAAACAAGAAAGAAACCTACTGAATGGGAGAAGTCAGGTACTAAGAATAAGGTGTTAATATCCAAGATATACAAAGAAACTCATAAGTCAATGCTAAAAAAATTTTTTAAATGGACAGAAGATCTGAATACACATTTTTCCAAAGAAGACATCTAGATGGCCAACAGGTACATAAAAAGATGCACAACACTGATCTTCTGGGAAATGCAAATCAATGCCTAGATAGTACCTCACACCCCTCAGAATGGCTAGTATCAAACATACAAGAGATAACAAGTGTTGACAAAATTGTAGAGAAAAGGGAATCCTTGTTCAATGATGGTGGTAATGTATACTGGTGTAGCCACTATGCAAAACAGTAGGAGGTTCCTCAAAAAATTACAAATAGAATTACCATATCATCCAGCAACTCTACCCCTGGGTGTTTATCTGAAGAAAGCAATTCAAAAAGATATGTGTACCACTGTGTTCATTGCTACATTTCTTATAATAGCCAAGACGTGAAAGAACTTAAATATACACCAACAGATGAATTAATAAAGGGGGACATGGAGTATAGATTCATAACAGTATCAGTCAGCCATAAAAAATGAAATTTTGCCATTTCTGACAACATGGATGGACCCTGAGAGCATTATGCTAAGTGAAATACCTCCGACAAAGAAAGAAAAAACCCATGATTTCACTTCTATGTGGAATCAAAAGAAAAAGTCAGCCATAAAAAATGAAATTTTGCCATTTCTGACAACATGGATGGACCCTGAGAGCATTATGCTAAGTGAAATACCTCCGACAAAGAAAGACAAAAACCATGATTTCACTTCTATGTGGAATCAAAAAAAAAAAATGGACAAAAGATAGACTAATAAGGAGGAGGGGATAGGGGGAAATAGATGAAGGTGATTAAGAAGTACAAAATTCCAGTTATAAAATAAGTCACAGAGAAGTAAGCATAGGGAATATAGTCAGTAACACTGCAATAACATTGTATGGTGACAGATGGTAACTACACACATATTATGGTGAGCAGTGAGACATGTATATAAATGCCGAGTCACTATGTTGTACACCTGAAATATGATATTGTACATTCAATTATACTTCAATTAAAGTAAATTTGTATTTGCTAGGCAGTCATCTAGGCACTGCTTAGGACCTAGTTTTCTGCCCATTGAAGCCGGAGCCCTACTCTGCTTCTAATCTCCCACACTGATCAATCACCCGCCCTTCCTACCTCTCTAATGTCTTCTGAAAGTGTTCGTTTTCTCCAACCCACTTGCTGCTCCTCTTGAGCAGAAGTTGGCAAGTTTTGGCTGTCAAGGCCTAAATTGTAAATACTCTAGGATTTGTAAGTCCAGATGATCTCTGTCAAAACTACTCAACTCTGTTGTCACAGAATGTAGCTGAAGGAGAGAAGAATTTGTCACCCCCTAAATGTGCCTCTTTGATGTAAGGATGATTTTGAGGTGATTATTTTTGAGCAGCAGTAGACACAGGAGAATCTCTGGAAACACAGATGTTCACCTTTTTCCAAGGGACATTTACATTTATAAAGGAAACTACCATTCTTAAGTTCTCCCTCTCTGTACTAGGAAGAGATGAGTAACTCTAATCTGATCATTGTTTACTGTGCTTTTCCTGCTAACCTTCCAGAACTGGCTTCCTTCCCAAACTCCAATCATTCCTCTTTAACTGAAGTTGGAATGTAACGTGGTGGCTTGGGGGACACCTGGGTGGCTCAATCGGTTGAGCCTCTGACTCTTGGTTTCCGCTCAGGTCATGATCTCATGGGTGGTGATCTCATGGGTTGTGAGATAGAACTTCATGTCAGGTTCCGCACTCAGTGCAGAGTCGGCTTGAGATTCTCTCCCTCTCCCCTCTCCCTATGCTCATGTGGGTGTGTGTGGCACGTGCTCTCTCTCGCTCTCATATGCATGCACACACAGATAAATAAATAAATCTTTTAAAAAATAAAGTAGTGGCTTGGGCCATTTCAGGGAGTTTTACTCAGTTTCCTGGATCTCTCCCATGCATAGAGCACATGTACAGGTTATTAAACTACTGTTTTTGTGTTGATTATAGGGTTCTGAGCCAAGAACTCAGAGGGTAGTGGGAAGATGATTTTCCATCTCTACCCAGATAAAACTATATCGAAGTTCATAGTCTTCCTATGTTGTAATATAACATTATTTGCAAAAATAATTAGTGGGCTAGATTTGGTCAGACCAGCGTACCGTCTGTAGTTTGCCAACTCGTACAGTCCTCTTCTGCCTCATCTTTGGTCTGCTGACCTCCAGTCTCCTTTCCCTACAACCTGCTCTTGACGCCACTAGCAGAATGACCTTCCTGCAATGCAAAGCTGACTGTGATGGCATCTTCCAGAAAAATATGATTTCAAATACGGATTCTCTTTCTGCTTACTGTGGCACAGAGTCCTGATTTTTAGCTTAATACGTGGCACACCAGAGAACAGAACAAAGCTACAGCCTCCTTTACAGCAATGTGTAAATATGTACCAAGTCCTGGCCAATGAGCCATAAGTAGAAACCTGGAGTGGAACTTTAAGGAAGGTTTCTTAACAATTAGGAAGTAGCCTAACAATCTGGAATGCAAATATGCTGGGTGGAATTTCAGCAAATTTCATGAGGACAGAACTCCTGCAGTAAAAATGACAAAGGAAGGGGCACCTGGGTAGCACAGTGAAGCATCCAATTCTTGATTTCAGCTCAGGTCATGATCTTGGGGTGGTGGGACGGAGCCCCACGTCAGGCCCTGTGCTCACCACAAGGCATGCTTGTCTCTCTCCCTCTGCTCCTCACTCTGCCTGTGCTCTGTCTCTAAAGTAAATAAATAAAATCTTTGGGGTTAAAAAAGAATGGCAAAGATAGAAAACAGAGTTCCTGGTACCTTGTGGTAACTGTCATTCTAGCCTAGGCTGCAAATTGCTGAATTTTTCTGTAGGGAAGAAGGCAGTAAACATGTATCTTGTTTAAGCAAATATTGTTCAGAATTTTGTCAGTGTCCAAACAGAATGTTAACAGATATATTAATGATTTCTCATTCTGGGCTGTTCATAGGAGTGCTTTCAGTTGCAAGTAACAAAAAAATCAACAAATAGTATCTGGAGGAATTGTCTCCTGGCTTAGGTTCTGCAGTCCAATAAGTCAGGGCTAACACTGGTCTTTCTCCCATAAACAAGATGGCTGCCACAGCTCCAGGAATCACATCCCTATTAAAGACAGAACTGACAAAAGGGGGGTGCCTGGGTGGCTCAGTCAGTTATGCAACTGCCCTCCACTCGGGTCATGATCCGAGGGTCCTGGGATCGAGCCCTGTATCAGGTTACTTACTCGTGGGGAGTCTGTTTCTCCTCCTGACCACCCCCTATCCCCTGCTTTCTCTCCCTCACCAATAAAATTTTTAAAAAAGAACTGGCGAGGGACGCCTGGGTGGCTCAGTTGGTTAAGCAGCTGCCTTCGGCTCAGGTCATGATCCCAGCGTCCTGGGATCGAGTCCCACATCGGGCTCCTTGCTCGGCAGGGAGCCTGCTTCTCCCTCTGCCTCTGCCTGCCATTCTATCTGCCTGTGCTCGCTCTCTCCCCTCTCTCTCTCTGATAAATAAATAAAATCTTTAAAAAAAAAAAAAAGAACTGGCAAAAGGATCTGCTCTACCCCCCTGTGTTTTCTCTCTCCCGCTCTCACTCCGGCAAATGAATAAAATCTTAAAAAATAGTAAGAAGAAGAAGAAGATCTGGCAAAAGGATCTGCTGACCATACCTATTTTTTTAATCAGGAAAGCAGCAGCTTTCCCAAAAATCACCCTAGTAGATTTTCAGTGAGGTGCCCTGCCCTTTCTCTAACGGCAAGAGAATCTAATAAAGTCAATATTAAGCCACATGCTCATCTACTTGGTACCTATAGAAAAGGCAGCAAGAATGCCAGGGGATATTGGTTTAGTCAAACTTCAGTACCTCAAGACCTTGTAATAATAAACCACATCTTTCAGGATAAAGCTGCCAATTAAAATGTAACATTCATAGGTCTCAGAACAGTGCTTCTCAGGCTCTACTGAGCTCATGGATCCCCCGGGGTTCTTGTTGAAGTGCAGACTCTGATTTAACAGACCTGGGGTAGGCCTGAGAGTCTACATTTCCAGAAAGCTCCCCGGTGATGCTATGCTATTGCTAGTGGTCGTTGGCACCATACCTGGCCTGGAAGGAACTGACAAGAGCTTCATGATTTGACCCCCGTGTTGTTTTAGCATCATCTTTTACCTCTTCCTCCCAACTCAGCTCCAGCCAAGTTTTACTTTCGGTTCCCTGCAAGGATCATAACTGCTAAACTGTCTCCCATGAAGAACTCTCTGTCTGAAACATGCTCTCAGCCTCCCCTGCTTCACCCCGGGGGCTGTGAATAACAGCCACTAAGTATCACTTTCTCCAGGAAGATTTTCTGGATGCCACAACTCTCTCTCCTGGGGGAATTTCTCCCTTACTCTTCTTTGGATCCCTAAGGCCTGGGACACAGTGGTTTGCTGAACAAATACATGTTAAATGAATCAATGAATGAATCAAAGAAATGATAAAATATTTGTAAGCCAAATGCTCTATCTTAGCTGGCATCTTCATAGCCAGCTTTCCCATCAATAACAGCTATAAATTATCACACTTTTCCGAAGGCATTTACTTCTTTTAAAAAATTAAATAGAAGTTGCCAAGAAAAAAGCACTAAAGCTAACCTAAGTCATATACTTTAAAGCTAACAAGAGCTTAACAGAAGAAATATAAAAACTTAAGGACTATTTCTTTCTATGCTGCCAGGATCACTTGATGTAATGCATTTTCTCTTTCTCAAAATCTAATGTCCTCCAAATCAGTGTTACTGAGGACTGGGCCCGTCTACAGTTCATTACTGGTCCGCATGAGACAAGTACAGAAATGGAAACTAAGCATTTAGAAGCCTTTTTGCTAACTTTACAGAATGATTCATTTGACTCTAACCATAAAAATCATCATTTGTCTTTTATGCCCTTTTGTTACTTAACTTTTTAAAAAGAATTCATTTTTATCAGGCTTCAAAAATGTACTTGTTTACAATGGATTAGAAATTTTTTTCACATCTGTTTTTCCCTACAGATAATTTAAGAAGCACTGCTCCAAATCTTCTAATCTGGGTCAGATCATCTAAAGCAGCAGTTCTCAACTGGGAGTCCTGTTGCCCTCCAGAGGATATTTGTCAACATCTCGAGACCGTTTTGGTCCTCCCAACTGCAGAGAGTCGGGGCAGGTCCTCCTGGGCTCCTGTGGGTAGAGACCCAGGATGCTACTCAACATTCCACAATGCACAGGACAACTCCCACAACAAAGAATGATCGGGCCCCAAAGGGCAACAGTGCTGAGGTTGATTAATGCTGATCTACAGATCTAAACCCAGAATCCAAAACAAATTTATGATCAAAGACTTTTTTTTCTTTAGTCTCTTCTCACCTGATGAGTTGTTTCTTCCTCCCAGAAAAAACAGAAAAGTCACATGCTCACATGCTTACATAGTTAGATTTGATAAGAACTTCCTGCTCTCCTTAGGGTCAAATATTTTTCCCTCTACCTCCTCACACCTCGACTCCTTAATGGCAGAACAAAAAAAGAAACACGATAGAATTATTCTGCTGCAAGAGGGTCTCATGCTTCTTTTCCCCTAGGATCAGTTTTTCTGACAGCTCTTTGCTGTCTCAATCTTGCGTTCAGAATGTGTGTTGGCACAAATGTGAAAGCAATGCTTAGATGTTCGCATGACAAAAACTTCTCAGCTGACCCTTCTGGTCACCATCTCTTATAGGATTAAATTAAAACTCTTCTTGCTGAAGTTACTGTTCAAGCTTCTTGGAAAATAACTTTTCAAACACATGTCAACAGGCTCTCACAAGTTTTGCTGAAGAAAAATATGAAGCAGCGTATCTGCTGTGGTTTATGCTTATGTGTGTTGCTACTAGAAATCATTTAATTTCAGTTCTCATTCAGTGACTTGATCCTTTTTCATTTTGGCAGGATCCACTAGCTATTTATAGATAAACATGGTCACTGGCAACTGGGCTAATAGTTGTACATCAATAATGAAATTGAACCTAACATATTTCCTAAAGTTCTTTTATATAAATGAGGTCTTTGCAATCTTTATTGAACCCAACTTAAAAATAATCTTCCTTCCCCTGCTGTTGCCTGGTATTATTTTTTATAAAGGAGATGACTGTTTTATTTTGACGCTTTACTAAAATGCTGGTTATAAAGCTTATATTCCACATTAAAGTTCTGACTGATATTAAGAGCTAACACTTTGAGTGTCGTCTATATGCCAGCTACTCTTCTAAGCACTTTCATAATATAATGATATATTAATACATTATTTAAGCATGGTGACAAACCTACACTATAGGCATTACCATTGTTGTCTTCTTACACACGAGGAAACTTAGGCACGTAAAGGTGATGGAATCGGTCAAGGTTAAAAAAGTAGTAAGCAACAGGACTAAGATTGAAACTCAAGCACAGTGGATCCAGAAGCTCTGATCCTACCCATCCTCCCTCTCTTGCAAGTTCAAAGTCATGTAAACAAGAAACTCGAGTAGGAAATCGAAAGGCATCCTTTGTGTGCTCTCTGGGTTTTCATGAGAAGCACCACATGGAAAACAATGTAATCAAGTTCCATATCCTTCCGATTGCATCTTACCTATCCTTGTTTCTCCCGCAGACTAAGTGATCAGTTGGTATTTGTAGATTTGCCCCACACTGGAAGCTGGTCACCTACATATTTGTTCTTCTCCACTCATCCCATACTCTCCCCTTTGTGATTTCTAAGTTTAGTCTGAAACCAGTAACAGCAAAACCATGTATTTGTTCCATGGGAAGCCACTGAGGACATCCCATGAGCAAGCCACACGTCTGTACTGTGGCCTAATTATTACTAGTTCCCTGTTTGTCCTTGGCAGGGATATTGGGAGCTTATAGTCAGGCAGACTAGAAGACAAAATCTGGAGCAACTGAGCTGCTCAGCTCTGGATGGGAAGTCTTTGGCTCCCTTCCCCACTTCCCTCTCCTTTCGCCTCCCCTTACCTCTCCTCTTCTTCATCCTCCTCCTCGTCCCCGCTTCCTCCTCCTCTTCTTATGTCTCCTCCCCCCCCCTCCTCTTCTTCTCTTCATGTCATCAGCACCATTTGAAGCTTAGCAGCCCTCAAGTTAAAAGGACATTTCAGAATGAGACCAAAGAGTAAGACTGTCTTTTCTGTGACTCACAAGATATTCTCAAAAGGTGATCTCTAAACCAGTAGCAGCAGCACCTAGGAACCTGCAGAAATGCAGATTCTCTGATCCCACCGCAGACCTGCTGACAGACACTCTAAAGCTGGGGTCCTGCCATCTGTGCTTCTAGAAATCCTCCTGGGGATTCAGATACATGGTCATGTTTGAGAACCACTGCTTCATATCCATGATTCTCAGTTAAGGAGGGCATGTGCTGTGATGAGGCACTGGGTGTGATACACAACTAATGAATCACAGAATACATCAAAAACTAATACTATGCGATATGGTGGTAACGTAACATAATAAAATAAATAAAAATCACCTTTGGAGTTGTACAAGTCCAAAAGTTCAAGCTGTAGGCCAGAATAATTAGACTTTCTGGGGGTGAGACATAGGCCCAAGATTTTTTTGAGGTTTCCCAGGTAATTCCACTATGCAGTCAAGGTTCCAAAATCATGGCAACCTTGACATTTTGGGCTGTATCATTCTTCCTTGTGGGAGGCTATTCTTTGCATTGTAGAATGCTTAGCAGCATCTGACCTCTACTCGCTAGAGGCCACTGATAACCCCTCCCAAAGAGGTCACAACCAAAACGGTCATTAGACAGTGCCAATGTCTCTGGGGGTGAAAATCACCCAGTTGAAAACCACTGGGTTAGGGCACTTGGCTGGCTCAGTCGGTTGAGCATCTGCCTTCAGCTCAAGTCATGATCTCATGGTCCTGGGATGGAGCCTCATGGGGAGTCTGCTTCTCCCCCTCCAGCTCCCCCTGCTTGTGCTCTTGCTTTCTCTCTCTTTCTCTCTCCCTTTCTCTCAAGTAAGTAAATAAAATCTTGGGAAAAAAAGAAAAAAACTCGGCTAGAGTTCATCATTCTCTCTCCAACAAGGATTACAGGCCAATTCACATCAGAAACATTCATTCATTCATTCACTCACTTGTGTTCAGTGTTTTTTTTCCTTGTTGCAAATTAGTTTATTAAAGTAAGCAAAGAAGATACAGGAAGGTATGCATGCTAAGGAAGTAATCTTCAAAATAAAGCAGGCTCTTCCCAATCTGAAGCAACGATGCACTTCGGTTTGTGTATTTCCTTTGCAAAGAGATTGGTGTTTGAAATGTAGCATCTGCAATTTTCTGAGCTATTAACTGCCATAGTATCTATAGGGCTTATTTATTTATTTTTAAAGATTTTATTTGAAAGAGAGAGGGAGAGCAGGAACACAAACAGGAGGAGTGGGAGAGGGAGAAGCAGACTCCCCACGGAGTAGGAAGAGATCCCAGGACCCTGGGATCATGACCTGAGCTGAAGGCAGAAGCTTAACGACTGAGCCACCCAGGTGCCCATATAGGGCTTATTTATACAGCAGATTATTAAGCCCCAGTCAGGCCCCCGGATCCAAATCCTTCAGGAAATCAGGACACTTGTTAGTGTCTGAAATTCTCACATGCCTTAAATTTGGAGACCCACTAAACGGAGTATTTCTTCTTAAAGGTAAGTTGAATTTGTCCTTGGTGCTTAGTAAAGCAAAATCTGGCTTGCTTGGGATCCTGCTCTTTATGCCAGGTAGAACTGAACTGATATATGGTTCTTCCAAACATTCCAGTTTAGCCAAGCAGACCCACTTAGAGAATTTAGACCTCTCCCAGGTATGCAGTGAGATCAAGTAAAATTATAAAATTTCAATCTGGTGACAGTAGTGTCATGTTTGGCATAAATGAATATTTCAATATCAACACATTAACTTTTTATTCAAAGATTCTTGACCATAGAGAACATTTGCTGTGAATGTCAATGTATACATCTTGAAAGTCACTGATCTCAGGAGTTTACGGTATTGATTCCAGTTTACTTAAGGGTAGGAGCAGCACTAATGACTGTTTTCACAACTACTTTGGTTTTTGGAGTTCCCTTCATGATGGTGTGAATCCTGTTGATTTTTTAAATTTTGTAGAGCTTCTTGGCATCTACTTACTAGTTACTTTTGGTCTGTCCATTGTCTGTATGTACGTGAAACATGCTTCTTGGTTTAACCAGAGTTGGCTGTGCCTCAACCTGCAGCTTCTACCTGTAAGGTCACCTGTAACCATTCATTCATTCACTCATTATGCAGCGATGACTTCACAGAACTCTGGCAAAAAACGAAGACCCCCACATAAAGGTGCCGTTTTTCTGCCTTGGGACATTAGTGAAAGGAACAGATGTTGCCACCCCAAAATATGTTTCTTTGGCATAAGGATCATCTGGAGCTAAAGGCAATCAAAACCCTACAGATTCAGGAAAAGCTTTTTATACCTCCCTCTCCACTGCTTAAATTTGTATCAGAAAGGGGGCCTGTACCAGGAAGAGAGCTATTATAAAAGACACTTTTTTACCTTAGAAACACATTTGTGTAACACGGCAGCCTTTATTTTCCAAACAGGTCTGCTCCTGTGAATAACCCTTCTGCCCTTTTGCATCTTCAGACCACTACCCTTTTCTTTAGCTGAGGAGGTTACAGAAGCTTCAATTATCTGCGGATCTTTGGGTCTCCTATTTCTAATCGGGCTGCCCTAGATAGAAAATTTGTTTTTCTCCTAACTGGCCTTCTGTCAATTATCAGACCAGCCGAAGAACCTAGAAAGGAAAGAGAAATTTTTTTCCTCTTCTACATCAGCAAAGTCTTCACAAATGAGGAGGCATTTGAAGGGGCCTCACAGGTGGAAGAGAAATTCATCAGGCAGAGAACAGAAGTCTATTTTGATGGTAAATCTACAATCAAAGATTAGGTGAATGTCTTTCCGATTTCTGGGTCTCAAGGAGTTCACAGCACCATGCCCTGAAACTCAGAGCGCCATTTTCCTCAATGATTAAAAGAAACGTCTTCCCCTTCCTTCACCTGCACTTTTATAAATATAATTTCCCCCTCCATGGAAAACAAATTGGAGTAGAACATTTTGTCACATTGAAGTATCAAGAAACCAAGACAACAGGCCCCCCATGGAGTGACTTACACTCAGTCCTACAGTACCAAACTGAGACTTAATGAAAACTGCAAAGATTCAGCTCACCCAGAAACAGAACCTTAAACCACTCCATCTGTCAGCGAGCCCTCTTGCTCAGCTATAGACCCCAACAGTCAAAACCAGAAGACAAGAACACTTAATTCATGCTCTAAAACCAAATGTTCTTATTTCTGATTGCACTTTCTTGAGGCAATGAAAACGACCTTTTACAACGACTAGACCATTCCAACCATCAGGCCAGAAAAGCCCTGTAAGGAATGGAATGCCTAGATGACCACATTCCATCCCCTTCCCTGCCCAAGATCACATGCTGAACACACACAGGCCCCCAGCCTTGACCATGTGCTCCCTGCCTGCTCTCTTGCACATTACCCCGTGAACTTACCTCTATAAAACGCCAGGTGCCCATCTTGCCAGGGAAGGTCAGTTGTTAAGGTTTGAGCCTGCCATCTCCCCCACCTGTCAGAACCCCAAATCTCCTTTTCCTTTTCCAAACCCTTGTCTCTTGAGTTATGGGCTTCTCTCGTGACAAGTTTATCTGAGTGTGTTCAGCAATGGTGTTGGCAAACCCAGACATGAGCTGTGCTTTCGGCTTGACCAGCTCTCTCAATTCCCAAGGCAGAGCAGTTGGCTGAAGCAGTGCCAAGGGCTCACCCCTTTGTTTCCTGAGCTTGCAGCTATGATAGATCATTCTGTAACAAATCAATCAGGAATCATCTGGTTAGCAGGAGCTAGGTAATATGCCTGATTGACCCCTACCATCTCCTAAGGGAAAGTAATCTTGTAATAACTAACATGTCTTTTGCCAGTGCACTTTTTTTGTGCCCACTCCCTCCTGCCTACAAGTCTTTGATTCTGTATGGCTCTGCAGAGTTCCTTTCTATCTGCCAAATTGGATTCTACCTGGTTCAAATTGCATTTTGCTCCGAAAATCTCTTAAAATTTTTAATATGCTTCAGTTTATCTTTAAACCATCTGAAGACAACTACTCCTAAAAACTTCAAACTAGGCCAAAAACAGAAAAAAAAAACATTTATGAACTAACTTTATTTCATTCTAACCCAGTGGTTTAACAGGATGATTCGGACCCCCAGGGGACATCTAGGGTTGTCACAGCTGTGAAATATGTAGACACTAGAGACCAGAGATGATGCCAAACATCTTACAGCATGCAGGACTGCTCCCCATGACAAAGAATGGTCCAATCCAAACTGTCAACAGTGATGAGAATGGGAAATTCTGTCCTAGTCCATGCCATATGGCTAAGGGTACATTTAAATTGGTATGCTTTCATTTATGGAATGGAAGTCAGTCCTACTCAAGCTCTTTGTTTCTTAGACACTTTAAATGATAACATGTAAAATTTACCTTGCTCCCCCACCTCACTGCTGCACAGCTCCATCTACAAAAAAGCCCTCATGAATTTAGAACACTGTGCAAACTCATGTGAATTTAATAACGTTAGTTGTGGGAAAATAAGATTAAGGCTCAAAGCATAGGGGGAAGACATCATAGCTCCAAGGCTCTGGGCCCATCACTGTCAGTCCAATGTAAATATTTATGACAGCACACTGTACTATGAGCACATTTGTCTGAAAGAGACTTGTTTCATCCTCTGTAAGCAGAAGCCAAGTTTTCTAAATAGCACCTGTATTGTTTAAAAGGGGTAATCCTCCATTTATACCAGTAGAAACTATACAGAAATATTCAGTCAGCAAACTTGGAAAGAACAGGAGTGGGGAACAAGCCTGTTCTTTCTAAAATTGTACTTTTTAACTTGGTAGCCACTTAGCACATGTGGTTCTTGAGTACCTGAAATGTAGGGAGTCCAACTGCAGATTTCCAAGACTTATCCCAGAAGAAAGCAAAAGGTCTCATTAATAATGTGTTTATAATTTATTTTGATTAGGAGCTGAAATAATTTTTGGCTATATTGGGTTAAATATATTGTTTTTTAAGGGTTTATTTACTAGGGCGCCTGGCTGGCTGAGTGGGTTAAGCATCTGCCTTTGGCTCAGGTCATGATCCCAGGGTCCTGGGATCGAGCCCCATGTAAGGCTCCCTGCTCAACGGGAAGCCTGCTTCTCCCTCTCCTTCTGCCCCTCCCCCGTATGTGCTCTCTGTCAAATAAATAAAAAATTTTTTAAACATTTTATTTATTTGAGAGAGAGTAACTGAGAAGGAGAGAGAATGTGAAGCAGAGTCTGCACTGAGCACTGAGCCTGATGCGGGGCTTGATCCCACATGCATGAGATCGTGACCTGAGCTGAAACCAAGAGTCGGACACTTAACCAAGTGAGCCACCCAGGTGCTCAAGTTAAATATATTCTCAAAATTAAAAAAGTAATAGGTGAAATTGATGTAGCTGGTGAAAATTTTTAAATTATATGTCTATATAATATATACTTATATACATACATATATATACATATATATACATATATATATACACACACACACACATATATATAACACAGCACTGTCCAATAGTGGTTGGACATACTTCTGTCATTTTTTAAATCTTATTGTGATGTTCAAGAAAAGACTTAGAGTTCACATTTCTTTTACTTTTTTTTTTTTTTTTTTTGAGAGAGCGAGAGAGTGAACACGCAGGGAGGGGCAGAAGATCAAGAGAAGGGGAAGCAGGCTGCATGCCCAGCAGGGAGCCTGATTCGAGGATCAATCTCACAACCCTGAGATCATGGCCTGAGCCAAAGTGAAGAGTTGATGCTTAACGGACTGAGCCACCCAGATGCCCCAGAGTTCAGATTTCTAACACACACGTCCTTCAATCGGCAAGTCACTTGCCGAAAAAGAAAACACAAAACTCAACAAGAAACCTAGACCTAAACCCCACATATTACACAAAAGATAACTCAAAATGGATGGTAGGTTTGTTGAAATTAATTTCCAGGCCCAAGATGAAGCTGCTCTTGCTCAGGTCGCCACATCAACAAACCAGAAGTTGGAGGCCGTTCATGTCCTTGCAAATAGTCCACCTGACCAAAACCAGTATCCAGTCAGCCAATCCCCAAGTGCCAAGTCAGGGCCTTCTCACCCCAAACAAGATTGACTACGTGGTCCCAGCCAAACATAACTGGTCTTTTCCTTGTTATTTTTCCTAGAAAAGCTCTGCCTTTTACCCACTTGGCAGTTCTCCAAAGAGGAGAGGAAGAAGAGGGTCTACTTTCTGAAGTGTTAAAGTTTGTTTGTATCACCAAAGTTACCTTCTTTATATTTTTAATAGTTTAAAAAATATTTAAGATTTTCTTTATTTATTTGACAGACAGTGATCACAAGTAGGCAGAAAGGCAGGCAGAGAGAGAGGAGGAAGCAGCCTCCCTGCTGAGCAGAGAGCCTGATGCAGGGCTTGATCCCAGGACCCTGAGATCATGACCTGAGCCGAAGGCAGAGGCTTTAACCCACTGAGCCACCCAGGTGCCCCTAACAGTTTTAAATATAAAATTATAAAGCTTTTAGAAGATCAGGGAAGAAGATCTTTAGGATCCACAGCTAGGCAGCAAATTTTTAGATTTATACCAAAGATACAACCCACTTAAGAAAAAATGACAAATTGGACTTCACCAAAATTAAAAGCTTTTGGGAATGCCCACGGGAAGAGGACAAGCTGCAGTAGAGAAAATATTGGCAAATCCCTTATCTATTAAAGTATTTAGACAACCCAAGAATGCTAAAACTCAACAGCAAAGATACTAAAAATCTAGTCAGAAGATGGGTAAAAGATATGAACAAATACTTCACCAAGAAGGACACATAAATGGCAAATGATGTAAATATAGTCCGTGTCATTAGCCATTAGGGAAATGCAAATTAAAAGCACTGCATATCGATTTGCAATGATCTAGATACAAGTTTGAATTTAACAAAGTACTAACACCATCTCCTCCCACCCCCCCACTCCTCTAGACTTTGATTTAAAATGGTCTGGAGTGTGGCCTGGGCATTTAGAGTTTAAAATCTCCCCTCTTCCCTCCCCTCCACAGTTTTAATGTGCAGCCAAGGTTAAGAACAATTCTTCCGGGACAAAGAATATAGCTTAATAGGAATTTATAAAATAGAGCCTGAAGGCAGGTGAGGGAAGGTGCTGACTTTGGGCTGGTTGAGGGTTATCTTCACACTCAATCCCCAAGTAAGAGAATGCAGCTTGTTCTTAGGATGTTTTATATTCCAGCATAATGTCGAGCCAGAAATTCAACTATTTCAATTCACTGGAAAGAAGAGGATTTGGGCAAATTGACCAGGTCGATGAAATTGTGATGCCTTCCTATATCCTCTCTCCTTTCTTCATTAACTTTTTCAATTGTTTTATGAAGGTGTTAAAAAGACCACCACAGGTCCAAAATGGCATCACTTAGGCCAAGTCCCTAAACCAGGGCTTAATACCTAATTTAAATTAAGTGCCGCCTTAATTGGTCAGCCAGGAAGGTCATTGTCAGTGCCAATGAGTCAGCAACATGGGTCCTCTCCAGCCAATAAAGGAAGATGAGGTGATCTGTGAGATAAGACCCCGTGTTTTTTCCCTTCTTGCTTTTCTTTTTTCTCCTATAACTGGCCTCCCTGCTCCTGCCTCACTGCCCCTTCCCCACTTTTGTTTTTTCTTTAGCTACAGATGGTATTTAAAGTGGTGGCTGGAGCTATCTTGAGTATTTAATCATTTTCTTGGAGTATCTCCCATATACGCATGATGTATACATGTTAATAAACTTGTGTTTGTGTTTCTCCTGTTAATCTTTTATTACAATGGTTATCTGCTAAGAACACAGAAGGACTGGGGAGATTATTTTTCCTTCTATATAATGACAAAAATTTGAGCATCCTGTTTTAGGCCACTGGTTCTCAACTTACAGGAAATTGGAATTACCTGGTGGGGGGGATCTATTGTATTATTTTTTTTAAAGAGAATTCCTTCCTCCCTCCATCCCTTCCTAGAGCAGGCGCACATGCAGGGGGATGGGCAGAGGGAGAAGGAGAAAACATCTCAAGCAGACTCACAGCTGAGCCTCTCAGTATCGGGAGATTATGACCTGGGCCGAAACCCAGAGTCAGGCACTTAACCAACTAAGCCACCTATGTGCCCACTCCCCAACTCACCCCTAGGGGAGATATTTTAAATTTCCTCATGCCTGATTATCAGATACCATGTTTTGCCACACAGATATTTAAGATTCAAGACTGAATGCTTTAATAGGACAAAACTTCACAGGTAAGAGAGGAGGGAGAGTCCCATCTAGTTTCTCCAAAATCACGGATTACTTCGTATGTTTTTAGCACTCGGAAGCTTTTCCACTTAACCACCGTTACCAGTGTACCACACACTATCCCCTTTCCCTTACAAAATGGGTTGGTCTATTCTAAGCCCACAAGACCTTTCCTAACCACCCATTCAATTGGTATGTAAATTGCCTGTGTCAGTGGTTCTCAAAATCTGCTGCATATTAGAATCTCTTGGAGACTTAAAAAAAAAAAATCCCCAGGCCACTGCGATTATTAAGAGTCCTCATAGATTCGAATGTTCAGCTAAATTTGAAAATCACTGGCTCAAGTGGTACTTTACTCAGTGATGGGAAACTGACCATGGGTACACATATCTTTCTGAATTACAAGGGAAGCAGTCGTGCGGAACATGTCTTATGTTGAGGCTAAGGACTCCGACAACATGGTAAAGGGTCACCAAATGCCATGGAGAATGTTCGTAGATGAATCGCTACTGGGAAACCGATCTTCCAAACTCCGACTGCCCACTCCCACAGCGAAGGCCCCTAGTGCAGACCACAGTCTCCCGAGTGAAAGATCCAGAATTCCTGGCCATGCCAGTTCTACAGATGTGCGGAAGGGAAAGTAGCTCTTATGCAAAACAGGGACTCACAACTCATCAACTCTCTACCTCCTAGTGGGCAAACTTTACACCATCATCAAATGCAGATTAAAGATAAACTAATTTAAGTACTAACGGTCTCAACCTGCACTCCTGAGGGGGTTGGTGTTTGCCACCCCACCTCCAAAACCGGGCGCCACCTGCGGACTGCCATTTTCATCAGATGCGTGTAATTATACAGCCTTGTTTTGAAGATATCTGCTTGCAATCATTTCCAGACTCCACAGTAGTGCAAGACATTTTACCAAGTTAAAATCTCCTCTCCACCCTTTCTGAGGGCACTTTCAGTCTCTAAATGAGCGTCTGAGAGGAACCACTACTCCTGGCAGCAATCTCCAGGGAGATTTGGAAAAAGTTGAAATAACGTATGCTTTGCGCTATGATTCAAAGTCCATTCTCCTGCTGAAAGAGACAAGTACCAGTAGGTGAGTCACTCTGATGGGGGAGGGGGTTGTTGATAACAGGATGTAACGGGGACCCTCGGAACCCTGGATAAAGGTAGGTGAACGAGTGGGAGGAATGCACATTACCCCAGGTTTCCTTGGGCCGAGTGATTCGGAAGCAAACACTGAAAAGATCTGGGAGAAACTGGTGGTTTTGCCCAGCTGAGCCCACTGGAAGCTCGTCCCTGACGGTGATGTATGGTCCATAAAAATGTGGTTCCAAAGGAAAATGCGCACCTGTAAACTTCCTATTGGCTCTACAGGGTAATTTTCCCACACGAGAGACCGTCTGTCCTGGGGTAAAGAGATTCCTAAACCAGGGAGTCAAACAATTCTGCCATGTTCACCCTAAAGGCTCAGGAGACTGTCTGCAAAGCTATGTATGCAGATCAGTCCAGAAACAGAGACAGAAAGCAGCAGCCCTCTCATTTTGCACACTGGCTTTTGAGGACGGGATTTCAAATTCTAAGAAAGTTTAAAAAAAAAAATCTGTACAGGTGGTTCTCACACTTCGGTGCGTATCAGTATACCCTGGAGGGCCTGTTAAACATCACCCCAGCCAGTGTTTCTGGTTCTGCAGGTCTGAGGTGGGGCCTGAGAATCTGCATCCCTACCTAACAGGTTCCCAGAGATGCTGAGGTACCAGGGACCAGACTGCGAACCACTGCTCTGAGGATAACTCCGGGTATTTTTTTTGTTTTACCTTAAAGGAGGACTTACACAGGACTCCGAGGTCTTACACCCAAGTACCTCTTTCGCTGTAGATATTCAGATGCCCCGTAGGTCAAGTTAGCCCAGGATTTGGAGTCACATGGAAGATGCCGACTCTGGAGGCCCAGGGGGTGACCTGTGTGACACGAACCTCTGGTTTCAAAAGCAACACGGCAGCTGCCTGCAAAATAAGAAAAATACATAGAACAACTATTGGGCACCTAAAGCGAAATACCAAGCCCTAAATGCAGAAAGACATGTGCAGGTGTTGAGGCTGGTGGGGGGGGGGCGGAGAGAGACAGGAAAGATAAAGGAATGTTCTTTTGTGGAGGAGATGCTCATTTTTTTTTTTTTTTTAAAGATTTTATTTATTTATTTGACAGAGAGAGATCACAAGTAGGCAGAGAGGCAGGCAGAGAGAGAGGGGAGGAAGCAGGCTCCCCACTGAGCAGAGAGCCCGATGCGGGACTCGATCCCAGGACCCTGAGATCATGACCTGAGCCGAAGGCAGCGGCTTAACCCACTGAGCCACCCAGGCGCCCCGATGCTCATCTTTTATACGGAGGGCAGAGCATCCTTGAGAGACCGAGCAGGAGAGTTTCGGTTATTTACTAATTCATCATTAATAGCCCCAGGGTGCATGGGATTGTGGTGCATTACACACCTGACAGCATTTCCTAGTTGAGAGGTTTGTGATGTTGGGATGTGGTACCCATGGCGGGGTGGGGGAGGAGGGGGTCGTCTTCCTGATGATTTAAGTTGGGGACTTGACCCTTGTTTATTGGTCAGCCAGGACTGGCTTTTACCTAGACTCTCCTAGATGCAGAAAAATGACATCTCAAGCTGCATTTCTCCTTTCCGTAAACAGGTAAAGAAATGAGTGCTTCAGTGGGCAGCTCTGTGTTGTCTCTCTCACCCTTCTTCCCCACGATTTCCTTCGAAGTCTGTAAAAAGTCTTCTACAATTCTTTGCTGTGGCCAACTGAGAACAAAACCCTTCTTGCCTACAGACGTGCAAATTCGGTCTCTCTGGAAGGCCCATCTTCTTCCCTCCCCCCACTGAAGGAGACTGGTTTTGTCTCTACGTTTCTGCACTACTCTTCTGACGCCAACCACCAGGGGTTAACGCCGACTCCACGGGTGAAGAGCACGGTCCCCCAAGACCGTCCTCACTTCAGATGCCAGCCACAAAGTTCGGTGGTCCCCAAGCCACCTGCACAACTAGCCAGTTGGCTACACATTGGATTCCCACTACCCCCTCATGTACGGATTCACTAGAATGACTCCCAGAACTCAGGCCACTTCTATACTTAGGATTGAACATTTATGGTCAAGGGTACAAGGAGAACCCACAAAGGGACAGACAGACATGTACAGTGAGGTCTGAGAGGATCTCCAACACATAACGACGGTGTCCTCTCCCCAGGGCATCAGGGAATGTCCTCTTCCAGCACACACAGGTGTTCCCTGAAGGGGAGTGGATTTGGCCACCCCCAAGTACGTGCCTTTGGTATAATGATCACCTGGAGCTACAGGCCATCCAAACCCAGCAGATTCCGGAAAAGTACTTTATCTCCTCCCCAACTGCCTATATGTACCATGGAAAGGAGCCTGTTCCAGGAGGAGAGCTATTACCAGAGATCGCGTTTTCACTGAAGAAACGTATCTCAATGCAGCAGCCTTCATCTTCCAAACAGCTCCTCTCCTTTCCTGTGAATGGCCTTTTTTCCCTTTGTAGCCACACGGCCAAGTCCTTCTCCTAGGCTCAGGATGTTACTTAAGTCTCAATTACCTGACTGCCCTGTGGGACTCATGTTTAATAGGCATCCCCTACGTACAAAATTTGTTTTTCTCCTGTTCATCTGTCTTATGTCAACTTTAGAGCAGCCAAAGAACCTAGTAGGAAAGAAGGTAAAATTGTCCTGCCCCCACAGCACCAAGCAGGAAGCTCACTAGAGAGGCCGCGGGACAGAACTCCGTACGCAACCTCCTCCCTTCTGGAAGGCCAGTCCGCTATCACCTGGCTCAAGAGCGCAGCCTACTAATCACGTGGTGCGGCTAATCACATGATCGGTCCCCATACGAGTCATGGCCTTAGCATAAACCCAGGTGGGGTGCCAAGGCCCACCACAGGCAATGGAGCCATTTCTTCAGGAAATTCTAAGGATTTTAAAGTTACCTCCCAAGAACTACGTAAACAAAGGCCAGCCAAAGTCTTTCCGGTACAACAGCCCCAATTGCACATTTTGATTTTCTTGATCTATAAATGTGTCTATTCTTTGGATTGTTCTTTTGGTGACAGCATCTGCTGGTTTCCTTGGAGTCTTAAAACTTGGGTACCTATAGCAGGAGTGTGGGGCACCCCAAACAGACGGGGGCCAGTGGCGGTGAAAGAATTCACCTGAAGCAGAACAAAGGAAATGGAAGATTCTAGAAAACAGGGCAAGGGAGCGGTGGGCAGGAGAGCAGAGGAAGGCCTAGACTTGTGGTTGGGGGAGGGGGGAGTGAGGGAATATGCAGATGTATGGAGTTTTCCCTTTTTTGGTAACTGCCTGGTTGTAAGTAACCCACTGGTCAGTCAGAGCTTCTGGCTCTTTCCAGGTGGGCAGCTTAATGAACCTGCTTGTATTCAGCCCGGTGGTGGCTGTGGGCCTTTTTGCCTTGTTCAGCTCTCCATGGCTCAAACCTGTTGCCTGAAAGTGGCCTCTACAAGGAGGACCATCAGCAAGGCTCCTGGGCTACCCCCTCATTTTGTACTGAAGAACTCAAAGCCTAGAGATAAGTGAAGGGCTCTGGGACCTCACAGCCAGCCGAGGGGCTGACACGGGACTCGAATTTCTGCTTCCAGATTTCTGCTGTTTATTTTGTTGGTAGGGTAGGAAAAAATTTTCCATCCGAAAACCAACAGAAGTTTAACAACATGTATACGGCTCTATACTTGGGAGAAACCCAGAAAAACTGAGTAACTCCCCCAAATGGCCCAAGACACCACCTTCAATATCATTTCCAGCTAAAGACAAGAGATGTGGGGGAGGGGAGCCATTTCTGGGAGGTTAGCTGCAAAGCAAAGCAAAGCAACAAGGGTAGGGCTCTTCTGCCATTCCCATCAGTGCCTTCTCCACTGACAGAGTTTCTGAAGGTTATCATCCTCCCCTCCCTGGTGCAGAGAGGGAGGCCGCCTTACAAACGGAGATTTCCCTGATCCATGTAAAAGTCCTTCACCGAAGTGTAACTTTTTCTTGGCTTTCAGCACTCCCCCAGTGTCTGCTGTTTCCTGAAGTAATCCACTCAAAATAATCCTTTTGCCCAAGAGACACATTTTGGTGTGGCATATTCAACTTCCCGTCATGCATATAAAAGGAAGGCTATTCAAACCCTACTTACTCCAGTCAGGAACTCTCTGCTCTTCCTGACTCTTTAAATCCTACCCGTGTTGTGGATGAGGGTAGAGTCCTGTCCCACTTCACACTGATATCACCTAAGATAATTCCACTAGCGTGTGAAATGAGCGCAATAGAAAATTGTTGATAAAAATCCCTAATACCTACATACCTAAGTAACATATATCGAGTAATGATCAACCTTCATGGGACATTGGCTACTTGCCTGAAAATTACTTTTCTGGCATGATCACATATAAAACTCACAGCAACTTCACAAATACAGTATTATTATTGCTACTTATAGGTGAGAAAACAGAGGCTCAGTAAAGTTGGAAAACTTACCCGAAGTCTCCTAGACAGAAGGTAGCAGAACCTTGTGTCCTGAATTAAGCTCTTCACCTCTCGGCAAAGCATTTGGTAAACTTCAGTGTTGATCAGAACCACCTGCAGAGGTAGCCAACCCCCCCACCCCCACCAAATCAGTGGAGTAGGATGCGAAGTTTGTGCTTCTGGCAATTTCTCCGGGTGTAATAATGATGCTGGCTCAGAGTCCACATGTGAACCACTGATCTGGGTTCTGCTAGTATGGCAGGATTTTTCTGCCTTTAGTATCCGAGGTTGTCGGTCACGCTACTTGGAAGAAGAAAGCGGTAGACCCGATGAAGAGTGGTGGGCAGCAAAGCCAAGTTTATTGGGCCATAGTACAAAGCTCTGGAAGGACGGGCCCAGAGAGGGTTGCCCTTGGACCTCCTGAGTCTAGGGGGTTTTATGAGCTTGCTAGCGAGCTGTTTTAAATCTGACGAACCTCCAGCCTGTCACCCAATCAGGTTTCGTCCACGTGCTCATCTACGTATCAGGTAGTAGTTTACGTGGGAGAGGGTGGGGGCTCCTTCCGGGGTGCTGTATAATAACAGGATGGGGCCTTTTTCCACTTAAGACAGAGCCCCTCACCCCTGCTTGCCTCTCTTGCGACTATCCTCCTACTAGCAAACAAAAGGAGCAGCACAGGGCAACACAACCTAAGAACGAATGAAGGCCAAGTTCTAAACGCCAAGGGCTTCCTGGACCTTTTCCATTTTTACCAAGCAGACATGAGCAACCCAGGCTTCTTCTCTCATTGGTTATTAAGCATATGATGGGATTGGGGTGTAGCTTGAAATTGAAGGAAGTGTAGAGGCCCCTTTTAGGCCAAGAGGCTTGGGCCATGGAATGTAGAAGGGGCCCTCCAGGTGACCCCCATCAAAATATCCCTGGGCCTTAACTCACCAGTGGGCTACTTAAACCCAGGCAATTCCCAAAACAAGGGAAGCGTCTCTCTTTAAAGACAGCCCCCACCCACTGCCTCCAGGTGGAAGCTCCCCGGTCTGGCCCCTTCTTGCAGGTGTGCTCAGTAAACTTTTATCTCGCTTGTTCTGCCTCAGGGGCTGGATTCTTCCACCGCCCCCCAGCTATAGCCCCACATTTGGGGGCTGCCATCTGATCGGAGAGACACCACAATTAGACACCACAGGATGTCCTTTAGCAGATGGAAAAAATAATTGCCAGGAAAGTAATCTATTTCTGTGCAGATTTCAAAACTGATATACGGGGTTGTTTCTATCAGAGCTTCCTGCCAACTGTATATTCTGTGACAATGATACAGAGCAACAGAGAAAAACTCCTTGGAACCTCTTTTTCTGTCCAAGCCTGTGCCAACCAGGGAGAAGGTGTGGGGGGCAGCGGGGGGCGGGGTTACCTGTAGTGGCCTTTGGAAGGAAAAAATGTGTGCTTACCTGTACAAGCCTTTTGCAAAAACATAGCCTCCCGCTGTGACACTACAAGCAGCTGCTGCTCTGCTGACCAAGGTCCACACAAGACCCTAATCCTTCTGAGTGGAAGGTGGATGGATATGGATTGTTGGATTCGATATCAAACAGATGCTGGAGAGGTCCTTGAAACAAGTGCCCACACTGACCGAGGAAGAATCTTTGGTTTAAAAGAACTGGCCGGGACGCCTGGGTGGCTCACTTGGTTAAGCAGCTGCCTTTGGCTCAGGTCATGATCCCAGGGTCCTGGGATCGAGTCCCACATCGGGCTCCTTGCTCGGAAGGGAGCCTGATTCTCCCTCTGCCTCAGCCTGCCACTCTGCCTGCCTGTGCTCACTCTCGCTCGGCTCTCTCTCTGACAAATAAATAAATAAACTCTTTAAAAAAAAAAAAAAGAACTGGCCATTGGAAAGAGTAGTTCTCAACCTTCACTGGAAAATGGCATCACCTGGGGAGCTTTTGAATTCTTCTGCCACCCCCCATGCCCGGACCACGGCCCAAACTGATTGCAACAGATTCCCTGCAGATGGACCTGAGCATTGACATTTCTGAAGCTTCCCGGGTGATACCAATATGCAGCCAAGTTTAAGAGTCAGAGTTCCAAAGCAGCGCCTCTGAAATGTTAAATTGCATAGGATTTCCCTGGGGAATCATGCGAAACTGCAGATTCTGACTCAGTGAGTCTACGGTGGGGCCCGAGCCTCCGCATTTCTAACCAGCTCTGCGGGTGCTGAGGCTGGAATGTTAAGTCCCATGTAAGAGGAGGAGCAAAATGCTGGGAGGGCTGTGTTGCCTCGAGACTCTCCTGCTTGCCTGGACTCAGCAAGTAACCGAAAAATGTCAGGAGAATATCTCGTATTCAGCCCCATTGAGAGTGTTACTATCTTGTCTCTGGTAAGGAGGCAAGAAAGGTTTAGAAACAGCTTAAATCCTAATTTCTCTTACCTAGCCTCACTACATGAAAGGCTCCAGGATCTTCTAGAATAGCTTATCATGCCCCTCTGGATGGACTGTCAGATCTAGCAAACCCTGAGCAACCCTATGTTTAGTATTACTCCATGAAATCAGTTTTCAGCAGACAGGATACTCTTCCACATTACATGCACAGAGCTAAACCTTGCCAATGATTTTCCAAGTAACCAAGCACCCCCCTTTCCTCCAGCTCCAAAATTCTGTAAAATGTGATTCACGTTGGGCATATGTTAGTCAATGACATATTCTTTTCTTGCTTCTCATGCTCGCTGTTCACCAAATCCCATCATTTTCTTAGTCTACATATCTCAGCCTCCTGTGCTGTTAGGTGTGGTCACATGACTCGATTTTAGCCAGTGGGACGGAAATAGAAATACGTGTGTCACACACAGACCTGGTCCATAAAATTCGTTCCCCATGTGATCTTTTAGGTACCTTCCCTTCTGCCAACTTGCGGCAAATGAATACAGCAATTTGGAAGCCATGTGTCCCAGGTGGCAGGGCCGTAAGACAGAAGGGGAACTTCCTGCTAATTAGGAACCTGTCTTTTTTTGTTTATTATTTTTATTAACATGTAATTGCCCCAGGGGTACAGGTCTGTGAATTGTCAGGCTTACACACTTCACAGCACTCACCATAGCACATACCCTCCCTGATGTCCATAACCCAACCACCCTCTCCCTTACCCCCTCCCCCCAGCAACCCTCAGTTTGTTTTGTGAGATTAAGAGTCTCTTATGGTTTGTTGCCCTCCCGATCCCATCTTGTTTCATTTTTTCCTTCCCTACCCCCAACCCCCTCCCCACACTGCCTCTCAAGTTCCTCATATCAGGGAGAGCATATGATAATTGTCTTTCTCTGATTGACTTATTTCGCTCAGCATAATACCCTCTAGTTCCATCCACATCGTTGCAAATGGCAAGATTTCATTTCTTTTGATGGCTGCATAGTATTCCACTGTGTGTGTGTGTGTGTGTGTGTGTGTATACACACACACCACATCTTCTTTATTCATTCAGCTATTGATGGACATCCAGGTTCTTTCCATAGTTTGGCTATTGTGGATATTGCTACTATAAACATTCAGGTGCATATACCCCCTTTGGATCCCTACATTTGTATCTTTAGGGTAAATACCCAGTCATGCAATTGCTGGGTCATAGGGTACCTCTATTTTCAACTTTTTAAGGACCATCCATGCTGTTTTTCAGAGTGGCCGCACCAGCTTGCATTCCAATCAATAGTGTAGGAGGGGAACCTCTCTCTTTGACTCTACTTTATGAAGAAATACACTTCTTTTGTGTTTGAGCCATTCCACCTGTTGTGATTCATTACAGCAGGTAGTCACATTTTAATTAATATACCTTGCAACCATCTCAACTCCACCCCTCGTGGAGATGCAGAAGACAAGAGATATGTAAAGAGGATCATTAGTCATTTAGGACACACAGTATGGCGCCCATCGCAACCGGGGGAGCAAGGTGTTTGAGGAGGAGTCGAGCTTCTCTTCCTCTTCATGGATCCCTCTCTCTATGCCTTTCTGCTGCTAGAATGCAATTGGGCTTGGAAGAGTTCTTCTACTAAGAGAAGAGATACAGGGAGCCAAAGAAGAAGCAAGCGGAAGTGACAAGGATTGTGTAAGTCTTGGTTTTAAGAACGAAAATGATGAAAAAACAAATTCACACATTGTCCAAGCAATGTCACCAAGGAGACAAGGCAGGGAGGGACAGTAACAGTGATGATGTTGCTGATAACTGATATTATGAAGTTTTTAACACCTGCCACCGCTGTTATAACATTTTAGACACATTACCTCACTTGTTTTCAGAACAACTTTATTAAGTACTATTAATATTTTCATTTTGCAGTGGCAAAACTAGAGGCCCAGAGAGATTAACTTGACCACGCTGCAAATGCCGGAGCCAAGATGCAAACCCAGGCAGTCAGCCTCCAGATCGTATGCTCTTAACCACTGTCCTGTACAATTCCAGGGTCTGGGGGAGAAGACCTGACCACCGGGGAAAGGTATGCTCGTGGCTGTAGCTCCTCCTCTCCCTGGGGAATGAAAGTGCAGCCAGAGAAAGCAGGTTTCTGGCGAACTCCATAGTCTATTTCTCACCATTGCTCCCAGCTGAGACCCACAGTATCACATTTACACAGAACCTCATGTAAACCTTAAATGAATGCACGTATGCGTGTCTCAGAAGAGGTTCAATTTCTTCTATGCCTCCTGCCTTATATTTATGACTTATCTGCAGCCTCATAATTTTAGAATTTTATTACCATGAAAAAGTTTTAATTATAAAGGCAAAAAGTATATGTAACATATAAGTATATTTGAGGATAATGAAATGCTCACCTGTGTACCCATGGCCAAGCAAAGGATAGAAACATTCCAAGATCTGGAAAGTACCCTGTGTGCTGCTCCCTAGTCTCATCTTTTTCTACTCCCCCATCTCCAAAAGGTATTCAGAATTACATGTTACTTCCTTCCTTCCTTCCTTTTGTTGGGGAGCAAGAATTCTTGCCCCCTCCAAAGTTCTTCTGGCTGGACCAAGAATCAAATTGACACAAGACAGATTAACAGGAGAAAATCAAATTTAAGAGGATAGGTACAGGGAAGCCACACAGATTTGGGAATTGCAAAGAGAGTCAACCAGGCACGATGAGGTCTACACATCATTCTGAACCAAGGAGAAGTGGGGGAGGCATCTGGACTTCAGAGGGAAGGAATACAATTCATAGGAAGATGAAAAAGAGTGAATGTTTGGTAAACAAAATGTTTCCCCTGCCATACAGATAGGTTATTGAGATAAAATCTATCTCTGGTAATAATCCTTATTCTGGAAAGACCCTCCAATTTAGATTCATATATGTGGTCAAGGGAGGGCTGAATGTTTCTCCTGAGACTGCAGGGTCTCAAGTGGCTTCAGCTCAAAATAATCCACATGCCACAGTGGCCCATCTTGGGGCAGCCCACCCTTGGCCCCCACACTTCCTTTATTGCCTTACCCCAGGGTTTCTCGATAGCAGCACTATTGACATTTTAGATCAAATAATCCTTTGTTGTGGGAGACCATCCTATGCTGTTAAGTTGACTTACACCCCTAAAAATAGGCACTGAAGTCCTAACTCCCACTACTTCAAACATGACCTTATTTGCAAATAGGGTTGTTGTAGATGTAATTAGTTAAGATGAGGTCATCATGGAATAGGGTGGGTCTCTAATCCAATATGACTATATCCTAGAATTTCACATTAATGGAATCATACATGTCTTCTTCTGTGGCTTGCTGCTTTTTGGTCAGTGTCACGTGTTGGACATTTACCCAGGTTTGGTGCATGTAGCTGTAATGTATTCATTTTATCTGCCGTATCATATTGTACAGTATCAAAATGCCTAATTCTCCCAATCCTATCTGGGGAAAAGGTGGCCGCAGGGAAGTTTCTGAGCTGCGTTCTCTACATTATAAGCTGAGTTTTTGTTCACACTAACTCTAAGGGTGAAGCTCTTCAGGGTCCTAGCTTTATAGAACATTTTCCTATTAAGGTCTCCACCTTAGCATCTCTAGGCTTTATTTTTTTTCTTCCCCAGGCGACATGCAGCCTCTAAAACAGACCATGAGGGTCACCAGACACCCCCTGGGTAAAAGCCATCTTAAGCCTTCCTTAGTTCTTAGGATTCCTACTTTCCCTTCCCTTTTGCTTTTGTAGATTTCTTGCAGTGCAGTTATAAAACTCATTTTTCCAGAACTATTATCAGGACTGTTAGAAATGAAGTACACATTTCCTCTTCCAGGAAAGAAGAGAAGCAATTCTTGGCAATGAACTGATCAGGCTGGTAACCGTAAGAAGTCTTGGAGTTGAACGACGGAGTATCTCAAGAAACAGTATATTAAAAGCCAACCATTATCTTTCACAAGGGAACAAAGCACATAGGGCTTCTGCACGAACTATAGATTGCCCCTCAAGCATTTCCCTCAACCACCGCAGTGCCTGTTCATTATCTAACTGAATAATTCCACCATTAAGCATACATCTATCCCTGAGCCTGGTTCCAGAAGAATCCCCTCTTGCTCTGTGTAGAGAATCAGAAACATTGGGCTTAAAATCATCATCTGCATTCTTAGGCTGAACTTTGAGTGATCACAGCCCTCTTTGCATTCTGTTGAGCTTTCTAGGGCCATTCTGTCATTTCCGGGCCCAGTAATTTTCCTAAAGAAATTTTACTACAATTACTATGAGGTTTCCTTGTCAAAGCCACATAATGATGCCAGAAGCCAGCTCTGAGACATCTTTTCCCATCAATAGATTTAAACCTAAAGTGAGAGGTAACCTTTTAGGCAAAGTGAATACAACAGAACCAGGTTGGGGAGGGGGACAATGGAATGATTACAAATGTTCTGACATATTCCAAGTGCCAAAAGCTCACAAGTCTAATTTCTACTCCACTGGTTTTACGTGTCTTTCTGTTAGAGGTCAGCTTCTTAAAAAATGTCTGCTATCTGGCCTGGGAATCTCAGGGATCTCTTTTGAAGTTGATTAGACCTCATTGGAATTCAGATACAACCTCAAGTTGAATTCAATGTCATGTTTAACTCTTTTCCTGGGGGCTCCCTTCTTTCCCTTGCATATCAGCTAGCAAGCGGATGATGGGTATCTCCTTATTCCCCCAGCTGTATTGAGATATAACTGACAAATAAAATTGTAGGATATTTACGGTATACATCAGGCATACATGGTGCGTCACAGGGTGGAATACCACACAGGTCTTCACTCACTTTTCTTGGACTTATGTTTATGGTCCTTTTCCTGGGAATGCTCTCTTCCCAAGTCCTCCCAAGGCTGCCGTCTTCCTTCTTATAATTCAGGTCTCTGACCAACACTGATTACAGAAATGCCTTCCTAGACCACCCCTTGTCAAATGCTCCTACCCCTGTCATCTCATTGTCTATCTACACCTTTACCCTGCTTTATTGTTTGCAGAGCACTTAACCCCTGTAAAAGTACATTTTTAAAATTATCATAAAATTGTGTTATTGTAAATAATAGTTTAACATATAGAAGTTATTTATTTTGATTGGTTATAGTCTGTCTTCTTCACAAGACTCTATGCTAGGGGCTTGTTGATTTTTGGTTACCACTGTAGCCTGAGCTGCTGTTAGAGTTATGCACTGAGTAAATGCTCAGTATTTGCTAAATACTGAACGGATATAAAATATGAATAGAGTTTTGGAATTAGAAAACATGTGTTATTATTTAACTATTTCAACACATTTCCTGCCTTTATACACAGGGACCAGATGACATTAATCTAGCCATTTAGTGGGTGGCCAGTGTTCCTGATGTAAAAAGATCATGTTAACATGAGAACACAGTTGTCTTTTGAGCAAAGGGCCTTTCTTTTAGCTTTTATTCATGATCAAGTCTCTCTCATCTGGAGAAAAAGAAAACCTCCTTTCAACCTATTTCTACCTTATCTCGTATCTCCAGAAACTGCCCCATTTCCCTCTTCCTTTAAAATAAAACTTGTGTCTGAACTTTCTTTCAGCATTTATTCATTCCCTAGTACTTATTCCTAACATTTATTCATTTCTGCTCCCGTTCTTGATGAGCTCTTGGCATGATGAGACTTGGATGACTACTCTCTTCCAAAAACATCTTTATATAGTTGGCATGATGCCTTTTTTTTTTTTTTTTTGGTACTTCTAAGGCTCTGGAAGGTCCTTCCTACTCCCATTGTCTTCTCTATTTGACCTTGAAGACCAGTCCCTCCTCTCTGTTTCTCCCTATTCTTCTTCCTCTCAATGTCATTCACACTCTGACTTGATTTATCCATGTACACCCCCCAGCCAGGGTTAAAGATCTATATGCTTGACTGTCACTCCACACCTTTGCCTGGTTACCACAGAAGCATCTCAATCTTTTTTTTTAAAGATTTTATTTATTTGTCAGAGAGAGACAGAGAGTACAAGTGAGTGGGTGGCAGGCAGAGGGAGAAACAGGCTCCCTGCTGAGCAAGGAGCCTGATGCGGGACTTGATCTCAGGTCCCAGGATCATGACCTGAGCTAAAGGCAAATGCTTAATGGACTGAGCTCCCCAGGTGTCCCAGAAACATCTCAGTCTTAACATGTTGCCAGCTAGGCCTGTGTTCTCTCATCCTAGTGGGTCCCCACTCTGGGAACGACACCATCACCCACCCACCCAATATGGAAAAGTCGGAGATCCAGGAGTCACTCCTGGTACCTCCTTCTTCATGTTCATATCCCGAGTCCACACAGTCATACATCTGACACTCTCTACTCTGCCCCGCCCTACTGCGGGATCTGAAACAGTCCAGTCTTCCTTAAAAACAATTTGTCCCTTTCAATCACTTCACTAATGATATCCTCTTAAAAACCAAATATGGTCATGTTTAAACTCTTTAGAGGCTACCAATTGGTTTTAGGCTAAAATTCAAAATTCTTACCATGGTATTTCATGTTCTTGCTGCTCCCGTATCTTCCACCCCAACACAGAAGACTTTCTGCTCATTACATAGCTCTTGGTTTAAGTAAATTTTTCACAGAACTCCCTTTCCTGATTCCCAGATAGGTTAGATCCTTATTACATGATATTTTAGCACTTATCACCAAAGGCATGAGGTAATGCTAAACAACAACTATACAGATTAGGGTTTTATGTACGGCTGTGTAACACGATGCAAACTCTGTGAGGTCAGGAGTTTGCCTGTGGTTTTGAATTACTTCCTACCTTTTCCCTGTATCATGACACAAGTAGAAAAATGATATTTATAAGACAAACTGGTATAGCCAGACAAAGAGGTTACTTCTGGCCAGAGGCCACCAACCTGTGGTCTCAAGCTGCCCTAGGCTCTTCTCCATTCTGGAGGCTAGGGATAAAAGTATACTGGTACATGTGGGCACTAGATGGGAAACTATGTTACATGGACTTGCATGAATTTTCTATTCTAACACGTTGCTTCCCAACCAGCTACAGCTTTTTTCTCTCCCTGGAGTCATTTAAGATAGAGCTTGGAGAAAATTCATTCAAAGTAAAAAATTACCCAATGATCATCCGTAGAGCCTGGAGACTTCCACAGGTTAGGAGAGGAACAAAGAGACTATATGTACAGGCGCAGGCATGAGAAGAAAAGAGAGAGGCACCCACAGAAAGGGTCGTGAATATGGTATTGCTTATAGTTCACCAAAGGATTCCACCACATAGAAGCCTGGACTATGGTACCCAGTTTCCATTTATTATACAAAGCTCTAAGGAGAAAATAAAGGGAAATTTGAGTACCTTCTACAGTTAAGTGCTTGGTTATATATTTATTATTAAATTATATGCCTACATTATATTTTGCATACACTGCAGAGATTTTTTTAAAAAGCAAATTTGCAAACCTTGTATGACACAGATGAAATAAAATAGATCTTAAAAGTCTTGCTAATTGGGGCTCTTCATATTTTCAATATCTTAAACACAACAGATACTTAATGTGAGTTATATCCTTAATCAGAATGCATGAGAACCTTTACTTCAAGTAACCTTCTCGAAAGGTTGGATTTCTTTAAGCTGATTTTAAAAAATTAGATTTGATATGTTTTTATTCCTAGCATGACTAATATAGATCTCAATTTTCCCCTGGGGCTTCCATTATGAGCATTATCAAATTAATATTGTTTACCCGGTATATCTGAAAGTCACTTGTCCATTTGGGGGGTTTAAGTTAGTTACCACAAGATAATACAATCTGTAGACACATTGAATGGGCATTTGTCAAGTCAATTATCTCACAATACACTGACAGCAAGAAAATGAAGGTAGAGAGGTCACTGTCCACTCCACTCCCAAATGGGATGCCAATATTTTCTCCAGGTATCTCAGGGACAGGATAGAAAGAATGGGGGTTCCAGTTTGAGCCCATATATGACATACTAGGAGACTGAATTTTTTATTTAAAAAGGAAAAAGTAACCATGAAAAACATTTATAATTCTTTCCCTTGCACTACAATAGAACATCTTGTCCAACCCTGAGAGGTATATTCTACTTTGCAGATCTAGACCGGGGACAGCAAATTTTGTAAAGGGCTAGACAGTAAATATTTTCTGCTCTGTGAACCACACAGTGTTTGTTGCAACTACTCAACTCTGTCATTACAGTGCAGAAGCAGCCATAACCAATACATAAATGAATGAGCACGGCTATGTTCCAATAAAACTTTATTTATAAAAACAGGGGGCAGCCAATTTGGCTCATGGCTATAGTTTTCCCATCCCTTGATGAGGGCAGCAAAAGCCCAGCCTCTTACAGGCCGTATTTGACACGAAGATCATTGCCCACAGTTATGGTAGAAATAGTACAAAATGACAAATGCTTATAGGCTTAAATAAATATAAGTGTAGCTAAGAGTTAGGAAAGCAAGTGCTGGTTTCCACTTCACTGAGTCAAAGCCCTGAAGGGTAAAGCACCCAGCACCAAGATCAAAGCGGTTTTCATGGTGTGTACTAGGTTGAACTACATGAAAGTACTGATTTTGACCATTACTGGCAAGCAAAAATGGCAGCTTCATATTGTTGAACTTTTATATATATGCAAAAATAAAAATACTAATAGGTTTTTATTGAGGGCTTACTGCATTCTTTGCACTGGGACAATATTTTAAATGTGTTATTTATTTCTTACATTAGACTTGCAAGGTCGAAATGCAAACTGTTTACGTACCTTCCCTGTTTCGTGTGTGTTGAGTTTGAGGAGTTCATTATAGATCCTGGATATCAACCTTTTGTCTGTACTGTCATTTGCAAATATCTTCTCCCATTCCGTGGGTTGGCTCTTTGTTTTTTTTTTTTTTTGACTATTCCTTTGCTGTGCAGAAGCTTTTGATTTTGATGAAGTCCCAAAAGTTTATTTTCGCTTTTGTTTCCTTTGCCTTTGGAGACGTATCTTGAACGAAGTTGTTGTGGCTGATATCGAAGAGATTACTGCCTATGTTCTCCTCTAGGAATCTGATGGATTCCTGTCTCACGTTGAGGTCTTTTATCCATTTTGAGTTTATCTTTGTGTACGGTGTAAGAGAATGGTCGAGTTTCATTCTTCTACATATAGCCGTCCAGTTTTCCCAGCACCATTTATTGAAGAGACTGTCTTTTTTCCACTGTATATTTTTTCCTGTTTTGTCAAAGATTAATTGACCATAGAGTTGAGGGTCCATACGTTGCCCAATGTCTCATGGCTAGAAGATGCTGGAATAGAAATGCTAGAACTAGACTCAGGCTGACTGAATCCAAAGTTCCTGCTCTTAGCCATCAAAGTGTTTTATGTATAAAATAAGCCCTTTGGTAAAAAAGAGACTATGAACGAAGAAGGAAAAGGGCACAGGTTTTTTTGACTCCCTATGATATAAGTGAGCCAAATATACCCCATCCCACTGCACCCCCTCCTTATTTTGAGAAATGAGTATATGATGTTTAATATTATTTTATGTATCTCTATTGTATTTCAAAAATATTTTTGAAGAAATAACAAGACAAAAATTTGCCTGAAGACCTATCTTATCAAGCAGAGAAACTGAGATTCAAAGCAAGTAATTTGACTCTTACAACTGGTGCTCTTAACTTTTCTACTTCTGCCTCAGGGAAAAGTTCACCCTCTTGTTTGTTTTTTAAGATGTGGACCCTTCTGGGCAGGTTTTACACGCAGCCTTTCTCTGCTTGTCAGTAGAAGAGACCTTGAAATGTGCTGTTAGGTTAAGTGTAAGTGAGCTGATTTGCCATGAAATATCTAATTTTAGTTTTCTTTTGTTTTTTCCCTACTTACATTAATAATTTCAATATTACATTTCCATGTTCATTTGGTAATTTGTAAATACTACTGGGAGAATTTGGGTCATTACACTTTTCTCACAGTTACAAAAACCACATCTAAGCCTAGAATAGTAACGGAAATTCAGCAAAGATATTTTCTCACAGTTTAGTCATTTATTAATAGATTGTCCATTTCCTACTAGAGTTTGGCCCAAAACAATCATAGTACATATTCTTCACCTCCGAGTGAAAATACAGGTTATGCTGTTAACATAAAGAGCCATAAGGTTGTTGAATGGATACCATCAAATTCTAAGCTTTCCTAGAGTCTCTATATATTTTCTGTCGTGCTGAATTTGTATGAGGATATAATATTTAAATCCATCATAAAATTTATTCTCTGAAAAGAAAGAGAAATAAAAGAATCTAGTGCCCTCGAGCTATAGTAGTAAGTTAGAAAAAGTTACTCAAGCACTTTAGGTGTCAGGCTTACAGGTCTTCACACTGAGGATGGTGAACCTTTGATTTTCAAAGACCATTTATGATGAAAGGATCCTGTACTGTTCTAAGACTGATGGTGTCTATCAAAGCACTGAGCATTTACATTTTGTAAAATACCTAAGAGGGCACCTTAAGATGTGACTGTTAAAGAAGGAGGTTCTGGAATCCCTAAGCTTCCTGCAGCACAGCTTCAAATAATGCCACTGAGACATCAATAATTGGAGCCCTTGGTGCCTTTCGGTCCCAAGTATGTTCTAAAGCAAACAGAAACTCTTCAGAGAGGAGAAGAAATATTCTTCTTTATTGAAATTCTTTATCTTCAGGAATAGTTGCCAAAAATGATCATTTACAGTTAATATTAAATTTTTTTAGTCTTGCAAGCTTTTGGTCTGATGAGTTGCTAAATGAACAGAAATTTACAATTTCTTGAAATTTGAGTTATGCTTTCATTTATGTGAATATCCTTTTGCAATTTGTTAGTAACCACAGGAAGTAGGGTTCCATATTAAACCAAGCCCTCTGGAGGGCTGATACTATTCTCAGATAAATCCATCTTCTGATGGAGCTCAGAGGAGGAAAAAAACAAGGAATGTTTGTAAAGATAAAAGATAGTCGAAGGTATATTGAAATGGAACTTTGTAAGTGAGATATATAAGACAATGTAAGGATTTTTCTCTTTTAGATTTTTAATGTCAGTACACATATGTAATATTTTAGATGAAATAAAGTATTCTGATTAATCAAAGTTCTGATTCACAGAAATTTAACAAAATACAGATTATTCTTTTTAAGGAATCAGGATTCAGTAAGGTAATATTAGTGCTGTTCTCAAATAGAATCTAATAACTAGTGCTACTGAGTTCTTGCTATGTGCTTATCACGTTAGAATATGCTCTTTTTTAATATTATACATACTGTTAAACATGGTTTCATTGAAAAATATACTTCAATTTGTCATTAGGAAAGAGAAGATGGACTGATTTATAGAGACTTTCGAGGAATAAAATGATTGCTCAGTAAACATATTACAAATAATGAAAAAGAGAAGGAAAATACTGGGAAGATTACTACATAAAAATTAAAATAGAAGGGGTCACCTGGCTGGCTCAGTTGGTGGAGCATGTGACTCTTGATCTTGGGGTTGTAGGTTTGAGCCTGGGTGTGGAGAATACTCAAAAATAAAATCTTTTAAAAAATTAAAATAGCAGGTATGATAAAAATTAAATAAATTTTAGAAGCATCTGTGTGGCGTAGTCAGTTTGAGTGTCTAACTGGGTTTCTGCTCAGGTCATGATCTCTGGCTCCACGCTTATAATAGAGTCTGCTTGGGGCTCTCTCTCCCTCTGCCCCTGCCCCTGCTCTCTCTTTCTCTCTCTATAATAAATAAATAAATCTTTTTTTTTTAAAGAGATGAGTCTATTTCTCTCTCCTCTTAAACTTGGGCCGGTCTTTGGGAACATCTTGACAAATGGAATGTGAAAAAAGCAATGCTCTATGATTTCCTAAGGCTATATCATGAATGGCAGATTAGCTTCTCTCTCTCTTTCTCCCTCTCCCTCTGCCACTGCCACTGTCACTGCCCCCTCTGTAAAAGAAATAAATACATCTTTTTTTTAAAAAGTAAACACATTTTAGGGGCACCTGGTTGGCTCAGTTGTAAAAGCATATGACTCTTGATCTCAGGGTTTTGAGTTCTAGACCCACATTGCATAGAGCTTATTTTAAAAAGATTAAATAAATTTTAGTTTATCTTTTTCAATTTTACAGGTAGCCCACAGTGAATCACCAAGGAAATTGATACCTTAGAGTACATACAGATAAAATGTATGCATTAGTACCCTCAGCCTCTGCTGTTATACTATATTTAATTAGATAATAAAGATAAAACATCTTATTGATATATACAAGCCTTTTATGAATGAGTAAGAAAAAGACAGACAATGGAAGGGAAAAACAGGAAAACCACCCAAACAGGCACATCCCAATAAAGGAAATTCCAATAGTCAAAATCATATGCAAAGGTGCTCAATCTCATTGACTACTAGGTAAAGGCAAGTTTAAACCACCACGAGATGCCACTACTTATGTATCTGAGCGGCAAAAAGAAAACATCTGATTATCCACATGTATCAGGACAGCAAAACTTATAACAACATATGGCTTTGCCAAATATTAACAAAGATATGGAGTAATGAGAACACTTAGGCACTGTTGATGGAGTACACATTGTAAAATCACTTTGGAATAATGTCTGACTGTAAAGCAGAAAGTGTGCACAGCCTATGACCTAGAATTTATACTGTTGGCTGTCTGTATCCCACAAGCACATCCCCATGCATGTAATGCATGCTTCCATGCACCAAGAAACACGCCCCAGAATGTTTCCACCAGCACTGTTAGTAGAAAGCCCCAAAGAACCACTAAAAATAGAAGAACCAATAAACAAATGGAGTAGATCCATACCATACTATACAGCAAGAAAATGAATGAACAACCCCTCCATACAACACTATGGATAAATCTTAAATACAAGACTGAGCTAAAGAAGCCAGACTACATACTGTATGATCCCAATGATGCTTATTTCAAAAACAGGCCAAAATTAAACCATTATTATACAGTACAATAACAATAATATATTTATATGTATAATAGTTGTGCCATACAACTCCAAAGGAGGCAAAACATCAATGTACTGAAAGGATAGTGGTCACCAGTAGGGGTAAGTTCGGATTATGATCAAGAAGAGACAGGTGCAGGCCTTCTAGAAGGCAGGTATCATTCTATGCTTTGACCTGCAGGGAAGACACACTGATGTTTTTCAATACAGATGGTCCATGACTTAACAATGGAAAAACTTATGATTTCTTGACTTTACGATGGTACGAAAGCTAAAAGCATCTGGCAGAAACCACACTTTGAATTTTGAATTTGGATTCTTTTTCCCAGGCTAGCAACATGTGATACAATATTCTCTTGAGATGCTGGACAGCTGGAGCGAACCACAGCTCCCAATCAACCACATGATCACCAGGGTTAACAGCCAACACACTGACAACCATTTTTTATCCATAGAGCCATTCTGTCTTTCACTCTCGGTGTAGTATTCAATAAATTACAGGAGGTAGTCAATACTTTATTATAAAATAGGCTTTGTGTTAGATGATTTTGCCCAACTGCAGGTTAATGTGTGTGTTCTGAGCACATTGACGATAGGTTAGGCTAAGCTATGATGTTCGATAGGGTAGGTATATTAAATGCATTTTTGACTTAAAAGTATTTTCAACTTATGATGGGCTTATTGGGATACAAACCCATCATAAGTTGAGGAAGATCTGCAATTTGTCAAACCAATTATTTGTCTTACGCACATTTTGTATGTTGTATCACAAAACACTGAAGAAACTTATTTCCCCGGTATTTCAGAAAGATGAGTTTAGTTCTGCCATAAATATTTAATGAATTCTTACAGTGTACCTGAGCGTTTAAGAGAGATAGCTCATAATTTAACCCCGGTGAGCCAAAAAAGAACAAAGACAGACTAAGGAAGTTTCACTTCTTTTATTGATTTAGAATTATCAACAGGAATATGGTGGAAAACACCCAACTTGAAGATAAAAGGAACAAAAAAGTAGATGACTGAACAGAGCCAAAAGACTATAAATGGTGCCAGAAACCTCTTATATCTGAGAGGAACTTTACTTGCTAATGAATTTCCCTGTCAGGTTTGAGTTCTATCCTCTGACTTGTTTGAAAATTGCTTGACTTATCTCTCTTATTCTCTGTGCTCTTTCCACATTGCCTGTAAGAATGTTTTCATTAATTTCCTTAAACTACTGACCAAGCACTTTTAACATTTATTATTTGGAGGAAAATAAAAGAAATCAAATTCAATCCATCTGAAAGCCCCTAAGTGTTAGAGCCTACGGGGTAGATAGAAAAATCAAACTTGAGACCTCTTGACCTTCCTCTCACTGATGTATTTTAAAAGCAATTTTGTGAATTTATATTTCTGGCCTGGGGTAAAAAAAAACCACTTGGCCACAACTAAATTTCCTGCAAACAGCTTAACATGCCATTTTGACAGCTTCTTCTACTACTGTAATTTATAAACTTGGGAGTGATGAGAGAGGTTTCCACAAAGGTTGGGACTCTTTTAAAAAATATATTTTTTTTAGATTTTATTTATTTATTTGGTGGTCATGGGGAACACATGCAGGCAGGAGAGAGAGAGGGAGAAGCAAGCAGAGCACCCACTAAGCAGGGAGCCCAATGTGGGGCTCCATCCCAGGAGCCTGGGATTATGACCTGAGCAGAAGGCAGACACTTAACTGACTGAGCCACCCAGGGCCCCAAGGTTGTGACTCTTGAGTTAAGACGTTTAAACGTTAAATCCTGAATAAGGGAGTAGGTCCTTAGTAAGAATGTACTTGTGTATCAACCAGAATAGTGGCTATAAGAACAGTGTTGTAATGAGTCACAATTTACTAAAAATTTTATCATGAGTAGCAAAGAAGACCAAATTTGAATGCAAATCCCTGAATTAATGCAAGCAAACATATGTTCTTCCACTGTAGCTAGGCAAGAGTGGGCAGTCAAGAAACTTGGAATAGATTTAATTGTCATGAAGATTATGAACAGGGTATGACTACTGAGATGGAAGTACAATTATCTCTGTTAAAATACCTTGCTATATGCTGCTTAAATATATTTTAAAAAGATTCTCTGGAAAGCAGAGATAGTAACTTCAAATCTTTTCAGAAAAGCACATCTACTATCCACACTAATGTGTGAATCAGCTATGGTTGCTAAGAGACCACAACTTTTAAATTAGTTCTACCTTCAAAGGGCAAGGTTGGAGGAAAAACTCATTTTCTCCTAATTGGGAGAAAGAGGTATGTCGTTTAATGTTTACCAGTATAGAATGTCACTCCGTGTCTCAGAATTTGTTTGTATATTGCTGGAAGTCATTGAGAACCATATGTTTGCTAACTCCTGGCCAAGCATCTTGCACCAAGGAAATGTTGTTAAGAAAAACTAATGTCCGTGCTTTGATTAAATGTATGCAGATGGTTAAGCTCTTTTTTCCCAGAAAGATGTGGAAACTTTACACATGTTAATCTCACAGCTGACTTAACCTTCTCCACCTAGTGGCCCTTATTTCCATATCCGCTTAAGCCTTCCAAACTGCTAGTTACCTTTTTTTTCCCCTCAAGTTTTTATTTAAATTCAAGTTAGTTAACATATACTGTAGTATTGGTTTCAGGAGTAGAATTTAGTGATTCATCACCTACATTCAACACTCAGGGCGAATCCCAACAAGTGCCCTCCTTAATGCCCATCCCCCCCCCACCCCCCCGCCCTCCAGCAACCCTCAGTTTGTTCTCTAGAGCTAAGACTCTCTCATGGTTTGCCTGTTTTCGTCTTATTTTATTTTTTCTTCCCTTCCCTTATGTTTATCTGTTTTGTTTTTAAAATGTAACATTGCCTGAAACTTTTTCACTTCTACAATCAAAGACTCTAGGGTAACTGACTGGGTGCCTCAGTCAGTTAAGCGTCTGCCTTCATCTCAGTTGGTGATCTCAGGGTCCTGGGATCCAGCCCTACATTGGGCTCCCTACTCAGTGGGGAACCTGCTTCTCTCTCTCGCCCTCCCTCTGTGTTCTCACTCACTCAAACAAACAAACAAACAAACAAATAAATAAAATCAATCCTCAAAAAAAAATCTTGAACTCCGAAGTACCATCTCAGGTCACAACCTCCCAAGGCATGGTTAACTCATTCCCTTACTCCTAAAACAGGGCTTGATAAAGAGTGAGGTAATCATCAAATTTTGACTCTTTAGGTTTCTGCCTTTAATATTTAGGAAGATTGTGGGGGCCATCTACTAAGATAGGAAACACTGGAGGAGAAGCAGATTTGGGAAGAGAAAATGGTAAGATCAAGTTCAGATATAATTAGCTTAATACGTCTGAGAGAAAATAAGTCTATCAAGAATTCAAGAGAGAGGATCAGTTTAAAGCCATTGACCCACAGATGATAATGAGGCTGTGGCGACTGGTGAGATCAACGAGGAAGACAGCCAGAAAGGCAAGGTGTACATAACCAAAGAAAGAGCACTTCAAGAAAGACAGAGGACAATTACGTCAAGATAGGTGGTGAGATGTTAAGTCAGAATTCTGAGGAATGCCCGTTAGATTTAGCAACATGGAAGTCACCAATGATCTTGGCAAAAGCAGTTTTGATTACGTGGAAGTTGTGGAATGAGAATGTGAGATATGGAATGAGAATGTGAGATATGGGAGGAAAATCAAGAAATGAGAATGGCCAATATTGAGTAGTCTTTTGAAAAGTTTGGGTGGGAAGAGGGAAAATAAAAATGGAAGAAGTCTGATGCAAAAATCAGATAGAGTGAGGAATTTTTTTAAAAGATTTCATTTATTTATTGGACAGAGAGAGAGGTCACAAGTAGGCAGAGAAGCAGGCAGAGCGAAAGGGGGAAGCAGGCTCCCTGCTGAGCAGAGAGCCGGATGCGGGGCTTGATCCCAGGACCCTGAGATCATGACCTGAGTCACCCAGGTGGCCCGAGTGAGGGATTTTTAATTGGGAGAAGCTTAAGTGAGTTTGAATGCTAATGGAGAAAGACCCAGGGTCCAGAGCAGGGGGGAGACCCGAGGCTTAGAGAGGAAAAGACATTTCATCAATGTAAATTTGTTTTGCAAATTTGGTGATGGACTGTCTGATTTCTATTTGCTCTTTGAATTAAAAAGAAAAATTATCTCCTGAGTTTGCAGTAGAGGTAGAGAGCTCAACTGTCATGCTTTCTGTGCATGGTTTCAGCAGGGATCCAGTATCACTCCTTTGTCATTCCCTCAGCCCTTTCCTTTCTCAGGAGCCAGCATTCTTCCCAGAGAGGCTTTCCCCGTGGTGGCAAAATGGTGACAGAAGTTCCAGGCTTCACATCTGCACACCACAGAGTCCACAAGGAAAGAGGGTTTGTGTTTCAGAGTTCCCCAAAAGTCCTAAGATTCACTCAGATTGAAAAGGCATAGTTGATGTCCACATCCATAAACAGATGGTCAGAAAGATGTCATTTTCTGACTGGTTTGTCCTAATTCACATGTTTGACTCGTGGGACTGGGAGAAAAGGAAGGGTATCTAAAACCCATGGGTGTTCAATAGAAACAGAGGATTATTTGAAAGGTGGAGCATGAGAAACAGATGGTGAGAAGGAAATCAATGTGCTAACTACAAAAGAATAAAGAAGGGAACCTAGAAGCCTCTCTCAAGGGTGAGAGAGAGATGTGATAACTATAAAGGAATGAAAATTAGGAGTACCTGGTGGCTCAGTCGGTTAAGTGTCCCACTTTTTGGATTTCTGCTCAGGTCATGATCTCAGGGTCATGACTGAGATTGAGCCCAACATCAGGCTCCGCACTCAGCGTGGAATCTGCTTGAGATTCTCTCTCGGCCTCCTCCCCTCCCACTGCTTGTGCGCGTGCTCATTCTCTCTCAGAAATAAATAAATCTTTTTTAAAAAACATGGAGCAGACAACTATCATCGGGTGGTATTAAACCACAACAAGGACAAGAATGAGTTCATTTCCTACAGCCAGGCTCCTGGAACCCCTGGTCAGCTAGCTGCACAGGTTTCTACAAATGATTTACTAACTCCGCAATAACACAACGGGCCTTTGGACTCACTTATTACTTTACACTGGAGAGAAGTTCCTGTATTTTATTTATCCTTAACTATAATTATGTATACTTCTCATAAACACTGTGATTTATTTTCCTTCTTCTGCGTTATGTGCTACTCTTAATTGATTTCCCTCTTACTCCCACATCTGTACTCCCCCAACTGGTTCCCAGGACCCTGCCAGAGTTCATACACGTTTCTTCTGTGAAACGTTTTGCTCTTTTAGACTGTAAGACATTATGATCTACCTGGTCAAAGTATAGTCCTGATAAAGGTAAAATGCATGCACAAAACTAACTAGATCAGTGTACATGCAAATCTAAATCTTCAAAGCAGAAGAAAATTCCATTATAGTACCAGTCACAACTCTGTGTATCTCAGTAGCATTTAACGTCACTCTTCACAGATCTCTTTTACTTTGAGTACCTGAGTAGTATATAATATAACCATGGTTACTGGAATAAAACTCCTTCTATGTGTAAAGTCAGAGGCTAAATGTGTTTGAAGTGTTACTCACACTTCTACATCTTAAGATTGTTTAAGAAATTGGACTTGTCGCCGCTGCTCTGCCTCAAATGGTTTTCGTTGTTATTTGAAAGGCATGTATTTCTTCACATGAAGTACCTGCTGGATCAATACTTATAACACTTCCTTGATATCATATTTAGAAGAAATTCTCCTTCTGCCCTGCTGCCCTTTTCCCTTGCATGGAATTCATTTCCAAGTAAATAGCCTAAGAAGTGGTTCTATGAGCATTAAACAAGCAATTCTTTGGTACATTAATTCTGAAAGGTTCAGATGATAGCAAGTATGGGGAAAGAACAAATCTCAAGGTTGATATTCTCTACTCGAGGGAAAAGCAGGCTTTTATCCATAGATTCTCTAAAAGCAGACAGCTAGACAATCATTTAATAAAAATATAAACAAACTTGAGGAGGAACTAGCCCTCAAAGGTGAACGTCTGGTCGTGATGATTACCCTTGTCAGAGAGCAGAATCTTGTGGGATTCTGACTGGTCCATAGAACTACCTGGGCCAAGAGCTGAAGGTGCTGAATTTGTTGTAGAAGGCACAAATTTGTGGCTGAAGACTTTCTTCTCTCCACTGCTGGGAGTACATGTTCTAGGGACTTAGGCAAGTGCCTTCATCTCTCCTTTCCTTATTTTTCCCACTTGCATAATGACATGTTTAACCATAACATGTGACCTATTGATTTGTTGTAAAGATCAAAAGAGCTAATGCATGGCAAGTGTTTAGAACAGTGCCTGGTCCAATGGGAGAGCCTAAGCAATGTTCCTTATTCATGTTAGAGACCGGAATTCCTTAAAGGTAGGACCCTAATCTCATTCTACTTGGTAACGCCTTTGGGACCTACCATCTGGTGTTGTCTTCAGCTGGGTACTTTATGAATATTTGCTGAGTAAATGGATGAATGAATGACGGTTACATCAGTCTTTACTGAGCACGACCCTTACCATTCTGGGCACCCACTGACTATAAAGTACACCTACATTATCCACGCGGTCAGTATTAGTATTAGTCATTGAGACCACAGACGGAACCTCTGCAGTACAACTTGGCACCAGAATTCTTCCACTCCTGAAACGTTATGGGAGTAGCTGCTTGATATCCTGCTTGCAGGTTCCTACACTGTCCACATTTTTCTGTGGCAAGTTGCAGAATTACTACCTTACATTTTTCAACCTACTAACATTCCTGGGTACAAGACTGAAGAAAATAGTATTAACCCTTTCCCTCTAAGCCCACAAATTGTACTATCTTAAATGAGCATCACCAACTCTTGAGTGGACCACGGGGGAACCACCAATGCAATTCACTGGCAAGTTAGATAAAAACAAACACATGAAGGAAATACACACACACACACACACACACACAAATAGGGATTATTGAGAGCCAGATAGTGTATTATGCAAGGGACATAAATTTTCTCATTCCTAATATTCACAACAACTTCGCAAAGAAGATATTATCACGGCCATTAAACATCCCAATTAGTAAGTCCCAAAGGCTGGAGTGCAAGACCCAAGTCTATGCTAACCCACGCATCACTTACTGCCCAACTTTTGAAAAAATAACTACTGACCTGTCAATATCATGTGTTCATTCAGTGGCAAGTCATGTGTCACAGAGTCCCAGTTTCCTCATGCATAAAATGAGAGGAATAATAAGACTTATCCTGCCTGACTCCCAGAACTGATATGAGAGTTACACGACCACTCTTTAAGAGCTATATAAAATGGGGCCCCTGGGTGGCTCAGTCAGTTAACCATCTGCCTTCGGCTTAGGTTGTGATCCGGGGATCCTGGGATCAAGTCCCTCACCGAGAAGCAGAGCAGGGAGCCTGCTTCTGCCTCTGCCTCTCTCTCTGTCTCTCAGTAATAAATAAATAAAATCTTTTAAAAAATGAAAGCTGTATAATGGCATGAAAACACAAGGGGCTATTGTTACTGCTGTTATTGGTTGGATCTCATTGTCTGCTTATCTATTGCTGAAGAAAACTGAAGGTATGTAACCTTTGTAATATACAAGCAGGAAAAGAAGGCGGCGTCATCGTATAGCTTCTGTGTCGAAACCAATGATGTCACTCAAACGTAGGACATTATTGCTATGGACAGTTTAGCCTGCTCCTTCAAAATCAATTCTCTCTCTCTCATCCCTTTTTTCTCTTTCCTCTTCTGTTTCCTTGTTTTGCTTCCTTCAGGCAACAGATACTTGCTTAGCACCTAGCAGGTGCCAGGTCTCGCAGGCAAAAGAAAGAAAACAAGGAAGAAAACAGATGAGTCACTGCCTTCAAGAAGCAGACATTCCAGTGAGGGACTGTAGTACAGAGCGGTGAATGCTGGAGAGGGAAACTGGGGGGAGCTCTAGAGCACCTGAGAGGACTCCTTACCCAGAATCAGGGCGTTAGGGGAAGGAAGCGCTACAATGAGACCCAAGAATAAGGGAGGATCAGCCATACAAAGAACGGGAAGGAGCATGCTATTCGTTCAAATGCAACAGCAGGTACAAAGGCAGGGGGCTTCCTGGGGACAGACTGTGCTGGGGCCAGGAAAGCCATGGTAAGAGCAGTGGGAAACCCTGTAGGGATTTATGCAGGATCAACCTGCCAGTTTCTGGCCCTGTAACGGGCTTCCTGCTCAGTTTCCCAAGTTCCCTGTGAAGTCCAGCTGGTGGTCCCCAAGATTAAAGAGGCTGCAGACCTCTGTCTAGGCAAGGTTTAGTTGGCTAGAACTAAGCCTATAGTGACCCAACCGACTTGTTTTATATTGTTTTTCTGCCAAGAAGAGAGAAGCCTCTCCAAATAAACCAGTGACTATTACTTAACGCTGGTTAATTTAAAAACAAACTGAATCCTAATTTTTGTGCTAGGCACTTTTTTTTTAAAGATTTTATTTATTTATTTGACAGAGAGAGATCACAGTAGGCAGAGAGGCAGGCAGAGAAAGGGGAAGGGAAGCAGGCCCCTGCCAAGCAGAGAGCCTGATGCGGGACTCGATCCCAAGACCCTGAAATCATGACCTGAGCCGAAGGCAGCGGCTTAACCCACTGAGCCACCCAGGCGCCCCTGTGCTAGGCACTTTTAAAGCACCGTGGCCTTTTCTTTTTAAAAAAACTTATCCTTGAGGGGCGCCTGGTTGGCTCAGTGAGTTAAAGTTTCTGCTTTCAGCTCAGATCATGATCTAAGGGTCTTAACATCGAGCCCCACATCAGGCTCTCTGCTCCGTGGGGAGCCTGCTTCCACCTCTTTCTCTCTGCCTGCCTCTCTGCCTACTTGTGATTTCTCTCTGTCAAATAAATAAAATTCTAAAAAAAAAAAAAAAACTTATCCTTGAGAGATTTGATCTATTATCTCACTATGTTATGGTAAACTTTTGCCTCACAATGACTTTTTCACTCCCAGCTTCTGAAATGTGGGTAAGATTTTAATAAATGGTCACCATTAGTACTGATCTTGTTTCATTTTCTATTACCCTAATAAACTAGTGAATGTGCTTTGTTGTCATTTTGATGGAAGTGGCATTTCTAGGAAGAATCAATTAATATGTAGTCCTTACCCAAGCACTGATTATTGACATACTGGCCAGATTTTTCCCTACTACAGTCCTTTCTTTTTAAGGACTCAAGGTAAGATGAAATGATGGTATCTCAGTTTAGCCCACAATTAGCTGAGTGAACCTGGGTCTCACCTCAATTTCTTCCCTTATAAAAGACAGATAATAAAATACCAACCTCACTGAGTTTTGTGAGACTCTAGAGAGAAAATCTGAGTAAGAGCTCTCTGGAACTGGAAATGCCCTTTACTCATTTTATGTGTTAATAAAATTGCTACTAAATTTGGAAATTCTTTTCCTCAGTTTTATTATTTCAGGCCAGAGTACAGTTGCTTCATTAATCCAACAGGTGATCTTCTGAATTAAAGAGTTTTCATCTCCCTTTCCATGAAAACCCAAGAAACCGTGAGATATTGACTTATGTATGTATATGTGTATGTATTTGAGAGAGAGAGAGCGAGAAAGGGAGAGCACAAGCCGGGGGGGAGGGGCAGAAGGAGAAGCAGACTCCCCACTGAGCAGGTAGCCTGACCTGGGAAATGATCCCAGGACCCCGGAGTCATGACCTAAGCTGAAGGCAGACACTCAACCCACTGAGCCACCCCAGCACCCAATATTGACATAGTTTTAAAGAAAAGATCATCACAGTTAGTCCTCTCCATTTTCCTTCAGATCTGGTCTGAATACAAATCTGGAAAGAGAGTTTCAGAATTTGAGAAAGTCATAAAAGCATCCCTAAAATCTATTAAGTCTTAAAAGTCATTCTTCTCTTTTAAAACCAAGTATTTTGAAGAAGACAACTGATGCCAGTCAACACGACGGTCCAGCTACAGAGACGATACACTGAAGTAGCACTCCAAAGGGTGCCAAAAGATATCAGATAGAAAGTCAGTGTAAACAAAGTTAAACCTCAAGGATTAAAAAAGGTCAAGAACTGTCAAGATAATATCTGCCAGGCCTAAGAAATTTTGAAGTGTCATCAGCTCTGAGACAATCATCCGAATCGTGTCAGGAAACTAAACCAGTGACAAAATTTTTTCTCTCTATTTGGCTTTCAACCTGGGACCACAGATCTCCATCATTGAAACTTCGTACCTGCTTTGAGTTGCGAAGGTAGGATGAAAGTCAAAGCACTCCTTTCTCCTTCTTTCTATTTATATATTCAATCGTATACTTTTATCAGTGTGGATGAAAGACCATTTATTTTATATTTTGGGTTTTAATCAAATACTACTTTGTTTTGTTGCTTAAATTATTCCTGTTTTAGCTACTGAGAGCATACTCACATTGGCTCTTGAAATTCTAAGAATTTCACTGTGCCTTGGCAAAGGAAAACCAAGTGGATGGTGATATCTAGAAATAGGGGCAAATGGTGGACTGGGAATGAGGAGATCTCAATGCTGGTGTCAGTTCTGAACAAACTGGTTTTGTGATTTTTGAGCCAATCACTTAGTTTCTTTGAGCCCAAAGACCTAAGGCACTGTACCATAGTGGTTATGGGCAAAACTTGGAGCCACATTACTGCTCATAGTCAGGCTCCCCTGTTCAGTGGCTGTGTTAAGTTGAGCAAGTCAATTAACCTCTCTGTGCCTCAGTATCCTCCTCTGGAAAATGAGGATGAAAATAGTAACTACTCCATAGGGCCGATACAGGGATTAACCTGCCTTCCTTGACTTCTTGGGGTGCTGTGACATACGGGAAAGGGTAATCTTCTCCATCAAATTGTCGTTGCTGTTGTAAACAAAACCACAGTGTTCTGTATTTTTGCACTAATGTCCTTTTGGTGTTCCAGAATCTCATCCAGTACATACCACACTGCATTAAGTTGTTAGGTCTCCTCCGGCTCTCCAGTCTGAGATAGTTTCTCACGGTTTCCTTAATCTTAACAGTTTTGAAGGCTACTGGTTACGTATTGTGTAGAATGTTCTCAATTTGAGTTTATGTGATGTTTTCTCGTGATCTGGGCTGGAGATACAGATTTTAGAGGGGAAAAAACCACAGATGAAGTGCCCTTTTCATCACGTTACATCAGGAGACACGTGATGTCACGTGACTTATCACTGGTGATGTTAACCTTGACTACTTGGAAAAGAGCTGTCTGCTAGGTTTCTCCACCAAAAAGTTACTTCTTTTCCCTTTTCATCCTCTATTCATTAGGAGAAGTTACTAAACTTAGTCCACACTGGTGTGGGGGTGGGTATCTAAATATATTATTTATAACTCCTTTGTGAGCAAGGTAGATCATTCTCTCTCATTTGTTTATTTATTTTTAACATTTTATTTATTCCGGTATGGATGCATGGCTATTTATTTATTTATTTATTTTTTAAAAGATTTTATTTATTTATTTGCCAGAGAGAGAGAGCCAGAGCGAGCACAGGCAGAGTGGCAGACAGAGTCAGAGGGAGAAGCAGGCTCCCCGCCGAGCAAGGAGCCCGATGTGGGACTCGATCCCAGGATGCTGGGATCATGACCCGAGCCGAAGGCAGCCGCTTAACCAACTGAGCCACCCAGGCGTCCCTGGCTATTTATTTTTTATGTTGGGTTATAATCCAGTACGGCTTTATTTTGTTGTTCAAATTGTTCTGGTTTGGACTACCGGGAGCATGTTCAGGTTGGCTCCACTGTCTCTTTGATGTGCCTTTCTCCTCTTGTTTTTCTGAATACTTCTTGCTTTTTTTTTTAAAAAAAAGATTTTATTTATTTATTTGACAGACAGAGATCACAAGTAGGCAGAGAGGCAGACAGAGAGAGAGAGAAGAGGAAGCAGGCTCCCCGCTGAGCAGAGAGCCCGATGCGGGACTCGATCCCAGGACCCTGAGATCATGACCTGAGCTGAAAGCAGAGGCTTTAACCCACTGAGCCACCCAGGCGCCCCTACTTCTTGCTTTCTATAACTGCAAGATGCTCCAAGGCTCATCTTGTCCTACCTCGTCTTTCCTGTTCCAGTTCTAGAATCAGCAATTTCTCTAAGAGACTCTAGTGACTTCTAGAGGCGAATGGTAGTTCCCTAACCTTTAACATGATGGTAACAGCATTGGGGTCTGAGGTCTGGATGTGAGTCATGACTCCCAGCACGTAGCCGCTGTGTAGCTGGCAGCAAGTTCCCAAACTCTCCCATGGGGTAAGGAAACAGGGTACCTCATACCCCTCAGCACTGTGCTGCCACACAGGAATACCCAATAACTACCACTTCCTGTATTAGTTTCCTTTTGCTGCTGTAACAAATTAGCACAAACACAGTGGCTCAAAACAACACAGATTGCTCATCTTACCATTCTGGAGATCAGAAGTCTGAAATGAGACTTAAGGGGCTAAAGTTAAGGTGTAGGCAGAGATGGACCCTTTGGGAGGCTCCAGGAAAGAATCTATTCCTTATGTCCTACAGCTTCTGGAAGCCTGTCCTCATTCCTTGGCTCCTGGCTGCATCATTTCCATGCTTCCTTCTTCACTTAGCCTTTCTTCCTACCACCACTTTGAGCCTCCTGCCTCCCACTTATAAGGACTCCTGTGATTACACTGAGTCTGCTTATATAATCCATAATAATCTACCAACTCAAAAGCCGTAACTTAATTATACCTGCAAAATCCGTTTTTAACATAAGATAACATATTCAGAGCTTCTAGGGACTAGAATGGGAGCATCTTTGGGGGGCAATTATTCAGCTTGCCACACTCACTATTTTTATTCTTATTTCAGGGCTTGATTTGTAAAATTAAGAGTGTAGGAGAAAAGAACACTGAAAATTAGGGAGTGAAAACTTCCAGATGTTCATTCCATGACAATATTAATACAGTTAGTAATTATTTTAACTATCAATTAGTTTGGAATCTTCCCAAAAAGGTCCTTAGAAAAGTTGTCTTTTTTTTTTCTTTTTATGATTGCTCACCAAATTTGGCATTCTCTTCTTTTTGGCCTTAGAGTTTTCTTTGGCAAAATGAACTCTTGCCTCCCGAGGAAATTTTCTTTTGTAAACCCTCTCTTTTTGTCTTCATAATGTTTTTTTCCAGTTCCATCAGAGTCAAAAGTTTTTCCTATGATATTTTCTGACTCTCTTCTCTGGCTCTTGCCCAACTTTCTCATTTTTCTCACTTCCAAGCTCTCAGAAACTGAGTTGCAGACACCAGCTGTCTCAGTTATTACTTCTTAATATTTTACTAGAACTCATACATTAATTATAATATAGGTACTACTACATAATGTATTTATTAGTTATTAATAAATTATTTTTAAAATTCTAATTGCTACCTAAAGTCTTATTTTGTTCTCCAAATGTAATCTGTATCTTTAACCACCAAATGCAATAGCCATTTCTTTGTTCTCTCTAGACATTTGTTACTATCCTTTGGAGAGTCTTAATTTTTTTTCCATGCTTCGAGACCATGTTTGGTACATGACATTACTTTTTACCAAATACTCACTTCCCTTGCCCCCTGCTTTATTTTCAGGGGAAAAACAGTATTTTTCCCATCTCCCTATGGATGTTGGACTTGACCACTGGAAGAGTAGGGCAGAAGTGACAGGGAGTGAGCTCAAAGGCTAGGTGCTTTTTAAGCCTTGAGTGCTTCCTCTCACCCCTCTATGAGTCTCCAGTTCCTGCCATGAGGACAGTGTGCCTACAAACGTGCTCCCCCTCTAGCCAGAGTCAGAGAATAATGCACGTATTCGAGAACTTCTCCAGGTGCCCCACAGACGTGCAGCCTAAAACAATGCATTCCTGACTGTAGACCTGTAGGTGTGAGACTGGAGAGGGTTCCATGAAGGGAGCTATCAACTCCCAGCATCCGTGTCTCCAAGAGCTTTCTCACAGGCCAAACATCCTGAGAAGTTTACCTCCTTGAGAGTAACCCTCAACCAATGACTGAAGAGATTACTATATACCATCCTCTCTTTTCCCTTACCCCTCAGGCAAGATCATTCTAAGACCCAAATTCTAATCTAGCTCCCAGGGTTTCCCAGGGAACTTAGCATCAGCTTCCCGAGAGGGTAACTTGCTTTCTAATATACTCTTTACTGGCTGCCTTCCCTTTTCTGCCTTACTACTCAACTCCTTTTCTGCACTTCAAGTCTGAGAGTATGCTTCTGGGAAGCCATGCTAAGACAATAAGTGAATTTGGTCTAGCCTGTTGATATTCTATCCAAGATGGCTACCTACTCAGTGAGACAACCTCTGGAACAAGAAGCCATGGGATCTGGGGAGACAGTGGAAGGGGCCAAAGCTAAACCTCTAAGCATCTTCAGGGGCTTAGGCAGCAGCAGAGAGACCTTTTAAAGTCCGCCATTCCTAAGAGCTTATAGCCTCAAACTCACGTCACCAGAGAGTCAATATTTGGCTTCTTTGGATATTTGTCCCAGGGGTACCAATGATCAGACAGTGTTAACCAGTGACACTATAACAACAGTCACTTTAAGTCAAGAGGCACTTGTTTTCTTCCTCGTTTTTCCTGCCTGCCTTTCTCTAGAGTTAGTTCTAGAATTGGAGTGGGCAAAACCATGTATCAGAGCTCATTAAGCTCCTCCCACTAGCTGCAGTCATTGTCCCAGATTAAACTTACCTAGTGGGCAATTGAGGAAATGAGTTATAAATCAAGTATGAGATTGAAGTTTTAACCTAGGCTGGTCTTGAAGTAACTGAAAGCCACCAGAAGGTACTGGAATCTTCCAAGATATGCATTAAGTGATTCACTATCTTCCATGAAAGGGAGGTATGATAGCACATGGCTGAAAGTAGCGATTGACAGAAAAATAAATCCAATCATTTCTATACCCTCTTCTCAATAAACAGGTTATGAGAGTGATTTCAGGGATGAATCAAACTCAAGCACCCATCTTAGAGTGGTTTTAACTTCAAGGGAAAAAATGCCTGGCAGAAACTTATCTACTAATATTGAAACATAAATCCAGCTCAAGTCTCCCCATACACCATCCCAAGAGTGAAAGTCAAAATGTTTGTCTGTGAGGTTGTTCATCCGTATACTGGAAGTTCCCTAATGAAAGCTCTGTGCTGAGGAAAACTATCTGTGGTATAGAGAAATAGTTACTACAAAATCTTCAACATTTTTTTGTAAAATTCTTTCAACTCTTGAAGGTCAAGAATAAAACCTTCTTGGAAAAACAAGATGAGAGACTGTCTGCAGAGCTGTTCAGAGTTCTTAACCCCATGTAATAATATTAAGCCAAGAAAGCTTAGAATTATAGGGTTTAGTCAATTTAACCTCACTGTCCCTGGAAGGAGAGAGGTATAATGGGGGAATTGAAGGACAGGGACTTATCATATTCTATAAAGTGGGGGTTTCACAAAGGTCTTTTTACAAAATAAGGCATTTTCTTTCAAAAATAAAAAGATCAAAAAGAAAAAAATCCTTCCAAGAGGGCACAGCTATATTGATACACAACGTAACATATTACAGCTAGAAAAGACTGTAAAATGATATAATCTAAATTTTATAAATGTAGAAACACAGCCTCTTTTTAAAAAAGATTTATTTATATATTAGACAGAGATCACAAGTAGGCAGAGAGTTGGGCAGAGAGAATCAGGGAGAAGCAGGCTCCCTGCTGAGCAGAGAGCCCAATGCGGGACTCGATCCCAGGACTCTGAGATCATGACCTGAGCCGAAGGCAGAGGCTTAACCCACTGAACCACCCAGATGCCCAAAACACAGCCTCTTGATACCAAGGCTATCACTTTTATTAAGCACCACACAGTCTCTTCAAGGAAAACATATTCTTAGAATTGTGGCCTCATGATCCTGTAACTAGAAACCCTCTGCCTTTGGGCCACTGGGAAAAATAAGAACAATGTGATGTGGATGAATGTGCTTCTTTTTAAAAAATATATATATATTTTTTTAATTTCAGAGAAAAGGGAGATGGGCAGAGGAAGAGGGAGAGCAAGAATCCCAAGCAGTCCCCGCACTGAGCATGGAGCCCCATGTGGGCCTTAATCCTACAACCCTGAGATCATAACCTGAGCCAAAACCCAAGAGTTGGATGCTTAACTGACTGAGCCACCCAGGTGTCCCTGAAACTGCACCTTTTGTACAGCCAGACTCCATGACATTTTGTTTCCTAAAGATAAGAAATTTGACACTGTTTTGTAGATCACACACTATAATAATCTTTGGATGCCTGGATGGCTCAGTCAGTTGAGCCGCTGCCTTCCGCTCAGGTCATGATCCTGGGGTCCTGGGATCGAGTCCAGCATCGCAGGGAGACTACTTCTCCCTCTGCCTCTGCCTGCCACTCTACCTGACTATGTTCTGTCTCAGTCACTCTAACAAGTAAATAAAATTTAAATCTGTGTATGTGCTCATGTATCATTCCTTAACTGTTTCACTTTAGTGATAATAGCAAGTTGTCCTTAAATTAAGATGCATGCTGTACTTGCCTCCAGATCAAATGACTGAAAAGCTAACAAGTATTTTAAAATTAGACAAGTTTCAAAGAAAAAAAAATCAGACTGTGTTTAGCTGTACAGCCATGTATTTGGACAGAGAACAAGTGGAAATATTCAAAATGGAAAATTTGACAAAAGATTAAAAAATAATAAAAGTGGGATAAAATCATGGATCCCATAGAAAAACAGGGGGGTAGGAGGAGAGAGAGTCAAGGATTAAAGAGTCCTTTTGAGGTGGGGGCGCCTGGGTGGCTCAGTGAGTTAAGACCTCTGCCTTCAGCTCAGGTCATGATCTCAGGGTCCTGGGATAGAGTCCCGCATCGAGCTCTCTGCTCCGCAGGGAGCCTGCTTCCCTTCCTCTCTCTCTGCCTGCCTCTCTACTTGTGATCTCTGTCTGTCAAATGAATAAATAAAATCTTTAAAAAAAAAAAAAAAAGAGTTCTTTTGGGTTGAAAGATACCTGGTTCTTCTCTCTAGAGTCTCCAAATGTACTGTCTTTCTTGGGGAAGGTCCCATTCCTTATTTTAAAATTCAGGCCCTACTAGCAGCTCTTGGCTCTGCGATAAGAGCATATTTCCTTACTTTTATGATATTTACTATAGAGCATGAAACTTGATGAATGATTTTCTCTTTCTTCTAGCCCTAGTATCTTGTAAGCATGCCCAGAGGCTCATGTGTGATGGAACTGACTAATAAATATAATAAACCATTTTCCCAATGTTTTCAAAATTGGGTACATTGATTACACAAATCTCTAAAAGTATTTTTGACAGACAAAACTGTTTCCTAGCAATATTAGTCATTATTCTGTGGCCTCTTTTAATGGACACATAAAATGCATCAGACCCTGTGGATACAGCAGTGTGAGACACAGACTTTTAACTGCTTTACAAAGCAACCTGATTTTGCAGGAATGTGAAGTTTTTGAGAGCTATCTTTAGAAGTACTGAAAAGCTAAAGGATATTTTACATTCAGACATGGCTTAAGAAAAAAGTATGTATCATTATGATATTTTAAATTCTCATTGATCTTAGTGGACTCTAAACCAGAATTTGCTAAATAATAGACATAGCATTCAAATTGAGAAGTTATTTCCCACCTGGTAAAAAGAGTAACTAGAAATTGTGTAAGCAATATGAGTTTTAAAATGATTATGTAAAAATTTCAAGATTAAGAATAGGTGCATCTGGAAATAAGGGCATTATAAATAAGGGATGTTCACATCACTATCACAAACAAGCTAAGTACAGAAAACTCCCAAAAGGAGATATAATACCCACACTATCGAGAGGAAATCAATGAAAGTGAAAAATAAGCAATCTTAAAACAAACTTTGGCACAATTTCTCTATATTTAAGTAGCCTGGAACTGAATGACAGATTGGAGAAAGAGGAGATAGCCCTTAGAGAAAACTGAATTTTTTATCACTGTTACTTGTACATGATATTTTTATGGCTGTTCCCATTCTCCCATTCTCAATGCTGCTGTATATTGGACTAGATGACACACTGGTATTTACAGGGTATATAAGCCATGGTGAGAATGCTGAAGGAAATGATCATTAGTTGATGACCCTTTACTTTTGTACATGGCACAAATTATATTATTTTCAGTTAGACACAGAAACATTGTGAAATGTATTTGTCAAAAAAAACCTTCCAGTTTTAAAGTCATAGAAACCCAACTCAAAATAATTTAAGCAGGAAAAAACCCAGGAGACTATAGCACCTGAAGGTAAGGAGAAGTTAAGTAATTATTCAAATTCAGGGCTTTAAGAGATGTTATCTACATTCTGTCTGTATCTCTATCTCTTGAAAGTTCTCCCCATGCATTGGTCGAGATGACACCAGTAAGTCAACTCCTGTCCTGCTAGCTTAGTAACACCAGGAAAAGGAAGTAGTTTTTTTTTTTAATTAAAGGAAGATACATATTAGCCTGTGACAATAAGCTAATTTCTAAGCTAATCACTCAGTGAGGGAGATGAGGGACTCTGATTGACCAGAGCTGCCAATTAGATACTTAATCCCATACTCTTAAATAGACGCAGACATGGGGTACCTGGGTGGCTCAGTCATTAAGCATCTGCCTTTGACTCAGGTCATGATCCCAGAGTCCTGGGAGGAAGCCCCACATTGGCTCCTTGCTAAGGGGGAGGCCTGATCTCCCTCTCCCACTTCCCCTGCTTGTGCTCCCTCTCTTGCTATCTCTCTCTGTCAAATAAATAAATAAAATCTTTTTTTTTAAAAAGGAATCCCTCCTCCTGGGAACCAAAAAAAAAAAGGAAGATACACCAAGAATTCCAGGTATCTGAGGAAAGCCTCTAACATATAATATTGAGACCAAAAACAACCCATCAAAGAAAAAGCAAGTTAGAGGTTACAGTAGCTAGGTAGGGAGAAGACAATTAAGAAAACAAAAACCTTGAAAGTCTATAATTAATCTCACCAGAGAAGACAGTGCAAGCATGAAATATGAACAGGATATTATTAAAAAGGAACATTCAGAAGATGACTATGCCTCTTAAATGATTTTAATGGTAGCACAAATGAAAACCTCAATAGTTGGGTAAGGAGATATAATTTCAGAACTCTTCCAGAAAGTAACATAAAAAAATAAAGAGACAGAAAAATAAGAGAGATAGGAAAATTAAAGAAACAGTCCGGGATGTCCAAAATCCAAATAACGGGTGTTCCATAAGAGAGAAAGAAAAAAGTAGACAAGCAAAAATCAACAAAATAATTCAAGAAAATGTTCAGAATCAAAGTATATGTTTCCAAATTAAAAAAAAAACTCACAAAGCAAATAGGGCAACACATAAAAATAAACTCATACTAGGACCCATCATCAAGAAATTCAGGATCCTGGGTTTAAAAGGTCTTACATACAAGTCAGGAGAGATAGAGAAAGAGATATATATATATAAATAGAGATGTAGAGAAGACAAATAGGTTACATAGGAATTGGGATAATTTTAAACCTCTTGACAGCATTGCTGGAAGCCAGAAGAAAATGGAACAATGCTTTAAAAATGATTTCCAATGTAGAATTCCATACTGAACCAAATTATCAGTCAATTGAGAAGACATATAAAGTTTTTTAAAAACTTACCATTTCAGGGCGCCTGGGTGGCTCAGTGGGTTGGGCCGCTGCCTTCGGCTCAGGTCATGATCTCAGGGTCCTGGGATCGAGTCCCGCGTCGGGCTCTCTGCTCAACGGGGGCCTGCTTCCCTTCCCCTCTCTCTGCCTGCCTCTCTGTCTACTGTGATCTCTCTCTGTCAAATAAATAAATAAAATCTTTAAAAAAAAAAAAAAAACTTACCATTTCATATTAGGAAGCCACTGTAGGGGGTGCTTTACCAATGAAGAAATCCCTGAATACAGGACCCAGGAGATCCAACACAGGGGAGAGGTAAAGATGTTCTTCAACATGGTAGCTGGGCAGAAGGCAAAGAAGGCAACATATCCAGAATAGCACAGATGGAAAAGCACTGGGAGATATTTCTAAAAGAAACATAAATATTGCAAAAACAGTTGATGTGACTGGAACTCTTGAGAGGAAATTCAGATACTTGCCAGAAAATATGGAATTTAATTAATATTCAAAGATCAGTACATAGAAAACTTAGCATTCCAAGGCAAACATGAGGTAATAAGCACAGGAGAATCAAAAGTGTTTAAAAGGAAAAGTAATCAAAAGTCGCTATAAAACACACCCACGTATAGTATTTATATAGTCACAAAAATGTAAAGAACAATGTTGATCTAACTGGAGTTAAGATATAAGAGCACTGAGAAAAAGAGACGATGTTAAATGCTAATATTCCACAGTAGGAAGTCAATTAATTATGCCTGAGCTGAAAAATTAAGAAGCAGCAATTATTAAGAGAAATGTGTTATTTCAAGAAATAGAATAGTTAAATAAAAATAAATTAGAAGAGGAGAAAGTGACTTTCTCTGGAAGGGGCCAAATGGCAAGGCAGACATGGTTTTTACATAAGTCTGTAAACACATGCATTTTATGCACAGTATAACTTCACACATAGAAATCTAACTTTGATAAATGCAGAAGTTAAAAAACATCTCATGCTCTACCTAGTTCATTCTCTACTCTTTGAAATGCTAAGCTGTAGCTCTCTTTGGAATTTCAACTTTCACGTCAACAATTAGCTAAAAGAAGGTGACAGCAAATGGATTTGTTTTCTGTTTTCTTTTGAGAAGTAAATTTATTAAGGGTGACATAAATAAAAAGGAGATTGAATAAAGCATGTTGACAGTAAAAGAAATCATTTTATGCCATAGCCAATTTATTTACACTACTGCCCGTCTTTTATTTAAAATACGTCTTTTTATTTTTTAACATTTTTATTTTAATTCCAATTAGTCCAGATATAGTTTTCTATTGGCATCAGACCTATAATATAGCAAACCAACACAAACCTTTTATCTTTTAAAAGACTGATTTTCTATAGTAGATAGATACTGGAAGACTATTATACTTTTCACTTGGCACAATCAATAAAATTACCTCACAGCAATCATTTAATAACTTTTAGATTCTTATGGTATATAAAATTAGGACAATAACTTCTAAAATTGATAAGTACTCAATCAATAAAATCTTTTTCTCTTCAAACACATTCTTTCTCAGAATGAACTCATTTTTATCAGTATCATCAAACACTGTCAAATTAAAAATTAACTACTTGTGTTATCATAGAAATAAAAATAAAATAGCTTTTTAGTCAGCTATATATGAGTGACAGCCCTCAGGTTGCTCACAGTTGGTATTATCTGGGGAGACAAAAATGTGAGCAGATACAATACGAACAGACAATTAGAACATGGCCATGGTCCAGATGGGGCTTTGGGAATGAAATAGCAGGTATGTCTAACTTCCTGAGGGTAAGAGGGGGACATTTCAGGCAGAAAATAGGCCAGGAATCTAGAAGAACCAAAGCATGAGCTGCTGGTAGCCTCTAGCTCAGTATACAGATAGACACAAAGTAAATGCCAGGCCAAGAAAAAGTCATTAGACAGGAAGGGGCACGTTCAGTGGGGTGCAGAGGAGCAGGGTGGTCCAGAGAGATGAAAACAGAACAGTAACAGCTGAGATATACTCTTGGGAATCAAGGTCAGAAGGTCAGAATATTTGGAAGGAAAGTGGGTCTGGGAGAATCATCTAAAGAGAGTGGGAGCCATTCAGAATTTCACTGTCCTCAGGCCTTCTCTTAGGATCAGGTCTGAAGTATAAGCAGAACCCATAAGTAGGTCATCTTCTACTTCATGCTTGGCCTAGATCTCCTCACTAGAGCCTTTTAACCTATTTTAACCTTATAGTTCAGTGGTATTAATCATATTCACTGTTGTGTAACAGATCTCTAGAACTTTTTCATCTTGCAAAACTGAAACTCTAAACATATTCTATTCTCTTCTTAGATTTTCCCTCCATCCTGGGAGACCTACAAGATATTTAAAGGACCAGCATCTCCCCCTTAAGTCATCCCACTTGGAGGAGTTCAGCACCGCAATCCAGGAATGTTGAAGCTCCAAGTATCGGAATTTTCCAAAATCTGTTAGAGTGCTTGGGTGGAATTCTCAAGTTCATCCCTTTTTCTCTGAGCACTTCAGCACAGATTTGCAAGGGGCTGCATGAATCAGCATCTGGTTTGAAAGAAGATCAATAAAGCTTAGTGTTCCCAATAAAATAAAAACAGAAAGCCAATTTAATTATTATGCTTCTGTTGAGCTTTCTATCCCCAAAGCAAATTATTTTTCGGTAAGGATCTCCACCTTGATTATAGCCCACGTTATACAAAATTTAGAATTCAATAATGTTGCATCTAGCTTTAGGGAGTCAGGCTCAGCAAACATATTTTTATTAGCTAAAATCTCTGGCAAAGACAGTAGCACTGACAAAAGCAAAAATGGTGCAGAGGAGACAGACAGACAGAATGACTAGACTTTGGGGTAGAGAGTCTTTAAGAATTTCTTTCAATACGAATAGATTTTTCCCACCAATTAAACTTAGAAGCATTCATTATAGAACAAGTCAGCTTTACTTCAGTCTGTTTCAGATATTATGATTTCATCTCTGACAAATAGGCTTAAATTACTGGAGATGCTGAGTGAATTTTCCCATTAATTCCAGTTCATTTTGTTCATCATCTTTGGCACCATCTCCCCAGATTCTTGCTATGGGTTCTTAAGCAAGTAGGGGAAGGAGGAGAAATGACAGGAGGTGACAGTACCCTCTAGCATCTTCTCCAATGTCTGGTGTCACAGGGGTTAGTGGGAAAGCTGTCAGGTTTTAGAGAAAGCCTGAAAAGCAGACTTTGAGATGAGGATTAGAATAGAAGAGATTATAGGGAAATGCTCTTGGAAACATCGCCTGTGAGGGAAGGGAAGGAGATAGGCTTGGGCAAAAGGAGATGGGCCTCAGGCAGTTACAAGGGGGATCTCTTGGGGTATTCAACTTATCCAAGTTGCCTAAGACTGTCCCAGTTTTAGCATTTAAAATCTCACATCTTGGAAAATCCCTCAGTCCCAGGCAAACCAGGCTGGTTGGTCACCCTAGGCACTCTGGAGTCAGATGTCCCAGTTGAGAGATCTTGAATTATAACCAGGTGGCTAGGCCTTTATGCCCTTGAATTAAGCATTCATTAGATAGGGTTAGGAGGCTAACCCCCAAGGGAGGATAACCAAGGATGAGGAACCTTACTTTAGCCAAGGGCAATGTTTGGTGAGGGACTCAACAGTGAGCTGTCAGAGACCAACTCTTTCAGCAGCAGGAAGAATGAGAGCTTCCTTCCTGAAAGGGGCAGTATTGGGAGGAGCCTGATTTTGCCATAAGTTTACACTCTGGGCTCTCAGAAAGTCCATGAATCTTGATGCAGCCAAATGTGGATCCAGTTCGTCCCTTACGGAGCAGTCATCTTAATCTGGAAAACCAAAGGCCTAACACTAAATGGCACCCCCAAAAGATGCTGCTGCTAAATTCCTGGAGCTTAGGGAAATGGTGGCCAAACATCTCTCTATTTGAGGAGATGTTCCAGCCCTTTGATACTGATACGTCATTGTTCAGATGGGACAAATTTTGGAGACTCCAACCCATCTTCCTCTCTCATTTCAGCGCCTTTGGAGAGGGGCTCTGAGCAAGCTTTGGGAAGTTAGTGGCTGTCCTACCTCTAAGGCAAATGTAATCCTGTGTATGTCAGAAGCATGTGCTGAGGAGTCATTTAGCCTGCATTCCCAACCATCCCTAACCTTGTGGGCAAGTTGTTAATCTCTCTGAACTTCTGTTGCCTCATCTATACATGAGGTTAACGATGCTTACTTTTTAGGGTTCTTGTTAAGTTTAAGTGAAATTTATATAGACAGACAGATATATGTTGAAAGGTGCTATATCCTCATGGTTAAGAACTCACATTTTCTTGGTTTTGGGTTTTTTTTTCTTTTTTTGCTGCACTATTCACTAGTTATATGTCGGATGTCTCTGGGTAAATTGTTGAGTTTCTATATACCTCAATTTCCTCACCTGTAAAATGAGCTATAGTGAGGATCAAACGAAACAATCCATTTAAATGACTATAGCTAAAATCCACTTAAATGACTAGAGCTTAACACCCAGATAAGTGCTCAGTATAAATTAACTCACTATTATTCAAAGTCCGAGCACGGTGTGTGGCATATACTGGTGTTCATCAGATTGTTAAGAAGATACGACTCTTGCAATTAGTAACGAAACAATAATAGGACACCTCCTCCTTCTGAAGATGCTTCCCTTTAACTTTTTGAATGGGGCATTTTGGGTGGTGAAACTTGGAGGTGCATGAGCCTTCTCAGGGGGTGCCTTTGGGAGAAAAGAGCTGAGAGAATTTGGAGTAGTGTTTGGGTAAGAATAATGGGGGTTCTGGCTGCTTGAAACTGGTTCTGTCCTGGCCCAGTGGATCTTAGATAATGGCTTGAGACCAACACAATCATCAACTGGGTACTTATTAGAAATGCAAATACTTGGGTTTCACCCCATACCTAGTGAATCTGAAAACCTGGGGCTGAGGCACAGTGACCTATTTCAACAAATCCTTCAGATGGTTCTGGTGCATGCTCAATTTTGAGAACTGATATCCTAAGCTTTGGAAAATAGATGAAAGCAATCTTAAATTTTTTCATGTTAGATGGGGAATAGTGCTTCTGGAGAGAAATGACTTACCAGCAAACTCCAGTTATGGACCTCAGTCCTTAGAGCTGATTTTCTTTGGGGCACGCAGTGAAAGAGGACCACTGCAACCTCTCTGTATCCTACATCATCATGTGTCGAGGCAGCTCAGTTATTCTGTGTATCCTTGGCCCATAGTAGGTGCTCAATAAATAGATACTGAGATGAGGAGAAAGGAAGCGTATGCAGAGGACAAAAGTGCTCAGTACATCCCATTGCTTATGTCACCACAGTCCCTTTTTGTGCAAATCCTGGAACAAAGAACTACTCATGTGTGGGACTCCTTACCATACACCTATATGTATAGGTGTATACATATAGTATAGGTGTATACATATAGCATAGCTGTTAAGCAGAAAAGTCCCATGATTTCTTTCAGGCCAGGGATATAGCCATCCATCACCTAAACTACCCATGTGTTCAGCACCCCATTTGCATACTCAGATTTCTAAAATGTCAGAGATTTATGGAATCAGAAGAAACCCACTGAAAAAAATCTTTCTCCGTCCAAAGGTTTTGATAGTCAGTATAGCTCATTACTATCACATATACCTTGGAATCATATACATGTGATCGTTTACATGAAATAATGATACACATGAAAACCAAGATTACTGAGAAAGAGTTGAAACACTTGTTTCTATATTTCTGTTTTAAGATATGAAAGCATATGGGAGTCCTGTTGGGTACAAATGGCTCTATATTTTCTAAATCTAAAACAAAATGTGTAAGTTAGAATCTTCTACTCTAAATTCCATATGGCTTTAATTAATTCACAAAGTGAGTAAATGTATTTTCCATTTAATGGAAGAGGCTTTTGGCAGTAGGACCACTTACTTTGCACTAGTTAATGGAGCATTAAGAAAAAGAGAAACATTAATCATATTTGAAAACATGACTAGCTTTGTTGTTAGGCCATTAACCACTTACAGCACTACTTATTAAAATGATACAAAATATTCAAAGAGAATTACCCTACAATCAGTACTAACATGTAAAAGTTAATAACCAAAATGCAATATTCTCTAAAACTGAACAAATAGAGAACCCATATCGCCAGCTACTAAATAATGTCATTTTCCCATTTAAATTATCTTATCATTTCAAATAGGAGACTTCACCAGTTGTCGTACTTTCTCTAAGTAAAATGAACAGGAAGAGTAAAAATATTAGTTATTGGCCACAAGATTTATTTTAAAATGTTGTTTTTTCTTTAAAAAGAGAAACTGTAAATTTTCCAACAGCTTCCTTAAAGAGTACTGCTTTTTGCTTTCAGAAAGACGTTGTCTTTTGTATTACTATTGATTTCTACCCATATAGTGAGGGTACTGCACCTAACACCAAGGTCATTTCATCCCTCAGTTTATGAAGATTGGCTTTCAAGCTGAACACATGGGATGATGAATGCTGCCTCATTTAGAGCAGATGGGATCATCTTGGCAGAGTCAAAAACTGTATTTGGCAGAGTGGTAAATTGTATGAGAACAGTTCTTGAGGGATGAGATGTTGGATGAATTCCAAGAGAGTATGCACTAACCCATTGAGAAATCCAAGATGTAATAGTTTGCTATGGCTGCCATAACAAAACACCATAGTCTGGGTAGCTTAAACAACCGAAATGTATTCTCTCACACTTCTGGAGGCTAAAAGTCCAAGATCAAGATGTCAGGAGGCTTTTGTGGGGTTCTTTTGTGTTTTGGTTTGGTTTATTATTCTTTTTTCTGAGGTCTCTCTCCTTGATTTGCGTATGGCCACCTTCTCTCTGTGTCCCAACATGGTTGTCCTTCTGTGTTGTATCATAATCTCTTCTTATAAGGACACCAGCCATATTGTATTGTGGCCACACTAATGACCCAATTTTAACTTAATTACCTCTATGAAGGCCCTATTTCCAAATACAGTCACATTCTGAGGTACTAGGGATAAGGGCTTCAATATATGAATCTCAAGGGAGCAGAATTCAGCCCACAGCAGGAGATAATAAAATTCTTCTAGCTTTGGGAACGTAACTTTTCTTCATTCACTCATTAAATTGCAATTATTCATGTAATGAACAAATAACTATGAGTCTTAGAAAACTGCATCAAAAACTAATGATGTATTTTATGGTGACTAAAATAACATAATAAAAAACAAAACAAAATAAAGAAAAAAAACTATGAGCTTCAACAGTAGTAAGTATAATTCAAGATAGAGTGATGGAAGTTTGTATTAGGGGGTTTAGCCTGCCCAAGAGGTGTTCCTAAGGAAATGTTCCTAAGGAAATACCAATTCAACCGACATTTGAAAAATTGTAGATATGAAATAAATGAAGGGGAGAGAAGGTGTTTCAGAGAGAAAGCAGTATAAATGAAGACTTCTATGTCAAGGAGTATGTGTGAAGGAGAAAAAGAAGGACACTATAGCCAGATCAGGAAGATGGAAAGGAAGATGGAGAGGAAGTCAGGAACCAGAGAAGGGTGGAAAAATAGGTAGAGGCCACACAGGTAGGGTCTTGTAGCATAGATTAAGGATTGTGGGTCTATTTAATGAGTAATGATTTTAAGGTATATAAAATTAAAAAGTGTCTATTTTTTTATTTTTGAGAGTGAGAAAGAGCATGAGTGGTGGGGCAGGGGCAGAGAGACAAGAAGAATCTATTTTTTTTTTAAGATTTTATTTATTTATTTGACAGAGAGAGATCAGAAGTAGGCAGAGAGGCAGGCAGAGAGAGAGGGGATAAGCAGGCTCCCTGCGGAGCAGAGAGCCCGATGCAGGGCTCGATCCCAGGACCCTGGGATCAGGACCTGAGCCGAAGGCAGAGACTTAACCCACTGAGCCACCCAGGCGCCCCTCTTTTTTATTTTTTTTTTTAAGATTGATTTATTTAGGGGCGCCTGGGTGGCTAAGTGGTTTAAGTCGCTGCCTTCAGCTCAGGTCATGATCCCAGGGTCCTGGGATCAAGCCCCGCATCAGGCTCTCTGCTCAGCGGGGAGCCTGCTTCCTCCTCTCTCTCTGCCTGCCTCTCTGCCTGCTTGTCATCTCTCTCTGTCAAATAAATAAATAAAATCTTTTTTAAAAAAGATTTTATTTATTTATTTTAGAGAGAAAGAGAGAGGGTGGCGGGGAGGACAGAGGGAGAGGGCAACAGACAATCCTCAAGCAGACTCCCAGCTGAGCATGCAGTCTGATGCGGAGCTTGATCCCAGAACCCCGAGTTCATGACCTGAGCTAAAACCAAGGGAATGCAAGTTGGTATGGCCACTTTGGAAAACAGTGTGTAGATTCCTTAAAAAACTAAAAATAGAGCTACCCTATGACCCAGCAATTGCACTACTGAGTATCAATCTCCAAGATACAGATGTAGTGAAAAGAAGGGCCATCTGTATCCCAATGTTCATAGCAGCGATGTCCACAACTGCAAAACTGTGGAAAGAACCAAGATGCCCTTCAACAGACAAATGGATAAAGGTGTGGTCCATATATTCTATGGAGTATTATGCTTCCATCGGAAAGGATGAATACCCAACTTTTGCATCAACATGGACGGGACTGGAGAAGATTATGCTGAGTGAAATCAGTCAAGTAGAGTGTCAATTATCATACGGTTTCACTTACTTGTGGAGCATAAGGAATAACATGGAGGACATGTAGAGATGGAGAGAAGTGAATTGCGGGAAATCGGAGGGGGAGATGAACCATGAGAGACTGTGGACTCTGTGAAACAAACTGAGGGTTTTGGAGAGGAGGGGGATGGGGGGATAGGTGAGCCTGGTGGTATGTATTAAGGAGGGCACGTATTGCATGGAGCACTGGGTGTGGTGCATAAACAATGAATCTTGGAACACTGACAAAATTAAATAAAATTAAATTTTAAAAATCCAAGAAAAATAAAATAAAATATAACCAAGCGTCCAATACTTAACCAACTGAGCCACCCAGGTGCCGCTAAAGTGTTTTAAATCTGGGGCAGGGGACATGTGGGTGAGTCAGTCATTTGAGCCTCTGATTCTTGGCTTTGGCTCAGGTCATGATCTCAGTGTCATGGGATTGAGCCTCCAGTCAGGCTACACACTCAGTACAGAGTTTGCTTGTCCCTCTCCCTCCCCCTCTGTCCCTCCCCCTACCCCCTACTACTCTTTTGTTCATGCACTCTTTCTCTTAAATAAATAAATAAATAAAATCTTAAAAAATAAATCTGGGGAGGGGGACAATTGTGGAAGTAATCTTACGACTTTGAGAATAGATCATGGATAGTGGTAAAGAGGAAGCAGGCACACAAGGCAGAAGGTACTTGCAGAGGTTTAGTAAATGGTGGAGGGAAAAGAGATTGACACGTTCAAGAATATTTAAGAAATGGGGCGCCTGGGTGGCTCAGTGGGTTAAGCCGCTGCCTTTGGCCCAGGTCATGATCTCAGGGTCCTGGGATCGAGTCCCACATCGGGCTCTCTGCTCAGCAGGGAGCCTGCTTCTCTCTCTCTCTCTCTACCAGCCTCTCTGCTTACCTGTGATCTCTCTCTGTCAAATAAATAAATAAAATATTTTAAAAAAAAAAGAATATTTAAGAAGTAAAATAAAAAGAATTAGATTAATGATAGATTATACATGTGTGTTGGGGAATGGTGATAAAGAGGAATGAATTGAGAGTAATTACAAGATTTTGGCCTTTTAAAACTGGATCAATAGTGGTAATATTCCCTGAGACAGAGATCAACAGGACAGAATAGGGTCACGTTTAGAAGAAATGCTATGTATTCCTTTGGATCTCTTGAGATTGAGATGTCTTTATGATATCAAGGAGGTATGAATTAGACACACATCCCAGTCTGGAGTGCAGACTGAAGGTTTAGGCAAAAGATACAAATGTGATTTCTTTCTTTATGGATGGCAACTGAAGATGAAGAGGTGGACAAAATCAGTCAGAGAGCATGGAGTGAGAAGAAAAGTAGGTGTATAACCAAGCCTTGAGGAACTTTAATATTTAATGGTCAGTTAGAGACCGAAGCGCCTGCAAGAGAGACAAGGCAGAAACAAGCAGAGAAGTAAAACGAAAACCAGTGGTACATAGTGTCAAGCTGTCAAGAGTATTTCAAGAGGTGTATGTAGTCAATATGTATAATGTCACTGAGAGACTAAGAATTGAGAATGCCCTTTGTATTCATGAACATGAAGTTCTTTAGTGACAGGATGGAGCCAAATGCACAGGGGAATGTTCGGAGAGTGATGAGAGGTGGTGAAATAGAAATGGGGATGTCTTGGGTTTGGCTACCCCAGAAGCAGATGCTGAGACAGGATTTAACTTCACATGGTTTATTTGGGAGAAAATCCCAGAAGGCAACAGTAAGGGAGAAGGGAAGTGAGCAGGAAAGGGAAGGAAGCATGTAAAGGTGAGGCACTGAGCATGTTGCTGTGGCCAGTTGTTCAGTCCTACTGCGGGTTTCTGGGAGACAATGCAGAACATACCTCAGAGTAATGCTCATCTCACCTAGGGACTATAGAAGTTTCCTATTTACCTTCCAATTCTCATCCATCATTTGCTGAGGAATGTTCCCATGGTCACAAATTCTCCAACACTTCTGGTATACCCTGCACTAGGACTAGAGAGAAGCCTCCGGGGTAGGGGGGTCGGAGGGTGTCCCAGGTGCTTGAATTAGGATGCCACTGACCTGTTTTGGAAGCTGAATGCTGCGAGAAGTTGAGTGGGGCACAGACCACATCAGCCTTAGGATGCAGTCAGCACAGACAGTACAGACAACTCAAGGAATTTGGAGACGAGGAATAGGAGGGAAATTTGGAGTTAGCTGGAGTGAGATAAAAGGTTTAGAGAGATTATTTTGTCATTTAAAAGGGGGATATTTAAAAGTTTACAGGAAGGGTCTCATGGCTGTATAATATTTATGTGTGTGCATGCGCATGTGCATGCGCATGTGTGTGTGTGTGTGTACATATTACATCTTTACTCATTTGTCTATCAGTGGACACTTGGGTTGCTTCCATATTGTAGCTACTGAAAATAATGCTGCAGTGAACACAGAGGTGCAAATACCTTTTTGAATTAGTGTTTTCATTTTCTTTGGGTAAATGCTCAAAAGTGGAATTACTGGATCATATAGTATTTCTATTTTTCAGTTTTTGAGGAACCTCTATACCTTTTTTCCACAGTGGCTATACCAAATTACATACCAACCCAGAGTATGAAAGCCTTCCTTTTTCTCCACACTCTTACCAACACTTGTTTCTTGTCTTGTTGATTTTAGTCATTCGGACAGGTGTGAATTAATATCTCATGGTTTTGACTTGCATTTCCCTGAGAGTTAGTGATGTTGAACATCTTGTGATGTGTCTGTTGGTCATATATGTGTCTTCTTTGGAGAAGTGTCTATGATTCAGGTTCTCTGCTTATTTTTTTATTAGATTATTTGTGGGTTTTGTTTGGTATTGAGTTGTATAAATTCCTTATGTATTTTGGATATTAACCTCTTATCAGATATATCATTGTGCCATCTGTGACAACATGGATAGACCTGAGGGTATTATACTAAGTGAAATAAGTCAGACTGAAAAAGACAGATAACATCTGATGTCATTCCTAAGTGGAATTCAAAAACAAAACCAAAATCAAATGAAGAAACAAACAAAAGGGCAACAACAGACTTATAAGTACAAGGAACAAATTGATGGTTGCCAGAGGGGAGGGGAGTGCGGGATTGGGTGAAATGGGTGAAGGTGTCCAGTTATGGAATGAACAAGTCACAGGAATAAAAAGCACAGCATCAAGAATATAGTCAGTGGTCTTGTAATAGTGATGCAACAGGACAGATGGTAGCTATGCTTGTGGTTTATATAACATAGTGTGTAAACTTGTCAAATCACTATGTTTTACACCTAAAACTAATGTACCATCGTGTGTCAACTATACTAAAGAATGTTCATGGAAAGGAAATGAATGAGAGGGAGATTAGCATATAAAATAAAGGTTAATCAGTTACACAAGCTGACTACTCATCTTTTAGAGCACGGTTCCTAGATATGTCAACTTCTGTGTTCCATATTGTCTTCGTTTCCACACCATTTGTAATCATGATTACTACTTATACATATTAGCAGGCAGAAATTATTGTAAACAAGATAAAAAATCATTACATGTATTAAATGACTTCCTATACAGTTTTTTAAACATATGACAATTTGCTGAGAGGCAAAATGGAGGAACTAAAAGATGAGGCACACTGGACTGCTTTAAGGGGTTTTTAAGAAGTGACGACAGTGTGGGAGAGTTTCATTTCCAAATGGGAGTAATAAGTCAACATATTCTTCACAATGCTACATATATTCATCTGGGTGACTGAGTTATATTAAAGGATGATGTAAGCTGAATTTTTAGACCAGTCTTTTTAATTTACAACGAATTCTTTATTTTAGTCCCACTATTGAAGGTTTTCCCTGCCAAAGTACCTTTGATCAGAGCCAGCAAAAGCTTTTAGTCTCTGCTTATTTGCATTTCATTTCTTAAATTTAGCACATCTAACCAAATCAAATATGTGTCTGGCAATTTGCAACATCTCTGAATACTTGCTGATCTTAGACATTAAGATACATTGTTTTATAGAACAATCATCAAAGTATTTCCACTAAGGCTAATTTTAGATTCTGGTTTTCATATTTTCATCTCTATTCATCATTTATTTTTCAATAATTTTATTAAGTATTTCTCGAGAGGCAGTCAATATGAGTATTTTAGATATAATAATGAGTAATAAAATACATCATCTAGACATGTTTGTATAAATGTAGATCAGTGTTCATTCATTCACTTCCTTTGTTATATTCTCAATATGTAAGGGAATTCTCTGCAAATAATCCCCAAAAGGAGGCGAAAAGGATTTGACCTGGACACGAACAGCATCTTCTGTAGCCACTGACCTTGCCTTAAATCCAATTTCAGGTGTGGATACTTGTAATCACTTGAGTGGCATTAGCCTAGGCCTCTATCCTTAGATCAGCATTTGTTTTTATCTAACATTAGGACAGCAGTAATTTTACCAAGTGGTGACATTGGCATGTATAGGTTAAGATGATGTGTAGGATGAAGTAGAAAACAGTTTTAACTTCAGTGTGAAATCAATGTTAGCTGAGTAATGTGGTTTCAAGTCATTCACCTGTAAAAGGCACCGATGGCGGTCTAAATGACAGAAGCAACCTATGGAAGAGTCTGTCCCACAGCTAATGGACGATGGCTGATTTCTCAAAGCTCATCATGATTGTACGGGAATTGATATCGGTCCCAACTTGTGGAGCTTGCTCAAAACCAGACACAGGATCCTTCTAGTTAGTGGAAAACAGTTGGAAATCCAACAGCACTGAGAGGGTAACCATCAGGTCAGAAAACTTAAGGCTTAAAAGTGTGTTCAACACTCCAACTCCCAAGCCTTCCACATCTTAGGATTCTTCTATGTGGCAAATATGAGCATACACTTGCCTTGATACCTAGGGTCATACAAAATTTGCCCATATTTTGGTCATGTGCCTCTTCTGGAAGAACATACAGTGATGGACTGGAAGAGCAAGGCTGGATCATTTCCAATTAGATTGCTTTCTTGTCATTTACATCTCCATTCACATGTCATCTTCTCAGGGAGGCTGTTTCTAATGAGATGCCTTAGGCTATAAGCAATAGACAAATTAACTCAAATGGCTTAAATAATAAGGGTATGTATTATCTTACCTAACAGGAAGCCTGGAGGTCCTATGGCTCCAAAGTAGGCTTCTGAAGTAGCACAACAACTTATGGGATCCAGGTTCTTTCCATCACAGTTTCAGGAAGCCTCTACCAGCTTCAATCATCACTTCTCAAACATCTGAAACAGAGAATTTCTTTTCCTTATGTCCTTGTGTGAAATAGAGGGAAATGGTTCCAACAGTCTCCAGCCAACTTTCCCTTTAATCTCAAAGGCCAAAATTACCTCACTGTCCCATTCCTAAACCAATGACTGGTCAGAGGGACAGAATCACCACAACTGGCTCAAACTCATCAATATTTACCTCTTGGGGTACAGATGGGCCTGGCTTTCATGGAAGTACATAGCAAGCTGATTTGGAGGAAAACCAGGCTTCTTTTAGCGAAGGAGAGTGTGGTGTGGTATGGTTCTTGTGAGGACAATTAATAGCGTTATATACACTTTCCACGGCCAACTTGAATTTTATCCCACCTCCCCAATGTCTTCCTCATGATCCTGCTCTTTTTTTGTCTTCCTTTATATCTTATATTTTTTTAAAAAGTACGTTACTTGTTCATTTGTTTGTTCCCCTTCGCCACTATTGTAATAATGTAAGATCTATATAGGAAGAAAGTCTGAAGATGCTCAGTATACATTTGCTGGATGATGAATGAACACATTATGTGGCCAAAAAAGCTTCCCCAAATGGTCTTTGTAAAAATTAACTGCAGAAAGAGAAGGATGGGGGCAGAGAGGAGAGGATAGAAATAGGCAGAGAGTGAGACAGACCAAGATAGGGTCATGGTTACTTTTCAGTTTATGCTCTTATCTTCAGACAATTCCAGATCTAAATAGAGTTTCACAGCTTCCAAGAGGCTACAGATTTAACCAAACCATCCTGGGCATTTCATAAAGATTTCACCATCAGCATTGTGCAAGGTAATCTGGTAGAAACCTAACCTTTTTTTTTTTTTAAATGACTACCCAGAACAAAGCTTATCTTTTCTTGCTAGTGAACACGCAAATTATTTTGACCTTTCTGCCCATATCTCTGGACAAAAATGGATGCTTACAGTACACCATATTTTCATTACCTGAGTTTGCCACTTGCAGAGAGAGTCTATTTTGTCTCTCTTACTGGGAATCTCCAAAACAACATACCAAAGAATGTCAACCACAGATCATGGATATATAAACAGTAAGGAGAATAGAGAGGATTCCTCAATCATGCGGTTCCCTTTACAATAAAGGGAGAGACATGATAGCTCAACCCCACCAAATGTAATGTCAACATGGACAGGACTGGAAGAGATTATGTTGAGTGAAATAAATCAAGCAGAGAGAGACAATTATCATATGGGTTCACTTACTTGTGGAGCATAATAAATAACACGGAGGACATGGGGAGATGGAGAGGAGAAGGGAGTTGAGGGAAATTGGAAGGGGAAATGAACCATGAGAGACTATGGACTCTGAAAAACAACCTGAGGGTTTTGAAGGGGTGGAGGGTGGGAAGTTGGGTGAGCCTGGTGGTGGGTATTATGGAGGGCACGTACTGCATGAAGCACTGGGTGTGGTGCATAAATAAAGAACTCCGGTACACTGAAAAGAAATAAAAAAATAAATTTTAGAAAAAGCTAATGACTACAGTCATTAGAAAACAAAAGGGAGAGAAAAATGTATACAAGAGGCTATTTATTTCACTTTCTAAAAAGATTTAGAAAGTATTTCCTATTTGCCACTCAAATTGAAGGTGGCAATGATATACCATTGTTCATCTTTTATTCTTCCCTAAATTCTCAGATGAAGATAAAATACTTCAGTGAGTTGGTGAAATTGTTTTGCAAGGTGCAATGAGGTCTCCGTCTTACCTTGTAGAGCTCAGCTTCAAAATATGTTTCCTTAGAAGCCTTCCCTGACCATCCTATCTCATATTACCTTCTCCTGTGCTCCCCCTACCCTCATCATGCCATCCTGTTTTATTTCCTTCTTGGCACTGTTCACTAGTTGAAATTGTCAAATATTTCCTAATTTATTTGTTGTCTATCATTTCTTGCAGTAGCTCTAGCACCCAGATCAGCACCTGACATGTGCCAGATGCTCAATTATTATTTAAGAAATGAAGTGTTCAACAGATGTCTTTTTTTGTATTTACCCTAATATCCTGATCATGTGGCCTCACCTTATTTTTCTTCCTCTTTCTTTCTACTGTCTTTCCTAAAGGTGTTACCTTATATGTCTCGTGGGGTGGCAATACTTCAAAAGGTTAAACATATAGTTGCCATGTGACTCAGCAATTCTACTCCTAGGTATATATCCAAGAGAAATGAAAACATATGTCCACACAAAAATGTACATAAATGTTCATAGCAGCATTATTCATAATAGCCAAAAAGTGGAAACAACTCAACATCCATTAATTGCTGAATACGTGAATGAAATGCAGTCTATCCATATAATGAAATGTTATTAGGCAATAAAAAGAAATGAAATACTGATACATGCTACAACACTGACGAACATTAAGAACATTATGGTAAGTTGGGGCACCTGGGTGGCTCAGTGGGTTAAAGCCTCTGCCTTCAGCTCAGGTCATGATCTCAGGGTCCTGGGATCCAGCCCCACATGGGGCTCTCTGCTCAGCAGGGAGCCTACTTCCCCTTTCTCTCTGCCTACTTGTGATCTCTCTCTCTCTGTCAAATAAATAAATAAAATCTTTAGAAACAAAAAAATAAAGAAGAACATTATGGTAAGTGAAAGAAGCTAGTCAGAAAAGGCACAAGATTCCATTTTTATGAAATGTTCAGAACAGGGAAACACAGAAAGATAGAAAGTAAATTAGTTGTTCTCTAGGGTTGAGGTTAGGAGAAATACAGAGTACCTATAAATGGACACAGGGGTTTCTTTTAAGGGTGATGAAACATGAACAGACACTTCTTCAAAGAAGATATACAAATGCCTAACAGACACATGAAAAAGAGTTCAACATCATTAGCCAACAGGGAAATTCAAATCAGAACCACATTGAGATACCACCTTTTACTACTTAGGATGGCAAACATTGACAAGACAAGAAATAACAGATGTTGGAGAGGTTGTGGAGAAAGGGGAACCCTCTTACACTGTTGATGGGAATGCAAGTTGATAAAGCCACTTTGGAAAACAATGCAGAAGTTCATCAAAAACTTAAAAATAGAGCTACCCTATGACCCAGAAATTGCACTACTGGGTTTTTAACCCCAAAGATGGAGATGTAGGGAAAGAAGGGCCATATACAATGTCCACAATAGCCAAACTGTGGAAGGAGCTGAAATGCCCTTCAACAGACGAATGGATAAAGAAGATATGGTCCATATACACAATGGAATATTACTCAGCCATCAGAAAGGATGAATACCCAACACTTGCATCAACATGAATAGGACTGGAGGACATTATGCTGAGTGAAATAAGTCAAGCAGAGAAAGTCAATTATCATGTGGTTTCACTTACTTGTGGAACATAGGGAATAGCATGGAGGACGTTAGGTGAAGGGAAAATAAAGGGGGAGACATCAAAGGGGGAGACGAACCAGGAGAGACTATGGACTCTGGGAATCAAACTGAGGGTTTCAGAGGGGATGGAAGTGGGGAGATGGGTGAGCTTGGTGATGGGTATGAAGGAGGGCACATATTGCATGGAGCACTGGGTGTTATGCAAACAATGAATCTTGGAACACCACATCAAAAACTAATGATGTACTGTATGATGACTGTATGGTGACAGAACATAATAAAAATGATTTTAAAAAAAGAGTGATTAAAATGTTCTAAAACTGATTACAGTGATGGTTACCCAACTCTGTGAATACCAAATCCATACAATGGTACATTTCAAATGGGCAAATTGTATAGCATATGAATTCTATTTCAATAAAGCTGTTAAATGATTTTAAATCTTGGGAAGGAAAGAAGAAGTAAAATCTAGGCTAGTTACCTTAAGAGTAACTATTAGGGAGATAAATTTAAACAAATGAAATAAGGCACAGAGACCATTCTTCCCTTTAATGCATTTAGCAAGCATTTATTGAGCACCTACTATACACCAGGCACAGTTAGAGCTTCTGGGAATAAAGCCCTTGTTTAAGTTGTAAGGGGAGCACTGTGTTATAAATGACTAGCCCAAAATGTTGCTTTTGTAGTTTTGTTTTAAGACCCACACTTTTTAGTTGTTTTTCCTCATTTTGTTGGCCTGGAAAGCACCTTTGCCAGGTGTGTTTCCTACCCACAGTAGATTGGATGTGAAAAGTGAGGCTCAAGAGAGTAAAGTGCTGGCTCTTCAGATCTGGGTTAGATCAGATCATTTTAATTACAGCCTCTACAGCTACTGTATTCTTCTTTAAAGATTTCTATTAAATACTGAGTAGATGTAAAATAATTTTATAAAGTATGTGTACAATATAAACAATTGCAAAAAGATGAGCACTTGTGAAGACTTTGCGCTTTCAAAGTCCCTGTTCACCTGTCCCCGGGCTCACCCCTTCCTGCCCCTCAGAGATAACCACTTTCTATAGTAATTTTGTTCTACCACCCATATTCTGTGATTGTCTTTCCTCAGACTGCTAGCCTGAAAAGCAGCTTTCCTGGTATTGTGTTTTCTAGCCCACAGTAGATTAAATGTAAAAAGTGAGACCACGTACACAGCTATGTGCAGTGTTGACTCACCATTGCCTGATACTCAGCAAGAAGATGGGAAAAAAGGGACAAAGCATTCCCAAAGTGGTGTGACCTGGGGCTACCATCATCCATCTTAATATTCATAGAAGTTATCTCTGTTTTATCATACAGCACAAAGATAGACATTTTCACTGAAACTGGTCCTTCACGGAAACTTAAACTATGGTTATTGTAGTCTACATAAGAAGATAAGAATATATACCCATATTTTGTTGATTCCAAGATGCACATATTTCTTTCCATTTCATGTCTCTGAACCTGGATGTACCTGCCAATTTGTGGCATAGTTTAGTATGTCTAAGCATGCTCAGAGGTGTTCATACTAGTACTGATTTGACAGAGTCACATATGTGCATTAATGGTTTCTACTTGTTGGGTATAGTTGCTATTTTTAAAATGACTTCAGAAGTTTACACTATGATTGGGGATTGAAATGAAAAGTTAACTGGTACATAGAAAGGCATAGTATAGGGACATGATTCTGTTATTAGAGAAGCAATGTTCACGACCACGGGAGAAATAGCCACCAATTCCACACTTCACTTAGAGCAACAACTGCTTGGTAGGACCAAAAGGGAAGTTTCTCACAAATAGGCGAAACACTTTGCCTATCAACACCACCCTGAAACAGACACTGAAGAAATTGCCAAATTTCTTGGAAAAGACAAAAGAGGTTTCAAAGGAAGAAGAGGCCACTGTGACCAATTTATGTAGCACTATCATTTAGGAGCTGTGTATCAATATGTCAGAAATTTCCTGCTGACTTGGAACAGAAGTTGATGATAAATTTTCAGCTACATATAGTTTACTAGAGGAAAAATAAGAGAATTAGTCAAACAAGCCATGCTAACAAAACCCAGCATTTTTCAGTGTGCCACAAAATTATAGTGTCAATACTAAAGAAAACAAAAAATGTCCCTTCTACAAGTATAAACTTCAATTCATGAGAAAGTGTTGTAGCAATTAATTGACAGTGGGTTTTTATTTTCATTCCTAGTGGTACATAATAATGAGTCTTGATATGTCTGAGTCATCAAAATACAGTATATTCAGAAAATGTTCCATAAAAACTTTTTTCTTTTTTTTTTAAGAAGATTTTATTTATTTATTTGAGAGAGAGTGAGAGAGAGAGCAGGAGAGGGGAGAAGGTCAGAGGGAAAAGCAAACTCCACATGAAGCTGGGAGCCTGCTGCGGGACTTGGTCCTGGGACTCTGGGATGAGGACCTGAGCGGAGGGCAGTCACTTAACCAACTGAGCCACCCGGGCACCCCCATAAAAACTTCTATATTATAAAAATATTTTAAATATTTTTTATCACAATAAAAAATATCACACACACTTTATCACAATAAAGTTGTGATAGGCAAATGATAGTCTTGGAAAATTATTTCTAACATAGAGAACAAACATAGGATTAGTACGAGGACTCTTCAAAATTACCAAAAAGGTGGAAAAAACCTACAAAAATTACATGAAGAATCCGAAGAGATATTTTACAGGAGGGTAAACAAACACACTTGGCCAGCAAACAAATATACTAGTTAGGAAGATAATTCTTAAAGTAATAAGATATTATGTTGTACTTATCAGCCTGGCAAAAATTTTGAAGGATCGTAACATTTCTTGCTGGCAGGGATGTGGAAAAAAGAGTACTTTCAAGTTTACTGGTGGAAATGTAAATTATGACACTTATTTTGGAAAGTAATTAAGTAGCATCTATCAAAATTAATAAAAGTACATATTTTCACCTAGCAAAACCTTTATTAAAAGACTACCCAACAGAAATAAGAGTACTAAAAGTAAAGATATGTATGTCAAGGATCATGGTGGAGAGTTAGCAGTGTCTAGCCCCTATAAGCTCACTTTACTTTATCAATACTCACCATCCTGTCTTTCAACAAACAGTACATACATTTGCCAGAGATTGTTGCTGGAACCTGCTTGGCCAGCCTCCAAAGTACTGGGGAGTCAGTGCTCATCAGGTGTAGCCCACAACTAATCACTGGTGTGGGCTGGTATAAATACCCCTACTCCCACACCCCGGAGGAGAAAAGTCCTGAAGCACATTTTCTATCCCGGCTCTGAAAGCTCCCTAATGGAATTAAGTTCCAAATGTCCACAGAGATAGCAGTCCGGATAATGCACCCTTCATGGGCTCTCTTCCCTTCCCTGTCTCACTTTTCCACTCCCCTGCTGTGTTCTTTTCACTTTCAAAAGAAACTATCACATTTAACCCTCATTTGGGTTTGCTTCAGGGATTCCCAAGCTAAGACAAGGACATAGAGGAAAAAACAACCTAAAACCAGAAAACAAAATGAAACCTGTCAGTGAGTGAATGGTTAAATAGGTTAGATTATATCCACATAATGAAATATTAAGCAACCATCATGCAGAGTTAATTCGTGCTATTATCAGTTGATATTGTGTTATTTTAATTAAGTTAGTATTGTGTGAGAGAAAAATGTAGAAAATTGGGTTTAATATGATCTCAATTTCATAAATAAACAATAAGTAAAGCTTATATACATGTATGTATCCTGAGGTTTCTTAACCTCAGCACTATTGACATTTTGGGCCAGATCATTCTCTGTGGTGGGGACTGTTCTGGACACCATAGGAAATTTAACAGCATCGCTGACTTCTACCCCTAGGCGCCTTTAGCACTCCGTCAGCTGTGACAACCAAAAGTATCTCCAGACATTGTCAAATGTTCCCCAGGGGCAAAAGTTCATCCTTATTTAAGAATCAGGTATCTGTACGTGTCTAAGTATGCGTGTGTATATCTGCTATGGTTACATGAGTGTGAAGAAAAAATACAGAAGGATTATATATTAGGTTGTTAACGTGAGTTATCCATGGGAACAAGAACATAAAGAGTAGAAAAGACTGATAGGAGAAAGAAAGGTGTAAGGGGAGCAAAAAAGCATAAACGTAAGAGAATGGTAAATACTTTTAATGTAATTATGTAAAATTTTTGATAAAAAGTAAAAATACAGAAAGTTTTGCTGCTCGAAAAGGAAGGCTTTACTGGAAGCTTCACTCATGGGCTGGCACTGCATATCACTGTTGTTAAAGGCCTGGTGCATCCCTTTCTGTTGAGACCTACAAGTCTCCCAGCCTACATCATGATTCTGGTGGGACCAGTCCAGAATATCACCTACACCTCAACAGCGGCTATTTGACTCAAGCCTTGTTAATCACGGTACCACATATTCCTCCCCACAGTGACTGGTCCACAGGCTAAATAGATAACTTACATAAGACTCTGAAGCACAGGTTATGAGACTGAAAGGTTTGGGCTGCCTTTGGCTATTACTCTCATCCGTTTGTAACAAGAGAGTGGAGTTAGCATGCAAAGAATCGCCCAGAAAGACTGTCAACGCTTGGAGAGAAAGAAGGAAAGAGAGACAGACAGGAAAGGAGGAGGGCGATCTGATGGCATCTTTGAGACGTGGGTATAGCTGAGCCTAAGATTATTTCACCTTAAGACTTCTCAACTATTATGCAGACTACTAAAACTCCTCTTTCTACTTTCTTTGCCTCCACTCGTTTGAATGATGTTTTTCTCACTGGTATCCAGAAAGATCTTGACTGATACAGAGTAATAGTGAATTTATCAACAGTGGACATAATGAGTTGGTACTTTATAGAGACTGTGTAGAACACTGTTTTTGTCATGGGGAACAAACTGGTTAGTTTTATGTTATAGGTGATTCTTTGATATCTTCGGAAAATTTGTAAGGTAAATTTCTTTTTTTTCCTTTTTTTAAATTAAATTTATTTATTTTTTTAAATAAACATATAATGTATTTTCATCCCCAGGGGTACAAGTCTGTGAATCGCCAGGTTTACACATTTTACAGCACTCACCATAGCACACACCCTCCCCAATGTCCATATCCCCACCACCCTCTCCTGTCCCCCCTCCCCCCAGCAACACTCAGTCTGTTTTCTGAGTCTTTTATGGTTTGTCTCCCTCCAAATCCCACCTTCTTTCATTCCTGCCCCCCAATGCCCCCACATTGCATCTCCACTTCTTCATATCAGGGAGCTCATACGATAGTTGTCTTTCTCCGATTGACTTATTTTGCTAAGGTAAATTTCTAGTAGAGTCCTTATGAGCTTTGCAAAACTGTTAAAAAAGCAGCTTGCTTTCCATAACGAAGAACCCAAGGAAGCATGGTATTTTGCTCACATGTTATATACTGTGGTGTCTCACAGCTCCACACTGATGCAACCTGGCAGTGGCTTGCCGCATGTTGTGTCTCTTCCTTCTCACTTCCTACCATAAGGTTTCTGGGATACTACAGCAGCAGCCACTCACAGGAACCCACTTGGTCCTCATATAAATGCAACCAGAAAATGTGAGGGAATGCACACAGATAGATCCACCCTTGGCCAGTGGGGGTGGCAAATGAAAAATAAAGTCTCTTTTCTTTGTGCCCTGAGCAGACAGTTCTGAGCTGCGTCTCATAAATCTCCTGAGCAGGTCTTGGGTTATCAAGCACAAGGATCCTATACTAGGATCTAACTCAATAACACATCTGTGCATTGGCTTTTCCTTCCTCCGTGATGTACCAGCTTCCCCACCCCCCCACCCCCACCCTGTCTTTGCTACACCCTTGGATCAGGTCTCAAATAAACTCTTTGCCCACAAACCTCTTCCTCAGACTCTGCTTTTACAAAATCCCAGGCTAAGATACATAGATACCTGTAGGTTCTCGAAGAAAACGAACCCATAGTAGCACTTTTACTTTAAGTGTTAGGAGGAAAGGGACTAACTCGGAAGGGCAGAAGAGGTGCCCATTGCAGAATTAGAGGAAAGGCTTTTGCCAACGGCACCGAGGTTAACTGATGCAACGGTGTCCTGCATGACTGCACGGCCAGTGAAACGGGGCATTTCAGAAGGAAACTTCAGGCTCTGAGAGGGGTAACCCACAGGAAACTTGAAAGCTTGCTCGTGAGGAAATACGGTGTGGACACATTAGGCTATTGATTTTTACTAAATCTAAAGAGGCCACAGACAGTTAGATTTACTTTGATTGATGCATTTGAGAATGAAATGCAGGCTCCCTAGCAAGCATCCTCACCCTCTATCTGAAAATTAAACTTGATTTTCGGGCCAGCTTTATGAAAACTTCTTTCTCACTAAAACAGCATGATTTCAGCCAAGCACTAAGCGCCAAGGACAGGGCTATGCTCGGCATGGAAGAAATGTTACGGAAAGGGAGAGGGAAATTATAAATTCCATCTTGCCTTCTTTGGGGTTCCTGTTGTGTGTGTTCATTCTCTGTACAAAAGGAATTGGTTGTGGAGCGAGAAGGGCAGGAGAATGGTAGGCAACACCATCCTTTTCCTTCCTTCCTTTTCTTCTGGAGTTCTGCACACAGATGTTGGGGGAGAGGGGCTAGCCAACTCTGAATTTGCCAGATCCCACAGAGGGTACCAGAGGAACTCAGGACTCCTCCCTCCTGCTGGGAGGATCACAGTGAGGTCCTGTCCATTACGACCCAGTCTCAATACAAATCTACAAGAATCTTCCACCTCAATATATTTCCTTTTTCCTGGATATCATGGAGTAATTTGGGGTACATACACAATACACCAGGAAGGGTAAACGTCAACAGTAGTTTTCATTTCAAAGAGATTAGAATAGTGATTCCTTTTGTTTTTGTTTTTAAACTCAAGTCACCAATCCATGAACATTAGGTTAGTCTTCATAAAAGCCCGAATCTATTTTTCTACCTTATCATTTCAGATCAAGTAAAAATATAAAATACTGAATGAATATGATGTATATGTTGGCAAGAATCAGTAGAATTCATACAAGGATGTAAGAAATTTAAATCTCAAAATTTCATTTTATTCTGTTATGTTAGTCACCATATAGTATATCATTATTAAAAATCCACTTTAAAGTGGCACTCCTAAAAAATAGGTTAATGTACCAATGATAATAGCAAATACATTTCTCCCTTTTTGCATTATACTTGCTCAACCTATGAGAAAAACTGATGGGAAGCAGCAAATCTATAGTATTTGATTCCTTTAAGTAAACCTATCTTCTCTGGAAGAGAGATGGGACAATTTGGAGTAGACATCTTTGACAAAAATTATTAAAACAGCATGGTGGATAGGTTTTTCCATATAAAATTATCAAAAGAAAACATTCAATTTAAATGGAACAAAACAATACTCCCACAATCTTTCCTGGAATATAAATGCAATTGACAAAGTTAAAACATACTTTTCTATGCTTTGCTGACTATCTGTGGTAGGAAACCAAATGCTGCTGTTCAGGGCTGACTGAAGCCATAATTAAGATGAGCAAAAATTACAAATGCATTGTATGTTTGCACAGTTAATTTGGCTCTGCCAAAAAATTTAATTGATAAGTTGAATACAGATCCCAAATTGTAATATTTGCCCATAAATGTAAAGCCCCAAAGAGTCAGTTCGTGAATGAAATGCTGCACAATGTTTCCGTGTCCAAAAAAATCAGAATAATGAAAGACATTATCATGGAGTGACCCTTTTAATTCAGACTAGGCAATTCTTTCCCAAGTAATTTCAAAGCTGCTGAGGAGTTCTGGAATTCTGACAGGAATTTTGGAAGCATCTGAATATTTCTGAAAAAGTTATTAGGGAGCAGAAAGCAGACAGAAAGAAGTAACTGATGTATTTTTAGTAGATTCCTATAGCTGTAGAGAGAATGCACCTAATATTGGTGATTCAGTAGGACATTGGAGGTCCTACTCATCGTGATTCCCTTGCCCATATGCCATTTTCCCAATAATCCCAGGTCAGACAGACAGTCAGAGTCACTCTCTTCCCTGCCCACAACCCCCAGTGTCTCAACTTTCAAGACTACTTAATGAATCCTGTGGGTTTACAAGAACCATACTAGGAAGGTTTTATGGTGGGATAGAAGCTGGGGCCTGAACAGGCACAGGAGTGGTCAACTGGGCTGTCTGAAGAGCTCTGTCTACCAGGCATGGATAGCATATCCAGAACATTCCGGATAGCATTCCTGAGATGATCTCTGCCTCAGTTCAGGCAAATGCTCACACCCTAAAACAAGTGAAGTAACCTGGGCTCTTCCTGGAGGATGGAGCCCTGCATGAGTCACCAGGGGACTCCATCCTTGGAAGACCCCACAGCCAAGTGTCTGAGAGTCTGTCCATAGGCAGCTGTGTTTTATCCAATGCCAGGACACCTCGTGTAGTAAGTATTGTCAGGGAGGACAAGACCGGGCTCTGTGTTTTTAAGAACCAGACACACTAGTGGAAGGGGAATTACAAAAGGAGAGCAAAGCAGCACAACACTACTCTGTAACCTGGGGGACACAGAGGCTGGGCAGAAGGAGAATTCAGTGTGGGACTCCGTTGCCAGCAATTAGACATCAACGGGAGGGAGAAGTGACCTGGCGTAGAGAGAATGAAAGAGTCCTGGGCTCTGCACTCCTCCAGTAACAGCAGGGCAATAATGCGGGGACCACATTCCAGATCAGCTTCATGAGTTAGGTGCCTAACTATTTCCTTTCTAAGCCTGGATTGTTCTGAGAAGTGGCACAGAGATGATTCACCCACGGAGCAGTGCATAAAGCTGCCAGGCAAGTAGGAAAGACAAAGACAGGCCATCTATACGCTTCAACACTACTTCCTGCTAAAGCTTTTCACATATGTCTCATACATCTCATACCCTATGGTTAGTTCAAAGAGGCAAGGAGGAGCACCCTCTCTAACGCATGTATGATCTCCCCATGGCACCTACTACGGTAGGTGGCAAACTTAATTTTGAGCGGATTGTACAGATTTCTTGTCTGTATCAGCCCATCAGCCAGGCAACAGGAATTAAGACTGAGATTGAGAGGCTGACAAAAGGAGATTCAGAAGGAGCACTTTCTTCCACCCAGTGGCGTATTTATGAGCCTGTCCACCCCACCCCCCACTGAGGTCAACAACAACCACTGTACAGCAACAGCAATGAAAGCATAGTCTTTCTGATGAGACCTGTTGACATGGCTAAGCTCTGGAGCTGTAGCAGTGAAAAAGACTAGACTCTATTCACAGAGACCTTAGTTTAATGAAGGGAAATAAGGGCATTAAAAAAATAATCACAAAAAAATTTATGGCATTTGTGAAAAAGGCTACAAAGGAAACATGCAAGGTCATATGAAATCTGGGACACAGCATTTTCTGAAGCTGCAAAAAGTTCCTCAGACCAACAAAAAAAAAAAGGGTGCTTGAGAGTTCTGTCTCCCTTGAGGCAGCTTCCAAAGCAAGGCACCGGTCTCACCTTCAACCTTCCATCATCCATAGAAAAGGCAATTCTGAACCTTATTCTACATGATTCTTCAGAGGACCCATGGTGGGACTAGGCCTGAGGTGTTTAACAGTGGTCTTTAATGATTGATTAACATGCCCTTTAGCAAATTTTCTTCTATGTCTTACTGCTCATTTCTTCTACAGTGCTTCCTGGGATAGGCTGTGCAGATAACATACAGAACACTCGGGGATTTTTTTTTATTATTAATAACGCTTAAAAAAGTATTCATTGTTTATATGAAATGCAAATTCAATGGAGAATTTTATATTTTTATTTGCTAAATCATTTCCCAAACAAACTCCCTCTAACAAGTTCTTGTTTCGAGCTCTATTTTGAGAGGAATACAAACTAAGACAAGCACCAATATCCAAAGAAAAGTCAGCAAGAGAAATGGATTGGCCAGGAATCCAGGATAAAACACAGAAGACTGATGTTCTGGAAGCCAAATGGAGATTGTTTCAGGAACATATGCTTAACATTTGCCAGGATCTATCAATGACGGCAGGCAGTGTCAAAATGCTAAGCGCTTTTCTTGAATTATCTCATTTTCTCACACATGACCCTATAGGATGGGTAATATTCTTATCCTCTTCAGAGGAGAGAACCAAAGTGTTCAGAGGTTAATGAACATGGCCCAAGTCATACAGTTGTACAGAAAAACCATTCTCGTCCTCCTGATCTAAGCCAGTCACCCCTCCACCATGCTCCTAGTTGTCCCCAAATCCTTCATTAAGATCTCATCCCTCCAGCCTTCAGCATTTTATTCACAATACTAAGAACTTCACTCAGGGAAATATGGAAGCAACATGACTTGAAATTAAGGGTATAATTAAGAATAGTCAGAAATAGCAGAAGATGGCAGAGTAGGAGGATCCAAATCTTGCTTCATTCTGTGCATACACCTAGGTGACACCTGTATCAGTGTAAATAAAGCAGAAAATTCCCAAAGGTTGGCAGAACAGACTCTCCACAGCCAATTATAGAGGACACAACATTGAAAATGGTAGGAAGGACAGAGGCATGGTCAGGAACCAAAGTAACATGAGATTAACCACAAAAGGAAGAGACACCATAGGCACAGAAAAGGAAGAGAAGCAGACACACCACATCAAGCACCTCATACATAGACGAGCTACAGTGGGAAGACAAATCCCCATAACACTTGGCTCTGAAAACGAGAGGGGCTTAACTTCATGAGTATTCACAACAAGTGGGGCTTAGCATTAGAAAACTAAAAATCAGCAGAATCAACTCAAGGAAAGCCAGACGGCAATAGAAAGCTGAGCCCCCAACTTTAAAGAGAACATCACAACCAACCCTGTTGAAATTCAGCATAGAAGGAGCAGTTTGAAAAATGACTGGGGTATACAGGAAGATTTATTTACTAATCTCAGAACATGTGCAGAAAGGGCAGGGATCTTTAGGTTTCTTTTAGGTTTCTGAACAAAAGAGCTGGCTGGTGCAAGAACCAACACCAATGCTCTCTACCTAGCTTGCTAAGAGCATACCTTCCCACCTCCAGTGGATCTGCCCTGTCCGACCTGTCCCCCTACACAGGAGTTCCTTCAGTGTGGCTCAAGGTCTCCTCCCACAAGGAGACCAGTGCACATACCTTGCTAACAATATATGTCCCACCGTAGGCTTTCTTGCAGATCTACCCCTCCAACCTGCCCTACTTGGTAAGAGTCCATTCAAAGCAGTGTCAAGAGAATATCACTGTGCAAGCAACCCCAAGAGTGGCCAGCACCCCTCCAAAGTGACCCTTCTCCATAGGAAGTGGGGAAGATAACCACACACACCAGTTTGACTGCAGCCCTAGCAGTGGACTGTGGGTAGACATCTGATCTGACTTCTGGTCCCACCCACAAACAAAAACTTCACAAGAGGCAGCACAAAGAGACCTAGTACTTCAAGGTCATTGCAACCCCAACAGACTGGGGACAGACATCTGATACGACCACAGGATTTGCCTATCAATGAAAGACTCTCAGGGTACAATGTGGGGATAGCACACTGCAGTTCTGTGCAACCACTGTTTTTATAAACATCTGGTCTGACCCAACTCAAGCCCAAGGTGGGCCCATACTAGCTCCTAAGTATCACAGGGACCAAACCTTGCCAACATCAGGCAAAGAGAACCATTGTAGATGATGGGACTCAAGGCAAAAGGGGCCCAATCACAATAGTAGAGTATACACAGTGCATACAGGAGACACTGCTGAAGCACCAGGTTCTGGTGAACAGGGAACATTGCACTGCAGGGTGCTAGAGGACCTCTTCATCATGAGGCCATTACTTTCAATACTGGGACACAGAGCTGACCTTCCTAACGCACAGAAACAGACACAGAGAGTTGGACAAAATGAGGAGGCAGAGGAATATGTCCCAAATGAAAGAGCAAGACAAAATCACAGCAAGAGAGCTAAACAAAATGGATATAAGCAATATTCCTGAGAGAGAATTTAAAGTAACGATCATAAAGACAGTCACTGCACTTGAAAAAAGAGTGGGGGGTTTCAGTAAGAAGTTCAATAAAGACATAGAAAATATAAAAAAGAACAAGAGATAAAGAACTCAATAATTATAATTAAAAATAAACTAGAGGGAATAAATAGGGGCTACAGGAAGCAGAAGAATGGATCAGTGACCTAGAGGACAGAATAATAGAAAGCAATCAGTCTGAAAGGAAAAAGAAAAAAAGAATAGTAAGAAATGGGTACAGGTTAAGGAAACTCAGTTATACCATCAGGCATAATTACATTTGCATTATAAGGATCCCTGAAGGAGAAGAGAGAAAAAGGGTACAGAAAATTTATTTGAAGAAGAGCTGAAAATGCCCTAATCTGGGGAAAGAAACCAAAGTCCAGATCCAGGAAGCACAGAGAGTCCCCCAAAAAAATCAACCCCAAGGAGGTCCACACCAAGACGCAAAATAATTAAAATGGCAAAAAAGTAGAGATAGAATTTTAAAAGCAGCAAGAGAAAAGAAAATAGTTACATACAAGGGAGATTCCAGTGGACTATCAGCTGATTTCTTAGCAGAAACTTTGTAAGCAAGAAAGAAGTGGCATGATATATTCAACGAGCTGAAAGAAAAAAACTCTGCAACCAAGAATATTCTATCCAGCAAGACTATCAGTGAGAAGAGGACAGATAAAGAGTTTCCCAGAAAAAGAAAAGTTAAAAGAATTCATCACTGGGACGCCTGGGTGGCTCAGTTGGTTAAGCAGCTGCCTTCGGCTCAGGTCATGATCCCAGCGTCCTGGGATCGAGTCCCACATCGGGCTCCTTGCTTGGCAGGGAGCCTGCTTCTCCCTCTGCCTCTGCCTGCCTCTCGGTCTGCCTGTGCTCGCTCTCTCCCTCTCTCTCTGACAAATAAATAAATAAAATCTTAAAAAAAAAAAAAAAGAATTCATCACCACTAAACTAGCCTTACAAGAAATGTTTAAAGGGAGACTTTGAGTGTAAAGGAAACACAATAAGCAGAAATAAGAAAAGTAGGAAAAGAAAAAAATTTCTCAGGTACACACAAAAATAATAAAAGTAGTAGATTAGTCACTTATAAAGACCAGTACAAAGGTTAAAGCACAAAAGCACTAAAATCAAGTGTATCTATGAAAATCAGCCAAAGGATTCAGAAAATAAAAGGGTGTAAAGTACAACAGCATATATCTAAAACAAGGTGGGATGGAGTAAAAATTCAGTGCTTTTAGAATGGGTTCAAAACTAAGTGACCCTTAACTTGATATTGACTGCTATATCCATGGGATATCATATATAAACCTAATGGTAACCACAAATAAAAAACCTATAATGGAACGCCAAAAAACAAAGAGAAAAGAATCCAAGCATATCACTAGAGAAAGTCATCAAACCCCAAGAGAAGAAAGCAATAGAGAACTACAATTTTTTTAAAAACCATAAAACAGGTAACAAAGTGGCAATAAATACATACCTATCAATAATTACCTTGAATGTAAATGGATTAAATGCTCCAGTCAAAAGATATAGGGTGGTTGAATGGAGAAAAGGCAAAATCCGTCCATATGCTGCCTATAAGAGACTCATTACAGACCTAACAACACATGCAGAGTGAAAGTGAAGGTATGGAAAAGCATTTATCATGCAAATGGAAATAAAAAGAAAGCTGGGGTGGCAATACTTACACCAAACAAATAGACTTTTAAATCAAAGTCTGTAATAAGAGACTAAGAAGGGAACTATACAATCATAAAGGGAATAATCCAACAAGAAGAAAAAATAACAATTGTAAATATTTATGTACCCCACATGGAAGCACCCAAATATATAAAACAGCTATAAACAAACATGAAGGGAGAAACTGATAGTAATACAAGTATAGTAGGGAACTGTAACATCCCATTTCCATCAATGGATAGATAATCCAAGCAGAAAATCAGCAAGGAAACAATGGCTTTGAATGACACATTGACCAAATCTATCTAACAGATGTATTCAGAACATGCCATCCCCCAACAATGGAATAGACATTCTTTTCAAGTCCACATGGAACAGCCTGCAGGAGACACCACATATTGGGCCAAAAAACAAGTCACAACAAATTCAAAACAATTAAAATCATATCATGGATCTTTTCTGACCACAATGCTATGAAACTAGAAATCAACCACAGGACAAAATCTGTAAAGAGTACAAATATAAGGAGGTTAAATAATATGCTTCTAAGCAATGAGAGGGTCAACCAAGAAATCAAAGAGGAAATTAAAAAATACATGGAGACAAATAAAAAGGACAACACAATGGTCCAAAATCTTTGGGATGCAGCAAAAGGTGTTCTAAGGGGGAATATATATAGCAATACAGGCCTGACTCAAGAAGCAAGAAAAGGCCTGCCTCAAGAAGCAAGAAAAGTCTCAAATAAATAACCTAACCTTAGATCTAATGGAGTTAGACAAAGAAGAAGGACTAACGCCAGTAGAAAAAAGTAAATATTAAAAATTAGAGTAAAAATAAATGAAATAGAGACTGAAAAGTAGAACTGATTAATGAAACTGGGAGTTGGTTATTTGTTAAGATCAAAGAAACTGAAAAACCTCTGGCAAGACTCATCAAAAAACAGCATAAAACAAAACAGAGAAAGGACTCAAATAAACAAATCAGAAATGAGATAGAAGAAATAACAACCAACACCACAGAAATAAAAACAATTTTAAGAGAGTATTATGAAAAATTATATGCCAACAAACAACAATCTAGAAGAAATGGATACATTCCTAGAAACATACAACATCCAAAAACTGAGTCAGGAAGAAATAGATAATTTGCACAAACACATCACCAGCAATGAAACTGAATCAATATTTAAAAAGTCCCAACAAACCAAACTAGAGTTTCACAAATGAATTCTAGCAAACATTTAAAGAAGAGTTAATACTTATTCTTCTCAAATTATTCCAAAAAATAGAAGAGGGAGGAAAGCTTCCTAATTCATTCCATGAGGCCACCATTACCCTGATATCAAAACCAGATAAAGACAGTACAACAATAATAATAAAAAACCACAGGCCAATATCTCTGATGAGCACAGACACAAAAAGCCCTCAATAAAATATTAGCAAACCAAATCGAAAAATACATTAAAAAATCATTCACCACAATTGGGTGGGAATTTTATCCCCAAGTTTTTATTTAAATTTCAGCTAGTTAACATATAGTGTAACATTAGTTTCAGGAGTAGAATTTAGTGATTCATAACTTAAATAAAACTGGTGCTCATCACAACAAGTACCATCCTTAATATCTATCACCTATTTAACTCATTCCTCCTCCTTCTATCTAGTAACCATCAGTTTCTTCTCTATAGTTAAGAGTCTTTTTTGGGGGGGCGCCTGGGTGGCTCAGTGGGCTAAAGCCTCTGCCTTCGGCTCAGGTCATAATCCCAGGGTCCTGGGATCGAGCCCCGCATCGGGCTCTCTGCTCCGCGGGGAGCCGGCTTCCTCCTCTCTCTCTGCCTGCCTCTCTGCCTACTTGTGATCTCTCTCTGTCAAATAAATAAATAAAATCTTTAAAAAAAGAAAAGAAAAAAGGTTTGTACGGATGTGATTAAGTTAAGGATTCTGAGACAGGGAGATTATCCTGGATTATCTGGACCCTAAATGCCATCACAGGAAGACTTACAAAAGGGAGGCAGAGAAAGATGAGACACAGATTGCAAAAGGCTAGGTGACAATGGAAGCAGAGAGAGATTGGAACCTGCTACACTGCTGCTTTGAAGATGGAAGAAGGGGACCATGAGCTGTGGTATATAGTTCTAGAATCTAGAAAATACAAGAAAACGGAATTTCCCCTAGAGCTTCCAGAGGAAACACAGTCCCGCTGACAATTTGGTTTAAGACCACTGAGGCTGATTTGGGACCAGTTAGTTTTAGAACATTTTCATCATACCATACCCATTATTTTAAGTTAAATTTTTATCAAATCTACAAAGTAAGGCATAGTTGTAGAGGCCCGGCTTATATTTCTGCCCCTTCTACCCTTTTCCCCTCTCTTTCTTCTGGGTAACATACTTTTAAAAAGTTTTTGTTTTGCTTTTATTTTTCTTATTATAAACAAATATGTGTATTCTTATCTTTCCTTAGTTAGTAGACTATTATTTATATATATACATATATATATATTTTTTATCTTGCTTTTTTTCACTTGATAACCTATCCTGGCAATCATTCCCAAGTCATGTCTAGAGAGATACCACATTCCTTTTCAAAGCTATACTGTCTTCTGTCATGTGGTGCATCCTAGTCAACCAATCTCCTAATGATGGGCATTTGAGTGTTTCTACTCCCTTGCTATTATAAAGAGAGCTGCAATGACCAGTCTTGTGCACATATATTTTCATATTTTTGCTAGTGTATACATGAGATAGATTCTCAGAACTGCAGCTGCTGAGGAAAACCAGCCTAGTTAAACAACATAAAGCTAATACTCTTATCACAGCTAGTTTATTTTTTAGAAACACACTCAGTTTCCTTTTGAGATCTTACAGAAGGAAAGATTTTTTATGGACAAATAATCAATATCTAAGGAGATAGCATTTGAATACAAGTTTCAAACCATAGCAAAATGTGGGATTACATTGTTCTATATTAAAACAGAGTCGTGTTCATCAGTGATGGTGTTGGCCTTCCCAGAAACGGCCTATCACTTAAGCTATGGGTGTTGAATATTCCAAGGACATCATGGGTTTAACTTGTTCTTTCTGGAAAAGAGAGGATGTCCTGGTACGAGGAGTTAATCTTGGGCTCTAATAGCATTTCTATCATCTTCATAAGTACCACTTAAATAAAATATGAGCTTTCTTCTTTTCTGATCTATTCTTATGAATGCTCAACTTGTTAGCCTGCTGCTTCACACTATTTTTTAAGTAGAAAACATCTCATTCCTTTAAAACTCTCAGATACACAACTGTGCAGGCAACAAATGTGCGAAAATCATGTATTATTCAAATGACATTCAAAGGGACACTGCACCAAAATAATTCTACCAGCCCATGAATTAGTGGAACAAATGTACCTTTGAGCAACGTGCATATTTACTAGTTTCTCTGAGAACATCTTGCTTTTATTCCTCACCTTTATGAACAATAGCTAGAAGCTCTCTCACATCACATTGTTTATTCTCATAATCTCCCCGTAGGAGTTTGGCAGGTGAAGACTATAATATCAAAATTTCCCAAATGGAGACAGGTAAATGTCCACTATGTGTACGTCCCAGGACAGATTAGATTTCAACTTCTTTGTGATGATTTAGACTCTGCCAATGGCTTAAGAAAAAAGAAAAAATTCCCTCACCTTCCTGCTTTCCTCACCTCTCCCCACAAAGCTGATATTTGAATGCCTAAGAGCTATCTGTGTTGTCCCAGGCAAAACAGTCAGTGGTTGACCATCTTTTTTCTATCTGAATGTTGATAGGATACAATAAGCCATTTTATTAGCATAATTATTTAGTTTTTTTTAACCCATTTTATGCCAACACTTTACCCTGAATTATTTCCTTCAAAACACACTAACTAGAAGGCAAAGAATCCTGTCGTTAAAAGAAAAGCCTGGAGTCTGTCCAACAGACTGGAATTTAACTTTATCAATGTCTGTGAGTCACTGCCTAATTACCCAAACTCTCTGAGTATCATTGCCTCATGCATAAATCAGGGCTAACAATACCCGCTTCACAGAACTGAACGACAAAATCCAAGACATGGATTATTTTTTTAAAAGAGGTAAGACTTTTACATATATTACATGTAATATAATTCACTAATTCATGGGCTGGTAGAATTATTTTGGTGCAGTGTCCCTTTGAATGTCATTTGAATAATACATGATTTTCGCACATTTGTTGCCTGCACAGTTGTGTATCTGAGAGTTTTAAAGGAATGAGATGTTTTCTACTTAATAATCTACTTATATTACATTACTTAATCTACTTATATTACATGTAATATATGTAAAAGTCTTACCTCTAGGTATCACACTTGGTAAGCACTGAACATGTGAGAGCATTTCATATTATTATTCATATTTATAATTTGCAATAGCTAAGAGTTAAAGTTAAAGGACTTGGTTATTCCCAGCTATGTAATAAAGAATTAACCTTGCCCCAAAAAGGTTTGGACTTTGCTCTTAGTGATTAGGAGGGGACAGTTAAGCTTTTGGAGTAACACGCCTCACTGGAACATCTTTGCTTGCCTGGAACCTTGGCCAACCGACAGTCTAATAACACGATTTACAATAAGACCTTCAGACCATATCAGTTCTATCTTCGGAGGGGCTCAAAATGTAAGGTCAGCCACATGGGCAGGCAGTATGTGATTAAACTTCAATAGAAACTCTGGACACCAAAGCTCAAGTGAGCTTCCCTGGTTGTTGATACTCCATATATATATCCATATATATATCTTCATATATATTTTCACACATTAATGCTGGGAAAGCTACACTGTCCATGACTCCATTGGGGAGAGGACAATGGAAGCTCTACATTTGGTACATTTCCTGATCTCCATTCTATGCAATTCAAAACCACAATGAAATACCACCTCACACCCATTAGGATGGCTGTTTTAAAAATCAAACACAAGAGGGGTGCCTGGGTGGCTCAGTCAGTTAAGGATCCAACCCTAACTTTCTTGATCTCAGGGTCATGAGTTCAAGCCCCGCACCTAGTGTGGAGCCTACTTAAAAACAACAACAACAACAACAAATGTTGGCAAAGATGTGGAGAAATTGGACCACTTGCATATTGTTAATAGAAATGTTAAATGGTATAACCACAGTGGAAAAGAGTATAGAGGGTCCTCAAAAATGTTTAAAAATAGACCTACCATATGATCCAGAAATCCCGCCTCTGGATATTTAACCGAAGAATTGAAATCAGGGTCTCAAAAAGATATTAACACTCTCATGTTCATGGCAGCACTGTTCAAAATAGCCAAGAGATAGAAACAAACTAAATGTTCATTGATTCCTGAATAGATAAATAAGTGTGGTATACACATGCAATGGAATACTATTCAACCTTTTTTCAAAGAGTTTATTTATTTGACAGAGAGATAGAGAGCACAAGTAGGCAGAGAGGCAGGCAGAGCGAGAGGGAGAAGCAGGCTTTCCCGTTGACCAGGGAGCCTGATGCAGGGCTTGATCTCAGGACCCCAGGATTCAACCTGAGCCAAAGGCAGACACTTAACCAACTGAGCCACCCAAGTGTCCCTACCCAACCTTTAAAAAGAGAAAATTCTGCAGTATGTGACAGCATGAATGAGCCTTGAGGACATTACACTGAGTGAGGTAAGCCAGTCACAGGAGAAAAACTGCATGATTTCACTTATATGAGGTATACAAAATAATCAAACTCATAGAGAATGGAATGATGGTTGCCTAAGGCTGGGGAGAAATGAGAAGTTGCTAATCAGCAGATAGAAAGTTTCAGTGTTTAAGATGAGTAAGTTCTAGAGATCTGCTATACACTGTACTCTGACAAATTTGTTACGAGGGCTGATCTCTTACTAAGTGTTCTCACCATAATAAAATAAAATTTTTTAAAATTTCTTTTAATAAACATATAATGTATTTTTATCCCCAGGGGTACAGGTCTGTGAATCGCCAGCTTTACACACTTCACAGCACTCACCATAGCACATACCCTCCCCAATGTCCATAACCCCACCCCTCCTCTCCCAACCCCCCTCCCCCCAGCAACCCTCAGTTTGTTTTGTGAGATTAAGAGTCACTTATGGTTTGTCTCCCTCCCAATCCCATCTTGTTTCATTTTAAAATATAATTTTAAAAAAAATTCTAGAAAAATATTGTGTTTCAATGAGCAACTATGCATTGCCTTACCCTTTCCACTTACTGCATTCTATCTTGTCATTGTCTTTGAGCTATTCCACAATTCTATAAAAAGTAGTTAAGGGATACCAGTGTGAAATAATTTTTAGAGATATGCAAATTCTGTCCTGATTGAGGTCTGGCTTCTTTGTCCCTTGTGGAAAACCAGGTTTGTGTCCACCTGCACATTAACTGAGAGTCATATAGAAAAAGCCTATAAAGGACCCATGAAAGAACACTGACTTTCAGTGGAAGTAAGTCCAGGAAGAAGCCAGGGAGGAACTCAGGTTTCACTCTCCACCCTCCTCCAGCCTCTCTCAAGGCTCCTCATCAGCTAAAATGGAAGAAAGATGGCAGAAAGCAGAAAAGAAAAATGTGGAATGTAGATCTGGAGAAGCAATGGGAAGATTTCAGCCCAAGGATCCTTGGCAAAGCTGTGCTGATTCAGATTTTCTCAACAAGTCAAAAAACGTTAATGTTCTACCATATTGATTCTATCATAAGAGTTCCTGATGAGTTCATTGAAACCACAAATTTTGGGGGCCCACAGGGATGTTTTGGACTAAGCATACTCAATAGGGGCCCATGGGTGGCTTAGTGGGTTAAAGTCTCTGCCTTCAGCTCAGGTCATGATCTCCGGGCCCTGGGATCGAGCCCCGCATCGGGCTCTCTGCTCAGCGGGGAGCCTGCTTCCCTTCCTCTCTCTGCCTGCCTCTCTGCCTACTTGTGATCTCTGTCAAATAAATAAATAAAATCTTTTAAAAAAAAAGCATACTCTAGAAAACAATGATGGCCTTGAAGTTGCTCCAAGAGAAACAGTGATAATAAAAATAACTTCAGGGTCCCTACGTGGCCAAGTCAGTTAAGCGTTTGACTCTTGGTTTTGGCTCAGGTGGTGATCTCAGGGTCGTGAGACTGAGCCCTGCATTCAGGCTCTGCACTCAGCATGGAGTTGGTTTAAGATTCTCTCTCCTTGGGGCGCCTGGGTGGCTCAGTGGGTTAAGCCGCTGCCTTCGGCTCAGGTCATGATCTCAGGGTCCTGGGATCGAGTCCCACATTGGGCTCTCTGCTCAGCAGGGAGCCTGCTTCCCTTCCTCTCTTTCTGCCTGCCTCTCTGCCTACTTGTGATCTCTCTCTCTCAAATAAATAAATAAAATCTTTAAAAAAAAAATTAAAAAAAAAAAAAGATTCTCTCTCCTTCTCTCTCTGCCCCTCCCACTCATGCTCGCTGGCTCTCTCTCACTCTCTCAAATAAATAAATAAATAAATAAATAAATAAATGTTAAAGAACATAACTTCAGTAAATGAAAAGTTTTATCACTGAAAATGCTTTATAAGGAGACTGGTTCAAGTAAGTATGGTATATATGCAACATACTAGGTACATAACAACGTATACAGTATGGCCCCTTTTGGGTCAAAAACAAGGAATAAAAAAGTATTCTATATATCTTCCACTACACTTTCTTTGTTCTATTTGAAGTTTTTACTATAAAATATTACTACTTCCACAAACTAAAAAAAAAAAAAAAAAAAAGGTGAAAAAACTTTTAAAACACTATAGGCTGACGGGGGGATCCAGCCCTGCATTGGCCTCTTGCTTGGCAGGGAGCCTGCTTCCCCCTCTCTCTTCCTTCCTCTCTGCCTACTTGTGATTTCTCTCTCTGTCAAATAAATAAATAAATTTTTGGAAAAAAAGAATTAAAAAAAAAGCTGTAGGCTGACAAGAACTAACTACACCATTAAAAGACCATTTCTAGATCAGTGCTTTTCAAATATAGATGTTGATGTAAGTTGCCTGCGTGTCTGGCTAAAACGCAGGTTCCAATTCAGTAGATCTGAGATGGGCCCTGAGATGTTACATTTTCTGCTTCCATGTGACACTGATGCCTCTTCATGGATCACACTTTAAGGGGCAAGGTTCTAGACCAAGGGCCAGCAAACTTATTCTGTAAAGGGCCTAAATACTTTAGGTTTTGTAGATCTTGTAGTCTTTGTCATAATTCTGCTCTTGTACCACAAAAGCAGCTGCTAATAATATGTAAACAAAGAGGTAGAAGCCTGATTTGGCCCATAATCCAGAGCTCGTTGAACCCCATGCTAGACTATTAATGATAGCAATAAAAAGTGTTCTCTACAAAATGCCCGTTATGGGTTAAACTCTGTCTTCTCTAAAATATATGCTGAATTCCTCCTCTGGGTACCTCTGAATGTGACCTTATTTAGAAATAGGATCTAAAAATTTTTTTCATGAAAATTTCAAAAATAAAAAAAAGAAATAGGATCTAATCCAATACGACTGCTTTCCTTTTAAGAGGAGAAATGTTGGATGTGGACAGAGACAGATGGCCATGTGAAAACCGAGTTTGAGCCTGGAGTTATGCTGCCACAAGCCAAAGAATGCCTGAGGCAACCAGAAACTACAGGAGGCAAGGAAGCCTCCTTTTCTAGAAGCTTCAGAGGGAGCATGGCCCTGCCCACAACTGGATCTCAGACTTCTGGCCTTCAGAACTGTGAAAGAAGAAAATTTCTATTGCCTTAAGCCAGTCCATTTGTGATACTTTGTTACAGCAACCCTAGGAAAGTGATACAGCGCTTATCACAAATCATTTCAGGCTTACAACTGCCCTATAAGTCACGTACCATTATTAAGCCCATTTTAAAGATGAAGAAACTGAGACTTAGAGAGATTAATTCACTCCCAGAGGACAGGACTGCCATTTGAACCTTGTTCAATTCAAGAAGGACTACCAGGTTTCTTTTTAATTATGCAAGACATTATTATGGAAGATTCAGAGCTGAATAAGATACAGTGCCCACCCTTGAAGGCGTCCAGATGACCCTGGGGGGTAGGTAAGAGAGGTAACGTGAACTGTTTCACAAAGGGGAGCGATCTTTCCAGGGTCATGCAGTTTACTGGAGAATTAGTTAAGATGGAGAACTCAGGTCTTCTAACTACAAGCCCAATCACTTTCCCCAGTTGCTCAAACATGAGTGAGGTACTGACCCCCATTTTCTTCCTAAAAATTCTTGAAGCGTGCCCTAGGTTTATTAGACATAAATTTATTTGTGTAGTCACATGTTTATGTGTTTAGGATTTATTATACACAAATGAAAACTAGGATCAACGAACTTCCTCGTCCCACAGACATACCAAGTAACAAGGCTGGGTCCCCTGACAGAGAGGAAATTAGCATAATGGCACCAAAAGTACCAAGCAAAAGTCAACCAATGGAGACAAAGGTCCTGTTTCTTTCTTCCACACAGCCATTAGCAGATTTTTCCAGCAACCTAAGACACTGAACACTCAGTTTGCTTAATTCTCAATTTGGGGATAAACTTTTTCTGTTAGGATTCACTACATTTTCCACCGCACATCACCGCACACTGGGATGTAATCAGCTTTTATTCAAGTGTAATTGATTTACGTTAAGTCTCTGTTTTGGCTCATTAGTCTAGGACAACTGAAATTGGCACTAAAACATTGTCAAGATTAGGTTACTAATGGTTCTACCTTTTACTAATTCAAAAGCACATTAATTCACCTCTGTGCAAACCTTACTTATTTTCAAAATGGAGATCACAATAAATTTGCTTCACTGGATTTCTCTAGCTACCAAAATAAAATGGTAACTTGAAACAGTTAAGAACTCAACATATTTCTTAAAGGTGATTATTCCGATAATCCATATTGTGCTTAAATTAATGTGAAGAGTATCACCAAAAAGAAGGCCTGAGTTTAATAAGTTATTACCAAGAACTTAACTCTCCTGAGAGGCCAGTATTAGAACCCGAGACATCTAAAAACCCCAACTTGAGAAATAACTGTTCTTTACCAAGATGCAATGTCGTGGATGTAGGGCTGACAGGTAAACACAAAAAGAAAAAGGCCATAATGACAGTAAGTTTAATGCAAAGATGGAACTAGAATTTTTTTTTAAGGCATGTATTTGGGGTGGAGGAGAGAGGGAGAGAGGGAGAGAGGAGAGAAAGAGTCCTCCAGCGGACTCCCCACCGAGCACGGTGGCCAACGCAGGGCTCCATCCCAGGATCATGAGGTCGCGACCTGAACAGAAATCAAGAGTCAGGTGCTTAACGGACGGTGGCACCCAGGCACCCTGGAACTAGAAACGTAATAGCATGTTCTCAAGACTCCTTTAACAAGGGCAATCACTGCCCCCAAACAGCATTACTCACACATTTCTATGTCCAGTTTCCATGTACTGCAAGGGATCAAGCCCCGTGATGCTGTATATGATGTTTATAATTCTACGGCCTAGCAGTGACGTATTCTCTCAGAACATGCCACAAATCCCTGCAGGTGTACTCCCAAAAGACCCTTCGTGGACAACACAGAAGACTCCTTTGAGCGGCCATGGGAGCCCAAAGGCCTGAGGCTGCCAGAACAGCAGCGGCCACCATCTGAGACTGATTTGGGTCTCTGCCTCACTTTCCTTTAGCTCCCCTATCTTCCCTGCTCCCACAGTACCTCGCTTTCCGCACCTGCAAGACCATCCACCATCAGCTGGACCTGAACAAAATGGCATAGGGAAGCAATGTTTGCCCTTGGTCCTGCCTTGGCTGCCTCCTAGCCTTGAGCCTCCATCACAGGCGATGTCCCAGACATGTTGGTGGGAAACAGTTGAAAGCCATAGTCTAACTCAGGGCACTTGCATGATCACTGGTCATGTCTGAATGTACACAAGGGTGTGACAGGGAACCAATCTCTGAGAAGCCGAGTTGCCAACTAGGAAATCTCCACCATGGCCATACATACCACTGGAATCGCTTGGGAATGGGAAAATCACTCCAGCTCAGTCCTTCCACCTCACAGTTTTTAATTTAAGTGGTATGGGGTGCAGGCTTGGCCAACGGGATTGCTATAGGCCCAGGCAATCTAAGAAGCATCCAGGATGGAGACCCGCTGCTCTCGACCAAGAAGTAGCACCAATCAGTGGGTTTTATCATAACACCATACCCCTGCTAGGCTTGCCTTTCTTGTGCATTTGTTACACAGGCTCCTTAGAACCTCAGGGCCGTAGACTGAATGATGGACCGACCTAGGTGGAAAGGAGAACAAGCAGGTGGACCCAGTTCAACAGCTGCCGAGTTATAGTCAAAGCTTCAAATGGCGCTGAGTCAAGTTCAAGTCTTGGCTATATACGTGTTTAAACCCAGATATGTACTGAAATCACCTGGGAGATTTTTAGGAAACCCTGATGTATAGCTGCATCCAAGTCCAAGGTTCTTAACCTTTGACCATCCCCCTGGAGTCACCAGGGAGTTTTAAAAAGTACTGGGATGTCCACACCAGAGCATCGGACACAACTGGTCCAGATGTGCATCCAAGTTTGAGAAAGTCTGGTTCAAGCCAAGAGTCTTCCTGATGCCTCTACCAGCCATCCCCACCCAAATGGGGACAGCACTGACTGTGGCGAGCATTGTGTGATATACAGAATTCTTGAACCACTAGGTTGTACGCCTGAAACGAATATCATGTAGCTAACTAGCAGTTACAATATTAATTGTGTTTTTTAAAGTACGTATTTGCAAGGGGTTGGGGTGGGCAGGGAGACTCAAATGATATGCTCCAGAATGTTAATATAATTCTTTCCAAGAGATGGGATTACAAGTCATTTTCTATTTATGCTTTTCATCATTTTCCACAAGTTTCCACAATGATTATTCTTGAAATCAGCAAGGAAAACATCCCACCAAAACTGCTCTGTATTCAATACTAGAATAGCAAAGTGGAAAAACATGGCACCTTATTTGGCCCCAAGTAATGAATCTTCAAGTGTACAACTTCATCAGGATATCCAATTAAGTCCTATAAACTCTTACTGTTTCATAGAGGAGGCTGGCTTCAGTTGTGATCTCTGACTGCTTTATTAGACTCTACAGACAATATTATGTTCATTATGTCCCTTTGTTGACATACCTTTTTTTAAAAAAGTTATTTATGTATTTGAGAGAGAGAGAGAGAGAAAATCCCAAGCAGACATCCCCCCCTTACCACTGAGTGTCGATCTCATGTCCTGAGCTAAAATCAAGAGTGGGATGCTTAACCTACTGAGCCACGCAGGCACCCCCCTCTGTAGAGAGTCTTTAAAAAATGTCACTTGAAGGGATCCTCAGTCACTTACTATTAGGGGACTTTATGACATGACACAAATGTGCATTTCCCTGCAAAGATAGACATTTACCTCCGAAATCCAAGCATGAGTCACTTCCCAGAAGTGCCCGGCTAATGCAGGGATTTCACAAATGACATCTCCTTTATGTCAATACAACCTCTGGCTTCCTTTTCTAAAAGATAATCTAAGCTCCAAACTGAAAATGGGCAGTGCTTGGAGACTGACTTCAATACTGGTTTTCACAGTTTAACGCTAAAGGACTTTGATGGGATAGATTGAAATCATAGCATTTCTTCCCTCAAGTTACAAAAACTACTCAGTAGGGCTCAAAAAAAAAAAAAAGAATGACTACAGACAATACAACATTTTGGATACTTGGTACTAGATAAGCAGGAGATTTATTTAATTAACACTGCATTTTTTTCCTTTCTATTGAAATAGAAAGTATCCTCTTTCATTAAAAGGAATTCGTCATGGACAGTTGGATACCTTCCATTTTGTACTTAAACTGCATTTAAAAGGAATTAAAATTTGCTTTGCTCTTACTCCAGCTTAGAAACTTTCATCAGTGTTGGGATGCTTTTCCGATTATGTTAGTTCTTACTACATAACACAGGAAACATCTACATCACACTGGGTTATTTCAAAGGTATTTGTTAGAGTTTAATTCAGTGACTTAACATGTGCCAGGGACTGTGGCAGTCTGAGATGACACAGGGATCCCAGGGGTGCATCCCTGCTTTCAAGGAATTTACAGACAGGGGGGAGATGAGTTCACTTACCCATCACTGGATGCAAATCATTACATTAGAAACCCGAACAGGCCACAGTCTAGGAGCCAGGAGAGGTGGGTAGGGAGGCCAGAGAGAAAGCTGTTGTGGGGATGGGCTTCAGGTGATGGGGTCCGGGTCTGGGCAGAGTAGGGGAGAGGGTACTGGGTGTGGCTTTGGAAAGAGTTGCACGTGACTGGCTAGGATAAACAGGGTCGGGGGGGTGGGCAGAGGGAGAAGTACGCTCTCTGCTGAGCAGGGAGTCTAGACATTAGGCTCCATCCCAGGACCCTGGGAGGATGACGTGAGCTGAAAGCAGACACTTCATTGACTGAGCCACCCAGGTGGCCCTCACTTTCCCCTTCACTCTTGTGCACCATATAGGCTGGATGCAGTCTATGGCATATAGCCCACAGACTCTGTTTTCTGGAGAATGTGGATTGAAATAAGTAGCTTGGAATTGCTAATTATGTATCACATCTCTATCACTGACCCTGACTCTCTGCTCTTTATTGCAAAAAAAAATCCAAGTTGAAAAATTTAACCCAAAGACGCCTCTTGTAGGATAAAGGGCAAGTGACATGATTTTTTTTTTAATATTTTTTTTAAAAATATTATTTATTTATTTATTTGACAGAGAGAGAGATCACAAATAGGCAGAGAGGCAGGCAGAGAGAGAGAGAGGAGGAAGCAGGCTCCCTGCTGAGCAGGGAGCCCGATGCGGAACTCGATCCCAGGACCCTGAGATCATGACCTGAGCCGAAGGCAGCGGCCTAACCCACTGAGCCACCCAGGCGCCCCAAGTGACATGATTTTTTACCTTGTTGAAACTTAGTTGACAGCGGAACGGTGAGCCAAAAGGGATAAAACGCATTAGCCTCCTCACAACGCCTGTCCCACAGAATCTGAACTCCCCTGGGCCGCAGCTCCCAAGGCAGGGCTCTTCAGCTGAATTCCAAAGTGCTGGGCAGAGTAAGAGCCTCTGTTAGTTCAGCGCCATTGGGCACTGTCCGGACCTCCCTGGGAGTGAGGCTGAGCCACTGTTGCAAGATGAAGCCAACAGGATGGCAGCGGGCCTCTCCTCTCAAGTGTTTAGTCAAGGATCAGCGAGGTGGAGCTGGTCAGGAGAAGTGCAGACGTACACACATTGGGTGAGATCTACCACCTTTCACGGAGGAGTCCATATTAGTCCAGAATCTTACTCAACCAAACTTTGGGCTGTCTTTCAATAGTGCAGAAATACATCATCAAAATTCTGCTTGGGCAGAAAAAAAAGCAGTCAGAGATCCCAAATCTTGAACAACCTTGTGAAAATTGAATACATCACGGACCACCCGTGACCATCCATCTATTTTTCCCGTTGACTCACACCTAATCGTGCTTACATTTTAACATTAGCATATCCTAATTAATTGTCAAATACCAACAACTGAAATTCATGGAAGGCCAAACAATGCAGGGAAATTACTTATTCATTTGGAAAGGTCAGCCCAATTATAGTAGACAAAAGCTTGTACTGTCTTATGTTCCTAGTTAGTGATGTCAGGAATCTGCCATTCCATGCATTCAATAAAAATGTCCTGACTGTCTACCATGTGCCAGGTGTGCAAGAAATATGAAGAAAATTAACCCAAGCCTCTGACCTTAAGGAATTCATAGAAAGACAAGTAAATAAATAATCCTAACACGTAGAGATAAGGAGAAGGCATATGCTAATTTGATGGCACATTTTCTCAAATGCGATGGCAAAGCAAGGCTTCGTGTTCTATCCAGTACATGGTATGTGTTGTGTAGGAGGGTAATATGAATGCTTAGCAAGTCTAGAGATGTTCTTCTCATCTGTTGCCTGTGGTCCCTGTACCGCACGGTTAAGAGCTAGGGTCGAGCTGCTGAACTACACTCGAGCCCATCACGTTTCCTAGATTCTGACCTACATACAACACAGAAGCACTTTGCAGGTTTGTAATCAATTCCTCATAGGCCCTCACGTGGTCAGCACTGTTAGCATTCTTGTGTCACAGATGAGGAAACTGAGGATTCAGGTAGTTCCAAAGGTCAGCAACGTCACAGCAGGAGGGGCACAGCGCACATGTGAATGCAGACCATGTAACCCCACAGTCTACGTGCTCTGCAGACTGGCTGCCTGTCGGGAAACTGTATTGATCACTGATGAGACAAGGAGCTTGTGCTAAAATATAAATCAACCGCATCAGTAAGAACACGGTTTAATTCATCTTTTTTTTTTTTTTTGGTGTCATAATTTTCTCACTAAACAATGCATCAATTTATATTCTGGTGCAGCCTCTTATCTTATGAATCAGCACTTCAGGTAGCACCAAGGTCCAATGACGCTGACTCCTAGAAAGACAGTATCTTCGATTACTGTAGAGCCTTGTATGTTTCACATCTATGGAGGAAGACTATTAAAGGGACTTAACTTGGGTGATTGGGACCAGCTCTCCCTCTATGTTGGCACCTATCAGCATCCACTCCTGTATTCAGGGGCTTAACCAATTATTTCCTTTACTCATGGGACTTCCTACCATCATATATGAAGATGCAGTTCTAAATATATGCCTACCCCATGACCCAGCAAGTCCAAGAGAAATGAGTGTGTATGTCCAAGAAGAGGTATGTATAAGACTGTTCTCAGAAAGCTTATTTGTGATAGCCCCAAACTGGAAACCCAATGTTCATCCACCGGAAAGTGGATATACAAATGATATATAAATTCGTATAATGGACTACTATGTAGCAGTTACAAAGAACAAAGTACCGTTATATATACCCCGGCATGGACAGATCTCACAGACACAGTGATGAGTATAAGTAGCCATACACCGAATAGTACAGTATGAATCTGTGTATATGAAGTTTAAAAACAGGCAAACTAATCCATGGTGACAGAAATCAGAATAAAAGTCACATGTGGGGTATGTGGGGAGCGGGTAAATGTGGGTAGGAGGCAGAAAGGAGCCTTTTGGAAGGCCGAAAATGTTCATTATCTCAATCTGGAAACTTCAGTATAAAGAAACTTTTTAAAAAATACTGCAAAGAGAAGGAATATTTAAAGTACTTGGGGTTCAGTTAAACTCAAAATGTATATATCTATTGATCCTCAATTCCCTCTCTAGAAATTTCTCTTAAAGAAACAGCATGATGATAGACAAAGATTTAACATCAACATTCTTTCAGAGCTCTGTTTATAATTGGAAAAAAGTGGAAACAACCTAAATTTTTCACAATAGGGACTTGGACAAAGAAATAATGATATAAAAGAAATTATGATAGGGGCGCCTGGGTGGCTCAGTGGGTTGAGCCGCTGCCTTCGGCTCAGGTAATGATCTCAGGGTCCTGGGATCAAGTCCCGCATCGGGCTCTCTGCTCGGCAGGGGGCCTGCTTCCCTTCCTCTTCTCTCTGCCTGCCTCTCTGTCTACTTGTGATCTCTCTCTGTCAAATGAATAAATAAAATCTTAAAAAAAAAAGAAATTATGATATAGTCATATAGTAAACTGCTAGGTAGAAATAAATGATGAGGTTTTAGAGAATTTTCAAAGTCGTGAAAAATGTTAATTTTGTGTTAAGTAAAAAGTGGTAGGTTACAAGGCAGCACATAAAATACATTTCTATTTTTTAAATTTGTACATGTTCATACATTATATACATATAAACTAAATATTTGTGGATTATGACTATATATGATATTACATAGAAAACACTGGGAGTAGATTCACCCACATGTTAAACGTGGGGCTTTTATTATGGAGAACAGTTTATTTTTTTAATCTTTGGGCTTTTAAAATTTTTGCACATACTTTCGACAATGAACACTTATTACTCGTGTCATCAGAAAAATATTAAAAGCAAAGCCTGTATGCTTTGTGCCTTTTAAATAAAGCCTGTAAGTTTCTAGCAGTATGAAAATGCAAATGAGATAATTAGAGAAAATTGCATCATTATTTGTGAAAAAAATGTAAATCCGTCTGCCAAATATCAAACGGTTACATTAAACCAGTCTGAAACCAGTGATTACACCCCGAGTGACCTCACGCTATATAGCACCTTCACCCAGTTTGAATAATAATATGTAGCCTGGTGTCAGCAATTCTCTATTAAAGGAACCTTGAGCTGAACTCACTTACTTGAAAAACACCCACGATGCTCCAACTGCCACCATTTCCTGAACTTTTTGATGGAGATGAAAATGATCACAACTCAATTTTAAACCAATTTTTTTTCCCTTTGTCACTTTCACCTCAAAGAAGTTGTCAGTTAAACCAAAGGGAAATTTCACTGCTCTGAAGTTTCACAGAGTAAGAGGTTTGCGGGCATCAGGAGTTGGAATTCAGGGTTGTCCGTTCCTCCCATTCATCACTGAACGCTTACAGACTTTAAGAGAGATATCTTTGTTCTTTTAAGGACGGGATGTGTATAGGGACACCCCTGTAGCAACATCACTGACAGTATATTTTAATAATTAACCCCAAACTAATCTTCACCAGTGCCTCAGCATTCTACAGTTATCAGATAAAGCCACGCCCATCTGCTTTGTTACAAAAACCCTACAAGGGATGGCTATGGGCAGCTGAATTTTTTCCAGTGGCAGAAAGGTAACTATAGTACCTATTTTTATTTCTACTAACATTATAATTTCATGTTAGCCAAAACTGCCCATAGCTTTATTTGTAATAGTCAGCTATTAAGGGACTCTTTGAGAACACTCTTCTAGAAGCACTAGTCTCTCTGTTCTCTCCTTACCTGCTAAGTAGTCATTAAAAGAAAATTAGCCAGGCAAAAAAAACCCAGTTAGTGTTTTCAGGAGTTTCTGAACCATTGCTTTAGATGCTGGTGGATAATTTGTTTTAATGGACCTTTCCTCTTTTTTTTTTTTTCCAAAACGGACTTTTCCTAGACTGTAAATATGCACCAAAATCACACAATATTGTGATATTAGGTACTCTATTTAAAAAATACGTTGGGGGACGCCTGGGTGGCTCAGTTGGTTGGACGACTGCCTTCGGCTCAGGGCGTGATCCTGGAGTCCCGGGATCGAGTCCCGCATCAGGCTCCCAGCTCCATGGGGAGTCTGCTTCGCTCTCTGACCTTCTCCTCGCTCATGCTCTCTCTCACTGTCTCTCTCTCTCAAATAAATTAAAAAAAAAAAATCTTTTAAAAAAAAAAATACGTTGGGGGTCACCTAGCTAGCTGCTGGGTTGCTCAAAAGCCCCTCAAAAGCTGGGTGTTGGGATCCAACTTGATAATATAAGCTATTTAGGTTGGCAGTAAGGGGAAGGAAGGAGCAGGGGCCACTCGCGGGTTTTCCCTCCCCACGCGGACAGTCTGTGGAGGATGGGCATGTGAGGGTCTGCGCCTACGGATGGTGCCTGTTCGCGTACTGGTGAGAGGAAGATTAAGGGCAACCAGAAAAGGCTTTAAGATCAACTGGCAAATTGTAATTTACTAGAAACTCTGGTCTACCGTGGATAAAACGAGACGGTATTATGCTGAGCGAAATAAATCAATCAGAGAATGACAACTATCATATGATCTCCCTGATGTGAGGAAGTTGAGAGGCAACATAGAGGGCCTGGGGGTAGGAAAAGAATAAATGAAACAAGATGGGATCGGGAGGGAGACAAACCATAAGAGTCTTAATCTCACAAAACAAACTGAGGGTTGCTGGGGGGAGGGGGGTTGGGAAAAAGGGGGGGGTTATGGACATTGGGGAGGGTATGTGCTATGGTGAATGCTGTGAAGTGTGTAAAGCTGGCGATTCACAGACCTGTACCCCTGGGGCTAAAAATACATTATATGTTAATAAAAATATTTTTTAAAACCCTTAGGAAAAAAAAAAAGAAATTCTGGTCTACTAAAAAATACGCAAACCAGGGGTCAGCAAACATTTTCTATAAAGGAAGCTAGGAAGCCCTAGCTTCCTAGGGCTGCCATTAACAAATAACCCCTAATATGGTGGCTTAAAACAACAGAAATGTATTCTCTCAAGGTTCTGGAAATCAGAAGTTCAAAATCAACGTGTTGGCAGGGCTGCATCCCCTCCCAAGGCTCTAGAGGAGAATCTTTCCCCTTCCAGCTCCGGGTACCTCCTAGAGTTCCTTGGCGTACAGCTACATCACTCCAACCTCAACCCCAATCTTCACGTGGCCTCCTCTGTGTCTGTACCTCTTCTGTTCTGTCTCTTATAAAGATTCTTGTCATCAGATTTAGGACCCACCTACATAATTCAGGATGATCCCACCTCAAGATCCTTAATTACATCTGCGAAGACTGGATTTCCAAGTAAGTTCAAGTTAGTAAGTTCTGGGCTTAGGATGTGGACAAATCCTTTTGAGGGCCATCACCAACCCACTACTGGCCAGATAATAAATATTTTAGACTTTTTTGGGCTATACAGTCTCTGTTACAACTATTTACCTCTACCACAGAAGAGCAAAAGTAGCCATATACACAAATACATACACAGATGGATGTGATCAAGTTCCAGTAACACTTTATTTCCAAAAACAGACAGCGGGCCAGATTTAGCCCGTGATTCATAGTCTACCTACTCCTTGTCTAAAACCCATTTCCTGGGGTGCCTGGGTAGCTCAGTGGGTTAAGCCGCTGCCTTCGGCTCAGGTCATGATCCCAGGGTCCTGGGATTGAGCCCCGCATTGGGCTCTCTGCTCTGCAGGGAGCCTGCTTCGCCCTCTCTCTCTGCCTGCCTCTCTGCCCACTGGTGATCTTTACCCGTCAAATAAATAAATAAAATCTTAAAAAAAAATAAAACCCATTTCCTGGAACTCTAAGGACCTTCACAGTCTGGTCCCACCAAAAATCTCTGAAATTAGCTCCTCTATGACAGCATGGAAATGCAGTCAAATAAATTTGTCCAATGTCCTTTGAACAGGTTTTTCTGGTTTCCCACTTTTTTTTTGCTTGCCAAATGTTTAGCCTCTTGCAAGTGTTGCCTGGTTCAGAGTGAGTCCACAATGTGAGTAGTCGTTACAAAGTACTTCAAAATTTAGGTCTGGAGACAACTAACGATCCTTTTTTCAGGGAGATGGGATGGAGGTGCTTTTCACTGTCCGTTACATACTCGTCTCTAGAACTGAATAATTTGCCTTGAGCAAGGTTGTCACATAAATACAGGATGCCCAGTTGAATTGAATTTTACATAAACAGTGAATAATGTTTCATTATATGTACGTCCCCAACATTTTATGGGAAATGCTGTACTAAAAAATTATTTATTTATCTGAAATTCAATTTTATTTGAGCATTTTGTATTTTTATTTGCTCAATCTGACAACCTAACCCTGAGCATTTCTTACTTCCACAAGCAGAGACAAAGTGATCAATAGAAAAAAAATAATAAAATACAAGATATTGCCATTATTACTCATTATTCTGTTTTGCTTGTTTTAGTTGAACATGTGATACATAGCTATACTTCCCCGATAAGGTATGAGTGTCTGCTTTTCTACACTTTGGTCACTCCTGCATATTATCATTTAAAACATCTTTGCCAGGGCACCTGGGTGGCTCAGTGGGTTTAGCTGCTGCCTTCGGCTCGGGTCATGATCTCAGGGTCCTGGGATCGAGTCCCACATCGGGCTCTCTGCTCAGGAATGGCTGAGGAATGCATACACGTGATTGATGGTATACTAGTGGCCAACATGATTTTATTTTATTTTGAAGACTGTGGGCCATGGCTTTAGTCCTTTTCATTATCATTAATGCTAATTTTCCTTTTTCACCACAAATACTTTTATAATTATTAGTTCTACATCCTTTGGGGGAAATAAAATAGTAAAAGCCAAAATACAATTATTTTTAAATGCTTCTTAACAAATATTTATTGCATGATGAGTGTTACAGTGACTGAAAATAAACCTCTTGGTCAGTATAAAACATGTGATATTCACATCCCATCTGGCCATAAGGAAACAAAGGTGCTTAACATTAGGATAAGGTTGCTGTTGAGTATGTCCTGCCTGAGCTAGAGAGAATCATGCAATGACTCAGGTCTTCCCCAGTATTCTTTAATAGCCCTACTGTAAGTCATTTGCATGGACATACACTGTGACATTATTGGACAAACACATATCACTTTGCCTTAAGTTCCTTTTGTATATTTCTCTTTATCCTAGGACAATTAAAGTAGTATATTACTGATCTCTACTACATTGATTTGATTATATCAACCCACTTTTAATTTACTAAATAACTTCTAAATCAGATCTTATTCTAGGAAAGTGTTGTAAGTCCTAACTGCAAGAGTTAAGTTTTGTCCTTGTCACTGTTGATAGAATTTAACAAGGGCACAATGGTGGTCAGAAGACGGTTGTTCCTATTTTGACTTAAGAATATTCTAAACTGGCAGTAGTGAGTTCTGCTTATCAGAGCGCATTAAGAGTTTATTACAGTCATTGGAGGCATAGATGTGATTAGACATACAAATGCAAATATGGACTGGGCTCCTTTAAAATGAAATCATACAGATAAGGGGTCAAAAACATTTTCTGTAAAGGGCCAAATAATAAATATTTTCCACTCTAGGGCATGGAGTCTCTGTTGCAACTACTGAACTCCATCATTGTACAAATAGAGCCATACATGACACCTGTATGAATAAATGTGTAGCTGTGTTCCAATAAAACTTTATTTATAAAATGAACAGTATCCTGGATCTGGCCATGGCCTATAGTTTGCTAAACCCTGATATAGATGATCCAGAATGTATTTATTTTTATGGATTATCATATAATTTTAAATACAGAATTAAAAGTTTTTCTTTTTTTCACAATTAGAAAATTCTTGAAGAGCCCAGAGAATATATTTATCCTAAAGAATGTTCTTCTTTCTGCTTACTTCATTCTGAATAGAATTTCTTTTTTAATAGTGCTGTGAATAAACTCTTTAAATTCTTTTATTATTGTGTTTTATAATTGGTTGTAGCTGGTTTGAACAGAAAAGCTACTACTGATTCGTTTGTGTTGATTTTACATCTGGCTTACTTACTTAACTCAAATATTCTGTTAGGGATTGAGTTGATGGAATTGGCATTTCTAGGTGGATAAATGCCTAATGATTAAAAAACAAACAAACAAACCTCCAAATCATGACAATTTCTAATATCCCTATATCTTATTTATTTTTCTTGTCTAAATGCACTGGCTAAAGCATCCCAAGATAATGCTGATTGAGCATATGGAAGGAACCAAACTCCTCTTGCTCCTTTTTCAGCACTTTTTTCCACTTAAGTGACTTTGTTAAAGTCTTGGCAAATTCTTCTGGGTCTCTGATATAAAGCGGACAACAGAGGCCCAAATCTGTCACACCTCTCTGGATCTAAGTCCTAATGCCAGTGGCTGTGGCTTATTAAAACTACTGGCATTGGACCAATTTTATTAATTTGCTGAAGAGCATATAAAACTCTTAGATTACACATAAGATGTGAAAAAGTCACTTCCATACCAATAATTAGCCAGGGGTAGGGGTTTGGGCCCCGACAAATCGTTAGGGACCGTTAGATGATGTGGAATCAATTAGCATGGCCATCAGACTGGTCTGCAGAAAGTACTCGTAACGTTTCTTTTTTTTTAATATTTTATTTATTTTATTTGACAGACAGAGATCACAGGTAGGCAGAGAGGCAGGCAGAGAGAGAGAGGGAAGCAGGCTCCCCGCTGAGCAGAGAGCCCAATGCGGGACTCGATCCCAGGACCCTGAGATCATGACCTGAGCCGAAGGCAGAGGCTTAACCCACTGAGCCACCCAGGCGCCCCAGTACTTAAGTTTCATAAGCCATTCACACTGCAAATGATGTTACTTCTGCAGACTTAAAAGTCAGTTATTAAGCTCTTGTCACTCAGCTCCAAGCCTCCCTTTCCATGTTCCTCGATGCTGGGGCTGGACGTTTACAAAAACATTTCTTTATGTTGCCAGGCGATCCCAGTTAGGCTCTCACTGGGAGCATCAATAATAGACTGTAAGGTCAGAGAAGGGAGAGGGCCTTGATTTTTCCTGGTTCCTGTTTGCTTTCTATGGCCTTCTTGTTGGATTCTTATTTCTGTCATCATCAACCCAGTGTCACTTCTTTACCCTGGAGGTGGCGAGGCCTTCCAGTAGCAGCAGCTGAATTCAGTTTTCAGTTTATTTCAACACACGCAGAGCCAGACCCATTGGACCTCACCAACACCCCGAGCCAACCGCACCTGCCGAGCAGTGTGCCTTCGTCAGGGCTCAGGGTTCAACTCCAGGGGCCCCTCCCCCTCCCGTCTTCTACCATTTTACAACCCCAACCTCTTTGCTTTGTTCTCCCAGGGTTAGTAGCTGCTTCCTGGAGTTGCTATCCCTACAGTACTTTATTTTCATTACTTAATTACCACTTTTTTTCTAGCTAACAATTCCTTATATTAAATTCTATTAAGGGGCACCTGGGTGGCTCAGTTGGTTGAGCGGCTGCCTTCGGCTCAGGTCATGATCCCAGCATCCTCGGATCGGGTCCCACATCGGGCTCCTTGCTCTGTGGGGAGCCTGCTTCTCCCTCTGCGTCTGCCTGCCACTCTGTCTGCTTGTGCTCACTCTCGCTCCTCTCTCTCTGACAAATAAATAAACAAAATCTTTTTAAAAAATTCTACTAAAATTACTGCCGTGATTTCTGTCTCCTGACTAGGCCCTGACTGCTATTTACCTACAGAAAATGACTTCTTTACTGGCGTGTGGATTCACGTTAGCTCTCCAGACACTGGATTGTCCCTGATATTGCACCTTTCAGGATAGCCTTACTTTTGGGGACAGAAGATTCCGGCTGAGGATCATAAGTTCCCCATGACTGGTTACTTTAAGACTTTTCTGCCCTCTAAAGATACAAAAATTAAATGATATTCTATGAAGTGCTCCTTTTAGCAGCAATTAGAAAGCAAAACCAGGTTAAGGGCAAATAACTATCAATGTTTTCAGAGTACAAAAACTCAAAGACTACTTTCACCCCCAAGTAATTAAGTTTGGTCCACCAGAGAAGGTAATCTGAGGAGAAATAAAAATGAAGATCCAGGACAGATCACATCATATTAACAGTGAAGAAGGAAAAATGTGAGAAGTCATTTTTTTTTTACCCTGTGGAAGTAAAAGATCTTATAGTTATATATATCATTGTCAACATATCTAATAATTAATACATTGAGTGAAATCACCTTTGTGTGAAAAGGAAATTATTTTGTTCCCATGGGGTCAGGAGTACACAGAAGTCATTGAGAAAGAGCTCAGTTAAGTTGGATAAGAGTGAAACATCAGCATCTTGGTGGGTGTTCCCCACTTGCCTCAGGCACCAAGACACAGGATGAAATTTTAAAGTAATAAACTTAACAGTTAGAAATACTTGGCATTGAGAACAGTCAATAATTATAGAAAGTTTAGGTTCCTGTAGGGACACCCCGCACACATTTAAGCTGATGCGGGAGTGAGAGTTTCCTCCCCCTCTGTACCCTGATAGAATGTCTGAGCCTGTTGACTTAGTGCCTCCTAATTCTCAATCTCAGAAAGCATCTAAATTAGACGGGAGACCCCAGAAAATTGAGCAATTTCTATCTTACCTCCATGCACTGAAGTAAATAACAATTTAGTTTGTGCTTGTTAACTAGTGGTTCAATTCAATTCAGCAAGCCTTCCTGATAGATAGATTAGATAGAGATGTGTGTATGTTTGCACAAGTTTCTGTGTTCTGTATTCTCCATGCACCCATGCACGCATCCATCCATCATTTATCTCAGCTCATCCATACCAACGAGCTAGGCACAGAAGAGCCAAAGAAATTATGTCTTCTTTCATCCCCTTACCCTCTTCCATACATCTTGCTTATGGTGCCAGGAATAAAGGGCAACACAATTTTGTAAAAAGTGTTTCCAAGCATTCTATTCCCCACTTTTATTTTTTGTTAACATTTTTATTTATTTATTTACTTACTTATCTATTTGAGAGAGATAGAGAGGCAGAGATGCCACACAAGCAGGAGGAGGAACAGAGGGGGAAAGAATCCCAAGCAGACACCACCGTGAGGACAGAGCCCAACAGGGGCTCCATCTCACAACTCTGAGACCATGACCCGAACTGAAACCAAGAGCCAGATGCTTAACCCACTGAGCAACCCAGCTGCCCCACTATTTCGTCAGCCACTGTCTAAAATTCAGATTTTTTTTAACAAGGGACTTCTCCCTCAAACTCCATTAAGTTTCCCTCTTCAGAACCTTCAACTTAAGCTTTTCATTGTGTCTAGAACAAATTTCTTTTTCTGGCTAAAGATTACTTATGTCTCACGATTCCATCAACCCTGTTTCCTCTTCTGTGCCCCCATAGGTCTCTCATCTGGTACATTTCACATTATCTTGAATAATTCATTTCGGTCTTGCCTCCACCTATAGATGAGGGCAAGGACTTGACTTGATTTTTGTCTCTTGTGCTTATCTCATTGCCTCACACATAATGAGTATACAATAAATGTTTGCTGTTCTGAACAAGTTCACTGACAAGCTGGATATTAATACATGCAAACATGAGAATGTCATCAGAGTTTTCTGCTTGTTCTTCTGTTTTACATGCCTATGTCCTCTTTCCCCAACCAGATTTGAAAGTACTTGATGGCAGGAAGTGCATATCTAGTCCTTGCTTTATTAAATTTTTTTCTTCCCTATTTCTTACCAGTGCTGGTACAGTGTCTTTCTAGAAACTGAACAAATCTGTGGGTTGCAATTTTTCATTTAGACAGTGTGGCTGTAAACTTTTATTCAATCATACAAGATGAATACTTTTATTTCCCTAAAGCAAGTATGTTGTATTATATAATGAAATATACTGTTCAAGGCTCTTTCGACCCAATGGTCCAAGTCTCTATTCATACTCATTTTTGACTTTCAACAGGTTCCCAGAAAGAACTGCCAACCTTCCCTTCTGGGATGTAGCAAAGTCTTCAAGGCAGTTTGAAATTGCCAGCGTGTGCACGGAACAGGCTCTTTAGTGTAGAAAAAGTTAGAAATAGAAATTCAATGAGCTGAGTTCAAGCAACATTTCTAACTTTGATGTACTCAAAGGAGTTCTTAAGAACCCATATATTGGTTGCAGGTGGATTTCCTTCCACATTTTCTTCTCTCAAAGTTAGCATCACTAGCCAGTATTTTAATAGGAGAGGAAAGGGTTGGAAACCCAGCAGCCAGAATAAGTAACAACAAGGAGTGTCTCAAGGGGGGAAAGTGGAAACATGATAATTCTGTGGCTTCTTTTAAGCTTGCTAACAGGCTATACAGTAAGCAGTTGGCATAGTCTCACAGGAAACATTTATTGTCAGATGCTCATCCTCAAATTCAAAGCTAATCATTTTCAACCCTACTTATACCCCAGAGGACAAGAAGCAGATTTAAAGTAGCCCTGAATACCAATGTACATAATATAAATTTTAAGTATCGTAAAACTGTTTAGTACTAGATTTGCCCATCCTATTTCTCTGTTACAGGTGTAAAGAAAATAGTAAGAGTGTAATCTCCAGCAAAAATATTGTGGTGATTTAAAAGAACATACTATTATTATTTTATCTAGAAGTATAAAATATTTTCAAACATACAAAGTATAGAAAAATCATATACCTTTGTTCATACACCAAGATTACATAGATTTACATTTTTTCATCCCTTTCTTTATACAGTGTTACCAACACAGCTAGAGTCGCTCTATTCCTTCCCCTCAGCCTGAAGTTGATATCTATTCTCCTGTATACTTTAAATTTAATAACACAAATACATGTCCGTAAGTAAATTACATTGTTTTTTGTTTTAAATTCTTACATAATACTATAAAGATGCATATTGGGTGCCTTGCTCCTTTCACTCGACATTTTGTTTTTTAAACTTATCCATATTAATATATGCAGACCTACTCCATGCATCTTCACTGTTGTGTGATGCACATTTTCTGAAAACTGCAGTTATCCACTGTCCCATTGAGCAATAGAGTTAGATTATCTCCAGTGTTTCACTTAATTATCTTGTACTTGTGTTCTCGTGTACAGGGGTAAAACTTTCTAGAAATAGAATTGCCCAGTTAATGTTTATATTTAACTGCATCTTTATGAAACATTACGAAAATGCTTCCCAAACTAAGTGAACCAACCAATTTGCAGTCTACCACCAATGCCTTTGAGTTCCTGTTTCTCTATGTTCAACTCCTATCAACATTTGTTTTCAGACCTGAATAATATTTGCCAATCTGAGAGTGGTGAAATGATGTTTCATTATTATTTGAATTTTCATCCCCCTGGTTATAAATGAGGCTGAGGACATTTCCATATGGCTTATTAACCACTGAGAATTTCTCTTCTTTGAATTATCTGCTCATCCTTTGCCCATGTCTCTTTTGGGTTGTTTCCCTTGTAAAACTTGCCTGTAAAACCATCTGGGCCTAGTGCTCATTTTATTAATACATTTTAGTTTAGTGATTCTACTTTGTTAGTGGTGATGTTTTCTATTCCTTAAGTCAATTTTATAACCTTAATGTTTTAGTAAGAAATTAAGAACTTCTCTAAGTCTTGATCTTGTCCTTAATTTTTTTTTAAGATTTTATTTATTTATTTGACAGAGAGAGATCACAAGTAGGCAGTGAGGAAGGGAAGCAGGCTCCCTGCTGAGCAGAGAGCCCAACGCGGGCTCAATCCCAGGACCCTGGGATCATTACCTGAGCCGAAGGCAGAGGCTTTAACCCACTGAGCCACCCAGGCACCCCAGGATTTTGTCCTTAATTCTGAATGCTATTTTAGCTAGGTGTAAAATTATAGATGGCAGTTAATTTCTCTTACTATTCTGAAGATATTATTCCAGTTATTTGGTCTATACTAAAGCTGTCGCCAAGTCCACTGTCTGTCTTATTGTTAGTATTGTAATAATTCGGCTTTTTCCACCCTACTTTTTAAATGTTTTCTTTGTTTCTTTGCTCACAGTTTCATTACATATGCCTGGATATGAGCTTGTTTTTGCTTATCCTACCCAGAAAATGTTCTGTTTTTTTAAAATTTAGGAATCATGTCTTCAATTCATTATGGAATGTTCTGTTATTATCCTGAAAATATTGCCTCTCTAACAATCTCTCAATGTCTCTTAATCTCTCTTTCATATTTTCCATCCCTTTATCTCTTCATGCTTCATTCTGATCAATATACTCAGATTTACTTTCTTTGTCATTAAGCCTCTCTTTGGCTACATATAGTTTATGATTTAATTTGTCCAATGGGTTTTTAATTTCAATAACCATTTTTTAATTGCTAGAAATTTTACTTGGCTATTTTTCAAATGTCTCTTCTTCTTTAAAAGTGTCTTGATCTTTTTCTGATTTTGAACACTTCTTTTGTCTTTCATTATGTTAAACACATTTTTATAGTCTTCCATTAATTATTCTATTATTTCAAGTCCTTTGAGCTTTAATAAGCCTATTTGTTAGGTGTGTGGACTCTTGGCTTGTGGTGGATTTTTGTCCTCAATTATCATCATTAAGGTTTAAAACTATTAATACTATATCAGTCAGAATCCTGGCAGGAAACATAGGACACATCAAATAAAGTATTTATAGAGAGTTTCATAAAAAGACCATTTTCAAATGCATGGGCATGTCTAAGAGCAGCCAAACAATAATGAAACATGAAGCTCTTGCTATCCCACCATGGGTGGCACAAGGAGGAAGCGATCACCAGATCTGTAGGTAGAAGACAGGGCTGCCAGACAGGAGCCATCATCTTTGGTAGCGGCAGGCTGACACTACCAACCAGTGACCCGGAACAGGTGTGGCTGGAGAAACAAATACCATGACCTTGCTTATCTATTGTCTTCAATCTCCTGCCATTACATCCCACTGGCTGAACCCAGTGATAAACCAGGAAGCCCAGGCAATGCAATATATAGAGGTCAGTCTACTGGCGAACAAAGCAGCGTGGAGATGGATGGAGCACATATCTAGAAGAACAACCGGAGGACACTGGGCACCATTGTAAGCTTGTGTTCAGTGTTGTCTTATCTGTTAGAAGCCCCTGTGGCTTGGTGGGGGCAGGCATACCCATCCAGAGAAGCTTTATATTTGCCTTTTTATATGCCTTATGGGCATCACTGGCCTAGACTCAAGTTGTGTGAGTTTTCAGCTGCAGAATTCCCAATCCAGAAGTTTAAATTCTAACCCTAAATCATGTGAGATACAGACCCATCATTATACAATCTAAAGGGAGACAATTTTTATTTTTACCCAAAGCACCTTCATGAGCAGAACAGTTTCTTTATTGCCTGATTATGATAATAGATGGAACTTTTCAACCTTGACCCTATATACGCAGCCCTTCAATAATCTTGGCTTTATGCAGGGATTTTGGTTCCTACTATCTACCTTGCATGAAAAAGTCCCTGTATTCAGTCACTGCATGGGTGGAACAATTCAAACCCCTAGCTTACCCAGACTGAAAACCTCCTTACACAGCCAGTTAGATGCTTCCCACTCTGGCTATAATTTTCATCACAGAGATACAGGGGGAAATATGAAAACAACTTATGTTATTTTCATCTATGTAAGAAATTAAATATCACTAACATTTTATGTAAATACTAACATTGGCATGTTCATTCAGTTATATGTCAGATGGTCACAGTCAGTCCATAAGATGTCCTGAAGGCAAAGGGGGATATAAAAATATTGAGGGACTGACACTCTTTTATTCAGCATTGGCACTGCATGACATTTCAGTCTATGTATTACAGGATGTCATCAAGCTTTCTTTTACAAAAACAAGACCTTTAACAGGAGAATCTTTATAAAGCTTTGTAAACAAGATAATACACATTCCACCGTGTTTGTTACAGAATTTTCTGTTTACCTTGTGGCACTTCAAGTACTTGAAATAGTTATCAACTTAAAAACTAGTTAATTATTTTTCTTTCATAAGAAAGCTGTTGTCCTCATTTTCTGGCAAAGAAAGGAAGCTCTGAATGATGACAAGTGGCTGTCATTAGCTGGCTACTTAGCAGACTTAGAATTAATGCACTAATGTGTCTATTACGTAATTACATTTTAGCAAAGTGTGAAAAAGGAGCTGATTTTTTTCAGAGGTATTTTATGGAGAGAGCATTTTCAACAGAAATGTTTGCAAAAATGTCCAGGCTTATGTAATTTTGTCACCAAAAATGATAAACACATCACACATAAAAATATTATCATAAATATATACAGAAAAGCCTTGAAATGGAATATTCTAAACTGAAAAATAGCTTTAACATCCCAAGATTTACTGGCTTTTAAGACCATCAAAATATATGTAAATGCAAAATTTTCATAAGCAGGCAAGGACTGATTTCTGTCCTGGAAAATGGAAATTAATAACCAAATTACAACAAAACCTGTGGCATAAATGGTGAATGGAATTTTTAAACAATGAACAAAATGAATCAGGCGGTAGGCAATGAAGGTCTTATAAAATGCAGTGATGGATTTCAGAGCACAGAAGCTGAGGCCATCACTCTTTGCAGCTGGAGATCTAAGAGGTATGTTTTCATGGTCACTACAGCAATACAATAGACAAAGCTGCTAGGTGTTGCCAGGTTCTCTGTGAGGTTCAGGGCCACCAGGATAAGTGAAGTCATTCCTGCCTTTCATGCAATTGTAAATAAATTTGCTGGCACAGGCCTACATCAGCATCTTCAAAGCCTACACAGCAGCCTACCGACCTGTTTGCTGAGTATGGAGGGATATCAGCGCAGCACACAGACCATTAGCAGTTAAGACTGGGGGTGTAAATCATGAGTTTGCTGTGGGGATAAATGGAAGGCTAAACAGAAGGAAAATCCGACTTCCAGATGCTTCTCTCAATTTTTCAAATGTTTTTCTCTTCCTTGTATCTCATCGAGTACTTGGTCTATGACCAAATATTATTTGGAAAATGAAAGGCCCATATGTTTATACCAGTAAAGTTTTCTTTTTTTAAGTAAATGCTCTTTTATAGTATAATTGGGCTGTTTTCCAAATCCTTGACCAAACATGATGCTAGAAATGATGAGATCACTTCTATGAAGTGTTTCCCCTGGGAAAAATGTTTGGTGCTACATCCACAGTTGAATTTTTATTAAATTTTATCCTACAGGCTATGTTCTCATTGGCTCCTATACAAATTTTCTAGCTCTAGCTTCATTTTGTTGAGTAATGAGTCTACCTTTCAATTTAATTATCAAATTTGTTGAAATGAGACTTAAAAAATGCATTTAGTAGAAAGTCTAAAAATCCTTGGCTTCAACCATATACTAAAGTAGAGATTCCCCACTTTTATGAAATAAGATACTGCCTAATACTCAAGTATATTTCAGTTTCCTAACACAGAACCTCAATTCTACCCCCTTCACCATTAAAAAAGTATTCATAACATCTCTTTATTTTGAAAAGTAAATTTATTTTAAAGTTGTACTTTTAACATAGATTCGTCCTTAAAGTAATCAAAGACAAATGAAGGTATACAAAAACCAAAGGACTAGATTAAAGGACAGGTACACTTATGTTGCTTTCTTGTGTTAAGTATAATAAAGTACTAGGCTAATCCTATACCATGCTATTAACCTACTAGTGTAATTCTTTACTATTATACTATACTATATGGACCCATAGAGGGCCCATATATGAGTTACTATGATACCAGCTACTGATACAAATATTTAGACTACTAAAAGCATAGAAATTGGACACTCATTTCTTACTCACATACAGTCCAGTCAATGGCCAAACAGATAATGCTATTAAGATTAAGAAAGTGATCTTCATAGGGAAACATCTGGGTTCAAAACTTCAACTCTACCACGTAATAAGGGTGAAAACTTTGGCACTTCAGTTAATGGTTCTGTATCACAGATAGGCAGAGACTAAGGAGACACAACTATATTCAGTATGAGATCCAGGACCACAAAAAGGCTATCAGTTGGGAAACCAGAGAAAGTCACAAAAGAGCTGTAGGTTAGTTAATGGTGCTGCGTCAATATCAATTTCCTGGGGTTTTAAAAAATATTTTAATTTTTTAATACTTTTAATATTTTAATATTTTTAATATTTTATTTATCGACAGAGAGAGAGCACAAGCAGAGGGAACAACAGGAAAAGGAGTGCGGGGAGTGATGTGGGGCTTGATGCCAGGACCCTGGGATCATCACCTGAGCCAAAGGCAGACACCTGACCGACTGAGCCACCCAGGATCCCCACATGTCCTGGTTTTAACTGTCATACAACAGCCATGCAAAATATAATCATCAGGGGAAGCTGCGCAAAAGGATTTATCTCTGTACTATTCCAGGAGCTGTTCTCTAGGTCTAAAATTCTTTACAAGTAAAAAGCTTTTAAAAATAAACATTTAAGAGACTCTCTTTTTTCCACTGTATATTTTTTCCTGTTTTGTCGAAGATTAATTGACCATAGAGTTGAGGGTCCATATCAGGGCTCTCTACTCTGTTCCACTGGTCTATGTGTCTGTTTTTATGCCAGTACCATGCTGTCTTGGTGATCACAGCTTTGTAATAAAGCTTGAAATCAGGTAAGGTGATGCCGCCAGCTTTATTTTTGTTTTTCAACATTTCCTTAGCGATTCGGGGTCTCTTCTGATTCCATACAAATTTTAGGATTATTTGCTCCAGCTCTTTGAAGAATGCCGGTGGAATTTTGATCGGAATGGCATTAAAAGTATAGATTGCTCTAGGCAGTATAGACATTTTAACAATGTTTATTCTTCCGATCCAAGAGCATGGAATGGTCTTCCATCTTTTTGTGTCTTCTTCAATTTCTTTCATGAGTGTTCTATAGTTCCTCAAGTATAGATCCTTTACCTCTTTAGTTAGGTTTATTCCCAGGTATCTTATGGTTCTTGGTGCTATAGTAAATGGAATCGATTCTCTAATTTCTCTTACACCGTACACAAAGATCAACTCAAAATGGATAAAAGACCTCAACGTGAGACAGGAATCTATCAGAATCTTAGAGGAGAACATAGGCAGTAATCTCTTCGATATCAGCCACAGCAACTTCTTTCAAGATACGTCTCCAAAGGCAAAGGAAACAAAAGCGAAAATAAACTTCTGGGACTTCATCAAAATCAAAATCTTCTGCACAGCAAAGGAAACAGTCAAAAAAACAAAGAGGCAACCCACGGAATGGGAGAAGATATTTGCAAATGACAGTACAGACAAAAGGTTGATATCCAGGATCTATAATGAACTCTTCAAACTCAACCCACACGAAACAGACAAACACATCAAAAAATGGGCAGAAGATATGAACAGACAATTCTCCAATCAAGAAATACAAATGGCTATCAGACACATGAAAAAATGCTCATCATCATTAGCCCTCAGGGAGATTCAAATTAAAACCACATTGAGATATCACCTTACACCAGTTAGAATGGCCAAAATTAACAAAACAGGAAACAACATGTGTTGGAGAGGATGTGGAGAAAGGGGAACCCTCTTACACTGTTGGTGGGAATGCAAGTTGGTGCAGCCTCTTTGGAGAACAGTGTGGAGATTCCTCAAGAAATTAAAAATAGAGCTTCCCTATGACCCTGCAATTGCACTCCTGGGTATTTACCCCAAAGATACAGATGTCGTGAAAAGAAGGGCCATCTGTACCCCAATGTTTATAGCAGCAATGGCCACGGTCGCCAAACTATGGAAAGAACCAAGATGCCCTTCAACGGATGAATGGATAAGGAAGATGTGGTCCATATACACTATGGAATATTATGCCTCCATCAGAAAGGACGAATATCCAACTTTTGTAGCAACATGGATGGGACTGGAAGAGATTATGCTGAGTGAAATCAGTCAAGCAGAGAGAGTCAATTATCATATGGTTTCACTCATTTGTGGAGCATAACCAATAGCATGGAGGACAAGGGGCGTTAGAGAGTAGTAGGGAATTTGGGTAAATTGGAAGGGGAGGTGAACCATGAGAGACTATGGACTCTGAAAAACAGTCTGAGGGGTTTGAAGTGGCGGGGGGGTGGGAGGTTGGAGTACCAGGTGGTGGGTATTATAGAGGGCACGGCTTGCATGGAGCACTGGGTGTGGTGAAAAAAATAGTGAATACTGTCTTTCTGAAAATAAATAAATTGGGAGGAAAAAAAAATCAATAAAGTTTGTTTAAACCACACACACACAAAAAAAAACAAAAAACATTTAAAAGACCTTTGAGGGTAGTAGCATTTTGTCTGACACCGTCCCTCTAGTAGCAAGGTTGCGAGCCCAGTAGATAACTTGTAACTGTCACTTCGGTTTAGTTATTGTTTAGTTCACAAGTGGCCTCAGTTCATCTGGCATTTCCAAGATCAGCAACTCTTGTCCCTGGGCAGGGAAAGGTCTTCAGAGTACATGAAGAAAGAAGAAGGACAGCAGGAAATAGGCAAAGAAAGAAATGTTGGCTAACTCTTGTCCCCTCCAAATCCCCCAACAGAAAGAGGATCCAGAGGCCATCTAAGTTTCTTTCACAGCAGGGATTAGACTGGACTTCAATGTCATCACTATTATCACGGACAACATCAGTAAAAACAAGGAAAAGCCCGTATGTGCCATGAAGACATTTTGAAAAGGTACCTCCTTCATGTCCATCTCTGAAGATACTTGAGCCAGTGGGGGATTGATATGATCCCTTCTCCTTTTGAGCCTCCTGCCTTACATGTCCGGGGTACCTGGAATCCAGAATGTTGCATGACCTGCTCTGGGTCTCTATTGTGTGGCTTTCAGCAAAGCGATGGAAAGCGAGAGGCAGAAGGCAGTCATTGGTTCATCTCACGTTCTGACAGAGAGACAAATCTATTCTCTGCTGTTGTTCACCTGACGCTTCTCCAGACCGTGTGGCTTTGATGTGAGGTTCGTCTGGCAGCTAGTAAAAAGACTCCGGGGAGGTTGGAATTGATCAGCACAAAATGAACTGGCATGAAAGGGAGAGAGACAGGGACGCAGTCAGAATACAAAGCCGGGCTGAGACTACACTGCCTCTCTAGACCCTGGGGGTTTTTCGTCCTCTTCGGACACCGCAAGCGAAGGAAGCATTTCCTGCCTCAGCTGTTTCCACTCGGAGTGAGTGCTGCTTTCCCACTCTCGGAATGGCCTGGAGATCAGTTAACTGGGTCACCGTCTGTGCCTCAGTTGCAAAATGGGGGAGGCAGGACGACACAGATCTGCCAGGAGGGACACATGAGTTCACACTTATAAAAACCCTAAAACAGCATCAGGCACCTTGTAAGCTTAAGTATCAGTTCCTGTTGTTCACGATGCTACTGTTATTGCGACCAGAGCACGGGATGGGGAGGGGGCATTTGACGCGAACAGTATATAGGCTTTGCAGTCAGAACACATGGGTCAAAGTACCAACTCCACCACGGACTGGTTGAAAGATTTGAAGGAAACTAAGTCTCGGCGGCCTTAACTATAAAGGGTAAGAGTGCCTCCCTTGAGACGTACTGAAGGCGTTCGCAAGAGAAAATGGACAGGTTGCTCCATATGCAGTAACCATCCTTCTTTCGAGCATTAAAGCAGTGACCGGCAGAACTCAGGGATGTTCTGAGGGCGCTCACCTCATAGGCTGCCTTTGTGGCCGTTGGTCCTCTCCTGTAAGAGCTGAGTGGAGCCTCGCACATGCCCTTGAAAGCTGGAGGTGGAAGAATCTCGAAAATCCTCTGGCTTCCCTAAGCATACTGCTGTCGGGCAGCAAGGTACACCCAGACCTCACTCAACCTGGGTCAAGTTTCTAGTCCGACTTTCTCCCAGTTTCTGAGATGAGGCTGAAGCCATGGAAACAAAAACTGGCGAAGCGGTGGAAGTCATTTGGGATAAAACGAATAGAATTTTCCCAGCTGTGTTTGTTTGGTTTTCCTCATCTACCCATTCTTATTTAGAGACTGGTATCTGAGAGCTTTGAAGTGCGCATACAAGTGGAGTGGAATTAGTACTCAGAAACTGTGAAGCCCAAGATTATAGCCTTTCTTGTATGATTTTATGCCAGGAGTCAGCAAACTACAACCCGGCAGTCTAAATTCAGAGCATCTTCTATTTTTGTGAATAAATCTACTGGAACACCAGCAGACTCTCTCTCGTTCCTGTACCAGCTACGGGCACGTTCATGCTGTCACAGGCTCTTGGAGTAGTTTACAGCCAACACTTTATGGCCCCGTAAGGCCTAAAATAGTTACTATCTGGTCCTTTATGGAAAGTTTGTTAACCCCTGGTCTTGGCGGTCTCCGTCCACAAACTAATGCAGTAGACAAGAACATCAAACCCCATTTGCTCAAAGGGGTTATCTCTTAAAATGTGGACACCGGGCTTGGAGAATTTAGCGTAAAAGTCATAACCCTCAATCCTTCTTAAAGAATGAAGGCCACTTGGTAAATCTGTTCTCCAACATCAGTGCAATAAAAAAAAGTATGAAACTCACATATGCCCGTCCACTCTGAACATCACAGAACTGTAATAAAAATAAATAGTTGTGAAGTATTCCACATTCCTTGCCAAAAAGATACTACAAAAAAGCACAGGGAAATAGGTAAATGGGCCATGGGTCATAGGCTTCACAGCAAAGTGTCTAACGCCAGTCAAAAGACAGTGGGAAGCTTACAAGCATCAAGGGATGGTACAGACCCTTGGGAATTACCATGGCTGAAAAACAGGGTAGGTGTTACGTTCATTTACTAGCATCCCCCTCCTCAAATTCACACCGAACTTCTAACAAACAAATGATTACAATCATCAATTTATCTACTAAAAAGAAAGTTAAATAAAACAACACGATCTCATGAAGCTTTCTAAAATTCTACCCGGACCATCAGTCTTTCTGAGATAAACTCTCAGGTATCCCACTTTGGATTTGAGAGAGCAGAAACAGATTTTTAGTCCTCGGAAGATAACGGTCATTTTCTGTCCTGATCAGGTCAAAGCGTTCTGATTTGTGTGACCTGTGCAAAAGCTCCAGGTTGCCACTTACATTTTAAAGTACTACATTTTTTCCTGCAAAACTGCTCATTCACTTACTAACTGAATTTCCCAGTAAGCTGAGAGGCTTGAACAAAATGAGGAAATTGGAGTGATCATGTAGTGCCGTGCCCAAGAAGTTAGGCTCTGCAGTCAGGAAGCCCTAGTGCCACATGCAAGATTTTATGCGAGCCGAACTCCCTGAGGCTCAATTGCTTCATCTGTAAAATGGATATAATAATAGCACCACCTCATAAGGTTTTTGTGAAGGTTAAATGAGATAAAGCATAAGAAGTCTTAGAAAGTTATAAGTATTGAGTACAGAGGAAGTACTCAATACTTATAACTGCTTGAGCATTATCTTTGGCATCATTTTAATAGTTATAATTAATAGCACTGCCATATTTGTAATAGGAAAGTATAAAATGGAACAATGAGAAGTGTGTATGTGTTTGTGGATGCACACACGTGTAAGAGAAATCCTCTCTCTAAACAATTGTTCTAATCTTGTTAGATTTTACTGGATTCTTGACTTACACATGGGAATCACCTGGGGAGATTTAAACATCCTGATGCCAAGGCTACATTCCAGACCAATTCAAAGTCTCTGAGCGTAGGGTCTGGAGCATCAGAGTCTTTTCAAATTCCCAAGTGATTCCAAGTGTGTAGCCAAGATTCAAAACTACTGATTGAAAGTGACATTCCTCCCAGGAAGTTAGTGGAATGCTGACATTACTCTATAGCTCCTAGCTGAGATACGATATAGAACCCAACATCACAATCTTCCCACAAATCCCCTAAAAAGCCACAGATTTTATTGTAAAATTCTGCTCTTCTGGGTTTCCCATATTGAACAACACCATCAGTGTCATTCCACATTTCTTCTTCTGCCTCTCTCCTCATTCCCCACATACACTGAGGCTCCAGGTTCCATCCATCGGCAGCCATCTTGGTATCTTGTAACCAACTCTCCCCATTACCTCGGCCTCATCTGAAGTTCAGATCATTATCTTCTCTGGCTCAGACTAACACAAGTATCTCATGGTTTGTCTCTATATCCCTGGTATGTCCTTATTCAACTTCTCTTAGTTTAGGCTCCCCAGAAGCAGACAGAAAGACAAGGATTCAAAGACAAATAGTTTCATTTGGGGAGGTGAACCTAGAAAAACATCAGTAGGGCAGTAGTTTTGACCACAGGGGGTAACAATTTAAGCCCCCAAGGATACTGGGCAATATCCAAATGTATTGTTGCTTGTTACAATTTGGTGGGGGGTGCTACTAGACTGCAGTGGGTAGAGATCAGGAATGCTGTTAAACTTCCCACAATGCACAGGACATTACCCCCACCCCAACAACAACCACCACCACCAAGTATTAGCCAATTTCAGATGTCAATACTACCCGTGTTGAGACACACTGCAGTTGAGAAGTAGGAAAAGTGAAACAGGGAAGAGAAAGAAGCCAAATAAAGTATATTATCTAACTAGTTAACACTGTGGGCAACCATAGCTCAGTCCTGCAACTCCAGGAGACAGTATAGACCACATGCCTCAAAATTATCCCACATAGGGCGCCTGGATGGCTCAGTGGGTTAAACCTCTGCCTTCGGCTCAGGTCATGGTCTCAGGGTCCTGGGATGGAGCCCCGCATCGGGCTCTCTGCTCAGCGGGGAGCATGCTTCCCCCTCCCTCTCTGCCTGCTGCTCTGTCTGCTTGTGCTCTCTCTCTCTCTCTCTCTCTCTCTGTCAAATAAATAAATAAAATCTTTAAAAAAGAAAAAATATTATCCTACACAGGGGTGTGGGAGCAAGGGAATTTATATGCTAACCACTGTAAGTTATCAGTGAGTACTGCAGCAGTCAAAGTATGAGTTGTCTCATTCTCCCATATTTCTAGTCTATTGGGTATGGGAGCAGGGAAAGAATAAGGTTTTAGCAGTTACAGAAGGCCATCACTCAGTTGGTCAGAAGTCTGCAATGGTAAATTCCAAGGTATATGGGTAGGACAGCATCTACTAAACATCCTTCATGTAAATGCCAGAAGAGTCATTCTAGAATATTCTTTCATTGATTTTTCCTTTGTCCTTAAGATGAAAGCCAAGTTCTATAAGGTGGTATACCACACACTTCATGATGGAACACTATCCATCCCATTGGTCCTGAGTCCTCTGTATCAAACAGAATTGGACTTTATAACTCTAGGTTTCACATACCAACTACCTCTAGAACAGTAATTATCAACTTGGATGCACGTTAGAATTACCTAAGGCGCTTTCAAGAAATACTCTTCCTGCAGACTTCTGGGAGAAGATGGCAGAACAGGAAGATATTAAATTCACCTTGTCCCAAGATATAATTAGAGAACACCCACATAAGCATAAACAACCCAAAAAAATGACCCAAAGCCTGTCAGGACAGACTCTTCACAGCTAAATGTAGAGAAGAGTTCACATCCAAGAGGGCAGGAAGCACACAGACATCGTTGGGAGCTAAATGGACTGGCAGGACTGAGGGAAGGAGGGCACAAGGGGGAGTGAGAAAACAGACCTTCATGCAAAGCACCAAAAGGCACAGGGAATCCCCGTGGGGAAGACGAATCCCCTTAATATTTGGCTTTGAAACCCAAAGGGACAGAATTCTGTGAGTTCTTGCAATTAGTGGGGTTTAACACCCAAAACTTTGAAAATCAGCAGCCTTGGCTACGGGAGAGCCAAGAAGATGAGAGGAAACTAAATGCCCACCCTTTGAAAACAGTTTATAAAAACCCCTAGGGTGGGACGCCTGGGTGGCTCAGTGGGTTCAAGCCCCTGCCCTCGGCTCAGGTCATGACCCCAGGGTCCTGGGATTGAGCCCCGCTTCGGGCTCTCTGCTCAGTGGGGAGCCTGCTTCCTCTTTCTCTCTCTGCCTGTTTCTCTGCCTACTTGTGATCTCTGTCTGTAAAATAAATAAACAAAATCTTTAAAAACCACGTAGGGTATATGGACAGGAGATGTATACACTGATTTCAGAGCACATGCTAGAGGGGCAGGGAATCATTAGGGAACTTCTCCAGGAACAAAGAAACTGGTAGGTGTCACTTGCCACCCCACTAGCCTGGACCCGTGGACATCTGTGTGAACCAGCACGGCACAGCACTCTCCGCCCAGCTCACTAACAGTGAGGCCTGCCCCTGCAAGCTTCGGGGGACACGCCCCTCCAGCCTGGCCTCAGGCCAGGTCCCAAGTCCCCTCCTACAGCAGGCCGTGGACAACCTTGCTAATACCACACGCCCCACTCCCACGGTCTTCTGAAAATGTGCCCCCTCCAATGGCAGCCTCCTCCTTGCGAGCCGCAGTTCCCCTCCCACCGTGGACTGGTGCAGGTCTATCTAGTACCACACACTCTGGCACCACGCTCTTCTGTGGATTCTCCTTCTCCAGCTGGGTGGCCGGAGTTTGCTAAAGCAGTTTCTGTGCCCCTCCCACAAGAAACCTGTGCAAATCCTGTTAACACTCTGTGCCCTACCCCTACATGTCCTGTAGTCCTGCCACCTCCAATATCACCTCGGCCAGAGCCCCCATGAAAGTAGCGCCACAAGTCTGGCAGTATGTAAGCAGCCCTGATGGGCCAGCACCACCGCAAAGTGACTTCTGCCCTGGGAAGAGGGGATGGTCACCACGGGCACCAGTCTGACTGAAGCCCCAGCAGTGCGCTGGGAGCACACATCTGGTCTAAGTGTAGGTCCAGCCCAACAACTAAAGCTGCTTAGCGGACAACACAGGAAAACACACTGAAGTCCCGTCCTACTGCCTCTCTGGCAAACAGCTGGTCTGATTCAACTCAAGTACAAGGTGGCCCCAGATTGGCCAACTAACAATACAGGGACCAAATGCTGCCCACGACAGGCAAACAGAGCCATTGCAGATGACTGGACTGAAGGCCAAAGCAGCTCAGTCCCTATAGTAGGGTGCATGCAACGCATACAGGAGATAGCCCTGAAGCGCCACATGCTGGCGAGCAGGGCATATTGCACTGCAGGGCACCAAAAGATCTCTTTTATCAGAAGGCCACTACTTTCGAGAGTAGCTAACTTTCCTAATAGAAATAAGTCAAGCAGAGAGAGTCGATTATCATATGGTTTCACTTATTTGTGGAGCATAACAAATAGCATAGAGGACATGGGGAGATGGAGAGGAGAAGGGAGTTGGGGTAAATTGGAAGGGGAGGTGAACCATGAGAGACTGTGGACTCTGAAAAACAGTCTGAGGGTTTTGAAGGGGTGGGGGGTGGGAGGTTGAGGGAACCAGGTGGTGGGTATTAGAGAGGGCACAGATTGCACGGAGCACTGGGTGCAGTGCAAAAACAATGAATACTGTTATGCTGAAAAGAAATAAAAAATTAAAAAAAAAACTAAAAAAAATAGGATACAGAGAGATAAATGAGATAAAATGAGACAGAGGAATATGTCCCAAATGAAAGAACAGGACAAAATCACAGCAAGAGAGCTAAATGAAATGGAAATAAGCAATATGCCCAATAGAGAATTTGAAGTAATGGTCATTAAGATAATCAAGGGATTGGAGAAGAGTGGAGGACCTCAGTGAAACCCTCAACAAAGAGACAGAGAACATTAAAAAGAAACAATAAGAGATGAGATATTCAGTAATGCAATAACAATAACTAAATGGAATAGACTGTAGACCAGAGGAAGCAGAAGAATGGATAAGCAACCTGGAGGACACAGTAATGGAAAGCCATCAAGCTAAACAGGAGAAAGAAAAAACAATAATAATAAATGAGAACAGGTTAAGGGAACTCAGTGATAACATCAAGCATAACAACATTCACATCACAGAGATCCCAGAAGGAAAAGAAAGAGAATAGGGGTCAGAAATATATTTGAAGAAATAATAGCTGAAAACTTCCTTAATCTGGGGAAGGAAATCAAAATCTAGATCCAGGAGACACAGAGAACCCCTAACAAAATCAAGCCAAAGAGATCACACTAAGACACATAAAAACTAACATGTTTTTATGTGATAGAGACTTTTATGTGATAATTTTATGAATTTCATGTGGTAGAGAATTTATGTGATAGGGAATTTTTTTAAAAAAGCAGCAAGAGAAAAGAAAATAATTATCTATAAGAGAAACCCCATAAGCCATGAGCTGATTTCCAGCAGAAATCTGCAGGCCAGAAGGAAGTGGTTTGATATATTCAAAGTGCTGAAAGGAAAAAACCTTCCACCAATAACACTTATCCAGCAAGGCTATCCTCACTGATAGAAGGAGAGACAGTTTCCTAGACAAACAAAAACTAAAGGAAATCATGACCACTAAACCACCTTACAAGAAATTTTGAAGGGACTTTTTTGAATAGAAAAAAAAAAGTAGGAGTAAGAAAAGTATGAAGCAGAAAGTCAGTAAAATTAAGTATATCAATAAAAATTAGTTGAAGGATTCACAAATTAAAAGGACGTAATGTATAAAAGACACCATATACCTAAAACAAACATGGTAGGGAGAGGAGTAAAGAATGGGTTCAAACTTAAGGGACCATCAAGTTAATATAGACTGCTCTCTGCATGAGATGTTATATATAAACCTAATGGCAACCAGAAATCAAAAACCAGTAACAGATATGCAAAAAATAGAGAAAGTTATACAAGTGCATCATTAAAGAAAGCCAGCAAACCATGAGAAAAAAAGAACAAGAAAGGAAAAGAGAAGGAAAAAACTAACCATAAAACATGTAACAAAATGGCAATAAGTACATAGCTATCAGTAACTACCTTGAATGTAAATGGATGACATGCTCCAATCAAAAGATAAAGGGTGATGGGATGGTTAGTGGGTTGAGCTGCTGCCTTCGGCTCGGGTCATGATCTCGGGGTCCTGGGATCGAGTTCCGCGTCGGGCTCTCTGCTCAGCGGGGAGCCTGCTTCCCTCTCTCTCTCTCTCCGCCTGCCTCTCCATCTACTTGTGATTTCTCTCTGTCAAATAGATAAATAAAATCTTTAAAAAAAAAAAAAAACAAAGAGACCCATCTATATGCTGCCTATAAGGGACTCATTTCAGACCTATAGACACATGCAGAGTGAAAGTGAAGGGATGGAAAAGCATTTATCATGCAAATGGAAAGGAAAAGAAAGCTTGGTAGCAATACTAACATCAGACAATATAGGCTTTAAAACAAAGACTGTAATACACACAAAGGACCCTATATACTCATAAAGGGAATAAGCCAGCAAAAAGATAAAACAATTGCAAATATTTATGCATGCCACATGAGAGCATCCAAATACAGAAAGCAGCTGACAACAAACATAAAGGAAGTAATCAATAGTGATGCGATAAATGTAGTAGACTTTTACACCCAACTTCCATCAATAGATAAAGCAAACAGAAAGTCAACAAGGAAACAGCAGCTTTGAATGACACATTGACCAGATGGATCTAACAGATATATTCAGAACATTCCATCCTAAAATAGTGGAATACACATTCTTTTCAAGTGCACATTGCACATTCTCCAAAATAGATCATTTGTCAGGCCACAAAACAAGTCGCAAAAAATTCAAAAAGATTAAAGTCATACCATGCATTTTTTTTCTGACCACAACATTATGAAACTAAAAAAAAGCCACAAGAAAAAATTCTGGCAAGATCACAAATACATGGAAGCTAAATAACATGCCTCTTTTTGAAAGAGAGAGAGGAGGTGGAGAGGGAGAAAGAGAGAATCTTAAGCAGGCTCCATACCCAGCAGAGAGCCTGACACAGGGCTCAATTTCACAACCCTGAGATCATGTCCTGAGTCAAAACCAAGAGTCAGATGCTTAACTGACTGAGCCACCCAGGCACTCCTAAATATAAAGCTTCTATACAATGAATGGGTCAACCACGAAATCAAAGAAGAAATCAAAAAAATGCATGGAGACAAATAAAAATGAAAACACAATGGTCCAAAATCTTCGGGATACAGCAAAATGTTTCTAAGAGTGAAGTTCATAGCAATACAGGCCTTACTTAAGAAGCAAGAAAAATCTCAAATAAATAACCTAAGCTTACACCTAAAGAGCTAGAAAAAGAAGAACAAACATAAGCCAAACTAGTAGAAGAAAGGAAAGAATAAAGTTCAGAACAAACATAAAAAACATTGGGCGCCTGGGTGGCTCAGTGGGTTAAGCCGCTGCCTTCGGCTCAGGTCATGATCTCAGGGTCCTGGGATCGAGTCCCGCATCGGGTTCTCTGCTCAGCAGGGAGCCTGCTTCCTCCTCTCTCTCTCTGCCTGCCTCTCTGCCTACTTGTGATCTCTCTCTGTCAAATAAATAAATAAAATCTTTAAAAAACATTAAAAAAAATTTAAAAAAGCAATAGAACAGATCAATGAAACCAGGAGCCTCTTGATTGAAAAAATTCAACAATACTGACAAATCTCTAGCCAGACTCATCAAAGAGAGAGAGAGAGAGAGAGCACTCAAATAAACAAAATCAGATATAAAAGAAGAGAAGTAACAACGGACAGCACCAAAATATAAAGCATTACAAAACAATATTATGAAAAATCGTCTGCCAACAAACTGAACAACCTAGAAGAAATGGATACATTCCTAGAAACAGAGAGCCTCCCAAAACTGAATCCAAAGGAAATAGAAAATTTGAATAGACCGGTTACTAGCAATGACATTGAATCAGTCATCAAAAAACTCACAACAAACAAAAGTCCAGGACCAGACTGCTTCACAGGTGAATTCTACCAAGCATTTAAAGAAGAGTTAATACCTATTCTTCTCAAACTAAGCCAAAAGACAGAAGACGAAGGAAAGCTTCCAGATTTATTCTATGAGGCCAGCATTACGCTGATACCAAGACCGGATAAAGAGAGAACTAAAAAACAGACCAATACTTCTGATGAACATAGATGCAAAAATCCTAAACAAAATATTAGCAAACCAGATCCAATAATACATTTTAAAAAATCAATCACCACAATCAATTGAAATTTATTCCTGGGTTGCAAGGGTGATTCAATATTCTCAAATCAATGATATATCACATTAACAAAAGAAAAGATAAAAATTATATGATCATTTCAATAGATATAGAAATGGCATTTGACAAGGTACAATATCCATTCATGATAAAAACAAAGTAGGTTTAGAGGGAATGATGTAACTTAACAAAATAAAGACCATATATGAAAACCCACAGCTGAAATCATACTCAATGGTGAAATCTTGAGAGCTTTGACCCTAAGATATAGAACACTAATCTATACACTAATAATGAAATAGCAGAAAGAGAAATTAATAGATTAATTAATTTTAAAATTAATTAAAGTTAATTAAGAAATTAATAAAAGAATCCCATTTACAAATCCCATCCCCAAATAATAATATACCTAGAAATAAATTTAACAAAGAAAGTGAAAGACCTGTACTCTGAAAACCATAAAACACTGATGAAAAAAACTGAAGATGATACAAACAAATAGAAAGATATTCCAGGCTCATGGATTGGGAGAACAAATATAGTTAAAATGCCCATACTACACAAAGCAAGCCACAAATTTAATGCAAACCCATGTAAATACCAACAGCATTTTTCACATAACTAGAAGAAATAATAGTAAATTTGTTCAGAGCCACAAAAGACACTGAATAGCCAAAGCAATCTTGAAATAGAAGAAGAAAAGTGTAGGTATCACAATCTCAGATTTCAAGATATACTACAAAGCTGTAGTAATAAAAACAATATGGTATGGGCACAAATAGACAAATAGGTCAATAGAACAGAATAGAGAGCCCAGAAATAAACCCATGATTATATGATCAATCAATCTATGACAAAGAAGGCAAAAATATGTAAGGGCGAAAAAACAGTCTCTTCGACAAACAGTGTTGGGAAAACTGGACAGCTACATGCAGAAGAATGAATCTGGACCATTTTCTTACAGCACATAAAAAAATAAATTCAAAATGGATTAAGTAGCTAATTGTGAAATCTTGAAACCATAAAAATCCTAGAAGAGAGCACAGGCCATAATTTCTCTGTCATTTCCCATAGCAACATTTTTTTGTATGTGTCTCCTAAGACAAGGGAAAGAAAACCTGACTACATCAAAATAAAACTTCTGCCCAAAAAAGGAAACAATCAGCAAAACTCCAAGACAATGTACTGAACAGGAGATGGTATTCACAAGTGACATGTCCAATGAAGGGTTAATACCTAAAATAGAGAACTTACACAACTCAACACCAAAAAAAAACAAAAAAAACCTCCAAATAATTCAAGTAAAAATAGGCAGAAGACATGAACATATATTTCTGGAAAGAAGACATAGAGATGGTCAATAGACACATGAAAAGATGCTCCCATCACTCATCATCAGAGAAATATAAACCAAAACCACAATGAAATATCACCTCATATCTGCCAGAATGGCTAACATCAACAACACAAGAAACAACAAGTGCTGGCAAAGATGTGGGAAAAAAGGAAGTTTTGTGAATTGTTGGTGGGAACGCAAACAGAAATAGCCACCATGGAAAACAGTGTGGAAGTTCTTCAAAAAATTAAAAATAGAATTATCATATGATCCACTTGTTTTGCTCCTGAGGATTTATCCAAAGAAAATGAAAACACTAATTTGAAAAGATATATGTGCCTCTCTGTTTATGGCAGTATTATTTACAATAGCCAAGGTATGGAAGCAATCCAAGTGCCCACCCACAGATTAATGGATAAAGAAGATGTGAGATAGATAGATGAGAGACAGATAGATAACAGACAGAGATAAAATGGAACATTACTCAACCATGAAAGGCAATAAATTCTTACCATGTGCAACATGGATGGATCTATAATGCTAAACAAAGTAAGTCAGAGAAAGACAACTACCATATGATTTCATTCATATGTGGAATTCAAGAAACAAAACAAATGGCTAAAGAAAAAAGAGACTAACCAAAAACTAGATTCTTTTTTTTTTAATTTTTAAAATTTTATTTATTTATTTGACAGACGGATATCACAAGTAGGCAGAGAGGCAGGCAGAGAGAGAGGAGGAAGCAGGCTCCCTGCCGTGCAGAGAGCCCGATGTGGGGCTCGATCCCAGGACCCCGAGACCATGACCCGAGCTGAAGGCAGAGGCCTAACCCACTGAGTCACCCAGATGCCCCCAAAACTAGACTCTTAAGTACAGAGAACAAACTGATGGTTACCAAAGGGGAGGTGGGTGGGAGGTTGGTTGAAATAAGTGAAGGGCATGAAGAGTACACTCATGGTGATGAGCACTGAGTAATGTACAGAATTGCTGAATTCTTATACCGTACACCTGAAATTAATATAACACTGTATGTTATCTACATTGGAATTAAAATTTAAAAATAAAGTGTGCAAGGAGGCTCACAACATCTATGCCTAGCCTTCTCTGGGTGGCTCAGTGGGTTAAGCCGCTGCCTTCGGCTCGGGTCGTGATCTCGGGGTCCTGGGATCAAGTCCCGCATCGGGTTCTCTGCTCAGCAGGGAGCCTGCTTCCTCCTCTCTCTCTCTGCCTGCCTCTCTGCCTACTTGTGATCTCTCTCTGTCAAATAAATAAATAAAATCTTTAAAAAAAAAAAAAGAAAGAAAAGAAAAGAAATACTTTTCCTGGGATAACACCCTCCCCACCCAGAGATTTTGATTTAACTGAACTGGAACATGGCCTGGACACTGGCATCCTTTACAGCTCCTCTGGTGATTCTAAGGTATAGCCAAGGTTGATAAACAACATGCTAGAGTTTTGTTTCTTGGGCACAGGACTGTCTTATCCATCTGCGTATTCTCCCTACGATCTTCCCCAGAGTGAATCCCATAATAGATGCTCAACTGATGCTTTTTAAGCTTGTGAGAAGACGGGCAAAGCTTAGAATTGCATTAGTTGAGGATGGGCTATGATTACTACAGTTTCACAATGTTCTAGTACTTTCGGTCACTGCAGCAAACTTGTGTAGGTAGATGATTTTCTCCTTGATTTTTTCCAGAGGAAGGTGCTGGTATTCAGAAAAGTTAGACTGACTCATTCAAGATCAAGAAGCAGAGTCATGACTCAGATTTTAGCTGCCCTGACTCTGAAGACCAGGTCCTTCTTAATACCTGATCCTGTCTCAAACAGATGACGCCAAGTGGGAATTCCATTAAGAGTGTGATTCCTTTCTTTTTTTTTTTAAGATTTTATTTTATTTATTTTACAGAGAGAGAGAGATCACAAGTAGGCAGAGAGGCAGGCAGAGAAAGAGAGAGGAGGAAGAAGGCTCCCCACTGAGCAGAGAGCCCAATACGGGGCTCGATCCCAGGACCCCAGGATCATGACCTGAGCCGAAGGCAGAGGCTTTAACCCACTGAGCCACCCAGGCGCCTCCCTTTCCTTTCTCAAGGACCTGGAAAGGGTGCCCAGGAGACTCCTGGAGGCAGAAGGGAAGCAGCAGTAGGCCCTCAAGAATCTGGTACCAGAGGCAGACGATGGAAAATCAGAAACCACCATCTCCAAGGGAAGCCAATTCAGCATTACTGAGATGGGACCTCAGGATCTTCTTTAATGAAATTCAGGTCCTTGTGTGCAATTGCTTTTTTATGGTTTGAGCCATGGCAAATGCTGGATGGCCCAGGAAGCAAGAGGGAGGGCAAATGACTTTATGGCTTTAAGCCTATGATTCAGAGATAATACAAACGTAAGCATCACCAACCAGAAATAAATCTGCAATGATTGATAGGGAGGCTGTAGAGAATGCCTAAATAAACAGGGGATGTTTCCTTTCAGAACATCAACTGTTTCAAAAAAAACAAAAACATGACAGAGACTGTTACGCCTCTTGTTCTTCTCATTCTAGAAAAGATGGTGAGGGAAAAAGCTATTAGCCCATATACATGCAATTAAACCGTGGGAAGGTTTCCCTCAGTCTTGGCATTAACTTTTCCCCCAGCATATCTGCAAAACACTTCCTACTAACGGATACGACTTTGGGTACAACGTGCACGTCACTGGGTTACAAACGTCCAGCTCCTGTTCCATACACTTTGTGAAGAAGGCAAACAACAGTAACAGTGCGTTGCCTTTGGTTTTATAGACCTAAATATTGTGATGTACAAGTGGAGATACTTTGTACAATATAAACGCAACCCGACTATTAACTGGAATACTAGAAAACACTGCTATACCTTTTAAATACAGAGATTTCTCTCCATCACACTGCTAAGCTTTTCTTCCTACGAAGTCTGGGAAACAGAAAGTTGACAAGTCTGACAGTGACTCAGAAATGCTATATTCCAGCTCTCAATTTCGGTGTCTCCTGACTTGCTGACAACCTTTTGATGATGTGCGAAGGATCAAATCTGAAAAGCATGGTGGATTTCACAAACGCACTGATGCTCTCAATTTGGCCCATTTTCAGTGGAATAGATCCACGCCTGAGAGCTGCAACAGTAAACTTGATTTGTATGTGTAATTCAATCATGTACTTCAGAACGAAGGCGAATATAAAATTCTGTTACGACACTGTCATTATCTCAATGAAATGAGAAATGGAATGTTAAAACTAACATAGGGCCGAGAAAATGGTACCTTTTAGGTCAAAGCATCACCACGTCTCACAATCTAGCATTAATTTGTCCATCAGAAAGTCCTCACGTCTAAGGTTAATTGCCCTGTGTGTGCTGGGACCTTCTGTATTCTCAAATCCAAAACCTTTCAGGCACAGGAATCAATAAGTGCTGGCCTCCCTAATCAGGCTTTCAGTGAAGACCAAAATCTACCCACGTCTCTAGTTCTATCTATTTAAGGTGCCAAAAATCAAAAGACAAAAAAAAACAAATGCTGAAAACAAGCTGTTGAGTCCCTCCCAGTGCAAATAGAACACAGAGGACATTTATCATAGCAGAGATGAATAAATCACTCTCCCAACTGTCTCACATAGGCAAGCCAAAAACTGTTTTACTTTCCAGCACTAAAATATCTGTGAGAAGGCATTTTTTTCATTTTCCCAATCTGTATTTTTAATTTATTCTTTCTTACTAAAAGAAAATATATATTTGAGGTAATAATAGCAATCAGCCATAAAATTTAAAGGAATACACATGCCAGAAAAATCCTTGGTGTTAGAATCCTTGGTAGAGTTTTGATCCAAATTTTTGAAAATTAAATTTCATGAGGAAAATGTGAGTATGACTATCAAAACTCACTTTGTTCATTTGTGATACTATTTAAATAGATAAACTTATGTTGCTGGCCCAATGGAGCCTAGAGAAAGGAAAACAGAAGACTCAAGACTGATCATTTGAGAACATTCATCATCTATAAGGAAAGGAAAATTTGGAAGAGGTTGGGAAGCAAGGCAGAATGCCTTTCAGATCCCACTATCCTACCTGGCAGTTCTGTGAAGAACGGCTCACCACCACCACCAGCACGAGCCCTGTCCCAAGGACTCACATCTTGCCACCCCTTGGTTTCCCTCCATCTCTTGTACTCTCCCTTATCTGGCAAGTCTTTATCTAGTCTGCTTGGAAGGAAGCCCACCTCTGTCTTATCACAGCTTAGTTTCTGTCTGCGCTCCAAGGCCCCTGAGGACCTAAGCTTACGAAACCAAGTGTCTGTTACTGTCCTCCCAGCCCTGTTTCAACACCCCTTTCCATAGGGTGTAGTTGCCCAGATGATCAAGAGGGCCAAAGAGGACAAGGGATATACATCAAAAACAAAAAGACAGGCTGGGAGCTCTGGGCACAGTTGCCTCTGTTTACTCCCAACCATGGACATCTGGCCACAGCTTCATCCAGGTCACATGCTAAATCTGCGCGAGTCACAGGATACCAATGGTCTTTCTCCAAGTACATGCTTGGTAGGAAGAAAAAGTGTTTCCCTTGTAAAATTTTATTTATTGATTTAGTGGTTTTTTAAAGATTTATTTATTTGACAGACAGAGATCACAAGTAGGCAGAGAGGCAGGCAGAGAGAGAGAGGAAGTAGACTCGCTGCTGAGCAGAGAGCCCGATGCGGTGCTTGATCCCAGGACCCTGAGATCATGACCTGAGCTGAAGGCAGAGGCTTTAATCCACTGAGCCACACAGGCGCCCCTTAGTGTTTGTTTGTTTGTTTACTGAGGTCTAACACATACACAGTAAGATGTGTAAAGTGTGTAAAAATGTACTGTTCAAAGGAGTTTTACCAACATATACGCTAAGTGACCACCACCCAAATCAAAAACACTTCCAACGCCCCAGGTGGCTCCTTCAGGCTCTTCCCCTGTCCATAGCCCTCTCCCTCCCCATGCTCCACAGCAGTAAACACTACTCTGAACATCAGGTACAGAATGCACTCTCTGTGTCTGGCTTCTTCCATTCACCGCCATAAAAAAGCAGTACTTTTCATGTAGAGTAGTCCATTGTATGAATATGCCACAATTTATTTTTCACTGTACTCTTGATGGACATTTATATTGTTTCCAGTTGGTGATATAAGGAAAGAAGCTTCTATGAACTTCCTTGGCCGTTTTCAGGTTTGTTGTTGTTGTGTGTGTTTGTTTGTCTGTTTTGTTCTTGATGGGCATAAGCACTCATTTCTCTTAAGTGTGTCTCTGGGAGTACAGAATTGCTGGGTCATGAGCTAGGCATTTGTTTAGGGTTAGTAGACATTAAAGGGCTTCCTTTGGAGAAGTTCAGACACCCTATGTAACATTAAGTTACCGGCCTCTGAGTCAGCTGATTTCATAATGCTATTGCCAATAGTAAAGTCTTAAGTATGGAGAAAGCTGTTGAACAGAAGCCAGGTGAGAGTGTCATGTATGCTTCTTCCAGAAAGTAAGCCCTGTTTATTTTCCACCAGTGGTATGTATCTATAGGTTTATCCCCAAAGAGAGAAATGAGAATCTTAAGCAGTTGGGGATTTTATCTTCCCCAAAATGCAATCTCACTATGCAGTATACCAAGTTTGTAAACAAGTTTCAACCGCTTGCCATTTCACCAAGGCATTTAATTAGCTGTTTCTGTTCTCATTGCCCTATTCCCTCCGGAAATACACAGGTAATAAAATAAGTGATTTAAACATTCTTTAATATTCACTCGGTAAAATGTGTCATTTAGCCTGCAATTAAGTGGATGGTTATATATGAGACTCGTTAGCTTATACATATTTAAAATTTTTCCCCCAAATCAATTGTGTTGTTGCACTATGGAGTACAGATTTCTCAGGAAACTTACACTGGTCTCATGTTTCCTTTTTTAGGTCTCTGTAATGAGTTCTATGTGGGATTGTGGAAGGAAGGGAGGAAGGGTGGGGAAAAGGATCCATTTTTCATGCAGCAATTTTATATACACATTCCATTTCAGGTTGCATCAGTATAATGGCCCACAATATCACAAAGGTTGGAAGGACCAAGTTTGACATTATAAATTTTGCCCTCAGAAATCTCAATGGCTTTTGACAAATTGTGACCAGAATCGCCTCCCCATGAATTCTAAAAATATCTCTAGATGGATATTGGTTATCTCAAAATATAGAAGCAATAAATCAATAGATTAAACAAATACGCAACTGACTTTAATTCTACATAATCACTGGGGAGGGAGGTGTAGATTTTTGCTGGCTCATACTATTTAAGAGGTGCAGAAATATAGGAAGTTGATAGACATCAGAGTTGCAAATCATAGAAAAGAGGTATTGTAGAAACTGTGTCAGTTTCATAAGACAAACAACACGAAATATTAAAATCCAGGTGATTAGAATTGGATTTCCATAAGGTAGGATACAGGAAAAATCATGTTGAATCATAAGAGTTGAGAAAGTCATTAGACATCACCAAAAACAGGGAAATTCTTGGTGAAAAGGTTAAATAATTTGCCTAAGAGAACAGGGAAAAATCATAGAATTATTAATAAAATAATTTTATTATTATATAAACATATAGTATATAAATTTAATATATAAAATATATTTCTAAATAAAGTTAATACATATATAATAAAAGTTATTATATAAGCTTAATAAAATTAAGTTCTTGGCCATTATATATCATACATAATATGTATTAAATATTTCTGCATATAAGTGTGGTGTGTATGTATGTGTGCATATGATTATTCCTAATTTACAAACCAGGAGGCAGTTAACAATTGTTACTCCTGAGGATAGGGGATAGGAGTGGGAAGTATGGTATTATTTAACTTTTTACTTTATAACTCTAATTTTTGAATTGGTTTTAAAAATTGATTGCTTGAGGACAACAATACTGTTATTATTTCTAATTTAAAAGCATACTGGGTCTGAAAAAAAGATACAAAACCCAGACAAAGGTCATTAAATGTGACTATTAAAAAAAAAGTCTGGGGGCACTTGGGTGGCTCAGTGGGTTAAAGCCTCTGCCTTCGGCTCAGGTCATGATCCCAGAGTCCTGGGATCGAGCCCCGCATCAGGCTCTCTGCTCTAGCAGGGAACCTGCTTCCCTTTCTATCTCTCTGTCTGTCTCTCTACCTACTTGTGATCTCTGTCAAATAAATAAATTTTTAAAAAAAAGTCTGCATGGGAAAATTCCAAACAAAAAAATCTTAAAACATGTTGTGAATCATTTATATTATGACATTAATTAATAAGAAAAACCAGAACAGACAATAGAAAAGTAGAAAAATAGAAATAGGCAGGGGCACCCAGGTGGCTCAGCCGGTTAAGCATCCAACTCTTGATCTCCTGTCAGGTCTTGATCTCAGGGTGATGAGTTTAAGCCCTACTTTGGGCTCGAAACTGGGCATGGAGCCCACATATATATGTGTGTATACACATACATCAGAGGCAGTTTCCAGAAAACAAATTATAAATAGCCCTTATACATGAGAAAACATGCTGAAATTCATTTGTAATTTGAAAAAATGTATCAAAAGATAATATTTTTCATGCATTGAGTCAGCAAAAATTCCATAGGCTTGTTAGTATTCAGCATTTTGGAGAGTGTAGGGGAAACATGCATTTTCATACATTGTTAGTGGGAGTATAATGAGTTTTGGGGGAGCAATTTGGTAGTATGTATCAAATATAGAACTATGCAGGCTCTTTAATCCAGCAATTTTTTTCTCTGAGCTTGTCCCATGCATCTGCTTCCTCATGCATCAGTAGAAGGATGTTTAGGACACCACCTCTTTTATGACAAAGAACTTGAAGCACTTCAATGTCCATCAATAGAGGCTGATTAAAGAAAGCATACTGCATGAACCCTGACGAATTTTATGGAGATTTATTTATTTACTTACTTTCTCATTTATTTAGAGAGAATGTACGAGCAGGAGGGACAGAGGGAGAGGGAGAGAGAAACTCAAGCAGACTCTGTGCTGAGCGTGGAGCCCAACACAGGGCTCAATCTCATGACCCTAAGATCATGACCTGAGCTGAAACCAAGAGTCAGGTGCTCAACTGACTGTGTCAGCCAGGTGTCCCAATGTGATATCTTAAAAATCATAATTAATGGGGAAAATTCATGATGAAAAATACCAAAATTTTAAATAAAGACAGGCTGCTGTTGTTTGTTTAATGATGTGTGGTATCAGGCAAGGATATTTTTATAGCCTTGGAAGAAAAGTATGTCCAATATACTTGGACACCTACTATCCAGTATACACTTACTGTCCAATATAATAAAGATAATGTCTCCACTTGGGGCAAAATTCAGTCGTGTTTCCTTGCTGCCCATTACAGAATATTTTAGTTTCCTAACATTGGAGTTCCTCAGCTGTGACATGAACCGACTCTGTACATAGTATCCACCTAGGCCCCTCTATGTTGTCTTTGTGGGACCCAGTGGGCAGGGGAAACTGGCACAAACATGAAGCTCATGCTTCTTGCTGTACTGTGAGTAATAAAGATCTCTGACTCAGGGATTTCTTGTCTCCTGATTGCTCCCATGAAATCCACGCTAACTTGACAGGTTGCCAGTAGGACAAAATTCACAGAATCTTCACAATTCTTCTTTTTTTTTAAGATTTTATTTATTTATTTATTGGAGAGAGAGAGAGAGAAGAAGGTCAGAGGGAGAAGCCGACTCCCTGAGGAGCCCGATGTGGGACTCAATCCTGGAACTCTGGGATCATGACATGAGCCAAAGGCAGTTGCTTAACCAACTGAGACATCCAGACACCCCAGAATCTTCACAATTCTTTACAAGAAGAAGGTTTCTTTTCTCCCATTTGGGGAAAGAGGAATAGTTTCTATAAATATTTGGGATTCTGAGAGAAGTTAAAGCTTAGGTAAACTTAAAAGGTAGAGTGAATAAAGGGAACTAGCTGGAGAAAGACAAAAAAGGGGACTGGGCCTGGACCTTGAAGAGCCTTTTGGGCCATGTAAATGATCAGAACTTTGGTTCATAGGCTTCATGCAGCCAATAGGCATTTTAAGCCAAAATGTAAGTGTCACATGTGTTTATTAGAAATATCCCTCAGTGGCAAAGTGGAATGTTGATAGGAGTCAGGAATAATCATCAGGGGGCTGCTGAATAATAAAATAATAAAAATAATAATGAAAATTGCTAGCACATATTGGTTCCCTGGTGGTAGACACTGCACTAGGCTCCTCGGTTGGGATTATATACTTTATTTCTGCAAGAAAAGAAATTATTATCTCTATTTTATATGTGGGGGAAATGAAGTAGAAGGTAAATTAACTTGTTCAAGTACGTCAATGGCAGAAATGAGATGGAGACTCAAGCAGACTCCAGATCCCAAGTCCTCAATCACTATCTGAGTGGAGTTTTCATTAAAATATATTCAATTTCTATCATTTAAATTCCTATGTTGTGATCTTCTCTCCAACATAGAGTACAGCCTCTTTAAATCACCATGCTTACGTCTGCTTGTATTTATTCTGCAGTTCTAGCTAGCTTTGGCCATACTACCTTCCAAATACATTACTATCAGTTATTTTACCTCCTCCAAATACACTGTCATTGAACCAGTTAAATCCCCTAGTTTGATTCTTATCCACATCAACTCAAACCCTCTAGCTCTATTTTTATAACTTTTATTGGCCTCCCCAGTGTGAGAAAACTTTCTAATTGGTATCAGTGGAAAATTTAATGGGCCTGCTATTTATTCTCTCTTCCAGACCATAATGAAGACTTAAAATTTCCTTTCTTTTTGTGCCATCATGTGTTACAAATTCACGCAATCCTAAGAATGGTAGGAGATTCTATTTTTATTAAGAAATATAAGTAGAAAAATGCTAATTAGCCATGCCTGTAAAAGATTACCAAACCTAATACACATTGATTGTTTTATATGGATTATTCTATTAATAAATGATAGCAATCATCCTTGCATAATCTGAAATTCCTAACATAATATAAATGTAAATTGAGAAATAATTCCCAAATCAGTCCATTTTTTGTCATTTTGTTGTGATTCATTGTGATTTATTATGATTTTTCATATAAGAGGAAGTTTCCATGATACTAAACATAACTTAATAAGAAACAAAATGGGAGAAAAAGGGAAATTAGATGTAGATACCTAAATCTTTATAATGGAAAATATCAAATAAGCCATCTTATGAATACATAACTCCAATATCTACTTCACATTTGGGATCATTAACTATTAGTTTCAGGAAACTGGACTATTTCACATTGATAGATATTTATTCTTCTTGTGTAACAGATTTATTTAAATACAATTTATATACCACAAAATTAAAATACACAATTCAATGATTTTCAGTACATTCACAGAGTTGTGTGGTCATTGCCCAATTCGAGAACATTTTCATCACTCCAAAAGGAAACTCCCGACCTTTTAACTATCATCTCCCAATTCTCACATCCCCTGCAGCACTAGTAACCCTTAACTACTTTCTGCCTCTATAGATTTGCCTATGCTTGACATTTTATATACATGGGATCATAAAATATGTGATCTTTTGTGACCAGTGTCTGTCACTTAGCATAATGTTTTCATGGCTCACCGATGTTGTAGCATGTATCACTATTTCTTTCGTGTGGTCACATAATATTCCATTGTATGGATGTGACACATTTTGTTTATCCATTCAATAGTTGATGGACACTTGGATAGATGCCACATCTTAGCTGTTAGGAATATGCTGCTATGAAGAGTTGCATTAAATTTTTGTGGGGATGTATTTTCATTTCTCTTAGGTGTGTATGTAGGAGTGAGGAACTACCACACTGTTTTCCATAGAGGCTGCACCATTTTACATTCCCACCAGCGGTGTATAAAGGTTCCAATTTTCCCACATGCTTGTCAACTTATTATCCTGCCTTTTTTTTAAATTATACCCAACCTCATGGGTGTAAAGTGATATCTAATTGTGGATCTGATTTCCATTTCTCTCATGACTACTGATGTTGAGCTTCTTTTCATGTGCTTATTAGCCATTTGATTATCTTCTTTGGAGAAATATCTCTTTAGACCCATAGCCCATTTTTAAAATGGGGTTATGTCTTTTTATTACTGAGTTATAAGAGTTCTTTATATATTCTAGATATGAGTTCTTTATCAGACACAGGATTTGAAAATATTTTCTCCTACTCTGTGGGGGTGTCTTTTGACTTTCTTGATAATCATTGAAATGCAAGATCTTTTTTTCAACTTTAGTGAAGTCGAATTTATCTAGTTTTTCTTCTGTTGCTTGTGTCTTTGGTGTCATATCTAAGAATCCACTGCCAAATCCAAGACCACAAAGATTTGGTCCCATGTATTTTTCTAAGAGTGTTAAAGTTTTTGCTCTTACATTTAGGTCTTTGGTCCATTTTATGTTAATTTTTCTATACGTTATGAGGTAAGAGTTCAACTTCATTCTTTTACACATAGCATCGTTGTCAAAAATCAATTTGCCAACATATTTACTTTTTGAAGTAACCTACCTATATTTTTCTTTTTTATCCATAAAATTTTCTTTTACCTTATTTCTAATACTCCCTATATAAAAAAATGAGCCAGAATAGTGGGAACGAATTAATAATAAAAATTATCCTATTTTAAAAAAAAAAAAAAAAACCTTGCTGTTGTCATGTCTGCTAACACCTCATTGGCCAAAGTAAGTCACATAACTGAACCCAACATCAATGGAACAGGGAAATGTATTCCTCTAGTGGAGGTGGGAAAAGGGAAGATTATGTTATGAATAATAATTCTATCACAGTGTTGTATAACTATTTTCACATCAAAGGTTTTATCTTTTTCTTGAAAAAAAGCTTTGCTCTGTTCCATTCATTTATCCACTCATTCATTAAAAAACACTTTATTGAACATCTACTAACGCTGTGTGTGTGTGTGTGTGTGTGTGTAGGAGGGAAATGGGAGGACTGAAAGTACTTCTCAGAATAAATCTACAGCTATATTCAGAGGTTGACCTTTCTCCTCAAGGACAGCTCTAACACATCCTGTACCATCCTCTTCCAGACAATGATTCAACATACTGATAACCCTCAAGAAAGAATACAAGGAAAGCAGGGGAAAACATGGGTGAGATAACAACATGCTTTGTTTTCCTGTCATTATACATTTGAATTATCCCAGTGTTGATCAAGCACCACCCAAATTCCCAAACTAAGCCCTCATTGTGTTCCGTTGGGCAGCCAACATAATCCAGCATGGCTCCTTTGTGTTCCACAATAAAGAAAGGCTTCCAAAAACCCACCCCCTTTCAAGGGAGAAGCTGCAAGAGCAGATGTGTGGTCTGGGATGGTTTCCAGAAGTCGACAGTGCTGAGCAGGCAGCATCTCCTGCTGCTCCCAGGACAGGTCTACCTGTAAAGATGCAACCACCCGTGCTCCACATTTTAACCCATGTTCACAGCCACTGGAGCACAGAGGTTTGGCTCTTCCACTTAGCAACTCATCCTACACACCTCTCCTTTGCCACAGACTACAGCTTCTAAACTACATGCCATTGAGTAAAAGCATGCTGAATTTGCCTCATACAAGCCTGAGAAAGTCAATTGTTAAAGTGTCAGAATAGGAGGGGCACCTGGGTGCACAGTGGGTTAAGCATCCGACTCTTGATTTCAGCTCAGGTCATGATCTCAGGGTCGTGAGACTGAGCCCCATATCTGGCTCTGTGCTGAGCGTGGAGCCTGCTTAAGATTCTTCCTCTGCCCCTCCCCCGTTCATTCTCTCTCTCTCTCTCTCTCTCTCCAAAAAAAATTTCAGGATGTGAGAGTCAATTGTTAAACACAGCCTATATTAAAAATTAAATTACATAAACTTAAAATTAAATAATCTTAAAAACAAGGTTAGTACTCAAAACTCATCGCTCTTCTGATTATCTTACTGCATTATATGATCATGCTCTTGAGATCAAGCACATGTGTTGTATCTGTATGTTGGAAATACCATACAATGGTATGCTACCGTAATGCTCCATCAGTAGCTTCATACCTGCTATCATGGGAGTACTGACACTATAGGAATTAGCAAATGCTATAAATCAGATTTCTTTAAACATTTTTTTTGAGAATTGGTTGTTCAAGCACTAATGATCTCCATTATCTACCTTATGTAATCAAGGCATATTTACATTTTCCAAATATTAACCCCTTTTCATCTTCACAGCAACCCCATGGGGTAAGTACTATTGTTGGCCTCATTTATACTGTGGCACAGAGGAGTTAAGTGATGTTCCCAAGCTCACAGAGCTAGTAGGTGGGGAGTCTGGTTCCAGGCTCCATGTTCTTTTTCACTGGGTACGGAGTCTTTCCCGAAAACACAGCAACATTCTACCTTCACTCATAATTAGAGCCTGAGCTGTTTTCATTGTCTCCAACCTCCTTAATGTGCTCCCCCTGGTCCCAGGCCCATTCTGGCAACAGGTCTGAATCTACAGAGTTCAAGGCCAAAATCCAGGTCTGGCCACCTGGGTCCCTACGTGCAGCTGAATTCCCCCACCACCTCCCTCTTCCCCTTCTCACTCCCTGATGCCTGTCTAGTTTGCCAACATTGCTGTTTTCCGCTCATTTCTCTTACTGGCTTTGTGATCCTGTAAAAAATGCTTTAAAACTCTCGGAGTCTTAGTTTCTCCATCCATAAATTGGGGCTCATAATGGGTGCGGGCAACATACACAAACACGCTGCTGTGTACCAAACAAGTGTGAGTTGAATTTGAATGGGCTCCCACTCACCTTCATACATTCTCTCCTCTTTAGCTTAGTTTGCGGGGATCCATCCTGTTGATTTCGTCCTGTCTAGAATGCTTACTCAAGTCATCAGGAAAGTGATGGAGGACCGTACTTCTAGACAGGATTTCTTAGAGAGAAATGATTTTTCTGCAAAGATGCAGAATTGGTGGATGGGTCTGCATGATCAATAGCAAGCCCTGTCCACAGCACAAATTCCATCCATTCTGGCTGCTTCAGCGGGGCTCCTGGGGCTTAAACACTATGCAGATGCAATCACTGATTTTCACGTATTTCAGCTCTGTGAGTTCCCTACTGACCCACACCACTCTCCCCACCTCGCCAAGTCCCTTCTGCTGCTGCAAGCCAACCTCTTCATTCCTCTTACTGACAAAAACTGCCTTTAGGTCTCCTCTCCAGGTGGCAGTGCTCACTGTGGCTTTGCACCTCTGACTCGGAGCTCCCTACTCCATTACCCACATACACAACTACTCCCCTGTGCTCTGCTCAGCTCAGACTTGTTAGAAAAAAAACAGAAAAATCCTCTAACAGCTGGCACTCGCTATTCAGAGCAAACCCTGTCAAACAGAGCAGGACTCGAGCCCCTCATTCCTCTACAGCCCGAGTCAGCAACTTTCTCTATAAAAGCAGATAGTACGTATTTTAGGCTTTGCTGGCTCTACAGCCTCTGCTGTACCTTCTCCATTCTGCTCCTGCAGGGGGAAATCAGCCACAGATAATAAGGAAGCAAATGCGTGTAGATGGGAGACTATAAAACTGTATTTGTAAACACTAAAATTTCAATTGCATTTAATTGCATACCCCACAAATATTCTTCTTTTGATTTGAGGGGGCATTTAAAGATATAAGGCTACTCTTAGCTTATGGGTTTAAAAAAAAAAAAAAAGGGCTGCGGGCCAGAATTGCCCTATCGTGTCACAGTTTTGCCCACCCACGCTCCTGGGGAACCACAGTCCGTGGACTTAATGTAAGCTTCCCAGGCCACCAGGTGTTGAGACTGAACACCTGTGCCTGAGCCAAGCCGTCCAGGTGTCCTATTCATTGGATAGCATCAGTTTTTGGCAAGTCCCTCTTAATGGCCCGTTGAAGTATTTGTAAGGCAGAGAAGGTATGTTTACCAAACCTATGTTAATCGGTAAATTATTCTCGAAAAAACTTTTAAGTAACTGTTGATCACTGCCAAGCCCCTGTCTTAGAATCAGTTCCCTAGAAGCCAGGCCTGAGACAGCTTTGAAGGCATGTGGTTCATGGAAGGAGAGCTCTCCAGAGAAGGGGAGGGACGGAAGCAGGACAGGGTGGGGTGCAGGGGAGCGGGCTTGGCTGGAGACTAGCTTCAATCAGATCCCATCAGAATCGTTATGCATTCTTTATGCATTCTTTCAGGCCCCCATGCCCATAAATCATTAGCTCTGGCCTCTGGGGGTGGGGATGGTGGGCTGCGCTTCCCGGTGAGGAAGCTGCCATGCCATGGAGGGCAAATCTTCAGAGAAAGGGGCAGCTGTGAGCTGCTAGGGGCCAACATTCCCATCAGTGAGGAGATGGAGGCCTTAGCCAGGAACCGGCTGGACCACCTACAGACCTAGAGCCGGCTCACAGCCATAGGAGCCCATGGGCTGCCTTTCCATTCTGGCTCTTTCCTCACCCTGGACAGCCCTCCCCCTCCCAAGTTCTCAGTGAGTCTTCCATTTCAGCTGCCACCTTCCCACTGCCAACCTTTAGAAAATGCCACCTCACCTAACCTCCTGCTCCAGCTGGCTTTCCTTCCAGGGTTTCCTGGGAACTTTTTCTAGCCATCCAGTCTGATGTCTCTGTCAGGCCTGTTATAATGCCTTTTTTTTTTTTTTTTGGATGAGTGCCTCTTCTATTTATCCTCTTATTGGGGACATACTTGGTTATTCTCTTGGGAGTTGTACATGGTTCAGCCACAAAGAATGACAGATGCTTAAACTTTCATTCTACGTAGAAAAATCAGTTGAGACGCCACAGCGGGCTCCAAAACCTTGAGGACATAATAACTGATTGAGAATCACAGCTGAATCCAATTTTTCTAAGTTTTGCCAAATGGAAAATCACAACCCTAATGGGTTTATCTTAAGAAGAAAATCTCGTCATGCGTGTAAAAGCAAATACAAAATATAGAACACAGTCCCTAACCCGCCCCTGGGGGGAAGCCCAATGTGTGTCCTTTCCTCAAGCCTGAGGGCACAGTTTGAATATCCCCAGAATGTGAAAGCTGCAAATGGTTCTAGGGCAACAGTTGCAAAAAACATTTACAATAAACCGGCAAACCTATGTTTGCCAGTTTCTCTAAACGTCCACTAAGGGATGTTTACACAGCTTATAAGAAAAGAAAATGAGCGTGTATTGACTGGTCTTCTCTTCTTCCCTCTCATGCACCCACCTCCGCACCACAGCCACAAAGGGCCTCTCAATACAAGAAACCGGTCCTGTCACTTGTCAAAGAACATCATTCTGTGGCTTCCTACGCCTCTGACAATGAAGCCCTGAATCTGCCCCCTGAACCCTGAGGCTCTATCCAGCTCAGCCCAGCCCTCCTTTTTGTTTGGTTGGGTTTTTTAAATATTTATTTATTTATTTATTTATTTATGGGGCAAAATCGCACATGCGCACAGGAAAGGGGTGGAGGGAAAGGAAGAGAACCTCAAGCAGACTCCGCAGTGAGCACAGAGCCCGGTGCGGGGTTCCACGTCATCACACTGACGTCATGACCTGAGTCGCAATCGGGAGTCCGACACTCTACTGGCTGAGCCACCCAGGCGCCCCCTTCCTTTCTGGCTTTGCCTCACAATTCTTTTCTTCTATCTACACTCCAGCCACAATGACTACGAATGAGTCACAGGCTTCATCCTGCTTACCGCGACACAGCCGCCGTCATGCTTCTATATAATATGATCTCTTTCAGACATCAGCCAAATGTCCCATCTATTGGGAACCTTCCTTCACCAACCTCACTCCCTCGGACAAGGTCAAATCCCTATTTTAAATGCACTTAGAGTCTCGTGCGTCTTTCTTTCAGAAAGCATCTATCACAGTGTGTATTTATGTTTTGTTTCTCTGGTCATTTGATTCTCTGTCTTCCTTGCCAGATGGTTAAGATTTTGTCTGCTTTGATCACCATTACTCCCAGCACCAAGCACAATGAAATAATTTGGGGGAAACACAGAGTTAAAGAGGAGGATGTGAGTCCCATGGAACAGAAGCCAAGCCCACCGTAGATCGGCAAAGCCCCAGCCACTCAGCAGTTTACTTTTTATGATTTTGAGATTCTGGGGATGTTTGTAACCCAGAATGATCAAAGCCACGTATGACTAATACGCAGAAATTTTCAGAACTTTTATTATTAAAGTCACAAGCACAGTAAATCTCTAGGAGAGAATTTAAAATATACAACATCCTTTGCTTATTTCAACATGAACTCACTTTTTTTTTTCCATGGAGTATGTTATGGAAATGCCATTCTGAGAACATGATGTGGGAAATGTTGTTTTAAGGACTTTTCCAATTCTACCATTAATTCTGTGATTCCACAGACCATATAGCTTAGTTCTTGGGCTTGACTTACAGTCCTTTTTTACTTAGATCATTATAGGGATTCATATGAAATTAGAATCAATAATAAAGAGAGATCTCACATACACTTTATCCATTTCCCCCAATGGCAATGTTTTGCAAAACTATAACGTACTGTGACAACCAGGATATTGATGGTGACGTATTCTACTGATCTTATTCAGTTTTCCTCAGTTTTACTTATACTTGTATGGGTATTAAGTCTATATGATTTATCTCAAGTGTAGATCTGTGTATCTACCACCACAGTTAAGATGCATAACAGTTCTAATGACACAAGTTCAAGGATGCCTTACGTTTCATAACCACATCCAAAATTAACTGAAAGTGAAATCACAGACCTGAACATAAAGCACAAAACTACAGAACTCCTAGTAGATAGCATAGGAGAAAACTTCTGGCTTGGTGTTGGGGGATGTCATTGAGAGGACACGATCCCCAGTTGAGCCGTGAGCTGGAGCCCAGCAATCAGTGGCTCCACTCCTTTTCCCCTCTCCTTGGAATGTGGATGTCACTTGCCTTCCCCACTCCCAGAGGCTGCTCCAACAACACAGCTTTGAGATAGTGCAGTGGTGTGAAGACCATCCAGACAGTATCCAGGACTGGACCCAGTTAATTCCTGTATATAAGCTTTTCAGATTTGATGGGCAGGTGTGGAGAGCTACGCATCTTGCTGTTGTTCAAGACAAGCTTCACAGGTAAGTTCCCTTGCTCACTAACCTTGTCAGTGACTAACCTGAAGTGGCCTGTCTCTGTCTTTGGTCTCTCTGCCCTGGGAGTACAGGGGCCAGTTTCAGATTATGCCTGGGGCACACCTACAAGTGTTGTGCGGCAACAGTACGATGACTTTTTAGACATAACACTAAAGACACGATCCATGAGAGACATAATGACAAGCTGGACTTCACTAAAATTAACTTTTTCTGCTGTGCAAAAGCTGTGAAGAGAATGGAGAAGACGGGCCACAGACTGTGAGAAAACATTTGCAAAAGACATCTGATAAAGGACTATTATCCCAAATATACATAGAACACTTAAAACTCCACAACGAGAAAACAGAACAACCCAAATTAAAACATGGGCCAAAGGCCTTGACAGACATCTCACCAAAGAAGCTGTACAAATGTCAAAAGAGCTCCACTTCATATGTCATCGGGTAAATGTAAACTGAAACAATGATATACCACTAGATTCTAGAAGAATCCCCAAACTCTGGAGCACTGACATCTCCAGCTGCTGGCAAGGAGGTGGAGCAACAGGAACTCTCACAGCTGGTGGGAAAGCAAAGAGGTCGAGCCACTTTGGCAGTTTCTTACAAAATTAATCATACTCCTATCATACAATCCATCAATCACACTGTTTGGTATTTACCCAAAGGAGTCAAAAACGATGTCCACACAAAAACCTGCACTCAGATGTCTACAGCAACTTTATTTATAATTATAATTTATTTATAAAGACATGAAGCCTGACAAGCAGGCAAGATGTCCTTCAGTAGGTGACTGGACAAATAAACTGAGGTCCATCCGGACGATGGAATATTATTCAGTGCTGAAAAGAAATGAGTCATCAAACCATGATGAGACATGGCAGGAAAGTCAATGCATATTAATAAGTGAAAGAAACTAATCTAAAAAGGCTATATACTGTTTGATTCCAATTATATGACATTCTTGAAAAGGCAAATCTGTGGAGACTATGAAAAGATCAGTGGCTGCCAAGGGTCGGGGAGAGGGAAGGATGAATAAGTAAAGACTGGAGATTTTTAGAGCAGTCAAATTTTTCTCCATGATACTATAATGGTGGATATATGTCCTTATATATTTGTCCAAACCCATAGAAATGCAATCTCTAACTTTTTCCTACCATATTAGACCATATGATCTCTCAGCATGGTTTTTCCCTGTTTATGTTTTTCTTTCTTTCCTCAGTTATCTTTGTTTCTCTGCGCTCAGGGCCATCCCTCCACAGACCTTAAATTTCCATGTCTTCAGTTCAAGCCAGACACAGAGGATTCCTATTCTCCTCTGAATCCTGATTTTTAATTCCTACGCCAGGGAATTTGGTTGCTCGAGCTTGGAATATATGCTGTTCTCTAATAGTCAGCAGTAGCCAGTGGCTGGAAGTGACAATAAGACACTTGTCACAAAGAACTGATATGACTGTCACCCTTGTAGGGTGTGTCTTCATGGAGCAGGTCAAATCTACCCAGGCAGTCTACCCAAAGCCCTACCCTAATTCGGTGGTTGTGTGGTATTTTGTTAAAACACGATACTCTCCATTCCAGTGGATTTGGACATCAAATTTCAAGTTGAAATAAAGACATGTTTGTGTTGCATCTTAAAATTATGAAATCCACATAGATACAATCTACCTGTGTTACTCTTAAAATCTACCTGTTCCAATTTGGCCTTTGGGAAGGTGGCAACAATAAAGTACAACAAGGTTAAGCTGGCCCCACGTTCTCTCCCACCGCTGTACTGGATAACTGCCAATCCACCTTTGGCCCACACCTTATACCACATCTGTGGGTGGGTATATGGTACTTCAGTTTTGAGTACACCGTTCTTACAATTTGTAAGGTCAAGAAATAGAGCTGGAGAAGGACATATAGAAACATCTTCTTCCTACTGATTAAGGTATGGATTCCCCAAATACATATAATGACAATAATTAATAATAACACATGGCTATAGCATCATCCTGAAGATTAACTGAGAAGACATATATAAAACACTTAAAATAATGCAGGACACTGAGTAATAATTGGATAAATGTTAGTTACCACGTTGCAACTTAGCACTGAGTAGAACAGTTTAAGTTCCCAAGGGAAAAACTGGACTGATCTTTGAAGTGGTAAAGGAACCACAGGGACTGGTTTTGCCCTGCAGTGTGGTTTGGTCATAGGTAGAAATGGGCTCCTTGAAGAAGTGATGGGTTTCCTTTTGTATGGGTATGTTAAGGAGATATACTTAAGGATTGGTCATCAGCTTCCTTTGTATCCTTAAAAATAAGACACTGAAATGTAGAATTAACCACAAAATCAAATTCCAAAATAAAATAAAATTAGTTTCAGTAAAAATTCCTTTAGTTTTTTGGATCTTTTCATTTTCCTTCATAATATGTGGATGAAAACATTTTTAGAGAGAGCTGCCAATTTTTAGAACTTGGTCTACTGGCATGGGGGCAAGAGTGTTCTTTATTATTTACTCTAATTTTCAGGTTGTATTTTTGGCCCTAATTTATACGCTCTGATGAGGAATTTGTGTGTGCACTGGGGGAGTTGAGTAATTTTAATTTGATGGGACCCTGGGGAAGAAGACAGTACATGTGGATGGTACATTTTCAGGGTAAAATCAATCTTTTTCTCCACAAGGAAATGGAAATAGATTTTAATCGTATTAATGAGAGTCAGGCAAAAGGCTTTTGTGTATAGATGTGTTATTAGTTAAAACTGAGTCTTTCTTTTCAGTGTTTGCTATTTGGGGAGCCCAGTAACAGCCCAGTTATATTTCAAAGGTAGAGAGCCACAGTAAATTCCATTCCAGCTGGGTGTCCTAAGTTCATTGCTGGCTGTTGAAAATAAAGGCTCTTACCTCCTTAAGTTCTTACTTGGTGCTAACAAGTAAGCTAGCACCCTACAGCTTCTGTCCAAAAATACACAACAGGTGACACATAAATCCCTTTACTATATGATCAAAAAATCAATTACGTCTCTGGGTCGCTTTCTTGTCTGAGCTATTTAAAATAAATACATAATTTCCTTATCACTATAGTTATACTACACATAAACATAAGTATAGTATAATAAATTCCACAACAAACAAAAATGAAAATAAATTCAAAAGTGGTAAGAAAGTATACTAAATTAATAAGCCCATAAGAGTTCTAAACAAAATTTCTCTGAGAAAAGGAATTAATCCCTCCCCTCTTTCAAGGCACCTGGAAATTTGGAAAACTGGGGTTTTTTTTCAAGATTTTCTTTACTTATTTGAGAGACAGCATGAGAGAGCACAAAATATGAAAGGGGCAGAGGGAGAGGAAGAGGCAGACTCCCCACTGAGCACGGGGCTCCATCCCAGGACCTGAGATCATGACCTGAGCCATAGGCAGACGCTTAATGGACTGAGCCACCCAGTCGCCCTATGGAAAACTGTTGAGAGACTCTAAAGTTAGGGTTATGCAGCCCTGGAATAATGTTTCAGAACAGTGAATAAAGTATGACGGATCATGTCCATTACTATACAATAGCCATCCCAACCCTCTTCTCCCTTGACATTTTCTATTAAAGTGGTTAAAAAAAAAAGTATACATGTGACACAGATCTGGTCAAAAAGAGGGAAAAGGAAGTCTGCTGGGAACTTTTAGAAAAGATCTTTTATCCTTATAAAGGATATTTATTATAAAGGAATAAATATGCCAACAGCACCCTTTCGTACAGCTCCTTTATTCTTCCTGCCTTGAATGTGGACATGCGATGCCCTGGTGCATCAAACTACAATAGTCACCTTGACTTAGGTTACTGCCTTAAAGAAATACACATCCTATGTCATTAATCATTTTTTCTGTAATTTTTTTTTGCTACATAGTATTCAGGTGAATGCCTATAGCAGTTATTTCATCCATCCTATTGACTATCTAGGTTTGCTGAAGTTTTAGATATAATTTTTTAAATCCCATATAGAACATCTTGAGTATTATATGGCTGAATTTTGTACATACTAATAATTATTTTCTTGTACATACTAATAATTATTTTCCTCTATGATCAGAAATAAGACAAAGATGCCTGCTCTCACCACTTTCATTCAGCCTAGTGCTGGAATCCTAGCCACAGCAATCAGACAAGAAAAAAGAAATAAAAGGCATCCAAATTGGGTAAGGAAGAATTAAAACTTTCACTATTTCCAGCTGACATATTACATATAGAAAACCCTAAAGACTCCACCAAAAAACTTCTATAACCGATAGACGAATTCTATAAGGTCACAGGATACAAAACCAATGTACAGAAATCTGTTGCATTTCTATACACTAATAATGAAGTAGCAGAAAGAGAAATTAAGAAAATAGTCCCATTTATAAACTGCATCAAAAAGAACAAAATACCTAAGAATAAACTTAACCAAGAAAATAAAAGACCCATACTCTGATAACCATAAAACACTGATAAAAGAAACTGAAGATGATACAAATAGAAAGATAATCTATGCTCATGAATTGGGAGAACAAATTTTGTTAAAATGTCTATATTATCCAAAGTAATCTACCAATTTAATTTAATATCTACATAAATACCAACAGCATTTTTTCACAGAACTAGAACAATTAATCCTAAAATTTGTATGGAACCACAGAAGACCTGGAATAGCCAAAGCGATCTTGAAAAAGAAGAACAAAGCTGGAGGTAACACAATTCCAGATTTCAAGATATACTACAGAGCTGTAGTACTCAAAACAATAATGGCAGTGGCACAAAAAATAGATCAATAGAACATAATAGAGAACCCAGAAATAAATGCACAATGATATGGTCAATTAATTTTCAACAAATGAGGCAAGAATACGCAATGGGGAAAAAGTCTCCTCAACGGTGTTGGGAAAACTTGATGAGCTATATGCAAAAGAAATTAACTGGACCATTTCCTTACATAATAAAAATAAACTCAATAAAGACCTAAATGTGAGGCCCAAAAACATAAGAATCCTAAGAGGGAGGGGCACCTGGGTGGCTCGTGGGTTGGGCTTCTGCCTTCAGCTCAGGTCTTGATCTCAGGGTCCTGGGATTGAGCCCTGTGTCGGGCTCTCTGCTCAGCGGGGAGCCTGCTTCCCTCCTCTCTCTCTGCCTGCCTCTCTGCCTGCTTGTGATCTGTCTGTCAAATAAATAGATGTTTTAAAAATCTTAAAAAAAAAAAAAAGAATCCTACGAGGGAGCACAGGCAGTAATCGAACATTAGTCATAGCAATATTTTTCTAGGCATGTCTCCTGACCCAAGGGACACAAAAGCAAATGTAAACCATTGGAACTACATCAAAATAAAAAGCTTTTGCACTTTGAAGGAAACAGTCAATACAAAAAGACAACCCACTGGATGGCAGAAAATATTTGCAAATAAGGGGTTAATATCCAAAATATATAAAGAATTTATACAACTCAACACCAAAGAAACAAATAAATTAAATGGGCAGAAAACATGAACAGACATTTCTCCAAAGAAGACATCTAGATGGCCAACAGACACATGAAAAGATGCTCCACATCACTCATCAGCAGGGAAATGCAAATCAAAATCACAATGAGGTTTCACCTCACACCTGTCAGAATGGCTAAAATAAAAACACAAGAAACAAGCATTGGCAAGGATGTGGAGAAAAAGGAAGCTCTGTGAATTGTTGGTGGGAATGCAAACCGGTGTAGCCACTGAGGAAAACAGTATGGAGATTCCTCAAAAAATTAAAAACAGAAATTACCATACAATCCAGTAATTCTGCTACTGTGTATTTACCCAAAGAAAAATAAAACAGTAATTTGAAAAGATACATGCACCCCTATGTTCACTGCAGCATTATTTACAATAGGCCAATTATGGAGGCAACCCAAGTGTCCATCAATAAAGGAATGGACGAAGAAGTGGTCTGTACACATACACACACACACACACACAGAGGAATATTACTCAGCCATAAAAAAGAATGAAACTCTGCCATTTGCAACAACATGGATGGATCTAGAATATATAATGCTAACTGAAATAAGTTATTCAGAGAAAGACAAATACCGTATTACTTCATTCATATGTGGAATTTAAGAAAATAAAACAAGCGAAGAAAAATTAGGAGACAACCCAAAAACCAGACTGTTTTTTTAAAGATTCCATTTATTTATTTGACACAGAGAGAGACAGAGTACAAGCAGGAGGAGCAGCAGAGGGAGAGGGAGAAGGAGGCTCCACCTTGAGCAAGAAGCCTGATGCGGGGCTCGAACCCAGATCGTGACCAGATCCAAAGGCAGACGCTTAACTGACTGAGCCACGCAGGTGCCCCCAAAACCAGGCTCTTAAATATAAAGAAAAAAACTGGAAGAGATTATGCTGAGTGAAATAAGTCAAGCAGAGAGAGTCAATTATCATATGGTTTCACTTATTTGTGGAGCATAACACATAGCATGGAGGACAAGGGGAGATGGAGAGGAGAAGGGAGTTGAGGGAAATTGGAAGGGGAGGTGAACCATGGGAGACTATGGACTCTGAAAAACAACGTGAGGGTTTTGAAGGGGCGGGGGGTGGGAGGTCGGGCCGGGGAGGTGGTGGGTACTAGAGAGGGCACGGATTGTATGGAGCACTGGGTGTGGTGCAAAAATAATGAATAATGAATACTGTTATGCTGAAAATAAAAAATAAAATTAAAAAAAACAACTGCTGGTTTCCAGAGGGAACATGGGGTGAAGGATGGGTAAAATAGGTGAAGGGGATTAAGGGTACACATACCCTAATGAGCACTGAGTAATGTACAGGATTACTGAATCACTATATGTACACCTGGAACTAATAGAACACTGTATGCTAATTGCAATGGAATTAAATTTTCAATAAAATAATAAAAAAGAAAAAAGAATTATTTCCTTAGGAAGAAGCCCTAGAAATTGAATTGTGAGGTCAACATATTTAAGTGCATGTCACACATTCCCCATACACAAAGGCTGTGTTAATTTTCACTCCCACCAGCAGGGTTTGAGTATGTCTACTTAACTACACTGTCCTTACACTGAAAATTACTAACACTTTCAATTTTTTACAATCTTGTGGGTTAAAAATAGTATCTTCTTATAGATGCAATTTGCATTTTTTTTTAATCTGGCAAGGGTGAACTTTTTTTTTTTTAATTGAAACTGGAGAGGGAGATGAACCATGAGAAACTGTGGACTCTGAGAAACAAACTGAGGGGTTTGGGTGGGGGGGTCGGGTGGGGGGAGCCTGATGGTGGGTATTAAGGAGGACACATGTTGCATGGAGCACTGGGTATGACGCATAAACAATGAATTCTGGAACACTGAAAAGATATTTAAAAAATAAAAAAAAATTTTTAAAGGGTGAACTTTTAAAATGTGTTTATAGGTACATCTTTTGGTGAATTTCTTATTTATGTTTTTTGTTCCAATGTTCACTGAAATTGTTTTGTTAGTGCCCTTTATATAATAGTACTATTAACTTCTCTATTACATATGTTGCAAATATGCTTCCTAATTGACCAAATCCTTTAAAAACTATGTTTTTTGGTGTTTCTTGACAAAAGTGTTTTGTCCTACTTTATGAAGACATACCAATGCATTTTTTAAAATTAATAACTTCAGTCTTTGCTATCTATCATAGATATACAACAGAACCTGTAATTTTTTATGTCTTATATAGAATAGCAGAATACAACTTTTCACTTAACCAATGTCAACAAGGCAAAAAAGGGGAAATAGGATGCACTGCATGTTAACTGTTCTGGACAATTCCAGATACTTTCTTATTCTTCAACACACTTAGCCTTTACACTTTAGAGTGTGTTAAGATTGGGCCTATCTTTACAGATGAGAAAACCAAGTCTTGTGAAAAATATGTATTCATGGGCACCTGGGTAATAAATATGTATTCATTTATAGGATGTGGGAATGAATTTGCTACCTTGTATTATCTTGGACATTTAAGTTTATTTCTTGATTTTTTTTACTTTGTTTGAAGATTTTATTTATTTATCAGACAGAGCGAGAGAGATCATAAGTAGGCAGAGAGGCAGGCAGAGAGAGAGGAAGGGAAGCATGCTCCCTGCCAAGCAGAGAGCCCGATGCGGGGCTCGATCCCAGGAGCCTGAGATCATGACCTGAGCTGAAGGCAGAGGCTTAATCCACTGAGCCACCCAGGCGCCCTTATTTCTTGATTTGGATTGTCATGACTTTATCTGATACTACGGTTCTGATCAAGGATCTGACCACAACTGTAGTTATCTCTCAACAAAACTGGACTCCTGGACTTCTAAGAGAGCTAAAAAGCACAATAACAGGGTGTCTGGGTGGCTCAGTCAGTTAAGGGTCTTCCTTCGGCTCAGGTCATGATCCCAGGGTCCTGAAATCAATCCCCCATCAGGCTTCCTGCTCAGTGGAGAGCCTGCTTCTCCCTCCCCCTGCTGCTTCTGCCTACTTGTGCTATTTCTCTGTCAGATAAATAAATTTTTTTTAAGATTTTATTTATTTATTAGACAGAGAGACAGTGAGAGAGGGAACACAAGCAGGGGGAGTGGGAGAGGGAGAAGCAGGCTTCCCGCTGAGCAGGGAGCCCGATGCAGGACTCAATTCCAGGACCCCAGGATCATGACCTGAGCCAAAGGCAGACACTGAACAACTGAGCCACCCAAAGAACACAATAACAGAATTTTCCCAGCCCTGGAGAGGATACCTCTGTGCCTAACTGAAATGCACATTCTTAGGGATGAGTAGCAAAACTCTTCTCCAGTTGCACCACCGATTTCTACTACTGGGATGGAGAGAACTGGCTTTAAATTCATTTTTTTATGAAGTCAGGACAAGACCACATTCTAAGGAAAGCCCAGAAGAAAACATTTGTACTTCAAAGGTTTTTTTTTTTTTAAGATTATTTATTTATTTATTTGACAAAGAGAGATCACAAATAGGCAGAGAGACAGGCAGAGAGAGAGGGAAGCAGGCTCCCCGCTGAGCAGAGAGCCCGATGCGGGACTCGATCCCAGGATACTGACATCATGACCTGAGCCGAAGGCAGCGGCTTAACCCACTGAGCCACCCAGGCACCCTGTACTTCAAAGTTTTAAAAGATTTCTCTTCTGATGGTTTTATCCTTAAGAACATCCTGGAAGCAAAGGGCCTACATAAACAAAAAAGCTGATGTTTTTAAGATGTGACAGAGCCCCTCTGCCCTCAGTACTCCTAGGATGCCAGGGTCCTAGTTAACAGCAAAACAATCACAGGTGGCTCTGAATCTGCTCAGTGTGAAAGGTTGTGCTAATGAGGAAAGCTGTCAAAATGGCAAGTTCACTGAAGGCATGTGTTCTCAGAAAAGCAAATTCCTTTGGAATTCCCTGGAGTGAGCTCACATTTTCTGCAGCGTAACTGTGCCCAAGACTCCGAATGTTAGCTTCAATAGAATCTTAGGGTTGACAGATTCCTTAAAAGTAATTCAAGTAGATGAATGGTCATTTGGCACTTAGGCTGGGTAACTGGGATTAACTGCAAATAGGCATGGCAGATATTTTGAGGGCAATAAAAATGTTTTAGAAGTGAATTGTGGGGATAGTTGCTCAACACTATAAATTTACTAAAAATCATTAAATTGTACATCTTAAATGGCTGAAATTTATGGCATATCAAATATGCCTCAATCAAGTTATTTTTTAAAGATTTATTTATTTGAGAGAGAGAGCAGGGGGAGGGGCAATGAGAGAGGGAGAGAGAGAATCCCAGGCAGACTCCCCTCTGAGAGCACGGCTCAATCTCCCAACCCATGAGATCATGACCTGAGTCAAAGCCAAGGGTTGGATGCTTAACCATTAAGTTATTTTTTAAGGTAATTCAGTCCAACCCTTCCCCCAATATGTGTATCCTCTTTTATCTGTTTTTTTAAAGATTTTATTTATTTATTTGACAGAGATCACAAGTGGGCAGAGAGGCAGGCAGAGAGAGAGGGGAGGAAGCAGGCTCCCCGCAGAGCAAAAAGCCTGATACGGGGCTCGATCCCAGGACTCTGGGATCATGACCTGAGCCGAAGGCAGAGGCTTTAACCCACTGAGCCACCCAGGCGCCCCCCTCTTTTGTCTGTTGCCTCACCGTATCACCGTATCTCCTCTGGTTTTCGTTGATAGAACTGGCTTTGCCCATGCTGTCCACAAGAGGGAAAGTCAGATAATTAGCTCTATGTATAGTCTCTGATAATAAGGGATGGGAGTTTGTGCACAACGGTGTTTCCAAATTCTTCAACACTTTTTTAAAGATTTTTGTTTATTTATTTGAGAGAGAGAGAAAGTGACAGAGATAGTGAGAGAGAGCCCCAGTGGGAAGGAGAGGGAGATGCGGGGCTCGATGTCAGGACGCTGAGATCATGACCTGAACTGAAGGCAGACGCTTAACCCACTGAGCCACCCAGGCGCCCCAAGAACTCCTTCTTTTAATTACTACCTATATTTTTTTATTGTTGTGTAATAAATTACCACAAACTTAGGGGCTTAAAAGAACATACATTTATTATCCCACAGTTTCTATGGGTCACGCGTCCAGGCATGGCCTAGCTGGGTGCTGCATTAGGGGTCTTAAAAGGATACAATCGAGGTGTTAGCCAGGCTACATTCCTATCTAGAGACTTGACTAAGGAAGCATCCACTTCTAAGCTCTTAGTGGTGTTTAGAAGAGTTCATTTTCTTGAGGTTATATGACTGAGGCTCCCATTTTTTTTGTTAGCTGTAAAGTGGGGCCCACTCTCAGCTCCTCAAGGCTGCCCTAAGTTCCTTGCCAAGTGGCCACCTCCATAGGCCCTCTCCCAGCATGGCAGTACGTGTCCTCAAAGCAAGCACTAGAACCTAATTTCTAGACCCTCTCTTAGAAGGCTCACTGATAAGTTCTGGCCCATCCGAGGTCATCTGAATTTTAATTAATTCAAAGTTAACTGATTAAGGGTCTTTTTTATCTCTGCAAAAGCTCTTTACCTTTGCCATATAATGTAAGCTAATCGTGGAAGTGATATCCCATCATATTCATAAATTCTTCCCACACTCAAAAGGTGGGGACAATTACATAGGACATGACACCAAGAGGTGGGGATCTTAGGGGCCATTTTAGAGTTCCCTGGACCATATCTCCCTATTTCAATACAAGCATGTTGGATGTCAGGAGAGAGGATGTGGGAATATCCAATACTAATTCAACCTGAAATCACCTCCCATAGGGAGAGTTTGGGTGAGGAGGCCATGATGGCGCCATTGTCCATCTGGCCCTGCCACGCCCATTGTGAAGCAGGGGAGACATGCGTGGAAATGCAAAAGAAGTGGAGCACGGCACCTGCTTCTAAGTTCTCCCCATGTTCTTTAACATCTCTCCCATCTCAGGACTAGTACACCATTCCAGAATCGTGAAAGCATCTTTCGAACCAGCCGGGACAGATGTGGCCAATGCCCATTTCTGCATCCCTCAGGGCTGCCGTGGAAGGACATGGTTCCTGGCTGGCTGACAGCCTCCCTCCTGGAGCACTGGCACCTTGCTTCTCCGTCTGAGCACTTTCTCTGATGGCAGAGGAGCTCACTCGGCCATAAGTGCCTAATACAGATGTACAGGGAAAGCTAATAGCCTCAGGGAAAACCTTCTAGAAGGGATGAGAAGGAATAAATGCCCCCTGCCTTCTCATCATCTAACTATGATGTGGATTTCACACAGTTCCTCGGACGGTCCCAGTGGCACCGGTCCCAACTGCCCCTCAGCACTGGCCTGGTCACAGTTCACCCTTTATTGGCTCGTCTCCCTTCTCAGCCTTCCATGTCTCCTTCCTCACTGGTATATCCTGGAACAATCCCCCATAGAACTGCTATCACCCAAGCCTTTGCTTGCTTTAGGGAAGGGGGACTCACTTTCCCTGCCTTATGCCTCACATTTAATGAATGCCCAAGCTCCTAAGTATTTCTTGCGTCCCCAACAACGTTTTCATAATTTAAGTCTGCGCCATTGATTGGTCGCATGAACCTGCCAATCTTCCAACCTGCTGATCTCTCGGGCACTTGCATCCATCCTTCCCCTGGCTGCACAAGTGCTCGTTCTAAAATGCAAAATTTAAGGGTGCCTGGGTGGCTCAGTGGGTTAAGCCTCTGCCTTTAGCTCAGGTCATGATCTCAGGGTCCTGGGATCGAGCCCCGCATTGGGCTCTCTGCTCAGCAGGGAGCCTGCTTCCCCCTCTCTCTCTCTCTGCCTGCCTCTCTGCCTACTTGTGATCTCTGTCAAATAAATAAAATCTTTAAAAATAATAATAATAAATAAATTTAAATCAATTGACAAAAAATTCAATTCTTCACAGGTGCCTGGGTGGCTCAGTCATTAAGCATCCAACTCTCAATTTTGGCTCAGGTCACGATCTCAGGGTTGTGGGATCAAGTCCCATGTTGGGCTCCGCACTCAGTGTGGAATCTGTTTCTTGGGAGTCTGCTTCTCTCTCTCTCTCTGTCCCTTCCCCCACTCATGCTTGGTTCTCACTCTCTGTCTCTCAAATAAATAAATAAATCTTCTAAAAAATTCTCTTTCGCTTTCCCTCTGCGCCGCCTCCCCCCTCCAATGGTGTATGAGCGCAGGTGTTCTCACTGTCTAGCTCTGTAAGAAAAAATTCAATTTTCCCAACTGCCCAGCTCCATGTCAAGTGCTCATTAGTCACACATGGGGTACTGGACAGTGCCTCTGTAGACTTTTTCCGTCATCACAGGAAGTCTCACTGAACAGCGTTACTAAAGGCCTATCTTTTTTTTTTTTTTTAAGATTTTATTTATTTATTTGAGAGAGAGAGAGACAGTGAGAGAGAGCATGAGCAAGGAGAAGGTCAGAGAGCGAAGCAGACTCCCCATGGAGCTGGGAGCCTGATGTGGGACTCGATCCCGGGACTCCAGGATCACGCCCTGAGCCGAAGGCAGTCGTCCGACCAACTGAGCCACCCAGGCGTCCCACTAAAGGCCTATCTTAATGTTAAGTTTTCCAAATATATTTCAAATAAATACTGATTAAGTTTATTCACTTGAACTACAATAAAGGACTTCATTGCAAAAATAAACCACAGTTAGCAGACATTTTAAAACTTATACACTGATATATTATGTCCAGGATCTATACACGGAAGCAGAAGCCTACAGGTTTTTATAGGAAGCAGATAGACCATCTCGAGAGAAAAGGAGGAGGAGGAGAAAAGGATGAGAGAGAGGGAAAGAGATCTAATTCTACTTGTACTGATTTCTCCAAGTCAACAAATGAGAAATATTTATCTCCGTAAAAAATCTCTCTCTCTGTAGAAGTTTCTATGTTTTGAAATTATTTATATCAATGTGCTTTTTTCTCTACAGTGAATATTAAAATAACTTATATGGAGGGTTCTAATTCTTAGTTTCTAACTCTTTGAAGCAACCTGCAGATAAAGATTCTCAAATATTTAAACCAGCCATTTAAACAGGAGAGATTTCTAGATGGCTCTCAAGTGCAATAATACAAATATCACTTTCTCATGCTTTACAATGATCAGGTTTTGGTCATTTCATATTTAAATGTCAAAGTACTGACATTTTACAGCTAAAGTATTCTAGCCCTAAAGTAAGCAATGGGCCTCATTCGAAATTTTAAGAAAATAGGGACAATCCCTTTGTAGCTACAGCAGTTCTACGGCTAAGAGCAAAGCTGCCCGCTGCTTTTGCTGCTAAGATAGTGCGGTTGAAAGAATGGTGGTGAAGGTCGCTTTTTTCTGAGCGGTGCTGAACACACCACACCCCTCGCTCTGCGGCAGTAACACTCCTGCATCCGGGCTGTTCAAGGACTCACACAAAAGGAACTGTACTTTTGAATGCAGCATGTGGATTGCCTGAGATAAGAGACAGGAATGGCCATGAACCCTATGCTGTTACTAACAAGCCAACTTCAGAATATACACGTGAACCTCTCCATTTTACCCACTTGCAAAGTGATGCTCACAAAACCCAGAATATTACAGTTCTTTTGCCTATTTATTTCACTTAGCTTGCGATTATCTTTTGTTTTCCCATTGACCTATGAACAGAACAACACCTACGCATGGTGTTTTTTATTTTTTTATTTGTAAAGGCTTGTAGAAATCTTACGGGGAAGTTACTAGCATAAGATTAATGAGCAAATTTTAAAGTAAGTTAATTACTTCCTTTTCAAGCACTCCAATTAATCTTACATAATCATTCTATAGCTTCCTATTTATTGAACTTTTTACAGATTGAAAACTTGTTCTGTCTTCTCCCAAAAATACCAGGAAGATTTTTTATGAAACCCCTTCGTCCCTACCCAAGAGGGTCTCAAGCATACCACTATCCGGGCTCCTGGAGAAGTCATATCAAGCTCTGTCCCAGTCATGCTCTCCTTCCTACTCCACTGATTCTCCAGGCATGTGTGGGGGTGTCTTAGACTGTGATCCCCAACAAATGGACCCTGAGACCCATAATATAGTAGGGAGGGGATCCCAGAAGCACCGGTATGAGAGTGCAGAAATAAGACAGTAAAGGGAGGCAGCAGATGCGGTCATTGGGTAGATCACTGCCATGGGCGTAGAAGTCTCACTCCACTTTGAGACTGCCAGAGAACATCAGGAACATGTCTGGGAGTTGTCCCACCTAAGGGCCAAGGAAGCTAGCATGTTCATTTTATTAGTCAGTGGTTGAGGGCATTCTTAGAGGCTCAAGAGCTGGGCACACGTGGCCGGCCCAGTGCATGGACAAATCTGCTTCCATAGCCAGAAAACGTCCTCAGGTTTTAGAGTTTGGTATTTGCAGAAGGAAGCCTTTGCGGGAAGGGTGTATTAGTTTCCTATTGCCACATACTTCCTAACTTAAAACAACACAAATTTATCATCATATAATTTCGGAGATCAGAAGTGTAAAAGTCATTCTTCCTGGAAACGCGAGGGAAGAATCCCTTTCCTTGCCTTTGCGGCTTCTAGGAGCCACCTGGGTCCCTCAGCCCATGGCCTCTTCTTCCAACTTCCAAACCAATAGTAGAACATCTCCAGCCTCTGTTTCTGTCACCAGATCTCCTGCCCTGTTTCTGAGCCTCCCTACTCTCCCTAGCAAGGACCATTGTGATGACATCAGGCCCACGCAGATAACCTAGGATGATCACCTCCTCTCCAGGTCCTTAACCAACCCATGTCTGCAAAGTCATTGTTCCACATAGGGTAACACATTCACAGGCTCTGGGAATTAGCTCATGGACATTTGAGGACCAACGGTTCTATACCTTCCACAAATGACCCAAGAATATTGAATGCACAGGGGATAATGTGGGGCACTGATGTTTCCTCCCAGACGAAGGTAGGACTTTGCAAGATGAATGTGGTTAATTAGCTTTCAAATACTTTGTGGAAAGCAAAACTAGGTGGTGCATAGATAACCGTTCCTTTTATCCAACTGACATCCTTCATTGCAAAAGCCTAATACACATAATATCAAGGGGAATATCTAGTTGTTATTTTGGCCTCAGTGTTAACACATTACGAGGCCCGGGATCGCAAAGGAAAATTAAATGCCTGAATTTCCATTTCTTGTCAGTTTCATGGGGGGAACAAACAGGCTTAAGACAATCACATCTTATTTTCGGGGGCCATCCAATTTTCAAGAAGTTTCACCAAAAAGTTAAAAATGTGTTTTCCTGGGGAACACTGCTGCTCTGTTTATGAAAACAAAAACAGCAAGTGTCCACACAGGTGTTGGGTAATATAGAGAGATGAAAATCACAGTGAGGACTTTGCGTGCCATGAGGGGCTTTTGCAAGAGTAACCAACAGCTTTGGAACCAAGAAAACTTAACATTTGCCAAAAAGAATACGTATGAATAAAGGAGGGAAAAAAAAGCGCTGTAGGAGTCACCAACAAAAAGGGATACCTGATTCTTGCTGTTCTTTCTCTTTCCTTCTTTTTAAATGGAGCTGGGAGAGAATTACTCCCATCCTTTCTATCTGATTTGGCTCTGGAATAATTTATTGAGCAACTTATTTCCAGAATAATCTATTCAGTACCTCAGACCAATATAAGTCTTATGCTAGATGCAGAAATACAGAGGTGAGCACAAATGGCGCTCTTCAAGCTCATTAGTCCACGTTAACTAGATGTAGGCAAGCAAACTATTTTAGTGCACTGTGACACTTCCTGTCTATAGAAGACTGAATTCTTTGTCCCCAATTCTTCACTCATCTGAGGGTACGTTGTATCTCCACATCCTTACCAAATCCTCCTCAAGGCCAGAGTTGCTTTGTTGCCTTCCCCGCCAACACCCCAGACTTTGGGACAAAAGAATGTGAACCTGATTCAACCAGAGGCTCAACATGTGTTGAGAAGTTTGTTTGGCCAGGCTCTCCTTCTTCAGTCTTGTGCCTGGACATGAGAAGTACATGCCCACACAGACACGGCCTCTTCATCTTGGGTCCATGAATGAGACATGTTGAGCTCACCACACACCCTGGGTAACTCCGGGTCCATGGAAGAGAAGAGGCCTTCCAGGCAGAACCAGATTCAACCTGGAGCCTAGGACCTCAAGTCTGGAACCTAGAGCTCAGAACCAGGAGCCTGGATTCCAGCCTTGCCCAGTCCAGGTGCACCCAAACCACACAGAATAAACGATTACTGCTTAAAGTCACTGGGGTTTGGGTGGTTCATTATCGAGCATTTTTGTGGCACTATCTTCCTGGTAATTATAACAGAAGCTGGAGATAATGGACCCCAGAAGGTGGCAAAAGGAAAACAAATGTTTGATACTTACAGAGTCAAAGAGGTAGCTGAGAAACAAAAAGGCCACAGCACAAAAACAGAACAGAAAATGAGCAGTCTGATCTCTTGTCTGTCAAATAAATAAATAAAATCTTTTAAAAAGGGGGGGGGGCACCTGGGTGGCTCAGTGGGTTGAAGCCTCTGCCTTCGGCTCAGGTCATGATCCCAGCGTCCTGGGACCGAGCCTGCTTCCTCCTCTCTCTCTGCCTGTTTCTCTGCCTACTTGTGATCTCCGTCTGTCAAATAAATAAATAAAATCTTTTAAAAAAAAAAAAAAAAGAAAATGAGCAGTCTTTGCATGGTAATGCTTTCTCTTCTTTAATTCATAGAGGCCCAGATGAGGAAGTCTTCCAAGTGCCAGGTCATCCTGAGCTCTGCTGACGTGAAAATCAAGATATAATTATGACTTCTGCCCTTTGGGGCCTCTCAGCATGACCTCTTCCCTCTGACCTCTGCTCTGGGTCCAACAGCCTTTCATAGAAAGGAATTGGAAAGAGTTGCAATCTACAAAGCTATGTTTAAAGAAAGCCACAAGGCATAACTATTTTAGCCTTCAGCATCGCATGTGTAATGAAAACTATCGCTCTAAATGAGAAAACTAGTTTGCTATTGGCAACGTGAGTCCCAGGGTTAGGCACAGCGAAGGGATCATATGTTTTTGTTGCAAGGAAAGATTCTCAGTCTCTCTGGACTCACTAGCTTTGTTTTAAAATTGGAAACCTAAGATGGCAACCATTAACAGAAAATGTCATAGTCCAATGACTGGATGTAATTTCAAAAAAAAAAAAATCAGAAATCGTTTCCAAAAGCGCCTCAAAAAATAGTATAAAGGGACCTATCATCCTTTTATAGATTTTTCTCTTGACCAGCTTTTTAAGTTTCAGTGAGACAAATATATAAAAATTCTTCTCACAAAATACTTCTGAAACCCTCACCATCAAACCCACGTTGCAGATACATTAAAAAAAAAATAAGTAAAGATGTCCAGACAGACAGACAGATGGGACAATGTGTGTATATTAAAGTAAATCTATGTGCTAGGATCCCTGAAAGTGTTTCCTAAAAGTTGAGTCCCTCTAAACTGAAATTATAGGGCATGTGTATGTTTGATGACACCTCTGGATTACCAGTTTTTGGTCACTCAAGGGCAAGGTAGAGATTAAGGAAGTGTCCTCTCTGTGTCCCCAAACACAGACACACACACACACGGGCGCGCACACACACACACACACGCACACGTAGCCCAGTCGGCCCAGATTTTTTCTGTTGTGATTTCCTCTCTTCTCAATGCTTTCCAAATGCTGTCCCAGGGGTCTGCCTGCTTCTCAAGTTAATTACCCCCCAAAGGAGCTCTTAAGGCTTGTCCCTTCCTATCAAGCCTTCTAGCTCTGGTTCAGAAAGATGCACAGTGTAAGTGAGTAGAGAAAAGGTCATTTTGGAAAGAGTTTTCATCAAAGATGCCACACCATTCGCCTAGTCATGCCACATCACAGGGGTGGCTTACACAACCCCCTTCCCGGTTCTTTTTGTTCCTCCTACTTCCCACAACCTCCTTGTAGCTACAAGATCTTCACAATGAGCCTCCATTATTTAATCAAGCATCTGATCACAAATTGTATCACCAGGCAGAAAAACAGAAACCGGAATTGACTACGACTCTGGGAGGAAAGGGGCTTTGTTTTTGTGTTTAATCTTTCAAGCAAAATAAAACTTTAAAACCAAAAAGCTGTTCTCAGCTGTGAAGGCAGCCCCGGCAAAGTTCAGGAGACTAGCCAATCTCGTTTTATACAATTCAGTATAAAGAGTGACTCCTTTCTGCCCTTTCTCACTTGGATTCTTTGCTTCTGAATGAAAGTGTTTCTATTATGAGAGGTGAGACCAGAGCCCTTGGGCTCTGAAAACGGTTTGTGTGACTTCAGACAATTGTCTTTGCAAATATGAGACCATATTTTCACACCGGAACCCACAGAGACCTGTGTCAATGTAAGCAAACAGAACCCCCTATGTAGGACGCACATTGGGACAGGCAGAGTCTCAGATCACTGCGCGACAGTCAGAGATTCCACCGTGAAGAGGGGGGATTGACCCTTTGGAACATTCTCCCCTATTGACACCATTTCCTTTCTCTCCAAGTGCCATCCCTCTCTGGAAAGCCAGATCCCCACAGCAACCTCCCCCTCTCTGCTCTTTGGGATTTGCTTTCAATTTTTTTTTTACCCAGTTCTGTAAATTTGGGACGCCTGGGTGGCTCAGTTGGTTGAGCAGCTGCCTTTGGCTCAGGTCATGATCCCAGCGTCCTGGGATCGAGTCCCACATCGGGCTCCTTGCTTGGCAGGGAGCCTGCTTCTCCCTCTGCCTCTGCCTGCCTCTCTATCTGTCTGTGCTCTCTCTCTCTGACAAATAAATAAATAAAATCTTAAAAAAAAAATTGTCCTTAATTGAAATGCACCAGGGTCTTCCTCCCTCCCTCCCATCTTAGTCTGCACGTTCTGCTTACTCCTTCCCACTTCCATCCTCACAGAAAGCAATCCTGGGAGTGGCAAGGAGGTGTAGTAGAGCAGAGAGCCTAAGCCTCGATCCGAATCCCACCGCGCCACCTAGTGGCCGTGCGGTCATTGGCAACCCACCTTCGGAATCGCACTTGGCGTTGAAATCTAGGGATGGCGCAGTTTGCCCAAGAGGATTATTTGAGAATAAAGGGAAATACTACATGTGGCATTGTTTTGTAAAGTGTTGATTACTACTTTCAGGTTACAATAACTAGCAAATCTCCTTTCTTTGCCAGTTTGGGCTGGAATTCTCTTGCTTGATGATGTAAATACCACCAACAGGACTTCAAACTCCTGTCCCCGGTCTAATTTTCAGCCATCTCCACCCAGGGACCCTCCCTGTTGCTGCCGTCCAAGACGAAGCTCAGACCAACACTCGGGATCAGCGCAAAGGTCGCAAGTGGCAACAACAAACCAGCAAAATGACTAACGTTGGGAACTGGGAAAAACCTCTGATGGCAATGAACTCAGCAGCAAATCCAAAGAAAACGCACATCTAAAAGACTTGCGTCTGGAGGATACGGAAGACAAAAGTGCCGACTGAAACAACGGACATGGGAAAGATAGCTTCAGACAGAGCCTCATGGTCCGTCCCAAATTCGCCTCAGAGACCTTGTTTTCTTAAGGAAACCTTTTTAGACTCCACTATTGATGTTCTGTGAAAGTAAGGAAAGAAATGAATTTTTATTGAGGAAGAAGTACAATACTGTAATTTTGTTCTGAATATGTTTTCTACCCTGAGATTCCTTACCCATCAGGGAAATCGATTCTTGTACTTTCAACAGCTGGCTGAGAGTGTGATGGAAAATTTATATAAAGCTGGGGCCCTGAGGAGACCTTAGGGATAAAGTTATATCCCCAAGGCTGTAGTTTTATCAATTTTTATCTCTCGTCTGGTGGTTATGGATGCAACTAGCCATGAATACAAAAAGGCTTCTGCTTGGAGGTGCTCCTGGCATTTTCTCAAGGAATGATTTTTTTTTTTTTTTTTTGAACGGCTGTAGCACCAACCACTAACCAAGTTAGAATCCATCCAGTCATGGTCATGGCCATTCGACCTCAAGTCAAAGGAGCATGCTTCTGAAAATCTCTGCACATCATGTGTGCAGTGACGCTTGCTGGTTTGACCCAGGATCCTTTCGACCAAGTGGATAGAATTGTTCCTAAGGACACCGACACCACTGTCTATTTCCAGAGCCATGTTCAATGGTGGCCCTGATCTTGGTTTGTTGAGGGGGAAAGCAGTTGTAAGTATTTTTTAAAAACATAGGAACCTGCCTACAGGTGGGCTGGCAGTCAAGAAATAATTTGCTTTCTTGGAACATGACATTCTTTAAGAGGGGTTTTTTGATCAGGAGATCATATCAAGTCACTTGCCAAGGTACTGAACAGAGTTTCTTGAAGTAGAAATGCTTTCCAATAAAATTACTAATGTTGTCCATTAGGGTAAAAATCCCATCTTCCTTCTCTCTAACCAAGGTATCTTCTTTAGAGCGCTAGCAGTAAATTTAGGATTTCAGCCCTGCCAAAACATGTGAGCTGATGGGCTCTGAACGTCTCAGAAACATTATTTATTGACCCTTAAACATCCATATCATATGCTCACCTTAATTTGGGGCAGGTTCAAATTTTTCTATCAGTTTATACAGACATAAAAGCAGAGAAAAGACAGATAATACAAAGATCAACTGGAAGAGAACAATATCATCTTGTATTTTGCAGACAATTTCTCTCAAGGATGGTATTTTGGGGCTAAGCTGTTGCTCAATCAAGGAGATAGGAGAAGTGTCACTATCCTATTAACCTGCTCATCTCCTCTACATAGTAAAGTGTGCTCTTGGGCCAAGCAGGAATTTATCCAATAGATGATATATTCCTGGCACTGGAGAGAGAGGAAGAAACACAGTTGCTGTTCTCAAGAAATGAACAGCCAAGAAGATAGCCTTCACCCGTGCCTTATCCATAAAGTGGGGATAATACAGCTTGCTTTAAAGGTGTCATATGAAGATAAAATAAAACAATGGCATACAAACTTCCAGTTATAAAATGAGCAAGTCACAGGGATGGAAAGTACAGCACTGAGAGTATAACACTGTAGTAACTTGATATGGTGACAGTGGTAACTACGTGTTCAATCAGTAGGTTATACACCTGAAACGAACAGATCACTTACTCCAATTACAGATGAAAAGGAAATGTGAAATGTAGCAAAATGAGACAGCATAAATAAACCGAACAGTATGAAACATAAAACTAACATGAAATCGGGGGCGCCTGGGTGGCTCAGTGGGTTAGGCCTCTGCCTTCGGCTCAGGTCATGATCCCGGGGTGCTGGGATCGAGCCCCACATCGGGCCCTCTGCTCAGCGAGGAGCCTGCTTCCTCCTCTCTCTCTGCCTGCCTCTCTGCCTACTTGTGATCTCTCTCTCTGTCCAATAAATAAATAAAAATCTTTAAAAAAAAAACTAACATGAAATCTTGCAAATTCTTTGGCTTCACAAGCTTAACACTTAACAGCGTTGGGTATCCTCATTCCTGCCTGTGAGTGATGTTAGGAACAAACTTGGCTGGTGTTCCTGAATGGATCACAGATGGCAAGGTTAGGAGTTTATTCTCTGCAAAGAGAATCTCCACTTGGCTGGTTCCCATAAAGCCGCAGTGACTTTATTAGAAGAGTCAGTGGGTTCACATTTACACGGAAGTGAGTTCCAGCGAGGTGGGGAGGATGAAGTGTAAGACAAACTGACAGACCCCAAAGGAACTGGGAAAGGAGTAGGAGAAAACACAGGCATGTATTTTCCTGTTCTTTGGGTGGGGAAAACGTCTCTAAACATGACAAATTCCAGGAGGAAATATTTAAATGGGGATAAATTTGCCTTTATAAAAATGTTACCCGTTCACATGTCCAAAAACCACTGCCAGTAAAAGAGAAATGAAAAAGTGGGGGGGATAAAAATCTGTGCGACACGTGTAAGAGACAAAGCTTTTCAAATCAAGAAGATTTGATAACAAGCTCAATAGAAAAATCATTAAGGACGAGAAGAGACAATTCACAATTATGAAGAAAACTCCAAGTCCAATAACATTTGAAGAGATGGCTAACAATAAATTTGAAATGACAATAAAGAAGTAGAGAGCCATTTATCAAAAGACTTGGCAAAGCTTTAAAAGGTGGATAATCCCCACGGAGGAGAAGGGGTAGAAAGCCACACAGACTTACATGCTCTCGGAAGAAATGTCAGTTCACATAACCTGTAGCAGTTCAAGTTAGTGGCATAATCTTTGACTAAGAAATGGTCCTTCTAGGGATTTATCCTGAAGTAATATTCGGAATGACAACGCAAACGTAGAGATTCGTGAATATTTATTCACTGCTACTATAGTGGATAAAATTAGGAATACTTTGAGACAAAGTAAGACAGCTAAATTAGAAGTTTAAAACCAATATTAAAATCATTAAAATAAAAATGAAAGCATTATCTAAAAAAAAAAAAAAACTGGGAATACTCCCAGTGCCCACCAATAGAGAATTCAGCACCGTTGTTGCCAGATCAACGTGGGCCAGATCGTTCTTGGGGAATAGAGGGGTCCTGCCCTCTCGGAGGCTGAGCTCCCTCCCTGCCCCCCACCATTCCATGCCACCAGCACCCGGTACCTAATTACAACCAAAAAAATTTCTCCGAACATCGCCCATGTCACCTGGGGAGCGAAATCAACCCCCCACTCAGGAATCACTTACGTAAGTGAATAGGATGGAGACTTTAGAAAGAATGTTGTCAGAGCCACCCGTCCTGATGTGGAAAGGCAAGCATGGGATCCAGTTAAATTCGACGAGAGACTGTGGCATATTATGTGCTATGTAATCTGATCTTCACAAATACGTGTAATTTTTTTTTAAAGATTTATTTATTTATTTGACAGAGAGAGAAATCACAAGTAGGGAGAGAGGCAGGCAGGGAAAGATGGGGAAGCAGGCTCCCTGCTGAGCAAAGAGCCCGATGTGGGGCTCGACCCCAGGACCCTGAGACCATGACCCTGAACCAAAGGCAGAGGCTTAACCCACTGAGCCACCCAGGCGCCCCCACAAATACATATACTTTTGCACGATTATTTGTGCATGCTGCTGGGTCCCCAGGAAAACATCAGGGAGAGCCCTGGTAAAGTCATAGCCAACAGGGATGATCCTCAACTTCTCATCCTAGACGTGAAGAAGGTCTGTGTTTGATATGAACAAGTCACATGACCGGAGTCTCCGGATCTCTCGTCTCTCTGCCATGTCATCCAAATGATCAAGGACCCGTGAGGAAGACATTCAGAAAGTGACAGGGAGCACTTGTGGGGAGCACAACACAACATACGCAGTTGTCAAATCACCATGTCATACCCTTGGCAACCAGCAATGTTGTGTGTGTGTCAGCTGTACTTTGATTTTTAAAAATGATAGTCATTTTGTGAGACTATTCAGTCTCTGAAAGACATCTAACCTTGGCTTTGAGGCCATTGTTTTTAAGCTTTGGCAAAAGAGATTCGTAACGATTCCTAGAAGAATTTTTCTCAGGGCAAAATTCCTATTTCAGAGCCCATCAGCGCTCACCCCTCATGACTGCCCTTTCCGTGACTGCCTGAGCTGCCCTTCTGCTGTAGATACTGGGTGTTTCTCTTTGTGGCGATTCCTTTATTTCTGCACTGACTTTAAAAAACCAAAGAAAAGAAAACGTGACCTTGGAACTTGGGACAGACAAACCACTGAAAACATGAAGGTCTCTAGTGTTTGTTTTATCCTGTGCCGGTATCTGTTACGGACTATAAAGGAGAATAATTTTCTTGGCTTTTGTTGTTTAAAAATAGGCAATGATAATCAGAGTTCTCGGAATTTAAAAATGCCTCAAGCTCAGAAAATGATGGAGGTCAGGCAGCAAATACAACTTGTCCTTGCTGATCTATTTCTAAAATGAAAATGGAGAGGGTGAGCACGTTAGCTGTCTAATTCTCTGGACCTTCAGTGGCAAATAAAAGAATCTATTTGATCGAGAACTTTCTTTAACAGAAGACCCCATCTGTGATAGAAAGAACAAAATTAACTGTTATGCTTCATTTGTTTTCATTATCCACAAAACAGCATGTCTCTGAGATCAAACAGATTTCACTCTTTTCCTCTGAACACAGCTATGGCAAGTCTCAGAGAGGAGAGTTTCTCTTGCAGGCCTGAGAGCCTAGAGGGAACAGGGTAGGGAGGACATCAGATCCAGGATTTAAACCCAAATTAGATAACAGTATAGTACTTAAAGGAGAAATTGTTCAAGAGATATCGCTAAACTCCTAGAAATGTTGAATGCGGAAGAGGCCTTCTTGGAAATGATGGGAGATTAGGTTATTGAAGAAGGAAGATTAGACAAAAACTCCAATCGTGTGCAAAGCGAGACAGCTATATTCTGCTGAATTTCGTGCTCTTTGTACAAGCAACTGGGGATTAATTTCAGAGGGCCCTCCTTCAGTGAGTTCTCTTATTTAATACCAGAAGCAACTCTGAATCATTCAAAAGTGAGTCACAAAATAGCTAGCCCAGAGTAGATTTTTGTTACTAAGAGTAGCTACCTTGAATAAAAAGTAGCACAGGGAATCTCATTTGGTGCCCTGGCAGAAAGGCTACCTAAGTCGGGACAGACTCCAACTCTCCACTTCCGCTCCCGTGATGCACCGGGCCACTTGCACCCCAACAACTCCCTCCCCCAACCCCTGCCACCACCCCACTGCCTCCGCGGCATCAAACTTCCCTGTGAGATCCCATGTGCTCACTTCTCTACAGTCTCATCTGCCCCGGAGATTTCGGGGTTTTTCACATTTGCTTTTTCTACAAATCCGCTTGTATTTTTCAATTCTCCACACAGTCCTCAAAATGCACGATCGGTGGGTGGCGTCCGAGTCTCTTTCTAGAGCTGCCATGAGTTTATCAGAATTTTCAAAAATTCTTCTGACACATTAGTGGAAGCGTGGAGGGCAAAGAGCAGTGAACTGGTAGAGAAGTGACAAATTAGTATTTTGCTTAGTGTTCTCTTTCAGAGAAGAAACCAAGTCCATTGTTCTTTCCTGCCCCCCATCAACCTCCCGAGCTATGGGAAACATGCCCCCCCACACACATTTAAATACTTAGTATCTCCTCCTTGTTCATTTATTTCTTAGCCTTTTTGTTTTCTCCTCTATGAAAATTTCAGAATCTGCTCTAATACTTGAATTCTGAGGTTCTTTTTGCTAGGAAGAGATGTTACCTCTTTAGATTAATAATGTATACAACTCTAATGATATTTTTCTATTAATATTTAGCAAAGCATTAAATTGAGTCTCAGTGTGATAAACTTATGGAATTGATGAGCTCTGACCGTGGGGCCACCTAACAAGGCATATGCTTCTGAAAGACATTACTCTGCAAAGGGCTTCGTATTAATTTCTGAAGTACTTGGGTTAATGATGTTTCATTAAGGAACCCTTAACAAATGCAAAGTGTTCACTTCTATGGAGGGATTTAATGAGAACTTAATGGATTTATTCTATTACTTTGCTCATTTAAAAAATATTCTTTAATTAGATATTACTATTAATGGTTCTATTATGCACATTTCAAGGAGTCTCTCCAATTATTCAGAATTTAATCATTAAAATTTATCAAATCAGATGGAGAAAGCATAGATGAAAACAGTTACATATTTATGTAAGTAGCCTTGAATTTAAGACATGTAACAAATGAACAGCTGAGACCCAATAAGGAAGGGATATATTTGAAAACTTGATCATTTATCCACATTTTTCCTTATATACAAGCTTATTTATTCACTCATTTATTAAACATGCATTTGTCTACTACTAATAACGTGTGAGCTACAGTGATTTAAAAAACAGAAGAAGGGCGCCTGGGTGGCTCATTCAGTTAAGCATCTGCCTTTCGCTCAGGTCATGATCCCAGGGTCCGGAGATCCAGGCCTGCATCCGGCCATCAGGCTTCCTGCTCTGCAGGGGGGTCTGCTTCTCCGTCTGCCCCTTCCCCTCCACTCGTGCTCACTCTTCTGTCAAATAAATAAAATCTTAAAAAAAAATAAAATTTAAAAAATTAAAAATAAAAAACAGAAGAATTTCCGAATCAAATGAAAGCCAAAATAGATAAACCAGTTACCACGCTGCAACATGGTAAATGCTAAAATAAAGGTAAGCGCAGCGTGCCAAGGAGCAAAAAGGGCAACTCACTTGACTTGGAGGCAGAAACAGACATTGGAGACAAGGTGACATTTGAGTTGGGCCTTCAAGCCGACTTAACACCAACCCGGCACGCGAGAGGTGGAAGGATACCGTGGGCGAAGAACATGGGGCGACACAGAACGCTGTGTGTTTCAGGAGGTCACGGTGCACAAGGGGATATTGTGAAAGCTTGAACTGCTGTCGTGGCAGCGAGGATAAAGAGAAGAGGATGGATCAGAGAACTCATTCAGAGAGCTGGATGTGCCTGGGGTAACTGATCATAGGCGGAATGGACGGACAGATGTCTGACTCGGTGGCAGTATGAAAGGGGGGTGCCTTCCGCCCCTGTAGGGCATGTAGGAGTCAGAGTGTGTTTGTGGGGGATGGAGTGTCAGGGACTGTGACAAGCACCATCTTGGACGGGCTCTCTAGAGAAGCCTGTAGGAAATCCAGGTGGCCCAGGCAGCCAGGTATGTGACATGGAGAGAGACCTGTACTGAAGATCCAGAGCTGGGGTTGTTATCATTTCACCGCAGGGTATCTTCTGATTATACCATGAAACCAACTTGTCAGGAGAGGTACGGATTTATTTTTGTTGTTGGAGAAAAAAAAAATTGTTATTTTCAAAATTAGTGTCCAGTATCATGATCTTCCAGAAAACACGCCGACTTAGTGTATAACGGAAGCTCATCATCTGTCCACACCCCTCAGTTAGGGACTCTGCCATTCTGCTGAGCACTAGGCATTCCTGGAACATGGGGCGTGGCATGTGAAGGAGGTCAACAGGTGACCAGAAAATTGGGAGTCAAAAAGCAAAGGACAGGGGCTCCTGGGTGGCGAAGTCAAGCATCCGACTCTTGATTTCGGCTCAGGTCATAATCTCAGGGTTTTAAGATCCAGCCCCATCTTGGGCCCTACAGTGGGCACGGAGCCTGCTTAAGATTTTCTCTCTTCCTCTCCCTCTGCTTTGCCCCCTCAAAAAAAAAAAAGCAAATGATATATGCAAATATTCACAGAAGCACTATTCACGATAACCAAAAAATGGAAACAGTCCAAATACCATCAAATGATGAAGGGATAAATAGAATAAAGTCTATCCCTACAATGTAACAGTATTAAGCAATAAAAAGGAATGAAGCCCTGATATATGTTATAGTATGGATGAACCTTGAAAACATGCCAAGGGAAGGAAGCCAGTATTTAAAAAAATATATGATTCCATGTATAGGGTATGTGCAGAACAGACAAGTCTCCAAAGACTGAAATCAGATTAGTAGTTACCTAGGGGTGGAGAGGGTAGAAGGCAACTGTGGAAGGTATGGGGTTGCTTTGGGGAGTGATAAAATGTTCTAAAATTGATTAGGGTGATTGCTGTACAACTCTGTGTATGTAGTAAAAGCCACTGAATTCTACATATTAAATGGGTGAATTATATAGTATGTGAATTATATTTCAATAAAGTTGTTACAACAGAAGAATTTTATAGTCTTACTTCACAAATGAATATTTCAGTAACTATGTATTGAAAGCCTACAAAAAAGCAAACAATGGCCATATGATGAATTATTCAGTGGGAAACACAAGTTGCAGAGTAATGCATATCTTAGGGACCCATTTTATAAAAATAAGCATCAAGGAAAGCCCTAGTATATGCATTTATGTTTGTGTAGCATGTGTAAATTACAGAAGGACGCATACATTGCTCTCAACAGAAGAGTAGGAAAGGGGGAGGAGTGGATAATTAGCTTTTTAAAATACATGAGTGTCTATTTTTCAAGTCTTAAGATGAGGTTGTACCTTTGTATTTTGAAAAATTAATACAAACATGTATTAAAAAGAAATTACACACACAAGTCAACATGGTACCAGGCCCTGAGCCTCCTTGTAAGGGTGAGAGCTCTCTCCATCTCCTGCTTGACCCTCGGCCCAAGAAAGGTCAACTCAGCCCCTCCAACCCAACCCTAACCTGTGTCTGTAGACAGAGATTCACTCGTACTTCATTCAAGACGGAGGGTGAGAGAGAGCAAGAGAGAACAGGTGTATGCAATCAGTACAAGTAATAATGGGGTATTTGGAGATATTTTTGTAATGCACGTACTCTGTGCCTGGAACTTTATATCCATCCTCTGATTTGTAACCCCATAACAAAAATCTAGGAAGTAGGTATTTTCATCTCCACTAAACACAGAGAGATACTCAGACTCAGGAAAGCTAAGTGATCTACCCAGGGTCACATTTCTATGGAATTATAAGGGCCTATCTTTCTAACTCTTTCCAGAATCTCTACTAGGTTTGTGTGTCAAGAAGCTCTGAGACTATGATTATATTCATTGTAAAGGGGGCAAAACGAAGCCTCAAGAAAATAAATTGGATCAATTTATATGGGGTAGTAGTGTCCTATAATAGTAAAATGGGATCTTAGCCAAAATCAAGGAAGAACCTTGGTAGAAACTCGGTCTTTCAGGCTGGGCCAACATGGCGGGGAGAGAGAGTGGAGAGATCAAAGACTCAAAGAAACAACCCAAATCTCTGACATAACCCGAAGTCCATGAGGGTCTCGGGAAACAAGATCTTAAAGGGGCTAGAACTTTGGGGGCCCATTTGCAGACTTCAGACTGTTCTCTAAGGATATAGAGGTCTAGGCCCAGTTTGCCATGGAAGCGACTTCCATGAAAGAAATGCACAAGAGTTCTGGGGTCATGGCTAGAGTAGCAGTAGAGCGATTTAATCCCATGCCTTATCAGATGGAGGTGAATACCACTGTGGGGTATGTAGTGAGGCTCCAGCTAGCTCAGATTCAAATTCATATCGTGGCTCTGTGTTCTGAGCTACTGGCCCTCCAAATACTGGTTCACAGGACCCAGCTTATAATGGCTTGCAAAGAGCATATCCTCCCAACTCCATGCTCACTGACGTCACCGTGGTCATTCATAATCATCCACGCTGGGAGACTTATACCATGGAAACTGGCAAATGCTCCAAATCAGGGCTTGTTGGTTGTTTTTTTTTTTTTCCTCTAAAGAGCCAATTGTTAAACATTTACAACTGCCTCTCGGTATTAACAGACATGGGAAGTTGTGAGGGAACCTATGAGGGTGTTTTGAGCTTCTGGAATTAATATGACAGATTCAAAAGGCAACAAGGATGCTGTTATACCCATTTCCCAAACTGACCTGCATGAGGGGGTCTGACCAAATTCAGGGGCAATGCTCGGCAGGAACATCGGGAAACAAGCAGCACCCCTTGGGTATCTAAGTTGTGACTCGAGCAGGGAGGGAGCATTTTGTCAAGCCTTTGTTTTATCGATGCTTCGAGAGTGCAATGAGGACTAAAAGAAACTCCATCTCTGGGAATTCTTCTGCGGGAGAGTGCAGGTACTGACGTCAGCGCCCAGGTGCTGTTCTTAAAAGCTGTAGCCAAAGACCAGGGTGGGCGGAGACTGTATGAGACCATGTAGATCCTCCCGGTGCACTCTCAGAAATAAACAAGACTGGCTGTATTTGGACACTACAATAATGTTCCTTGTATTTTGTCTCCCCCATTCGATTGGCTTCACATCTGTCTGTGGAAAAGGCAGGCTTCTAAGATGGTTCCTGATGATTCCCATCCTCCTAATATTCACAAGCCCACATACTCCTTTCCTCTTGAGCATGAACTGGACCTAGTGATTTGATCCTAATGAACAGAATATGGTAAAGTCATGGGACATCTCTTCAGTGACTCCATCTTGCTGGGCGACTGTCTTTCTTGCCTTTGTAGCCTGTATTCTTTGATCTAGCAAATGTAGGAAAGCCCACATTGCAAAGAACTGAGGGCAGCCTCCAGCCAATAAACCTCAAGGAACCAACCCCTCAGTCCAACACCCCTGAGGAACTGAATCCTGACAACCACCATGCGAGTGGGGATCCTTCCCCAGCTGAGTTTGATAGGACACCATAACCTTGGTCAATACCTTGATCACAGAGTTGTAAAACTCTATGTACACATCTAAGCTATGCCTGAATTCATGACCCACATCAGCTCTGAGGTAACCAATGTGTGCTGTCGTAAGCTGTGAAGTTTGGGGGTAGCGTGTTATGCAGCGGTAGTTAACTCAAACGGGCTGGGATGACACAGTCTGGGAGACACAGATGTTTGCCACTCATGGACCCTTTGTACACTCAATTTGTTACATAGACACTGAAAGGAAGAAGAGCCAAGGTATCAGCTCCCTGTGGTCCTTACCCAGGGAGACCCCGAGATAAAAGCAGCTAGCTAATGGCAGCATCAATGATGGGACAATTTCACGTCTGTGGACAAGGTTTGTGTTGCATCACTCCCCATTATCCGCAGGTCAGAGCGGTACAAGAGCTCGTGTATCGCCAGAAGCAGGGAAAGGGGGAAAGGTGTGGAGATCCACACAGAAACACGGGTGTTCCTTACCCTGCCGTGCCAAGCGCGGTGCAGGTATTAACTCATTTAAGATTCATGGAAACAATTTAAGGGTGGTGGTATCATTAGCAGCCTTTTGTAAAGAAGAAATGTAAGGTACCGAGAAGGTAAGCTGAGCGATTCCAAGTTACGTTGTGCCATTCCAAGTCACGCAACGTGAATGGTGGAGGCGGGTTTTGAACTCGTAGCCTCTACAGCCCTCTGCCTCTCTGCACTGAGAAAGGTCCTGAGGAAGGAATGATGGAAAAAGGGAAGTTGCTGACGTTTATGGTCAGGAGATCTGGAGAAGGGAGGAAGGCTGGAAATCAGATGACTGGGTTGTTCTGCACCTTGAAGAAGCTATTCCGTTTGCTGTCCTCCATGGAGGAATAAAGAACCGGAAATCAAAACAAAATGAAGCCGCTGGGAGGGGCAGTGTTTTCGTCGTTCTCTGGACAGGAAAACTGAGGCAGCAAGCAAATGTTGTTCCCGAGATGTGGGCAAGCTGAGGACAGCCCACTAAGAAGAACCTCTGTCCTGTGGTGGCCGTATTTCTCCCGGGGACAACCAGGTGAGCCTCCTTAGTGGCAAGTACCAGTGAGTTTCTGTTACTGGCCTGGAGGCTCAGAGATAGGAAAACGCTAGAAACTCCCGCTAGTCACAGAATGGACATTCTCTCTAGAAAGCTGTGTTTCTCAATGGGGCAACCTTCCCCTACAAGACAGACAGACACACACACACACCACACACACCACACACACACACACACACACACGATTGGGAAACCTTGCCCAAGAAGTAGTGTGCGGAGTCACTGACTCAGACACCACTCTGAACATCTGCAGGGAAAAAACAAGCATGGAGGAGGCAACAGATTAATGAGAATAAAATCAAGCCCTACCTATCTCATCCTTTGATGACATGGGCTCCTCCAAACAGTCGACAAGATGAGCAGTGGAGCCCTCACTAGTTTTCTGTCTTAAATTATTAGTGTTCTATATATCCTAGAAAAATCAGATACCTGGTTCACAGCTAGAGCTATTCTCAGTTGAGAATCAGGTCATGAAATGTAGTCTACAGGATCTTTCTCCCCACGCCTACAACATCCTCAGTCCACAATTAGGATCATTAGGTACCTTATCAAATGTCTGGACATCCATTTTTCTAAGTGGACAAAGAAATATGGAAAACCTGAGGTGCTTCATTATTCGGCAATGAAACTGATTCACTGAGAGCCCACAAGCATAGCCACTTGAACTTAATAGATGCATTAGAATAATTTGAACTGCATTACAGCAAAGCCAAAAAGCCACTTGGTAATTGACAGATACAAACAAGCCCAAGAAATTTACAGGGACCCCTGCATGTTTCAGTGGGTTAAGCGTCTGCCTTCAGCTCAGGTCATGATCCCAGAGCCCTAGGATTGAGCCCTGCATCCCTGCTAAGCAGGGAGCCTGATTCTCCTTCTCCCTCTGCCTGCCGCTCCCCCCTGCTTGTGCTTGCTCTCTCTTTCTCTCTCTCCTCTCTCTGACAATTAAACAAATAAAATCTAAAAAAAAAAACTGACAACAGCTTTCCCAAAATAAAACCCAAACATACGTTGGAGAAAGAAAACAACGCTACCTCTCTGTATCAACATACAAGAGAGAAGGACACTTTATTAAAGAGTAAGCATGACCAGATTTACAAGCTCGAAAGTATCTACAAAGTTCAGACAGAATTTTATATACATTTCTACAGTGAAGTCGAGGAAAGAATACGTCAGTCTTCTCTTATCTCCTTGAGCAATAAATGCATTCACTTTGTGACAGCCTCCTATAAACCTCATGAGAAAGCTAATTTTGGAGGTAAGACTACACAGTGTCAAGGATCAGAAGGCTCCTGACCTTTCATTGTAGACTAAAAAGGTCAGGCCTCTTGGTCCTCTTCAGTTTTCAAGGAAACACTCGAAGGAAAGGAGGGTAAAAAAGCAGCCAATCCTCCCCCTTCAAAGAAAATTCGTCATTTTCCTCCTATGATTAGGAGAGAAGTCAAAGGGCTAAGTGTATGTTTAGCCCCAACTAAGTACTAGGCATTCAGAGTTTGGTCAATTCTCCTTACCCACAGCAGTTACATTCTATAAAATCACCATAAACACTGAATTAGCAAACACTAAACCCCTACCCCAGGGGAAACACAGGGTGAAGTTCCTGTGATTGTCTGGTCACAACATTTTCTTTTTCTTTTTTTTTTTTTCATAATTTATACAAAAAAAAGTAATGGTCCTATTTTCATCACCTAATCAATACAGAACTTTGTTTTGTGTGTTTCTGTGTAAAGACACTTTCTTGAGTATCTATTCCTGATTCATTCACACTGAACTCACAGCCAACAGCACTGTAACTCGGGCCTGAACAAAGCTGATCTGACACGCGTATTTTCTCCATAAGGGGTGTCCCAGCTCCTTTACACTTAAAAACAACACACAGTGATTTAGCTCTACACCTGCAGGCCATTTTCAACAGTGAAATCACAAAAAAAAATTGCAAAAATACAAAACCCGTGCACTTAAGAGATTAAAAAAAAAAAAAGACATTTGTTTAGCCTGAGAGCTGAAACTAGAGGGCAGATCATTATCTTATCTGGCCTCAGCTGGGCACGTGCACTTTGGGGGACTTGAACTTTTTTTTTAATTTTTTTTTAAAGATTTTTATTTATTTATTTATTTATTTATTTGAGAGAGAGACAGTGAGAGAGAGCATGAGCGAGGAGAAGGTCAGAGGGAGAAGCAGACTCCCCATGGAGCTGGGAGCCCGATGTGGGACTCGATCCCGGGACTCCGGGATCATGACCTGAGCCGAAAGCAGTCGTCAACCAACTGAGCCACTCAGGCGTCCCAGGGGGGGGACTTGAACTTTTTGCCACTCCATGCATTTCTGTGAATGATGGCGAAAGAAACTGAAGTATTGCTATTAGGTGACAAATACATTTTGCCAAGTAGGCAAAGTCACAAATATCCATTTACAGATAATGAGGGTCTACCAGATATGTCCCTGTTTACACCCTACAAAGACCTTACAAAGAAGGTGTCCTAATCTCTACTCTACATTAAAAGAGTAAGTTCCAAGGGGCGCCTGGGTGGCTCAGTGGGTTAAAGCCTCTGCCTTCAGCTCAGGTCATGATCTCAGGGTCCTGGGATCAAGCCCCGCATCGGGCTCTCTGCTCAGCAGGGAGCCTGCTTCCCTCCTCTCCCTCTCTCTCTGCCTGCCTCTTTGCCTACTTGTGATCTCTCTGTCAAATAAATAAATAAAAATTCTTTTAAAAAAAGTAAGTTCTGAAAGGTTAATTAATTAGCCAAGATGACCAAACCAATAGGTGATCAATTTGGTCAACAATTCTTGGGTATCCAGTGTACATCTCAGGGCTCGAAGCCCCCTGAAGTCAACCAACAGCAGCAGGCAGGCAAAGTAGAAAAGACCAGTGGACTCAGAACTCAAGGCCCATTCAGGGGCCATCCCTCAGCTTCTGTTAAGACCCTTCTTCCATGATACTGTCAGACACACCCTCTAGTTGCCACGTTCATGTGCTCTTCTCTATCAAAAGGAGCAGCAAAGCGAACCCTACCCTTCTGGAAAAACAGTGAAATACCACCTGAGAAAGTTGAGGTCCAGCCAGAAAAGGACCACTTTCCCCAAACTGTAATTTGGAGTGGGGGGCAGAAATTTGCTCCTCCTTAACCAAACCTCCAAGTTACTCAATATGGTGACTTCAGAGCGGTGGCTGTTACTAGAAAGATCAGCTGGCACAAAGATGAGCCATCCTCTCCAACTTAATGCTTCCCTTACCTCATACAAATGGTTCCGTTCTCAGCCTGAAACAATTCCCTATCATCTCTCCTTTCACTGAACTAATTCTCAGACATGGAAAGCTCCCAGCAAGTTCCCCCAGAATCTTCAGTGGGAAAAAAAAAAAAAGAGTCACATCACTGAGGTTAGTTTGGTCCTGTGCCCAACCTGGAGGAGAATCACTGCCCCCCTCCAACCTCCTCCTCCTTCTCTCAGTGGCGTGACCGCTGGTGTTCCCAGCCCCCAGCTTGAGAAGAACTCACAGTTCCATGAGCCTGGACCCTCATGTAATAGGTGAACAGGGAACTTGAGGGCAGCAGCCCAGAGCCCCAGCAGTTCTCAAGTGAAAGGCAACAGAGAGGAATGCTAGAAGAACAAGGTCTGCTGGCACGTGGGGAAGCTTCAGGAATATTCTGAGTTTTTCCTGCAGTAGCAGGAGGGACTTGAGAGAAGAACTGGCTTTGTCAAGTCTGAGTAAGGCAAGAAGATACACTCCTATATAATTACTACTGAGGCACTATTTTATGACCAGGCCTGGTGAAACATGGAGCACGTGTGTTGGGTTAACAGTGTTCCCCAGTGCTCACAGAAAGGTGCCGTTATGCTAAAAGGCGCCATATTTAGACTTCAGAATTCTTAGTATTCTTCAGATAGTCTTGTTTGCCACCTGGATAAGAAGTTATTAGAGAGTAAGAAGTTTCCATAAATGCCAAACACAGATCTTTAAGAATGTTTTGAAGCAATTTCTGTGAAAAATAACATTCAGGAGGCACTATATCAACCTTATTTTTTTCAAATGTTGGTGTTGCCAACCAGATCACTATCTAGAAATTCCAAGCTTAAAAAAAAGTAGATCTGAGAAAAGAGGCTTATTCCTCATTCTTTAAAGAAATCAACTTTTTTTTTTCAGGAGCGGGAATAAAATGAGATGTTTAAATAGTGCAGAGGGTTAAGTATCACATAATGGTTTTACTACAATACACAGTGGCTCCTGTCAGGTACCATCCTTTGAGGAAGTACTATAATTGAGATCACAGTAAGTTTTTTTTTTCTTCTTGAGAATAAAGCAACTAAGCCCGCTTTAATGGCTCCCAAGGAGGTTTCAGGCCTTTGTTTAAATACCTGCCTGTGAGTTACTTAGTTCCATTTAAAAAACTTTAATCAATACAGACATGTTCCCTTTTGGCAGAGCCAGGTCCTAAAACCGGAAGTAATATGGACTGGTTGGTCAGGAGACAAATTGCAGGAAGCTCTAATTGGCTTATTAGGGTCACGTAACTGGCTTATTAGGGTCACGTCTTAGTTGCAAATCAAGCATGGTGCCTTGGGCACCATGCAGATCCTAACTGGCCTGTTATAATCAATACTTGTCAAATGAATGAATGAATGGGTGATTGCCCTGGTGATACACAGTGGGGGCGGGGGTGGGTGTGGGGACAGAGGAGGCAGTGAATGATAAGCCCACCCCTGAAAACCCATAGGAACACGCTGCTTCATGAATTAACTACTTCCTCCTTTGAATCTGGCCTTTTCAGAACAATTCAACAATCTCACCTCTTGGCTTTCTAGTATCGCCGATTTATTGTCTGCTTTCTTAAGTAAATATACCAATAAGCCACATTCATTTTCACCTGGGGGAAGGATAAATTGTACAGGACCTAAGAATGGGGCCAGGAAATCTGTTCAGCCCCCTTCCTGCCATAGCAGCACAAACCTCAGTGTTGCCAAGTTATCGCAACAAAGTTGCTCATGTGTATCTAACGATGGTATGTCATTATATACTAGGATATCCTACCACTGTAGCAATATTTACTATACCCGAATATAATGACACCATTACCTTATTGCTACAGAGGTACAGAGACTCAGGAGAGGCGTTTAAGGCAACTCCTTTTATGATGTCCTTAATGTGCCATAAATCGGACTATAAGACTTAAAGTTCATCTTGATGTTTTCCTACTTCTAAAAAGCTTTTAGGCTATGGTGAATAAAGTGCCTTGTGCTTTTTTAATTTGATGGCTAACCTTTGAAGGAGGTTCTAAAAGCCAAGAGATTATCATTGCTGTTCCCACCCACTGGATTCAGCAAACATACGCTGGGCTCCTTGAATGTGATTGGTTGTGAGCTAGGTGCCAAGGATGGAGCTGAATAAGCTAACAGGACCCTCTCAGGAGCACTTCTAGTCTAGGAATCCTAACCGAACATTGGGTAAACAATGCTGTAAAGAGAGACATGAGCTGTGATAAATGCATGTACAGTGTATAGTGAGACCCAAAGGAAACCATCATCAATTCTGCCTAGAAGATTGAGGAAAGGTTTCACGGAAGGCATGAAATTGAACCAAGCCTTGAGTAATGTTGGTACCAAGGTAGCTTAACCCCCTTACAGTGAAGTGCTATTGTTTGAACTTGAGTGATAAAACAATAGCAAAAGGAATGGTTTGGCCTCCCGGAGTTGACTTACATTATTTTTTATTCCAGTGATATTCTGAAACGCACATACATAAAACTAGGTATAAAATCCTCATGCTCTTATTCTAAAATCAAAACAAATTTACAAAATCAGTAAGATCAAAAGTGATAATATCAATGGACTCCCAGTTCGCCACCTTTCAGTTAATGTAAGGGATGATGTTATTTTCCTGAAACCAAACTGGTGATGTTGTTGATGCTGTATCTTCTGTTTCTCTGGCTTATCAAACTAATCTGTACAAAGTAATATACTTAAACATACAGTAGGACAAAAGAGCTTATGATGTAACACTGCAGTTGTCTTCCTTTGAAGAAACCACTGTTTCTGATTTTGTCTGGTAGATACTGCTGTATTTCTCAATTTGCTTATGCCGATATTTTGTATGTATCAACCTTAAGCATTTTGTACCAATTTATTGATTTTTAGATGTAGACTTCACACTCTTATCTTCACACTCACTTCCCCTCTAAATCCTACCCAATCGTGTGACAAGTGTGGTCACCTACGAACACTCAAAGCATTTTAAGAGTCTCATGCTCTACCGACTGAGCTAGCCGGGCAACTCAAAGCATTTTAAATGTCCATGTCTGGGGCTATCAAACACAAGCTCTTTTTCTTCTCTCTTTTTGTTAGACAAAGACAGTACTACCCCAAAACCTTCCTTCAATGTCCCCTCTTTCCATTTCATCTCCCAACTAGTGTCAGCTCTCCCTTTCCTTGCATGGTAATATTTATATCCTGAATTATAACCACAGTTAAGTTACCTGTGATTTGCCCATAGATTGATCCTAAAGGTTAAAAACCTATAACTTTGTTAACATTGGTTTGACCAAATGTTATACACTTTAGAACAAAATGATTCTCTCCAGAGGCAGACTGTTGAAATCCCAGCTCTGCTGGTATCACCTATGCAAACTTGAGTGAACAACCTCATTGTGCCTCATTACTTCATCTAAAAAAAATAGGAGATAATAATTTTACCTACCTCATAGGGTTGCTGTAGTTCAGTGAATTGGTACATGTAAAAAATATAGTACGTATACATAATAACTACTCAATAAATACTGCTTCTATTACATTTCCTTCCTACGGCTTTCAGAGGAGAATGTCCCCAGTGTCAGGTTCAAATTGATTATCTTCTTTATATATTTGGCCAATAGCATTTTCCTTATTCTATTTCATCTCCAAATTGTTCCTTTTGTCTGTTTTGCTCATCCCCTTTATCTGGACACTTTCTCCTGGGATACCTGTGTCCCCTTGTGTCCCTGCTCCTTAGGCTAAGCTGGGTGCTCTTTAAGTCAGCTCACATCTTTGTTAGCTTCAGCTTCCCTTCCCCAACAGCACGGAACTCTTTTTCATATCTCTGCTTTTTTAGACCTCCCCCATGTCCTCTGTTGCTTTGTCTTCTGAGTTCCTGGTTTATCATTTTCTCCATCTAATACAGACATCTTCATCCCTAACCAAATCTGGCATGTGAAATCACACAAGCAATTTGGCCAGCAGTCATAATTCTTAGTTTCTAAAAATTTTATATACTTGGTTCTATTGCATCATTTTTTAAAGATGTTATTTATTTATTTGAGAGAGAATGAGAGAGAGAGCATGAGAGGAGAGAGGTCATCGGCAGAAGCAGACTCCCTGACGAGCAGGGAGCCCAATGTGGGACTTGATCCCAGGACTCCAGGATCATGACCCGAGCCGAAGACAGTTGCTTAACCAACTGAGCCACCCAGATGCCCTATTTTGTCATTTTTTAAAAATAAAATGTATTCTCAAGTAACTTCTTAAGAAAAAATGCAATGGGTGCCAAACTTTCTCGAAGTTTTTATTCTGTCTTCACATGATTTTTATATATTCTCCTTGGAATTTTAGGTTAAAATCATCTTCCTTTAGAACTTTGAAATTCTGGGGCACCTGGGTGGCTCAGTCAGTTAAGCATCCAACTCCTGGTTTCAGAGCAGGTCATGATCTCAGGATTGTGAGATGGAGTCCCACGTAGGGCTCCGTGCTCAGCACAGAGTCTGCTTGAGATTCTCTCTGTCCCTTTCTGCCCCCGCCCTAAAATAAATACAATCTTGTTTAAACCAAACAAGTTTGAGATTCTTCCTTTGAAAGCACTTAGTTGAGTGATCGTGGGTCCCAGTGTGCTTCTGATAGTCATGGTTTATATCTGCTATCCCGGGTGGGACATCCTGGGTTGGACAATAAATTACATGGTCCTTGTAGCTCTCAGCATTGGTAGTGTTGATAAATAAAAAGAGTCATTTAATTATTGTTCCATTCTAGGTAACATATTTTCTTCTTGAAAGTATATAGACTTTTATCTTTATCTTCAATGTTCTAAAAAAAAATCATGGGATGTGTAGGTATTTTTTTTTATTTTATTGTGATGGCTACTTAGTTCTCCCTTTCAATTTGAAGGTATTGTATTATTCAGCTATAGAAAATTATATTTCTGGGGTACTTGGGTGGCTCAGTCGGTTAAGCATCTGCCTTCGGCTCAGGTCATGATCTCCAGGTGCTGGGGTCGAGCCCCACGTCAGGCTCCCAGCTCAGTGGGGAGACCACTTTTCCCTCTCTCTCTGCTCCTCTCTCGCTTCCCGCTTATATTCCTTCTGTTTCTCTCTTTCTCGCTCAAATGAATAAATAAAAATATTTTTAAAAAGAAAATTGTATTTCCTAATTTTGTGGAAAACTTCCTATTCTCAATTTTCTCTTACCTCGTTTTCTTTAATTCTTAAGTTTCTAGTTTAAGCGACTGAGAGGGTATTTGAGCTACTTACCAAAACAATAAATACATTCAATATTTACATACATACATACAAGCAGATACAGTGAAGAAGTCAATTTTGGAAAACGCTTTGCTCGTGGGACATCTAGGTGGAGATCAAGATTATACATGCTCTAGTCAGAATGGTTTCCTCTCCCTTTGTCTATTATTCTCTAAGAACGAGGAATATGTCTTTGTTTGAAGTATCATTGTGGGGAAAACATTCACTTGGGAAATCTGGGGGCAGAAGTATATATATATTTTTAAAGATTTTATTTATTTATTTGACACACAAAGATCACAAGCAGGCCGAGAGGCAGGCAGAGAGAGCAGAGGAAGCAGGCTTCCCGCTGAGCAGAGAGCCCAACGCGGGGCTCAATCCCAGGACCCTGGGATCATGACCTGAGCCGAAGGCAGAGGCTTCAACCCACTGAGCCACCCAGGTGCCCCAGGGGGAAAAGTATATTTACCAAAAATTCCATCTGTCAAAATATGGTTTTTCAATTATGCCAAAGGTTTCAATGCAACTCAACGTTTTCCCACTCCCTGAAAGAGCCAAACAATAACATTCAGAATACAGGGAAGAATTGATGTGGATTCCAAAGGCGTAAGACTGGCAGCCAAGGAAGTAGAACTGAACAAGATGTTTAAAAATCATGTCTCTTATTGCATGGAGCGCTGGGTGTGGTGCATAAACAATGAGTTCTGGAACACTGAAAAGAAATTTAAAAATCCTGTCTCTTCTATCCTTTTCCTTTCTTTCTCTAGTTCCTTCCTATTTAATCACATATTAACAAAACATTTCAGCTCTCATATTCCAGGGTAAGTTTTAAGGCTTGCAGTACGATATAAAAACACTCCAAGGTCATAAGACATTTCCAGTTGATTATGCCACTTGAAATAGAGAAGAGGCTTGAGAAAATGAAATATTAAAAGGCCTCTCCTGAAACTTTTCCTGGAACCCTATGGCTGTCACTGCACAAAATGTTCCCTTTTACTACAGGAAATCGGGAGCCTTGGGGACCCCAGCAGTTTTCATTTAAGCATTTAGCCCACAGACATTTTAAGATGGTTCCTGAGGGATTCTCCTTAGTTCCTTCCCACTGTTATTTCCTTGACACAGTGTTGGCAGACATATATGCTAGAGAGTTTAAGCAGGCTTCAATCTGGCCAAGAAATACATGCGTATTAGCAAGCCCTACAGAATGGGCTGATTCAAGAGACCACTGAGAGTTGGAACTGCTGACCCACAGGAAAGATTTAGAAGTCAAAACTGTTCCTGGAGAAGATATGCTCTCCCTTGTGTTATGGAAAAACGCATTATTATAGATCTATATAGGTCAGAAATATTGTGGTGAACACTATGATGGACTTCCCAGATGTCCCCTCAGGAATGGAGGACTTTTATTTCCAGATTCTCAGAGCTCTCTGCAAGGGACTATGTCAGCTAATCTAAGAGACAGCACCGAGCTCACACTCCCTTTTCAGGGCAACTTCATCCAATGATGAATAACGCAGGAGGCATAAAGGCCTATATTCTGGGACATGCCTGGTCAAGTCTGAAGGGCCATCTCAGCTCTAATGTTCCCCAAGGGATGGGCTAACCCCTTTGTCTAGAGTGCATCCCAGTTCAATTTCTCTCTAGCTCAATCCTGCTTCCTTTCCTTCCCTGTAGGTGCTGATCCCCAAGACTCCCTAGTAAATGCCTCAGCCCTTAACTCCAAGTACCATCCTAGACCATTTGCCCAGGGAACCCTGCTTGTACTAAATGAGGAGAGCCTAAGGGCAAGCACCTTGCTGAAAGGCATCCTGATGCCTCCAAATCAACGGAAGCAATCTCTAGATGCTTGTGTGCTGTTGCAAAGATTATACAGCACTTTCATCTTATTAGAGTGTCAAGTCCACCCTATGACTTAGGGATGATTTTATCTCCATTTTACAAATCAGAAGCATGAATCTCCGAGAAGTTAAGTGACTACCGCATGGCTCAATTCATAAACCATTGGTGAGAATCCTAATGATGGGTGGCATAAAAGGTGGCCTTAAGGTTGGAAGCTAAGTTTGACTGGTATCTCCTGTATTAGTTTTCCATTGCTGCCATAACAAACCATCGCAAACCCAGTGTCTTAAGACAGCACAAATGTATCATCTCACAGTTCTGTAGGTCAGAAATCCTGGGAAGTTTAGTTGGTTCCCTGGCTTCGTATTTGACAAGGGCAAAACAAAAGTGTTAACTCGACTGGGTTCTTGTTGTAAGACTCTAGGAAAAGTTTGTTTTCAAGCTCATTCAAGTTATTGGCCCAATCCAGTTCCTTATGGTTGTAGGACCGAAGTCCTAATTTCCTTGTCAGCTATCAGTCAGGGATTGGCCTTTGCTCCTAGGGGCTGCCCACATTTTTTCTTATGCTTTCTGTATGCCCTCCAACCCCAGCACCAGCAGGTCATGTCCTTCTCATGCCTTGAATCTCTACAACTTTGTTTCTGCTGCATCTCTCTGAATGTGTCTTCTGCCATCCTCTTCTGTTGCATTTCTCTTCTGATTTGGGCCAGAGAAATTTCTTTGCTTATAAAGGCTCATGTGACTAGATTGAGTAATCCAATCTAAGTAATCCAGGTTAATCTCCCCATTTTAAGGTTCAATAACCAGAACTACATTGGCAAAATCCCTTCACTAAGATGTCTAGATTAGTGTTTGATTGAACAACTAGGGGATTGGAATCTTGAGGAGACAGCTTTGGAATTTCATCTACCACATTTAGGACTTACATATCTAAAACAGATGGCATACTCAGGGCCCAGGGAGTAGGCCGTTGTCTGATACACTTGAACTTGCTAATTTTGATCACTGCTTCTGAGAGGTTGAACACTACAGAAATGAGCACTAAGAAAACCGACAAGATTACCCAGTATTCTTTACACTCAGTCCCCATCTCCTCGACTACTCTCTGGTCCAAGTATCACTGATAGTTCTTTACGGGCAGGGTCTCCCAAATGTTCCTAATGATAGTATTCACCTATTTCCTAGGACTCTCCCTTCTGGGTCCTGATTCAGTGAATCTGGGATGGGGGCCCCAGAAATTCATACTCAAGAAGTACCTTAAGAAGCATAGGTCAACCTATCCTAAGGAAAGATGAAATTGCCTTGAGACTTAGGCCCTTCACTACCACCAGGCATTTGCATTTGCTGTTTGCTCTGCCTGGGTTACTCCTCCTCCTGCTTTTCATGGGTCCAGCTCCTCCCCATCCCTCAGGCTTTAGTTGTCTGTCATGTTCTCTTCTCAGAAAGGATCTCAAAATACCAGCCTGTCTACTTGAGATTGGTTCTTCTGTCTAGTTCTATTTCAGCCCCTCACAGTTTCATTTCCTGTACCATGCTGATCATAATCTGCACATATTTTATTAAAGAATTTCCTTGTTTCTTATCTATCTCCCAAACTAGCATGTAATATTGAACAAGGCAAGGACCATCTTGCAATTTATTGCTTATACTGAGCACACTGCTCGATATTCACAAAGTGTTCACTGAATAAATGAGTGAATAAATGAATGAAGGGCAGCAAACTCATAAGCATAGTATCACACTCCAATAAAAGCCAAAGTCCCCTAGGGCAAAACCTAGAAGCTCAACTGGTGATCTCCCCATTTTCTCAACAAGAATATGTGGGGGGAAAATGAAGGGTTTTTTTTCTAATTTGAGTAAACAAACTTTAGAGATATGGATGCAATAGTTAGCAATAGTTAGTCACCCAATATATGTGTAACCTTAGTATTTCAAATATTAATGAAGAGAGAAACCATTATGTCTCATCAGTACTTATTAATCTCTCTCCCTAAAACAGTCATTATCACAGTTCTCTACTTAAATATGTACTCAAATGTGTATAGACTTTCACAACTGTTAGTAGATAATCTAAAGTGTAAGCTAAAAACTAATTCAGGTGCCTCAATTGGTTACTGTAAGTGCTATATCTAAGTCCTATCCACTGGGGAGCCAAAGCACCCCTAAAACTGATTTTGCTTGTATATACTTCAGATTGTATATACTTCTATGTGCCCCAGGAGGCTGACTTCTATGGACTGCATCACTCAGACCTCTGTAACCTCTGGCTTCTGGTCAGGTTTAGCTAATGGGGATCACCTGGAGAGTAATCAGAGCACAGGAGATTTAAAAAAAAAAAAAAAGGTCAAATAATTATTCCTGCGGCTTTCTCCTAGTTCCATACCATTCTTCTGTGATAACAATTCCTATGGCAGAAGGAGGGGGGTACCCCAGCACCCCTCAACTCTACCATTTCCTCTAAATAATTTCTTCACTAAAAAGATATGTTTGAAACTCCCAACTAAATGTACTGCTTTATTCTGGGACTCTGACCTATTACTCATTTTCCTTAGCCCAACTTCCCAGTTCATTTGTTTGATTACAAGATTATAAGAGGGGGCATTGTTAGGCTATCTTCAGCTCCTGGCCATTATATATGACCATTCAGGATGCTAAGCAAAATTTCTTGTCTTCATCCTTCCAATGTTTTAAAAGACTGAGAAAGGCAAAAGTGTTCACAATTTGATAGGGATTCTCTTCCCTGCTTAGCAGAAATTAGAGCTAAGACTTTAAAGCTAATTTGAATTTTTTTAAACGATGAAGCCGACCTTGAGTACTTATATTTGAAAGCTTAATTGTTCAGCTTTAGAGCATTTTCATTGATTTGTGAATGAAAATAAATCATTTGAGTGGACTATTTTGCTTATAAAGTGCTTCATTTGGCTGTATTTCAAGAAATGCAACATGGCAAACAATACTTGTAATATGAATGGTTCAGAAAACAAACAGATAAAGAGCTAATAAAATTTCCATTCTTTGATTCACTATGAATGTGTCCTAGCACTTGAACAAAGCTCATCTAATGAGTATTTACCATTTTGCCTAATTGCGAAGGGACCACTTTCTACAAATGAGTTATAAAATACCCTAGGCTCTGCCACTGAATTTTTATACAGGTAAATGCGATATTGCATGGAAAATGCTTTGAATCTTGGGTGGAAAGGAGACACTGGTGTGGAAACAATGGACTGGGATATATTCTCACTATGACATGTCCTAGAAATAAAACGTTCAAGAAGTTACTTCATCTATTCATTCTTTGGATTTCTCATCGTTTAATCAATAGTAATAAAACCTTCCAACTTCATAAATAATGAGCAAATATGTTAGTTTGTGTTCCCTACAAAACAGAGCCTGAGACAAGGACTGGAGAGCAGAAGGTTTACTTGGGAGGTAGTCCTATAAAGCAGGAATGAGGGAATAGGAAGAATAAAAAAATACAATAAAAAGACTTCATGAATGACCTTGTTACCACCATGAATAACTCGAACTCACACCCACTGGGCATTCTTTAAGCATCCATGTAGAAAGATTCTCAGAATTGTTTCTCTAAAGGAAGCAGAGGGCAGTGACTAATGCATTTATCCAGAGACTCCTCACTGTTGAAGGTTGCCACCAGATATTAACTCCCTAGCACCTCTAGTTGTGCCTTCCAGAGGTTAACAGAACCTCTGGGGTCCTAGGGCAGGTAGGAAGAAAAAAAAAAAAAAGCAATGCTTGAGGTCAGATGCTTTTAAGGTACGTGGAACTGTCCACCTCAGAGGTGCTGAAACTAGAAGGTTATGACATGGGGGAAAAAGGTTTCTGTTACAGGAAATATACTTGAAATGCTTTTTGTTCATAGCCTGAACTAAGGCAGTTGTAGTGGGTGTGGGGAGGAAGATTTCAAGAGACATCTGAGACAGAAATGACAAGGCTCATGACTAACCAAACAGAAAACTCCAGAATGAACTTGATACTTCTAGCATGAAAGGCTAGATAGATAACCGAGGTGATCACTAAGGTAAGAATATGGTGCTAGGTCAGTTTTGTTGAAGAAAAATGAAGAGATCTGTATGAGGCATAAGGAATCTGCATTGAGGATAAGGAATCCATTCACTTTCCAGGTTCCACAATGTTAAGAAAGGCAAATATTTTATCATTATGATGTGATTCTAGAACTCTAATTCCCTTGTGGCAATGGCATTCTCAACCTAGGGCAGTTAAGTGGGAAATTAGTGCAGCTTCCTTTTCTGTAACAAACAGTAAGATAAATCAATGAGTAGGTTTCATATTAAGTGATGCTGGGGTTGGGAGTATTTAGTTCTCTCCATGTCTGATATTTCAATATGGAGAGATATCCATTAGTGTTGTCCTTCTGGCCTCTCCATCTGAGAATGATTTCTCGGCCCACCCTTTTATCAGAGACTTGTGGTTTTCCAGGGACACTGGTCACTTGATACAGTAAATCTGATTGATTCTGGAAATCCAGTTGTCCATAAATATAAACCACATTCTCCAATATTCTAAATATTGGTCTTTCCCTGTGAGTTTAGAGCCCAGAGAGTAAAAAAGGATGTTAATAGGACTCCTTGAACACCTACAAATGAAGGCCATTTAACCAGAAAGAACCTCCAAAGTCCTGCCCAGAAATTGCAGTTTATTCCAGAAAGGTCTTTGCAGTAAATAGAGACTTAATGATTACTTAGGAATATGCTAGGTTTCAGAAATGAAATAAGAGCACACATTTCCAGGAATTTAACAGCGGGCTAAGCCAGAAATCTAAACAGAGCTTTAACCTTGATTGCCCCAACTGATTAAATATACAATTATATATGTAATCAGAGTGCACAGATAGAATACACTGAAATATTGGAAATATAAAGGGATAGGAAAAAAGGAAATATTTCCTTTCAGAACAGAACATCGTTATAGGACATACTGATCCAATTTACCAGAAGGGACAGCATTTTCTGACTATTTCTCTTTTGGGGTCAGACAGCCAATTTTCCCTGTTACCAAGCATCTTGGCAGAATTAATATCTCTTTGTGCTTGAAAGGGCCTTAGAAAATTAAATTAGCTTTCTTATTTTCTGTTCTCTCTAAACCAGAGTGGACAAAGTTTTGTTTTGTTTTGTTTTGTTTTTATAAAGGGCAAGTCAATACTTTGGCTGCCACAGGGTCTCAGTCACAGTAATTCAAGGTTGCTGTCGTAACACTGGAGGCAGCCATAGACAATGTGTAAGTTTTCTTTGCACACAGCCACACCTGTTCACACTGAACCAGGTCCTATTAAAATGCAGTCGGGGACCAGTGCCCATCTAAAACAAGTGATTCTCAAGAGCCCACAATGAGATAGGTACAGAAACTTACAGTAAGCATTTAGCAACTTGCACTGACATTATTGTCAACAGCCAAGCACATGATTTTTGTAGTAATTCATTCTTGCTGTATTTCACAAAACCATCAGGCAATGATGAATTAGAAATGCAATGCTGACGGTTGTACGGTTGGACAAGCAAGACTCTAAATTCCAAGCTCATCCTCATTTTCCAGACAGGCAGTGAGACTCCAAGAATGGAGCTGTTCAGTGTCACCCAGCAAGATAGGGGAAGAGCCAAAATATGAACCAGGTTTCCTGATTCCTAGTCCAGTGATGTTCCCCCATCTGGTACAAATGTCACAAAAATTCTCCGTATGGTACAAAGTCTATGTTAATGACTTTATGCCTTAACATCTTTTCACAAGGCCACAGCTATAGCTCTGAGCCCTTTGACTGCTCAAAAGGTTCGATGATCACATGCCAAATGATTTTCTGTCAAGGCAGAGAATAAAACTGTTCAGCTTCTGAACTTCTCATTCTGTGTCTAATGCTACCTGGGTTCAGGCTATTGCTCCAAGCCAGTCTGCCTCTCTCAGTTATTTAATTAAGATTCTTTAACTTCCAGGCCAAACATCTGTGAGAAAATACAAATTAATTCTAGGATCTCTTTCCACCCCCACTCATGTCTCTCAACAGAACAAAAAGCCACATTATTCCCAATATTCTGCCCTCTTCTATTCCCTACCATCCACCTCGGTGATTTTCAACCCTCACTTAGATAAGGAAAAAAAATAGCTATTTATGTATGCAAAGACAGTCTGGATAGCTATTAACAATACAGTGAGTAATGAGGGGCAAGTGCAAGGTCAGTGGAAGATGGAGAAGCTGACATAATTTGTGGAGGGCTCTTTAAGGCCTACAAATCTAAATGATGCCAAAGATTCATTGACCGTGGTAGCAATAGCAGCTTAAAGAATGGTTACTTAAAAATGAATGAAAAATATTGATTCAGAAATGAAAAAGATGATGACTCCTGCTAACATGATTCAGCTTGCAGGGTAAAATGGCCACGCCATGGTAGGTCAAGGATCAGTTTTAGAAACAGCTGCTTGAATTTTATTTAGAGGACATTAAATGCCTAAGAGTCTCAATTTCAGATTCCACTGATTGATCGTCATCAGTGAATGATTTGAGACTTGGGCCAAAGTTTGCTTCTGTTGAATAAACTCCACATAGATTGGAGACAGTTAATATTACACACTTAAAATGGACTTGATTCATACTGATAGACTTACTTCTAGTTTTATACCATTTTTCTCTGTTCCTTAAATAGAACTGTCAAGAGGCTTTGCTAGATGACATGACGAACTTATTTTACTTCTAAATATCCTCGTGAAACAAAAGGCATTTATTTTAAAATGTCATCTAGTTCATATGTTTACATGGTTGTGATGATCCAGACTGGTGTCAACTAGGGCTTCTAGAATCATTGTATTGTTGCTCTGTCTAGGGAAACGAAATCATCCAGGCTTACATTCACTGAAAAATTGTCACTGAGAGGGACACCTGGGTGGCTCAGTCAGTTAAACTTAAGCATCTGCCTTTGGCTCAGGTCATGATCTCAGGGTCCTGGGATTGAGTAGTATTGGGCTCCCTGCTCAGTGGGGAGCCTGCTTCTCCCTCTTCCTCTGCCCCTCCTCCCTGCTTTTGAGCACTCATGTTCTCACTCTCTCAAATAAAAAAAAATCTTTTTAAAAAGTTCTCTCCAACAGGGAATGTAAAATGCATTGTCTATATGGAAAACAATGTGGAGATAGTACATAGAAGTGGAATAATATACTATTTGTCTTTTTGTAACTGGCTTATTTCACTTAGTATAATATCCTCAACATTCATCCATGTTGCCTGTAACAAGATCTATTTCTTTTTTTTAAAGCCTGAACAGTATTCCATTTGATGTATGTAAAGTAGTCAAACTCACAGAAAGTAGCACAGTGGTTGCCAGGGGTTGGGAGAAGAGAGAAATGGGGAGTTGCTTTTTGATGGGTATAGTTTCAATCATATGAGATTGAAAAGATCTAGGGATCTGTTGCACAACAATGTCAATATAGTTAACAACACTGAACTACACACTTAGAAACTGTTAAGTTGGTAAAATGTGTGTTCTATCACCATTTTTTAAATTAATTTTTAAAATATTCACTAATCTTTATGTGTGTCACCATGAATGAAGAGGCAGTGCTATAATGAGAAGACCGCAGGGACCCTGGCATCGGTAGTCCAAGGTTCAAATTCAAATTCAGCCCTGCCATTTACCAGCTCTTTTGTGACCGACAAGTTAAGGTTCTAAGCTTCAGTTCCCTCATCTAGGATATACTCACCTTGTGAGACCATTAATCAGATTAAAAGTAATCATGAATATAAAGCTTCTTTGTAGGTTCAAAAAACAACAGCAGTAATGATGACAATGGTGTTGGTCGTAAAGTGGTAGAGGGAGGGAAAAGAATAAAAGAGAAATGTCCAGACCCAAGAGCCTTTTAGTGATATTTAGGTTTTTCTCTGATCTGTTTCTATCTAGAAGGTAAAGAAACCCCTCCACTTTTTTTTTTTTTTTGAGATGCTGTAGCAAGCCAGCATAAGTGGCAAACTTTGTCCCTTATTTCGTAACAGGCTCATTTAAATGATGAGCCCACAACCTCTTATTCTAAACTCTTCATTTCCCAGAAGCAAAGTATATTCTCAAATAATAACCTGCACCTGACTGCCCCTAATTTTATAGGCATTGGCTGTGAAAGAGATAGTCTGTGTTCAAAAGCCAGGAGACACTCCATACCATACATCACCCGCTCCATCCTTGGATAAATTTATCTTCATGTTCATACATGGTAGCTGTCATGCAACCTCTGTGTTTTACAACTGGCAAGTCACAGATTATAATGCCATGTGGTGGAATTACGCCAGCATTTTTCTCCAGGGTAGATTATTTTTAAGGCCTTCTTTTTGAAATTTTCATCTTTGAAATTTTGAAATCCATGAAACTTGTCATGGAATTATCATGGGTTGGGCTCTGGAGAATTTTTAATACAGTGTACTGGGTTCTCATGGAATCAGAAGGAGTAGAAAGTAAAAACGGTCAGATGGCTAAAGAGTGGATGGGTTTTTTTTTCCCACCTTAAGTGATCAATAAAAACAAAAATCTTGGGCGCCTGGGTGGCTCAGTGGGTTAAGCTGCTGCCTTCGGCTCAGGTCATGATCTCAGGGTCCTGGGATCGAGTCCCGCATCGGGCTCTCTGCTCAGCAGGGAGCCTGCTTCCTCCTCTCTCTCTCTCTGCCTGCCTCTCTGCCTACTTGTAATCTCTCTCTGTCAAATAAATTAATAAAATCTTAAAAAAAAAAATCTTTTTTTTTTTTTTTTGAGAAGGAGAGAGAGAGAGAAAGAGCATGCTCAGGGGCTGTATGGGGAGAGGAAGAGAGAGAATCTTAAGCAGGCTCCACGCCCAGTGTGGAGCCTAATGTTGGGCTCAATCTCAGGACCCTGAGATCATGACCTGAGCCAAAATCAAGAGTCAGATGCTTAACCGACTGAGCCACCCAGGCACCCCATTAAAAACAAAGTTCTTAAACAGGTTGAAGATTTTGATTATCTAGGCCAGGGGCTGGCTAACTGTTTCTGTAAAGAACCAGACAGCAGGTGTTTAAGGCTTGCAGGTTACTATGTCTCTGTCACAATTATTCAACTCTGCTGTTGTAGCATGAAAATGATCAGAGACAATAAATAAATAAATTAGTGTGGTTGTATTTATGGGCACTTCACTTATGGACACTGAAATGTGAATTTCAAATAATTTTCACTTGTCATGAAATAATCTTTTGTTTTTTTTTCAACCATTTAAAAAGGTAAAAAATCAATCTTAGCCCACAGGCTGTACGAAAATAAGCCACAGGCCAGATCCAACCTGCAAACTATTGTTTGCTGACCCCTGATCTTGGTAAACTGTCCTTTGGAATGCTGTCAATACCAAGAGGTGTCCTAAATGTCCACAAAATAAAATCCAAACATCTTAGTCTAATGTACCAAGCCGTTCATTATCTGACCCAAATCTCTTCTCCCACTACCATGCTCTCTGGCCATCTTCCATCTAAGTCTATCTGGTTTTTCATTATTCCAGAATATACCATGGACCGTCATATCACCACGCCTGTTCTTTCCCTGCCAGTTCTACATAGTAAACACTCATTCATGTCTTCATGTACGGCTCCCATATCATGTTCTCCATGAAAAATTCCTTGATGTATTCCTTCCCCTAGTGAGAATAAATCCTTCATATCCTTCAGGTTCATGCGTGCCTTTTGTATGTACCTCACCTGTGACATGTGTTAGTGTCCTGTATCATGATATTTTTGTCTATATTCTAACCAGATGGTCATCTTTGTGGGGAAAGAAAATGTATATTATTCATGGCTATATATCCCTTCAGAACCATTTCTTAACATATTGCCTTCTATGTAGATGTTCAATAAATACTTGTTAATCAATGGGTTTCTTAACATATTCAGACACATGATCAGAGCTACTCTAAAATATGTTAACACACCTCTATCCTTATTCTCCTTAAGCCCTGATGGGGAGAAGATCAGAAGAAGAGCTTTCCCCTGAAAAGGAGACAACACCTGAAGAGCTACCAAACATTTGGAACAACTTATCATCTGAGCCCTTATAGGTGGCAGCAAGTACGCCAAGCTTGCATGACTTCTGCGATACGAGTCACGTCACAAGGGAGTATTTCCTAGAAAGTAGAGCTTTAGGGAACCTTATAAATCACCTAATCCCACAAATCCTTGTGAAATGAGGTAGAGCGCAGAAAGAAGACTGAACCCACTAGCTTCACCCCCTGGGACATAACTCTGAGCCAGAGCTTATTCAATTCTACTTTGTTGAAAATACATTTTCACTGCTTACAGGTAAATATCTAGAAGTAGAATTGCTAAGACAAAAGTAGGTGTATGCTGGGGAGGAGGGGGTTGTATTATTTTGTTTGAAAGAGAGAGAGCACGTGCATGGTAGGGGGGAGGCAAAGGGAGAAGGAGAATTTTAAGTAGGCTCCATGCCCAGCACAGAGCCTGATGCAGGGATCAATCTCACAACCCTGAGATCCTGACCTGAATGGAAATCAAGAGTTGGACACTTAACCTACTGAGCCACCCAGGCACCTCAGTGGGTGTTTAAGCGTATAAAAAAAAAAAAACTAAACTGTATTCCCAAGCATCTGTACCATTTCACATTTCCACCAGTAATGTGAAATGCACCCTTGCCACACACGGTCTGGTCATTGTTTTTACCATTAGCCATTCTGGTGGGTAGTGGTATTCCCTGGAGCCATAGCAGAGGTCCCAGGGAGCATCTCACACACTTGCATTCAATTTGAATTTTCCTGTTGACTAATGATGTTGAAGACTTTTTCATGTGCTTATTGACTGCTCATACAGTATCTTTAGAAAAGAGTCTGCTTAAGTCTTTTGCCCACTTTTTATTGAGCTCTGTCCTTTTATTGGGCTATAGGGGTTCTGGAGCCTGCCGTATTTTAAAAAGAGCCTTGCAAATAGTTTTTAGAACATTTGACCAGAATAAATGTATTTTGGCTCATGGTATTTTATTAACGCCTCACCCACATACACAATTCACACCCCACATCATATTCCTAAGCAGTGATACAACATATATTTCTTTGCTCACTAAACGGACTCATACTTTCAACTTGCAGCTGAAATACTCAATTTCTGCCACAGAGTCCTACAAAAAATGCCTCAATATTCCAATCCAATATATGAAAGTAGATGTGAACTATATTGAATTTCTCATATTGTCATCAGGCCTGTTGACCAAAAGCTATTTGATTTGCAAAGCCCTTCCTGGGTAGATGGGTCAGTGTTTATTTTCATGGATTTTGCTGTTCTAAATCAAATCAACCAACAGGCCTTTATTGAGTGCTCTAAGTCATCTCTGTAAGGCATTTCATGCATTACATATTAAATTCCAGTTCACAAATTCAATTCCTCTTTCTTGACCCAAGTTTTATTTGTGTTCTTTTGACAGCCTGTATTAAGCCTTTTCATCATTTTTAGCAGCCAGATGTCCAAATGGGAAAGCAAATTATTTCCCTGAAATTTGACATCATCATAATACCAATATGAGTAACAACAATAATAATAACACTAATAAAACCCCAAATTTTTGTAATAATTCATACCAGGTACATACAACTCAACTACACCTTACTACCACTCCATAGGGTATAAATTACCTTTCTGTTTTCACTGGTAACTGAAACTGTTTCAGGAAGTAAAGAAACTCATCTGAGGTTATGCATGTTAGCTATTGACTAGGAAGGAGAAAATCTGAGCCCCTGTCTTATGAAAGAACCCACTGGCTTTTTCACATTGTGAGGAGTATTTTCCAAAGTGGCATCTATTCCAAAATTAGACATAAAATAGAAAATCTAATTCCTACTAAGTGCTGCTATAAATCTGGTAACCCAGGAATTTGGCTCCTTTTTCAGCCCATGTCTACATATTTTAGTGACCTCTTCTCATTATTCAAAAAGAGAAGTCAAAGAATCAGAAGAGAACAAGGAAATTACAAATCAGTTGAAGTCACACCACACAGTTAATTTGGAACATTTAGACATCCTTCTGAATTGCTCACTCTCAATTTCCCCTCCACTTTGTCTCTCATGGGCTAGACACACACACACACACACACACTCACACTCACACATACCCCTAAGTGGAATTGTTGGGGTCATGCAGCTATATATCTTGATTACCAAAGGTCCTCCACCAGTCTTATCAGAAGTTCAAGGAGCACCTCACACGTGATGGGGAGTGCACTCCACTCCAGCATCCCTGTTACGTGGCCAACCTGCTGCCACCCCTATTACAGAGCACTGTGTGCTGGGTCTTGGCTCTGCAGGGAACGGCCATCCTTGCTGGGTGACCACTGCGGCTTCCTACCTTTCCACAGTGGAATGCTATCATCCCATCACCGTCCTCGTCACACTAGGCACATACCCTGTTCCAGGTCTCTTATCAACACATCACAAACCAGGCTATGCCTCTTCCCAAGACTCTCCTGTAAAGCTGGTGATAATCAAGACACTACATCAAAAACTAATGATGTACTGTCTGGTACCTAACATAACACAATAAAAAAAAAGAAGAATCATTTGATAGCAGTACCCAAATGAAGACCCATCTATAGAGTCCCTCAGGAGGGGGGTTCTCAGCCTTGCCCCCAGCCTCCACATGGCATAGGACACTTCCCACCACGAGGGGCATGTCTAATTTTGACCCTAGGTTCCAGAAACAAAAGAATTCCTTACTCCATCACAGTGGCCATCTCACCCATCCTCATTTAACGAGCCAAAACGAGCCTCTTCACAGGCTGATCACAAGGAAAACTGACATGCTATGTAGATACAAACACTTACTCCACTACAAAGATGTGTTCCAAACATATGGCCTCAACAGAAATCAGGGGACACGTACTAATGGAAAAGTCTATTCGGCATCAAGCATGAGAATATGAGCACATCCAGTGAGTGACCCTGGGCCCACTGGGCATGTAAGGAACCCATCCCAAACTTGTCTGAAATCAGCTTCCTGAAATCAGCTTAAAGGCATCCTATCACAGCCAGGCTGCCCTCATCCCAACCAGAGAACTATACTCCTGACCTATCTCATTAGGTAGATTCCCTCCTTTCTGCTCTGTATCTCACCCTTTTAATTTCTGTTCAGAGAGGCAGAGGGGTGCACTGAACTCACACATGAACAACATAGCTCTCCTTTCAGAGGCAAACAACAAATTCAGTTATGGGACTACTCTGATTTTTTTTTAACCATTTATCACATAAGTTCAATTCCTAAAATTCCCATTACTCAGTCACATGGAAGAACAACTCAACAGCCCATTTCTGATTTGCTTCACCAAACTTTTCAGCTTTCTTTTTTTCTGAGTTCTTTTAATGCTGAGTATTAAAAATTACATATATATATATACACATACACACACGTATGTATCTATGTTATTTTACTTAAATGGAATCATACTACAAGTACTAATTATTCTCAGTAATGTGTCTTGAACACCTTTCCATATCAATAATTTATAACGTTTTTTTCTAGAGGCTAAACAATTCTTTACTGCATTTATCTGCCACGATATTTTTTTTAAAGATTTTATTTATTTATTTGACAGAGAGAGATCACAAGTAGGCAGAGAGGCAGGCAGAGAGAGAGAGAGAGAGAGGAGAAAGCAGGCTCCCCGCTGAGCAGAGCCCGATGCAGGACTCGATCCCCGGACCCTGAGATCATGATCTGAGCGGAAGGCAGCGGCTTAACCCACTGAGCCACCCAGGCACCCTGCCATGATATTTTTAATCAGTTCCAACCAATGTATGTTGAGGCTGCAGATCAGTATTCTTGGACCACAAGTGATAAAAACAAATTCAAATTACTTATGCAAAATGGGGACTTTGCTGGACAATATAACTGAAAATCTAATGGGTAGATCAACAATGACTGGATCCTCAGGCTGAAATATCATCCAGGACTGATCTCTACTGATCTTCCCAACTGTACTCATCTCTGCTTCTCTTTGCTCCCGGATTTATTATCTTTTCTCCCATGCGGCTAAGGAAGAAAAATGTGGAGAGCCCTGACAGGGACACTTCCTAAGAATCTTAAGGTATAGGGGAAGGGAATTCCTCAGGATAAGATCAGACTGTATTTAGCAGATGATATAAAATAACAATACCAAAAGCTGATAAAGAAAACACTAGAAAACTATAGCTAAATCCTTCAAATGTGATGTAAAAATATTAAATATCCTAAAAAATCAACCAGTATGTGATTAGGACATCTTAAATAGTTTTCATTCTAGAAATTCAATAATTTTTTTCAATATTTGGGTATCAGCAATTATAAGTTACAATTACTATAGTGAAAGGTCAAAGAAAAATACCTATCAGGTCAAGAAATAAGAGAAAAACAGGATAGAAAAAGGCCGCTGACTTCTCATCCGAATCAGTCTCCTTCAAAACTTTTGTTTTTAAGATCTTTATTTATTTGAGAGAGAGAGAAGGAGCACAAGAGTGGGAAGGGGCAGGTGGAGGGGAAAGCAGACCCCCTGCCGAGCAGGGAAACTGATGTGGACTGGATGCAGGGCTCCATGCCGGACTCAGTCCTGGGACTCGATCCTGGGACCCTAGGATCATGACCAGAGCTGAAGGCAACAACTCAACCAACTGAGTCATCCAGGCGTCCCTCAGTTTGGAACCCATGCACACTGTTGGTGGGAATGCAAAATGGTGCCACCACTATGGTAAACAACACAGAGGCTCCTCAAATAATTAAAAATAAAACATGTTCAATAAAACAATTCAAAAGATATTCAATAAAACATATTCAAAAGAATTGACATCAGGCTCTCAAAGAGATTAAATACTCCCATGTTCATTGTAGCACTATTTGTAATAAGATGTTTCTAACGTGTAGAAACAACCTAAATGTCCATCAACAGGTGACTGGATACAAAAAATGTGATATGTACACACAAAAGAAAACTATTCAGCCTTGTTAAAGTAATTAATCCAGGAGGGGCGCCTGGTTGGCTCAGTCAGTGGAGCGTATGAATCCTGATCTTGGGAGTTGTAAATTTGAGCCCCATTTCAGGTGTACACATTATTTTTAAAAATAAAAAATAAAATGCGGGCGCCTGGGTGGCTCAGTGGGTTAAGCCGCTGCCTTCGGCTCAGGTCATGATCTCAGGGTCCTGGGATCGAGTCCCACATCGGGCTCTCTGCTCAGCAGGGAGCCTGCTTCCCTCTCTCTCTCTCTGCCTGCCTCTCCATCTACTTGTGATTTCTCTCTGTCAAATAAATAAATAAAATCTTTAAAAATAAATAAATAAATAAATAAAATGTAATTAAACAGGGAGGCCATTAGACAGACCTAGCACTAATGCTGACAGCCTATGTAAGCAGAATGAATCCAAAGCCAGAGTCAATTCCTATCAATGCCTCAAGGTTAAGAAATTAGAACTAGGGGCGCCTGGTGGGGGCAGGGGGTGTTTCAGCTGGTTAAGCAGCTGCCTCCAGCTCAGGTCATGATCTCAGGGTCCTGGGATCAAGCCCCATGATGGGCTCCCTGCTCAGGAGGAGGCTGTTTCTCCCTCTCCCTCTGCTGCTCCCTCTACTTGTACTCTCTCCCTCTCTTGCTCTATCAAATAAATAAAATCTTAAAAATAAATAAATAAAAGATGGGGCACCTGGGTGGCTCAGTGGGTTAATCCTCTGCCTTCGGCTCAGGTCATGATCTCAGAGTCCTGGGATCGAGTCCCGCATGGGGCTCTCTGCTCGGCAGGGGGCCTGCTTCTCCTCTCTCTCTCTGCCTGCCTCTCTGCCTACTTGTGATCTCTCTCTGTCAAATAAATAACTAAAATCTTTAAAAAAAAATAAAAGAAATCAAAAGTGAAGAACCAGCAGTTATGAACAGCCCACTAGGCTTTCCCAAATGAGGTAACCACTTAAGCTACAGCCAATCAAGTAATCTCCTTGCTTGGGGCACCTGGCTGGCTCAGGAGGTAGAGCATGTGACTCTTGATATTGGGGTTGTGAGCTCAGGTCCCACACTATGGGTACAAAAACGCTTCCCTTAGCTCCTGTTGCTGGAGCTCCCCGAGTAATTCCACTGCGACACTGCCTGCTTCAGATCGATGTTTGCTCAAACAGCCTTCAAAAAGAAGGAAATCCTGCACCATGCTACATAATGAAAACATTATGTTAAGTGAAAAGAAGCCAGGCGTGGAAAGATACCAAGTACAGTGCAATTCCACTTATAGGAGGGCTCTAAAACAGTCAATTTCATAATCTCAAAGACTGGAATGACGGTTGCCAGGAATTGAAGGGAATGGGGAGTTATTAATCAATAGACTTAAAGTTTCAGTTAAGAGAGATGAAAAAGCTCTGGAGACCAGCTGCACACACGGTCTCTCTAGTCAACAATAGTGCCCACTTACGTGTTACGAGGACAGATGTCATGGTAAGTGTTCTTACTGCAATTAAAAAAAAAAAACAAACTTTCCAGGAAAGCTGACCCAACAATTTCTGCTTACCTCTTACTGAGCCTCCCCCAGCTCCAAGGAATGCTGAACAATTTGTAGTATTTGTAGTCTGGGCACATTGGTGTTAGCAATTATCAGGGGCTTCTGATACTAAGAAAGGCAGGAATAGGCAAGGAGAGGCATCTGAACTTAATTTCTTTTTACGTACTTGATCTGTCACACAGAGAGGTTATACTCTCCCACTATTATCCCATTTCTTGCAAAACTTTTTTTTTGTCTTATTTCTTATTATGTGAATTGGGATATAATGGCTTCTGACAGACGCATCTTTGTTGTGGATTTTACCCTTCATTGTTTTAAAATGACCCTTTTGTCCTGCTAAATGGTCTTTAATCTCTAATGAAGTTCTATTTGCTTTGTATCAGCCTAATGTATTTCCCACATTCTTTTATTTTTAAATCATTTAATCTGATTCATTTGTATACATCTCTCTCTTACATTCAGCATATAATTGTATTATAGTTTTTTCTTGCACAGAGCATGGACTTTTGCTTTTTAAACACCCATCTTGGAACTTTATCTTATTAAATGGAAAAGAGTTTATATATTATAAGAAAACAAATGCTTGATTATAAATTTCCCATGGTATTTACTTTTTAAGTGCTTTTTGACATTTCCTTTTATTTTTTTCTTTTTTGCATGTAAGGACCTATTTAGCAAGAGGCTTCCATTAAGGTTAAACAATAACCTTGTTGTTTAACCCTTAAATTGTCCCTGCTCCCCTTCCCCCAGGGGATTTACTTAAAAACAAGTCCCAGAAACCAGCTCCAGGTAACAAAGCCCAGATACAAGGGTAGGTCAGGCCAGGTGGAGACATCCGTCGGGGGGGGGGGGGGGGGGGGGGATGCATACTGTCTCCCTGGTTACCAAGGAGTACGGCCCCGCCCTTTGGGAGCCTTTTGGGTGCCAATTCTAACCAAGGTGTGATAGGCTGGTTCAAATGTCTACGATAGGGTAAACTGTAATTCAATTGGTCACCTAGCATCACTGTGCGGCTTTCTCTGTGTATTACAATCTCACTGGCCACCCGTGCCTGGCCAGGCCCGACCGCATGGCCTTTGCCCTTAAAAGCTAGTCTGTGTGAAACAGAAGGATCGCCCTCTCTGTAAGAGGCACGGAGGGCCGGTCAGTTTGATTCTTGATGCTTGGCACAAAATAAAGCTTTGCTTGACCTTCGCTTTATATCAGTCTCGCTCCTTTAATCACGGACCCATTTTTGGGGGGGCATAACATGCTTAATTCTTTTGTTAGCTCTTAGTCCCTCTCTGGTAAGTTTATAGGTATATATTTTATTTTAAATTATAATTTTAACAAACACACATCACCTGTATACAATATATTAATTTTTTAAATGTTAAATGGAAATGGAATGAGATCTCCTAACAATTTTTTGGGAGATGAGGGAAAATTCTAACTCCCCTCACCCCCCAGTTGTGTGACTGCCTCTGTGATTTTTAACCCAATTACTCATATTAAAATTGTTTATGTCACTGTATCGAGAAAATTTAGACTCAGCTGCAAACTAGAGGACTTTAAAGGCTTAAACAAGTAATTCTCCTCAGTCACTCTCGCTAAAGACCACTCACAACTCAGCTCTACCTTGGACTGGTCATTAGAACCTTCTCTCGCCTGTAGACCTCTCGCGCCAGCCTCACATGCAGGAGTAAGTCTTGGCTCCAAAGTCTTCTCAACTTTGACTAATTTTATTGTACCTGGTCACTGTTCTCCAGACACTTGGTCAAGAGTTAGGGTCTTTTCCCAGTTTCCAAGTCAGGGCTGGAGTTAAGATTTTCTTGTGTACATTTTGGTGGGTATTGATTGGAAGATGAAGGTATATATGCCTGTTCCAACGAATATTCTAGAAATCATCCTCCATTTACTTTGTATAAAGTAATATATCATTATTGTTAAAAATTTGGAAAATACTCAAGTCATAAAGAAATAAATCAAGTTATTTTTATGTGTTAGTGTATTTCTTTCCAGTATTTCATTTATGTGTATGGAAGTGTGAGGGAAAGAGTGGGGATAGAATGTTTTCTGCTTTTTGTTTTGTTTACAAAATTGTAACCCTTATAATATCTTCCCTTTTCACTTATTTCACTATAAACACTTCCCATGCCATCCCATGTTCTTTCAAAATAGTTGAAAGCTACCTAAGATTTTACTATATAGATATATCAAATTTCTATAACCATTTTTGTCTTTACATGTCTTTTATTTCTAATTCTCTGCCATAATAGTATTACAATGACTATTGTTTTCCATAAATTGACGCTTACATTCCTATCACGCCCTTAGAATTTAGTCCTGGGAAATGAGTATCTAGCTTTCTGAGGCATATTTCCAGTCTGTCTTCCAGATAGGCTGACGAATTTGGACTCCCAACATGTATTTATTTATTTTTTTAAAAAAATTTTTATTTATTTATTTGACAGAGAGAGATCACAAGTAGACAGAGAGGCAGGCTGAGAGAGAGAGGAAGGGAAGCAGGCTCCCCGACGAGCAGAGAGCCCGATGTGGGACTCGATCCCAGGACCCTGAGATCATGACCTGAGCCGAAGGCAGCGGTTTAACCCACTGAGCCACCCAGGCCCCCCCAACATCTATTTATAAGTAGCTATTTAACTACGCTCTTACCACTACCAAGTATTTTGTGTTGAGGAATCACATTTTTGGATAGGAAAAAAAAATCCTTATTTTAAAAATCAGAGGTACAGCCCTTAACCACTAATGAGGTACATGTCTTCCACTTGTATTTCTTATTTTCTGAGTTTTATTTCTAGGGCCCATGTCTTTCAAAAGGGATTGTAATGTTTCACTGAGCTCTTTCTTTGCTCTTTTCCACCCTCACTCTTCAAAGGTAAAGGACATCCAAACTACACGTTGCCAGAAAACCTTCAGTATTTGATTCTATAATCTAGAGGGGGGAAAGAAGGCAATCAATTTTTCAACAGCAACTTTTCTCATTCTCCTCCAGAGCCAGAGGCACATTACCATGAAAAGCGTGTTGTCTTTATGAAAGCAAAATGTGTGTTCCATCCCCGGACACAAGAGAGACGCTAATTAGCTTGCACTGGAAAACGACTGTATTTAATCTTCTTGGATAAAAGGATATGAAGAAAACTCAATTGCTTCAGATTCGCTCAGCAGACTCCTTATGAAGTTTCTAATCACATAAGAAGTTTGTTCTTGCTTATCTTTATTTGAAAGAGATCCCAACAAGGACAGGAATTGATTTGGGAAATGAAATCTTAAGGCCTCCAAACAGGAACGTTATTAAAAATATGTTATGACTAGTCAGGCAGGGAAACCAAACAATCAAGAGGATGCCAGCTGTAAACACTGTTTCCTTCAGCCACGTGGGTGTGCAGCCCCTGAAAAGTCCTGCAGTGAGAAGCCTCCTCTCCCGGAGACCTAGCCAGGGGACTCCGGCTACTTCCTCTTTTTTTTTTTTTTCTTTTTTTAAAAAGATTTTATTTATTTATTTGACAGACAGAGATCACAAGTACGCAGAGAGGCAGGCAGAGAGAGGGGGAAAGCTGGCTCCCTGTTGAGCAGAGAGCCTGATGCAGGGCTCGATCCCAGGACCCCGGGATCATGACCCAAGCTAAAGGCAGAGTCTTTAACCCACTGAGCCACCCAGGCGCCCCTACTTCCTCTTTCTTTAGAGCCTGTGAGTCTTCTTTCAGTTGCTATTCTACCATCAGTTTAAAACCCCCAAGTCTATTGAAAGAAAAATAACTGGGGGCACCTGGAGGGCTCAGTCTGGTAAGTGTCCCACTCTCGATTTGGTCCGAGGTCATGAGCTCAGGGTCCTAAGATGGAGGCCCGCCTGGGGAGAGGCCCTGCAGAGGCCCTCTCTCTCCCTCTTCCTTTGCCTCTCCCCCTACTCAAGCCCCGGCTACTTTGTGCAGGTGCGCTCTCTCTTAAAAAAAAAAGGAAAGAAAAGAAAAAGAATTGGAATTTGGGGGGGAGGAGGGAATTAAAAGAGGTGCCTATAGATGAAATAATTTCAGGCACTTATCCATATTCAGTAAGTATCTATAATTGAATATTTATAATAGCCTAATTACTAGAAAAGTTGACACAGAGGCCATTATCGAGAGCTGGGAGAACCAACCAAAAATTCAAAGATTAGACGTTCTGTGTAGATATCCACAGGGACATTAACTAAGAGGAGGCTAGGTACTCATGCCCATAAAAACTAATGGGTTCCTGTGTAATTTAAAAAAAGCTAAGAAGGGCGCCTGGGTGGCTCAGTGGGTTAAGCCTCTGCCTTCCGCTCAGGTCATGATCCCAGGGTCCTGGGATCGAGCCCCGCATCGAGCTCTCTGCTCTGCAGGGAGCCTGCTTCCTCCTTTCTCTGCCTGCCTCTCTGCCTATTTATCTGTCAGATAAGTAAAGAAAAAATCTTTATAAAAATAAAAGCTAAGAAACATTTCAGAATGTCAAAAAAATAATTCCTCAAGTTGAAAACTAAAACAAATGAACCCAGCTATGTATCAAACTGCCATTATAACCATAGGAAATAATTATTTCAAGTGTCTCTAAAACACAGCATTTTGTTTTGCATCCTCGGTGATACATCATAAGAAAAAGAAAAGAAAAAAATCTTAAATTGTATTTACAAGCTTTATGGTTAGTGGTCATACTGTATTACTGTTTTGAAGCCATTTTTGTATATTAAAGAATAAAATAAATAAATGATAGAATCCAAGATCTTTCAGTATAAGAGAAAAGAGTCCGTATAAAACCAAATAACGGAATGCTGTAAAAATCAATGTAAACTCATTGCGTGTGTGTGTGCGCACGCGCGCGCTAAGGCTGTCTGCTGATAGCACCTGGAAATAATGACATACCAGAAACTATGATTCCTAAAGGCCACTAAATACTAAAAAAAGGGGCGCCTGGGTGGCTCAGTGGGTTAAGCCGCTGCCTTCGGCTCAGGTCATGATCTCAGGGTCCTGGGATCGAGTCCCGCATCGGGCTCTCTGCTCAGCAGGGAGCCTGCTTCCCTCTCTCTCTCTGCCTGCCTCTCCGCCTACTTGTGATCTCTGTCAAATAAATAAATAAAATCTTGGAAAAAAATACTAAAAAAAGCAGTACTTTTTAGAAAAAGAGTGGTGTCTAGATATGGGATATGGGAAATGCTAGAGGAACACGGGATGGCCTGTTGAGCTAGAAAGTAAGGTAGTACTCAAAAACTAACCAGATCTGGGGCTTAAAACCGAACAACAGAATAAAGATATATACTTGAATGCAAACTAATTTTCATAATAGTCTAATCAAAATTAGCTGGCATATTTATCAATCTCTTCTGCAATAAATGAAAATCACATGCCTTCCAAAAAATGTGTGACTATCACTGACTGAAATGCATTAACTATATTAAAATCCGCGAGTGTGCCCGAAGAAAACAGCAACAAAACACAGATTTGTCATCACTGACAAAGATTACTACACCTCCTTCTTACTTTGGATTTGTACTGAAGAAAACATTTATCCGGGTTTGCAAAAGGAACTATGTCTCAGTGTAATCAAATTGACACAGCTGGCGAGAAAGCTCTTTCTCAAAGGAGAGTAACAGCGGATGAATGTAGAAGGAATGACTGATGTAAAAAACCACCAATCGGGGGTGTCTGGGTGGCTCAGTGGGTTAAACCACTGCCTTTGGCTCAGGTCATGATCTCAGGGTCCTGGAATCGAGCCCCGTATGGGGCTCTCTGCTCAGCGGGGAGCCTGCTTCCTCCTCTCTCTCTGCCTGCCTCTCTGCCTCCTTGTGATTTCCGTCTGTCAAATAAGTAAATAAAATCTTTAAAAAAAAAACCACCAATCGGTAGCCTCTTACATAGTCCTTCCATTAGGTAAAATGTTAATGGGGAATTGGATAATCACATGGTATCAAAGAATCACCCCAGAGATTACAAGGTGCTTGCCAGGGGGAAAATGTAACTTTACAAGGGATCGGGCTGTCATCACTTTAACCCAGTGATCAGTCAGCATTTTCAAATAATAATGGGACAATCAGACCTTATGAGCCCCCTGACGTGATGCGGTAGGAAACACACACCATCACTTATGAAGTATTCTGCCCAATAAATGTCTAACGTGCAGTGAACCAAGCCAGAAGCTCCAACTTTCATATTAGAGCACGTACAGGGCACAGAGGGGCAAGCGACATGATTCCACCAGGTAAAATGTGAACAAGTTCTGTAAGGGGAACTATTACGGACCTATCATTTGAAGCACAGTTTCAGGTTGGATCCTATGAATCAGCCCAGGCTTTGGACAAACACCAACAATCTTCTCACAATATAGGCTGGAACGCATAAGCCGAGAGTTCTACAGCAGTATGTGTACACAACAGAAGGCATCATAAGTGAAATTACAAAAAAGGGACTCCCTTTCATGAGTGGCGTCGCAAGGAGAGTGAATCTGGGAATTCTGGACTCCTGACAAGTGGTCAATAAATTCTCAATCATTGGATGCCTCTGCTGAGAGCACCTGACAGGCTTGTGGGCCACTGAGACCATGTGAAGCAGCATCTGCTAAGGGGAGAGAGAGCAGCCAGTTCCAGGCGGCAGGAAACCTGGAAAGAACCTACCTGTAAGTGCGGTCAGTGGGTGATTCTTTCTGTCTCCTTAGGGGAATAATCCCTAAATCTCCAGTGGGGCCCTCTTCAAGTCAATGGAGGAAAAACGAGAGAGAGGGAGACAGAGAGAAATGGGACTTGGCAGTTTCTGGTCCCGTTTATAGGGAGCCTGAAAGTCACCAATCCATCCTAACAACAATGGAAACAGTGAACAAACTGCAAAACCAACTCTTCTTAGATCCGTGAGAAAGTAAGGTCACAGGGCAAATACCCAAATTGGAGAAACAGGACAATAAAGAGAGTCACCACTCACCGGAGCAGAAACAGAAGCTGCAGCCTCGGGAGCCAGGGTCGGAGCAGGAAAAGCGGAACTGTAATTGACCAACTGTAATTGACCGGCTGCTAGAGGCCAGAGCGCACAAATCCGAGAGTTACCAAGTTCAGGGGGACCCAGTCACAGAAGGGCCCTCACACTCGTGAGGTTTAACTCCAGGAGCTAGACCAGGATCCCACAGAAAATTCTGGAGAAAAATCCCATCGTGCTTCCAGCAAGGAGAGGAGGAGAGGAACCATTTTGAAATACACAGGTGTGCTCTGTTTTTCTTAACAAAGGTCTACCCTCCGGAGAAGTCACTTAACAGGAACCCAAATGGCCTGGGGGAAGGGAAACACCCTACTATATCCAGCCCACTCTAGCCATCGGTTCCACCTGAGGAGGAAGGGGAACGTGAGAAAGACGCGACATTCACTGTCTAGAGGCACAGGCTCCCTAAATATTAAGACCTAATCCTAGAACTAATTTTTGCCAGGACCATTATTGATCAAGCAAATAAATTCTAATGCCATTTGAGGGAAAAAAAAACAAAACCCTAATCCTAGGACTATAAAATACTTCGCCACCACCACACTATATCACCAAATTACTAAAGGCTTGTTTTTATCAGTTTCTTTTACCGGATACATTGTGTCTGGCTACTGAGGAAACCTGAAAACACATACTAAAGGACAAAAAACAGTCTGAAGAGACACAGCAAGGAACAGAAACAGACATGGCCGGGATATTGGAATTATCAGACCGGGAATTCAAAACAACTGTGATTAATATGCTAAGGGCTCTAATGGACAGACATCATGCTCGAACAGATGGGCAATGTAAGCAGAGAGATGGAGATCCTAAGAACCAAAAAGAAATGCTGCAACTCAAAAACACTGTAACAGAAATGAAGAATGCCTTTAACGGCCTTATTAAGAGACTGGACATAGCTGAGAGATGCATACTGAGCTATTTAAGGGTGAGCTGTCAAAACGTCTTTCAGCTACTTGAAAATACATTAGACAAATAGATGAAGCAAATATGGGGAAAAAATCAAATGATAGATGTCCATTATATTTCTTTCTATTTTTCCGTTTATTTGAAAAATCTAATGTATTTCAATAAATGTTTAATGAATGAGATCAAGCCTTCAGATTTAATTATATATATTTTAATTAAAGATACATCAATATATATTTTAATTATATTTATATTTAATGATACATAAATATAAAAGAATAGAGTTAACTACATTAACATTTTCTACCAAATACTAAATGACTGCAAGTAGGCTGAAGACTTTAATTAAAACAGCGTCAGTAGAAGTCTGAGCAGGACCTGAAATTAATAAATGTGCTAATTGGAGAGCCCTGCTGAGAACCTTCGCTCGTTTGGACTTAACTGCAGCATACATTATTTCTAATATGAGATTGAATATTTGTACAGCACTGTGTTTTTATAGCTTTGTTTTAAAACGTTATCGAAATACTGAAAAGTAAATATCTTAGGCCTCCGTTAGCCTTCCCAAGAAGGAAAACAGCAACAGGCTTTCTTTCCAGAATTTTTCTGGGCACATTACTTGTTAGATTACTACACTGACAATTATCCACCTTGCTTTTTCATTTTAAGTTTCTGTTTAATTTTTAGCTTTTGATTTGAACATTTTTGGCTTTAGGTTTTACCTTTCAGTTTTGACTTGTATTAGGCAAGCACTCAAGGAGCAAAACTAGAGTATATTGAAACCCCATGTACCTATCAACGCATACATCTTTCTTAAACTCAGGGCTAATCTTGTCTCATCTGTGGTCTTCTTCCTGCCCAGAGATGAATATATTATTACCTTCATAATCTATAGATGATTATGAAGGAAATCCCAAACACCAGATTACTTCCCCCAGAATGTTTATTAGGCTACTTTGAAATATAAAGACTCTTCTTTAAATATAACTTGAATATCATTACCAAACTTAAAAAAATAATTATTATTTAGTATTATCAGAATTTCCAGTCAGTGTTCAAATGTCCCCCAATAACTTATAAATGCATTTTTTGTTATTAACATATAATGTATTATTTGTTTCAGGGGTAGAGGGCTGTGATTCATCCGGCTTACACAATTCACAGCACTCTCATGTATCATTTTTAGGAGAAAACATTAAACTGATGGTCAATATAAAGTAAGAAACCATTCTAAGAATTTAAACATGTTTCCGCTTTGATGGGGGTGCTTCATTTTTTTGTTTGTTTTTCATAGTTGCAGGTCTTGTCCATCAACCAGCCCCCCTTTCCCTTCCTTCCCCCCTCCCCTCCAGCACCCCTCAGTTTGTTTCCTAAGATTAAGCGTCTCTTATGGTTTGTCTCCTTCTCTAGCTTCATCTTGTTCCATTTTTCCCTCCCTTCCCCTATGATCCTCTGTCTTGTTTCTCAAATTCTTCATATCAGTGAGATCATATAATTGTCTTTCTCTCATTGACTTATTGCGCTTAGCATAATACCCTCTACTTCCATCCGCGTCGTTGCAAATGGCAAGATTTCATTTCTTTTGATGGCTGCATAGTATTCCATTGTGTATATATACCACATCTTCTTTATCCATTCAGCTGTTGATGGACATCTGGGCTCTTTCCATAGTTTGGCTATTGTGGACATTGCTGCTATAAACATTGGGGTGCATGTGCCCCTTCGGATCACTACATTTGTATCTTTGGGGTAAATACCCCGTAGTGTGATCGCTGGGTTACAGAGTAGCTCTATTTTCAACTTTTTGAGGAACCTCCATGCTGTTTTCCAGAGTGGCTACACCAGCTTGCATTCCCACCAACCGTGTAGGAGGGTTCCCCTTTCCATAAATGAACTTTTAAAGTTGATCCATCATAAGGATTCAAAGTCCACACACTGCATTTAGTTGAAATGTCTTGGTCCCATTAGTCCCTATATGCTGTCTTGTTTTGTTTTTAAAGATTTTATTTTGAGAGACAGAGAGAGAGAACACATGAGCAGGGGGAGGAGGCAGAGGGAGAGGGAGAGAGAGAATCCCAAGCTGACTCTGCACTGAGTGTGGAGCCCAACACAGGGCTCATCTCACCACCCTGAGATAATGAGATCCTGACCTGAGCCAAAGCAAGAGTCGGACGTGTAATCGACTTACGGCTGTCGTGTAACAGATTTTAACTAGTCCCCCTGATGGATGGTGAGGCTTATTTTCAGCCACATACAGTTATAAACCATGCTTCAGTAAATAATCTCAAATATCCAGTTTTCCGTGTGTGTGTGTGTGTGTGTGTGTGTGTGTGTGTAAAACAAATTCTTATACAAGGAATTGTTGGTTGGGGAGAAACTAACACACTGACCTCCGAAGAGAATGCCCCAAGGGTCTACCTGTTTTCCCAAGCCTACACCAACTTGGTGTGATCTAAAATTGTGTGCCAGTATAAGAGGTCAAAAATGGTAATTGTTGTTTTCTTTTCATTTTCTTAACTAGGAGCAAAACCTTGTCCTTTTGTTTATTTAGAAGACATTTGTTCTTCATCTTCTATGAGCTAACTCTGTGACCTTGGACCAGTTTTCTATTGAATTGTTGGTCTTTTCATGCTGATTTACATGACCAATTTATAGAGCAGGGAAATAAATGAGTTCTTCTGATGTGTGTTGCAACTAATTTTTTTCTTGTTTGCCTTATATTTGTGGTATTTTTTGATATACAGGATTTTTTTCCAAAAAACAAAATCCATGTGCTTTATTTTATCCACTCCACAGTAATGAAATTTCTCCTGTGTTTTCTTTAGACACAGGGTATTAGAATTTCCAAAGGCTTCTGCATGTGTTATCTCGTTCATAACAAACAAAGAGTGGCAAGAGTTGGCTAAGTGACTCAGCTCACATCTGTCATCTTCATTGTGAGCACTTGCCTGGTGAACGTTGATAAACACGCAAGCGTGTGTCTCCCCCCAGATTCATCTCAGATGTGCTCTACAAGAAATGAACACTTTGGTCAAATCATTTTTAAGAAATACTGGGTAACTTCCTGGATGGCCTCTATTCTCCCTTATTACATTTAGGAAAATAACTGAGAGTAATAGAAGGAATTGGTGAATCGTGCTATCTTTCCGGAATACTAATAGAATTTCCAACAGTAGTTAATGAGGAAGGCATTCAGCAGACTTGGTTACCCAAAAAGTCCTTCCAAAGCAAAAGCAAAAACAATGGGCAAAACTAGAAATTGAGTTCATTTGCCCTTTAATGTATAACACTAGCCAATAAAGACCATTTACTGCCTTTTGCTGACAAATGGTGCTGAAAAAAAAGATGAGTAGTGAGAAGTCAAATTGAGTTTCCCAAGGTCACTCACGGAGTAAGTGGTGGAGCCAGGATTCATATCCAAATTTCTCAGTTTGGACTGCAGCCAGTATTCTGGGTTTTTTCAAAAGAAAAATCCAGAAACCAGGGAGGATATTCATGTGAGGCAAAATATACACTGAAGGTAAATGTGGGCTGTCATTAATCCTGATTTATCTTGAAAGACAGTAGTTTCTGCCTCTAATACAAGCTACTTTGCTTATACAACCCATGAAACATTTCTTTATAAGAACGGACTGCTTTTCCCACGTACTCTCCTCCTTCCCACAATGGTCCAGGCGTCACGCCATGCCCTCTCAGCAACAGATGCTTGGTATTTGTTGAATGAACTCTCACTGCTACTCAAAATCTCAAAGAAAATTCAGGGGTTTGTTGTCACTTATGAATCTTGATTTTATATGTATATGCACATGTATTTTAAGATGCCCACATCAGAAAAGAGCCTCTTTTCTATTGTGAAGATTCCAAATCATCTGATTAAAGAGAAGTTGCTGTCATTAAAATGAAACCCAGAGCCTGAGCTGAGCCAAGGAGATAAAATACAGATTTTCCTTTTTTTAATAAGCAGAATTAGTATATGTATATATATGCAGCGTATAAATAAAATACAGAATCCCTCAACCACAAGAGTATATATATATATATCATCCCACTAAAATCTTACGTGTAAACTATAATTACAACTTTTACCAAACATTCTCCGTATGCTTGGCACTGGATTAAGACCTTATTTGGATTATGTCATTTCATCCTCATAACGACCTTTTGAGTTAGACATCAGCACTAAAATAAATGAGCTATCAAGCTGTGAAAAGGCATGGTGGAACCCTCAATGCACGTTACTAAGTGAATGAAACCAGTCTGAAAAGACCGCATACTGTATGATTCCAAGTACCTGACATTCTGGAAAAGGCAAAACTATGGAGACCATGAAAAGATCAGCGGTTGCTAGGGGTTAGAAAGGAAAGAGGAATGAATGGGTAGAGCACAGAGGATTTTTACAGCATTGAAAATACTCTGTATGATACTATAACGATGGACATATTTCATTAGGCATATGTCCAAAAGCAAAGTTGAACTGTAATGTAAATTATGGACTCTGGGCAATAATGATGTGTCAGTATAGGTTCATCAACCCAAACAAATGTCCCACTCTGGTGGGGGGTGTTGCTAATGGGGGAGGCTGTGTATGTGTGGGCCAGGGGGGTTATGGGCAATCTCTGTACCCACTGCTCAATTTTTCTGTGAACCTAAAATTGCTCTAAAAGTAAAGTCTAAAAAAAAAAAAACCTAAAGTCTAATAGGTGATGGGGATTAAAGGGTACACCTGTCATGATGAGCGCTGAGAAATGTATTGAATTGCTGAATCACTGTATTATATGCCTGAAACTAATATAATACTGCATGTTAACAAAAAATTTTGTAGCACATACACAAAAGAGTAAAAATTAAAACCAATGTCTATTTAAAATTGCAATATAGGAGCGCCAGGGTGGCTCAGGCAGTCAAGCATGCAGCTCTTGATTTCAGCTCAGGTCATGATCTCAGGTCCTGAGATCGAGCCGCGCACTGGGTTCTGCGCTCAGCGAGGAATCTACTTGAGATTCTTCCCCCAACTTTGCCCTCCCCTTCTGCCCCTCTCCTGGCTCATGCTTCCTCTCTCTCTGTCTCTCAAGTAAATACAGGAATAAAGTCTTTTTTTAAAATGTAATATAAATGATAAGCAAGTTATATAATAACATTAAGATAATCCAGAATAAAAATATATGTATATTTCAATCTTCTCTGATGCATCAGTTTCTGTTCTTCCTGCTCTCTACATGTAACCTTCTTGCAGCATTCAACACGCTGTATTTTAATTGTCCCTGTGGACCCTAAAATTGGGTAGTTTCATCAGGCAAGAAAACTTGGGCAGAAGGCCTTAGCAAAATCAGACATTATTAATATTTAAAATGAATTAAACATGATTGCTCTGAGTAGGCTGCTATAAATGGCCCTGGTAAGAGTTATACTTTCTGCCAGTGGAATGTGCTTAAATTCTAACGTCAGAGCTAACAGTGTAGAAAGGCTCCTTTACCCTTTGTGAATTGAAAAACCAAAAGCTCTCCCCAGAGAGGCCTGCTCTCCCCGACTTCATCCTCTCCCAACATACGGGTCTCTCTGATTCTCAGAAAAGGTACATCTGGGTGGGTTTGCAGTCCGTCCTCCTGTCCTCCTGCAAGTCTGGGCATGTAGCCAATCCGTATGGAATCCACACCTTTGCATGGTCTTTCTTCGTCATTTTTCAGGAGTGGAAACTGAGAAGAGCGGGAGCTGCGGGCACGGCCTGTGACTCCTCCCAGCCCTCCTCCTCCAGCTCTCAGTTCCTTCCAGGCATGTTCAAGACATGGCTTTGCTCACCATGTCTCCTCTTGCCACTCTGAGACCCTGCTTCTCCTACTCCTCAGGGTTAATTCGGATCTTCACGATCAACAGAAATGGCAAAAGGATTCGTGAATTCTGTGTGTAATTACGCTGACCTTGGTTTATCTGGACATACCTTACAATCATAAAATGTTGGGGCACCTGGTTGGCTCAGTTGGTTGGGCATCTGCCTTGGGCTTGGGTCATGATCTCAGGGTCCTGGGATTGAGCCCCACGTGGGGTTCCCTGTTGGGGTGGGAGTCTGCTTCTCCCTCTGCCCTCTCTTCCCTGCTTGTGCTCTCTCTCTCTCTCAAATAAATAGATAAATATTTTTTTTAAAAAGTTAAATCAGTTGGACCAAGAAAAGAAAGATTTATTTGGGATACATGATGGGTTCTTCAGATATACTCAAGTGTGGAAGGAGATAAATGGACAGAAACTCAGAATTCTAACTGCAAGTGTCTTGGATCTTTAGGGCAATTTAATAATATAAACCTGATGAGACCCTGGGCTTTTTAAAAAGGAAAAATTGTAGCGATTATAGAAGTATCCTATAATTATATGGAAATTGTTCACACCATAATTATTTTCTCAGCTAATTTTCAGGTTCACAGTGAAATCTGAAAGAACCTATTTTCATCCACTATCCATAATAAGTGATTATGGTTTCTTTTTAATATAAAATGAAAGTAGATTAAAATGTAAAAGAGGTCTTTACTTCATTTGTATGTATGAAAGTTGAAACAATGTTCATCTATAAGTAACCTAATAAACATAGACAGAAATCTTATTTCTAAGCATATTATTAACTAGAGATATCTCCACTCATGTTCTCAAATATAAACTGATCTAGAATATACATATTTGTTTTCATTTTTGTTAAACCTTCTTGGACGCCTGGGTGGCTCAGTGGGTTAAGCCGCTGCCTTCGGCTCAGGTCATGATCTCAGGGTCCTGGAATCGAGTCCCGCGTCGGGCTCTCTGCTCTGCAGGGAGCCCACTTCCTCCTCTCTCTCTGTCTGCCTCTCTGCCTACTTGTGATCTCTCTCTGTCAAATAAATAAATAAAAAATCTTAAAAAAAAAAACCTTCTTGTGGTAGGTTATCTCATTTTACTAAGATTTAAAGTCTTATGTATACTTGTCTAATTTATCTGTATGACTCTACCTGCCACATAATAGGGGATCTTTCTTTCCCATCTTTGTATCCAGCTCTTCCTTTGGCGGAACCTTCAGTTAGTATCAGAGGAGAAGAAGACTACTAATTCAGAGTATAAGCTCTAGATGAGTGCTTCTCAACCAGGGATGATTCTGTCCCCTTGGGGACATTTGCAATGTCTAAGACTATAGTGGACAGAGGTCAGGAGTGCCGCTAAACACTCTGCAAGACACAGACAGCAAGGAAACGGACTCTTCTCCAAAGCTTCTAGAAGAAGTGCAACCCTGCCATCACCTTGATTTTAATCCAGTGACACCCATTTTAGACTTCTGACCTCCAGAAAAAGAAGATAAGTTTGTGTTGTTTTAAGCCACTGCCCTTACTTACAGCGATCTGATACAGCAGCATATGGAAAAGAATTCATAGAGGAACAGGCAACTTACAAAACAAGAAACATAAATGCCTAATAAATAGCATTTAGAAACCCTCACAGTCAGAAATTAAGATGACATGCTACTTCAAACCCATAAATCCAAAGGTTGGGAATGAGGTAGGGTGAAAGTAACTTTCATCACTGCTGGTAGAAGTGAAGTGGATATAATCATTCTGGAGACCAATCTGACAGTATTTATTATCATTAAAAACGTGCATGGCCTGGAACTCCAGAGTTCCACTTTGAGAGGTCAACCCCAGAGAAAAGTCTGCCACAGAAACATTAGGAGAGTTCTAAAATAATGTGCATTGTAGCATCCATTTAACTACAAAACACCTGGGAAACACCCTAGTTATTGGTCAGTAGAGGAATTTATAAATGGAGCATGCTATGTGCATAGATTGAATATGTTGCCTAGAATGAATACATGAACTATATGTTTCAACAACAGATAGAGCTCTAAAACGTACCACGGAGTAAACAGAGCAATTTGCCATGTGATACACATAGTACAATAGCCTCTGTGTCATTTTAAACACACAGAGCACTACTATATGTTGTTCATGGATGTCTATCTGTGTGGTCAAACATGGAAACACGGACTGGGCAGGTTCCTACTTCTCTGTGCCGGCAGTCAACTCTGGAGAGGATGGGAGACGGGACCAGAAAGGAGGACAAAGGGGATGTCAACTCCATCTGCCATGTTCTACTTGTTAGACATGTAAAAACACAACAATAAAGATGGCGCAAAAAACACCAACTTTTGTTCACAGATTTTTTCTGAAATTTTATTTCTCTTTTTGCCTTAAATTCTTCTCAAAGTACAAGCATAAAAACCAAAATGGACTTTAAAAGGAGAGTGATCATCTTGAAACTGGTTTAGAATAAACCCAGGGTTAAAACTTATGTTCAAAACTTATTAACTCAGTTTGTCTTTCTGAACTCAGGAAGTATCTTAATGCATTAATTCAGACTTAATGTCTTCATGAATTAAATAGGATTGGATGAATGGGTATCAGAATAGGTGCTGTCCTAATGAATGGAATAACACAGGCATGGAATAATATCTGAGATTTACTAAAATTTATATCGTGTTTTCAATCAAGAAAAGTGTCTGATATGTACTGCCGGATTTTCCAAAGAACCCAATCTGTTAGGTAAGGCAGATCTTCTGAAGAGTCCTGTTTTCCAGGTGAGAAAATGGAGGCCCAAAGAGGACAGTAACTTGTTCAAGGTTGGTAAGTGGTGAGAGCCAGAGCTCGGATGCATGTCTTCTGATTCTAAGTACCATGCTTTTTGTACTATGTCAACCATATCCTGAGATGAGAAATGGCTTATTTAATAGCTGCTCCTTTTTAAGAAAAAGGAAGGAAGGAATGAGATAGAGAAGAGAAGAGAAGAGAAGGGAAGGGAAGAGGAGAGGAAAGGAAAGGAAAGAAAAAAGAAAAAGAAAAAACCAGGATGTTTTTAGATGTTCTAGGTGTTCTAATTGGCCCAAATGCCATTAAAGTCTGTGTGGTGAACGGGCTGCTTAAGCAAGCAAGCATGAAGTGATTCTTATTCTGGGTTAGTATCTAGTACTCATATCAAAAGAGATGGTCTTTTAAAAAAAGGTGGTCCTAATGTTTAAATTTTATTGGGTAAAGTCCTGGGCAGTATTGAGATGGGTAATGGTAAAAGAGACACAAGCAAGAGTTACCGATAATCAAGTATAGAAATCATGTTATATTTGGAATTGCTAAAGGAACCCATCATGTTTTATGAGGAAAAGAGAAACCTTAGGGAAATTGATAACTGCCTTTAACTTTTTGAAGGCTTTCCTAGAAGAAGAGGAATGAAAAAAATATAGTAGTAGAGCCAAAGTGAGGAAGAGATACAGTGATGCCAGTTCCCAGCTAAGAATACAGAACTTCTAAAATATAGAGCTCTCAAAAAAAAAAAAAAAAAAGGAATGGGTTGCCTCAGAGGAGTTCAAGCAGAAACTGGATGAACAGTTTCCTGCAACATGTAAACGGAAATGCTTATTTTGGAAAAGGTGCTAAACTAGATGAGAGAAATAGAATCATTCTCTGCCAATCACTCTTCCTAACTCCAGTCTAATGGGGAAACAAGAACCCACTCAAATGGTTCTGAAGGCCCCTCCAGCAAAGAGTACTGAGGTGACAGAGATTCCGTCTAGATCTCATGAACATCATGCCCGTGTGGATGTGTGGAAAAAATTCACTGAAGATCTTGGAGAGGGTTGTGTGCTCTGGTTTGGTCATCCAAACCTGGTCCTGTGGGGTCTCCAGAGGCTGAGGTCAGGTATGTGATGAAGAATGTCACACCAGAAGACAGAGGAGCAGATGGTATCATTCTTCGTGGGACCACCAGTGCTTGGCTGGTACCTTCATAAGCAACTTGACAAGGGCCATGAATTGAGGTCAGGTGTCCAGCTGGGAAACTGGGCGAAGGATCTGGCAAGCTGTCTAGCTGCAGTACTGTGAATCAGTATATTACTCAATATGAGATCTAGAACCCGGAAATGCAAGAGTGGAAAAAGTCAAAGCAACCTGGATACCTGAGGTCATCTGTTATGGGTGACGGAGGCATGTGCGGGCAGAAGGGAAGGCTGTGCTAAGTCTCGTGGACCACAGAGAGCCAACCCAATCCCCCCACTTCAGTCTCCCACCTTCTCTAGGAATTACACACACGACTGCAAGGCAACCTCCCTTGAAGTTTATTTTGTTCTTCCCACCCTTGTCCTCGTGTACCATCATCTTACCATGACCTCCTGGAACTCTCCTTGCTCTGACATTCACATAATCCTTTCTGAGGATTCACTGTACCAGAATTTGGGCTCCAACAAAATCATGGTCATTCATATGTACATGAAAGGGGGAGAGGCATGGGCCTAAGGATGTATAACTGTGGCCCAATCAGGACGACACACGTGAATTAGCGTAACTGTACAGCAACCAACCAGTAAGCAGTTATTATTTTGATCCCACACTTTTCCAGAGTTATCCTAAACTTAGTTGTATACCTGAACAGAGTGGACCACAGCAGTAAATGTAAATGATGTGGTGTTGCTGGACACTGGAATAGAGAGGAAGTTCATGAACCATGGGGCCTAGTTTTAAGAAGAAACTACTCCCTTCTTTTTGCAAATGTCAGAGCAAAGGGATACTGAGATCAGGGAACAGACCTAGGGAAGTTTGCTGAAGGGACTACTTCTCTGAGCGTGGCCTATATTGCCACAAAATCTTTGGGACTATGATGGTGGGTAGTCCCACTTCTAATGTTGATGGTTTGCCATGCATCCAAGGAGACCGATTTGGTGGCTAAATTAAATCCTGCTTCCTGGGATTACTGCCATTTTCAAGAGAGGTCTTCCTTACTGTCCTACGACAGTTTAACATGGAGTTGAAAAATATTACAGTATGGTGGATATTGTGGGGAATTCTCCAGAATCCATTCTCCTTCCCCCTGCCCCATCTGGAGCCAACCATGGAAATTCCATCCCTCTTGCCGGTCATAAGTTCAGATCTGGGCAGGCCTAAGCCAGTTTGGACCAAAGAGAGATGCTAGTTAGGAGAGCCTTGCTGACGGCATCTGAGAAAAAGCTCCCTCAGTTCTAGGAGAGACCCAGGAGGGGCCTCCCCTCACTTGATAGAGCCAAAGGAGGGTGGGAGGGAGGCAGATTGGCCACCCTCGGTCACCCAGCTCTTACCAGAGCATCCAGCAACCACAGGTACAGGCCTTTGGATGAGGCTGACCCCACAGGCTCAAGAGGAAATGCTCTTTCTCTCTCATTTTTGCAAACTGCAGAGCCTCAGAGGGGAGAAATTGAAAGAACTCCCATCCCTAATGGCGCTATTGACTCCCTGAAGCTCAGTCTACTTCTGGACACCCTGTTGCGCATGCTCTTACATTAACTCCCTAAGTCAATCTGATGTGAGCCTTATCACTGCCTGTAGCCAGAACCATCCTTAGTGATACAAATCATTGGCAAGGATCCTCTCTTTACGGCAGGCACGACATGAGGGTGCAATTAGCATGGATTTACTACTCTTCGTTTCTCGAGTGATGCTATTTAAAAGCACACACTCTTATCCCAGGTGAAAGAAAACAATTTTTACCATCTATAATGAGGTTCAACAACTACAGCAGAGTAATTCTGAAAACAGATGTCACGATACTCCCATCTCTTGCGAAGCTTATTTTAGTATTTTTATTGGTGATTCTTCACAAGGTGCTGTAACTGATCAGACTGATTGCATCATGGATGACATTAACATGCTAATTTCATCTCAACTTTCAGACCATATTTATTGAATAGATTCCATGTGAAGGCTTCCATTGTTTTCCCTGGAAAAGTTCAAAACAGGACCCAGTCTTGGGTTTAATTATCTCTGCCTTTAACCATTTACAGTACCCCCATGTCTCAACATGTCTGAAATTTGTGTCTCAGGGAGGAGGGGGATTTTAGAAGTTTCTTGGCAAGCCGGTAACTGATCAGATCTGTTAGGGTAGGCAATGAAAATCTGGGGCCATTATTCCTTTAAAACAAAAAGCTGGTGAATCACACTTTGAGGTTAGTACATAAGCCACTGGTCAGGTATTAATGTTCCTAATTTTCCATATGTTACTTCTCTTCCCTTGCATGGCCCTTCCTTGTTTTTTCTGTTAATTCAAATCTTAGCTAGCCCCTGGACTTTTGGTTGTTTGTTTTTTAATTTACATTCAAGGTGGTTAACATCGGGGCGCCTGGGTGGCTCAGTGGGTTAAGCCGCTGCCTTCGGCTCAGGTCATGATCTCAGAGTCCTGGGATCGAGTCCCGCATCGGGCTCTCGGCTCAGCAGGGAGCCTGCTTCCCTCTCTCTCTCTCTGCCTGCCTCTCTGCCTACTTGTGATTTCTCTCTGTCAAATAAATAAATAAAATCTTTAAAAAAAAAAAAAGATGGTTAACATCTAGTGTAGTACTGTTTTCAGGAGTAGAATTTAGTGATTACTCACTTACATATCACACCCAGTGCTCATTACATAAAGTGCCGTCCTTAATGCCCATCATCCATTTAGCCCACCCACCCCAACCACTTCCCTCCAGCAATCCTCGATTTGTTTTACATCATGAAGACTCTCTTATGGGGGGGTGGCTGGGTGGCTCAGTCAGTTAAACCTCTGTCTTCGGCTCAGGTCATGATTGTAGGGTCCTGGGATCAAGCCCCAAATCAGGCTCCCTGCTCTTTCCCTCTGACCCTCCCCCTGCTCATTCTTTGTCTCTCAAATAAATAAATTAAATCTTTTTTAAAAAGTCTCTTATGGTTTGCCTTCCTGTGTTTTTATCTTATTTTTCCTTCTTTCACTCTATATTCCTGTGTTTTGTTTCTTAAATTCCATGTATGAGTGAAATCATATATTTGTCTTTCTCGGTCTGATTCATTTTGCTTAGCATAATATTCCCTGGTTTTTAAGACTTAGTTCAAGTACAGTTCCTTCCTTAAATCTTTGTAACTGACTCGTACCATAGACTGGAGGATAAGCTGGTGCCATAAGGACAAAGCTGAGCCCTTAAGTTCAGCAGATAATTTTAGCACTCAACATCTAAGAGCAATTGGACGATCACTATTGGGTAGCCCTAATTCTAGTTCTAGACCTAGGACGAGGTCCACCCTGGCTTCTGAGCCTTAGTATTCTCATCTGTAAAATGGGGAAACTGAAAGTCCAAGCAGCCCTCATGTTTTTGTGCTTCACTTCATAGTGCTTTGCAGATACTGCATTTTTTTTTAACAGATCGAAGGTTTGTGGCAACCCTGCATCAAGCCAGTCGGAGCCATTTCTCCAATAGCATTTGCTCGCTTCCTGCCTCTGTGCCATGTTTTGGTCATCCCTGCACTCTTTCAAAACCCTTTTAGGATTATTCTACTTGTCATGGGGATCTGTGATCGGTGATCTTTGATGTTACTACTGTAATTGTTCAGGGGCCCTATGAATTGCACCAATTTAAGATGGCAAGCTTCATTAATGCATGCTATGTGGGTTCGGACTCCAGATGGGGTGGAAGCAGCAACAGAACTAGAATCAGAACTGGAGCCTGAAGATGGAACTAAATCACTGTACTCTCATGATCCACTTTAATAGATCATCAATCATGGTGATGATTCGGATCATGAATGGGGAGCTGCTTCTGATGAAGGAGCAAAGAAACCAGTTTCTTGAGATGATATCTCCTCCTGGTGAAGATGGGACACAGGCCATTAAAATACCAACAGAGGATCTAGAATATGACATGAGCTTAGCTGACAAAGCAGCGGCAGGGTCTGAGAAGACCGACTCCAATTTTGAAAGAAATCCCAATTCTACTGTGGGTCAGATGCTATCAAACAATATCACATACCATAGAGAAATCTTTCATGAAAGAAACAGTCAATCAGTGCAGCAAAGTTCACTGTCGTCTTATTTTAAGAATTTGCCATAGCCGCCCCAACCTTCGGCGACCACCGACACTGAGGCAAGACCGTCTACCAGCAAAAAGATTATGACTGGCTGAAAGCTCAGATGAGTGGTTAGCAGTTTTTAGCAATAAAGCATTTTTTAAAGATTTTATTTATTTGAGAGAGAGAGAGAGAAAGTGTGCTCACAAGCAGGGGAGAGGGGCAGAGGGAGAGGGAGAAACAGACTCTCCACTGAGCAAGAAGCCCAATGTGGGGCTCAATCCCCAGACCTCTGAGATCATGACCTGAGCCAAAGGCAGATGCTTAACCAAATGAGCCACTCAGGCACCCCACAACAAAGCATTTTTGAAATTAAGGTATGTACCTTGGAGGTGGGTTTTTTTTTTAAGATATAATGCCATTTCATGTTTAGTAGACTACGCTATACTATAAACACAACTTTTCTATGCACTGGGAAACAAAAAAAACTCACTTGACTCCATTTATGGTGAAAACTGCATTACCGTAGTAGTCTAGAACCAAACCTGCGGTATCCCCAAGGTGTGCCTGTATTCCACTGCCCTGATGGACCCCAGTTTATTTATCTATTCACTTACTGGGGACATCTTGATTGCTTCCAAGTTTTGGCAACTGCAAGGAAAACTATTATAAACATCCATATGCAAGGGTTTTGCGTAGTTTTCAACTCTTTTGGGTAAAGACCAAGGAGTGCAACTACTGAATCAGATGGTAAGAGTACATTTAGTTTTGTAGAAAACCAAGAAACTGCCTTCCAAAGTGGCTATACCATTTTGCATTCCACCCACAATGAAGGGGAGCTCCTGAGGCTCCCATCCTCACCAGCAGTTGGTGCTGTCAGCATTCCGATTTTGGCTGTTCTAACAGGTGGGTAGTGGCATCTCATTGCCACTGTAATTTGCATTTTCCTTATGACGCAGGATGTGGAGCAGGTTTCAGCTGAAATGTGTTTCAGTGTGGAGAGAGCATAGGGGTAGTGGGAGAGACAGGTCTTGATAAAGGATCACAGACCAGAACTGAAGAATTGTAATTGCCCTGGGGGAGATTGACTTGCTCTGGAGGGGATGACAAGTCACTAAAGGGGTAAAGGCGGAGACAGGGATGGGAGTGACGTGAGCAGATTCGTTTCTTAGAATCATCATGTGGCTGCAGGTAGAACATGGATTGAGCAGTCAGAAGATAAGAGACGATAGAAGACATGGAAGGGGGATTGGAATTAAATGAATGGATCCCAGAGCTCTTGGGGAGAGGACAAGAAAGGCCTTAGATCGATGCCCTTTCTGCCAGCAAGCTCTCCCTGATGGCCATTGCGTGCAGGACATCAGACTCCTTCTGTTATGCTTCCCAGAATCCCATGTGTGCTTCTGCTATCATTCCTCCCGCATCCAGTATTAGCCACAGGTGGAGAGGCTGGGCCTCCTCCAGCGAGAGGAGGATGACTCCATGTTAGCCCCTTACAGAGTTATTGGCACCTGGGGGTTTCACTCTTTTTGAAAGAATAGATTACTTGTACGCTCCATTTTCATCTTTAGCTGTTTGTGATAACTTGGTGACACATACATTTATCTCATTAATTTCTCTGGGCTAATTGTCCCATCAGTATCTCAGGGCTAGACAAATCTCCGAAGACATGCTATGAGTCATCCCTTCCCAATTTCAAATTACTTGACGCTTGGTGACTTCAGCTATTTCTCTAAGGAGCCTCATTCTGCATTTCATATTCCAGTAATTCTTTAAATGAAACTCATTTCTAAAACCACCTTCTCAATTTCCTTTATCACTTGTTTGTAGTCACCAGTTTTATTTGGCCCTTCTTACGTGCTCTTAAACACAATCATATGACCTCAGTCAGCAGCCCTTCATCCTGGTAATCCACGGCATTTCTCAATTCCTATTCTAATATCTAAAGGTAAATAGAAAAAGCAAACTTGACTTTAATGAATATTTCATTCAATGAATATTTATTTTTTTAAGCTCTGTCACAGGTACAAAATACATTGAATCATGAGACCTTGGCAAACTCTTTAAAAAGTAGATCTTGGGGCACCTGGATGGCTCAGTCAGTTAGACGTCTGCCTTCAGCTCAGGTCATGATCCCAGGGTCCTGGGATTGAGCCCCATATGAGGCTCCTGGCTCAGCGGGGAGTCTGCTTCTCCTTTCTTCCCCACTTGTGCTTCTGTCACTATCTCTGTCTCTCTCAAATAGATTTTGAATATTTATTCAAAAAAAGTAGATCTTGAGGGTATCTCTCTCTCTCTCTCACACACACACACACACACACACACACACACACATTTTAGAAATTCTCTCTCCCTTATCAGTGGCCAGCAACACATTTTCCAAAACTGCAACAAGCACCTCTGATAGTTGAGCTCCGTGCTCACTCATACAGCTTCAGCCATGATGGAAACCACAGAACAAGATATTAAGAAGCCTTTTTTTCAAAAACAGATAGTATCTAACCCAGTAGTTTTCAACCTGGGGTGATTTGGCACCACGGGGATCATTTGTAATGCCTGAAGACATCTGTATTTGTCACTCCTGGCATGTGGGGGAATTGCTACTGACATCTAGTGGGTGGAGGCCGGAGATGGTATTGAACATCCAAGGACCCGCAGAACAAAGAATTATCTAGCCCAAAATGTCAACAGGGTGAAATTTGAGAAACTCTTAAAACCTCTGTCAACATTTAATACAATTTACGCTTGCACAATTCCACTTCCTAAAATTGAGCTTTCCTAACAATTTTGTAACATTTCAGCCTGCAGACGACTTTGGTGCCACCAGACTTCCCTTTGTAAGTCATTCATTCTGGAAATAAAAACATGGCTACATCAGGTTAAAAAGATAAACCAGGCCCCAAAACTTAAATAGCCAGTAAAATCAGCAATCCACAAGCCTGTTTTGGGAATGTTTCTCAATTTTTTTGTTTTAAAAAACAAATAAACCAACTTTAAAAAGCAAGCCAAATTTCTTCTTGTAATTTTATTTCCTGTTCTCAGGATTTCAAGTTTCTGAGACTTCATGTCATCTGATCTCACTCTTGTCTTAATTGTGTGTTCTTATGAAAGCCTATGTGATATCAGCCCTCTTGAGGTTCTAAATGAGAGCATCTAATGTTCTAACACATGACATAGCCTCAAAGTGTACCCTCAGATGATACCCAAATCTGAGTAATTAGAGAGAGGCTATGCTGGAAAGGGTTGTGCTTTTTAGTTCTCATATAGAAAAATTCCATTTGTTCTTATCAACCTCATTTCCACAATGAGTCACCACTCTAAGAAAATGGCAGCCCTTCATTAGCCACAGCCATAACCTTCTAAGCCCAGCCTAATGGCCCTCATTTGCTTGGCCCAGTGCCACCAAGGACTGTTGGCTCACCCCAAAATCAATCCTCTTGGTCGCTCTCTAATTTTCGTTTAGTAAATTTAGAATATTATGAAGAACCCTTCTAACCCCTCTCTGGGATAATGTCCAGAAGCCACTTTGCCTAAACAAAGTCATTGATTTTAATAGAACAAATGAGAGAACCAATCTGAATTGCATGGCATCCTGACAAAGATAGGAAAATGCTAGGACTCATTTGTCCCAAATTCGATCTCTAATTATAATAACAACTCTGCGACCAAAGCAATCTTTCATGAAAGTCAATTAGATCGTGTCATTTCCAGGCTAAACCTTTTCCATAGCTTTCCATTATTGTTAGGAGAAATCCCCAAATCTGTCACACAGCTTGTGGAAGATGAGTGTTTTCTAGGCCCTGCCTTTACCGTCAGTCTCAATGCACTCCCTCTCCATCGAATTCTGCGCTCTCCTATTCTGGATCTCTTACTCTTCCTTCTTCCTGGAAAGCTCATGCTTCCCATGCCTGCCCCCTTCCTTTGCCTAGCTGATCCCTTCTCATTTTTCAGATCATGGTTTTAATTTGTTTCCTCAAAGAAGTCTTTTCTTCTTGCATTACATCTGCTGAAAATTCCATTGGCCAATGCGAATCATATGCCAAGTCCAAAGTCAAAAGGGGTGGATATATACTATGATAAGGCCAAGGCAAAGAGTAAGGATGTGGGGAAGAGGAAGGAACTGGGGCCATTTCTGCAATCACCACATTCCTCTTCCAGGTGCGTACAAGTCATGATCAGGCCCCAACTTGTGATGATTAGCATGTACTGGCCCTCATCTACAAACAGTCAACTCATTTATACAATTGAATAGTTGTCTGGTTCAGGCTCCTTGTCTATACTTGTCCTCTACCAGAAGCCCTATTACACCTTACTGAAATCTGGTTAAATGTCCTCTTTTCTCCAAATACCTCAACAATGCATTCTTTCTTTGAAATTCAATCTACTGAAGTAATTAAATACAGGAGATAAGGGGCAGCTCCTAAACATGGAGGCAGCCATGTGCCCACGAAAAACAGCCCAACTGATGATAAGCAAAGCTGACCAAAAAATAAACAATGTGCCCACGAAAAGCAGCTCAACTGATGATAAGCAAAGCTGACCAAAAAAAAAAAAAAAAAGAAAAAAGATCTATGCTCGGACAAGGCCAGTCCACAACCACAGAAATGATTGACCATTCCTCCTTATGATCAGCGTGAGTGACTGCTGCTTCTTTACCACTGACCACTCAAGCCTTGCTTTAATCCTCCTGTCTCCTAAATAAACATCATTTTAAAATACCCAGTCACCAAATTGTCACGGCTCGTTAGTAACAGTCAAGCCAGAAGAGCCCCTGATTTCTTAAATCCTCCTTAGAGGATTTAGCACAAGCGTAAGCCCTCTAAGGAGGCCTTTCCCAGATTCCTCTTACTGAGATGGCCACGGCTCTTCCAAGGAATGGTATTTCTTTCTTTTTTTTTTTTTTTAAAGATTTTATTTATTTATTTAACAGAGAGAAACCACAAGTAGACGGAGAGGCAGGCAGAGAGAGAGAGAGGGAAGCAGGCTCCCTGCTGAGCAGAGAGCCCGATGCGGGACTCGATCCCAGGACCCTGGGATCATGACCTGAGCCGAAGGCAGCGGCTTAACCCACTGAGCCACCCAGGCGCCCGGAATGGTATTTCTTATGGCAACAAGCTCCATGCACCTGACACTGTTTGAGTATGGCTGTGTTTTTAGGCCTTTCATTCAGCGGGCCTTCAGTTAACTCCTTCCCATTCAAAGGGCTAAGCGCTCTGATGTAGGTCTGGTTTGAAACACTGAATTTCAAGCACTGCTTAACAGCAAAAAGGATCCTTGAATAATATCACCAGGTGAATTTAGGATTGGCCCAGGCTAGGCAACGTGCTGAGACTGGACAGATGTAGGAAGCAGTCACCGATAAAGCACAATATCCCTTTTCTAGAAGTTCTGAATAGAATAGTCAGTAACATATTCTCCCATCAATGCCTAGACTCCAACAAGACAAAGTAAGGTTCTATAGATAAAATGGATTTTCCCCCACATATTAGCTTCTTATAAGACTCAACCCTGTGCATAGTAAGCAAAATTCGTTCTTACAGGGACCAGAGACTCATTCTTCAGAGTTAGTGTGGTCCAGATTCCTGGCTCATTTACCTTCACATTTTTTCCAATAAGAATTTTATACTTTCTTATATGGTATTGCTTTCATTTGCAGTCACTGAAGAGTGGAAATGAGCAGCAAATTCTCACTTCTACCAATTTTCCAGATGCCATCAAAATTGTACACTATCATATTATTAGAAGACACATGCACATTGTGGCAGAAATACCATTAATCAGAGTATTATCAGTAATTGATGTATTTTCTCAAAATAAATTATTTGGGAAAAAACAGATGTGTATTCAGTATCAGCCTGAATGCTTTATGAGATGAGAACTGCTAAATCCCATTGAAATATTTCCCCAGGTAGTCGACCAAAATAGCTCGAGAAGCAACAACCTACGTTTTCAGTATATGCTAAATTCTCCAATTACACAAATGAAGATGACTGCGGGTTTTTTTTTTTTTCATTTTTTTGGTTTTTGTCTTTTTGGAGAGAGGGCACACAAGTTGGGAGGGGCAGAGGGAGAAGGAGAGAGAGAATCTTAAGCAGGCTCCAAGCTAAGGATGGAGCCCCATATGACCTGAGCCAAAATCGAATCAGATGCTTAACCACCTGAGCCACCAGGTGCTCTGAAGATAACTGTGTTTTACTTTAAAAGGGAATTGGATAGGTGAGTAACTTTCAAACACCAATTAAGCAGTTTATGAATGTTACCATAGAGGTCAGTTTTCTCGCCTGGCTTTTCCTTCTTCCATTTTTAATTAAAAAGGGAAATGATGCTAATGAGGGAGACATTAGGGCGGCACACAAGTTCACCTCTCTCTGGGCATAGGGTCTGTTTGTATTCCCCTACCCTCTTGGACTTGGGGTGGCCATGAGACTCGCTTTGACCAGTGAAATTCATAAAGGGATGTGTGTTCATTCCTTCTCGGAGGAAAGCTTTACATGGTCTCCGTGAGAGCCCGTACCATCTCCTTCCTCTTACCATGGTGACCAGTGGAGCTGCAGGTATAGGCTTCATCAGCCTGGGTCCTAGGATGACCAGACATGGAGAGGAGCCCACCAGCCAGCTCAGGATGAGCACATGAGATAGGAGAGACAAATCAGCATTTGTTATGCCACAGATTTTTTTTTAAGGGCAGTGTGTCATCCCAGCATAACCTAAACCATAACAGAGGTAGACATTTTTATTGTTAAAAAAATTAAAGTTTTTTTTCCAAACAATATAAAGGTATATCGACCTTCTCTCTCCAACACATTAGCCACTAGTCATACATGGCTATTCCAGTTTTAAACATTAGTAAAAGGAAAGATTCATTCCCCCCATCACATTAGCCACATTTCGAGGGCTCCAGAGCTACACGTCACGAGGGGCTCCTGGGATAGCACAGACAACGGAACATTTCCCTCATACAGAAAGTTTTGTTTTCTGTGGAAGGGCTGAACAGCAAAGGACCCAAACCACTGCCCATACCCCTTCCCCAGTCCCGCCCTAAGAAGCTACCACTCCTAAAAAACTATTAAATGTCATTCTAGTCCTTCTTCTACCTTAAATTACTTCTCCTATGGTTTTACACTATAAATATAAAATCATGCACATATGTACATAAACATATTACTTGGTGACATGCCTTTTTTCTTCTAACAAAGATTTTATTTATTTATTTATTTATTTATTTATTTATGAGAGAGAGACAGAGGGAGAATCAGGCTCTCCGCTAAGCAAGCACTCAATCCCAGGACCCTGGGATCAGGATACGAGCCAAAGACAAATGCCTAACTGACTGAGCCACCCAAGTGCCCCAGTGACCTGCCTTTTTAATTCAACTAATGGAATGTCCTAGAGATCTTTTTTTTTTTTTCCTGATGAACACCTAGATGGTTTCTAGAAATAACCACTTCTTAGATTCTCAGCATATTGATAAAGATCCTTCTAGCTCTTTGTCCAGCTATTTTTGTCTACTCTGATAAAATACATCATATGCATTGTGATTTCTTTTTCCATTTAAATAATAATAAAGTTTGGAGTTTATTTTAGTCATTTATATTCTCCTAAATCTTTTCTAATGATTTCAGTATTTTGATTTTACATTTAGCTCTTGAATCCAACTGAAATTTAGTAGTAGGAAATGAAAAATTTAACTAAAGATATAAAGACTACAATGTTGGGGCTCCTGGGTGGTTCAGTCATTAAGCATCTGACTTTCGCTCAAGTCATGATCCCAGAGTCCTGGGATTGAGCCCCACTTCCGGATCCCTGCTCTGCGGGAACCCTGCTTCTCCCTCTCCCACTCCCCCGCTTGTGTCTCTCTCGCTGTGTCTCTCGCTATGTCTCTGTCAAATAAATAAAAATCTTTAAATAAATAAATAAATAAAAACTCTCTTGCTTCCTTTTATTACATTTTCACTTCTATATGAATTTTAGGATTGGATTGTCAACTTCCTTTTATAATTCCTTGTTGGGATTTCGAGTTGGCAAGCACTGACCTTATAGATGAATTTGTCAAAAGCTTACATTTCTACAACGTTGAGTTTTGTCATTCAGAAATATGACACAACTACATTTTTCAGGAATTATTTTATATCCTTCAGTAAATAGTTCATTTTTAATTTCTTCAACTAAGGCTTACAAATTGTATTAGGCTTAGCTCTGGTTTTTCTTATTCTTTTAACATACTTGCTATGGTTGTTCACACTGTGAATGTAATTTTTTAAAATTCCACTTTCAAATAGGTTATTGCTAGTATAAGAAGGTATTGATGTTCATACTTTTATTTTCTATTTCCTTAATTATAGGAATGTTATTCATATTTTAATCATTTTTCAGAGAAATCTTTTAGATCTCCAAAGCAGATAATCAGTACTATCTTCAAGCAAAGAGACTTTTCTCTCTTCTTTCCAATATTTACGCCTCTTGTATCTTTTTCCTGTCTTCCTGCTTTGGCAGTACAGTGGTGAAAATGGACATTTTGTATCCTACCTGGATTTAATAAAAATGCCTCTTACATTTCTCTATTAAGCACAGGAGAAATCAGTCTTAAATTTAATTATCAAGTATTTTTTTTTAGCATGCGTTAGATGATTACTGAGTTTGACTCCTTTAATCTGTTGCAGTCATAAATAACCTATAATGACCAAATTCTAAACCATCCTTGCAGTCCTTGCAAGGATAAATGCTACTTAACCATCATATAATATTGGCTTAATACACTGCCAGATTTAAAATGCTGAATTTACTTAGGATTTTGCATACAAGTTCAAAGGCAAGGTTGGCCAAATGCTGGGGTGGGGGGAGGAGGGTAGTTTTCTGATTTTTCTGTTAGTGTGATAGTAGCATCAAAAAGTGAGTTTGGTAGAGCCTGGGTGGCTCAGTGGGTTAAAGCCTCTGCCTTCGGCTCAGGTCATGATCTCAGGGTCCTGGGATCAAGGCCCACATTGGGCTCTCTGCTCAGCAGGGAGCCTGCTTCCCCCCTCCTCTCTCTGCCTGCCTCTCTGCCTACTTGTCATTTCTGTCTGTCAAATAAATAAATAAAATCTTTTTTTTTTTTTTTTTTAAAGTGAGTTTGGGAGCTTATCAGATTGTTAACGCTCTGCAATAGTTTACAAAGCATGAAATCTATGTGAGATTTTGTGAGGTTTTGGAGCAATTACTAAAAAAAAAATGGCACCTGAGGTCTTTATTTTTATTTTATGTCTTTATTTTTCTTGACATCACACTTGTTAAAGAATAGACTATTTGGGAGATCTTTTAAAAGAATCAGATTTGTATTATATTGATTAGCTACAATTTTTAGAAAAATACCATAAACATCTGCTTTGCCTTTATATTTATTTATTTTTAAAAGTTTTTTTCTGTTGTTCTTTTATTAGATTTTAGATTTCACTGTTAATTTCATTTTCTCTGCTTCTCTAGGAAATGTATTTATAACTGTCTATTTTTCTTCAAGCAATTTTTTTGGCTGTACTCCATGTGGGTTTTTTTTAAATCATTAAATGATACATTTTATTCAAAAACAGAATACAAAATCTTTATTTCTATGATTTCAAAATCAAGTTGATTGTAGTACAGATTTCTGTGGGCTTTGTCCCCTCCTATTTTCTTCTTTGAGCTCATTTTTATATTTTGTACCCATGGCTACAATATCCAGTTTAGGGCACCTGGGTGGCTCCGTTGGTTGAATGACTGACTGTCTTGGGCTCAAGTCATGATCCCGGACTTCCAGGATTGAGTCCCGCATCGGGCTCCCAGCTCCATGGGGAGTCTGCTTCTCCCTCTGACCTCCTCTCTCATGCTCTCTCTCACTCATTCTCTCTCAAATAAATAAATAAAATCTTTTTTTAAAAAATCCAGTTTAAAAAAAAAAAATAAAAAGGCTCTGCAGATCTTCCACATCTGACCATCCTGCAGAGGTGAACTGTTAGTCTGGTCCAGGCATCCTCTCCATCTTTGACGTCCCCCTGACTTCAGTCTCTCACCTATGGCACTTGCCCAAGGCCATAATCTCAGAGCGAGGCAAGTTGCATCCACAAATTCTCTCCATAGACAAGCTTCTCTACCAATGATGAGTTTTTTCTGTTCTTGAGAACCATCAAAATCAAGAGGGCCCATATTATAGGAATTTCTCTAGTCTTGTCCATAACTAACCAAATCTAAGTACCAAGGAGCAGAAAGGACCACAAGGAATTGTGATTTTGCCCTGTTCCTTACCATACATTTGCTCTTTCCATACTTGAGCTGAAGTCCTTGGCTGAAGCTTCCCACAATCATCAAAAAACCTCTTGCCAGACTAGGGATCCCTGTTTATGGTTGAAACAAGACCCACAAGCTTTTGAATGTAGAAAGAGTTTAGTCTTCTAAAATCTTCACCAAAGCCTTTCTGCTTCATGAAATAATTGGATTTCTGGATTGGACTCCCCACATTTAAATTCCACCTCACCTCCTCCCAAGCGAATGAAGTATTTGGAAACACTGTACTAATCTCTTTGAAAAATTTAGATAGGAAGCTGTTAAGTTGAATTCAGAATAGGCTTCATAGCTCTAAACATCCCAGACAGGTTAGGTCCACTGTAACGTGGAGTCACAAGGTCTTTTGAACTTCTCCTGAAGACTGTGTATATCCAGGGTTGTCAAATTCTGATATGACTCAGGTCCCTTATAGTGGGGCATATGAGATCACCATATGGACATCATTTGGTGTAGAAACATGAGACAAAGAATAGCTTCCTTTGTTGCCTGACTTGGTAAAAGTGATGCTCTGTAAAGGGGAAGACTGGTCATCAGCCAGGGCAGAACATTAAACTTATTAAAAGCCATGGCATCCTCGTAATACTCCCCACACTCTGGTGGCTTTGAGTAAAGCCACAGGTCCTTTCAAAGTATAGAATTCATTTGCAGAGATGTTGGGGGAAACATCACATTCTGAATCAAGGACAATCTAGACTAGAAGTTGCTGTAACTTGACTGCAGTATTAAGTTTAGGAGGGCCATGGTGCCTTGTAGAGACCAAAAATATAGTCATGATACCAGTGAAATGCTGCTTTTAATTTTTTAAGTCCAGTTAGTTAACAGTGTTGTATTAGTTTTGGTTGTACAAGATAGTGATTCTGCACTGCACTTCCATACATCACCTGGTGCTCGTCACAACAAACACACTCCTTAAATCCCTTCTTGCCGGAGGGAGCAAACAGGACAGTGGTGGGCGAGGGGCTGTGGCTGATGTGGAAGTTCTAGGAGGAGAGGTGCAGAAGGCTTGGAGACATCTGCACCAGGAGTGGTATAGGCCACAGGGCCTGGCCTCTGGGCAGAGACAGGGCCTCAGGGCCAGCACCATGGGCAGTGCCAGCAACGTGGGCAACCCCAGCCTGCCATGTTTTGTTTTTTGTAGGACTGTCATTGACTTTGATTAACCTCATAATTTACATTCATGTCCTCTTCATTGCAGAAGTAATTTGGGATATTTGGACTTTTATTTTGTCACTAATTTCTAATTTTATGGCATGGGGATCAGAAAACATGGCCTGTGATTCCTGCTCTGGAGAATTTGTTGTCATTCATGTTTGGAAAGAATTTTATTGTCAGTCTGTTGGTTATGAAAATATATCAAGTTAAACTTCATAAATGTGCAATGAAAAGCTCTACATACCAATGCTTTTGAGTTGTGGATATTGGTTTCTGGGAAGTTGTGTTAAATTCTACCAATATATTTGACAAGTTGTCTATTCTTCTGTATTTCTATTTGTTTTCCTTTACCTATTTCAAAATTGTGCTGTTCAGAGCCATTATACTGTCTTCAAGACATGGATCTGTTGTCAGCATCATTTCCTTTTCTCTTACTACTTTTGACTTTCTCTCTTACGAATATTAATATTTCTGCCCTTGTGTTTTTTTTTTTCACTCTAGCATTTGATGTTGTATCTTTTTTAACCTTTACTTTTTTGTTTTTTTATGTTATTTCACCTTAAGGCTATTTCTTGTAAACAGAATATTGCTAGATTTTTTAAATTGTTCAACCAATCTGTTTTCCTTTTTTTAAAAAAAAGTATATTTAACCTATCTACATTTAATACAACTGTTATTATTCTTGGATTGATTCCTGCCATCTTATTTCATTTGTTCTCTTTACCATGACTTTGCCCTTATTTCTTCTTTTTACTTGTCTACTGTTGTGCTGATACACTGTTTTTTGTTCCACTTAATTTTCGTCTAGCAATCTCAAAATGGTCATCATTTTTCTATTTTGATACTTGATATTTTTATATTTTTAACAAAAGCATACTTAAAATTATAGTATTTTGGTTGCAAAATATGTGGCAAGAGGGAAGGGAAGAGGAAAACTACTGTCTAGAGTGGGTCACTCTGCCCACACTTTCAGTATGTTCAGTACTTTGCCACCATAATACTCCAAAAGCAGAGGAAGTCATTTGCCCAACCAACGTTAAGTGGAAACCCAAGCTCTGAAAGGTGTTCTCCTGCCAGAGCTACACAGCAAATGAGCAGCAGGTATCATTTCAGTCCAATGTCCTTGGGCCTCATAGCCCTTCTCAGAGTCTAGACCACTGCCTTCCCATGGAAATACAATGCAAGCCACATATATTATTTCATATTTCCTTGTGGTCACGTTTGAAAAAGTAAACAGGTGACATTCATCTTAACATTTTATTTAGTTCAATTTATCCAAAACATGGTCCTCTTCGCATGTGATCAGTGTTGAAAAGTGGTTGAGGAGATACTTAACTTTCTTCCTACTAAGTCTTTGAAATCTGGCACATTTTTAACCCTTATGGCACAGCTCTATTTGAAACAGCCACCTTGGGGCACCTGGGTAGCTCAGTCGGTTAAGCGTCTGCCTTTGGCTCGAGTTGTGATCCCAGGGTCCTGGCATCCCAAATCCCACATCAGGCTCCCTGCTCAGCGAGAAGCCTTCTTCTCCCTCTCCTCCCCACTTGTGCTCTCTCTTATCTCTGTATTGCTCTCGCAAATAAATAAAATCTTTAAAAATAATAATAATAATAATGCAGAAATGGCCACTGTTCACATGCTCCATGACCACATAGGGTTGAGTAGCCACTGTACTGGGCAGTCCAGCTCTATGCTGTGCTGCTTTGGAAAGCAAACCCTTTCCAACACTGTTCCAAAGCATCCTAGATGGGTGCTTTTTTTCTATCCCAGTTTGACATGAGGAAGTCTGACTTTCCCTGGAAATAATTTTATGGCTATTTTTTGCTGATCGCAGATACACAAGTTCATCCTCAGTGCTCGTCCTCATTATATAGCATGGTCTCTCCTCCAGGTCTACGATGCCAAAAGTCAGAGGCACCTTCTTAAAGCCAACCGTTAATCCATTCAAAAGGCAGATTAAACACTTCTCCCCATTTGATGCTTACTGTGTGTATATTTCTATGCCTAACTTCCTTTTTCAGACAAATACCTGGCCCCAGCTCAGACAGACTTTTTATCACTCTTGGGACAGCACTGGGTATGGGGCAAAGATCTGATAGCTTTCCTTTAGTCTGTTGTAAGAGTGTTGTAAGGAAATCGCACATACACACAGTGATTTCTTTTAAAATCTCTGAAGCAGCCACCATTTCACATTCTTTTCTGTCAGAATTTCCACCAAAATTAGTGGGGAGGAAGTAAGATGGCCGAGGAGTAGCAAACTGAAATATCATCAGGTCCCAGGAGTTCAGCTAGATACTTAGCAAACCATTCCACACCTACAAACTCAACAGGAGATAGAAGAGAAGAACAGCAATTCTAGGAACAGAAAATCAACCACTTTCTGGAAGGTAGAACATGCAGAGAAGTAAATCCAAAGCAATAGGAAGATGGACCCCGGGGGGAGGGGCTGGCTCCAAGCAAGCAGTGAAGCAGCAGAGCACAAAATCAGAACGTTTAGAAGGCTGCTCCACTGAGAGATGTTGCTCCAGAGGCAAAGTGGGGATGGAACCCTCGTGGGGACAGTGTGGTCTCAGGACCCATGGGGTCACAGAAAGGCCAGGGGTCCCTGAGTATGGCAAAGCTGCCAGGTATCAGACCAGGGAGCTGGCTACAGAGACAGAGCTGAGCAGTGAGCTCTCAGCTCAGGATTACCTTAAACCGTGATCCGAGGTGACCCCACAAGTGGCAGATCTAGGGAGACTCACCTTCCTCCTCCAGGAGGAGCAGTGCGGTAAGAATCTGCTGGGCTTGGATACTCCAAGCAGTGCCATGTACCAGAGACAGAAACACTTGGTCACAGACTGGATGAGCACGGAGCATGGCCAGAGACCAGGGAGACAGCAGGGATTGACTGCTTTTCTGGTGTTCTGAGGAGTGGGGCCCCAAGCTCTCAGCTCCTCCAGGCTGGAGATTGGGAGGCTGCCATTTTCAGTCCCATCCTCCAGAGCTCTACGGAAAGCGTTCAGGGAACCAAATCTCTGAGTGCGAGCCCGAGCAGATTGCTTAGCCTGGCCCATAGCAAGGGCAGTGCAATTCCACCTCAGGCAAAGACATTTGAGAATCACAGCAACAGGCAACCCCCAGAAGATCAGCAAGACAAGTTGACTGATCAACGAGAACTGTAGAACTCTAGAGGTAGGGGTAAACAACTCATAGAATTCTTGGCTTTTTCCCCATGATCCTTTAGTCTTGCAAAATTACATTTAAAAAAATTTTTTTCTTATACTATTTTTTAAACTTCCCCCTCTTTTAACATTTTAAACTATTTTATCTTAACAATACCTATTTTAAAGGAGTCTTATTCAAATTTCACTTTTATAGTCATGTTTTATCCCTTCATTGTATTTAACCTTATTTTTTGTAGTTAACTTTATTTTTTGTATACATACAGGTTTTTTTTCTTTCTTTAAAATTTTGGGATACAATTTCTGCTAATAGATCAAAATATACCCTAAATCTGACATAAGGTTTTGTTCTACTCTCCAGCCTGATCACATTCTCTCCTCTTTTTCTTTCTTTTTCTAATCAACTTATCTTTTCAATTCCTTTTTTAGAATCTTTTTTTAAATTTTCATCTTTACAGTCATATTCCATCCCTTAATCATGTTACTGATATATATTTTTTGTATTCTTTAAAATTGTGATAGGTAGTTTCTTCTGAGAGTCCAGAATACACCCAAAATCAAGTGGGTGGCTCTGTTCTATTCACCAGCCTAATATATATATATATATATATATATTTTTTTTTTTCCCCCCTTTCTTCTCCCCCCAGTTTCAGATCTCTTCTGATTTGCTTAGCATATATTTTTCTGGGTCTTTGCCACCTTTTTAGTATTTTATTCTCTTGCTCATATATTCTCATCTGGATAAAATGACAAGGCGGAAAAACTCACCACAAAAAAAAAGAACATAAGACGGTACTGATTGCTCGGGACCTCATCAATATGGATGTCAGTAATATGTCAGAACTAGAGTTCAGAATGACGATTATCAAGGTGCTAGCTGGGCTCAAAAAAGGCATGGAGGATATCAGAGAATCCCTTTCTGGAGAAATAAAAATCCCTTTCTGAAGAAATAAAAGAACTAAAATCTAACCAAGTTGAAATTTTACAAAGCTATTAATGAGGTGCAATAAAAAATGAAGGCTCTTACTGCTAGGATAAATGAGGCAGAAGAGAGAATTAGTGATATAGAAGAACAAATAACGGAGAATAAAGAAGCTGAGCTAAAGAGTAACAAACAGCTACTGGACCAGGAGGGGAGAATTCGAGAGATAAGTGATACCATAAGACAAAACAATATTAGAATAATTGGGATCCCAGAAGAAGAAGAAAGAGAGAGGGGGGCAGAAGGTATATTGGAGCAAATTATAGTAGAGAATTTCCCTAATATGGCAAAAGGAACAAGCATCAAAAACCAAGAGGCACAGAGAAGCGACTCCAAATCAATAAAATAGGTCCACAACCCATCATTTAATAGTAAAACTTACAAGTTTTAGTGACTTGTAAGACTTGTGACTTGTTTTAGTGACTTAGAGAGAATCCTGAAAGCAGCTTGGGAAAAGAAGTCTGTAACATACAATAGTAGAAATATCAGATTGGCAGTGCACTTATCCACAGAGACCTGGCAGGCCAGAAAGAGCTGGCATGATATATTCAGAGCACTAATCGAGAAAAAAATGCAGCCAAGAATACTATATCCAGCTAGGCTGTCATTGAAAATACAAGGAAAAATAAAAAGCTTCCAGAACAAACAAAAACTAAAAGAATTTGCAAACACCAAACCAGTCCTACAGGAAATACTGAAAGGGGTCCTCTAAGCAAAGAGAGAGCCTAAAAGTAATAGACCAGAAAGGAACAGAGACAATATACAATAACAGTTACCTTATAGGCAATACAATAGCACTAAATTCATATCTTTCAATAGTTACCCTAAATGTAAATAGGCTAAATGCTCCAAGCAAAAGACACAGGGTATCAGAATGGATTAAAAAAAAAAAAAGACCCAGGGGCGCCTGGTGGCTCAGTGGGTTAAACCGCTGCCTTCGGCTCAGGTCATGATCTCAGAGTCCTGGGATCGAGTCCCGCATCGGGCTCTCTGTTCAGCAGGGAGCCTGCTTCCTTCTCTCTCTCTCTGCCTGCCTCTCTGTCTACTTGTGATTTCTCTCTGTCAAATAAATAAATAACATATTTTTAAAAAGAAAAAAAAAAAGACCCATCAATATGCTGTCTACAAGAAACTCATTTTAGACTCAAAGACACCTCTAGATTTAAAGTGAGGGTGTGGAAAACAACTTACCATGCTAATGGTCATCAAAAGAAAGCTGGGGTGGCAATCCTTATATCAACTAGATTTTAAGCCAAAGACTGTAATAAGAGATGAGGGAGGACACTATATCATTTTTTTAAAGATTTTTATTTATTTATTTATTTGACACAGAGATCACAAGTAGGCAGAGAGGCAGGCAGAGAGAGAGGAGGAAGCAGGCTCCCTGCTGTGCAGAGAGCCCAGAGCGAGGCTCGATCCCAGGACCCTGGGATCATGACCCAAGCCGAAGGCAGAGGCTTTAACCCACTGAGCAACCCAGGTGCCCCCACTTTATCATTCTTAAAGGGTCTGTCCAATAAGAAGATCTAATAATTTTAAATATCTATGCTCTTAACATGGGAGCAGCCAATTATACAAACCAATTAATAACAAAATCAAAGAAACACATCAACAATAATATAATAAAAGTGGGTCACTTAAACAATCCCCTCACTGAAATGAACAGATCATCTAAGCAAAAGATCAACAAGGAAATAAAGGTTTTTAATGACACACTGGACCAGAGGGACATCACAGATATATTCAGAACATTCTATCCCAAAGCAACAGAATACACATTCTTCTCTAGTGCACATGGAACATTCTCCAGAATAGATCAAATCCTGGGTCACAAATCAGGTCTCAACCAGTATCAAAAGGTTGGGATCATTCTGGGCATATTTTCAGACCACAATGCTCTGAAGCTAGAACTCAATCAGAAGAGGAAAGTTGGAAAGAACTCAAATACATGGAGGCTAAAGAACATCCTACTAAAGAATTAATGGGTCAACCAAGAAATTAAAGAAGAATTGAAAAAACTTCATGGGAACAAATGAAAATGAAAACACAACTGTTCAAAATCCGTGGGATACAGCAAAGGTGGTCCTTAGAGGAAAATATATAGTGATACAAGCCTTTCTCAGAAACAAGAAAAATCTCAAGTATGCAACCTAACCCTACACCTAAAGCAGCTGCAGAAAGAACAGCAAAGAAAGCCTAAACCCAGAAGGAGAAGAGAAATAATCAAGATCAGAGCAGAAATCAATGAAATAGAAACCAAAAAAAATGGTAGAACAAATCAACAAAACTAGGAGCTGGTTTTTTGGAAAGAATTAATAAGATTGATAAACCCCTGGCCAGACTTATCAAAAAGAAAAGAGGACCCAAATAAATAAAATCATGAATGAAAGAAGATAGATCTTACCCAACACCAAAGAAATACAATTAGAAGAACATACTATGAGCAACTATACACCAGCAAATTTAACAATCTGGAACAAATGGATGCATGCCTAGATATAAAAGCTACTAAAACTGAACCAGGAAGAAATAGAAAACCTGAACACACCCATAACGAGTAAGGAGATTGAAGCAGTCATCAAAAATCTCCCAAGAAACAAGAGCCCAGGGCCAGATGGCTTCCCAGGGGAATTCTACCGAACATTTGAAGAAGAATCAATACCTATTCTCCTGAAAGTGTTCCAAAAAATAGAAATGGAAGGAAAACTTCCAAACCCATTTTTTATGAGGCCAGCATTTTCTTTTTTTTTTTTAAAGATTTTATTTATTTGACACAGAGAGAGAAATCACAAGTAGGCAGAGAGGCAGGCAGAGAGAGAGAGAGGAGGAAGCAGGCTCCCCGCGGAGCAGAGAGCCCGACGCGGGGCTCGATCCCAGGACCCTGGGATCATGACCTGAGCCGAAGGCAGAGGCTTTAACCCACTGAGCCACCCAGGCGCCCCATGGGGCCAGCATTTTCTTGATCCCAAAACCAAAAACCCCATCTAAAAGGAGAATTACAGACCAGTATCCTTGATGAACACAGATGCAGAAATTCTCACCAAAATACTAGCCAATAAGATCCAACAGTACATTATAAGGTTTATGCACCATGACCAAATGGGATTTATTCCTGTGCTGCAAGGTTGGTTCGACATCCACAAATCAATCAGTGTGATACGATACATTAATAAAAGAAAGAACCAGAACCATATGATACTCGAAATAGATGCTGAAAAAGCTTTTGACAAAGTACAGCATTTTTTTCTTGATCAAAACTCTTCAGGGATGCCTGGGTGGCTCAGTTAGTTGAGCTGCTGCCTTCGGCTCAGGTCATGATCCCAGGGTCCTGGGATTGAGCCCCACATTGTGCTCCTTGCTCTGCGGGGAGCCTGCTTCTCTCTCCACCTCTGCCTGCCACTCTGTCTGCTTGTGTGCTCTCTCTCTCTCGCTCGCTCTCTGACAAATAAATAAAATCTTAGACAAAACTCTTCAAAGTGTAGGGACAGAGGGTACATACCTCAATATCATCAAAGCCATCTATGAGAAACCCACAGCAAATATCATTCTCAATGGGGAAAAACTGAGAGCTTTTCCCCTAAGGTCATGTCCACTATCACTACTGCTATTCAACATAGTGCTCTCAGTCCTAGCCTTGGGAGTCAGACAACAAAAAAAAGAAATAAAAGGCATCTGAATCAGCAAACAAGAAGTCAAACTCTCACTCTGCAGATGACATGATATTTTATGTGAAAAACCCAAAAGACTCCACTCCAAAACTGCTAGAAGTCATACAGGAATTCAGTAAAGTGTCAGGATATAAAATCAATGCACAGAAATCACTTGCATTTCTATACACCAATAGCAAGACAGAAGAAAGTGAAATTAAAGAGTTGATCCCAATTACAATTGCACCCAAAACCATAAGATACCTAGGAGTAAACCTAACCAAAGAGGCAAAGAATCTGTACTCAGAAAACTATAAAGTACTCATGAAAGAAATTGAGGAAGACACAAAGAAATGCAAAAACGTTCCATGCTCATGTACTGGAAGAATTAATACTGTGAAAATGTCTATGCTTCATAAGCAATGTACACATTTAATGCAATCCCCATTGAAATACCATCAGTTTTTTCCAAAGAAATGGAATAAATAATCCTAAAATTTATATGGAACCAGAAAAGACCCCAAATAGCCAGAGGAATGTTCAAAAAGAAAGTCAAAGTTGGTGGCTACACAATTCCAGACTTCAAGCTCTATTACAAAGCTATCATCATCAGGACAGTATGGGACTGGCACAAAAACAGACACATAGATCCATGGAACAGAATAGAGAGCCCAGAAATGGACCCTCAACTCCACGGTCATCTAATCTTCAACAAAGTAAGAAAGAATGTCCAATGGAAAAAAGACAGTCTCTTCAACAAATGGTGTCGGGAAAATTGGACAGCCACATGCAGAAGAATGAAGCTGGACCATTTCCTTATACCACACACAAAAATAGATGCAAAATGGATCAAAGACCTCAGTGTGAGACAGGAATCCACCCAAATCCTTGAGAAGAACACAGGCAGCAACGTTTTTGACCTCAGCTGCAGCAACTTCTTCCTAGAAACATCGCCAAAGGCAAGGGAAACAAGTGCAAAAATGAAACTACTGGGACTTCATCAAGATCAAAAGATTTTGCACAGCAAAGGAAACAGTCAACAAAACCAAAAGACAACTGACAGAATGGGAGAAGATACTCGCAAATGACATATCAGATAAAGAGCTAGTATCCAAAATCTATAAAGAACTTGTCAAACTTAACAGCCAAGGAACAAATAATCCAGTCAAGAAATGGGCAGAAGAGGGGCGCCTGGGTGGCTCAGTGGGTTAAGCCACTGCCTTCGGCTCAGGTCATGATCTCAGGGTCCTGGGATCAAGTCCCGCATCAGGCTCTCTGCTCAGCAGGGAGCCTGCTTCCTCCTCTCTCTCTCTCTGCCTGCCTCTCTGCCTGCTTGTGATCTCTCTCTGTCAAATAAATAAATAAAATCTTAAAAAAAAAAAAAAGAAATGGGCAGAAGATATGAGCAGACATTTCTGCAAAGAAGACATCCAGATGGCCAACAGACACATGAAAAAGTGCTCAACATCACTTGGCATCAAGGAAACGCGAATCAAAACCACAGTGAGATAACACCTCACACCAGTCAGAATGGCTAAAATTAACAAGTCAGGAAATGACAGATGTTGGCGAGAATCAGAGAAAGGGACACCCTCCCACACTGTTGGTGGGAATGCAAGCTGGTGCAGCCACTCTGGAAAACAGCATGGAGGTTCCTCAAAAAGTTGAAAACAGAGCTACCCTATGACCCAGCAATTACACAACTGGGTATTTACCCTGAAGAAACAAATGTCGGGATCTGAAGGGGCACGTGCACCTGAATGTTTATAGCAGCAATGTCCCCAGTACCCAAACTATGGAAAGAACCTAGATGTCCATCAGCAGATGAATGGATAAAGAAGATATGGTCTATATATACAATAGAACTGGAGGGTATTATGCTGAGCGAAATAAGTCAATCAGAGAATGACAATTATCACATGATCTCCCTGATATGAGAAATTTGAGAGGCAGGGCAGGGGGGGTTGTGGGGTCAGGAAGGAAACAATGAAACAAGATGGGATTGGGAGGGAGACAAACCGTAAGAGACTCTTTTTTTTTTTTTAAAAGATTTTATTTATTTATTTGACAGAGAGAGATCACAAGTAGGCAGAGAAGCAGGCAGAGAGAGAGAGGAGGAAGCAGGCTCCCTGCTGAGCAGAGAGCCCGATGCGGGACTCGATCCCAGGACTCTGAGATCATGACCTGAGCCGAAGGCAGCAGCTTAACCCACTGAGCCACCCAGGCGCCCCCCGTAAGAGACTCTTAAACTCACAAAACAAACTGAGGGTTGCTGGTGGGTGGGGGTAGGGATAGGGTGGCTGGGCGATGGACACTGGGGAGGGTATGTACTATGGTGAGTGCCGTGAAATGTGTAAGCCTGATGATTCACAGATCTGTACCCCTGAAGCAAATAATACATTATATGTTAATAAAAATAATAAAGTAAAAAAAAATTAATCTCCCAGGCCCCTTACACTGTCTCCCCAAAGCCTCGTAACTCCTGCAGTATCAACAGCTTAGAAACTGGCATGTTAAATAATAAAGGATACCCTCCCTCGGCGATGCCTAGAACCAGCTGACAGGTTGGAACAGTAGAGACTGGATATCAGCATTTGGGGCTCCCAATGGCAGCCTGACTCACAGGACAGTCCACAGAGAAGAGCTGTTAAACGCCTAGCTGGAGATCCTTGGGATCAGCATATCACAGCTCTGTCTTACTTAAGAGTTGTCTGATCTTGGGCAAGTCACCTGATCTGTCTACCCCTTCTTTCCTTCATCTCCATGTGATGACTACGATGCTTACTCCATGGGGCTTTTGGTAAGATTGATGGAGATGATGTGTCTAAAGGTTCATTATATCTCCCCCAATAAAAGTTGGCTGAAAAGATGTTTTTAAGAGTTTACATTTAATTTTTTCAGCTTTACTGAGGTATAACTAACAAAGGAAATTGGATATATTTAAAGGGAAAAATATGGTGATTTTTTTCCTTTTCGCAAGATTAGTGGATATGATGTGTCTAAAGATTCATTATATCTCCCCCAATCAAGTTAGTTAATGCACCCATCACCTCGCATAGTTACCATTTGTGTGTGTGTGTGTGTGCGCGCGCATGCGCATGCATGCGTGTGTCTGTGTGTGTGTGTGTGTGCTGAGCATACCTGCACAAAGTCTTAGCAACTTTCAAATACACAACATTGTATTATTAACTAGAGTCACCGTGGTGTATATTAGATCCGCAGACTCCCATCTTACAACGGGGCTTACAAGCCTCTGGCCAGCATCTCCCCATCTCCCCCACCCCCAGGCCCTTGTGGCTACCATACTACTCTCTATTTCTATGAATTTGGCTTTTTTTTTTTTTTAGGATTCAACATATAAAAGATTACACAGTATTTGTCTTTTTCTGTCTGGCTAATTTCACTTAGCATTATGTAATTTTTCTAATATGTTGATACTAAAACAATTACCTTCATGCTTAGGTTCGAATGTTGGCTTTGCTGCTTTGAGAATGTGGACCTATTTCTTCCTTTTCTAAGACTCAGTTGCCTTGACTTGAACCTCATAGAGTCAAGACATTGGTCTCAAGAGGTCACCGTTAGAACCGGTTCTCTGCACAATGTGAGCCACACATTAAGTTCTTCATACACAGGAGCTCTTTTTATAATGGACTCATGTGACATTCGAGTGACATTATTTCTATCCTGATGTTTTAAGGAATGGAGATTAATTCTAAATGACATTCCTGGAGGACTGTTCAACCAGGCACAGCATACCTCAAACTCTTGAAGATACAGTAGAAATGACCAATTGGTGACCTTCGGACATAAGGCACTTCACTGATTTTGGAAGGAGCTGATGAGGACAGTGGCGGAGGATGTGGAACCTTCAGACAGTCCGATCGGAAAGGTGATTGTGGTCCAGCCCTCGCCTATGGTCCAGCAGCCTCCTGGGGTGGACACTCCCCCAAGCATGCCCTGTCCATGGTCTGCAGCCTCACATTCTGTCATTTGTCTCTGCCATTTCCGGTCTCAGAGGGGCATCTGCTCACACCCCTCAAGGTGCATTCCATCCTGACCCCTTTGTCCCCTTGCCAGCTGAACCCCCTTGCTCTCTGCCTGACCCTGCTTGCCATGAGCACAGTACGAGCCCTGGGTGGATTTTCTTCCAGCCCCCTTAGGGACAGAGTGGTATTTATTTCCGCAAATCGAATTTATTGCCTGGGTGTCAGGAAAGCAAGGAGAAGGCTGCAGGACAAGAGAGATCTTATCTCTTTGGCTTAAATTAAATTTGTGCCGCAAATGAGCAAAGGCTGGCATGTGGTGGCTGATTTCAATCTATCCACAGTGTTCCCTGTGTTCTGTTGCCCCTAGAATCTCCAAAAACGTCAGTGCCATTAGCCATGAAAATGCGTCTAGCAGAAGAGCAGCTTGTCAGAGGACAGCGACAGCAGGAGGTACATAAAATGCCTGATAAAAAGCAGGCTCCTCGAAACAGAGGGCTTCCCCTGGGGAAACGAGGGCTGGCAAGCTCAGGAGCACACTCCATATGCCTTGTCTGCCATCATCAGCCCTGGCCACCTGTGACAAAACGTGCCCACCTTCTCGTGCGCCTCAGGGCTAGGTTCTCCCCAGCTGTTTCCTTCTTCTTTCACGTCTCCCCACTTGCAATCTCATTTTCCCTCTCCCTTCTCCTGCTCTTTGTTCATTTCATTATTCATTGGACAAACATCCCCTTAGCACTGTGAGAGACCGTGTTCTCCCCATTTCTCAAAATAGTCTTCCTGGTCTACCTGCATCCAAACCTGGTAGGCTGCCAATTAAAATGCATATTCCTGGGCCTCTGCCCCACTCCACTGAATGAAACCCTCTCATGTGCAAAGCTCAGAGACTTGAATCTGTGACACAGCCTCCAGGTCACAATGGGATACATGGGTGAGGGAGTAAAACATTCACATGGAATTCCCTTCTGTTCTTTCTCCCATTGCAGAATCCCTCCAGCATCATTCAAGTCTGCGCAATGCCCAGTTCTGCATTGCATTGACTAGACACATGATCTTTAAGGTGTCACTCCCAAAATGCCCTCCACACGGTGCCCTCCATTCCAACCTACCAGAAGAGGAGTACGGAGGACCACAATGGAGGTTTTTATGAGTTGGGGCTGGAGGTGGCATTTTCCACATCTGCCTATATTCCGCCGGTCATGCTCGGTCACATAGCCACAACTAACTTCAGGGAGTGGGGACAAGTGGTCTAACATGTGCAGAGAGAGCAGAAGATTTTGAAGAAAATGTAATCAGTCTCTACTTCATGCAGCTCATGAAAGCAAATGTTTTTCAGTTTGGAGTTTCCTCAAAACATTAAAAATAGAAATAGCATATGACCCAATAATTCCACTATGGGGGTTTCTACCCAAAGAAAACAAAAACACTAATTTGAAAAGATGCATGCACCTCTATGTTTATTGCAGCATTATTTATGATAGCCAAAATATGGAAGCCACCTATTGTCCATTGATAGACAAATGGGTAGGAAGATATGGTACACACACACACACACACATATATGGTATGTATATGACATGGTGTGTGCGTATATATATACACATATATAAACATATAAATATATACAATGTAATATTATGTACCTATAAAAAAGGATAGACCTTGCCATTTGCAACAACAAGGATGGACCCAGAAGGTATTCTGCTAAGTGAAGTAAGTCAGACTAAGAAAGACAATTACCACATAATTTCACTCACAGATGGATAAAAAAAAAATGAATAAACAAACCAAAAGCAGAATCGGACCTATAAATCCAGGGAATAAGCTGATGGTTGCCAGAGGGGAAGAGGGAGGATACTGAGCGAAATGAGTGAAGGGCAGCGGAAGGTACAATTTCTAGTTACGGAATGAATAAGTCTCAGGGATGAAAGTTACCAGCATAGGGAATGTAGTCAGTGGTATTGTAATTGCGACACATGGTGACAGATGGGAGCTACACCTGGGGTGAACACAGTGTAATGTGTAGAGAAGTTGAATCACTACATCGTACGTCTGAAACTAATGTAACATTGCATGTCAGCTATACTCAAAGAGAAGAATTTGTTTAATGTTTTTTTTAACACCCATTGAGAGTGCCCTTAAACCTACAAACCACAGCAACTTCTTTCAAGGTATGTCTCCAAAGGCAAAGGAAACAAAAGCAAAAATGAACTTTTGGGACTTCATCAAGATCAAAAGCTTCTGCATAGCAAAGGAAACAGTCAACAAAACAAAGAGGCAACCCAGGGGATGGGAGAAGATATTTGCAAATGACAGTAGAGACAAAAGGCTGATATCCAGGATCTATAAAGAACTTCTCAAACTCAACACACACAAAACAGATAATCATGTCAAAAAATGGGCAGAAGACATGAACAGACACTTTTCCAATGAAGACATACAAATGGCTAACAGACACATGAAAAAATATTCATCATCACTAGCCATCAGGGAGATTCATATTAAAACCACATTGAGATACCACCTTACACCAGTTAGAATGGCCAAAATTAGCAAGACAGGAAACAAAGTGTGTTGGAGAGGATGTGGAGAAAGGGGAACCCTCTTACACTGTTGGTGGGAATGCAAGTTGGTGCAGCCAATTTGGAGAACAGTGTGGAGATTCCTTAAGATGTTAAAAATAGAGCTTCCCTATGACCCTGCCATTGCACTCCGGGGTATTTACTCCAAAGATACAGGCGTAGTGAAAAGAAGGGCCATCTGTACCCCAATGTTCACAGCAGCAATGGCCACGGTCGCCAAACTGTAGAAAGAACCAAGATGCCCTTCAACGGACGAATGGATAAGGAAGATGTGGTCCATATACACTATGGAGTATTATTCCTTCACCAGAAAGGATGAATACCCAACTTTTGTAGCAACATGGACGGGACTGGAAGAGATTATGCTGAGTGAAATCAGTCAAGCAGAGAGAGTCAATTATCATATGGTTTCACTTATTTGTGGAGCATAACAAATAACATGGAGGACATGGGGAGTTGGGGAGGAGAAGGGAGTTGAAGGAAATTGGACGGGGAGATGAACCATAAGAGACTGTGGACTCTGAGAAACAATCTGAGGGTTTTGGAGGGGCGGGGGGTGGGAGGTTGGGGTACTAGGTGGAGGGTATTATGGAGGGCACGGATTGCATGGAGCACTGGGTGTGGTGCATAAGCAATGAATTCTGTTACACTGAAAAGAAATTAAAAAAAAAAACAAAAACTAAAAAAACAAAAACCAAAAACCAACCAAACAAACAAACAAACAAAAAAAACAACCCTACAAACCGGAAGGAGCTATCCAAAGATATGAGAACTTCAGGAACATGAGCTGCACCTGCTGAAGTGAATCATCTGGTCCATCCATTCTCTGTCTACTCCAGCCCTCTTCAGGCTTCTGGGAGCATGTTGGGCCCTAAAGGTGAGCCACAGACTTCTTGGGAAGCTCAGGACCAGAAATCTCAGGTGTCCTCCAGCTGCCTTGAAAATGTTACCAGTGGGAAATCTGACCAGAGTTGATCCATACACTAAGAATATTCTTGTCAGACAGGGCTATTCCAGGGAGTCCTGGTCACCAAAAATATACGATCAAGAGTCTTTTACACTGATAGAGATCCCGAAGCAAATCCAAAGCCCAGGCCCCTGGAGAGCAATGATAAAATGAGCAGACATGGTGACAGAAAAGTCAGAACTCGTTATCTGAGCCCCTTCACTCTGAGGATCATGAGAGAAGTGAAATCTTTGGACTTAGTGAGTTAACATGAAAGAGAGAGACCTACTCTGGGTGACTTTTCCCCATGAGATGGACAGTTGGTAACAGTGAGAAAGGCACCAGGGAGCTGCTGTTTCGTGACACTGTAAACTAGAATGTTCTGGAAGGAATCTGTTGATAGGATCACTGGACACGAAAAGATGCTACAGCTCCATTTGGGCGGGACACTGTGGGAAATGGTCTTTATTTAAACCCCAGCAGAGCCAAGAGTTCACTCAGTGCTGGTGATGACAAGCTCTGAGCAAGAACATCAGGCAATAATAATCGGGAATGAGGGGTGCCTGGGTGGCTCAGTGGGTTAAGCCTCTGCCTTCGGCTCGGGTCATGGTCCTGGGGTCCTGGGATCGAGCCCCACATCAGGCTCTCTGCTCAGTGGGGAGCCTGCTTCCTCCTCTCTCTCTGCCTGCCTCTCTGCCTACTCGTGATCTCTGTCAAATAAATAAATAAAATCTTTTAAAAAAATAATCAGGAATGAATGAGTGAGTGAGAAGAGTGGGATGGAGAAGGAGGAAAAACCAACATCAAGGCACCTTACTGAAGTCTCCGCTGTGTGAAATGGGGCCTCCATTCTGCAAGAGAAGCTGGAAAAAATGACCACCCTACCAGTGGGACGTTGGTGCACTTACGCACTAGCTTCCTTCCCTTGTGGTGAGGGTACTTGCCTCTTATTTCTGGGCTGTGCTTGTACAAAGGCCTACTCAGCTTCCTGCAAATCTAGACTGTCCATCTGGGCTGCCTCTGAAATCAGAGGCAGGCCACGTGCATATGATGCTTGTATCAAGCGCCATCTTCCTAAAGAGATCGGTCACAACCTTCCCCTGCCTTGAACTTCATCACTGGTTTCTTCTTGAGAGAGTGGCCATCTCTATTGACTTCCTCACCTACCAGTTTCTTTCAGCCACCACGGTCAAATTTCAAACTCAAAGCTAAGCTACTGCTTGGTTATGAATCAGTGATGGCCCAATCAGAGAGTCACTTCCTAGTACTTGTTCGGGGCTATTGGTATAAAGGCGGCATTGACAGCTATGGGACTGGATAAGGGCACCCAGGACTTCCCACATCAAAGGGAGTGGGAGTGCGGGACACGAGAAAGCTGTGTGGCTTCGGAGAACGGAGACGGTGATGCCCTACGGGGTGATTGAAGGGGTTCTCTGAACGCCCCTCTGAGCTCCAAAAGCAATTTCTTGGTGCCTTGAGGACTTTTCTGTTTCCCAGAATCAGAATCTCTAAATACATTGCTAGGAAACATTTTAGGCTTTCACCAGCAAATATCAGAGCAGGAAGAGTGAGCAGCCAGCCGATCCCAAGATGGTCGAATAGCTGGGTGACAGATTCTGTGGCAGGAAAGGGATCACAGGAGGGGTCCCTCAGGATCGTCCTTGCCAGAGGGTCGTCCTTGCCCATCAAGGATGGCACTCATTACCAGTTTGCCCTGCTTCTCAGTCGGCCTGGCCTGAGTCCCATCCCCATGTCCCACAGCCAAGGGAAAACGTGCTTCCTTACGTCTCTGCCACCATTTCCAGCGTCCCTCCATGGCCTTTCTTCTCCGTGGGGTTGGACAGAGTGTCTCTGAGCCCCCATTGGGGCAGGGTTGGAACAGTGTTTGAAAACCCATCTGTCACCATATGAGGTATGACTGCACTCAAGTTCTTTCTTTGGGCAGGAGCTAAAAATAATATTCATTTGGAGAAGGATGACATATCTCACTATGCATGATATATGATGACTGATTCAGGATAGACCAATATTCATTGATACAGTATTGCTGTTTCAGTATGAGTCACTGAATAACGGAGACCCCAGGGCGGAGGCTTTTCTGGGGGGGTTACCAGGGGGTTGCCGGAATGTTGCCAGAGCCCTCCCTGGTCTGGGCTGCCCCGTTTTGTCCACAGGAAACATGAAAGCAGGACAGAAATGAGTGATTTCTGTGCCACAATCAGAAGTCCAGAACAGAGCTGTTTCTGGAAAATGTGTCCAGGCAGACGACATGGTGCACTTTCTCTTATCCATGGCCACTCTGCTCCATGGCCACTCTGCTCCTGTGTCAAGCCCGTGCTGTCTGTCAGCCCAACTCTCCCAGGCAGCTGTGCCCCCCATCCTTGAAACCGGGGTTTCACACCCTTGCTGCTGCTCACATTCTGGACCAGGGTTCTTTGTTGGGAGGGGGGAGCACAGAGCAACAACCCTGGCTTCTACCCAGTAGATGCCAGCAGTGTCCAGTTCTGACAACCAAAGAGATCTCCATTCGTGGTCAAATGTCCCTGGGGAAGGGGCTAAATCCCCCCTCGCTCCGGTGTCAAGGAGCCCCCCCACCCTGGACTCCAGAAGATTCCATAGCACAGTGCTGAGTGGAGAAGGGGCTGCTGGGGGAAATGGGGGACATCAGACATGCTGTGAGCCCGGACCCACAACCGAAACAGAACCGAGGGGCAAGACGGAGAGGACCTTTTGTTCTTTATTGAAATGGAGCCCTGGGCCAAAAGCATCTCTGGCTTGCCAAGCCTTGTCAATGAATTTCCAGTTACCTGGGAGGGAAGAAGTAGGAGAGGTGTCGGCCCCCCGCTGTGTTCACACACCTCCCGGAGCTTCCATTCCGCCCCCAGCCATAACGAGCCGAGACCAGGCCATCCGTGACCTGCTAATGGGGTGCATTTTCGGATTTATCTGCTCGCACGTTGTCTGGGGCCTCTTTGGGAACGCTCCCTGATTGCTCTCCAATCATTTCCCACCCCTTTCGAGAACATTAGGTATTAATTCAAGCTTGTCAAATCTTATATGATATATTCCATTCAGGAGCTAATACCTCATCAACCCTACCTGGCACTGGAAAATTCAATTTCTCAAGATACCAGCTGTTATTCCGGAGACCCTGCATATCTATTTGGAACAGCTAATAGGAAATGTTCTTGCTGAGCATTTTTTTTTTTTTTTTTTGCAGCTGGTAAAGTTCTGTGAATTGGATATGAAGTATACCTCCATGAATGTAAAACAAATAAGCAAAATGAATACATTTATGGCCTGGTGACTTGAGTGCTTTTTTGTTATCCCCCTAAATTAACGACAAATAAAATAACAATACATGTATGTAAGTTACAGGAGTCTTCAAAAGATATTTTTGTGTGAAGGTGATTGTTGCTTTGCTCCAGAAAACAAAAACAAAAAACCGTGGACTGTAGGTGGTGTTTGGGAAGAGGGAAGGCATGTCCTGTTTAATATCCAATCAATATCATTGTTTTGTTTGTTTTAACAGTCACCAGTATTGAAAAGAAAATCCACAGAGTAACACTCTTGTGAACAAAATTAAACTTCCATAGCTCATTTTCCAGGGGAAAGATAATCTCTCAAAGACATCAGAATTCTCTAGAGCTTTTTTAAATAGGAATTCTAAGCTATCATCATCATCATTATTATTACTACTACTTATTTGCTTTTGTAGTGATGCTGTTGGGGTCTTTTCTTGAAGTATAATTGCCATATACTTTTATATTAGTTTCAGGTGAATATAATGATTCACTATTCGAATATATTGCAAAATAATCACCACAATAAATCTAGCTATCATCCTTACTGTACATAGCTTTGATTTTTCTTTCTCATGATGAGTACTTTTACGATTTACTTTCCTTTCAAAAAGGTCGGGGGTAGGGCGCCTGGGTGGCTCTTTCAGTTAGGCAGCTGACTCTCGATTTCAGCTCAGGTCATGATCTTGGGGTCAGTCATAGGACCATACCCTGTGCCATGCTCTGCACTAAGCACAGAGTCTGCTTGTCCCTCCTCCCCCCCCCCGCTTGTACCCTATCGTTCTCTTAAAAAAATAAATAAATAAGTAAATTAAATCTTTAAAACCTAGGGAGATTTACTTTCTTTTTCTTTTTTTTTAAGATTTTATTTATTTATTTGACAGACAGAAATAACAAGTAGGCAAAGAAGCAGGCAGAGAGAGAGGAAGGGAAGCAGGCCCCCTGCTGAGCAGAGAGCCCGATGTGGGACTCGATCCCAGGACCCTGAGATCATGACCTGAGCTGAAGGCAGCAGCTTAACCCACTGAGCCACCCAGGCACCCGGGAGATTTACTTTCTTAGGGGGAGCCCGTGTGGCTCGTCAGTTAAGTGTCTTGATTTTGGCTCAGGTCACTATTTCAGGGTCATGGGATTGAGCCTAGCATTGGGCTCCCCATGCAGCAGGGAGTCTGCCTAAGATTCTCTCCCTCTCCTTCTGCCCCTTCACACCTCACCCTCTCCCACACTCTCTCTCTCAAATAAATAAATAAATCTTGAAAAAAGAAGGATTTACTCTCTTAGCAACTTTCTTTTTTTTTTTTTTAAAGATTTTATTTATTTATTTGACAGAGAGAGATCACAAGTAGGCAGAGAGGCAGACAGAGAGAGAGGAGGAAGCAGGCTCCCCACTTAGCAGAGAGCCCGATGCGGGACTCGATCCCAGGACCCTGAGACCATGACCTGAGTCAAAGGCAGCGGCCCAACCCACTGAGCCACCCAGGTGCCCCTCTTAGCAACTTTCAAATCTATTCTCTTAGAATGTTCTGAGTACAACTCCACTTGTGAAAATATTCACTTCACCATTTGATCTGGGAACAGGAAGATCATGGTCATGTGTAATCTAGCAGCAGGTTAATAACTACAGCAATTTCAAAGATGTGAGGAGCATAAAAGATATTTCAGAATATTTGCTACAACTATAATGGGATATAAAAATATCTGTGAGATCCATGTAGAGCCGAGTTAACAGGTACTATTAATACTACTTTGGTTGCCTGAATTCCTAATTAAAAGAAATGTTCCATTTCCATTTCATGATATAAAATACGGATTTAAAAAAAAATTAAAGATACCAGCCTCTTGAATTCTAGCCATTGACTCTTACATTAAGAATTCCTGCTCTAATGGACTGACATAGTCCATGGCAACAGGAAGGGGAAAGCAAGGCAGAGTCTGAAAATATTGCAAAGACCATGTGATTCAAGAGTTCCACTCAGGGGGTGCCTGGGTGGCTCAGTGGGTTAAAGCCTCTGCCTTCAGCTCGGGTCATGATCTCAGGGTTCTGGGATCGAGCCCCGCATCGGGCTCTCTGCTCGGCGAGGAGCCTGCTTCCTCCTCTCTCTCTCTCTCTGCCTGCCTCTTTGCCTACTTGTGATCTCTGTCTGTCAAATAAATAAATAAAATCTTAAAAAAAAAAAAAAAGATTTCCACTCAGCTTCAGTAACTTACCTATTTGAGATCATCTACTAAGTTTCCCCATCATTCATTCAGCCTTGACCTCAGAGACCCCCTTGCTTTTCCCTGAATACGACCCTGCCTCAGGGCCTTCGCACTGGCTGATCTCCCTGCCTGAGTGGGGAGAGGAGCTACCTTCAGATTTGTAGATAGCTAGTTCTGCCACTACGTTGAGATTTTGGCTTAAATGTCACTTTTCAGGTAAACACCCTGACTTCATATTTAGAATTGTAATCTGTTCTGGGACAGTTCATTGTAGCATGTCCAGAATTGGCCCAAGCTACTCTATTTAAGTGAGAAGCCTGTCTATAGGGCAATGACTCCTGGCCAAGGCATGAAAACTATTAGCTAATTGTGCTGCTGGGTGAGCGTGGGATGGGGGAGTTTGAAGTAGTCTGTACCAGCTTGTCAACATTATTTATTGTAACAGCAAGACTGACGATCTGCATCCGATCAGAGTGAGACCCTCAGAGCTCTCTGCTGGTAACTGTGGTTACACAGCAGAAATATGCATACATAACTGGCAAAATAGAAAAAACGTCAAGCCAAGACTCCATTTGGAGGTTCCTGGTTTCTAGGGGTCCCATGTACACATCTATGGCTCTTGATTGGAAAGCAAGCATGCATTCCTGCCACAGCTCTTACAGACGGAGGGCAATAAAGCCCCAGCCCCGACTTCTCCAGATCCCCTGATACCAGACGGTCTCTGGCTATGATGCCTAGCCTCGCTTAAAGCTCTTTCTCCATTGCGCCCTCTTCCTGGAATAAATTCCAGATTTGTCAGCACTGCCATTAAAGGTCCTGGGAGTCATTGTTAGCAACCAAACCCTGTTTAAGAGCCACCAATAGCGCACAATCCTGACCCAACTGTCCCTCTTCTTCCTTGTATCTGTGACACTAAGCACCATCTGATATATTGTAAATTTTACTTAATGATTTTGCTTACTACATTACCATATGTATATTACTTTCCTTTTATAATTTTTTTAAAGATTTTATTTATTTATTTGTCAGAGGGAGAGCGAGAAAGCAAGCCATAGCAGGCAGAGGCACAGGGAGAAGCAGGCTCCCCGCTGAGCAAGGAGCCCGATGTGGGACTCGATCCCAGGATGCTGGGATCATGACCTGAGCCGAAGGCAGCTGCTTAACCAACTGAGCCACCCAGGCGCCCCATCCTTTTATAATTTTTTAACTGTCCTCCCGTTAGGGGACTCCAAGAGGGCAGGGTTTCTGGTCTAATTTTTTCTTTATTGCTGTATCTCTGGACCATAGTGGACCTTCTGCATTTATTATTTGATGAATAAGTAAGTACAGAAGGAAGCAGAGTAGAATTATCACTTTGAGTTCAAGGCTGTTTGGGCCCAGCTCTGAGGCTGGAAATCAATATACAGAAGCTTAGAAAGATGGACAGTGATAAAGAGCATGTTCGCCTGCTGATTATACTCAAGTCAGTTATCATAAGGCAAAGAGATGCTAACTCATGGTCGGTTGCAACAGCAGTTGACGTACCTAATCTACATTGACTCAAAGTCCAAAACCTGATGTCCATGAAAGGCCACAAGTGGCTAAGAACTTGCCTTTCTGACAGCTCTTCCAGCCTCTGAAGACAGAGTCACCCAGATGGGGCACAGCTTTCAGTTTCCCTAGTACTTCCAGAACCTTCTGTATTTCACGGACTTTGCTCTAGGGGCAGAAAGATGAAATGGCCAGCAGCTGGTCAACACCACAGTGAGATCCATCGCCAAGTTTGGGGAGCCCGAGGTTCGATGGGGAGCCATTCTGATGGGCCACTGATACAGAAGTTTGACTTCTTATCACCAGCAACATTTATATGTAACTCCCTCTGTCTTTCTAGGCTCCCATATGAACTGCTGATCTAGAAAACACCATGTAACTCTCAGGGCTGCTTACCTGAGCACTAACCGAGTCCTTTTTTGAAACACAGGGTCTGCCCTTCCTCTGGGATTCTCAATCATCAGGTCTGAGGTTGGGAAACCAGTATTTTTAGAAGTTCTGTATGTGATTTTACAATTGGGGATTATCTTTTCTAAACTATACTGTAAAGAATTAGGGAATTCAAAAGTGATTAGTGATTTTAATGAGCAAAGTATGTTCACTTCTTTTGAATTATAGGAGAAAACTCCTTTTTAATGTTCATTTATCTCTCCAGAAATCTGTTCTTTAATTTTTATATTTTCCCAGTTGTATGAAGGTATAATTGACCTCTAACACTGTATTGGTTCCAGGTATACAACACAATGATTTGACATGTGTGTATATGACAAAATGTACACCACAACTGTAGTTTACATGCATCGTCTCACAGAGTTAAATTTTTTTTTTCTCGGGATGAGGATTTTTACAATCTACTCATAGAAACCTTCAAATACACAACACTGTGTTATTAGCTACAGTCACCATGCTGTACATTATATTTTTCAGAGTCAAAATGGTGACGTCTTTTCAGAGAAGACTGCACAGTTTGCTCTGGGCTTGGTGAGTTTGCTGACATCTTATTTCCGTCTTTCATCTACCACCTTACTGTTTGAACTTGCAGAGGGAGCGTAGAGAAGATGCATGTAAAGTGCACAGCCCCACAGACTTGCTTTCGAGTTGCTTTGGAAGAAGCTGGTGCCTGGTTGTTATTCCTAAGTTGTTGGGGAGGCAAGGATGCGGGTAGGCGACGTACGATTTGTCCCAGAGGGAAATGGTCAATTATGGGGAAATCTGGGGAGAAAAGAAAGATCTCTTGCCCAATGGGCCCCACACACACTCGAACACAAAGTTCTCTCCACAACCCCGCACCTTCATGATGAAAACATGCACTTGGAGGCCACCCACAGCTTACCCGGAGGAGACCAATCATTCTGTATCATTAGGCGGCTTCTCCTCAGTTTGTGTTTAAGCCATCAAGGTGAGGCACTGGTAAAAGGGACAGTATCAAAACACAGGCCCTGAACTCTCCTATCCAGCAGATCTTCTGGAGAAGAAAAAGTCAGTCAACAGGAGCCAGCTTTGTTGTACAAGGTTTACCCATTCCTACAAAGCGCGGGTGGCTGAAGCCAAGTGGCACCGGCCCCACAGAATCAGGTGGGTGGGCTGACATGGGCCACGGTGGGCGTATTTCTAGCACAGAAATTGGTAAACACTACAAATCAGATGTCTCTCTATTTTTTTTCTGAAGACTTGAATCTTAAAAATTTACCAAGGTACAGCTACTCAGAAGCTATCGTCCACGCCAAGGCCGTCACACTAAAAGGTCGTTACGTTGCCTTCACTAGTCAAGCAAGGTGTTTGCTACAGTGGGTCCTCCACAGCCGGAGCAGCCAAACATCAAATCTTGTCCTGTTATTCCACATGGCAGGGGTGGGGGGTGGACACAAACCTTCTCCCTAATCTTGAGCCACTCTCTACGTAACCAACACTAATTCAGAGGAGCTCATTATTCCATGACTCTCCACTTAAAGAGGGACTTCGGTGCCCTATGACAAGCCTAAGAAGAGGAAGGTGTCCAGAAAGAAGTCATTTGCTTCCATCACTTCTTCCAGCAGAGGACAACTGGAAGTCTCACATCAAAGTGTAGTTTTTCACCCTTCCAAAGTAGCGGGCCGACTCGAGTCCTGTCCTACAGTGGAAATCCCATGAGACACAAAAATTTGCAGCCCAAGGAAGACTACCTGCCAGCCTCATTCGACAACTAATTTGGCATCGCCCCCAATTACTGTGGGGATTCACAGTAGAACGGCTGCCTTCGCTCCCCAGTTTATTGAACTAAAGACAGAGAATGGCTTATTCATTAATCAGAGGGAAAGGAGTCACCATTGACCAGGCATGGCGAAGACCGTCCACTTGCAGCCTGGGAACCAAGGCATCAGTAATCCCACTCCTCGAAATCCTTCCGGATCGCTAATACCATGATTTTATTTTGTAGCCAGTAATAGCACATGGATTTCTTTCTTCCTCTCTTCTACTGCTAAATCTCCCAACAGCAGAGTGCATTTTCACTCAACCCAATGAACAAATGAAGTGATTGGATCAGAAAATACATTAAGGAGCCAAAGGGTACAAGAGGGCCCAAGGAGACCATTTGCACCTCCGACACTCTACAGGCTGTCTCTGGGCAGCAAATAACCCATGGCTCTTGCTACTTGATTTTCAGTTCTTCCTATGAAGACTAGAAAAGTACATCTGTCACAGAAAGTGTACCTAATTGACTCGGCTTTGGTGGCGGGGGCGAGGTGGGGGGGGTTCTGACTATCAGTGGTTTTCCCAAGAGTCAAGATTGATATGCATTTGTGCTGTTCCCTCCTGAATCCTTTGTCCTCATGACGAAGGGCATAAAGCACTACTGGCCTGGGGAACACATCTGATCTGAAACCCTAGAAGAGACGAGGCGAGACAACAGGCCCACTTCTAACCCCAATCATGGCACTCAGACTCCATCAGCAACCATTTAGTCCCAAGGGCTAGAAGCTTCTTGAGCTAGCTGATATACAAGAAGAAAGCTCTTGTGGAAGAGGCAACTGTACAGATTCCAGGTTCCAAAAAAAGTGGAAATGTTTTAAAATAGCTTCAGGAACCCTTCCTTGCAGGTTCTGGGCAACAGAAGAGCCTGGAGATCTCTGCTGAACTCTTCAGCGGGAGTAATTTTTTTTTTAATTTTTAAAAAAATTTTATTTATTTGTCAGAGAGAAGAGGGAGAGAGAGCAAGCACAGGCAGACAGAATGGCAGGGAGAGGCAGAGGGAGAAGCAGGCTCCCTGCCAAGCAAGGAGCCCAATGTGGGACTCGATCCTAGGACGCTGGGATCATGACCTGAGCCGAAGGCAGCTGCTTAACCCACTGAGCCATCCAGGTGTCCCCAGGGGTCATTTTATGACCACGGTGGAATTTCCAGCTGGGCTGATGGTGGTTTGGGACCAATTAAATCCACTTTAGAGAACTAAAGTAAACAGGGTGCTCCTTACATCGTATGCTGAGGAATAAAACCCACACCTAGTACATTCAGTTCTGCACACCGCAACTCACAGGACTACATGTATTGGGTGAAAAGCACAGTGATACCATCGCCAGTTTCCGTGGTCATAACCCAACGTTTACAATATAAATACTTTGGCTTCCAACAGCGGTATCTTCTAAGCCCGTGAGGCTTAAACACCGAGAAAAACGTTGCATTAAAATTCCCACACAGGCCTGTAGAGCCACCTGATTTCACTGTACTCAGAAAAAGAAAAAAAAAAAACCCAAGCTTTCAAAAGGGTATAGAAAGTTGAAAAATCTCATATCGCCCGAAGTGAGCAGAGAGGCCTTGGGTAGGGAGGAAAGTGAGCGGAAATCAATTTTACTTGCTTCGGCCTCACAATGGATTTTGCAAAGTAAAGGGTAGAAAATCAATCTTGTCAAATCAGTGAGAATTTATACACTTGAAGGAGTCCAAAGGTCTTGGAGGGTGTATTAGGCTGTAGGACCTTCTCCATCACATGGTGGCGAATATAGCCTCAAGGTGGGACCCATGCCTCAGTGAGTAGGGACTGGTCACTCCCAGTGACATCACCAGGGACTCAGACAGGAAACCAGAGCATGGAAGGTGGGCCTTGAGCAGAAAGCAGACCAGGGGGCTAGTGTCTGTCTTGGCTTCCACTCTGCTGTGGGTGGGGGAGACGTCACAGAGAAATGCTTCAGGGAAGTCAGGTGAGGTAAGGGACCCACATTCTCTGCTCAAGGGGAGTTGGCCAGGGGCTGGGCCAGCACGTGCACCAGCAGCAAACTTCGCCGTGTTACATAAGCATGTTGCTTGGTTCCCTTTTGGTTTTTATAAACTTCAGTGAAGACTCCTGTAAAAGGTCTGCCTGGGGGCGCCTGGGTGGCTCAGTGGGTTAAGCCTCTGCCTTCGGCTCAGGTCATGATCTCAGGGTCCTGGGATCGAGCCCCGCCTTGGGCTCTCTGCTCAGCGGGGAGCCTGCTTCCTCCCCCCTCTCCCCCTGCCGCCTCTCTGCCTACTTATGGTCTCTCTGTCAAATAAATAAATAAAATCTCAGAACTCTGTGAGGTCTCTTTCATAAGAGCACTTAACCCCAGCATGGGGCCGCCACCTTCAAGATCTAATCACTTCCTAAAGGCCCCACCTTCTAATATCATCACCTTGGGGCTTAGGATTTCAACATGTGATCAAAGTACGTTCGGGGGGACACAAATATTCGGTCCATAACATACCTAGACTTACAGAAGAGTCATGAAGACCAGCGTAGGAGAGAATAGCATGCTCCCACCTCACCCTTCAGGCAGTGACCTTGTAGTTAGTAAGCAGATCCCAAAGAAAATGGAGTCGAGGCTGAGAAATCCCACCTCTGGGTCCCATCTGGACCTTCATTTATCAATGCCAAACTTGTTGATCTAGGCTTGATGTGATTAAAGGAATAGGTGGCTGTGTGACCTTGGGGAAGTTACTTGACCTCTCTGTGCCCTTTCTTTAGCTGTAAAGTGGACATAATAACACACCTGTATCAAAGAGTTATTACACGGATTATAGGAGTTGATGTTTGTGAAAACCTGAGAGCCACGCCTGACATACAGTGAACACCATACACGTGTTCGACTTGACAAAAAAAATCATGATCATGTTGTTATATATTGGACTTCAACACAAACCTGATGGCAATGAGCCATCAGCAGTGTGGTAGGCAGAATTCTAGGATGTCTCCCAAGATTCTGCGTCCCCGGTATCCACACTCCTTCTGCCAGTTTGCAGATGTGACTAAGGTCCTAAATCAGGAGATGATCTGGTAGTCCTGACTTAATCAGGCAAACCCTCTAGAAGCAGAGTTCCCTCTGGCTGGGCGCAGCAGGGAAGCTGCAGCGAGGTCAAGCCACCTGGCCGGGAAGAAAGCCGTCTTGGCTTCCCTCCTGTGAAATTCCTAGGGAGGGGGCCCTCGAGCCAGGGACGGTGGGAGGTGGTAGATGCACAGGGCAGTTCTCAGCTGAGAGCCCGCAGGAAAGCAAGGGCGGGAGTCCCGCAGGTGCAAGGAACCGAATTCTGTCAACAACCAGTGATCTTGGAGAAAGACCCAACCTTCACCCCAAGCCCCAGAGAAGAATTCTAGCCTCGGGCAGCACCCAGATTTCAGCCCCGTGAGACCCTGAGCGGAGATTCCGGTCACACAGGGCCGGGACTTCTGACTTTCAGAAATTAGGAGATCATAGATTTGTACTGCTTTAGGCCACTACGTTTGTGAGAATTCAGTATGCGGCACTAGAACACTGGTACAGTGAAAAAATAAAGCAAATAGGTACACGTAGCACATGATCAGTTAGAAGATTTTGTTCAAAGCCCAGGCAGCCTACTTTTCTGCCCTGCCACATTGCCACATTACAGGTGAAGATTTTTGACGCTGACCGAGTTATTACAAAGTACTCTCCCCATTCAGGAAAAAAAAAAAAAAAAAAGGACTTTGCCGCTCCCGTGGGAAGGCACTGTTAGGTACTCACCAGCATCCCTGGCCCCGCACGGCCGAGCTGCCTGCACCAAGAGCAACAGGTCTGGGGCCCCCCAGGCTGGTTTCTTTCGGTTGGGGAGAGGGCTAGGCAACCTCCACCTCAGGCAGGCGCAACCTCCTACAGGTGTGTCCCGACCTTTGACCTACGGATGAGGCTCCACCTCCACTTCCAAGGCCGGCCTGAAATGGACTGGCGGTTTTAGGACCCAGGGATCAGAGCTCTGGGATTTATCAAAGAGAGAGTGCTTTGCAGAGGAACTCTGGCCTATCTATGCCTTAAACTCCAGCACAACCACCTACTGTGTGAATTTTGTAAATTCCTTAACCCATCTGCACCCCCATCTGGAAAATGGGGATAACAGCGTTGTGAGGGTTTGAGGTAAGGCTTACAAATCACGGATCTGTAGGGCACAGCCGTTAGCAAGCCCACTAAAATGAGAGGTGGTGTTTAATTGCTTTTGATGCTGCCTGAGTCTTATACTCAAGCTCTAAGGCTAAGCGCTCGTCGTATTATAAATACCCAACCCAGCACATCTTGGTCCCTTGTCCCTGAGCGCCAAGTGTCTGCTTAATGACTAACCACTCCAACCTGGTACACAGAGTACCGGGCCATATCAGTCAGCCCCAGTACAAACCCAGAGTCAATCAATTGTCCTTCCCCGCCTTCTTCTCTTTGCTCACTTGTTTCATTAGAACAGGAACTGGGCTACGGATGGGTACCAGACAGTCAGCATTTTCTACTGGAATAAAATCAAGGGAATGCAGTCACCGACAACCGGGCTACAATAAAGAGAGGAGTTAAGTTTGCACTCTAAAAACAGACAAAGTAATTACCATTTTTAAAAGACGGTTTCCTGAGGCTAAAAATCTACATCCCTCGTGCACTGGGGGGAGGGGGGAAGCTATTAGATGTCATCGGACCAGTTTGATGACAGAATTTATGTGGCTGTGCCAGATTGTGATCAAATGTTCAAAGGTATACGCCACTTATAAATATAACCACATCTAGACTCATAAAAATAGACTCCCTCTTTAAATTGAATCTTCTTTCTGAGCATTGCTAAGCGAGGTAATATGACATTTTCCCAAACTGCAATGAGGGAGGTGGCGGTGGTATTTTTCCCATTTGTGGAGATGACCATCTATTATACGGATTTGCAAATTGGTTAATTGTCTGGAAGATTTAAGAAGAAAAAATGCTGTTCTAGTAATTCTGTGCAGCCCAGCACTCAGAGGATTTTGGCCGAGGGAAGATTAACATAAGCAAGAGTTTGCCTGATACATTTTAAATGAGAAACCAGGCTATTTTTTGAACTAATGTTTTCCGAAAGAAAATTACAGCAAAGAGTCTATCATTCCTTACTCCTTAGCCAATGATTCCCCCAACTACAGTGTTAAGATCCGGAAAGTCAATATAGTATCTTCGCCTGTTTCCTTCGCTGTGGCTACCGTGGGGTCTAGAATAGGGCCTGGCGCAGACACGGGCATGGAATATTCCCTGGATAAATGGGTTAGAGAAATTAAATGAATTAGCAAGTAGCAGGATGCTGATGTTCTCTTTCGGTCTGAATTCTGAGCAGTTATAAATGTCAACGTGATCAGATGGAAAAGGAAAACAAAGGAGGAGGGAAGTGCGGTTCTGTAGAGTCATATTTGCATTTGGGGGTACACGGGAAGGCAAGAAGGAAACCCAGTGGCAACAGAATTTATCACTACAAAGTTTTTGTTCCTGAATGGAAATTTCCAGAGCTCGTGTTGTAAACTGTCTTACAATGGGTCGTTTATGAGGAACAAGCCTTTCTGCTGAAGTGACTGTGGCAGCAGCGCCATCTGCTGGGGTAACTAGTTGGACATTTTAGAACAATATTCTAGTCCGCTTTTTTTTTTTCCCCCAAAAGCAAATTGAATTTAGAATCACAGAAATTATCTCAGAAATATCTTTAGAGATAATCGAGGCCACGTGTCATCTTACAGGTAAGGACTGACTTTAAGTAGGTACAACATTTTCTTTCTTTCTGTTAATACAATGGAGCCCCAAATTCATCTCCCCGAGACAAGACTGACTACAGCTATTATTACTAAACTGTATTTCAGGTCTCGTGCAAATCAGAAACTGAAAGGCAGTTAAAATCCACTTGTTAAGCTCCGAAGAGTGCTGTCCAATACAAACGTCCACAACAATGGAGCAACAGAACTTTCTGCAATGGTCCGTATCTGTGCATGCTGTCTGGTACAGGGGCCCCTGGCCACGTGTGTTTATTAACGTCTGAAATGTGGTCAGTGACTCGGAGGAATTGGATTTTTAATTTTATCCAATTTTAATTAATTTACGTTTTTAAAATTAGCCAGCCACAGATGGCTAGTGGAGCGGTTCTCAACCTGGGCGCTCTGTGCATTTTGGCCTGCCTGCCTCATTCTCTGTGCTGGGGGCCCGCGCCGTGCCCTGTAGGCTGCTTTCGCAACAGCCCTCCTCTCTACCCACAAGATTCCGGGGGTACTCCCACCGCCCCCCCCCAAAGTTGTGATGACCAAAAAATTCTCCTAACATTGCCCCAGAAATGTCTCCTAGGGGGTAAAATCACCCCTGGTTGAGAACCACTGGGCTAGTAGCTGCTGTAGGGGATGGCACAGTTCTAGAACATGCTTAACATATATATGACATTTTGATTAAGAAAAAGAAACGACCCCTAGGTTGTACTATAGCAGTAGTGGTTTTGCCATAAGAATGGGGAAGCTTAAAAAAAAAAAAAAAGTCAGGGGCGCCTGGAAGGCTCAGTCGTTAAACCTCTGCTTTGGGCCTGGGTTGTGATCCCAGAGTCCTGGGATGGAGCCCCAAGTGGGACTCCCAGCTCAGTGGGAAGCCTGCTTCTCCTTCTCCCTCTCCCCCTCCCCCTGCTTGTGTTCCCCCTCTCACTGTCTCTCTCTGTCAAATACATAAAATCTTAAAGAAAAAGAGGCTGAGGTAGACAAAGAAATCTCTTTCTTCTTTATCCTCCTTCCCACGTAATGGATGGAGCCCAGAGAGTCGTGTCTGAAAATTCGGCCTCACACCCAAGTCCCCGGGTTAGCCTCAGAAAACCCATCCTGGAATCTGGCTTCCCTGAACTCAGCGTGAGGAACTCCACAAACGGACCACAGGTCCTGGCTCAGCAGTGGCTCAAACAGGAGTTGGGATTACCCCCACCCTCTTCTAGGGAGCAGGGGGAAAGGTCTCGGGCCTCCCAACCAATAACACAGAAGTTCCCAGCATGTCTCCATCAAAAATAAAAATCTAATTGACAAACCGGCCAAGCTCTATAAACCTGATTTTATTCCAAAACGCCAGCGGCCGCAAGACTCCGGAATCTTGGTGGGTTTTTTGTGACTCTGGTCCCTTGACATGTTTACATATGAAGGAGAAAACGTTTCAGCTCCTCGGGAAGGATGAGTCCCTTGATCTTGTGATGCTGCTGGGTCCTGAAGCACTTCCGGATTCTAAGGCGACAGAGCTGCAGCAAAGAGGGGGGTCCTGGAGAGAGATCGCAAGACAAGCCACATGTTGGTGTCACTGATCTAAGGCTACTTCTCCTCAAAAGCAGACAGGAGGGAACCCTGTCATAGGGAAATAACGTGGTTCTGCTTAACACCATTTTCAGGGTTTTGTAGTAGGAGGCATTTTTAGGCTATGTTTGCTCTTTTCTGGTATCTCACTAAAATGAGCTTATTAGCTTTTGATGTAGAGCAGACTGAAAAAAATATCAAAGCTTAATCTCACTAATGGAGGCTTAAGGCAGCTAATTTTGGAATTAGGAAGTCACACAAAATTCCCAATATTGAAAATAAAGTTCACGTTCAACAGCTTTCTTGTATTTTACCTTTAAAAATAAGGTACTTCCCAAAAAGTAAGGCATGTCTAGATACAAAGACTTTAATAATGAAGCCATTTTAAGATATTCAAATCTAATGAGCCATCAGTGAAGCCCAAGGGTATGTTACTTAAGTCCCAGTTGTTTTTTATTCTGCATTCAGAGGAGCCCAGTGCTTCAACTCAGAGCTGAACAGTAAACCAGCACAGACTTCGCGCCCGGAACCAGCCAACAGTTCACATTTTAGGACAGTGGTTCTCAGCGGGGGGTCGGGTGGAAGGGAAAAGGTGGGACACTTGGCAAAGTGTAGAGACACTTCTGCTTGTCAGCACTTGGGGGAGAGGTGCTACTGGCACTTGGCGGATAGAGGCCAGGGACGCCGGGAACCGGGCGGCCCAAACAGAAATAAATGCAGTCTTGTCAACGCGGACCTCGGAGCACATTCCCAAGGCCCCCCGGGTCAGGATCGGGGGCACCTTCTGGACTCTGCTTAGTAGACTCGAGGCATCTCCTAACGAACTTCCCCAGTGGACTCAAGGCCCATGTTAACCAGCTGTAAAAAGTACCCGGTGGGAAAACTGAACTTGAGTCCCTCTCAGTAAGGAAGGTCAAAGGACGGGGCTATAACCTATGCGCTAGGCACGTGGCCGGGGACCACGGTGGGCGCTGCGGATAGAGAAGTGTCCAACGAGGCAGAACAGCGGGACATCTGAGCAAGCTCAGCACAACTACCGCTACCAGCTGGCTACCTGCTGTCCACTCGAGGTGGGGTGACACACGACAACCGCAGCCTTAAGTCCACAGGATTAGAGCTGAAAACCCGCTATAGCTCTGCAGCCGCTTCCTGGCACCTGCAAGTGTTCAGGAGCGGGCTCTACTCCTTATAAAACCAGCAATTCTTTATCTATGAATTGGCCTATTGCTTTCATCTCCATGTCTTTTTTTTTTTTCCCCCAGCAACACTCGTGATGCTTTAAAGCCAAAGCGGGTGTGAGGGAGGCTCCGGTCATGCGGGGCTGGGGGTCATCTTTCGTTCTCATGGTGAGCCATGAGTAAACACTGCTTTAGACGCTTTTTGAAGCTACTGGGGTAGGAATACTCCAGAACTCCTTTCCAGGGATGATCGGAGATAGAATTTGCTGGGTTGAATCTGCAGGTCTGGCTCTCTCTGCCCTTGGCGTGGCCCCGTGTCCTGTGGCCTTCTAGACCGCTGAGACGTGACCTCACCAAAACCCCAAAAAATGACTCCTGGGGGCAAAAGCAGCAGTAATTCTCTGGAGGAGAAAATGACATTCTACAAGCCAGCGGGATCATGGACCCCACTGTCGCCAAAATGCGAATGAAAGGCATGAAAGGCAATGTAGGTGCCAGGAATGGCCTGGGGACATCAAGTGGAAGGGAGGAGTCAGGGGAGGCAAACTGAAAATCCAATGCGATTATTTGCTGAGGCAGGGGATGAGGGACTGTAGATAGAGGTAGAGATAGATACACATGACACACATGTAACTTTGTAACTTTAGGGGGCCATGAGGCACTTTTGCTTTTGTGGATCTCTTTCTCAGTTTAAAAAAAATGATATTTTGCCACCATGTCGATATAAAGGCAAACCTAATCCAGGTTGAGTTTCATCCCTTTCTTCATTCGGATTTTAAAAGAGATGAACATATTTCTGTGGGCCCTAAAAACATCGTGGGCCCCAAGCATTGTGCCGTCTGTGCCTGCTGGAGAAATAGGTGATAGATAGATAGATATAATTTTTTAAAAGCAAATCATCACAGTGCAGGAAGAGCGGCCTGGAGAGGACCACACAGGCCGCACCTGCGGGCCCCAAAGGCGGGGCTTTGGCTGCAAGTACCCTGGGCAGTCAGAGTAGGAGGAAGAAGATTCTGCAGCCACTTTACAATTCTACCCAGGGTGAGGCCTAATTCTCAGCAGGCGGAATATAACCCTGTAACCTGCCGTCAGAACCCGTCGGGCAGGGAAGCCTGCTTCAAAGTCCCACCGCCTTGAAAAAGTTAACAAAGTCCACACTCTAGTGAGAAAGCAGGTCCTGAGCTGGCTGATCTCTGTGTCTAGGGACAGTTATGAATACCACCTGAGGGGTCTCTGCTTCTCCCCCCAGCCCACCCCGACCTCACAGCCCTACCCCCTCGCACAGCACTCAATGACCACGTTTAGTTGTTTGGGTTAGAAGTGTCGGCTCTTATTTGTGGAAGACTTAGGTGTTGATGGACTTGCAACAGTAAATGCCCTCAGACTGCTGTCGATCATTAAAGGAAGACTTTCTAGCACTATCTCGAGTAGCATCCTTGCTCCCAGCAAGCAAGTGCCCAGTAGTCTGGTCCATGTGTAGGGCGGTTAAGGCACCTGAGGGGGGCTTTGTCCAACACCGAAGAGAATTCTGGTGCATCGTTCTAAACCATGTTCTAGAAAACTTTCGTATCAAAAGCTGAAGATCGTGTTCATTCTTTCAAAGCTGGCGTACCTCACACGGAATATTCAACCAAAACAACCGGTCTCCAACATTGCAAACCACAGGTGGTTCCTGACCAAGTGACCAGGACCATACCTTGTTGAACAGTCAATGAGCTCAGCTCCCCACATGCGGCGAGGGCAGAGAAGGATCTCATACAGTCTCACAAGTCAGAGCTCGGTCAGCACCTGCCTCCCGCCAGAGTCCGCAAGAGCTGCTACGGATTAGGGCTTAGGTTCAGGCAAAGGAGAAGCACCTTCTCGCTGCAGGAAGAGCCGCGTCAGAGGGCTCTCAGGGGGCACCAACTCCAAGGGGCGTTTGCCTTCGGCGTTCTTGGCCCGGGTGTCCGCTCCGAAGTCCATGAGCAGCCGCGCCAGCTCGCCACTGGACACCCTGGCCACTGCGTGAAGGGGGGAGTCCAGACCTCGGCCTTGGTTCACGCTGGCTCCTGCAAAGTCACAAGAAGGAGAGAGTCATCCAGGGAGCTGAGCCCAAGAGTCCCCCTTCTCGAAGCGCGCTTCGACAGTGGGCCTGGCAATCCTGGGAAAATGGGAGATGTCTTGATTCCATTGAATATGATGGGGAAAGTGCCATGTGACAACGTGACTGAAGGTACAACATGAGCTATGTAGCATATGAGGTTATATATATATATATATATATGCCTCTGAGTGCTGACTATAGGTGTGCTACATTCTAGAAAAATCCTCCTCTTCTAGGACCATCCCAAGCCAACTCCATCCCTACGCTCTCTACAGATCCCCACCCTAGCCAGATGGACTGGATCCCACCCGTGGGGACATGTGGCTTTGCCTGAGCTGTTGTTCCCCTAGGAAAATGGAAACCTCTGTCCACCCAACACACAGTAGCTAGATTGTTCCGGCACTCTTCTTGGTTTTGTGAGGAATGGGAAACCCTGCCCTTTCCTAACTAGAACTTAAAATCTACCTAGAGCATGAGGGGAAAGGGGTGGGCTGAGGGAGAGAGGAGGGGATGGTGGGAGGGAGAGAGGGAGAGAGAAGGAGAATGACTCTCCTAATCCGTGACAATGACTGTCACATGAGCAGAAGGCAACAAGCACCACAGGACAGTCAAGGGAAGGGAAGGGTTGCTGGAGTTTTAAAGAATAAGCAGGACTCGGGTCAGTACAGGGGTGACCAAGTGGTGTTCCAAGGTTGCAGAAGGTTCTGGATAACACCAAGGAGGTGCAAAAGAATGATGCGACATAGGCCTTTCCGAGGAACACAGAAGATCAACAATGAGCTAAAAACAGGGCAGGTACCGGAGAAGAAGTTCCCAGGGGGGAGACCGAGCCAGGCCCCAGCAGCTGTGCGAGTCCTGCTGGGCTCAGAACGTGACTGGCTGGAGGGGGGAGGGAGAGGGAAGGGGGGAGAACAGATAATCACCGAGGGCCACCCTGGGAGCAGATAGGCTCACCATCCTTACCCTCACTGCAAGCGAGAGAGCGGGAGCGGAAGTGCCAACAGGGTAAAATCTATCCCCCCCCACCCCGCCCCAGAACACGGCCTCCACGAACCCTGACCTTGCCCGACTCCACGGCCCACACTCTTTCCTGTTACAATACAAATGGCTTTTAAAAGACATTCCATTTCTCATTCTCTTTCCTTGTTTCGTGTGCTTTTAGCTTTACCTGACTCCAGAAGCTTCCTGGCACAGGCTATCTGCTGGTTTTCACAAGCCAAATACAGCGGCGTGCCCAGGTGGCTGATGTTATGGTCCACGTCGCCCCCGTGGGCCGCCAGGGTCTCCACACACGCCGCGTGGCCTGCAGCCCAGGGCACAAGAAACATGGTTGCAGCGCACGTTCTCTGAGCCAGGGACACAATACCTTTCCTCTCTCCTGCAAGCTTATGTTTGCCACAGACCAAAAGCTGCTCTACTTAGCCCAGGGAAGGACTTTACACACTGCCGTCACTTGATGCGCTGACCGTAAGGCATGATCCCTCTGCAGCTCCAGGGAGAACCCCGCTTGGGTCTGTGGGCCACGGAGGGCAACCAGCAGCCGGCTCCGAGGGTCTGTGGCTTTGCAACCAGACTGAATACAGAAATGGAGGGGACAGTGAGGAGGGGGTGGGGGAACAAGGACTGCAGGTAGGCCCGGAGAAGAAAGGGCATAGTAGGAGCCATGGGCCCGGGGAGGCAGCCCAGAAGCTTACCAAGGGCCAGCCCCGGGAAGAAAGAGGCCACCGTGGACACAGGCGAGGCTGAGAAGCACCTGCCCCATCCAATCCAAGTGGGGCCTGGTCTGGCAAACGGGGTTTGGTGAAAGCCAAATCATTCTTGATTGGTCTAGAATGTCATACTTTAAACACTGCTTCTTTGCTTTTCTCTCTCTTTTTTAAGATCGTATTTATTTATTTATTTCTGAGGGAGAGAGCACGCAAAAGCAGGGGGAGTGGCAGGCAGAGAGAGAAGCAGGCTCCCAGCCGAGTAAGGAGCCCGACTTGGGCCTCGATCCTAGGACCCTGGGATCATGCCCTGAGCCAAAGGCCGACACTTAACCCACTGAGCCACCCAGGCGCCCTGTGTTTCTCTTTCTACAAAATCATTTGAGTTCCATGCACCCAGGGAATATGATGAGTTGACAGGTCTCTTAACAAAGAAATGTCAGTGCCTTGGGAGATGATTATCATATGGATGGATTCGGTCAAATAGGGCTGCTGTGGGGAGGGCTCATGGGGAGTCATTCTGGGAAAGCCACTGAGGAACTAAAAACTCTTCCGGCCATGTGGGCTCACAATAGTGACAATGACAGTCATGGGCACTGGGGAGAGGCAGAACTTGCCATTGTATATTTTGTACCAGAGTTAAGAATATCAGGAAAACTGTGGCTTTATGAAAAGAATTACCCCGGCTGAAGAAGTTCTGGGGATCTAACGTACAGTATGGTAACTGTATGCGCTAATGCCATATGCTTGAAATGTGCCAGGAGAGTGAACCTTAAGTGTTCTCCCCACACACAAAAAATGGTAACACTGTGAGACAATGGATAGGTTCATTAATTTGATTGGTAACCCTTTCATAATGTAGGTACCTATCAAGTCATCATGTTAGTACACCTTAAATATATACAATTTTATTTGTCAGTTAAATCTCAATAAAGCCAGGTGTGGTAGAGAATTACCCCGAGCTGTATATAGCATCTTGTATTTCCAATAAGCTGTATATAGCATCTTGTATTTCCAATAAAAATGGAAAGTTTGTTTCACTTAGAAAACAACAGGAGAAACTTAGAAAAACTTAGAAACTTAGAAAAACAGGAGGGCGCCTGGGTGGCTCAGTTGGTTAAGGGTCTGCCTTCAGCTCAGGTCATGATCCCAGGGTCCTGGGATCGAGCCCTGCATCGGGCTCTCTGCTCAGCGGGGAGTCTGCTTCTCTTTCTGCCTCTGCCTGTCTCCCCCTGCTTGTGTTCTCTCTCTCTCAAATAAATATAATATTTTTTTAAAAAAAGAAAACCTAGGTGGCCATGAGACAATATTCTTTAAGGCCCTAAAACAAAAGAGTAGAATTTATTTTATAAAATAATTTGAGAGGCGCCTGGGTGGCTCAGTCCATTAAGCGTCTGCCTTCAGCTCAGGTCATGATCCTGGGGCCCTGGGATGGAGTCCCATATGGGAGGTCCCTGTTTAGTGTGGAGTCTGCTTCTCCCTCTCCCTCTGCCTGCTGCTCCCCCTGTTTGTGCTCTCTGTCAAATAAATAAATAAAAATCTTTTAAAAATTAATAAAATAATCTGATTTTTCTGGGGTCATGTGTCCAACAATGTATTTCACAGATCTTGACGGACAGTCTACCATAGGCCAGCCCCCATTCCAGAACCTATAGCAGTAAACCACATTCCAGATGCTCTGAAAGGGTGGTTCCCAAACTTTTTGTGCACATCAGAATCACCGGGATGCTTGCTAAACAAAACACAGATGGCCCGGCCCCACCCCAGAGTTGCCGCGTTAATGTGCCTGGCGTGGAGGCCAAGAATTTGCCGTTGCCGGCCAGGCCAGGCCCGTGTTTCTGGTCCCAGGGCCCCACACAGAGGAAAGATCCCTGAAAGCTATCCCTCCTCTTACAACAGTGAGATGTCTGTTGAAGGAGTGGTGGACGACAAATTCTCAGCAGATTTACCTCTCTTAGCCGCTTCGTGGATGGGGGACGCCAGATCGCTCACAGCATGGGGGCTGGCCCCGTGTTGGAGAAGCAAATTCACACAGTCGCGGCTGCCACTGACACACGCGTTAAACAACGGGGTGTGCCAGTCTGTGGTGACCCCATTCACCTGGAAAAAAAAAAGCCCCAGGCTAAAGGCAGGTAATGGGCTGTCCTGGGTTCAAATCTAAACTCCACTACTTTAAGCTGCTTTCTAATGTCTCTGAGCCTTCTATTCCACTGCTCTAAAATGAGGACAAAAATACCAAACATCCACAAGGCTGTGAAAAGCTGAATGATGTAAGGCCCCGAGAATGTTACCGAATATTCTATCACTTCTATGCCCCCAGGAATATGAACTTCTAAACTAGTCAGGATAATCCTATAGGGCTTACAAACTAATCTCCCTGCTTTAAACATTCCATTCCAGACCCATCCCGCTCCAATCCAGAGTCTTCTCCAGCAGCGAGAGTAACCGTTTAGAGTTGTTTGCGTGGTTTTTTTTTTTTTCCCAATTTATTTATTTTCAGAAAAACAGTATTCATTATTTTTTCACCACACCCAGTGCTCCATGCAAGCTGTGCCCTCTATAATACCCACCACCTGGTACACCAACCTCCCACCCCCCCCCCGCCACTTCAAACAAAAACATGACTTGTACAGAAATACAGGGTGAAGGTGTGCCAAAGATTTTCTTCAACTCGTTCATGAATTAGAGAACCTGTAAGATGGTAAGGCTAGCTCAAAGGAGAATTTATATCGTCAGTCAATTAAATGCTGAAATGATGCCACTAACAGTTACAAGACTGGTTAACGTCCTACAGGGCTAGAAAACTAGAGTCTTTGGCGCTGTCTTTCACACATTGGAAATCTGACTGAAACGTACAAGTTCACATCTGACTTCACAGTGTTCGGGCTATAAGCAAATAGGGAAGAGCAAAGTCAAAAGCACATTTTCTACACTGTGAAGCAAAGATACTATGAAGACAATGAAATCATTCTCACAAGACACCTCCAAGGAAGGCGACAACCAGTGAGGCCCAGATGTGCAGGGCACAAAGTTTAAGGAGACGCTCCCTCCCGGGGGCACGCAAGCACCCCACAACCCTGAGAGGGAGTCGCTCGCTATAGATGGTACTCTCGGTGCCTCTCAGCCTCTCCCTCATCCTGGCCCTGTTTCCACATGTGGAGTAAGTTTTCGTGACCCCAGTATAGACCCGAATGACCGCGCTCACCTACAGCTTTCTATTACTGCTCTCAGGACAAAGCCCTTTTCTTGGCAGGGACAGAGAGGCTGTTTAACTTGCCCCAACCCACGACTCGGCTGACAGATTTCAACAGGTCCTTCGCATTTCAGCTTACACATCACTCCTCCCAGGAAGTGTCCCTTCGTGACACAGCATTACAGTTCTTGCCGTCAAACACGGAGACTCCTTTCTCAGTCCTTGAATCTGGGCTTGTCTACGGGACTTGCTTTGCTCGATGGGACGAGAGCAAATGGGACGCAAGCCAAGAGCTTGCCTTCTTTTGATACTCTTGGGATGCCTGCTACCACGGGCACCAGGCCAGGCTGCCTGGGAAAGGATGAGAGACCACATAGAGATTTCCTGTCTGCCCAGCCACAAAGCAGGATCATCACAAAGCAGCCTGCCCCAGCGAACTTGTCAGCTAACCTTGAAGGCCTAAGGAAGTCCAGCCAAGGTCAGCAGAACCAGGCCAGACCTGAAGAACTATCTGGCCAACATGAAAAACTGTGAGATAATTAAATGGCTCTTGTCTCTATCAGATAAAGGGCTAGCATCCAAAATCTATAAAGAACTTATCAAACTCAACACCCAAAGAACAAATAATCCAATCAAGAAATAGGCAGAAGACATGAACAGACATTTCTGCAAAGAAGACATCCAAATGGCCAACAGACACACGAAAAAGTGCTCAACATCATTCGGCATCAGGGAAATACAAATCAAAACCACAATGAGATACCACCTCACACCAGTCAGAATGGCTAAAATTAACAAGTCAGGAAATGACAGACGCTGGCAAGGATGCGGAAAAAGGGGAACCCTCCTACACTGTTGGTGGGAATGCAAGCTGGTGTAACCACTCTGGATAACAGTATAGAGGTTCCTCAAAAAGTTGAAAATAGAGCTACCCTATGACCCAGCAATCGCACTATTGGGTATTTACCCTAAAGATACAAATGGAGAGCTCCGAAGGGGCACATGCACCTGAATGTTTACCGCAGCAATGTCCACAATAGCCAAACTACAGAAAGAACCTAGATGTCCGTCAACAGATGAGTGGATAAAGAAGATGTGGTCTATATATGCAATGGAATACTATGCAGCCATCAAAAGAAATGAAATCTTGCCATTTGCAGTTACATGGATGGAACAAGAGGGCAATTATGCTGAGTGAAGTAAGTCAATCAGAGAAAGACAATCATCATACGCTTTCTCTGATATGAGGAATTTGAGAAGCGGGGCAGGGGCTATGGGGAGTAGGGAGGGAGAAAATGGAACAAGATGGGATCAGGAAGGAGATAAATCATAAGAGACTCTAAATCTCACGAAACAAACAGGGTTGCTAGGGGGAGGAGAGTAGGGAGAGGCTGGCTGGGTGAAGGACACTGGGGAGGGTGTGTGCTATGGTGAGTGCTGGGAAATGTGTAAGCCTGATGATTCACAGACTTGTGCAATTATATAACATATAATACAGTATATGGTTTTTTTTAAAGATTTTATTTATTTATTTGACAGAGAGGAATCACAAGTAGGCAGAGAGGCAGAGAGAGAGAGAGAGAGGAGGAAGCAGGCTCCTTGCTGAGCAGAGAGCCTGATGCGGGACTCGATCCCAGGACCCCAAGATCATGACCTGAGCCGAAGGCAGCGGCTTAACCCACTGAGCCACCCAGGCGCCCTACAGTATATGTTAAATAAAGAAATAAATAAATAAGTGGCTCTTGTCTCAAGTCACTAAGTTAGGGTGGCTTGTTACACGGCCAGACATAACGGGTAGGAAGAGTGTTTGGTCGTCGCCCGCTGAGGCAGACATTCCGTGTGTGCCACAAAGCTCGTTCCTCTCTCCAGGGCACACAGCTTCATTGTTATCTTCCCCCCTCTTCTCAGACATGGACTCTAAAGCTCAGAGCCCAAGTAACTTATCCAAGTTTCCAATATTAGCAAACGGTAGACATGGTTTGGAACCATTATTCAGGTCTCACGGAGCCAAATGTTCCACGTTTTCTGTAATATTTCATTACCTTCCGGCCACGGGAACGAAGGCAGAAATCCATTTCTGGGTATTTATTAGGAGTGACTGCTAAAGAAAGGGCTGTAGACTCAAACCGTTCCTTCCTGGCTAAAAATTCGGTTCCTCCTCTATCGCTAAGGCAAAGAAGCTTGATGGATGTCATGCTTTTGAAAAACACCCCTCTTCGACCTTCCAATCAGACTAGTCAGAAATGCCGGAAATGACTCAAAAGGGATGGAAACAGGCCTTTGTCATGGTCCCTAGGACATGATTTGAGCCGCACTTACCTGAGCTCCATGCTTTAATAAAACGTTTGCGCAAGAGGGATGACCTCCGAGACAGGCCTCATGGAGCGGGGACACGCGATCGGCCGTGATGAGGTTCACGGGCCAGCCCTGCAGGAGAGGAAGTGAGCAGAGAAACGGATGTAAAGCCACAGCCCTATAGGGGGCGATTATTCAACCCCGATGCAGCCCTACAACAATTCTCTTTAAGTTCACTTGGCTCCCGGTCTGCCAGTGTGCTGAGCTGTTGCTAATGATGTCAAGTAAACAAGGAACCTTCGTGCAGCCCCTGGGGAAAACAGCTGGAGAGTCTCCACTAGAGTTGACGAGATGCGTCCCTGTGACCCAGCCATTTGACTCTTGGGGACACACATTCTAGACTGACTTTTCTCTCATTCTCCCTCTCTCCCGTCCTCTCACTTGCTCGCTTTTTGTCTCGAGGAGGTCCACGGCAAGGGACAGAGAGCGGTCTCCAGCCAACAGCCACCCAGGAGCTGAGGGCCTCAGTTCAAGAACCAGGAGGAACCGAAACTTGCGAACAGCCATGGAAGTGAGTTAGGACCGAGGTCCACCTCCAGTCGAGCCTTGAATTGTCTCCGTCTCTGGCCTTCACCTTGACTGCAGACTCATAGGAGTCCCTGACCCAGGTGAACTGTGTCTTGATTCCTGACCCACAGACACTGGGAGCTAATACAGGTCTGTTCACGAAGCTTCTGAGTTTGGGGGTAATTGGTTACACAGCAAGAGATGCCTAATCTAGGGCCAAAGCATGAGGTGAACTTGCACAGACAGAGGCAGAAAGTCCTAAGTACTCGAGGTCCAGAGAGCCAAGAAAGTTGTCAGAAGGCCATGCGTTTCGTCAAACTGTGGGGAAAAGTTGCTCTCTGCAAGAGACGGATTATGAGCCCCATCCACGCAAAGCAGCAAAAGAACTCCAGGAGAGACACCCCCAGATGCCCTGATCACGGAATACATTATCCTCAACAGGAGGAAACTGGGTACAACAAAAGTTGTTTTTCTTGGGACACATTAGGTAAGAATACGGTTAACTTAACTAATGACTTGGTAATATGATTGTACCTTTTCTTCCCATAATAGTTAAAATTTGCCTAAAATCATTCCAATGAACTGCCTCCCCCATCATCATTCCTAACCATTTGTAAGTCAGTCAACCTCCTGATCATCCGATCCTGTCAGCTTTTACACTCTGATGGGTGTGACCTCATAGATTTCAAGAGGTCCAATCCTTCCGGACATACGCCTGAGTCAACAGGGTCCTAAATCTGGAGCCTTTCTATGGGTGGGTCTGGGGAGGGGTTCTGGGTGACTCACTTGCAAATGAGAAGTTCTGACATCCCTTACAGTATTTTGCCCCCCAGCCCTGGCCCTGCTGTTCTCAGGGAAGGAAGGGACTACACCTTCCCCTCCTTTGTAACCTCACATCCCATCTGTACCAAAGAGCACTCAATAAATGCTTACCGACCAGCGACTCAAGAAGAGCTGAGTTACTGCATAGATCCCGTCACAAGTTTTGCCCATGGACTTTAGTGTGGCATCTGTTATTTTATTTTATTATTGTCATTATTATTTTATTATTTAATTGGAGGCATCCCCTCAAAGATGTGCTCTTAGATCCTTTGCCCCCCTCAATGCTCTATATTTGTGCAATCGCTTCCGCTCACACTACTAGAATACACAAAAAATTCATAACTAAGGGGTTCCTTTCCCTCAATTTCACTTTGCCAACGTAGGACTGTGCGTACAGTTCCTCGTTGAGCGACGGCACTACTTTAAATGAACGATGGCCGTCAGTCAGAATTATCTAGGGTTTCTAGAATATCTTGAGGTAATTTTTAACCCATTCCTTCACACAGGGTCCGTCCCCAGTGGGTTCTCAGGTTTTGAAAACATGGATCAATGGCTTCTCTTTCATCTTTCTGTAACCAATTGTCCCTAATCTCGGCTCATCCTCAGACCTTCTTTTAGACGGGACCCAGGGCTGGGCGATGTCAGGGCGCCCACTGTGACACAGCGCTCAGCACCTGGCAGCTTTCTGCCCCAGCTTCAAACCACATGCCCATCCCTGCATGAACCAACCTGAAGACTACAATAAGGTTCTGCTCTGTCCTTTGTCCTGTACATAACTGATGGGTCATTCTCTATACTCAGGGCAGAAGGAGGTCATGAGCAGCCTTCTCCTACATGTTCATCAAACACATCATTTCCTTCTACTGTAGCAAGGAGATCAAAGCCACCTCTGAATTGGCTCTGTATTCATCCCAAGCTCGTGAAATCTCTCCTCTGGCTTCGCAAACCAAGCTCTCCCTGAGAAAGAACTCCATCTCTGACCTCCTACTGTCCTTTTCCTGTCTCTCTCACTAACTCTGGCCTTTTTCCTCCTCACAGCTCCTAAGTGCAGGCGTTTCAAGGATTTGTCCTCAGATCCTTTCATTTTTCTCTCAATACTCTCTACATACTGTATTTGGCTTTCTCTGCCCCTGATGCATGTCTCCAATTCCCGGCTAAGACGTAACCACCAAGAGACCCAACTCACAACATAAACGCAGCCTCTGCCAACAAGCAAACTCTCCCTGAAAAGGGCTCCTTGTCTTGCTGGCCTAACTTCTCTGAATGGCCCCACTATCTTGTCTCATACCTAGGATGGAGACCTCAGAGGGAGGGTAAGCAGCGTGATTCCCAAGTTCAAATGGCGGTGCCATCACCTAACACGCAGCGTGACCTCGAGCCGGTGGCTTGTCTCCCTAAGCCTCAGTTTCCTCATTTGTAAAATGGGGACAGTGTATCTACCCTACAAGATTGTTACGAGGACTAAGAAACGATGCATGCTTAGCAACCTGTAACTTGCAGGGAATCATGATCTGACACTTCTTATTCATTACCACTTTGCCTTCAATTAGCTGCCACATCGGAAAGATCTGATGTTTCAGAACACCGGGGTCTTTCCTTATTTCCACTTGGTAGGGACTTAGCCCTTTGAGGATTTCGGAGGGGGGCTGCTGCATAAGGAGTTTTATTCAAGGAACGGAATAGCTGGTTTTCACCACTTGCTTTCAGCCATACCTTATTGCTAAGGTTCTCGGTCTCAGCTGTGCCTTTGGATCCCTTGGGGAGCTTTTAAAGGCTTGATACCCAGGCTGAACCCCAGAGCATTTGCCATATAACCAAAGAAGGCTGAAGTCAAGCATCAGGCTTTCTAAGAACCCCACCTTATCCCAGACAGCTCAAGGCAATCCTAACGTGCAGTCCACATTCAGAACCACCACATTAAGGTCCCACTGTGGTCAAGGAGTATCAGGATTGCTTTCAGCTGACCTAACAAACACTACTACTTTTTAAATAAGTTTTATTAAAGTGCAATAAAGTCCATAGAGCCTAAGTGTAAATTTCAGTGAATTATCATGAAGAAAACATGCATATTATCACTACACAGGTAAAGAAACCTGGTACTATCTGTCTTTTCACATTTAACCCCTCTGCAGGGAGGAGCTGCTAATACCATCTCCTACTTGTAATCTGAATTACCCTAATTACTAATCAGCATAGTTGGATAATTTTATTGAGCATTTGCACAGCCCTTTTTATGAAGTGCCAGTCCAAGTCTCTTGCTCATTTTTCTGCTGGGTTACCTATCCTTTTTGTATTGATTTTAGACAAGGACTATGGGCCCTTCATTGGATGGATGGACAGATGTACAAATATACATAGCAAATATTTTCTCATCTGTGGCTTGCCTCCTTGCTTTTTAAATACTGCCTTTTGATGAAGAAGTTTTTAATCTTAATGAAATCCAACTTGTTGGCCTTTTTGTTTCTTTCTTCCTCCTATTTGTTTCATGTCCATTTGCCTTTCTCTCTCACCTACACTATCATCATGTTCTCTTTTATCTAAATAAATCCTTGAATGCAGTGGTTCTACAGGAGCTTTTAAAAAACTACCAAAGCAAGGGGGCACCTGGGTGGCTCAGTCGGTTAAGCATCTGGCTCTTGATTTTGGCTCAGGTCATAGTCTCATGGTCTTGGGATCGAGCCCCGAATTGGACTCTGTGGGGAATCTGCTTGAGATTCTCTCTCCGTTTCCCTCTCCCCCTGCCCTCGCTCCCCCCATTCGCTCTGTCTCTAATAAATAAATAAAATCTGAAAAAAAAAAAGTAGTAGTGCATGAAGACTGCCCTAGTTATAATTAGACTGTCTGGCGTGAAGCCCAGGCATTGTTATTTTTTAAAAACATCCTGGATATTTTAATGTGAAGCCATGGTGAAGAATAGTTATGGAATTAGTTTCTCCCTTCTTGGGCCAAAACAAATTTCTTTTCTCTTTTTTTTCTCTTCTCTCTTTGTTTTACAGACATTTGAATGTTGGTCTTATTTCCCTCCCTGAAATAGGTTTGGTTTAGCAACTGTGTTTGTCATTATTCTTTGATTAGCCAAAGTGTTATTAGTGTAATCAGAAAATAAATACCATGAGTGATGACGGTAACTGGAGTAGGTAATTTACATGTCACCTCAGTTAATCCTCACAGACTCGCACAAGGTAACCTAATAGACAATTTTGGGTCTTAATTCTTCACTCTCCCATAGCAGTGCAATACATTCACACCTTTGCCATCACCTCATACTTGAAAAAATGTATTTCCTTCATCCTTGACTTCAGACGTGGTCCTCCGACTTGCTTTGGCCAACAGGATGTTGGTAGATGTGACATGAACAGACCGGAAGTACTCCTGCACGGCTGGGCTTGCCCGCTGTGCTCCCGCCTTTCGGCATGAGGACAAAATTCATTTTATGAAGGCAGAAACTGAGGTTCCAAGAAGATAAGTTGCTCAAATAATGTCACAGAACTTAGATAAAGATAATAGTTCCATCTGATGTGCAATAAACATAAATACTGAATATAAATGAATATCGGTCCAATTTAATAAGTGATATATAAAAGCTACAGTGATCATGTTTCTTCCCATCAAAATAGGTAAATGTTTCATTTTATCCGAGAAGCAGCTTAACTGCTTTTAGCTAGAGTTATGTGTTACTGTCTCGATTTCGATTTATAATAGGGCTGGCGCTACTCCAAACAGCTTAAGATAGTGGCTTAGGTAGTCCGAAATTTTTCTTTAGAAATTGTTATCTTATAGGAGGATTTCTTAGTCTAGATAGGTCCATGAAATTGGAAATTTTTAAAATTTAAAACATTTATTTTCACTAACAACCACCTAAAATGTCTGATGTCCTTCCGTTACAAATCCAACAACAAACCACAGTGGTAGTAACAGTCCATAGGACTATCACTGAGAGGAATCGCAGACACTTTTATTGTATTACAACTGTTATAGGCATCTCAAATATCTCAAAATACGCACTCAACCTACTTACAAAATACGGTAAAGGAATCCCCACTAAATCTCATTTAATGCAGTTTATATTACCATGGCACATTTGTTCTTTTACTAATTTTTTTAAAAGATTTTATTTATTTATTTGACAGACAGAGATCACAAGTAGGCAGGGAGACAGGCAGAGAGAGGAGGAAGCAGGCTCCCCGTAGAGCAGAGAGCCCGATGCGGGGCTCCATCCCAGGACCCTGGGATCATGACCTGAGCCGAAGGCAGAGGCTTAACCCACTGAGCCACCCAGGCGCCCCTGTTCTTTTACTAATTTGATAGGTCTTCTCACTACTGTGCTCCATGCATTTAAAACATTCATCCGAGAAGGGGTCCATAGACTTTGCCTGACTGCCAAAGGGTCCATGGTCTGAAAAGAGTCAATAGGGACGCCTGGGTGGCTCAGTGGGTTAAGCAGCTGCCTTCGGCTCAGGTCATGATCCCAGCGTCCTGGGATCGAGTCCCACATCGGGCTCCTTGCTCAGCAGGGAGCCTGCTTCTCCCTCTGCCTCTGCCTGCCATTCTGTCTGCCTGTGCTCGCTCTCGCTCCTCTCTCTCTCTGATAAATAAAATCTTTAAAAATAAATTAATTAATTAATAAATAAAATCTTGAAAAGAGTCAATAGCTCTCACCTGGAAAAATCTATAATCTTTTCAGAAAACAGAACATTCTGAACAAAAACTTTTATTAGGATTTTGAATGGTGATTTCAGCTGCTTTTTTTTTTTTAACAAGTATCTTAGCTTAAGTTCCCAATAATTTCAAAGAAGCAAAACTCAAATTAATGTGTACTGCAAATTACACCCATAGAGCAGAGAAACTGATGTCAGACTGGGCAGAGCCACTATCAGCTAGAGGTTCCATAAGACCGAAAATATCTTTGAAATGATAAGATGACATATTTAAAAAAGACATCTGCAAGCATTTATTTTACATCCAGGCTTTTGAACCTCAGTGCTACTGGCCTTTGGGGCTAGAATAGTTTTCTGAGGTAGAGGGCTATCCTGAGCAACGTATGATGTTCAGTGATATCCTTGGTCTCTATCCACTCGACGCCAGCAGCACCCCCTACCCACCCCCACTCCCAGCTGTGATAACCAAAATTGTCTCCAGACATTGTCAAATGTTCCCTAAGGGGCAAAGCTGCCTCAGTTGAGAAAAACTGTTTAGTGTGATAATTTTCAAGAATACAATCTATCGAGTAAAACGAGGGCAACTTGGACACACTCATCTGCCTATTATGCACCCAACATGTATAATAGTACCGATCATGTGCACAGAATTGCACTAAATTCTAGTATTTACACCAGCCTCCAGATAAAGAAATGGTTAAAGGGGACAGGATTCACCTCATTTTGCCAAAGAGGAAATTTCGATCTTAAAAAATCAGACCATGATTTTTCTCAGCGTGGTGAGCGATAGGATATTCTTTTTTTTTAATTTTTTTTTATGTTTTAAAGATTTTTCTTTATTTATTTGACAGACGGAGATCACAAGTAGGCAGAGAGGCAGGCAGAGAGAGAGAGAGGAGGAAGCAGGCTCCCCGCTGAGCAGAGAGCCCGATGCGGGGCTCGATCCCAGGACCCTGGGATCACGACCTGAGCCGAAGGCAGGGGCTTTAACCCACTGAGCCCCCCAGGCGCCCCACGATAGGATATTCTTAATATTTGTCTTTTTTTCCCCGAAAAGCCATGTACCTGGCTGATGAGGTTCCTCAGAGAGAGAAGACGTCCGTGGATGGCCGCTTCATGCACAGGAGACCAATCAGACACAACATCTGCATGGAAAGGGAGGACCGGGTTACATCCTGTCACCGTGCTAGAGACCCCTCTTGCTGTCCGTAAGAGCCTGAGGGTTCTTCCTGGATGGAGACATGGGAGTCTGTCAGTCAAGACGCCCACGAGCCCTTCAGCCTCTCTCCCCTCCATCGATGCTCCCAGTACACATTTTATTTGAAATGTCAAGGTAGCTAAAGAAAGAACTACAGCCAGTCTCCAGCCTGAGGACAAAAGAGGTGGACTGGGCTGATGGCTTTCAAAGGCAGATGGTCCATTTAGTTCAGTGAGAGCTTCACTCATCACCAGCATTCGCGTTGTTAAGCTGCGGTTGCCAGTCTAGCTTCCTGCATGGACTCAAAGTTCAGTATCTCAGCAAACAGCGCCATGTACTAAGAGCGGTGATCACATCATTACGTACGCCATTAGGTTTAAAATCCGAGCTAAACTGAACGCTATCTATTTCTGGACTACCGCCCGTCCCAGTATCAAGCACAAAGCAGAGTTCAGTCTGACCTTGTAACAGGGACATTATTTACCCCAAAAGGCAGGATGGCAGTGTGGTTAAGAGAGCTCTGAATTCAGACCCCCTCGGGTGCTTCGAAGCTGTGGGTCCCCAGACAGGCTCTGAGCCTCAGTTTCCTTCGTTGTCATGTTAGGACAGCAATGAACTTACGCACACGTCAATAGCTACTAGCTACTATCATTATCCTGCCCTCCCCTTAAGCAGAGTCTTAATTACACCCCATCACCGCTGCTGTTGCAAATAGCAAATGTGTTCCACGACCACAGAGGAAGAACACACGTTCTTCGGAAGAAACCCTATAAACCCTACCCCAACACATTAAATGTTTTCCTCTCTCTGATTGAATGTGGAGGTAATGTGAACGAGGCAGAGACCTACATTTTCCTCATCTCACGCTGTGACTGATTTCCAGAACAAGCACAGGAAGTCAGAATGTGACAAGGCTGAATGGTCTGATGGCAGGCATTCCTTGTAAGGAACCAGTGTCTCCTAAAAACTAGGGAGACCTGGGGAACCAGGGAATTTACTAGTACCTTATCAACCAAAAAGCCAGAAAGGAGGAGGCTAGAATACTTTGTACTTAACACAGTAGCTGAGGTCCACCTTGCTACCTGGGAGCTATCAAGACCCAGGAAAGTGTGTCCCACGGAGCAGATTACTATCATTCCGGATGGATGCATAAAGCATTTATAGGGAAGAGGAAGCCGAATGAGCCTATCGACACGCAGTCCATCCAACGCTCTCCTCCTGGGGTCATTATGACTACCTTACATGAAATAGCTTTTTTTACCTCCCAAACCTTATGCTCAATCAATAGAAACTTCATGGCCTCACAGAATTCTCCGAGGTTCCTGATTCTCTCGGGAAAAAATTGCTGTTTCTAGTGCTTAGAGCCTACCCTCCAGACGGTAGCTACAGAAAGATTTCTCTCCAAATCAGAATGAAAAGGACAGCTATTTCTATACCGTCGGAGCAAACACAAAACACAATCGGCACAAAATCTTGGATGCAAAGGAAGAGCTAAAAATTAAGATTTTGGAGGCTGCCTGGGTGGCTCAGTGGGTTAAGCCTCTGCCTTCAGCTCAGGTCATGGTCTCAGGGTCCTGGGATCGAGTCCTGCATCGGGCTCTCTGCTCGGCAGGGGCCTGCTTCCCTTCCCCTCTCTCTGCCTGCCTCTCTGCCTACTGTGATCTCTGTCTGTCAAATAAATAAATAAAATCTTTAAAAAAAATAAAAAAATAAATTGTAACTCCGTTCAGGTTTCATAAAAAATGATGCAATTACACTATCAACTAGAGACAAAAACAGGCTTCGCTTTCTATTCATTCGTCTTGAAACCATTCTTCCTTGCGCTTACGGTAAATCAAGATTTGTGTACTCCCCTCAGAGGAATAAAAAAAGGCTACCTGCAGTGGGGTCCCCGTGCTTGAGAATGCGGCATTTACAAAGCAGACACAGTCCGTGTCACTGAGAAGCACGGGGAACTGTCCAGGTGCACGTGCTGGCGGGCTGAGCAGCCACGTCTGTCTATGCGTACAGTTCATGTAAGTGGAATCGTATGGAACGTGGTCCTTTGCCACTGGCTTCTTCAACCTAGCATCACGTCTCAGGGTTCATCCTTGTTACAGTAGGGAACAGCATTTCATCCCTTTCCACGGCCAAATAATACCCACTGTAGAGAAAGACCGCATTTTATTTATTCATTCGTCAGCTGATGGACACCTGCTTGTTTTTGCTTCTTGGCTGTTATTAATGACGCTGCTGTGAACATTCATGAGCAAGTCCGTGGGAGGCTGTTTTCAGCTCTCCTGGCTTCATACGTAGGAGTGGAAATGCTCTAGGACAAGGTCACCCCATGTTTAGACTTTTGTGGAACTTCCAAACTCTCTTCCAAAAGGGTCATACCACTTCATATTCCCATCAGCGGTGTATGAAACTTCGCTTTCTAATTTAAAGTCATTTGTGGGGGGCACCTGGGAGGCGCAGTTGTTAAGTGTCTGACTTCAGCTCAGGTCATGGTCCTGAGATCCTGGGATTGAGGCCCGCCTCGGGCTCTCTGCTCAGAGGGGAGCCTGCTTCTCCCTCTCCCTCTCCCCTGCTTGTTTTCCCTCTCTCGCTGTGTGTGTCTCTGTCAAATAAATAAATAAAACCTTAAAAAAATAAAGTCATTTTAGACTAGGGTTCGGTAAGCCTATCATAATGTGTCTATCACTCCCGCCCAGGAGAAAAACTTGGGTCCCGACAAAGCCAAAATTCATCACAAATTTCCACGAGGATGTCAGCCTCAGCAGGTGTTTGAACAACTGAGAGATTATGGAAAGACTTAGAATCGTGGCCGTGGGTAGGGTGACATTTTTCTAGCATCAAGAGCAAGGAGATAGGAATCTCCGTGCCTACATACACACACGGTTGTAAACACCATAATTTGCAACAGGGACTAGTCCCCACACACTCTCTTTAGCTCTTGAAAACACTGAAGACATGGCTGAGACATCCATCTTGTGTGGATCCTGCCTGGGAAGATCAGGGAGGGGGCTCTCCAGGGTTTTCCAGAGCCCCCACCCAAGCAGGCAATGAGCTACCCACAGCATGTGCAATTCCCCCTGGGGGAAGCTTTGCCTGCCTTCCTGCTAAGCACCAGAGAGAGCAGACAGGGCAGGAAAGGGGACCTGTTGCCTCCAGAACATGGAAATGCTCCCAGTAGGAGACTGGATGAAGATGGGACTCAAGGTCACCATCCCCTCCTTCCACTGACCCCACCACCGCCTTTGCAACTCAAGGGCCTTTGCCTGTACACAGCGCACCGGCCAGGCCCTGAGTACGCATTAGGGATTCTTCCCCAACACTCACTCAGCCGGGCTCTACTGGTTTTCCTGCCAGGAAATCGATGCCAAATGGGGTCACTGGCCAAGCCTCAGACACAGCAGCGGGGCTCGAGGTGGAAATGGGGCAGGCATCTGCCAGTCCTCCGATGACTGCCATTAAACTCACCTTTCTCCTAAATCGAGTCTCCGGCAAACCCTGCAATGCATTAGGAAGGTCGCCGTTTCATTCTTCTTGCCATTCTGGAATGATTTTTTTTTTTAAATTTCCATTATTTCAGAAGATATTTTTAAAGGCATTAATTGATACATTCTGAGGAGAGCTGCTAACAGAGCTCTGGGCTCTGAGACAGTGGCATAAATCTGTCTCCATCCTGGGAAACACTGTGCGAGGTCAAGGGGAAGGTCAAAGGCAGGAGCGTCTGCCTTCGGCCTATGGGACGTGCTAAGGGGAGGCCCGGGGGTGTTCACCGACACAACAGAGGATCTGGGGGCTGCATCACAATTACGATGGCCCCTGGTTGGATCCCCTGGTTGGACAAACGAGAAGAGGAGGAAGAGACACAGAGCCTCGTGGTCAGAAACAGGAAACAGAAAGGCCCACTGAGGCAGCTCTTGGGCAAGTCCGATCTGTCCCCTGTAATTCTTTCTCCAGCCTCTTCCTTCTCGGTCTCTGTCTGTCTCTCTCCACAGGGACCTCACAGCAGCACCCATTCTGTCTGGTCAGGCAGGTTTCCCCGGAAAACCTGCCCCTGCCAAGGCACCCCGATGTCTCAAAAGCCACCATGAACACACGGGCTTGCTTCCTTTCCGGGCCTGTTCGTGCCTGTCTCCGCTTTCAATGTGAGCCCACTCTCTACCGGGTGGGCTCGATTTTGTGAGGAAAGAAATTTCCCTACACAAACCTGCAGGGGTGGGTGGTGGTTAGTTTCTCCTCCAGCACGTTCTCCTAAGTTGCTATGGGGAGGTATGCGTTGGTTTCCCAGAGCCGCCATACCGAAGTTGGCGCACAACGACAGGAATCTATTGTCCCCTAGTTCTGAAGGCTAGAAGTCCCCCGGGAAGGTGTTGTCAGGACCAAGCTCTCCCCGGAGACTCTAAGCAAGAATCCTTCCTTCTCCGCCCCTTCTAGTTTCAGGTGGCAGCCGTCCATCTTTGCTGGGGCTTCTGGCTTGTTGGATGGGTTACCCCAATCTCTGCCTCTGCTGTCAAAGGCCCCCCCTTTTCTCCCCTCTTCTTCTTATGAGGACACCGGTCATCGAATGAGGGCCCACCCTACGCCAGTAGGGCCTCATCTTAACTAATTACATCTACACAGACCCCATTTCCAAGTAAGGTCACATTCTGAGGTACTGGGGGAGACTCAATTCACCCCCTAACAAGGTGTTTTCAGGAAGAAAAAAGAAAGATACTCTTTTTTTTTTTTTTTTTTTGCTGCTGGCAGAGGACTGAAGCGTTAGACCCATCTCTCCGAAGAGCTGGTTGCCATCTGCATAAGCTTTGCGCCCTTCCTTCAGAGGCGGCGGCCGAGAGGCCTGCAGGCAAGTCCGACCGGGAGCAGCTGAGCTCCCCCAGACGAGCGGCAGCCGCGCCCTCGTTAACCCCTGCCCTGGTCCGGTGCCGGGGACACGCTTCACCGGAGCTGAGTGTCTCGGGGCTGTTGGGAAACGGCCTGCGGAGTACTTCGCCTTCCACACCTCACCAAGGTCAGGCGTTCAGAAGCATAAACAAGGGCAATTCGGTTGTGCCCCAGGGGCAGGGCTGCACAAAGCAGGGGGAGCCGGGCTCCGCTCAGGATAAGGTGCATTGGAGAGCCTGGGAGGGCTTCATGGTGGCAGCGGCCAGGCTGGAGGTGGAAGATGAGGGGGACCTGGCCAGTGAGAGGTGGGGGACAAGGAAGGAGGGGAGCAGAGGCGTCCTTGTCTTCTGCCCTTGTGACTTCTGCTTCTTTGGAAACTTCTCTTCCTTTAGTTCCTGGGGAATGACAACATCCGAATCTCTTTCTGCTCCTCTAACTCATTGGGCCTACGTGCTCACCTGCAGGCCTGGCCCCGGGCTCCATGCCTGGCTCTCAGCTCTGGGCCATCGGACTCGCTCTCCTTTCCCAGGATTTCAGCACAGCCCTGGCAGAAGGCTCTGAGGTCTCAGCTTCCTGACCTCTTGCTCTCCCCGTCTGGGCCACGTGGGCGCGCTGTGCACTGGCCACGGGCACTGAAACTCTGATGTTCACAACAGAAGCGCTGTCCTCCGTTCCTCGCGTGGCTCCCAAGCCAGCTCCCATCCCCAGCTTCTCTCTCACCTAGCCCCCTTGGCTGACATTAATTTAGACTTCAAGGGGCGTTAGAGAGGAGAAGGGAATTTGGGTAAATTGGAAGGGGAGGTGAACCATGAGAGACTATGGACTCTGAAAAACAATCTGAGGGGTTGGAAGTGGCGGGGGGGTGGGAGGTTGGGGTACCAGGTGGTGGGTATTATAGAGGGCACGGCTTGCATGGACACTGGGTGTGGTGAAAAAATAATGAATAATGTTTTTCTGAAAATAAATAAATTGAAAAAAAAAACTTTACAGTTTTGGCTGCCTTGCCTCTTTTAGTCCCAATACTTAGTCAAGCAACATAGACGGACTATGCTTTCCTTTGCAATTGTCACCCATGTCCCCTCTCTATGTCATTCCCCAAGTTTGATCCAAATGTAAGCTCCATGCTTAGACGGTGAGTGCACGTTCTCCAAGCACCATCAGCCTCACCTGGGAGCTTATTATTAGGAATGCAGACTCCCAGGCTTCACCCAGGCCTACCGGGGTATCAGAAGCCCGGGGTCGGGGGGGCGTGGGGGGTACAGCCATCTGCATGTGCCCAAACCCTCCCTGCATGAGACAGGGATCCCATCCTCCATCCTGACTGCGGCGACCAGATTCATCTGCTTACAGTCTTCCTTACTGCCTGATCTCCACTCCAGAACCATCAATGGCTCTCAACTCCCTGCCTCGTGAAGGCTTAACGCCACCAAGCCTTTTGCAGCTCCATCACCAAGTTCCAGCTCTCCAGACTTGTCGTCAGTCGACTCCCTAAGCCCCTCCGCCCCCTTACTCTTTACTTACAGAGTGTTCACTTTCTAAGCACTAGACCTTTGAGGATATGGGCAGCTGCTCACCTCCACCCAGCAAAGGATCCTGCCCCAAATGGGAGTTAGAATAGGACCCTAATCAGTGAAAAGAGGCTGCCACCCCACTTTGGAGTGGAAATAAAAATAAACATCATACCTAGGTGTAAAATAACCATGTGGAAATCACCCAGATTACTGAGACTTTCCCATATGAACTTGGAAATACAATTTGCTGCTTTCAAAGCATATCTCTTGGGGCGCCTGGGTGGCTCAGTGGGTAAAGCCTCTTCCTTCAGCTCAGGTCATGATCTCAGGGTCCTGGGATAGAGCCCCACATCGGGCTCTCTGCTCAGCAGGGAGCCTGCTTCCCCTCTCTCTCTGCCTGCCTCTCTACTTGTGATCTCCGTCAAATAAATAAATAAAATCTTTTAAAAAAACATATTTATCTAATTCCTTTTTTAAAAGCCATTTTTGGTGCCACTCTGCTTTCTATTGCTCCAAGTCTGTGCTCCAAAAATTTGATGAATCCAGTTCTGCCTTTGCGAACCCGAATCCTGCTTAATGTTGAGGGCTCTGCTCCTTTTCCGAGCAAAATTGGATACATGCATATCGGCTGGGTCAGTGGGAGGGAAGGCATTTTGTTATTTTATTTCTCCTGGGGGTTCCCCCCCCATTCCACACCTTCCAGTAGCTGTAGCAGAGGAAAGTAATAAATCCTCCCTGACTGCTAGGTCCCTGCAAACTGCCCCTGTGATGGACAAGTGTTGTGGGCAGCCTTGCTAATAACATGAGTCTCAATGTCATTATCACTCCTCTGATGCTTAGACCCATTTCTCAGAATCCTTTCAGTCATCAGGCACCTGCTGAACGCTCACCAAAAAATGACAGTTGCCCAGAGGCACGAGACTCTACAGTTAGCAAAGACACCATGTGACAGGTGACAAGCATCCATAAAAGATGCTTCTCCAAAGGTTAAAAAGAAAAAGGTCTCCTTTTAAAGTGAATCAATCAGTACTCAGTGTTCGGATGTCATTTAAAGCCCAGCCCCACCTACATGCCAAATACCTAAGACCTTTTAATAAACGACTTGGCAGTAAAAGTATCCTATTTATAAGTAAGCTTTATACCTCCATTCTTTGGAGCTGAAGTTTCTACTGGTGAACGAACTGTGACAATCGACTTTGTCCAGTCTCTGGGACTCTGCAGATAGAGGTGTACAGCTTTTTGAACAACCATGGGAAGGATACAGACCTTCCAAGCTGTGGACACACCTCAGACAGAGCCCCTGACCTCACCCCGCCCTCTCCTCCCCCACGCACTGTATGCAGCCTCCCCAGCACCCTGATGCCACTGCCCGGCGACTCACCCCCCATCCACGAGTTCGCAAGGAGCCGCGTGTCAGGAAGGTCCCCTGGCCTCAGGGACTTGCTGCTCCTGCCCCGTGGTTCGCCATCCATGGTGCTCTCCTGGCCGGGCAAGCTCCACTCTCCACTTTGGTCGCTCAGCTGAGTCCAAATTCCATGCTCCCCCTGCTCCTGGGAATTCCAGTGCTGGGGCTGGCGGAACCGCACGGTCCTGGCCAGACGGGAGAGAACAGCACAGAACAGAGCAGGCACGGTAATCTGAGCACTACTTGTGGTCAGACAGACGCGCTTTGCGCCCAGACACACAAACACACACGCGCGCGCACACACATACACACACACACACATGCTCCACCTAGCTGCCTGGAGGTTGGCCAAAGCTCACAGCGGCCCCCCAGCCCCAGTCTGCAAAGCTGCTGATGTCACGTCCTTTCCCAAACTGAGACCAATCAGTGAGGAAGCCTTGGTTTATCAGGAAGGAAAGCCAGTTTGTAACTTTTTGGAGAGCAAAGGGAACACGCAGGGTTGGGGGGGGGGGGTGAAGGAAGCCACTCCCTGCACTCAGCTGAGGTCGGCTGGTTCTCTAGGGGCTTCTCATTGCAGAGAAAGCCCCAGAACCCAAGAGCTGAGAGAGCAGGTTTCGCTGCGGCCCGCCTGAACCGCTTGCCCAGCAACATGCACAGCACGCCCTGGCCATCTGCACATGTGGTTTCAATTTTTCTGGGAGTTTCTTATGGGAAAATGTGCCTATATGTTACAAAAATGCCCCTTTGGACGGAACTTCTGTTTTCTTCCCTCTGACTGCTAGGATTTCCCTCTGTGTCCTGCTTCTCCCTCCCCCCACCCAAATATATTTTAACTTCTAAATAAATAATTAATGGTTGCTACTGGAAAATGGGTTGCTGCCTGGCCCTGGGGAGCCGGAGACACCTACTACTTTGTTAATTATAAAAAGTTTTCCTCTGGGAAGATCTCGCCTGCTCGCCTTTAGGAAAACAGTGGGTCCTTGTATGTGGGTCTCCTCAGGTGGACCCGGGTTCCCCCGCACCCCAGGGTGCTGCTTTGGGCTGACGGCCGGCCTCAGGGCGCCTTTCTTCCCAGGGAGGGAAGGACCTGAGTTAGTCTCAGGCACAGTCTGTCTCTGAAATGGCTGCAGAGGATTTGGGGGTTTTGTTCATTTGTTTTGCTTTGTTTTAACATGCCCAAAAGGTAGCCACACAGTTTCAGACTTAGGGAGTCCTGGACGGAAACACTTGGCAATGATGCGAGGAACGGCCTTCACATTTTAAAATGCATTTCTGGGCAGACATATGGACACACATTCATCCCTTTCCATTTTTCACAGAAATGGAATGATATTACCAACTTGTTCCATGACTCTGGCGCTCGTCTCCTCTTGGAGCTCTCCCCACGTGGGTCTGTAGTTGTCCCTTCCTTTCTTCATTACTGTGTAGCGTTCCATGTCGGGCCCCAAGTATCTCCCTCTTCCCCGATGACGGAGGCAGACCGTTGCCGTCTCCGTTAGGAGCACAGAAATAGCGCACTTCATGTTTTGGTCTCAGTGGCTCTGTGCACAGCTGCAAATGTTTCTGGAGGAGAGATTCCTAAGAGGGGAAAAGGCCGAGTCAGAGGTGTGTTCCCACAGTGTCCGGAACTAAAGACACACACGAAAGTGACTACAAGCCAAATGGGAATTCTGAGTGAGGTCGGGGGCTTGGGGCACGGTTGAGCTCCACGGTACTGGAGGTTTCCAGAAAGCCGTCGTTGCAGCAAAGTAGGCAAAGGCGTGGGAGACCTCTCTGTATTCCTGCTTACAGCTGCACACACAGGCTCAATTATCTCAATACTCATTTCATTTTGGAGAAGGATTGAGAGAAACTTCAAGATTGTTCCTTCAAGATGGAGAGAGACTCTGCCAAAGTGCCCTCTGGTTCTTTGCAGAATTTACCGAACGGGCCGGAGGCATAGGCATTGTTTGCTACAACATCAGGACAGATTCAAAGAACTGCAAAACTTGCATTCGGCAGAGACTGAGAAATGTATTCCCTTCGTACACTGGAGGACACGGAGTTAATATGTGAGATGATCCTCGTTCTTTGAGTAAAATCTTCATGGTACAGCTTCTTTATTTACTTTTAGTTAAACTCCAAGAAGAGAGCCCTTTTCCATATCCAGATTTCAGCTTATTATCCAAAAGGGCAATAAAGAGGATTTCCAGGTTGTTGCCTTAGTACCTGGGAAGGAATTACTCAGCTTTTAACCTTCTCCCTACATTTATAACGCTGGTCACCTCTTGTGAATAGGAGAGGAAGGGAACTGATTTTTTTCAATTTATTTTTTATTTTCAGCATAACAGTATTCATTATTTTTGCACCACACCCAGTGCTCAAACTGATTTTTTTTTTAACTGCTCAACCACACCTCCAGTCGGGAATTCAAACAGCATTACAAGAGAAGTCATGCATTTTGAAGGGTCTGTGTGAGGGCGAAGCTGATTTACATGCGTATGAGCTGTGACTACAGACGAACAGGTGGGCTGACAACCCGAGAAGGACAACTGACAAATTTCCCATCAGTCCTAGTGTGTGCGCGCGCACCTGTGCTCAAGACACTTGGCCCAGGTTAGGTAAGAAAAAAGAGTTGTGGCCTGCAGCAGCAGTAAAGGCCACAGTCATTCTTTATCAAGTGCAGTCTTAACACTAGCCAGTGCCTCTGTGCGCCACCCCCCAGCTAGCTGTCCACGGCTGACATCACTCATGGCCTCTTTCCCCCCACCCCAGGCCTTGGGGAGCTTTGAAAGTCACCTCCAATCAGTCAAAGTCGACCCAAGCGCAGAAACCTCTTGTCATTCCAGCCAGCAATTTTTCTAGCACAAAATCTTTAAAACCCCAAAGCTACACATCTCCTCTGATAATTTGGAATCCTCTGCGCTTCCCACAAGAAACCTCGCTGTTTCCTTTGTTCTGGCTTAGGGGTACTTGGGACCACACTCACTCATCGCGGCTCTATCTAGCAGTACAATAAGATTCCAACAAGGATGTGTTCTTTAAAGTCCCGCATAATGCAGTATTCTTGAGAAAAACAATCTGGCAAATCAAAATCGGAGATGGTTTGCATCACAATGGGGCTGGAGTCTTGAGAACTGCCAAGGGCCCCGTAGACAAAAGTGGGGGTGGGGCGGCTTTCTAGCTCCAAGGAGAAAACAGCCCGTGATCCTTGATCAGATCCTCACTAGGGGTGTGTTGGGGAGAGGGGGGGGACAAGACCTAAAAGACATCAATGCCACGACTGCAAAAATTTATATATGGACTAAAATCACGTCACAAAAGCATCACCGTCAAGCTTCCTGCACGTGATTACTGTGCCAAGGGGGTACGAAAGAATCTCTGGGCTCCAGGAGTTGCTTGCTGCCGTACTCAGGACAGAACCACATGCAGCTTGTACAGGGAGGAATGCCTGCCCCTGTGGACACACTGTGCACTGAAGACAAAAAGCTAATGCAAGTTCCACAGTCAAAACACACAAGTATATGCAAAGCCCACAGTGTCCAATCTGTTCACAAGCCACTGCCATTCCTCATAAACCCACCAGCCACACGTCCTAGCATCTCCAGCCGACTAGAAACACTTCTCTCCTTGTGCAATTCCAGAAGCCCATAAGATAAACAACAGCCCGTTTTTATTAAATTTTTTTTGATATTTTTGGTCATCAGGGGCTTTTTTCCATAACATCCAATTTTTAAAAAAATATTGCACCAAAATATTTACTTTGACCATAGAGTTTCTGGGTGGCCCCTTACATTTCCTGCAACACTCGCCTCAGCTAACCCTGGTCTTGGGGAAGAATCATGGCCTCCACAGTTTATTCACAAATGGCTCATTTAAAATGATTTGTATAGGGGCGCCTGGGTGGCTCAGTAGGTTAAGCATCTGGCTCTAGATTTCGGCTCAGGTTGTGATTTCGGGGTCGTGATCTCAGGGTCATGATCTCATGGGATCGAGCCTGTATTGGGCTCTGTGCCCAGTGGGGTCTGCTTGAGATTCCTTCTCTCAGAAACAAATCAATCTTTTAAAAAATTATTGGTATATGTATTCATTATACATAGCTTATGTACACATGTGTTCTACAGGCATGTGCACACACATGCACACATGTGTACATAGAGACTCATGAGTGCGTGCACACAGATAAGCAAATGTGGCAAAATGCTAAAAATGGGTGAACTGAGCTGATGGGTATCCGAATGTTCATGGTATTATTCTTGTCATTTTTCTGTAAGCTGGGAAAGTTTCCAAACAACAGCGGCAGGGGGAAACATACTACATAAAAATCAAAATCCCTAGCAAGCTATTTGTCTACCATTCCTCCCTCCCCGTGCCAGCTGCAGGCACATCAAATCGTCTCCACCATGAGCACTGTTACTGAGAAAGATATCATCTGTAAATCTCAGGTATCTTTGACAAGGTGATATTAGAAATATCAGGGAAGGGAATCACTTCAGGAGAAACTGTTCCTTAATAAAGGACACAGAAAAAACAGATGTTGAATGACATACCTAACCTTTTCAATACTTTAAGGGATGTCAAAAGAGTTGAGGCGTAAGTCTTCAAATAAAACAGGCAAGTTTCCTTTTTTAAAATAATGGCTCAAGGCAGATGAGGGAGATAGCCAGATAAATGATGGATGGACAGACAGAGGAGAGACAGACACAGGGTACAGAGACTGATGTAGCAGATGTCTCTGTAGAGAGACACGTGGTACCTGGATAGGTAATACTGGATGTTTGTGTGGTTACAAAAATACTTTTCCCTGAAAGTGATTAATTGTGTAATATTTCAATTATTTTTAACTGTTACTTTAGTTTTTTAAATCAGTCGATAACTCTTTTGAACATCCAAGAAATACTTCAAACATTTAAAAAGATTTATTAAAAATTGAAGTACATTAGCAGTATTTGCAACAGTAAGAAATTAGAAGTAATCTAAGTATTCCAACAATATAGAAGTAGCTAAGAGATAGAAGGCAACCATTTAAGAGGATAGAGTCAAAGGGTTTGAAACTGAGAAAATCATTACAGTATGGTGTGGGGGTAAGGCAAGAATCAAAAATACTTCTACGACAGGATCACGACGTTAAACCAAGCAAAGAAAGCAAAACAAAACAAAAAACATGATATTCTGAAAAAAAGTCACTAAAATTTCACGGTAAAAATAAACTAATAAATTTTAGACACCTGCCCAAGGAGTTCTTTCACAATTCAGTCACCCTGCCAGGGACCTTGCCTAATCACCTTACCTAAAACAACAGCTGTCATCATCACTCTTTACCCCAATCTGCTTTATTTTTCTTATCACTTTTCTGACAGGATGATACATATGTATGTGTTGCTTAGTCGCTGTTGCCTCCAGTAATACATAAGTTTGTCGAGGGCAAGGACCTTGTCTATCTTTTTCAAAGCCTTAGTGTCTGGTTCATAATACAAGCCGGGTAAAGGGTATTGAAGTTGTCCTACAGCACTTCAAATATGATTGTAATTGTAGAAAATTACACCATTTGGAGAATAAAACATCCTACATCCTATGAAAAATGAAATAATCCAGATTAGTGTTAAGAACCCCCCAAAGCAAGCAATATAATAGCGTATAAACCTGAGGATTCCATCTGATGGTCTAATTCTAGCTTGATAGACTGAAGGACTCACAGGAAATATAAAGATCACCTCATGTCCAATCTCTGTATTTATAAATCATAAAACACAGCAGCAGCCCCAAGACACAGGGATCTGGACCTGTTCTACATCCACATCCTTCTGCAATCAGAAGGATCGGTCTGGTAAGTGGACTCTTGGGGCTCAGTTTGGAATTAAAGTGCGCCCCCCACCCCCGCCACACACATGCAAAACACACTTACCAGAGCTGGGAGGTCCATACGAGTGATTGGTGAAATTCATGGTCTGCGGTTTCAGAAAGTGGATGGAACAGCAAGATCCTCAATTCCTTGGAGCCACAGACAGAAGGAATATCCTAGGACATCCTGGGGCTTAACACAGAGCTCAGACATTGAACAAGATGCAAGTTGATATAAAAAACATACTCAGGAGAACACTTTAAAGATAGAAAGCCTCCAATTCCTGAATGTTCTATGACATATATTTTAATTACTGAATATATATGATATGTATTTTAATTTAACAGTATTTTCTTTTAAAGTTTCTGCCTTTGATATTGGGCTTAGAAAAGACCTTCCCTTCTGTGTACATTTCCTTCTAATACTTGAGAGCATTTGAAATTTTATCACATTTTCCAAAAAACCAAGATTTGTTTTTGGAATGTGATGTTAAATAGGAATTTAAAATAATTTAATCTTTTTTCCCTAGATAGTTAACTAATTAACTTACTTGATATTCCAAAGTTGTGAAAATTGGAAAATGGTCTTGAACAGTACTAACAGAAATATGCTAGCCACACCTATAATTTAAAATTATATGGGAATCACATCAAAAAAGTAAAAAGAAGTGGAATTAATTTTCACGATGAATTTTATTTAACCTAACATATTCAAAATATTATCATTTCAATGTGTAATCAACAGCAAAATTATTACTATTTCACATGTTTTGTACCGAATCTTTGAAACACGGTATGCTTTTTTATACTACAGCACATCTCAATTCAGCCTAGCCACATTTCAACTGCTCAAAAGCCTCATGTGGCTTGTGGCTTCTGTACCGAATAGCCCAAGATTATAGCAATGTTTCTCAGTCTCACCACTCTGACATTTTGGACTGATAATTCTTTGCAGCATGGCTCTCCTGTGCACAGTAGGATGATTAGCTGCCTCTGACCTCCAGCCACTAGATGTCAGTTGCACCCCTCCCTCAGTTGTGGCAACTAAAAATGTCCAAACTTTGCCAAATGTCCCTGGGGGGTTGGGGGAAGTAGGGGGTAGAAGGAAGGACAAAATTGTCCCCAGTTGAGAATCAAAGAGCTAGAAATACTGGGGAGAAAATACATGTTTGGAACAAACCTTAGGCACATTTGAGAGAAAAAATTTTCTTCTTAGAAGCTAATATTAACTATACTCACTGAACCATGACAGAAGTACTTAAAACAATTGAAAGTCTATCCAGGTTCCAAGTTCCAAATTCACAAAAAGGAGGAGGAGATAAAGAAAGGCTAGCAGTGGGAAAAGCAGAAGGGGAAAGAGTGGAAAAAAAGAAAAAGAGAGGGGGAGGGGAGGGCTGTGTTTTCTATTATAATCGTCATGCTTATTTGGGGCCCAGACTCACAGAAATAGTATTGACCCAGCATTGAGCCCCTCTTAGTGACGGTCATTAACATGTCAGAGAAAAACCTTGAGGCTCTTGACTTTGAAAATAAGCTAATGGATGCTTGGACTGCAACAGGCATCAAACGGGGTCTGGGGGTTCAGCTAGTTGGGAGCCCCCGGTGTTGCTCGAGCCTACAACTGTTTCCTGGGTGCTTGGGTGGCTCAGTTGTTAAGCATCTGCCTTTGGCTCAGGTTGTGGTCCCAGGGTCCTGGGATTGAGCCCACATCAGGCTCCCTGCTCTGTAGGAGTCCTGCTTCTCCTTCTCCCACTCCCCCTTCTTGTGTTTCCTCTCTCGCTGTCAAACAAACAAACAAACAAAATCTTTAGAACTTTTTCCTTCAAAGAACAGCATTTAATATCAAAAGTGATGAGCAATAGACCCCAACTTCGGGGTGAGCTAATCTCTTCCAACATCTCCCTTATCAACCAGGACCTCAGTAACTGGAAGTCTCCATTAACTGTGATGTTTTTAATGTATTCAGCATGTGTGTGTGTGTGTGTGTGTGTGTGTGTGTGTACAAATAACAAGGAAATCAAAATTATAGCAGAGGTTTATTCACAGAAGCAAAGAAAGAAAGGGGAAAGAGGGAGGAAATAAATCAGGAACACATCTTAAAATACTTACACTCATTGCAATCTTATTTGCCCAGATTTACATGTGTCTGTATGATGTTCAGAATATTGTCCCTTAGATAATTAAAGATCATGAATCTTCAAACATAGATTATTTTCACTCTCCTTCACAGATTTTTAAAGTTTCTTTCTTTTTTTTTTTTTTTTTTAAAGATTTTATTTATTTATTTGACAGAGAGAAATCACAAGTAGATGGAGAGGCAGGCAGAGAGAGAGAGAGAGAGGGAAGCAGGCTCCCTGCTGAGCAGAGAGCCCGATGCGGGACTCGATCCCAGGACCCTGAGATCATGACCTGAGCCGAAGGCAGCGGCTTAACCCACTGAGCCACCCAGGCGCCCCGATTTTTAAAGTTTCTTACCAACAAGGGCTAAGAACAAAAAGGCTCTGTGTTGGTTGCCCCTTGGTTAATGAGGAGTTTCCACTCCTCAAGGGTTCCGGTCTATCAGGGACCTACACTAACTGACTTAGCTCATCCGAAGATAGTCAGAGTCTAGTGCTTGGGCATCTACACTAGGTACCCTGGATATAGCAGGCAACAACCTGCTTATTTCCAGGTATCTTCCCCCAGCCAGCTGGGACTACTGGTAGAGCAGGAATCTTTCCAGCAGCTCTGGCAGATGGAGTTCACGGATGGCTTGATGACATGCTCGACCCAAGCACTTCCGGACACACAGGCGGCAGAGCTGAGAAAGAGCCGGTGGGCCTGGGGAAGAAATTAAAATGTGTGAAGCTCCTAGTGGTGGCGGTGGGGGACACGGGGAGACCAGAGAACTGGAAGAGGCTGAAATGTTCTGCCAGCTTAAGAGAGGCTGGATCTGTACATGGATTACAGAGTGACAGAGCAGACACTAATACACACAGGGACCCCAGTTTGCCCCCCCCCAGGGTGGGGACACATTTAAGCTGACCCTCTAAAGTTAATTGTATTAGTGACACTGAAGACTGAGGCTAAGCAGAGGCAATCCAGGAATGAAGCATGAGGTCTAAAGGGACTGCATTTCATGTCATAGTAGGCAAACTGTGGAAAGAGCCCAGATGTCCATCAGTGGAGGAATGGATAAAGAAGATGTGGTATATACATACAATGGAATGTTACTCAGCCATCCAAAAGAAAGAATCTTGTCATTTCCAACAATGTGGGTGGAACTAGACGGTATTATGCTTAGGGAAATAAGTCCATCAGAGAAAGACAAATACCATATGATTTCACTCATGTGCAATTTAAGAAACAAAACAGATGAACAAAGGGGAAGGGAAAGAAAAATAAAATAAGATGAAACCAGAGAGGGAGGCAAACCATAGAGACTCTTAACTAAAGGAACAAATTGAGGGTTGCTGCAGGGGAGGTGGGGGGGAGAGTAACTGGGGGATGGGCATTGAGGAGGGCATGGGATGTAATGAGCACTGGGTGTTCTATGCAACTGATGAATCACTGAACTCTACCTCTAAAATGAATAATACACTATGTGTTAATTAAATTGAATTTCAATAAAAAATTTGAAAAATAAATAAAGGGCACACACTCCCTTCATGCACTGTACGTGTCAATGAATGTGATAATGCTGGCTGAGGAGAAAACCTGAATAGAGGCCCTCAGCAGGCAGGAGCCTGAGACAGAGCTGCCAAGCAAGGGCTAAGTGACGACTGGGTATTGGGGCCTGTGTGGTCACAGAGGCCTCCAGGACCTCCTGGCTCAGGCCGCTCACAAGGTGGTGCTGGCTAGGTGCCAAGTCCTACTAGGAGAGGCCCTCCATTTGCGCTGGGCTCCCAGCTCAATAGAGGACCTAGCGAACGGACTCAACTCGCTTAACCCCCATTATGCCCAGGACCTTAGTGTCAAGGAGGTTCATGGAGTCATCACCCCCATGGCTTTGAGGAAAGTAATGAGAGCCAAAATATGGTTGAGTAGGACAAAGGAGATTAAGGTGGAATACTAATTATACCGAGGTATTTGTAATGTCCCATTATTCCCTGACCTGAATGTACTGGTAAAGATCTCTTCAGGTAGACCTGTGTGGTTAGCAGATGACACAAAGTTGTCCTTGTCAAGAAGATCCTACTGTACCAGGATCTCGCACCCCACGAGAAATGGCGCACTGCATAAGCAAATGACGAGATCACATTTGGTTTGATGTTTCCAAGGACCAGCCATGTGATAGAAAGAGCAAATAACTGCTCTCAGTTAAAATCTTCGGCAGCAAGAATGGAAAGTCTCTCTACCCGTCACCCAATTAAAGCTCCTCTGGAAAACAGTAATGCAGACAGATTGTCCAGTTTGCTTACAGGAGCTCAGATACCAGAGTGACTTCTGACAGAGCTGGTGTTCATCCTTCCGGAGGAAGCCACTGTATTTTTGACAACAGAAGATAGAAGAACCCAGTTAGAAGAAATCTAAATCCTGGACCTGGAAACATTTTTGATGGAAAAAAAGAGGAGATATGACAGGTGCTATAGGACATCTTCTCAGCTGAGAGTTGGGAAGGGACCCGGCATTTCCAAATGGGGAGCTAGAAAGGAAGATCGTGATTCTTCAAGTGGAGATTCAACTAAAAGAGTAATCACAAATGATCTAGACTACCGGAGATCATCTAGACCAGTGGTACTCCAAGCGAGGCCTCAGATCAGGGGTGGCAACAGCATCACCTGGGAACCCGGTGGGTGCGCTGAGTCTAGACCCCAACGCAGACCTCCTGGATCCAAATCTACATTTTAATGAGACACCCCCCCTTGGTGATTCATACTCACAGCAGAACTCAGGAAGCATGGACCTCAAACGTATGCCTAGAATTATTGAACCAAGCATTCTACTTGGAAGGTGTTAGAAGACGAGATGATTTCCTAAATGGGAACTGGTGAGTAGAGTAAAAACCGTCTCCCCCAGAAACTGTTTCAGAAGGTTTGGGATAGGACCGGCACGACATAAGAGTGCATGTTGAGGTCAGACTGCTGGGCTGGAATCCTAGTTCTTCTGAGGAGTCACACGGCCTTCGGCAAGCCGTTGTCTTCAGATTTCTCTTTTCCCGTCCGGAGCTGGGCTACCACCAGTTACTCGAAAGTTTCCCTGCTTTCAAGTTTTCACAACTCAGGGAGATTCATCTTGGTTTCCAATTTAGCTCAGTGCCTGACACATGCATAAAGCTGAATAATTACTATTATTTCTTAAGAGTCTCCCAGGCACACAAATGATCAGGACAGGCTCGGGTGAAGTTCTCTTTCTGTGCGGACTTCGCTTGGCTCACTTCTGAATCTGGAACGCAGCACACTTTAGAGATTTGCCTTCTCTCCTCTGGCATCCATAGCTCCATTAGCTCACAGTGGAAATGGGAGCAAGGCAATGGAGGGCTCAGAGCCAGGTACTCCCCGAGCTGGAGAAACAGATCAGGCAAGCAACTTTGCCGTCTAGTCCAGCGTCTGAAATACACACTCTGTGTCCACCCTACAGCCTCTAGCTCAAGTACCGCTAATTCCCCCAAATACGGCAAAGCAGACTTCTGGTCTACAAAGTTACGCACATAGACCAGGACAGGTGTGGCAGCTCAACCTCCTCATGGTGAAAACCAAGTTCTTGGATTCTTTTCTCCTTATGGAAAATACACCGTGACATACCAGCCATGTATAAAGGCCATTCTGTGATAAGTGAACAGACAAAACCTATAAGATCTCACCCCAGCAATGCAAGTGAGACCCGCCGCCTACCACATGCTACTTGCAATCAAATCAAGAGAAGAACAAAGGTAGGGAAGCCTGGAGGTGAGACAGGAAGGAGAGAGAGCCAATGTGCTTATGGAGGAGAAGTGGACACCCAGCCCGTTCCTTACCCTCCCGGAGCAGGAGTGCCTGCTCCACGCTGCTGTTGGGAGTGGCCAGATCCAGCGCGCTTTTGCCCTCTGCGTTTCTGCACTTTAGGGGGGCCCCGTAGTCGGCCAGCAGGTGGATGACCTCCGCACTGGACCGCCTCGCTGCTGCGTGCAGGGGAGTGTCCAGACGTTGGCCGCGGTCCACACTGGCTCCTGAAGAGAGCAGATGGCCACAAGCCAGCATAAAATGTTACCATGGGAACACCAAGGGTCAAAAATACAGTAGCTCAGATCAAGGCATCTGAATTGTCATGACGTGTTTGACAGATCTTTGAAAATATATGACATATGCCAAGAACCTCAGCCACAGCTACTCAGACTACGTAAAGCTATTTTGATGAGAAAAGTGAAGAAAGGTAATTTTAGTCATTCAGAATACGTTACTTGCTTTCCCGTATGAACTGTGTGGCAAGTACAATTAAATATTTGCATTGCCTTTTACACAGAATTATTATTTTGGGTTTTGGCAAAGGGTAAAGTGAAGTTTCTTTGGTATTTCTCTTATTCTGGGCTCAAAAAAAAAAAAGATTTCTGAATTACTACAGGGAGTAGTAACTGATGGGGGATGAAAAAGAGAAAAAAATATCTTAGAGATAAAAATTCTTATTTAAAGGTTCATAGTACAGACTCTACCTTTATGTCAGTAGCTAAGTTTGGAGAACCTTTAACCAAGTAATACTTCAAAACACTCTACTTTTTCCTGGACTCTCAGTTTCTATTATGCCTTTTAGAATTAAAAAGGTTACTAAGGGGGCACGGGGGTGACTCAGTCAGGTAAGCGTCCGACTTTTGACTTCAGCTCAGGTCATGATCTCAGGGTCGTGAGATCGAGCCCTGCGTTGGGCTCCCTGCTCAGCAGGGAATCTGCTTGGGATTCTCTCTCCCCCTCTCTCTGCCCCTCCCCTCATGCTCACTGTCTCTCTCTCTCTCAAATACATTTTGAAATCTTTTTTAAAAAATAATTTTTTTAAAAATTAAAAGGTTACTAAGGATCTTAGAAGGATTGATCTAAAGGAGTCGATGGCAAATGTCTGTTATTTTTGCTATCTGGCATCTTCCTAATAACCACACCTAGATTTCCATCTGGGGAAATATCCCTTGTGATTCCCAATTCATGTGCTTCCAGTGAAACCCAACAACTTCAGTCTAGACTGAAATTTAGGCCTAAGCCAATCAGCGCATTGTACTCCTCTGGCCACCATGACTGGCTCAGAGACAGGCATGTGACTCAAAAAGATCCAATGAAATAAAATTGTTTTTTCCCACTAGGACATATGGGAAAGAAACTCTAATTCTCTCTTGAAACCACCAAGGACAAGCATACCAGGTAAATGGAGCCAATATCAAAGGAAGCAGATACTCATTTCTCTAAAAGTTCTGTGATTTCAAGCATTCAGACAACAAATACTGTCAGGATTTTGTCCAGCCTGACAAGAACTTTGTCTTTAAAGCCATGGGAAACCAACAAAGAGGTTCCTTTCATAAAAAAGCTTTCTGGAAGTTACCTAATTCTAGAAGTTTCTTCACACAGTCTACCCTCTGGTAGGTGCAGGCCACATACAGGGGAGTTCCAAGCTGAGGCAGTTCTTGGTCAATGTTAACGTTATTTGCCAGCAGGATCTCCATGCACTCTCTATGACCTGGTGGGGGAAACAAGATAACCTTACTCAAGTGAGGGAAATATTGACTATTTATAGAACTATAGAATTGCTTATCTGGAATGGGCTTTAGAAATAACCTAGATTTTTTTTAAGCAGAAAAACAAATTGGGGGAGGAGGGGAAATCTTCGGAAACTCCAAAATCAAAACCATTAAAAAGAAAAGCAAGCTCATAGCTCCTCGCTCAAATTCCCCTTTGCCACCTTGAGATACCTTCCAACTAGACGAAGGGCTCCAAGGAGCTAAGCTGAAATCACTCTCTACAATGAAGCCAGTTTATAAACAGAGGCTGCAAGGTGCAGAGGGGTGAACGACTCATCCAACTGCCCCCCTGAAAAGCCAGCACTCCGATGCAAGGCCCAGCTCCGATCCCTCTCTGCTACAAATCTCTCACTCTCTGCTTCATCCAGGTATGGTCGTCCCTCCTTATTTTGGTTAATCTGGAAGACACTTTTGAGAATAAAAAGCCTTCAAAATAGAATATATTTAACTGCACCTTTAAATCCTCAAATATAAGATATATTTAATTGCGCTTTCCCATCTGGTGGCTAACAAGAAGTATATAGACAAGCGTTGTCTTTGGAGAGGCTGCCCAATGAACAGACTGGGTTAATTTGCAACATACCAATGATTTGATCAGGAGCAAATACTTCTGAGGAATCGATGGGAGCTTATAAAGAAGTTGTTCTCTTTGAAGATCTAAGTGTTTTCTTAAAAAACAACTCTTACCATCACTTTACCAGTCTTTTCTTTATAACATAAAAGCAAGCTTCATCTCAAACCTGGCTGATTTGTCAGAAATGCTAAATTAAGTAGAAATATGCATTAAAATGTACAAATTAGGATCCTATGGATCCAAACTATCTGTTCACATAAGTAAATATTATACTGGGATTATGGCATCAATACGTCAAAGTATGGACTCAGACTGACCTAGTCTGTTCGCAGAGGTTTAAGGAATCCAGAAATAATATGTAATCAGTACCTCAAAACTGCCTGGGTATCTAATAAACATTTTTAAATAATTCCTGCCCTTTTAATTTTTTCTTTCTTTTTCTTTGCAGAAGAAACTGAGCCTGGTCTGAGTTAAACTCAAGTACTCACAGGAAGTTTTATAAAATTAACATATAAAAGATTAGCACTAATATCACAGTATCTAAAACAATGAATTTGCTCTTCTTTCTTCCATTCTGTGGATATTGGTCTCCAACATGCTTGTAGATACAGACCAAAAAATACATAGAGACCCATGAGTTGATGTGTTTATGATAAGTTTGTATATATTTTGTAAGTACGTAGATACCAAACACTCCCAATATAAAACCATCCAAGTACCACAGAATAGCTTCAGTAATTCAAATCATTCCCAATATTAATCAATTTTTAAATATTTGGATGGAAATGCAACTAACAGACGAATCTTTACTTCAAGTCAACATTAAAAAAATTTTTTAAAGACTTTTAGATCATTTCCAAAGTAGACCATGTCCCTTCAACTTAAAGCATGTACTTGGAGTTTGGGAAATGGCCGGCATCAGTTATTTAATCAATAAATGTTTATTAAATATGTTTAAGACATGAAAATCATAGATACATTGAGATTTGGGTCTTTTGTTTCATTTAAATTAATCCACAAAGGGGAAAAGAAAAAGACAAAAAGCCAGACTCAAATACAGAGAACACACCGCCAGTTGCCAGAGGGGAACGGGGTGGGGGGCTGGGTGAAACAGGTGAGGGGGACGAAGGGTACACGTGGGATGAGCACGGGGTGGGGAATGGGCGTGTTGGATCACTATATAGTACACCTGAAACGAATACAGCACTGTGCGTTAACTATACCTCAACTGTTAAAAAACGGGGAAAAAATAAAAGCACAGAAAAAAAAATCCACTGCAAAAGAAAATTACCAAGTGACATGTTTAATAACCCGGGGCAAATCTTTCATTATTGCCTTTGGAAATAAAGACTTTCATCCCCAATTAGACCAGCAAAGATCACTGTTCCACGGTGTTCTAACTTCCCCATTTTATTTCTTATCTCAGTAAAAGAGAATAACTCCACCACTGGGTAACAGAAATGTTGCTTTCTCAGTGTGACCTTTGACAAATGGCCTTGGCCTTTCAGTGACATCTTCTTGTTCACGTCTAGGCGATGCATGGAGTTTTTAAAGACCTTCATCTTACTCTCTTCCTCCTTTCAAAAGTAACTGAGAATACAGGCGTCTAGAATCAACTTCAAGGTTTCTAAAGGCACGCTTTTTAAAGTTGCAACTTTTTTTCAATAACTAATGGCCCTGAAGTCAGCAGCTCATCTAGAAAGAGTATGTTGCTTGTTGTGGACAACTACGTTTAATCTTCCATTAAGAATCCGATCAGCCTTGGCTTTCAGACGCTTTCATAATTTATTTTAGTGGTCGAGGTTTTATGGGCTTTGGGAGATGAGCTGTTCTCTTCTAGTAAAGACAGAGACATTAGCAAAGTACTGCTCATGGAAGTCACCCCTACAGTCCTGACCGGGCCAGCTGCCCCCAAAACACCAGCAAAGAGCTTCCAAAAAGGGCTGCCGAGAGACTGACTCCCCAGGAAATGCGACGTCTGAGACAAAAACCCATTCCCAGGTCCGAAGAAGGGCGGTTGGATGCCCCACCAGCATTTCCAGAAGATTCGGGCACTCTGAAGCTGCTGCTCTGTGTGCCCTAAGCCACACAGAGCCTACCAGTGACTCTGGGCATTTCTCGCATGATGACACGGTACCGCTGACTCGTGCAGTTCGCAGTGAGCCTACCAATGTGGTGTGTGCAACGTGACGGCCCACTTACCTCTCTTCACTGCCTCATGGATGGGTGAGGCCAAGTGCACTTCCAGCTGAGCCTTGGCTCCAAACTCCAGCAGCACGTTGACACACGCAGCACTGCCGCTCCGGCAGGCATTGAATAGCGGTGTGGCTCCGTGCACCGTCACTCCGTTGACCTGATGGTAAGAAAGAGACGCAGAGAATTTGCCAGTTTTCTCTCTCTGTTTCCAAGCGTGTATTCCTGGGCATCTGCCTGGAGGAATGTCCCAGGCTGGTGAGTGAGCGAGGGCCCCCACATCATTACGGTATTACATTTTTTTAGATATACCAGTAGCCTATCAACTATCACCTCTAAGTAATATCCCAAGTGGCAAAATGGGAGAAAGCTTTTCAAATGTATTCAGGGGTATTCCAGAACTTCTAAGGAGCCTCCTAATCATTGAGGAGTTGTCCTGTTTGGTGGTTAAGAACATGGCTTCTGGAATCATTAGCTTGTGTTCAAATCCCAGCGCCCTCTCTTCTATCTGTTCAGAGATCTTGGTTGGGATACTAACTTTCTGTGCCTCAGTTTCCTTAAAGGAGGATCATAACAGAATCTACCTCAAGAGGTTATTGGGTGGATCAAGTGAATTACAACATGTTAAACACTTAGAACGTTGCCTCATGCCTAGTAAGCATATAAGCGTTTGCAACAATTTTCTTCACTTTCCACGAATAAGGGTCTGACTCTGCCTCCCAATCAAGAACCAACATGGCAGGAACCAAAAAGGCTGGAGAATCCAGGTCCCCAAATCTGTGCCTGAGGACATTTTTGTTGCCACAGATTTCCTTACTGGTCTACTAGAATTCGTACGAACTACATGTGTGGGCAGTGACTCCCAAAGAGATTGTGATCCAGTCAAAGGCACAAAGAAAATAGCCATCAATATGGCATCTCCAGCCACCTTCACTGCTTTCTAGGGGTGTGGGAGGCATCTTTGAGTATCAGCAATGGATTGGGATGAACATCAGGGAACCAAGACATTCTGGTGGGGAGGCTCTGACAGGACTGAAATGGAGGACAATGAAGGCTTGATGTCAAAGCGTTTGCCTCAACAACTGAGGATATATGCTTGTGATAATCAGGACCCTAAATTTTCTTGTTTCAGAAATCAGAAAAGGGGTGGCTCCGTTGGTTAAGCATCTGATTTTGGCTCAGGTCATGATCCCAGGGTCTTGAGATCAAGCCCCGAGTATGGCTCCCTGTTCAGCCGGTAGTCTGCTTGTCCCTCTCCCCCTGCCCCTCCCCCTACTCATTCTGTCTCTCTCTTTCTCAAATAAATAAATACATAAAATCTTTTAAAAAAGAAACAATAAAAGATATTTCTCTACAGTGCCAGGATAGCCCCTGTTAAATTGGAAAGTTCAAGAGGAGATGCTAAGGTGGAAGAGACAGGCAAGGACAGGCCAAAACGTGTGTGAATTCATACAGTCTAGGGATTTCTAACCTATTTACACTTTTACCAAAAAACATTCAGTAGGGCTGGTTTCATTTGATTTGTTCTTATGAGAATCATCCTCATCTTCATTCTGAAAGTCTTCAAATTTGATTTCCTAAGTTTCTCAGTTCAGGTCAGCAAACATTTATTGAGCACCTATTAGGCACCAGGGTTTCAGAAGCCAAGGCTAGTAAGAAAATGGCTTTAGATCACCCTTAGAAGCAAGACAAAAGAGAGTACAGACTTGAGAAATATTTTGGCAGGAAAAGGAGCAGGATGTGGGCATTAATTAGTGGGGGAGAGAGAAGATCTAGGCTGAGCCCAGGTTTGGAACATGGAAAGCAAGAATGTATGTCGCCAGGTCTCTGAGGAGGGGCCGTCCCCCAGGGAGGAATATCCTAACCAAAGCTTCGGATGCACTGAGTTTGAGAAAACCATAGGGCTGCCAATTTTGAAGAATTTTCTTTTTTTTTTTTAAAGATTTTATTTATTTATTTGACAGAGAGAGAGAGATCACAAGCAGGCAGAGAGGCAGGCAGAGAGAGAGAGAGAGAGAGGAGGAAGCAGGCCTCCTGCTGAGCAGAGAGCCCGATGTGGGGCTCGATACTAGGACCCTGGGATCATGACCTGAGCCGAAGGCAGAGGCTTAACCCACTGAGCCACCCAGGCGCCCCTTTGAGGAATTTTCTACTGACTAACCAACTTGCTTTGATTCTTTCTCTCCTTCTGATTTAAATGTTAAAGAATACAATATTTATCGACTCTTCCCTCATAAGATTTCCACAACCAAGGGACTGGGTCTTACTCTCTTCTTTGTCCTCCACAAAACCTCCCAGTGTTATGCCAGCACACACTCCTCTACAATCAGATGTTGTTTGCCCTTTTCCACCAACAGAAGGAAAGGGCCCTCTGGGGTGCCTGGGTGGGGCAGTCAGTGAAGCGTCGGACTCTTGGGTTTTGGCTCAGGTCATGATCTCAGGGTCGTGAGATGGCGCCGCACGTCAGACTCAGCATGGAGTCTGCTTGGGCTTCTCTCTCTCTGCCCCTCCGCCCACCCCAAATGAACAGATACATCAATAAATGAATTTTTTTAAAAAGATTTCATTTTTATTGATTTATTTATTTGAGAGAGAGAGAGAGAGAGAGAGAGCAAGCCCAAGTAGGGGGAGCAGCAGAGGGAGAGAGGGAGAAGCAGGTTCCCTGCTGAGAAGGGAGACTGATGAGGGATTTGTTCCCCAGAACCCCGGGATCATGACCTGAGCTAACGGCAGACACTTAACCAACTGTGCCACTCAGGCACCGCTCAATAAATACATCTTAAAGGAAAAAAAAAAAAAAGGAAGTGGCCCTCACCCAGCCTCGCAGTCATCATTACATGGGATTTGAGTAAGTGGTAACCTAAAGCAGCACTACCTAATAAAAATACGTGCCCGCGACGGCATCTGGAGCAACGCTTTGCCCAAGAAAGACTTTCCTATTGAGTTCTACCGTAGAAACCCAATTGCCACATAAAGTGCTAAAGAATATCTCCCGAAAGCTCTTACAAACATCACAGCTCCAGAAACAAAGAACACAGGCACTGAATTTAAAAACCAAAATTAGCCACAAAATGATAGCTGGCAACTAAAGAAACATCCCTGAGATTTTCAGAAGTTTTAATTTTACAATTCTGTTGTGATAGCTCATTACACACAACACCTAAGGCCCTCGTTAGCCTTGAACTGAGGCTACGGGGTGATGTGTGGCAACGGTGAATCACCATATTGCATACCCGAAACTAGGGTAATGCTGTATGTTAACTACCCTAGAGTTAAAAACGACATAAAAATAAAATAAATCTGCAAAACAAGAAGAGAAATAAGGGTAGAATTTTAAAATAAGGTAAAGTTCATTCTGTTGGATTGTTTTTCCATATATTTTTTACTAAGAAGCTCACATGGTGATTTTGCTCAATGAAAACAGTGGGTTTAAGATGTCGCATTAAGAGTGTTTGTTGTTGTTTGTTTAAATTGTGTTCTTTTTCATGTTTCCCGATCCATTTCCCAAGAGCTGTTTTCAACTAACTTCAGTTCCCGTTGATCTTTTGAAATTCACCATCGCAATTTTCAGAGTCCCGTGAATTACCTTATCAAATGTTCATCCACAGGCACAGACACTGAAGAGGGGAGGGACCCGCAGTGTGTCACTGGCTCGGGAATGTGCACGTGGACAGGGCCTGACCTGCCTACACCCCCAGAGGGTGCGCTGTCTGGAAGGCAGCATCTCTGTAGATGCTAGCAGGTGCACCTGGGCAGACAGAGCCGCGGGGTGCGGGGATGTGGGGGGCGGGGGCAGGAGTCAGGGAAGGCGGTACTCACATGTGCACCCTTTTCCAATAAGGCTTTCGCGCAGGCTACGTGACCTCCAAGGCACGCCTCGTGGAGCGAAGAGACCCGGTTAATGGTCACAAGGTTCACGTTGACACCCTAGAATTTGGAGAGAAGGGGTTAAAGGCTGCATTAGTAATAGCAATGGCAGCCAGTCCTGGGCTGAAGAGTACAGAGTCAAGGAGACAACGCTCCTAGGATCCCTGTGCCGGAAGCACACTGCGGGGGGCCGCAACCCCACAGCGTGGAGGGGTCTCTGTAGTACCAGCATCTAGGGGCCCGGGGGCTTCCCCCAAACTTCACCTCCTTACCCAGTGCCAGCACATCCCCCTCCTCTTCCTGCCACACTCCACCTTCCTCCTCTCGGAGTCCATGTGACGGATGACAAGATCAGCCTAGCTGTTGGTCAACTCTGACTTCATGCCCTGATTTTCACAACTTGGTCCTTACCATCCCCGCCCCTCCATGACCGCTTTCTGTCTGGGAAATGAGTTAAGTCCCTGCCAGTCCTGCCCAGCCAAGTTCTGCTTCTGATTTCCTGCCTCCTCACCTGCCCATTGAAAGCTTCTAAAACCTACTGCGTGACCCTAAACCCCAACCCCCCACCTAAGTTCCCACCGTCTTCTGCCAGACTCCTGCCAGACTGCCCTCGGTGCCCACAACTGCCCACGACTCCTGCTCCCTTCATCTTAGGGTCTCTCTATGCCTCCTTGGTCCTGTCCCCGCTCGCGTCCTGAATATGCTGTCATTACACTAGAGCAGTGTTACAGATTTCAAATTAGGTAATTATTACAACTAGAAAAATCTCGTCCTTTTCCTAGATAGGATTTCCTTTTAAGAAAATAAGAAAAACAGGCTCATCCACAAGGTGGCAGAAGCGCACTAGGAAAAAAAAAAACTTGCATCCTTGGCAAGGTGATAAGAATCCTTGCATTTGTGCATAAGTAACACCCAGATGGCCTGAAAGACCATCTAGAGTGAATCCCCTCCACTGTGCATGAGAAAATGGAGAGGCAGAAAGTTCAAATTATTCGTAAAACTCAAGCTTCCCAGGGGTTGATGATAGCCAGATGACTCTGAAAGTCAGGAGCTCCTGATGCCTGGTTTAATGCTTTTCTCCACCCCACTGTACGTGAAATATAGTAAAAAATAAAATAGAATAATACATTTTGCACTAGGGTGTAAGTGTGAAGAATTGGGCATGCGCCGTGAAAAAGTTGAACTTCCCTCTGAAGAACACTCCTCATACATTTAAGCACACTGGTTTACAGAAACCAACATGGTTATTGAGTATAGTTAAAAATAGAGAGAGGCGGGGCTGCCTGGGTGGCTCAGTGGGTTAAGCCTCTCCCTTCAGCTCAGGTCATGATCTCAGGGTCCTGGGATCAAGTCCCACATCGGGCTCTGCTAGGCAGGGAGCCTGCTTCCTCCACGTTCTCTCTCTCTCTCTCTCTCTCTCTGCTTGCCTCTCTGCCTACTTGTGATCTCTCTGTCAAATAAATAAAATCTTTAAAAAAAAATAGAGAGAGGCGCCTGGGTGGTTCAGTTGGTTAAGCGACTGCCTTTGGCTCAGATCATGAGCCTGGAGTCTTGGGAGAGCTCTGCATCGGGATTCCTGTTCAGCAGGGAGTCTGCTTTTCCCTCTGACTGTCTCCCCCTCATGCTCTCTCTCTCAAATAAATAAGTAAAATCTTTTAAAAAAATAAAATAAAAATGAAGAAGTACTAAAGGCAATGTGGGACCCTGGATTGGGCCTGAGACAGAAAAAGGACTCTGCGGGAAAACAGGTGTAATTCTAATAGTCTGTAGTTTAGTTAACACTATTGTACCAATGTTCTTGTCTTAGTTTTGACTGAAGTACATGCTTGTGTAGGATATTAGCACCAGGGGAAGTTGGGTGAAGGGTGAGAAGTATCTGCACTCTCTTCGCAACTTGTCTTTAAAATTATTTCAAGATTAAAAGTTTATTTTTAAAAAATACTAATAAGGGGCGCCTGGGTGGCTTAGCCAGTTAAGTGTCTGACTCTCGATTTCAGCTCAGGTCTGGATCTCAGCGTCATGAGACCAAGCCCCACGCTGGGCTCCATGCAGGGTGTAGAGACTACTTAAAAAAAAAATACTAATAAAAGTTTTAAGGAGGGCAGAGAGGGAGGAGGTGGATGCAAGACTTTTCACCTTTAAGTATTACTTTAATTTTCAAACTATGGGAATGTATTACATATTAAAAATAATCAGATCAAATTTTAAGTGCTTAAAAATAAATAAGCAAGTGATAAAAATAACATACAAAATCCACTTGATCATTATTGGCAGTATTGTTTTCCTTTTGCCTCTACTTTCTTAAGAAGTAACCCAGCTCATAAAAGAGGAAGTAAAAAAAAAGTGTGCACGTGCATATGTGTGTGTACACGTGCACACATATGTGCACACACACACACAACTGCGTGCCCAGCTGCTTAAATTCAAAATGATAAGGAAGCCAGGTTCACTGGTAGCTAGAATGTAGAAAGAAGATATAATAAATCACCTCCTCTATACACATGCAGAGTCTAATTAAATCACCTTCTCTATACACATGCAGAGTCTAAAACAAACAAAGTAAATGGAGCATGTATACTTTTGTTCATTCATTTTACAAATATTTACTAAGCCGTTATTCATCGTTCAAGTACTAGGAGATATACTCATCAATAAAAACAAAGTAGACTTAATAACTAAGACTTTCACAAATTTTCCCAAAGGATTTCATAAAACTACGTCAACCTATTGTAATGTTTGCTCTTGAGATGCTCTCCGTGACCCCGGATTCCTGGGTTTGCTCACCGGGTGCTCCTCTCCTCCTGAATGTGGGCTGGATGCACTGACTCCCATCTAATGAATAGACTATGGCAGAAGTGATGGGCCATCACTCTGGAGATTAGGTTATACTAGGACTTGCTTCTTAGGCACTGTCTCGTGCTCTCTCTGGGGGAAGCCAGCTACCATTTCATGGCACAGCCCTGTGGAGAGGCCCTCATGGCAAGGAGTTGAAGCCAGCCCACAAGTACATGAGTAAGGTTGGAAGCAGATCTTTCCCCACCAAGCTGGGAGGTGATTGCAGCCCTGGCTGGTACTTGGCTGCCCGTAAGAGACTCAGAGCCACAACCAGCTGGTTAGGCCACTCCTTAGCCCACAGAAAGTTCGAGAATCTATGCTCCTTGTTTTCAGCCACTGTGTTTTTGAGGTCATTTGTTATGCGGTAATAGCTGATGAATGCAAGTTCAGGGCTGTTTTTCTCAAGCACGCTGGGAGAGTATAGGGGGAGTTAATGCAAGGAAAATTTGAGGGCATCTGTTGTCCCCGTCACAGGGAAACTGCCTCTGGGGTCAAGGCAGGCCCAGAAGGGGAGGGAGTGATACGTACACCTAGACTGGCCATGCGGGCCACCAGATGGGGCAAGCAAGACCTCTGCCACAGTCAAAGCTCCGGAAGCACAACACCGATTATAGCGGAAGCACAAAGGAACACGTCTGTGGTTTACTTACTTGTGCAATTAGAGTTTTAAGGGCCAGTAAACGCCCCTGGGCCGCAGCTTCATGAAGAGGGGATCGATCAGCCCAACAATCTGAAACACAAATCAAGCAAAAGTCAAGGTCTGGAGTCTTCTTCTGGCTGTTCCATCCTGCAGCCCACCCACCATGGGAGAGGGCCTGGGGATGACAATGGAAGCTAGACCACACATTAGGCTCTCTCATCAGCTGCTTTCAGGGTAACACACCAGTGAGTGTACAGCCCACTGGTCTAGTGGTGTGTGCAGACAGGGAGCACAGAGCTTTCTCTCTCTTTGGGGGGCTGTTTTAACAAGCAATAGATTTACTTCGAATACATTTTACCCCAGGCCTGGATCTGATAGCTCCAAATAAGGCAAATGATGGGCAAAGCTACTCACTGAGCCTCCCTGCTTTCATCCTGCCCCCACCTCCCACCCCCACCCCTACCCTGAAAACCCAACAGCCTGTACCCATGGAGGCTGGAGGATCAGGGGAAATGGGTTGGTTCTCTATGCTCAAGGTAATTGTCTCGGTTCATTTTGGTACCAAGGCATATCTATTACCATGATGCAGAATAGGTATGGTTTTTCAGACGACACATCTTCCAAAATTTCCTGTGGGCAGCTGAGCGTGATTGCTAAACATGGAGCCTGTGGGGCCACACAGCCTGGGGTCAAATCCGACTTCAACCCCTTTCTGCCAAGAGGGGCAATTTAACTAAAATTATTTCGAGCTCAATTTCGTGATCTGTAAAGTGGAGGGGGGGGTGTCTAGTAATTTGGTATTTAGCAAGTGCTTTGGTCTCTAAGTAGGCCAGTAAAACACATCCATAATGTTAGGTACTCAAGCAACTTATGATTAATAAGTACACATGGTAGGGCGAGTATTTTTTACCCTGTAATCGTTTGTTAGTAAACAAGACTAACCAGCTTCAAGGGGCATTTAAGAAGTAACCCTCTTTAAACATGCCAAAGGGCAATCATTTGTTTGGGACAAACACCTGTTCCAGTTTGTAAAATTTCAAACATAATTGTGCTCTTCATTCACTGGATAGCACGTGACATAATTTGGATTTCACACGAAGGGTCCATCTTATCAACCTTTTCTAGGGGATCCTGATGGTGCCAAGAATTTGGGTTTTCCTATACCTGCAACCTTGGCAAACACAACCCCACCAAAGATGGGATTATGTAAGTATGAAATGGCTTGAGGCCACAAGGACACAGTGAACTTCTCCAACAGATGAGAACCAGGGCCATAAACATTTCATTAGGCCCCCTAATACTGCAATTTAATTTTTAGCTTCTCTTACCCTTGGGTGAGAAAAGGATATGAAAAGACGGAAGGCTAGAATGAACTCTACAGGGTTGGATTGAAATTGGACTAGTTAGTACAAAAATGTGATTTTCAACATATGTGTATTTATGTTTCTATTCATATTATTTCAATAAGGTTTTGGAGAAATGGGTGATTCCAGGGCTGGGCCACGAAAAATTAAGATGGGCCTCGAACACCTTGCCAGAAATATAGTGAATGATGGGCCATGTCAAGAAGATATGGAAGCTGGCTTGCAGGGGCTTCCACTGGTCAAACACGAAATGACCTAAGCATCGAAATAAAAAAATGGTAGTAGGAGATTATACCCTATCAAATAAAACAGGAATCTCTAGGTCCTCGCTGATATAAATTAATATATAAATAGCCAGGTGGGAGCTCGACCTCACAGTAGAACACCTGCTTGGAAATGGAGAAGAAATTGTCGCATCTGACTTGAGTTATTTCCTCACAAAATAATTATTAGTTATAAAGGAAACATGGGCCATTTTATGGGGAACAAAATTATAGACCCACTCTACACAGGGGATCAAAGTTAACATCAGAAGTGATGGGACAGCTCAGCACAGCGAGCCATGGGATGGAATGCGAGGGCCGACCTCATGTACTCTGGAAGGAAATGCAACGAAGAAAACACCAGAGCTTGTGTAATGTTTCTGCTCGAGATGTACAACCCAAATCCAACCCGAGGACACTGTGAACCAACTGACTGAGGGGTATTTTGAAAAGTACGTGGCCTGTAACCAGTTCACGGAGGGACTGAGGAAAGACTGCACAGGGCAGAAGGCTGATGGGACAGTATTAGGACAATCGAGTAAATAGCAATGGGGTCTCTAGGCAAAGAGTAGGAGGAATTCTTTGTACCACTCTTGTAATTTTCCTGTCACTTTGAAATTAGTTCCAAAATTAAAAAGTGTGTGTGTGTAAATTGGAATGAACTTATATACAAGCTTACCTATATACACATATAATCACTGATGTTTTCATATTCCTGATACAAATGGGGGATGGTTTTATAAGAAAAATGGATAAAAATTTTAACATGGAAAAAATCTTGTGCTTGTATTTTCATGTGTTCCTGAGTCCGTTAAAAGCTGATGGAGTATTTTTAAATCTCTTCTGACATTCATAAGTTGCATAAGCTGAGAATAATGAGATAATGAATGCACATAGCCCTTAATGAGTCAGCCTTGGTTTTCTTCTAATACATCTCCACCGCATTCAACATGATCTGTGTATCAGACATGTGGCCCTCTTGCCTAATCGCTCTTGGAAAGGACCATGGGCGCTGGAGTTGGAAGGACAGTCTTCATCCACGGACGGCAACTCAGCACCCTGACCAATATAAGAAGGAAACCCACAGCCATGACTTGGTTATTCTTTTGTCCCAAGAAAAGCCAGTCTTGCTATTAGGAAATTAGGATACTAGCATGAATTGGCTTTATTATTTTTAAAACTTACCTCCAGGTAGGCTGTGGTGTCCCCTTTCCTTCTGAGAAGCAGGAACCTTAACCACATCCTCGTCCTATTTCTAGGAACGTCTGTGACTCACCAGTCCCATAAGACCCACTGCTGCTTAAAACCTAATGTTGAGTGAAGGAAACCAGACACAAAACAGCATGCGCTGTGCCGTCCCTTTCTGTAATGTACGAAAGGGGCCCCAACTCACCTGGGGTGTTAGGAGTCAGAAGGCCCCCAAGGAGGGGCGGGGGCTGCCTGGAAGAGGAAAAGAGGAGGGGCCGCACCGATTATCTGCGGCTTCTGGCTCGGGGGAGCTGACACCTGATCACGGTCACCTTGTGAAAATTCAGGTAGATGTTCGCTTAGAATTGGTGCCCGTGTCTCTATTTACAAAGCACTTCAGTAAGGAGATTTTCAAACTCGTCTACAGGTCAGTCCACTTTCAGACTGTCATTTCTGCTCCTCAGCCTTCTCCCAGCCCAGGGGACGGCCCTCTCTGCTGCCCCAGCAGCTGCGGATGGGAGAGCGATCTCATGTGTCCCAGCCTCCTTCCTCTAGGCGGCAGATCCTCCCGGGGCCGAGGGGGCAAAAAGAGAGGGAAGACGCCTCCCTGGGTCCCTGGATGAGGAGGCGGGCTTGCGGCCTCCACTGCCTGTCTCATTCCTGGTCTGCAGGCTCGCCCTTCCTGCCGAGGCTCACTTCCAGGCCCCTTTGCTATGTCTCGGCTTTGGGCCACCTCTCCTAGTGTCCCCTGTCAGTGCAGCACCCTCTGACACCCCCGACTCCCACGCCATGCCTCTGACGTCACGGGAAGCCTGCCATCTTCCATTGCACCATGACCGCAGAACAGGGAGCCGTCCTGGGCTTGTCTCTCAGCACAGGACTGCTCTCGGCTACTCTTTTCCCGCAGGCCAGGCCCGGTGGTGGGGGGGGGAGGCAGCCAGACCCAGGGGCCATCAAGGCCCAGGGGGCAGCTCACTAAACTGCCTGACTTCCACCTTGAGAGGGAAATACCAAACTCCCCCCCCTGCCAGAGGCCCCTTATCTCAACTTGGATTTCTCCTGGAGCCCCAGCCCTTGGCCTTCCAGAGAGAAGGGAAGGGAAGAGCCTGGCTTCACAATGGGAAAGACCCCCCCGCAAAATGCACGCCAACCCATTTGCCCCAGAGGAAGAGATCTCACTTGCAGCAAGTGGCCGGAATAGAACCGAATTTCAAGGTTTTGTGACGGAGGACGCCCCTTGCTCTGGTGTTAAGGACACTGGTTTTAATTCCCGCTTAACCTGAGGCCCATTTATTGGCCCAGGATGCTTAGCTCCATCCACCATCTCCTGATACACAGCATGAAATAAACCCATTCCTGTCACCAGAAGTGCAGAACCCATTTTTGCTTCCCAACTGGAAAAAGGACTCTCAAGGAAATCTCCTTTCCAGTCACATTGTTTTCCAACACTCGCTTCAAAGGACCTCGAGTTTTCACACAAAACCCTTTCCGGCAACTCCGCCATGGTGGGCTCTCCTGTCTTCCTCTTCTTGTTCCCAACACGCAGTCCCTCACTCTTATCATTCTTGTTTTGCAAATTGGAGCTAATTGTGAGAAATTAAGGATAAAAGTTTTTTGGCAGCTAGGGAGTTTTTCCATTCCTTTCAGGAAATATCAACTAAGCTCTCCAAATAAATGAATGCCTAAGTAGAAATCAGCCATTCTCTTCTAAGGCAGCCTATTTTTAGTCCCTTGGCGGACTGCCTGGGTCACAGGATTGCAAGCACGTTAGGAAGATAGTTTACTGGACAAATATGTTTACTTGTTCCTGATGAGGTGTATGGAAAATGTTCAAGTACTTTTTCATTCCCCCTCTTTGACTTTTTCTCAGAATATGATTTATATCTCTAGTTCTCAGAATCTTGGAATAACAGTTTCATGACAACTTCTAAAACCACAAATTTCAATCACAAAATCGGTTCCGAAGGAATACAGTTGTCTGAGTGCCAAGTATTCAAGATAAAACCCATTATGACTATTTAAAAAAATTTTTTTTTGCAATTCTCCCCTTCCTAATTCCAACAAGTATTTAAATTACTGGTTTGCTATTTTTAAAGAACCACCTAGCGGGTTATCATCTCTGGTGCACATGGAAAAATCTTTATTCTCTTTATTCAAGTTCCAAAATCATATGAAGCAATAGCTTCTCTTGTAGCATCTATTAAATAAAAAATTTAAAAGGAATCTCAATTCTGAACCAAAATATACACAAGAACCTGGCAGAGTTAATGGTATTTCAAGTCAAACAAAGATAACTGGCAAAAACCCATATTATAATAACTTCCTGGGATACCTAAAATATAATAAAATTGAGTTAAAATGCGTACTCTCTAGAATACACGGTTCTAGTCAGGAGACACACTGTGGTCAATGAACATCTTTCTGTAGGGTGTTAGAAAGAAGGTGCCCTTGAGCCCATCAGGAGCAGGGCAGCTGACCTAGAGGTGACAGGGGGTGTTAGCCCCTGCTGAGGATGGGTTGTCGAAATTTGGAAAGGCCAGGAGACTCCTGTGAGAGGTCACTCTGCAGAGGATGGCTGGGCCAAGGTTTGGGAGGACAACCAGCAAAACTCAACAGGGTAGAAAGCTAAATCAAGGATGAGGCAAGAATGGGCCAAAAGCAGGAAAAACCTGTTGGAAGGGGAAGGACAGCAAAAAGGAGTCAGGATGTTGAGTCAGACAGAGGCGTGGCCATCAAGTCAAGGTGAGTCTTTTCTGAATTTAGAACAAGGACAGTTGATTCTAAGTCTTAACACTTAGACTAGAACTAATCTTTTAGATAAGGTTTAGCATAAATTCTTTTTTTTAAAAGATCTTATTTATTTGACAGACAGAGATCACAAGAGGAAGGGAAGCAGGCTCCCTGCCGAGCAGAGAGCCCGATGCGGGGATCGATTCCACAACCCTGGGACCATGACCTGAGCCGAAGGCAGAGGCTTTAACCCACTGAGCCACCCAGGTGCCCCAAGTTTAGCATAAATTCTTAAAAAAAAAGAGAGAGAGAGAGTACAATAGTTCCACAATCTCTTATCTGCAATTGTAAAATCACCCAAATTCTGGAAAACCAAGATTTTCCTCAAGTTTGATACAAACTCCCTTGGCAGCAAAACATGGTAAGGATTCAGGTTAAGCAATTTATTCTCTTTCATTTGTATTTCCACTTAGTGTCAAATATCAAATATAATTCAGAAATAGAAATACGAAAAAGTCTGACGGGAGTGCTGTGTGATAGACGTTATACACACCATGAGATCTTTCCAGTAGCCCCAAAACTCCTGAATCTTGAACCATGTCTGGCCCAAAGGTGGTGAAACAGATGATCAACCTGTAGCTATTTTTATATTTTTATCAAGTTTGATGACCAAGCCCTGGACTAAAAATAGCTTCAATTCTGGCCAAATTAGCAAAGGCAGAAAAATCATATACCACATCTGTCACGAGAAAGTGCCTGCAGGAATCTCTAGGGGCTGAAGGTGGGATCCAGTGATTCATCTGGTGCTCAAGCTGCAGCACCAAGAGCCAATGACAATGTTTTAAACTTAACTACGTATGTATATATAACTGGCCAATTACACAAAGAAGCCCCCCAAAATAAAAAAATCAGCCAGCCACAGTTCACCTCAAGTCTGGTAAGTTATCTACAAATGCAGTAGTTTAAGCCACAAAGACATATGGAACCCTTAAGTCCAAAATATGAGAGTCAAAAAAGAAAACTCCGCATTTTACAGTCCGAGAAATGATATTTAATGAGGGACATGTTTCTAGGTGTAGCTTCCAAAAGAAAGCATGCCAGCAGCTATGACAGGCTAAACTCTGTCCTGGCTTAGTTTTTATCTCCCTCCCCTTGTTTTTGACAGCTCTGATGATAGTTTACAGGAACATAATATACTATCAGAATCAAGAAATTTAACCTTGGACTGAGACTTTTCTAAGTCAATTAGCTAGCTTACTGATTAAAGGTCACATATTTTCCCAACCGACATTTGCCTTAACCGTGAGCGGTAAAGAGAATTTCAGGTTTGAGCTGAAGACTGGCACAAAATTTTGTTCTTTAATACATTTAGATTTAAGTATATAGCAACTGACTCCCTAACAGTGTCAAAAGAAAAAAAAAAAAAACACTGTTTCTGGCATGCTGCTGCCTACATTCTTATAGAAAGCCTTATTTACCACATCTGGATATACTGTCTATTATACATACGTGGGGGGTGCCTGTGGGCATTCAGATACACACACAGTCACCCACCCACACATTTATGTATACATAGAAAGGAAATTAAACTGAGAAATTGACATGTAGTATTCCCCCCGTCTGCCTCGTTGATGATAATTAAGACACACATTTTTGATTTTATAATGCCATGCTACTTCCAAATTAAATGGAATATTATCCATTTAATGACCAAATGATGACAGCTCGGCTAAAGAATGAATGAGCTCTATTTAAGAGAACTGTATTATGGCTCCAGACCTAAACCCAAACCATGTTTTTACATGGGTTTTGACTACTATCGAAACTTTTTAAGGATGTGCTTAATTCAGCATGATGAAGACAGAAACAATGCAGGTGAACAACAGGACAAAATATTCGTAACAAGTTCCTGTCAATATTTTGTTGCACTTTACCTCATTTAAACCGTAAGGAGGATCAATCTACAAAAACATCCATTCTGTGTGACCGCAACTTTCAGAAAACCCCCGTCCACATTTACATATGAAATTAGAAAATAGATTTCCAGATCACACTTAACTTGAAATAAAAGAGAAACTTTTAAAAAACCAGTCTAAGCAACATACCTCCCTGAAATGTGTGACAAATGTAATCCCCAAAAGAAACCTCCTTCCACATTCCCGGCCTTCTGACACTTCCTGAAACTTCAAGATTCTCCTCATTTCCCCCAGGGAACTGAAGCATTCTGAGGCTTTTAGTCTTTGGAGGTCTTATTTGGGGGGGTGGGGGGGATGAGACTGCCGTCACCTAGTGTCTTCAAAGTTGTCTACTATATTGCAATCACATCGCACAGGTCTATTTTGAAAGAGAATCCTGGGTGCAAATTGACATGTATACTAGATCAAGAATGACGTCATCCTGGAATCCCTATGAACACTAACGACAGAAAGGGAAATTGTGAACTCTGTTTACAAATAAATACTCCTCTATCAAGTGACCACTCCAGCAGTGACAGTTCTCCAATTCATTTACTTTTGCAGCAATTCACTCCAATTAAGGTGAATCATTTCTTGAGAGAACTGGAGACTAAATCCTACAGAGCATGAGACTTAAAATGTTTTTCCCAAATGCTGGCATTTCATATTAGGAAACCTTTGTTTGCAGGGCTTTGCACAGTGCCGTGTATAAACGGGTTTAACGCAGGGTTTTTTCCTGACAGCGATGAATAGCTAATGGATTCGAATTGCAAGTGACAACACAAAAATATATATAGCATGGCACATTTGCTGCTTTAAATCAGATTTCCTGGTCATTCTATTTCTGGAGGAAACTTAGTCTTGTTAGAATGCATTGTTAAAGTTTGCTTAAAAATATTAAAGAAAATAATCCCATGTAAGTCATTCTCTAGGTTAGTAGCAATGAGGTTTCTCCACATACTCTAAGAAAGCCACTAACCTATTTACTTAAATAATAACCCCTAGAAGAACTACAAACTTGCAAAAAATAAAGCTGAGAAATCCTTCAAATTGGTGCAGCCAACATCACTTGCTACTTTAAATAATAATTCTTAATACTACCCACACAAAGCCAAAGTATAATAAAATCTGCCCTCTAGAAATATTATTCACATGAACTATCCAGGAGAGTTGTTTTTTTTTTTTTAAGTTTTAGGAGCAAACCCGGGTATTTTTACCTGAAATTCCACCATAGATCTCTTCTGCTATCCTAGCCGCTTCTTTTCTATTTCCTTTGACGATATAGAAATGAGTCAGGAGAGCCAAACAAACTTTAATTAAAAGTTTGAAGAAAAAAAAGGTAGCAAACATTGTAATAAAAATGTTTTTAAAGCCATAGGAAACAGGACCGTCTTCCATTTTGGCTCACCCTCTGTATAGGTTCTTGGTACTGCAAAATCTCACTGAGTTATAATTGGTATCATATGACATCTATTTTCAACTTTCTAGCCCTTGCTGCTCCTGTTACTGAGAACTCACTCATACATTCTAAGCTCACTGTGATTTGGCGGCTGCAGCGCTGACTTCCACAGCAATGGGAAATGAACGCAAGAAACTTCCTTTCTGACCTGCATTCCTCAGTGCTATTGAACACACAGGATTCATGGCTGGATCTGTTCTAACCCTAAATCCCAGTTACATGGGAAGGCAGCGTTGGAGAGAGAAAACAAACGGGGGCGGGGGGGGGTGAGTTATCTGAAGGGGGAAGAATTGGCCCCAGACCATTTCGTTTTCTCTTCCTCCTGAGGTTTTGGGGAGAGAATGCCCCAATCTAAACTATGACCAGTTAAACAAGATCATTTACTCTAAGGCAGTATTTAGTAAAGGGCTCATCCTGGATGCCTCTCCAAGTGGCTGTGTCACATTGAAAGCATTAGACCACTTGCTCTAATGGTCTCATCTGTGACAAGGTCTGCTAGCAAAGCCCATTGTTCATTTCCCATTTCAAGTATTAGTAAAGATGGCGCCTCTGACTGGAATATGGGCGCTTTCCTTGACCACGGAAGAGTTACAGTGAAATCAAGAAGATGCCCTATGTTCTGAGTGGATTACCCAAAGATTCTACATCTCAATACCTTCCCACATTGGACAGTATTCTCTTACAACCCTAACCCTTCAACCTATGTCGGTGGGCCAATACAAGGGAAATTGGCTTGCTGTTCATTTCCCTCACCTACAAAAATTAGATGAGGAAAACCCAGGTCTCCTCTTTCATTCTTGGCTATATTAGATTTTCAAACATCTCTACAAACTATTGAAAAAGGCAAACCAAAAAAAACTGCCTAGAGCAGACTAAAGAAATCTTACTTACTAAATGCTTTATGCACAAAATATGGGAGTTTCTTATAGCACTCAGGCAAAGTGGAATGATGACCTCTATGAGAACTGGCTCCCCGTAGTCCAGGGCAATGTTGACGTGCGAGCACACAGCTTTGGGTCCCGGTACATACTGCGTCCATCTCGGTGAATTACAGAACCAGGGAAGACCCAGTGCAGTTCCCACTCCCAAGGACTGAGATCAATATACACGGTTTCTTGACCCAGCTTAGTACCGACCTACAGCTTGCTACCTACAGGGTGCCAACGTAGGAGAATCCGTGAACACGGGCATCTGTGAACACAAGAACACCGCCCTCTAAGAAGCCCGTCCTTTACTCAAGTCAGCCCAGTGACATATTATAGCACGTTAGTCAATCTTGTTTGGGCCTTAATCTTCATTTAAAACATGGCTATCCTTTCTGTGTTGGCCATGAGGAGTTCGGCTCTTTTTTTAAGGTTCAAACGGACATCTGTGCTATTTCTGAGAGACCATCTTTAACTGTGTTTGAGCATGACATTCGGGATGGGCACAAAATAAGGGGTTAACTGACAGCAGCCTTCAGACGAAATCCTCTGTAGCACCCATCTCTCAGCATCAGCACTACTGATATTTGGGACCAGATCATTCTTTGTTTGGCGGGGATCCAAAAGCATCGTAGGATATCCAGCAGCATCTCTGCCCTCTGCCCACTTGATGCCAACACCCCCACTCCTACCCAGGGCTATCAACCAGAGATGTCTCCAGACACTGCCAGGGGTCCCCTGCGGGGCAAAATCGCCACCCCCCTTCTCCCCTATCCCCCTACCCACATTCAGTTAAGAACCACTGAGCTGTAGCCAAACATAAAGGATAAAGGAAAATCAACTCCCCGAAGTACTAGTAAATACAAATTAAATTTTGTACAGAACTTGAATTTTTAGAATTTCATATTTAAAAAAGCCCAGCCACAGGATGATACGATTTAACATCTCACCATATTCTTTCGGGAATGTGAAGAAGGAGAAAGAGGACTTTAAAAAATCCTGTGCTCAAGTAAACACAGACCTATGATACCCCGACTTGGCCAAAAATAAGTTTTGGTGCAAGATAAATCAGAACATACCAGCGTAGAGGACTGCTCTCCACTGCTTCCAACAAAAGGGGTGGGAGAAGCTGGGCTCCTGTAAATGAAATCAAAATTCAAATTCCTCTTAAAATAGCTTACAAGATAGAAAGCATAATTATGTAGTTCGCATACACAATAGCTTCTAGATGTATTCGCTTGGCTCATGCGACAACTCCAGTGCAGGGAAAAACAGGGCTTGTGCGGATCAGGAAACAAAGGCATAATTCAACGTGCTATTCCATGAGTAAAGAGAGAGAATGTACTCTAGAGAGAAAAGATGACAGAGTAATTCATCATCTGAAGGGCAGTTCCTGTTTAACTAACAGACCAAGCAACATGTCTAATCACCGTGAAGGAGCATGCATAAGAGGGAGGGGGTGCGGGGGCACTGTTGAACGAAGAAATCATATTCTCTTCATAAAACAAGACAAACTCAGAAAATTGTCAAAATGTCATTTTGGTCTTTATTTTTTGGACATGTAGCGTGTTTTCATAAATCAGTTTCATATGTGCTAGTTTTTGTAATATCAAGAGAAATACAGTATTATTTTTCATAAATTCTTCGTCACTGCAAGTTCACTTTCAAATTAATGGAAGTAGCAGGGTCGAACAATATGTTTGCGCATACTGACCAGTGCAACACCGACAGTTACAATTAAGGTATCCAGGAAGCCTGAAAATTAAGATTTACTAGAACAAGCAAATTTACCTCCATTTGTTAAAACCAAAGGAACTAATTTTGATTTGCAAATTACATATTTTACATGCAAATAGTTTAAATCCCATTTCCATCTGAAATAAATGGCCATCTTGAAAATATGCTGAGAAACAAAAATGTAAGAACCAATGGTAGTATGCCCTTAAAAATTGCTGAGGAGAATAAATAAAAACACAGGTTACTGTTTCTTGCTTTTTCGTGATTATTGGCACTGTTTATTTCATATTTATATAAATCAATTTCTGTGCAAAAAAATCCCTAAGATTTTAATGGTTTGGGTCAGCCTATTTTTAACAAAAGATCCCTCAACTTGCAGGTTTTAAAAATCGCATTTCATTTGTGTTTTAGCACAAAATAAAAATTGTATTTCTTGTGTATCAGTGGCAACCGGTTATTAGGCATATTAAGATACTTTTTAAAAAAGAAGCTTTGTGAGTGTTGTCGTTAGAAAAAAAAAAAAAGGAAACCAATCCTGTACAGAATCCCAATACTGCCAGCGTCTTCCTAGTGCGCCACGAGCGCCTCTTTCTTTGGACTTCACAGTCCTTTATCACAAAAACGTATTCTAAGGAGTTCAAGGAGTTAATAAGACACACCATGTGGATAATTTGGGGTTTAAAAACCCATGGCTCTGGGCAACAACGATTACAGTTAACAACAGACAACCACAAAGAGACTGTGTTTCTACAATTTTCAGACTCAATTTGCTATAAATAAAACATTCTGGGGTGAAGATTTCTGCACACTGACAATACTTCTCAGACATCAGCTAGGCCACAAGTGAAGGGAAGTGACTTCTATCAAAGGTCGAGGAGGGTAACAGCTGAGTTGGAGATGGCACACCTCGTCCGTTCTGCTCGGAAAATACGAAGGCATTTACAGGGGACTCAATTATGCCTGGGAAGACTTGGAGGGTTTCTCTGCACTATCGTCAACAGTGATATCGGTCCCTAGTATTTCAGAAGCAAAAAGGTTTTTCATAAGCACAAATTAAGACGAAGGCTCTACCTAGGAGAATGCCTATGACCAGATCAAAGAAATCGGAGTCTGCCGACCATTTTTTTTTTTCCTGGCATTGGAAGCCTGAGTGTTTTTGGCATATTAGACAGTTTACCATTTTGTTAACTGTGACTACGGTAAAGTGAGCCACCCAAGTGATACACAAAGAACATCTGAATGCGCCCCTGGTCCTTAACAGCAGGATGTGTCGAGTTCATTGTTCTACACACAGTAGGTGCTTAAAACATGCTCATAACTGATGGACCATTTTGCTCAAGAATCCTGCTGACGGTCTGTAACACTTACTGAGCGCACCAAATGAATGTCTAAGAACACGACTTCAGTGACTAAAATGTTTATGAAAAGGACTCAAAAACAGTTCATATCGTTGTTGTACTTCCCGAAAGAAAACCTGTAAACATCTGGTGAATGTCTAATTAATGGTAGAACATTTAAAATTGGCCAAAAAATGCCCAGAAAACATTTGGCCCTTCAGCACCCAAAAGCTCCCAAAATATAATTTTAAAACATCTCTGTTAGAGGGACTTCAGTAGTCTGAAAAATTTCATACCTGAGTGGCTTCAATGTTCTCTCCTAAATCTTAAGTAAGTGCAAGGAGTTTCTACACTCAGGAATTGCATAAGTTTTTATCTTTCCTCGAAATAAAATATTGAATGATATAGAGGTAGCATAACTTACTAAATTAACGTTAAAAAAAAAGCAAGAAAAAAAGCAAGGTTATTTTCAATCATCTTACTAGAACTATTACAAATGTGTAAAACCTTACAATCCAGGCTTTCTTCTACCTGGGTTTAGACATCTCATTATTCTCGCCCCCTTTTTTACTTTAAGGATATTGATGAGTCCAGGAGCCCTGTGGCATCTATTGCGACATCGATGACAGAATCCGGAGTCATCCATCTCAGGAAAAGGAGGAAGAGAAAGTTGAATACAGCCAACAAAGCAAAAATGCAGCCTGTTACTGGGCCACAGTGAGAGATGAGTCTGTCCAGTCGTTTGTCCATCGGTAACACAGCTTCTCCTGCCACGAGGTCGTACACCTGGCGGGAGAGAGGCCGAGAGTGAGCGCTCTGACCCACAAGAAACGACGACCTGCACGGACCAGGAATGCGTTATAGATGCAAACGGGAGGTGCTTGCATTTCGTCGTCGTTGTTTTAGTAAGGATGTGATTAATGAAACCAAAGTAATTACTGCCATGTGATTCAACGCTTACGGAGTGCTGCTTCTGGACAAAACACGGGGCTAGACACGGCATCACACAAAGACGAATATGCCAGGACTCCTGTCCCCTAGGATATCGCCATCAACTCTAACCAACTACGAGAATTCCAAAGTCCTGAGAAGTTGGAACCGTTTTTCAGGTCACCTCTGCCGAGGCCATATTTAATTCAGCAGCGACTTCCTGAAGCAGGACTGGCCTTCTAAGATTCCTTGACTTGGCTCAGCAGCTCTTCTGGCTGGCTGGCAGCCATCAACCACCATCAGAGGGCTCTAACCTAGGGCGCTTCTGGGTACAGAGAGGCTCTTCTTTCCACGGCCTTGTGAGGCTGTGTTGCTGAGCACGGATGGTAAGACTATACAGAACTACTCTGTAGACTCCAAATAAAAGGGAGGGGGGAAAGACAGGGGAAATTTTAGCACATGGCATAGGTCAGACGCTTTTGTTAAACAAAACAACGTTCACTGCTGCGAACTGGCCTAGTAGGTGCCTTGCTGTTTGTTTGGAAGCGCGGCTGAGCACGAAACTCAGAAATATTTTAAAAACAAAGATCCGTAAACATACTTAGTTTCGAACACATAAACGAAGCCAGCATTTATCTGTTTCGATTGCACTGGAGCATGACTTGGGGTCATTGTCACACAGTGGACCTGTGAGCCATCTCCTTCGGAACTCAGGACGGCTGGGACGTGCAGGGCGGGCTCTACACGCCAGTGGCCTCTGGAAAGGTACAGGCTGTTTCCAGCTAGCGCTTCTACCCTCAAAACATCTGGAATACATTTCAGTCCGAATTGTGCTGAGACTGGTGAATTAGAACAGTTGACAAAATATATTTCCAGCGTGAACTCCAATTTAATTTCTTTCATCAATTATCTAAATAAGCACAGTTAAACTATGGAGGAGGTTTGCAAAGGATCAAAACGGCCTGTGCAGAACAGGTAGAATTAAGAGAACGACTATAAATTCTCTATTGCCGCTTTTTATCTGTGGTCTTTCCAACATCTGTCGTGAGCATTCTGACGACTCCTAACTTACCATGTTCTCAAACAGTGCAGAGATGCAAAAATCCTTCTCCCATAGAAAATCAAGGTATTTAGCCAAGGTGACGCAAGAGTTTTGGGAAGCAGCCTGAATTAAACGTTTGTTTTAACATCGCCGCCATTGGACTAAGCAAAGCCAGGTGTTTTCTAATAGACCGCCTGATTTAGAATTAGAAACAGCCCCAAGAAAATGTCTAAGAGTAGCTATTAGTATCAGTCTGGCCCTTAATGGTTTTGACTTCTAGAAAATTCGGTAACTTCCTTACGCCCACTTTAATGAAAGCTCTAGATGGCATTACTGCTATTTTCAGATGTCAAACGCAACAAGTTGACTAGAAACTCAGCCCAGCATATACCAAAAGTAGTACATAGTACATTTCTTTCCATCTGAAGAGACTTCATAAACTTAAGCAACAGAAAGGGTAAACCTATGCAAGAAAAAGCAAATATGTACGTGAAATGCCAAGAATTTAGACACAACCTTCAAATACCCTCTGCTTAGCATGACATACTTTTTCAGTTCTTTCCGCAACATTCCTCCAGGTGTAGAAAGTCTTTACTACGTTATGAATATTTTCGGGAGCCGGCAATGCTCCTGACTTCAGCTGGGAAATCGCTTTTTCCAAACCCTCGCACAAGGACTTGACAGAAGGCTCACATAGAATGATCAGATTTTCTGGAAGTACTTCAGGAATTCCACCAACCCTGGTACTTACAACCTTAAAAAGAGAAAAAGAATATATAATATACCATAATTCCTATCTCAGGAAAATCAGCAAAACCAACTTAAATTAAAAGTTAATACAGAATGTATCTGCTTGTTTTTCAAAATACAAGTATAGGAACCCCAACAATGTAAGCCCTCAAAGATTTTTACCTGTAAACCACAACTGGCTGCTTCCACAATTGCCATGCAGAATGCTTCAGTAAGGGAAGTGTTAAGAAAAATATGTCCTTGAACTAAGACATTTCTAACATCCTTGTGTTCTAAGGCTCCCAAAAGACGCACTCTGATTTTTGAAATGAGAGAAGAAAAGAAGGAAGTGAAAATCATGCTAGAAAAGAAATATCATTTAGAAGCCAAGTGTGCTATTCATATTATACTTAGATTATTGCTGGTTCTAGTATCTTCCACCGTAAAAGATTAATACCCCAAATTCTGATCTAGGAGAGTCTTTTTAAGCTACGTACTTAAAACTCATACAGCTAACATATTTCTAACTTTGGTCACGCACACAAATTTCAACTTCTCCAAAATTAGTTGGCATTTAGTGAGAATATCAATATACTTTGGACAGGACGGGGGAGGGAAGGGAGCCAAGGGATGGACATCTTGTCATTTTTTTTTCTTTGAATAAATGTCACTGAGGCAAAAGAAGGAACCGCGAAAAAAATATATATACTTTGGAGAATAAATATTAAAGAGTCATTTCTAAACAGAAAAAGGCCCGTTTTAAATTGATGCTTCACAGCAAACATCATTCTAAGTTACTGAGAAAGGGAAGCACTTGAATCTCTATGTGCAGGACAATTTACATGATTTGGGCCATGCTATATAAAGCAGAACTCAGCAAGGCTTGAAAATCTACGAACATTTCCAAAGTGGTTGTTTTGTGTGTGTGTGTGTGTGTGTGTGTGTGCACGTGCACACACACACACACATGCCTTCTAGGGTCCTTCCAACCACTGCCCCCAAAAGTCAAATAATACTGGACTAGCAAAAAAAAAAATTAGATTGTGATTTTTTTTTAAACTAAGGTTTCCCATTTTATACACATTTAAAAAAAATAGGCCTTGCATTACATTTTCACATCAAGTGCATGTAGGAGAAGCAGCCCACTTAACAGACACATGGAGCCAAAACGGAATTTAGGTAACATATTTTCTCATCCAAGACAATACAGAATCCAATACCTGTCATGTAGCTGGTACCTTTCCCGTACTTCTTCCAAAATGATTCTCTTAGGTCCCTCTCCTCCAATTATGAAATTTAAATCTGGATATTTCTGACAGAGTTCAGGTATTATACCACTAAGCAAATCAGTCCCTGAAAATATAAAATAGAATTGAATGTTGGAAATATTAACATTGAAACTTAAAAAAAAAATTAATCAGAACTGAGAAACCACTCACTTTGGAAAGTATTAGCTACGCCCTCCTCAAGTGGAGAAGCTAACTCTCAAACCTTTCCTAGGAAGGTAGAATGTCCCAACTTCCCAACTACCAGTGGTCTCCTAAAACTTGCAGATCTTACAGATACATCCGTGGACATCCACTGTTACCCAGTACGGGGACTACTGTGTTTCATTCTAACATAATCTTCTTAAAGTTACTCACTCGCATTTCTGCATTACCTACATCTAAAAAAGGTATTTGAGCTAGCTAATGCTTAAATTTTCTACACAGCCGGACAGCTGACTGGAGATCTAGGTCATCCCAGCCGTTTTAGAAGCAAGCTCTTTGATCATGAGGAAGTTTTCTGATATAGAAAATGAAGAGACCGGATGTACCTGAAGTCCAAGGTCTCTTTCAGCGACAAAATTTCTATGTCTGTGTTCCACTTCCCACCACAGGAAGGGGCTAAGCCACAAAGTGGAACCACAGCCTTGGCTTTGGTGAGAAGGCAGTTTGTAAGGAGGGTCTTTTAATGAACCCCATACTATTAGCCAAATGTAAGAGCAGTCTGTCCAAACCTGCCGAAGCCCACTTCCCTTGAATGAGTAAATGCAGCTGGCAGGACCTCAACTGCCAGATTCTTGCAGGACGGAGAACAAAAGGGTGCATCTTGGTTCCTTTGTTTCTTTAATGAAACGTTTTTCTTACAATACATAAACCAACCTCAGGTGATATAAAGCAGTAGCAAAAACCATGCCCTACCAGTCTGAAAGTGGCTATCCAAAGTGACAGCAATATTGACACTATTTGGGAATTTAGTTCATTAACAACTATAAACTGGACACATTCGAAAGTAAAAGTAAATGTAAAATAACCCAGTTAAAGTTTATTAATTTAAGAAATGCATACATACACACGCACATACATAAGAATTGCACTTTTTCTATCCATCTTCCCAAATACAGGCAGATGAGTTATTTAAAAAGATGGTGGGAGAAATCATTTATACGGGGTCATTTTTATTAAATAATTCAAAGTAGGATTTAAGTAAACTCCGCCAGTATTTTCCAAATATGATTGCATTAGCAAACATAAATTCACATGCGGCTTTTCTGAATTATGAAGGCTTCTCATTAAAATCTCAGCTACCTTTGTTTCGAAACAATTACGAAATCCATCGGCTGGATTTCTACCTAAACCAGAAGGTGGCTTAACGACTTTTAACATTTAGCTTCCTTTAATTCTTTCATTTTCTTTCTTTCCTTTCCTTTTCCCTTCTAATACGAAGGTTAAGAACCCATTCTTCAACTGAAAAGTGCAACGCATACACAGTAATAATCCTAGGAGCTGATAACAACTAGTCACATCTGCTGAGTGCTTACTACATCAGGCTACGTCCCTTAAGTGCATCATGTCATTTAATCCGGACAACTACCTTATAAGAAACGGAACTGATGAATATTATCAATGATCTATAATAGTATTCTAAGAATAAAAGGTTTTCCCCAAATGATAAAAGGTACTCTCCTGCCTCTGAGAAGTGTCTAACACAATGGAACACAGAAAAGGGCTTTCAATCGCCATAGTCACACAAAATGGACAAAGAAAAATCATAATTCGAACTGCTTTTAAAGCTCAGTCTAACAATATTTTAAAGACTCGAATCAGTCTGCATATACCTAGACGCTGGGCCAGAGGTGAGGGGAACAGGAGCCCTTAACTCAAGAGCTGAACTCATGTTTGTCATCTCTGATACTTACTGTGTAACCTGAGCAAGTTACTTACCCTCTCTGAGACTCAGTTTCTTTGTTACATGCAGATAACATCTACCCTACAGATGTTGGGAGAGTCAAGTGAGGCACTGTACCATGCACAGGCTTTATCAACTGCAGAATACAAATGGAAGTTGTCATTACCACCGCAGCAGGAAGTGGGGCGAGCCTGGGCGCGCACGCTCGGTGACACCCTGACTGCGAGCACATCGGGCTCTAGAGAAGAGGGAGGACGGCAGCCAGAAGACCTGGGTGATAAGAACTGGGACTCAGCCTCTCTCACTCAATACGTGGCAGCGGGCCTTTGAGAACTGGTCCAAAGGATCACCTCCTATGGAAATTAACGTTAATAAGTAACGAACCATAAATACAGCTACTCACTTTTGGGCTATGGACGTGGCCATTCCTTCTGAGAATGTTAACTTTTTGCACCGTGTCTGGCATACGGAGAGGGTTCAATATTTGTTAAAGTACTGAATTGAGAACAGGACAGGCCATACCTTCGCTCTGTGGCTGGTGGTTAACTCAGCTGGTTAAAATACCATCGCTCGCGAAGTCAAGGTAACAGGTTTAATCTTTGTACAAATTGTTTTGCTCTGATTCTCGACCACGTGTGCATCACGCGCTCGCTCGGCTAGCTAGCTCCCGAAGGTGATTAAAAGACAAACTAGGCACGTTTTCTAAATCATGACAAACACATCACCAATATCCCAAGAGGGATTCAGACCAGAGAATGCCGGTCCATTCACATCTTCTTGATTCAAAAAAGAAAGCACATCACGAGAGCATGCCTTCACCCCAGAAAACGTTCAGTGGTTTTCCCACCAACCTGCTCGATCAACCAAGGCTCCGTTCCAAATGTAAAGCCTACTGACCAAGGCCCGTGCGTGGATTTCGGACCGCTCCCTAGCACACCGGGATGCTGCTGATCCCACGGCTGCACCTCCTGCCCACCAACAATCAGCTGCATTGGTCCACATATCTGATGCCAGCTCCACTTGCTATCGCGTTGGGACATTTAGTTAAACAGCACATAAACAGACGGAATAAGTTTCTAAGCTGAAACTAAGCTGAATGGTTCGAAATATTCAACAAAGCGAAGTTATGGAGAAAAGCTCTAGTCAGATTAAACCACTACATAAAATCAAAAACCAGTTAAGACTCCAGAAGTACGTTACTTCATACACTGTTACGTTCTCGCCCCACTTACAAGGAACCCAAATTGGCAACGATAAATTATCCTTTTGGAAGGAGACTGTGCCAGAAAGTTGATGCAGCTCCAAGCAGCAGACCGGTACTCTTACGCCTGCAGGCCAACCTCAGACTATTGGCAATTCAGTGCATGTTAATAACATTTGGGGTTAAATTCAAGTATTCAAGGAAGGGTACCTGTTATCTTTTTATAATTCCCTACTTGGAGTGACAGTTTTGATTACTAGACAGGTTTTCAAATACTACCCTGAAGACCAGTTAGGTTTTGAACCAGACTGTTCCAGGCTTCTAGTACACGAGGCTCTATGAATGCTACTGTGGGGTCAAGTGCTGCAGAGGCCCTAAAAAAAAATATCCTCCTTGGTAATGGCAGACACTTATCAAACACCAACTGGCCTAAGTACTTTAAAGGAACCATCACTGAACCCTCACAAGAGTCCCCTTGTTGCCCAAACCATACAAATGAAAAAACTGAGACTCAGAGATGTTAAGTAGCTTGTCCTCAATCACACAACAGGATGCAGCCGGTATCAGACTCCAGGCTGTCTAATCCCCCTGCCTTCACCACTTACCTGCCTACATGCTCTTAATGTCTAAATCTGCGGTGAGATGAAATAAGCGAGCTGCCAAAGAGCCACGTGGGGGACAAGTTCATTGATTTTGAGGATACCGATAAAACACAGGAGAGTTGTACATCAAAATATTCATGAGGGTCACCCCTGAACAGTACAGTTACAGCTGATTTTAGTTTTCACCCCTGTGCTTTTCTGAGTTTTCCAAAATACCTACAATGAAAGACATGACTTTTGCCATTAGAAAGAAAGGGCTAGTGGTGGGCTCAGCCTTTTACTTCTTACCACACATATGGGGCTGTTTTAACTTTAAAGCAATTGGCTCAGTTGGTTAAGCAGCTGCCTTCGGCTCAGGTCATGATCCCAGTATCCTGGGATCGAGTCCCGCATCAGGCTCCTTGCTCTGCAGGGAGCCTGCTTCTCCCACTGCCTCTGCCTGCCACTCTGTCTGCCTGTGCTTGCTCTCTCGCCCTCTCTCTCTGATACATAAATAAATAAAATCTAAAAAAAAAGCCAATTGCTTTAACTTTAAAAAGACCTGACCTATTAAACATCAGATTACTGTTTTTATCTTTAAGTAACTATTAAAGCATCGAAGGTGGGCAGGCACGGGGCGGGGGGGGGGGGACTGGGCAGCATTCACTACCACTTCAGAAATTTATTTTTGAATGTATATTACACCTTTCTTTGCTGTATTTAATGCAGAAGTAGTTATGAAACCATAGAACAAAACGAAAAGCCAAACAATCATTACATTCAAGTATTCAACAGCTTTCTACAAGAAAAAAAAAAGTCTGTGCAGTGCAATTGTAGCTATCATTTCATTACCTTTTCTGTAAACAAGTCTGCTGACAACAACAATAGTTATTATACTATCATGCCTCCTAAATGGGTCTGGAGTGAAGTCAGTAGGATCTACAGCATTAGGAATGACGGACACTATTTCAGGATTCAGTGCTGCTCTTAGCACAGTGTTTTCCTTACTAGTATAAGAGACACAAATTATGTGGTTTGTGTCACAAAGAGACACAGTTAGAAGCTTGTTTGTAAGCACCGAGCTGACATCAGCAAATCCGAAAAGGGAATGGTCCGTGAAGACTGTCTGGAGCCCCATTGTCTTGGCGTGGAAGAGGGCATCATGGGCCATGGCAGAAAAAGAACTATGTGAATGGATTATCGTGACTCTCTCCCGAACAAATATGTACCTGAGCAATGGCAGACTGTGAAAGAGGGTCGTGGCCGTAGATTGGTTGTACATGACTTTCAGAGGCAAGTAATAGACTTTGAGGCCATTAGTGAGGTAACGGATGCCTTTCCGATTTCCGTAAGCATGGGTGACAATTATGACTTTATGCCCTCTTTCAATCAGGCACTGAGAGAGCTGGTAAATGTGGCTTTCCACGCCTCCCATGTTAGGATAGAAAAAGTCCGACACCATGCATATATTATGGGTACGGGTCCTACATGTGGAGAGACTTCCAGGGCTAACACAGGAGTGCAGAGATGAGGAGGGCTGGCCACGCCCACCTCCTCCTCTATAAGCCATGCGGAGATGGTTTAGGCATTTGTCCTTAGAGCAACTTGGTTATGTGTTGTCTAGTACCTGAAAGAGAGAGTAAAACAAGATCTCAGCTCAGCGACAAAATATATTACATTTTCCAAATCCAGACATAAACACTGTTTTATGCTAATGTACATTTGCTAGCTTTCCCCCTAGAACTAAAACACAAGCATATAATGAAATGACTCATCTGACATTTACTTGCTTAGTACTTCCTCTGCGCTCTACAACAAAACTTGATTCCACAATGCCCTTACATTTTAATTTTGCTTTAAAAATACTGCTACACCTAATTTTTAAAAACTAGTTTGTTACATCACAGTGTAGAAGAATGTGCTAACAAACCAGTTCATTCCAATAATTAAATATATGGCTCTTTCCAGAAAAAGTTTGCCCGCCCTGCTCCAGAGCTTAAGCCACTGATGCGGCGAATCCCATACAATTTTGCTATTCACTTTTGTGGCTTATACTAAAATATACCTGGCATCCTAAGTGTCTTTCTGACAGTAGCTTTTTCAAGGAGCGCCTACCACACATGTTACAAGCATCCATCTATGTTTTCCTCTTCCTTCTTCAAGAATGGCAATAAACTGCTTTCATTTTCTTTCTTAACCTTTCTTTCAGTTACACAGGCCTACTTCCAGAACTGTCTCTCTCTTTGGTTTAAAGTCTAAAGATAAAGGCTCAATTCGAGGTAGAGCAGATTTGGGGCTATTTCCTACATCTAAAGTAGGAAATACTGATCTCAGGGGTCCCCTAGATCCTTATCAGCACAAAATTCAGTCTTATTCACCTTATTCACAAAATTCACTCAATATTCAGTCTTATTACAGATTCTTAGTTTTAAAGCTAAAGAGTGTTTTGAAAGCTAGTGACAATCTTCCTCAGATTTACAAATAAGATTTTCATACCTCCGTACACTGAACTACACAATGGAAAGCCATCCTAATGATCTGTGTTTCTGATTTCACCTACAAACTCAGGAAAGGCAAAGTAACTGCCTTTGTAAACTCTTAATTATCTATTCCTGCCAACAAAGTCATCTGTATTTTAAACACAGTCTCAGAAATACTCAGTAAGTGTTTGTTGACCTCAGTTTATTAATTAAGATTCAAGATTACCAAATACTGCGATTCTTCCGTTTTGTACTTTGAAGAGGTTTCAGTAACATTTTCTTACTGTGGTTTGTCACCTAAACCTGAATTTCCAGTTGTATTCAATTTAAAAAGATGAGTGATTAAAAAAAAACAAGTGAGCAAAGAACCATCTGAAATGATCTGAAGTTTTGTCATTAACCTGCAAACACCGTGGAGTCTGCCTACTTCCATCCGGTTATCACGCCTAACATCTTTAAGGCGTAAAAGCTCAACAAACGGAACAATCACAGAATCTTAGATTTTAAATCCGACGAGAGGCTTGGAAATCCAGGAATACCTCCCTTGCTTTACAAATGAGAAGCCAAACAAGTTGAGCGATTTGCCCAAGGTCTCCACCCAGACACTTAAGTGGCAAATGCGAGACGGCCGTAAATTTACAACCAGCCATGGTCAACGAATCCCTGGGCAGTCAGCAGTAGACGCTCCCGAGGAGCTTTAGAAGACCCCGCGGGCGCTTGGGTCAAGAGAACGTTGTTTCCACACCAACACCCACACCCTGGGCAATACCCCGGCTTCACTCCCGGCTCCACTCACTGGAGAGGTCACCGGAGAGCGCCAGGGCCAAGGAAGGGACGACCCCGTTCAACCACCGACCCCGCTGGAGTCAAGCGGAGTCTCGCCAGGCCCAAAAGGAGGATGATGGCCAGACAGTAGTCAGGTGTCTGAGGCTGGGGGTCCCGGAGCCCTTCACCCTGTCCGCCTCAATCTCGGCGGAACCGGCTCCAGCGCGGCCGCCCCAGCGAACCCTCAGCCCCGCTCGACTCCGAAGGTTCTCGACCCCTACTTCCGAGCTTCTAAACCTCGCCGGGTTCGCCCCTTCCATCGCCGGCCACACTCCCACGGGTGCTGCCCAGTCCCATCCGGAAGCGGCCAAGAGCGCCGGCGCAGGGTCAGACGCGCACTTACCGGCAAGTCCCATGGCCGCCAGTGTCCGGACCTCCCGCGGCTGCAGCCAAAGTCCCACCCCGCTGCCCCGAAACACCAATCCGAGGCGTCCGCGCCCGAGCTCCGCGCCCCCGAGGCGGCCAATCGCAAAGATGCGCTGGCGTCACGTGCAGGAGCGCCGCTCGGTCCCCACCCTTCAGCGCGGGCGGTAACGTCAGCGCGCGTAGGCACATGTTTTCGCAATGTTCGGGGAGACTTGTTTTCTCTGCATGGAAAGTAGTAGTCGTCGGCGTAACCTTTCTTATGAATTCTTAGTGTCACGAATCTCTAGAAGCCGTCCGCCGGCTCTTCTGACACAAGCAGCCTACCAGCAGCCTTCCTCAGGCTAAAGCCAGAAATCCCAGCGTGACTCGCTGCGAGCCTTTAGGGCTGCTGGGAGTTGTAGTCCGGTGGCTTTTGGAAGAACTTAGAAAACTCACTCCCAGGATGCACCGCACCTCTAAACCTGGATTCTGAGGGAGGTCGGGTGGGTTCGCGTCCTGGTTACCTAGTTACAGCGTCTCTTTTCTGGAATCCCGTTCTCTCTGGCTTGGGACTGGAGAGACTTTGGGGGCGGAAGGCTACCGGGGTCGTGGCGGCTTTGTGTTTGTGGTTATCTGTGCCAGCAGCAGAACTGAGCTTGTTCTTGAGCCCCCTGCTAGGGTTGCCTGATGTAGCAAATGAAAACACACAGCTAAAGAGTAAAATAAAATCAAGTTTTATAAAAATTTGAATTTCAGGTAAATACAGGTTATACAGGTATGTCCCAAACACTGGAGACTTTACTAAAAAAGTACTCGTTGTTGATCTGAAATTCAAACTTAACTGGGTATCTTGTGTTTTATGAGGCAACCCTACACTCTGAAGAAAAAACTCTGAGGTCTGACCTGAAATAGCAAGTCCCACTCAAACTGGTTCAACTGGATATGGTGGTGCTTGGCCAGGAAGCTAATGAATCCGTGGAAGTGGTCTGATGGCCACCCACTGCTTCTATTTGGTGCTTGGAGTTCCTCCAGCTCTGCCATGTGTACAATTTTGGGAAGAGATGCCTTCCTGAGCACTATCACGGTCATCCCTTTTAAGCCTGTAGAAGTCCTATTCATCCCCTGAAAATTTCAGCTCCTTTCTGATGCCCTCCTCAAGCCTCCTGAGGGAATCAGATCCTCTCTCTCTTTTGTATTTTGATAATACTTTGGCCATATGCTGGTATAGCAGTTATCAGGTGATATTCAAGTTGTTTGCCTGGCTGCCAGGCCCTGTCCCCCTCGACCTGATCATGGAAGACCTGTCTTCTTGGGCTCTCACACGGACATCTTTCTGAAAACTGGCAATTGAATTTGCTTGTTGAATGTCTGCCCTCCTGGCCAGATAGTAAGCTGAGTCAGGATTTGTTCCTGGTAATAGACATTGAGTAAGTTTTAGTTATACTAATGGACTTTTTAATCCAATACCAGTACAAATACATATACCCAATAAAATGTATTGAAAATATTTTATGGTGTGTACCATAGAAACATTACAGGTCAGGGGTGCCTAGGTGGCTCAGTCGGTTAAGCATCTGACTCTTGGTTTCAGCTCTGGTCTTGATCTCATGGATCATGGGATGGAGCCCAGTGTCTGGCTCAGCACTCAGTGGGGAGTCTGCTTGAAGAGTCTCTCCCTCTGCTCTTCCTCCCTCCCTCTAAAACTAAATAAATCTTTTTTTAAAAAATTACAGTTCAGTGATAGAATTCAAAGAACATTATGGTTGTAGGATTTGAAGTGCATCGGTGAGCTAACTTTCATGAGTTAAATTTATTTAAGTCAAGTAGGAATAGATACACTGCACTGGTTTAATATTGAAGCATCAGAAATAAAGATAATGAAGACTCAAGGATACTTAAAAGCTTAATAAGGTGCAGTTAGTTGCACAGACCACACCAAACTACAGCATTGCTTTGGTCTCCTTTTCATTTTTACAATAGGTTTTAAGACACAGGGCGTGGGCAGAGACCCTAGAAAGTATAATAAGCCCATTCATTGATCCCCTGGCTTGCCAGCGCCATAGTTCTAATCACAATACACATTTGAAATTCTGAGATCCTGGTGCCAATACTCCTTCAAAAGCATTGTGATCTTTTTTCAAAACAGCATATTTTCTACCTTTATCATCAAACATTTACTGAGTGCCGACTCTGTAGAAGGCCTTAGTGGGGAATACCAGAAATATTAAACATAGTCCCTATGTTTTAAACGTTTTTTGATTCCTTCTGTGCTTTTATATACCTTTTGCCGATGGTAAAAAGCAATCCACTTTCCTTGAAAGGTTCTTTGTGTTTTAAATACTGTGGAATAGGCTGACCTTTATAAATAATTAATAAAGGCACACGGTTGCTGAGTCTCTGTGGCAGGGGAGAGGGCTGAGAAAACTGCAGGCTGTTCCAATGAAGTGTGTAGGTTCTAGCAGTCTGAAAACATTGAAATTCATTCATCATGCTCCAGTCTCTGACCTAGGCACTGAGCATTAAAGACAAACAAATCGTAATTCTGCACGTGGCTCACAATCTCAGGTGGGTACGAGACTCCATTTCTAGTCCGTCAAAATGTAAGGCTGCTTTCTGAAAGTCAGAGCAAAGTTGTAGCATCAGGATTCAGCTATAAAACGAGGGATCATTCTAATTATCATGTGCTGCCTAACGTGTGGAATCAAGGTATGCTTTTAGAGAATTTTCTTAGAAACTACTAAAATGAAAGTGAAATACTTACCTGCGGTGTATTCTGAAGACACTGAGTGAAATATGAGGGCAGTCAGGACCAGTTGGGATATAAAATAACCTATACATGGAGAAGGTATAAAATAAAGGTGGATATCACCTTCCCTTGAAATCCAGCTCTTTGTAAATTTGGCTCCAAGTTCCCCTGGGTAATTTTGGAGTGGGAAGGCCACATATTTGTATCAAGAACTTGCTATCTATATATAAGACACGAGGCAGGGAAATTCAGGCATGAATTTCCAAGGAATCAAGATGGCAGTAAGGCATATGTAAATGCCTGTGAGAAAAGGTAGGAAGTGGTAAGCACTGCAAGAGAAATACAAGAGAAACATTGGGAGTTCAGAGGGAAAGAGTATTTCTAGCTGGCAGCCTTTAGCATAGAAGTAAAAGGTGGCTCATGCAATTGTTGGGCACAAGATCATTCCAAGAACAACAGGAACAAGGTAGAGAGACAGGGGCTGACTGTCCAGTGTGTACTGCTGTGCGGTCATACCGGGGATGAGGAGGGGAAGGGTTCAGACAGGACAAGTGTGGCATTTCCAGCAAAGGTTGAAGCAAACTGGTGGAGGATCTTACTGAGCGAAATGGACTTGATCTTGAGCCAGACTTGCAGCCAAAATAATATTTTCAATTACCATCTTGAGACGATTCACTCCTCCTCATTCTGCTTCAAAAAGAAAAAGAGATACAAGAAAATCAAAATGTTATAGCTGGGAGTTCAAAAAGAAACATTTCTGGGTACCAGAAAGAGAACCAAAATGCAAAATGGTAATTGGATCAAAGCCACCATAGGTCCCGGACTCTGTATGTGGAAGCAGGAAGACATGAACTGGGTTCGGCTCTTGAAGAATGACAAAGACCAAGGGCTCTGCCTGTGGCCAGAGACAGGAACCAGGCTTGTAGGAGGCGTTTACATTGGTGGCTTTCAATGAACCACCTTCCAAGGGTCACACTCTTATCTTATTCCCTCCCACACTGGCAGCAGGCTGGGCCGCGTGACTTGGTTGGCCAGCAGGTCATCAGTAAAGGGGAGGCAGCAGAAGCTTAATTGTAAGTGCTTTTGCGTGGACGGATGTCCTAAGGATACTCTCTTCTTGATCGCCTAGGGCTATGCAGCAAAGAAACTCAGGCAAGATGCTGAATGATGAAAAGCTACCTGGAGAATGAGAGCTTGGGCTTCCACAAAATTAATGCGATACTTCTTTCTTATTTATTCGGTCCCTACTGAATGTAAGACATTGTTTTCACACTGAGGATTATGGGGTAAATTAGACAAAATCCAGCTCTTGATGACCAAATGACCAAATCCATTAAGGTCACAATTTTCACCAAACTACTACTTTCCTTGAAAGCCTTAGAATGGGGGCCTCCTGGCTGGCTCGGTCAGTAGCGCATGTGGCTCTTAATATCTGAGTCATGAGTTCGAGCCCCACATGGGGGATAGAATTTACTTAAAATACATTCTCCAGCCTTGCGTCTTAAATAATCAGGGACATCATGAAGCGCTTGAGTTTACTGTGTTTGCTTTAAGCTCTTGAGGCTTCCCACATATTTTTTATTTTGCAACAAGTTGAGAATTTTCAGTCCACATTCCAAAGCTGTTAGTATGAAAAAGACACGGGTGGCAGTAGGCCAGTTACCCACCTCTACCCTGAGGACCAGCTCCATCCCAGCTCAGACACAGCCTACAGCCCTCGGGGATCCAAGTGCAAATCTCTTGGCAGTTACAGAGGACTCGGGGCGCAAAGTCAGACAGCAAATAGTTTTGTCCCAGCCCAGAATTCTCTATTATATCCCCCATCTAAATGGCAGTTAGGAAGCCAGAGCCACTAACCAAAACGCAATTTTTAGGTGGTTTTAGGGGAGATCCAGGAATCCAGCATAAGCCAAGAACTTTGCTCACAGTCATGCCTCTCTCTTTCAGGATGATCCCTTTAATTTATAAATTACATTGTATTTTTCAAATTGTTTTCACGTATGGTAACTCAGGTGAAGTTAGCAACTCTGAGAGCAGGGAGATGGGATTATCCCCCACATTTGACAGGTGTGGAAACTGAGGGCCCATCGGGTTTCTCAGCCTCTTAATGAGGTGAGGTGACAGAGCCCGTGCTTGCATTTAAACTCTCTTTATACCAAAGATGAGCAAAGTGACTCTTTCGTGCAGTGCCTGCTGTCTGCTGCCCCAGCTCTCAACGGAATTTGACCAACTGCTGCAGAGGAGGAATCAAATGAAGGAATACAGCTAGGAGTTGAAAGCTGATGCGTTATGTACGAGCCCTTTCAGAAGGCTAGGAATCAAACAGTGAAACTAGAAGGAAGAAGGCGCTTTGGGTTGAAGGTCATAAGGCAGGGACAAGAGGAACAGTGACAGGAGAGGAATGACTGGGCCAACGCCAGCAAATGACAGCCATGATCATGGCAGCACGCTGGGGACTGGTCCCAAGCCAGCTCCAGATCAGTCGTGTCCCCAGGGCAGGGACTGAGAACTAAAGCCAGGAAAGGAGCAGGGGTCCAGAGCCACAGGCCACAGAGGACGTGCATGAAGGGGAGGAGAGTTCAGGAACTGCTTAGGGACCAAGAGAGGAAGGGCAGAAATTTGGGCCAGGGTCCAACAATTCTACTCTGGGCATCAGAAACAAAACTACTTTGCTGTGTTTGTTGATCATCATCTTCCCCCTTGTTATTGTCCAGCTTGGGTCACACAAATTTGACAAATTTGATCAGGAGCATTTCCAATTGTAAGGAGGTCACAGTGTATGGAGAGAGAAGCGTGAACACAGCCCTTTACAAAAGTCTGTGATGATGTGTTGTAATAGATTGTGGATCTATCTATCTTTCTATTTCTGCAAGATGCCAGGGAGGGAGTTATTTGCTAAATAACTTAATTCTGTGCATTAACATTTTAATTTGCCAAAAGGCTTAATACCCATAAAGCTGCCTTCATTCTGGTTTGCCAAACATGCAGTAAAGTCAGAAACGTGCAGTAAAGAGAGAAGAATCCCTTAGCCACGAGAGGGGAGATGTGAACAACCAAAGCATGAGGACACAGAGTTAGAGCTGGAAGCGGCTGGAAGATGCAAGCTTTCAAAGACATCAGGGGTTATCACTGGACTCTCCTTCATCATGAGACACGGGTCAAGTGAAATCAAACTCAATCTCAAAGGAAAGACAGATTTCAAACTAATTCTTGGGTCACATTTGCTTCATCTCATTCATTCATTCATTCATTCAGATGTTAGTTACCTGTGAGAGAGAGAATGTGAGCACGAGTGAGGGGTGGGGCAGGGGGAGAAGCAGACTTCCCTACTGAGCAGGCGACCAGATGGATGGAAGTGGGGTTCCGACTGGGGCTTGATCCCAGGACCCCAGGATTATGACCCAAGCCCAAGGTAGACACTTAACTTCACTGAGAATCTTAAACATTCTGAGAGAGCTGCTCCCTGGGCTTCTCCAAACTGACATCAAGTTTTTTTTTGTGCCCATGTCTCTCCCCATCCCTCCTCCTTCTCAATTCCTTTCTCTCTTTAAAACATGCTATTGCCTTTGGCATAAAATGTAGAGTGATACGATATTAACACAAAATCCCATGGCTTGAATAATGGTGTTTATTTTCTTTAAATACACTTAAATATGAAACAACAGAACAGTAATTCAGTAAACTGAAACTACAAGCTGGACAATCATCAGAAAATCAGTGCTGATCCTACAAAATCAAAATCTGCATAATATAGAGTCAGAATAATTCATAAGAGAGTTGCATTAGCAAAGGATTTGGAGACTATAAAATCATCTCATCGGCTTTGAGCAGTCAATCACATGGCCCCCGCTGATTCTAGGATGATCAGACCTTTTTCATTCATTAGGAGGAAAAAAAAAGGTTCACACAGGTTCCCTCCTCTCCATTCTCCTTGTTCGGGGGCATCTTCAGTTGGAAGACATCTGTCAGTGAGCAGGGCAGGGAATCCTCAGCTGGTGTGTAATGGAAGAGTGGTCTGGATTCACTGTGGGACTGGGTAAAATGGACCTTTTTCTAGTACCTGGGGAGGGGAGGAGTGACAGCAACTTGGCAAAGCAGCACGCTATTTAAAATGTCAGGGCTGGGGAACTTCAGAACAAAGTTGAGTCAAGGATTTTCTTGACCGTGGAGCCCATAGGCAGCTTTCTTCTCCTTTGGAAAGCGGCAATGCTTCGCACATGCTGGTTTTCCATTTGCACATGTTCTGGTGTGAAAGGGACATCTGTCCTCACAGCTGTTGCGAAAGAAAATAAACACGAGAGTTCCGAATCAAGGACTACATTCAAAGGAATAACTCTGTTCTGATTTGATTATGTTTTCCAAGTGAATTTTCCAGATATGTATTTAAAATGTCAACATAAAATCCTGAATGGTTATTCCACATGGATGCAAAAATCTATGAAAGGCCAAACAGTAACCCATAAAGTTTCTATTTATCAACAAATTTCTTGTGATATAAATCCAGTGCCATCTCCTTCTTCAAAGAAAAAAGAAAAAAAAAAAACCAGAGGTGGACATATATTGAGAGAGATGGAACCAAAGAGTCTGCTGATTTGAAACTCAGCCTCCAAAATAATTGTTTAAATCTCATCAATTAAAGTTTTTGCTGAAGATCTATACCCAACAATAGCAGGCAGGATTTTCTTTCTTTCTTTTTTTTTTAAGATTTATTTATGTATTTGAGAGAGGGAGTGGAGGGGCAGAGGGAGAGAGAGAGAGAGAGAGTCTCAAGCAGGCTCCCCGCTAAGCACAGAACCTGACACGGGGCTCAATCCCAGGACCCTGTGATCTGGACCTGAACAGAAACCAAGAGTGAGCTGGTTAACCAACTAAGCCACCCAGGTGCCCCATGACTGTCTTGCTTTCACAATTCATCATCACTCTATATACTCTCACTTTGTTCTTAGTTGCCAAACCTCTGTTTTACTATCTAAAAAAGGGGCTTGGGCACTTCAAACAATGCCTCAACAAGAAATGTCACCACATCAAAAGAAAGGGCATTCACATTCAATGTCAATGGGTCAAATGAAAGTGAAAGTGAAAATGCACTTGACCTGCAGGTGTCTGCGTGAAATATCTTGTGCTTCTGGCAGCAGCTCTCCAGGCTCTCTCTGCACTCCAGGCAGCTGCAGTTTTCTGGGTGCTGGATGAGATCTCTGGGACATGGGGTCTTACAGACACACTCACACCGATCTTCATCGAACTTCATGTGTGGCCCACAGAGAGCCAGTTCCTGGAGATGAGAGTGCTCTAGACGGAAAGAGAAAAGGGTTGCTCGAATGTTTGCAACACGGATCCTATGGCATTGCAGTTGGCTGGATACTCTCCATTCGTGGGAAAAGAACTTGGATTCTCCTCATCTCCTTTCCTATCGATTTTTGCTTCTCCTCTTTCCACGCAGTGAAGGAGGTTCACCTCTGATTTCATAATACAAACGCCGAATGCATGTGTTCTCTTACGTTTGTGAGAAAGAGGTTTTGAGCTGAATATTTTTGATCGGATTTTTAAAGAGACTTTTTGGTTGGTGGGTGACTTGTTACACAATGCAATCTTTCACAACCAAGTATTAGGAACAAAACATAGGATAGCTAAGAATTAAGAGGCTGATCCTTCCTAGATTTGAAGCAAAGACTAAAAGGAGGGAGGAACAGAGGTATCGGCATGATAGAAATACACCTTAGACCTTCCAAGCTGTGGATGGGAAGAGTGATGTATTTCCTCACCACAGATCACAGTGCTGTTATAAAAGATACACCAGTGATGATAAACTTTGATTCCACAGACATCTGTTGGAAGAATATGTTCAGCTGAGAGGAGGGTCTGAGAGATTTTTTTTTAAAGATTTTATTTATTTGACAGACAGAGATCACAAGTAGGCAGAGAGGCAGGCAGAGAGAGAGGAGGAAGCAGGCTCCCTGCTGAGCAGAGAGCCCAATGCGGGGCTCGATCCCAGGACCCTGGGATCATGACCTGAGCCGAAAGCAGAGGCCTTAACCCACTGAGCCACCCAGACACCCTGGGTCTGAGAGATTTTTAACACACTTGGTTGACGGCTATTTCTTCTAAAGAGTGTACACAATTGGGTAACTATTACTCCATGTTCAATTCTGATCATCAAGTTGAGATCCAGTCAACTAGGAAGGAAATGGAAGAGATAGAAACTTGGGAAGAACTTAACTGTGACATCTTTCTTAAAGGTTCTGGAGGCAAGTACGTGGTTAGCTTCTTCCCCAAACCCACTTCTTTCCAAACCTACCTCATTTAGGGAATGATGCCATCACTCCTGACTCTCCTGCCATATTGGGTCTGATCGCTTTGTCCACCTGGTTCTGCCATCCTGAATTTGTTCTATCATTTCCATCAACACTGTCACAGATCTTGCTATCACAAGTCTTATCCCTTCTATCCATTTTCCACAATATTATCAAATGTAAATCTACTCACATCGTTCTACTGCATTAAGTTCCTTAAAAGTTTCCCAATTAAAAAAAATGGTTTACCCACCAGGACATATGAGACCCCAGATCTTACTAACCTCCCAGACTCATGTCTCTCCCTCGCACCTTCCCCTTCCATATATATCCTGTGTTCCCTCCGTACCAAATTATTCTACTTTTTGTTCCCCTGATATGCCAGGATCTCTCAGCCCCGTGCTTTTGGCCTTGCCTTTCTCCCTGCCCATCACCTTTCTCCCCCAGTATCTTTCCCAACTTCTATAAGTTCAGCTAAGCGCCCTTGCCCTCTGCATATTTCCATCCTGTCCTTTCTTACGCTGCTTACATTTTCCCATTTCCTCGATGAATTAAAAGATGCTGAAGGTTATAGGAATCAGAGCTCATCATTCTGACATAAAATAGGCACATGATAAATGTTGAGTTCATCTGCCCTAATAAAAGGGTCCTAAAACAGGCAGATATACGAAGACTCTGAAGAATTCCATCCATCGTTCCAAGACATTGGGTTAAACCATACGTTCTTGTCAGTATCTGACTACTGATAGTATATCAAAATGGCAATCTCAGGTTGTCTAATCTCATAGTTTTAATTTCTCTTTGGTTGATGATATTCAAGGAACCATGTGGAAAGCATGTTGGAAGGCCAGATCTGGGGAGATTCTTGGAGGTGTGTGAAGAGGAAAAAGGTAATCTTTATAAGTCATATGCCAATGAGGCATATGTCACTTTGGGACAAGATGAGAATACATTGTTCCCATTGGATAGTTTTTCCTGCTTTGTCAAAGATTAATTGACTATATAATTATGGGCTCATTTCTGGGTTTTCCATTCTGTTCCGTTCATCTATGTGTCCATTTCTGTGTCAGTACCATACTATTATGGTGACTACAGCTTTATAATATATCTTTAAGTCTGGAATTGTCTATTGATTGATAAATGGATAAAGAAGAAGTGGTATATACGTATACCGTGGAATATTATTTGGTCATAAAAAGAATGAAACCTTTCCACACACAATGATGTGGATAGAGCTAGAGAGTATAATGTTACATGAAATAAGTCAGGCAGAGAAAGACAATTACCCTGTGATTTCACTCACATATGGAAAGTAAGAAACAAAACAAGCAAAGGGGAAGAAAAGAGGGAGAGAGACAAACCAAGAAACAGACTCTTAACTCTAGAGAACAGACTAATGGTTACCAGAGGGGAGGTGGGTAGGGGGCTCGGGGCGGGGGGGAACAGGGGATGGGTATTAACGAGGGCACTTAATGTGATGAGCACCAGGTGAGGTGAAATTCAAAAGAATTGCTGAATCACTATATTGTGCACCCAAAACTACTATAACAGTGTATATTAACTATATTGGAATTAAAATAAAAAGTAAAAACAAAACAAACCGATTATTAAAGGATAGTTAAGTAGTTCTTAAAAGACCCACACGAATCACTAGGTGGCGGTAGAGATTCATTTAGACCCCTTTGAGTAGCACCAACACCCTTGAGTGGTTTAGGGAAACAGTCCACTAGGCGTTTGCTGAGGTAGTTGGCAGAGGCTGGCTTCAATCCCTACAGGCATTATTAGTTAAAAGCAACAGAGACTGGGGGACTTGGCCAGCTCAGGCTATAGAGCATGTGACTCTTGATCTCAGGGTCATGAGTTCAAGCCCCACTTTGGTGTAGTGATTACTTTAAAAAAAAAAAAAAAGTAACAGAGATTGGGTGTAGGAAAACTGTGTGAAGCAGCAACTAGCCAAGGGTGATACCTGAAACTATTATATACTGATTTCAAGCCTAGGGAGGTTGATGATGGAACGCCATGAGTTCTGTTCCCAGTCTTGTTTCATTCATCATTTTTATCAATAAGCTCGTGGATTTTTTTTCCAAATAAATTCTTAAAGTTGTGGCTACCTTGAAGAATTTAAAATATAACATAAGGACTTCCCTGTTTTCCTTTTCTGCTATTGTTTGTTGTAACACTTTAAAGCTATCATCTGAATCCAACGAGATGAAATTAAACTGGTCTTGGATTCCCTAAGCCACATGCGCTCATTCAAGAAGAGAAGTCATTGTAGATGTAGAAAAGGCAGTTGGTTTAACAGCCATGTGTGTCCAAAGGGTGTTTAGTGAACAGTAAATTCAGTGTATGTCATCAGTTTGATGAGCTTACTGGAGGAGTGACCGTGAACTAGCTACCCCATGTCTCTTGCTTCTATCACGGCCACCACGTCCCCAAAGGCCCTTGCCTCCTTTCCTACCCTGGGCCAACACATCCTCTTCTACCCTGTCACTGGCTGATTGTGTTAAAATTCAAATTGGTGCTTCCTTGGGGCTCCTGGGTGGCTCCATCCATTAAGTGTCTGACTCTTGGTTTCGGCTCATGGTTCGTGATCTCATGGCTCATGAGCAAGAGTCCCTGGGGTGCTCCGTGCTCGGCGGGAAGTCTGCTTGAAGATTCTCTCCCCCCCGCCCCTCCCCCAACTCGTGGGCTTATGTGCACGCACGCGTGCTCTTTCTCTCTCTCTAAAATAAATAAATGAATCTTTAAAAAATTTCTAATTGGTGCTCTCGCTCTCCTGCTTGAACGAGATGAGGGGTTCCCTTTGCCTTAGCATCACGTCCAGTGTCTGGGACAAGATGCCCAACGTTCCCTGTGAACCTCTCCAGCTTCCTCTCTCACATCTACCCAGCCCCCTCCCATTATGTTCCCGCCAGGCTGAACCTTTTTTAGCATGCTGACCTGCTACCTTCGCTCGCTTCCTGTCCCGAGCACGTGTGTTGCCCCTGGTCAGAGCACTTCTCTCCTTCCCCGCCCCCCACTCTTCCCACCCTAGGCACACACAAGCGCCCACTGAGTCTCCCCCCAGGACAGCTCATTGAGGAATTGCATACAGAGACCATGCTGAAATGATTCTATTTTGATATGTTAGATTAAATAAAAAGATATAAAAATTAAACAGACTTGTTCCTTTTGACCTTCTTAATGCGAATACTACAAAATGTGAGTCACATCGGTGACTCTTACTGTCATTCCATTGAACAGTCCTGTTCTGGAAAGACAGACGGAGGTTCAATACGGTTTAGTAACCAACAAGGGTGAGCCCAGGGTAACTGGGCTGCCTCGGCGGGTGGCAGGCTTCCCTGGGACTGAGGTATACTCTAGCGGAGGATAATCTCAACTTGGTGGGAAGGATGCAGACTACATTCAGGACCGGCATGAGCTTTCAGGAAAACATTTAGAAGGAAGTGGAGAGACAGAAGTCAAGAAAATGGAATGTCATTTACGGTTTCTAGGACAGCATTGTATAGAGTAGTTTAGTCCTTACAGAGTCTTGCTTGTAGATCAGCTTAAAACAAGCAAGGTTCAAAGTGCATGGCTCCTTGTGATTTTTTTTTCCAGTGGAATTCTGTCATGTTCTCTGGGAAAGAAATTTTAACAATGCCTCCATTTTCAGCCAGAGTCGTCATCAAACATCACAGCACTGCGACTTTGAGCAGTGATGGGATTGGTTTCCCAACTCCTCTCAGCCCATTAGCTAGCCGTGTTTTGCTTTTACTTTGCCCTAGTTTCAGAAGAAGTTTTCTCCCACTCCCCATTTTTTTCCCTCAAGTAATTGGCCTGTTTCCACATGCCACTGTTGAAAGAAACCAACAAGTCTAAAATTACTTTATGTTCCTGTGAGACTTTAAAACAAATAAATTAGTAACATGTGGTTGACTAGTGTTGAGTTTGGAAGTGGCTTTCATGAAAGGCTGCCACTGCCTTTCAAACGCAGTGTTGGGGGTTGCTCTAATCCCTGGGCTTTTCTTTAAGATTGAAAGAGTCCTGCACTGGAAGGCTTAACTGTATAATGAGAGCAGAGAGGGCTCTGGGACCTGACTGATTCTGTCACTCTTAGGGGTGTAATCTGGAGAAAATAACAAGACATCTTGGTGTGTCCATTTTGTCATCGTAAAAAAAGGGATAATAATAGTACATTACGGGGGCGCCTGGGTAGCTCAGTAGGTTAAGCCTCTGCCTTCAGCTCAGGTCATGATCTCAGGGTCCTCGAATGGAGCCCTGCATTGGGCTCTCTGCTCAACAGGGAGTCTGCTTCCTTCTCTCTCTGCCTGCCTCTCTGCCTACTTGTAATCTCTGCCTGTCAGATAAATAAATAAAATCTTAAAAAATAATAGTACATTATGGATTGTTGCGAGTTAATACAATGAGTTAAATGAGTTAATACATCGAAAAGGCTTACAACATTGCCTGGTCATTGTAAGCACTTGGTAGATGTGAGTTACAATTGTTATTTTTATTATTACTGTTATTATTTCCTTACTGTCATCATTACCTTCCATTCCAATGAGTGGATTCTCCTCTTGTAAAACACATTTGCATTTGTCACTGTCCCACAGCATGTCAATAGGACAGAGTTTCTTAGAATGGGAGCAGCTAGGAAAAGAAAACAATAAATCAGATTTAAAATCTTTCAAGGGTAATCACACCTTTGTGGCATTTTTTTTTTTAAAGACTGAATACATTTCTGAGGGGAGAATAGTTAAGGTTTTTAAGGAGCTTAATCCACATTTATGAATTGCTTGTTATTAGACAGCAAATCTGTGAGCACAAATACTCTATTTGGAAACTAAACTGTAATTTTGGACAGTTATAATCTTTTTAAGAAGGCTGCTGTTAAAACTGTGCAAATTAGCTGTCACAGCTCTTAAACACTTCCTTCTTTAAGATGGAGATAAGGGGCAAATGGGTGGCATAGTTGGTTGGGTATCTGACTCTGGATTTTGGGGTCAAGTAGTGATCTCAGAGTCATGAGATCGAGCCCATGTGGGGCTCCATCCTGGGTGTGGTGCTTGCCTAAAATTCTTTCTCTCCTGCTTTTCCTCCTGCCCCGCACACATGCTTGCTCTCTGTCAAATAAATAAATAAAACTTTAAAAATAAAATGGAGATAAGAGCACTGGCGAGGACAGCAGGAACACGAGGATAAGCAATCTTTCCCCAGGAGCTTTCGCTTGTGCTTAAGAGCAACAGAAGTGTCTTCTTGGCTGGGTAATAACTAACATAAGTACCAGTTCAGTCCACTTACCGCTCATCCAACACATTTACTGCTCCACTTCTACAAGATCGAAGTATCTAGCTTACTCACTTTAGATTTTCATTCAGTGGCGTCTACCCTTGGTTTCTCTTTATGGAATTCCTTCCTCCTCCCTCCCCGCAAATCCGTGATTCTTACCTTAGATTTCAGGACATCAGGGTGTCATAATTTGTTTCATAAAGAACTATAGACTACTCTCAAGAAATTTCAAAGTCAGATCAATCTTAAGCCATTTTAATTGAAAATAAGACTTTTCCATTTGGGACTCAGAAGAGGAAATTCAGAATAATCACCAAACACAGAGGCAGACAGTTTTGTCACTCTCAGGGACTTTGGGAACCTTCCCCCCACTCCCCCCACCTGCCAATTTGGGGACTTAAAAGGATAGACAGCCAGAAATGAGTTCCATGTAATGCTTGTTCTGGAATAGGGACATGAGCCAAAGCTAAGGTTGAAGAAGAATTATACAATTCCACTGGACTATGCATATTAAGATCGAAGGTGTGAGGGCATCTGGGTGGCTCAGTCAGTTAAGTGTCTGACTCTTGTTTTCGGCTCTGGTCGTGATCTCAGGGTCATAAGATCAAGCCCCGCATGTGGCTCCATGCTCAGCTTGGAGTCTGCTTGAGTTTCTCTCTCCCTCTCCCTCTACTCCACCCCCCATCCACCCATGCTCGCTCTCTCTTTAAAATAAAAAAAATCTTTAAAAAGAAAAAAAGGTGTCTAGGGGTGCCTGGGTGGCTCAGTTGGTTAAATACCTGATTCGTGATTTCAGCTCAGGTCATGATCTCAGGTGGTAAGATCGAGTCTGGCATCAGGCTCCACACTAGGCGTGGGCATGGAGCCTACTTGAGATGAACTCTCTCCCTCTCCCTCTGCCCCTCTGCCCCCTACCCCACCCCCTGATCTCACATGCAGGCATGTACTCTCTCTCTTAAAAAAGAAAGAAGAAAGAAAGAAAGAAGAAAGAAAAAATAAGAATAAGAATTATTTTTAAAAGATTGCAATAATGAAGTTATTTTAAATATTTTAAATTATTTAAAATAATTAAGTTTGATTTAAAATAATTAAAAAATTATTTTCCTTAGAGATTTTATTTATTTATTTGACAGAGAGAGATCACAAGTAGGTAGAGAGACAGACAGAGAGATAGAAAGGGAAGCAGGTTCCCTGCTGAGCAGAGAGCCTGATGCAGGACTCGATCCCAGGACCCTGGGATCATGACCTGAGCCGAAGGCAGAGGCCTTAACCCACTGAGCCACCCAGGTGCCCCTAAAAATAATTTTTTTAAAATTTATTTGTCAAAGAGAGAGAGGGAGAGAGAGCGAATACAGGCAGACAGAATAGCAGGCAGAGGCAGAGGGAGACGCAGACTCCCTGCCGAGCAAGGAGCCCGATGTGGGACTTGATCCCAGGACGCTGGGATCATGATCTGAGCCGAAGGCAGCTGCTTAACCAACTGAGCCACCCAGGCGTCCCTAAAAATAATTTTTAAAAAGAACAAAGGTGTCTGTAAGTAGATGGGTAAGTTCATAACCACTGAGCTTTTTGGTCCTAATGCAATATCCATCTAACACCTAATTAAGGAAGAATTCTCCACATACAACTTTAGCAAACTCAAGAACAAGCATAACTGAATACAAGAAGGGCTTACTGATCTTCTTCCGGGATCTGGATGGATCTTCTGATAATAGTGTACGGATGGCGGGGAGCCGTTGGCAAGCACTTACAACCTGTATGGTTGGCAACTTTAACAGGCACTAATTCAGGTACGGAAGTCAAAGGCACTGATATCTCAAACAGCTGGAAGAGAGAAAGAACCACAACACACATATATTTTTAGATGATAATTCCTATAGTCTGCATTTTTGCCTTTGTCCTTTATGGGAGTGACTTTGGCAAAGCTGTCCATTAACAACAGAGCTAATAAGGATAAGGGCTTGCATGATGGGAAGGATGCTGGGCCGGGAATCGGGACACTGGGCTTACACAACTTTAACAAGCATTTGAGCCTGACCGAGTCTCTTAACTTTTTGGTGTCACTGGTACTCCTGTAAAAAGCACTGTTGGTATCTGCTCCTGTCTTAAATTTGAGTGTAAATTATACAGACTGGGTGAAATTATAGCTCTGACGTTTGAGACCATGGTGAATAGATTATTGTCCAGAACTCTTTACTTATTCTCTCTCATACCATCTCCACTGAAGGAACAGTTCCCGTTCGTTGACTTTGGGTGTGGCTATGTGACTTCCTTTGGCCAACAGGATACTAGCAGACATGACACAACTACGAACTTGAACTGTGTGTGCTTTGTGCGCTCATTTTCTCCTGCGTATGCTGTGGCCATGAGAAGAGCGTGATTTGGCAGGTGTGCTGGGCCAAGGGATGAGAGACTCAGGGAGCAGACCTTCACTTAACCTGTAGCCTGGAGTCAAGTCCACTCCAAACTAACTGATCTTTCAATACATGGGTAAGAATAAGTTATTATCATTTGAAACCACATTTTAGGGTGTATATTATATAGCATTACCCAGTAATAACTGGCTGACACAAGATCACCCTGCCCAACCAGATACTATAGGTAACATGAATAGCATTCTTTCTAGGTTTCTATATGCCGGGTCCTATTTTATATTCATTTATTTACCCCTTATAACAACATTATAGGGTGGGTTTTTTCTTCATCCACCCCCAACTCTATGGGCGAAAAAACAGATACACAGAGAGGTTACATAACATGCCTAAGGCCACATAACTATTTATTGGAAGAGTAGGGATTTGAATTCAGACAGTTTGCTCCAGAGCCAGAGGTGATACTCTTAAGAATATGCCTTATTGGGGCACCTGGGTGGCTCAGTTGTTAAGCATCTGCCTTCAGCTCAGGTCATGATCTTGGGGTCCTGGGATCGAGCCCCGAGTTGGGCTCCCTGCTTGGTGGGACGCCTGCTTCTCCCTCTCCCACTCCCTCTGCTTGTATTCCCTCTCTCGCCGTGTCTCACTCTGTCAAATAAATAAATAAGAGCTTTAAAAAAAAGAATATGACTTTCTGGAAAAAAATGTCTGTGACCTGAAGAAGCAAGATGGGATCCTGCCAAGTAGAATTCAGAGAAATGTCAATTACTTTGTTTTTAGACTGGTCCTAGGGTGTCTAGATAAATTTGAACTTGATTTTAGTGTTCTCTTCAATCAGTCCCCATTCCATGTAGTCCTAACTACACAGAGTATTCATTTATTCACTTAGTTTCAAAGGTGTATTTCATCAAACAGTCCATTACTTTGGGGTGAAGGTAGTTTTTTTAAGCCACTATTAAAATGTTCAAGTGTGCATATTTGGAACAGAAAACTTCTGTAGGCTTATACTTAAGTACATTCTTTAAAACTAATTATTTGTTGAGTACAACAAAGTACTCAAGTGTCTATTAAGTGGAAACAATCCATTAAAGTTGTGTTTATTCTGACCCTTTGATATGTGTTGGACCCTCTATGAGTCTAAGTAAGAAAACATTTTTAGAGTGTTTACTTTGCATAAACTTCATATCCTTGCGAAAATTTTCAGCTATGCTTTAGGGAATAACATGGTCATGAACCAAAGCTTCTTATGTTATGCAAGCTTGTTTCTGCTGATAGTTAGTGCTTAGCCATGCTTACGTCACTTTCCCCCTGATTGTCAAATAGTGAGAGGTCAATTTTTTTACAAGTTCCAATATTCTCTAAAAGAATTTGGGAAAAAAACTGAACAGTTTGTGGAATATTTTAGGAGGTAGGGGAAACAAAATTAAGGATAAGTTCAACTATTATCAAACCAGCATTCCATCCTTTCTACCAATAAGAAAAAATTCCTCTAAAAAAAAAAAGCGGGGGTGGGGGGACGCTGGGTAGCTCAGTTGGTTAAGCATCTGACTCTTGATTTTGGCTCAGGTCATGATCTCATGGTCCTGAGATCCAGCCCTGCACTGGTCGCTGCACTGGATGTGGAGTCTGCTGGAAATTCTCTCTGTCCCTCTCCCTCTGCCCTTCCCCTTCCTGTGTCCTCTCTACAAAAATTTCTTTTTTTAAAAAAAAAAGATTGTATTTATTTGATGATCACAAGTAGGCAGAGAGGCAGGCAGAGAGAGAGGGGGAAGCAGGCTCCCCACTAAGCAGAGAGCCCAACTCGGGGCTCGATCCCAGGACCCTCAGATTATGACCTGAGTCAAAGGCAGAGGCTTAACCCACTGAGCCACCCAGGTGCCCCTAAAAAACTTTCTTAAAAAAGGTAACTTCCTACCATGGACATATATTCACTGCGTATGTCATTTTATTATTCTACCTCTGTTCACAAACAGAGAATAGATGGCGTCCGGAATGTGACCAAGTGAATGAATGCCTGAACGCGCAAAAGGAACGTGTGACACAGAACTAAATGGAACGCGGTCAGACTTACAGCCTATTAATATCTTTTCCTACGTTTGTTATTACTGCTCTTCAATGTAACATTTCTTACACCGGACAACAATATGGTAGAGATAGAAAGAAAAACTTACCTACTGGGCAAAAGAGATTTTACAAGATGGAGAGGGAAGAATGATTTCTTTCATGGAGGCTACAGACTACTTTTCAAAGATCTTTTGTGCTAAGTGCGCTCCATTTCCCCTCCAGAGATGCTGCCCTCTCTCCTTCCTCCCCCACCGGGCTCTGGGTCTAAAGATACTGACCGCCATGTCTCCATCTAGAGGTCCTCTTGCCCCTGCCCCCCAAAATTCTTGCCGCCACTCCTGCAACCAGCGTAGCAGCCCTCTTCTCCCCTTTCTCTCTGGGTTCCCGAACTGCTCCAGCCTCTTCGGCCCAAGGATGGCAAGAGCTCCCCGCTCTTGCTAGCACTGGGTACTTCCCAGCCCTTCCTCCATCCCATAGCCCTGCCCACACCACCCATCCAACTCTTCTCAGTCGCTCCCCTCGAACAACACAGCCCCCCACGGATACACAAGGTAGTGCAGATGTCTTCATTCCTTTTATCGTCTGTTCTAGTGAACTCCCATGTGATTTTCTGATTCTTGACATTACAGCATCAGAGAGACAGAAGCTGATAAGCCGTTCAGGCCCTGGAGTTGCACAGGCCTGGATTAGAGTCCCAGCTCTGCCCCAGGTTAGCTCCCTGGGCTCAGACGGAGGCAGATAATAGGCTACCCTCTGAGCTGGGTTCGGGAATTAAATGAGATCATGCCCACAGGGCATTTAGCCCAGCACAAGCCTCGCTGTAGCTATCAACACGCCTGTCCTCGGGGCTTCCTAAGGGCCACACTGGCGAGTGCCCACCTACCTGCTTGGAAACGTAGGAGGTGCTCGTGTTCATACAGACGAGGCTCTCTTCATTGCAGCAGCCGCCGCACCGGAACACGCTGACACAGGGCGGCTTGAAGAAGGTGTCGGTGCTCCTCCCGAGCTCGCTGGCCACCTCCACGCACGTCTCTCGGGGGCTGCACTGAGTCCGCTGCCATTCCTCATCTATAACTGCGGAGAGGAAGCTCCTGGGGGCCGGCCCCGGAAATGGCCTTGACAGGCCAGCGTGCGCCAAGGTCAGGCCACACGCGGTCACGTTCACGTGTGCAGGGCTGGTTATCTTACGAGATGGATATTTTCTGTCTATCCCCTAGCGAAAGACTGTTTTCAGAAAAATCAAAACCAAAATCTGTGCTCCTTCCCACATATACAATACCTTCTCTGGTATAAAACTACACCGGAAAAGCTGCCTAGTAAGGAGGTAAACAGAAGCATGCAGAGAAATAATATGTAAGTGGCATTTGTTAAGCAATTTAAGGACACAGCTGGATAACTTGTCTTCCACTTGAAGTCAGGTGTGGGTAGGTCTTCACGCTGTCAAGAAATACATTTCTGTTGGTTGTTTCAGTAACCAGGTAGCATTCAAAGTGGGTCAGTTACATGAATGGAAATTTAAGTGGAACTAATCTTTCCTCGAGCGGGGATTTTTTCATGGGCGAGTGCCTAATACTGATGTTTAAGTAAACAATTGAATAGGCCAGTTCCTTTTGATGGCAGGGCCAATATTCCGGCCATTCTAGCGAATATGAGAGAAGAAAAAGAGACAAGCCTCTGGGAATAAAAATATTACCCACTATAGTACTAGAGGGCCTCGTCTCGGCAATCAGACAACAAAAAGAAATAAAAGACATCTGAACCGGCAAAGAAGAAGTCAAAATCCCACTTTTCGCAGATGACATGATGCTTTATGTGGAAAACCCAAAAGACTCCACCCCAAAACTGCTAGAACTCATACAGGAATTCAGTAAAGTGTCAGGATGTAAAGTCGATGCACAGAAATCAGTTGCATTTCTATACACCAACAGCAAAACAGAAGAAACAAAAATTAAGGAGTCTATCCCATTTAAAACTGCACCCAAAACCATAAGACACCTAGGAGTAAACCTAACCAAAGAGGCAAAGAATCAGTACTCAGAAAACTATAAAGTACTCATGAAAGAAATTGAGGAAGACACAAAGAAATGGAAAAACGTTCCATGCTCATGGATTGGAAAAACAAATATTGTGAAAATGTCTATGCCACCTAGAGCAACCTACACATTAATGTAATCCCTATCAAAATACCATCAACTTTTTCCCAAAGGAATGGAACAAATAATCCTAAAATTTGTATAGAACCAGAAAAGACCCTGAAAAACCAGAGGAATGTGGAAAAAGAAACCAAAGCTGGTGGCATCACAATTCCAGACTTCAAGCTCTATTACAAAGCTGTAAACATCAAGACAGCATGGTACTGCCACAAAAACAGACACATAAATCCATGGAACAGAAGAGAGAGCCCAGAAATGGACCCTCAACTCCATGGTCAACTAATCTTCAACAAAGCAGGAAAGTATGCTCAATGGGGGGAAAAAGCCAGTCTCTTCAATAAATGGTGCTGGGAAAATTGGACAGCCACATGCACAAGAATGAAACTGGACCATTTCCTTATACCACACATAAAAGTAGATTCAAATGGATGAAAGACCTAAATGTGAGACAGGATTCCATCAAAATCCTTGAGGAGAACACAGGCAGCAACCTCTTCGACCTCAGTCGCAGCAACTTCTTCCTAGAAACATCACCAAAGGCAAGGGAAGCAAGGGCAAAAATGAACTATTTGGACTTCATCAAGATCAAAAGCTTTTGCACGGCAAAGGAAACAGTCAACAAAACCAAAAGACAACCGATAGAATAGGAGAAGATATTTGCAAATGACATATCAGATAAAGGGCTAGGATCCAAAATCTATGAAGAACTTATCAAACTCAACATGCAAAGAACAGATAATCCAATCAAGAAATGGGCAGACATGAACAGACATTTCGGCAAAGACGACATCCAGATGGCCAACAGACACAGGAAAAAATGCTCCAGATCACTCAGCATCAGGGAAATACAAATCAAAAGCACAATGAGATACCACCACACACCAGTCAGAATGGCTAAAATTAACAAGTCAGGAAATGATAGATATTGGCGAGGATCAGAGAAAGGGGAACCCTTCTACACTGCTGGTGGGAATGCAAGCTGGTGCAGCCACTCTGGAAAACAGCACAGAGGTTCCTCAAAAAGTTGAAAATAGAACTACCCTATGACCCAGCGATCACACTACTGGGTATTTACCCTAAAAATACAAATGTAGGGATCCAAAGGGGTATGTGCACCCTAATGTTTATAGCAGCAATGTCTACAATAGCCAAACTATGGAAAGAACCTAGATGTCCATCAACAGATGAACGGATAAAGAAGATGTGGTATATATACACAATGGAATACTATGCAGCCATCAAAAGAAATGAAATATTGCCATTTGCAATGACGTGGATGGAACTAGAGGGTACTATGCTGAGCGAAATAAGTCAACCAGAGAAAGACAAGTATCATGTGATCTCTCTGATATGAGGAAGTTGAGAGGCAACATGGGGGGTTATGGAGGGTAGGGAAGGGGAAAATGGAACAAGATGGGACTGGGAGGGAGACAAACCATATGAGACCCTTAATCTCACAAAACAAACTGAGGGTTGTGGGGGGGTGGAGGGGTAGGGATAGGGTGGCTGGGTGATGGACACTGGGGAGGGTATGTGCTATGGTGAGTGCTGTGAAATGTGTAAGCCTGACGATTCACAGACCTGTAGCCCTGGGGTAAATAATACATCATATATTAATAAAAATAATTAAAAAAATAAAAAATAAAAAAGTTGAAAATAGAGCTACCTTATGACCCAGCAATTGCACTACTGGGTATTTGCCCTAAAGATACAAATGTAGTGACCCGAAGGGGCACATGCACCCCAATGTTCACAGCAGCAATGTCCACAATTACTAAACTGTGGAAAGAGCCTAGATATCCATCAGCAGATGAATGGATAAAGAAGATGTGGTGTATATATACAATGGAATACTATGCAGCCGTAAGAAGAAATGAAATCTTGCCATTTGCAACAGCGTGGATGGAACTAGAGGGTATTATGCTGAGCGAAATAAGTCAATCAGAGAAAGACAATTATCATATGATCTCACTGATACAAGGAATTTGAGAAACAAGACAGAGGATCATAGGGAAGGGAGGGAAAAATGAAACAAGACAAAGCCAGAGAGGGAGACAAACCATAAGATATTCTTAATCTCGGGAAACAAACTTAGAGTTGCCGGAGGGGAGGCGGGTGGGAGGGCTGGGGTGGCAGGTGATGGACACTGGGGAGGGTGTGTGCTGTGGTGAGTGCTGTCAATTGTGTGAGACTGATGATTCACAGACCTAAACCCCTGAAAATAATACATGTTAATAATAATAAAAAAAATTACCTACTTTCTTGTAAAACAGGACTTGCTTTTCTCTTATCATTTATTTTTTTTTATCATTTATTTTTAAAAACTAGATTCTGAAACTTTGATTCTCAAAGCTTTAGAAGCTTTCTACAGATGTTTTTGGGAAATGATTCAATTTTATGTTAAAGACGATTTTTTAAAGATTTTCTTTTAGCCTGTCATACAACTGTAGAGTTTATTATATGTTGGATAGGGTGATGAAAACCTCCTGTGGTATGAAGCTTTTAAACTGACTCCCAGTGATAATGATACCTACCTCCTGGGGTTCACACCCTTGTTCAATCCCCTCCTCTGTATGGGCTGGGCCTAATGACTTGAGTCTTATGAAGAGAATACAGGAAAAGTGATGGGATGCCACTTCCATGCTTAGGTTAAAAAGACTGTGACTTCTGTCTTGCTAGCAGTCTCTCTCTCTTGCTGGCACACTCTTTCTCTTCCTTGTCAACTTGTAGGCTCTGATGAAGCAAGCCGCCATGTTGGAAAGGTTCACATGGCAAGGAACTGAGAACGGACTCTGGTCAACAGCCCTGTGAGGAACTGGGGCCTCAGTTCAATAGCCTGTGAGGAACTGAGTCCTGCCAACACCCTCTGAGTGAACTGGGAAGCACATCCTGCCCCGATTAAACCATGAGAAGCCACCTGCAACCCAAGATGACACCTTGGCTGTGACCTCTGGAGAGATCCTGAAGGAGAGACACCCAGGTAGGCCATGTCTATATTTCTAAACAGAAATTGTGACACAAAAAAATGTGTTTCAAGCACCTAAGTTTGAGGGTAATGTGTTATACAGCAATAGATAAACTGTTCTCCATTTTCACCCCATCTTCAAGTTTGTACTGGTCTCTTCCCACATTATTCTGAATTCCCACAGATGTGAACATATTTCCACTAGAAGGGGAAAAGAGAACTTCTGCTTGAAGTACACAGATACATTATTGTTGGAGATTTGACCCCAGTGTCTAAATTATTCCCTTAAAGCACCTTTCCATATCTTTACCCCCCCTCCCAGCCACATCTTAGTACTCCTTAGAAGTTGCTCCTTTGGTCACTGAAAACACAAAAGACAAGATGTTTGGCTGCCTCAGAAACATTGTATACACTACACAATTTGCCTTAACTTTGTTTTTTCATCATAAAATCTTCTAACCCAAGAGACCCTTTTAAATTTCCAATTATGAATATTTATATGAAGAGCCTAAAGGCTATAACCATGAGAGATAAATTACCCAATTAGGTATAATATGAATATTACTTAATTCACTGTTTTTAATCATGAATCCTGGGAAAAACAAGTAGTCAACTTATGAAAACATTCATTGTTTAAAAGTCTACTTAAATGTTGCTTTCCATTTGCTTTTTTGTAAAACTAAGTTTTGAAAGTTGGAGTGGTAAGACTTGAATTAAAATTGTGTGGAATTACGTCTAATGCCACTATTCTTTCCCACTGCCCAGCATGACTGCTCAGCCTTAAGGAATCACCCCCAAATCCGTGGGGGGGAGATGTTAACCATTTACAATTGGTATAACACATCGATTTGATTATTTACTGCTTCTAACTTAGTCAATCACTTCAGATGATCCTCCATGTAATAAGAGATGTTTTAATTAGAGTTGGCAAAATTCCATATTTTTATGTTCTTTAAAAAAATATTTTTGGGTACCTGAGTGGTTCAGTCTGTTAAACATCTGCCTTCAGCTCAAGGTCACAATCTCAAGGTCCTGGGATTGAGCCCTGCATTGGGGTTTTCTGCTCAGTGGTTGGGGGCGGTCCTCCTTCTCCTTCTCCCTCTGTACCTTCCCCAACTCATGCTCTCTCACCTCTTTCTCTCTCTCAAATAAACAAATAAAATCTTTTAAAAATTTTTTTATTATTTTTAAGGTTTCCTCCTTAGAGAATGTCAATGTCACTGTTTTGTTTTTTTTTTAATCACCTCGTCTTTGTTGTAGAGAGACAAATGCTTGTCCCTCTCTATTCTCATTGAGTATCTCCAGGCTCACCTCAGACTTTCAGACAGGCAATCTGGTTAAGGCCTTGGATCTCCAGGTGAGGTCTGACCCCTTTGTTTCCATGAAGTCCATGCCAGTTCACCACACAGAAACAACTAGAGCTTCAAAACCTCCAGCCAAAGTGGGTTCTAGGCCTGAGTGCCAACTATCTCAACTCACTCAGACACACAGTCACACACACGAACACAAAGAATCCTCTTCACACTCCTGCCTGCTGTGCTGCCAAGGGATTTGTCCCAACCTCACGCAGCCTTCCCCACAGCTGGCAACAGGGGCCTGTGCCACATCATCATCTTTGTACAAATGGAAAAAAGACAGATAATTCTAGAAAAAAGGCAAAAACTAATTTTGGCTTAGTGGCCAGTTTGCATTATGTGATAGATACAATCCATTACTAGATGACCATATAGTAATCGAGTCTCAGATGCTAGATCAACAATGCCACAGTGGCTTCTTGTGCTGTGTTGCTAAATCATCCGAACAGTTAAATGCTTATCAGAAGCCACACCATTGTGTTTGGCAAGCTTCATTAATTATGGCACAGTACATATACGACAATGGTTTTCTTATGAAGAACCTCCATACCCTTACTAGGGAATAATCATCCCCCTTGTTTCAAATTAGGTGATTTCCTGTCTGGAGTTTGGATTCTTTTGTCTAGCGGATTCCCCACCTCTATCACCTAGGAAACTCCATATGCAATATTACAACTCAGCTTCCAACTTCTACTTTTCACTGTTACTAAAAAAAGAAAAATTACAGAGTTTTGAAGAAATAAAAAAGCCATGCCTATCACACTACTGGGTATTTACCCTGAAGATACAAATGTAGTGATCCAAAGGGGCATGTGTGTCCAAGTGTTTATAGCAGCAATGTCCATGATAGCCAAACTATGGAAAGAACCTAGATGTCCGTCAACAGATGAATGGATAAAGAAGATGTGGTATATATACACAATGGAATACTATGCAGCCATCAAAACCCCCGAAATCTTGCCATTTGCAACAACGTGGATGGAACTAGAGGGTATTATGCTGAGCAAAATAAGTCAATCAGAGAAAGACAACTATCATATGATCTCTCGATATGAGGAACTTGAGAGGCAGGGCCAAGAGGCCGTTGGGGGAAGGGATGGAAAAAAATGAAACAAGTGGGATCAGGGAGGGAGACAAACCATAAGAGACTCTTTAATCTCACAAAACAAACTGAGGGTTGCCGGGGGGAGGGTGGTATGGAGAGGGTGGCTGGGTGATGGACTTTGGGGAGGGTATGTGCTATGGTGAATGCTGTTAATTGTGTAAGCCTGACGATTCACAGACCTGTACTCCTGGGGCAAATAATACATTATATGTTAATAATAAATAAATAGATAAACATTTTAAAAAGCCATGCCTAATCTATTGGTTTTTATTCATGTAGGTATGGCAGTAGAATGCTCCTTGCTGACGAACCCCTACGTCATTTTATGTTTTCAAGTAACTCAATGATTTTTTTTTTCTATTAAGAATGGCCTTGGGGCACTTGGGTGGCTCAGTGGGTTAAGCCGCTGCCTTCAACTCGGGTCATGGTTCTGGAGTCCTGGGATCGAGCCCCACACCGGGCTCCAGCCCCACATCAGGCTCCCTGTTCAGCAGGAAGCCTGCTTCCCCCTCTCCCACTCCCCCTGCTTGTGTTCCCTCTCTCACTGTGTCTGTCTCTCTGTCAAATAAATATATATAAAAAAAAGAATGGCCTTTCTGGGTTTGTTTTACGTTAGCATCTCTGAGTTCAATAGATTTCTGAATTCTGAAGTGTTCTTTTGTGTCCGTTTTAGATCTCAAAATCATATTGAACATATTTCTCTATAAACACAGCAAACCAGGATTCTTTGCTAACACCCAGGCTATGAAGTTAAAGACACCCTTTTCTTCTCCTGGACATGTGCCTGCCCTCCTGAAACCTCTGGAAGAAGCTGCTGCCTGTGTTGGTAGCTGACAAAGAGTGAGAACTGGCTTACACGCACACGCACGCGTGCACACATACACACTTACACGCGCGCATGCGCAGGCGCACACCTACCTTTTAGAGTCTCAATGTCATAGAAAGTTGCCGCAAACCTGGTGGCCCGATGGGATGCGGAGCGAGAGTCTGTGCTGGTCAAACTTTTGAGCTTCAGTCGGCATCTCCACAGCTTCCAGTCCTCGAGGTGGGTGATTCGCAGCAGTTCCTCCAAACCAGAAGCTGCCCTAATCTGCTGTTCAGACCGTTCTAACGTTGACCGAGATGCCCGCTTTAAAAAAAAAAAAATACTGGTTTCAAAGCCAGTTACTAAAGTTTTAGTTTGTTTTGATAACCCTCATTGCTGATGCTTAAAGACGTAAATAGAACTGAGAAGAAATTAGAGGGATTATTCAGATGCACACCAGTATCTAGGAAAAATACTAGTTAGTATTTCTGATTCACATTCTGCTCATTTATTATTGAATCAAAGAAATTATTCTCCTTGGGGCGCCTGGGGGGCTCAGGTCATGATCCCAGGGTCCTGGGATTGAGCCCTGCATCGGCTTCCTTGCTCCGCGGGAAGCCTGCTTCTCCCTCTCCCACTGCCCCTGCTTGTGTTCCCTCTCTCGCTGTTGCTCTCTGTCAAATAAATCAATACAATCTTAAAAAATAATAATAAGATAAATAAAAATAAATATAAAAAATTATTCCCCTTGGGTTCTTGGAACAAAAAACAACATCAAAGTGGGTAGAATGGTGGACTTTAAAATGATATGTCCACCTACTAACCCCCAGAACCTGGGCATGTGACTTTATTTGGGCAAAGGATCTTTGCAGATGTCATGAAGTTAATGATAAACATCAGAGGAGACCATCTGGGATTACCCAGGTGGACCCTAAATCCACAGACAAAATGTCCTTGTAAGAGGCACGGGGGGGAGACATGGGCACAGAAGTGTTGTGAAGACGGAGGCAAAAGTTAAAGGAATGTAGCCATAAGCTGGGAATGGCCTGGAGCCCCCAGAAGCTGGATGAGGCAAGGAAGGCTTCTCTCCAAAAGCCTTTGGAAGGAGCACAGCCCTGTCGACACCTTGATTTCACAATTCTGGATTCCAGAACTGTGAGAGAATCCATCTTTATTGTTTTAAGCCACCCACTTTGTGTTAATTTTGTACAGCAGCCACAGGAACCAAATACAGGTTTCAAAATCATACTATTTTTGTGACAGGAGCCAGTGATAATTGCTTTCGTCCCTGTGATCTGAGAAACTGGCCCACAAGGTCCCAGGGACCCTGCCTGCAGTCACACGAGACAGGACGGTTTTAAGATCCTGAGCCTTTTTTTGGAAAAACCTGTTTACTATTTCAAAGACATCTTTCTTTTTCTGAGAAAATGCACTTCTAAAGTTTATGTTGAAAATCTGCTTTCCACACTGTTGCACGAACTGTATTGGCTGACACAATGCATGGATTTGTGCATGTGTCATGCACAAGTGACAAATGACCCCGCTAATACAATGTTTGCAGTATGGTAGCTCAACTGTTTAAAATTTGGGGCTAGGTTATATGAACAATGATACTTACATACAATGAAATACTACATGGTCATCAAAAGCAGTGACAGAGATATATACTAGGACAGAATGACAAAAGCTCCTCCCTGGAACATGCTAGAAAAACTGTACAGGGGTCTGTCCATGGTTGGGGACCCAGATTTTCTCCTGCTGAGCCTGGGGTTACTGGATCTTTGTTTTCCTGGGCAGCTCGGACATGCGGGCTGAGGGGCTTTTTAGAGCTGGGTGAGGGGGAGCCGAGGGCCCAGGGCAGCTGCAGGATGGTACTGAGAAAGGTTGACAGAGAGGTGGAGATGGGCTGCCTGCTGCAGGGGGAGGCAGAGAGGGGAAAGAGAGGTGAGCAGATGGGGCCTTTAGGAAGCTTTATGTTGAGTGGTGTGATGTGCGCAATGCTCCTCCACTGCCCCTCAGAAACTTTAGTTAAAATCTGCCTCATTCATCAGTATTTTAGGAGTAGGACTTTTTGTTTTCAGATACGATGATGGATACTGAGTGTTGTCCAAAAGTGGGTGCTCAGAGGAGCAAGTGTGGTCCAAGTCATGTATGATTCCGTTATGATGTCTCTTTAATTTATGTGTGTAAGACATACATGATATATATATGCATAAACAATTAACCATTATTAATCATGTATATAAAATTATATATACAAAATCTGGAGGGATTTACATGAAAATATAAACAATGGTTCCTGCTCTAGATCAGGGGCTGTCAAACTACAGCCCCCTTGCCTAATTCAGCCTGCCACCTGCCTGTTTTATGACTAAAGTTTTTTTTTTTAAAGATTTTATTTATTTATTTGGCAGACAGAGATCACAAGTAGGCAGAGAGGCAGGCAGAGAGAGAGAAGGGGGAAGCAAGCTCCCTGCCGAGCAGAGAGCCCGATGTGGGGCTCGATCCCAGGACCCTGAGATCATGACCCGAGCTGAAGGCAGAGGCTTTAACCCACTGAGGCACCCAGGCGCCCCTATGACTAAAGTTTTATTGGCACATTCATTTACATATTGTCTATAATGGCAGGATTGAGAAGTTGCAACAGAGATCTTCGCAGCAGTTTGAATCTTGAGGCCATTCCGAATTTCAATTCTTTATCTTTTCAAGCATTATATTTTTCATTATTCTGTGTATTACGTTGTCTCAATTATTTCTGAAATACTTATCAGACATGTATTGGAGTCTGTTAGTAATCGTACAGGTCTCCTAAATGTGCTTTCACCTTTATGTTTGGTTCTCCCTTCATCTCTCTTCAATGTGTTAAATTAATTGGTTCATCTTCCCAATCACCAGTTCCCCAACTATGTGAGCCTATAGTTTATTTTGGTAAGTTTTTAATTTCAATCACCATATTTCTAATTCCATTTCACTTCATTTCTGTATGTTTCTCCTAATTTGTCATTGTATCTTATATTATTCCTTTCTTTATCTCTTTGAGGGTCCCCCAAACAGTTATTTCTTCAAATTCTATTTTAAATTAATATATATATGATTTATATCCTGGTGATAAGCCTTATTGGCTATCTTTCTTAGTAATAATCACCTGTATGTGCTTTGAAATTTTGTTTAGTAGTTTCACCTTCACTGGGGACGGGGTTGTCTTTCTTTTTCTCTATTCTTCTTTCACTGAGAAGTTCTGTGGTTATACGCCCTGACTCCCAGAACCCTGAATCCAGAATCTTGCTGAGTATTTATGACTCAGGGATCAGCTTAGTTCAAGTCCTGGTTGCCAGGAAGTATCTGCTTCCTCCTTTACCCCTAGTTAAGCAGCTTCATAGAAGACACGCTCCGGGCAGCAGTGAACAGCAGTGAATGGGAACCCTTCCTTTGGCTTCCGGGGAGCTGATGGAATGCACTCCCAGAGCATCCTGCCCACTGACGTTGAACTCTCAGGGGCCTCCACCTTCCAGACCCAGCTCTGAAGCTTCAGCTTCATGTTTCTTGAAAGTTTAGCTGTACTGAGATATAACGGACATACCACTTGACATAAGTTTAGGGTGTACAATGCATTGATATTTTCGGCTTCATGGTCTTGGTACCATTTCTGCCAATGTTCGCCATCTGCAGATGTTTACCAGCATTAGATCAATTTTTTAAAAGATCTTATTTATTTATTTGAGAGAGACGGAGATAGCGACAGAGATAGTAAGAGAGGGCATGAGCAGAAAGGAGAGGGGGAGGCAGGCTCCCCACTGAGCAGGGAGCCCGAACTGGGGCTCAATTCCAGGACCCTGAGATCATGACCTGAGCCGAAGACAGATGCCTAACCCACTGGGCCCCCCAGGGGCCACTTGATCAATTCTCTATTTTACCTATCATGGCTATGGACTAGAAAAGATCTCAAAACATGAACTGAGAAGGTCATTCTGCTTGGAAGTTCAGATATGAGTATGTGTGTGAGTGTGTGTGTGTTTAATAAAAGTGGGGGAGCCTTGGAAAATGTTTCTAAGCTAAGGTTAAGTCCCACCAGAGAGGATGACACGGAACACATATGCAGGAGAGAAAGCAGAGGGGCTGGTTTGACCTACGTTCCAGAGATAAATGCATGAATGGATGAAAGGGTCACTTTCCAGAATAGGAGGCCTGCAGAGAATGACATGGGTTTGTGGACAGCAAGGCTGCTTGACAGCTAGGATTTCTCACTTCTCTGTGAAGTTTAAATTGAGGAAATTTTTCAAGGAGCATGGGGAGGAGGAAGCTTGAAGAGCAAAGATAGGTTTTGTGGAACAGGCATCAAGTTTAAGGGGCAGGCCACAGTTTCTTCATCTAGGGAATCTGGGGATGAAACTGCCTAAACGTTCAACTGTCAACTCAGAAAAGCAGTGATTCTCCATTAAAGACTCATTTGTCAATAGCCCCTCTTTTCCTGATTATTCATTGTCTTTTCTGGTTGGACAGTATTACTATTTCATACTCAATGTCATCCTTGAAATAAAATTTTGTTACACCATTGCTTCCAGATGAAAATAAACCAAATACCTTTCTAATGTTTTAAAATTCATGCTGTATCTGAAGGAGTTTTATTTATTGAGGCAAATTTCATTCAATACCATCCATAAATATAGAGCGATGTATGTATGCATAGCTCTGAGAGGCTTCAATTCAATCTCAGAATGGTTTTAAACTACCCAACTGAGAACTCTGCAGAAAGATTTCAAATCTCTGGATTGCATGAAAGGCGCTGAGCAGCTCAAGACTTCCCTCATCATAAAAAAAAAAAAAAAGCAGCATTTACTCAAATACTCAGAGCTATTTAAGCATGCTTTAAGTCTCATAATTTCAAATTTAGTTTGAAATCGCTGAGAAATTGCAGGTGGTCATTTTACTACTACATGTAGGAGTACTAACCACTCAACATCAGCCTAAACCTGAAAACTCATTTGTCAGTGGATACGTCTACAAAGGATCATGAACGGCGGCTGGGCTCCAATAGACTTTCCGCACTGGTTGATTTTTGTATAATTAACTTGATGCTATCTGCTTGGGGAAGACAAAAATTAAAATCGCCAAGTGTAAAATAGAGTCCCGAATATATATTTAAACCATTGATTTCAACGGTTTTAACTACCAAACATTTGCCAAATGAGCTGCTCGTAATTTCTTTCTCTTTTCTAGTGGAAGTCCTAGTTAAAACTAAAGTAATTAGAAAGCACTCAGCGAGAGGAAGAAGTGAAGCGGGCTTGCCTGGTCTCTGCTTTTTGTTACAGTGTCTTTTTATTCATGTGTGTGATAATTGATCTGATACTGTTAGCAATTTCACTCCTAAATAACAAATCATTTCTGATATCCTGGCGACCAGAGCCAGTTTCTAAAATGTGAGGCTTAAAGCCTTTGTAACAAGATCGTACCCTTATTTAAATGTATACCGGTCCCTGCAGGGCAAGAGGAAGGAAGGGGAACCATTTTTCCTTTTGTTAATTGCTAAGGTCACAGGGCATTCTCCGTGTTGTGAGGAAATCAAAGGCTTCCTGCGTGCCTACTAGTTTAAATTCTAAATTTCCATCCCTGCTTCTCCTCAAAAATATCTAGTCAAGTAACACCTTCAAAGAGGAAACAGGGGCATGATTTGAGGATTTCAAGAAGCCCTACTGAAAAGAACCATGAGGGTCAGTTTGGGAACAGAGCAAGTTGATGAGTGGGAAGACTTGGGAATAAGATTAGGGAGGGGTTGGCGATAAGACGACCACTTCACATCCACTGTACCAATTCAGGAAGCAATGGAAAATACTGGAGAGCTGAATATTACTGGACATCCACTTCACTGATTCGTTCTTTTGTTCATTTCCTCTTGCTCTGGCCTTGGTCCACGCTGTTCCCTCTGCTTGGGAGTGCCCTCTACTCTCTGTCCCATTGAGCCTTTCTTAGCCAAGTGTTACGTTCTTAGGGAAACCTCCCCCACAACTCCCGACCCCACCGGGGTCTGGTCCCTAGGTCACATGGATTCACAGCACCGCATTTTTCTCCTTCCCAGCGCTTACCACTGCTGACACTAATGAATTATTTGTGTCATTACTTGCTTGGTGTTTGTCTTTCCCACTGGGCTGTGAGGGCTACTGCCTCAGTAAGGAGATGTCCTACTCACATAGCAACAGTAAGAGCTAAAGACTCATTAAATAGGTGAAAAAACTGATTCATCAAACACTAGAGCAAATCTAACACTGAGATGATTCATTTGTTAAAACTACGTCAATTATCATTCAAGTATCTTCCTCCAGGTGTCCTCTTTCCAAGTCCAAATCCGATGCTGCTTCCTCCATCAAGCTTATATGCTGTCCCTAACTTACACTGTATGATTTATGAACACACTGCATTTCCCTTACTACACTGTGATCTCCTCTAGGGTAGAACACAGGTCTGCTTCATCCTTTTTATGCAACAGGCACTTAGTAAATATCTGAGGAAGAAACTGATGAGTAATAAATACATCATGCATTTGACAATGAGCCATCAGCCCCAGGTTTCTGTGATCTGTGTAACGTTTTGTATAGAGTAGAGCTTCTCAAAGCTTAATGGGCATACGAATCTCCTGGCCATCTTGTTAGAAAGCAGATCCTGATGCAGGAGATTCGGGGCATGACGTAGGATGCCACATTTCTTTTTTTTTTTTCCCAATTTATTTATTTTCAGAAAAACAGTATTCATTATTTTTTCACCACACCCAGTGCTCCATGCAAGCTGTGCCCTCTATAATACCCACTACCTGGTACCCCAACCTCCCACCCCCCCCCGCCACTTCAAACCCCTCAGATTGTTTTTCAGAGTCCATAGTCTCTCATGGTTCATCTCCCCTTCCAATTTACCCAAAAGCACATACCCTCCCCAATGTCCATAACCCTACCCCCCTTCTCCCAACCCCCCTCCCCCCAGCAACCCACAGTTTGTTTCCTGAGATTAAGAGTCACTTATGTTTGTCTCCCTCCCTATCCCATCTTGTTTCATGGATTCTTCTCCTACCCACTTAAGCCCCCATGTTGCATCACCACTCCCTCATATCAGGGAGATCATATGATAGTTGTCTTTCTCCGCTTGACTTATTTCGCCAAGCATGATACGCTCTAGTTCCATCCATGTTGTTGCAAATGGCAAGATTTCATTTCTTTTGATGGCTGCATAGTATTCCATTGTGTATATATACCACATCTTCTTGATCCATTCATCTGTTGATGGACATCTAGGTTCTTTCCATAGTTTGGCTATTGTGGACATTGCTGCTATAAACATTCGGGTGCACGTGCCCCTTTGGATCACTACGTTTGTATCTTTAGGGTAAATTCCCAGTAGTGCAATTGCTGGGTCATAGGGCAGTTCTATTTTCAACATTTTGAGGAACCTCCATGCTGTTTTCCAGAGTGGTTGCACCAGCTTGCATTCCCACCAACAGTGTAGGAGGGTTCCCCTTTCTCCGCATCCTCGCCAGCATCTGTCATTTCCTGACTTGTTGATTTTAGCCATTCTGACTGGTGTGAGGTGATATCTCATTGTGGTTTTGATTTGTATTTCCCTGATGCCGAGTGATATGGAGCACTTTTTCATGTGTCTGTTGGCCATCTGGATGTCTTCTTTGCAGAAACGTCTGTTCATGTCCTCTGCCCATTTCTTGATTGGATTATTTGTTCTTTGGGTGTTGAGTTTGTTAAGTTCTTAATAGATTTTAGGATGCCACATTTCTAACAAGATCCCGGATGATGGTGGTCCTGCTGGCTAGCTGAGCATACTTCGAGAAGTAAGGGTTTGTAGCAGTGCTTCTCACTCTTGGCTTCACCTTGAACCTCCTGGGGAAAGAAGCTTCGATCTGTGATCCCATCCTCAGAGGTACTGGGCTGAAGCTTTGTCATCAGGTTTTTGGGTTTTTTTTTTGTTTTTTTTTGTTTTAACTTTCTGAGTGTTTGCTAGCCTTTGGGGAGGATGGGCGGGAGATATATAGGAATTCTCTGTACTACCTTTGAAACTTTGCTATAAATCTAAGACTACTTCAAAGTAAAAAGTTTAGCTAAAAAATCTTCCCAAGTGGTTTTAGGGAACATGGGAGGCTCGGTCGGATAAGCGGCAGACTCTTTGATTTCAGCTCAGGTCATACTCTCAGGTTGTGAGATTGAGCCCCATGATGGGTTCTGTGCTAAAGGGGGAGTCTGTTTCTCTCCCTTTGCCCCTCCTCTCCCCACGCCTCGTGCTCTCTCCCACTCTCAGATAAACGAATCTTAGAAAAAAAAAACTTCCCAAGTGAGTTTAACGAGAACCACTCATCTGTGGGGATTGGTGCATGCTGGTCTAGGTCCAAAGACGTTGGTTAGTGCCTGAGCTAGGTACAAGTCCATTCAGTAGGGAATAAATGGTAGACGTATGCTGAGAAATAATCTTATTCTTTAAATCCTTTTGGGTTATACCTTGGATTCAAAATACTTGTGTAAGTATCTTCCTTAAGTGGATTTCAAAAGCCTTTCTTAACTCAAGTCTGACTGATAGTACACCAGTTCCCACCCTGTATGACTTTTTCAAGATTGAAGACCAACCGGAATGTTTTCCAGGTCAAAGAGCATGAGGAGGCCAGCTGCCTTGAGACCAGGCGAAATGGTAGAATAAATTGCTTCTCAAATTTCCAAGGACTCAAAACAACCCATTTCTCAAAACAGAAAGAAAAATAATAGGTAGTGCTTCAACCTACTGGAATTCAACGGGGGAGTGTCAATTACAATCCTTTCACAAGGCAGTCCATAAAGTATTTGAAAGAAAATATAAATGAGGAGTATAGACATGGATGCCTGGGCGGCAGGAACATGGCCTGGAGTACACAATATGGTTTAAATCCCTACTCCGAGCTCTCAGACCTTCGGCAAGGAATTTCAGAGTGGGGCCGCTGACTACTTTCCTCCAAAGCTCCATGAAAAACTTTTCTTGAGCCATCTGTTCCCATGCTATTAGGAGTCTTCCCATTCTAGATATGGGAAAAGAACAGCTTTGCAAAATTCCTCTCTGGACTTCTGTGAGAGCAGGGAGTCTGAGCCTGGGATTCCACGCCTCTTAAAAACAGTTTATGTTATTCTGTCAAACATATTGGCAATATCTTCAGGAAGTTCGATAATAAGGAGGTGGAGTGACTAGAATTTATATATTGGGAAAATCCAGAAACTTCAGGGTGGAGTATGGAGGAAACACATTTCACACGACTTTCCCTAGATCTGCTTAGGGATTTACAAGTGTTGCCTGGGGACACAGTTCTATTACTTGCCCCTGGAGGTCAGGGGCATCGCAGCAGTCAGCAATTTTCCTTTGCAGTGGGTTTGGGTTTGTGGATCAGGTTGCAACACAAATATTTCTGCGTTCCCTTCACCTCTTAGTAACTTCTGTTTTGCGGCAAGAGCAGCTGGCATTTCAGTTCCAACAAAACGTTTAAAGCATAGCCAAAACCACCAAATTTTTCCCAGTTTGGGGTCCAGGCGGCACAGACATCCTCCCCGAATACAGCTCCCCCTGTGCCTCGAGTCCCTGGGCCACGTTACCCTGAGGAGTCCAAATGAACTTTTCTGCCTTTGCCTCCCGCAGCTCCCAAGTGAAAATAATATTCCCTGAAAAGAAGCTTTGCCTGATATCCGTAAACCACAGCTAACTGGAGAGGGGAATGCATGGAGTTGAGTTGTTAATGGAACAGCACTCTGGAGCACGTGTTGGCAGTTTCTGACAAAGTTCAGCAGACACCCACCATATGACCCAGCAGTCACACTCCTGGGAATTGACCCTTGATAAAAGAGGACTTAGGTTTACTCCAAAGCCTTTACACTAATGTTTGTTTACAATAGCTTTCTTCATCATAGTCCCCATACTGGAAACAACCCATATGTCATCCAATGTGTGAGTACTTAAGCAAACGGTTCCATCCAGCCTGTGACATACCACTCAGCAAGAAAACAGAACGATTTGGTGCGCCTGGGGACTCAGATGAGTCCGCAGGGCATCGGCAGTGAAAGAAGCCAATCTTAAGAGGTTATGTACTGTATGACTCCATTTACGACATTCTTAAAAAACCCCAATGATCGTGCTGGAGGACAGATCGGAGGCCGCCAGGGCTTTGGCGGGAGGGTGTGACTTGGAAAGGAGAGCATAAATGAATGTTTCCCTATCCTGATTACGGCGCTGGTTACGCAGATCTCTACAGTGTGTTTAAATTCAAGGAACTGCCTGCCAGAAGGGGAAAAATGTTAATGACTTTTAAAAAAATAAAAAAATAAAGCAAGCAGGCTTTGAATCAAGGCACTGCTCCTTTTTAGCTATGTGATTGAGGGTCAATTATTGAACTTCCTTTAAGCTGGATTTCCTTTCCTTGTTTTATGGCTGGCAATGCTCCCAGTGCCCACCTCAGTACCTGATGGGGAGATTCACGAGGTCGGATGGGGGAAAGGGGCAGGCACCGAGTAGGCATTTGGTAAAGTTAAGGCCTTTTCTTTCTTTCCTTTCTCTGGCGGCGGGAGGCGGGGGGTGCAGCATCTGGGCCTGCGCTGTGGTTCAGAAATTTGTGTGTCTTCTGGCCCCTGGTCTCCCTCAGTAACCGGAGGCAAGTCTGACAAGAGCAAGATGGCGCAACTTCCGTCACAGTAATTAAAAACTGAAAAGAGAAAAACTTTTCCAGGGTAAAGCAAGGACAAGTTTTTTCATCTTCTTTTTTTAACATTTGTTGGAAGGGTTTTCAGATGAAAGGCCAATTTTCAAAGTAATCTGCCCAGGCTTTACGTATATCTGTATAGATGGAGGAAGAAACAACCCACATCTTAAACCTTTGTATTCTGTTATTGGGAGTATGGTCTTACCCAGAACAGGTGGTACCTAAAGGAATGGGGTGCACCAACTGAGGGCAGAAAGGAGAATGCAGCCTTGCTAGAAATTACTGCTGGGGCTGCTCGGAGGGAGCCGAGGGCCTGGTCCTTCTGTGAAATCCAGGAACCTGGTCATCTGGGGGCCTCATGTTCTTGGTGGCTCTTTGACTTATGTAGTTCTGTACCGAAATGCGCATATTGGTAAGAAACCCTGGGTGTTTAATTAAACTTGATTAGGGAAAAGGATTACAAACTCAAGGAAACCATGTACATGCATTTCTGTGTGTGTGTGCAAAGCCATCTGGGTATTTTAGGGAGATACTGGAGAACTAAGATGCCTGGGACCCCCACATCCTCCAGTTTGATGAATGCTGTGGGTGGTTTTCTACCCAGCCAAATGTGGAGATCTGGGGATACCTCTATGCCCCCTTTACATTTTTTAAAGTCTGAATATTAAAAGTTTTTTTATTTAAATTCAATTTAGTTAACATCCCCCTTTACATATTTCACTTATTTTTATTTTTTAAATAAATAGGCTCTACACTGGATGTGGTCCCAGTGTGGGGCTTGAACTCATGACCCTGAGATCAAGAGTTAGAGACTTAACTGACTGAGCCACCCAGGCACCCCCCCCCTTATTTGTTTTAAATCCATGCTCTACTCAATGCCTCTGCTCCCATATGATGTATCTGTGCTTAGGAAATGTGGGGCAGATGACTGTGGGATGCACTCGAGTGGCAAGACTCAGAAGGATGCTCTGAATAACCCCAAGGGTATATATTCCTGAGGTCTGTTACAGTTTCTTTACACTGATGGCAAAGATCAAGGGCCCAATTTTTAAGAAGACAACTCAAAGCCTTCATGGTAATTTGGTTATTGTTAAAAACAACCCCACAGGGGTGCCTGGGTGACTCAGTGGGTTAAGCCTCTGTCTTCGGCTCAGTTCATGATCTCAGGGTCCTGGGATAGAGCCCCACATCGGTCTCTCTGTTCAGTGGGGAGCCTGCTTCACCATCTCTCTCTGCCTCTCTGCTTACTTGTGATCTCCCTTGGTGTCAAATAAATAAATAAAATCTTTAAAGAAAAAAAACCAACCCCACAGCTCCCCACAAAAAGGGAGAAGTGTCTTTCTAAGCCCTATTGATGTTGGGTCGTGTGACTTGCTCTGACCAGTGACGCATTACAAGGTATGATACAGAGAGTGGAAATGTATGCATGAGTGTACACGTCTACATTTCTTCTATCACAGGTACCTGCCCCTGCTAGCCCACCGATCCAAGGAGGATGAGAGACATGTGGGACAGACCCACATTCAACCAATGGCTCGAGCCTTGATCCTGACTCCCAGCTGACCCACAGCAACAAGAGTGAGAAGAGATTCTTTAAGCCATTGAAGTTTGGACTGGTTTGTTACGCAGCGTTACTGTGGCAACAGTTAATTGCTACAGTCCTATTTCAGCCTAAGTATAACATAATCTGTTGGCTGAGGAGAGGATCTTTATGTAGATCCTCATGTCTTTTTGGCAAGGCACCCCACTATACTGCTGGGAGTCAGTCCAGTGTATCCCCCTTTTCCCTTCTTCCAAAGATGCAGTGGTCCCACGTCAACATCCATGGCTCTCCTCTTCCTTGCCAATATCCTCTGCACCATCGAAGATGCCCAGTGATCCCCAGTCTTGCTGTGAGGGTGTAGTTATGAACCACACACACCACTGCAAAGTCTACTTTTACTTTTTCAGCCCATTCTCCTTTTGGGGGAATCTTAATTTAGGACGAATTCAGGGCATTCACCTAGTCAAAATTACACCCTTCCTAACTCTCTCCAGAACGGAACCGTAAGCAGCAACAAAATATTTGTCATGCCTGTATCCCGCAAATGTCATTTCTCTCTCTCCAGAAACAATTTTCACCAAACCTAGACTTCAGAAAAGCAGTACTTTTGTCAAACATGTGACTGCTATGATTGTTTAGGTAACAATGAACAACAACCAAAAAAAGACTCCTAAAAATTGACATTATTACCTAAAGTTCCAGGTCTTAAAATTATCCTTCCTGCAGGCCACAACTGAACTCCTCAGTCATTGGTAAGGACATGAAAATAACTAAGACATCTTTATTTCATAAAAATATCATTTCCACTCATGTGCCTGGCACACAGCAGACATTCCACAAATACTTACTGAACTGAAATGTACAGCTGTTCTTTCTCCAGGGACAAGAAGCCGACTCTTGAACAGCAGAAATAAACTTGAGTGTCTTCCTTCAGCAACTCTACCTGAGTAGCCAACCATGGTTGTTTCCCATCTCAAAGACATGTTCAAAAACATTTAGAAGCAATCAGATCTGGGCTTCTAGTCATTTATCCTGTTCACCAAATATTTCCAGCTCTCTCTTCTGAGCACATGGAAGGATTGCGCACTTCCTGGCCCCTTGTGGTTCGATGGAGTGTGGTTCGATGTGACCAGAAGTGACATGGGTCACTGCCAGGCCAGAATATTTAATTGCCAAAGCAGAACTCTCCGGGGGCTCTCCTGCTCTGTCACAGAGATTGATGACATTCAAAATGTGGATGTTCAGCCAGTTTCATCCCGAGTTAGTGATGACCCTGAACTAACCCAGATGGTTCTGCGGTAGGAGAAATAAATAAACCTGTTTCTGTGTCACCACGATGTGGGGGGTGCTTGTTTTTGCAGCATACCCTGGCTGATGCTGACTGACAAAGTACTGAACCAGAGTGTTTTGCCATAATCTACCACATCCCCACAAATCACCACATGGAAACATGACAGCACTTCTCAGGAATCCCAAAGATGAAGGAAATCTTCAAGGTGTCTGTGTTTTATCCAGATCTGCCATGTGGCCCAATGCAGTTTTCCCTGCCTCTCTTTCTGTGACCACTAAGGCTAGAAAATGGGTGAAGGGGACATCCTTCTGTAACTGGCTCCTAGGAGTGAACACCTTACTGGAGGGCCTGTGGCTATAAGGACACTGCAGTGTTCTTTGATACCGTCATCTGACCCCTCTCTAATCCCCAGAGGACGATGGCACATGGTCAATCAACTGCCTTATCAAAAATGCTTCTGAATGTAAACAACAGAAATCAGACAAGCTACGATGAGAGGAGACGTTGGAGATGATTTAATGTGGCAGTCTGTAATCTGGGTATGTCAAAATCTCAGAGGCCTTGTCCATCAGTCTGTCCACACACACTTGTTAGTATCTATTCTCTTACAGGCTTTGTACTAGGTGACCGAGACCGGGTAGCATGCACTGCAGTTTCCCCGGACTCAGGGTACCCTGCAGGGGGTATGAAGGATGTGGCTGCCTCGTGGGCAAAGGAACTCTGGCTGCGGTTGGAGCAGCGGCGCATGCCCAGTGCCATAGAGCATAAGCAACTTCTTAAAACAAAAAACAAAGGAGGAGAGAAAGAAAAAAAGAAAAAAGTCCCTATTGTTAAAAAACTTTCCTTCTAGCAGAGGATGACAAAACACTAAACTTAGACACCAATAAAAAATGTCGGGTACCAGTAAACAGACTGCAGAGGATAAAATCATGTAATGATATAGATCAGGGTTGGCAAACTATGACCCACAGGCCACATCCAGCGTACAGCCCATTTCACTATCGTTTGTGAGCTAAGGATTATTTTTAGTAATATTAAATGGTTGAAACAAACGAAGAGAAGATAAGGATTATTTCATGATGTATGAAAGTGATATGGAATTCGAATTTCAGAATCCATAAAGTTTTACTAGAACACAGCCACATCCTGTATGATCTGCCCTGGCTACTTCTCCAACCTCAACAACTGTGGCTCTGGCCTCTGCCTCTAATTCCACCTCCACTGGAGCTACAACCCAAACACCCAAGTCACTTTCCACGCCCCCCCCCAAGACCAGTGCTCAATGGTTGTCCCAGCCACCTCACTTCCTTCAGGGCTCTGCACAAGTGAAATCAGACCTGGTAAGTCTCTCCCACCCATCACTCTGTGTCTCCTCCTCCTGCTTGATTTTCTCCATGGGACCACCTTGAGATACTCCACGTTCTAGATTTGCTACTGCCTGCCTCTCCCCGCCATTGGAATGTAAGTTCCATGAAAGTCAAAACACTGTCCTCTTTCCTGTTGCGTTTCCAGCACTGAGACCAGTGCCCAGACATAGTACGGGCTCAACATTCAGTGAATGCACTGTCAACCACGGTTAAGTCCTAATGAGAAGCAAAGGAGATCCTTTACCAACTGGGATGTGATGATCGGTCACAGCTTTCACGACATGCGGGGAGGCCTCAATGTGTCTTGGTTTTATAATGTCCTAATGTCTTGGTAGAGATTATAAGAACTAGTGGCAAGAGAGACAAAAGTGGACTTCACATGCAAGCCACCTAAAAAGAAAGGTCTCCTCTCCATGCATCTCAATCACATTGTCAATTACCTGTAGTTTTCCATCCTCACTGCTAATCTCGAGTGGTAGGAAAGACTTAGGTTTAGAAATGTGCTCAGAAACAAGGTTGCTCTCATGTGTGTCCCGATTTCTCTAGAACCTCGAGCCAACTGTGGTGATGATACATGTGCCCAGGAGTTCCAGATCTTATCACATCAGGTTCTACGTGGAAGCGTTCATGTGTCTGAACACTGTATTTTTGCTCCATAAACTATCTTTTATAAGCTGCTCCCAGAAGGGAGTTCCATAATGGAACTTGTTCAACATTTAGCATTACTGATATTGTTTTTCCTAGCACTCGTAGGGGTCTACAGTACAGGCTCATCCACAAGTCCAAATCAGGATTTTTAAAATTAAAAAAAAAAAAAAAGTCACACAAGGAAGACATAAGATACAGGGGGTGTTCGACTGTATCCTGAATACCAATAATATGCTACGGAGATATGAAAGCTTCAACCACCATTCAGGGTGACTGAGTAGAGGTACAACAGATCTGTGTATAGAAGCAAGCAGTTCAGCCCATTTAGCCACGGGGTCGTAAGTAAAGAAGTTCATAGAAAACATTTCAAATGTCTTTTGTGCCAAGGACTGTGCCTGATCGAAAAGTGAACAAGAACTCAGTAGGCCATGTGATTAGCAACAGTCAATGGGCTTCCAGGTGTGGGACTTAGGATGTGAAAAGAGGGAGGGGAATGGAGGGTCCACTTCCTGAAGTGAAATATGCAAGATGCACTCAGTTCTTGTTATTCAGTTCGCTCTAGAGTGGATGTCAGGAAAAGGCACGTGACACCAGGCTTACAAAGTCTTGTCAGCCATGGGACTGCTCATGAAAGTTAAGAGGTACCCCACATTCCAGTGGGTCTTGGTATGACATACAGTTTGAATGACTCCAACCCCCAGCAACATTCATCCACCAATGAAGAAGGATGGGGCTATAAGGTAGTGTGGAGGAGAAGGAAACCAGTTTTGCCAGAAAAGAGTTGGGAAAGCCTATCATAACCTGGAGTTCCTCTAGTGATATCACTCTAGTGATATGTCTGCATCAGTGATGCTGAAAAGATTTAGGGAGGCTGGCTTCATAGGAGTGCTAAAGGAGATGCCAGGATTCCCCATGACAGGAACTGCTTATCAAGTAAACCAAAATAGTGCTGGCCAGACAGTCAGTGTGAATGACTGGACAGTGAAAATTGTAGGTATTTATTACCAAATGTCCAAAATGTCAACACTATGGGACTCAGGGCTGTCACAGACAGAAGTGAGTTTATGTAAAGCTTCCTAGAGTTGGAAAGTGCACATCCTGTGCAAATTTACAGGACTATCCCAGCTGTAGAATAAAAGCTGGAGAAAACAGACACCAATAAATCCCACATCTAGATGGTTAATCTGATTCTATTAGTGAGCCAAGATCAGGCACTGGGTTAACCTTGTTTCTAGAAGAAAATGTGTTCTGCTTAGATTGAGAAACTTAGCAGCTAAATAGCATGTGCAGATTTGAGTTGAGATTGTCAAACAGAACTATCTCAGTCCACAAAGTCCATGCACTGCCGACCCTAAACAGCTCTCCTAAATACAGGTGGCAAGCCTAAAGAAAATAGGATGCCTCACCCTAAAGTGGCATTAAGTACAATCGTCTAGGGTATCAGTGTCTCGATGCGTGGTTGTTGCAGAAAAAATATTCACAGACTTATACGATTAGGGTAGAGACAAGGCTCGTCAAAGCGAAGACAAGGACAATGTTTAAGGACAGAAAGTGAGGACTGTACAGGAATGGATCCATTTAGGAACAGCCAGGTCTGTGTCTAGACAGGAGGATGGAGAGAAGAACAGGCTCACAGACCTACTACTGAGAAGGACCGTGAAAATGTCTAATAATAAATGGAACATTTTTATCCCCAAAAGCAAAAGAATAAATTCATATCCCCATGTTCATTACCATCTTGAATACGCTTCCATACTAAATTCTCCTTTAAACAAGAAGAACGTTAAGAAGGTTATTCCATCTTAGATTTTCTCTTAAGAAAAAGGGGTTAAAGGAAAAGCCTAATAACCTATACCGTACAGCTCCTCATCCCTCACAAGGTCCAGTCTCATCTTTGTCGAAACTTCTGTTTACTCTAGGCACCCCCCCCACCGCCCCTTCACATCGGAAACATTTAATTTAGCTGGGGGTTGGGTGGACGGAAGCTCCATGTGTGTGGCTGCACTTTTTAAATGAAACTCAGACATATACAAAAAAAAAACCACACTAATAGTATATTACTAAGCAAATGATGCTGCATCTTCCATGTAGAAGGTCATGTCTTCTGTCACATGCAAATTCACACACTTTCTTCCTCCGCCCCAAGAAATAAGTTCATGTGTGATCAGTACATGTGAACCACTTCAAACCTCACTGTGCCCAGGACCCCTAGAGAATTCTTGGTGTGTGAGTTCTTTAAAAGAGCGTAAGAACCTAAAACATACTCCTTCTTTCCAACAATTCAAAATCTTCTCTTGTACTGTCAAGTGCAGTGACGTTCAAAGTCAAATGGAAACATTTTTTAAATCTATGCATAACGCTGGGGGGAAAAAGAAAGCTTCCATGAACTCAGTGCATCTGAAGGATTTCTGAGTTTCGTGGACTTCAAAAAAGCTGAACAGCCTGAGAAGTCTTATTTGCTTCAAACAAGTCCAATTTTCCCCCCTGTCACTGAGGCTCAACGGTGGGTTCGTCTCTGCCCACCATCTGGCACTGAGCTGCAGCCGGAAGGCTGGCAGCAGTGAGGTAGGGCTGCACGGCTGGGAGTTCTCCGGAGTGCATTTGGAATTTGAAAAGCCAGACTTCCTTTTTTTTTTAAAGAAAGATCTGAGTAGACTGCCAGACTACTCAAGGTGGCTGTCCCCCAGCACAGTGTTCAACCTTTACAAACTGTATGTCTATTTAGGCACCGTATGTACATCCACATTCCACATGGAATGAGAAGACGTGTTCACCCCAAGGACCAATCTTCTCCTGTTGAGGGCGCTATCACCCCTGCCGAAAATATATGTCCTACAAAACCTCAAGTTCACGTCTAATTTGTCTTTTGCGGCCAGGAATTCCTAAATCGGTAACGATTTACTATCTCTTCCATCAAAACAATGAAATCCAAATCATTTTCAAAATAGAGAGCTGAAGAAAACAGTCTAATCTGCAAAATATATGAAACTGGGTGAAATATTGCTCAGCCAGTAACAACCCAAATAATTCTTTTGCATTACTCTCAACTCGTCTGGTTCCGACGCTTGCCGTTAAGAACCAAGAATTCAATTACTGTTGAATTTTACACACTTTAAAAAGCAAAACAACAACAACAACAACAATAACAAAACCGATTTCCAAAAAACCATTTTTCTAGATGGTAGCAATGGGTATTTTAGAAAACCAGATAGAAACCATCTGGATAAAGTACTGCACTTTGCAATTTACAAAAGAAATTAACTAAAGTAACCAAACTAACATTTGCTGCTTACAAACAACATGAATAAATGGCCCACACAGTTATCCATGTCACAAAACAAATCAGTGCTTCATTAGAAAATCACTGTGCCATCTGCATATATAATGGAGGCAAAACTTATCCATCTGAAAAGTGTCTAGAAGGCTCATTCATGTTCTATTACAGCTCCAAAATTTAAAAAAACAACAACAACAGCATTTTCCAACACGCATGGCAAGAATCTTAGTAAGCTTAAGAACCAGAACACTCATTAACCAATGAAAGATATCTCTGGTCCACTACTAGGAGTGTTCTGTATTTTAATATTGTCTGGAAAATCGGGGGCAAAGAAAGAAAGTTCTCTGTATAAGCCATAGGAAAACTCTGCATCACACTAAAACTTAAGGCACCTACCTTCACTGGTCCATGTTCATAACTGGAACCCTGCACCAACTGCAGAGAAGACATCATGAAAACATTCAGCACGGCCCACTGTCTGTACATTTTGAGTATTTTAATATCCACTGATTACCAAGCAGTTGACATCAGGCAGCGAGAGCAAACTGTTTCAAAAGGCATTCTCCAGAAAGAAAGTTCGAAACCCCAAGACACATGGAAAAACACAAATAATCAGTCGTGATCAAAATCCAATGAAATGACTTCAATTAGTCAAGGAACGTTTTTGCTCAATCTTATGTGGGGAGAGACTTGAAAAAAAAATCTAAATGCTCTCATGCTCCAAAAATAATCAGGAGGTGCATATGACTTGCCCTTGACATGAAAAAGCACTCGCAATTCACTTCACATCCAGCAAATTAAAACAAACAAACAAACAAACAAACAAACTCTCCACCCTATCCCCAGGTTCTAGTTGCTTTGTGAAGAGGTGGTGTGGCCACCGCAGAAGGCTGGAACCCAATTCTGGATTCAAACTTTTTTCACAACCCTTATGGGAGATTGCGGAAGCATGTGTCTGAAATCTGACAGAGATTTTGGCAGAAAATGCAGGGAAGTCTTGGCTGTAATCCTGTCGTGTCCCTACCAATAGCAGGGCAGTTTTGAAAACTGACTCCAAACCGTCAGGACTGCTGTTATTTTACTGCAGATAACCTGTAACGTGAAACCCCAGAGCACAGGCATGAACGTTGCATGGAAACTGCATTGCTTGGGAAGGGACCTCAGATACCCACACATTGACTGCTAGGGACAGGCAGAAAGCAATCACATATGCTCACAAAACTCACCCGTGAGCAAAAATCACAAAACATCCAGACACACACAAAAAGGGAAACAATACACAAAAATGATTTTTTAAAACAGAAACCTAATAACTTAGATCAAAATGAAGAACACTGATTTTTAAAGAAGCAACAATTAGGTTTATTTGCATGTAGCAGGAAATATCTCATGTGCGTTGCTATAAAAACTGTGTTATCACTTCAGGGTAGAATTCATTAGAAGCATGGGCTCAGTCAGCTCTGGAAACTCGAATGTGCTGAACGGACGGATGCCACCACTGGCAAAATTCTAGGAAGCCCGGAGATCTGCTCCTGGGCTCTTCACTGGTTTCCAATCTTTGATTTCCAGGTTTTGGCTCTTTCAAACCCATTTTTTGCATTTCTGAAATCAAGAATGGCCTGAGAAATCTCTTCACTGGTGTTCATCACAAATGGGCCTACGGCAGAAAGAGACGTTCACAAAGTTCTGATTGACAATAATATTTTATCACTAGAAATGGTATGTATTTCTGGAGTCCTTAACTTGAAACCAATCCAAGCATATGTGAGCAGTAAAAGGCTTTTTTCGCAGCGTCCAGTCCCTGAGGACTGTAATACAAGTTTCTTGACTAGGATCGTGAAGGATTACAAAAACCAGACTTCAGATAAACAAATCAGATAAATGATTGCCTCCCACTCAGCCACTGTTGCAATCTCTTCATTCAAAACATTCTTGGGCTTGGTTCCGATACAAGGATTTTGAGAGTTCTGAGGTTTTTCTTCCCCCCCTTCTTTTTTTTTTTTTTTTAACTGAGGGGTAATTAACATGCAACATTATGCTGTATTTTCAGGTGGAGTTTCAGGTGGACAAGTAATGATTTAATATTTGTATATACTGCAAAATGATCAGCCTAGTAAGTCTGGTTAACAGCTGTCACCACACACAGAGAATTGTTTTTCCTTATGGTGGGAACTTTTAAGATTTCCCATCGTTGTTAGTTTGATAGCAGCAGTCGATGTCAAGAACTGAACCGATCTGATGCCAAGAAATGGCAATGTCGTAGTTTGGATGTGTCCATGGCAAATAAGGCTGTGTGCTTACATGAAGGGTTTGAGTCATTTTTGAAAATTAGCGGCAACTCAATGGCCATAAACAGAAGATTACAAACATTTTGAGTCAAGAAACCATCATGTTTTGGATTCTCTAGGGGTTGGCAAACCTGTTCTGTAAAGGACCAGACAGTATGTATTTTAGATCTTGGGGGTCAAACAGTGTCTGTCTCCACTTCTCAAATCTTCTGTTGAAGCGTAAGAGTAGACACAGACCATATGAAAGTGAATAGGGATGGCTGTGTTCCAATAAAACTTTATTTACAAAAACACGCAGTGGGCAGATTTGGTCCATGGGTCAAACCCTGTTGGCGCCTTTGTCTAATTCCTAGGTTTGAGCTTGAGTTTTGGTAAAAGTGGAAGAACCAAGGACAGGGGCACAGTGCTGGAAGGAGAGATTGAAGCAGAAAAGAAATGAGGGGCCTGCCTTGCCAGAAGAGGCCAGACCTCTGTGGGATTTGGGTGCGGTCTATGGGAAGAAGTTTGGGCATAATTCTGCAGATGATCAAGAGTCACCGAAGGGTTAAGTAGACAGTAACGTGATCTGATTTCTAGTTTTTCAGACTCTGGCACCAGGGTAGAGAAGGGGTCTGGCCTGGGAGGCTGAGTAGATGGTACAACTGTTAAGGGTTGCTGAGATCCCAGACACAGGAGGGTGTGGGTAGAAGAAGAAGGCCAGCTCTGGCTATGCTGACAGGAAGGAACTGGAGAGACAACAATGGCTTCCTGGCAGGGGTGCTGGGTGTGTTGTTGGAAACACGGATCTGGGGCTCATGAGAGAAATTTCATCTAACAGAGAACTGACAGAGAACTGGACTCTGTCAGGTAGGAAAGAATGACGATAGAGAGCTCATATGCAAAATCAATCCAAGAGGGCACCTTGGAGATGTCCGCTTCCAAAGGACACACAGAAGAAAGGGAAATGGAACTCAAAATGAGAGCAGATCCTGGGCCAAGGACCAACTTCTTGCACGTTATAATATTGCTACAGTTTAGATTTGAGAAGCACCTCTCCCATCTCCTGATTACTTTTCTGAAAAAAATGGTGCACTTCTCAGCTTCCATTTTGACACATTTCTACAGTACGATGTTCTTCTTCTCAATTTCTAATGTGCACGTGGACCACCTGGGAATCTTATTGAAATGCATATTCTGTTTCAGGGGTCTAGAGTGGAGTCCGAAACTCTGCATTTCTCACTGTTTTTCCGGTCACGCAGATACTGCTGGTCTGTGGACCACACTTTGGGAAACAAAGGAAGCACTGGAAGTTTGGAGCCCTCCAAAGCCAAGCGGAGGAAGCTTGTTTCATCAAATCCTTAAGATGAAGAAGAAAACTAAACCCAGAAAGCATGTTTTGTTTTTCTTTTCCTTTTGTTCTTTTTTTGCATAGTAGATCACTAAATTTGCTTTTTTTTAATCAAGGTATAATTGACATACATTTTATTAGTCTCAAGATGTACAACATAATGAGTTGGTATTTGTACATGTTGTAAAATGATCATCATGGTAAGTCTAGTTAATATTCATCACTACACAAAGTTACAGATTTTTTTTTTGTGATGAGAACTTTAAGTGTGTGTGTGGTGGGGGTGAGGGCAGGGAGGGATGAAGGGGCAGAGGGAGAGGGAGAATCTTAAGCAGGTTCCATGCCCAGTGCAGAGCCCGATACAGAGTTCCATCTCATGACCCTGAGATCATGAGCTGAGCCGAAACCAAGAGTCAAACACTTAACTGACTGAGCCATCCAGGCACCGCAGTCTGGTGATGAGAACTTTTAAGATCTATTCCCTTAGCAACTTTCAAATAGGCTCTACGTATTATTAACTGTAATCATCAAGCTGTACATTATACCCCCCAGAAAGCATATGTTTTATAATTGATCAACTTTAAGGGTTATAAACAAGAAACTTATTTGATAGTTATCAATTATTTCATAAACACTCTTTCAAACTCCAGGTTTCATCTTTTCTCTAGTTAAATCTTTACACTCCCTCCCCAGTAATAAAAATGGTGTGAGTTCAAGCTCTCATTAGGTAGAATCTCCTAGTACAGTGGAGAGCACAAAGCAGGGGGGGCAGAAGACTAGGGTTCGTATCCCAGCTCCACTACTAATCATCACTTCCCATCAGAGAAGCCACAGAGCGGGGGTCACCGCAACACGGTGAGAAGCAGAAGGGCAGGGTGGCTGGAAATTAGACAGCCTGACTGTGAATCCAGCTATGTGGTGGTGGGCAAGCCAGTGAACCTCTGAACCTCCACTTCCTCATCTGTAAAATGGGGATGAGAGTATCAACCTCATAAGTTTGTCCTGAAGATTAAATGAAGTAACAGATGGAAAGCACTTTGACCCTTCATAGTAATGATAAATACTACCCAATTATCTGTTATGTAAATAAATAAAATATATTGATTTCATTTTCCTCATTTACAAAAAGGGATACGACTACATCGATGTTAAGGACATTTCCTATTTCAACATTCTGTGGTGGTCCATGCTTAATTTGTAGCATATTATTACGGACAATCTCTGATAAGAAAAACAAGGTCCTCAGCTAGTTCATTAAATTGGTATGGTTCCCAAACAGCCAAGAGATGGTTGTGGCTGTCTTTAAACATACACGGGTAAAAGAAAAACTTTCTAGGGTTTAAAAAGTAAGCAAAAACAAACCAACAAACAAAAACCCAAAAAACTACAATAAACAAACGAAATAACATGCTTTGCACCTTTCATTAACTGAGATGTCAAGGGACTTATCTATCTTGTCAGGTTAATCTGAGTTTGAAGGTGAAGACTTAGTTATGCAGTGTTCTCAAGACCTAAGCCTCGGAGAGAGGATTTCCATAACACAGATGGACGGTGGCCTCGAGCAGACCCTCCCTCGAGCAGACTCTCCCTTTCCGTTACCTAATCTGGTCGGACTCTCATTTCTCATCCTCAGTGCAGAGCTGATTATCAAACTCAAAAGACTTACATCCCACACTTCCTTTCCCCACCTAAATTCTAGCCACTATGAATAAAGATTATGACCCTTTATGATCTGTCTTCAGGCTTCTAGAACAACAAACCATTTCAGCGCTCTTCATTCAAGACGAAAGGCAACAAGAACCATGGACCTTTGGAGTGGAAACTGAAGCACGCAAAATGGAGGTCAACTGCTATCGGCTAGGTAGAGTATTAACTTCATGTTTTCCCCTGAAGTTATTAGTAGAACAAAAAAAGAATCTTTTTAAAACAGTATGTTGTTCTTGAAATGAATCAGCTGGGCTTTTTTTCTCATTGTGTATACCTGGGAATTCATGCAAGGCAAGCTGATATGAAGGGATATTAAGGCATGCCAAACTGCACAATCACATAGGTAGACTCATGTTTTATAGGCATTTATCTAAGTAAGTCGGCAAAAAATTTCTTAATAAAAATGAATATGAAGGTGGATTCCAGCTGTTTTTAGATGCTCTTCGTTTAATAAAACAACAATATTATGAGGAAGTCAAGACAAAGTGAAGTGAGTAGGTCCTTATTCCAGGAGTTTCTGCCTCCAACTAAGGTCTTAGTCCTACGATACCACCGTTCCCTCTATTCATTTTTGTTTTTTAAACAAAGAAGGAGTGACTCAGATATTTTAGAAAATGCTAAAGAAATATTCTTAAGAGGTACCTGTTTTTCACTAAAAATACAATGGACTACAAACAGTATTGAAATCACTGAGGTTTTTGATAAAGATAAAAATGATATTCAAGCAGCAGGCCACAAAACCTTTCTGTAAGTTCAAGTTCCCTGTGACAAAATGCCAAACACTATTTCTGTTTCCCCATAGTTTGGTGTTCAATGTCCTACAGGTAATAGGTATTATTCCTTTAAAAGAAGGAGACAATGAATATAGAAATAAATGCCATGTATATATTTTCCTCTGATGATGGCACAATGAAACAAAATCCTCGAATTTGTAGGTAAAGAAGACAAAAATCCAGCCGCTCCTCCCTATAATACGATCCACACATACTACTTTCAAAGAAAAAGAAAATCAACAGGAAAACTGCCGTTGTTTGGGGCTTACCATGTTGGGCAACTGGTTCTCTTAGTGGCTCCCCAGCAATTAGAACAAAGTGGCTTCTCTCAGGGTCCTAAAGTTAAGGAAGAAAACATCAAACAATAAACAATAAACATGTTTCCTTTTTTTGGAGATTTTTTTTATTAAGATTTTTATTTTATTTATTTGTCATAGAGAGAGAAGCGAGAGCAAGTACAGGCAGACAGAGTGGCCAGCAGAGGCAGAGGGAGAAGCAGGCTCCCCGCCAAGCAAGGAGCCCGATGTGGGACTCGATTCCAGGACGCCGGGATCACGACCCAAGCCTAAGGCAGCCACTCAACCAACTGAGCCACCCAGGCGTCCCTTTTTTTGGAGATTTTATTTATTTATTTGACAGCACAAGTAGGCAGAGAAGCAGGCTTCCCACTGAGCAGAGAGCCCGATGTGGGGCTTGATCCCAGGACCCTGGGATAATGACCTGAGCTGAAGGCAGAGGCTTTAACCCACTGAGCCACCCAGGCACCCCTAAAATACTTTTCTTTCAAGTGTCTGTTGATTCACACTTAAATTTCACCACTCCACAGTCATTAGGGAATAAAGCTTTCTCTTTTTTTCTTTTTTTTTAAAAAAAGATTTTATTTATTTATTTGACAGACAGAGATCACAAGTAGGCAGAGAGGCAGGCACAGAGAGAGGGGGAAGCAGGCTCCCCGATGAGCAGAGAGCCTGATGCAGGGCTTAATCCCAGCACTCTGGGATCATGACCTGAGCCGAAGGCAGAGGCTCCAATCACTGAACCACCCAGGTGCCCCGGAATAAAGTTCTCTTGATAACTGCATTTTTTTAAGTTGAATTTTTAGTCATTTAAATGTGATATTGAAAAGAAAAATCATTTCTGATAGAAACCACACCCTTTGCTCAAAGCTTAGTGTTTATTATGCACAATTGAACTTGCTCACAAATTTGGATCATCAGCATGTATATTAATTATTGTCCTGAGCTATAATGTATGATGATGTCTGAGAGCCTGTTGGCTTAACTAAGTGATACTAGACTAGTTTTTAAGCTTCTATGCCTGTTTTATGTAGTTTTTTTTTCATTTCCATCATTGATCTTTTTTAAAAAAATATTTTATTTATTTATTTGACAGAGAGAGACACAGCAAGAGAGGAAACACAAGCAGAGGGGGAGAAGTAGAGGGAGAAGCAGGCTCCACTCCGAGCAGGGAGCCTGATGCGGGTGGGGCTCGATCCCAGGACCCTGCCATCATGACCTGAGCCAAAAGCAGGGGCTTAACCAACTGAGCCCCCTGCAGGCGCCCCTCCATCATTGATCTTAAGCTATTTTCTTGTATTGCTCTATAATAGTGCTTCTTTCTTCTACCTCTGAATACCTCATAGATCTGAAAACCACAAAGCCTAATTGTTAGCATGGTGTCTAAAGCAAGAATAAGTAGGGATTGATCACCTGCGCTTAGTTTAAAGCACTAATCTTTAGTGTATGGAGTTTATGATATCTGTTTTTAAAATATGAACTACCAGAATCATTTTTTGATTTTCAGATGAATTCACGTAAGCATGTTGTGACAGCAAATTGGGTTGTGGGTAGGTAGGGTGATGATGTATAAATAAGTAGAGCCTGGAAATGGTTAAGCAGAGATTTTTTTTAAGGGAAAAAGTTGTTTTATTAAAAGTTCAAAAACATGTTTTTTGGCAAAGCTGTAAGGAAACAAGAATGATCATAATTTTTCTAATGGGGATTCAAAATGGTACAACTCATAAGCAGGAGACCATATGATACTTAAAAACAAAAATGTATTTGCTCTCTAATTCAGGAATTTTCAGGAATTTTTACCAACTTGCAAAATTACAAAGTGGCCCTTGAACAAAAACCCAAAGAGATGATCATTGCGTCTGCTGGGGGACTGTGCTAAATGACCCCAGCCCTGGGACGACAGGGAATAAGTTGAGACTTTTGCAGAAACCATTCTACCCCAACTTGCCTTTTAATATTTTCAAGTGCAGGGCAAAAGAAGAAATCAATTTCAGGCCTGCACAATATGTATTTTTTTTTAATGCATGGAAGTTTAAAATATTATCTTTGTTGAATCCAATGGTAAGTCTTCTGGTACTTGTAACATTATAATGATTCTAATTAATGAGCTTTGTATCAGAAGTATATAAATATAGGGGCACATGGGTGGCTCAGTTGGTTAAGTGTCTGCCTTGGGCTCAGGTCATGATCCCAGGATGCAGGGATCAAGCCCCATATTAGGCTCCCTTCTCCGTGGGAAGCCTGTTTCTCCCTCTCCCACTTCCCCTGCTTGTGTTCCCTCTCTTGCTGTGTCTCTCTCTGTCAAATAAATAAATAAAATCTTTTTTAAAAGGAAGTATATCAATATGATGTAGTATAATGACCTTACCACATATTTAGAAATATGCTATACTAGGAGCGCTTAGGTGACTCAATGGGTTGAGCATCTGACTCTTGATTTTGGCTCAGGTCATGATCTCAGAGTTGTGGGTTCGAGCCCTATGCCGAGCTCTGCACTCAGTGGGAAGTCTGCTTGACATTCTCTCTCTCCCTCTCCCTGGTCCCTCCTCCTTGTGTGCTGCCTCTCTCTCTCTCTCTCTAATAATAAATAAGTCTTTAAAAAAGAAAAAAATAAAAAGAAATATACTATATTATTAGAATAGGGTAAAGTTTTAATCATTACTGCTTTATTTATTATTTATTTTAAATTAGATAGACCTAAAACATGCCTCCAAAGAATTACATTAACGTTCAGTTCTGCATCAGTGATTAACAAATCACCCTAAACTCAGTGGCTTACAACAGTTAGGGTTTCTTACAGTGTGGTGGGGGCTCTTCTTCTGCTCTCTCTGGCGCTGGTTCAGGGGCATCACAGGACATCAGTGATAGCAGGGGATCAGAGTCATACTGTCCATGTGTTCTCTGGAAGGATTCCTGTAGCAACTTAAAAACTCCCAAGTAATCTATAAACCTGTGTCTTTCCCTGCTTCACACTGGCACTGGACATCATAATTAATACTTTTTTTCAGTTTTTGGGGAAAAAATCAAATCTTAATTCTAAAGACAAACTTTAGAGACTTTAATATAATAGGACCCGTTTGGAGAGAAATTTACCTGAGCAGATATCACTTGAATGGTTTTAGAAGGCTCCATTTAGTGCAATATTTCTGGGACCTATTTTACATTAATAGCAAAGAAATGTCAAAAGTAAACCTTCCTGGGGCACCTGGGTGGCTCAGTGGGTTAAGCCTCTGCCTTCGGCTCAAGTCGTGATCTCGGGGTCCTGGGATCGAGCCCCGCATCGGGCTCTCTGCCCAGTGGGGAGCCTGCTTTCCCCCTCTCTCTTTGCCTGCCTCTCTGCCTACTTGTGGTCTCTCTCTCTCTGTGCCAAATAAATAAATAAAATCTTTTAAAATAAATTAAAAAAAAAAGTAAACCTTACTTTTGGATTTGCATAATCTTCCCTTTTAAAAATTTTTAATGAGAGATTTAAACCTTGTAAGAAGATAAGTAAATCACATGGTTTGTCTTAAGGGTATTTCTGGAAAGGTATTTCTGATTAAAGAAACTCTTTTTTTTTTTTTGATTAAAGAAACTCTTAATTTGCATTTTCCTCCTTTATCTGAGAAGGTTTGGTGGTCTGGACGCACTGCTGAGTGCTGACTGAGAAGACCAACCTTCATAAGGAGTAAATGTTTCCATATTGAGTGCTACACAGAAAATATTTCTGGAATTTATTATATTTGGAATTTGGAACATCGTCCATTTGGCCAGCACATCAGCTTCAAATTATTCCTAATGTGACATTCAGAAATAGACATGTTTAGGGCTCAAACTTCTAACCCCAAGGTCAAGAGTCACACACTCCACCCACTGAACTAGCCAGGTGCCCTAAGGATGTAAGTTTCTTAATTCAGAAGGCATACTTTTTGTGAATGACAAAATATCCCCAGTTTACGCATTTAGAAATGATGGTCAGGTTTAAAAATAAGAATTTTGCTTCTTTTCATATTAGATCAAAGGATGACTTTCTATTTATAATTTGCATAGTAAAATAAAGGGACACTTACAGCTGAAGTGAAATGAAAGATGATTTCACTGCTGGGTGTTAAGGAGGCCAGGAGTTTGGATTCCCATTTCAGAAACCTGATTGATGGTCCACGCTTCCTTTCATGACCTTTCCACTAAATTAACCTCTCAGTAGCCCCTTCTCCTCTATCCTAAGCCAGATGTCTGATGTCCTTTTCTTGTTCCTTAAATATATCTTTTTTTCTTTCCCTACTTAGCCTTCTGTGGAGAAAGCTAATCATCTTTCTGGACCTTCAGTAGAGTGCTGATATGGTTAAAAGTCCCAACTGCTGTTACCTTCAAAAGTCCTCATCTAGAGTGACCTTGGGCATATCGTCCAATGATGAAAATCACGCACAAGGAAAGAGAATGGAGAGCTGTTTCAGACATGGGTCCCTGTGAGGATCTCAGTAAATGCCTTTTAGGGCTTGATGAAAAGACCCCATATAAAGGTAATGAGGGCCAACGTACTGCTTCAGGTATAATTTCCCCACCTGAAGGTCATGGTCTCTTCCGGCCCAGGCCATATATGTCTCTGACTTCAGTCAACCTTCTCAGAGCTCTTAGTTCAGAGTTAGGCCCTTCTGGGTTTCCATGAATAATTTTCTTTTACAAATTGCTCTTGTTATTCCATAAATTCTATTCCTAAGAAAAATCCAGAGTTCCAATGATACCAATGATAAGTGATCAACGCCCAGGTGAAGGCCCTACGCTTTACTGGAGGTGTGGACAGCTTCTCAGCTATGAGCAGTATGGACTCCCACGCTGATCCTGAAGCTTGAGATGGCAGTAGGACTCTGAGAATGAATCCAAGGGCATGCTTTTGGTTTGAGGACACCTATCATAGTGCTACATTACCTGAAAACAATCACCAGGAAGAAACTGTGCTTTAGCACGACTTAATTGCATGCAATTGTTCTTACTGGACTTCACCGTTCACACCTCGTAGGCCAATTGAAAGGTAAGAGAACAAACTACTACCAGTTTTTAAAAAATAAATGGTTATGAACTTTTACCCATAAATAAGCAAAAAAACTTGTCTCTAGTTTTAATAGAGTGTTTTATTTCTGCCTTTCGATCTATATTTGAATCAAAATGTTCATCTTATTCAGTTACAGAGTTCCCCATGAACAGTGGCAGTTAAAAATTATCGTGACTCTCACCTATTGTTTTGGGGGCAGCCAAAGAAGAACTGATTGTCTACCTTAAACTATAAGTGAATCGGCTGATCCATGAGGCTTAAGGCTTTCTCTGCAGGATATCAATATAATCATGTGTCTGAAGGTGACATCGAGCCTTTCATATCAAACCGATGTGGTCCTGGTCAGGGAGCCATCCTGGAATCCAGAGCACCCACTGTGGGCCAGAGCCGCAAGGGGAGCCTGAGCTCCTGAAGCAGAGACCATTTCGGGTCATCAGTACAGTCCGGGATTAAATGCCCAGAGTAGCATGGGGTTGATCCCAATCTCTAAGAACTCTGAAAAAGTTAAGACTATTTTGAAGCCACTGTTGGGGAGTTTGGGCTTCCTCTAAGAAGTCCAAGTTCTGGCTTAAAGACTCTGAAATCTGGCATAAACCAAGCCCCTGCAGTTGCTACCTGCCAGGGAGGACTTCAGAGTAACAGTCACGGAGGACAATCCTCCTGTGCAAGAAGACGGGGGTCCCTGAAGCCGAAAATGTGCTGATCTAAGGCAGGTCAAATGCTAGATGGAGCAGGATAGCTGGGAATAGATGCGACCCGCATCATCTTTGGGGCCACCCGGCTGTCCTGCCCCAGATGACTGGCCACTCTAGAGGAAACCGCCCATTACTACTAGTTAACCAGAAAGACAGGCTTGACTGTGGAAGTAAGGGGTGCTGAAAGGGCTAGACGGAAGCCAGGGAGCATACCGAATCCTTATTCTTGGCCACAACTCAGTGCCAAGGGAACTATGGGGAGCATTAGGAAGTCACGTCTTCCTTCTTTAATCCTCAGGCTTAGTTCCAAGTGCATAGAACCCTGAGCTGGGGCCATGGAGTGAATCAGGATACTTCAGAGGCTTTTTCGAGCTCTGGAAACTGTTATATGCCCTGAACCCACAGGCCGAAAGTATGAATCCTCATTAGGTAACACGTATCTGACATGACGACCTGTTCAATTAGGCGTTTAGCTCAGTGAACTTTCTAGCTGCCATTACTGGGCAGCCGCTAGGTACTAGATCAGGCATTGTTAGCACAGTTGCCCTGGTAAAGAACCAGAGGAGAAGTACCTTGGGTTTTGTGCGTTACCCAGTCTGTGGGACAAACACTCCAATCTCCCGTTGTGGTTTGAAAGCATCCACAGACAAACAGAAAGGGACGGGTATGGCTGTGCTCCGACAAAACTTTATTTACAGAGCCAGGTTTGAATCTGGCCTATTGGGCAGAACTTACCCTGCACTAGAGCCCCTGTGCATGGCATCATTATTTCGGTTTCACAGCCAGAGAAACCGAGTCTCAGAGAAGTGGAGCAACCCACCCACAGTCACATGGCTAACAAGTGGCAAGGTCGCTATCTCTTCTCCCCCCTAATCTAGGGGGACTTGCTGCTATCCATGGACATAAGCATGACATCCCCATTGAAATGCTAGTTTTCTAAAATCCCCCTTTTTTTTTTCCATTGAAATGGTCTCCTGCAGCACCAGCTCCACTGGGCTCAAACAGAGCGATAGCGACAGAAGTGCCCAGGACAGGACGGGGCTTCTTGGCTCTCCCAGCTGCCTCCCGCCTTTCCGGCTGCCCCCCCCCCTTCCCAGCCCTGCTGTAAATCTTTCTGGTGGTTCTTTCCAGCTTCTGGAGCCCTTCTCATTTGCAATGTGCCCTCTGCTAGATTATAGGAGGAACAATGGTGTCAAGTTAAAATCAGATAATGTTACAAACAAATCCACTATCAGGAGGTTCTGGCCTCTGTGTAGCTTCCATGACTCCCTCCTGCCTGGGCTCGGCACAGGGGAAACTGCCATTTCTGTGGGTCCAAAGTAGCAGTTTCAAACAGTTCAACCTAATAAGAGAGGGCACGGACCCCAAGATCTGCATTTTCTCTGGTGCCCAGGAGAATTTTCTTCTACTTGCTTCCTATTTCATGATGGTGCCTTGGGTGACTAAAGCCGCAGTAGGTGAGCTGCCAGAAAAGTGGGCAAGGATGTAGTAATTCTTCAAATCTACTGCATTCTACAACCCCAGGGGCAGAGTGCCTCACAGAGTCTGGCCTCTCCACCAGCCACCTGCACACTGAAGTAGCTTTCATTCCTACTTTGCAAAATTCACCTTGTCGGGAGCTTTTGCACAATTGTCTCTGCGGTCCTCTTTCTGAGAAGGACACAAAGCCACAGGGTTGGCTTAGCGGGCTCACAAGAGAGTGACAGAATCACCCAATGCAATGAAAGAGACCCAGGGAAGAAACTGAAAATCTGGGGATAGAAGCTCCCGAGACTCCTAAAATAGCAGAAATTCTGCCTAAGAAGCAGGGGTTGGACCCAAAAGGGACAAAATGCATCATATGCTCTTATTGGTTCGAAATGGGGCTGACTTGCAAAGGGCTCTCTGTGAGAAAGCATGGAGATCCGTATTTATACTCCTAGGGGGTTGATCCATTTTCACTTTGACTAAAAAGGAAATCAATCAAGGGTCTAAAGAAAGAAAATTAAGAGACAAGGAAGACATGCTGCCTCCAGATTCACATGTCTAGGGGTAAACAAGAAAGACTTCAGGTGAGTTCTGAAGATGAGCAATGGGTATAGAGAAAACCTTAAAATAAACCGATAGAAATAACAGAGGTTAGGACGCCTGGGTGGCTCAGTTGGTTAAGCCACTGCCTTTGGCTCAGGTCATGATTCCAGGGGCCTGGGATCGAGTCCCACATCAGCCTCCTTGCTCAGTGGGGAGCCTGCTTCTCCCTCTGCCTCTGCCTGCCACTTTGCCTGCTTGTGCTCTCTCTCTCTCTCTCTGACAAATAAATAAATAAAATCTTAAAAAAAAAAAAGAAATAGCAGAGGTTAATGAAAGGGAATAACAAACTTGTGGCATAGTTTCTTTGCCACGGGAAGAGAGAACATTTTCCAGCTGCACTGGAGACGGGCATTTACCTGTAAACCAGTAGAAAGTATAATTTAAGAAAATTACCGATTTTTAATACTTACCTTGTTCTCCACCTGGACATTGTCACCTTCCCCCAGCACTGCTGTGTGATGAGGTGCTATTTTCTGTTGTGCATCCTCAGGTCCTACAAAGAAGATGACCCATGAAATCAAACGTTCTTTATAGTACATTTATCACATGGTCACAAACATGGTTAACTCCATAGCACCGTAATATTCGTCTCAACCTCAGACTTAAGAGTCTTCGGAGTCTCCGTAAATCTCTTGGTTTATTATACCTGTAAGTACCAAAGTCTGAAACTGGCTGGTTTCCAATGCAGAAAAAACAAGGAAGTGAATCCTGCATTGTGTTTCCACTTACACTTTCGGTGGCAGGCCTAACAGTTCAATTTATAAGCAAAGTCTTCGGCATTACATGCTAATAAGAATGCTTCCTTGAGCAAATTATACACACCTCCTAGGAATTAAGCATACTTGGGAAAATTAGTAAATGCTATCATTAATTCCTGCCAACAAGTATTTATGGAACACCCATAAGTGCCTAGTTCTATCAGAAAATCCAAAGAAGATCAAAGCCAATTCCTTTTTTTTTTTTTTTTAAGTAGGCTCCACGCCCAATGTGGAGCTCAATGGAACTCATGATCCTGAGAAGCAAGAGTTGCAAACTCTACTCAGTGAGCCAGCTGGGCACCTCTCAGGCTCCTTTTACACAACTCAAATCTCATTGGGAGGAACTAAATATATTTTCATAAAAGAATCAGAGAGTAACTCCCTTGAAAAATAAGTAAGTAAATAGCTGATGCACTATGAACAAGGCTCTGTTCTAAAGGCTATGTTGGGGGGTGTGTCTTCAGGAAGGCTACATTCCTACCCCTTGTATAATGAGAATGACAGATGAAATACAAATGAAATTGTGTCCTAGTACAACAGTAAAATAATGAGCAAAGTTCAATGAGAGAACAGGGCTGTAGGGGCTAACTCGGGTCTAGGGGCCCTAAGGATTTGTCATGGAGGAATTGACTTGAACAGAGCTTTGCAGGATTACAGAGATCTATGCCACGTAAAGCTGGGGATAGGGCATTCTAGACAAGACAACAGCCTGGGCGAAGCTGAGGTGTGGGGAACATGCGGGGCATCTCTAGGGGAAGCGTGACCCGTCCACTACTGCTGTGACATTCCTTTGGGAAGAATGATGGAAATGGAGACCGGCTTCAGATCAAGAAAAGACTAGGAAGCCATGCTTATCCACATAAAGTGGGGGGGCCTCTGAGGACAGAGTTGGGCCTGAAATGTCTTGGGGACATAACTTTGGGAGCAGAGCATAGAATAGACTGAGGAGGCAAGAATGAAATTAGGATGACCTGTTAGGGGCTTACTGTCACAGTCTCAATGAAAATGAATTACGGTCTGGGGGCACCGGGCAGGCTCAGTTGGTTACACTGCTGACTTTGGCTCAGGTCTGGATCTCGGGGTCCTGGGATCAAGCCCCGTGTCAGGCTCCATGCTCAGTGGGGAGTCTACTGGTCCTTTTCCCTCACCCTCTCCTTCTGCCCCTACCCCCAACTGGTGTGCACACATGCGTGTTCTCCCCACCTCAAATGGATAAATAAAATCTTAAAAAAAAAAAGGAAGAAGAAAATCAGGTAAAGTATGAACTAAGAGAGTGGGATGGATTTTCGAGGTGAAGTTAAGAAAGAATCTAAAGGACCTGGCAACAGTGGGAGAGAGGAGACCAGTGGGATCCTCCCTAGGAACATGATAGCACAGCGACCAGACGACAGCACTGCTTCTGCATGAGGGTAGGGACCGGAGAAGCCGATATTCCAGCCCATATTCCAGCTGGAATAGTCACAGGAGGCTGGGGACAGGAGGCCGGGATTTGGGCTGGTTCTTTCAGTTGGGTAAAAAAAACCAAGACATGCAGATGGACCACAGAGAGAAGGTCCCAAGCAGGAAGAGAAGCCCATAGAGACGCCTAAGAGGGATACACCTTAAGGACATTTGGAGACATAAATCTGGGCATCCCCCTGACATGTTAAAGCTAAAGCTGAATAATCAATTAGGGTATGCTTATTTATTAATTTATTTTTAAGATTTTATTTATTTATTTGACAGACAGAGATCACAAGTAGGCAGAGAAGTAGGCAGAGAGGGAGGGGGAGGCAGGCTCCCTGCTGAGCAGAGAGCCCGATGTGGGGCTCAATCCCAGGACCCTGAGACCATGACCTGAGCCAAAGGCAGCGGCTTAACCCACTGAGCCACCCAGGCGCCCTGGGTATGCTTATTTAAATGAAAACAACAGCTTGAGGAATTATTATATACACAGACACATAATTTGTGAATTTTGTGAATACTGGAGCCCAAACGTAGTAATTTTTTTTCTTTCCGAGGGAAAGCCTCCCTTCTACCTCCACTTTGGAGATCACCCATGTGAGCAACGAGTCTCATTTTGATGCTTGCAAATGTGAAATAGGAGTCTAACCAACCGAAATTTTTTAAAAGATTTTTATTTATTTATATTTCAGAGATCACAAGTAGGCAGAGAGGCAGCAGAGAGAGGGAGGGGGAAGCAGGATCCCTGCTGAGCAGGGGGCCCAATGCAGGACTCGATCCCAGGTCCCTGAGATCATGACCTGAGCCAAAGGCAGAGGCTTAACCCACTGAGCTACCCAGGTGCCCCCCAACCCCCGCCCCGAACAAGAGTCCTTAACCTGGGGTCAGTGTAGTCCCGGGACCCATGGCTAGAACTCAGAGCAATTGCTGGAAGGCAGACAAAAACTTTCTTTTCATGAACACGGGGTTGAGATTCGGCCTTTCCTTTGGTCATGAATGTAGCCAACGACCACTGTGGTATTGGCTGGGCCACTGACTCCATCTCCAGTAGATATCACAGGTGTTTCCCCCTCCCGTTACAGTGCCATGGCCATCTCAAAACACCCTTTATGGGAATCAGTGCTGAGAACGTAGAGTAGAGCTACTGCTCCATGGTGTTCTTTCAGATGTCATCCAAGAAGCACACCTAGAACTCTACTGCAAACTTCTGCTTTTAACATTTTAATGGTTTCATTGAATTAAAAACAGCAACAACAACAACACTGTTCAAGAGGTGGAGACTTGGCAAATGACAAAAGCATCCATGGCACAAAATAAGATTAAGAACCTCCGTCCCAGAAGAAGGGGTGTGCTAGTCAATGTTTAACACTAGATTTCAGATAAAGGGCTAATATCCAAAATCTATAAAGAACTTATCAAACTCAACACTCAAAGAACAAATAACCCAATCAAGAAATGGGCAGAAGATATGAACAGTCACTTCTGCAAAGAAGACATCCAGATGGCCAACAGACACATGAAACAGTGCTCAACGTCACTTGGCATCAGGGAAATACAAATAAAAACCACAGTGAGGGGCACCTGGGTGGCTCAGTGGGTTAAGCCTCTGCTTTCAGCTCAGGTCATGATCCCAGGGTCCTGGGATGGAGCCCCATATTGGGCTCTCTGCTCAGCGGGGACCCTGCCTCCCCCTGCCTCTCTGCCTGTCTCTCTGCCTACTTGTGATCTCTGTCAAATAAATAAATAAGATCCTTTTAAAATTAAAAAAAAAAAACCCACAGTGAGATACCACCTCACACCAGTCAGAATGGCTAAAATTAACAAGTCAGGAAACAACAGATGTTGGTGAGGATGCGGAGAAAGGGGAACATTCCTACACTGTTGGTGGGAATGCAAGCTGGTACAGCCTCTCTGGAAAACAGCATGGAGGTTCCTCAAAAAGTTGAAAATAGAGCTACCCTATGACCCAGCAATCACACTACGGGGTATTTACACTAAAGATACAAATATAGTGATCCGAAGGGGCACATGCACACAAATGTTTATAGCAGCAACGTCCAGAGTAGCCAAACTATGGAAAGAAACTAGATGTCCATCAACAGATGAATGGATAAAGAAGTGGTATATATATATATATATATATACACACACACACACACACACACACACAATGGAATACTATGCAGCCATCAGAAAGTGAAATTATGCCATTTGCAGCAATATGGATGGAACTAGAGGGTATTATGCTAAGTGAAGTAAGTCAATCAGTGAAAGACAATTATTATATGATCTCACTGATATGAGGAATTTGAAAGGCAGGGTGGGGGGCTTGGGGAGTAGGGAAGGAAAAAATGGAACAAGATGGGATCTGGAGGGAGACAAACCATAAGAGACTCTTTTTTTAAAAGATTATTTATTTCTTTATTTATTTGACAGAGATCACAAGTAGGCAGACAGGCAGGCAGAGAGAGAGGAGGAAGCCCTCTCTGCTGAGCAGAGAGCCCGATGCAGGGATCGATCCCAGGACCCTGGGATCATGACCAGAGCTGAAGGCAGAGGCTTTAACCCACTGAGCCACCCAGGCACCCCCATAAGAGACTCTTAATCTCACAAAACAAACTGAGGGTTGCTGGGGGTGGAGGGGCAGGGATGGGTGGCTGGGTGATGGACATTGGGGAGGGTCTGTGCTATGGTGAGTGCTGTGAATTGTGTAAGCCTGATGAGTCACAGACCTGTACCCTTTAGACAAATAATACATTATATGTTAATTTTAAAAAGGCATTAAAAAAAGTAATTTGAGAAAAAGAAAGGATTAATGTAAATTTGAAATAGAATTACTGAATAAAATGTTTAACTGAAAAAATTAAAACTGGCTTTCAGGCAAGAGTGGAAGAATGAACCCAATTTGGAGTACGTGCTCATTTCCGTGGCGTAAAGGCTCCCACTGTGGGCAATTTTAAATTACCAATGTGAGGTGTGAGGTCAGGGAAGAGGTGCACATTCGGCCCCCTCCAGCCAGTGACATTTGGCCCAACGCACCACTAAAGGTCCTTTCTCTATCGAAGATTTAGGTCTGCAGGGGCCATGGAAGTGAACGAGAGGCCACCGCGAACTTTCTACTCATGCACGGATTTGGCAATAGAACAGAGGTCTGGGAGTCTAAGAATAATCTTACTTAGAACGGGGTAATATCTTTAACTGTGCGATGAAGAAGCATTTGATTAAGGGTGCTTTTATCTTCAACTCATTCATACAAAGCACCCAAATACGTTACCCACAAGGTCTACTCTTGGCCCCTCATTTTAGAGGGAACATTTTAGAATGTCCCACCGAATAGAAGCCCCAACAACTTCTACAGCCCGTCTCCTGTCATTATGGTGTGGGCTGGCGAGGGACAACTCTCCACTAATGCAGAACTGGGTTCCTCTGCACCTCCTCACAAGGGAGCTCGCTTGACTGCGATGTTCCCAGGTCTATGAGCAAATGCGAAATTAGAAACAAAGAGTTCATGTTTTCCTAAGAACGCCAATCGTCACTTTATTTGGAACACCATTTCCGCCCACCCTCTTTGCCGCTCAAGGGGAGGAATCATAGTGCTGATTCTGAAGCCACAAGCTTATGGCTGACCTTCGTTGTAGATGCTGGAGTCAGGTTTCCAGGTCATTCTAACTGTACCTTAAGCTTCTATATTGTTTTAGGAAACGTTTAAAACAGGATCCCCGAAAACAAAGACTGCTTCTGTCATCTTATCGTTTCTATGCTATTTCTCCCACCTGGTTATCTCCTGAACCTAAAATTAGTTGCAAAGAAAATATACTTGATTGTGTTTGACTACTTTCAATTATACCAGAGCCAAATCAGATACTAAATAGTTTCCATCAAGAAGCTTCGCCAAGAATGTTGACTCTAAGAGGGCAGTGAAGGAAGATGTACTGGAAAACAATTGAACTGCAAATAGTTTGGTTGGCCGAAACAGTCCCGAAAGGGCAAAATACTTTAATACATATTTTCAAGTCAGTGCTGCGGTTTCAGTGTGTGATTAATCGCTGGGCAACTTTTCCCCATATGCCTGATTTCCTTTCTCTTGTCTTTACAAGGACGCCCGTGCTAGTGATGGCATTTCCACGAGAGTCTGATTTCCTCAATTGTGTGTACAATCGAAGCCCCCTTATCTGATGCAATCAGGATCATTAACTGGAAGAGACAGTCAACTGCCTCCAACATTTTAAATTAAAGCGCAAATGTGCATAGAAATACAGTCAAGGTGGGTCAGCTGATTGGACTGAAGCCCTGTCTCTCAAAAGCGTACATGACTGCAACCACTGAAATCCTTCTAGATTAGTAGTTGCCCCCATTCTCTTTCTTTCAAAAGCTCTTTCTTAGCAATTCACTTTTACAAAGCATTTGGCTGAGTTCTAAAAATACTTACTTTTCTTTTTCTTTTTAAAGATTTTATTTATTTGAAAGACCGCAGGAATGGGGAGTGATGGGGAGGGGAAGAGGCAGAGGGAGAGGGAGAAGCAGGCTCCCTGCTGAGCAGGGAACCTGACCTTGGGGCACCATCCCAGGACCTGGATCAGGACTTGAACTGAAGACAGATGCTTAGCCAAGGAGCCCAACTCTTTTGATACCTACTTCATTAATTTACATATTGCTTAATTAAAGTGCCTCACTGCAATCACAATTGCCTTTAAAGTTCAATTTGGTTGCAGGGAGTAGCAATGGGCAAGCAGACCAGGATTGCCCGCTCTCCTGGGTGTTCAAAGCACCTCACGCAAGGTATTCCTCGTGGAAGGAACACACTGCTCAGTCCAGTTCATTCTAGGTGAGTGGAGGTCAATTCGGAGGGCTTCTAGCATTTCTCCCTTTTACCGAGATCCAGGGTCTGTGTCAAACTTAGTACCACCCAGAACCAGCAGCAAAGGGCTGAGCACAAACTAAGCATGAATAAATACTTAAGTGAGTCTGACACATTTCACTACCTTCATAATAAGCCAGTTAGGTGTCATTTCAATAACCACAGAAAAATATTTTTAGATTTCTAAATATACTTTCTCAGCCAAACAGTATACACAATACTGGTCCCTCTAGGAGACTGACATCCAAGCTGATAAACCATCCCATGCCAGAGGGCTACAGGATATAAACTCCTCTACCCTTTGATCTGTGTTAATATCTAATGTCATTTTCATCTTGGTGCCAGGGAAGGGGTTCAGCACCAGTTTACTTGGCATCTACTACCTTTCTGACTGTGTGGTTTTCGGTTTCTTTGTTTTCTTTTTCTTTTTATCATCTACTGACTGCACAGATGTCAGCTGAGGGCTGGTCAAAGGACTTGACGCCTCAGTAGAAGATGATTGTCAAAGATCTCACTCCAGTAATCTGTCATGTTGAAACCTCCAACTGTCCTTACTCAAAACTTACTAATATCTGTCTTTTAGGAACTTCCTGCCATCAATTAATATTTTGAGTCCACCTGAATCTCCATTTTATGTGATCTCCCCAGATTACTTTCTCAACCCAAATGGCAGTCTCTTTATTCCAGCTCAATGCACACTTGTAACATCTATTACAACAGAACAGAGGTGCACGGCATTTTGGAAAAGACAATTACTTGCTTATTGGTTCCTGCCATCTGTGGTTTGCTGGTGCCATCCAGGTTTTAAAAGCAAGATAAAAATGTGTCAGAACACGTTTTCTGGATCTCTCTTATAGATTTTATATATCAGTACATATTTAAGAGCTTTCGGGCTTTGTCTTTTTGCCTCTGGCGATTTGTTCTTGCCCTTTTGTTTTTCTCATTAACATCTGGGGGGGGCGCGGGTTAGGAGGAAGGGAAGAAGATAAAATTCAAATGAGATCATTTGGCCAGTCACTGATTGGCTAAAGCAGAGTCCCCAGAGGCCAGTATGTGAGCTGGATTCTCTCCACCATCCAGTTTACCCCGGACAGATGCAAGTCTGCTCCAACGCTGCACACTGTTACCCCATTTCCTGCCAGATGTTTTAAACTAGTGGTCCACAGTCATGAGAGGGGACCAGGGAAGTGACTAGAAATGGCTCAGAAAACTCCTCGCTTCTCGAGAAAAACAAGGGGATGTACAGATCATTCTTACCCCTTCGGTTGTTGAGCTTTGCACTTGTTAATTCTTGGACTAAAGGTCTGCTAGGAAACAGGGCTCTAACTACTGATGAAAACAGGTTTTGAGTGGGCGCCTGGGTGGCTCAGTCAGTTAAGCCTCTGCCTTTGGCTCAGGGAAAAGGATGGATCCCAACCTGGGGTTCCCTGCTTAGCCGGGAGCTACTCCCTCTGTCCCTTCCCCCTGCTCCTGCCCACACAGGTGCACAGGCGCTCTCTTCCTCTCAAATAAAATCTTTTTAAAAATATTATATTTATTTACTTGACAAAGAAACACAGCAAGAGAGGGAACACAAGCAGGGGGAGTGGGAGAGAGAGAAGCAGGCTTCCCGCTGAGCATGGAGCCTAATGCAGGGGTTCAGTTCCAGGACCCGATCCCAGGACCCTGGCATCATGACCTGAGCTGAAGGCAGATGCTTCACCACTGAGCCACCCAGGTGCCCCCCCCCCCAAATCTTAAAAACAGGTTTTGAAAGGAGGAGGATGAGGGGATGGGCAAAATGGGTGAAGAGAAGCAGGCGGTACAGTCTTCCAGTTACAGAAGGACTAAGTCACAGGGATGAAATGCACAGCATTCACAATCAATCAATCAATCAAAAAATTGGGTGGGGGGAGGCACAGCATGGGGAATACAGGCCTTGATATCAGAATAGTGTTGGATGGGGACAGCTGGGAGCGCCAAGTGTGGTGAGCACTGTAAGGACCTATTTAGCAAGAGGTTTCCATCAAGGTTAAATCAATAACGTTGTTTAATCCTTAAACTGTCCCTGGTCCCCTTCCCCCAGCTCCAGGTAACAAAGCCCAGATACAGGGGTAGGTCAGGCCAGGTGGAGACATCGATCAGTGGGGGGGATGCATACTGTCTCCCTAGCTACCAAGGAGTATGGGCCCCGCCCTTTGGGAGCCTTTTGGCGCCAATCCCAATCAAGGTGTAATGGGCTGGTTCAAATGTCGACTAGGGGAAATTGTAACTCAATTGGTCACCTAGCATCACTGTGGAGTTTCCTGTGTGTGTTACAATCTCATTGGCCACCTGTGCGTGGCAAGGCCCGACCGCATGGCCTTTGCCCTTAAAAGCTAGTCTGTGAGGGGCACCTGGGTGGCTCAGTGGGTTAAGCCGCTGCCTTCGGCTTGGGTCATGATCTCAGGGTCTTGGGATCAAGTCCTGCATTGGGCTCTCTGCTCAGCAGGGAGCCTGCTTCCCTCTCTCTCTCTGCCTGCCTCTCTGCCTGCTTGTGATCTCTCTCTGTCAAATAAATAAATAAAATCTTTTAAAAAAAAAAAAAAAGCTAGTCTGTGAAACAGAGAAGGGTCGCCCTCTCTTGTAAGAGGTGCGGCCCCGAACCCCGAAGCTTTGGTTTGATTCTTGATGCCTGGCGTGAAATAAAGCTTTGCTTGACCTTCGCTTTGTATCCGTCTCGCTCTTTTCCCCACGGACCCATTTTGGAAGGCATAGCAAGCACAGCGGCACCTACAGACCTGTTGAATCGCTACGTGGTACCCCTGAAACTAATGTCACATGCGTGTCAATGATACTCCGAATAAAAAAACAGGTTTTGAAGATTATTTGTTAACATTTTCCTCCACGTCATCCTTCACACCACCATTTAAACCAAAATCAAATAGGAGCTTTTGTAGCAGTCCAGAAGCTAAGAAAGTTTTCTACCTCTGTAGATGGCTGAAATGGATCAAAATAATAGTATTTTGTGACACATGAAAAAGACACGCAACTCAAGCTTCAGTGGACACCACAAGGGCTTCCGGATTACTGGATTACTGCAGCTGCTTTTGTACGGGGAGGGCTGGAAAAAGTCCTTGACAACTGAAAATGTCTGGTCCTCAGAGACAAAAGTATTTATTATCTTGGCCTTTATAACAAGTTTGCTGTCCCTACCTTTTCTCATTCCACACAAACATTTCTGGTCTCCTTACCACCTCGGAATTCACATGCTCCCTTTGTTACTTTCCGTTTGTGCAGGTTATTTTGTTTCTCTTGAAATCCTAAATTAATGGGCACTATTGCCACAAAAACCAGTCTTGACTCTCCACGTGTATCAAGTATGTTGTGACACTCAAGATTTTCTAAAGCTCTTAAAACAGTTGATGTTTCGCCTCTTTCAGACGGTTAATAGAGTTTAATTGTGATACTTGTGATATTACTACTAATTTTTCTTTTTTTTTTCAAATGCTGAAAGAAATGAATTTTGCTTCTTACCCGCAATTGAAATGCTATTCAGGGAAAGAGGAACTAAGGCCATTTTTACTGTATAAAATCAAAATACATGGATTTGTATTACCACTATTTTCCAGGAGAGTAATTTGAGGCGACCGAACTATTTCAGAGATTATGAAGAATGGTTTAAGTGGCTCTAAGGGTCGCCTTCAAGGTCAGAGCAGATGTTATCAATAAGGCAGCAGTCGGGGCTGTATCGCCCCAGGAGGTGGCCGTGTAGGGGCTCTGTGAGGTTGAGAGGCACACATCTGTCATGAGGGGCAGGGAGGGGGCGGGCGAGGCTGATTCTCTTAGTTCCAGTTTTCCCAGCAGCACTGTCTGGGATGCATATTTAAGGGCAAGGAATTTGCCCAAAGTTGGACACAGGCAGCAACAGTCCAGGAACTGAGAGAGTTAGGTCAGAGAAAGAGGACAAAGAAGAGCGTGCTCTCAAGCCTGTGCCCATTGTGGGTGGCTGGGACACAAGCCCATGGGGAGAGGCTTGGAAAGGCCTCACAACACACAGCCTTCCGTTATCCCACCTGAGGGAAGAGGTAGCTTCTGGAAATGTCAGTCCCCCAGCACCTCGATCCTGCCCTGTTTGTTTGCCCTTCCCCATTTCAGAGACAGCTTCAGGCCATGAGACACAGATACCCCCGGTGAGCTGGGAGTTGTCAGTGGGCACCGTGGAGATGAGGCATCGGGGGCGTGGGGAGGGCACCTAGAGCATCTGCGACAGCAGTGTTCCGTCGGGCCCACAGAGAGACATGCCTGCCCCCTGTGCCACTTCCAGGATGACAGGGTGGGTGGGGACAGATGCAGCAGGAGCCAGCCTACAGGTAGACCGGGAAAGACAAGTTCAATGGCGGAGCGGCCGACTTGTCACTGTACAAAGATTATGCAGTGCGGCATGGGAAACAGGATTGGGGAGTCCTTGGTTCTCGTCCCAGGTCCACCAAGGCATCATCGTGGCAAGTTATATAACTTCCATTAGACTTCACTTTTGTCATCTATAAAATGACAGTTGGTTGAGTCTTGAAATGGCCGTCCTAGACTAGCCTCAGCAAGAGCCGCATATACAACCCTTAAAATAAGAGAAGACCAACTTCGAGATTTCTCAGCGGCACCTAGGACTGCAAATTCACCTCCGTCCGCCTCCCAGGAGACAGATTCCTGCTCCCCTTAGCCCGTTAGAGCCCCATCCGTCTATCAGCACAGAGATCGCCAACCTCTTAAGAAGAATGTCAACCCACATGACCATGCCTGGACCTTACATCCACACACAGGCTGCAGTAAAATGGTGGCTGTTGTGCGTTCATATTCCCCTCCCTCACCGAACATGCTGGAAGCTGAGACGTACCCTGCCCTGGGCTTGCCGGGACGTACTAGGATATAGAGAGGGCTGGTGCCGAACAAGAAGGCAGCACAGTAGTGGATGACATGAGAGGTTTCATCTTGCTTTCTCCCCCTTCAGTCCTTCAAATTACAGTGCAACTGAATCCAAACAACATCGTCATCACTTACCAATATACACATCTCCGGATATGGTATAAATGAAGCTTGTCCATCCTGAAAAAGAACCAGCAATGTTAAAAGGTTAGTGTCCATAATGCCAAAAGGAACAAAGATATAATAATATATTCAACCAATCTCTAGGAAATATAAAAACATCTAACAGATATGAAAGATAAATTGAGATGAAATCCTTTATTTTCTCTTAGACGCACAGTTAAAATTTAAACTTCTGTGAGCTGTTAAAAACACACACTCCCACATGCATGCATGCATGGACACACGTATACATGTACCCCTAAACCTAAAGGATTTGGTCCACCATGTTTTATTTCCACCCAAGTAGACAGTATACAGCTCCCCCAACTACACAGCCATATGCCAACAGCTGAATTAACAAACCGTCCCCTCCAGTTTTAATATCCCGCTAATAACTGCAACACCCCAGTCTGGCTTATCTTTAGTTCATTGTATATCCAGGTAGTTTCAAGTGTGAAGAAAATTCTAGAAACACACTTTACTTAGTTGTACTTGAGTCTCTAGTGAATTCATTCCTCTTCATCTATCCTAAAGTGGAGGATCAGTTCCAGGGATTTGGGGATGCACAATCTTTGGGGTACACGTGGGGTTCAGATGGTCTGTGCACTTGCTGGAACTACATACCCAATTTTTCAAGTGTGTGTGCTTTTCTGTGAGGTTATACAGCATTCAGCAGACTCCCACTGTGACCCATGGGGCCACGAGCTCAGAACCACAGACAACCTGCCTCTTGCTCTCCCAGTGCCCGGCAGCACTTGGTTTCCATGGGTCTTCGTACCCATGACCCAGTAGGGATGCTTCAGGGCCACCAGGAGACCTGAATCCAGGAATGGCAAACTCAAAACAGAAGCAGGACATCACTTGTGTGTCTTCAGTGGAAAAGGAGAAGATGTGGGACGGTAGAGTTCAAGGTGGAAGGGCAGGGCCCAGACTGAAGCCAGTGTGAGTCACCGTGGTGACACAGGGAACAAAGCAAAGGCAGGTGTGGAAGGATCATGGGGGACAACATATACTCCAGGGTTGCAGATGTGAGGCCAGGCGGGTTGAAACACACACGAGAGAAGGTGTAACATAACACTCGACATCTGGTGAAGAAGTCTGGTTAAGAAAATCCGACGGAGGGCGAAACAAACCAAGACACTTAGGCGGACGCCAGAGGAGATCTTTTCACCCTCCCACTGCCCGGTTTTTCCTCTCTGAGATTTCACCAGCTTCAGTTGAAGGCCTCTGGAAGTAATTTGACTTGCTGATGGCTCACTCCCCCTTGTTCTCCCTTACATCCAGGACCCACAAGCTCAGTCTCCATGCACATAGCCAACACTCACTCCGGCGCATGCGCTGTGGGCGGAGTCACTGGGATGAAGAAGGCCCAGCGGGAATGTGTGAGTTGTGCAATTGGGCGGAGGGAGGTTCGTGATGCAGAAAGCCCAGGCCGATGATCCACAGCCCACTTCCACGTGTGTTATCGGGGCGGGCCGGGCTCTTCTACAGAACAGCCCTCTCTGCTTTCTCATGGCGGCTCAGCCGCTCCAGTCCTACTGGGCCTGATGCGAACCATAATTCTGCAACAAAACCTCTTTCCTCACTGATTTTTTTTATTTAAAAAAAAAAATCCACCACTGAACATTGTTTACATTGATTTTTCAAAGTGCAAACATCTTCGCTGTGTTTCTCTGATTATTTAAAAAAAAAAAAAACCTCATACACATAAATTTCAAACATATTTTAAGACTTGGAAGTGTACAATCTCTAAATTGAAAATCTTTCTGAAATCTTCATCCTTGGCTCGACATCAATATTGTTGTTAGCAATTTGATATTTTATGTTTTCAGTGCTATATATCATTTGCTTAAAAGCATGAACAAACTCAATGTTCTATTCTGAATACCTTTCCATGTCAAAACAGAGAAATAACTCATCCTCAGGAAAGACTGCAAAGCATTCCAGTAGAAGGACGCGTCATAATTTACGCAACCAAGCCCCTCTTTGTGCTGGAAAGGTACTAAAAAATTAAGGGCTTCTGAGTTCGACAAAACCTCAACAGCTCTCAATTGCTCAACTGGGTTTTGACTGAGGTTTACTGTGATTGTCCTAATCTCGTTTCTTCTCTGCCCTCTGTGCTTCATTCCTACTCGCCCTCCGAACAGAAAACTATTCCACATAGAATTGCCATTGGCCTGTTTTCTGTTTTATCTTTATACATGATCCAGAAGGATCAAACATTTGCTCAAAGCCATGGCCAGGTCAATGGAGTAAGTGCATTCTCCTATGTTTGCCCCTTGCAAAAGTCTTCTGTTAGCACGCGGAGCCCATCCTCACCAGCAGTAACAAAATTCATGTTACTGGGGGGAAGGCACACAGCATTAGAGGGAATGGAGTCAAAACAGGGGGGCGAGGGGGGCGGGAATTGCCTTTCTTCCTTCCTTGTAACGTGTTGTCCAAGTGCCCCTGGTAAACCTTAAAGAGGACTTCCAACTACCTACGTTATGTCCTCAAACTTTCTAATTGATTCCATTCTTTCCAACTTGTCTCCTGGCTCAGGCAAAAGACTGTGAGGGCAGGGAACCCCCTGATGGGACCTGAAACTACCCCCTCAAGCAGTAAGGACCGCCCTGAGCCAGCAAGACCCCTCCCACAATGGATTTGCCCTTCACTGCCCACCTGCGGGTACCCACCCCACCGTGTCCCACATTTTCCTTTTATAAACCGGGATGTATTTTTAGCACTTTGGAGACAATCTCTGAGATACAAGTTGCGTATTCCCAGTGTGGGAACAAATGAATAAACTCCTTTCTTGTTTCACCACTACTTCTTTCTCTGCCTTCTTCTGACTACAGTGAAACAAAAGTCCAATTGTGTGAACACTTCCTGTATGTTTAAGAACCAGCACATTTTTATTAGAATTCCTTCTCTGAAAGAGTAGGATTGCATCAGCAAAGCGCTCTCTGCTAAGATTTTGGGTCCTCCTCATCCTTCCCTGCTCCCTCCCCCCAACTTTATGTCCTGCACCAGGAATTAATACCATCCCCCCATTTTTATTGCTCTGTCAGAGGTCACAGGCCCTATAGTTTCCTTTCTTCCACCAACTGGGTCTCCAAGCTACTGGGTCCAGGCAGCTGGGAAGCTCTTCCCCTCCCTCAGGCCACGACAGAACAGGGGACAGAGGTCTCATTTCACCTCTGGCCCCGTAGGACAGTTTAATCAGCACCACATGTAAGTGGGGCTTCCTTTAGTCAAACATTAAAAAAAAAGTAAGACTTTTAAATATGAAAATCATTTTCTGTGCCTTCTGCTCTCATTCCCAGGGCGGTTCCTAATTCTTGCCAGTGTCCCTAGTGAGAACTTTTCCTGGCCTGCGTTCCTTGCTTTAACCCAGCACATTCTCCTCCTGCCTGAGCTGGAGAGTTCCTTATTTCAGTGAATTTTGCAGCTACTCCCTATACATGGGATGTGGGAAACCGAGGCACAAGGGAAAAAAAATGTCCTTAATACTTATAGCCCACGGACAAGTCCTTGAAACAGGCAGAGGGACATTCCTCTAGAAACTCAGCTGCCTCGCTGTTACTACTTTGCCAAGGCAAGAGACAATCTTATCCTGACCCTCAGGATCGTATAAGTCTACTTTAACTTTTAAAAAATTCCTTTAGAAGGGCGCCTGGGTGGCTCAGTGGGTTAAGCCTCTGCCTTCGGCTCAGGTCATGATCTCAAGGTCCTGGGATTGAGCCCCGCATCGGGCTCTCTGCTTGGCAGGGAGTCTGCTTCCCTTTCTCTCTCTACCTGCTGCTCTGCCTACTTGTGATCTCTCTCTCTCTCTGTCAAATAAATAAATACAATTTTAAAAAAAAACAAAAGAGATCGATTCAGGGATATGGTAGGTTAAGTAGGATCACTTTTTAAAAAATTCCTTTAGAAACTTCCTTTATCTCTACTTCCCCCGACACCAAGATACATGTTGGCAATCACCCTCCAAGCATACTGCCCACTGATACACATCTGAAGGGGCTCATGACTGAGTTTTTATTAGACGGTAATAAATGACCCTTTCCTAACAATAGCTAGCCCCCTCAATGTCCTGGACAGCTTGTCTCCAAAATTCCTTGGAGACTTACCCTCTCCCTAACCCCTTCCCAACTTGAAAGTATATAATCAGTCACCCATCACAACCCCAGTGCCGCTCTTTCTGCCCACAGGTCCTGTCCCCGGGCGTTAATAAAACCACCATTTTGCACCGAAGACATCTCAAGGATTCTTTCTTGGCCATTGCCTCCAAACTCCCCCTGCCCACTTCAAACCACATCACTCAGGACAACTCCCCTACCCCTCCATGGCTCTAAGTTCATCTTGGGGAAGTAGCTCCCTCCCCATGGACTTCAAGCCTAGTGGTCTGGGATGCAAGGCGACCCACCTGATCGTCTCCTCCCCCTCTTCACTTAAGCAAATTCCTTTAATTTTTATTTTGAAATAATTTCAGAATACAGAAATGTTACAAAAATAATATAGAGAATTACCATATACCCCCACCCAGATTCTCTAAAAGGTTACACGTTATCACAATATGCTTCATCATTCTTTCTAGAAATATGTAAATCTTGTCTTCTGAAATATTTGAACAGGTTTACAGATATGATACCCTGTATTTTGAAATAATTCAATATTGTTTAAAAAAAAAAAGAAGTCCAAAATGGAGTCATTTGTCCCCCAAGACAGAAAGCCAAGACTTAAGTACAACTTCTTTAATTTATTTGAGAGAGCAAGCGAGAGAGAGCATGCGTACAGACAAATATGCGGGGTTCTCAGACTCCCTACTGAGTCTGGAGCCCCACATGGGGCTCAATCTCATGACCCTAAGACCTGACCTGAACTGAAATCAACAGTCAGACACTTAACTGACTGAGCCACCTTAAGGTGCCCCTTAATTACAACTTTGAACTTCTCCCCAAAATGTGACCTTTTAAGAGTTTCCCTGAAATGCCCTGACCACGCCTGGTGAGGTCATCTGCATGATAAAAACCCTTTGGAAGGGGAGTTCCTTCCCACAAAAAGGAAGATATCCAGAATGGAAATGTTGGGTTCCCCAAAATTGGGTACCCCAATAATGGGTCCGTGATTAAAGGAGTGAGACTGATACAAAGCGAAGGTCAAGCAAAGCTTTATTTTGCGCCAAGCATCAGGAATCAGACCGACCATCAAACATGCCGGCCAGGGGCGCCCCTCCAGAGAGGACGACCCCTCCCTGCTTCCCAGACTAACTTTTACAAAGCAAAGGCCCTGGGGCTGGGCCTGGCCACACCCAGGTGGCCAATGAGATTGTAACACACACAGGAAACTCCACAGTGATGCTAGGTGACCAACTGAATTACAATTTTCCCTAGTAGACATTTGAACCAGCCTAGCACACCTTGGTTAGGATTGGCACCAAAAGGCTCCCAAAGGGTGGGGCCCATACTCTTTGGTAGCTAGGAGACAGTATGCGTCCCCACTAATTGAATACCTCCACCTGGCCTGACCCACCCTTGGACTTGGACTTGGTTACATGGGACTGGTTTCCTGGACTTGCTTTTAAATAAGTTCCCCCCGGGGGGTGGGGGGGCAAGGTCAAATTAAGCTTTACAGCAAAATGGCAGTTCAACTGGGGTGGGGCTGCTCTGGCTGAATAGGCCCTTACAGAAATAATCCTTGCTCTTTCGCTAACATCCTGCCACATCCTTCTACTGCCCCAGAAAAATCTTCCATTTTGTACAACTCCCAGGAGCCCCTGTCTACTTAGTAGATAGGAAGCTGCCTCAATCATGAACTCCCAAATAAAGCCAATTCAATCTTCAGATTTACTCAGTTCAATTTTTGTTCTTTAGCAGGATATATTTCCTAAAAATAAGGATATTTTCCTACATAAACATATTTATAACAATTATGAAACTGATATTATGCCAATGAAAAAAAATACACAGATATCCAAATTGGGCCAAATGTCTCAATAATGCCTTTTATGCCAAACAAAAACAAAAAACAAAACAAAACAAAAAACCAACCAACCAACCAACCAACCACACAAACCCCGAAACAGAAGCCCAGGCCAGGCTCTACTCCTGGGTCTCGGGCTGCATTTAGTCCCCACATCGAATCTCCTTCCACGGGCAACACTTCCTCAATGCTTTTCATTAAAAGCACAGACCAGTTATTTTGTAGAATGTCCCTCAGTTTGGGTTTGTCTGATGTTTCCTCATCCTTAGAAAAAACTGTTTCATCCCTCAACTTTACTTTTTAAAAGATGTCCTTTGTTTATTTGTCAGAGAGCACAAGCAGGGGAAGCGGGAGGGGGAGAAGCAGGCTCCCCGCTGAGCAGGGAGCCCGATGTGGGACTCAATCCCACAACCCTGGGATCAAAACCTGAGCTGAAGGCAAACCCTTAACTGACTGAGCCACCCAAGCATCCCTCATTCCTCAACTTTAGAGAAGAGTTCCTTTTCAGGGTCTTAACTGTTTAAATTCAGAAGAGCACAAAGGAGGAAATAATGAATATACGTGTTACCATATTTCTTATTTTTCTTTTCTTTTACAGATAAAATTATAAGTGAAAGAGAAGTCCCCTGGTTGCCTTCAATTCATTTGCCTCACACCGCTAACGGGACCTTTCACTTAAGGGAATTTGGGTAAATTGGAAGGGGAGGTGAACCATGAGAGACTGTGGACTCTGAAAAACAATCTGAGGGGTTTGAAGTGGCGGGGGGGTGGGAGGTTGGGGTACCAGGTGGTGGGTATTATAGAGGGCACGGCTTGCATGGAGCACTGGGTGTGGTGAAAAAATAATGAATACTGTTTTTCTGAAAATAAATAAATAAATAATAATTTAAAAAAAAAAAAACCAAAACCCTTTAGTGGCTCGCGGGTCTCCCCAAGCCGCCCCGACGCCAGCCCTGGCAGACAGACTCCTATCAGCCGGGACCTACTTCTCCAGTTCTGTTGCCTCTCCGCTTGTCCTCCCTCCTCTGTTCATTCTAACGCAACAAATCCCTCCAGGGGAAGGAGGAAGCAGAAGGCAGCAGCCAGCCTTACAGGGACCTTGTGGTACCATGGAAAACAAGGCAATTAAGCAACAAAATCGAACACAATCACAGGCAGGAAATGCTTGTTTAAAAATCAGCAAGAGACCCTCAGGGAGACCCAGGAGCAGACAGTTAGCCTGTCTGAGGCAGTTTCCTGGTTTGTAAAATAAGGACATAATATGTATGACACGACTGTTACGCTGACCCAGTGACAGTGTGTGCCTGGTCTAAACAGACACATATCTGTATTGTATACATGCGTCTATGTACATGTGCGTGAGCTCGATGTGGTCACTGTTATCTACGCAAGGTTCCCCATTCCTGTCCCTTCCTTCTCTTTCCCCTCTCCTCTGAATTTATATAGGTCAAGAGGTTGCAGTGGCTGCTACCCATGCTTCTGATGAGCTGGGACCCAGGCCAGAGGAGGGTCCTTGTCACAGAGATGGGCCCACGGTCCCCAGAGCATCACCCTCAACTCCAAGCCAACTGGTCTCTTGGACTACAGTATAGGTTGAACAAAGCTCAGCAGCGTCTTTTCACAGAGTGTAGAGAATGGATCCCTGCTGTCCTCATCAAGAACCCCATAGCACTTAGGACATTGTGTCCCATCGAACACTGTGGTCTCGGATTGGTGGCATATGGTGAGCTTTCTGATCATACAGCAGCTGGCAGCCCACTAGACCTACAAACTCGCCAATCACAGGCATTGAACCTCTATCTTATAAGGACAAGCAAACCACGAGAGGGGTTGTCAACATTACAGCTCTGCCAAGGAGACGGGAAAAGAGGTAGGTTATTCTATGACTTTGTAGGAATTCTAGCAAAAGAAAACAAGAGAATGCCCATTTTATCACATTTGGTGACACCATGAAAAAATGCCCAACGATATTGCAAAGAATGGTACCAAGGTAAAGATACTTGAGATAACTGGCTTTCTGGAGTAAAAAATACTCAGAATATGTTTTACATACTCAAGAATGATCTTACCACAGTCTATGTTTTTAAGCCACAGGCATACACCATTAAGAGCTATCTCTAAAGTGCTCATATTTTACCAAGAAGAACCACAACCTAAAGGAAAACCTTCCCCTACAGTTCGGGACACCATTGAGAATACTGAACATTCACTGCACCAGAAACTAACGGAAAAATTAAGAAATGAATAAAATTTAACATTTTGAGTAAGAAATGTATTAGCAACACAAGGTCTCTGGAATGAAGACCGCCTTCTGTGTGCCCAGAATGGAGCCTAGCCCTTTGGAGGACAAGATTTGCTGATTAACTTCTTGCTAATAAAACAGAAAAAAAAGGGGGGGGGCGCCTGGGTGGCTCAGTGGGTTAAAGCCTCTGCCTTCAGCTCAGGTCATGATCCCAGGGTCCTGGGATCGAGCCCCGAATCGGGCTCTCTGCTCTGCAGGGAGCCTGCTTCCCCCTCTCTCTCTGCCTGCCTCTCTGTCTACTTGTGATCTGTGAAATAAATAAATAAAATCTTAAAAAAAAAGGCATTAGAATCCCCTAGGAGCTTCCCGCTCTTTACAGACTAAGTCTATAGTGAAATTTTCCCACCACTGAGATATGTTAATGTGATCATTTTTAACTAAAATAATACATGTTACTATCATTCTTTAGTTTTATTCGGACAGACTTTTTTCTCATCTCTAAGTATACAGTGCTCACAACTGGTTTTTATTTGCTCAGAAAAACACAGATAATAATTGAAATATGTAGTTGTAATCATCAAATTACACTTAAGGGCTGTAAAATAGAAATAATTTAGGCATTTGAACTTAGATTAAGGCCAAGACAATTGGGAACCAAAATATATAGAACTTTAAGGATTAAATAAAAGTTCAGAAAGCAATAGAAACCTGAAATAATCAGAGAATGCCATAAATGCCCTAAGAGAAAAAACATTTTTTAATAAAGATTTTATGTGGGGGGAGGACAAGGGAGAGTGAATCTTAAGCAGGTACGTTCCATGCCCAGCATGGAGCTCAATCTCACAACCCTGAGATCATAACCCGAGCCTAACTCAAGAGTCAGAGGCTTAACTGACTGAGACACCCAGGCGCCCCAAGAGAAAAGAGGTTTTTTTTTTTTTAAAGTAATTAGTATTTTTTTTTAAGATTTTATTTATTTGACAGAGAGAGATCACAAGTAGGCAGAGAGGCAGGCAGAGAGAGAGGAGGAAGCAGGCTCCCTGCTGAGCAGAGAGCCCGATGCGGGGCTCCATCCCAGGACCCTGAGATCATGACCGGAGCCGAAGGCAGAGGCTTTAACCCACTGAGCCACCCAGGCGCCCCGAGAAAAGAGATTTTTAAGTAGGATCGGCAACTATGAAAAACAAAACAAAACAAAAACCCCCCATCAAAGCTGAAATGCATTTAAATTCTTAGAACTTTTCTTACTTTACACTATCAATTTAATTTGTTCTCTCCTAAGAATGACAGATTAGAAAAAGACAATACAATTTTCAAACTGGGGAGATTTATTTAAAATTTTTCAAAAATTGTTATTTTTTTTAACCTATCTGCCAAGTCTTGGATTTATTTACCAATATGTCCAGGGTACTGCTGATTGGGTGGGTAATGGTGAGTAAAGAGCCACTCATTTTGTCTGGACCTTGGTAGCTGAGTCACAGCAAAAGCCCAACTGTGTAAGTTAGAATCTCTTGGGCAACACTCTCTAGCTGGTTGACCTTGAGTAAGTTCAAGTCAAGCAAGTCACTTCTTTGTACCTCAGTTTCCTCATCTGAAAAATGGCATAATCACAGTCCTTACCTCACAGACTTAGGACTACAGCAGTTAATACAGGGCGAGTTCTTAGAGCAGTTTCTGGCAAACAACAGGCACTTAATAAATGCTAAAAATAATAATTATTATCGCAGGATGATTCAGTGAAGTGTGAGCTCCCCAAATGTTCATGATATTCTCTGTCACGGATTTTGGCTATATTTTTTCTCTTTTCCAAAGCCACATTTAAAAAAAAATGCAACTGCATCTCACTACATATGAAAATCAACTCCAGGTATAGATAAATCAATAAAACAAGCAAAACAACAAAACATCTACAAGAATAGAACACTTTCACGATCTTGAGCTGGGACAGTTTATTAAAGAAGCTACAGAAAACTCTTACTCATATTTTAAGGAATAGACCAATACATTTTTTTTAAAGATTTTTATTTATTTCCTTATTTGAGATAGAATGGGATGGAGAGCACAAGCACGGGGAGCAGCAGGCAGAGGGGGAAGCAGGCTCCCCGCCCAAGCAGAGAGCCCGACGTGGGGCTCGATCCCAGGACTCCAGGATCATAACCTGAGCTGAAGGCAGCCACTCAAAAGACTCAGCCACCCAGGCGCCCCAGGAACAAACCAATAAATTAAAGGAATTTTTATTTATTAACACATAGAAAAATATCATAGTATATAGAAGAGTGAAAAACAAGGCAAAAGGGAGAAGATATTTGCATATGTCTTCTCATATTATATTACAAATAACTGACAATGAAAAGCATCTAGAATATATAAAGATCTTCTGAAACCCATAATACATTATATATTAACTGAATTTAAATAAAAATGAACTTTAAAAAATAATATATAAAGAGCCCCTACAGGGGCTCCTGGGTGGCTCAGTGGGTTAAAGCCTCTGCCTTCAGCTCAGGTCATGATCCCAGGGTCTGAGATCGAGCCTCACAGTGGGCTCTCTGCTCTGCAGGGAGCCTGCTTCCCCGTCTCTTGCTGCCTGCCACTCTGCCTACTTGTGATCTCTGTCTGTCAAATAAATAAATTAAATATTTTAAAGATTTTTATTTATTTATTTTTATTTATTTATTTGATAGACAGAGAGAGATCACACATAGGCAGAGAGGCAGGCAGAGAGAGAGAGGGGGAAGCAGACTCCCCGCTGAGCGGAGAGCCCAATGTGGGGCTCGATCCCAGGACCCTGAGATCATGACCCAAGCTGAAGGCAGAGGCTTAAACCACTGAACCACCCAGGTGCCCCAATAAATTAAATATTTTAAAAAAATAATAAAGAACCCCTACAAATTAGTATGAAAAAAACAGACAGCCCACTCAAAGGAAAATGATAAGAAGCTTCTTTCTGGATAATTTTATGCTCGGGCTCTGGTTTGTGTTCATCACTGCTCTGAAGACTTACTAACATCCGTAACTGTTATGAATATGTCCTAAGGGTGAGGGGCACGGTGATTGAATATTTTAATGTACTACTGGTAAGTAGAGAGCTTGGCAAAAACTAGCCATGAATTAAATCATGCATTCTGTGTAGGAAACAAAATCAGTCTTTCTTCTCTCTGTGGAACACCTGAAAGTCTAAAATTCTACACGAATCATCCATGTTTGGGACATCCTCCCTTAAAAAGTACATAATGGGGGCACCTGGGTGGCTCAGTCAGTTAAGCCTCTGCCTTCAGCTCAGGTCATGATTCCGGGGTCCTGGGATCCAGCCCCACGTCAGGCTCTCTGCTTGGGGGGAGCCTGCTTCTCCCTCTCCCTCTGCCTGCTGCTCCCCCTACTTGTGCTCTTTCTCTGTCAAATAAATAAATAAAATCTTAAAAAAAAAAGTAGGGGCGCCTGGGTGACTCAGTGGGTTAAGTCTCTGCCTTCGGCTCAGGTCATGGTCTTAAGGTCCTGGGATCGAGCCCCGCATCTGGCTCTCTGTTCAGCAGGGAGCCTTCTTCCCTTCCTATCTCTCTCTCTCTCTCTCTGTCTGCCTCTCTGTCTACTTGTGATCTCTGTCTGTCAAATAAATAAATAAAATTTAAAAAAATTTTAAAAAGTAGATAATTACTGTGAAGAGACATATAGGCAGGAACTCTGAGGAGAATTCATCATGCCTCCCCAGGCCCGCCTTCCATTTTCAAAAAAAAAAAAAAAAAAGAAATCATAAGAGAAAAAGAAACATGACTTCATTTTCGAGTCACTGACCATATGGAAAAATGTCTGGCGCTCTGACTCGAGATCGTAAGCTTGGCAAGTTGACTTGAAGACACCGCCTGCCTCATAGTCATGCCCTCGGTAATCTTCTCTTCTCTGAGTGGGGGCTGCACCTGGTGGCCTGGTTCTAACCAGCAGAATGGGCAAAAGTAATGGGATGTTGCTTTTGATATCGGGTGACAGCCTCTGGTTTCCATATGTTCACTCTTCCTCTCTCACTTGTAGGCTCTGATCAAGCCAGGGGCCACGCTGTGAGCCATCCTAGGGAGAGGCCCACGTGGCAAGGAAATGACAGCTGGCCACAGCCAATGACCCCAAGAAACTGAGGGCTGTCCCCAGCCACAGGAGTGTGGGCTGGGAAGCGCATCCTTCCCAGTCCAGCCCTGGGACTGCTGCGGCCCCGCTGACCCATCCATTGCAGCCTTGTACGAGCCCCTGAGCCAGAGACCACAGCTAAAGTGTGAGATAACAAGTGTGATCTTAAACCACTATATTTGGGAGTAATTTGTTAGAGAGCAACATGGATAAGTAATACAGGAATATTTATTTGAACGGATTTTTATATATAAACGAATATTTATATTGAACGGATCCTAATTGGATTTACGGAGTAGCTACTGTATGCACAGCATTAAAATCCACTTTCTTCTTTTTAAAAAAAAAGATATATTAATTTATTTTAGAGCAAGAGCAGGGAGTGGGGGTGGGCGGGGAGGGGGAGAGGGAGAAGGGAGAGAGAATCCCAAACAGACTCCACGCTGAGAGCAGGGCCCTGAGATCACGATCTGAGCCAAAACCAAGAGTCAGACATTTCACCGACCTCTGCCACCCACATGCCCCTACAATCTACTTTTTCAAAAAGCACTCTGAAATGCTGATTTCTATTTTCCCCCCAGTTCTAGTGCAATGTAATTGACTAGATTTACAGTTTGTAAATCTTTCTGTTTGTTCCTCCCGCCAAAGCAAAAATATGTTGACAATATTTAAGAGAACATATGCGTTTCCTATGGTTGCTATAACAATGACTAAAACTTGCTGGCTTAAAACAACACAACCTTGTTATCTAATAATGCTGGGGGGGGGGTGCATCCAAAGATGGGTCTCCAGGTCCTAAAATCAAGGTACCAATAGGACAGCCATCCTTCTGGAGGCTCTAGGGGGAAATGCACTTCCCTGCCTTTTCTAACTTCTAGAGGTTGCCCTCCTGCTGGGCCCAAGGCCCCCGTCCCATTTTCAAAAGCAGCAACGGCATCACCTGGACTTATGTTTCCACCATCACACCTTTCCCTTGGACTCTCTATTCCTGCTTTTACACAGACCCTTTGATTATATACTGGGGCCACCTGGACTATCCAGGCTACTCTCCTGGAGAGCAGAAATTGGGGGGAGTGATGAATATATACTGTAAAGAAAACTAAAAGATTGGGGAAGCAAAAAATACTTACACGATGAAGTTTTTCCATGCCATAACCATTGTCGATTTTTAACATTGTAGCTCATGCCTTTAAATACCTAGTAACAGAAAGGGGTACCTGGGTGGCTCAGTGGGTTAAGCCTCTGCCTTTGGCTCAGGTCAAGATCTCAGGGTTCAGGGATCGAGCCCCGCATCGGGCTCTCTGCTCAGCAGGGAGCCTGCTTCTCCCTCTCCCTCTGTCTGCCATTCTGCCTACTTGTGCTCTCTCTGTCAGATAGATAAATAAAATCTTAAATAAAATGAAAGCATGCATGCGTAGTGGTAGAATCCCCATGCAGGAAGGTGGGGGGAGCCACAGAGGCGCTGTTCAGAGCCACACTTTGATGCCATCAGAAGACAAAGGGGATGTGAGGACCAGAAGGCCCAAGTCTCTTGGGCAAGAGTGGTATTTTCCTAGAAATACATATTTGGTGCTTCTCAGTAAATGATAAAAGTGTTGTCTGTAAGTCAGTTTGCAGCAAGGAAAATCAGATTGATTTGTAAGAGATGGTAAAAGTCATGGCAAAAACCAACCAACCAACCAAAAAACAACTACTTATTCCTATTTCAGCCAAGAACTAACATGAAAAACGTGCAGCCAATGTTAAAGGAATGTGGGATTGTCAGAGGCCTGACAAATTGGATTCTTTGTAAGTGATGCTCTGTTCATGCAACCAGCTCCCTTCCAAACCATCACTGCATGAAACATCTGTTTTCTGCGGGATTAGCCCAACTCCACAGGAACAGGCCTTAAAAAAGGCAAGACAGAGATGGTAAAAACCAATTCTTACACTATTTACGGGAAAGAATTCGGATAAAACCCAGTCTGATTCATGAGAAATGCTTCCAACCACCCTTAATGAGATGTCCCTCGGGAAATCCGTATTTCCCTGGAATTGGGGGTGCGATGTCTTGCCTCTAGTTCTAGCCCACTGCTTTGGTGATGATACAATGATGTCAATATTAGCTCAGTGAGATTGCGGAGCTCATGCCAAAAGCCAAATATAACCCAGACATCCATGTCAAATCCCCTTACCGTGAGTAACAAAACAATTAAAATATTACAAACAAAATATGTCCAGGACCCAGACACTGACAGACACATTTTAAGAAATACTGGCTGCAGCAAAGCACCCAGATAAAATGAATTTAAACAGTCCTTGGGTTTCATAATGGAATTTGGCCCAGAAAGGTGGCTTAAAAAAAAAAAAAAAAGGACACAGGGTGACCTTGACTTAAACGACTTGATAATAAAATTTATGCAACGTGATTTCACCAGTCAATATGACTGACTACAGGCAGCCGCAAGTATCAAATCTGTAAATAATAAGTGCCATATATATACCAGAATTAAATTGTTTGTCTGGTGCTGGGCAGAGATGCCCCGAACTCTGATGTCTTAGAATTTGAAAGTCGACTTAAAGGTAAGTCATCCATAATAATACTTTTATCAAGGGATCCCTATATCTCAATCAGGGGCACAACTGTTCATAAGTGACAAGGTTGGAATTTGCCTCTGGGAACATTTAGAGGCACCGGTGGCCGGGAAATCAGGAGACATGGGTAAAAGTTCTGCCTTGTCCAGCAAGTCCTCATGAAGACTTGAACGAGTAACTACTCTGTTGGGTCTTAGCGTTTACACCTGTAAAACGGGGGGAAGGGGACAGACAGTCCAGCCCTAACGTTCTATGAATTCTACCTGATCTTCTTTGCTCGAAAAGCCCCAGCGATATTTGCTAAATGTACTTATGCATAAACGAAGTTCACAGAATCTTGTGCTGAGGTTCAGAAATGAGCCCATTTCTGAGAAAGTAGCCTCTTGTTTTTTTTCTTTTGATGAAATCCCAGAAGTCATCATACCTTTAGGAATAGGCTGGCAGTGCTTGGCTCCAGCGTCCAGTTTGAAGTCCAAATATAAGGTTGGTGTGCGAGTGTAAATCTTAGACTGAAAAGGAAAAGAAAACCATCAGCACCTATCCAAAATTAAAGATGTTTTTATGACATCTTCTAAAATTACTTCCAAAAAGATCAAGGGTAGGGGCGCCTGGCTGACTCAGTGGGTGGAGTATGCGACTCTTGATCTTGGGGTCTTGAGTTTGAGCCCCTTGTTGAAGGTAAAGACTGCTTAAAAATAAATAAATAAAATGAAATGTCACGGGTCAACTTCACATAACATTGATAGTTCTTCTGCCTGGGAAGTATTTGGTTCTCCTCTAGAAAAATAAGCCCTGTTTCACTTAACTGTCTTTCTAACTTCTGCCTCAGTAGCAGACGCAGTATCTCTGCCTACAGCAAAGGGATTGATGACAAAGAGGCCCTTAGTTTAATTTTTACTCAAATCCTCCCAGAATATAGTCATAAAAACATTCTTGAACTGGAAACCCAGAGGCACTGAGGCCAGCATTGCTTTTCCCGCTGCCTAACAAAGCACTTATCTTCTACTGGGCTTAGTTCACTCATCTGAAATATCTCATGATAGGACTCACTGATGTTTAAACCCATGTACAGTCCTAAAATTCCAAGTCAGAAAATTAATGTTTACCTTCACGTTCTAATTTTGAAAGCTCTATTTTTTATGATCTTTTTAATCAACATAGAACGTGTTATTTGTCCCAGGGGTACAGGTCTGTGATTCACAGCACCCAGCACTCACCACAACGCATACCCTGTGCAATGTCCAGCCCCTTCCCTTCTACCCCCTTCTACCCCCCTTCTACCCTTCCCATCCCTTCTCCCGCCCTCCCCTCCAGCAACCCTCAGTATGTTTCCTGAGATTAAGAGTCTTTTATCTGTTGAAAGTTCCCTTCTGATTTCTCAGACTAGAGCTGCCAAGAAGGGAGAATGTGTCTGGGGCAAGGTAGAGCAGTAGGAAGTGAGTGGGGAACCACTCGTTAACTTGCTCTACCCTTGCCTTCCACCGCAGACATCAGTCCTGCCCTCCTGGCTAGCTCTTTTTCTTTTCTTCCTGCCTCAAGCTTCTCAGCCTCATCCATAGTGTCCAAAAAATGGTAGCCTATCTCACTAAGATCACCACTACACAGACCCCCATGGGCAAACGTAAACACGCACAGAATTCTATACTTCTGTACTTATTTACAAAAATCTAAACAGAAACCAGTGAGATACATTATAAAGCTACAGTGTGAAAAGGGCTAAAGGGAAATTTTTAATTCATTCTAAAAGTATTTTTTACATCTACAGCCTAAAAGAAAATCCCAATTCTAATATCCTTTTTTGTACTGAAAATGGGAGCATTGCAAGTGTTAATATTACTCATGTCTTGAATAAACAACTACCCCAAACCTAATTGTATATTATTGTTTCAATTAATCCAAGATGAGATAAAATCAATCTGGAAGCTGTTCCCATGAGTGTGTGTAGGTGTATATTTATACATGTTATATACACATAGTTTTTGAAAAGCAGATAGTTTTTTTAAAATTTTGATCTTCCATGGTAACCCTGTTGAAATAGCAAATGTAAATTATGTTCATTAAACTCAAAGATAATGCCAGGCTTGAATGCACTTTGAGCAAACCTAGATTTAATTTTCCTATTACACACACTGTTGATTTGGAATCATAAAGAAAGATCCCCATTAGGACATTCTTTCCTGTGTTCTGTTTTGTTTATTTTTGTGGATAGTACTAAACTATGAATATGGTTGGTCCTCCAACTGAATGAGAATTTAAACAAACAAATCATACTTTCTTGGTTAAAACTTAGTTATCAATGTATACCTATTTTCACAGGATTAAAATAAATCAGTCCAAGAAAACCTAAAATAAAATATTATTCTACAAATTCATTTCAGCATGAACAGAACTAAGGCACTTCAAGTCCATGAGTGAAATTGTTTATCTTTTTCTTTTTCCATGTTCTGGTCCTGACCAATACTGCCTGCACAGGTCCTAAAATTCAAGGCTACTCCTCTTTTGTCCTTCTTCTCATTTCATATTTCTCTTAAAAGTATCAAGGAAACTTATCTTTCAAGGTTTTAGTCTGCATTTGAAAAATCTAATTGCTTAAAATCTTAAGAGTTCAAATACGTCGGCAAAGCTTCCAGAAGCTAACGTAAAACTATTCAGAAGGGGTCAAGGGTAAATTCTGGCTAACCTACAACAACAGGGGTGCTACCAAATCCAGAGGAGCCTTGTCTGTCTTTCTCTCTAAATGTCAGGATTAAACCTTTAATGAACCTACCACGCCACTCCAGTAATGACCACAAAATAAGCAAGACCAAACAAGGTATACAAAACCACTTCCTTCCGAACCCCAGCTACCTTCATCTTAGATCCTTCAAAGACTTCCTGCTTACCCTGGCTTTTGCTATGATACTCTTGTCAAGGCGGCTTCCTGGCTCTGCCTGTATTCGTAAATGTGATCTTAATTAAGCAGATGAAATCGCTTCCACATGGAAGCCATGTGGCTTAAAACGTCTTCCCACAAGAAAGGAGAGAGCACACCACACCGGTTGCTGCGTGTGACCGTGGCGCAGGAGGTCTCCTTCCTTTCGCCTCTGCTCCTTTCACATGTCACTGCCATCCACTAATCACTGAATGCTGCTAATTTTGCCGCCACGCGGGCTGTCCCTAAAAGCAAGTGGTAGCAATTTGTCACATGTCAGAGCTGTAATAAAAGCATTCCCACTTCTCTGTGGGAAGGATTTCAAAAATCTTTTATGATTTGGTTATTTTGAGAAAAGGCACCCGGATGCTCAGTCTTACTATCTGTTGCTTAAGCAAATTCCTCTAAGTGATTGTTCGAACAAGTGCAAACTCTCAAAACCCTAGAAGGGAAAGAAGCAGAATTTCTACCGATTCCAGGACCCTCGCCCTCATGTTGGATCAACCCCTTACTGTCGGATACTGTTATGGTTTATGGTTTGGGTCTTTTTTTTTTTTTTGCCATCATTGCTAACTTCTGATAAATATCTTTGCAAATAAATCTTTTTTAAATTTAAGTTTTAGTTATTGAACATACAGAGCAATACTGGTTTCTGGAGTAGAATTCAGTGACTTATCACTTACATACAACACCCAGTGCTCATCACAAGTGCTCACCTTAATGCCCATCCCCCATCCACCTCCCTCCATCAACCCTCAGTGTGTTCTCTATTGCTAAGTATCTCTTATGGTTTGTATCCCTTTCTCCTTTATCTCTTTTCCCCTGTCCCATGTTTAGGTTTTCTTTCTTAAATTCCACACATGGGTGAGATCATAGGATATTTGTCATTGTCTGATTTCACTTAGCATAATACACTCTAGTTCCATCCATGTTGTTGCAAATGACAAGATTTCATTCTCTTTGATGGCTAATACTCCAGCGTGCACGCACACACACACGATCTTCCCTACCTATTCATCAGTTGATGGACAATTGGGCTTTCTCCATAGTTTGGCTATTGTTGATAATGCTACTGCAAACACTGGGGTGGGTGCATGTTCCCCTTTCAAGTTGTATGTTTATATCTTTTGAGTAAATACCTAGCAGTGCAGTTGCTAGATTGTAGAAGAATTCTATTTTTAACTTGCTGAGGACCCTCCATGCTGTTCTCCAGAGTGGCTGCACCAGTTTGCAATCCCACCAATAGTGTTGGAGAGTTCCCTTTTCTCCGCATCCTCGCCAACATCTGTTGTGTCTTGTGTTGCTAATTTTAGCCCTTCTGACTGGTGTGAGGTGATGTCTCATTGCGGTTTTGATTTGTATTTCCCTGTTGATGAGTGATGTGGAGCATCTTTTTTATGGATCTGTTCACCATCTGGATGTCTTCTTTGGAGAAATGTCTATCCATGACTTGTGCCCATTTCTTAACTGGATTATTTATTGTTTGGGTGTTGACTTTGAGAAGTACTTTATACATTTTGGATACTAGCCCTTTATCAGATACATTCCCAAATATCTTCTCCTATTCTGCAGGCTGCCCTTTAGTTTTGATTGTTTCCTTTGCTGCGCAGAAACTTTTTATCTTGATGAAGTCCCAAATAGCTCCTTTTTGCTTTTGTTTCCCTTGCCTCCAGCAACGGGTCTAGTAAGAAGTTGTTACAGCTGACGTCAAAGAGGTTGCTGTCCGTGTTCTCCTCTAGGATTCTGATGGCTTCCTATCTTGTGTTGAGGTATTTCATCCATTCTGAATCAACTTTTGTGTATGGTATATGAAAGTGGTCCGGTTTCATTCTTCTGCATGTGACTGTCCAGTTTTCCCAACACCATTTTTTAAAGAGACTGGCTTTTTTCCATTAGCTATTCTTTCCTGCTTTGTCAACAATTAGTCAGCCATAGAGTTGAGGGTCCATTTCTGAGTTCTCTTTTCTGCTCCATTGATCTGTGTCTGTTTTTGTGCCAGTACCATACTGTCTTGATGGCTACAGCTTTGTAATAGAGCTTGAAATCCAGAATTGTGATGCCTCTCATTTTTTTCTTTTTAGAATTGTTTTGGCTATTTAGGGTCTTCTGTGGTATCATACCAATTCTAGGATTGTTTGTTCTAGCTCCGTGAAAAATGCTGGTGGTATTTTGACAGGAATTGCATGAAATGTGTAGATTGCTTTGGGTACTATACACATTTTAACAATGTTTGTTCTTTCAATCCATGAGCATGGGATGCTTTTCCATTTCTTTGTGTCCTCTTCAATTTCTTTCATAAGTTATCTGTAGTTTTCAGAGTACAGATCTTTTACGTCTTTAGTTAGACTTATTCCTAGGTATCTTACTGTTTGGGTGCAATTGCAAATAGCACGATTCCTTGATATCTTTTCCTGCTGCTTCATTATTGGTGTATAGAGATGAAACAGATTTCTGCACATTGAGTTTATATCCTGCAACTTTGCTGAATTCATGGATTAGTTCTAGAAATTCTTTGGTGGAGTCATTCAGGTTTTCTATGAGAGTCTCATGTTGTCAGCAAACAGTGAAAGTCTGAATTCTTCCTTGCTAATTTGGATGCCCTTTATTTCCTTTTGTTGTCTGAATGCTGAGGCTTTGACTTCCAGTGCTATGTTTAAAAGTAATGGTGGGAATGGCCTTGTTGTCTTGTTTCTGACCATAGGGGAAAGGCTCTTAGTTTCTCCCCAGTGAGGATGATATTAGTTGTAAGTCTTTCATATGTGGCCTTTATGATGTTAAATTCCCTCTATCCCTACCTTGTTGAGGGTTTTTATCAAGAAAGGATGCTGTATTTTGTTAAATGCTTTTTCTGCATCTATTGACAGATCATATAGTTCTTATCCTTTCTTTTATTAATGTGGTGTATCATGTTGATTGATTTGCAATACTGAACCACCCCCGAAGGCCAGGAATAAACCCCACTTGATCATGGTGAATAATTCTTTTAATGTACTGTTGAATTTGCTAGTATTTTGTTGAGAATTTTTGCATCCATGCTCATCAGGGATATTGGTCTGTAATTCTCCTTTTTAGTGGGGTCTTTGTCTGGTTTTGGGATCAAGGTGATGCTGGTTTCATAAAACAAGTTTGGAAGTTTTCCTTCCATTTCTATTTTCTGGAATAGAATAGAATAGAATAGAATAGGTATTAACTCTTCTTTAAATGTCTGGTAGAATTTCCCTGGGAAGTTATCTGGCCCAGGACTTTTGTTTGTTGGGAGATTTTTGATACTGACTTAATTTCTTTGCTGGTTATAAGTCTGTTCAAATTTTCTATTTCTTCCCATTTCAGTTTTGGTAATTCATAGGTCTCTAGGAATTTGCCCATTTCTTCCTGGTTGTCCAGTTTGTTGGCATGTAATTTCTCATAGTATTCTAATTCTTTGTATTTTTGTGGTGTTGGCTGTGATCTCTCTCATTCGTGATCTTATCTGTTTAGGTCCTTTCTCTTTTCTTTTTAGTAAGTCTGGCTTGGGGTTTATCAATTTTATTAATTCTTTTAAAGAACCAGCTCTTAGTTTTGTTAATCAATTCTAGTGTTTTTTTAATTTTATATTTCTCATTTCTGCTCTAATCTTTATTTACCCTTCTTCTCCTGGCTCTTTGATTTTATTTTCTGTTCCTTTTCTAGCTCCTTAGGCATAAGGTTAGGTTGTATCTCTTGAAACTTTTCCTGTTTGTTGAGGTAGGCCTGTGTTGCAATATACTTCCCTCTTAGAACTGCCTTTGCTGCATCCCAAAGGTTTTGGACTGTCATGTTTTCATTCTCATTTGCTTTCACGTATTTCTGGGACGCCTGGGTGGCTCAGTTGGTTAAGCTGCTTTCACGTATTTCTTTATTTCTTCTTTAATTTCCTAGTTAACCCATTCATTCTTTTTTTTTTTTTAAAGATTTTATTTATTTATTTGACAGAGTGAGATCACAAGCAGGCAGAGAGAGAGGAGGAAGCAGGCTCCCCGCCGAGCAGAGAGCCCGATGCGGGCCTCGATCCCAGGACCCCGAGATCACGACCCGAGCCGAAGGCAGCGGCCCAACCCACTGAGCCACCCAGACGCCCATTCATTCTTTAGTAGAATGTTCTTTAACCTCTGTGTATTTGATGTCTTTACAATTTTTTTCTTGTGGTTGACTTCAAGTTTCATAGTGTTTTGGTAGGAAAATATGCATGGTATGATCTTGATCTTTTTGTATTTGGTGAGGGCTGACTTGTGATCCAGTATGTTATCTGTTCTGGAAAATGTTCCATGCACACTTGAAAAGAACATGTATACTGCTGCTTTAGAATGAAATATTTTGAATATATCTGTTAAGTCCATCTGGTCCAGTGTGTCATTCAAAGCCATTGTTTCCTTGTTGACTTTCTGCTTAGATGATTTGTCCATTGCTGTGAGCAGGGTCTTAAAGTCCTCTACTATTATTGTGTTATAATCAAGGAGTTTCTTCATGGTTATTAGTAATTGATTTACATATTTGGGTGCTCCCAAGTTGAGATAAAAATATTTACAATTGTTACATCTTCTTGATGGATAGACCCCTTAATTATGATTTAATGCCCTTCTTCATCTGTTACAGTCTTTGTTTTAAAATCTAGTTTGTCCAGGGGGACCTGGGTAGCTCAGTTGGTTAAGTGTCCAACTCTTGATTTCATTTCAGGTCATGATCTCACAGTGGTAAGATCAAGGCCCATGTCAGGCTCTGCGCTCAGCAGGGATTCTGTTTGAGGTTCTCTCCCTCTCTCTCTGCCCATCCCCTGGTCCAAAAAAATAAATAAAATCTTTTAAGAAACCAAAGAAAAATAAAATCTAGTTTGTCTGATATAAGTATGGCTACTCCAGCTTTGTTCTGATGTCCATCAGTATGATAGATGGTTCTCCATCCCCTCACTTTCAATCTGCAAATATCTTTAGATCTAAAATGAGTCTCCTGTAGGCAGCATATAGATGTATTGTGGTTTTTTGGTCCATTCTGATCCCTATATCTTTTGATTGGAGCATTTACATTGAGTGATTAATGAAAGACACAAATTTAGTGCTATCATGTTACCTGTAGAGTTGGTGTTTCTGGTGACTGTTCTCTGGTCCTCTCTAGTCTTTGTTGCTTTTGGTCTTTTTTCCTCCACTTAAAGAGACCCCTTAAAATCAGTGGCAGAGCTGGTCACAAACTCCTTTAGGTTTTGTTTGTCTGGGAAACAACTTCTCTTTCTACTCTGAATGACACCCTTGCTGGATAAAGAATGCTTGGCTGTGTATTTTTCCCATTCAGCACATTAGTATTCATGCCACTCTCTTCTGACCTTCCACATTGCTGTTGAAAGATCTGCTCCTAACCTCATCTGTCTTCCCTTGTAGGTTCAAGACTTTTTTCCCCTTGCTGCTTTCAAGATTCTTTCCTTGTCAGTGTATTTTGTGAATCTGACTATGATAGGCCTTAACAGTGGTTGGCTTTTGTAGAATTCAACAGGAATTCTCTGTGCTTATGGAATTTTGATGTCTGTGTCCTTTCCCAGATTAGGGAAGTTTTCTGCTATAATTTGTTCAAATAAACCTTCTGGCTTTTCTCTCTCTGTTCATCTTCTGGGGCTTGTATGATCAAATGTTATTATGTCTTTATAAGTCATTGAGTTCCCTAAATCTACCTTCATGGTCCATTACCTTTCTTTCCCTCTTCTTTTCAGCTTCTTTATTTTGCATAATTTTATCTTCTGTATCACTGATTTGCACCTCTGCTTCGTCCATCCTCATTTTTATGGTCTCCATTTGGGACTGTGTCTCAGCTATAGTATTTTTAATTTTGGCCTGACTAGATTTTAGTTCTTTTATCTCTACAGTAAGGGATTCTCTAGGGTCTTCTATGTTTTTTTCAAGACCAGCCAATACACTTATAATCATCGTTTCAAATTATCATTCAGACACCTTACTTTTATCTGTACTAATTAAATCCCTGGCTGTTCTACTTCCTATTTTTTCTTTTGGGATGAATTTCTCTGTCTCATCATTTTGTCCAGAAAAGAAAAGAAGAAAGAAGAAAAACAAAAACACAAAACGAAAGACAAAGGAAAAAACAAAACAAAACAAAACTAGAGCTTGGGTGTGTTTTGGTCTGCTTGTTAAAAGAATCCAGATTCCACACCCGCAAAAACCCTGAAAATAAACAAAAATATAAATATATAAAGTGTGTGTGTGTACATATATATGTATATGTATGAGGTTTTTTAATTAAAAAAGGGAAAAAATTCCCTTAAAAAGGGAATTGAAAAAAAAAAAGAAAAGAAATGAAAAAACAATTAAAAGGTAAAAAATAAAAGTAAAAAGGAAGCTAGATCCTATTTCCCCTAGACCTGAAGCTTTGGAGTACTCCCTGATCAGGAGACTTGGTTCAAGCAAGTTGTTTGTGTGAGCTTTCGGGGGGAGGATCCTGCTGGGCTATTTCTCAGAATGACTTATTTTAGGGGAAATGTGCCTCCAGAATGCAGGGGCATAGGGTTTGGTGTAAGTGGCTCCAGCCTGCACTAGGTGGTGTTGTTTTGCTCCCTGAAGGCTTCCAGTGCTGATGAGAGGGATGAATATAGCGGGATATTGGTGGCACTCTGCTCTCTAGCCCTGGAGTTGAAAGTTCACCCCCCCCACTCCAGTGAGCCCACACAGAACAACCAATCACCCTACTTCTGTCCCCGGTTTCCACCTGAAACCTGCATGCACCCTGCGTATGTCTCAGTTTTTTGATCTCAGGTGTGTGACTGAGTTTCAAAAGTCCAAATTTTGGGATTCCTGGGACACGGACAAGCTCTGTTCCCCTGGGGGAGCATCTCACTATGCTTTTGCCATTTCCTGGCTGGTTCCAGGAAAGTGGTCACACGACCTCACAGTGGTTTACAGCTTATGTCAAAACAGAGCAGAAAACAGGCACCAAGACCCACTCTTCTCAGCCAGCATCCTGGGAACACTGCGATAAGACAGCACCACTCATTCTTGTGACCCAGGGGATCCTGGGACCATGCTGTGACCCACTGGGATTCTTCCCCACCTCACCATCTAAGCAACTTTAAGCCAGGCACGTTCGCCATGGTAGCGGACTTCTAAAACTTCGGATTTTGTGCTCTGCTGCTTATAACACTTTGCAGTAGTCTCCACAAGCGGGCTCTCTCCCTGCTGCCATATCCGCAGCTTTAATTCCCCCACATCAACTCTCTATATCTTCCACTTTCCAAAAGATAGTCGTTTATCCTCTTGTAGACTCTCAGACCTCCAACTGATTTCTTGGGTGTTCAGAATGATTTAATACCTATCTACCTGTGTTTGAGGGATGAGACAAGCTTAGGGGTCCCCAACCCCTCCACCATCTTAACTCCTCCTATGCACATTAATCTTTGACCAAATTTCTATTTTTTTTCCTTCACAGTGAAATTTTGAGCCCAGAGGTCTAGACATTATAATGGCTCTTGATATATCTGTAGATTTATGGCTGAATGTCATGCGGCCAAAAGCAAACTGGTCAACACAATCACATGATGGAACAGCAATTTTGCTGAACGAGTCTACTGTTAGTCACTGGTTTCTCCAGTCTTGGGATTTTTTCTACACCACAGGGCAGTTTTTCAACTACATGCTCTAAATGTTGTTTTTTGCCCCCTATTTAACCCCCAATTGTTAGAAAGTTATTAACTCATCCCAACAAATCACCTATTGCTGCATATTTAGATTTTTTTCTCCAATACTCCCCTGTCACAAATACAGAAGGGAAGGATTAATTATGAAGGAGAAAAAAAGGAAACGAAAAGAAAAAAATATCTGAAAATCTTTGAAAAAATACACAAAAAGGAAAAATAAGGAAAAAGACTTAATCTAGAAATAAGTTTAAAGGCACCACCTCCACAGTACAAACAACAATATCTGCACAGCCAAGGTTTAACAGTTCTTGTTTTTGAACGAAAAAATCATTTTGACCAACTTTTATACTAACTAAATTGCTTTCACCCAAATTGTTTTTTTTTAATCAAATCACTTGATAACTACCTGTAAAAAGTACCCATTTCATCAAAATGTTGACTGTCTTATATTTTTAAATTTTAGCTAATTTAAGAAGCAGAATTGTTATCTCCTTGCTCTTTTGATGTTGCTATAACTTTGAGTGATAGTACTATTAAGTATTATTAATATAAGAATAACAACAGCCAGGCACCTGGGTGGCTCAGTCAGTTAAGCGTCTGCCCAAAGCTCAGATCATACTCCCAGGGTTCTGGGATTGAGCCCTGAATTGGGCTCCCTGCTCAGCAGGGAGTCTGATGCTCTCTCTCCCTCTGCCACTACCCCAGCTTGTGTGTGCTCTCTCTCTGTGTGTGTCAAATAAATAAAAATTTAAAAAAGATTAACAATAGCTAAATATGTAAGGGCTTAGATATACACCAGGCACTATTCTAGATGTTTCCTCTGTATTAATTAGGCCATCCGCATATCCCGTTTCACAAAATATCTGCTAATTCCCAGCTAAGTGTCCATTCACTTATTAGTTCCCTCATTCAAGACATACTGATTGAGAACATGTAGTGTGTTAGTCACTGGATACATATATTGTTGAATAACAGATCTGCTCAGGCTTTGTTGCATTTCCTTTCTAGTGAGGAAGACAATGGAACAAATTAAATATAAAATCACACTGTTATAAAAGAAATAAATAGGGTGGAGAGAGAGAAAATCAGGAGAGTAATGGAAGGCCTTAAATAAATAGAATGGAGGGTAAAAGGTTTCCAGTCAGAGAAAGGAGTACACCCTGTGCAAAGCCTTAAGGCAGTAAGAGGAGAGTGATATGCAGACACAGAGATGAGTTCAGAGTCAGAAAAGACACCATTGTAAGATATCTGGGATTTCTTTAAAAGTACTACAGGGGGGGAAAAAGTACAACAGGAACACACTGATCCAGTTTTTATCTCAGACAGGAGTCTTGAGCCATAATTTGGAGAACTGGAAGGGAGCAAGAACAGGAGACAGGAGACTCCTGAAGAGGCAGCTACAGTGGGTTTGTCCAGGACTGGACAAGTAATGGGATAGGAGTAATGTAGATAAATTTAAAATATATTGTAGAAATAGAGAGGTTTTGCAAATGGACTGGATGTGGGTTGGGGAGGAAAAGGAATAAGGATGACCACCATGTTTCTTCTTTGAGCAGTGAGTGCCACTCATTTATTAAGATCGAAAAGACTGGAAGGGAAAGGAGTTTTCATTGTCAAGACATGTGAGACTAGGAGGAACAAGAATTCAACTTCTGCTATTTTACATGGGACATACCTGGGAACATGAAAAAGGAGATGTCAAGGAGGTAGTTGAATAAATGAGTACACAGAGCTCAGAGTTAAGCCCTGCGCTGTGAGTATCAGTGTGGGAGTTGTAAGACTGTCAATGGCATCTACATCCATGGGATGGACAAGATCATTTACGGAGAGGATGTATGACGAAAGAGGACTCAGGACTGAGATCCAGGGAACTTGAACATGTAGGGGTCTGGTAGAGGAAAGGGACCTACCTGAGAAAGGACACTGAAAGAGCAAGGTGCACCTGGAGACAAAAGGACCTATCATCTCAGAGACCAAAGAGAGGAAAGAGGGTGCGGAGAAGGAGGAAGCAGTCAACCCATGTAGAGGAAGAGTCAACGAGAAAAGAAAAGATGACCTCTGGGTTTGATGACATGGAAATCAGTAGTGACTCTAGGCACTGATGGGCCTGGACACCAGGCTGAGAGTACCGAGGATGTTGGGGAATGGACACAACATGAGCAGACAAATCTTCTGTCACTATGACTGAGTGGGAGCCAAGAATGGTGGGGGGGAGGGGGGTGTTAAGGGAGTTAGGTTCTTCTCAACAATTTATGTGAAGGTGTTTTTTTTTTTTTTAAATAAATTAAGGCTACTGGACTTCAATAATATTTACTATAAAAATCTCCCAGTTTGGGGCACCTGGGTGGCTCAGTGGGCTAAGCCTCTGCCTTCAGCTCAGGTCATGATCTCAGGGTCCTGGGATCGAGCCCCACATCGTGCTCTCTGCTCAGCAGGGAGCCTGCTTCCCCCTCTCTCTGCCTGCCTCTCTGCCTACTTGTGATCTCTCTGTGTGTCAAATAAATAAATAAAATCTTTTAAAAAAAAATCTCCCAGTTTGTTTTCGGCTTTAATTTCATTTATAGCAGTTCTAACATGGGTCAGAGCTATCAGTCTTCTCCTTCTGATGCTTTTAAACTTAGAAAGTCTTGGAGGAGGAGTCAAGATGGTGGAGAAGCAGCAGGCTGAGGCTACATCAGGTAGCAGGAGATCAGCTAGATAGCTTATCTAAACATTGCAAACACCTACAAATCCAATGGGAGATCGAAGAGAAAAACAGCAATTCTAGAAACAGAAAATCAACCACTTTCTGAAAGGTAGGACTGGCGGAGAAATGAATCCAAAGTGACAGGAAGATAGACTGCGGGGGGAGGGGCCGGCTCCCAGCAAGCGGCGGAGCAACGGAGCACAAAATTGGGACTTTTAAAAGTCTGTTCTGCTGAGGGACATCGCTCCAGAGGCTAAACCGGGGTGAAGCCCACGAGGGGTCAGCATAGCCCCAGGTCCCGCAGGGTCACAGAAGGATCGGGGGTGTCTGAGTGTCTCAGAGCTTGCAGGTATTAGAAAGGGGAAGCTCGGGGTTACCTTGAACTGGTCGCAGGCTTGGTGAGCTCGGAGCGCGGCCAGAGGCCAGGGAGAGTAATTGGGCGCTGTTCGCTGAGGGCGCACTGAGGAGTGGGGCCCCAGGCTCTGGGCTCCTCCGGGCCGGAGACCGGGAGGCCGCCATTTTCATTCCCGTCCTGCGGAAATCTACGGAAAGCGCTCAGGGAACAAAAGCTCCCGAAAGCAAACCCGATCGGATTACTCAGCGCGGCCCCTGGTAAGGGCGGTGCAACTCCGCCTGGGGCCAAGACACTTGAGACTCACTACACCAGGCCCCTCCCCCAGAAGATCAACAAGAAATCCAGCCAGGACCAAGTTCACCTACCAAAGAGTGCAGGTTCAATACCTAGGAGAGCAGCGGAATTCCAGAGGAGAAAGCAAAGCACGGAACTCATGGCTTTCTCCCCATGATTCATTAGGCTTGCAGTTAATTTAATTTGTGTTATTTTTTTCTTTCATTTTTTTTTCCTTCTGCTAATTTTTTTTAACGTTTACCCTTTTCTTTTTTAACGTTTTTTAACTAGTTTATCTAATATATACATATTTTTTCTTTTTTATATTTTTTCTTTATTCGTTTTCTTTTTTTAGTTGTTTCTTTTTTTCTGAACCTCTTTTTATACCCTTTCTCCCCGCCACGATTTGGGGTCTCTTCTGATTTGGCTAAAGAGTATTTTCCTGGGGTCATTGCCACCCTTTTAGTATTTTACTTGCTCCTTCATATACTCTTAACTGGACAAAATGACAAGGCGGAAAAATTCACCACAAAAAAAAGAACAAGAGGCAGTACCGAAGGCTAGGGACCTAATCATTTGGTAATATGTCAGATATAGAGTTCAAAATGACGATTTTCAAGGTTCTAGCTGGGCTCGAAAAAGGCATGGAAGATATTAGAGAAACCCTCTCGGGAGATATAAAAACCCTTTCTGGAGAAATAAAAACTAAAATCTAACCAAGTTGAAATAAAAAAAGCTATTAATGAGGTACAATAAAAAATGGAGGCTCTCACTGCTAGGATAAATGAGGCAGAAGAAAGAATTAGTGGTATAGAAGACCAAATGACAGAGAATAAAGAAGCTGAGCAAAAGAGGGACAAACAGTTACTGGACCATGAGGGGAGAATTCAAGAGATAAGTGACACCATAAGATGAAATAACATTAGAATAATTGGGATTCCAGAAGAAGAAGAAAGAGAGAGGGGAGCAGAAGGTATATTGGAGAGAATTATTGGAGAGAATTTCCCTAATATGGCAAAGTGAACAAGCATCAAAATCCAGGAGGCGCAGAGAACCACCCTCAAAATCAAAAAGAATAGGTCCACACCCCGTCACCTAATAGTAAAATTTACAAGTCTTAGCGACAAAGAGAAAATCCTGAAAGCAGCCCGGGAAAAGAAGTCTATAACATACAATGGTAAAAATATTAGATTGGCAGCAGACTTATCCACAGAGACCTGGCAGGCCAGAAAGAACTGGCATGATATATTCAGAGCACTAAACGAGAAAAACATGCATCCAAGAATACTATATCCAGCTAGGCTACCATTGAAAATAGAAGGAGAGATTAAAAGCTTCCAGGACAAACAAAAACTGAAAGAATTTGCAAACACCAAACCATCTCTACAGGAAATATTGAAAGATGTCCTCTAAGCAAAGAGAGAGCCTAAAAGTAGTAGATCAGAAAGGAACAGAGACAATATACAGTAACAGTCACCTTACAAGCAATACAATGGCACTAAATTCATATCTCTCAATAGTTACCCTGAATGTTAATGGGCTAAATGCCACAATCAAAAGACACAGGGTATCAGAATGGATAAAAAAACAAAACCCATCTATATGTTGCCTATAAGAAACTCATTTCAGACCCGAAGACACCTCCAGATTTAAAGTGAGGGGATGGAAAACAATTTACCACGCTAATGGACACCAGAAGAAAGCAGGGGTGCAATCCTTATATCAGAGCAATTAGATTTTAAGCCAAAGACTATAATAAGAGATGAGGAAGGACATTATATCATACTCAAAGGATCTGTCCAACAAGAAGATCTAACAATTTTAAATATCTATGCCCCTAATGTGGGAGCAGCCAACTATATAAACCAATTAATAACAAAATCAAAGAAACACATCAACAATAATACAATAATAGTAGGGGACTTTAACACTCCCCTCACTGAAATGGACAGATCATCCAAGCAAAAGATCAACAAGGAAATAAAGGCCTTAAATGACACACTGTACCAGATGGATATCACAGATATATTCAGAACATTTCATCCCAAAGCAACAGAATACACATTCTTCTCCAGTGCACATGTAACATTCTCCAGAATAGATCACATCCTGGGTCCTAAATCAGGTCTCAACCAGTATCAAAAGATTGGGATCATTCCCTGCGTATTTTCAGACCACAAGGCTCTGAAGCTAGAACTCAATCACAAGAGGAAATTTGGAAAGAACCCAAATACATGGAGACTAAACAGCATCCTTCTAAAGAATGAATGGGTCAACCAGGAAATTAAAGAAGAATTGAAAAAATTCATGGAAACAAATGATAATGAAAACACAATGGTTCAAAATCTGTGGGACACAGCAAAGGCAGTCCCGAGAGGAAAATATATAGCGGTATGAGCCTTTCTCAAGAAACAAGAAAGGTCTCAAGTACACAACCTAACCCTACACCTAAAGGAGCCAGAGAAAGAACAAGACAGAAACCCTAAACCCAGCAGGAGAAGAGAAATAATAAAGATCAGAGCAGAAATCAATGAAATAGAAGCCAAAAAAAAAAAAAACAATAGAACAAATCAATGAAACTAGGAGCTGGTTCTTCGAAGAAATTAGTAAGATTGATAAACCCCTGGCCAGATTTATCAAAAAGAAAAGAGAAAGGACCCAAATAAATAAAATCATGAATGAAAGGGGAGAGATCACAACTAACACCAAAGAAATACAAACAATTATAAGAACATACTATGAGCAACTCTACGCAAACAAATTTGACAATCTGGAAGAAATGGATGCATTTCTAGAGACATATAAACTACCACAACTGAACCAGGAAGAAATAGAAAACCTGAACAGACCCATAACCAGTAAGGAGATTGAAACAGTCATCAAAAATCTCCAAACAAACAAAAGCCCAGGGCCAGACAGCTTCTCAGGGGAATGCTACCAAATGTTTAAAGAAGAACTAATTCCTATTCTCCTGAAACTGTTCCAAAAAATAGAAATGGAAGGAAAACTTCCAAATCATTTTATGAGGCCAGCATCACCTTGATCCCAAAACCAGACAAGGATCCCAACAAAAAAGAGAACTACAGACCAATATCCTTGATGAACACAGATGTGAAAATTCTCACCAAAATACTAGCCAATAGGATTCAACAGTACATTAAAAGGATTATTCACCACGACCAAGTGGGATTTATTCCAGGGCTGCAAGGTTGGTTCAACATCCGCAAATCAATCAATGTGATACAATACATTAATAAAAGAAAGAACAAGAACCATATGATACTCTCAATAGATGCTGAAAAAGCATTTGACAAAGTACAGCATCCCTTCCTGATCAAAATTCTTCAAATTATAGGGATAGAGGGTACATACCTCAATATTATCAAAGCCATCTATGAAAAACCCACTGCAAATATCATTCTCAATGGAGAAAAACTGAAAGTTTTTCTGCTAAGGTCAGGAACACAGCAGGGATGTCCATTATCACCACTGCCATTCAACATAGTACTAGAAGTCCTAGCCTCAGCAATCAGACAACAAAAGAAAATTAAAGGCATCCAAATCGGCAAAGAAGAAGACAAACTATCACTCTTCGCAGATGATATGATACTATATGTGGGAAAACCCAAAAGACTGCACTCCAAAACTGCTAGAACTTATACAGGAATTCAGTAACATGTCAGGATATAAAATCAGTGCACAGAAATCAGTTGCATTTCTCTACACCAACAACAAGACAGAAGAAAGAGAAATTAAGGAGTCATTCCCATTTACAATTGCACCCAAAACTATAAGATAACTAGGAATAAACCTAACCAAAGAGGCTATGAATCTATACTCAGAAAACTATAAAGTACTCATGAAAGAAATTAAGGAAGACACAAAGAAATAGATGCAAATAGCATGCAAAAATGTTCCATGCTCCTGGATTGGAAGAACAAATATTGTGAAAATGTCTATGCTACCTAAAGCAATCTACACATTTAATGCAATTCCTATCAAAATCCCATCCATTTTTTTCAAAGAAATGGAACAAATAACCCTTAAATTTATATGGAACCAGAAAAGACCTCGAATAGCCAAAGGAATATTGAAAAAGAAAGCCAAGGTTGGTGGCATCACAATTCCAGACTTCAAGCTCTATTACAAAGCTGTCATCATCAAGACAGTATGGTACTGGCACAAAAACAGACACATAGATCAATGGAACAGAATAGAGAGTCCAGAAATAGACCCTTAATTCTATGGTCAACTAATCTTTGACAAAGCAGGAGAGAATGTCCAGTGGAAAAAAGACAGCCTCTTCAATAAATGGTGTTGGGAAAATTGGACAGCCACATGCAGAAAAATGAAATTGGACTATTTCCTTACGCCACACACGAAAATGGACTCAAAATGGATAAAGGACCTCAACATGAGAAAGGCATCCATCAAAATCCTTGAGGAGAACACAGACAGCAACCTCTTCATCCTCAACCGCAGCATCATCTTCCTAGGAACACTGCCAAAGACAAGGGAAGCAAGGACAAAAATGAACTATTGGGATTTCATCAAGATCAAAAGCTTTTGCACAGCAAAGGAAACAGTTAACAGAACCAAAAGACAACTGACAGAATGGGAGAAGATATTTGCAAATGACATATCAGATAAAGGGCTAGTGTCCAAAATCCATAAAGAACTTAGCAAACTCAACACCCAAAGAACCAATAATCCAATCAAGAAATGGGCAGAAGAGATGAACGACATTTCTGCAAAGAAGACATCCAGATGGCCAACAGACACATGAAAAAGTGCTCCACATCACTCGGCGTCAGGGAAATACAAATCAAAACCACATGAGTTATCACCTCACACCAGTCAGAATGGCTAAAATTAACAAATCAGGAAATGACAGATATTGGCGAGGATGTGGAATAAGGGGAACCCTCCTACACTGTTGGTGGGAATGCAAGCTGGTGCCACCACTCTGAAAAACAGCTTGGAGGTTCCTCAAAATGTTGAAAATAGAACTACCCTACGACCCAGAAATTGCACTACTGGGTATTTACCCTAAAGATACAGACGTAGTGATCCGAAGGGGCACGTGCACCTGAATGTTTATAGCAGCAATGTCCACAATAGCCAAACTATGGAAAGAACCTAGATGTCCATCAACAGATGAATGGATAAAGAAGATGTGGTATATATACACAATGGAATACTATGCAGCCATCAAGAGAAATGAAATCTTGCCATTTGCGATGACGTGGATGGAACTAGAGGGTATCATGCTTAGCGAAATAAGTCAAGCGGAGAAAGACAACTATCATATGATCTCCCTGATATGAGGAAGTGGAGACGTAACATGGGGGGTTAAGTGTGTAGGAGAAGAATGAATGAAACAAGATGGCTTTGGGAGGGAGACAAACATAAGTGACTCTTAATCTCACAAAACAAACTGTGTGTTGCTGGGGGGAGGGGGGTTGGGAGAAGAGGGGTGGGGTTATGGACATTGGGGAGGGTATGTGCTATGGTGAGTGCTGTGAAGTGTGTAAACCTGGCGATTCACAGACCTGTACCCGTGGGGATAAAAATACATTACATGTTTATAAAAAATTTAAAAAAAATTTTTTAAATAAATAACTAAATAAATAAACTTAGAAAGTCTTTCCCCATCCATAGGTCACATCTTCCTACATTTTTCCATTTTTAACCTTTAATTCTTTACGCTGAATTTATTTTGCTACAAGGTAGAAGATCATGAGCTAAACTGGTGTCTTTTTATGAATGGTTCATCAACTGTCCCAGTTGCCTTATTTTTTTCTGATGATTATCTTCTTGGGTCTATTTCAGGTAAGTTATCTGTCAATCACAAGGAAGAGACTTAAGAAAACTTCACTAATTAGCACAAAAGCCCCTAACAAAGGAAGATCTAGTCTATAAGGAGTTCTTGGCATGATCTAGTACACTTCCCACCAGGCTTCCCAATCTCCTCATCCTACTCTCATGGTGTGCTGGGCTTTGCATGAGGGAAAAAAACCCCATCAGCACAGACCCCTTCTCTCTACCATTAACACCTTCACACACACACTCAAGAAACTCACTGCAAGACCCCTTGGCCCCCAAGTGGAGAACCATACCTTAGTATTTCTCCAGGAGATCTTAAGGCATCAAGGAAGTGAAAAATACATTTACCACATTATTTGAAGCAAAATTCCAATCTCATTGCTCAGAATAAGCTGATGCCCTTCAATGAAATGGTAAGTTTTCTGTCTCCAATCCAAAGCACTCGGATTTCCGAGTTCTTGATTATTTTAAAGAATTCTGATAAGGAGTGGGAAAGATTAGTTTCCATCCTCAGTGCCAAAGATATCGCAGGAGGATTAAAACTTGGTAATCATATTTTGACATATACATGAAGTGCTACATAAAGAAACAATGAACCCTTCAGCAAAATGCCAACAACTCTGTATAGGGTGAGAGAGAGAGCCAGACAACATTTTTAACTTTGATCAACCATAGAAGATTTCAGGAGCATCAAGCTGTTGGGCTAACCGATGGCCCCTAAGTTGTTAAGCTGAAGCCAACTCAAATTCTCCTACACCCAACCGCATCCAACTGGACATAGCCAAAGTATCTTCAGTCCAGGGTCTACAGCATCTTATCTTGACCAACTCTTCTGTCAACAGTAACAGTAACACCTTCTGTTTAGGAGAGGGCTAGTGAGGAAAGAAGAGCTAAAGAGGAAGGGAATAAAGATGCTCATAGGACTTGCGGTCCTGACATTTAAGCAGAGGCATGTTAACTCTGATACTGAACTTGGACTTCTCTCTTTGAGTCAGCATTACTGCCTGAAGTTGGGCTAGAGATGTATTAATTCTTTGGAAAATTAAAACCAGAGGAAGAACAAATACCCACCCCTTATATGAATGACCCCCATAATTCTGCAAAGGCAAGAGTACAATAAAACCACAATGATTCCCAAATATGCCAAGAGGGAGCCTTCCTATCCCTTGCCTCCTGTCCATGGGTAATGTGTTCCAAGGCTGAGTCAGTGAATTAACTGATGCTAGAATATTCCTCACAGGGCTTTATAGTATTTTTAATCTGTTAGTTACATTTGGTATTTACCAAGATGTTTTTAAGGATTCTTGCAAGAAAGTATATCAAGATGGGAAGGTATTTGGCAAAGATAAGACTTCACAGAGCACTGGGATGGATACATCTGTGCAGATATGATTAAGTGGGAATTTATTATGGCACAGGGCTTCTCCTACGTGACCGTTTACGGGACATTCTGACACAGTCAGGGGTGTCTGCTTGGACAGACACATGCCTGAAGGTACCCTTTTGGTGTAGAAAGAAAGAAAAGTATTTTCTGAGGCTTCCTTCCAGGAAAAAGAGACAAGACATTTGGAAACTGGAAAGAGACACACTCAGCAAGTTCATGCACTAGGGCTGAACGGTACAGCAAGGCCGTACTGTGCAAATAAAATAGGTGCTGTGCAAATAAAATAGGGCAAAATTCAGGAGACCTGAGTCTGGGCCTGCATTCCTTCCTCAGGGAGCTGTGTGACCTTAGAAAAGACTTTCACCGAGGTGGGCTGCAGCCTTCCCCTCTACCAAGCGGTGGGAGAGCTCAAGAGCTGACCTTGCCTGCCTACTGCTGCCTGATACTCTGATTCCAACAGGAGAAAAAGGAAGAGTAGGTCTGGGGTGGCTCTGAAAAGCAACTCATAGTTTCACAAACTCTAAACTCTTGCTGCCCTAAGAACTTCATTCACAGCCCAATTACACCATAATGGCAATGAAGGAGGTGAATGAATGGTGAGTCTCCTGTCCAACTACTACATAAATGCACCACAGCGGGCCCCTACGTTGTTAAGCTGAAGCCAATTCAAATTCTCCTACATCCAATTGCTTTAACTATGTTCCAAATAAACATATTTTTAGTCATTTAGAGCCCACCTACCACATACACCCTAGGAAATCACACCCACTGTCTCCCAGCGCCAAATGACACCCTGAAGCTAGAAAGTTCCCCAAAATACCACTGCCCTTTGGAACTCTCTCTCCTGGAGGTCCTCTACCTTGTTGCTGAGCAATATCATCTAGCCAGGTAAGCCCCCTCTCTGATCTCCCCGACCCTCCCAGGAAGTCTCTTTCCCCATTCCCCTTCTTTTTTTTTTTTTTTGACTTCTTTATTAACATTTATTTTTTTTCCAATTTATTTATTTTCAGAAAAACAGTATTCATTATTTTTTCACCACACCCAGTGCTCCATGCAAGCCGTGCCCTCTATAATACCCACCACCTGGTACACCAATCTCCCACCCCCCCGCCACTTCAAACCCCTCAGACTGTTTTTCAGAGCCCATTCCCCTTCTGAGTGTGGCCTTGTGCCACTGTCTCTGGAAGGTCTCCAACTGTAAGGGACCTCCCTTCTCATCAACCTCGTCCGTGCAGCACCCAAACAAAGCTTGTGTGTTACCACCTCTCACGAACCTGTCTCTTCCTTGATCAACTTCCAAAGCCCCAAACTTCCTACACCAACCCATCTAAATAAAGTAAGTATTCAAACAGGATCTGGGAGCATTGAAAATAGCCTCCCCTCTCTCCACAAACAAAAGAGGAGGTTCCCTACTAATCAGCAACAGCTCTGAGAAATTAAAGAATTGACCAAATCAACTAAAGGGCTGGAGACCCACGGAAGGGGTCGGTACTTACCCCCACCCCACGACCACCCCCCTCCGCAAATTGGGCAAGTGGGAGGTGGTCAGTTCCGTGGCAAAATCACTGATGGGTCAAGAATCTTTTGTGAACCCTACAACGATCCTTTTCTCCTCTTAGGCCTCCCTGTCTTTTAAGTTTCCACAGATAAAAAGCTGTTCTCGGCAGAAAATCTGATTTATACTGGGTTGTGCCAAACCGGCATGGACCCATGAGCTTGTTTAGAGCACAAACCATGGAGCCAGACACCCAGTCGGAAGGCCAGCTCTGTCACTCACTACACGCATAGCTACTCTCACTGTGCCTCAGTTCCCACTCTCGTTGTATTGTTGTGAGAACCCAGGTTCAATCCCAGAACATGGGCCTCCCTCAGGGTCTCTCGGCCTCACTAGCTCCTGAGCCCTTGGCCTCCTCCTGGCTGACTGCTCCCACCATGTTGGAAACCACAACATCTCCAGAGCTCCTGGGCTTGATCCGACAGACCGACTGAGCCTCTGGACCCACACACAGCCTGGAAGAAAGAGCCAAGCCACTGGATGTGGTCTGTGCCCTCCTCGGAGGCTGCCTCAAGTGGCCAGGTGACACAGTCCATTCATTGCCCTGGGACTGTACAGAAGACCTGCCCTGGGCTCTGTTTCCCAGAGAACCCAAGTTAAATTGGTAGGAAAAAAAATAAAAAAATAAAATATTAACCCTCCTCCAAAAAACTGGGAGGGAAAAAGTTGATACATGTAAAGCACTCAGAACGTCGCTGTCCGGTACAGTTGCCACTAATCATGAGGCTACTGAGCATGCCAACTGCTCAATGGGAACCAAGATGTGCTCTAAGTGTAAAAATGGGTACTGGATTGCAAAGACTTAGTACAAAAATGCAAAATATTCCATTATAAACTTCCCCAGACTGTGTGCTGAAATGACAATATTTTGAATAATTGGCCTTGAGCAAACAATTCAAATTAATTTCACCTGTTTCTTTTTACTTTTTTAAATGTGCCTACTGAATATTTTAAATTACATGTTGCTTCCGTTCCATTTTTATTGGACAGCTCTGAGAATTCAGTACCTCCTAAGTCCACAAAAGATGCTAGTCAATTTCATTTCCCTTCCCAAGAAGTTCTAGAGGTTGGCTGTCAGCAAAGCCTAATGATAAAAAGAATGTGGGAACAGAAAGGGAGACAGACAAGGAAAAGGGAATAAATATTTATTAAGTACCCTTAATATGACCAGGCATGTTATATATCATGCAAATACTCAAAGCTTATTCATTATTATCCCCTTTGGCAGATAAGGAAGTAAGGGCTCAAAATTATTTTCCCAAGGTCCCAGAGGTATTAAACAACAGACCTGAAAATTAGACCCAGGCCTGCTTGACTCTACAGTCCATGCTCTTTTTAATCTATCATACTGGCAGATGATTGGCTCTAATGGTATGGTGTGGTTTCAATAATTGAGGTTTTTTGACATATGTTAGGGCTTCCTAGAATCCCTTAAATCACCTACCCAGGAGGTCAACGACACTAAGCAAGTTAAAAGTTGCTGCTGCACACCATCTATCAATCAATATCCCCCCTCAACCACCCCTCTCACTTTCAAGTGCAGGAAATGGAATTCAATGGGCCCATGCCATATGGTCATCATACATCCATGAGAGCCCCCCTTAGTTCTGTATTTTTCTCCCATTCAATCCCACTCTCCCACTGTCTCTTAGTTGAGCACACATCATGAACATCCTTTCAATAATACCCTTCATAGGTTTATTTAGATCTACGGGTGTCCTTGGTAAGTGTTACTGTGTGCAAAACTGTTTCCTTGTTCTGGTTTATGCCAAATTATTTCCTGAAATCTAATAACATGGATAGAAGTAAATATAATCTATTCTATCATACATAACTACCATATCCTACTCCTCCATTCCTGGAGCAGGGACACCGACATCATCTCAGACTCCTTTCTACCACCCATGACATGGAGACTACCACCGCCATAGGTCTACTTGTTGAAGTTTTGCTGGAGTAAATAGCCAGGAGAGGGAATGCTGGGGCATACTCTCATAGTCTGTGTTAGCTTCACTAAGTAACCAAGCAATGCCAGCTCCATCTCCACAATGAATAATTAGTCGCCTGCCATGTGCGAAGCCGCTATTTCTTCCCATCCTTGCCATACTTGACAGTACCCAACTTCCTAACTTTGGCCATTCGGAGCGGTGTCAAGGGGTAGCATATGATTTGAACGTCCATTTCTCTGCATACTGGTTAGAAGAACATTTCTTATTGTTCTTAGCGGCCTTCCAGAGTTGGAAGATTTTCTTAAGACCTGAAATCCAGAGCTGCCACCAATACAAACAACTGACTTTTCAAGGCAAGAATGTTTCAGCTCAGAGAGTAGAGGCACTAGGGACCCATGGCTTTGTTCTCCCAGCGACAGTAATGCTCTGGACTGACCACGTTCATCAATTTTCTGCAGATATTACCACTCCAGGGCTCAGAGATTTGGTTGTATAGTGAAATCTCACGGAACCAGGACTGGTATTGCCGTAAATGGGTCTCTTACTACCTTCCAGTACTACCTCTCAAGTGAGATGAAGGAGAAGCGGGGTAGAAAAAACTCAAGTTTGGCATCCTGACAGCCCCGTCCAGTCCAGGCAACATGCCAGGCTGCGGCATTTATAAAGGACAAGAAAATCCGTACTCCCCCCACAAGCAAGGCAGAATTAAAGCTGGGTAAGGAGGCTTTGGGACTTTATTTAGCACATAATTAGAAATTATCATTTCTTTTGACTCGGTTTTAGATCACTTCCTAAAAATGTGATGACGGGGTAGAGGTGGGTTCAAAGGTTGGGACATTTTAATATTTAGGTAATTTTTATGCTACTGCTTGGGCTTCTCACACACCTGTCAACACAGTTGGGGATAATTCAACAGGGAACTAGGAGAGGGGGTGAATGTGTAGCCTAGAACACAAAGCACATTGGTATCAATTTAATGAAAATACTCTCTATACTCATTTCAGACCCTTCTGGGGGTAAAATTTATCCAAGAGAGTTCAAGTTAGCTTTGGTGGGAAAAGGTCCACACTGACAAGCTTCTGTCCTTCCCTGAGGCGTTGGGAGGGGGGCGGTCACTGCTAAATGTCAAGTCCAGTAAGTTACCAAAACAACATGCAGAGGAACATTGGGGAACCTCCAGATCCCTCCCTAATGTCCCCACGAGACAACAGCCAGCAGCTCTCTGCCTTCCTCGCTTATCCCTGGGGGGTGGAGGGGAGAGGGAGGGATGGGATCCGGTCAGTAAGGGCAAACCCAGGAACTGAGCATGCTCAGCTAGATTGTTCTGTCTGTCTGTCTCTTCTGCCACGAGCTAAGTGGCCAGCCTCTGAAAATGATACCTCTAAGCTCTGCCAGGACATGATTCATGAAATGGAGGAAGTATTAAAAACTCAAAAGTTCTCAAGAGACAAGTCATGTGCCCTTGCCCAGATTTTACCAGTAATAAAGGTGCTCTTTGGATCCCCATCTGGCTAACTCATGAGTCTTGTCTCAATTCATCCTGAGCTTGGGAGGGGAAGAGGGGACAGTGACGTGTTGGTTCTCTCCTCTACCTCGGCTCCCTCCACTTGACTTCCACTCCGCTCAAAGTCCTCTTGCGCTTTTGTCTGGCTGACAAATTCTGGTAGTTAAAACCTATGAAAACAGCTCATCACCACCCCTCAGGAATTCTCTTGCTGGAAACGTTTGCACTGATCAGTTACAGATGGCCTTGAATCAGGATCCAGTGCAGACAAAACCTACCACCCAAGCCTCAGGAGTTACTCGGAGATGCTCAAAATCTCCAAAGCACATGAAGATGTAAGTGGTGCCAACACCTGGCAAGCTGAGCTGGCCAGGGCTCGATTCACAGAACCTCTAATTGCTGGTGGTGACAGGGTGGTCGAGGGAGGCGGGTTTCTGAGAAAACCTCTCTCCAGAGGAGAGAGAATGGAAAGGCACAAAAATCAATGCCAAAAGAACCAGGATGGAGTAGAAAAGGTCGTTAGGTTCTCTATCCTCCTCCTTTCCCCAACCCCGTTGTCGCTTTGCCTCTTTTGAGGATCCCTTCTTGGAAGCCCGAGTTGTTCTCAGAGCCCAGGGAGGAGAGGAAAACTGACCACAGGCAGCGTTTGAAGGCGGTGCGATAGACAAGCCTTGTGCTCTGGACTTCAAAGCAATTTCCTCTACAAGGATGATTTAAACTTCTCCCAGTGCTATTTATAATTGCACCAAGAGCAAAATTTTGGCCACCGTGGTTTCCTTCCACAATGTTAAAAAAGACCATCTATATGGAAGCCAAGAGAACAAGGGAGCTTTAAAATTTCATGAAACAGGAGCGCCTGGGTGGCTCAGTGGGCTAAGCCTCTGCCTTCAGCTCGGGTCATGATTTCAGGGTCCTGGGATCGAGCCCCACGTCAGGCTCTCTGCTTGGCAGGGAGCTTGCTTCCCTCCCCTGCCCCAGTCTGCCTCTCTGCCTACTTGTGATCTCTCTCTCTGTCAAATTTTTAAAAATCTATAAAAAGATTTCAAGAAACAGAAGCAAATTATCATTTTATTGTTCAGTGAAACTTGACAAACTGGGTCTTGGGCCATGCATGTTGTATTCCAAATGTAACTGCTTTATTCTTAACATGGGTGACTCTCACAGATAAGGGTATGAGCAGACTTATCTTTGCGATTTTGCGCAGATTTAGTTTTGATCACTCAGGGGCGGGGGGGGAGGCAGAGAAGACAGAAGAACAGTTACTCCAGGTGAAACACTACTGCTATATTCAAGACTGTTCTAGACACAAAGGAAAATGACATTGAAAAATAAAAAAAGAAAGAGAAAGAGAGAGGGAGGGAGAGAAAAGATCAGAAAAGTTTTACATGGTAAAGATGATCATTTTTCCCATTTTTGTGCTTAAAACAATGAACATTTGTTTTGAAAGCCTTCTTCAAGCATGAAGCTAGTCAGTCCACTGGCTCTTTTGCCGCCTTTAAGCAGAAACACCTTATAAACACGTCTGTGGCTTCGTGCTGTCTCCTTCGCACTGTGTAGACCCTTTCCATCCTTCTTTGCCGGGTCAGGTGGCTCCTGCAGACTTGGTTCGGGCCTGCTTTTCCTCAACCTTCAGAGTGGGCTGAGCCTCCAGTCTGCCTTCCCCTAAACTCGTCACGTTCACTAGGCCGGTGACTCAGCGCAGAAGACTTGTGTTGGCAGCTGATGTGTCTGTCTGTCCCTTCAGCTGTGTCCTTCCAGCTCCCTGACTTCGATCTACAACCCAAGGACAGGCAGTGAATGATGAAAAGTCTTCCCTGGGGTGTTAAGACCACCACGCGCGCTTCCTTAACAGAGTAAACGCTATCAGTGTTCTAAGGTCCTTGTGAGTTGAAATTGAAAAACTCTTGTCCATCTTGGAGTACTTCTACCAATCCACAGAAGCAGAATTCTTAAAGCTTCATGTAATCAGAATGGTATCTGACCCCAAATTGTCTCACCCCCTTTCATCCTGAGTTTGGTTGAATTGTTCGTAAGGTAGATGATTTTGAGTGCAGGTGCTTTGGACAAAATAAAACAGTGTGTTGGCGGCTATCAGTAACACAGCTTCATTCATGCCAGTCCCGGTCTCTAAAATACTGACACATACCTCATTTATATCCACCAGAGCTCATTTCAAGGCAACACACGAGAGCATCTATAACTCTCTGGAGCGGGCCTGTATTTTCTGCTCTGCTTAGAAAAAAATAAGTCACATGTTCCTGGGGAAAGACTTACTATCTCCTGGAAGTCCAAGCCTTGAGAGCCACAGAAGTGATTACAGTGATCTTTAATAAAGTGTCCACTCACCTTTATTGAGGGTAACACCTGGGTTTTTTATGGCTTTTGTTACATGCTTATTCTCAATCTCCTGGCTAATCTGTCATCCTGAGGGCCAAGGGCCACGATGTATAAAGGGCACAGGATGTAACCTCAGGTTTAAAAGCACACCTATCCATTCTTCACTCACTGCTGGAAAAGGGCTCATTCCCACCACTGGAACATGTGTCCCAGGTCAACGGGGACACTGTGAAGACCCTTTGTGCGCACCAACAATGGTATTTCAGGGGGAGTGGAGTGCCCTGGGCAAGGGCAACGTTCTGTACAGCAGATTTCAGCAAATCCTGACCACTGTTTAAGTGAGCATTCCTAAGTGCAAATGAAGTGCGAGCTACGGCTGCCTCCCATAAGACAGGTCTTTGAACCTGAGAGAGAGGGAGACGGGGGTGGATCCGTGCAGCCAAGGTCAGCTCCAGGCAAATATCCAGGAATGGACACACTTGGTCTTGGATTTCCCTCTGGCCCGTATTTTGCCAGTCACAGCACACAAGCATCTGGTTATCCACAGAGCCCGCGATCATGATCCCCAAATAGGTTTCACACTCCTACTACCCAGGCCCGTTATACAAGCCATTTTAAGATGGGGCCAAGACCCGGCTTTTCTTCCTTTTCCTTGCTTTATGCACATAAGCAAAATCAATGGTCGCTCCCTCCTCCGGATGACCTCAGAGGTTTCGCCTGCTGCTGGCTTCACCTTTCAAGCATCACATACCTCTGATGTGTGCCTGTTTCTCTTCCTCTGATAGACCATGACTTTACTTGGGGACGGTGGCTGTTTCTTAGTCACCTATCTCCAGGGCACGGCACAATGTGCACACGGCTGGTGCCTAATGACTAAACGAACGGAGTTCACAGAGAAATGGGACAGGTGGAATAAACAACTGTCAGTCCCCAAACCCACTACTTCAAAAGTGAAAATAGATGGCTGTGTAGATCTAGTGCAGGTGAGAAGGCTTCACTGTTGGCTCAGGTCATAATCCTGGAGCCCTGGGATAAAGCCCCACGTCGGGCTCCCTGCTCACTGGGAGACTGCTTCCAGCTTTCCCTCTGCCCTTCCTCTGCCTCCTGATGCTCTCACAAATGAATAAATAAAAAATATCAATAAAACAAAACCAAGGGAGACCAAAAGGTTCTCTGCCTTGTGCTATTTCCTTTCCTATATCCCAGCACACATTATTTATTTCTTTAAAGACCCAAGAAGGAAATTCAGCCAGAATTCATTTGGATGACTGGATTTCTTGGGTGGGACTTTTAACTCAGAGTGCCTCATAGCATCTCATTAAACACGAACCATGACAAAAACAAAAGAAAAAAATTAAGGGAAATAACGTAGAGGAAAATGAAGACTGTTATCAGAAAGAAACATAAATCAGAAAAAAAAAAAAGAGGAATTGTGGGTTCCCTTGGGTTCCATCACTTCTGAAACCTCTAAAGCAAGGCCAACGGTGGGATACGAGCTGGGATCCCCTGCAGGCCCGGGGACCCCACTGGGGCCAGCCTCACGTGACCGCACACGGCGGCTTACCTATACATGGAACCGCGTGGCTCACCTTTACTCCTAGTGCTTCTCCAGATATGAGGGCAAACGTCACACCATCGGCCTGAGTCTGGGGATTTGTTTACTCTTCAGCTCCTGGGACTGAGGCTCCACCACCTTCTCTGAGCTTTGCAAATTTACCCACAGCAGGAGGCCGTGGGCTGGCTCTTCCCAGCAAGGGTTCTCCACCTGCAGAATGCCAAGGCCCAAGGTCATCCAATGCAAACAAGAGCAGACCAACAAGAAGGCAATGGAACCCAGCCTATAACAAGTCTGCGCCTGGGGCAATGATGTCACGGGGACTATTGGGGCACCTCACAAGGGCTGCTCTCAGGAACCCCCCCCAGCCCCGTGGGGAGCATCAAAAGCGACAAAGACAATAGCTGAAGCCATTTCCAGGACCCTGAAAGCTGTGCACACTTCTTCACGTGAACTGAAAGCATCAGACCCGACTCTCACACTAATGGAAGAACCCTAGTCCCCTCTTTGGCGTCCCGGAATCTTAGACTGAGCTCCCGACCGGGAGCACTCCCGGGTGTACACCTTAGGGAGGAAGCACATGACTGGGCTTGGGGGAAGCCAAGCAGCAATGCAGTTCGGACACAGAGCTCCAGCGCGGGATGAACCGTCAGAGATGCCACAAATGCAGCCGAGGTAGCCCAGGTAGGCAAGGTAGCCGAAGTAGAGGAGCATTTCTAACCCCACAGCAGCTAGCCATTAACTGTGGGCCACGCCCCAGGAGGGAGCACAGTCCTGGGAGAGGAGGCTCTGGCAGAAGGAGGCAGAGCCTAGCGGTAAGGGGCGGAGCCTAGGACAGCAGGAGGGAGAGTCTAGGATAATTGCCTCTGAGAGCCCGAGGTAGCCCATATTCACAGCACCTGGAGGCCAAGGGCATCTGTCCATGGATACACACAGATGCTCTCTGGCGCCCAATCACCGTGCACAGGTGACTCGTCTCAGCTTGCTCCCTTCTGCTCATGGAGCCCTCACTACCTGGAGAAGCAGGAATTGCCCTTGCCCTTGTGCAGAGTCTTCAAGCATGTGTTTGTTTCTTTATGGAGAGCTACCAGGGGCCCACGGGCCGACCCCAGACACCAAGCCCGGGATCCAGGGATGAAGGTATGGAACGTGGCAGGCAGCTTTCCCGCCTGTCCTAGCTTGGCTTCTGCCACAGAAATCCCGGGAATAGGAGTGAAGGCCAAATATTATTCGGGGAAGTCCACAGAAAGCGCAAGTGACCAAAGCAAAATCCAGCTCAGAAAGGAAGAACGCTGAAATGGGGTGGGAACAAGCAGGTGCCACCTGTGCCCCAAGTCCAGCCGAGGTAGCTGAGGTAGCCCAGGTAGCCCAGGTAGCGGAGGTAGGGGAGCTTTTTGGTCCCCACAGGGGCTAGCCATTAACTGTGGGCCACGCCTATGGGAGGGAGCACAGTGTGGGAGTGGGGGCTCTGGCAGCAGGATGGGGAACCTAGGAGGATGGGGCCGAGCGTAGGACGGCAGGAGGCAGAGTCTAACACTGATGCCTCTGAGAGCCCCCTGGTAGCCCTTATTCACAGCACCTGGAGGCCATGGGCATCCGTCCATAGATACACACGGAAGACCCTTGGCATCCACTCACTGTGCACAGGCGACTCATCTCAGCTTGCTCCGTTTCGCTCATGGAGCCCTCACTACCTGGAGAAGCGGGAATTGCCCTTGCCCTTGTGCAGAGTCTTCAAGCATTTGTTTCTTTATGGAGAACTACCAGGGGCCAAGGGGCCCGCCCCAGACACCAAGCCCGGGATCCAGGGATGAAGGGATGGAACGTGGCAGGCAGCTTTCCCACCTGTCCTAGCTTGGCTGCTGCCACGGAAATCCCGAGACTAGGAGTGAAGTGCCGCAGAAAGCACAAGCGAAGAAGGCAACAGCCATCTCAGAAAGGGAGAATTCTGAAAGGGGGTGTGAACAAGCAGGTGCCATCTGGGGACCCCTCGGGGCTTGCGGGGTGGTGGGGAATCTGCAGATGGGTGCACGGAGGAGAGGGGAAGCTAAGGGCTTTACCACCAGCTCCCATCCCTCTTTGACAAGAATTCCTTTTCTAGGTTTATCCTTTTCTAGGTATAACCTAATTTGGCAGGAACTTTCTTACTATGTTCAGCCCACCCACTGGATTTGGAAGGGGAGAGATTTCTCTTTTCGACCTTGCTATTTACTACCTCTGAGGCCGCGCACAGCTTTCCTTGACATCTTTAAATCCCCATTCTCTTATTTTTTCTTTAAGGTTTTATTTATTTATTTGAGAGAGCGAGAGAGCCTTCAAGGGGGAGGAGGAGGGAGAAGACTCCCCGCTGAGCAGGGAGCCCAATTCTGCACTCAATCCCAGGACCCTGGGATCATGACCTGATCCAAAGGCAGATGCTCAACCACTGAGACACCCCGACGCCCTCTAAATGAAATCTTAAGGGCCATTCCAATATACCTGCCTGCCCAAAGCCTTGTGCTTTGGTTGGAGTGACGAGGGCAAAATCTCTTGATGGCCACCATGAAGCTCAGTATCCCCTGAAGGGAGGTCCCTAGGACCCTAGAGCCCTAACCCAGAATAAAAAGTAGCCCAGAAAAGAGAATGAGCCGCTAGGCATCTGTACGAATTCAGCTGCCTACCTGTGCCTACACTCCGGGATGTCCATTGAATGTCTTTTTTAATTTAAGACTTTATTTATTAATATGACAATTAGACAAAGCAAGAGAGGGAACACAGCTGGGGGAGCTGGAGAGGGAGAAGCAGGCTTCCCATTGAGCAGGGAGCCCGATGCTGGCTCCATCCCAGGACCACAGGATCAAGACCCAAGCCAAAGGTGCTTAACGACTGAGCCACCCAGGCAACCCCCGGCCCCACAGAATAACTGTTTTAATCATTTCTTTGCCCCCAGTCCAAACTCAATGGCCGTTAGATAATGACTTCGAGTAAGAACAGGAGAGCCCAGCTCCCTTGCCCTGGGTGCGTCAGGATTACCTGAAGGCAGACTGAACCTTTCCGAGTCCCTGAGTCCCTGTCCTCTTCGGGACTTCGCCCGAGGGGTCACCCTGGCTGGCTTCCTTCCCTCCTTCCTTTTGCTGTTCTGTAGGGGCCCTTCCTTTACAATCACCCACACGGGAATTCCCAACTCAAAGGGTCTGCCTCTGGGAAACGCCACCTAAGAGAGCACACGACCCGGCTCACCACCCAGCTGGCCGTTACCTCGAACCATCGCCAACCTGCCCGCGGTTCTCCCGGACAGCTCACGAACGCGGGACGGGAGCCTCGCCCTTTTCCTACCACAAGTGTGTCCATGAACTGTAGACTCCACGGTCCTTCCTTGGGTAAATACGTGGGACCCAAATCCTAAATATTATAAAGTGTGAGTTGAGAAGACTGTACAGGGTATGAAGTGTGGGTTAAATAAATGTTCAGTTAAAAAAAAAACTTTTTTGTGAGGTACTAGTGTGCTTTCCTTCCTCATCTGGGCATAAATGATTTAAATAAATCATCAGGGATTGGAGTTGGTTTGGGTGCTGGTCTCTCAAAGGCCTGCTTTCTGACCACAAATTTTATACGAGCTTGCTTTCTAGAAATTTCCCTAAAAATATGGGGTTTGTATGTTGTAAAAAAAAAAAAAGAGGAAATCTGGGTTCCCTTGGGTTCCCCACTTCTGAGACCTCTAAAGCAATTCCACCCGTGGGTACGAGCTGGGATCCCCTGCAGGCCCTGGGACCCCACTAGGGCCAACCTCACGTGACCGCACACAGTGGCTTACCTATACACGGAACCCCGTGGCTCACCTTTACTCCTAGTGCTTCTCCAGATATGAGGGCAAACGTCACACCATCCTGCCTGGGTCTGGGGATTTGTTTACTCTTCAGCTCCTGGGACTGAGGCTCCACCACCTTCTCTGAGCTTTGCAAATTTACCCACAGCTGGAGGCCGTGGGCCCGCTCTTCAGAGCAAGGGTTCTCCGCCTGCAGAATGCCAAGGCCCAAGGTCATCCATTGCACACAGCAGACCAACAAGAAGGCAATGGAACCCAGCCTATAACAAGTCTGCGCCTGGGGCAATGATGTCACGGGGACTAAGCGGGTCACCTCATAAGGGGTGCTCTCAGGAACCCCCCCCAACCTCAGGGAGAGCATCAAAAGCGATAAGGACAATAACTGAAGCCATTTCTAGGAACCTGAAAGCTGCGCTCGCTTCCTCACACGAACTCAAAGCATCAGACCCGACTCTCACACTAATGGAAGAACCCTAGTCCTCTCTTTGTCGACCCTGAATCTTAGACTGAGCTCCAGACCAGGAGCCCTCTCGGGAGGTACACCTTAGGGAGGAAGCACATGACTGGGCTTGGGGGAAGCCAAGCAGCAATGCAGTTCGGACACAGAGCTCCAGCGCGGGATGAACCTTCAGAGATGCCCCAAATGCAGCCGAGGTAGCCGAAGTAGGGGAGCATTTCTAACCCCACAGCAGCTAGCCATTAACTGTGGGCCATGCCCCAGGAGGGAGCACAGTCCTGGGAGAGGAGGCTCTGGCAGGAGGGGGAGGAGCCTACTGGGAAGGGGCTGAGCCTAGGACGGCAGGAGGCGGAGTCTAGGATTGAAGCCCCTGAGAACCCCAGGTAGCCCATATTCACAGCACCTGGAGGCCAAGGGCATCTGTCCATAGATACACACAGATGCTCTATGCTGCCAGTCACCGTGCACAGGTGACTCGTCTCAGCTTGCTCCCTTCTGCTCATGGAGTCCTCACTACCTGGAGAAGCAGGAATTGTCCTTGCCGTTGTGCAGAGTCTTCAAGCGCTTGTTTGTTTCTTATGGAGAGCTACCAGAGGCCCGGGGACCGCCCCAAACACTAAGGCCAGGATCCAGGGATGAAGCGATGGGATGTGGCACGCAGCTTCCCCGCCTTTCCTAGCTTGGGTTCTGCCTCAAAAATTCCGAGACTAGGAGTGAAGGCCAAGTATTTAGCGGGGAATTCCGCAGAAAGCGCAAGTGACAAAAGCAAAAGCAAGCTCAGAAAGGGAGAAAGCTGAAATGGGGTGGGACCAAGCAGGTACCACCTGTGCCCCAAGTCCACCCGAGGTAGCTGAGGTAGCCGAGGTGGCCCAGGTAGCGGAGGTAGGGGAGCTTTTCGATCCCCATAGGGGCTAGCCATTAACTGTGGGCCACGTCCCAGGGGGGGAGCACAATCCTGGGAGAGGCTGCTCTGGCAGTTGGGTGGGGAGCCTAGCAGGATGGGGCAGAGCCTAGGATGGCAGGAGGCGGAGTCTATGATTGATGCCTCTGGGAGCCCCCAGGTAGCCCTTATTCACAGCACCTGGAGGCCATGGGCATCCGTCCATAGATACACACGGAAGACCCTTGGCATCCACTCACTGTGCACAGGCGACTCATCTCAGCTTGCTCCATTTCGCTCATGGAGCCCTCACTACCTGGAGAAGCGGGAATTGCCCTTGCCCTTGTGCAGAGTCTTCAAGCATTTGTTTGTTTCCTTATGGAGAGCTACCAGGGGCCAAGGGGCCCGCCCCAGACACCAAGCCCGGGATCCAGGGATGAAGGGATGGAACGTGGCAGGCAGCTTTCCCACCTGTCCTAGCTTGGCTGCTGCCACGGAAATCCCGAGACTAGGAGTGAAGTGCCGCAGAAAGCACAAGCGAAGAAGGCAACAGCCATCTCAGAAAGGGAGAATTCTGAAAGGGGGTGGGAACCAGCAGGTGCCATCTGTGGGCCCCTCTGGGCTCGCGGAGTGGGGGGGAATCTGCAGGTGGGTGCATGGAGGAGAGGGGAAGCTAAGGGCTTTACCACCAGCTCCCATCCCTCTTTGACAAGAATTCCTCTGGGGGTGTCCAGTGCCCTGCACACCCGGCTGCTGGGAGAGCCACTGGCAGAGCAGCGGCAGGGGAGATGGTAGCCGCCTGCGTGCGGGGACTGCTGCCACCTGGACTCGGGCGTGGGGCACAGGGCCAAGGTGCAGGCCACCAAGAGCTTCATCCTCAAGGCCCTCTAGCGGAGAGAAATCCCTAGACAATTAGACACATAATCTATTGGCATGGGATTGTACTTGGCGCCGGGGTGGGTGAGGGGGCACCACGGGCAGCTGTGAGAGCCCATGATATGGCCCGCCTCTTCCAGGCAGCTGAGCCGAGGGCCGAGAACCTTCAGGCTGGAACCCAGACAGGGAATACGAAGTGACCCGGGGAAGGGCGAGAGGAACGGGAGTCCATCCAGAGATAACAGCAGGTGAAAAGACTCTGAGACCAGAACAGGCAATATCTGTTCCCAGATCTGCAAGGCCAGTACAGAGCGGAGAGTTTTCTGGCACTAAATCTGAATAGACTTCCATCTTCTATTTGACCAGACCGATGACACCTTCTCGTACAGGGGTCTGCAAATGACAGCCCAGGGGCCAAATCTAGCCCGCCGCTTGATTCTGTACATAACATCTACTGACCCACAGACATGCCCATTCAGTGACACGCTGTCTGTCGGCTCACGCTGTGAAGGCAGGGCGCAGTCTGGCCACATCTGGGACCACAGGATCCACGCAGCCTAAAATACATGCTATCCACGGATGACAGGAGACACTCACTGCTCTATGTCCTGCTCCAACAACACATGAGGATCTCAGCATTCCCTCCGCCACGCTTCCCTCTGAGGGCAGCTGTTGGGGTCCTCAAGGACTTGGCATCCCATTCATTTTCCTCTTTTGTTCACAATTTATCTGTCCATGTTTTCAATCTACTTTTCATACCTTGTTTATCCTTTTCTAGGTATAACCTAATTTGGCAGGAACTTTCTTACTATGTTCAGCCCACCCACTGGATTTGGAAGGGGAAAGATTTCTCTTTTCGACCTTGCTATTTACTACCTCTGAGGCCGCGCACAGCTTTCCTTGACATCTTTAAATCCCCATTCTCTTATTTTTTCTTTAAGGTTTTATTTATTTATTTGAGAGAGCGAGAGAGCCTTCAAGGGGGAGGAGGAGGGAGAAGACTCCCCGCTGAGCAGGGAGCCCGATTCTGCACTCAATCCCAGGACCCTGGGATCATGACCTGATCCAAAGACAGATGCTCAACCACTGAGACACCCAGACGCCCTCTAAATGAAATCTTAAGGGCCATTCCAATATACCTGCCTGCCCAAAGCCTTGTGCTTTGGTTGGAGTGACGAGGGCAAAATCTCTTGATGGCCACCATGAAGCTCAGTATCCCCTGAAGGGAGGTCCCTAGGACCCTAGAGCCCTAACCCAGAATAAAAAGTAGCCCAGAAAAGAGAATGAGCCGCTAGGCATCTGTACGAATTCAGCTGCCTACCTGTGCCTACACTCCGGGATGTCCATTGAATGTCTTTTTTAATTTAAGACTTTATTTATTAATATGACAATTAGACAAAGCAAGAGAGGGAACACAGCTGGGGGAGCTGGAGAGGGAGAAGCAGGCTTCCCATTGAACAGGGAGCCCGATGCTGGCTCCATCCCAGGACCACAGGATCAAGACCCAAGCCAAAGGTGCTTAACGACTGAGCCACCCAGGCAACCCCCGGCCCCACAGAATAACTGTTTTATAAGATTTTTTTTAAAGATTTTATTTATTTATTTGAGAGAGAGAGACAGTGAGAGAGAGCATGAGCGAGGAGAAGGTCAGAGAGCGAAGCAGACTCCCCATGGAGCTGGGAGCCCGATGTGGGACTCGATCCCGGGACTCCAGGATCACGCCCTGAGCCGGAGGCAGTCATCCAACCAACTGCGCCACCCAGGCGTCCCCAGAATAACTGTTTTAATCATTTCTTTGCCCCCAGTCCAAACTCAATGGCCGTTAGATAATGACTTCGAGTAAGAACAGGAGAGCCCAGCTCCCTTGCCCTGGGTGCGTCAGGATTACCTGAAGGCAGACTGAACCTTTCCGAGTCCCTGAGTCCCTGTCCTCTTCGGGACTTCGCCCGAGGGGTCACCCTGGCTGGCTTCCTTCCCTCCTTCCTTTTGCTGTTCTGTAGGGGCCCTTCCTTTACAATCACCCACACGGGAATTCCCAACTCAAAGGGTCTGCCTCTGGGAAACGCCACCTAAGAGAGCACACGACCCGGCTCACCACCCAGCTGGCCGTTACCTCGAACCATCGCCAACCTGCCCGCGGTTCTCCCGGACAGCTCACGAACGCGGGACGGGAGCCTCGCCCTTTTCCTACCACAAATGTGTCCATGAACTGTAGACTCCACGGTCCTTCCTTGGGTAAATACGTGGGACCATAATCCTAAATATTATAAAGTGGGAGTTGAGAAGACTGTACAGGGTATGGCATGTGTGGGTTAAATAAATGTTCAATTAAAAAAATAACCTTTCTATGGGGTAGTTGTGTGCTTTCCTTCCTCATCTGGGCATAAATGATTTAAATAAATCCTCAGGGACTGGAGTTGGTTTGGGTGTTGGTCTCTCAAAGGCCTGCTTTTTTTTTTTTTTTTTAATATTTTATTTATTTATTTGACAGAGAGAGATCACAAGTAGGCAGAGAGGCAGGCAGAGAGAGAGGAAGGGAAGCAGGCCCCCTGCTGAGCAGAGAGCCCGATGCGGGACTCGATCCCAGGACCCTGAGATCATGACCTGAGCCGAAGGCAGCGGCTTAACCCACTGAGCCACCCAGGCGCCCTCAAAGGCCTGCTTTTTGACCACATTTTTTTTATATGAGCTTGCTTTCTAGAAATTTCCCTAACAATATGGGATTTGCATGTTGCAAAAAAAAAAAAAAAAGAGATTAATTCTGGGTTCCCCTGGTTGCACTACTTCTGACACCCCTAAAGCAAGGCCACCCATGGGATACGAGGTGGGATCCCCTGCAGGCCCGGGGACCCCACTAGGGCCAGCTTCATGTGACCACACACGGCGGCTTTCCCAAACACGGAACGGCGCGGCTCACCTTTACTCCCGGGGATTCTCCAGATATGAAGGCCACCGTCACACCATCCTGCTGGGTTTGGGGATTTCTTTACTCTTCAGATCCTGGTACAGTGGCTCCATCACCTTCTCTGAGCTTCTCAAATTTGCTCACACCTGGAGGCCGGGGGCTGGCTCTTCGGAGCAAGGCATCTTGGACTGCAGAATGCCACGGCCCAAGGTCATCCACTGCAAACAGCAGACCAACAAGAAGGCAATGGAACCCAGCCTCTAACATTCTGCGGGTGGGGCAATGATGTCACGGGGAATAAGGGGGGCACCTCACTAGGGCTGCTCTCAGGGACCCCCACCCAGCCTCGTGGGGAGCAACCAAAGAGACAAAGACAATAGCTGTAGCCATTTCCAGGACCCTGAACGCTGCGCACGCTTCCTCACGTGCACTCAAAGCATTAGGCATGAATCGCACAAATGGAAGAACCCTAATCCTCTCTTTGGCGTCCCGGAATCTTAGACTGAGCTCCCAGAGGGGAGCACTCTCGGGAGGTACACCTTAGGGAGGAAGCACATGACTGGGCTTGGGGAGAGCCAAGCAGCAATGCACTTCGGACACAGAGCTCCAGCGCGGGATGAACCTTCAGAGATGCCCCAAATGCAGCCGAGGTAGCCCAGGTAGCCCAGGTAGCCAAGGTAGGGGGGGGGGGGAACATTTCTATCCCTACAAGGGCTAGTCCTTAACTGTGGGCCACGCCCCTGTAGGGAGCTCAGTCCTGGTTGTGGCTGCTCTGGCAGGAGGGGGCAGAGTCTAGCAAGATGGGGCAGAGCCTAGGACGGCAGGAGGAGGAGTCTAGGATTGAAGCCTCTGAGAGCCAGTGGTAGTCCTTATTCACAGCAACTGGAGGCCATGGGCATCAGTCCATAGATACACACAGATGCTCTCTGGCGCCCAGTCACTGTGTACAGGTGACTCAGCTTGCTCCCTTCCACTCTTGGAGCCCTCACTACCTGGAGAAGCGGGAATTGCCCTTGCCCTCGTGGAGAGTCTTCAAGGATGTGTTTGTTTCTTTATGGAGAGCTACCAGGGGCCCAGGGACCCGCCCTAGACACTAAGCCCGGGATCCAGGGATGAAGCGATGGAACGTGGCAGGCAGCTTTCCCGCCTGTCCTAGCTTGGCTTCTGCCACGGAAATCCCGGGAATAGGAGTGAAGGCCAAGTATTTATCCGCGAAGTGCCGCAGAAAGCGCAAGCGACGAAGGAAAAAGCAAGCTCAGAAAGGGAGAAAGCTGAAAGGGGGTGGGAAAAAGCAGGTGCCACCTGTGCCCCAAATCCAGCCGAGGTAGCCAGGGTAGCCAAGGTAGCCCAGGTAGGGGAGCTTTTCGATCCCCACAGGGCCTAGCCATCCAATGTGGGCCAGACCCGGGGCGGGGGGGGCGGGGGGATCACAGTACTGGGAGAGGGGGCTCTGGCAGGAGGGGGCGGAGCTTATCAGGAGGGGGCAGAGCCTAGGACGGGCACAGAATCTAGGATTGATGCCCCTGAGAGCCCATGGTAGTCCATATTCCCAGCACCTGGAGGCCATGGGCATCCGTCCATAGATACACACGGATGCTCAATGGCATCAAGTCACTGTGCACAGGCGACTCGTCTCGGCTTGCTTCCTTCCGCTCATGGAGCCCTCACTATCTGGAGAAGCGGGAATTGCCCTTGCCTTTGTGTAGAGTTTTCAAGCATTTTTTTGTATTTTTATGGAGAGGTACCAGGGGTCAGGGGGCCACCCTAGACACCAAGTCCGGGATCCAGGGATGAAGCGATGGAACATGGCAGGCAGCTTTCCCGCCTGTCCTAGCTTGGGTTCTGCCACAGAAATCCCGACACTAGGAGTGAAGTCCAAATATTTATCGGGGAAGTGCCGCAGAAAGCACAAGCGATGAAGGCAAACGCAAGCTCAGAATGCAAGTTCTGAAAGCGGGTGGGAACAAGCAGGTGCCACCTGTGCCCCAAGTCCAGCCGAGGTAGCTGAGGTAGCCGAGATAGCCCGATAGGGGAGATAGGGGAGCTTTTTGATCCCCACAAGGGCTAGCCATTAACTGTGGGCCATGCCCCTGGGGGAAGCACAGTCCTGGGAGGGCGGGCTCTGGCAAGGCGGGGGCGGAGCTTATCAGCAGGGGGCGGAGTCTAGAACGGCAGGAAGCGGGGGGTCTAGGATTGATGCCTCTGAGACCCCTTGGAAGCCCTTATTCACAGCACCTGAAGGCCATGGGCATCCGTCCATAGATACACACGGATGCTCAATGGCATCAAGTCACTGTGCACAGGGGAATTGTCTCTGCTTGCTCCCTTCCGCTCATGGAGCCCTCACTACCGAGAGAAGAAGGAACTACCCTTGCCCTTGAGCAGAGTCTTCAAGCAGGTGTTTCTTTCTTTATGGAGAGCTACCAGGAGCCCAGGGACCGGCCCTAGACACCAAGCCCGGGATGCAGGGATAAAGGGATGGAACGTGGTAGGCACCTTTCCTGCCCGTCCTAGCTTGGCTTCTGCCACGGAAATCCTGAGACTAGGAGTGAGGGTCAGGTATTTATCGGGGAAGTGCCGCAGAAAGTGCAAGCAACAAAGTCAGAAGCAAGCTCAGAAAGGGAGAAAGCTGAAAGGGGGTGGGAACAAGCAGTGCCACATATGCCCCAACCAGCCGAGGTATCCAGGGTAGCCAAGGTACCCCAGGAACTAGGTAGGGGAGCTTTTTGATCCCCACAGGGGCTAGCCATTAACTGTGGGCCACACCCCAGGAGGGGAGCACAGTTCTGGGAGGGGCTGCTCTGGCAGGAGGGGGCGGAGCTTATCAGCAGGGGCGGAGCTTACAACGGCAAGAGGCGGAGTCTAGGATTGATGCCACTGAGAGCCCATGGAAGCCCTTATTCACAGCACCTGGAGGCCGTGGGCATCCGTCCTTAGATACACACGGATGTTCTCTGGCCTTCAGTCACTGTGCACAGGTGACTCGTCTCAGCTTGCTCCCTTCCGCTTATGGAGTCCTCACTACCTGGAAAAGCGGGAATTGCCCTTGCTCTTGTGCAGAGTCTTCAAGCATTTGTTTGTTTCTTTATGGAGAGCTACCAGGGGCCAAGGGGCCCGCCCCAGACACCAAGCCTGGGATCCAGGGATAAAGGGATGGAACGTGGCAGGCAGCTTTCCCGCCTGTCCTAGCTTGGCTTCTACCTTGGAAATCCCGAGACTAGGTGTGAAGGCCAAGTATTTATCTGGGGAGTGCTGCAGAAAGTGCAAGGGAAGAAGGCAACAGCCAGCTCAGAAAGGGAGAATTCTAAAAGGGGGTGGGAACCAGCAGGTGCCATCTGTGGGCCCCATGGGGCTCGCAGGGTTGGGGGGAATCTGCAGATGGTGCACGGAGGAGAGGGGAAGCTAAGGGCTTTACCACCAGCTCCCATCCCTCTTTGACAAGAATTCCTCTGGGGGTGTCCAGTGCCCTGCACACCCGGCTGCTGGGAGAGCCACTGGAAGAGCAGCGGCAGGGGAGATGGTAGCCGCCTGCGTTAGGGGACTGCTGCCACCTGGACTCGGGCGTGGGGCACAGGGCCAAGGTGCAGGCCACCAAGAGCTTCATCCTCAAGGCCCTCTAGCGGAGAGAAATCCTTAGACAATTAGACACATAATCTATTGGCATGGGATTGTACTTGGCGCCGGGGTGGGTGAGGGGGCACCACGGGCAGCTGTGAGAGCCCATGAAATGGCCCGCCTCTTCCAGGCAGCTGAGCCGAGGGCCGAGAACCTTCAGGCTGGAACCCAGACAGGGAATACGAAGTGACCCGGGGAAGGGCGAGAGGAACGGGAGTCCATCCAGAGACAACTGCAGGTGAAAAGACTCTGAGACCAGAACAGGCAATATCTGTTCCCAGATCTGCAAGGCCAGTACAGAGCGGAGAGTTTTCTGGCACTAAATCTGAATAGACTTCCATCTTCTATTTGACCAGACCGATGACACCTTCTAGTACAGGGGTCTGCAAACGACAGCCCAGGGGCCAAATCTAGCCCGCCGCTTGATTCTGTACATAACATCTACTGACCCACAGACATGCCCATTCAGTGACACGCTGTCTGTCGGCTCACGCTGTGAAGGCAGGGCGCAGTCTGGCCACATCTGGGACCACAGGATCCACGCAGCCTAAAATACATGCTATCCACGGATGACAGGAGACACTCACTGCTCTATGTCCTGCTCCAACAACACATGAGGATCTCAGCATTCCCTCCGCCACGCTTCCCTCTGAGGGCAGCTGTTGGGGTCCTCAAGGACTTGGCATCCCATTCATTTTCCTCTTTTGTTCACAATTTATCTGTCCATGTTTTCAATCTACTTTTCATACCTTGTTTATCCTTTTCTAGGTATAACCTAATTTGGCAGGAACTCTCTTACTATGTTCAGCCCACCCACTGGATTTGGAAGGGGAGAGATTTCTCTTTTCGACCTTGCTATTTACTACCTCTGAGGCCGCGCACAGCTTTCCTTGACATCTTTAAATCCCCATTCTCTTATTTTTTTAAGGTTTTATTCATTTGTTTAAGAGAGAGCGAGAGAGCCTTCAAGGGGAAGGAGGAGGGAGAAGACTCCCCGCTGAGCAGGGAGCCCGATTCTGCACTCAATCCCAGGACCCTGGGATCATGACCTGATCCAAAGACAGATGCTCAACCACTGAGACACCCAGACGCCCTCTAAATGAAATCTTCAGGGCCATTCCAATATACGTGCCTGGCCAAAGCCTTGTGCTTTGGTTGGAGTGATGAGGGGAAAATCTCTTGAAGGCCACCATGAAGCTCAGTATCCCCTGAAGGGAGGTCCCTAGGACCTCGGAGCCCTAAAAACCCAGAATGATAGATAGCCCAGGAAAGAGAATGAGTCGCTAGACATTTGTACAATTCAGCTCCCTGCCCGATCGTACACCCGGGGATGTCCTTTGGATGTCCTTTTTTTTAAGACTTTATTTATATGACAAAGAGACAAAGCAAGAGAGGGAACACAAGCTGGGGGAGCTAGAGAGGGAGAAGCAGGCTTCTCGCTGAGCAGGGAGCCCGATGCGGGGCTGGATCCCAGGACCGCGGGATCATGACCCCAGCCGAAGGCCCTTAACGACTGAGCCACCCAGGGGCCCTCCGGCCCCACGGAGTAACTCTTTTAACCATTTCTGGGCCCCCAGCCCAAACTCAAAGGCCGTTAGGTAAGACTTCGAGTAAGAACATGAGAGCCCAGCTCCCTTGCCCCGGGTGCGTCAGGATTACCTGAAGGCAGACTGAACCTTTCCGAGTCCCTGAGTCCCTGTCCTCTTCGGGACTTCGCCCGAGGGGTCACCCTGGCTGGCTTCCTTCCCTCCTTCCTTTTGCTGTTCTGTAGGGGCCCTTCCTTTACAATCACCCACACGGGAATTCCCAACTCAAAGGGTCTGCCTCTGGGAAACGCCACCTAAGGAGCACACGACCCGGCTCACCACCCAGCTGGCCGTTACCTCGAACCATCGCCAACCTGCCCGCGGTTCTCCCGGACAGCTCACGAACGCGGGACGGGAGCCTCGCCCTTTTCCTACCACAAATGTGTCCATGAACTGTAGACTCCACGGTCCTTCCTTGGGTAAATACGTGGGACCATAATCCTAAATATTATAAAGTGGGAGTTGAGAAGACTGTACAGGGTATGGCATGTGTGGGTTAAATAAATGTTCAATTAAAAAAATAACCTTTCTATGCGGTAGTTGTGTGCTTTCCTTCCTCATCTGGGCATAAACGATTTAAATAAATCCTCAGGGACTGGAGTTGGTTTGGGTGCTGCTCTCTCAAAGACCTGCTTTTTGACCACAATTTTTTAAAATTTATTTAACAGAGAGATAGAGATCACAAGTAGGCAGAGAGAGAGGGGGAAGCAGGGTCCCTGCCTAGCAGAAAGCCCAACGTGGGGCTCGATCCCAGGTCCCCGAGATCACGACCCAAGCCAAAGGCAGAGGCTTAAACCACTGAGCCACCCAGGTGCCCCTTGACCACAATTTTTATATGTGCTTGCTTTCTAGAAATTTCCCTAACTCTATGGGGTTTGCATGTTGCAAAAAAAAAAAAAAAAAAAAAAAAAAAGGAAATCTGGGTTCCCTTGGGTTCCACCACTTCTGACACCTCTAAAGCAAGGCCACCTGCGGGATATGAGCTTGGATCCCCTGCAGACCCGGCGACCCCACTAGGGCCAGCCTCATGTGACCGCACTCGGCGGCTTTCCCAAACACGGAAACGCGCGGCTCACCTTTAGTCCTAGTGCTTCTCCAGATATGATGGCAACCATCAGACCATTCTGCCTGGGTTTGGGGATTTCTTTACTCTTCAGCTCCTGGGACTGAGGCTCCACCACTTTCTCTGAGCTTTGCAAATTTACCCACAGCTGGAGGCCGTGGGCCCGCTCTTTGGAGCAAGGGTTCTCCGCCTGCAAAATGCCAAAGCCCAAGGTCATCCACTGCAAACAGCAGGCCAACAAGAAGGCATTGGAACCCAGCCTCTAACATTCTGCGTCTGGGGCAATGATGTCACGGGGCACCTCACAAGGGCTGCTCTCAGGGACCCCCCCAGCCTCGTGGGGAGCAACCAAAGCGACAAAGACAATAGCTGAAGCCATTTCCAGGACCCTGAAAGCTGTGCACACTTCTTCACGTGAACTGAAAGCATCAGACCCGACTCTCACACTAATGGAAGAACCCTAGTCCCCTCTTTGGCGTCCCGGAATCTTAGACTGAGCTCCCGACCGGGAGCACTCCCGGGTGTACACCTTAGGGAGGAAGCACATGACTGGGCTTGGGGAGAGCCAAACAGCAGTGCAGTTCGGACACAGAGCTCCAGCGCGGGATGAACCGTCAGAGATGCCCCAAATGCAGCCGAGGTAGCCAAGTAGCCCAGGTAGCTGAGGTAGGGGAGCATTTCTAACCTCCCAGTGGCTAGCCATTAGCTGTGGGCCACGCCCCAGGAGGGAGCACAGTTCTGCGAAAGACTGTTCCGTCAGGAGGGGGCGGAGCTTAGCGGAATGGGGCGGAGCCTAGGACGGCAGGAGGCGGAGTCTAGGATTGATGCCTCTGAGAGCCCGTGGTAGCCCATATTCACAGCACCCGGAGGCCAAGGGCATCTGTCCATAGATACACACAGATGCTCTCTGGCGCCCAATCACTGTGCACAGGTGACTCGTCTCAGCTTGCTCCCTTCTGCTCATGGAGCCCTCACTACCTGGAGAAGCAGGAATTGCCCTTGCCCTTGTGCAGAGTCTTCAAGCATGTGTTTGTTTCTTTATGGAGAGCTACCAGGGGGCCCACGGGCTGGCCCCAGACACTAAGGCCGGGATCCAGGGATGAATCGATGGAACGTGGCAGGCAGCTTTCCCGCCTGTCCTGGCTTGGCTTCTGCCACAGAAATCCCGAGACTAGGAGTGAAGGCCAAATATTTATCGGGGAAGTCCACAGAAAGCGCAAGCGACCAAAGCAAAATCCAGCTCAGAAAGGGAGAAAGCTGAAAGCGGGTGGGAACTAGCAGGTGCCACCTGTGCACCAAGTCCAGCCGAGGTAGCTGAGGTAGCCCAGGTAGCCCAGGTAGCGGAGGTAGGGGAGCTTTTTGGTCCCCAAAGGGGCTAGCCATTAACTGTGGGCCATAGCCCGGGGAGGGAGCACAATCCTGGGAAGGGGGTCTGGCAGCAGGATGGGGAGCCTAACAGGACGGGGTGGAGCCTAGGACGGCAGGAGGCAGAGTCTAGCACTGATGCCTCTGAGAGCCCCCTGGTAGCCCTTATTCACAGCACCTGGAGGCCATGGGCATCCGTCCATAGATACACACGGAAGACCCTTGGCATCCACTCACTGTGCACAGGCGACTCATCTCAGCTTGCTCCGTTTCGCTCATGGAGCCCTCACTACCTGGAGAAGCGGGAATTGCCCTTGCCCTTGTGCAAAGTCTTCAAGCATTTGTTTGTTTCTTTATGGAGAACTACCAGGGGCCAAGGGGCCCGCCCCAGACACCAAGCCCAGGATCCAGGGATGAAGGGATGGAACGTGGCAGGCAGCTTTCCCGCCTGCCCTAGCTTGGCTGCTGCCACGGAAATCCCGAGACTAGGAGTGAAGTGCCGCAGATAGCACAAGCGAAGAAGGCAACAGCCATCTCAGAAAGGGAGAATTCTGAAAGGGGGGGAACCAGCAGGTGCCATCTGTGGGCCCCTCTGGGCTCGCGGGGTGGGGGGGAATCTGCAGGTGGGTGCACGGAGGAGAGGGGAAGCTAAGGGCTTTACCACCAGCTCCCATCCCTCTTTGACAAGAATTCTTCTGGGGGTGTCCAGTGCCCTGCACACCCGGCTGCTGGGAGAGCCACTGGTAGAGCAGCGGCGCGGGAGATGGCAGCCGCCTGCGTGCGGGGACTGCTGCCACCTGGACTCGGGCGTGGGGCACAGGGCCAAGGTGCAGGCCACCAAGAGCTTCTTCCTCAAGGCCCTCTAGCGGAGAGATATCCCTAGACAATTAGACACATAATCTAACATAATCTATTGGCATGGGATTGTACTTGGCGCCGGGGTGGGTGAGGGGGCACCACGGGCAGCTGTGAGAGCCCATGAAATGGCCCGCCTCTTCCAGGCAGCTGAGCCGAGGGCCGAGAACCTTCAGGCTGGGACCCAGACAGGGAATACGAAGTGACCCGGGGAAGGGCGAGAGGAACGGGAGTCCATCCAGAGATAACAGCAGGTGAAAAGACTCTGAGACCAGAACAGGCAATATCTGTTCCCAGATCTGCAAGGCCAGTACAGAGCGGAGAGTTTTCTGGCACTAAATCTGAATAGACTTCCATCTTCTATTTGACCAGACCGATGACACCTTCTAGTACAGGGGTCTGCAAACGACAGCCCAGGGGCCAAATCTAGCCCGCCGCTTGATTCTGTACATAACATCTACTGACCCACAGACATGCCCATTCAGTGACACGCTGTCTGTCGGCTCACGCTGTGAAGGCAGGGCGCAGTCTGGCCACATCTGGGACCACAGGATCCATGCAGCCTAAAATACATGCTATCCACGGATGACAGGAGACACTCACTGCTCTATGTCCTGCTCCAACAACACATGGAGATCTCAGCACCTCCCACCCCATGCTTCCCTCTGAGGGCAGCTGGTGGGGTCCTCCTGGACTTGGCCTCCTATTTGCTTTCCTGTTTGTTCACGATTTATCTGTCCATGTTTTCAATCTACTTTAATACCTTGTTTATAATTTTTTAGATATAACCTAATTTGGCAGGAACTTTCTTACTATGTTCAGCCCACCCATTGGATTTGGAAGGGGAGGATTTTTCTTTTCGACCTTGCTATTTACTCGCTCTGAGGTCCTGCACAGGTTTTCTTGACATCTTTAAATCCCCGTTTTCTTATTTAATTTTTTAAGCTTTTATTTATTTATTTGAGAGAGAGAAAAAGCGTTCATAAAGGGGCAAGGAGGACGAGCAAGAAGACTCCCAGCTGAGCAAGGAGACAGATTTGCCCGATCCCAGGACCCTGTGATCATGACCTGAGCAAAGACAGAAGCTTCACGACTGCGCCACCCACCCGACCCCATTCTCTCATTTTAACGATGAGGCTAAAAGAAAACTTACTTTAGAGCGATTACTCATATATAAATGCTTTCAACTTCATGTTCATTGAAATACAATTCAAATATTTGCAGTTAAAATTCCACATAGTATGTAATTAATCCCAGAAATTTCTTGACACAGAGTTCAGACTTACGAATCCAGCAAGGAATGCCTAAGAATTTCTGGGGATTCTAAGTCTAACATATCTCAGGCAAGCCGAGGATGGTGGCAAGATTTGAGTCATCGCCTTAAGTGACAACACTTCCGCCTGCAAACAAGGAGCAAGACAGCTGAGAAGGCTTCACTGTTGGCTCAGCTCATGATCCCGGGGTCCTGGTATCGAGCCCTGTGTCAGGCTCCCTGCTCGGCGGGGAGCCCGCTTCCCTCTCCCAGAACCCCTGGTCATATTCCCTCTCTCGCTGTGTCCCTCTGTCAAATAAATAAATAAAACCTTAAAAAAAAACCAACTAAGTTGTGTCAAAAGCAGCAGGAAGGTCTAAAAGAGGAGAATGGACACTGGTACACTGAATTTGGCAGAGACGACATCATGAGTGAGCACTGCCTGGTCGGCCTCTGCAGAGGTTTGGTGGATGCTGAGTGAGGCCAACCCTGATATCTGTGAGTGAAGGACGAAATGGAAGCTGAGGAAGTTAAGACAACCATCCTTGATTATGCATTTGAGGAATTTAAGAGAAAGACCAGTTGGGAACTAAAAAGTGATTGAAGGGGTCATGGAAATCTTGAGAGAATACAAGCAAACCTGTGTAGGTTTCTAGCCTGAGTGGGAGGATCCACAGAAAGGAAGAGATCTAAAATTGAAGGCAGAGAGGGAGGAAAGTGTGAGTGGACTGGACCTGGGGAAGAGCAAGCATGCGCGCCCCAGAGGTTAATAAACATCAGTAATTGCTTGTGGTCGGCCATACCTGCAGGTCTCCTGGGTTCATCTGACCAACATGTCCACAGGAGTCCTCATGGGCCATGCTGCCACCCTCCAGGAGGTAAGACACCTTTGACAAGACAAGCAGAAGAAAAAGTACGTGTTTGGCAGCTATGAAGAATTGCTCACTTTTCACAGAAAATGTGTTGAGGAAAGTGTCAGGAGTGACTAAGTAGCATAAGCTGAGGGAATGAACCTCCAGTGAGAGCGCCGTGTTAGCCCATACAGTGTTTCTGAGAGAATTCCAAATAAGCGCCCCTTCTTCCATGTAGATGCAGCCCTGAGCATATCAGTGCTCACGGCCCAGTGACAGAAATCCCCACTTGTCCCCTCAGTGTACCATGACGGATCCTAGAGCTCGGGGTGAAAGAGGCTCCCTCTGAAACAGCAGGGCGGTGTTTCCGAGGCCCATGTCAGTCAGGTGTGTCGGGCGACAGATTTCAGGTCTCCACACCTTCCCCTAAAAGCTGATTCGAGAAATCCAAAGGCAATGAATGGCCTTTCCAACACCAGACACACAAACTCACTTAGGTGCTCCATAAACGCAAGTAAAACGTCAAATGAATCCCTAGAATTAAAGTCAGCTTTTCCAAGGCCGGGTCCATACACATTGTGTTGTGTTGACAACACAACAAACCCTGTGTTGTCCTGCAGAGTAGCCACTAGCTGCGTGTGGCTATTTAAGCTTAATTAAAGTGAAATCACATCAAAAAATTCGGCTCTGCAGTTGCACAAGCCACATTTCAAGTGACAAACCCCTGGTTCTCCCCAGGGGTTTTTAGGGAATCAGCCTGCCCACAGAAAGCAAGTCCCTCTGGGCGGGGCCAGCCCCCATGGCAGTGGCCTTCACGGGTCTGGCATAGCCAGTGAGAGCGGAATAAAGTCGGCCTAAGTCTCGCTCACACACAGTATTTGGAAGCTCGGCTGCGTGCAGACAGAAGCCACACTCTCCAAGATCAGCTTTATCAGAAATAAGGTATTTTTTTGTGTCTGCCATCTCTCTTACTCTGTCATCTTCTCAACTGGCTCAGAATTCATGCCGAGAAAATAAGCCACCATCTACTCTGCCTCCTCATACCCCAAACAAAGGGCAGTTAAAGACCTGCCTACAGTCAAGCTGTTGCACGCTTATACTGTAGCCTTATAATAAACTGTCTTCTTCCGGAGCCAACTTTATTGGATGCCAGATCCGGAAACCAAAGACTTACACAGAACACTTATGACCATAGACATCAGGGCTGGCTGACATTAGGACCCTCCACGTGTCATCCTGCCAAACAATGACATTGTACAGAATGGTCTCGGCAGCAACCTTTATCCCAGCAGGTGATAGGCAGATGGCTACGGAAATTGGAGTTTTTAGGTTGGGATGGTGCCTTTCATGTGTCACCTTGATTGGGCTAAGAGATGCCCAGATACATGGTAGAATGGAACTTGCTATAGTAATGGCAGCCTTGCAACAGTGGCACAGGAAGAAAAGAGACCCATTTGCATGGGGAATTTACATATGACAACAGCAATTCCAGATTAGTGGGGCAAGGATGCCTTTTCTGATAAGTGGTATCAGAAGACAATTGACTGACCATGTGAGTAAAGAGAGTAAGCCCCCACTATAGTGTTCCAAATGGATAAAGACTTAAATGTTAAAAACACGCTTCTGAGATTTAAATCTATGGAGACAAGAATACAAAATGTCAGCACAATTCTATCTTTGTAATGTTTATTATGGTAGTAAAAAGATGGGAACAATTGGATGATGGGTCTACTAGGGTACACTCACCTAATTATGGTACAGCCATACAAGAGAATATTACACAACTGTTAAAAAGAGATGTAGATCTCTATTCACTGACAAGGATAAATGAGATATTATTTAATCAAAAAAAGCAGGTTACTGAACAGCAATTTTATTTAAAGAGGTCACATACAGTGACGAGTTTAAATGGGTTCATTTAAATAAAATTGTAGCTCATCATTAGTGTGCATGGAAATGCCCGGATGAACACACCCAAATGTGGACAGTGGTCACCCCCAGATTGTGGGAATTGCAGGTACATTTTATTATATCCTCTTTCCACTTTCCTGAGAGTTTGGGCCTTCTGCAATGAGTAGTTTACTTTTTTACAACGGAAACAACTTTATCTCACAAAGATATAAAGATGCTACTGCTAATCGGTGAATGAAAAGAAATGATATGCTTTATTCTGCAGAGATGCTGGCATTTGTCCCCTCTTTAGGGGACCTGGGGCTGGCGAGGAAGGCCATGAGACAGAAGGGAAAATACAAAGAACCGGAAGAGTGGCACCGTACTGTGTGAGACGACAATGTAGCTGGCTCTGACTTTAAAACGCTGCTAGGGAGAAAAGACCTAAAATTACTATGAAGCCAAAATAGAATGAAGCACTCAGGACCTCGTACAAAGCTTAAAAATTGAAGAGAACAAATAAAAAGCTTCCAAATCTCCAACAACCAGTCAAACTAGAAGGAGCAGTGTCTAGAATTGCTTTCCTTTTCCTGTTATGCATGCATTTTGAATTAAAATAGCTGCATAATAAAGGCAATTTTCATTCTGTTTGGGCTGAAGCTTTGGGTTCTCAAAAGAAGTCTCTTTCAAATCTTATTCCTTCCATCCCCAAAGTCCTTTCAATTATCCAAAACTAGGGCCTTTCAAGTTGTTAATCCTCTAAAAATACGGCAGGCAACTTTAAAAAGTAAATTGCGGTGAGCATGACTTATCTAAAGATGAAAACTTACGCAGACACCAAGAGGTTTTGCGCACGCCTGTGTTACAAGTTTTATTTTAGAAAGCAATGTCAACGCTGTTTCTAAAACACAGAAGACGCTTATTTCCACTTGTTCTCTACTTTTTCAGTGTGGATGTCCTCTTTTCTCTGGTAATACAAAAGTAAACACCATCCCAAATACTATAAAATCTGAATTAGAGAAATCTGGCCAATGAAGCTTTACAGAGTTCATAATGCCTGCCTTTTACTACTTAAAACAAAAACGACTTTTAGCCATTAGGAGGGAAAAAAAATTAGAAACCAATGACCCCCTTATTTATGGTTGTCTTTTATTTTATTTATTTATTTTGCGCAAGTGCTGTAAATGCTACACTGAGACCTTCAGGATAAATTAATGCCTGCGGAGGATTTTTTTTTTTTTTTAACTCAGGCAGTATTCTGAGAGCCGACACAACCCAGATGATTTTTCAGGACATTCCATAATCGCGAAAACCTGGAGAATGGCCGTGGGTGGTTGATGGAAATGGGAGTGTTATGTTTAAACTCAAGAGTTGCGTGTGTCTCATTAAGAAATCTGTAATCTGAAACAGGTGTTTTCTTAAAGGACCTGCCATGCGCCCTGGTGCTCCCTCAGTCCACTTCCTCCTTCTTAGGCCTAAGCTTTCCATGGATCTTAATGAAACATTTCTGCTTCCTTGTCAGTTCCTACTTCTTGGCGCGTTCGTATATTTGGGAGGACAGAGACCCAACACCAAAACAGGAACGAAAGAAAAGTGGCACTTGCCATGTGACATTTAAGAGCTCTTAATTAATTCTGAAGAATTACAGTACAAGAGAGAGTAAAGTTTGTTGTTTCCTTCTGGTATTTAGAAGGCCGAGTCTGATGATCTCATTCTATGTTTCTAGGTGCAAAACTCTTTCTTGAAAGCAAAGCATTTATATTATAGATAAGACCGTGTTTACTTTTAATTTCCATGGGCCTCAAATGGTGGGTTTTTTTTTCTATTGGTAGCTGAGTAGGAAAAAGAGAAAAACAAAACAAAAACCATGGCTTGAGGCCATGGCTGTTCAGAAAGGCCAGCAAGGAACATATCGCATAATAGACGCGGCCAGCAGCTCTTCAAGTATGGAAACATAATGTTCGAATCCATACAAGTAAGGACCCACGTTATTTTACAAAAGTATTTAAATTACTTGGGCAATCACGGAGACTGCTGGAGTACCACCCCACTAAGCACACCCAATCCCGGCCCCACAGAAACCTTCACAAGGGCCAAAAGGCGGTTTTAAAAAGAAAACATAACCAACACCGTTTAGGTTATTTTTTATAAAAAAGCGCTACTGGATCCTCCCTTGCCATTTCCTGCTCCAACCCTGCCCTGGCCGGGGGTGGCCAATGCTGCAGGGACTGCCTCAGCACTGCCCCCTGCTGGTGGGCCCCCGGCCCTGGGGAACCACTCGGGCCCTGGGGCCGGGGCTGGAAGCTAAGGCTTGCCATTGACCAGGTGTGAGATGTGGAGCCAAGTCCTTCAACGTCGTGGAGGCTCGGTTTCTTTGGGTACAGCCGGGGCCTAGGAGAGGAGCTCAGCAAGCATGTGAGTACTAAATGCGTAACGTGGACAAAGCGCCTGGCACCCAAGGGTTCAGTAAGTTCTAGAACGGGCACACGTGCCACACTTCCACTGCCAGAGATCCCATCCGTGGGTCTGCCCTCATGCTTCCTGGAAACTATTTCTGCTGATATTCTCACAGCTCGCCTCCTCACTCCATTCAGGCTCCGATCAAATGTCAGGGCCTAAGAGAGGACGCCCTCAGCCGATCTGTCACATGGTCCATCTATCCTTTAGCCTCCTACCCTGACTTGTTTCTTCTTCCTCAGTTCTTCCCAAAGGGACACTATGCCATGTAATTCTTTTATTTTATTTTTATTAATTTTTTTGCCATGTAATTATTTGGTTATTCACTGTCTGTCTTCCTCAAGAAAATGTAACCTTCCCGAAGGTTCCAACCCAGCACGGCATTAAAGATCTACCGAATGAACACGTCATTGATGAAAACAGAGCGCGGCTTAGGGTGCTTAAGGTCACGCCATTCATAACAGCAGGGCAAGGACTTAAATTAACATTTGGTCTTTGAAAATAAAACCAGTTCTCCCTCCCATGCTGCCTCGCCATCTTGGTGGCAGCACATGTATTGTGAGATCTGATGGGAGTTGCTAAAACAGCCAGGACTGGGGTGCCTGGGTGGTTCAGTCGGTTAAGCATCTGACTCTTGATTTTAGCTCGGGTCATGACCTCAGGGTCCTGAGATCGAACTCCGAGTCAGGCTCCATGCTGGGTGTGGAGCCGGCTTGAGGGCTTGAGATTGTCTCTCTCCTTCTGCCTCTGCCCCTCTCCTGGGTTCACTCTCTCTGAGAGACGAGAGAGAGAGAGAACACCAGCCAGGACGGCCAACTGCAAGGCCTTTAGGCGAACTGGCCACCTCTGGCAAAGAAAGGGTCCTTGTGCTGTTGTAGACAAAGCTGAAAACAGGCCTTATGAGTCCTGGGTGAGGGGAAGAAGCAGATGGAGAGATGGGCAGCCACAGGTTCCTGAGAGGAGGTGCTCCCAGGATCCTTCCTTGGTGCGGACACGCAGAGTTCTACCCAACAATATCTAACTACAGAAAAAAGAACAACCAACTTAATTAAGGCAATTTTCTTTTTATATTTTTCTATTGCTCCCGTTTGCAAATGTCTCCCAAATCCACTCATTTTCCTTTCCCTAGGAGTAAAATATCTGACAGGAACATCAAGGTTCGAGAACAATCATATTCCTGAATCCAACTACTCAGGTGAGCTGAATCGTGGACTCCCTCAGAACCTTCCAGCTGCTTCTAGAACCCCAGGGCAAAGCCAGGAATGCCCTTTCTCCTCAAATCCCACTCAGGATTCAACCTTTTGGGGAATCTCTTCAGACCAACTACCACTGGCTCCTCATGTAAACATCAGGCTAAGAGCACCTACGTCTCTTAAAACTGTGGTCAAGGTGTTCGCGTCCGTTTTGTTATGGTTCCTGTGCTATACTGAAGGGACCGCAAGGGAATGTTCTACCAACTTCTATGATTACAAGAATTTTCCACACGCAAAAGTGTAGTGTCTGTAGCCAGGGGGAGAACAGTGGGTCGTTGGAAGTACTGTTGCTGAAGAGCGCCCTCTGCTGATCCTAAGAGTGCGTGCTCGCTGATCTTGTTCTATCAGACCTGCCCCCAACGGGGCTGGGCCTCCCTAACTGAGCCGCTGATAGCCAAGCCTGTCTTCTAGCCCGGGCATGGGGTCTCTGCTTCAAGACGGCGTGCAGGTGGCAGGTGGCCATCTGGACGTCAAGGGACCAGCTCTGTCGTGGAGCAGAGGGAAGGTTTTCTTGCCCCCATGCTCTCTAATTAAAAGCTGTCAAGGCCGACCCCAAAGAATGAAGGTTTGGGGCTCACAGGGCGCTTACCGAGATAGGTTTTAGGGATTTCCCTCTTGTTTAAATATTTTGTTAAGATTTCATTACAATATTTAATTTAATTAAGCAGCTGACATTTTTAGATGGGAATATAAGAATATTCTTATTTTCTGATTCAATTCACTGTAAGGATTTAATTTGTCAAACTTCTGGCCAGTGTGTTTATTGTACTTGACGTTACTGGGCCACATTTCTCGGGTTTTCGACCTCAAGGAGCAATAAAAAGAACAATAAAAGACAAAACCCTCCAAGAAAACAAAGAAAAAGTAGCAATAAGAACATTTTATAATAAGGGGGTGTGATAGAAGGATGTCAATTTTTATCTTTTGCCTTTTTTTAATAAACTTTGGGGTAATTCTAAATGTCTCTTCTTTCCCCCTGTGTTTGCAGCTTAAACAGGGGAAAATGTCATCACAAACTCATAAACAGGAAGTTAGAAATCACCCAAAAGAAACACAAGGATCATCCCTTCCCAGCCTTCCGGGAGCCACCACTCCAGCAGGGGAAACACTAAAATATGCAGATAAGAAAATCTGATACTAAAATGAAGTATGGTGGGGGGTAGGGCGGCGACTCCTGATCTCAAGGCTCTGAGTTCAAGCCCCATGTTGAGTACAGAGGTTACCTAAAAATAAACTCTTTTGAAAAAGAAAACGATGTACAATTAGTCCCTGTGGAAGCACCGAGAAAAAGACTAACTCTGAGGAGAGCAAGAAGCTGAAGGAAAGGGGGAGACGTTTATGGAGGAGGCAACCCCCCCAGCTGGTCCTTAAGAGACTTCGCTACTGGGGAAAAGCCGGGGAGGGTCGGGCCAAAAACGTACAGAGATGGCAACGAATCTGTATGTCGTAACAAAAGGCCAGAAACAATTAAAGCACGGTTTTGTTAGCTACGCTGTTATTACCAGGTCACCAATGGTCTTGCGGCCACAAGAAGCGAAATGACTCCTTAAACAACCTGGGCGGTGAGCCGGCCTCATCCGCTCCCTCCCTAAAGTTCAGAGAAGAGCGTAACTTTGCACTTACAGGCAGGACATTTGGATCCCTGGACCGCAAAAGCACTGGGTCCCACAGTAACAGAGACACTCTGAGGTGTTCGCAGCCAGGGATCCCTGTCCCAGGCGCAATCTTGTTTCTAATGGTATTAACTTGACAATGTCTTGAGATAGTATCAGGGAGCTCTGTTCTAGAAGAAGTGATAGCGTGGGAGAGTGGACAAGTGTTGGGCCTGGGATCGGATGGTCCTGCCCAATCCTGCCCTATGTGGGCTGTGTGACCTTGACAAGTCACCACTTCTGAGCCTCTGTTTCCTCTCCTGTAAAACGGGGGGTGGCTCACAATTCCTACTTTTCAGGACTGTGGTGAAGCTTGGAGGTAACATATGGAGGCCATGTGGCAGCTCATAGTGCATGGCAAATTTCCTTTGGGTTTGGTCCTAGATGGTCGGGCATGTCATTTTAAGAGAGTCTACTGATGGAGAACGCGGAGGCAGCTTTGCTAATAGGGTTGAAGACTTACAAGGATTTTTAAGATTTATTTATTTCAGGGGAGAGGGGCAGAGAGAGAGGGAGTTATAAGCAGACTCTGAGAGCAGAGCCTGCCGTGGGGCTCGATCTCACGACCCTGAGCCGAAACCAGGAGTCGGACACTTAGCCAACTGCGCCCCCCGAGCGCCCACTGCAAGGAGCTTCTCATCACGTAAAGATCTATGTTCATTTACTCTGGACTTAATTTCGGTCTCACTTCAAAAGTGTTATTGGGTGACATAAAAGGATGTTTAATGACTGGTTTATAGTCGTTGCTATGTCCCCTCTTCCAAAGTGTCAACAGTCTCTCAGGCATGAACGGTCTATGTTTGTAACTGTAACAGGGTAGGGCCGGGCAAGATGGGGAAGCCCGCTGGGAATTTGTTTGGATTACTTCTGAAGACTATTTCAGTGAAGTGCTACTTTCCCGTGTGTGACCTGGACCGCGGTGGGATTCTCCCCTGTGGGGACAGGCCTCTGCGCAACAGGACGTTTGGCGGCATCCCTGGCCTCTCCTCACTAGATGGCAGTAGCTTCCCTCCAACTGGTATAACCAGCGACATCTCCAGAAATTCCCACACTGGCCTCAAGGAGGCAAAGTCACCCCTGGTTCAGAAGCACTGAGGCAGACAGTCTCTGGACCTGACTTTCAGACTTAAGGTGGCACTAATTTAGAACGACAGCACTGGGGGGCGCCTGGGTAGCTCAGTGGGTTAAAGCCTCTGCCTTCAGCTCAGGTCATGATCTCAGGGTCCTGGGATCGAGCCCCGCATCGGGCTCTCTGCTTGGCAGGCAACCTGCTGCCTCCTCTCTCTCTGCCTGCTTCTCTGCATACTTGTGATCTCTGTCAAATAAATAAATAAAATCTAAAAAAGAAAAAGAAACAACAGCATTAACTGGGGAGTGTCGGGATAGAAAACATTGGCCCATCGCTCGTAACTGGAGGTCAAGCTCTACTGTGGAAGGCCCTCCCCAGTGAAGACCCAACCTACAGCTCTACATCCTACACGTCCAATTTTTTAAAAAATGTATCCCGCAGAGCTTTTATTCTATTTATTTATTTTTAAAGTAAGCTCCATCTAGGCCCAACGTGGGGCTTGAACTCACACAACCCTGAGATTATGAGTCACGTGCTCTACTGAGCAAGCCAGGCGCACCCCGCTATGCACATCACATCGAATATTTAAGTCTAACTACTTACTCACCATTTCTAGGCTATTCCCACGCCGTACCCTCTACCTTTTCCTCCACCAGAGTTTCCTCTCCTCATATCTAACTTAATCCTTAAGGCTGTACTAAATGAAACTCTCCCAGACCTTTCTGTGAGAAATGCTAGCTTCTCCCTCAGAATGTGAAACTTCATCAACGGGACCTCTCTTGCTCCTCCTCAGCTGTTCTCTGACAGTCTTGCCAACTAGTAGTCCTCTGCTCCCCCGTAGACTCGCCCTCACACGCGCATGCAAGCGCACACACACAATTTTAATTTCCTTATGGCCGGGGAAGAGTTCGAGGAGAAAGTTACACTTTCTAACTTGAGGCGCTCCTTTATATTTCACGGGACCCTCTAATGGCACACGAATGTCTCCTAAAGGAAGGTGCCCCTGGGTCACCCTCCCCATTACACACTGGCCTACGCTATTAGCTTAATTGGCGGACTGGTTGATTTGACAGGGAGCGGGCAGACCCAAGTTGGACGCCTCGGCCGGAGTTCCCAGAGGGCAAAGTGGGCACCAGGAACTCCACCAGGCACCTAAGCACTGCTGATCTTCAAATATGGTGTGTGAAGAGGGAATTCTGAAAGTAGCGTTATTTAAATAACCAATACACATGGCTCAAAACTGCAAAGGCACCACAAGAAAAAGAGAAGGTTAGAGTGAAAGTGAACTCTTTGCCTCCATCACTCAGTAACCTTCCCTAGAAGGCACAGGACCAGCTTCCTGGGTGTCCTCTCAGAGATAACTTAGGCATACCCAAGAATCAAGGTCTACGTGGCGATACCCCAAATGTCCATCAACACAGGACCGAATAAACAAAATGTGGCAGAGCCATACGATGCATAATTATTCAGCCATAAAAAGGAATTAAGTTCTGCCACATGTTACAACGTGGAGGAGCCTTGAAAACATTATGCCAAGGAAAGGAAACCAGACACAAGAAGCCACATAGCATATGATTCCTTTTGTACGAAATGTTTGGAATAGGCAAACCCATGGAGATGGAGAGAGCAAGGCTGCCAGAGGCTGGGGGAAGTGGAGATGGGGAGGGGATCTCCGCGAGTATCGGCTTTCTTTTGGGGTTCATGAAAATGTTCAGGGATCAGTGGTGACAGTTGCCCAATATCGTGAAAATACTAAAAACTGCTAAATATTTTCCAAAAGCCTTGTGACTATGTATCCGTATCTGTCATTAAGTGTTTTTTCTCTAAGCGCCATCTTTTGGACTTGTAACATGAATTTTGGAATTTTATTCTCTTTGCATTAATGTAGTACGTAGAAGTAATCACTTGTTAAAACAGCTCGGCTTTCCCATAATACAACTGATAAAAAACCGTTTTTTAAAAATAAAGGTGGGGGCCCCTGAGTGGCACAGTTAGTCGGTTGAGCATCTGACTCTTGATTTTGGCTCAGGTCATGATCTCAGGGTCGTGAGATCGAGCCCCGCGTCAGGCTCTGTGTTCAGCTCAAGAGTCTGCCTGAGACTCTCTCTTCCTCTCCCCTTCCCCCACACCCCCAAGCATGTTCATGAGCGCACCCTCTCTCTCAAATAAATAAATCTTCAAAATAATAAATTTTTGAAGAATAAAGGTATAGTTTTTTGTTTTTTATATAAATCCTACACTATGCCACAATAATTCTGGCACGTTCCAACTACCATGGAGATTATTCTGTATTAGAACATATCAAGCTGTGGTATTCTTCTTAATGGCTGTGTAGTGTATCGTGTATGTCATTTTATGGACTTGTGTGTTTAAACCGTGAGTTCTCACCTGGGGGCCATCGGGTAGCCTGCCCACCCCAAAGCAGGCAGTAGGCAGTATCTGGAAATATTTTTTGTTATCACCACTGGAAGTGGGGGGAGCTACTGGGATCTAGTGAGTACAGCCCAGGGAGGCTACTCCAATGTACAGGACAGCCTCACAGCACAGTTAGCCTCTCAAAACGTTACTAGCGCCCAGGCTGAGAAGCCTTGATTTAAACAGCCCATGATTAAGGAAAATAGAAATTGTTTACAATATTTGTTTTTATAAATGATGTTGAATATGCCATCTTCCAGATACAGAACTTCCTTATATGTAATTTCCAGGTATATAACAATTCCCCTATTATTTTGGATACTTAGTTGCCCCTTTCCCCAACTTTTAAAAAGTGGAATAAACATTTGTACAGCAAGCCTTTGTTCTTACTTTTTTTTTCCAGAAAATTCTTTAGATTTTTAGAAGTCGGTTACTGGGTTAAAGGGGAGTAACTTTTTCCTCTGAGATATGGGGGCTCCCACTGCTCCCATGAAGGGGATATTTCCCCCATTCTCTCTGGTTATTGCTTTCATGCAGGGGAGTGGCTGACTTCTGCAGAATGATTTTATATCCAGGCACTTACTAAGAGGTTTTGGCTGATACTCTTAGATTTTCCTTCCTTCCTCTAATCTATTGAGCCCCAACTCCAAATCATGCCAAACACAGACAGAAGCTAAGATCTACATGCACACACTGTAAGCGCCACCCAAAGCTGGATGTGGCCACTGTGGGATTTGCTTTTATTACCATATTTCCTAAAAAATAAACTATCTTTCCTCCTCTCTCCGAAAGCCTTGACTCTTATGAGTAGCTTCGAAGCTTCCAGAGCCATATTAAATCATAATGGTGCTGGGAGACATTCTTGTGTTCTTTTTTTTCGTCAAATGAACAGGGTTATATCCAATAGTTGGGTGTTAGACACGCCACGGGAAGTCCACTAAAAAGTCATCACGATATTGCGAAGGTACCCTTCTTTCCCAGTTTTCCTAGAGTAAGCTTTTGTCTTTGCAAAAGGGGTTTGGATTTTAATCAAGCATTTTGCCCGTCCCCTCCACAGCTTGACTTCGACATTTTGGGGAGTAACCAGCAAGCTAGAAACTACAGGCTGTGTGGGAGATGAGAGGTGTGAATGCAGTCGTAAGCTGGAGGTGTGATCACCAGCGCCCTTCTCTTCCTCCCCAGGCATCGTCCAGCCTTTGCACGCAGATGCTGCTGGCTGCCATCTGGCAAATAAGAGTGGGACTTTTCCAATGGTCACACCCTTGCCAACAGGACCGGTCTGTTCCCCGGAGCACAAGTCCAAAAGCCTGCTGAGGCTTGCAGGGAAAAACGTGAAAACACACCTTCGAAGCCCAGCTAAGAACGGAAGCGACGAAGTCATCCTTAAGTGTCCCTGAATTATGATGGTGTCGTGAATGTCCCTGTGTGGGAGTAACCGATCACGCCTGCTTCCCCAGGACTGAGGGGTTCCCCTGGAGCATGGGACCTTCAGTGCTGGAACCAGAAGAGACCCAAGGCTGTAACTTAAAGGATGATTGTGAAAGACACAAAATGCCTTTCTTCTCAGAACAGATGAAAAGTTCATCAACGGGGCACTGAACTTCAAGTGCTAAACTTGGGCAGGGCATGGGTGTTTCAGATCATTCCGTTTTGGATTGTTCATAGCTGCCCTAAGCAAATCAAGATATGAAGACTGACCGGAAATGGGTAACTACAGAATTCTTCCACACTTTACCACTCAGGCCTTTTGAAAACAGGGCTCCCCAGAGCCCTAACTGCCCGCAGGAAATACTAAACACATTTTTCCCCTTGGTCTTGTGACCTTCGGCTGTGCCTCCTTTTCCAGCACATTCCTTCTTCGTCTATTGTCGGGTAAGTTTTTAACAGAAAAGATGTAGTTATCCAAAGCATGAAGTTAAAAAAAAGGATTACCTGCTAACTCCGTAAAATCAGGTCTTCGCTCTTACAGAATTATAGTATTTCTGGTTTCAAAGATCATCTAGATGGGCGCTTCTCGAATCTTACTGCGCATATCAATCGCTCAAGGATGCTGATGAAATGCAGATTATGTGTCCACAGAGCAGAGGGGGAGTCTGAGGTCCCAGTTTCACAGTTCACACTCGAGGTAATAAGAATTTTGTAGAAGAATATTCTCATTTCTTTGATCACATATCACTATTTGAAAAAAAATGTGAGCAGGCACTCATAATGTAGATGTCTATTTATATTTTATATTCATGTGTTAGTACAGCAGAATTGCACTTTTATTTTAAAAAAATTAATGTCCGTCAGCACAACACTGACTTATGTAAGCACCAAGCCTATTTGGAGGACCACTGATCCTGAAAATGCACCCATTATGTTAACATTTGGTGGATCCTTGTTATTTCTCCAGGCATAAGAAAATCACTGATTCAAGAAGCCCATTCTATATTTTACATATATATATATATATATTATATATATATATATATATATATATGGTCTATATTATTAGAAAGTTCTTGGGGCACTGGGTGACTCAGTCAGCTAAGCATCTGCCTTCGGCTCAGGTCATGTTCCCAGGGTCGTGGGATCGAGCCCCGCATTGGGCTCCCTGCTCCGCGGGGAGCCTGCTTCTCCCTCTCCCTCTCTCCCTGCTTATGTTTCCTCTCTCGCTGTGTCTCTGTCAAATAAATAAATAAAATATTTTTAAAAAGAAGGAAATTTATAATTTCAAAGAGACTTTTCTCTAGCTACAGGGAGTTGAAACAAGTGCAATAGGGGCGCCTGGGTGGCTCAGTCAGTTAAGCACCTGCCTTCAGCTCAGGTCATGATCCCAGAGTCCCGGGATCGAGCCCCACATCGGGCTCTCTGCTCAGCAGGGAGCCTGCTTCTCCCTCTCCCACTCCCCCTGCTTGTGTTCCCTCTCTCACTGTCTCTATCAAATAAATAAATAAAATAAACAAATTAAAACTATGATGACACATTCTTTTTCACTTATCAAGTGGCAAAGATAAAGAAAAGTTGGACAAACATATGGTGTTGGTGATGCTGAGGAAAGACAGGCACCCTCCTACACTGCTGTGGTAATGTCGATGGGTACAACCTTCATGGCAGGGACCTAATGAAGCCATTAAAGATGAGTTTTTGGAATTCTGGGGAAATGCTAATGGTATAATGTTAAGTGGAAAACAAAAAGGCAGAAAGCATACAGCATGACACCAGAAAAAAAAGTACTGAAAGTAAATTTATCGAAACAATAATGACACCTGTTTCTGAGCAGCAGGACAACATAAGTGATTCTAGCTCTGTGGTTGTTTTCTTTTTTTTTAGATTTTATTTATTACTTTGAGAGAGCATGAGAGAGAGAGAGAACATGAGTGGGGGGTGAGGGGCAGAGGGAGAAGCAGGCTCCCCACCGAGCAGGGAGCCCAAAATGGGGCTCCATCCTAGGACCCTGAAATCATGACCTGAACCAAAGGCAGATGCTTAACCCACTGAGCCACCCAGGTGCCCCCAGCTCTTTTCTCTACGCTAATCAGCCTTTTCAAACTTTATACAAAGCCTGTAGAAAATGAGTCAGGAGGAGTTGATGAGAGCCTATATGTGCTCCTAGTTTTGAACTGCATACTTTTAACATTCACCTAAAGAGACAGAGGAGCCCTTGGCTAACCCACACGCCTGGGAAAAACATATACAGTTGATTCTGGTTATTCCCAGTTGTTATGTTCTCTAAAGTTGCCACAATCATCAGATTCGTGAACACCGAACCAACCAATGCTCTTGGGAAAAATACAGGGTCTGGTCCCTTGGAGCCTCCAATCACATTTTCATCAACCAATCATATATAACCTTGTTTTATGTGTGTTTCTGTTTAAAGACACCTCATTTGTGTGTGTGTGTGTGTGTGTGTGTGTACACATATATACAGTTGATTCATTAACACTGAACTCAAAGCAAGCAGCCCTCTACCCTCAACTCTGAACAAAAGTATCTAACACACAACCTTTCTCCAAAAGGTACATCACAGCCTTCCTACTCTTCAAGCACTATGCTTGTGGACTACTTTAAACAGCAAAATCACTCACAAAAAGCACAAGAATGTGAAGATGCGGTATTAAGTAGACCTCAAGGACACCTGTTTACATCGGCGAGCTGAACGGAGAAGGCAGCGGGGCCTCAGCCAGGACCACGCACACTGACCCGCTCTGTGCTCGCCCATAACAGACAGCACCAACACCACAGGTACAGCGTCGGGGGTTACAAATAAATTTTAGTAAGTAGATGAATTCACGAACATAGACTCCACAGATAATGAGTATTGACTGCAATTATAACTTCGGTTTTAAGGAAAATTCTTACTCAAAAGTCAAGGGCCAAACAGCAGTAGGCTACAGCTGAACTCCTTCACAATTTAAAGTTGAGCACCTTATGATTTATAAATTACACCTTATAGAGGCAATTAAGTTTCCTTTCCATAATGCAAAAGAAAGCAATGTGTGCCATCGTTCGTTTGGTTTAATGTACTCATTGTCTTTAGCAAAAATGTTCTTATCCAATTAAATTCAGCCCATAGTCACCGAGTATCTCCACCCGCAGAACATGGAGAGGTGTGGGATTATCTGAGATGAAGCAATTTTCAGTCCTCCTGACCACGGGAGGGGAGGTTGAAGCCATTCCTCAACCCAATACACGACAGACAGAATATAATCGAGGCTACCGTAGACATCTATTGTGCATGAGACAGGTAAACATAGAAAGCTATGGGGACCCAATGAAGGAGAAAGTGCACCCTCTTGAGACTGTCTTATGAAACGTGATGGAGACAGTGACATCTGAAAAGAGCTTGAGGGACGAGTACAGTGGTAACTGGAGCTGTGGGAGGAGGCGGTGACGATGTCCTGAAACCAGAAGCGGAGGAGCATGATGGGGAGATGTGTTCTGGAAACTGAGTCAGAATCCAGCATGGGTGTAGGGTAAGTGAAAGGCATGGTTTCCCTTACTACTGTAAGGCAAGACACAAGGCCCCCCAAAAGCTAACAAAGAAGAGAACTTGAAGGCCAATGACTAAGTAAGGAAGGGAGATCGGTCCAACTACCTTGATCCTTCACATTATTTCCAGAAGCTTCTTGGTTTACTCAGTCTTTACAAGGCAGTGGTTAACTCTTGACCGGTCCATCTTTCACCTCCTTAACCAGACTGGGAACTGGAAGCAAGCAAGGGCCAAGTCGTCTTCTTCCTTAGCCTCCCTCCCTCCCCAACACACAAACACACACCCAACCTACAAAAGGTTGCCTGACACCAATACCTTCATGCACCAGTCCTTAGTAAATATTTACTCCTTCAATAATTGGCTTGACAAACACACTGAGCCCTGGTCTGTTTCCTAATACCGGTTCTTCCCACGGAGCAGATGGCTACATTTTCTCGTTAACTGTCCCCGCGTTTTCTCAGAATATAGGTGTATATGGAGAATGAGACTCTTAAAGTGCCACAGTATTGCATTATACATTTTTATCTCCTTATCTAAAACTGAAAATAAGTGTTCACCCCATCTCTACAAATATTACAGTTAAATTTGTAAATGTATTGGTATGACCGTAAAAATCCTAGTTTTTAGGCTATGTTCTATTTCAGCCTTTGATTCTATAATTCCTTTTAGAAGTAAATACTAATAGTGTTCTTGGATTGTCTTTGCAGTATAAATATTAGGAGATTAAACATTTCTGAATATTCCTTTTCTTAAAAAGATTTTATTCATTTATTTGACAAAGAGATCACAAGTAGGCAGAGAGGCAGGGAGGGTAGGGGGAAGCAGGCTTCCCACCGAGCAGAGAGCCTGATGCAGGGCTCAATCCTAGGACCCTGAGATCATGACCTGAGCCGAAGGCAGAAGCTTAACCCACTGAGCCACCCAGGTGCTCCACATTTCTGAATATTCTTGAATAAAAACTAGTTCTTTACATAAAATTATTTAAATCACATCTTAAATTGTTTCTTCTCTCACAAATTATTTTAATTATATAAATATTTTAAGAAGCCCATTCATTTTTTTAAATTTTGGGGGGGGGGAGGATAGGGGAGGGACAGAGGGAGAGAGAGAAAGATAATCCCAACTGGACTTCATGCCCAGCGCGTGAGCCCCACACAGGGCTTGATCCCACAACCCTGAGATCATGACCTAAGCCAAAATCAAGAGGCCAACACCCTAAAGACAGAGCCACCCAGGTGTCCCAGAAACCAATTCTTGTTCTTTATTAACTGCTCAAATAAAAATGTCCCCAGTTGCACAAATTCAAAGAATATTAAAAACAGTAAATATTTAAATTTGAATATACTTCATGTAAAGTATGTGGCTTGCCATAGTAGCTAGTCTATAGCTAAGAACTCATAAATTAACTATTTTTCATGGTTTCTAACTTTGAGTTTTCTATTAGAAATGATTACTATGGGCGCCTGGCTGGCTCAGTCAGAAAACTATGTGACTCTTGATCTCAGGGTTGTGAGTTTGAGCCCCACGTTGGGTGTAGAGTTTACTTAAGTCAGTAAATATTTAAAACAAGAAGTGACTATTAGATTTTGGGGTGCCTAGGTGGCACAGTTGGTTGAGAATCTAACTCTTGGCTTTGACTTGGGTTTTGATCTCACAGTCATGAGTTGGAGCCCCGAGACAGCTTTATACTCAGCTCAGAGTCTGGGTAAGATTTTCTCTCCCTCTCCCTTGGCCCCTCCTCCCCATGTGTGCACGCGCTCTTTCTCTCTCTCAAATAAATAAATCTTCAAAAAAAAAAGGAAATGATTACTAGATTTAATAACAGAGAGAAATTCAAAAATACTCACGTTTGGAGTCAAATTATTTTACTTACTGTCTCAAAACCTCGATGTGGGTGATCAGGAAATCCACCTGGTCTACCTCCTTTAAATTCATCAAACAGTAAAAATGGATCCAGATCTTTTAACTGAAATAAAAATTAAATCCAGCAGATTAGACATGCCTTTTATTTTTTTTTAAAGATTTTATTTATTTATTTGACAGAGAGAGATCACACGTAGGCAGAGAGGCAGGCAGAGAGAGAGAGAGGAGGAAGCAGGCTCCCTGCTGAGCAGAGAGCCCGATGCGGGGCTCGATCCCAGGACCCTGAGATCATGACCTGAGCCAAAGGCAGAGGCTTAACCCACTGAGCCACCCAGGCGCCCCTAGACATGCCTTTTAAACCACACTAGTCAGGGATATATTCATGGATAGATCTAGCAAAACTCACCAAAAATGACATAGCTAATGATAAACTTTTGCAATGACAGTTATTTTCAGGCAAGAACTACTTACACACACACACACACACACACACACACAGATTGACCAAGTTAAAGAGCTGATTTTATAAGAAGTACAAAGAGAGGAAATACATTTCATGATCATCTAAGATCTAAAGGGTTAGCACAAACAAGATACTGTCTTTCCTAAACAGATGCAAAAAACAAAAAAACAAAAAACCCCACCAGTGACTGCATTATCATAAATGCTCTGGAGGAGGACAATTTAACACATATGTTAGACTACGCTATCCAGGCAAAGATACGCATGAAATTATGATGGGAGATGGGCTGAGGATAGAGGCCAAATCTTAAAGGAGTTGGGGTTTTATCCTGAAGGTGACAGGTTTTAATCGTGTTAAGATCAGATTTAGAAAGATCCCTCTACCATTCAAGTGGAAGATGGCTGAGAGAAGGAAGAGACAGGAGACAAAGAATATTCAGAAGGCACTTTCACTAGTCCAGGCAAAAACAACGGTCCACTCGGGCAACGGCAGTAGAGATGGAGAATGAGAAACAGAGGAGCACTGGCTGCCCCGCCTCCAGGTTTCCAGCAATGGTGCCTGGGAAGATGGGAGAGGCATCCAGAAGCCCAGGGAATCTAACAAAAGAAGCAGCCCTGAAATAGTTATTTTAGGTAGTCATTTTAGGTCACGCTGACTCTGAGATATCTACGTAAACGTTATCTGTAAAAATAAAACCATGGATCATCAGTGTCTGGAATGTTGTACAAAAGTTCGAGAGAGGCAGAAACAGATCAGGCAGTCGTCAGCGTATCTTTACAGCTATCTTGGTTATTCCTGGCCATTTGTTATTCTACAAAAGTTTTTATTAAACTTAAAAGCTTAGGGAAGTAGAAATGTTGTATTTCTGATTGGAATCTCTGAGTCTATGCATCAAGTGGGAAAAATTGACCTTTTTTTTTTTCTTTTTTTCTGGAGCGAGAGAGAGTGCGCGCACATGTAAGAACACAGGGAGAAGGGCAGAGGGAGAGGGAGACACGATCTTAAGCCGGCTCAGCCATCCCAGGACCCTGAGAACATGACCTGAGCTGAAATCAACAGTGGGATGCTTAAGCGACCGAGCCGCCCAGGTGTCCCTAGGGAAGGTTGATATTTATATAATACTGAGGTTTCCTATACATAAACATAGTTATCTCCACCTATTTGGGGCTTTTAAAATGTCTTTCAACAGAGTTCGTAATTTTCTCCATAAAGACTTTGTATATATTTTTTTAAATGTTTGTAGCTAACATTTCTAATGACATTGTAAATACGATTTTTAAATTGTATTTTTGAATACTATGCTACTAAGGATTAAAAACGTAAATAGAAAAGTGATTTTTGAACATTGCTAAGCTCTTATTAATTTTAATAATCTATCCATACTTTGGGTTTTCTTTCTTTTCTTAATTTTTCTTGATTTTAATAATCTTAATTTTTCTTAATTTTAATAATCTATCCATACTTTGGGTTTTCTTTCCAGACATTCAGATCACCAGTGTACTTATCTTTTTTAAAAAGATTTTTTTTTAATTTATTTATTTGACAGAGAGAGATCACAAGTAGGCAGAGAGGCAGGCAGAGAGAGAAGGGGGAAGCAGGCCCCCCGCTGAGCAGAGAGCCCGATGCGGGACTCGATCCAAGGACCCTGGGATCATGACCCTAGCCCGAAGGCAGAGGCTTAACCCATTGAGACACCCAGGCGCCCTACCAGTGTGTTTATCAATAAGCTTTTGCCCAGGGGCACCTGGGTGGCTCAGTTGTTAAGTGTCTGCCTTCGGCTCAGGTCATAATCCCCGGGTTCTGGGATCAAGCTGCACCCTGGGCTCCCTGCTCAGCCAGGAGTCTGCTTCTCCCCCCTTCCTCTGCCTGCTCGTGAGCTGTCTCTTTCTCTCTTAAATGAATAAACAAAAATCTTTTATTTTTTTTTAAATAAGCTTTTGCCCAGTAGTTCACAAATTCCTTTGGATGCATTAAAGGTGTGGCCGGCTGCTTTTTTCTGGATTTTGCTAGGCTTGGCTGGCCTCCACACGGCTTGTCATTCTTCATCCCAAGCTGAAACAGTGTCCACTATCTAGGACTTGCTGTTCTCATAACCAAGGACAGGAGCAAATGGAAGCCAAGCCAACAGGGCACAATCACGTTAACACGTCCCATTGGTGTCAGCATGTGACATGGCCAAGCCCAGGGCAGGAGGGGGGCACTTAAATCCTGCCTATGGGACTCACAGTTAATGTACCTAAAACTGGGGGGAGTGTGTAATCCCACAGGGGGTGGGCAGTAAATATTTGGGAATAATATCCCAACCAACACCCGTCAGCAAATAACGGGTTTTTCCCCTTCATTGTCCAGCCTTACACGTTCTGTTTCTTTCTCTTGTCTTTTTGAAAGCTAGCATATCTACAACAATGCTGAGGAGTGACAGTAATAGATGTCCTTGTTTCCTCCGATTTTATTCAGATTCACCACCACACAGGTTGTTTAATGCAGGTTTTCTGCAGATTCTCTTCATAAGAAGAAAGAATCCCCACTTCTAGTTTACTAATTTTTTGAATATACACAGTTGTTGAATTTTATTGAACCCTTTTTTGTGTTATTGAGATACTTTTCCTCTCCTGTAATCTCTTAATGTTGGTAAATTACGTAACTAGATTAACCAACCTCAAACCAAATTTGCTACATTTCGGCAATCCAAACTTTGTGGCGATATATTATCTTTTTAATACATTGCTGTATCTGGGTGGTTAATATTTTATGATTCTTGCTAAAATGTGTATAAAAGCAACGTGATTATCCTTTCACTTGCTGTCCTTGTCCGGTCTTGACTGCAAGACAATGCCATTTCATGAAGTGATGGGAAGACTCCCTTGAGCTTCCTTACCCTGGACAGTCTGCACAGAACTGGAATTATCTGGATCTTAAATATTAAATATTGGGTGAGATTTATCTGTAAAATCATCTGGAGCTGCCATCTTTGTCACAGGCTTTTAAAATACTGACTCCAGGGGTGCCTGGGTGGCTCAGTGGGTTAAAGCCTCTGCCTTCAGCTCAGGTCATGATGCCAGGGTCCTGGGATCAAGCCCCGCCTCGGGCTCTCTGCTCAGTGGGGAATCTGCTTCCCCCTTCTCTCTGCCTGCTGCTCTGCCTACTTGTGATCTTTCCTTCTGTCAAATAAATAGTTAAAATATTTTAAAAAAATAAAATACTGATTCCATTGCACTAATGACTATGAAACTATTCAGACTTTCTTCTTTCTTTCTCATTGTTTTCAGACTTTAAGCCTTTCTCCAGCTTCCCAAGCTAATTACAGGTGAGCTAATTACATTTTTTAAGTTGCGTGTTTATCTCCGGGAGTCTACTGGGTCATGGTGCTAGAAATTTCTAGAGAGTACTAGACCCTCTCTTTGTTCCTGTCTCTGGTTTCCACTCTCTGATTTTCACGTTCCATGGGAAAACACACACACACACACACACACACACACACACACCCCAGATAGTGTGCACACACATAAATTTAACAAGCTACTGCAAGTTTTTCACATAACCAAGTCTCAGTTCCTTCACTTTAAAATGTGGCCTGTCACCCATTAAAAAGCTGGGCCACTTTGCAGCCCATCCTAATGCTGTGTTTCATGCAGCAAAATACTAAAAGGTAACTGAAAAGCAAAACCTTTATTGAATCCTCCCCGCAAACACCCAAGAGGGCGCTTCAACCTCAAAGTCCATTTCAAACCACCCTCCCAGCTGTCCGGCAAGTCCCCAGTATTTCCGCCCCCTCTCTCTCAACTCCTCACCCCTCATGCCCCCTCACCTTTGCACCCCCGGGAGACAGCACACTCTTCTCCTCCTCCTCCCCTCTCACCTCCTGAATGGACCCCCCCCACCAGCTCTCTGCCCCTTCCAGGGAAAATCAGACCTAGACCTTCCAGTCTTAACCGTCACCCATAAATCCACTTCAGCTCAATGAAAGCCCGTGAATGGGACCAGGGCTGGGAGGAAGACGGTGAAAATGCTCCTCTCGTATTGTGTATTTTTCCTCTCACTGGATAATACACAGCTTGAAGCACTGGAAACAATGAGTGCCTGGCAGCGGGGCCAATGCCTAGAGCGCCGAGGGTTTGAGACCAGTGGCCGGGGTGTGCACCGACCCGTCTCTGAGCCACACCGTCCCCACGTGCAAAAGAAAGGCTTCAGATGGCTTTTTAAGGTGGCTTTTTAGTTCCACGCTATTAGGATTTTCTGATATTAAAATATGGGTAAAGAGGAGATGGATATGTATTGCTTCTTGGTACCAGTTTGGTGTCCGAGAGACAGGGAAGGGGCTGAAGAGGTAGAAACGTCCAGTCACAAAATATGTAAGTCACGGGGACAGACAGGACAGCCAGCGCTGTCTGCTGACAGGTGGTGGCCAGGCTTGCGGCAGCGACCAGTTCGTAATGTACATAAATATCAAATCACTCTGTGGGACACTTGAAGCTAAGACACCAGCCATTATGCTGCAGCAGAGGAGTAAAAATACCATCACACACACATACATGCAAAAGAAAAAACTGTGTTAAAAAAGACTCAATGGGTTGGGCCGCTGCCTTCGGCTCAGGTCATGATCTCAGGGTCCTGGGATCAAGTCCCGCATCGGGCTCTCTGCTCAGCAGGGAGCCTGCTTCCTCCTCTCTCTCTCTCTGCCTGCCTCTCTGCCTACTTGTGATCTCTGTCAAATAAATAAATAAAATCTTTAAAAAAAAAAAGTGGAAAGAGTTTCCCACGAGCAAGTATGTCCTGCTATGAAATAAATGGTGGAAAGCAGAGGCTCCTTCTTTCCAGGCCCTCCCTCATCACCATCTGCCGCTTGCAGGACAAGGGTCATCACCTGGCAAGGACTGTTTGCTCAACACCGACTGCACACTCGAAACTTCTGGTCACCAATCCATGACACGGGGATGTGCAAAGGAAGCAAAAGTCTGCAGTAGCCGGGGGCAGGTCGAGAAGAGCCAGAAGGATGTAGTGTTTATGGCCAAGAGATGGGGCGTAAGTGTGAGACACTCTTCCTCTAACAAGCAAGAGGATCTTGCATCAGACTACTGTACTAGAGTGTGATTTGCCGGGCTGGGCATTGGGACTTATTAAGGTTCCTAACATTCTGGTGGCACCTGGGTGGCTCAGCCGGTTAGGCATCTGTCTACAGCTCAGGTCATGATCCCAGGGTCCGGGATGGAGTCCGGGGTCAGGTTCCCTGCTCAGTGGGGAGACTGCTTCTCCCCTCCTTCTGCCCCTCCCCATGCTTGAGCGCAGTCTCTCTCTGTCAAATAAAGTCTTTTAAAGGAATAAATGAAGTTCCTAACATTCAATAAACATTTAGCAAGTATTCAAGGGCACATCAGGGGCATGCCTTGTGATCCATAGGCAGGATCTGATTGATAGAACTCGGATTTTCTACATTTTGACTTGGTTGCCAACTCATCCACACCTTTCTCTCTCTACATATTAAACTGATGAGCTTCTCAAAGCTTTTGAACTAAAGGAGAAGGTCCTTTTCCTCACACTGTTCCAAATCCTTTAACTGCCAAATTCAGGTGGCAGCTTCAAAGCTATTTCCTTTAATGTCCTGAGAAGGCCCGTCAAGACCTGTGGCCACCACCCGGCCAACCCGTGACACTCCCGTAGGCTCCAGCTGCCTGGCATTTTATTTAAATCAGGAAGCACTGGACCTAGCTACCAGGAACGTCCGTTCCTTGCAGATAGGGCCAACATTATGCTTTTTTATTCCACTCCACTGCCTCTAGAATAATTCTGCGTGCACAGAAGGTACAAAAGACATCCCAAGTTGTCCTTGGGTTACATCCTAAGGCACCCTCATAGCTGCATGTGGTCACATGACTGACTCTGGCTAGTGGGAGGTATGTAGAAATTGCTGGGTGAGCCTTTTAGGGAAATCCTTTATAAATCTATTTTTTAAAAAAGATGGATAGTGACATCTTGCTGTTTGCCCTCTTTGTCCTCTCTGCACCCAAAGGTTGCTATTGCTCCAACAGCTGTCTCAGACCATAAGGCGATGCACTAAGAAGGAACTAAAAACGATGAACTAAGATAGAATGAGCATTGGTCTCTGAAAAGCAGGGAGCCTTCAGGCTCACCCAAGACCTTGGGTTTTCAAAAGAGAAACACAAATCCTTACACAGGCAAACCATTGGTTTTAGCACCCACTTTGTGTTACACAGCTGAACCTAAACCTCACGGACAGAGGGCAATAATGTCCTGGCAGTGGCCTGGGACCAGCTGAGATCCTGCCCTCCCAACAGCCAACAGCCAACAGCCAACAGCCAACACCACGCCCACCTGTGTCAAGGCAACATGGGCGCAGCAGAAGGGAAAGGCTGGTTGAAGACAGACTCCAGCAGCTGGGACTACCTCCTGGGCCTACTCAGCATGGAGGCGGGGCCCGACTGTAAGACTGAAAAAACACAGGGGTGCCTGGGTGGCTCAGTTGGCTGAGGGACTGCCTTCTGCTCAGGTCATGATCATGGAGTCCCAGGATTGAGTCCTGCATCGGGCTCCCTGCTCAGTGGGGAATCTGCTTCTTCCTCTGACCCTCCCCTCTTATGCTCACTTTCCCTCGTTCTCTCTCTCAAATAAATAAACAAAAATAAAATCTTAAAAAGAAATCACTGAAAAGGCAGAAGGAAACTGGTAGCATGAAATCCAGACTGAGATCTAGATTCAGCCTTGAATGGACTTGAGCTCTGACTCCATGCCCCTCTACCATGATTCAACACCCAGAGACCTCGATAATGGACAGCACCATCTACACAGGCTGTATCAATAAGGACCAAGATTTCTCAAGGTTATTTGACAATATCAGGAGACTCATAATTTTTAAGTATGTAATGGGTTTATAGTTTAATTTCTTAAAGTTGCAATCTTTTAGAAACACAAACTGAAATATTTACAAGTAAAATGGAATGATTCACCTTTAAAATACTTGGAATGCAGGGGTGCCTGGGTGGCTCAGTGGGGTAAAGCCTCTGCCTTCAGCTCAGGTCATGGTCTCAGGGTCCTGGGATCAAGTCCCGCATCGGGCTCTCTGCTCAGAAGGGAGCCTGCTTCCCTTCCTCTCTCTCTGCCTGCGTCTCTGCCTACTTGTGATCTCTGTCAAATAAATAAAATCTTTAAAAAAAAATAATAAAATACTTTGAGTGCAGGAACAGATGGGGAGTATAGAGGACACGAGAATGTCCGGGAGTTGATCACTATGGAGACTGGGTACGTGGGGATTCATTACACTCTTTTCTCTATTTTTCTAGGTTTGCAATTCTTCATAATTAAAAAAAAAATGTCTGAGACTGGCCCCAGGAAAATCATGTTCCATCAAGGAGTGTCCAAGTGGAAGGGGGAGCGGAGCCCAGAGGTGGGTACAAATGAGTCGTGGGCTTCCCTCCTGCTGGGAGCACAGCCCAGGGAGCCCGAACATCGCACTATGCAATCATCATCCACGTTCCAGCTTGGCAGCCTTGGCCCGCACAGACTCGTGATAAAAGCCAACCCCACCGCATCTCTGCTTTATTGTTCATCACCAAAAGGCTCAGTGAAAGCTTTGTAAATACCTCTACTTCCTCATTGACGGCCATAGGGAACCGGTCCCTGAGGGCCACTCATACCACACACTGGTGTAAATTCTACACTAAAATAGCTTTGGGCTCCAAAGGGTTGGCGATGTTTCTTTAGAGACGAAGCCTTGGCACAAAAAGTTTAAAACGTACCGCCCCGAAACCACATCAGTGCTTCTCTTCTCTGCGGACTGGAGGGTGAGGGGGTCTGCCCTTCTGCCACGCTAACAGTATGGTGACAACCTAAATGGTCAAAAGTAGGTCCATGACTAAGACAGTAACACTGTGCTGGACACAGGAACATGTCACAGCGACTTAAATGATGTTTGTGAAGGGGCCGCCTGGGTGGCTCAGTCGGTCAAGCGTCGGACTCCTGATTTCAGCTCAGGTTGTGATCTCAGAATCGTGACCGAGCCCCCAAGTCCGCACTGGGCATGGGACCTGCTTGACATTCTCTCTCTCCCTCTGCCCCTCCTCGCCTCACATGTGTGCGTGCTACCCCCCCCCAAAAAAAGATGTGCATGAAGAATTTATATTTCCATGGGAAGTGCTTATGTTACCCTGTTAAATGAAAAAACAAGGACAGAAAATTGTTTAGTTTATATAATCCCCATGACGTAAAACATACAGCTATAATGGAGAAAAAAAGGAAACATTCTCTGTCTTAATCATGATTAAACCAGGGTGACAGCATTAGGAATAATTCCAATCCACATATTTTTCCTTAGGGTAGAGGCATAAATGGGAGACCCTCTGAATCAATAGAATGTGGGGGTCTTTAAAGTACAGGTTTTCAGCCACGGACTCTTAACTGAGTACCATGGATAGAATTCAGGGCAGCTATAAATTCGGCTGGGGAAAAAAATTACATCTTGATTTTCACTAACCTCTAACTGAAAATTGTTTTTTCATCTGGAATTTTTTTTTTTGGTAGTAAAATATACATAAAAAAATTTACCATTTTAACTTTTTTTTAAGTAAACACTTCAGCCACGGACTCTTAACTGAGTACCATGGATAGAATTCAGGGCAGCTATAAATTCGGCTGGGGAAAAAAATTACATCTTGATTTTCACTAACCTCTAACTGAAAATTGTTTTTTCATCTGGAATTTTTTTTTTTGGTAGTAAAATATACATAAAAAAATTTACCATTTTAACTTTTTTTTAAGTAAACACTTCAGTGTCAGGAAGTACATTCACACTGGTAAGTAAGTGTCTCCAGCAACCATCTCCAGGCTGGAATGTAATACTTTATTTTTTTTAAGATTTTTTAATTTATTTATTTGACAGACAGAGATTACATGTAGGCAGAGAGACAGGCAGAGAGAAAGGGGGAAGCAGGCTCCCCGCTGAGCAGAGAGTGCGATGCGGGGCTCGATCCCAGGTCCCTGGGATCATGAACCGAGCTGAAGGCAGAGACTTTAACCCACTGAGCCACCCAGGCGCCCCTGGAATGTAATACTTTAACCATGAATGCAGTCAAAGCAGCACAGTAAATCACCAGCACCTGCGACCCTGTCACCACTAGAACTCAAAGCTGTTTCATATAACGTGACAGTTGCTACAGGTATACTGAACTACTTTTTTAAAGATTTATTTATTTATTGGGAAGTGGGGCTCAACCTCAGGACCCTGAGATCATGACCTGAGCCGAAACCAAGAGTCAGATGCTCAACTGACTGAGTCACCCGGGTGCTCCAGTATAGGGAACTATTACTATCCATGTCCCTCGCAGCTTTGAAATTAGGTAGTGATATGACCTGTCATTGAGTCTTGTTACTTAATGCAAATTACTAGATTACAAATTTGTTTTGTAATATTCTGCTCACCATATTGCCATATGTTTTCCTTTGTAATCCTATGTATTTTATTTCACACATTAAAAAAATATTATTCTGGGGCACCTGGGTGGCTCCGTGGGTTAAGCATCTGCCTTCAGCTCAGGTCACGAGTTCATATCCCCCTCCCTCTGCCACTCCCCTCTTTGTGCTCCCTCACTCTCCCTCTCCATCAAATAAATACAATCTTAAAAAATATATGTTACTCTGAGAAGAAACGCGTTGGTTTCATCAGACTACGTAAGGGGTTGACAGGACTAAAAATATTTAGAAAGCTTCAGCAGATGTGTCCTGACAGATGGAGTCATTAAAGAATTAGCTACCCTCGACGCACAATAATGGCTTTACTAATGGGTGTCCAAATTCCTCATGATTGTTCTTTCAGTGATGCGGCCTAGTAGAATATGATAGCACATCCATCTCCGTGTCCCCAACACCCACTGTCCATTTAGACCTTAGAATAATCTTGTTTGTGTGTAACCCTTCTTTGCTTGTAACCCTTTGGAAAACAATGTCTGATGGACCCCCAATGACATTTCACGGGTGAAAACGAAAGAGCATAAGAAAGCCAGAGCCGATTTTAGGCAGAAGAACAAACTGACCTCATTTAAAAAGAAAAAAAAAAAATCCAGGGACGCCTGGGTGGCTCCGTCGGTTAAGCCGCTGCCTTCGGCTCAGGTCATAATCTCGGGGTCTTGGGATCGAGTTCCGCATCGGGCTCCTTGCTCGGCAGGGAGCCTGCTTCTCTCTCCACCTCTGCCTGCTTGTGTTCCCTCTCTCTCTCTCTGACAAATAAATAACAAATGAAATCTTTAAAAAAATAAAAAAGAATCCATTTCCTTAATATACTTCTTCCTTTATTCAAAAATATCTGGCGGCAAGGGGGGGAGATGATCAACATCACTAATCACCAGGGAGGGAAATGCAAATCCAAACCACAGTGAAAGATCACCTCACACCTGTCAGAACGCTAGCATCAGAGAGCCAAGAAATAACAAGTGTAGGGAAGGGTGTGGAGGAAAAGGAACCCTTGTGCCCTGTCGGTAGGAATGTAAATTGGTGCAGCCACTATGGAAAACAGTAGGAGCTTCCTCGAAAAATTAACAATAGGACTACCATACGATCCAGCGATCCCACTTCTCGGTGTTCACCCAAAGAAAACAAAAACACTAACTTCCAGAAAGTGATCTTCACCCCCACATTCATTGCAGCGTTTTTCCACAATAGCCAAGACCTGAAATCACCCTAATACCCACTGAATGGAAAAAGAAAATATGATATATATGTGTACACACACACACACACACACACACACATACACTGAGATACTACTTAGCCATAAAAAATGAGATTTTGTCATGTGTAACAACATGGGTAGATCTTGAAGGCATTATGCTAAGTGAAATAGAGAAAGCCAAATATCATAAGAGCTCACTTACACGTGGAATCAGAAAATAAATAAATGAACCAAGCGCATAGACACAGAGAACAGCTTCATAGTTTTTGCCAAAGGTGGGGGGTGGGGGGTGGGCGAAATATGTCAAGGTGTTCAAAAAGTACACAGTTCCAGTTATAAGTTATGATATCAGTAAGTCCTGGGGATGTCATGTACAGCATGGTGACTGTAATCAACATCATTGTTCTGCACACTTAGAAGTTGCTAAGAGAGTACATCTGAAAAGTTCTCATCACAAGAAAAAAAAAAGTTGTCTAACTACATATGGTGACAGATGTTAACTAGACCGATTGTGGTGATTGTTTTGCAATATATATAAATACTAAATCTCTGTGTTCTGTGTTGTTTACCTGAAACTTACAATGTCATAGGTTAGTTATATTGCAATCAAAAAATGTTTTTGGAATCTGTGATGATGATGAGCACTATTTTCTGTGGGCTATAATCACCACTTGATACCTTTCTGTACAAATAAGATGTTCTTTTCTGCAAGTCCCACATCCTCTGCAATTTTCAAATCAAACTGCTCTCTCATGCTGAAAGAGGTCTACCTAACCTAAAATCATCTATGAGAGAAGCCTTCTCACACCCCCATCCCCACAGGAGGTCCACAGAGTTGGGTCTCTGTGGTTTGTCCACAAACCCAAATCCTTGGCAAGGCTAACTGGCCAAGGGGGAGGGAGACAGGACCCAAACCAAGCCAAGCAGATGCTCTCCCCTGGGAATTTGGAACCGGGACCTAATGTTACTCCTTGGTGCTTTGAATTGCGGGGGAGTCAACTTGGGGCTATAAGGTGGGCATGTTTGGTGATGAGGCTCAACTCAGGGTAGGACGAGCGAATGCGGAGAGGGGTAGAGAGGCTTCAGCTGCACCTTCTGTGCCAGACCTCTGTGCCCGAGTTAGCGAAACCCCCTCAGAGTTCACCCCTGTGCCCCCCCATAAAGCAGCTCATGATTGCCCCAAGCCCTTTCTTCCCAAGGTAAGCCTCAGTATCCCACCAACACCTTCTGCAGGAAAGCACGAAAACAGCTCCCCAAGCAGCTTACCTCGGGTCTGCCAATGCTTCCGGGGACCCTGGCTCCAACCCCTTCCGACTGCCCCTGGCTGAGCACGGACAGGATCACTTTCTTGGAGGATGCCATGCTGAAGTCTCAAAAGAGTGTTCCTACGCTGCAGTGTAGAGGTTAGAGGGCCAAAGGGGGGGGGGCGGCAACAAAAAAGAAAAATCATAAGGAGGACACATCCAAAGACCACGAAATAAGGGATATTAAATTCAGACCTGCCCAAAATATGAAAAGCTACAATATATCGGCTGCTTAGTCTGTAGAAGACCTGGGTTAGGAAATTTAAAACAATAATGCTGGTGAACATGTATGAGCAATAATACATTAGTACCACTAATCATTTGCAATCTCATGCAATCCTACAGCCATCTTTTACAAGGTTTAGCAATAACAGCTCTGCTGGGCACTTACTAACCTCTAATGAGTGCTTTATATGGTTTTTGTTTTGTTTTGTTTTGTTTTGTGTTTTGAAGCCAGCTCCACACCCAACCTGGGACTGGAACTCGGGACCTCGTGGTTAAGAGCTGCATGCTCGACTGACTGGGCCAGCCAGGCGCCCCTTTATCTGCTTTATCTCATTGCAATTTCTCAACCTCCCCCACCCCTCATTGCTGCCCCAGGAGGTAGGTGCTACGGGGAGGCCGAGAGAGATTTACGTGGTGACTAGGGGAACACGGAGGAAATTCGGAAGGTCTGCGACTCTCACTAGAACACGTTTAAGATCTTGGCACTGAAAGGATCTTCGAGGATCACCAAATTTAAAGATCCATCCATCTCTCCCTCAAGTTCAGGGCCAACTTGAGCGGCAAGAAATCTTTGAGCTTTGTCAGAAAGTTTTCAAGAGCGCAGGAAACGGAAGGAGGAGGTGTCCTTGACACCAATCCTGTATTTGAAGACCGGTCTATACCGCACCATTGTTATTCAAAAGAGTTTTCTGTCTGTGGGCCAGTAGTTGTACTGAACGGAGTATCCCAGAACAAACACAACACACCTCTCCGCCACTTCAAATGCTTGCACAGCGTGCAGTCAAATCTCTAAAACTCATTTTCAAGCCAAAGACAACGCATTCCTTCAAAGATTCCTACTCAAATCACGAAAGACGCTTTAGCAAGAAGCATAGACCCGAGAGCTCCGGTTTGGATCCCGGCCTCACCAGGCACCTGCTGTGTGCCCCGAGGCCACTTCCTAAGCCTCTCTGTGCTTCAGTTTTTCCATCTATGAACTAGGGGTACTAAGACTGCCTACCTCAAAGGAGTGTGGTCAGCCCTCTAGGAATGCTAGCTGCTGTTAGGCAGCTATTCGGCAACGGCCCGCCCGTCCGTCAAAATGAGTTTCCCCCAGACCCCCTTGGCAAGCAATCAATCAATACTTATTGGGTGCCGGACAGTGGGGGCTCAGAAAGGCATTCAATCCTCAGAGCGGTACAGAACCGACATCACCTCCCCACAGGCAACCAGGGAGGGCGTTACCCCTACACGCGCCACTTCTAGGTCCTTCCAAACTCCCGCTCCGTAAATTCTACGCAGGCGAACAACTGACGAGGTGCTTACCGGACCGCGGTGCTTTGCAGACAGGAAAGCCGCCTGGCACTTTTCGCCCAATGCCTGAGTCCTATTTAAGCATCTCCCGTCACCTCCCGGGAGCCTCCCCCGGAGTCGCGAGCTTGCTGGGGAAGGCGGGGTCGGCACCGGGAGCGCAGCCCCCCCGCGAGCCTCCGGTCCCCCGCGGAGGCGGCGCGTGGCGCGTGGCGCGTGGCGCGTGGCGCGGGCATTTGACACAGGGCAGGGAGGGCGCAGGGCAGGGAGGGCGCCGGGCCGATAGCCTCACCGTGATTCAGCGTTTCGCCGCCCGCCACCTCCGTGGGGCGGGAGGCGGTGGTCTGCGGGTCTGGGGGCGGGGGGCGGGCGTGGGAAACGCTCCGTTATTTCCGGACTGGGGGCTCCTCACGCGCCGCGCGCCGCCCCTCCCCTGCCTGCTCCGCTGCCCCGCGACCCCCGCGCCCCTCCCGGCCGGGAGAGATGCTACCCACCCCCTCCAGGCTATTGGGGTAGGGGGCTCTCTGAGCCGGGCAGGCGCTCCGACCCGGACACTGTGGCTTCCAATTGTGCCTCCATCACTTGTCACCTGCGCGAGATGGGGCAGGTGGCGCAGCCTCTCTGTGCCCCCAGTCCTGCTACTGCGAAATGGGGACGGGGAGAACAGAACCCACCTGGTGCGGTTGTAGGGAGAAGTCAATGAGCTGCGTATGCCCTCAGCGCTACACGATGGTGGGGGAGCCGCAGACCAAGACTTTTGTGCTCCTGCCTGAAAAAGAGACACGCTGTAGTGGGGAGACAGTTGGTTAAGAGCTTGCTTGTTGTGGGGTGCAGGCATCGGAGAGTTTTCCCAGAGCGGAGCGGAGTTGCGGGAGCCGGTGAGTGCACCGATCTAGTTCATTGCTGGAATGCTTAACCAGGGGTACAGGCGTGGCAACCGGTTCCTGTCCTCAAGACCAGAAAGCTCATTGTGTGGTTTTGAGAAAGGCAGGACAGTGGTGCTTGTAAAACTGGGGCCAGAAAACTCCGTAGAGGGCCAGAAGGTAAGTGTTTTGAACTTGGCGGGCCACTTACGTTCTCTGAGAACACTGCTCCAGCTGGCCTTTGTAGCAACAAACCGGCCACAGACAGCACGTGAAATAAACGGGTGTGGCTGTTTCAGTAAACTTTTATTTATTTATTATTTAAAAAAATTTTTTATAAACATATAATGTATTTTTATCCCCGGGGGTACAGGTGTGTGAATCGCCAGGTTTACACATTTCACACCACTCACCATAGCACATACCCTCCCCAACGTCCGTAACCCCACTCTCCTCTCCCAACACCCCTCCCCCCAGCATGTTTCAATAAACTTTTAATTACGGTTACTTTTGGGGAGGACGGATTTCCTCTGCCCTCCAAGATCCTTCTAGCTGGACGAAGAATCAAACTGACATGAGCGGGAGGAACAGGAGAAAATCAAATTACACTTCCTAAATACGGGTGATCCGCACAGCCTGAAATTACAGAGGTTTATCTGGAGTCCTGAGCTCAGGGGAGGGGGCGGGGTGCCGGGAAAACAAAGGGAAGGAAGAGCATTTGCAGGAAGGTGAGAGAAGTCTGGAAAACAAAGTTTGCCCTGCTATGCACTTAAGTTTGTTAAAGAAAGAGAAACCTCTGTTAGTAGCTCTCTACTTGATACAGTTGCTGGAGAAGTAAAGCACTTTTCCTCAATCTGCTGGCTTTTGATCTCTTTACTCAATAATCTTCCTGCCAAAGTGGCCCATCTGGGGAAGGACTGGGTGGCTCAGTCGGTTAAGCATCTGCCTTCAGTTCAGGTCATGATCCTGGGGTCCTGGACTTGAGGCCCTCGTTGGGTTCTCTGCTCAGTGAGGAGTCTGCTTCTCCCTCTCCCTCTGCCCCGCTACCTGTGTGTTTTCTCTCTCTCAAATAAATAAATAAAATCTTTTTTTAAAAAGTGGCCTATCTTGAGGTGAGCTGCCCTTGTCCCTACAACACTGAAATTTGAATTTCATATAATTTTCACTTGTCATGAAATATTCTTTTGATTTTTTAAAAATTTCAACCACTTAAAAATGTAAAAACTGCTCTCAGCTCTCAGACTGTAAAAACTAGGTAGTGTCCTTGCTCTAAAAGAACAGGGTAGTAGGGCGCCTGGGTGGTTCAGTTGGTTAAGCGTCTGCCTTCCCCTCAGTTCATGATCCCAGGGTCCAAGGATCCAGCCCTGCATCGGGCTCCCTGCTCCGTGAGGAGTCTGATTCTTTCTCTCCCTCTGCCTGCCACTCTGCCTGCTTGTGCTCTATCTCTCTGTCAAATACATAAATAAAATCTTAAAAAATAAACAAAATAAAAGAACAGGGTAGTAGAGGAACATGGACTTTCCCCTGGACTCTTTATAGATCAGTGGGACTCAAATCCCTGTGATTCAAGGCCAATTGAGATAATACACATGAATATTAAAAGTGCCATGAAATAATACGGTATTGTTACTTCTCATTGTTAAGATGACTTCTGAAACTTTCTCCAAATGAAATAGAAATACGGACTCTCTGGCTCCTTGCAGCCTTTAGTAAATGGTTCTGCATCTACTACCAAAAATGTCAACATTTAGTCAGTTGCCTGGGCCTGAATCTCAGGCTCTCCCCATCACTCTTCCCCCTTGAAATCCTGTGGATTCCACGCCTAATGTCTCTTACATCCCATTGCCTCCGGTCATCTTATCTGATAGCCACGCCCCTCTTCTGGCCGTCAGGCTGGCCACTGGCCCATCCACTCTCCACCTCCCCCGGAAATGGAATAACTGCCTAAAACCTTCAGGGCCCTCAAGAGAAGGTCTCCTGATGTCTGTAATCTGGCCTCACCCCCAACATGCTGACACTCATTCAAGGACACGCACGCACACGCACGCACACACGCATGCACACGCACACGCACACAGAGACACTCCACTCCCTCTTTCTGCCATGCTGACTTGTTTTAGGCTCTGGAATGTAGATTCTCCCACTTGCGGGCCTGCTGTGCCTCTGTCTGCAACTTTCTCTCTCCTTCACCCGGCTTATCCCCATTCATGTTTCAGCTCAGTTTCCATGTCACTCCCACTGGGAAACCTTCCCCTCAGAGCTGGGTGAGGTGTCCGACATGGCCATCACTGTGAGAAGGGGAAGCTGAAGGGGCTCCTTGGGGGGAAAAAACCTGCCTTTTCCTCCTTCTGCTTCTACTCTTGCTAGGACCGGCACCCCTGCCTCAGGTCCTCCTTGCACGGGTCAAGGAGCTAACGATTTCTTTGGAGTCTTCCAGCACAATAGGTAACACCCACGGAGTGACCAGGTGGGTCACTGCGATCTTTTTCCAAGACCACCGACTCCAGACACCTTGACACCAAGACCCCTGGTCCCCGGGCACAAGCGACTTCTGGAGGACACCAGAGCCCTGGTCCTGGTTCTGACCAGTTCCTGGATGCCTGCGAGGACAGGGACACCAGACTATCGCCTTCATTAAGAACCCCAGACCCTGAGCAAAGACGAGACTCCCTCTCCCTCCTTTCCGAGTCTCCCAGCCGCTCGGTCTTGATGTGCTCTCCCTGTCTGTCTTCGGTAAACTCTGCTCTCCCTTCCTCTTGGCTTGCAAATGATTTCCATCCTGCATACAGCCGGAGCCCCCCTTGGCTGGTCCTGCAGGACACCCTCTGGGTCCTCGGACCCAGGCCAGCCTGCGTCAATCACAAGCACCCACTGTTGATCAGACTCATTGTTCATCATCTTGTGGAAGATCCTCTCTTCCTATGACAGCTGCAAGCAGATGTCCCATTCGACGTGTCTTCTGCACTGTGACTTTGATACTCCCTCCACCGCAGGTGGCCTCTACTTCTCTTCCTCCGGAGTCTAGGCGGGACTTGCGGTGGCTTGGACCGCAAGTTCCAGGTGTGGCTCTGAGACCGCCTGGTGGCTCCTGCTTCCTGCCCCTGGGAGCAGTTGCCTCGTGAGAAGAGCCGAGGATCAGAGGCCAACTTTTGGGGGAAAAGCCAGTGCCGCGTCGATAAAACAAGAGCGCCCCAATGGCGTCCTTCCACACTTTCAGACCCCCAGAACCACGAGCAAAGAAAAACGGTTGTTGTAAGCCACTTAGCTTCTAGATCATTTGTTTTGTGATAATAGGCGACTGGAAAAGAAATGGATGCCAGAGGAGATAAGGTGGTTTTTCAAAGCTCTCTGGGCTAAAGGAGTGCTCTTATAAATAATAACCCTTTACGGAAGCATTTAAATGTTACTACCAAGGTGACTAGCCAACCGCCAAGATAACTTATTGAACTTGACTTGAGAGATGAAGTATTGCATGCCACAGGCCACAGCAGTGACCTCTGGAGTTCAGGTGTCCTGAAGAGTTCCTCTGTTACAAAGAGCATTTACAAGGAGAGCTTTGCATTAAAAGGAAGCAGAAGAGAATGGCTTCCCTGTACATCGTTACCCCCTCCTCTAGTAGATTTGCAATGCTCTTGGGGATGCTTTTGCTTTATCACCTTTTCAAAGGTTCCTCTGGGCCTCAGAACACCCTCCACCTCCAACACTGTACCAGGAGTGAGAGCTTCTCTTTTGTCTTGACTCTGAGAGGCCAGGCATGGGTGTCGGCTAAGTCCGTGGCGTTTGGCGCACTTTTTGCGCTGTCATCCGTCATCCGGATGGAGATGTCCAATATGTGTGTGTGTGAATGAGTGTGTAGGTGGATATATGGGTGTGTGGCTACATCATCAACTGCCCTCGGGGTCCCAGGAAGCATAAAGAAACCTCTGTGATGAAATGACAATGATGAAAACCTTTCCTAAATGATTCTAAATGATACCCTTATGATCTTTAAAGACACCCACATTGTTGGCGCATTTTGACTTTTTATCTCAAAATTGCATTTTCCTCTTTTGTCTGATTTACCAATTTTCTTCTCCAAGATATATTTTGTAGGAATACACAGATGTCTTCTTTATTTCCTCATGTCCAATTTTTTTTCTTCTTCTTCTTCTTCTACCACTCAGCTCAAAAATGCTTTCTTGCAGTTTGGTCAGGTTTTGGCAATTTGCTTCCCGGAGCACTATCGTGGCTATTCATGAAATGACCAATATCTTTGGAATATTCCAAATTAGGCATTCAGACCCATCGAACCCAGGGAAATAGACTGGCTCAAATCAGACACTGATTTGTAAACATTCGTTTATGAAGGTCATTAATGGGCTGTTGGTTGAGGACATCCAAAGACATCCACCAGAGACAAACAGCTGTTACTCCCGCTTCTACCCTCAGGAGAACAATCCGCACAGCCCTGGGTCTCTTCTGTCACCCAGCCTTCTGACCCCGAAGTTACGTGCGATCCACCATTGTGTGAAACACACAACTGTGTTCCTGTCTTTCCCATGGGTTTTTGGCAGCATTCCAGAAAAGAACAGCTTATGACCCCTCTTCTGAGCCACAAAAATTTTCTAGAATGCCCCACAAGCAAAATGTTCTTGGCCCTGAAAGGCTGATTCATCTCTGCTCCAAGGAAGGGGAGAAATGTAGGGGACCGATTCCCCTGATACTTACGTTTCTCACTTTCCAGCTTTTATATGGTGGTGCCTTCTGGCTAAATGGAGGCTGCTTTCAAGGTCACCACATTGGAGTTCAAACAAGAGGCTAATTTGAATTAACCTCTATCTAGTTAATGTTATGGATGCTGGTGTTCATGGATGAGGTGGACCACTGTCTGCAACTTACCCTGAATGCACCAGAAAATAACAATGGTAAGAACTGCGGTAGCAGTGGAGGTAGTAGGACCGATCAGGTGGACTGCTGGACGCATAGACAGATGGCGCGTGACAAAGCCAATAAGCAAGATCCAATTGCAGAGTCTAGAGAGTGATCTGGGGGAGCTCGAGGTACAATTCTTTTAACTTTTCTGTATTTTGAAACTGCTCATAATAAACCTTTGGGAAAGATCATTTGACTCAAAGTGGGAATCATGGCTGGGAGGGTCCCATAAAGATACCTCATTTGCCTACTTTCCTCGTTTCCAACTCTGGCAACCTGGCCCGCAGTCCAGCTCAGTGAATGCCTGTTGAATTCCAAGCTACACGTCACTTGTACAGCTGGCAAGACTCTTCTAGAGTATGAGTTGGCAAATTTTCTTCTGCGAAGGCCAGATAGTAAATATTTGAGACTTTGCAGGCACATGGTGGTGGCTGTGTTCCCATAAATTTGATTTACAAGAACAGGTGGTGGTCATGGTTCACTGAGCCCCTCTTAGCCCCCACATCCTTATCTTCCACTAAAAATGAGAGTAAGGGGCACCTGGGTGGCTCAGCAGGTTAAAGCCTTTGCCTTCGGCTCAGGTCATGATCCCAGAGTCCTGGGATGGAGCCCCGCATCGGGCTCTCTGCTCAGCAGGGAGCCTGCTTCCCCCACCCCCACCCCCACTCCACCTGCCTCTCTGCCTACTTGTGATCTGTCAAGTAAACAAATAAAAAATCTTTTTGAAAAATGAGAGTAAAATCGACAGCATGCCAACAGGCTCTGTAAAGATTTCACACATATCGGGAAAGGTACTAACAAAAAGAAACAACAAAACTTTTCATGTGCACCTGCATCTCCTACCCACCCATCTCCTCTCATAAGGATCAAGCGTGACTATTCCGCCACTGAGTCTGAGGCTTAATAGGCAAGCGTTTCTAGGAGAGGCAACACATTAATGTCCCATCCCAATAAGCATAAACTATTCACATTCGATCCCAACCTCCAAGTAGATCATTTCAGCACTGGGGGAGCAAAGGCAGGAGGTGGTAGAGAAACACCCCCAGGGAAGAGATGCCCATGGAAAAGGCTCAGGCGGTAGAGAGAGATGCTACTGGAGCCCTTGGGGCTCACTCTTTAGAAAGCGGAGGCAGACATTAAAGGTAATAAATAAATGAATCGTCCAGCAGGTTTTAAGGTGTTGAGCGCCGTGAAGAAAGACGAAGTAGAGCAGAGTATGGCACACTGGCAGTGCTGGGCGGAGTGAGGCTGTGGTCCAGGGAGGGTTCATTAGGAAGATGCCATCTGAAGCAGAGACCAGAGATGAGCTAAAAAACCAGGCAGATGTCTGTGACAGTTTGCCAAGCCAAGGAAACCTCCAATGCAAAGGCCCTGGGGCAGACAGTGCTAAGAATTTTGTAGGAGGAGCAAGGAGGCCAGCATTCAGAGTGGCGATGTGAGGCAGAAGAATCACGAGATGATGTTAGAGACAGTACTGGTGGACCAGAAGAGGAAGGGGCCGAAGGAGAGTTCACACTGGAGGAGTGACAGGATCTGAGTTACATCGAAAAGAATTGCTCTGGCTAGCCAGTGGAGAACAGATCTCCAGGAGCAAAAGTAGAAGCAGGGAGGGCACTCGGGGGGTAGGGGCAACATTGTAGGTGAGAGATGATGGTGACTGCCCAGCAAGTAGCCAAGAGGTGGTGAAAAGTGGCCACGTTCGGCATATATTCTGAAGAGAGAACTCACCAAATTGTGTGAAGAACTGGATGCTGGGTGTAAAGGAAGGGGAGAAGTCAACAATGATGCCTTGCTCTTTGGCCTGAAGCAGCTGGAAAAATCCTGTTGCTGTTATCTGAGAAGGGACGACTCCAGGAGAAGGTAGTGTGGGGGGGTTAGTCAGGAGGTCGGCAGCGCGAGGGTAAGGTAGACACATTGATTAGACTTTCCAAGTAGAGATGGACAAGGTGACAGTCTGAATTCCAAGTCTGGAATTCAGGAGGGAAGAGCTGGCTGAAATTTGGAATCATGAGCATATGCATGATGTTTTAAAGCCATGAGTCAAATGCATTTTTTTAAAGTGAGAAAAAATAAAGGCCAGCCAGAAGCCAGAAGAAGCTCTCTCTCTCTCACACACACACACACACAAAATGGATGCTATCAGATTTCTTTCTAAGCACTAGAACTCCCAAGTGAACAAGCTTGCTCTCGTCATGAAGTCAAATTATTATTAGAGCACGCTCCTAAGGGGCTCACCAGGCACAGGTGACAATGCAGACCATAATTTGAACAAATCTACTCATGTAATTGACATAGCACGTTGCCACACGTTAGAATGAAACTTGAAGACCTGGAAAATACAGAGCCGAAGAAAGGTCCGGGAGAAGTGGCAAAGGAAGTGAATGAATAGAATAAGTCAATAAATCTGTGACATTTGACTCAGAGGAAACCACTCCTCCCAGCTGCCCTTGAGTGTTTCACGGCCCAAGAAGGGATGTGAATCCTAAGATTGTGCCCAGGTGTTTCCAGGCTTCGACTGCTTCCTGTCCCCCCTCCTCGAAATTTACTAGTCATTCTAGAGTTGATCTTCTGCCATGCTACCATGTTTAAACAGCAGAGTAAATCCAAATCGCCATGTGGGAAAGGAAGTTCATTAACAGGATGTTAATAATAATATTATGTTATTATTATTATTAGTAGTAGTATTATGTTAATAATAATAAATTCATTTATTTGGCCAAGAGGCTGGGCCACTGGTACTCTGTTTCACCCCGGGTTTCTTGAATGGCTGCCTACCTTATTCCCAGAGACCAAAGAGCTATTTGGGAACCATCAGGGGCTCATTTACTATCAGGGTGTAAGCCCCCCTCTTCGGAATTCTTCTGAGGGACTCTTTGCCCCTTCCCAAATTCCAGTTTCAAACAGAAACACTGACAATACCTCTGTAAGCTACTTTTCCCCACATTCCACTGTAATTAAGCCTTTCCTTGGAGTCCTACCTCCACTGGACATTGGGCCCCTGAAGATGTGGGCTGCCCTCATTCTGTTGATCATTGTCTCGGGTCCCTAACAGAAGGCTTAGCACGTGGTAGGTTCTTGAGAAGACTTGACTGAATGCCAAGAAAACAGAAGTGATGCTAATCCCGCATCCACTCAAGTGAAGACCTCTTGGAAAGTCAGTGGCATTGCTCTCCTCTGCCAGCCCAAGGTTTCCTCACACCGTAGATGTTCCCAAATAAGCTGAAGTAGCCAACCACGGGTGACTTAATTCAGTGTGTCACGGCATACCAAAAGGGTGATTGAGGTTTTCAGCTGTGGGTAGCAGAGCCTCAAAGAGTTCATTAGTTTCAGCACATATGACCAGTCCGTGTGCACCAGAGACGAGAGCGTGGCACGAGGAAAGCCAAAAGTTGCGATACTGTCACAGTGATGTCGAGTGACAATCACACTTTTTCATTGCAAACCTGGGGACTGCTACACGAGCCAAACTGATCACTTTTCCACTTCTGGGCTTCTTAGCAATTTCAGGTGTGGAAATGTGCTCCTTTTTGGTCATATTAACTGTCCTTGTCTGTCACATTTCCTGCAGCGTCCCCTCATCCAATGTTGAGTTGAAGTTTTCGTTGCTCATTCTCTGTGTTCTTTGGCGTTACCTCACGGTTTCCTGATTCGTGAGAGAAGTCAGCGTCAGAAGCGGGGTTTTGCCGAGCTAGTTTCTTGTCCTTTCCAGCCCAGAGCTCTATAAACAAAGGCAGGGTTATCACATGTTCCTGAGGGCTGCCTGGGAAAAGCAGGGGCTGTGGTTATCAAAATTGGAACCCTTATGAAATAGGCTTTTGTCTCCGTTTTTGTTGCATTCAATCAGATCAACAAGTGTTGGCTAAGTGTTGAGCGTGGTTTCCTGTGGGATTGTGTAAGGCCCTTGCAGGACAATAAACGTTTTGGGGGCACTGAGTAATGTAGCCATTTCTGATCCGGCAGCCGGGAAAATGTGAGACAATTTGCTGCTGCTGGAAGGAGGGCAGCTGGGGTTTGTGTTCGTGTGAGAGTGGATTAACCGCTCGGCGGTGGACCCCCGGCGGCGGATCGAGCCAAAATGGTGCGTTGCGGCCACAGTGGGCCCCATCATGTCATATCCTCCAGGCAAATAGGTTCAGAATGATGAATATGAGATTGCTGGGGCTTCTCTGGGGACTTTGGGTGAGACCATCTAATTTGGGGGCCTGTTGCGGTTTTACTGTCCATTCCTCCCCCGGCTCAAAAACGTCATTCAGGGAAGCTGTCAGGCTGTGGGTCCCTCGGTGTCAGCTCCGGCAAGCGCTGTGCGTTTCCTCTGCTGCTTTTCTCCATCCTCCTCCGCAGGCATGGCCTTTTGTGGCTTTGCATATTGGCTTCCTAACTGTTTCCCAAAAGACGGAGAAATGTTAGTCCTACCCTCTTTTATGTACTTGTGTTTTGATGATGTTACTTTAACTGCAAATATTTGTTCTCAGGTTCCCGAAGGCTTCCAACGTCTGGGGTTTGGGGGGAGGATTTTAGACGGAGGTGGAAAGCTGGGGGAGGCGAAGCTTTTAGTTACAGCCACAGCCAGAAAATGTTGAAAGTTCCTGTGCACCAGGATAATTTCACTGGATTTAAAAAGTAGCGCAAGTGGGGGCACCTGGGTGGCTCAGTGGGTTAAAGCCTCTGCCTTCGGCTTAGGTCATGATCTCAGGGTCCTGGGATCGAGCCCTGCCTCGGGGTCTCTGCTCTCCTCTCTCTCTTTGCCTGCCTCAATGCTTACTTGTGATCTCTGTCTGTCAAATAAATAAATAAAATCTAAAAAAAAAAAGAAGTAGCACAAGTGGATTGTGGTCTAGATCAGGACTTTCCAAACTCTCACGGCACACGAGGCTCCTGGGGATCTTGCTAAAATGCAGGTTCTGGTGCACCGGGCCCAGGGCGGGAACTGCATTTCTCCCAAGCTCCCAGGCCCGGCTGATACCGTCAGTCTGTGGACCACCCCTGCAGTCACATCCACGTATTGATTTGTAAGAAACCCAGTGGCCCAAAAACCCAGTCTGTAAGGGGCTGGTTCACCTTGAACTTAAGGTAAGTTGTCCCGGGATTGAAAGCTTGTAACAGACGGATACTTGTGTCTGTAACTTGTATCTTGAACAGCACAGATACATGCGGAGGAGAGAGCACACGGAAGTGTTCCTGCCTCTGATGCTCTCCCGTCCCTAGGGCCTGGGGAACAGGGATGAGGACAGAGATTTTATCATCAAAGATCATTTCATTCTCTTCAATTTTTAACCTTCCCTATGATCTTTTTTTTTTTTTTTTAAACTTTGCCTAGGAGTGATGGGGAAAGGAGTACAGAATTGGGGAGGAGGAGCAGGCGTGCTAGGCGGCGCACTGCCGTTTCCTCTTGACTCCTCCTAACTCTTCCACATGGTTACTGTTTTACTCCCTTTATGGATGGGGAAGTAACATGCCAGGTTGCACAGAGACGGAGCAGGGATTTGAACCCACAAGCTGGTTGCTTCTGCCCACACCAGCAGGTATACCCTAAGCTGGGCTGTGTGTTACTAATTCAGCATAAGGGATCAGGACGTGGCTTTATCACCTTTTGCCTTTTTCCTAACCACCCCATAAGGTGACTGAATTAGGACATACCCCATAGGATGGCGGGGAGAGGGGGCCTACCCCACAGAGTAAACGAATACATATTTTCCAGGTGCTTTTTAAAGTGCCGGGCATAATGCAAGCCCTCCTTAAATGTTAGCTAGGATGATTATTGCTATAATCACTTATATTATGCAACATCCAGTGTTAATGTCCTCCCTTCCATAATGTCTTTCTTGATTATCTTTTTTTTTTCTTGATTATCTTAAGAAGATGAAACAACTTTCCTTCCTTGGGTCTTTCAGGGCAACGAGAACATGGGCTCCGCTCTAGCATTCTAGTTGTTTCTTCCCCCCTTTTCTTTTTTGATCGTGGTTCAGTGCCCATGGTGTGCCCAGAACTTTGACATAAGCTTTCTCAATCAAGCCCCTTGAGAGAGCTGTGACTCATCTTCTCTTCCGGGTCAGAAAACTGAGGCTTAGCGCAGGGAAGGGGCTCGGTCAGGGTGACACTGTCCACGAATATAATGTGGGTTCAAAATTCTGAACTCCTTACTCTCCTGACAACATTTCCTTGTAAATGCTAAATAACTACAGGAATTCTAGGTCATGTTAACTTAGTGTTCAACTCTTACCTAACTTATGGGTTGCGGGATGGTTGCAGGCTTCCTTGGAGAAAATACTATATTGGTTTCTGCCAGTTTTTTTGGTTATACTTTTTTGTTTTTATGTCACCTGCACTTTAATCTCTTTCTAGTTTCATGTACTTATGGAAATAGGCAGCCCGGGCTATTTGGTAAGCAAATTGATGTGTCTATTCCGTGTAGTTGGTAATATGAGAGCCCAGCCATATTCTGCTGGCTCTTCTATGGAAATACATTTCAGGCTAATACTAACTAACTTCAGGATCTCATTTCATTTTGAAACTGTTTTTTAACCTTCCCGACTGAACATATATTATTAAATATGGGCAGGCAGAGTCAAATTTGTTAGCCATCATGCAGGCATTTGAGTCAACAGGGGTACCTGAGCCGGTCGACTTATTGTCCTAATACAGGGAGGAAATATTGCATTTCTAAAAATTAGTCATCACCGATAATCTCGTTCTATACCGAGGGAGACCACCGAGATGCCTCCATTTTCAAATCTAGGCTAATGTAGGAGAAGAGATCAATACAAGGAAGGGATAGAAGCAAATAGAAGTAGAAAGGCAGATCCCAACTAGAACAGGAGCCAGGCACTGTCCTAGAAGAAACTGATCTGGATGAGACCAAAGTGTGAGTCATCAAAACAGGATTCTTCAAGTTCGTTAGGAAGCTCCGGGGGCCAACTGAGGGAGTAGAACTTTGAAGGTCTCCAAAGACACGTGGCCCCATGTGTCTGTTACATAAGAACAACAGATTACAGACCTATCTTCACAGAGCATGAGCTCATGTTTGTGAAAATAGATACCTATATATTTGGAAAAATCTAGAGGTATGGTCACCAAAATGTTAACAGTTTTTTTTTTCTTTTGCTTGCTGGTAGTTCTTAATTTTGTAGAATAAACACACATCATATCTGATTTTAGAAAGGAAAGCCAAAAAATTCACAAAAGGCAGAGCTTTGGAGTTAATAATTTTGTCGAAATTTTGAGAAATTATATAGCACCTAATGCAATAACATGAAAGAAGGTTGAGGACTTGGTACCTTCCTTTCTAGCCATTGTTTTTTCCTCCAATATACAGAAGCAACCTTGTGAATTTCATTTGTCAGTTGCTTCTGCGATTCACCATATTAATCTTTTAGATAAAATTCCCTCCCCAAAATCTTTAATGTAATGAATGTAAAAGTTCTATAAATAGTAAAGTGTGCGTAAGGTCATGCAGTCCTGGGAAAGGCTGCTTAAAGCCTGAGACTTTGGGATTTGCTTTTTTAAAACAGTGCTTTTAATGTTACAAATTCATTCAATATCTGAATAAGTTTTGAAAAGTAAACGCTTTTTGTTTTTTAAAGTAAAAATTTTGTGTTGAGCTAACCAGATCTATTTAACTAGCACTCTGCTTTAAGGAGTCAGGTTTTAGCTGTGGCTCTAAAAGACATTTGACAAAAGTTTTCACAGTTTTCTTTGTATGCTTTGTTAGTAAAATTGTAGAACACAGGAATGTAAAAGCCAAAATGTCTTAAAACTATGCCCAGTGTGGAATGGCTCCCCAAAAGGGGCATGTACCCCCCCCAAAAAAAACTAGACCTTCCACAGTTTCACTAAGTCCTCAAGGAAATTCTCTTCCAGACATAGACTTTGGGTATGGAAAATCATCTTAACTTAACTTAATAGAGTTAACAGATCCCCATCTTTGAGTTCGGGGGCCAAGAAACCAGCGACCATGGCATAGAACACCCACTGTGCTCAAAAGAAACTCATTCTATTTTCCCAAAGGAATTAGACTCCCCTTCCCTGATAAAACACTATTCAAAATAAAAAGTAACCAATGGATAAGATTTGTAACAGAGAAGATTTCCATTACTTCTGCCTCTAAATCAAAAGATGCCCTTGGAGAACATTTGAGGGATTCATAGATAATCACGTCATCTGTATAAATAATGAACATAGGCTGATTTTCTTGATTCCCGTTTCTAGAGAGGTGTGATCTATGTCAGGAGAGCAGCTGGCTGGACCTAGCCATGGTTTATTAGCTGTGTCTCCTTTTCCTCCCACTTCCCTGTCATAGTGGGCCCATTATGCTCAGGGCCATGGAGAAGTGGCCTTTAGTGATTGGACAGGTTCATTTGGCAAACCCTCCCTCCATCGAACAGAGCAATGCCTGTGTGGGTGCTTCCTGATGGAGAGTGATAAATAGGATGCAGATATTTTCTCTGTAATGCATGATCCTGGCATAGCCAGAGGGAATATGAGTGCCTCAGAGCAGCAAGGTTTTACTTAGAGCTCAGGAGTTGGAAATTAAGGATCCACAAGCGCACCCCTGCTGACTGATCAAATGCAAGGTGAGTAAAGTTAGTGACATTCAGATTATCAGTAAACAAAGAAAGATAGACATTATTGAACATCTCACTGTTGGTACATGTGTGATTCCACAAAGCAAAGAACATAAGAAAGTTTATCTCTTGTGGCCTACTACTTAACATTACTTTTTTAAAAAAATGTTACTTTTCATTAGCAGACCTGATTTTGGATGGAGGGTTGAAGGAACAGTCTTAGTAGAACGAGAAAACTAATGGATTTTTTCCTAGAAATACCTTAAGCTTTAATGCTTTCCACGGCTTTGGAAGAAAAACCAAGAATGTTTTTAGTTTGTAAGGTACCAATTTTGTTTAGTTCTTTGAGATCGATTTTGATGGCATTTTAAAATGTTTTGTTCTCAGAAATATTGAAAAGTAGACCCATCTCCATTATGTTAAAGATCTGATCGTGATGGGGAACTGTGGGTATTACTTACAATGATATTAGAGTCTCCCAGGGGGCTGGACGATCTTTTCAAACAGTCAGCCACAGTAATAGACAGAAATTTGTTGATCAGTTACTTCGGATAATGGCGAGCTGCCTGGAGTTCAAATATTTCAAAGTTTGATCATATTCAGTTTGATTCAACAAATCCCTACAGAATCCTTAAGGAATAAGCAGAATTTTGATAAGGTGTCTGGAAAGGAGCTCAAAGATGGTGAATTTATGATTCAGAGTGGGAGGTGACAGATAAAACAGATAAAATGTTGTAAATAAATCAACATATTTATAAAAGCCAGGGCCAAGGCAGTAGGAATGAAGTTATGTGTTTTTAAGAGTCTGTTGAGTTAAAATTTCTTCTCTAATCCTAAACCTAATTTGTAAAAATTATATTATTTGCATAATTCCTGAATGAGAAGCAGTTGACTAAACATTCTGAAGGTTAAAAGAGAATGTAGCGAGGTGAAAACACTCATTTTCATTATTTTATTTTACTTAGGACGACAATATGGATACAAAATCCATTCTAGAAGAACTTCTTCTCAAAAGGTCACAGCAAAAAAAGAAAATGTCGCCAAGTAATTACAAAGAGAGGCTTTTTGTTCTAACCAAAACAAATCTCTCCTACTATGAATATGACAAAATGGTGAGAGCCTGCTTATTCCATTGTTTTTCTACTATTTATTTTTCTTGTGTGTCCACAAAGGGCTTAATTTTAATGAAACAATGTCAGGTTTCTTAGCTCAGGCAGTAAAGATCAACTTGCCTTCGCTTATCTTGTTATCTTTTCTTAACCAAGACCTGATTAGTTCAAGATAAAGGGTTTTAAAATATTGGCTAACTTTGCTAAGGCAAATTGTAACTTTAGAACACTGGTCGTCAACTTGAAATTTTTAAAGATGCCTTCTGGAGTTAAATGTTGATTTTCCATAGATTAAACACACCACAGGTGATGGAAATACGTTTCAAGGTTATTGAACAAAATTAAGTGCTGCTTCTAGCCTTGCTTTGGGGGGAGTATATGGGTAAACATATCGGAAACATATCCTGCTGCCATTGGATTTTGACTCTGATGGAATAATTGGAAGAATTCTCAGTTACCTGTCCTATCTCTCAATCTCCCTCCCAGGATAATCTTCACTTTATGCTTTTCTTTGTGTCCCGCTGTGTATCACATGAGGCATCTTATATTTTGGTTTTTAATTCAGAAAAGAGGCAGCAGAAAAGGATCAATTGAGATTAAGAAAATCAGGTGTGTGGAGAAAGTCAATCTTGAGGAGCAGACCCCCGCGGAGAGACAGTACCCCTTTCAGGTAAGGGGAGGAACAACGTTCTATTGCAAATTCCATATTGGCAATAACGAAAGATGTTGCAAAATGCCAAGGACGATGACCAGACTTGGAACATCCCCAGATGGTAGTCGGGCACTTTGCTGAAATTTGATCTACCGATCTGCGTTCCCTAGAGGGAGAGAAAGAAAGGGGAGCAAGTAAGCCACAGTGGCATAACTTGCGGTGGGGTCCCACAGTCTTTCATATGAAAGGTTGCTGAGCATTTCCAAGGGGCTCCAAGGTACCAGGCACACCAGAAGGAATCAAGTCATTTGCAGATCGTTATAATGCAGCGGGGGTGTGAAGGTGAGTTGAGATGAAGGGATGCTGAGGAGCTTTGGTTCCTCAGGGAAAGGAAAGCTTCACACCTCACTCTCCTATTGGAAGAAAGCAGGGGGGTTTCTTGGAAGAAGCTTCAAATTCATATCACAGAAGCATGGGAGGCTCAAAAGACCACAGGCTTCGGAGGCACCCAGAGCTCCTAACCTCACAGCTTGTACTGCTGGTACCATAGGCAACACACTCAACTCTCTATCCAAGTCTGTTTCTTCATTCGCCAAGTGGGCATAGTCATCCATATTTCGCAGAGCCGAGACAGGGTTAGATCTGAAATTGTCTAGGAAAGAGCCCAGAAATTAGCAGATATTTCATAAAGGGTCTGTACCATCTACCCACAAAAACTGAATGAATGAACTAGATAGAGAAGGATGTGGGGAAGACATTAAAATGTTCTGACTTTTTTAAAAAGATTTTATTTATTTATTTGACAGAGAGAGATCATAAGCAGGCAGAGAGGCAGGCAGAGAGAGGAGGAAGCAGGCTCTCTGCTGAGCAGAGAGCCCCATGTGGGGCTGGATCCCAAGACTCTGGGATCATGACCTGAGCCCAAAGCAGAGGCTTTAACCCACTGAGCCACCCAGGTGCCCCAAAATGTTCTGACAATTGCAATTCCTAGCAATTCTTCTTACTCAATAAAAGCATGAACTATATAACGCTCAGAATATATGCAAATTGCCAAAATGGCTTGGCAGAAGTAAGAGACAGACATTTCATCCCTGAAGATATTTTTAAGGATAGAGCAGGTAAATATTTTCCAATGGGCTGTGAAGAGACTCAGGCACTGAGTCGGTAGACCATTCCTAAGACCCCTATAATATCTAACATTTTAGACTTCTGTAATTCTCCATGGTCCTCAACGTTCCCTGATGTCAGACACATCATTGCTGTGATTTTCCCAAGTGGAGAAGTGTCTGGGATAAAACAAATTGAGGGGTGGAGGAAAAAAAATAACTAGATTTTTTTTTCATCTAATTCCAGAGTGAATGCATATTTTATAAGCAAACTCAACTTTTCTTTGGGATACCAGAAAATTTGCAGTTGCCCCGGAATGAACCATGGAGGCAATTGTATCTAAATGCCCCTAATCTTTCCCTTTCCAGATTGTCTATAAAGATGGGCTTCTCTATGTCTATGCATCAAACGAAGAGAGCAGAAGTCAGTGGCTGAAAGCGTTACAAAAAGGTAATTTTAAAAAGTCATAAAAGGGAGTTCTCCGTGGAGTTCTGGTGAGGCTTGGTGGAGGAGAGCTAGGGCCGTGAAAGGACCCACAGCCAGGAGACAATCTGCTGATTTTCCCACAACCTCCCTCGGAGAAACTGCCAGACTCATTTTGCATTCTCATTGTTATGCGGACTGAGCCTGTAGCTCGGGTTCCCTTTCCTGCACTTCCCTGCGGGGCTGTTGTGCCCTCCCCAAGGCAGCAGGGCAGACAGCTCAGAGGAAGCCAGACCTCCTGCTCCCCACCCACGGGGCTGCCCTTTCCCTGGGGCAAAGTCTGCCTTCTCTGCGGCTGTGTGGCTACCGTACTTGGGCTGTTTACAGAAAGTTCTATAGAAGTACTATGGTCGTACCATCTGCCAACTGCTATGCCAAGAACTTCGTAAAGCATTTCCTCGAGTAATCTTCTTGATGACTCCATGGAACGTCATCGTACTCTCCCTTTTCCAGACAAGTGAACTTAAAGAGACATGGCCATAATAATAATGGAGAACCCCCATTACATAATAATGGAGAACCCCCATTCGACTACCCCAACCCGGCTTTTTAACCGGTACGGTATCAATGCTAGGCAAAACTGGGGGATTCATTTTTTTTTATTTGCTTATTTGACAGAGAGGAAGAGAGACAGGGAGAGAGCAAACACAAACGGAGGAGTGGGAGAGGGAGAAGCAGGCTTCCTGCTGAGCAAGGAGCCCACACAGGGCTCCATCCCAGGACCCTGGGTTCATGACCTGAGCCGAAGGCAGATGCTTAATGACTGAGCCACCCAGGTGCCCCAGAACTAGGGGATTTAATGAAGCTTTTGCTCAGGGATTCTCAGGCTGCTTTGGTGATAGGCTGCAGTAGAAGAGAGAACGTTGTTGGCTATTTGGCACTATAATGTTTCTCCCAGTGATATTCTTTTTTTTAAAAAAAAGATTTTATTTATTTATTTGACAGACAGAGATTACAAGTAGGCAGAGAGGCAGGCAGAAAGAGAGAAGGAAGCAGATTCCCCCCTGAGCAGAAAGCCTGATGTGGGGCTCGATCCCAGGACCCTGGAATCAGGACCTGAGCTGAAGGCAAAGGCTTTAACCCACTGAGCCACCCAGGTGCCCCTCCTGGTGATATTTTGGCAGGCAGGTGATAGTGTGAGGACAGCATATAACCCCAATGTGTGACTCTACTGGTGGAATTTCAGATATCAAGCCCCGAAACCAGGTGAGGTTTTGTTTTCTTTGAGTCTCAGGTTAGGGTTTTTTCTCAGTTTTTCTTCACACATAGGGCTTCGTTTTCCCTCTGCCTGAAAGGGTTTAGCAACCTCTCCTGTAGGATAGTCCAGTGGTCCAGGGAGGTCCAGAAGCCTCCCTCTCCCTGCTCCCAGCTTGCTGAACTGAGAAGGGCATCCGTCTTAGCGACAGACACATCCTCCGCGCCCTGCTTTGCTGTGTCCGCTAATGAAACCATCTCGAGTCTCTGGATCTCAGGTTCCCAACCCTATGAAATGGGAGGTCATGTCGCTTTTTTCCTCGAGGGATCACGAGCCACAAATGAATAAAACTCACATATATACTGAAGGGTCCAACACACAAACGTGAGTCCCGGTGGCTAGAGTGGGGCCTCGTAGACGAGCCCTAAGATGCTGCTCTGGGGGGGACTTCCCGGGAATGGTTGCAGCGTCCACCCGCCCAGTGTGCAGCTGTGAGGCAGACCTCAGGGTCCTTCTGCAACCATGTGTGGCAAGCTGGTTTGGGCGGCCCTGGAGAGCTCACGTAAAGGCCAATGGAGCATAAAGGAGAGCGGAGAGAGAGAAGAAAAAGGGAATCTCTTAGCTCCTGGTAAAACTTCAGAAAGACCTTATCACGAGGGCTGCTGCATGCAGGGGAAGCCGTGTGTATCCGTTAACAATGCTTGGGGACGCAGGTAAAAAGACACCAAGCAGCTGTTGGAACAAAGGCACGTCTGTTGCTCTCACACCGTTCACAAGTCCGGAGGTACACGGTCCCGGGCTGGGGCAGCAGCTCAGGCAAGTCAGTAGGGACCCAGGCTCCCGCTAGCTTTCTGCTCTGCTACCCTCAGAGGCTCTTGGGAAGGCTCTGAGCTTTTCCAGAAGCATCCCCTGCAAACTCCTGCAGGTGTTTACTGGCCAGATCTGTGTCTCGTGGCCATCTCCATACGTAAGGGGGCTAGGAAGACAGTATCTGGTTTTCCAGCCTTTCTGCAGGACCAGAGTTGGAGAGGAGGTGGGTGAGACGGGCTTGAAGGAAACAAGAGAAGGGGATGGCATCAGCCGGCCGGCCAGCCAACCACCCGCCTCCCCAGGAAAACAAAGTTTCGTCACAGAAATCCTCTCCCTTGTGAAGTCTTTTTGTCTGCTAGTTAGCTTGGGCATTATGAACTCAGGTGGAATCGGAGACACGGCATTTTGCAGAAGGTGACCTAGACCCAGGAGGTCTGAGCTGACTGAGTGGGGACTGGGGCACGTCAGCCACCGCGGTTCTGAATTCAGCTGAGCAGATGCGGAAAAAGCGTGTCCTCCAAAGATGAAAACCGAAGGGGATGCTACAGGAAAGCTGGCATCTGGTCATTGGATTATCACAGAAGAATATTGGGGCTGAGTTTCAGATATGCTGCTTACTAGAGGTTTATGAACTTGAGCAAGTTAGACCACCTCTCCACACTCAGGTCCTCTTATTGTCATGATTAAATGGCTGGAGTGTCGCCATGTGGACTTCTGGACTTGATTGGAAAAGAAATAGTTACCCAGGAAACAAAATCGATGTAGTAGGAAATAACAGGAATCCTGGCATGTGGGAAGCAGGAGCTTGGAGAGCTGGAAGGCAAGTCTCGTGCCCAAGGAATTGCAATGACCATTTGGTCAATGGTGGTCAATGACCACCAGTTCCGAGTCAGAAACTAGCGTTTTATAATTTTAACTCCTTTGGCTTTTTGGGACTTCTGCAATAATTTCCCTTTAGTTCCCATTAATACTTAGTGAAGGTTTTTTTTTTTTTAAATACCAGTGCTTTTGGGGCACCTGGGTGTCTCAGTGGGTTGGGCCGCTGCCTTCGGCTCAGGTCATGATCTCTGGGTCCTGGGATTGAGCCCCACATCGGGTTCTCTGCTCAGCAGGGAGCCTGCTTCCTCCTCTCTCTCTGCCTGCCTCTCTGCTTACTTGTGATCTCTCTGTCAAATAAATAAAATTAAAATCTTAAAAAAAAAAAAATACCAGTGCTTTCAGCTAGGCTGAGCTGAGCTAACCTAAGGGAATGATAACACTGAAAGCCCACTGTTCATTGAACATGTGCTCTGAGCCAAACACAGAGCTGGCTGCTTTACATACATTATGGTTTGGAAATGATCCGATGACCCAGTAAAGCACTTAGTATCTCCAAACACTTCCTTGAATCGGGGTTGAAAAGGAGGAACAGAACTCTCCTGGGATTAAAACAAGGAAGGCTTAAAATGAATATAAAATCACGAGGAAAGTCACACATAGAATCAGCCCTCTCCATCTAGAGACTTTCCTTGAACTGTTCTCTACTAAGATCTTGTAGGTTTCTCAGCTATGTTTTGAGAGACGCTCATTTGTTGTAGAAACAGTATTCTACTCCAGTATTAGAACTTCATTTCTTTGGGGACACCTGGGTAGCACAGTTGGTTGAGTGTCTGACTCTTGGTTTTGGCTCAGGTCATGGTCTCAGAGTCATGGGATCGAGCTCTATATCAGGCTTCGTACTTGGCAGAGTCTGCTTGTGATTCTCTCTCCCTCTCCCTCTGCCCCACCCATGCCCTGCCTCTCTATAGTGCCTGAATAAATCTTTAAAAAATAACAGCATATTTTAAAAAAAGAATTTCATTTCTTTAGATTAAACATTGCCCTGTTCTCATTATTTTTTAAAATATGCACCTATTCCTAGAAAAGTAGCCACACAAACAATCCATTCCTTAGTGTAAACAAGTCAAAGTCACAAGAGACAAAGCAGAGATGAGGGACAGTTCCAGATCAAGGGAAACTATTGTTTCCCGACAGTTCCAGATCAAGAGAAACCACTGTGATTCTGGATTGGATCCCCAATCAGAAACAGTGAATGCTTATAAAAGGTATATTACTGGTACAGTTGGGAAAATTTTGACTATAAGATACTCAACAGTAGTGTTGTATCAGTGTCAAAGTTCCTGAATTTGATAACTGTATCATGGTTATGTAACAGACTGTCCCTACTAACAAAAGTTAAATGCTGATATATTTATCGGTGATGTTATTTAGGTCATGATATCCGCAACTTACTTTCAAATAGTTAACAAAATGTAGTAATAATTTCAAAAATTTTAATAGTAATAGTATGTATGAACAGAGAGAAAGAAAAGCAAATATGGTAAATAGTTAAAAATTGGTGAGGCTGGGTGAAGGGTAACAGACATTCATTGTACTATCCTTGAAACTCATCTGTGCCTTTAAAATATTTCAGAATGAGGAGCTGAGGAAAGCACATGTTCATTAGAACCTTCTCTTCTTGGGGAGATCTAGGCCTATCCTTCAGCCCCTTGAACCCCATGTGCCCTAACCCACTTGTTTCCTTTACAGATGTATTTCTAAAACCCTAGACCACCAAGTTAATCTGCATATACACTTTCTAGTGTTGTCGTTGGTTGTTTTTTTTTTTTGTAAGACTGATAGAAATTCTCGTGTGTTGTTCTCACTCTATACCTGGGTAGATTTTTAAGCAAATTTTTGGCTTATGAACTTCGGAGTGAAAGACTTATATCCTTGGGGAGCCGTTTGCTCTTACTCTGGTTGCTGGCAAAATAAGGTTTTCATTGTTCTGTGATAACAGCCCTTACTGAATGTGTTTCTTCTCTTGGGCCAACATTTGCGCATGCTGTATTTTCTTCCTGCCTGTTCCCCAGAGATAAGGGGCAACCCTCACTTGCTGATCAAGTACCATAGTGGGTTCTTCGTGGACGGAAAGTTCCTGTGCTGCCAACAGAGTTGCAAAGCGGCCCCAGGATGTACCCTCTGGGAAGCATGTAAGGTGACCCCCCCACAATGGGTGGGACCCTGGGAGGACGGGGCCCCGTGAGGCAAACCTGCCAAATTCCAGAATAGCTCACCAGCTTGGGAAAACAAGATGTGCCACATTGGTTGACATCATGTAAACCCAGCCTCAAAAAATGCTATTGGGCAGATGAAGTCTATTCTAGGGTCAACTGAGTCATGTTCATTGAAATGATAACGATATTAACATTTGCTGTTCTTTCATTTCATGAGAAATTTTTTTTTAATTGGAATCATGAATCGAGCAAGGAGCTATTTATTTCCTCCCATAATTCTTTCTGGTTTAAGATAAACTCCCAGTGGGTAGAATATGGTGAACATATCACCATGGTTCATAGCCTAAAATAATAAACTAAAAAAAAACCAATGTTCTTTTTAACAATACGTCAAGGGATAAAACTTTAAGTGACACTTTGAATCACTATAAATACCAAACTGATGGACGATCAAGTTTTAAAAGACATATTTAAAGGGCTTACCATTCTGGGCATGTTTACTGATTTCGTAATCACACCACAGAAGGTAGTGAAGGATCTGCTTTAAGGGCAATCAGATTCTACCCAGAGTTATATTCCTAAGAAAATCTGCCTAATATTTTATCTGGGGACAGAAAGGAAGGCCCACCAAGTGGCTTTGAAGGGCTAAGGGAGGGAAGGAATTAGGTCATTTTCTGCTTATGCACTATAGGGTCTCATCCCATCTCTAGGATATTTACATGAGATGGTCTTTTTTTCTTTTTTAAGATTTTAAAAAAGATTTTATTTATTTTATTATTTAAATATTGTTTATTATTATATAAGCTTTGTATAGTTCATGCTTTTATTGAGTAAAAAGAGGGCTCCCTATTACTTCATTCTCTTGGGTCATGTCCCTCCCCAAGGAATTCCCAGCAGAAATCATCTTCTGTTCTTTAAGATGCTTATTTAAACGTCAGGAGAGGGAAAAGGACAAGCAGACTCCACACTGAACGTGGAGCCCCAGATGGGGCTCGATCCCACGATCCTGAAACCCTGCGATCAGGACCTGAGCTGAAACTAGGAGTCAGACACTTAACTGACTGAGCCACCCAGGTGCCCCATGAGGCAGTCTTATAAATTTTAGAAGTTTATCACTGTGTAACAGCCATAAATTATGAATAAATTAAAAAGGAGAAGTTATTCTGGTAACAGTTTTACCAGCTTGAACAAAATGTGCTTGGATCACAACTTTAATGAACTGAATAAGGTCAGCGGTATGATACCTCTTTGTGAATTATAAAAGACACGAGGACATGAGCTATTATTCAAATTTACTCCAGTATAGTATTGACACCTGACAGTCTCATTAATGGTATTACTAGTAATTTGACAACAAAAATCAATGAATAAATGTTCATGGTGTTTTCTATCTTAATTAGACTACACAACAAATATTTATTAATCTTAAATATATCACATTGCCCTTTATATTTAGGAATTATTGTGATTTGATGAACTATACAGAAATTATTGTATATGGATTCCTCCCTCCCCTTAAGGGGCTGAGGAATAATGTTTGCTTACAGCATTAATTCTTTCTCCCAATTATTCTGTCAGTGATCTGGTACCATTACCCAGCAGGCCAGATTCTAGCTCTGACCCTAACTTCCTGGGAAGAAGCAGGAGAAAAGGCCAGAGAGAGCACTCCCTTGGGACTTTCATCCTAGGCTCGGTCTGGATGGCATCTGCCATATGTTCTGGGTGCGACAGGCTCTTTGCCAGCCTCTGAGGAAAACTACAGAATTTGGAGCTGCCGTGGGTCCATGAGCAGCTATCATATCGTTTAGCTAGCCGATTATAACTTATTCCTCTGCTGGGTTACAGGGTGGCCCACGGGTACAGTTACTAGGAAGGAAATAGTTGCAAGCTCTTGCTTCCTTCTGTCTCCAAAATGTCCTGGGCCATTCCTTTTCCAGGGTACGTGCGTGGCCTACAAGTAAATTTACCATATCCCCCAGTTCGTTGGGAGCAGTCTCATTCTGCAGCTGGCGACCTGGCATAATTATTAAAAACTTACCTATCCCTGTAAGAAATGTTCCGGACTGCTTAGTAAATTGTATGGCCGCTCTATTTGTAAGGCATCTAATGGCTTTACACCCATAGCCTGGGCAGAATCCAGCAATTGTCAAAAGAAATGGAAAAAAAGAGAGGGTGGTTGGGTTATGGACATTGGGGAGGGTATGTGCTATGGTGATGGCTGTGAAGTGTGTAAACCTGGCGATTCACAGACCTGTACCCCTGGGGCTAATAACACATTATATGTTAATAAAAAATAAAAAAATTAAAAAAAAAGAAATGGAAAAAAGTCGGAGACAGGTTTGTTCACTTATAAATCACTACCTGGGGATACCTGGTTGGCTCATTCGGTTAAGCATCTGCCTTAGGCTCAGGTCATGATCCTGGAGTCCCGGGATCCAGCCCCGGGTTGGACTCTCTGCTCATCAAGGAGTCTGCTTCTCTCTCTGACCAACCCCCCACCCCACTTCTTGTGCACTCTCCCTCTCTCACATAAATAAATAAAATCTTAAAAAAATAAATCAAGTACTTATAAGCATCTCGTATGAGTCAATCAAAGAGGAATCAGACATGGATTCTTGACACCTAGCGTCATAGGTACTACCCAAAGAGATTAGATACCTGCATTTCAAACACAAGGTGGAAATGTGGTATAAATTAATAGTTTACAGGATTTAGAGGAACTTGAACGTTTTTATCCATTTGGGGAGGATATTGATAACCAAGGGGGGAGCAGTGGTGTTTGAGTTGGGTGTTATGCAGGAAAACAACAAAATCACTCCAAGTGCTGTGTCTAAATTCAAGTCATCTGAAGCATTGATCACATAAGCTAGTTCATCCTTTTGATTCCTAACATCTGCTTTGTTTTGTTTAAAAGTTCCTTCTGATATTATTTGGTTTTGCTTTTCAGATGCTGATCTGCACGTTACAACCCATGAAGAGAAACACAGAGTTCCCATCTTCCCAGACAGAGTGGTAAGTTAATATTAAAAAATTTTTGCATAGTCAGGACATATTAAATAAACCATGAGTTGCCAGATTCAAGACTGGAAAATGTGGCCTGCACTGGGACTGAGGAAAGAGAGGACAGAGGTAAGCTATCACAGATAGCAATGGCAGCATTGAATGCCAAGTCCAAATAGTGAATCCTTTTACCATTTTGTATTGTTGTACTTAATAACTGAGCCTTTTCTAACCTGTAAGCACATAAATAGTCACCAAAAAATGGGTGCGTGTGGGAGACGTCCTTATGATGGCATCACACAGGACAGGCAGGTGTAATTAGCTATCATTCCTCCCCCAGCAGCTGCATGGCCAAGACTGCCTCATGCAGGCATCCTGATGAAGGATGGGACTTCATAGGGCACAAGCAGAAAATAACCTAATTCTTTCCCTTCAAAAGCCACTTGGTGGGCCTTCTTCTCTGTCCCTGAATGGAATCTTAGGGAGATTCCATAGTTTTCCAGCTGCTCTTAGATGAAACAAAATGTCCCAATTACTAGTAGACACGAGAAGAACCTCTACATTGTCCTATCCAATGTTATAAACATACACTTCCAAACGTCATTCCAAGTTACAGCTTCTCCCCTTCACATAGCTCAGGTGTGCATCAGCTAGCTGGCTGCCTGCTTTGGGGGAGAGAGCCATGGAGAAGCTGAGATTTCTGATTCTTTCATGGTTGGGGCCCAGGAAGAGGGGGTTCTGTTCATTAGGAACAGTCATTTGTGGCAGATTACGTCATGATTTTGGCAGGGGTGGCTTCTGGGTGAGACAGTTGTCTAATGCTGACTCTAGCTTATGGGAAACTTTGTGGGTTCCCCACGAGAGTGCAGATCGAAATGGATTTTTATGATGGAGTGGTTGTCTTGACCCTTAGCTCTTGAGTTTCTAGTCTTCACATTTCTGCTGGGTCAATTCACCCATCTTGGGCAGAGTTCCTTTCAAGATGGCTCCCAGAACCCTCTCCCAAGGGTGGAGTTGGCCTACAGTACAACAGACAAAACTGACTGCTCTGGTTGGTACAACTGTATGTGACTCACTCTTGCAATACAGGCTGCTGCTCTGTTTTTGCTCTGCTTTCAGGTGTGTAGCCATAGCCTCCTACTTTTAGGCTTCTGAGGCAGATGTCAGCCTCCTCAAATGCCAGGGGACACATAAAATGGCCTCCCGGCAATGCTCTAGATGCTCTCCCAGAAGTAAAGGAGTGTCTCTACCCATCCATTCGCTCTATGGTGTCTTGGGTACTTATTTTCAGCTGCACACAATCACACACACACACACACACACACACACACATCCCTCTCTTTCTAAGTAAAAGCCACATAATCTTTATGAACCAACATGAAGGACAAAAGGAAATCCATTAGAGGAGGTTAAATTGTATCTCCTAAATTTCATGTTCACCTAGAACCTCAGAATGTGACCTTATTTGGAAACAGGTTTTTGCAGATGTAATTAATTAAGGACGAAGGTGAGATCATACTTGCTAAGGATGTATCCTTATAAGAAGAGTAGAGGACACAGGGAGATACACAGAGAAGAAGGCCATTTAAAGACCTAGGCAGATCAGAAAACAAATAATCCAGTTAAGAAATGGGCAGATGACATGAATAGACGCTTTTTTAAAGAAGACATCCAGATGGCCAACAGACACATGAAAAGATGTTCAACATCACTCATCATCAGGGAAACACAAATCAAAACCACCATTAGATATCACCTCACACCTGTCAGAATGGCTAAATTTAACAACACAAGAAACAATAGGGGTTGGCAAAGATGCAGTGGAAGAGTAACCCTCCTACACTGTTAGGGGGAATGCAAGCTGGTGCAGCTACTCTGGAAAATAGGATGGAGGTTCCCCAGAAAGTTGAAAACAGAACTACCCTGTGACCCAGCAATCGCACTACTAGGTATTTACCCAAAGGATACAAAAATACTGATTCAAAGGGATACATGCACCCCGACGTTTGTAACAGCATTACCAACAATATCCGAACTATGGAGAGAGCCAAAATGTCCCTCACTGATGAATGGATAAAGAAGAAGTGGTATATCTGTACAATGGAATATTATTCAGCCAACAAAAAGAATGAAATTTTGCCATTCACGGTGATGTGGATGGAGCTGGAGAGTATAAAACTAAGAAAAATAAGTCAAAGAAAGACAAATACCATATGATCTCACTCATGTGGAATTTAAGAAAGAAAACAGATGAGCATATGGCAGGGATAGGGGGAAGAGAGAGAGGGAAACAGGCCGTAAGAGACTCTTAATGATAAAGAACTAAGGGGTTGATGAAGGGAGGTGGGCAAGGGGATGGGCTAGATGGGTGATGAGTACCAAGGACAGCACCTTCTTGTGATGAGCCCTGGGTGTTGTATGTCACTGATGGATCACTGAATTCTTCTCCCGAAGCCAATATTGTACTGTATGTTAACTAAACCTAAAATTTAAATGCATAAATAAATAAACACCTATGCAGGAGATTCGAGTTATGCTGCCACAAGTCAAAGAATGCTAGAACCACCGGAAGTTAGAAGTGGCCAACGAATATTCTCCCACAGAGCTTTCACAGGGAGCACAGTCATAGTGAAGCCCTGATTTTGGACCTGGGCCTCCTGAACAGCGAGAGAACAAATCTCTGTTGTTTCAATCCACTGAATGTGTACTGGTTTGTTATGGCAGCCCAAGGAAACTAATATAGTTGTTCAGGTTTGAGGATTTTGTTATCAGCAACATTGTTATTTTGGTTTGGCTCCATGCTCCAGTCCTGAAGCTTGAAAATTATGGCTTTATAAAACACCTAAGAGCAGATATATACCAGAATAAGCAAATTTACAGGAACAAAGGATTGACTAGAGGTTGCCCAGGGCCAGGTTGGGAACAGGTGACTATTCACAGTCACAAGGGCCTTACACGAGTGATGGCAATGTGCTCCGTCTGGATTGTGGTGATGGTTTGTCCATCTGGACAATTTTACCAAAAGTCTCTGAATTCTACACTGATGAAGGGTAATTTTCATGGTATGCAAATCATAGTTCAGTAAAATTTGTTTTAAACAAATCTAAGAGCAGAGGATAATTTAGGAGCCAGAAACTATTGCATCTAATCTCTGGCAACGAATTCTTTGGGAAATGTGCTGAAAATTATCAGTCAGGCAAATCAGCAGCCAAGGATTTGTAAGTCTGTTTTGATTGTAAGCTGCCCTAAGGGATCAAGGATCAGCGAGAGTATCATGAAAAATGTGTTTACCTTTGTTTTTACCAGAACATTCTGTAGAGGACTTACTTTGCAGAGTGGAGGAAATTAAAAATCCACTTTTAGCCCTTCTGTTCAGATTTCTGTTTAGGGAACTTTCTGGAGCATTTATCTCTGGATGGGACCACATAGCTCATAAATAGTGTCCAGCACTGGGATGTCGATCCCTGCAAAGAAGTAAAAATATGAGTATGAAAAATTAAATGCAGACCTCACATCTTTTTACATGAATTTTTAATTGAGATATAACATGCACTTGGACAAGTATACGCGCCCGAAGTGTTCAGCTTGACAACTTTTCACAAACCGAACACATCTGTATAACTCTCACTCAAATCAAGGAACAGAACATCTCAGAACCCCGGGGTACCATCGTGTTCCTTTCACTCCATCCCACTGAGAGTACTCACTAGCCTGACTTACAACATCATAGCTCACGTGCTTGGTTTTGACCTTTACGTAAATGGGATCATAAAGCACATCATCATCGTGTGTTATCTTTCTGTGAGACTGACACTTTAGCGTGTGGTTGTACTTTCCTCTCACTGCTGTAGAGGATTCCACTGTGTGAAAATACTCCTATGTTCATTTTATTGCTACTATAACAAATCACCAAAATTGAGTGACTTAAAGCAACACAAACTTATTTTCTTGAAACTCTGAAGGTCAGAAGTCTAACATAAAATGGGTCCACACAGCTGCATTCCTTCTGGAGGCTTTAGAGGGGGAAAAAATCCATCACCTTGCCTTTTCCAGCTCCTAGGGGCCACCTATGTTCTTTGATTTCTGGCCCCCTCCTCTATCTTCAGGACCAGAAGGGTAGCACCTTATGTTTAATATCAAATAAGTTTATTATCTTCCCCTTTAAATGGACATTTAGGTCATTTCCGGTTTTTATCGAATGGAAATAATTGTGCTATGAACATTCTTACATGTGTCATTTGATTTCACTGCTGGACGTACGTATAGACTTTCTGGATCGTAGGGTACGTGCACAGTTGACCTCAGTAGATTCTGCAAACCACTTTTCAATGTGTTTATGCGCTCCGTACTGCAACCAGCCCAGTATGAGAGCTCCAGTTGCTCCAGATCTTTGCCTATACTTAGTACTGCCTTTGTTGCCCTTGTCTTCCTTTCCTTTCCTTTTCCTTCCTTCCTTCCGAAGAGCTAATGTACTTGGCTTGTTAGTTCCCAGTGCCTGCATCTGTGTCTCACTGTGATATATTAAAATCTCTTCTCCTCCAAAGCTGAAGATTCCTCGAGCAGTTCCTGTTTTCAGAATGAATGAACCATCCTCAAGTACCACCATGGCCCAGTATGACAGTGACTCCAAGAAAAACTACGGCTCTCAGCTGACTGTCAACACGCAGGGTACTCCAAGAGAAGATTGCCCTGACTGGTGGAAAGTAAGGAAACTGAAAAGGTAATCTTCAGCTCCCAGTTGGGCTCCCCAGCATGTAGGCTAGAATTACCCACAGCCTTGGATGTCAGCCTCAAAGCTGTCCACACGGGCCTTAGTTGAGAAGGGCCACCCTTTCCGAAAAGGCTCAGCGCTTGAGCCTGAAGTCTGGCCGAGCAGGTGCCCTGCTGGGACCGAAAGGCATGGACTTCCCACCTATGATCAGATCTGTGATCTAAATGATACTTGCACATTTTATTCCCTCCTCTTTCTCTCCTCCTTTCCTCCAAATAACCCTACATGTCAGAACTTGGAAGCTTTAAAATATACCCTTTACATGAGGTAGTTCGGGGTGGGCTTACTTTTGTCCTGTGCTTACAAATGACAAGTAACCCTCCCAGCGAGGCCTTGGCTGCCTTCTCCGGATGGGCACCTTTCACCTTTCCTGACATAAGTCGCCTCACTTGTTTTTAATCAATTATTTTTATTAACATACAGTGTATTATTAGCCCCAGGGGTACAGGTCTGTGAATCGTCAGGCTTACACACTTCGCAGCACTCACCATAGCACATACCCTTAAGCCAAAAGTTGCTACCTAAGGCCAGACTGAAAATTACCTTGAAGGCTCCATACTTGATATTCACTAAAGATTGGATTGAATCTCAAGATGACAATAGAAAAAAAGTCAAGTGACTGTCCTTCCCTCTTGCTCCAGCCTTCCTCCCCATCACGTTCTTCACTGTCTGACATCCCCTCACCCAGTCATTAGCCTTCCTGCAGGGCACCGGGGTCTGTCTTTCCCAATAATGTAGAATATCCCTTGGTCCCAGGCATCTCCTTTCTTTGTTTTCTCCCCCGTGCCCTTATTATTATTATTATTTTTTATTCTTTCCATCCTCATCATCCACCCAAAGCAAATGCCTCACTGTACCAGTGACACAGACACAGGGCCACACGGAACTTGAGAGAATGTAGGTGTATTCTTGCTGTTGCTTTTGGCATAACAAATTGCGGTGCTTTTCATTTCAAAGTGGAGCTAGAGTCCAAGTGTATTAATCTATACCTAGCGCCTGAGGCGACATGTCCCATTTATTTGCCTGCAATCCAGTCTTCTTGTGGAAGGAGACCATTGAAAGACACAGATCCTAGGAAAGCGGGTGTCATGTCAGCTTTGTGCAAGGCCCCCTCCCTACTGGAAGCCCCAGGGATCCACTGAGGGAAATGTATGGTGAAACTGATCAGTATTCAAACAAGTAGTCGGCACTATTAATTCACGGGCTGGGGGGTGTGGTTGTACAGCCACCAACGCCTGGATGGCTAGATCCTATCTTTATTGAAATTGTTGACATTTTTTTCGTCACAGATTTTTTCATTAATTTTTATCTTTAAAAAGTTTCATCAACACGTTACTGAGTTTTTCTGACACCCCCTTAGGTTTTGCATCCCAGATTCAGTCCCGACCTTGGATTTTTCCCTAGAACTTGAGAAACCTGGCCATCTGAACAAAGAATCAATGAATCACTTCTTAGCCTGAGTAGCATTGCATCAGTGAGTGAAAGATGATGATGGCTTAAAGGTCTTGTGGATTGAATTTTATAAATGCCGTCATGAGTCTCAGCTCGCATAAGTAGATAATACTTTCTATCAACTGCCCTCACTTGAGCTGCTTTTTAATTTTTTCCATTAAAATATTCAAATATTGCAGAATATCCAGGCTACCTTCTCCTAGGTTATTTTCTATGCACATGTTACCGTGTGCAGAGAATTAAAAAATCAGATTCTTTTGTGCCACTCTCTCTCTTCAATTCACATCTTGGGCATTTTTTCCCCATTTAAATACATGAAGTGACATTTAAGTTTTAATGTGAAAAATATTGGATGGTGGTTACACATAACCTGTGTTTTGCCCTCTTAGTCATTTTTAAGTATGTTAAAAATTGAGTTGAGAGGTGTTAGGGACACTCACACTGTCGTGTAAGCTCCTCGATTATTCTGAGTGTCTGTATAGTGTTCCATCATATGGATAAACCTCAGAGATGCACCATGGATGGACATTCTCTGTGTGTTCTTTAAAACAACATAAAAGCGAAAATTGCTTCACCTTTGAAAATAAGAGTTTTCTTATGAAGGGATGAAGTAAAAAACAAAACAAAAACAAAAACTATGCTAGTGAGCAAGGCTCTTCGGAAGGCAGAGATGGCTCTTTCTCAGCGTTGAGGAAATGGAACTAGAGAAGCATTTCCTTGTTAAGGAAGCTTGTTGCTACAAAGGGTGGTTTTGAGAAACAGCCTGAGATAGGAAAGTGAGCAGGAAATAGGTCCTACCTTCCAAGCAAAACAGCATTTTCAGACTTTTCATTGCAATTGTAACAGCCAAGAGGAAAATAACATGTTAAAATATCTGAGAGACCGAATGCCTGCATAGTGACAAGAAAATCAAGGCAAACCCCGTCCAGATGATCTTTTCTAGTCACGGCTCTCTTTTGCTTAGGAAGCACTGTCCAGCTACCTCTGGTTATTGGGGTCCCTGCAGGGACGAAAATGTGAAAAGGACTCATTGGCTTAAATTCCCAACCCAAGTGAAAGGTGACAGTCCCAATGTTTAAGGAAGCTCAAAGATATCTAACAAAACTATTTTTCTTTTTTGACATTTATAAATAAACGTGAATTTACAACATGTATCTTTTGTCGCAGCAATGAAGATTTTGCATCTGGCCACGAAAGGGAAAGGATGGTTGCAAATCACAGCACCTCCAAGATGTCATGGTAAGTCAAAGGCAGATCATTCCTTTACGTGTAGGATTTGCTTCCATTTGCAGGAAAACTAACCACATTTGCAATCATTTTTGCAACCAGACTTCACGTTTAAGGTAAAGACGAACCAAAAAATTCCTGTAGTTTGCCTCCCTGAACCCTTCAGTCAGTCAGACTCGATGATCCGTGGGTTACAGTTCTCACCTTCTTCTTCTGCCACGCTAGCAGGAGGAAAACTACCCAAAGCCAAGTAACTCTCCTCTAAGAATTGTTCTATACAAAACCCCAACTTTTTAAACCTCCTACTCCAGCTGCTTCTGAAGGCATTTGTCTATTTCATGAGCCCACTCTTCCAAAAGAGTCAGGTAAATCCATGTTCCTGGCGGCCTCCTGGAGCAAAGAGCCATTTCCTCATAAACTGGGCATGAACTCAACTTTTGAGTGGTTCTCTCTTCACTTGGCAGATACCTTCCCAAGTGCAAAGAGGGAATTTTATTTGTCGGGGTGAAAGCTGGGTGGGATTCGATGTTGCACTCCTAGATGGCAGGGGGATTTTTTTGTTGTGTTTTGTTTTGGTTTTGGGCATTCATGTCCTTCCCTCTCTTCTTAAGGGGGTTCCTCGAGTCAAGTTCATCTGAAGGAGAGGAAAACCTGGATGACTATGAGTGAGTTTGAAAGTTCTCTGTGCTCCTCTAAACCTAACATAGATGTTTCTATTCCATTCTTCTCCAAAGTAATGAGAACATATGCCTCAAACTTGCTCAGGAGGCCAATATTTACTTGGGTAAACTCATGTGAGGTTCTGGGCCACTTATCCAGATGATGGGTGAGAATGAGCGGGGCTGTTATTAAGGGAAATGATTTTCCTCAGTCTGGATTCTCTAAATTGCCTGTACATATTCGCTGGATTTATCATATACCTGGTGTCCCCTTCACTTGACTTTGTTTTCATTGATGCAGTATAGGACATTTCTGCCGAGTTTTTCTGCCTTGGAGGTCTCTGGCCAGGGTGATGTTTGAAGGCTCTTATTAGCACTTATTAGTCCCGTCTCTGAAGTTGTTTATGATACGGTAACAAGGGAGCGCAACTGAGACTTGGACGTGACTGCATTTATGTTGAGAGAGTCCCATTCCCAGGGTGACCTTATCATTTAACATCCAGATTAGGACATTTTAGAAAGAGAAAAAGAGCACACTATTAAATATTATACTTGGACATCAGGCATGATCTGGACTGGTGAAGATACTGAGACAGGTTGGCCTAAGGGGCGCTTAAGGTCCTTTCCAAAATCTAAGACTGTGTCCTTCTACAAATAGGGACAAATAAGTCTCTGGGACTTTATTTAAAGTTGGCATTAAGGAGACGTCGGAGTGGCAGGGCAGACTGCGTCTCCCGGATGCCTGCTATCAAACGGTAGCCAACTCACTTGACCATCGGGATTACACATCTTTGCAGTTCTGTTTTTCTATGACTGTGCTCACTGAGATATTGGCTCTAGGTACAGTGAGAGGTTTTATAAAGCACATGTCACTGTTTCGACTCTTCGTCTTACCTCTAACCCAGCGTAGCCCTTGGCTTTCGTGCCACGTTAGGGAACACCTGCTGTAGGCCCCTCCCCACCACACACCATGGCCTTCTCACCACCTTCTAGCTCCCACTGATCCCTACCTTCCTCCCCAACATATACCCTCAGGAAAACCTCTGATGGAATAATTCAAACGAAGACATAAATGACTGAGAAATACCTGCACCCAAATTATCCAAAGATAACAGTACTTTGACAGATGAGAAAGATTTAAACCCAGCGGCGTAAGCCCCTAATTGTGGATGCCAGTCTTTAGCATTTCGATAAATTGGAAGTCTCTCTTTGATTTGGAAAGCCCAGATCTGACCATATGGACAGTCTCTACCTTCATCATTTCTAAATTCAAGAGGGGCATGAGACTTGTGCCCTGGGGAAACACTCGGAGAGACCTGCCCTCTTCCAAGTCCAAGAGCTGCCGGAGGACCATCAGGAGGACAGGGCTGCAGGGTCCAGGGCTCACCCTCTCACACTGTGCTCAGTGCCCCCACCTTCTTCCTCTGTCAGTGGTACTGAAGTATTTGGTTGGTGGGCAGAACTTCAGGAGGAATTCTACTATGTTCTATTGCAGGCTGACGCACCGAAGTTTAGATGGAAAATCATACCTTAGGACCAGGCTTAAGCTTCTGCTGCTCTGGCAGTGAAATCTTTTTCAAAACAGAGCCAGGCCTCAGCAAAGTTATGACACAAGCAGAGTGTGTGTGTATGGCGGGGGTGGGGGGGGCAAGGCTTATTCACAATTCCACTTTGCTTCTCCAGACCTCTGTCCTTATATTCGATCACCTCTTTCTTCTATCTCCCATAGACATGTTTCCTGGATCATATTCCCTGAGGAGTCTTTTGATTAGCTGTGATTAGCTTAAAATACTGACTCCAAAGAAAATGATCAGTTCCTACCTCAAGTATTAATTATAGCATATCTATAAGGGTAGAGTTAGAAGAGACTTTTAAACTGATAAAATTCAACCCTCATCCTCATTTTGCAAATGGGCAGTTCCAAGGTCAGAAAAGGCCAAGTGGCTTGTCCAGAGCGTACAGCTACTTATTAGGAAGTTATGTCTAGGACCAAACCTCCCAGCTGGCTGGTGGCCCTTCCATTCCATGGGCCTCCGCACCAGCTGACAAACCCCTGCCCCGCCCCTGCCCCGCCCCACCTAATACATCCTCACCCTCCGGTTCTTCTTTCCTCCTCAAGTGTTGTCCTCTAGCCAGAGGGTCCTTGTGAGGCCCCGAACCCCTGCTCCACCCCACCTCACACCCTGCTCGTTTCCCTAGTGTGACATTCTGGCCAAAGCCAGAAGACAGCGCACATAGCTGATCTCACATGAGAAACAAGTCTGGGGCCTGCTGAGCTCTACATAGTAAGATATGATGCTCTTGGCTCATTTAGTGAAGAAGGTAATATTTCAAGGTCATGTCTGGCTGTTCCACACGATCTATCTCTCAGGTCGCTGTGTTACTGGCTTAATATAACCATAGAGGCCACGGACAATTAGATTGCTATCCCACAAATTAAAAAAATATTTGTTAGAAAAGCATTTGCTTTGAAAGTAGGTGCTATAAAAGGTGCTTCTATCAGATCGTTAAAAGGAAAATACAGGGCTGAAAGATATGAACTTTCATCTTGTCATTGTGGCAACCCCACTTTCCCACTGGAATATTCTTTCCTTGGTCTCATCTCCGGCTCTCGTTCGAATCAGGGACACATAGGACGCAGAGACTGGCCTGAAGGAGCCCAGAGGCTCTTCAGTGACAGCCCGTGTGAAACTGACACCCGGCCACCAGCCCAGACGCGTACTTGCATGGTGGAGACACGGGAACCCGTAGTTCTGAAACTCCCCCCCCGGGTGGGGGGGGATCAGTCAGGTTGGGCAATCCCTGATCAAAGCCAATGCCTCATTGCACGGAGTGGAAAGCAGAGTGATGAGGGATCCGGTTACAAATGATTAACTCGCAAATTCGTGATTCTTTCCCATTGTAGCTGGTTTGCGGGTAACATCTCCAGGGCCCAGTCAGAGCAGTTACTGAGACAAAAGGTAAGTCGTCCAGTCTTTAAAGGCTCTCTCTGGGGCCCATAGGGTAGTGCCCTTGCTTCTTGTAGAAATCGGAGGGTTTACAGTTAAGGGCTCATAGTCCTGGGGCTTACCGGGCCCTTCGCCTGTGGCTACCTCCTCTGTTTCTCATCAGCTCGTGCTGGGTAATAAGCCACTTCTAGATTGAGTGGTTTGAAACAAGATTCAGGAGTTCTCACCATTCTGGGCACGGGGTGCCACGGTTCTGCTCTGTGTGGTTGACACGGGCTTCCTCAAAGCCTGGCGATCCCAAGGCGGGGTAGACACGGACAAGCCCTGGGGTTCACTGCAAGCACGGATGCAATTTCGGCTTTTGTCACGCCTGTGAATGCCCTATTAGCCAAAGCAAGTCTGGTGGCCCAGCCCGGACTCAGTGTGGGAGGGGACTGCCCAGGGCAAGAATACGGAGACCTGATTGACAGCCTAGGTCATCTCTGTCCCTGCTCGGGAGCACCCGAACTGGAGTCCAGTTAACCTCTACCTGATTCTGTCACAAGATTGGCCCGGAAATAACAGAAGCAAACTCTTTCCACCTGCAAAACTGATGCTGTGTTATAGTTCAACCTAGTAAAACACACCAGGGGTTTCTTTGAGGGGGTACTAGTGGGAACTGATGACGTTATCACCGAACGCGGTGTCTTGTCACATTGTCGCATTCCTAGCTTACTGTCTGCTCTTCCTAGTCTGGGTCTGCTTGGAGTTAGCGCAAGTCATTAAAAAAGACAAGTTGAGCATGGAACTTTGACAAATACATCTTTGGTTTTCTAATACCTTCCAAGGTATTCTATCTGCAGGGATAGGTGGTTTTTAAGTGTTTTTTCTGAAAGATTAAAATATCAGGCTTGCACAAATACAGACAAAATTATCGAAGAGGGTTAAAAACTAAGTGGAGAGGGAGAGTCCCATTGTGCAGGGTAGGTGTCTCAAGGAACTGAGCGAGAAAAGGAGGAAAGCTGAACTGTGGGTCCCCTTCTGCGCCAGCTGTTGGGTGACCTGGGCTGTCATTGACATTTAAAGTTGATTGAAAAGATCCATTTCCCTACCACCTACCAGAATAATGAAAATGTTTTCCATTCCTTCACTCTTTCCTTCCTTTCCAGGGAAAAGAAGGTGCATTTATGGTTAGAAATTCCCGCCAGGCGGGAATGTACACGGTGTCCTTATTTAGCAAGGCCGTGGAGTAAGTATGACATGGATGTCTTTCTTTTATCTTTTGTGTATGTTCTTTGAATACGCTGGCCATTTAGTCACGTCTGGGGATAAGACACCATCTTTAAACATGGCCCACCCATCCCAGGCAGCGGCGGAGTGCCCAGTGCACAGCACGCCTCACTAAACACCTGTTAAAGGAATCTTAGCCTGTTCCCCTTCGACTTGGCCCTAAGCCTAGAAAGAGAGGAAACGCGCAATGGCGTCTGCCCACCGTTGGCCAGACCCACCTGCTGAGTCGAGAAACCCACCCCAGGGTGTGGTTTTTCGTCAGCCTCTCCATTAGAAGTAGAGCTAGCAGAAAGTTGGATCAGTGTATCTGGGTTCCCCAGATAGCTTCTTTCCGGGGTGTTGTCCCCTTTTCGTGGCAAAGAGCTCTGGCTTGAAGCTGCACCTCAGGGCCCAACTCCTGACTTCACCATTTCAAGGCTTTAGGACCCTGAGCAAGTTTCTTAGCCTCTGTGCCTCGGCTTCCCCATTTGAAGATTTTATTTATTTAATTAATTTTGAGAAAGAGAGAGAGTGCTCACGAGTAGGGAGGTGGGGGCAAAGGGAGAAGCAGGCTCCTGGCTGAGCAAGGAGACTGATGTGGGGCTCGATCCCAGGACCCTGAGATCATGACCCGAGCTGAAGGCAATCGCCTAACCAACTGAGCCACCCAGGTGCCCTTGGCTTCCCCATCTGAAAAGGAAAAATAACAACTATTATGCTCTACGGATGAAGTGAGTTAATTCACATGGTGGACACAGCAGTGCTCAGCACAGCGTAAGCGCTTAATACACGGACAGCAATCACTATGATATTGTCATTATTGTGAAGGAGCGAGTCTAGGCGCGCTACTTCTCCACCCCAACACCCCTGCACATATGACACCCCCAGTCACCACCTGCAAGACACTGTCACCGACATCAGGATCCTCTGCCAGAGTTTTACAAGCCACTTTCCCATTGGCTGTTAGCTCTTTTGTTCCTTCTAATCACCCCGTGAAGCAAATAGGAAAGGTGTTTTCATGGGCACCATTCTACAGAGGAGATCTCTGAGGTTCCAATATTTCTCTTACTGGTTGGATGGCATGACCCTACCGTGAGCACCTGTAGGGTTTTTGGTCATAATGAGTGATTGAAAGGTTATTTTATTTAAGAATTTTTTTATGGACAATCTACCTCCAATTTGAGAGACTAAGATGTGCCCTAAGCAGCAACCCAGAATTTTCCGGTGCAGGAAGCTATATCCCCAGTGCATCTCATGGACCAGTTTGCACACCTAGATGCTGGCCAAAGCCAACGCCGTAAGAACCAGAGGCAGAGATTTGTTTCATTGACTGTTAAGACTCTGTGACCCTCTGGCCCAGCAGCTTCAGCCAAACCTGGTATCAGTCAAGATCCTTGACACCAGGTTTATTTTTGAAGATGGCCTGGTAGGAAAAAACAGCAAAGAGATAATGAGTCAAGTGAAAATAATCCACATTCATGACTACAGAAGCCTTCTTTTATGAAACGCCATCGATGGGCTTGAATGAATTTCATGCTGAAACCAAGAACAAAGTAGCCATTTGCAATAAGAAGATGCCCCTTTCCCTGTTTATAGCTGCAGTTTTAACTAGGCTGGCATGACCGTGATGGATTTATCAACAGTTTCTTATGCGCCAAACATAGTGCAAATTGCTAGGTACAAGATCACATCCAATCTTTTTAACAACCAAATGAGGTTAGCTAACAAGCAGAAGACATGGATGAAAGCCCAGTTCCCGACTGCTAGGCCATACTCTAAAACTGAAGACGGCATATTGACGTCATCAATGCCCCACTATCTTTCAAAATGAGCACAACAGGGGAAACGTGTCTTATGTGGAAAAGGTCCAAGTTTGTGTGAGGAACTAAAGGACCTCCCCCACCCATGTCATCTTGCATGCTCCACTCCCCAAAGAGCCTCTCCCCCATGCTCTGGGTGAAACACCCACAGCCTAATCACCTTTATCTCTGGCATTTTAATCTTCATTATTATCCTTAAAGAGAACTGGTGTTCAGAAGAATCATCATTATTTTAGACTGGCTAAGGGAGGAACCATGCAGAAAGTTGGAATTTTATTGTACATGCATTCTGTATGTACACAAAGGTGACACTGAGTTCAGAGGGGTACACTCTTCCGCAATTACCAATCATCACAGATAATAGAAGTATATCATATAGAAATTTCTATATATAGAAAAAATATCAGATAGTAAGACTGAGAATGCCTCTCTGACTTCCCTCTCCAAATCTGGCAGATGCCTCTAAATTATCATCTAACCATTGTTGGATCAAGCTTCAGTTGATAATTAAAAGCATTCTAGGGGCACCTGGATGGCTCAGTCGGTTAAGCATCCGACTCTTGATTTCGGCTCAGTGGTGATCTCAGGGTCCTGGGATGGAGCCCCATGTCGGGCTCTGCGCTCAGTGGGAAGTCTGCTTAAGAATTCACTTTCTCCTTCTCCCTCTGCCCTTCCCCTTGCTCCCTGTTTCTCCCAAATAAAAAAATCTTTTTTTTAAGATTTTATTTATTTATTTGACAGAGAGAGATCACAAGTAGGCAGAGAGTCAGGCAGAGAGAGAGAGAAGCAGGCTCCCCGCTGAGCAAAGAGCACAATGGGGGCCTCGATCCCAGGATCCTGAGATCATGACCTGAGCTGAAGGCAGCGGCTTAATTCACTGAGCCACCCAGGTGCCCCCCAAATAAAAAAATCTTAAAAAAAAAACCACTCTAACATTCTTTCTTCCTTACTAGTGATAAAAAAGGAACTGTCAAGCATTACCACGTACATACAAATGCTGAGAACAAATTGTACCTGGCAGAAAACTACTGTTTTGATTCTATTCCTCAGCTTATCCACTACCATCAACACAATTCAGCAGGTAATCTATTTCAGTTTTTCTTTCATGGGTCCTTGTTAATAAATATCAATTTTCTGGGATACAGCCAGTCCTCCCAATATTCTTAATATTATTGGGAACCATGAAAATAAGAATAAATATGTTTTCAAGCTAGATACCTGCTATGATTTTTAGCCTACGTTTCCTGGAACATTTCTGGCTCTAAGCTGCCAGAAAAATGAAGTAGCGTAAGCTGAGCGACTTAGAAGTAGAGATTCTCTTTATAAAAATATTTGTTGTCTTTTCCTGGCCCTAGAAATAAGTTGATCACAAAATTCACACATTATAGAAATGTTTACCATGGGAGAGAGGACCTCCACGGACAAGTTGTTGTCTGTTCTGATGGAATTTTTTGCTATGCTGATGCTAACATTTATTTATTATATGTATTAATGATTTATATATGCGTATGTATGCACATTATATTTTTATGGAGATGAGATCATTCCACACATACTACTTTTCAGCTTGCTGTCTATATTCAACATGTCTCAGTGGTCTTTCCAGGCAAATACATATAGCTTATGGTCTATTTAAGAGCTACATAGAATTCTATTGTAGATTGCTCCGTAATCTATTCACCTAACCCTGTATTGATAGTGATTGGATCGCATACAGTATTTACACGTTATAACTGATGTTTCAGTGCACAGGTCTGTGCCTGTGGCTCTGTATGGGTGTCTCTGTAGCCAAATTCCCTAGAGGTGGAATTTCTAAGATAACAGTTAAGAAGATTTAAGATTTTTTTATATATATATTTGACAGACTGAGATCACAAGTAGGCAGAGAGCAGTTAAGAAGATTTAAAGTGGAGACATTTTCAAATGCTTTTTAGAGATGTGCCCTCCTGCCAATGGCAATCTCCTTCATCCTCACCAACACTGGGTACTATTACTCTTTTTAGATTTTGCCTAATCGACTGGTGAAAATGTATATAGAAATCCCTTCTATTGGAGGCGGGAACTCCCTGGTGTGGTGATCATTTCACGTTACAGACGTGTCAAATCATCACGCTGCATACCTCTAAAGTTACGTATGTCTGTAACATCTCAATAAGCTTAGAAAAAAGAAATGAGAAATTAAAAAAAGGAAATCTCCTCTAATGCCTCTTCTAGACAAGTGTCGCTTGTGAACGATGAGTGGATGGATTTACAACAGCAAGGAAACATAAGCTGTGGGCGCAGCATCAAATTTGTTCGAGTCTGCCTGACCTGATTACATACATGCACATAGGGGAGCTAGCCTTACTCCCTAGCTTTGATTTTGGTCCTCACTCCTGTTTTTCCTTTGTTCCAATTTTCTCAATTGTATATTTTAAACTCTAGCACCTCAAAAGTGCCCTCAAAAAGTATTGTATAGACACAAATTTCTGAGTAGAATGATTCCATTCCAGAGAATGCCCAAGAAATTCCACAGGGTTTAGGAAGAAAACATTAAAATCTTTCTTTAGATTTTTCTCAAAATCTCCTTTTCTATTATGAGTGTATTTTATGATTCACATTATGTATTAATACAGTAGCCATTGTATGCATGTATTTTGGAGAAGTGAGCTAGTTTTTTTTTCTGATTAAAAGTTTGAGATTTGAAACATGGGATATAAAAAGTAAAGCGATATATAGAAAAAGGAAGGAGAGAAAAAGGACCCATTTGATAGTTTCCGGGACTTAGAAAATATCACACGTTTAGGCAAGAAGCATTTTTTAAATGAATTCTTTCCAACCACTATACATACTGTGATAATTTTAACCAAGCTTTATCGTAACTTGATGTAAACAACGAAAATGACCGCTTCATGCAACTTAGTAATAGGTTCCATTTTTAAAAATTGAATGGTTGGCTTTTTATTTTGTGCTCTTCTATACAGTTTGGGTTTTTCTTTTAACCAGATGTATGTGCCGTGTATATATGTATTTAGATATAGGGCTATAAAAAGAACAAAAATGGGACACTTTTTTAAATGAAAGATTCCGTTGAGCAACTAATTTGATCGGATTCTTAAAAGTCACATAAATTTGTTCTCTTTCCATTTTTGCTTTACATTGAGCTCATTAGTCAAGCCAAGCAAGTCAATACAGCTACAGGGTGAATGGGGTCAGAATGGATCTCCTCTCTCCGTCATGACATCCTGAACCTGGTGTTTTTCTGGCTACACTGGAGAGCGCAAGGGTGTGACCCGGTGTGATGTCATGTGATGTGACATGATGTGATGATATGGTGCTGATTCTATTGCAGGCATGATCACACGACTCCGCCACCCTGTGTCGACCAAGGCCAACAAGGTTCCCACCTCCGTGTCCTTGGGAAGTGGTATGGATGCACACTTGGGCTCTTAAACTCCATTTCCCACCATTTCTGGTTAAAAATTTATATATCTATGTTTACTTCAAAAAAGAATATATATATTTACTTTTTAAATATGTTTTTATATTATTATTATTACTATATTATTTATTTATAAAAAGAAGGAAGACCAGAAGGAGGTCCCTATTCAGAGTGTGCCTTAAGGGCTTCAGCAATAATGTTTGTCCCTTTTCTTTAAAAAAACAAACAAACAAAAAAACCAAACTTTTCTGTCCTCCTGACCTAACTCTGTCATCTCCTCAGCCTTACCAAAAAGACTACCCAATTTGTCCTCTTTTTTAGACCCGGTTGGTAGCCTCTGGTAAGCCATTGCCTGTCCTTTCTTCTTCCGGGCTTCTGTGCCTGTTCAGGGAGCCTGTTTTCAACAGTGTGTATTTAGGAACAAGACACCCACCCAGATAACAGTTTAGTCTGCTTTATAAGAAAACACTAGTGATTTTTTTTTACCAAGCTAAGAGCATTGCACACATCTTGACACCAGGCATTTCCAAGACACCTCTGGGTGGCAGAGTGTTCTAGGCCTTTTGTCAAGAACTATGGCTGCCTCCAGAACAGTACTGTCCGTAAGATACATTTAAGTGATCAGCTTAAAATGAAAAGTCTCGCTGTTCTTCATGTTGTCAATATGGAACTCATTGGAGAACAAAACTCTTGGGAAGCTGCCAGCGCCAAAGCCTTCTATTCTCATTTTAAAGAGTGTCTGTCTTGCCTTGTTAGGAATATGGGAACTGAAAAGAGAAGAGCTAACCCTCCTGAAGGAGCTGGGAAGCGGGCAGTTTGGAGTGGTCCATCTGGGCAAGTGGAAGGGGCAGTATGAAGTTGCCATTAAGATGATCAAGGAGGGCTCCATGTCAGAAGATGAATTCTTCCAGGAGGCCCAGACCATGATGTAAGTTTCTTCTGAGGAATGGCCCTTTGGTCCTCACCATGGGGGAGAAGTTCATGCTAACGGGTCTTTCCCTAACATTTGCAAGGCCTAGAGCAAGCGTCTGCATATCACAGGTATACTTAGAAGTTATAAATCAAGCTGTTAAATATGCCCCTACTTTGACAAGTATACCCCCGTAACAACCAGAGAGACCATCCAAGTTTAGAATTCTCAAGACTCTTTAGAGAAACCAGCCTCTGGCCCATGTCACCCCCCACCCTCCACCAACTAAGGCAATACTGGTGCCTTCAATACAGTCTGACAGAATCCCTTTATCAGCCTGCTTCTTTCATCATCTGATAAATAAACATACCCTTCCTAACGTGCCTCAGCTCCCAGCACAGTTTGCGATGCAAGTAAGTGTCCTCTCTGAGCTGGCCCCGTGCGCTCACTCTCTCTCTCTCTCTCTCTCTTCCTGCCTCCTCATGGTGAATAAGACTTTGAAATGTGACCAGCCACCCAGGTGTGCCTATGACTTTTCTGATTAAGCAGCAAAATTACTGTAATCTAGGGGCCCCCGCAGGGCCAGGTCAATTGGGATAGCTGGTCACCCTGCCTTTAGGGAACTAACTAAGGATTGTATGGGAAACAGTTCCTGGAAGGATTCTGATCAAAGACTGCTGAAATCACAAATCCTAGCCTGCTGCTGAATAAGGGCACTTTTAAAAAAAAAATGTTAAGCACTTACATGGTATTTTCCAGCATTTCTCTGACTACTTTGTAAACATTAATGCATTCAGTCCTCCCAAGAAGCCTGGGAGGGATGTACCATTGCTATCTGTGTTTTATAGGAAACTGAAGCACAGAAATGTTCAGTAAGGGGTCCAAGATCAGGAAGTTAGTAAAAGTGGTAGAGCAGAGACGCAAACCCAGGCAGAACTTCCAGCCCATTTCCTTAGTCATCCTTTTGTGAAGACCAAAGCTACCAAGAGAGTCAGAACAATCACTTTGACCACAATGGTGGAATTATCTGGAAGCAGAGGTACTATGTGAACACAAGTTGGGCTCCGTGGGCTTGCAACCCGCACTGTGTTGAGGGCCCCCACCCTTGGGAGGGCTCTGAACTTTACTTTTCTCCTGTCACCATCTTGAAATTCTTTTTTTAAAGATTTATTTATTTACCTTGAGAGAGAGAGAGAATGGGGCAGGGGAGGGACAGAGGGTGAGGAAGAGAGACTGTCCAGCAGACTCCCTGTTGAATGTGGAGCCTGATACAGGGCTCGATCTCACAACCTTGAGTTCAGGACCTGAGCTGAAATCAGGAATCAGATGCTCAACTGACTGAGCTACCCAGGTGCCCCGCCATTTTGAAATTTTTCCCACTTCTTAAATAAGGATCCCTGCATTTTCATTTCATATCAGTCCCTGCAAATTATGTAGCCTGTTCTGCCTTTGGCAACTACGCTGTCATAAAACTAGGAAGGAGACCAGCGATGTTCTCCTTCTGTAGGACCGAAAGCTAGTGGAAACTCCCTTAGGCTCACTGTATAACCCGTGTCATGGTGTAACTTCAAAACATTTTTTTTTTGCTATTAGAGGACTGGTAATCACACAGAATCATAAAAGGTCATTAACAAATCACCTAGTCTTAAAGAAGGAAATCAAATGACTCCCTATGGGGAGAACGTTGTAGCTCAGCTGTGATGGTCATATTGAGGCCTATTCTGTGGGCAGTAGCAGTTGCCATGGTGTTCCCACCACATGGCCCCTGGGCAGTGACTGAATTTACTCAAGGAACAGCTTTTTTGGGTGAGGGACCTTGTCCCAACACTAGCCTTCCCTCTACAGGGAGGAATGCTGAGTTCTAGGCCATTCTCTAAAAGAGCTAAAAGAGGCCTAATAGAGCTCATAGCTTTGAGCAACTTGATAAGGCATGTCGTTAAAGTAAGAAGGAAGGAAAATCATGATTTAAATAGTTAAAACTATTGGGGCGTCTGGGTGGCTCAGTGGGTTAAAGCCTCTGCCTTCGGCTCAGGTCATGGTCTCAGGGTCCTGGGATCGGGTCCCGCATAGGGCTCTCTGCTCAGCGGGGAGCCTGCTTCCTCCTCTCTCTCTGCCTGCCTCTGTACCTACTTGTGATCTCTGTCAAATAAATAAATAAAATCTTTAAAAATAGATAAATAAATAAATAGTTATAACTATTTAACTATAACTATAGAAAATAACGATTTTAGTAAATGCTCGTTAAAAAGTTCTGAAATCGACACATTAGCTTGAGATTTCCTTTACACATCTGAACATTAAAGAATCAGCCTGTAAACTGAACAATTACATGGACAAGCGGACGAACACCGTAATAACAGAGCATCCGTCTGCCGTGACCTACCTGAAAGCACTATGTCAAGTGGTTACCACCTTTTAAATTTATTATTGAAAGATAATATGGGGTGCCTGGGTGGCTCAGTTGGTCAAGTGTTGGACTCATGATTTCAGCTTGGTCAGTGATCTCAGGATCATGGGAAAGGGTCCTGTGCAGTGTTCTTCGCAGGAAAATCTGCTTGAGATTCTCTCTCTCCTTCTCACTCTGCTCCTCCCCCTACTTGATCTCCCTAAAATAAATACATCTTTAAAAAGAAAAGATAATGTAGCAATAATGTCAAATGAATTTTTTTAAAAAAAGAAAGAAAATCACAACTGATCTCACTTTCCTACCACGTCAACGATTTTCATTTTTCCTGCACCTTTCATATTCCGATACAATTGTTTTTTGAGAAGGAAGTGTTTGGACTTCAAAACTGAGCAAGTTTAAAGAGATGCTTTAAAATGGAAGTGATTGTCCTTAGTGTGTAGCTTCCTCAAAAATTAGCCACCGAATTCTCTAGATGCCAGGGGGGCACTCAACGGCATTTCTGAGGCAATAGACCCTTCGCTCTTCTGTTTCTCTGTAGGACAGGCAAACCCAGCACCCACAACTGCCCAGCTGCTGTTGGGGTTGTCAGTGTTTACTAGGAGGCAGCTTTTTTTTTTTCCTTTTGCCTTCAAAGGCTGATGTTCCCAGAATAAAATTCACAATTTTCCCCGTTCTTTCCCTGTTTAAGTAGAAGGGGGATGGAATTAAAACCAGCACAAATCGAGCGTGATTCTTGTTCAGGACATCTGGAAAATGGAGTATGCAAATTGAGTACTAATCTTTGAAAATCTGTGGTTTCCAGGAAACTCAGCCATCCCAAGCTGGTGAAATTCTACGGAGTGTGTTCAAAGAAATACCCTATATACATAGTGACTGAATATATCACCAACGGCTGCTTGCTTAATTACCTGAAGAGTCATGGCAAAGGACTTGAAACCTCCCAGCTCTTAGAGATGTGCTACGATGTGTGTGAAGGCATGGCCTTCTTGGAAAGCCACCAGTTCATACACAGGGACTTGGTAAGCAAAGCCACTGGCCCTTCAAAGCAAGCAAGGGGTCCACGGTACCCCCCCTCCAGTGCTAGAGCCCTTGGGAAGGCTGGCAAGGAAGGCATCTCCACTTGTACTTTGCTCCCTTGTGACTTGCCCGATAAAATAAGATAAAATAAAATAGTACAGAAAGAGAAGAAGCTGTCATGATTTATGTAGCTGTGTTGGGGTATGGAGGAAAATAGATAAAAAGGAAAGACTTTGGTCGTTTTAGTGTGTCTCACAACCATGAAATCCAAGTTGACCTTTGCTTGAGGAAGGGCTTAGCGCTAAAACAGTCAATGAACACCATCATGGAGAAAACAAAACCAGAAGGAAATGAAATTTATGTGTGTCTTTGGCTCAGGGTGGGAGCGGGGGTGGGGGGCGTTCTGCTTGGTATGCTTTGCTGTCTACCCTCAGAGACTGTCTTCTGCTGAACAGCAAACGTGCCATGAGTGCTAGGCCAGCATTTAGGTCTTCGAAGCACCTGTGAATGCGTGGGGCCCCGGTGGTGGAGAAGGAACCCCCAGAAATAACTTTTCCCTTCTTGCTGACGAGCTGAGGGTCTGTGTTGAATGTGTAATCCCCTTCACGCTGTTTGACAAGGGTGGAGGCCTGGGTGAAAATACTGATGGGAGCACAGTTTCATTTGAAAAATGGAGAATTGCAAAGGCAAAAAAGACTTCTCAACATTTGGGGGTTTGATAGGCGATCTTAGATTTTGTGAGAACTCTGCCAGAGAGAAGGAAAATCTTGGATTCTGAGGTGGGGAGATTCTTGGCTGCTTTTACTACTTGGTAATGTTGTTTTTCCTCCAAAGGCGGCTCGGAACTGCTTGGTAGACAGTGATCTCTCTGTGAAAGTGTCTGACTTCGGCATGACCAGGTAAGCCAGCTCCAGCTAAATGCCAGCAGAACGGTGGGCCTTGCAGCCATGGACAACATGATCTGGACTGGGGCTTTCGAAACCTGGATTCTCCCCGTAGTACCTCTGACCACCTAGGAAACGTGGTTTGCCTCATTTCTTCACCTGGAAGATGGGTTGTTCTTCAGAAACTATCCAAAGTCTCTTTTCATTCGTTCAAAACCCTGATCAATATTTTGTAAACTTATAAACAATTCCAGGAAAGAATAATATTAATAGGTATTTATATCTATTTATCTATATATATCTATAATTTAATATAATAATAATATTAATAGGTATTTTATATTTAAATAAATATTCATAAATTATATAATATATAATTATATATAATTAACTATATATAAATATATAATTAACTATATATCACTATATTAAAATATATTATAACATATTATGATTATATATAATTATATTAAAATATATGACATAATATATAATAATTACATATAATTATACATTATATTAAAATATAGAACATATCTTATATATAATAAATTATATATAATTATATATGAAATTTATACATAAAATATATAGAATTTTTTATATAATATATAAACTATATAGATTTATATAATTATAAATTATATATTAAATGTTAATAAATATAAAAATGTAATATGTTATAGTGAGATTATTGGGATAAATATGTTTATATATATATTTTCTAAGTCAATCAAGGCTCCCTTAGCCCTTTCTGTTTATCTCTTAATATTCATCCAAATAGGCATAGCATTAACACTAGGAAAGTTTTTGTTGTCACGTCATTAAATTTTCTGTATCACCAAGTAAGGCATGAGAGTACACTTTGAGATTCTCTTAGCTGGCATTCTATCACCACTTTATGATTTAGAGAAATTGTTTCAGGACAGCTGTTTGGAAGAGTCTTCCATTTTCTTTATTCTGAATCTCCCTACTGCGTGAGCCTCAGAGCGAGGGTTCACAGTTCTACATGGAAACGAAGAGGCCCCTGCTGGCCTTTCCATTCAGCAAACATTTCCTGAGGACGCGCATGATGCCGAGGTCTTGTGGCAGACGCTGTGATGAGTGGGAAAGGCGCTGCCTCCAGAAGGATGTGCTTCGCTCAGAGAGCAAACACACGTCGACACTGAGGCCCAGTGCAGCTATAAAGTTGTGTCGGTTCAACGTAAACACACGTAATTCTGAGGAGGAACAGTGTAGTTTCAGAGAAGTTGGAAGAGTTGACTAAGGCCAGCCCTATATTCAGCATACCTAGCCCTAAGACACCATAGGAGGATCTGGGGTTTTTCAGTTTATTTGTGTATTTTTTTAGTAAGCTCTATGCCCAACGTGAGCCTCAAACTCACTGCCCCGCCACCAAGAGTCACACGTCCTCCATCTGAGCTAGCTGGCTGCCCAGGAGGATCTGATTTTTTTTTTAATTTCTTCTCCAAAATGCAGTATTGGGAAGTGCTCCTCTTCTGGGACACCTCAACCTCTGTCAGGATGTCCCTTGAGTGGCATCTTCCTCGCCATCACCCCAACCACCATACACCACGCCTCCTGAGCCGACACCACAGCTGTGTTACTGTCTGAATGTGAGAGAAAATGCTGCTCGTGGCTTCATAGGGTGGGGAGAAGCTCCCAAGACAGGGAAACCGATGCCCACCTTATTCTCAAAGTGGGACTATTGGCTGTTGTGCCAGCATCCAGGGAATATACTGTCAAGTTCTTTGTAGCTTAGGAAAGGCGACACACAACGTCTTGCTCTGAATAAGGAATCCTGGAGGTCAGGCACCAGGCCCTGTTGGTCACGAGGTCCTGTGGCGACACTATTCAGAAGCCTGTGACTTCGCTTGATCCCGATGACTTGAAGGAAGGTTTAAACCATGAGCAGGACCCAGTACTAGGGTAGTTTCTGGGTGTACTAGGGTAGAGGAGCTGAGGGGGGGCCGGGGGGTTACATATGGAAGGGGTTTTATGTAATTCTGTGAAAGTGTGATTATTGCTATTAATATTCCTATTCTATTTGTAAAATATTCATATGTTAAATATTAATATATTATTCACATAATACAAATATTAGTATTATTAATATTTCAAAATGATATTTTCTGACATTTTAAGCTACAGTAAATATCTCTTAACACGTTTTTGGTGTGTAAAGTATATCCAAAATTTCAGTCTTCATAATTCTCCTTTTCCTTTTCTTTTAAAGATTTATTTTATTATTTATTTTAGAGAGTGAGCAGGAACAAGTTGGGGGGGAGGTGCAGAGGGAGAAAAATCCCAAGCAGACTCCCTGCTGAGCACAGAGCCAGCCGTGGGGCTCAAGTCCACAACCTGAGATCAGAACCTGAGCCAAAACCAAGACTCCGCTACCCAGGAACCCCTCGTTTTGTTTTGTTTTTTATAGAGTCATTATTTGCTTTTTTTCTCGGCATATACATGGGGTTCCCCTCTATTATAGAAATAATACATGATTATTGTAAGAAATATATGCAACAGCATAGAAAGGAAAAGTAGAGTCTGCCCCCTACCCCTTCCCCTCATTTTCAGCACTAGGAGTGTCTTCTCATACTTCATTTCTGAGTACACCCAATCATATACACAAGTCTGTGCATTTATCATTTGTTCCCACAAAAACGGTGAAATAGGGAAAGGGGATTAAGAGTCCACGGGCCTTGAGGAGCTCTGAGTAACACATGGAAGTGTTAAATCACTAGATTATACACCTAAAACTCATGTAATGCTGTACATTAACTATGCTGGACTTAAATTTTTTAAATAGAATTACCCTCTAGATACCTACTTTTGCACATACCTGTTTTCCATGGGCATTTTTTTTATTTTGGTAAATACCAAAATATCTTGTTTCATAAATGGGCACATACTGTTCTACCGCAGTAATGGGCTATAGCATATTTAATTGTTCTTCAACATGGGGACATGGAGACTGCTTCTATTTTTATCATTATTATATAGTGCATACTTCTTGAATATATCTTTTTATTGTCTCCATATCTCCAGAGGATATTGTCATTCATCATTGTTTATAACAGCAGATTAGAAGGAACTTACAAGGTGAAACCAGACGCTGTTAATCCACAAGAGGAAAGGCTATTCAGTCATTAAACATGATGCCACAGAAGAAAATGTAACTACCTGGGGAAAGAGGTTCTTGCCATGCCGTTAAAGGAAAAAGCAAACCTCAGTACGGCAGAAACCCAATTTTGTGCATATTATATGTAGAACAAAAGATTGGCAAGTACAAGCCAAGATGTATCTTGAATGTTAGAATTACAAATTCTCTTCAGGGTGAGATTGAGTCATTTTATTTTGACATTTTTGTGTTTTTCTCTATTTCCCAAATGGTTTTGCATTCTGATTTTGGTATTTGCAAAGTTAGATATAATGTAAGGCTCACAAGTCATATAAGCAGCCTTTGGCTGAGCTACACACTGAAAGGAGCAGAAGTTCTAGAAAACTGAGGCATTCCCCTGAGACTGCGGGGCTCTGTGTCTTCAACCTGTCACAGAGGCGATGGTGGCCCGCAGAGGGCTTCTCATGCTGCGCAGCGTAGTGACTTGAGGTCTGTGTAAATGTTCCCCCCACAGGTATGTTCTTGATGACCAGTACGTCAGCTCAGTAGGAACCAAGTTTCCGGTCAAGTGGTCAGCCCCAGAGGTGTTTCACTACTTCAAGTACAGCAGCAAGTCAGACGTGTGGGCGTTCGGTAAGCATGTGGCCACACGGGCCCCAGCCCGGTTTTGTAAGCTCACTTCCACAACAGGAAACCGCAAGGGCAGCAACATCCATTTTTAGCAAAAGCCCCGTGCACTTGCGAAAGGACCTGTATGGTCTGAGATAAGCAAGAGACTGAAGACGATGGTGACCTTTGCTTGGGCCAGTGTCAGGATGTCTGCCCCTACTGTAGAAAATCCGCATCCTGCTAGCGCCTTTGTATCCAACCAGAGGAGATAAAATCTCCTCCACTGAAAACGGCGAACAGTTTTCAAGGAGTCATTGAGAGCTAGAGCGGAGTTTGCGTGAAGTCCAAAACGTTAAACAGCTGGAGATGTAGTCACGGACTTCCAGCGTGAAAGCAGCCGTGGCCACCATTCCCTTCGGAAGGGACCAACCCTTTGGGCATGCCTGGTGTCAATCCCAAATTCGACTCAGTGCTGTCTTTAGCCCATACTAATATCAGCTCGGGTCCTCATTAAAATTCATCACCAGATCAAAGATCAGCAAACCTTGGGCCAGGACCAAGTCTGGGGGACTGTTTCTGTACATGAACTTTTACTGGAGCAAGCCATGCCCATTCGTTCCTGTGCTGGGTCTGATTTTGTCCTGGAACAGCAGAATGGGGCAGGTGCCAGGGACACTGTACGACCCCAAAAGTTTAAAATACTTACTATGTGACCCTTCACAGGAAAGGTTTGCTGACCCCTATTTTATTAAAGATCTATAGTGAAATTTAGTAAAGGTCATTAGAAAACGGAAGCGATTCTTAAGTTGTGATTTGGTAGATTTTCTGATATCTTTCTATACTATGAGGAAGATACACTAATATCTTTCTACACTATTAGTAAAGGTCATTACAAAACAGAAACGATTAAGTTGTGATTTGGTAGGTTTCCTGATATCTTTCTACACTATGTTTATAATCACCGTCACATGGATGCAAGATAAATCATCCAAATTATCATAAGGTTATGGGTATATTAAATGCACCTGAGATCTAGTTCACGTCTGTCTTGATCTATAAGCATAATTTAACTTTTTATAGGACATTCAAAAGACTGCATGAGTAAAAGAAAATTTAGTTAGCCATTTTTTATACGACATACTTTTTTTTTTTTTTTAAGATTCCATTCACTTATTTGATAGAGAGAGAGAGTGAACAAGCAGAGGGAACGCCAGGCAGAGAGAGAGGGAGCCTGATGCGGGGCTCGATCCCAAGACTCTGGTATCATGACCTGAGCTGAAGGCAGATGCTTAACTGACAGCCACTCAGGCGCCCCAACACACACTTTTAAATAAGTATTATTTTGCACAAGTAGTATCAATCAATCACTTTAAAAAATCCAACATACACAGAAAAAAAGAAAAAAAAAACCAAAAAGACAGCATTGTGGTGAATAAGTAATATCCTTCTGGGCTGATGAACTTGTCAAAATTAGTTTCAGCCTCCTGATGTTGATATGCCTTATGAAAGATGCTTTTAAAAAACAATATCCTTACTCAAGAGTTACAGCTTGTTTTTGACCCAAAAATGACATTACTCTGCTTGATGACTCATCCTATGCACTAGAAGTTGGCTCCAGATATTTTCTGGCTATTTCTAAAAACTAAATCTCTTCTTAAGTAATATGTCCCCAATGAGGATATTCAAATTGGATCAGGGCCTCTGAAAGCAATTTTCAAAGAAGGGGCCCCACAGATATTTGAAGCAATGATACTGTTTTTGAGATAAGTGGATAGTCTTCCAAAGACAGAACTGTGAAGGGAGCAGTATACTTTTGGATGGTTGTTTTAGAAGGTTGTTAATATATATATATATATATAGGTTGTAAATACTTTACATAAGATCTAGAAGTCAAAGAAATTTTGAAGTTAGTACTTCAGTTACAGTTCTAGAATGATTTTCTTCCTTCTTACATATTTCTGGCTTGCCAAAGCTTTGAAGCTGGCTGACTGTTGAGATTCTCTGGTTTGGTCAGGATGAAAGAACACTGGCCACCATTTAGAGAGCATTTAGTGTCCCCGTGCTCTTTGCGTGCTCAGCAACCGTATGATTTGCAAATATCTGCATATTATAGACAGGGAGTCTGCTCCGAGAAGGGCCGAGAAACTTGTCCAGCCTCTAAGCGGCAAAACTGAGCCTCGAAGGCCACATCTAACTGACCCAAATGCCCCCTTGAACCATCATGACCAGAACCCGGTTTTTAAACCTGGAGTCTGCAGTGACCTTGGATGGGCTTCAGGACACCATGAACATCCAGAAACCGAACACAAAAATGTTGTGCGTTCACATTCCCACGAGAGAGCTACTGGTTTTTATCAGATTCTCAAAAGGACACCTGACCCACAAAATATTAGGAAGGACGGAGACAAAAAGGAGGAATTTTGTCAATGATTTGATCTGTACATTTCCACGGGAAGGTAATTTGACGGTACATTGAAATTGTTGCACACAATTGCCAAGGCAGAGAGCAAGAAACCGCGAGGACTTCAGTCCATCACGCCTCCGGGCTGGAGCCGGGGGTTGACTCTGTGGGTGGACAAGGCCCCAGTGGCCTCTCTGAAGCCACCCAGGAATCCTGGCCCCAGGAAGCTCCCGCTGTGGCCGCCTTTGCCACTGAGCTGTTTACTGGCAGGAACAGGCACCCTGGGCCCCGGGAACATGGAGAAGGGTACCCTGGGCCCCAGAAGTGATGGTACAGTTCCACCCTCCATAACCTGTCATTTTTGCTAGGACTCATTTCCCGGGAGCCCCTCGCTCTGACCCGTAGCCTTCCTGATGTGGTATGTGAAGCTCGTTCAACAAACTGTACCTTCTGACATCCGCTCTTTCCTTTTTGTCTGCCGGTCCCCCTTCGTGTGGCGCAGGGATCCTGATGTGGGAAGTGTTCAGCCTGGGGAAGCAGCCCTATGACTTGTATGACAACTCTGAGGTGGTCGTGAAGGTCTCCCAGGGCCACAGACTCTACCGGCCCCAACTGGCGTCCGACACCATCTACCAGATCATGTACAGCTGCTGGCACGAGGCAAGTGCATCTCGTGGGGGCGCTGGAAGGGGCATCAGGTGCAGCAAGGGAGGCTGCCCAGGACACCACGGGGCAAGGCATTTATGAGGGAAAACACCTGCTACACAGCAACTACAATGGCCCTGAGCCCCTTCCCTCAAGTGTTTGTAATTGAAAACCAGCAACATAGCAAAGTGGGTGCTGTTTAACAAACAACGTATACCCAGCACTGTTCTAAGTACTTCATAAATATTAACTCATTTATTCATCGGGCTACACGCTATCAAGTAGGAACTTGCATGAGCAAAAGTAAGAGAAGAGGAAACAGAGGCCCAGAGAGGTTAAGTGACATGCCCAAGGTCACACAGCTAGCAAGAGTTAGATTGGCCAGTGTCAGAGTCCCTGTTCTTTTTTTTAAGATTTTATTTATTTATTTATTTCACAGACAGAGATCACAAGCAGGCAGAGAGGCAGGCAGAGAGAGACGGGGAAGCAGGCTCCCTGCCGAGCAGAGAGCCTGATGTGAAGCTTGATCCCAGGACCCTGGGATCATGACCTGAGCCAAAGGCAGAGGCTTAACCCACTGAGCCACCCAGGCACCCTCAGAGTCCCTGTTCTTAACCACAACAGTGTGGGTCTGGACAGAGACAGTCCCCTGTTGAAGGTTCTGCATATAGTGAATGTTTTGTACATTTTGGTCCCCCACGTTTAAAATGTTCTATTTGACAGCTTTCTGAGGAACATTGACGATTTTCATTAGATTCCAATTTATCTTTCCCGTTCTTCTTTGCACAAAAGTGAGCGTGTGTGTGTGTGTGTGTGTGTGTGTTTCCCTGCCTTTCTTAAGAAAAAAGGAGCATACAAATTCCCTCCTCAGGAGTTGCCCCTCCATCAGTGTGCCAATTTCCAGCCACCTCACCGACACAGACCATTTTTCGAGCTTCTGGATTTCTGACAATTAAAGGACTATCTTTTCCCTTTGCTCGATCAGGTTTTTTGTTTCCCTCACCTCGATTTTAAAGACCCCTTTATGAATGAAACAGATTAGTACTTGATCTGTGAGAGCTGTAAAGATTTCCTCGCAGTTTGTCCCTTATCTCTTCGATTTAATTTATGGTAGTTTTTGCCATGCAGAAGATTTTTTAAAAATTACGGTCGACTCTATTAATATTGGCTTTTATTGCTTCTAGAAACTGAGTTAAAGTTCGATAGGTTTCCCCAGACCCTGATTATGATAGCATTCACTCGGATTCTCCTCTAATACTTTTATGGCTTCATTCTCTCACATGTAGATCTCTGATCTAATTTGTGTTTGTTATTGTGTATGGTATGAAGCATGGATCCAAAGATCTCGTTTTTTAATTGACTACCTGCTTGCTGTAGCATCATTAGAAGACCATGTCATTCCCAGGGACAAGATACCATCTAATGGTGCCGAAATATCTAACATAGGAAATGTCCATATGTATTTGGAGTTACTTGGGAACTCTCTTCTGTTCTCTGCTCTTTATTCATGAACTAGCCCCAAGACTTTATAATATGTGTCAATCCGAAGTAGGCTCACACTCCCTCATTACTCATCTTTCTTAATACCTTTCCTAGCTATTTTTATAAACATATTTTAAAATTGAGTTTAATTGTTTAATTTTTTAAATTTTAGTTCCAGTGTAGTTATATTCATTTTGGCTCTTATTTCTGCATACTTTAAAAACCTGTGAACTAGAGAATCAATTTGTCCAGCTTGAAACAAACTTGTTCATCTTTTGGGGGAGGCTGTATTTAGTTTATATTTTAACTAGGGAAATTTGACATCTTTGTGATATTGATTTGTCCTCTTCAAGAACAAACAACGTTGTTCTACGTGCGTAAGTCTACATTTGTATTTTTCAGCAGTGTTTAAAGCTGTCCTCATTTTGGGGGTTACATTTTTGCTTGTATTTTATTTTGATATCATTGCTATTCTAAATGGAATTTTCTCTTCCATCGTGTATTCTGATTGCTTCTTGTACATGTACCTGAAGGTTATTGATTTTATATGTTAATTTTGCATACTGCTCTCCTGCTGAATTCCTTATCATTTGGGTTGATGCTATCATTCATTCTCTTGGTTTTTCCAGGCATACAACCACATCAAATAAAGATACTTTTACTGTCCCTTTTCCAATTCTTAGGGCTTTAGTTGTTTTGTCTTTAGTGGAAATGTCCATAGTGTTTCCACACTTAAAAAGTCACTAGCTTTAGGATTGAGGTATATATATCTTCTATATTTTATTTTTAATCTTTTCCTAAACTAAACCATTGGGTATTTCTTTTATTTAGCTTCCAGAAAAGCGTCCCACATTTCAGCAACTCCTAGCTTCCATTGAACCACTTCGGGAAAAAGACAAGCCATGAAGAAGAAATTAGGAGATCTGATGAGAGCTCATGTGAATGCTGGCCAACATTTTCATTACTTTTAAGGAAAGTAGCAAGGTGCAGACAATGTAATTTAGCTAGTTCTTCTTAATAGCATCCTGTGTGCTGTTTGCCTGTTGTAGTATCTCGAAATGAACAAGGTAAGAAACAAAAGATTTCCTTGAAATTTAGGTCAAATTAGTAATTCTGTGTATGCTACTTTTAATATTATTACACTTCTCAGCCTATAGCAGAAGCATATTTTCTGATTGTGGTAGACAGAGTGTGTACCATGTGTAAAGATCAGATAGAATTGAAATATTCTTTGTTGGATATTTGTTCTTTTCCTTATATAGTCACTATCCTGATAATTAAATATGATATTAACAAATACCAAAATGTGGACATTTGCTTTCATGTTTCAAAACTGTCAAACTTTAATGTGTATGCAAATCAAAAAGAGAGTTCATTAAAATAATGGGGCACTGGGGCGCCTGGGTGGCTCAGTGGGTTAAAGCCTCTGCCTTCGGCTCAGGTCACGATCCCAGGGTCCTGGGATCGAGCCCCGCATCGGGCTGTCCGCTCCGCGGAGAGCCTGCTTCCTCCTCTCTCTCTCTGCCTGCCTCTCTGCCTACTTGTGATCTCTGTCTGTCAAATAAATAAATAAAATCTTTAAAAAAAAAAAATAATGGGGCACCTGGGTGGCTCAGTTGGTTAAGCATCTGCCTTTGGCTCAGGTCATAATCTCAGGGTCCTGGGATCGAGTCTCAGGTCGGGCTCCCTGCTCAGCAGAAAGCCTGCTTCTTGCTCTCTCTCTGCCACTCCCCTTGCTCATGTGCACTCTCTCTCTCTCTCTCTCTAATAAAATCCCTAAACACACACACACACACACACATGATTCCTTAGGAACTAAGGTAGACCAAGTCTGAGTGCAGCCTGAGAATTTTTTTAAGAAGCTTCCAGATGGGGGCGCCTGGGTGGCTCAGTGGGTTAAGCCTCTGCCTTTGGCTCAGGTCATGATCTCAGGGTCCTGGGATCGAGTCCTGCATCAGGCTCTCTGCTTGGCAGGGAGACTGCTTCCTCCTCTCCCTCTGCCTGCCTCTCTGCCTACTTGTGATCACTCTCTGTCAAATAAATAAATAAAATCTAAAAAAAAGAAGAAGAAGAAGAAGAAGAAGCTTCCAGATGTTCCTGTGCAGTCAGCTCTGCCCTAGGGGGCCTCCTTATACAGTGGGGCCTCATTAGGTGGTCCATATTCAATCCAAATGACTCAACTCTCACCTGACTTCCAGATTCGAACAGTGACCCTTTGGGTCATGTATGTATGCCACGCAAATATAAAACTAAAATTAAATAATATCATTCAAGAAGATACTAAATATATTTCCATGTAGAGCAAATTTTTAAAGATGCTAAAGTAAACTTGAAGCCTTTTTTTTAAACCTTAATCCTTATCAACTTGGATACAGTGTAACCACAGTCTTATTTCTAGAATTGATTGTTGCCTTCTAATCATTTTCTATCCTTGGGTTTGGGGCCCGGGGGCATCTGGCTAGTTTGGTGACTGACATTTCCATTTTAGGCTTCTATCTTGACACAAAGGGACAGAAGCACTGTTTCAGGGGCACCTGGGTGGCTCAGTGGGTTAAGCCTCTGCCTTTGGCTTGGGTCACGTTCCCAGGGTCCTGGGATTGAGCCCTGCATCGGGCTCTCTGCTCAGCGGGGAGCCTGCTTCCTCCCCTCTCTCTGCCTGCCTCTCTGCCTACTTTCAATCTCTCTCTGTCAAATAAAAAAATTAAAATCTTTTAAAAAAAAAAGAAGTACTATTTCAGTTTCTCGCTGCGAATACCAAAGGTACTTTGCTTTAAAACTATTCCCGGGACTCTCCTCCTCCACGGCCTGCTTCTGAACCCCTAGGTTTTTATCTCTTTTGAAACACTTCACGGTCTCTCCTGTAACGTCAAGGAGGGAAAGAGAAAGGCTACGTGGAGGCACAATTGCACTGAAAAGATGCTCTAAGTGCCCCTCCTCGTCTCCTGATGGAAGTGAACCACCTCCCTGAAGAGACCCTCATACTCCATCTCACCTCACCAGCTCCATCCCCTCCTAGCTATTTCCAACGATCTCTCTTGGTTGTTCTTAACAAGTAAATGCGGATTTCTGTATTGTCAGAAGAACTGACTTTTGATAGTTTTCTAATTTTTTACAGAGGTGCACAAACTTCAACTTACAGTGAAACAGAACTTTAAAAATCACCACTAGGGTGTGAATATATTCAGTGAGCTTTTCTTGGGCCAGTACGTGGGACAGGTTCTTTCCTACCGAGGGAAAAGAAGGAAACGTAACATAATGCTTCCTCCCCGACAGGCCCTCATGAAGTTTGTTTTCTGTTCTCCTGCTTATTTTTATGTATTTGGTTTTTTAAAAAACCATCCTCTTTGTAACAAAAGTAATATAGGCTTATTGCAAAAAATTGAAATGGTACAGAATCGCCTGCTGTAGCAAGAACCGGAGCCGTGCTTGGAAGCCTGGCACCCGAAACCATGTCAACAAAGATTTTAAGGTACCAGTAGATGTTTATGAGAAAAGCAGCCCAGTGATGCTAGGAGGAGCCGAGGAAAGGAACAACAGTCATATCATGTAAAACATGCTTGATTTTGAAAATGCTATTTAACCATGCATAGTGTTGATATCTAGCATTTACTGTTACTGTTTAAAGCCAGGGGACTGTGTACATGCTCTTGGAAGTGAAGAAAAGGTCATCCTCCCCTTAGCTGATTCACCATGACCCCTCCATAGAATTTATTTTTTTTTTTAAGATTTATTTATCTGAGAGAGAGAGTGCGCACACGTAAGGGGGAGGGGCAGAGGGAGAGAGGATCTCAAGCGGACTCCCCGCTGAGCGTGGAGCCCGAAGCAGGGTTCGATCCTATGCCCCTGAGATCACGACCTGAACCAAAACGAAGGGTCGTATGTTTAACTGACTGAACCAGCTAGTCGCCCGTCTCCGCAGAATGTATTGAGTACAAAGTTACTCTAACATTAGGCTGGTCACCACAGAGAGTGAGTCGCTGGGTAAAGTTGGGATGTTTTCCTCAATTTCGATTCAGTCCTCAGGTATGTAGTGATGCTGTGTTCAGAGCCAGGCTGGATTTTGAGATCTACGAAAGGAGCGTCAGACCTGGTTCCTAACCTGGCGGTGGAAACAATCTTAACACAGCCCTCTCTAGACCGATCTTACAGCTGCTTTGTACGCTAAAGCAATTTAAGAAATTGGGACACATTCCACGACATTTGAGAGGTCAAGGGTCCCAGGCAGTCAGACGGCAACTTTGGCCGTGGAAGTGACAAGCAGACAGAACACCCCGATGCCCTGGCCCCGACGTACCCGTGAGACCGCAGCAGCGTGCAAGTAGTGTTTATTGGGGGTCTGCTTTGCGCTCAGCACTACTCGGGCATTGTGGGGGAGTACAAGATTTAAGAGACTGGGAACCCACTTCCGAGGAGGACATGCAGTGGAGGTTTCCAGTCACTCCGCGAAGAACAGCAGTGAGTTTCCGTCAGGTGTGCTCTGGCGGAAGGTGGTTCTGGGAGGCCCCTGGGGCTGGTCTCACATCGTCAGGGAGACGGTGAGGTACGGGTGGAAGGGAAAAGGCGACATCTGTGAACGGCTCTCCGGATTCCTCTCTTCTTCAGACCTGTCATCCTGAAGAAGGCCTGACCCAGTCCAGTCACCACTGTGGGCAAATCCCTATAGATTAGCTTAATGCCAAAGGGCGGGCCACCCTTTACACTTGACTTAGAGCGAAGCGGACAGGCAGGTGCAGCTCTCGCTCCCTGCAGTTCCACCACATCACGGACACTGTCCTTAAAAGTGATCCATCCGGGTTCCACACAAGGCCCCACTTGCTCCCTCCATATATCCCCCTTTTCGCTTTCCACGGTGGCCAGGCAACAGGCATTTCCGCTTCCATTACCCCTGAACAGCCGGTGAGGCCAGAGACACACTTTCTCTATTACTTTCAAACATGAACACAAGTGAAATCGTGAGGCAGAAATAAATACAGAAAGCCAGTGAAGATGCCCTCTCCTCAGGCGTGTCTTCTTGGGACAACTTTTCCTGAACAGAGCCATAGTTATGATATTTAATGACAGCTTTATAATCTCCTATTGTCTGTACCATAAAATTAACAGTTGCATGCAAGAAAATCACCTCAAGAGGAAATTAAACAGATTTTCCTAAAATGACGTCTGAACATCATCGACATTTTGGAAGCCCGGATTATTTTCTCCTTTACTCAAGTCCACAGAGGCGTAAGGATTTTCCTCACTTCTGGCTTGATTGTTCCTGTTGAATAAAGTGAAGTCACCGTTAGTGCAGCGCTGCCGAGGGACACGGCCTCCCTTGGACCCCACTGGCCTGGGGGTCTCTGATCCCTCAGCACTGAATCGCTCGCTGGTGAACCATCCTCTCCCGGCGGACTGGGAACCCCGAGAGAGCAGGACTCACTCCTTTTGCCCCATGACTAGTTGGCAGGATGGCTGCCAGGGCGGGGGAGACTGCTTAGGGTGTGTGTTCTGGGGTCAGAGAGGGTGCGCCTCTGTACCTCAGTCTGTCTGTCCGGAAAACGATGGCGGTTCTGCCAAAGTCCAGGAGATGGTGCTGGCAAAGCCCTCACCGTACGAGCGGGCAGCCTCCGCAAATAGCAGCTTGGAGGATTCTTCTCATTTTTTTTTAAAGATTTTTAAAAAATGTCTTCATTTGAGAGAAATACAGAGTCGGACAGAGAAAGCAGCACAAGCGGGGGGGGCGGAGGCAGAGGCAGAGGGAGAAGCAGACTCCCCGCTGAGCAGAGAGCCCGACCTGGGGCTCCATCCCAGGACCTGGAGATCATGCCCTGAGCCGAAGGCAGACACTTAACAACCGAGCCACCCAGGCGCCCCACTGGATGATTCCTTTTAGAAACCACGTGGTCGTTAAGCCAGGCGCCTCCTGTGAAAGAGCCTCCCGGCCTCACGGCCAGCTTCCCGAGTGTCCAGACCCGAGCGGGACAGCTTTGTGGCACAAGCACCGGCCCTGCAAACGGGCTGGGGGTCCCGCTCTGTTACTGACGAGCCACGTCGATTTGAGAGCGTGCCTTGGTCACTCTGAATCTCAGTCTGATATGTACGTGAAGATAATGAGATAATTACATATTGACATCCTATGTTTGCTGAAAATATTAATGCATCAAAGTACTGAGCAGGGTAGCCGGTCCGATTTTGCTGTGTGCCTTCTATTAACACAGCATGTGGCATGAAGGAAGTTCCCCAAATAATTTATTTCATGAATCAACTTTGGAATAGTAGCTCGTGTGCGAAGTAAGAATGCTTTGCAAACCATCATGTGCATACCAATCACCAGGGGGATGGCCTTAGTGAAAATGCAGACCCTCCAACAACAGAAGGGTCTCTGAGAAACTGATAATTGTCCTTGGCTTTGGGAAGGGAACTTGGAGGCAAAGGGTGGCAGGAAGATTTTGGGGTATCCTTTCATAGTTTTAAAATTCTAACCATATGAATGTATTCTATTAAATGCCTAATTTTCTTAACTGAAGTTCTTTTAGGGAACTATAAATCTCTATAGTGAAGAATTGAGCAAAATAGACAAAAGCGTGTCAAAATTCCATCATGAACACGTTTAAGCAACCTACAGTGTGCTGAGTTTTGTTAAAGGCTATAAAATAGTATTAACCTAAATTACATAGGCCCATGGAAGCCAGTGATCTCTCAAGGTCCAAAAAACCATCTAGTGGTAGAGCAAGATTATTAATCAGGTCTCTGGTGATTTAAATCCTCACCGAACTTGGATCTTCCACTCAAGAACAAATGAGAAGGTGTCGTGGCCCATGGTCTAAGGGGATGACAGGGAGCCTGGGCCACCTGAGGGGGAATGAAGATGATGGAAGGGTAGAAGTCTGAAGCAAATCACAGAGCTCATTCTAGAACGATTTCTCATCACTGAGTCAGTCTCTGGGGTCACTTCTAGACCAAGGAAGACTAGGAGTGATGAGAACTCCCTGAGCCTGCCTGTCCCCCGACCGTCCCCGAGTTTGCAGGGCGTCTCAGCAGTAGGGAGAGGACACTGTGGCCAGGACGGAGTTGACCCGGTCACAGTCGGAAGCCCAGGCTGAACACTGCACACTGGCGCCTGCTAGGAACGCAAAGTGCTGATGAAATCTGGGAAATTTCTAGGGAATGCATCAGAATACTTAGGTGCAAAACGGTCCCCAAAAGTAATTGGCTTATACACCTACCACTTGCTGCAAAATTTCCAGTTAGTTTTCCCTAAACCTTTCTGTTTTAAGATAGGTAAGTCTAGGAAAGGGCACTTACTTCCTTCGATTTCTGATCCCAGAGAAGATGAGCAGGAAAATGCCAACCACCACCACTCCCATCACGACGCCAAACACAATCAGCCATATGGTGACAGGTGGCTGGTAAGGGGGTTCCAGTGTTGGCTGAATCCCCAGAAACTCCAGGCTGTTGTCATCCAGGCGGAAAGCATCATTGATACGGCCCCGGGACTTCCTGTTCCCAAAAGCAAGACACTTAGGCAAAACAGAATTGTGCGTAATTATTTCCTTCCTATGCCATTGCTCCTGAAGGGATTTGATAAGGTTTAGCTTAAGACTGCACACCTCAAATAGCAATGAAATCAAAGTCGATAAACAGGTCCCACGAAAAATTCAAGATTTGACAATTCGGCCCCTTTTGTATCTTGTAGCTTAGATTACGTCTGGCAACGGCTTCCTTGGAAAATTGGGTTGCAAGTGTGGAGTTTGTTGGTTCGTGACTGCTGTGTTGTAAAGGCAAAGTCAGCGTATTTGGCAAGAATCTCTCTTCTGTCGGAGTAGGTCTACAATGACTTTATATCAGATAACAGGAAAGGACAGTTGGGTACATCGACTGGGCCCTATACCCAAGTCCTGACGGTTGTAGTTTCCAAAGAAAAGGTATTGACCTTTGGAGACAGGGGAGGACCACAGAAAGGGGCCTCTGCCAATTTCTCCAGCACTGGGAGGGGAAATGGCTAAATTTTAGAGAGCAATAAAGGACGGATGTGATTTTGAAAACCCAAACTAGGAACATTGAGAATATTCTGAGTTGAAAACCCAGGTGCCTGGCAGCCCATCTTCCTGTTCTGGGGTGTAGTGCAGGTCAGGAGGTCAGGAGAGAGGGAGATGCGTCAGAGCAGAATTCACCATGTAACCTCAGCCTGAAAGTGCCTCAAGTCGTTCTGGAAACAGGAATTTGCCATCCCCTGCTGCTCACAAGCAGGCCTGGGCTCTTTCATGATGATCTCAGCCGGCGCTTTTCCCCAAGGCAGAAACAAGCCCTTTGGGGGCCAGCGGTGAGGTCTCTGGTTGTAAGTGGGCTGCACACCCCAACTAAGCCAGACTTTCCAGACACACTCTGCCTGGCAGGTCCTGGACGTGCTTCCAGAGACGAAGAGCAGCTCACGAGGGCCACCTAGTGGGCTCCCTCATAGCAGCAGGTATCTTAAGCCTTTTGTAGTGACCAGGGAAAACATCTGCCTCTTTTTTTCACTCTTGCTGTTTGGGGAAACCTTGGGCCAGTCATTGCTTCTAGATGCTCGCTGCCCAGAGCGAGTCCCTTTCCTAGCGTGGAGGCCAAGCAACGCCTAAGGGATCCTATTCTTGCCCACCCCGCTTCTGACTCCAGTTACTGAAACGATTCCTTCATCCAAGTCCCTACAGCAAATGCTGGCGACATGTGTCCACGTCCCTTCTCCGTCTACTGTTCTCCAGGTGTGCCCCCGCGGTGATGGGACCATTCAGGTGAATGATGTGCTCAGTCTCCCAGAATTCCCCGGCACGGTGGAGCTCTAGTTGCCCACCGTGGTCCCTTGCTCGATAACATGTCATTTATTATCTTCCTTCCACCCTCCGCCCCTGTGCACTTTTCTTCCTCAAAGCTTCTCGAGATCGCCCCCCAAATCAACTACAAATACCGTTTAAGGGCCTGTGGTACGGAGGAGCCCAAATCAAGACAAGTCTCTTGCTACGAGATCCTTCTGGAATTAAAACCCCAGTCTTTAGGCTGAAAAGGACTCAGGACAGTGCCCGGCACACACAGCATACTAAACCACGAGCGCTTGTTGGGGTTGCATTCGGTACCCGCCGCCCCCCCGAGAGCTTGTCTGAAAGTAAAATCACCTGATAGCTTCTTCAACGTCAGCTCTGGGAATGATGTCAGACATATTTTCAGGAGACGTGACAATGAAGTTGAAGGAGATTCTGGGTTTCAAATCGCTCACCCTCACATCTTTGTCCCTGCAGAGAAGCAAAAGAAACATCTTTCCTTGTGGCATGGAGGACACAGCAAAGAGAATGGGGGCTCCCCCTGCCAGTGAAAAGGAGGTTGGGGGGAGAGTCACAGGGTGAAGGCGAGAGACACAGGAAGGGGCAAACAACGGAAGGATGTGATTGTCCCTACATTCTTAACACTTCCCAAAGCACATGAACTTAAGGACATATGTTGAGATAACACACTATTGGTACTATCTGTTCTGCCCCCTAGATGAACCCCATTTTCCTTCAAGGATACAAAAATTTCAAATCGAAAGCCGCCAGAGAACTGGCAAAGAACCACGGGTGCCCCCGGATTGTGATACATACCGTGGCGAGCAGCAAGGGCTCAGGACCGCGAACAGAGGCGGTGAGTTCGGCTCCCCCACCCCTCCTCCACGCTGCAAACCCCCTCACGCTACACCCACAGCCGGGGGGAAGGAGTGGGCTTTACCTACAGTGTGACAAGACTGGCCTCTCCCAGCTGCCACAGGGATCCTGACAAAACGTAAGGCAGATCCTGGGGCTCCCAGCCCTTCTCACTCAAAAGAACGCAAACGTCCTTGGAATAGTTTGCAAGGCCCACGTGAAAGTTCTTCTCCTCTTGCCACCCCCACACCCCACTGCCGCCCTGACCGCACCTCCCACTTGTCTTCTGTGAGCTCACTGCTCCAGCCGCACTGGCCTCCTTGGTGTTCCTTCAACGGGTGGAGGATATTTACTCATTAGGCTCTTTCCACCTGCTACCTACTGTCCCCGTTGACTCCTTTGCTGGTGCTCCCCTTACTTCAGATGTTTGCTCAAGGATTCGTGAGGCCTTTTCTGACCATTGCAGCTAAGGCTGAGCTCTAGACACACCAGCACTCCCAAGCCCCCCGCCCCCCCCATCTGCGGTTCTTTCCTCCCTTGAACTTGTCACCGTCTCATTGTGCTATATTTCACTTAACATATTTTGCTGATTGTAACGCACGCATGAAACATACATTAGAACGCAAGTTCAATGAAGGCAAAGATGTCTGCCTTTTGCTCTCAGTGCTGATGGTGGAGGAAGCATTTGGTGGAGGGAAAGGGAAAAGGAAAGAGGAGAGGGAGGAGAAGGGGAAAGAGAACAGTGCTCTTGCAACCTGCAGGTCGAGTAAGTCATAGTCCTCCCTAAAGAGAATGGCCCAAATTCCAGGGTATCAGAGAAGTTTCAAAGTCATTGGGTTTTTCTTAATTTTACTTGCGTCAGAGTTTAAGCACAATATCTCCTCAGACCCAACAGAAAGTGAAGTAGTGGTTGGAGTAACTCACACAAAAGGGATCGTTTGTTTTTTGACTTTTGAAAAATACTCTCTCATGGCATATGCAATAGACGACTGGAAGAAGTACATTTCATTGTCATTCCATTCGTACTGCAAATTCAAAAGAAAAACACTGCTCAGTAGGGATCATGGGATACATTCAAAACCTGATATTCCAGAAGCATTACTTTTACGTTTTCTAATACTCCAGACAATCCTGTGCGGGCACCAGCATCACCTGGAGGGCTGGTTAAACCACTGAATAGTGGGACCTTCCCTCCTGAGTTTCTAATTCGGAAGGTCTAGGATGAGACCCGAGGACGTGCACATCTAACAAGCCCTCAGGTGTGCTAATGCACCTGCGCTTTAAGGATCATGTTCATGGATCCTTTTCAGTTTGAGAGGAGCTGAAATAAACATCTTGAGGGCAGGTTTATGGATGGGAGTCATGTGAGTCATGGGTTTTGGTTAAAATGTCCATGTATTGTACACCTGGGGCTAATATAACACTGCATGTTAATTATAGTTGAAAGAAAAAAATAAGTTTAAAAAAGAAAACAAATGTCCACGTATTGAAGACAAAGATGCGGAGCTTTTACTGTGTCTATGGTAAGTTCTCAGATATGCGCAAGTGTAAAAGAAAAAGAGACGTGACTTCTGAAGGAAAAAATAACTGTCCACGAGGTAATTTGTTCTTGTTTACCGGTGTTAAACACACAGCTGGTGTATATGCATAGTTTGTGAACCTTTGCTAAAAAAGAAAAAAGGCATTTGCTCTTTCCTCCACCAGCCAGCAGTAGAGATCGATGAATGCAAATTTTGCATCTCTCCTTTCCCTTTTAGAAAAAACAATGACAAGGTTTCACAGCAGTGTTACATCAACCTCAGCTTCATACCACTCAGGTTTGGCAAAAAAAGCTGCTTTACGAGTACTAATAATGTTATTAATACCGGTACTATGAATGTTCTGGTTATTATTTCCATATTTTAAAAAAAAGGCAAAGGTTAAGTTCACAAAACGATGCCAAAGATCGGGTTGGACTTGGCCATGCAACAGCTGGACCTGGGCCGATATTCTGCCCCAGATGCCCACGGGTCGGCTTGGGTCGGCCTCAGCAAAGCAGCCCCCTGCTCAGCTCAGGGGCCTCCGGGCAGCTCAGCACCAACCCCTCTGAAGACCATTTACCAATCCCTCACTGCAGAGAAAGAACCTGGGGACAAACGTCAAGGAAACAATGTAACTGAAAAGGAACTAAAATGTATCAGGCCAAGGAAGAGCTAATATAAAGACGCTAAAAAAATAATCCCACAGACATTCAGTGGTGGTAGAGAACGGGAAATCGGAACTCTTCAAGTTCGGGAAGGGTTGCACCTTCATTTTTATTATTTCTTTCTTAAAGGCTCGTTTTTCACTCCTACTGCGTTATCTACGTTTAGCTGTCTTGCTCAGCTAGGCAAATGATGCTGTGACTGCCGTGGAGCTGTAGGCGATATTTAACTGGGCAGAAAATGGAACGGGGTCGAAATGTAACCTTGGGCGCTATCGGCTGCAAACTGCGATTTTCTGTTGCCCCCTGGGCCGCTCTATTCAATGGTCCCAGGCTGTTCTCTCATCCCGCATGGCCTCCTTTGCCCCCCATCTGCCTGGGGCTGTCCTGTCCTGTCCTCTCCCCAAAGCCACCACCTCTTTAGCCTGGCTAGCCCGAGACAGGTGTCCAGCCTCTGCAAGAAGCTCACACGCAGGTGTGAGGAATCTGGTTGGCCGTGAAACATTCGCTTATCCTCAAATGCAGAGTCCTCAGTAGTTCTCAGCTTTGGCTGTAATTAGAATCCCCTGGGGAGCTTTTTTTTTTTTTAAGATTTTTTTTTAATTTATTTGGGAGCGAGAGAGTGAGAGAGAGCAGGAGAGGGGAGAAGGTCAGAGAGAGAAGCAGACTCCCCATGGAGCTGGGAGCCCGATGCGGGACTCGATCCCGCCACTCCAGACCTGAGCCGAAGGCAGTCGCCTAACAGACTGAGCCACCCAGGCACCCGCCAGGGGAGCTTTTAAAACTCCTGATGCCCAACTTTCGATGCTACACCTCAGAACAGTGAAGTCAGACTCCCTGGGAGTGGTACTTGAGCTGCGACATTTTTTTCAACATCCCCTACGGCTCCAGGGTGCAGCCAGGTTTGAAAAACCAGCCAGGGGCTGGTGAACATGCAGATCCGGACTGAGCAGGTCCAGGGCTGGGGCCAAAGATTCTGTATTTTTAACAAGCTTCCAGGATATGGATGACTGACTAAAATAAAACAAAGCAAAACTACCTACACTACTTGTTAAACAGTCTCTCAAAATATAACCTTGTCCTCTTCCTCAAGTACAAGTAATGGTGATAAGAGTGAATTATGAGGTTGGACCCTGGGGGCGCCTGGGGGGCTCAGTCCATTAAGCTTCTGCCTTCAGCTCAGGTCATGATCCTGGAGGCCTGGGATGGAGCCCCGCCTCTGGGCCCCCTGCTCAGCGAGGAGCCTGCTTCTCCCTCCGCTTCTGCAACTCCCCGGCTTGTGCTATCTTGCTCTCTCTCAAATACATACAATTTTTAAAAATGTATTTTTAAAAAAGGGTGGACACTTGATATTTAAGATTGGATGTTTTTTCATTGATTTTCATAGCACCTTAAAAGTAACAAGGAGAAAGCAGACATCACCAAACCAATAAGGAATGTGTTACCAAAAAAAAAAAAAAAAAAAATCCCAAGAGGCAGAATCTGGAGCTTGTCGTTTTTAAGAGAAACATGTGGCCTGTCTTCTTTTAGAACACACTGGAATGGGCTTATTTGTCCCACTTAAGAGAGTGCATTAAGTAGTAAAGGATGGGGGCGCCTGGGTGGCTCAGTAGGTTAAGCATCCGGCTCAGGTCATGATCTCAGGGTCATGAGATCGAGCCCCAGTGGCAGACTCCACGCTCAGCAGAGCGTCTGCTTCTCTCCTTCTCCCTCTCCCTCTGTCCCTCGGCATGTGCTTTCTCTCAAATAAATAAATAAATAAAACTTGTTTTTAAAAACTTATTTTAAAAAAAAAAAGACACACTGTCCAGAATACTCACTGCTTTTTCTCCAAGAGCTGATTTTAGGCTTATCCTCACTTTAATGCTTTGGTCAGCATCTGATTAAAGAGAAATCAGAGACTGTTGGTTACAGATGACAGATCGACCATGTGCCTTTACTTCCTTCCCTTCTTAAGATCCCACCAAAGTGATAGTAAAGGAATTTTTTAACAGGTATAAATAGTTTTGGAAAATGAGAAGTAATGGTCGTGGGGGATGGTGGTAAGTGCACTCTCAAGGGCCAGGAAGCCACAGCCTAAAGTGAATGCAGAGGTAGTACAGAGCCCAAAAGTTCCAGAGAGTCCTGGAGCAGCTTGGGAAGAAGAAGAAGAAGAAGAGATCAGACTGAAAACAATGGGAATGAAAATCAAGATATGGTTAAAGCCACCGTGGGACACCATTAACCCTCCTACCCCACATGCTCTTGTTTAGAAAGCCACTTGCAAGCTCTGCTGCAGCAGAACAAGAGGGGAGGTGATCCAAGAAAGAAGGTCTGGAATTCAGGAAGCAATGGATTCAACCCAGGAAACCAGCAAAAGGATGGATGACTCAGGATGAAAACTGTGGTCAGACTGAGACAGAAGAACGCAGGACTCTAAGAGGGAAGTCTTCGGGAAAAAATGAGACTGAAAAGAATAGATACATTGGAATACCTGGAAAAGATAAATGCAACATTGATAGCAAATTAGATATTAAAAGAACAAGGCAGTAGAAACTCCAGGACAAACAACGAGCCACATAGGAAAGGCTTTAAAACAGTATATTACTTGGCTCTACAGGCATTAAGATACAAATACTGATAATTTCTTATAAAAATATTAAAACTTTATTGAGATGAGAAAGGAAAGTGGAAGAAGAGGCAGGAGTGCATGCCTAAAACTGACCAATAAAGAAATCATATAAACATAATATTCAGAGATATGAAAGTGACTGCCAGAAAGAAGAGGTAATAGCATTAAAATTGATTTAAAAAGCACTTGTCTTTGAAGAGTGGGATTGGAATGCAGTGGGTTGGGGAGTTTTATACTCTTTTATTTTAAATATGGGGCTGATAAAGCAGACTTGAAAGAGAGAGAGAGAAAATATGTGTGTGTGTAGTTTTCATCATGCCTGATACGTAGTAGGTGCTCAACAAATGTGTTTCCTCCCCCCAATAAAATGGCAGCTGCCACCACAGCACAGTCAGAAGCTGGGTCTACATAAAGGGAAAGCATACTCGGCTGTGTTATAGCCCCATGAGATGGGCCAGAGGGGCCTACGGGAAGCAGAAAGGGGGTCATTTGAAATGTGTCAACTCAGAGTACTCACATGGACTCCAGTCAGTGTTCCAACCCACAAAAGAATTCCTGTTTTGCTCTTTGAGCCAGGTAAACAAGGGCTCGAAGTAGTTGAGCAGTGGTCTTACATCCATAGTCTTTGCTCCTACAACACGTTCCAAGGCGAAGGTCCAGGGTTTTGATCTTCCAAGGCTCAGCATTTCGCTACATGCAAAAAGGGGAGGGTGGGTTTAGGGCCTTTTGAGGAATTCCAGATGTACACATATTTACACTATGATCTATGGTTTCTCCTTTTTGGCTTAGCTAAGCTTGCTCCTGGCTGATAAGAAAATCAGGCCGGTTAATGGATGTATTCATCCTTCAATCTCTTTCCTTCTAATGACTAGAGAGGGAGCCCTGTAGTTGACATGGAGAGGGGATAGACTGTCCAGCCATCACATGGTCTAGGTTCCCGTGTGACGATAAAATAAACATTTAATTTGCGGATGAGGACATTCTGAGTTCAAAATCTTTCTTTTTAAAACAAGGAAATCAAATTCAAATCTAGGCATGGAAATACTGGTGATACTGGGTAGCAGGAGAGGTTCAATATTTTGAAATATTTCTTTTTTTTTTTTTTTAAAGATTCACCTATTTAACTGAGAGAGAGAGAACGAGTGGGAAGAGAGGCAGAGGGAAAGAGAACCTTCAAGCAGATTCTCTGCTGAACATGGAGCCCGATGTGGGGCTTGACCCCACCACCATAAGACCACAACCCGAGCCAAAACCAAGAGTTGGACGCTCGATCAACTGTGCCACCCAGGTGCCCCTTGAAGTGTTTCTTACTGCAGCTTCTGCCCAGCTTCACGGGAATTGGAGATGTCACATTTGTATAGGGGACCTTCATGTTTAGCTATTTGACAAAGGGCTTCTTGAAACTGGAATTGGTAAATGGTCCTTGTGTAATATCTGTAAAGCAGATGAGCAAGAGAGCAGAGCCGTGTTTAGTTACTGTGCGAGACTCATAGACTGCGGCGTAAGTTTAAATTCTAAGGCTCTAGTCCCAAAGAGATATTAGTCCAACCTCTTTCTCCAGAAAGACCCAAAAATGAATCCTGCAGACACATCATAGCCTACTTGTATTTATGTATCAGCTGATTTAAAAAGTGGTATTACTTTGTTAAATGTTAGTTCACATTTGTATCGTGTTTTACCTATTTATGGCCCATCATATAAATAATGCCGAGTGATCCTAATGGGAGGCCCACGATGTTATTCCCATCTTCCAGCTAAAGAAACTGAAGTTCAGCAAGTTCAAAATGTGGGGCTAACGGGTGAAGAACATAGGTTTTTGGACTCCCAATTAAAAATACTCTATTACCATCACTCTGAACACTGCCAGTAACAAGAAGACAAACAAAGATCATTTTATTTCCCCTAGGGATACTAAAAATTCCTTCGTGGCGGAGAAAAGATCTCATGTAAGTTTTACTGGACCCAGCAAATCGTGTTGAGTTAAACTGAGTTAAAACTGATGATCTGTTTTGAGGTTCTAGGGGGAAGGAGGGTAGAAAGAGAAATTTCAGTCATGACTTCATAGATCCCTATTTCTTTGCCATTAGCACAGCTGTCCACAAGCCTGGAAGTTAAACAATGAGAAGAAACCTGTCAGTTACCTGATGAATGAGTAATCGTTAGCAACATGGAACAGAGCGGCAGGGTCACAGTATGTCTCATCATGGGGCAAGGGTTCCACCACCCCGACTATATCTCGCCTTCGGGGGAAAAAAGCAGATACGTTAGCCAAGGGGCCCTTATCAGGGGAAGGTACTGTGAGATGAAGTTAGCGTGGTTTTGTCAGCCAATGGCATTTATAATGGAATCAGTTGTCACGTGAAATAGAAACAGTGTAAAAAATTACAGAATAGAGCCCTTCTATGGTTATCTCTTCCTTTTTTAATTCATCCAGAATATATCACTGGAAAACAGTTGTATCTTCAAAACAGTAATTTAATAAAGTGCATCACATGGCCAAAAATGTACAGTGAAAATCTTAATAATCCCTCTTCGGTGCCACATTTCACATGTTCCTGGCAGACAGAATTTTGTAACATTGACATCTTATTCTTCAAAGCTAGCTGGAGTGCCCCGTCCTCTGTGAGGCCTGCTCCTGGCCCCACCCACCTGCCAGCCAGTGAACCCCTTCAGCTCCCTTAGCCTTCTCTAGCCATGCTCCTTTGGCATTTCTCTCTCCGTTTTACAATTATTCATACGCAGCTTCTTCTTGGCCCTGGAGACCGGAGTTCCTAGAGGGCGGGGCTGTCTCAGTTCCCTTTACGGTTCCAGTGTCAGTCGTGATGCCCGATGCTAAGCAAAGACTCCATGTATGTTTAGTGAACTAATGGACTGATTAATGCACAGCAAATTATTTTAAGGGTCTGGTACCATTTACCTTTCAAAATAAACCTTTAAAGGGATCAAAAACGAATTCAACCAGAAAAAAAACCAGGGAAACCAAGTATTTGGCATTATTTAAACTTAAAACATTTGTCCTTTCTGACTGTGGGGTCATTAGAGACAAATTCAGTAATACTCAAATGCTAGAAATGGTTATTTTCGCTGCTCCTTCCTCCCAAGTAGAATTTATGTCAACAGAGAATCTTGGCAGAACAGTGGCACTGACTTAAATTCATGGACATGGGGCTAAATGTTATATAGGTAGATCTTCACCAGAAAAAGGAAAATAAGAAAAATAAGCAAAATTGACAGGAGTCTAATAGAGGGAGGGGAGAAGACTCTTCCTTCTCCTTCCCTCCCTCCCTCCTTTCCTTTATTCCTTCCTGTCTTCTTTTGTAATTCTTTCATCCCAAACCCATTTATTTCATACCTATGTGTCCCAGGCATGAAGAACGTAGTGCTGAAACTATTGAAAGGGATCACGGTCTGTTGCCCAAAAGTGCCAGTCTCTCGCTAGCCTGGAATTCTTTCTGTTTCCCTCTACAAACACCTGGTTACCTGTCACCTCTTGCTCAGAGCTCAATCTGGAGGCCTCTCCACACGTGACCCACCAGATACGGCTTTGGATCTTGCATTGGATGCTCGTGGATCCCCAAAGAACCCATCACAACAGAACACGTTGCCATGGTTTCATTTCCCACATCCCTCCACAGACTGAAAGTCCTTTGAAGTCAAGGAAAACATCTGAAATGGCCAGCATTAGATCTCCAGTGCTTTGCCTAAGATATTACAGTTTTATGGGTGACCCAGCACTTAAGAAGATAGACCATGAGAAGTTGTGTCATCAGATCCTGCTTGGGGGAAGGGAGAGCCAAGGAAATGTTATCTGAGGAGAAAGCATCCAAATGGGAGACTTAAAAAATAAAAAGGAGGCAGGGTGTGCATGCGCGTGTGTTCGAGCATGTGCGCATGTGCATGTGTGTGCGTATGTGTGCATGCACGCGTGCCTTCAGGCCAGGAAAGTGCCTTTAGATAAGTGGCAAACTCATGAGACAAAACATTTTGCTGATTGCATATTCTTTGACTTACTTCATCTCCCACCATTTCTGCATCCACTGCTCTTTGGGAATTTCACCCTTAAAGACCATCCATCTCCACTTTTCTAACATGTAAGTAAATGGTAGAGTTCCAACAATTGTAAGTGCTTGTTTGAGTAGGAAGTTTATGTCTGTTTCTGAAAGTACAAGGGAAAAGGATAAATATTAACGTGAGGAAGACAGTGGGTGTTTTGCATTGATTTCCCAATCTCAAGATATCATTTCTCAAGATATGCTTACAGTGAGATTACACGAGAAATAGTGACAGTGGACATGATAATATGTATTTACTCACTTTCTCAGCTAGGGGACTTGGAGGAGGGTAAAGACTTGGAAAGAACAGGTAAAATGAATCTGCAAGTAACTGCTGATCCCCATTTTTTCATTAGTGTCAATTGTCCTCCTTACATACCTCTTTTCAGAGCTAATTAGGGCTAGTTTGTCTTCTGTCATACTATTTATTCTTGTAAACTCCATGAAGGTGGTGACTGTTAGTGTCTCATTCGAGACTGTATACCTAGCCTAGTGGCTCCTACATGATACCCGCTCTGAGTCTTTGTTAAAAAACAAATAGTAAACAGATGTGACCAAAACCTAGTAAACCAGGGAGGAAAAACCCAAACAAAAAAAGAGCCTCCCTAGAGGAAACTATCCACTGGATAATCAGGAGTATAGTACACCTTAAATGCACTGGCATCTTCTTCACCTCAGTTTAAAATGCTTTAACACATTATGTGATCTCATCTATCTGTTATTTAGTGACGTTTAAAAAAAAAAAGCAGTAGAGCTCACTCTAAGTATACAAGTGAAGCTCCATGAATTGTAAGCAGGGGGGATACTATCTACTTGGCACACCACTGTATCTCCAGTGTTGAGAAAAATGCCTTGCACATAGTATATGCTCAGTAAATATTTTTGGAAGAAGAAAGGAGGCAAGGTAAAGGGAGGGAGGAAGAGAAGGAATGAAGGGATTTGCTCAACCTCATTCACAGATCAGGACAGAGTCAAGTAAGGAAGCAAGAGTTTTTCAAACCAGTGGTTTAACCATGTTTAGTACTATTCTAGTGGTTCAATCCTCTTTGCCTGCTGTCAGGAAATATTTTAAAAATGATAAAAACAAATAATTGTCTGTTAATTGACTTAAGAACTATATTTTAAAATTGGGCAACAGGTGTGGTTGCCGTCAACTCCCTTTCCTTTGTTGCTCCCTTCATGGGAGGCTGCTGTTTCTCGTCTATTACCCACTGGGTTTATGCTTACAGCAACTTTTTCAGACATGATGATGGCTTTACACTGACCTACTCCCAGGCCTTCATGAGATCACCGAAGTCTGGAGCCAGAAGTCAAGGCATAGTGAATTTTCCCCACAAGGATGGAGCTCATGACCTTGACCTCACTGACCAAATGTTCCAGCCAGTGAAACTGAGGTTTTGAACCAAACAGCTAAAATGAGGGGAGGGGAAAATACAGAAGAGAACATATTTGGCTCTAAGTATCCTCCTTTTACAAGGAAAAATCGGAAGTCATGGCATCTTCACTGAAGAATCTGGATCTCGCGAATATTCGTCATGTGCCGTCAAGTCCCAGGCATCCAAAGAGAAACAGGCTGCCTTGGAAAAGATGTTGAAGGATAGCATGGATCTGAGGGGACGTCACAGGGGAGAATTCATGCATCAGCTGGCTGAAGAAAACGTTTCAGTCCCGTCCAATCTTGATATTCCACCACCCATTCTTTAAGAACTCTAAAATTTCAAGTCACACTTTGCTTTGTAAAATATGGGAAAAGCTTTAGATTAGGGCTCTGGTTTGGGTTCCGCTATGCTGCTTTTTGACCTTGGGCTAGTTACTTTTCCTCTCCTGTCTTCAATTTGCTGCCTCAGCAAAATGGTTTTTAGAATGTTTCAGCTCTCACATTTTGGGAAGTTCTTACCTAGAAACCAGGGGGATCTAGTCAGAACTCTAACACTAATTAGCTGCGTGACCATGGATAAGCCATTTCAGTTCTGTGGGCCTGTTTTAGCATCTTTTTTTTCCCCCGTTAGATGTTTCTTAGAGTTCTAAGACCACTCATTCAGTCAGCTCTCTTATGCCTTTTTTATTATTATTAAAGATTTGATTTATTTGAGAACAAAATAAAGAAAGAAAGAAAGACAGAAAGAAAGACAGAAGAGCGAGCACAAGCATGGAGACAGGCTCCCCGCTGAGCAGAGAGCCCGACATAGGGCTCGATCCCAGACCCTGGGATCTTGACCCAAGCTGAAGGCAGACACTTAACTAACTGAGCCACCCAGGTGCCCCCTGTTGTGATATATTCTTTAAAAAATGTTTTTTTACCAGCAGCAATTCCCCGTTACCCATAAATATCACATGCTTTATGTGGCAAAAATTAAATATACACCACACATGATAATAAATGCTTTTGCCCACCACCAACTAAGACTCCCCAAAACAAGCCATGAAGAAAAATGTCCATACCACTGTCTTCAGAAAAATCAGGTGGCAGAAGACCAATGTTTTTCAAATGGTTGGGTGTAGCTGCAGAAAGTGACATGATTTCCCCCACAGCTTCATGGAACCCTTCATTAGCTCCATTTCTCAGCAGGAAGGGTTGTGCGGCATATGCCATGTCATACTGGATGTGTCCCATCTCGTGATGGGCTGTCAGGAAGTCATCCATCGTCACCTTTGTGCACATCTTGATCCTGCACAAAAACAGGCAAGATGGAAAACGAATCTCAATGAATTTAATTTAATCATCACAGTAAGCGCAGTATAGGATTTTGGTAGCACAGATCATCATTCCAAGATCTGTTCCCCGATGAATCTTGAGGACTTACCTTTTATGTCCTAGAAACAGTACAAGGTACTCAAAATAAAGTGATGGGCAGGGCTGAATCCTACTGCTCACAAACTAATAGAAAGATAAGCAGAGTCTTCTACCAGAAAAACCCTCAGGCAAGTACTCTGTCAGTAATCAGTAGACATGGCCTTGGGCTTAACAGTAAGTGAATGTAGGCACAGTCTCCTAGAACCACAGAGAAGGGCATACCTGAGAATGCAACGGTCTGGGCAGCCCGGACCTTGATCAACATGTAGAAGTTTGCCAGGTAGAAGGCAGGGAGGGGCAAGACGTTGGCATTCCTGGAAGTGCTCCATGAGAAAGGCTTGAGAAAAGGGTGTAGCATTCAGGACACTGCAGGAAGTTTGGTAGAGCCAAGATCAGAGAAGTAGGAGGAGAAGGGGCTTGATATGTGGGAGTCATTAGCATGTAAGTCAGGGAGTAGATGTGATGGCCCATGAAGCAGGTAAAGAATGGCAAGGAAAGAGGGCCAAAAACAGAGCCCTAAGAGGTCCCAGTACAGATGGAGTGGAGAAAGATGATTCAGAGAAGATGGAGAGGGAGAGAGAGAAAGAGAGAGAGAGAGAGAGGTCAAAGAAGTCCAGAAGAGATTATGCTGAGTGAAGTAAGTCAAGCAGAGAGAGTCAGTTATCATATGGCTTCACTTATTTGTGGAGCATAACACATAGCATGGAGGACAAGGGGAGATGGAGAGGAGAAGGGAGTTGGGGGAAATTGGAAGGGGAGGTGAACCATGAGAGACTGTGGACCCTGAAAAACAATCGGAGGGTTTTGAAGGGGCGGGGGGTGGGAGGTTGGGGGAACCAGGTGGTGGGTATTGGGGAGGGCACGGATTGCATGGAGCACAGGGTGTGGTGCATAAACAATGAATACTGTTACGCTGAAAAGAAATTAAAAAAAAAGAAGTCCAGAAGAGCATGACAATGTAGAAGCCAATGAAAAAAATGGCATTTTGAAGAAAACCTGTAAATACTGTCTAAGGCTGCAGTGGCCCAATGCGATAAGGACTGCACTTGGCAATGAGACTATGGTCCTGTTCAACTTGGCCAGAGCGGTTCCATTCCAGTGAATGCAGCCGCTGTATTTCAGTAGGTTCCCAAATTAATTTTCATACCCCTCTGACCATGCCATCCCCCTGATAAATACCCTGTAAGTGTCCCCCAGTGCTCAAGAAGAAACTCAGCCTCCTTCATACAGCCCAGTAAGACCTGCTTTTCTAAGCTGCTTTTTCTCCATTCTTTTTTGAAACAATTCCAGGAAGGGCTGCTGTGTGTTCAGTGTCTACAGTACCCAATATCCTGGGCTAGGAAACTTACATTAACTCCCTCATTTTTCAGCCTCACTGTACTGGTGTCAGCGAAGTGTTTTCATAAATAAGGCTTTCTTGGAACATTTATTTACGTGCGGTCCGTGGCTGCTTTGATACCACAAGGGCAGAACTGAGTTGTTGCAGCAGAGACCTGCAAAGCCTGAACTATTTACTATCTGACCCTTTCCAGAACAGGACTGTCAAGCCCTACTCTAGTGGGCGCTGCTGGGGGCCTACCCAGGCCAGCTCTCCCAGGCAGATCCCCACATGCCCCATTCTGGCTGAGTCATAGAGGTTAAAAGCCAACAGCTTCTTCCTGGTGCACTGCCTTTGGCTAAATGACAGGTGCCTCAACCAGGAGATTAGGTCCTCCCACGCTCTGGGGCAGTCAGCAGCTAGTGACTGACTAATGTCGGGGTACAAAAGACCAGTCCTCTTTTCTCAAGGTGTGACCAACTATGGTGCAAATTGGGGTCCAGAGAGCCCCGTGGGATCAGGCTGAGGCCAAGTCTCCAGCAGAGGCCACATCCTTACTTAACTCTTTCCCCGTCCACCCTGCTTCCCTCACTCCCTTTTGCCTGATGTCTGTCCCTCAATGAAGCGTTTATACCAGAATCTTCTCCTCAAGCTGGGGAACCCAACCTAAGACACTCAGAAACCTGCTACCTGGGAATTACCACTCCCCTTTGTAGATACGGAAAATGAAACCCAAGAAGGTTAAATACCTTGTCCCGGCTGCCTAGTCATTAAGTGACACCCCTGGGATTCAAAAGCCTGTGCTCATTCCGCCATTTCACAGACCCTTCTTCACATGGCCTTTATTCTAGCCCAACTTGTTGGGTCTGGTACACAGTACTCGGTCCTGCCTCTCTGCACTGGATCCTGCTTTTCTCCCAGCTCTGTCTATCCAAACCCTTCCCGTCTTTCCAGCCTAATTCAAATGCCACCTGAAAAGCCCTGTCTGAGCCTACATTCTCTTCCGAGTGTAGTCCTTTCTCTTCCAATTTCCTATAGAGTGTTCTCTGTGGTTCTCTTCTAACACGTACCACTTTCTGTCTTTTGTCCCAGCTTACTTACTCACCTGTCCTTTCTCATTCACAAGAGGGAACCATGGAGGAGAGGAACGATGCCTGATTCCCACACCCATCCTCCATAAATCTGAGCCCCACATCTTTCTCACGGGGACACCACCCTTCCCGTGACCAGATAAATCTAATGGGTGCATATTGTTTCAAATAAAGCAGACGTCTAAAGTTCAAGCTCAGATGTGCTCTCATGGACTCCTGAGCCCTCGTTTAAGGAGAGTTCACACATCTCTTCTGTGGTCAGAGAAGCAGAGAAGAAATCCAAATCCATCTCGTCCTTGCCTCCATTGTCTCCCAGTTGAGCATCAGCTGTGTAAGGGTCACCCTCACTACCTGAAGTCATGCTTCCCTAGGTCCCAAGCTGTGGGGTGGCAGACCACTTTCCGGTTGTCGCCTGGCTCCGTTAGCATGGAGTTTTGCCAGAAGCCTTCAGTCATGTTGGGAAGGCCAACAGACACAAAGAATTTCTCAGCCTCCTTGAAAATCCTCCTTGCATCCCAGCTCTGAAAGAAAAAAAAAAGAGAGAGAGCATTTCCTTCTAGCATTAAAATAACAGCATTCTTTCTGTTGGCTATGTACAGAGGCAGAACCTTTCTGGAAGGCAGTCTGGCGACATGTACAGACATGTCAAGTTTTCAAAATGTTCACACTCTTTGTCTCAGTAATCCTGTCTCTAGGGAACTAACCTAGGAAATTCTCAGAAGTTAGGTCAAAGAATTACATTTTAAATGGGTTTTTTGTTTATTATTTTAAAATATTGAAACATATCTGACACATCACACTGCATAAATTTAAGATGCACAACATGTAAAATGATTTTTATAGAGGAAAAAAGTGGAAACCACAACCAGAATGGTTATATACATAAAGATGTCTTCGTGGAATGGAAAATCTAAATAAATTCAATTCATAAAGACTTTTTATTGATGTTTTTTACAATTTAATATTAAGTGAAAAGTAGAATATATAAACCTCTTATATAATGTGATATTAATGAGGAAACACACAAAAAATTAACAGTAGACTCTGTGAGATTATGTGTGATGTTTTTGTCTTAATCCTTTATATTTCAAGTAAAAGCAATTACCTTCTCTTTCCCAAAAAACTATTCAACTCAAGCCAACAATCCTTGACCAAGCTCCTTTAAGGAAGGAGGCCCTGGTGCTAGGCTTAGTGGGAGACACAAACAATAAGGGCAGACAAGTCACGGACTTTTGGAGCCCAAAAGGCCTGTGTGTGACCCAGTAGCCAATTAAATAGCTGGGCCTTGGCTTCATAGTCCATATGGGAATCTCGAGTTTCAGAATGTTCTGGAACTGGAGAAGGGCAGCAGTCGGTGTCTGGCATCCAGCAAACTCTTCTGGGAGCTGATCAGGACTTCTTTGGAAATAAGGCCCTTGCGAGGCAAACTAAGTTTGTACAACGGGCAGATAATTCATCAATCACTTCTCGTGACCCAGAGAACTTCCTCTGTTCTCAAAGACCAGGCAAGTCTGGTTTTTCTCTTCTATTGCCTCAGGGATATGAAACAGGATGTGAAACTGGGGATTTTTTTTATTATTGCCCTTTAAAGGCAATATTGGTATTTGTAGGTATGGCATTCTCAAGCAGAAGGAACGTCTGTATACCAAAACAGCGCAGACCAGTAAGCACAGTTAACGTCTGTTAAATGCGAATGGAAAAATATTGGAACTATTAGGAGTTCTGAAGTCAAAGCTTAGTCGCCGCTGACTGTCTTCGTGACTTTGGGCAAGACATTTACCCAGGCCTCAGTTTCCTCACCTACAACACGGATCCAATCCCCATCCCTGTCTGGACAGTCTCAAAAGTGTGTCATGAAGATGGCCTTAGGAAAGTGGGTGCGTGTACCGACCCTGGATACAGGCTGTGAAACCCGACCTAGCCCAGCTGTGGGAGTTTGGAGACCCCTGTAGCTTCATGTTTTTATTCTGCTGCGGCCTTTTCCCAGGAGCATGCTATATATGTGAAGATGTTCACGGCATGGCCGCTTGCAGGTTTAAAACCGTTACCAAAGGAAAATCTAACAATGTGTAAATAGGAAAGGAAGTTATGGTGCAGCTCTCTGAAGACATTTTATACAGCCAAGAGATGTATGCCAATATGTTGTATCTGAAAAATGTAGACTATTAGCTGAAGAAAGAAAAATACATAATTATAACATGATTTCACCCATGGTAGGGTAAATTTAAACAATTATGCAAGGATGGTAGCAAAAAAAGTAATTTAAAAATTATTTTAAAGACTCCTACAATATTTTTAACAATAATGATTTTTAAATATGCAAAAATCTTCTACTGATATTTTTTTTCTGTTCATAGAGACTACAGACTGATTACTTAGTGGCAACTAACTCTGGAAAGAGTAATGCCAACCAGCTGATAATTCCATACCTTACTGCTTAATGGAAAACCCAGGTCATCTCCATTTTTTAATATCGTTCAGCAAGATCAACACCGTACTTTTCAAGGTACTTGATGTCACTGACATTGTAAATTACTTTTCCATGAAAAGACGGTTACATTAAAAATACATTTATTATTTTTTTAAGATTTTATTTATTTGAGAGAGAGAAGGTGCATGTGCACCAGTGCGGAAAGGCCCAGAGGGTAAGGGAGTGGGAAGGGGAAAGAATCTCAAACAGACTCCGTGCCAGTCAAGGATCTGGGGCTCGATCTCATGACCCTGAGATCATGACCTGAGTTGAAACCAAGAGTCAGGTGCTTAACCGACCGAGTCACCCAGGCCTTCCCAAGAAATACATTTAAATTAACTTGACACTTTTTTTTTTAATTTTATTTTTAAGATTTTTTATTTATTTTATTTGACAGAGAGAGAGATCACAAGTAGGCAGAGAGGCAGGCAGAGACAGAGGGGGAAGCAGGCTCCCTGCTGAGCAGAGGGCCCGATGCGGGGCTCGATCCCAGGACACCAAGATCATGACCTGAGCCGAAGGCAGCGGCTTAATCCACTGAGCCACCCAGGCGCCCCAACTTGACACTTTTTTATACACGTGGTTTTATATGCAAAAGATAAGGAGAGAAAAATGGCAGAAAAAGAAATGAAGTTGAGGATTTAGATTTGGTTTTTAAGGCCTCTTCCTACCTGGTTCACCATTGCATCAGTGACATCTATGTTTGGTTTTTGTCCAAAGGGGACCATCAGAGGGTACAGGTTTGTCCAAAATCGACCCCACATATCGCCTATTTTTTAAAAAAAAGATTTTGTTAATACATAACAAAGGCAGAAATGATTTCTGATTTTACACAGACCTGATTTTACACAGTGCATAAGTTAGGATCAGTAAATAGGTCATATAGTATTCTAGATTTATTTAGTATTCTTATTTATAATTTTCAACACTCCCTTCTAACTATCGCCTCTAAAAGTTTAAAATGGCATGAGACTATCCCTGTTTCTTCCATTTTGAATTACAATTCAAAGGCACTATTTATTAACTGTATGGAACATCATAGCTACTATAGATTAGAAACAGATTTATATAATCCACCATCCATGAAACAAAATATTGAAAATTAGGGACGCCTGGGTGGCTCAGTTGGTTAAGCAGCTGCCTTCGGCTCGGGTCATGATCCCAGCGTCCTGGGATCGAGTCCCATATTGGGCTCCTTGCTTGGCGGGGAGCCTGCTTCTCCCTTTGCCTTTGCCTGCCATTCTGTCTGCCTGTGCTTGCTCTCTCTCCCTCTCTCTCTCTCTAATAAATAAATAAAATCTTTAAAAAAAATTTAAAAAATTAGAAAATTATACTATTAGTAATTCCTAATATTGGACTCAAGAGAGATCATATGGGATCATCATCGAGGAATCTCTACTAACTAGTAACAAAGTTTCACCTTTATCAATATACTATAGTGAAACACTTAATTGAGTAATTTTTCAAACATCTCAAACAAATGTGAAATTGGATTCCAAAGCCAGAGACCCTAAAAGGCAAGATGGATCTAGAAAAAGTCAATCTAATAGCAAGACCAGAGTGTTGGCACCAAAGGAATGGTGCAACATAACTACATGAAAAATATTCCAAATATTCCAAAATGTCATGTTTTAAACATTAAAATTCAGTAGAGGTAAGTATAAGGGCCTATGCTCAAATTTCATTTATTTATTTTTAAAGAAAGTCCTCACAAAATGTGATTTCAATAATATTACCAACTACATTCACAAAATTTTCCAAAAGTTTTATGTTGGGCCTCATTCAAAAAAAAAAAAAACAAAACTTTATTGGTAGAAGTAACAGAGAACATAGAAAAAAAAAGAAAGAAAGAAAAAGAAAAAAGAAATAGCAGAGAACAAGAAGTACACAAAGAGTTCCTGGAGTTTCTCACCAAGCAAATGGGCCGGGAGGCATCCAGTTGGGCTGATACGGGAAGGGTAGGCGTCCATCAACTTTGCCCTCACATAAGCATGAAGATGTTCATACAGTGGTTTAATCTGAAAAGCCCAGGAAGAAAATTTAAGACCAAGAATAGTCTACTCCAATTTCCAATCCCCCACACTAAAGATAGAAGCCTCTTTAGACAAGTAGAATTTCCCTAAATTCTAATTTCTTCTCCTGTCAAATACACTGGAGAGTTTGAAAGGCTCTCTTCTTCCCAGATATTAATGATGACTAGCTTCACAGCATAGAGCAATTAACACACCTGGGAGGAATACAGGTCCCAAAATGAAAGCGGATGCAAAAAACATTCCTTTTTAAGATGTTACCTACTTCCTTTGTTTCTAAATTGAAGTACATTTAAATCTGATAAAATTCACCCATTTTTAAATGTACAGTTTCATGAATCCTAGTAAATGTATACTGTTGGGCAGCCTTCACTAGTACCCACTTTTAGAATATTTCCATTATCCCCAAAACTTGTCTTGTCCCCATTTGCAGTCAATTCTAGTCCCACGCCCAGCCTAGGTCATCACTGAACTGATTTCTGTCACCATCGTTTTGTCTATCCTGGAAATTTCATGTAAATGAACTCATAAAGTCTATGACATTTTCTGTCTGGCTTCTTTCATGCACCATGATTTGTAGGTTCATCCATGTTACTGCATGTATCAGTAGCTCCTTCTTTTTATTACTGAGTAGTGTTGCATTGTATGAATGCATCCAAGTTTGCTTCGTTTAGTATCTCATGGGTACAGCTCAGCAGCTAAAGGACAACTAGGTTGTTCCCAGTTTGGGGCCATTACGAGTGATGTTTCTATGAACATTCATGTGTGAGTCTTTGTATGGATCTTTATGTTCATTGCTCTCATCCAGACACCTCAGAGTGGAATACTTTAGTCATATGATAAGCACATGTTTAAAATCTTTCCAAGCTCTAATATTCCATAGCTCTGAAGCTCGGGAATGGCCGATGAGCATGTTAAGAAGAAACCAGAATGCCTTTGGTCATTGTCCCTTCTTCTCATGCACTGCCCTATCTCTGCGTATGGTTCCTTGGATACCTGTGTGAAGGTGTGTTCCACATCTTCAATCAGCTGGTTGCGGCTGTAGTTATAGCCATCTGCCCACTCCTCTTCATAGTCTCCTCTCCAATAATCCCCATAGTCCTCATAATCTGTTTAAAAAAAAGAAGAAGAAGAAGGAGAAGAAGAAGGAGAAGAAGAAGAAGAAGAAGAAGAAGAAGAAGAAGAAGAAGAAGAAGAAGAAGAAGAAGGAGGAGGAGGAGGAGGAGGAGGAGGAGGAATTGGAGGAGGAGGAGGAGGAGGAGGAAGAGAACATCAGGGAAAGAAAGAGATGAAGCACTGTATACATGGATTAACCTTGCTGGGAGGTTAAAAAAATCCAAAGATCTGTCCCATTCTTACTGCCTTTCTAAGGAATAACTCAAAGGGATGGAACGAATAACACTAGTTGGTGTCTGTCAAGCACCTGCTCTCTGCCAGATATTTGAAGGCTTTACCTCATCTAATAAGTACAAAAGCCCTACCAGACTGACATCATGGAAGTCATGCAGATTAGCAGGCTGTTCTTAGATGGGGGAATCATTTGTCCAGGATCACCCCACTGGTAAGAGGCAAAGGCACGTTATGAGTCCCGTAACCCTCAGTCTCTACCCTCTCCATACTTGAGTTTGTATTTTTGGCTTTAAAACATGTGACTGGATTTGTGTTTTTAAATCCTCCTTTTGTTCAGGGACTTGTATTTTCACATCTAACTCAACTCATCTTAGACCTTGCCACAGTGGGCCTGTGTGTGTTTGTAAATTATGCGTCTGCACAGAGCATCTCTCTGGGCTTCACGTAGCATCTTGGCATCGGGAGACACAAGCTTGCGTTGGGATAGTAGCCAATAACGTTTGCAAATATGTTCTGATAATTTTTACTTTTACATACACATTGGCAATGGATGATCAGAAGGAAGAGAGAAAGAACTCTTTGGACAGAAGGATGTGGTGATGAGCTACTGTCTCCAGCTTGACCATGGCTTGACGGTATCATTTTAAGCGGCAGCGACACATATTTAGAAATGACAGATGAAAATAAAAATGCTTCCTTACTCAACCCCAGGGGGCAGTGAATCACCAAAGCATAAAGTTACTCATAACGCTGTAGCTTCAGCTCATTATTCAGGCAAGAGAATAAGTTAGGAGATACGGAAATTCTGCCCAGTGTTAAGAGTTTTAGGACTATACAATCTGAGTTATAATTACAACTGCAGAACAGAATGGAGTTCTAGCCTAAATTAATCTGATTTTTGTTTTCTTTCTGGGACACCACCCTGAGTTAAACACACAAATGGCCTTCGAGAATGAACTGTGGCCAGATAGGATTTTAGGGGAGCGACATTGTCTCTGTCTCCCATCCTATCTGAGAAATAGAACCCCTACTCAATCTCCAGGCTATCTCTGGTTCCTGATACTTTCCTGGACAACTGACTGGTTTGACGCCCTGTAGTTCAGTCTCATTTCTGAGTTCTCTAAATTGTAGAATGTCAGCACACCTTACTCCCTAGTAGTTTCTTCTTTGAGACACATAACCTGAATTTGTTGAGCAGATGAACATTAATTTAGGGACACGTCTTCTACTGAAGGGAAGCCTTGGTAACTCATGAGAAATAGCCCCCAGCCCCAGAGCGGGCTGCAGGACCTCTACAGGCTGGCAGACTTACTGTTGGCTCTTGCCATCTCATTTTTCAGGGCCACATACTCTTCATATAATGGCCTCAGCTGCTTGCCGACCTCAGACCTCCAGCCTTCCCAGGCCCAGAGCCTCTCATTGTAGTCTTTGCTGTTTTCCATTATGTCATCCAAACCTGTCATTGCAAAGCACCCAATAAATAAACATGATAATAAACAGGAAATAAACATGCATTTGTAATATTTTTATTCGCAATTATATGAGCTTTAAAGAATTAAAAGTAAGGCTAGCAGACATCGAAGGCATACGGTTATTAAAGGAAATCTCACGATATATCGATTTCTTCATCCTTGTTATAGTTTCAAAATATTTCTGCAGAGAAAATAAACCTTTGAAATCACTTAGCTTCAAACTTAATTAAACTCCTTGGAATGTGACAGAATTTACCATTAAGTTTGGTTAAAAGTTAAAAGTTCATCTATGTGTTAAAACACCTGTTTGGAATCTTACCTAATCTTTGCATTATCTCTTTGAAAGGCACCCTGTTATCAGCCAGTGCCAATCTCAGCTTTAAAACTTTGAGTTAAAAGGGGTGCCTGGCTCAGTCAGTTAAGCATTAAACATCCACCTCTTGATTTCGGCTCAGGTCATAATCTCGGGGTCATGGGCTCAAGCCCCGTGCAGGGATCTGAACTGAGCACGGAGTCTGCTTGAGACTCCCCTTGTCCCCCAACCCTCACACACAGGCACATCCTCTCTCTATCTCTCTCCCTCAAATAAGCAAACAAACAAATAAATTTGAAAAATTTAAAACTTAGAGGAAAGAAGTTAAATTTCATAATCCTTGCTCAAAATTAATAACTTACCTGGTTCAAGTAATAAACACTCCTGTGGATTATTTGGGTTACAAGCTTTTCCAGTACTGTAGATGGTGCTCATGGCATTTAGGATTGTGTTCAGCTGCAAATTAAATATAATAAACAATGTTTAAACTGGTAAATGTGCTAAGGCAAATATGTCCTTGAGACCATGTTATTTTTTATGTCTCAAAATACAGCAGCTCACATCTTTGCCAAGTATCCTCCTTCACGTGGGGTAGGAATATCTCTGTTAAATTCCCCCACCAACTAGCATGAAAGCTTAGATAGAAACACATAATAAATACACATGGATTGACTGAAATAAACAGATTTACCAGAGTTCCGGGGACGCTGCTCAGGTACACATGGGCAGACACGGGCATTTGTTGTTTCGTTCAGCAATCTTTGAGTACACACTTACTGAACATCTACTGTGCCCTACACTCAGATAACTGACACGAACACGTCACTGGTCCTCAAGGACCCCACAGTCATGGGACAGTGAGGCAGCCATGAAATCCATAATGACATGAGCAAGTGACAAGTGGTGTAACTGTCATGAAAAAGTCATGTGGCAGTCTCGCAGGGAGTGGATAAATGGATAACTTGGAGATTAAGGGACGACTTCAGAGATGAGGGGACATTAACGCGGTGTCTTGGAAGAGAAGTGGGAATTGGTCCAGTAGAAAAAGGAGATGGAAGGCAGAGCCTAAAAGATGGATGGAGGTTGGGAAAGAGCAGGCATTTTCCAGAAGTGATGACACCTTGAAGGAAACTGGCATAGTGAGGCTAACTGAGGCAAGTGGGGGATGTATGGATGAAGAGGTTAGCGGGGACCAGGTCGTGAGGGGTCATCTGTGCTACACTAAAGAGTTTGAACTTTACCCTGTAGGAAAAGGAGAGTAAAGGTAATAGAGTTAAGCAGTGCTACTCAAAGTATGGTCTGTGGACCAGAGCAAGACAGTAAATGGTTTGTTTCTATTCTGTGATAAGTACAGGAATCAAGAGAATAAATTTTTTTTAAAGATTTTATTTATTTATTTGACAGAGAGAGATCACAGTAGACAGAGAGGCAGGCAGGGGGGGGGGGGAAGCAGGCTCCCTGCTGAGCAGAGAGCCCGATGCGGGACTCGATCCCAGGACCCTGAGATGATGACCTGAGCCGAAGGCAGCGGCTTAACCCACTGAGCCACCCAGGTGCCCTAAGAGAATAAATTTTTTTAAAGAGAATAAATGTTTATAAACTTTAAGAACAATTTGATATTTCCATGACACCTAGCCATGAGAGCAATGAAGTTAACCAAGTATTGATCTGCAATGGATTGGTAATAAAAGAAGAAAGGGAGTAAGAGAGGGAGAAAAGGGAAGGGGAGGGGAGGGGAGGGGAGGGAAGGAACTGGTTCTCTTCCACATTTGATTTAAGAAGCTCTCGATGAAAGGCTCTGTTTCCTTTCTCCTATTTCCCTCTTCCATTATTCTTTCACTCTGCTACAAGAATCATTATTCTAAAACACGAAATAGATCCCATGCTTAAAACTTCAACAAGGTCCCATAGTCCAAAGGAATCCATCCAAATTCCTTACCATGACTCCTCCTGGTCTCTTGGTCTACCTGCTTTTTCAATCTCCCCTCTTTCCTCTCCATTGAACTCATGCTTCCTTGAGTTTCCTCTCTTCCCAAACACTCCAAGCTTTTACAGGCATTTCAGTGGTTTTCAACTTTGGCTGCACATTACAATTACCTGGGATCTTATAAAAATACAGGTTCTAGGTTCTATCTAGCTGTCTAGACTGTAAAATAGTAACAAGCAAGGTTTCATGTGATGTCTTTGTGAAAAACACGGGGAAGCATGGAGTAGATAAGATAGAGTGGATTAATAACCAGTTGGATAATTGAATCCAAAGAATGTGGAATAACAGATACCAACTTGTAGGAAGATATGTGCCATACGGTTTATCTTTGTCCTTATCATGAATTTTTTCTTTTAATAGACAGAGCTTACAACAGAGTTCCAGAAGACAAGCAACTGAGAAAGAAGGCTTTGATTTTAAATAGTCAAATATTTTAGATAAAAATATTTTAGTAGGTTAGATCAGGGGTCTGTAAACTATGGTCTGCAGACCAAATACCGTCTGCTGCCTGTTTTGGTAAAGTTTTATTGGAACACAGCCACACTCATTTGTTTATGTATTAGCTATGCTGATTTCCTGCTGCAACAGCAGAGTTAACTCATTGTGACAGACAATATAAGGCCCACAAAACCCAAGATATTAACTATCTTTCCTTCTACAGAAAAAAAAAATTGCTGGCTCCCAGGCTAGAGAGATGGGATGAGAGATGTTATTTTAACAGGGCAAATAGAGGCTTCCTTAAATTTGAACAAACTACCTATTTAAAAATAGAATCTTAAAAGCTATTATTTTAGAGCAACATCAGAGGAAGAGATCTGGAGAACTTCATCGACAGTGATGCTGATATGAGCCAACATCGAATCTGTCTAAAAACCCAACCCAAACCAACAAAAACCTAGTTTAGTCCTAGACCATCTTAACAGATGTAGGGCACAGGGTGCAGAATGTCGTATTCCTGCTCGCCTTCACGCAGACGGGAACCAACTCAGAGTGTGGTGTTTAGTTCAAGGTTACTGACAAAATGAAGACAGCAGCTAGGACTGGTTAGGAAACTTGAAACCATTGTATAGAAGGGAACTGACAGAGTGAATTTAATCTAGTTAGCCTAGATTTAAAGAAAAAAAAAAAAGGACACAACTAGTTTTAAAAAAAAAAAAAAACAGTTGGGGCACTTGGGTAGCTCAGTCGGTTGAGCGTCTGTCTGCCTTTGGCTCAGGTCATGAGCCCAATGTCCTGGGATCAAGTCCCACATCGGTCCCCTTGCTCAGTGGGGAGCCTGCTTCTCCCTCTGCCTGTGCTCCCCCTGCTTGTGCTCTCTCTCTCTGACAAAGAAATAAAATCTTTTTTAAAGAATAGGTACCTTCATTTATTTAAAAACTATTTTAGGAAAGAGCAATTTGGATCCAGGAGGCAGAACAAAGTGGAGGTAAAGCACTTAATGCTTGATGGAGGGAGTATCTCCCTGAATGAGGGGGATGTACATATGGAATGAATGCCTTAGAAAGAGATGAATCACCCACCTCTAAAGCAGTTTGAGCTGAGGCTCTTAGCCACTTTTTGAAGATGTTACAGAGAAGAGTCAAGAACGAAAGGGGGAAAGAATTGGACCACTTACGGGACTCTTTCAGCTTGGCACTATTAACATTTCGGACCACGTAATTTTTTGTCATTGGGAGTTCTCTTGTGCATTGCAGACTGGTTAGCAGCATCCCTGGCCTCTACCCACTAGATGCTAATAGCTGGCCCCCTCCCCCAGTTATACAACCAAAAAGGTCTCCACATATCATCCAATGTCCCCGGGGGGCAAAATCTCCCCTGGCTGAGCACGACTGACATAGACTAAGCATATCCTTCAGGCCGCCTGGTCCTCAGGAAGGTGACGTCTGTATACAACATGCATACATAACACCGTGCCCAGACAACACCCGTTTAACTCTGTGTCCTAACATAATTATTACCAGTGACTTCTTTCACTTGCAAAAGGATTCCAGTTTGGATGACAAATTTTGTGGTCACCCTACCCAGGCACAGAGCTCTTTCTAATGCCAGCATCACTGTCTTTGCAGATAAAGGAAGAAGCCATGGGGATATTAATGCTAATGTTTCCCAAATATTTCAGCTCTTGGGGTCAGTGCTAGAATGTTCACATACTCGTTCGCGCTTGTCTGCTGAGAGCACGGACGACCCACTCTGCTGAAGGGCCCGCAACTGACGCTTGATTATAGGGTCCTGTATTTCTTCTAGTGGGTAGGTTTTGGCATGCTGGGACTCTTCTTCATAAAAGGCAGACCACTTGGCCCCAGCAATATTCTGAAATGACAAAAAATAAAGTTGAAGTCAGAATGGCACTGCTTGAACAGAGAGAACAGAAGATACTGTCCAGAAAACATCTGGTGGAAAATCTAATATTTCCTGAGTGGTTTAGTTCTCTACTTTGCTGAAGGTCAAGGCTTAGGTCATGAGTGACCAGGCCATTCTTGGTCCCTCTCTCTTTCTGGCCCAGTGCCTAGTTTTCCCAAGGGTCTTAAACCCTGAACTGGAAATGAATTCTCACAGATAATTCACACTGTGGTCCCTGGAATTTATGGCCTTAGCACTGTGACATGGGTCCCTGGAATTTATGCCTTAGCATTGTGAGTTAATCAAGGATTTGAGGATGAATGCTCCAAAGGGGGGGGCAGTAAATTTCAGAGCAAACTTAATGGGAATACAGCCCCTCGTGACAATGGGAACGATAAGAAATGAGAAACAGTTTGCAGTGAGCTCCATGGTGCCATGACTTACCAGAGAGTCTGATCTTAACTTACATTCCCCAAAGAAGGTTGACCAGAATATGGCCTTTTGGTAGCCACGGTGATTTTCTAACACAAAAGAAACCAACAAGCAGGTGATGATGCTGGAACTCACTTCCCCCGCAACTTGGACATCACTATAGGCAAGTGGACTTCTCCAGACTCTTCTAGTATAATGTTTTCTCAATGTACAAACTCATTTTCATTTACCAAAGATGAAAATGAACAATTACTTTGTACATTGTATTTCTCTAGACTATATAAAAGAGGTAGCATATAAGACAAGTCAGATCTCCATTCTTGCAGTCACATACCTCTAAGTAGCTGTGTGACTTTAGGCAAATTACTTACCTTCTCTGAGCCAGTTACCTTATCTGTAAAATGAGGACTTACCTCAAAGAGTTGAGGTAAGGATGAGAAGAATTAACAAATAATAAAATGTTTATCACAGCATCTGATACAAATTAAACATTTAAAAAGTTAGCTATTTTATAATTTATAGAAAAAAGTACTTTACCCTTAAGTTACTATAGTTTTATCAGAAAGATAAGGTATGCTGCATGAATGTTTCATTAATGAAATATAACAGCATATGATCATGTATTAACTTGCAGTGGCCAAGCAGTTTCTGCTATAGGAAAAGAAAGACTCATGTGGGCAACCAGATTTGGCCAAGCACTCATGGAGAAGACCCTAAAGTAGGTAGGAGTTGGGTAGATGTAGAGTACTTTGCAGAATAATTTACTTCATTTGATTTTCCTACTTGCATGAGATAGAAAGTCGTTCTGTCTCCATTATTCATAAGTGCATAAGGGGGCTGAGAGCGGTAAATCGTGGTTATGGCCATGACAGCATCTGGCTCCTGGCTCCTGCAGTACACAAACTCTGAGATGGATCCCATGGCCCTCACCCCTCAGTGGTACACAGTTGTGTGATTTCCTTCCCCTTAAGGGTGAGCAGGAGCTATGACTTGCTTCTAACCAGTAGCATGCATCAAAGGTGACATCAGGTACCTATCTATGTGATATAAGATTCTAATTCTTATCTTGCGAAAACTCTGACTCCCTTGCTGACTCTGATGTAGCAAGATGCCATGCTGTGAACAACACTATGGTCTCCCCAGCCATGTGGGGAGGAATTGAGGATGGCCTCTACCTGATACCTGTAAGAAACTAAGTACCTCAGTCCCGCACCACCCAAGGATCTGAAGGCTTACCACTAACCACATTAGCTTGGAAGTGGATTCATCCCCAGTCAAACCTCAGCTGAGACCATGGCACTAGCCAGGACCTTGATGACAACCTTAGAAGACTCAGAAATGGAAGATGCAGGTAAGCAATGCCTGGGCTCCTGACCCACAGAGGCTGTGGGATGATCAACGTGTGTTATTTTAAGCTGCTAAGCTTGTGGTAATTTTTAACACAATAAATAATTAGTACCAATCCCAAAGGCAGGACTTCAGGCACAACTGCATTTTCCAGGCCAAAGAATTTGACTATTATCCTTTGAATACTAGGGAATCACTTAGGGGCTCCAAGCAGGCACAGGACATGATGGGAATCGTGTGTGGACATGACAACAATGGAATCAGACAAGAGATGAAAATAATGGCAGTAAAAATGGAAAATGATTTTTCTCTTTATTGAGTACATACAACCCCTCAGGAACTACTTCTCAATTAATCTTCACAAGCAATCTTGTGAGGTAGTTGTGACAGTCTCCACTTCACAAATGAGGAAACTGAGGCCCGGGGTCCGGTAGGTCACACAGCTAGTGATTTGAAAGAACCAGTGTGCCATCCCAGATATGTTTACCTCCGAAGTGAACACTTTTAACCATTGACTCATTGACTCTAGATGATATTCAACACATTATGTTCTCTGTAACACATGAGTGGGAAGTAGCGAGCTATGGAAAGAAGAGTTTGGTCTGGGGCACCTGGGTGGCTCAGTGGGTTAAGCCTCTGCTTTCAGCTCAGGTCATGATCTCAGGGTCCTGGGATCGAGCCCCACATCGGGCTCTCTGCTCAGCGGGGAGCCTGCTTCCTCTTCTCTCTCTGCCTGCTGCTCTGCCTACTTCTGATGTCTCTCTGTCAAATAAGTAAGATCTTTTAAAAAAAACATAAAAAATAAAAAAAAAAAAAGAAGAATTGGGTCTACGGCACGGACTCCTCTGTCAATTCACAACTTACCTCTAAATCCCTATCCTTCTTCACCCAATCCAGGGTGATTTACTGTCAAGCAAAATTTCTGGTAAAACTTTGATACCAAATTATAGCAATAATTTTGTTCTCAGTCTCCTCTGGAAACAACTCACAATCCCCAAAAGGACCCAGTCTTAGACGTTTTTTAATTATACGACATAGAGTTACTTTGAAGATACCGGTTTTATTTTATTTATCACTACCATAAATGTTATACTTTAATCCCCCCCAAAAAATTACATAATGTTGCCTTGAATTCCGACCCCCTAGGACATACTATTCCATCCATCCCAAGCTATTCTTTTTTCCAGAGCTCTCGGGACCTGAGCTAGTTTTTTGTTCACTTCTTGCCTCAATATTCCTGCACCATGCTAGTACTGGAATTCAATTTCCACACCTGTTAGGTAACTCAGGGATAAAACCTGAGTCTGATCAAATCTATAGATCAGGGCTCTGCCCACCATCTGATTTTGTAAATAAAGTTTAATTGCAACATAATCGCACTCTATGTCTATGGTTGTTTTCGCGTTACAATGGCAGAGTTGAACAGAGGCCAGAGGGCCCACAAAGCCTGAGATACTTACTATCTGACCTTTTATAGAAAAACCGCTCTGCCCTCTGCCCTAGATCTATACATGTACAGGAAATGCGGGCGACAAAAGAGCATGTTAAGCAACATTTAGGGGGCACAATCAGCAAGTCCAGAAAGTACGAGTTTCTACGACACCCAAAGTTTAATTCTTAGGCAAATAAATTGCAAAAAAAAAATTTTAAAAAGTGAGGGAGGGACTCTGTAGATTAAAAGAGAGCTAAAGTACATCCTTCAAAATGATTGGAAGGAGAGGACCTTGTTAGATCTTGATTCAAACAAAACAACAGCTGAAATTGAAAAAGAAATAAAATCAGACGGTAGGGAGCATTTGAATGATGACCAGATAATTGATGATACTGAGGAGTTATTGTTAAGTTTTCAGCATGTTACTGTTATTAAGGTTGTTTTAAAAAATACTTTTTAAAAAAAGATGAAATATACGCATAAAACTATATCGTGTTTTGGATTTCCTTCAAAATAATCCAGTAAGTGTGGGGTTGGGTAGAAAAAAAAAAAAAAAGACTGGCCAAAGTGTTAATAATTTGTAAACTGGGCAATGGGTATGAGGAGATTCAATGTACTCATCTCTCTTCTTTTATTCATGCTTGAAAATTTTTACGATAAAAAATAAAGAAAAATCATATGATGGAAAGTAATTTGGCAACCAAAAGGAATGAAGTCATGTTACATGCTGCACCATGCACAGGGAAAGAAGCCAATCACAAGAGACCATGTGTTATACGATTCTGTTTATAGGAAATGTCCAAAATAGGCAAACCTATGGAGACAGAAAGCGGACCGGTGGTTGCTTAGGGCTAGGGGCTAGGAGCTGGGAGAAGAGTGATGTTCTAAAATTAGATGGTGGCGAAGCTTGTACAATTCTGTAAATACACTAAAAAGCACTGAATCACATACTTTGAATTGAAGTTTATGGTGCATAAATTATATCTCAGCAAAGCTGTCATTAAAAGCTCTCTATAGTAAAAGCAAAGGAAAAAATCCTCACCTTATCGCCCAGGTCCTATAACTAGATCTAAACTTCACGAAGTTGCGCCAAACCGAAAGAGTTAGCCAAAATTACCCCCATGCTCTTTTAGCCAGGTGCCTGGCGTGCACCACGCAGCAGCAGCCGGCAGCAGCCGTTCCTGACCCCGGGACCGCCCTCGCTGGGCGTCGCCGGTGGTCTCCAGCTTCCTTTTTTGCATTCTAATAATTTCACTTTCCTTTCAAGGGTCCATGCTTTCCGCAGTTTGGCCACACTTCATGATTTATGCCCTTTCCTCTCTGGCCTTGGCTCTCATCGACCACTGCAATTCAAAAGTAATAACCTTCCAAGATCAGAGAAGCCTGACTCTATCTCCTTCCATAACGTGCCTTCTCAGCAGAGGGCGCTCGGCAGAACTGTTACCTGTCTCTTGGGCGGCTAGAACTCCCTCCCGGGCTCAGAGCAATAGGACTGTGCTGTTCTCCCAGGCTCACAAGCATGGAGCACCACTCTGGGGGCTCTCAGTATGAATTCGGGCTTCACGGCCACACTCCAAGGCAGACAGGAGCGGGATGCTCTTCTACACAGGTGAGCTCCTGAAGGTGCAGAGACATTAACTGACCCGCTGAAGCTCTCCCAGCTGTAAAGTGCCAGGGCCAGGATCTGGACCTCAGCAGTCTGGCTCCAGAGCCCTCAGGCATGAAGCCGGTACACCTTCCCCAGCACCTACAGGACCATCGGGCTGAGAATGAAAGCCAATACACGGTATACTTTACGCACATCCGAGAGAGATCAAATAAAAAGTGAGGGAAAAGCAACAATAAAGAAAGGGAGAGAGGTAAGAGCAAAAGAGGAGACAAGAAACAAATGATCTCCTATGACAACACTGGGCTGTCAAAATCTCCAGGATTTCCTTGAGCATTAGAAAAATGGCAAACCTTCTCTTGGGGAATTTCAAATGAGGTGGTATGTCTCAGGTATGATCTGTCCCGTGAGTGGCAGTAATTTAAACATGCAACCTACTCAGCATTTGAAAAAACATCTGAACTACATTTGTGAAGGAACGTACTGCCGTACCAGCGATACAAAATCTTTTCTAAAATAATGTTGCTCAATTTCCAGCCCCAATGTGTACGGACACTGCTTTGCAATCGGTGACAGAAGCAATTCCTAAATCCTCGCACTTGTCAAAGCATCTTGCTTTGTCAGAGAATTCTGAGATTTGTCAAAACTGGCTTGATTATGGTTTTTCTGCAAGGGCTCTGGATGGATTCTGTGACCTTTGGAAGTCCCTTAGAGCTCCGTGACACTGAAGGAAGGAATTCCCAAATCCAGTCTCCAGACCCATGGTTACTTTAATTACTAGCTAGCTTTTTCACTAAGCCTCCAATTGCATTTTCCAGTTAATATATTATTTTAGAGAGTCTTCAGATATTCCTGTTGACATTGTAGGCTTGGGAAAATTATTAACTCAATAACTTATGGCATTTCCGTGAAATGCTTCAAAACCCTGATTATGATGAGAATTACGGTGGTAACTTTATAAAGCATGTTCACTTGTTTCTAAGAATCTGGACTGAGACCAGTGAATTATTTTGTAACAGCTTCCAAATGAGTCCCGGGGTCAATTAAGTTTAGTCATCTGGGACTCCAGAATCAGAATTACTGAGGCAAACATCCAATCTCACAACTCAGAGCATTTCTTGGCTTTCCCTTTTCAGTAGCACAGGCAGTAATCTAACCTTTAAGAAGCAACAAATACCCCTACGTAGCCACGGAAACTCACCATCTTTTGGATATTCTCGTCGGTAATATTGGTGTTATAATTCCAAGAAGCAAGTGAATTTTGATAAGACAGTTCTTCGGCTTCATAGTTAAACTTCTCCAAAAATGTCTTGGCCAGATCCTCAGTGGTGGACTGAGCAGCAGTTAGAGCAGCGAGGCTGAGAAGGAGCCAGGAAGAGCCTAACATCCTTCCCTATGCACCAAGATCCCATCCACTGAACAACTTTCCCTAGAGTAAAACCTCTTCATGAGTTTTTCTCTCTCATCAGCCTTTGAACTTGGGTTGGGCACTGAGCAGGAAAGATGGGAAAAAAAAAAAGAAGAAGAAGTAGTAGTAGTAGTAGAAGAAAAAGAAACAGTAAACAATCTGCTGAACCACTATAAATTTCACCCTGGAGAGGACAGATATGTAAACAGATTTTAGAATGATTTTATAAAGTAAATCAAATAAACAAACGTTATTCATTAATCCTAGAGAATTATAGTTCTCCTAGTATTTTATGGCCAGATCAGAACTTGCACATTTGGTTAATATGTTCCTAAAAAAGCTGTTAAAGATACACTAAAGGTGTTATAATTTTACAGGGACCAAAGAAGTCTAGATTTAGGAATCACAGGGGTAGTAGTGGTACTGACATGTTTTCCAGACAGGACTTCATTGAAAGTCAGTTACCTCTCCCTTTTTTTTAATTTCAAGCTCATATTCCCAGACAGTGTCTCTCTACTTGGGTAACATTTTCCCTTCGTAAATAAACTGCTTTGCCCTTGTCTTCACGGAATTCATTTTTTTCTGATAAATTTTACCTTCCGAGGCTGTTGTTTTTTTTTTTTTTAAGTATAAGACTACCCTCCACTCCACTCCACAGGTTAACTCACCTGATCTGGCTTGGGTAAGCTTAAGAAGCCTCCCTTTCTACTTCTCGGATGACCATGTTGAACGGTGGTTCTATGGCCGACTTCACCATGTGCTTCCTTCCCTTTCACTTACCTGTTCTAAACTCAGTTGAGGTCCCAGGGAAACAAAAATGACTCTTCATGGCATGAAATTCAAAGAGTGTCCATGTCACGCTCTGGGCATCCGAAACCATGGGATCATGGCAACACAGAATTCGAAGAGACTTCGGTGATTACCCTGTAGCGTCCCAGGAGCTGGATCGGTGTCCTCGTTCCCAGAGTGCAGGTGTATCAGAGACAAAAGAGAGGAGCCACTTTAAATGGCAGCACTCGGGCCAGCTTGGCGGTGATTATGAAACCTTCACCCAGGGGAAATATTTCTTCACCTAGAAAAACAAGTCTTCCAGGTCCAGGTGCAGTAACCAAGCCTTAAAAAAAAAAAAGGTTTCACAACTTTCCCTTATTCCACAGTTGTTAAATTAGTGCTATTATAGAACAGGAAAAAATAATTCTAAGTAACTGTTCAAGGCGCTTTGCATTATAATATCTCATTTAAGCATCGCTGCAAACCTACAGGTAAATTTTTTAAAAAGAGAGAGAGATTTATTTATTTCAGAGAGTGAGAGAGAGCACAAGCAGGAGGCGCAGAGGAAAAGGGAGAGAGAAAACCTCGAGCAGACTCTGTGCTGAGCACGGAGCCCAATGCGGGGCTCAGTTTCACGACCCTGAGATCCCAACCTGAGCAAAAACCAAGAGTTAGACACTTAATAGATGGCACCACCCAGTGCTCCCGGAGGTAAATCTTTTTTTTTTTTTTAATTGCTATTATACAGATTATGAAATCGAGGCTCAGAGAACTTAAATTGCCAAACCTCATTCAGCTAGTCAGTGATAGAGCCAGGAATGCCATTTGGTTCTAGAATACAGACTTTTCCATGTGGCCAGGAGTCTAAGAGCAATAATGGCAACAGCAGAGGGACAGGTGCCTTCAGTGAAGATGACAGATTTACTCTTGCCACATCCAGTGTGGATCAAACCTGTGATCTTTCTAAGAAATAAGGTAATTGACAAATTTAGGCAATTACGATAGAGTGTTAACAGAAAGCTGGCAGGGGGGGCGGGGAATCAGAGAATTTTCTGAGTTTCAGTAAAGCACAGCACTTCACACATTTAAGGTAGCTACTCACTTCTCACAGGCATTAGGAGAAAAATCAGTCAAGAGAAAGGGGAGCAGCAGGTGAGGCTGTGAACAAAGAGTTGGAATGTTACTTTAATAAAAGCCGAAACAAAACTCTACTCAGGTCACTTCCTGAATGAAGCTCTTGGGTTTAGGGGAAAAAAATGGAAGTACTCCAATTTTAATTCGCTGAGGCAGAAAATAAGATTAATATGATCAAATTGAAATGGAGAAAGCAGGATGTGAAATCTGAGAGCTAAAAATAGGTGGACAAGGAGCCTGAGATAACAGCGAGGCAGGAAAATTCTGGAAGCCAAGAGACTTGGAAAAGTCAGAAACAGAAGAACTGTCACAATAATTCCATAGAACTAGCTCGTCATGCAAGCAGAGACTGGATTGTTGGAATTTTTGTTCACTCTCCACTGAGCAGAAGCCACCGTTCTGACAGCTACCCAGAAGTGTTCTGTCCAAGCTCATGCTGAGAATGGAAGGATTCCTAAAGACCCAGGGGATGGGACCCAGAAACACAGTTGGCTCAAAGGAATGGACTGTCTTTGAGAAATAACAGAGACCCAGAAAAAAATTAGAAAACTGGAGAGGCAGGAAACCTGTTCTGCTTTTCCAAAGGGTTGGAGGGTGAGTTTCATAAGTGGTACAGGGAAGACTTTGATCTTGACACCCGATAAATCTATAAAATATAATTTTTAGGATATGGTTTGCATCTTGGAAATATATAGCTCTCTGACCCTAAATACATATCTAGAGATTCACTAGGAACAAGTCACATGCTGACTGCCTCACTTCTTTTCTGATAAAAGAATACAATAGTGAAACAAACAAACAAAGATACAGTGTACCTTCCACTTCAGTATGGGATTTAAGAAAATGTAAAGTTATACAAGGAGATTTAAATGTCCCTGAAACATCTGCTGGTGGGAAGGCAAACTGGTACAGCCACTCTGGAAAACCCTATGGAAGGTTCTCAATAAGTTAAAAATACAACTACCGTACAACCCGGCAATTGCACTACTAGGTATTTACCAAAAGGATACAAAAATACTGATTCAAAGGGGTACATGCACCCTGATGGTTTATAGCAGCATTATCTGCAATAGCCAAATTATGGAAAGGGCCCAGATGTTCGTCAGCTGATGAATGGATAAAGATGTGGTATATATACAATAGAATCTTACTCAACCACGAAAAAGAATGAAATCTTACCGTTTGCAACACCATGGGTGGAGCTAGAGAGTGTTATACTGAGCACCATAAGTCAGTCAGAGAAAGACAGATACCAAATGATTTCACTCACATGTAGAATTTAAGAAATGAAACAAATGAACATGGGTAAAAAAAAAAAGAGAGAGAGAGAGGCAAACCATAAAACAGACTCTTAACTATAGAAAACAAACTGAGGGGTGCTGGAGGGGAGGTGGGCAGGGAATGGGCCAAATGGGTGATGGCTATTAAGGTTGGTACTTGTTGGGATGAACACTGGGTGTTGTATGTAATATTAATAATATTATTAATAAGAACCTTGATTTGACAATTCTTTATTGGCTACCTACTGTGTGCTAGCACCTTCTTAGTTATTGGATATACACTAATAAGACAGGAAGAGCTCTTGTGGATATCATCTGATATGAGGTGGGGTAGAGGAAAGAAACAAACAGCCGATGACGAGCGAGGCTATGACCTTACAATAAGCAGGAAAGGAGGGCGGTGAGGGATAGCGTGGGGATGAAAGGGGGGGCCTCTGCGCAAAGACCCAAAGGAAGGGATGAAAGCCAAGTGGATATCTGGGAAAATTGTTCCAGGCAGAGGGAGCAGCGAGTGCAAAGGGTGTAGGAAGGCCTGAAGAACATCAGAGGCCTTCGTGTCTGGACCCTAGTGCATAAGGAAAGTGGTAGGAGGTGGAGATGGAAAGGAAGCTGGGGCCACACCAGGAGGGCTGGACAAATGACTGTAGAACTTTGGCTTTTTTTAGTCTGAGTAATGTGGGGAGAACTTGGAGGGCTTCCAGCAGAGAAGTGATTCACTCTCATTGCTGATTAGAGAGCAGGCACCGAGGGGGGTAAGGGCTTGGGGGGGGCGGGGAGACCAGTCAGATTGCTACCACTGCAGTCCAGACAAGCAGGGTGAATAAAAAAAAAAAACTTAAGACGAGCTGTAACTCCAGTTTGGCTGCCCACCAAAAGGAAAATTCACCTCCCACTATCTTAGACTTTGTTGACAGAAGTATTAGATGCAAAATAACTTAACATAACATAACATAACGAGTATGAAGCTCGTGTCAGAGGAACACAAGTGTAGAGAGACACAGGAGAGTATCCAGAGGAAAATAAACACGAGAGTGGAGGGTCTAAAATAATGTAACTTGAAGCACAGTTCAGACCTGGAGGTAGAGACAGGGTGGACAGCTCTCCCCCATTACGGGCCTTCCATTTAAAAGAAGTCAGGTAGCGTAACAGACTCACTTTGCCCCTTGCTGGCTGTGTGACTTGAAGCAGGTAATAGTACCCCTGCACCTTGTTTCCCGATTTCAAAGCTGATGATCATAATACACCCACCTCATAGCATAGTGTGACTATTATACGAATGAGTACCTGAGAACATAGATCAGAATGCTGGGAACCTAGTAATAAAAGCCACCCAAAATGAGAGGAGCTGGGTAATAATTCGGTCACTTTGAGAAGTAAGAGAAACAAGAGAAGTGTCCATAGTACAGTTTTTGTCTAGAGGAAAACTGTCACAGTCTCAGAATGAGTGGGCCCACAGAAGCAAAACGAAAATGTACTGATGTGATTGTACCAGTTGTGCGTTTTTAAACCATTGAACACAGAAATTTTTTTCTAAAATATATTCCATCCTAATTAGGATGTTGCCTGAGCAATTTTTTTTTTTGGATGACTCAGTGTCATCATCTTGAATATTGTTTACTGACGAGGCTATAACGTGACAATGTGTTTAGGGCTTTACATTAATGGCTCCGAAGAGCTTTACTGCTCTTAACTCTGCTGTCACTGCAGGTTCTGAATCAGCTGTCACTTCTTGAAGAATCTACTTCTGTAACCCTGCCCACTACAAAGCCCCTCCCCGTTTGAACTGCTGTCTCCTAAAACCTAAATGGAAACTAGATAACTACCGAGTTAGTCAGAGAGCCCCTTCTCCACAGGCTCAGGGCTGAGGGTGTATCTGCACTGAGCGGGAGCAAAGTGCGTAGACTTTGAGATCGTATTTCCCTTACTGCTCTACTTTCCATATACTTCCAACTGAGTCATCAATGGTGAGGTTGCCAACTAGCTACGGTGAAAACGTCTTCCAGTTTCCCAAGCCGAGAAGAAAACTTTGGTTAACTTCAAAGAGAAAAGGATGTTTCATGAAGTTTCCTGTCTTAAGATAGAGTAAAGTTCTCAACAGAAATAAGGAAGGGCATCTCGAACATAAAAAGCATAGACAAATTTAAAACTCTACATGGTCAAAAATTATTTGCATTTGGTGCAATTGGTTTTGACCACATATTTATCATATGAAGTGGATTTATAAGTACTTTACAGAAAATAAATAACAAGTTGACTTTTTAGCCCAAAGGGAACGCAAACGCTCTTTCCTGTTTACATTTCTAGCTGGCCAGCACTCCCCTTTCCCTACAGATAGAGCAGAGATAATCTCCATTAAAGAAAATGACAAATATTTTCGGTGGACAGGTTCAAACTTGTGAGGACAAGCTGTGGGTTCCAGGAGGATTGTACTAATTATTACTGGTCTGAACTTATAATTGTACAGTGTTTGCCTTCTCACCCAAATTTATTTCTACACCCAGACCATACGAAATAGCAGGCAACACTAGACCCGTTGGTATACATTTACTTCTAGGGCCTTAGAAGCAAAACTTGAGCCTTTATCCTGAGTGAAATGGGAACCCATGGTAGAGTTTGAACAGAGCAGTAACATGATCTCCCATTTGAAGAGAGTCATTGGCTACTGTGTGGAGACGAGAATCCATAGGGGAAAAACCATAGATGGACACCAGTGAGGAGGTTCATTCCAAGAATTCACGTGAAATAAGACAGTGGCTTGGTGGTAGCAGCAGAGCTCATTAGAAGGGTAGCTGGATTTTGGACACATTTGGGAAAGTAGAGCCAACAGGATTTGCTAACGAAGTGGGTGTAGGCCGAGAAAGAAAGACAGAGTCAAGGATCACTCCAGGGTTTTTGGATTGACCAGCTAGGAGAGCAAGATGGACATCAATCTACATAGGGAAGATTGCAGGTAAAACAGTTTGGAAGGAAGACTAGGAGTCCAGTCAAGTTTGTGATACCTCACAGAAATTCAAGTAATGATGTTGAGAAGGCAGATACACAAATCTGTGGTTTGACAGAGAGGCCGGGGTGAAGATATGAATGGGAGAGTTATCCAGAGATGCTGCTCAAATATGTCCTTTCAGTTAAGACCAAGAGGCAAAGATCTTACTTCAGAATCCCAGTAATAAAGCATTACTTAGTTCATACCTGAGGAGGAAAATAGGTGGATAAATAGGGGGAAAGTTACTCAAAACAAACCCCACCCCCCCCAAAGAGCCATCTGTGGACTGCACAGAGAAATGATAAAAGGGAATGTCAGTCTTTGGTTTTAAATCTAATTTGTTTGATATAAGGATTGCTACCCCAGCTTTCTTTTGATGTCCATTAACAATGATAAGTGGCTCTCCACCCCCTCACTTTCAATCTGGAGGTGACTTTGGGTCTGAAATAAGTCTCTTGTAGACAGCATCTTGATGAGTCTTTTTTTTTAAGTCCAGTCTGATGCTCTGTGTCTATTGATTGGAACATTTAGTCCATTTACATTCAGAGTAATTACTGAAATATATAAAATTTACTGCCATTGTATTATCTATAAAGTCAGTTTCTATATATTGTCTCTGTTCCTTTCTAGTCTTTGTTATGTTTGGGCTCTCTCTCTGCTCAAAGGATCCCTCACATGGAATTTAAGAAAAAAAGAGAGGATCATAGGGGAAAGGAGAGAAAAATAAAACAAGACAAAATGAAAAAGGGAGAAAACCATAAGAGACTCTTAACTCTAAGGAACAAATTGAGGGTTTCTGGAGGGGTGGGGGGGTGGAGTAATTGGGGGATGGGCATGAAGGAGGGCACGTGATATAATGAGCATGGGGTGTCACATGCAACTGAGGAATCTACCTCTGAAACTAATAATACACCATATGTTAATAAACTGAATTTCATTTTTTTTTTAAAAAAAAGGGAGTTTCAAAAACTTGGCCAGAACATCACATTTCTCCACTGGCTTAGAAATGTAGACACACCTCAGGAGCACGAGGTGGCGAGGTGAAGCAAGGTACAGGTTCAGAGAAGGCAGCTGACATGAGAGATACACAAAGTCAAGTAGCGTACACACAGCCAGGTCAAGCCTGAAACATTGACGGACATTCAAAGTACAGAAGACTCCTTTTGGAGCCAGTTCCTGCCTCTCAGCTAGAGTCTGAGGGTAACTGAAGATGCTTACACTTCGCTTAATAGTTCCTAACTGTCTCTAAATATCTTAGAATAACATTTCATCCCCTTTGGGCTCTACCTCAGTCTCCAGATTGAGTATTAAAGCCACGTTTTCTAATCCAACAAGCTATGTCCAATAGTCGTGGTCTTGTTGAGGACTATCAAGCTCATTTTGGAGATAACGCTCTGCTCCCTCTACATCTTCTAAGGATTTGTTTGGTCTGGGCCATTAGTAGGGATAGTTACAGACTCCATCCCTAGGAGACTAGGAAAATCGGCTTAGACTAATCAAGATTTGCATCCGATTCATGTTGGAGAATGGTAGACGTCCAGCTAAGATTGGCTCGGCCTTTAGGAAGTGGGAGGGAATGTCTTTCATACAGGTAACATACATAGTGCTTGTTCCACCCACAGCAGAAGGAGCTATTTGTGGGGACATTTTCCATAGAGATTTCATTCCAGCCATGAGTTTGGGTTCTTAATAAATTTTAGGAACAGAAGACAGAACTTGCAAAACCTCCCTGAACGATGCCTTGATCTGGATGGAGTTTCCATCTCAGTTATTAATATCATGCTGTTGCCCCTACCCACTGACTACATATGACATAACCAGGTGACAGTGGACAAGAGGAGGAGAAAGTCCTGATAGGAGAGGAAAGATATCTATCCAAACCACTACCCCAATTTTTGCAAGGATATAGGACCTCCCTGCAACAGTGTTAACAACTGTTGGCTCAATAAGTGAGAGGAATAAAAGAATGAAAATCACATAGAACATACAATTTCTGGCTCATACATCTTGTATTTTGGGGAAATTTACTTGGACAAAGATGATGCGAATAAACTCTGATTTGTAAAATTATAAAACTTTTCATGATTTCAGGGAAACAGGACAGAGTGGCCCCAAGGAGTCATTGGTTAGGTGTTCTGCAGGACCTGAGCCTCTGAATCATAGGGACTAACACTACTAATTAACAATAATGATATCTAATCTAACCTTTGCTGAATGCTTATTGTGTGCCACCCAGAGTTTAACTGCCTTACACATGCTCCCTCATTTAATCCTCACAACGTGCCAAGAGGTAAGCAATTGCATCGTCCTCGTTTCCTAGATGAGTAAACTGAGGCACGGAATTAAGATCACAAAGTTCAGGGGCGCCTGGGTGGCTCAGTGGGTTAAGCCGCTGCCTTCGGCTCAGGTCATGATCTCAGGGTCCTGGGATCGAGTCCCGCATCGGGCTCTCTGCTCGGCAGGGAGCCTGCTTCCTCCTCTCTCTCTGCCTGCCTCTCTGCCTACTTGTGATCTCTCTCTGTCAAATAAATAAATAAAATCTTTAAAAAAAAATCACAAAGTTCAAAAGCAATCAAACGGGGATTTGAGCTTCAGCAGTCTGGCTTCAAGATCGGACTCTTTGGGGTCAGAAAGCGCGGGAATTTTTTTTGTTTTGTTTTGTTTTTGTTTTTTTTTTTTTTAGAAAGCACGTTTTGAAAGAATTCTTAACACAGGCATGGAAAAGAGAGACCGTCAAGGTACGAAGAAGCATAAAAGGTGTGGCTGGACAGCTCAAAAAATGGCCCCAGGATGTCATCAAACTCGCATCCGTCACGAACACAGTTTCTCTCCTTTTCTCTCTCTCCTTATCTTCATGATTTTCACTGAGGGGAGACCATGGGTGCTCTGCCCTATCTTGTTAAAAAGCGAGGTTTTTCTTACTAGGGTGAGTATCTTCAGGAACAGAGAATGATAATTAGAGATCGTAGATTCAGAGATGACAACTTCGGATGGCATGGCGATAATTTTGTGCTCTTCAAAGCCAATCTTTGCCAGTGATATAAAGCAGTGGGTCTCAGCCAGGGCGATTCTGCCTCCCAGGAGACAAGTGGCAATGTCTGAAGATATGTTGGGAGACTGCTAAACATTGTACAATGTACAGGACAGCTCCCCACAAACAAGAACTGTTTGGCCCCAAATGTCAATTGCTGAGGTTCAGGGACCCTGATCTAGAGAATACTACGAACATGACGCTCTCAAGGACTAACGGTATATGCGTGATTGTGCCTCCCCAAATCTCAATCAGGGCCAAGCAGAATGAATAGTAAGCAGCAAAGCTCCAAGGCATTCAGGCACCAAGTGTCTGATCCTGTTTACGTGTATGTATGCACAGTGTGTATGCACTGGTCTCAGCAGCAACTATGAGAAAGCGAGAAAAAATAAAGTGTAAAATACCAATCCGGTCAATTAGCTCTGTTTTGAATATCACAGGAGAGAGAACTGATACAAAATATTTACTGTGTGTGCCAGGCACCAATGCATATCAGCTTGCTGACGCTTGCTGTGGGATTTGGCAAAGGTTCAGAGGAAATGGCAAGACTCCATACCATAATTAGGATTCTTTTTTGTTTTGTTTTTTTTGTGTCTTTTTAAGATTTTATTTATTTATTTGACAGACAGAGAGTTCAGAGGTAGACAGAGAGGCAGGCAGAGAGAAAGAAGAGGAAGCAGGATTCCTGGGATCACGGGTCCCCGATGCGGGACTCGATCCCAGGACCCTGGGATCACGACCTGAACTGAAGGCAGAGGCTTTAACCAACTGAGCCACCCTGGTGCCCCTCATAATTAGGATTCTTTTGTTTGTTTGTTTGTTTATGTCTTGTATTTTTTTATTTATTTTCAGCGTAACAGTATTCATTGTTTTTTGCACCACACCCAGTGCTCCATGCAATCCGTGCCCTCCCTAATACCCACCACCTGGTTCCCCCAACCTCCCACCCCCCCTTCAAACCCCTCAGATTGTTTTTCAGAGTCCATAGTCTCTCATGGTTCACCTCCCCTTCCAATTTCCCCCAACTCCCTTCTCCTCTCCATCTCCCCTTGTCCTCCATGCTATTTGTTATGCTCCACAAATAAGTGAAACCATATGATAATTGACTCTCTCTGCTTGACTTATCTCACTCAGCATAATCTCTTCCAGTCCCGTCCATGTTGCTACAAAAGTTGGTTATTCATCCTTTCTGATGGAGGCATAATACTCTGTAGTGTATATGGACCACATCTTCCTTATCCATTCATCTGTTGAAGGGCATCTTGGTAATTAGGATTCTTAAAAACAGATGAAAAGGGGGCACCTGGGTGGCTCAGTGGGTTAAGCCACTGCCTTTGGTTCAGGTCATGATCTCAGGGTCCTGGGATCGAGCCCCACATCAGGCTCTCTGCTCAGCAGGGAGCTTCCTTCCTCCTCTCTCTCTGCCTACTTGTGATCTGTCTGTCAAATAAACAAATAAAATCTTGAAAAAAAAAAACGCCAGCTATTAAAAAAAAAAGATGAAAAGGATGTAGTACTTCTGCCTCGAAATTTGTTGACGTCAACACGTAGGACATATTGTCTAGATAACTCCCTCTCTACCAAGAAAAGAACAGGACAGAATGGGCTGAAAGAACACGTCAAAAGCTCATGTTTAGTCCTAAGGGAGAATCGCTTGACAGTTGTAAACAGTGATACAGACTACTGAAGGGTGTTGTGTAATCTGTATCTCTGGAGGGTTTCGTGGGCTGAGGGTTTAAACATGGCCTTGACTGAGTAGGAGGACGTGGATGACCAGTGCTCCAGTCAAATGCCGCTCCGGGAAAAAGAAAAAAAGAATGCAAAGGAATAAAGAATGCCTACAGGACTTAGAGAACATCACTGGAGTCCCAGAAGGAGAAGAAAGGGAGAAAGCTTATTTAAAGAAGTAATGGCTGAGAGAGAGATTTAGATATCCAAGTTCCTGAAGCTAACAGGTCATTCCAATACTTTCGTCTAAAATGATCTTCTCCAAGACACATTATAATAAAATGGTCTAAAATCATAGACACAGGGGAGTTCTTAAAATAGCAAGAGAAAAAAAAAAAAAGCCTCTCATACAACGGAGTCCCCATAAGGCTAAAAGTGTATTTCTCACCAGAAAGCTTTGCAGGTCAGGAGAGAATGAGATGGCGTATTTGAAGTGCTGAGAGAAAACAGGTCATTGCCACTAGACCTGCCTTATAGATAATGTTGAGAGGAATTCTTCCAGCCAAAACTTAAGGACTCTGATTAGTCACATGAAAATATACAGCATACTGATAAAGGCAAATATATAGTTAGACACAGAATACTCTAATACTGCCACATGGTGGGGTGTTAGCCACTTTACTATAAAGGTTAAAGGACAAAAATATTCAAAATAGCTATGGGGGGACGCCTGGGTGGCTCAGTTGGTTAAGCGTCCACCTTCGGCTCAGGTCATGATCCCAGGGTCCCGGGATCGAGCCCCAGGTCTAGTTGGGCTCTCTCCTTAGCAGGGAGCCTGCTTCTCCCTCTGCCTCTCCTTCCCTCCTCTCATGCTCTGTGTGTCAAATAAATAAATAAAATCGTAAAGAAAGAAAAATAAAAATAGCTATAGCTACAATAATTTGTTAATGGATACCTAATACAACAAGATGTAAATTCAGACATCAAAAACATAAAAGGGGGAGAGTAAAAGGATAAAGGTTTTTTTTTTTTTTTTTAAGAAGATTTCATTTATTTACTTACTTGACAGAGAGAGACACAGCAAGAGAGAGAACGCAAGCACTGGGAGTGAGAGAGAGAGAAGCAGGCTCCCTGCCGAGCAGGGAGCCCCGATGCAGGGCCGGATCCCAGGACCCCCAGATGATGACCTGAGCCAAAGGCAGATGCTCAATGACTGAGCCACCCAGGTGCCCCAGTGATAGAGTTTTTAGACGCAATTGAAGTTAAGTTGTTATCAGCCTATAAGATGTTTTATGTAACTCTCACAGTAACCAAAAAGCAAATACTTAACAGCAGATTCACAAAAGATAAAGAGGAGGGAATGAAAGCGTATCACTGTGAAAAATGATCAGTTCTTAGAGAAAGAAAGCAAGAGAGAAAGAAAGGAAAAGGGGACTAGGAAATAGCCAGAAAACAAGTAACAGGATGGCATTAGAAAGTCCTCACCTCCTGATAATTACTCCAAATGTCAATAGGTTGAATTCTCTAATGAAAAGATGTAGAGTGGCTAAAAACCAAGACCCAACTATCTGCTGCCTATAAGACACTCCCCTCAGCTTTAAGGACAAACATAGGTTCAAAGTGAAGGGACGGAAAAGATAATTCATGCAAGTGAAAACCAAGAGAGCCGGAGTAGCTGTAGTTCTATGAGACAACGCAGATTTTAAATCAGAAGTGGTAAAAAGAGGGGCACCTGGGTGGCTCAGTCAGTTAAGCATCTGCCTTCAGCCTCAGGTCATGGTCCTAGGATCCTGGAATGGAGCCCCACATCGGGCTCCTTATCCAGCAGGAGCCTGCTTCTCCCTCTGCCTGCTACTCCCCCTGCTTGTGCTTGGGGCTCATTCCTAGAGCAGCATTTGGTTTTGTTTGTTTTCCAACTTTATGGTGATATAATTGACATATAACTTTGTGTAAATTTAAGGTATACAATGTAATAATTCGGAATATGCATACATTGCAAAAATGATTATCATGCTAAGGTTAGTTATTATGCCCATCACTTCACATAGTTACAGGTTTTCTTTTTGTGGTAAGAATTGATAAAATCTACTCTTAGCAACTTTCAAATATATAATACAGTTTTGTTAACTATAGTAACCATACTGCACATTACATTCCCAGAACTTATACCACATCTTTTCCTATCCATTTATCCAGGGACAAACACTTAGGTTGTTTCGATATCCTGGCTATTGTGAATAATGTTGTGATGATTTCTGTCCCGATGATCTATCCATTGTCAAAACTGGGGAGTATTAAAACCCCTTATTTTATTATAGTGTTGCCTGTTTCTCCCTTCAGATCTGTATTTGCTTTACAGTTGTTGTATCTTCTTTTTTTTTTTACTCTTTTTTAAAAAAGATTTTATTTATTTATTTGACAGACAGATCACAAGTAGGCAGAGAAGCAGGCAGAGAGAGAGAGGAGGAAGCAGGCCCCCCACTGAGCAGAGAGCCCAATGCGGGACCCTGAGATCATGACCCGAGCCGAAGGCAGAGGCTTTAACCCACTGAGCCACCCAGGCACCCAGGACTGGGGTTTAATAGGCGCCGTAGTCCCTCTTCCATTACCTCTCTAACAGCCTGATCCAATGGGTTCTCTGCTTGGCGGGGAGCATGCTTCTCTCTCTCCTGCTCCCCCTACTTGTGATCTCTCTCTCTCTCTTTCTCTCTCTGTCAAATCAATAAATAAAATCTAAAAAAAATAGAATGTAATAAAATTTCCAGTTTTGAAAAGCATCTAATCTGTGTAAGGTTCGGATTTCTCTTTATGCCACTGCCCATGGTACTGTATTTGGCTTGGACAAAGAATAATCCTGGCAACCACCCAGCATGTTATTCAGTAATGGGGTTTCAGGCACCCCCGTCCCAATTCTTGTCCTCCATTGAATACACAACTTGGTACTTCCAAGTTATTCCCGGAAGAGGAGCTGATGACAGAGTACATTTTAAATGAACATAAATAAAAAGTAGAACAACATAATTAAAATAGGGAAACAAAAAGAATCAGTTGCTATAAAGCCTCCAACAACATATGAACATTTAAAAATGTTATATGGCTTTGGGAAATATATTCAAATTCATTTAGCCTCCATGTCTTCTTTTGTTAGGTAGGATTACTAATACTTGCTATTGGGTGAATAAGAAAAAGCACTAAAAATTAGTTAACAAAATGAATCCTGTGAATAAAACATTTATATTCTTTTTAAAAAGTGATATTGAAAAACCTCAATTTGTGTTCACTAAGAAAAGAAAGATTTACTTAGGGAAAATATTTCACTGCGTGGATAAATATTCATTTCCACACTGACCAAATCTTAGAAGTAAGATAACCCAGCTACCTGGAAGACACACAGATCTGGCAGGGAGGTGGTGAAAGGGAATACATAGATATGTGAGGCATCTATTGGGATTCTCAACACAAAGAGAGAACGAACTATGAAACTCTGAGAAAAACTGCCAAGGACACTGGTTTCTAGCCCCTACAACACCCTTGATTCCCCCAAAGGGCTCCAGTATTATCTTTGCTGAGGTTTCATCAATAGCATTTTATTTGCCAATGTACTGGAAAGGGGTATGTCAAAGCACTAGAGTTGAAACTAACCCGAGAGGATTTCTGCAATCTCTGTACTACTGAAATGAACCTTGGTATTCCCCTTTATAGCTAAGCAGATGATAATCTAGCAAGTAAATACTATAATATAACATGAGCCTCGGTCAGCCTTGGAATGATGGCAGATTCTAACACCGGCAAACCTCTGTCACTTTTGAGCAAGTAGATTGCAGTTTTTACGTTCATTGATTTAAATTCTCTTTAGTTCTTCAAAGAGCATGTTAGATTACCTGGAATTGTGCTACAGAAAACCTAAAAAGCTTATCATGTGAATGAATTGTTCCACTGCTGGCCTGTGGCCCTGTTCTCCCAGGGACCTTTGAGTCCTTGCTTTTAACAGCCCCACGTAATGAAAAAATTGGATGAGTGACTCATAGCCATATACCTGGCAGACAGATCACAGGCACCAATCCTCAATGTAAAAGAGTCTAAGTATCATTAGAATTTGACCAGATGCACAAAGTTCTACCATATTGACTAGTTAATTCAACAAAACAGCTTGTTCATCCGGTGAGATAGAATTTTTTTTTTTTTACTGAATTGATTGGGAGGACAGTTGATTCAATAAATGTCAACTAGTTCAATGACAGTCATAGACTAAAAGAATAAAAAGAAATAATCATTTAAAAATGGGACGGGGCGGCGGGCACCTGGGTGGCTCAGTGGGTTAAGCCTCTGCCTTCGGCTCAGGCCATGATCCCAGTGTCCTGGGATGGAGTCCCGCATCGGGCTCTCTGCTCAGCAGGGAGCCTGCTTCCTCCTGACTCTCTGCCTGCCTCTCTGCCTACTTGTGATCTCTCTCTCTCTCTGTGTGTCAAATAAATAAATAAAATCTTTTAAAAAAAAAGTCAATATATACTTTGTAGGTTATATGTATTATATACTGCCTCCTTAAAATAAACTGAACTAGAAAATGAAAATTTTACTAAGAAAATCGTAAGGGAAAATACATAAATAGTACTATACTGCAAAAAATCCACATATAAATGCAATGGACAATTCATCTATATTCCTACCAGCTGTCTCCCTACCGAATCTATGTGTGGTTGTGTCTTTCCAGATAGGTAGGTTATCTATTTCTGAGATTCAGCCATTGTAGATATAAATATATATTTATATAGTAAAATATTTCCCTTAAGCAAACCCTTTTATTCCTCTTTATGGCTTCAAGTTGAGTAGTCTCAATATTAATTTTAAGAAATAAAAAATTTCACCCACAGAGCACATATTCTTTATTAATTTTGCTATTCTAATTATTTATTAAATTCTGTTCTATCAATAACCTTTTGGGAAGATAGGGCAAGTATTAGTTCCTTTTTAAAACTACTCTCTTTAGGGCGCCTGGGTGGCTCAGTGGGTTAAAACTTCTGCCTTCGGCTCAGGTCATGATCCCAGGGTCCTGGACTCGAGCCCCACATCAGGCTCTCTGCTCAACAGGGAACCTCCTTCTCCCTCTCTCTCTGCCTACCTCTCTGCCTACTTGTGATCTCTGTCTAATAAATAAATAAAATTTTTTAAAAATTACTCTCTTTACACTAAATGGAGACAACTTATTTCATGGGATTTCCTTCTCGCCACTTTTATGAATCCCTGCATACCGGGGACCACACAATTAGTTAATGGTGGTGTGAGGATTGGAACCCAGACCGCACCGGTAATACAGTGCCTATACCATGCATTAATCTACTCCCATTGAGATCTGGGGCAGCATCTCATCACCAAACACTTGAATATTTCTGCATTCAATATTCTTAAATACAATAAATAAAGATCATGAAGAGCATTGTATCTGTTCAGCTCAGAGTTGCTGCCAAATGGTTTTCAGAGGGTTTTGGATTTGGGAGTTAGAATGGTCAAAGAGAGAGGAGGAGGAGGAAAACAAGACCCATATCACAGAAAAGTCAAGAACAAAGACTGTGTCAAAGAGGAGGGCAGGGTGCCCTATATTGTAAAATGATTCCAAGAAATTCAGGAGGGTGAGGACAAGGAAGCTGTGACTTTAACAACGAGAAATTCACTAGTGACTTTGAGGAAGCAGTTTCCTCCAGACTGCAGATGCCACACTGCAAAGAGTTAGGAAGCAAGTGGACGGTGGTGATGCCAAGATGGTGAATATAGACCTAATTTTTTAAAAAGATTTTATTTATTGGGCGCCTGGGTGGCTCAGTGGGTTAAGCCGCTGCCTTCGGCTCAGGTCATGATCCCAGGATCCTGGGATCGAGTCCCGCATCGGGCTCTCTGCTCAGCAGGGAGCCTGCTTCCCTCTCTCTCTCTCTGCCTGCCTCTCCGACTACTTGTGATTTCTCTCTGTCAAATAAATAAATAAAATCTTTAAAAAAAAAAAAAAGATTTTATTTATTTATTTATTTGACAGACAGAGATCACAAGCAAGCAGACAGGCAGCCAGAGAGAGAGAGAAGAGGAAGCAGGCTTCCCACTGAGCAGAAGCCTTAACCTACTGAGCCACTCCAGTGCCCCTATAGACCTAATTTTGAATGAGCCAGGATCAATATCCTTTAAAGGTCTCCAGAGTATCTTTGAATTCCTTGTACTAGACTAGTTCCATGTGCTTTCTTGTTCTTCCATTAAAACCTGTTTTTCGGGGCGCCTGGGTGGCTCAGCAGGTTAAAGCCTCTGCCTTTGGCTCAGGTCATGACCCCAGGGTCCTGGGATGGAGCCCCGCATCGGGCTCTCTGCTCAGTGGGGATCCTGCTTCCCCTTCTCTCTCTGCCTGCCTCTCTGCCTACTTGTGATCTCTGTCTGTCAAATAAATCAATAAAATCTTTAAAACCTGTTTTTCTTCAAGCACTGACAAAATATGGTTAAAGCTAGTTCTTATTAAATCTTCTGTTTTCATTAAATTACTGGCATTATAAGTTTGCCTTCTAATATTTTATATCATAAATGTGTACTACTTAAGCTATATTATGGGTTAGTATGTTCCTATGAGCTGGCCTGAGGGCTGTTTTACCACACATGACACATACTTACATGGGGATCATCTTTCCTAAAGTCCAAGGAACTGGCTAGCAAACTAATAGCTTGAGCCATAGGAAAACTGCCATTTTTGTAAATCAAAAATGATTGCATAGAAGAAATTTTATCTGATTCAACCTTATAAGTTTTCAAATGCAACTATCATAGAAACTGAACGTTGCCACAATAATTCATTGTTCACTAATTATGATGGGCTATGAATTAAGGGTTTAGGATGACAAATGGGAATCCAGGGAGTGGCTAAGACATTAGTCTTAGGGGTGCCTGGGTGGCTCAGTGGGTTAAGCCTCTGCCTTTGGCTCAGGTCATGGTCTCCTGGCTCAGGTCATAGTCTCAGGGTCCTGGGATTGAGCCCCGCATCGGGCTCTCTGCTCAGCAGGGAGCCTGCCTCCCCACTCTCTCTCTGCCTGCCTCTCTGCCTACTTGTGATCTCTCTCTCCCTGTCAAATAAACAAATAAAATCTTTTTTAAAAGGAAAATTAGCCTTAATTGAACTTTTGCTAAATTTTGCATATAAGGGACACTTGTTCACTGTACCAAGACACCTACCTGACAGTGGCACTTCTAGCTTGCCTGTCCATGGTGGGTAGTATTCCCCTTTGTTCTATGCCATGCCCAGGAGCTCATGATCCACCTTTTCCAGTGGTCTTCATTATGACCTAGCCCTGTTGTTCTGGGAACCTCCTTTCAGATTGGGTCAAAAGACATCCAACACTTGGGAGAAAAAAAAAACTAGGATCACTCTCTGGGTCTGAATAAATGTTTCCCTTCATCCAATACCCCACACCCATAATATTATTATATAATCACTAATTTTCAAAAAAAAAATGTAAGTGACATCAAAGAGTAACTCTGGAAAAATTGTATCTAGGGACACAGTTTTCATTTTGTTACTGGAAAAATTCTCCCCTACTGCCCAGTACACTGGCACCAACCATTTGTAGCCTGCTATTGCCCCCACTGTGCTATAATAAAAAAGAAACTAATGCTATGCTACGATGGTTCTTATTCTGTATGAATAACTGATATAAAATTTTTCTCAAACAATGCTATAAAAATGAAGAGCAAAATAATTCAATAAATAACAACCAGAAACCATTCATTCATTCATTCAACCCCAAATTCCCTGAAATATAATGGTATTCTTTTTTTTTTTTTAAAGATTTTATTTACTTGACAGAGATCACAAGTAGGCAGAGAGGCAGGCAGAGAGCGAGAGAGAGAGAGAAGAGGAAGCAGGCTCCTTCCTGAGTGGAAAGCCCGATGCAGGGCTTGATTCCACACTCCTGAGATCATGACCTGAGCCGAAGGCAGAGGCTTTAACCCACTGAGCAACCCAGGTGCCCCAATAGAATGGTATTCTTAATAATAGGCTTAATCTTGCAATAAATAATGAATGGGTCCCTTCTAAAATATTCTTCTTTTGTTTACAGTTCCTGAACTAGCATGGTATTTTACAGAAAGTGGACATGGATAAGTTCTTGAGGCAGAAAGGAAGGAGCGAAACAAAGATAGCAAGAAAGAAAGGGGAAAATCTTCCTAGCATTTGCTTATGTAATCAAGTTAACTAGACATGCAATATTTTTTATGAAGAAAAATAGGATGTAAAGTGGGAAATAAAATATTATCTTACAGGGTCCCATGAATTTGAAAAAAGGACTGGGAATTTGGGATTTTTTACTCTTTTTGGTTCTTAACCTGTGTTCTCTACTATTCTTTGTTCCTTATCCAGGAATGATAAATGTGTGTATTTCACTTAATGATGTTCATATCTGGAATCTGAGCAAGGATCTTTTGAAATGCAGGAACTCGCTGCATTCATTTTTTTAAAAATATTTATTTGAGAGAGAAAGAGAAAGCATGAACTGGGGCGGGGCAGAGGGAGAGAGAGGACCCCAAGCCGACTCCACGCTGAGCAGAGCATAAGAAGGAGCTTGATCCCAGGACCCCGAGATCATGACCCAAACTGAAACCAAGAGTTGGCCATTCAACTGACTGAGCCACTCAGGCACCCCCGCATTCTTTAATATAGTGATGTTTGGGGGCTCCTGGGTAGATCAGTCGGTTGTGTCTGACTCTTGGTTTCAGTATGGGTCATGGGATCGAGCCCCACCTCGGGCTCCACGCTTAGTGGGGAGTCTGTCTGTCCCTCTCCCTCTGCTCCTCCCCCAACTCATAGTCTCTCTCTCTCAAATAAATCAATCTTTAAAAAATAATATAGTGGGCGCCTGGGTGGCTCAGTGGGTTAAGCCGCTGCCTTCGGCTCAGGTCATGATCTCAGGGTCCTGGGATCGAGTCCCGCATCGGGCTCTCTGCTCTGCAGGGAGCCTGCTTCCTCCTCTCTCTCTCTCTGCCTGCCTCTCTGGCTACTTGTAATCTCTCTCTGTCAAATAAATAAATAAAATCTTTAAAAAAATATATATATATAGTGATGCTTGTAGTAGTTAGTCCTTGTGGAAAACATGGAAGGTGAAACTACACCAAAAAAAAAAAAAATACAAAAGTTACACACATTTACATTTCTTCTATGAAACAAATCCAGATATAACCAGATATAACCATCCCATCTAATTTTTTCTTAAATGTTTTTCAGACATTTCTGTTTTTCCAGTTTCATCACAGTTTTTATTAAGGACTTGGAGAGTGGAATGACAGCTATATTTCCACTTACTTTACACCATTTTATTTCCAGTACATATCACCTCAAATGTGCTCCCTTGTGACACATTATGGGATCATTAAATTAAAAATGAAAGGTGTGGTTGATGACTGACTGCTCTCTAATCACCCAGAGTGTTTGTCAAAGGCAGTAGGCAGAAGGCATAAAACCCCACTTTGCTGTTATATTGACTGTCAAGTTTATAGCACATTTCTGCTAGCACAGAAAACATCCCCAATAAGGATACCTACTGGAGTAGACCTTTGCAAGTGGAATCAGTGCCCTCAGCATTAGGATAAACAGTGAAGACAATGATCTAGTGATCAGATTGGTTCATCCCATGTTTTCAAAATAAGAAGCCTATCTGGGATCAGTGTTTCTCCACCTGTTGTCTCCCCATTATTGTGACTTTTTAGACATCTTTTCCTAATAGCTCATCCAGAAAATGTTGATACCATAGATACACTTTTTATCTGTTTATGTATTGTGGTCCTTTGGAGGAGTATAAGCCATTGTGACATCTAAACTTTTTTCCTCCCCAGTAAGAACGATTTCCACCATCTTGAGAATGCAAGTCTTGGATTATGCTTGCTAGTACACACTAAATTCTGATGATGTCTCACCGATTCTATATGCAAAGCTACCCTATTCCGGAGTACACAACTCAAGAAAACATAAGCTAGAAAATTGTTCTTTAGCAAATCATCTATTGCCAATAGAGAGAATAAATCTCCTTCTTCTCCTAAAAATGAGGAAGCCCTACTAATATTAAAGAACACATGGTTCCCAAGTTAAAATGGTGTCCAAATCAAAAATCTCATACCCACAATTTCAAACTCTTCCATGTACAGGGAGAGGGACAGACTTTGCTCTCAGAAAGGATAAGACTATGAGCTTGCAACAGCTACCATCTCATTTACTTATTTATCAGCACACATTTATTGAGCTCTATAGACTTTCAGCTCTGTGAGGGCGGGGACTGTGTTTGATTTTGATCACCCTTGTAGAATAAAGGACAGAAAGGAGAGAGGAAGGAAGAAGACAAGGTGCTATGCTTCGTGACTTGAACACTGCCTCCAAGAAAATTCTATTTAGTGTGAAGATACAGAGATATAAAAAACAAATGTAGTAAAATATTATAATTTTCATTAAAAAGATACCTAGCTATGGTGAGGTTACAAAGTAGTGGTTAATTCTATCTTGTTATAGGTCGAGGGAAGTGAAGTAGGTTATGAGAATGTTCAGGAAGACAGTGTACTAGGAATCCTCTTGCCTGTATGGTCTCTTTCCTCCATAAAAACACATTTAAAATATAACGTAACTCTGGCACAGCAAGATGAGTATAATTATCTGGGCAGTCTAAGAACACATAGCTGGGAGTTCCAGCAAAGACCTCCAGCAGGGGCAAGATGTATAAGTGAGAGAAAGGCTAAGGACGAGCTGAAAAAGTGGCTGAGACAGAGAATAGCGTAGAGAGGACAGCTTGTTCGATGGCCTGCACGTGAGAGAAAGGTGGAGGTCAAACTACAGCAGGTCCTGCCTGTGTTTTAAAAAAGTCTGGCTTTATCCTAAAGATAATAAACCACCATTTAAAAGCATATATGTGGCTATGTAGGGCACCTGGGTGGCTCAGTGGGTTAAGCCTCTGCCTTCAGCTCAGGTCATGATCCCGGGGTCCTGGGATCGAGTTCCACATCAGGCTCTCCCTGCTCTTTGGGGAGGCTGCTTCTCCCTCTCCCTGCCACTCCTCCTGCTTGTGCTCTCTTTCTCAAATAAGTAAATAAATAAACTCTTAAAAAACAAAAAAGCATCTATGCTAGGAACCAACAGGAACAAGTTTATATTTTGGATATTTATTTAGGCTACATTACAGCCAATGGACTGGAGAGGGAATGGTGGATATTCTGGGGGTCTGCCAGGTCCCCTCTTCCAGTTCCATGCACCCATCCCCAGCTTCTGGAAACATGGCTTTTGAAGGCTCACAGCTGATTCCTTTGATGGGAGCTGCCCTCAGCAACAGGGGAACTACCTTTGCCAAGAGCAGACACTCCCCCGAGAGCACCCCGGCCCTGACGGCTCATGTGGAGATACAAAGGCTCAGCCACCTTATCTCAGTCAGGGACAACCTCAGCTCCTAAGCTTCTTGAAGGACTGGCTGAAGCCTCTGTTGTAATCATGCCGTTGGTCCCGTCTCCCTCTGCCTAATCCTACTCTGTTAGTTTCCTAGAGCAGCGTAACACCTTCCTGCAAACTCAGTGGCTTAAAAAACACACATTTATCATCTCACAGTGTCCATGGGTCAGGAGTCTGGGCGCATCCCAACTGGGTCCTCTCCTCAGGTTGCAATCAAAGCGCTGACCAGACTGTATTCTCATCTGGAGACAGTCTGGGGAAAAATCCACTTCTGAACTCACTTTAGTGGTTGACAGAGTTCATTTCCCTGTGGTTGAAGGACTGAGGACCCCCACTTCTGGCTGGCTGTTGTTCAGAGGCTGTCTTCAGTGCTGAGAGGCCACCAACAATTCCTAGAGGCTGCTCACATTCTCTTCCACGTAGGCTTTTCCGACATGGCCATTTACTTAATCAAGCCAGCAAGCAGAGTCTCTAGAACAAGTCTGCTGGCAAACAGACTCAGACGTAATACAAAGTAATTGCAGGAGTAACATCTCTTCATCTTTGCTGTATTCCATGCAGAAGCAAGTCCCAGGTGCCATCCTCACTCCCAGAGAGGGGTTATGTAAAGGCGTGCACACTGGGAGATGGCAGACATCTTGGAATCTATTTGCCACACCCGCCTTCCTCACTTCTTACAAGTGTATCTCTTCAGAGCACGCCCCAGTGAACCTTCTGCCTGCAACTACCTATCTTGGGGTCTGTGTCTGGGGAGCAACACTGCGGCAGGAAAGGGAGTTAGTAACTGTTGCTGTAACATCAACTATGGCTGAAAGCAGTAGGAGACTGAGCAGCGAAGTTTCTTTTTATTCATAAATGTATAATTTATTATTACAGATTAGAATAGCCATGGCCTATCTGGAAATAAAATGAAGTCTACAAACTACAAGATGTCTTTTTTTTAAAAAATGATACACTTCTTTTTTTTTTAAAGATTTTATTTATTTATTTGACAGACAGAGATCACAAGTAGGCAGAGAGGCAGACAGACAGAGAGAGGAGGAAGCAGGCTCCTTGCTGAGCAGAGAGCCCGATGCGGGGCTCGATCCCAGGACCCTGGGATCATGACCTGAGCCGAAGGCAGAGGCTTTAACCCACTGAGCCACCCAGGTGCCCCTACAAGATTTCTTCAAGCAAGGATACACACAACAAAAATAATTCAATTCTAGGGTTGCGGAACAGATTACACAAAACTAATAAAAATTAGGCTTCCTAATTTCCACAGTATGAAAATAAATCTCAGACCACAATCAGTCGCATAATTAAAAAGAGATGATTAGCGCTTTATTAAATTCACAGAGGTTGTTGTTTTACAAATTGCAGAAATAGTCAACCAACAGGGCTGACTTACCAGAGAATGATAGAGAATAAGTATTGGTATGGTCATAGGATGAAATTCCACCTTGGATACTGTCACTCCCATTGTCATCATTCATAACCCAATCATATTTTATTCTTCCTTAGTTAGTCATATACAGAGTGATATGAACAATATTCAAAAAGGATCCATCTTCAAAGATTTTTATACCATATTATGGGTATTCTCCACTGGAAAAATCTCCCTCCGTAGGTCTTCACACACACACATACACACACACACACACACACACACACACACATATATATATATACATCTGTATATATATGTAGTGGCCTGACTTTATTTCCAGCAATGTTCAACACTAATGCACCTTTAAACCAATAAGTAAAGGCACCACGTGGCTATACGTATACATTGTGTTGTCAGAGAAATGCTTGAGAATATTTTGAGTAGTCAACAGCTTAGGATTCCAGTGGTCTTCATGGGTATAAACGACAGCCTTTCACTTTCATGCACATGCAGAATTTCTTAGGAAAGAAGAATGGTGAAATAAAATAGATGATCTGTCCTTGATAATTTATAAAGCTCAGCAGTGGCACAGAAACAAGTGTTGAGTTTCCTGGGGAAGCAAAAGAGGAGCCTTCAGAGGGGGGTGAGCCGCTCATCCTCTGTCATGAAGACATCGTTAATGTGCCCTCCCTTTGTGTCCAAAGGATCGCAGGGGATGCCATTCTCAATTGTGATCATGTTTTCACACTTGTCTTCAGTGTCATCCACTTCGGATGGTCCTTTGCTCTTCCTAAATGCACATAAAAAGAATGATTGGGGTCTAGAAGCAGAAAGCCTGGTCTTCTGCGCAAACATGGAGAGCAAGAGAGGAAACTTAGAATGATGAAATAATTGAGGAGATGCCATATTTTCCAAATAAGTTGCAAAGATGATAAAGACCTAATGGGGTGAAAAGCTGATGTAAGATAAGAAGTCTGCATGGATGATATATATACATATATATGTATATCCGAACAAGTGGTTTCACTTGAAATACTAAAATAAATATATATGAACATGTATATGAGTGAATATATACATGTATATGAATGAAAGTATTTGTGTACACACATACACACCAATACACATTCACTAACACATACTGCATGAAGGAATGTGAAGAAAACGTATGGCAAATTGGCAAGTAAACGTATTTAGCTCTAGGAGAACAACTTAACTAAAATTGAATTTTAAAAAAGCATGAAATTTCTCTCACACGATTTGAGAAATAGTCTGCAAATGTTGAGTGAAAATCAAATTGAAATGAGGTATCAGGAAGCAAACTCACATTCCTTTGTAGAAAAGAAGCAAGCATTATAAACTGCAGGTATCAGCCTGGCTCTACTTACTACAAAATAGTTGTCTTCATTAGTAAGTTGGGTTTTTGGAACTCAGAACACATTTTACTAATTACATTACACCTTATAGCTAAAACTGCAGGTCATTCAAAAAAAAAAAAAACCCACGAAAAACAAAAACAAAAACCCTCTATACGACAGTATAAATCTTTGAGTTCCACATTCTCAGATTCTTTGTAGACTCTGCTATCCCCACCCTTAATAAAAGGAGTGTGAAACTCTGCAGCTTTGAATTCAATGGGTCTTCCTGTCTTTTGTGAAAGACGGAGTCACTGAGTCAATTATGCTAAATAAGAGATTAAGGTTGTGGCATCATGGAGGCATGGTTTTGGGCATAAGGCTCCCAGACTTGCTAGAGATTCTTTTGTCCCAGGAACCTGTGGAGACTTCGGAGAGGCAGACCTGAATGGATCACACCGCTGGAATGGGGGGCACTGCTGTGGTGACCAGGATGGACTCCCACCACTGTGGAAGTCCCTTGAACCTTGGTGAGTCTCTGGTGAGTGAAGAGGTGGTTAAGATGCCCCAGAGATGACTGAGGTAGAGTTTCCTATTAGTCCTGCATGAGAGTCCATTTTAATGTGCTTTAGAGAATACGGTGGGAGGAAGGGAGAGGAAAGAAAGACCTCTTAGTTACCCAGGAATGACAGCTATTTTTTTTTAAAGATTTTATTTATCTATTTGACAGAGAGAGATCACAAGTAGGCAGAGAGGCAGGCAGAGAGAGAGAGAGAGAGAGGAGGAAGCAGGCTCCCTGATGAGCAGAGAGCCCGACGCGGGACTCGATCTCGGGATCCCGAGACCATGACCTGAGCCGAAGGCAGCGGCTTAACCCACTGAGCCACCCAGGCGCCCCGTGACAGCTATTATAGACAGAGTAACAGAAATAGAAAATCACCACTATAATAATAATTGATTCTAATGAGGCTCATAATGGATACTCAACCATTGAATAAGAGGTGATTTGGTAACAGGGTATTCAATTGGCATTCTATAACCATCAATCCTATCACTTCCATTCACAGTACCCAACACTCACTGAATAACTATGTTTTGACTGACTACTCTGTGTTCAAATAGACACAGTCCTTGTCCTAAAGTGAAAAGAAAGGACTTAATAATGGGGGAAAACTCCAAATTTCACTCATCCTCCCTCCCATATTTTATGGATTATAAAAAGAAGTGATGATTCAGAAGGGATGAAGCCCCAGTAACAAATGCGTATTTATAAATTATCATCAAAAAATGTCTTGATCGGTGTGCCTGGGTGGCTCAGTGGGTTGAAGCCTCTGCCTTTGGTTCAGGCCATGATCCCAGGGTCCTGTGATCGATAGAGCCCCGCATCAGGTTCTCTGCTCAGCAGGGAGCCTGCTTCTCCCCTCCCCTCTCTCTGCCTGCCTGTCTGCCTACTTGTGATCTCTGTATGTCAAATAAAGAAAAATATTTTTTAAAAAATGTCTAGTTCGTGCAATTTTCCCCACACTCACTCCTCACTGGGCTTGGAGGGAATAAGAATTCTCCATAACAATAAACAGATTTTAAACAGTCAACTCTTACTCTAAAATTTGCGTATGTAAGTATGAAATTCACATCACAAAAATCTTAGTGGATGGAGCATTCTACAGGAGGTGGCAATGCAATGGGAGTCTTTGAAATAGACATGGCCAGCGTCTGTCAGTTCCCTCAGTTAAGAAAGTGCTTTTATCGAGTTAGATGAAAAATCACAGGGAGCTGGACACTTGCAGATCACCACAAGGAATCTCGCCTTCCACTCCCCGCCATAAAGGGGAACTAATCCATTAGGCCTCACAAAGGAATGGCGAAGAACTAAAAAGAAAGATGTAAACAGACAAGGACAAGTTCATCTTCTTGAGGAGAAGGATTTCTCAACCAAAAAGATTCTGGGCAAAAAGGCTATGGAAATGTATCTAATGGAGCTGTGCCGGTGGCGAATGCGGTACACATTGTGCTTCTGTGACCTTGGATCCAGTCGTTCAGCGTCTTGGCCTTGCCCGGCTTCACAAACTGCAGTGTCAGGACTGCGCTGGCGGGACACGATAAGCAGCTACCGGTTATCTAACAGCAATGCAGGGCTTTGTCACGTTTCATAGTACATACGGTAATAAACGGGTTCACTGCCTCTGCATTGCTCTTACTAACAATAATAAAACTTAACTATGTTTCTGGACCATTCTGATTTGATGTTCTGCTAAAAACATGAATTCCTTTTCCTGAAAAATAAAATCGAGTGCTGACTTCCACTGTTCTTGCAGTGTACGGTGGTTCAGGAAGAAGACTGTTTTTAAAAAGTAACTAAAAGACCTGAAACTAGTTCTTAAAAACCTTGAGGGTGGATACTTCTCATAAATCTAGAGACAAGAGGGGCAAATGAAGGGACCAAAAAAAATGCCGGGTGACCCTTGGAGCTAAGGGGTGTGGAGGAGCAGGGTTAGGGTTAAGGTTTGCTCATGATAAAGTAGTGGTGGAGTGCCTGGGTGGCTCAGTCATTAGGCGTCGGCCTTCGGCTCAGGCCATGATCCCCGGGATCCTGGGATAGAGCCCCGTATCGGGCTCCCTTCAGGGAGCCTGCTTCTCCCTCTCTGTTGCTTGTTCTCGTTCTCTCTCTCTCTCTCTCTCTCTCTCCAATAAATAAATAAATAAAATCTTTTAAAAAAATAAAGTAGTGGTAGCTGAAAGCACAAAGAATATTTCTGTCTCCCCTCAAACAAGATAGGACTAAAGAGCCAAGGCCCAAGAATAGCCAGAAAAACAACAAAGGAGAGACAAATATGATTTTGAAACAGAACAGAATTAATTATTGGGGAATTAGAACCATCCTCATAATCAGTATGGATGATTCCTGGCCAAAATGTCAATGTTACTGGAAAGATTTCAGTGGGCATTGCAGTCCAGTCAGACTGATGGCCTTTGGGATCCAGACTACCTGGTTTTATTTTATTTTATTTTATTTAAGATTTTATTTGTTTATCTGACAGACAGAGACCACAAGTAGGCAGAGAGGCAGGCAGAGAGAGAGAGAGGAGAAAGCAGGCTCCCCGCTGAGCAGAGAGCCCGATGTGGGGCTCAATCCCAGGACCTTGGGATCATGTCCTGAGCCGAAGGCGGAGACTTCAACCCACTGAGCCAGGCGCCCCCAGACTACCTGGTTTTAAAGACGCTTACTACGAACCTTCTGACCATGTAACCATAGGCAGGTTGCTTCATGTCGCCATGTGGTAGTGATAATACTAATTAATATCTATTTCATGACAGAAACCAGACTAAGTGCTTTGTGTACATCACCTCATTTAATTCCGATTGCAGTATTATAAAGATTTTATTATTTTCTCTGTTTTTTAAGACATTATTTATTTGAGAGAGAGAGCACAGAGGGAGAGTGAGGAGGAGAAACAGACTCCTTGCTGAGCAGAGAGCCCGTGGAGGCTTCATCCAGAGACCCTGAGATCACGACCTAAGCCGAAAGCAGAGGCTTAACCAACTGAGCCACCCACATGCCCCTTATTATCCCTGTTTTTCAAATGAAGGAGCTACGACTCAACTATATAAAGCAGCTTATGTTTGAGAAAGGAACAGGACTGGTGAAAGCAGCGCACCTAGAACTCTACTTAATCTCCCCAGGCTTCACTCAAAACACACATTGGATTCCTACTGAGTATGTGCATTTAAGAACAGCAAAGAAAACAATTATTACCTCTAACATTTCTGATTTTACTTATACATCTATTTTTCAGACTACTGACTTAAAACTTTTTAAGAATGTGAAATTTCAGTATATTGAAAATATTGGCTGAGCCCCATCCCCTTGTGTGAAAGGCAGTATTTTTAGAAATCTAAATGCATGTCTGTTTACTACTGCCCTTATGGGAATAGAAATATAACCAGAAATAAACCAAGTGAATCTACGAATGACTCTGCTCTACTGGGAGCATTAGCTAGGGTTATGTCCTGAGTCCTTAATCTGGCGTTGTTACCAAGTGAGACTATAATCTCCTTGTAGGCAGGAACCATCCACATTATCTGTGTATGTATCATCCCTGATAAATACTAGAGCTCCCATCACAGAATGGATCGCCAATAAGGGAATAAGATATTTTTTACTTCTTTGGGCCTTGGCTTCTGGAAGAGATGAATTTAGAGCACTTTCCAGTGTACAAAGCACTTGTGTGTATTCTCCAACTTTGTCTTCTCATCATCATAACTATGTAAGAAAATATTATTATCCTCATTTTCCAGATGTGACCTGCTTAAGATCACTCAGCTAATAAGCACCAGGGCTTAAGACTGGAACCCAAAACCAAGAGTCTCCATCCAGTGCTGCTTCTACTAAAACACGCGTCACATCAACTGCATCGCCACTGTCATGGTCGCATCACCGTTGTCGCCATCACAACCATCGCTGTCATCATCATTCTCATCATCACAAAGCTGACCAGAGAACGAAAACATCTACTTGCGGGCTGGCAGTGGACACAGATCTAGTACAGACATCCCTGTGGGGTAGATGTAGTTCATCCTGGGTACCTGCCCACCTACCGAGCTGCCTAATTGTTTCCCCAAGATAAAATAAATAAATAAAATCATTTTCCAACTTTTTCTTTTCCTTCAACAAGTCTCTCATTTCCACAAACTGCTATTCTCAACTAGATGGTAAGAGAAAAGCAACTTCCTCAAATGATGTCCCAAGGAGGTGGCATCTGCAATGGTGTGCTGAAGCTGGCTGCTGTAGGCTTGCACCAGGCGACTGTTCAATCTTCAGAAATTCCACACTTGCTAGGAAATCGACAAATGCTACAAACTGGGATATTTTTTAGACAGCTGGTTAACCAGCTCACCACTCTTGTAGTAAACAGCAACGCTAATAAGATCACTTGCTTTTTAAAATACGGCTTTGTGGGGCACCTGGGTGGCTCAGCGGATTAGAGCCCCTGCCTTCGGCTCAGGTATGATCCCAGGGTCCTGGGATCGAGCCCCGCATCGGGCTCTCTGCTCAGCAGGAAGCCTGCTTCCCCCTCTCTCTCTGCCTGCCTCTCTGCCTACTTGTAATCTCTGTCTGTCAAATAAATAAATAAAATCTTTAAAAAAAAATAAAATAGGGATTTGTTAACTAATAAAATCCCAAACAATGAGCCACTGAACTGGAAAACTTTTTATTTTTATTAATTTTTTATTAAAGATTTTATTTATTTATTTGACAGATAGAGATCACAAGTAGGCAGAGAGGCAGGCAGAGAGAGAGGAAGAAGCAGGCTCCCTGCTGAGCAGAGAGCCGATGCGGGGCTCCATCCCAGGACCCTGGGATCATAACCTGAGCCAAAGGCAGAGGCTTTAGCCCACTGAGCCACCCAGGCGCCCCTGGAAAACTTTTTATAGCATCCTGGCAATTTCTGGATGAAAATGAGATCCTTTTTTCAGTATCCCTTAGTCACAGAAATGGGTTAAGCTGATCTTGAATAATAATAGTGTTTATTTAGTGCGTGCTATATTCTAGGTACTTTATACACATTTATCTCAACCAATCCTCACGGAAGCCCTGTGAGATAGTACCTTCTTACTACAGATGGAGAAATAGTCCCACAGAAATTGGGTGACTCGACCAAGGTCATTTGACTAAAGGGCATAGGTGGTGTTTGAGTTCGCCCAGTTTGGCGTCCAATGACTGCACACTTCACAGTGACCAGCTATGAGTAATCAATGTAATGTTGCTACTGACAAAGGTAAAAGAATTGTTCAAGGTTTCCTTGAGAAATGTCCTGAACAGTAGGTTTAAATATGCATATGTCATTGATGACAGTGGCATTCTTCTCCACGGAAGCAAAACGGTTAACTGAGACAACCTTCTCCCGGCCTTCTGAATGAATTTTCCATCTAATGTATGGACTGAACTGTTGAACAAATCTTTGTTTCCTCCGGACTAAAAGCACTGGGGCCAACTTCTGCCTTTTCCATGATTAGAAAGGGCTTTCATTACCACCACCAGGGCTCTCCCCACGCCAGACCACACCCTCTCCACACCTTCCAAGCAGTACTTTGCCCATGAGAAACCCACCACAGATCGTATCTAACTTACAACACAACAAATCAATTTATCTTCAGAAGGTTGTCGTAACTGTCCTGACTCTATTTGCCAATTAGTGATGCTCTCCAGATTTCTGCAAGAGATGTGTCTATCTGTTTTCCTAGTCTGAACACAAAATGAATTTGCAAAGGCAAGGTTGTGACAACAGCCCCACTTCTCCCAGGCAACAGATTATGACGCTACACACCCAATTATTATATTACCGCAGGACCTGCTCAGCAGGAAAGAGACAGCACGAGCTGGAAGGCCAGCAAATGGCAGGATAATAAAATAACAGTAACAGCTAACACTTACTGAGCGCTCACCGTGGGCCAGGCACCACTCTAAGCACACCACTGCATTAACTCTTTTTACCCCACCAAGGACATTACTTCCGGTATACCTCGCTGTCACTCCAGCAAAGTCATCTCTGCACAAGCAACAAAGAAAAATTTAACCAACCCGATGCTAGCACCGCAAACCATACTCTTCTGCGCTTGGGTTCCCTGACTCACTGCCTGTGCCTCCTGATATGCAGAGTTAATGGATTACATACAACAGCAGAATCTAGGATATAAATACTCTGGATCTAAGCAGTATGTCTTATCGTCCGTCCTTCTAACTCCTACAATATACTGTGCTAGTGAGAAAACTGGGAACCAAGGAGATGAAGTGAATTTATAGAGGTTACAATCGTTAGAAATCCTAGAAGCACAATATTACAGGATTATATGAAATTTAAACATATTAAACATAAGTAGTCAAATATTCCAAGGGAATCTTTCTTAATATTCAAAAAAAAAAGTCAAATATTCCAAGGGAATCTTTCTTAATATTCAAAAAAAAATTGAAAACAAAACAAACTGACAACTTGTACCACGGCTCTCAGCATTGCATGCCATGCCGAGATGAAGAATATCAAGCAAGTACAACTTGATTTTAACCTTTGAGTTTTAAGATGGGGACCAGACATAAATCTCATTTGTTCCAGGGCATTTCACTTATCATTTGTGGAAAAAAGTTACAAAGGCCAACATCTGAAATGATTCCCTTCTGCTAGTAAGTAGGGTGAGGCATAGGGACAGTAGTAAACCTCCAGAGAAACATTTAGTTGAACCCACACTCGGCCAAACTCAACCCCCATGTCTGTGTGGGCACCGACCCTTTTGAAAGCCAATGCATGTCCCTGTGATTTCCACTTACCAACATTCTTCTTCCTTGGAATCAGATGAGAAGGTTTTAGAAAACTCAAACTGTCTAATGAAGAGTAAGGACCCTCTCCACTTCCCCTCGGCATCCGAGCTACTTGTAAACGAAACTCTTTCCTTTCGTCATGCTGAGAAATCCTCTCCGCCTCTCCTCCTGTTCTCCTACCTTTGTTACTTTCCCAGAGGTCTCAAAGTCTCCCTTGAAGTAACGGCAATAATTTAGACAGCAAAGTTTGTAGGTGCCCCGGAATCCAGGTAAAGGAACTCCAGGAGTAGCAATCTCCAAACTGGAAGCTCTCAAACTAAGTGAATTAGAATAACCCGGATAGTCATTAAAATGGATCCCCTTTACAGATTATAATTTAGAAGGTTTGCAGGAGGGCAAGCCTTCATTTTAAACAAGCATTCCTGCTGCTTCTGATGCAAGGTGTTGATTCGAAGTTCACCTAGGAACTAGTTCTACAGGCACTAGAGGGACAGGCAACTGTTGAAAGGAGGGAAGCAGAGAAGCACAAGAGTATCCGGGACAAGAGGGGGCCTGTAGGCACTGGGCCAAGAAAAGGCAAGCCAAGCTGGGGAGGCGTGGAAAGGACCGTGGAACTGCTGGCATTTGCCAGTAGAGGACTGTTAAAGATTAACTCTGCCTACCCAAAAAGTCTACTTAGGTTTGTATATCCAACTTACAAAAGCATAACACAGACATTAAAATCAATTCTTGATATGAAACATTCATATGGTGTAGAAGAAAGAAAAAGAGAGTATTGGAAGGAGTCATAGTTAGTAAGGGACACTGGACTCTAGAAAGTCTCTAAACACAAGAGCCCAAGTGATATTTTGATAATCACCAATATTTTCAAAGTTTCAGATTTAAGGCATTATCTTCAGCTGGGAGAAAATCCCCTCCTCATTTTTCCAAGTCATAAGGAAATAGGAAAATCCTCCCTAAGTCACTCTGTTTAAGCATCTTACCTTCTACGTTGCCGGATTCCTGAGAAAATCAGCAGCATGACTGCCACTATGACGATGCAAAATATCACACTGAATATGATCATCCAGATGGGCATGGTTGGGTCAGTGGGTGGTGCAAGAGTGGAAGGAATTTTTAGAAATTCCAGGGTCTGGTCATTCAAAAAGAAGGCACTGTTGATCCGGTTCCTATTCATTCTACAATATAATGAGGATTAAAAACAAACAAGAGAGAAAAAAAGTTATAAACAGAAGGTATAGTCCTATCTCTTCATGATTATAATTATCTCTAGAACAGAGCATCCCTGTGGCAAGAGACCTCGGGTTGACCAGACAGTCTGACGGGGGGAGTCATGCTGTGGTTCTCGTTTCATAGCAGTGCCGGCTGCTACGGAAAGGCTCGCCTACTGCCCTCCATTGTTGGGAATGTCCTAGAAGTAACCAGAAGTCCTGAGCCTGAAGCTCTGCCCACCAGGTTTTATTTCCAGAAAGGCAGCCTCTAGACTAAGATGACACAACTCGATTTAAGGTGACTTACACAAATACCAACAGCAGAAAGAGGGAAAGTTGTGTGTAAAAAAGTGGGTGAAAGGGGCACCTGGGTGGCTCAGTGGGTTAAGCCGCTTCCTTCGGCTCAGGTCATGATCTCAGGGTCCTGGGATCGGGTCCTGCATCGGGCTCTCTGCTCAGTAGGGGGCCTGCTTCCCTCTCTCTCTCTCTCTCTCTCTGCCTGCCTTTCTGCCTACTTGTGATCTCTCTCCATCAAATAAATAAATAAAATCTTTTTTTAAAAAAGTGGGTGAAAAACTCAAGAAGAAAAGAAAATCAGGAATAAAAAAGAACCATGAAGCCAGGAGCAGCTGTAAATCCATCAGTTTGATTTTTTTTTCATTAATTCAACAAACATTTGCTGAAAACTTACCAAGTACCAGATATGGTGGTAAGTGCTGGAGATATAAAGTGAAATGAAAATACCAAGGTGCTTACACTCTAGACCAGTCAAGAAGAATGGCACATCAGTCCCTCCACAATTTCAGTGCAGTGCAAAATGTTCCATGAGAGACGGTAAGTATGGCCGCCGTGGGAGGTGGGGGGGGGCAAGTACCTCATATCGAGAAGTCAGGGCTGCTTTCCTGAGAAAGCAACATTGAGCTGTGTTTTGAGGGACCCACAGGAATTCTTGAGGCTAGAGTGTGTAGTAAGCACAGGAATGGAGACAACGGTATCATAGTTTTGTTCAGGACTGTAAGTTTCATGTGAATAAAGTCATTGGTGCTTGAGAAGCCCAAAAATCCAGAAAAAATATCAAGGTAAATGAATTACTCTTGCTGGGGAAAATCTGCATTTTTGGTGGTGGCAGTGGTTAGGGAGGGGTTGAGAGCAAAGACTTATTTGACTGAAACCAAATAAGTGAATTTCTAATGGGAATTTGCAAACTAGATGAAGAGATTTCTTGGGATATTCGCTGGCCTTTACTGAATTCACACTAGACAACTGACTTCATCTACCTCTGGAGCAGCAAAGGAAAATACATATATGATGTGAGCTTCATGTGTGACTTCAAATACTCTATGAGGTGCATTTTAAGAGAACATAAAAAGAAAGGGGTGAAATTATTTTAATTTTTTTAAGTAGGCTCCACACCCAACATGGGGCTTGAACTTGTATCCCTGAGATCAAGAGTCACATGGCCTACTGACCAAGCCAGCCCGGTACCCTGAACTATTTTAATAATTTTTTTGCCCAACACAGCCAGAAAAATATAATTTCAACCTGTCATCAATCTTGAGTTGGCTCACATTGTATTTTGCACTCAATCTTTGAAATGTGATGTGTACTTTACACTTAGGGTGTATCTAATCTTGGACTAGCTACATTTCAAGTGCTCAGCAGTCACATATGGGGAATGACTACCATCCTGGACAGTGCAGGTCTTGAACCTGACAGTAATGGCTTGACAATCTCTGCAGATCAGCACGAGGCTATCAGGAAAGACTTCCCTTAGCAAATAAAAATCTATGTAGAGACATGATTACTCACAAATGTGAAAAAGAATCCCAGCCAGATAATCTATAGCAGCAGATAATTCCAATGTAACTTTTTTATCATAATACCCGCTAGTTCCATCCATGTTGTTGCAAATGGCAAGACTTCATTCTTTTTTTTTATTTTAAAGATTTCTATTTATTCATTTGACAGAGAGAGATCACAAGTAGGCAGAGGCAGGCAGAGAGAGAGGAAGGGAAGCAGGCCCCCTGCTGAGCAGAGAGCCCAACATGGGACTCGATCCCAGGACCCTGAGATCATGACCTGAGCCGAAGGAAGCGGCTTAACCCACTGAGCCACCCAGGCACCCCAAGATTTCATTCTTTTTGATGGCTGAGTAATATTCGTGTGTGTGAGTGTGTGTGTGTGTGTATGTGTGTGTGTGTGTGAGAGAGAGAGGGAGAGAGAGAGGGGGGAAGTCATCTGCTGATGAACGTCTGGGCTCTTCCCATATTTTGGGTATTGTCAAATTATGGAAAAGCTCCCTTTTTCCAGAACCTATCACTGATAATCTGGGAACACAAACGTCTCTACAAAATAACAAACCCCACTACTAAGGTATGACTCAGAGTAAAATGAGAAGTTGCTCTATATTCTCATTCTAGCTACCTGGTTAGTGAACACTTTGCTGTTCTTTTGCCTCTCGGACTGATTGGAAGTTATAAGTAACTAATGAATCACTGAACACTACCTCAAAAACTAATGATGTACTATACAGTGGCTAACCGAACATAATAAAAAATAGTAAATAACTAGATAGATACATAGATAGATAGAAAAAAGAGACAGACGTTCTGGGGCACCTGAGTGGCTCAGTTGGTTAAGCGTCTGCCCTCAGCTCAGGTCATGATCCTAGGGTCCTGGGATTGAGTCCCGCAGCGGGCTCTCTGCTCAGCAGGAAGTCTGCTTCTCCCTCTGTCCCTCACCTCTCTTTCTTTCTCTCTCAAACGAATAAATAAAATCCTTAAAAAAAAAAACAACAATCGGTGTTGACATGAAATGCCACACACGTGCAGGAACGCACTTCACGAAGCAGAGAGGGTTGTGCAAATAGGAAGCAGAACTAGCATCATTGCGCCCACCTCCACCAGAATCTTCAGCCTTGAAATTCCTATTACCTGCCCTCTAGCTGCCATCCCCTCGCTTTTCATGCTATCCTTCTTTCTTGGTACTGTTCCCTTTATTTTCATACAATCCTGATGAGACCTGTCCCTGACATAACTTCTCATTCTTTCAGCCTTCCCCACCCCCTAAGCAGCGTCTCCTGCAAGGACCTTGGACAGAGGCATTCCGTCGTGGACATAGTCATCTGCGCCCTCCACCTTCACCCCCAACACTCACTCTCCTCCCTCACGTTAACGGGAGCCTGCTCTCACCGCAGTGCCTTCACTTCCTTGTAGTCCTCCTAGATCATGGAGACGGTGTGAATAAAATACAGTGAAATACAGTGTTCCTAATTCTCATGCCCTAAGTGGTCTTAACAGTATTTTTTAGTGGTGTAAGTACAGGAACAATGTAGTTCAGACCTTCCTGTTAAAGCAGATTAAATCATATCCTGCTAGTCTAGATCCTCAAGACCTTTGCTTCGGTGAGGGAAATGGATGATTGTTCACACAAAAACCTTTGGCATTGATTACATACTCATTATCTTAAATGTTAATATTTTACAGACAGTAAATGAGTTCTGCTAGGTATTTCTTCATGGTAAAGAGAATAATGTGTATTTCGGTAACTTGTAAATCTGTTGTAAGGGGAGTTACTTTGTTTCCTTCTTTCTTTTTCCAGAAAGAGTTTCTTTTCTGAACTTACTGTTCCAATATACCTTTGCCCAACAGTAGTCATTTTAGGGATGGAAAGTTTACATACATAAAGTACACATTGATTAAAGTAAAAACAAACTGCATCCTTCTCTGAAGTCAAGAATACACTTCACTTGGGGCTCCTGGGTGGTTCAGTGGATTAAAGCCTCTGCCTTTGGCTCAGGTGATGATCTCAGGGACCTGGGATCGAGCCCCGCATCGGGCTCTCTGCTCAGCAGGGAGCCTGCTTCCTCCTCTCTCTCTGCCTGCCTCTCTGCCTACTTGTGATCTCTGTCTGTCAAAAAAATAAGTAAAATATTAAAAAAAAATACGCTTCACTTTTGAAAGATCGTCATGATTACAAGGAGGGGTGGAGAAGAACTGGGGGAAAACTGTGTAAAATCTGAAGTGAGTAAAAAATATTACTGAGTATCTGGTGAATACACCTTTCTGGACAATTTACACCTTCTATTTGTCTTTGAGTTATTTTGCAAATCTGTAAGTGGTAGAAAACTGACATAATGTAAATGATTCTTGCCCAGAGAAAATCAAGTGAGCTGTGTCTGGTCGAATATGACTGATCACTACCTGGTGGACAGAATGGGGCACCTTTTTGTAAATGGACATCACCATTCCCTGACTGCCAAAGATGCACCGGTCCTTGAAGTCTCCTTTGGGTTTTTGTTTGTTTGTTTGTTTTTTAAAGATTTTATTTATTTATTTGTCAGAGAGAACACAAGCTGGGTGAGCAGTAGGCAGAGGGAGAGGCAAGCAGAGGGAGAAGCAGGATCCCCGCTGACCAAGGAGCCCGATGTGGGACTCGATCCCAGGACCCTGAGAGCATGATCTGAGCCCAAAGCAGACGCTTAATGGACTGAGCCACTCAGGCATCCCTTTAAGTCTTCTTTGAACTGCTTTTACCATTTTACTGGTTCCCTCATTAATTACTGAGACAATAAAATCTTTAGTGGCATTTACTTTTAATTTGTATGACAGTCATGCTCTTACCTTGTTTTAAAAAAAAAATCTTTTAAAGGCAAACACTGTACATTAACTAAAGAAGTTAAGTCCTTAGAGACCCAAAAAATGAGACCATTTTTATTGTTTAAATAAAAGTCAAAGGTATGACTTGTCCTTCGAAATACCTTATATTTATTAACTCATTTAACCTTCTCAACAACTCTGAGGGAGAAGTACCATAACTATTCCTGTTTTATAGATTATAGGAGGAAAACAAAATGAGGGGAAGTAACTTGTCTGTAATCCAGAGACAAAACCTAGGAATTTGGGCTCCAGAATCCATGTGATAAACCATCACACAACAGCACCACACCAGGTTTTCTTGCCGAAAGAAGACAGCCCTGAACATTCATAGCCAATATTTAAACCAGGGCTTCTCAGCCACAGCACAATTGGCATTTGGGGTTGAATAACTCTTTCTTCTGAGGGGCCATCCTGTGCATAGCAGGATGTTCAGCATCACCCCTAACTTCCGTCTACTCAACACCCCATGCCCCCCACCTCAACTGTGACAACAAAGATGTCTCCAGACATTGCCAAATGTCTCCTTGGAGGCAAAATTGTCCCTGGATAAAAAACACTGATCCAAACTAATGCTTAATACGAGCTAACAAAATTAAATCTTTCACCTATGAATACATAAATCATTGTGAAGCACAGAGAGAATTCTTCAAAATTTATGAAAACTGTCGAATCAATCAACAAGTTGATATACCAGGAGAAGACGTATTTAGCGGTGATTACCTTATGGCTGACTGTATCTCAACAGCAGGAAGGGTGTGATTTTTTGAAGGATCTGTAACCACAAACCAGAATGACACCCGCTGGGTTACATTGCAAAGTAGGACATGGGAAATTCTGCAGATGATGGAGAAAAAAAATACATTATAAGCAAATTATGACCGATTCCATTAGAACATCCACTCTGGCATAATTACCATCTTAAGAGGTGTCTTAGCTATGAACTCATTTTTACTGTTTTAAGAAATGCCTTATTAATAAGAAAATAACACAGGAAATCTCCTTTGATGCAAAATCAGATACTTGGGAATCACTCCCTAAATGAGAATCTACCAAAATGAGAAAATAACCAAAGTACACAGTCAAGAGTGTTAAGGATCTCATTCTTCATCACCCGTTAGCTGACAAGCATCCCTGCTTCCCCAACACTGAGCCTCTTTCAAAACCACAGACGCCTCTGGTGTTGCTTCATCCAGCTGTTCTTAGTCGCATTCAGACTGACACATCCCAGATCCAGACAAATCAGTTGCCCCTGCCTGGTCCCACACTGCTTCTGTGGCGGCCACAGCGCCATCCCTCTCCCACTCCAGTACTGGAGCAGACATACTAGGAGACCTCCAAGCTGAAGTGCTATCATCAATTGACCAGCAGGCTTTAAACACTGTTTCTGCAATTATTTGCTTTCCAACTGTCAATGGGAATGTGCCACACCACTCTGAGTACATACATTGCCAGGACATATGACAGGAAAGAAATGACATTAGTGTTCAGATGGGAGACAATTATATATGAATGTATGAAAGATATGAAGATTAAAAATTACAGGAGAGTCAACACAACTCAATGTTGCCAGGACTAAAACATAAATCATGAACACATTCACCATTTTCTTAGGAGCAAAACTGCAAAAAGTGACATTAGCAACCTTTCTGGAAGATGGAAGCACCCATCACCTTTACTAATAAATGTAAATTCCTCTTCCCTTAAAAGAGCATTCAGGTGCCATTTTTACAATAACAAAGGAGAGTGCCATTCTGCCGGTTTTCTGTAGTTTTCAGGATCCGATAGAAAGGACTACATTTTCTCCCGCTAAGTGTCCGGTACAAACGCCAAAGCAGCCCTCGCGGCCCCTGTGCCTAGAGCCACGCGCCAGGGACATGCAGTGTGATCTGGAGGGTCCCCGGTCCTCAGCAGCAGGCGTGCCCGGGGCATCTTCCCCGTCCGCGGGGCCCGGGCCTGGCTCGTGCAGGGCCCCTGTCCAGAAGGTTCTCCGCGTGACACCCCGCGTGCCGCCCGTGCGTCGCGATTTCAACGGTCGCCCCAGCCCGGCGTGTTCCGCGTCCGCAGACACCCGGAGCCCTTGCGGAAGCCGTATTTCGCCCTCCGAGGCCCCGACGCCGCCGCACCGCCAACATGGGAGGCTACCTGAGCAGACACCTGGGCCGATACCTGCGCACGGCCAAGGCCGCGCTGCCACGCCCCGCTTGGGGGAACCGCTACCTGCGGGCCAGGCCCGCCCCCCACCGCCGCGGCCCGGTCCCGAGCCAAGTCATCTCGGTGCACCGGGAGCGCTGGATGCAGAGCCGGACCCGCCTCCCGCTGCCGCCCCACCTGGACCACCCCCGAGTCCAGAGGGCCGTAGTGCCCAAGGCCTGGAGGAGCTTCCGCGGCAAGTCCCCCCTCCACACCTTCCTGGGGCTGGATTTCTCCAGCGGTCGCGAGAGCTTCGTGAGGCACTGCCTCTGGAAGGCCCAGAACGTCCTGAACATCTGGAACATGGTGACCGTCAACATCACTCCTCCTGAGGGCGGCGGGAGCTCCAGCGGGCGCCCAGCCACCCAGGAGCGCCCGCACTCCTGCGCCAAGGAGATCCGGCTGAGGGCTCGCAGCCCGGGCCAGAGAGGGAAGAAGAGGAGCCGCAGATCTCTCCGGTTCGAAGGCCCCCCGGCCAAGAGGAGGAGGCAGAGCCCAGGGGCCAGGCCGTCCGCCTTCAGGCCTGTGTGGAAAGATGGCATGGCCCCTGCCTTCGTGCCCAGGCCTGGGCCTCTGAGAAGAGGCCTCTTCTGGCATCCCGCCGACCAGGAGGCCACCCAGCCCGGGCCCGACCCGCTGCCAGGACACCAGCAGGCCCCAGGAGAGTCACCGGGCCTCGGCTTGAGAGCAGATGAGCATGTCCCAGAGCCTGGGCCCTCCTGCAGCCTGGGGCCCCCCTTGTATCCTGAGCCACCGCCTGAGACTCAAACCAGCCGTCTTTTTACCCCGCTGACCCCCGCTCTACCCCCGCATGAGTGACCGGCCCCGGCAGCCAGCCCTCACCGCCCGGGCAGCAGCTCCGCCCAGGCCCCAGACCCACCGCCCTTGAGCCCACGGGGCTGGCATCCAAACCTCGGGCTGCCTCCTGCCCTCCCCCTGCCCGCCTTCTCCCTGGAGACACGCTTAGCGGGAAGGCCTGCTTCTCCCCTTTTCCCAGTTTCTTGAGTGAAAACAGTGTTCTTCTGTTAGTAACAATAATAAAGTTTCATTATACAGAGTGTCGTCTTTCTTTCAAAGGGACACATACGAGGATTTCGTCTACACTGAGAATTCTCTGTCTTGGCACTCTTAACATTTGGGGCCAGGTAATTCTTTCCTGGTCCTTGGGTGCTGTCCTCTGCATTGCAGGGTTTTAGCACAACCCCTGGCCTCTATCTTCTAGGGGCCGGTAGCACACCCACATTGTGAAATACAAAAACATTTCCGAACATTGCCATATATTCCAGAAGGAGGTGGGGGGTGGGGGGAGAGGGGTGGAAGGGTGGGGGGGGTGAAGGGTAGTAGGGGGTGGGGGCGTAGGGGGTGGGGGAGTGGGAAGGTGGTAGGGGGTTGGGGGGAGCACTTGGAAGAAAAAAAAAAAGCCCACACTGGTGGAAAAACTGAGGGACAGTGACCTCTGCTGGCAGAAACAGTCAAGCTTGGTCTTTTTAAAAATAAGCTACTTGTTGGCAAAACTGAAAATACTGGGAAGTGGTGGGAAAGATGCTGAGAACTGGGGCGCCAGGCGGCGCTGAGTGCGAATGTGTAGCAGCGCTTGGAAGTGCTGCCCAGAGCGGAGCGTGACCATGAGAAACTCTCCTACACGGTGTGTACACACACCTGCCACACACACATACGCCACGCACCACACACATACCCCCCATGTACACACACACACACACATCACACATACCCACACACACACACAGCACACAGCACACACATACCATCCCACACACATAACACATGCACCATACCCACACACACCACATACACACTCCCACACACATCCCCTGCGCACACCACATATCCCACACACCCACCATACACACACCCTCCCACACACATACACTCAGACACCAACCACATACCCATCACAGACACCCACACACACCACACGCACACACCCTACACACCACACATACCCACAAAACATACACCCACAACACACACCCCCACAACAAACATACCCCAAACATACACACACACCACCCATACCACACACACACCCTCACACATAACACACATCCCCACCCACACCATACACATCCCCACACACCCACCGCCTACACCCACACACACACCAGCACTAACACCACACACACCACACATAACCCCACACACATACCCCACCCAAATACCACATACACACTCCCATACACACTCCCTACACACATCAAACACACTACACACAACCACACACCCCCACCGACATATACACCCCATACACCCACCACCCACCACACACACACCCACAAACACACCACACACACCACAACCCCCCACACACACAGAGCAGTGAGAATGTTCTTCCCAGCACTCCTTCAGAACAGAGAAGCCGAACAACCTGAATGCTCACTCGCAGGGGACGGCTAACGCAAACATACTATGCGCTAGGGAGGAAATACTGTTCCACAAACCGAAGGAAGGACATAGCCCCAGGATTCTCCGCTCTTGGGCTACTGGGCCACGCGGTTCTCTGCATCGCGGGATGCTGAACGGCACCCCTGGCCCCCGTCGCCCAGACAGCAGCAGGACCGCCTCCAGCGGTGACAGCCGCACGCATCTCCAGACATTGCCAGCTATGCCCAGGGGGAGCGACGTCACCCCCAGTGGGAAAGCACTGAACTAGAGCTCCGTGCTTTTGACGACACGTTACATCTCAAAACGAATCTGCTGAATGAAAAAGCCGGGGACTGGCAGAGTATGTGTGGCTCACGCCATTTACAGAATTTAAACAAATGCGAAGTAACGTTGCTGGGAAAATGGGGAAGCCAGGAACTGCATTAAGAGGTCTTCTGGACACTTTCCCTGCCTCGTTCCTACCATCGAAAGCCCCTTTAAATAGTGTTCAGACATGAATTTCACAGCATCCACCTTTAGAGAGTCCAAGAATAAACAAAGTCTCTTCTCCGGTGCAGCTTGCGTTCTAAGGGGGCGCAGACAGAAGATAAACAAGGAAACGGACACACTAGCAGGTGCAGAGAAGCTCCATAAGGAAAAATAAAGAAGGAATAGGGACACGTATGAGTCCACCAACACAACCGTGACCCTACGTCCTTTCCCGTGTCCGCATCACCATGGAGCTACAGCATCCTTTACTATGGCAGACGAGATCGGGCGCGTTCAGGGTGGTATGGCCGTAGACCAGCATCCTTTACTGGGAATTCAAGTTCTTTCCCTGGGGTTTCCGTTGGGGCAATGCCTACTTTCACGTAGCACCTCAGCAAAGAGATTGAAAATGTTTTATCTTCCTAGACGTGAAGATTACTAGAAGATGCAAACTGTTCCTGAAAATATTAAAGTCAACATTTTCAATGCTGACAGTTACTGTTAGATACAAAATGTCTTGGACTGAACCGCTAGAAGTCAAGTTCGTGTTTTGAAGTTTACTCCCTGCCATTTGCTGGACTTGAGACGAGGCATTTCACTCTACAGCAGTTGCTAGAACGGGCGTGAGATCTTAGTGTGTCCACGAGGGTACCGGTGGCATTTTGAGGAGAGAATTCCTTATTAGCTGGGACTGTCCTGAACTTGGCAGCACGTTGATCACCTCTCAGGCCTGCCGTCTAAATGCCACAACACTCTCCAGGCATAGATGCAGTCCCCAAACACCCCACATTTCCATATGCTACCTGGCTGGGGTCAGAACTGTGCACACATAAGAAACACTCATAAGCCACCTCCAAAGTGTCAAGTCCTGAAAACCGAGGCAGATCAAGTTCATGAAAACCAAAGGAAGACGGATAAATACTCTCCATCACTAGAGAGATCACTGAAGAGGCATCAATTCTGCGACAGAGGAAGGATATTAGTGAAAGGGGAAGTGGGTCTGAAAAATTCCAATTTAAAAGTATTGAAATAATGGTAACGCCTTAGTTTTGATATACCTATTGTGGGTATTTAATAGAACAGCATTAGGGTAATAGGGGAAGAGTCTAGAGCAGAGTTTCTCAAACTCAGCACTATTAACATTTTAGGCTGCCTAAGTCTTGTCTGTAGGAGGCTGTCTGTTCTTTTCTAGAATGTGTACCACATCCCCAGCCTCTGCACACTCGAGGCCAGTAGCACGCCCAACTGTAACACCAGAGGACCTCCACACAAGTCGACATAAGCTCAGGGGCAGTGGAGGGAAGAAATCCCCCAGGCTGAGAGCCATTAGTACACAGGATCGCTCTATATGATCTCTGCAAGTCTTCTGTAAATACATCTGTAGGTTTTCTAACTAAATACATATGAATACAGGAGCAAAGCAGGTAGTTTTAAAGTTGCCTGGGTAGGGCACAGTAATATGATCTACAAGAATAAAACAAGGCAATGGATTAGTAATAGTTTTACTGGCTTTACTGACAAAGAGATAACATACAAATGTACTCTAAAAGTAGGAGTCGTATTCAAATGAAGACATGGGCATCCACCAGCCTAACAATGGTCTTAATAATTAAGGAACATGTGTGGAAACTAGTTCTGTGTTCAGATGCATCAAGCACTTATCAGGGAGCCTGACTGTCCTAGAGTCCTATGGGGCACTATTTCCGTCATCTCTCCTAGATTCATAGAGTGAAAAGGGGGAACAATATTCACTGCTGAGGTTCTTCGACTAGAGAATATTAAGTATCCTCCCTACATAGTGGTTCCTCCAGTCAAAGAAGTCTATGGTTCTTCAGAAAACAGAAAAGTTGTCTGGTGCTCAACAAAGACCAACCATAGAGATACAATGACTGAGAAGTGCTTCTATTTTGTTCCGATACAGGCAGTTGAGGTGGTAATGGGTAAGCCCGCTTCCTAAAGGAATGAGTTTGTGGGAAAGACCAGGGGAGAGCACACCCTGCTTCTAGAGACAGCTATAAGGCAAAGGCTATAGAGGAAGACAGAAACTCATGGGCTGGGTCTTCCTCCTTGTTTGGATGATGCTTTGGGAAAGGAACCATGATGTCTTGGTTTCCCCAAGACTGAGAAATTGAAGGCCAACAAGAGATAGAGCCCAGGCAGCCCAGACCCACTTCTACTATGGTGACTGACACTAGATCCAGCAGGGGAGTCTCCCCTGAGGTAGCAGAAGAGGGAGAAATGGGTGGGTGGCCATCGTTTCCTTGTGCCCGTGGCTTAGGAGCCTGGGTAAGCATGCTTCACTCACTCACAAAAGCGTACTAAGAAGTAGCACAGCGCAGCCAACATGGTTCGGGGCGGTGAGGAAAAGAATTCCTACTGCAACGGCTTTTAGATGCCACGACCCTTCCCGCAAGTGCAGGAGTTGCAGTGCTAAGACCCTTGAACACTAAGGTCATAGGATCGTGAGCCAACCAGAAGATTAAAAACCAAAGTAGAAGCCGATAATCCTGAGATGCCTGAATTGGCTCACAAGATTCCATACCCCAGCTGAGAATAGACCCAGGACAGTCGAGAGGGCGCAGGGTTTCTACATTTCCTGTGGTTTGTCCGCAGTTCTTGTCGCAAGGGTCTCTAATCCCTGCCCTGATATGAACTTCATTGTCCTCAAGCAAAGAACACCCTCTTCAATTTCATCAGCTGCAAAGTCACCTGGGAGACTATCAAAAATATTTAGTCTATCTGCAACACAAGCTTTCTTTGGGCCTGGGACAAGAGGGCAAGGCCCAAGCCTGTGCCACTGTGTGTCCCTGCATTCCTGCAGTGTGGCCCATGTGGACACTCAGGGAAGGGTTGTGTAACGGATGAATGGATGCATGGATGGGTGAATTAATGGAATCTGAAATGAAGCCCACTGTTTCTATGATATTCCAAGAGAGACAAACCCGGCAAGTAAATAAGGCCAAGACCAAATAGGAAAGGGGGGAATGAAAGGAGGGAGACTGCTTCCCCAAAACATTGTTTACTCAACCACAGCTGTTGAAACAACCCAGGAATACCCTCTCTAGCCCCGTAGCAGAAGAGCACTCCTGAATACAGAGCAGGTAGGGGTCGCCCAGAGGAAGTGTCAATGTGATGCAGGTTGGTACTAAAAGGGGAGTAACACGAAGCCTGATCCTACAGACCAGTAGGAATGTACGTAGCAACCACAGGATACAAATTCCTCCCATTCTGGGTTATCTCAACTAGTGTGACTTCTCCCAGGTCTTTCTTCCAAATGTGACCATACTGAATGTCCCCTAAATTTTACACATAATGAAAAATTACACAACAAGCACTTACTGAGCTACACATGTCTTTGTCAAGTTTGTTCTGATGTATTCAGTAAGCTGAAATGCCTAAACCTTTGAAGTTCTCATCCTAAGAACAAAATGTCTAAAGCTACATACAGCGGCAGATGGACACCAGAGTTCCGACGGTGATCACGCTGCAGTCTGTACAAAGACCACTGCGTTCTGGTGTCCGCCTAAACCACTCCGATGCGGCAGGTCAGACACTTCAATTTCAAAACCAAGTAAATAAACTGAAAGGCCAGGAGCACAGCTAAATAGAAACCCTACATTTTCAAGATTGTAAATAGAGGTCGGTCTGATGGAATTATCGGAATTCACTTCAATAATCATTTCATCCAACTCTTTTCCAAAGTACTAATATTTATACATATTCAAATGGCTTCTCAAGCAAAGCCCTGAAAAGGTAAAAATGTCCACTCCGTTTCCTCAAGTGTAGAAAGCCCTGGTTTTACACTAATCCTCTGCGACTTGGCTCTACTGCCGTTTCTCCTCAATGGCGCCAGACAGGGCCAACTGCATCCAAGGGGAGGTAAGAATCAGGCTCTTGTTTCTGGAAATCAAAGGACTAAAGAGGAGCCAGGCTGCTGTTTTACAAGCACAAGACCATTAATCCCCTTACCATGGACAAAACAGCATATTGTTCCTTTTCAGATCACAGGACTTATTCCTGAATAATTAGGCACAGGAAGAAATCCATTCCATGCCCTACACCGTGAGATTCAGAAAGAAAAGGCCATGCCCGAGTCAGACTTCTCCCTCTCGTGCTAAAAGTTGACAAATTACCCTAAAAGCCAGCACCGGACGAACTCGGCAGGTGCATTTCCCGACTTGCTTGGGAAGCAGACTCGAGTGTCACCTTCGGTTACATTTCCCTAGAAACTACCTTCAACATTTACACATTTCTCTGAAACTATTTTACAAAATCTGGCCTAAACCTTACCGTAACAACTTCAAAACCCCTAGCTGCCATCTTCGAATTCACAAGAGATCTTCACATAACCTGACCTCACGAAACCAGAACTTTCTGTCCTTGCCATTTGCCCATACCTCTTCCATTCTGCTTTTAAGAAAACCTGGGGTGGGGGTGGGGGGTCCTAGGTGTGTCAGTCAGTTAAGCGACCATCTCTTGATTTCCGTTCATGTCATGATCTCAGGGTCACAAGACGGAGCCGCACGTCGGGCACCTCGCTTGGCCCAGAGTCTGCTGGAGATTTTATTCTCCTCCTCCTCCTGCCCCTCGTCACGCTTGCTCTGTCTCTCTCTCTGAAATAGATAAATTAGTCTAACAATAAGGAACATCCAGGAAGTAGGAAGCAAATCACTTGACAGCAGGGTTCCAGTAAGGACTTCGAAAGCTTTTGTCCCTGCCATTCCTGCGCCGTCCTGTCACGTCCCCCAGGCCCCGCTTCCTCTGCGGGCGCCGTGCCCAGGGAGACCTGGCTTTACCCACCGTCCCGGTGTCAGGGCCGAGCCCGCAGGCGGCTGCGCCACGAGGTCCCCCGTTCCGCGGGGGCAGCCGCAGCCACAACGGCGCACGGGCTGCCTCGGCCGACCACAGCGCACAGAGAGGCTCTGTCCTCAGACACTTGCCTCCCGCGGCTCTGTCAGCTCTTTCTCCGTCGGTCCTTGACAGCGTCTCGGGCGAACCATGCAGCTTTCCCGTCCCTCCTGCTTATGAAGGAGCTTGGGGCGGTGGCATCCGAACTCGGATCCAAACCGTCTTCTCACCTCGGACACAGCCGCCCCACTGCCCTCCCGTCCCCGTGGCCCCCCAGCCCCACGCGTCTCCCCATCTGTCCCCGACCCACGTCATTCTCGCTCCTGTAGGGACGGAAAGGACGGAGAGGGCTGGGGGCATCTACCGAAGGGAACAGCAGGGCTCTTGTCCCTTCGCCGGGGCCCTCTGTGGACGCCCCAGGCTGCTCCGCCGTCCGGGGTCCTCTCCTCTGCTGTGGTGGGCGCCCTCAGGTTCCCCACTCAGGGCGCCTCAGGGGCCCCCGCTGCGCTCTGGCCAGCGTCCTCCAGCCCACCCCGTGCTCGGCCTCCGGCGGGCCCCTCCAGCCTCACCGGCCTGCTCTCCTGGCCCCGCAGGCAGCTCCCTCCAGCGGCCTCCGCTGGCTCCTCGGGGTACAGTGGGGGGCAGCCGCTGGCAGAGCCGTCCTGTCGCCCCGTCCCTGGGGCCTGGGTCAGCCTTCCCCCTTCGGACTTCTGCAGCCACAAGGCAGGCCCGGGGTCTGCTCCCCTGCACACCCTGAGGGACGGGGCCCCCGGCCTGCGTGGCGAGGGAATGACATGCCGGTGCCTCATCTACAGACAGCGCCAGGCTCTGAGCAGTTCGAGGCCTGCCTTGAGGCAGACGGGCCCGAGCAAAAGTGTCACTCAGAGCACATAATCGCTCGTGGGGCGCGGGCAGCAACTCATCGGGACGGGCCCAGCGGTCGGCACCCCTCCAGGCCGCACCTGCCTGTGCGCTGGCACCCGCTCCCGCCTGGCCCTGTCCTCCGGGGAAGGGCCAGGAGATGCCACAGCCCTCTCTGCCTGGCCACACCCCTGCCTATCCGGCCCTCTCGCTTTCTCTCCCACTGCCTGCTGGCTGAGGGGGACTGGACCCGTCCCGCTGCCTGTCGGTCCTGTGTGCACGTAGCCAGGACCCATCTCTCTAGCAGGAACACCCTCTTGCGTTGTCAGTCGAGGTTGCAGCGGGTCAAGGCTCTGCCAGCCACGGGTCGCCAAGTACGCAAAAGCGTCCTCAGGAGCTCCTGAGCTTGCGTCACTGGAGGCCGTCGGGCTGGATGTAAGAGACGGTAGTGAGGACTGGTTACAGGGCTACGACAACTAGAGTTTTCGTTCTTCTGATCTGATTTGATTACCCTTAGTGCATTACCTTTTACATTTTCCATTCTGTCCCTCTCAGTAACTTCTAGTTTTCTGCAACATTCATAAAATAAGCCACCAGGAGAAAGAAGGAAACAGTGATGTTCTAGATCGGGATCCCTGAAGCCATCCCGGAAACCGCTACTTGCCTCCGGGTCATTCCGCCAGGGCTGCTCTAACAAATGCCCCAGACCCGGCGGCTTAAACAACGGAGATTTATGGTCTCTTGGTCCGGAGGCTACAAGCCCAGGATCGGGGTGCTCAGGGTCCGTTTCTTCTAAGGCTCCTTTCCTTTGGCTTGTGGATGGTTGTTCTCTCCTGTCTTACCCGGGCTCCGTCTGTGCACACCTGCGAACCCATCTCTTCTTGTAAGGACGCCATTCCTACTGGACCAAAGCCCACCTCTATGACCTCACCGTACATTCATCACCTCTTCAAGGACCCTATCTCCAAATACAATCCCATTCTGAGCTACTAGGGCTGCGGACTCGATCATAAGCATTTTGAGGGGATGCAGTTCTTCCCAGAGCCGCTACCCCCCAGCATTTATTTTGTCCCGCCCTGGCACCAGAAGGCCTTTCTAAGGCAGAAGAGTTAAAACCTGAGCCGGCTGCCAAGCCACTGGCATCTTCTGTCCACCCACCCGCCGGAGAGAGGCGGCCTCTCTGCAAAGTTTTTCTCAATGCTGTCTTGCATTCTGGGGGGCCCTTTCCCAAGGGGAAGCCCCTTCACGTAAGGATGCAGCCTTCTTCATGGCAGCGCGTGGAGAATGGGATCAGCAAGTGAATTGCATTTTAAACACCCCCTGATTCATGAGGCAGCCCTCATCACTCCGCCCCCCGACAGCACTATTGCTGGCACTCATTCTGCCTATGGCCTTACAGAAACGTCTGTTGACCCTTGATGGAGTTTTGCACCTTTTGACTTTCAATGGGCGTTGGCAATAATGCCTTCTCCATACCATGTACAAGTGAGACACGTCTGCTGAGTAAACAACATCAGATATTCACAAACGTACACAATGTTGCATGTGAAAAAAAATGCAAATGGGAACTCCTCAAAATTCATCTAAAATGTTACATGTTTAAATTAACTCTTCCTACGAATGGAAACATCTGAATTAACATAGTCATTAACAAGGTTCACTGCAGGCACCCAGAGGAAGAAACGGTATGAGCAGCAGAGCAATGTGTAAACCTGGGGACCGGAAGAGCAGAAGATAAAGAGACTGTCTGGGGGAGGGGCTGCATTCGAAGGTGACAGGAGGGCTTTTGGTTTTTTCTTAAATTTTTCCTTGTCAATTTTTTGCAAAGCAATCACCTAATTTTTTTAATATTTTATTTATTTATTTGACAAAGACACAACGAGAGAGGTAACAGAAGCAGAGGAAGTGGGAGAGGGAAAAGCCGGCTTCCAGCTGAGCAGGGAGCCCAATGTGGGCCTGGATCCTAGGACTCCGGGATCCTGATCTGAGCCGAAGGTAGAGGCTTAATGACTGAGCCACCCAGGTGCCCCAAATCATCCAATTTTCATGAGAAAAGTTGTAATGTAGTTGTAAAAAGAATGTGCAGTTCAAAAGGCATATGACAAGCACAAATAGATATTTTTCTAAAACTCGATAAAACAGGAACAGAATTCACTTTGGACACAATTTTGTTTTACTATGTAACTCTTTCTTCTAGTTTTTTGAATCATGTGAATATATTACCTATTTTTAAATATATATGTGTGTACACACATCTATCATATGCTTATTTTGCTTCCCCAAATGCCACTCTTTTGTTTCATTCTTTTGTTTTAAGATTTTATTTATTTATTTGACATATCACAAGCAGGCAGAAGGGCAGGCAGAGAGAGAGGGGGAAGCAGGCTCCCCGCGGAGCAGAGAGCCTGATGTGGGGCTCAATCCCAGGACCCTGAGATCATGACCCAAGCTGACGGCAGAGGCTTAAACCACTGAGCCACCCAGGCACCCCTGTTTCATTCTTTATATTCACAGCCCACGCATATTGTGGGTTTGAGGGAGGTCGATAAATAGTGATCCCCTTTGTCAGGTTCTGAATCCTTACAGAATTAAGACAAAAGAATAAAGCAGGGGCGTCTGGGTGGCTCAGTTGGTTAAAGCCTCTGCCTTTGGCTCGGGTCATGATCTCAGGGTCCTGGGATGGAGCCCCACATCAGGCTCTCTGCTCCGTGGGGAGCCTGCTTCTTCCTCTCTCTCTGCCTGCCTCTGCCTACTTGTGATCTCTCTCTCTCTCTCTCTCTGTGTCAAATTAATAAATAAAATCATAAAAAAAAAAAGAATGAAGCAGATAGGATACTAAAAGGCCAGGGTGGAAGACATAACATTAGTCGGCAGGTGAGTTTTCTTCCTAATCGCAAAACTCCTAAAAGGAGGTAATTCATCGACAGCGTCCGGGTAGAACTGAGCTGGGGCATCTATTGCACATGCCGAAGTAATATGCATGATACTGAACAGCTATATGCTATGGCGCCGACCAACAGAAACCGTCCTCCTCTGTACGTAGCACACCCAGCCTTACAGCTGCATGGGCCTGCCCCTGCACGGACTGATTCTGCACTTAGTGTAGGGAGTAGCACAGAAGAATGCCTGCTGTCTGCGGGCACAGAAGGGAACCCAGGGAGAGCTTCTCCTTCCAGCTCACCAATCATCAGCCATTTCTCCTCTCAAGGGAAAGAAGGAGAGAGGGAATAGACAGAAACCAGAAGTGGTACCAGAATCACAAACAGAGATAGAAGGAAACATGCCAAATAGAGACCATGCCTCTGGAAGAACAGAAAAAAATGTGAAGCTGTGAAAAGTTTGTACTAAAGCTTCTAAGAAAATAACCAAGATCTATGATAGATGCCAACAGTGGCATGAACCTATATAGGTGTATTTCCAAGATGAGTGCTGTGGCCTGACTTGTTCCTCCTCCCCCAAATTCCTATATTGAAGCCCTAACCCCACCCCACCCCACCCCACGCTCCCGGAACTGTACGTGGAGAGAGGGCCGAGGAAGAGATAATTATAGTTAAATGTCATCATAAGGGTGGAGTCCTCATGGGATTAGTGTCTCATTCATATTGAAATATTATATTCAAATTTCAATTTGCTCCCCCAACAAAGAAGAGGTCATGTGAGAGCACAGTTCTAGCTGTGTCTGCCAGGCAAGTGAAAAAGCTTCAGAAAGAAATCTACCTTGCCTGAGCACTGCGATCTTGGCCTTGGAGCCTCCGGAAGTGTGAGTAATAGGAGTCTGTTACTTAAGCCAACTGGCGTGTGGCATTTTGTTACCACAGCAGTCCTAGCAAACTAATACAATGAGAGCAGAATTCTTTTCTCCTTTCCTTCCTTCCTTTTTCCTTTCCCTTCATCCCTTTATCCCTTCCTTCCTTCTTCCTTCCTTCTTTCTTTCTACCTATCTACAGGACAAGCTAATGTATACAACAGGAAAGTAGAACAAGCTTATGACACATGACCACCATCTACAAATTTTTATCATCTTACTGCCTACAGAACAAAGAGCATTGTTGGAACATGGGACAGACTGCAAGGTGAACCAGATTACAAAATTTTTAAATGTTACAATGTGAATCCTTTCCAAAAATTAGGTTAATTATTTTCAAAATAGAATTTTGAATTAATGCATGTCTCAAGTATCACTGCAAATAACCAATTAAGATTTTTTACTATTTACTTACTCTGTTGTTTCTCTGTTGGGAACCTTCCTCATGGAGAAAGCCACCATTGCTTTGAAAAGATATTCCTCATTTGTATCCCAGGCATACTAAAAGAGAAGTAAAATAGAAAATGTAAAAGGCTTAGGATAAAAAAAAATGGTCCTGTTGGAATCTAACTGTGAGCACAGTGATGGTGTTAATCAGTGCCTGTCCCTCTCTCTCTCTCTCTCTCTTTCTCATCTTTCTCACACATTAAAGACCAGAAGCCAAGATAAATCACGTCATGGTAATGTTCAGGATGAGCTTTCTTGGACATTCTGTCATTCCAAGTGTGGTGCACTTTCCATTGCATTATCTTCTTCAAGATCTGCAGTGTTAGTAGCCAGTTAACAAAGAGCGCATTTGGACATCGTATTCTGGACATATACAGTTGGTTCCCTTCCTCCCGTACTCTCTTTCCTCAGTTGCCTTTCCTTTACTAACATAGGTACAATTTTTCTATTTTCTTAGCTGGAAACTTGAGTGTGTGCATATTATGGACTGAACTGTGCCCCCCCACCAATTTATGTTGAAGTCCTAACCCCTAATACCTTACAATGTAACAGTATTTGGAAACAAGTGTCTTTACAGAGGTGATTAAGTTTAAATGAGGTCATTAGGGCAGACCCTAATCCAATATGGACTGATATCCTTCCAAGAAGAGGAAACTTGGACACAGCCACATATAGAGGGAAGACAATGTGAAGATACAGAAAGAAGACAGTCATCTACAAGCCAAAGTGAGAGGCCTGGAATAGATCTTTCCTTTACACACCTCGGAAGGAACCAACCCTGCTGATACTCTGAGCTTGGACTGCCAGCCACCAGAACTAAGATAAAATACATTTCTATTGTTTAAGCCCCCCAAGTCATGGTACTTTATGACAGCAGCCCTGGAAACTAATGTGGCTGACCACATATTTTAGGTGAGGAATCACGTGGAACTGGACAAAGTCACACAACAGGGTTGTTTAACTCTTAAGTTCATGATGACCTACTCCCCAATTGCCTGGAAATCCCTCAGGTCTCCATCATTTTCTCTCTCTCATGGCTCACGACAGCTATTTCAAACCTCTTTCAGCTCCCCACCTCCACCAAACTCAAACCTCATACTCACTAGATGCTTCTTCTTCTTCTTCTTTTTTTTTTTTTAAGATTTATTTATTTGAGGGAGAGAGAGACAGAGCACGAGCAGGGGGAGAGGTAGAGGGAGAGGGAGAAGCAGGCTCCCCGCTGAGCAGGGAGCCTGATGCTATGCGGGGCTCCATCCCAGGACCCTAGGATCATGACCTGAGCCAAAGGTAGAGGCTTAACTGCCTGAGCCACCCAGGCGCCCCTCACTAGATGCTCTTGTCTCATAATTTAGAGATACATCCTCAAGTCATCAATTTAAACTCCCCCATTCTCCTGACACCAAACAAAAAACTCCCTCTGTAGACATATATGCTGTGCACATGCTCCCCCGGAAGGCCGATGTGGTGTTCCTCCTCCTATCAATGGCTATTTCATCCACTTGTATTAGGAACACTTCCCTTCCGCCCTTCTCAGGATCTAAGGGTACAGCTTCCCCTCTCCTCTGTACATGAGACCCTGGCTTTTAGCCACGCTCAAGCCTTCCCATTACAACGGCACCAAAACCAAATCACTGACCTCAATCCTTCTTCCTCTATCTACTGCTGTCTGTCTCCTGCTCTTCACAGCCAACAGCCTCAAAAGACTTGTCATACTTGCGTTTTTACCTGTTTGCCACGCACTTATTCTCAGCTCCCTCCATTACCTGCTTTCCAGTCCTACCACTCCACAAAGACGGCTCTCTCTACAGTTACCAGTGACCTCCACATGACTCAACCTAACCAGTGGCTTTCAGTCCCACCTTGCTTGATCTGTCAACAGCACGCTGATGCACACTTCCTCCAACCTGAAGCACTCTCTTCCCCTTTGTGATACGCATTCTGGTTTTCCCCCTGTCCCTTTGTCCCCTGTGTAGGTTCGCACTCTCTTATAAGGGTTTCAGGTTTCAGAGAACCTCAAAACTCTATGCTAGGGCTTCCCCTCTTGTTACTCCGTACTTTCTCTCTCAAACTGTCATCTACTCCAGGCTTCCATTATCACCGTCACGTGAACAAGCCAGCACCGTATCTCAAGCCCGCCCTGTCCTTGCTTATTCAGAAATACCTCATGCTCAACAAGTCCAAAATTAAAGCCATGATCTTCTTGTCTGTACCTGCTTCCCTGGCTCATAAGTAGGTCATCATCCATTCAGCTACATAATCAGAAACTAAAGCATCATCCTTGGGGGCCTGGGTAGCTCTGGTGGTTACGCCACTGCCTTCGGCTCAGGTCATGATTGTAGAGTCCTGGGATCGAGTCCCATATCAGGCTTCCCTTGCTCTGCAGGGAGCCTGCTTCTCCCTCTCCCTCTGCCTCTAGCCCTGCTTATGCCGCGCCCTCTCTCCCTCTCTGTCAAATAAATAAATAAAATCTTTTTAAAAATAAATAAATAAAGTGTCACCCTTGACTCCTCCCTCCCCCTTTCTCCTTTCTACTCTTGTCCCCAGCAGTCTGCCTTCCACACTGTGACCAGGGTGTTTTCCAAGCACTCATTCTGTAATGACATCTCTTTCAGAAAACTCACGCTGGCTTTAAAGATAATCTCAAAACTTCCTAACCCAGTCCACATACTCTTCAGCCCGATCTCTGCTTTCTGCCTGAACTCAGCACAGAGACCTCAGCCTTCCGTCCACCTCATCCTCTCGCTAAGTTCCTTCCCGTAACAAGCCTTTGCATGTTCTGTACCCTCTGCCCTGTGTTCTTTTATCCTCTGGCTCACCTCCGCTCAGACTTTTAGACTTCACAGCAAATGCCAAGAACTAAGGCCCCCGACAAGGCCAAAGCCCTCAGGTACCTCTCCTTCCTGTAATACCTGTCAAGATCACACATTTCCATTTCGTTTACCGAATGTTTCATGGGCAACCAATCTTCCTGATACCATGAGCTCCACGAAAGCTGGGACAAGCCCGACTTATCTGCCATCGCATCCCAGCATCCAGCATCGTGCCCACCCTTGGAGGACCCTGGGATACACAACCACACACTGGTGGAGAGAGGAGATTCTACAGTCAGACAGCCTGGTTCAAATCTCACCTCTTTGTCATTTGCTGACCTGAGCTCCTGAGCAAGCTGCTTAATTTCTTTGTACCTCGGTTTTCTCCTCTACTCCATGAGGGTGGGCATGCCTGTACTACCTCCCTCAAAGGGCTGTTGTGGGGGCTGCGGGAACTGTAAGTCAAGCGCTCAGAAGAGTCTCTGCTGGAAAGTAAACTAAGTTCTCAATAAATGCTGGGCGCTGTAATGATCCTTATTCATTGAATGAATAAAATAACCCGTTGGTGGATAGGCCTGCAAACAGAATCCGTACCTCTAACTTCCTTTGCACTCTTCAATTGCTTCTACCCCAAGTCATCTTACTATCGCCTACTACTAGGGAAAGTCTTCACAGACCACACGGGGATACCCAAACTAGAAGTGCACAAATCATCTCATTAATTCCACAGACCGTATTGTTCTTATAGCTATGTGAGCCTCATGAGTATTTTTTAACTTCAATTTCATAAACATGTATTTCACGTTGTTACTCTGACATTTGAGAAGAACTGGAGGAACTTCAAGATAGAACTAGAAACTTTTCATGCTATGAAAAATCTGATATGGGAACAATGCCACCTTTTCGCGGACTAGAAGACTGAGGCTGACAAAATCCTAATGACCGCAAAGGTGTGCAGAGCCGGCCCGACCTGAGTGTGGGACTCGGGCCCTCGGGCCTCCACCCCCCCCCACTGCGCTTGGCTGAGATGCTCCAGTTTGCTACACTGTTGTGTGTCATACAAAGCTTCACAGATTTTCTAGCACACACCGCAGATTAAAGACTTGAGGAAAAATCATTTTTTAACAATTTCCATTTTACTATTTTTTAACTTTAAGACCATATCCGATTTGAGGTCTTTAGGATTAAACTATATGAGTTTAAGATATAAGGCAGAGGCTCATTACTAGAGAAAGTAGTGTTATTAAAAAATGAACATGCAGGTTCTTCACTTACTGCTTTATCTCCCAGAGCTGTTCTGATACTCAGTCTTACTTTAAAAGCATTTTCTGCATCTGCCAGAAAGAAAAGAGAGCAGTGTGTGATGATAAAAATCTGCCAAAACATCAAGTCCAAACATTTAATGAACTCAAATCAACAGAACACTGATCTTCAAACTGCCCCTGAAACTGAAAGTTTAACTACAAGCACCTTAGCCCGTTCAAATTTTTCCTTCAAACTCATAAAACAGTCACAGTCCCAACTTTCAAGCCACAACACGTCTGCGGATTTAGGAAAATAAAGAGGTCATTCAATCGAAGACTTGTCAATCATTTAGAAAACTGTTACCCTATTCTTGAGTTTCAAGACCACATACCTGGTTGACACAGTTCAGCACCAACAGCAGTCACCAGAAAAAAGAGCAGGCACAACATTCTTTCAGGGTGCGAAACACCAGGCAAACGGAGGGAAAAAAATCTGCCCTCCACTTAAAGCTGCCTTAGCCATTCTGTGACCCGGATTAGAATATCAGAGAAACAAACAAGCCGCCACCTAGAAGGTTTAATGATTAAACCCCATTATTTGGGTTAATACTTACAGAGAAGCAGCCCATCTCCTGTCAGTTATTTACGAAAATCTGTTTGGAAAACAGATTAGTTGTCCTTTCTGAACTAGACCTCCAGCAGCTGCTTCCTCTGCTGACTCGAGACGGAATCCGCCTCCGCCCCTTCTGTTGTCCCCGGCTAAGTGCGCCATGGAAAGAACCCAGCCCTCTCTGAATGGTTTCCTCGGCCTCACCTTTCCACCTTTCCTGGGCTAAACTAGCCGGTCCTTGATAAGCTCCCTTCATGTGGAAAACAAACATCACCCCTTTCTATCTCTGGGGAACAAAAGACACCCTTCCAACAATGGCCTCACCTGACTCTCACCTCCACAGGTAAACATCTGGGGAGCGCTCCCACCTCAAAGGGAATCATTCTGGTCAGCCCTAAGTTCTGGCGGTTGTGTAGATTCAAAGTTAATGGTACAGAGCGGTGCTGTCCAGTGGAACATTCGGCAATGACAGAAATGTTCTATATCTGCACTGTCCAACTTGGTAGCCGTAGGTGGCCACTGACCACCTGGAATGGGGCTGGGCTGCAGAGAAACTCAATTTTCTATTAATTTAATTTATGTAGAAACATGTGACTAGCAACAGCGTTGGTCAGCGCGCCAGAGAATAGTCATTAAGAGCTTCCCGCCATGAACTAGGTTTGCTGGATTCTCTCATCCTCAAAACAGCACCTCCCAGTCGCTGTTGCTGGAATCATCTCGGACTCCAGGGAACTGAGGATCTGGTGTTCGATGCAGCGGTGGCAATGGGAGGAGGGAGTGGGTGTCACCAGAACCCCACCTGCGCCGCACTGACCTGCCCTGGGCCTTCACTGGTCACGCTTGGTCAAAACTGAAAAGGCAACAGGGGCGCCCGGGGCGGGGGGGGGGTGTCTGTCAGTTAAGCATCTGCCTTGGGCTCAAGTCATGATCTCAGGGGCCTGGGATGGAGGCCCGCATCTGCTCTCTGCTCCGTGGGGAGTCTGCTTCTCCCTCTCCCTCTGTGCTCTCTCTCTCTCTCAAATAAATAAGTAAAATCTTAATTTAAAAAAAAAAAAACAAGCTTGAAATTGCAACAAAGCCTCAGAGATGCTCTCGGGATTACCATAATGAGTGGAAGAGAGTCTCCCCTACCGGGCATTCATGGATGTCAGCAGAAGCCGCCCAGGCAGCTTGATGTCAGGGCTTTCCTCTCTATCACGCTGCTCCTTCATGAAGTCAGTCCCCAGATTCCACATCATTGCTTGAAAACCATGAAAGGAAAAATAAGACTGGGTGACCCTGATGGGGCACCTGATGTTGACCCTGATGTTAAATACAAAATGTGGATTTTCAAAGCCACCATGAGAGAGAGGTCAACAGCTACACTCCCGCAGCACTCCGAGAGTCCTGTCATTTCCCCGTCCTGGGCAGGCTGACGTTTTACCACAGATGACCCATTTCTGTTTGGTGACTCCACCTGAGGAAGCTTCTCTCTTCTCCCTCACCTTGGTCTCGTGGGCACAGAGTCAGGAAAGGCTGGATCAGAGGGAGAGGCCGCCAAAAGTTAGGCCCGTCATTCTAGCAATTTCACTATTAGGTGAAATGGAAATTTCCTAGAAGGGAGAGCTCACATAACTTAGTCCTGAAAAGAAAGTCAATCTAGATGAAGTTATCTGGGGAAATGTTAGACTAGTTTAAGTCAACATGGGAAAGAAAAGCCAGTGGATGGAGATTTTAACAAAGCTAATTATTTGCTATCAGGGAACAAAGCTATGTTAGAGACGAATCTGATTCAGCCTTCCTTGAGCCTTAAACTTCCCAAAAGTGTCAAATGTTTATCTTTTGCTCTTAATCACATATGTGACTAGGACTGCAGACAGGAAAATGCTGAATTAGAGTTAAGTCATTCTTTGAAAAGCAAGGAAAGTTTCTTCCCTTTTGAATTATGATTTCTCTCTTTTTTCAAAATAAAATTCACCATTTATTAAACAATTTCTATGTGCCTGGCACTCTAGTAGTGCTTAATATAAACATGATTTTTTTAAAAAAAATTATCCTTACTAAAACAGAATCGACATATGACATGTGAATTTCAGGTGTCCCAAAGAGTGACTCAACATTTATATACATCACAAAACGCTCACTACGGTAAGCATAGTTACCATCTGTCACCACACACTTACTACAATTTTACTGACTACATTCCCTTTGCTGTACTTCGCTTTCACTATTCTATACTTTAGCGATGTTTGCTGTCTCATTTGAAAAATGACAGAGAAAAAAAAAAAAGCAGGAAAAACGAGCAACAGAAGTTCTGTATAGAAAATACAGAAAAGCCAAAAGAGAAAAATACAAAATACCCGTAACATCACCAGCATGAATGACCAATGCTAATATATTTTGAGAGTGGAAACATACCTGCTTTAGCCTTGGATCTTCTTGTGTGAAGCTCTTGTTCTGTCTCATTATAGCAGCACTATCAGAATCGTAATGGTGGAATAACATGGACCCTTGTTCTCTTCCTTATTCTAATGTGAGTGCATTAGATCTGAGTGCATTAGATCTTCAGCTAGATCTGGTGGACCACTTTTAAATCTGATGTGTAGTGAGATAAAAAGTCTCCTTTTACTAAAAATTATTTTTATCCAGAGATCATGTTGAATTTCTTCCAACATCTATTAATATAATCCTAGAGATCTTACCATTTGGTGCGTTTTACTAATAAATTCCTTTACATTGATGCAACCCTTAGATAAGCTCAGTTTGAAGATACTCCTGGACTTAATTGCTGTGTTTTTCCTTAGGTTTTTAAACCTATTTTTGTAGAATATCATTTAGGTTCCTTTTCAAGTGCTGATTCCTGAAATTTATTTTTTTCTAGCCTTTACATTATCATCTTGAAAATGGTATACAAAGATTTCTAATATCCTCTATCTTTACAAACACTTTAAAATGCCAAAGAAAATCGCAGAAGAAATGCAGAGTTGAAGAATCTGGTTCATACACATTTTAGGGGAAGAGCTCTTTGAAAACTTTCATTTCTTACATTGTCATTTACTTCAAGTTTCCTGTTTCACTGAGTCCATTCTGGCTGTTTATAATTTCTAAGAAAGTCATTATTTCATCAAGATTTTCCGGTATTCTCATGGACTTTCTACAGTATTTCCCATCAAATATCTAATTCATTGCTATATTCCCTTTGAACGTTCTGGTAAACATATTAGTTTTTTCTCATTTTCCATTATTCTCGACAGAGATTTGTCTAGTTTTGTTGTCACTTAATCAAAGAACAAGATTTCAAATTTAATTTTCAAGTCTTTTTTTGTGCTTTCTGAGTCATCGATTTTTTTTTTTTTTATTAAGTCCTTACTCCTGTTGTCATCATGCTGGTTTTCTTGTTCTTCTTATAACTCTTGGATTGACAAATAGGCTTATGCATTTTTAGTCTTTCTTGGTTAATAATGAAAATATCTGTGGCTATGAATTTTCCTTGGAGTATTGTTCTGGCCACATGACATAAGAAGTATAGATGTACAGTGAGCTCACACTTATTTTCTAAAGAGTCTGTAATTATAGTTTCAATTTTCCTATATCCCACTGTTTGCTTAGAAAAGTATTTGACAGTAGTAAAATTGGTAGCAGCCCAAAAGACAATCATGAAAAGTATCAACTTTTATAGTTCTGTCAGTTGAACAGAAAAGGCATAATGGTAAAATAAGACACTGTCAATAGCTCAATTTAAAACATGAAAATTCTTACAAGGTATGGGTCACTTAGAACATGCTAAAACTTTTTAAAGTTGTTCTTGCCTCTTAACATACTGGGGTTTTTTCTTCCACTTATAAAAATCTTGCACAAACTTGCTCTTTATTTTCACACAGAATTTGAACCTCCAGAGAATTAAATTAAATTAAATTAAAACTCCAGAGAATTCATACCAAACTTGCTTCATACAAAGCTCATCTCTGCAATTTCATACAGGAGGTCCAGAATTTACCAGTAACAGTGGTAATGATGACAAAGAAAGCAGTTTCAATTGTTCTGAATATGTTACTATTTACTTCCAACGTTCGGAGTTTAGAGAACAAAGATAAAAAGTTGAGATTACGGTTTCCATGAGCAATACAGAAGGCACCGGGTCTCCTGAGACAGGAAAAGGAAATTGATTTCTCCGTGTTTTTTCCTGCTCTACAACACTATTGAAAAGCAGTTTCTCAGTACTTAACTATTGATCTATTGATCTGGAGGGTAAATTAAATATGAGATCACACCAAAAAAACCATGTACGTCATTCATTTGATGCAGGCAAGGTGCTTTTTAAAGTTCATCAGAGTGCAAGCGGGCCTCATCCCACCTCTGTCCTTTGTGTGTGCTTCTTTCCACACCGCTTTCTCAAGTTCAATACAGTGAATTTTCATATTTTACCTTTAAACTTCTTAGCCATGTTCCACGTCTACCTCAATGATCATCTCCTTTGAGAAACCTTTGTTTTGGGATGCCTGGGGGGGTTAAGCATCTGCCTTCAGCTCAGCTCGGGTCCTGATGGTCCTGGGACTGGGATCAAGCCCCACATCTGGCTCCTTGATCAAGCGCAGAGCCTGCTGCTCCCCCCTGCTTGTGCTGACAAATAGATAAAATAAAATATTTTAAAAAGAGACACGGAGAGAAAGCTGTCTTTTGTTTTTGTTATTATTCGTTTTACATTTGTCCAGTCCACTAACTTTTTATTCTCTTCTTCTCCTGGGTTCCCACAAATGCTGTGTAGCCAACATGATTTACTTTTGTGTCCTACAAATTTTAAGTTTCTGGAGAACAAGGACTATATTTGGTTTAATTTCGCATTTCTCATGGCCCATGAGTATTTGATAACTTAATAGAACTGAATTTACTTATTTGAATCATAAACTGACATTTGAAGAAGGTCAAGAATGCGGATATAAATCATGAGGTGCACTGCAATTTTTTTTTACATTCCTAGTCAGAGAAAACTTCTAGTATCTGCTAAATAAGGAACGCTGGGCTTTGGGATATGTTTGTCTCCACTTTCACACCTCTGCCCTTTATAAGATGAAAAGAAACCTGAAGCCACAGTATTTGGAAGGTTCATCAGATTTTGTAGGTTAATCAACAGCCATAACCATTACAAGCTTAGTCTTTTTATCCACAGCATAACATTTTTCTAGTTCAGAGAAAGTTAATCACTACTGCTTAGAAATAAAGATTAATTTAGACAAGCTGAGTTGAGTGTAATTCTGCCAACTTTGTTTTTTTAATTAACATATATTATTGGTCTCAGGGCTACAGGTCCGTGATTCATCAGTCTTACACAACTCACAGCACTCACCACAGCACACACCCTCCCCGATGTCCATCTCCCAGCCACCTCAGTTTGTTTCCTGAGATTAAGGGTCTCTTACAGTTTCTCTCCCTCTCTGGGTTCATCTTGTTTCATTTTTCCCTCCCTTCCCCTATGATCCTCTGCCTTGTTTCTCAGATCCCTCCTATCAGTGAGATCATATGATAATTATCTTTCTATGACCGTCTTATTTCCCTTAGCATCATACCCTCTAGTTCCATCCACTTGGTTACAAATGGCAAGATTTCAGGGGGGGGTTGATGGCTGCATAATATTCCTCTCTCTTTCTCTCTCTCTCTCTCTATATATATATATATATCACATCTTCTTTATCCATTCATCTGTTGATGAACATCTAGGTTCTATCCATAGTTTGGCTACTGTGGACATTGCTGCTATAAACATCTAGGTGCACGTGCCTCTTCGGATCACTACATTTGTATCTTTAGGGTACTTTATATTCTTAAATTAAGAATTTTAAGGGGCGCCTGGGTGGCTCAGTGGGTTGAGCTTCTGCCTTCGGCTCGGTTCATGATCTCAGGGTCCTGGGATCGAGCCTCACATCGGGCTCTCTGCTCAGTGGGGAACCTGCTTCCCCCTCTCTCTCTGCCTGCCTCTCTGCCTACTTGTGATCTCTGTCTGTCAAATAAATAAATAAAATCTTTAAAAAAATAATTTTAAGGACAGTTTCTTTTTTCTTAATTTTTATTTATGTTTTTAATTTCTTTTCAGTGTTCCAGAGTTCATTGTGTATGCACCACACCCAGTGCTCCATATGTTTCTTAAATGGAATGCTTGCGTGCCTCATCTCCTACATGAAGACCAATGCATTAAAACGAGTCTCAGGTAGTAAAAGCAAGCTCTTACCAATATTTCTTCCTCTAACTCTTTCCAATATTGTTTGGGTGTTATATTAAGAGTATTCTCATGGTGTAAGCAAGTTATAATTTTTTTCCAAAATTATTACGGCCATGCTCTACGGAGCAGTATTTTTCACCTTCTATTTGGCAAACACTGTCACCCAGTCACATTCAGCCCTGAGTATAGGTACTTCTTTTGCCAACCTATATAAAAAGATGGAGGGGCCATTGGGCCTTGTATCTTTCAGGTCAGATGCTCTCATTTTCATAACAGAATCTTTACCTCATTCTAATCGATATACAAAGCATATAAATTAATCAACATATCAAAGCTTCTGCCCTTAAATTCTGACCAGCAACAATGATACTGACCCTTCTACTGTCTGGAAATCATCAACAGCTTGTAACAAGAACTGCTGTTGGTGAGAACTGCTGTTTGTAAAGACATGCACCCAACACCTTTATCGCTGCAAATCAGAGATGCCCTATAGGTTGTTGCAGCCATGCATTCATCCTGCACCCGCAACAAACATTGTTAATCGACTACAGAACTTTCTCCTTTTGAGTGTGGACTCAACCTTAAAGCTTCCCAATAGTTATTCAGTCAGTTGACAAGTTGAAACTTACTTGCCATCATGGAGAATGATGATCTAAATGCTGCCCTGAACGGGGGGGGGGGGGGGGGGGGGGCTAGGTGGCTCAGATGGTTAAGTGTCTGCCCTCTGCTCCGGTCAGATCTCATTGAGCCCCACAGCGGCTCCCTGCTCAGAGGGGAGTCTGTTTCTCTCCCCCACTCTGCTACTCCTCCGGCTTGTGCTCTTGCTCTCTTGTCATATAGTTGAAAACAATTAATAAAATAAATGCTGCCCTGAATAAAGCCATACCACTGAGTGCCTGTAATTTCAAATGAACAGAAAAGTTTGGGTGGCTTATAGGATTGATTCAATACTTTGTGACTGCTGGCAACAGCGTACAATGAGGAGATCTGTATAAAAGTCCTTTTGGCACTTGTCTCCTACTTAATTCCCAGTGCCATCAAGACGAGGAATCATGATGTCCCTTGGGACTAAAAAAAAAGAAAACCTGCTTTTCAAAAACAAACAAACAAAAAAACTAAACAAATGTATGGAACTCAAGGGCACTCTGCTAAGTGAAATAAATCAGACAGACAAAGACAAAAACCATAAGATCTCACTTACATATGAAACCTTAAAAAACAAAAACAAAAAACTGAACTCATACAGATAACAGATTGTTGGTTGCCAAAGTCAGGGAATGGGAGAAGGGCAAAATGGGTGAAAATGGTCAAAAGGTACAAACTTCCAGTTATAAAGTCAGTCAGTCATTGGCTGTAATGTACCGAATGGTAACCATAACTAATAATACTGTATTGCATATTTGAAATTTGCTAAGAGTAAATCTTAAAAAGTTCTCATCACAGGAAAAAAATTACAGCTAACTATGGGGTCAGATAGTTATTGTGACCATTTCACAATATACACAAATACTAAATCATTATGTTGTATACTTGAAACTAACATAATGTTATATGTCAGTTATACCTCAACTAAAAAAAGAGACCAGCACTTAACAAGCCCTTTTCTACCTATTCCAACCCCCTTACCACATTTTAATTTTCTCTTCAATTCTTGTATCATCCAAACCCAGCTTGGAAAACTTCAGACTGTAAGTCCCTTGAGACACGTCTTGACACTGGAACTTAGTACTCCATAAACACAATTTAAATGAATGCATAACTGAAAGGCTAACGGTAAGTGCCCTTCCCTCAGAAGTGCCCCATTCAGAGATTTCTGGACAGGAGGAAAAAAAAAAAAAAAGCGGTAACCCCTCCACTTTTTTCTTGTGGACGCAGAATTGTAAAATGGAGGGAGTAAACCTCTTTACTTTAATCCCAGAGCAGGGGGTCTACAGAGGTATAAGTGTTGTGCTGTCCCGACAAGCTCTAGATAGCGGGAAGGCACTATGCGCTTAGAAAAAGTCTTCTGAAGATGCCAGGAGGTAGAAGAATGTGCTTACTACTCCGTGCTTCTGCCTAGCATTTAAGGTTGGTTGAAGGGCTGGTAAGAACAAAGTTCCAGTCAGTGCCCAGTTAAGTTTCCTACCCGGTTGGAGCTGGGAGGAAATATGAAGAAAGACTATTTTCAGACGAGGATTAGGGATCCAAAGACTTCTTTCACTTTATAAATGCCACTGACGTCCAGCTCTGAGGCGTAGGCTGTTTTATTCGGAAACACAAGAGCCCCGCCCGCTCCTGAACAGCTTCCCGCGACCGAGTTCCGCCAGCAGAGGGAGGGCAGGGTGCGTGGACTGCTGAGAGCGGACCCAAAAGTGGGAGTCCTAAGAACCCAGGGAGCAGCCATGACGCAACGCCAGAAAACGCGGAAACCGGCACGAGCGTGGCCAATGTGGATCGTAGGGTCGTGCCGTGGGGCGCTGGGATTGGCCATGACGTAGGACCGTGGAAAGCAAGAAAGGAACGTGACGCGGCGTGGGGGGCGGCGCATGGACACCGTGGGAAGGAGCGTGGGCCACGTTCTAGGTGGGAAGGGCGTGGCCTAGGCATCGCCCAGGGACGTCGCCTGAGAAAGTTGGACGTAGTGCGTGAAGGGCGTGGCGTGGCCGCTACGAAGGCGCGACAAAGCTGGTCGAGTCCGCGGACAAGGACAGAGGAATTACCAAGTGGAAAGGAGGGATGTGGGCACAAGGGAGGGAACGTGGTGTCAGAGGAACGAGCGTGATTCAGGGGATAACACGCACGTGAACAAGATCTGTGGAAAGGCGGGGCCATGGAATAGCATACGGGACACAAACTACGTAACGGGAAGAAGGGCCGTAGTATAGGCGGAGCGCGAGGGCGTGACACATCCGTGAGGGCGTGACAAACAGTCCAGCGCGGCCAAGTTAGTGCGCAGGCGCGTGGTCGCGGCTGCCGGCCTGGAGCGACGGCAGTAGAAATGTAGCCAGGGCAGAGAACCAGTGCAGACCCGGGCTCTGGGTGGATGGAGAGAGTTCGGGCTCCGACGCTGTGAGCGAGCCCAAGGTGGGAGTTACCCTGCTTTGTCGGGGACTTGGGCGGGGGCCAAGGGGACGTGACGTGATTAAGCGAGATGACGTACCCGGCGTGAAAGGCGGCGAGACGTAATGGGACGTAACCAAAATGGCCGCGCGCATGAGTTTCTCCTCGGTACAGAGTGGAAGGGTCCGCGTTCAGGGAAACGTTCGGGTAAGGTCGGGCGGCGCCTGGAGCATGAAGAGTAGCGGGTGCGCGTAGCCCACGTGGAGCTGGGACACGCTGTCGGTTCCGCGAGACTGGCCGCCGTCCCTGCCGGGCTTTTCTGTAGAACGGAGAAAAGGAGGCAGGGAATCGCTTTTTCTCTTTTCTAACCCTGTGACTTCACTTTGAGGGTCATGAGACAGCTACATTTCTTTAGGGGTTTGCCCATGTAACGATAGAATAGCTGTCTCAGAGACTTTAGGAGGTGGGGAAATTGCAGTTCCAGAAACCGAGGCGTAGCAGGCTGAGACTCAGATCTGCATTGTTGCTCTTCCCCCTGCCGACCATGCCAAAAGCTATGGACAGATTCATAACCACCCCCAGAGAGCAGGGGCTCAGCAGCATAGCTCTGATACATGAGTAGCAAAACTCATGTATCTGAGTTTTCTCTACTAAGTTGTCTCCTTTTTCATTTGTGCTCTACCCCAGATCTGGAGGGGAAAAAACCCGCAAAACACGAGCGTTTTGGTGGCTCTGATTCTTTGTGGTGAGTTAAAAGCTACCGTTTGGAAGCTGCCAGAAGCTTGTTATTATCACTGCAGATCCTTCTCGTTTATTTTTGCTGAGAAGGCTTGAAAAATACCAAAGGATGACAAAGATGTGTACACCTAAATTTGGGTGGAATTAATTTTCTGTCAGTCCCTGAAAGTCACAGTACTTTCTGTTTTCCTTTCGTCCCTTACTGTGAATCTGGCCATCTCCTCTCTACTGAAAAGTCTTCTGGAATATGGAGGAGAGAAGTCTGGTATCTCTGGTAAGAGGAGCTGCCCGGACCCTACCCATAACCTGCCCCTGCACATCCCTGAGAACTGTCATTGTTCTTAGCTTGCTTTGGAGTTTAGAGTGAACCAGAGTTCACCACACCCACCCTCCCTTCTGGGTCTTGGTAAAGAGCTGCACTATTCTTGAATATTTTGGAAACAAAAATCTCTCTAGCCTCATGACCTTTGCTGAGCACCATAGTTACCCTGGAAACTCTCTGCTAGACTTTTTCTCTCACTCTCCCCTTGTACCTCAAATCCATAGGATTAGCAGGAAGACTCTGTCTTCCTTTCCTGCCTGTTCCTTTTGCCAGCTTGTTTCTCTCTTCAGGCATTCATCCTCATTCTATCACCAGCATCATCCAGCCATAAAATCACGGGATCTTCTTCAACAACTACTTCCCTTCTCCCTCCTCCAGTTGAGTGCCAAATCCTATGTTTTTTTACCAAAATGGCAATCTCTTGAATACGAAGAACATTGGTGCATCACTACTGTCACCCTTTGGTTCAGAGCTTCATATCGTCTCACTTGGGTTACGGGAATTTCATTTCAGACTCTCGTGCCCAAATCTGACCCAGAACCTGGCTGCACAGTGCGGTCCTCATCTCAGTTCACAGCAGCTCCATCCTTCAGTTGACTAGGCCAAGAATCTTCTAGCCATCCTTTACTTCTTTCTTTCACGTCTTACAGGCATTCTCCAAGATAGAGCCAATGCCAAACCACTTCTTACCACTTCTGCCATGACGTGTTTTGTTCCAAGCCCCTGGATTATCCTGAGGGAGCTCCCTGCTGCTTTCTTGCTTCCTTTCCCAGTTGATTTCCAGTAGGGCAGCCTGAGGGATCTTTCAAAAATATAAATCAGATGGTGTCCCTCCTGTGCTGCCAAAACTCCATTGTGTCCTGATTTCGCTTAGAGCAGTGGTTTTCAATCAGAGGTGATTCCCCTTTCCCAGGGACATCTGTGGCATCTGGAGACATTTTTGGTTGTCCCAGTTGGAGGAGGGTGCCATTGGCATCTAATGGGTAGAGACCAGGGATGCTGCTAAACATCCTACAACGTATAGACAGCCCCAAACAGTTACCTGGTCGAATGGTAGTATGTCATGGTTGAGAAACCCTGAGTTGGAGAAAAAAACCTTTACAGTGGCCTATGGCCTAGAAATCTACATGATCTGGCATCCATGACCTCTCCACCTTCTCTCCTAATACCCTCCTCCTAGTGCACTCTATTCCTACCATCCTGCCTCCTTACTTTCCCCTCGTGTGTGCCAGACACGCTCCCACCTCAGGGTCTTTGCACAGGCAATTCCCTCTTCCTAGAGTACCCTTCCTCCTGACAGCCCTATTTCTAATTCGTTCATTTCCTTCAGTCTTTTGCTCAAATCTCACCTTCTCCGTAAGGCCTCCTTTGAGCAACTGATTTGCAACTGATTTTAAACGCAACGCCTCTTTCCTGGTAGCACTCCAAATTTACCTTATTCTGCTCTATTTTTCACTGAGTATATTATAATGTGATTGTCAGTACAACTGACTTACATATTACACTGCTGTTTATTGTTTGTTTTCCCCAGTAGAATGTAAGTTCCACGAGGGTAGGGACTTGGTTTTATCCTCCCCAATGATCCTAGAACAATGTCTGGCATTTAATAGATGTTTGATTGCTGTCCTGATGAAGGAAAGGATAAAAGAATGATGGACTGAATGAAGGATGGTTGAAGGAACGTCCTTGTCACTGACCTTCCTAGCTCCACTCTGCGCACTCCGTTCCCTCCTGTGCTGTGCTCATGGGGTCATCAGAAACCGTCCTGTGTTTATGGAATAATACCTGAGGGTCTTCCAGTCTCTTGGAAATCGGTATTCTTCAAATCAATCTCAAATCCCCACCTGGCTCCATGCTTCAGATGTGTCACATGGATCTGTTGGGGAGATTGACATAAAATTAACCATCCCAGGTAGAGAGGCCTGGCACACATTCTCCCTCAACAGCCCTCACAAGGAACCAACCATACTGGCACCTTGATCTCGGACTTCCAGCCTCTGGGACTATGAGACAATAAATTGCTGTTGTTTAAGCCATGCAGGTTGTGGTTCTTTATTACAAACTGATACACTGGCCCTAAGACCTCACGTAGGGATTTAGGCCTGGAGGCCAGGCACTTCCCACTGGTCCCCTTGTATTGTGGACTGAATGTTTCTGCTCTCCCTACCCCCACCCATATGTTGAAGTCCTAACATCCAGTGGGATGGTATTAAGAGATGGAGCCTTTGTGAAGTAATTAGGGTTTGATTAAGTCATGAGGTTGCCACTCCAGGATAGGATTAGTGTCCTTATAAGAAAAGGGAGAGTCCAGAGCTTGCTGTCTGTCCATCCTGTGAAGGCTTAGTGAGAAGATAGCTGTATACGAGCTACGAAGTGGCTTCTCACCAGGAACCAACTAGCCGGAATGTTGGTTTTCGGCTTCCAACCCCTAAAACAGTGGAAAATAAGTCTATTGTTGAAGCCACTCGGTTTGTGGTATTTTGGTCCAGCAGTCCAAGCTTGTTAACACACCGTGCATTTTCACTCCCTGCCTTGAGTGTGTTCACCGGCAAAGTGATGCATACAACAGAGTGCCTGGCACCGGGCTGAGAGGCCAGTTCTTGCCACAGGGAACTCTTGCCACAGTTCACTTTGCAGTGCTTGTCCTGACACGTGGGGTGTTGCTGGTTATAAAGAGTTCCTCCTGGAGCCCTCATTTGTTCCTTCCAGGGCAGTAATGGGAAGTAGCTGCTTCCTGCTTTCAGTGGACACAGCTCAGGGGTGGTTTTTTTTTCCTCTACTTTCCGTTGGGTGTGGCATTCTTTCTTCTTCCTCAGAGTTGGCATGTATGAGGTAGCAATACGGTGGGGAAGATCTATTTTACAGTCAGGTAGTAGTGAGGTAAGTGAAGAGGAGAGGGTAAAGTGAACATTTCCCTTTTTGTTTTTAAGATTTTATTTATTTGACAGAGATCACAAGTAGGCAGAGGCAGGCAGAGAGAGGTCGGTGGGGGGAGCAGTTTCCCCACTGACCAGAGAGCCTGATGGCAGGGCTCGATCCCAGGACCCTGGGATCATGACCTGAGCCAAAGACAGAGGCTTAAAACCCCTTGAGCCACCCAGATGCCCCGAACATTTGCCTTCTTGCTCAGCATTGCTGGGGATCATAATGTGCTTTTTTTGTATCTTATGCTCTTCTCAGAAAGATGGTATACAGGAACAAAGTTCCAGGGGTGCCTGGGTAGCTCAGTCATTAAGTGTCTGCCTTTGGCTTGGGTCATGGTCCCAGGATTCTGGTATCAAGCCCTGTATCAGGCTCCCTGCTCAGTGGGAAGCCTGCTTCTCCCTCTCCCACATCCCCTGCTTATGTTCCCTGTCTTGCTGTGGATCTGTCAAATGAGCAAAGTCTTTAAAAAAAATTAAATTAAATTGGAAATTGGAAATAAAGTTCCAGTACGTAAGTGACATGTGTCTTCAGTGCCCCTCAGTTTCTCTTTTGTGACTTTGGGCCCCTTTCCTTCCCCGGCCACCACTGCCAGACAGTTGAATGGCCTCTGATAGGCCAAAGGCAGACTCTGAGGAGTCCTGGATGATTTCCCTTGCCATATGATGTGCATTTCCAGAGGCTTCAAAAGGGAGAAACTAATGGCCTGCCTGCAAGTTAGAGTTCGTGCCTTGTTCTTCTTTGCATGGCAGCACCCAACATCATTCCCAGAACAAAGGAAATGACAATGAACGTTGAAATGCAAACATTTACTGGCAGAATTCCCATCCCTGTGACACTAGCTTAGATTTGTCTTTGGGTTTGGTCCTCTTTCAGATCTGGCAATGCTTTAGGGGCCTCCAGATCTTACAGGGAGGGGTATGAGGCCCTCGTCTGCAATGGCAAGCACTGAAAAGTGTTTCGAAGTGTGAAGGATCCCACAACTGGGTGGGGGAGGCATCTAGGAAGAGCCTTTCATATGGAGCAGGAACGGGCTGGAAGTTAGAGTTCTGGAAGACTCGCTTCCCAGTCTGGAGTTCTGGAAATCGGGATCCTCATCTCCGTCACCAGGGAAGTGTGCCCAGGTCACCGAGCCGCCGTCACGGGCCAGGCAGCATGTCCCTGAGAGATGCAGCTGTGACAGAGACAGACAGGGTCCAAGCGCCGCGGGGCTGGGTGGCTGGGGAGGGGGCGTCATCAAGTACCTTCTGGATCAGGTGTGGGGCTGCAGGAGGCGCCCTGAGCGGGGTGAAGAGGGCGCTGGGCTCTCCCAGTTAGTGGTGAGCGCAGGGGCAGGGGAGGCTTCTAGGAAGGGATGCTGGAGAGGAAGACCCAAGGGGAGGGGAGGCATTCACCAGGCACAGGGGGAGGAGGAGGAGGGGTCCAGGGAAGGAGGAGCATCTGCACAAGCCCTGAGACCAGGGGGCGCTTGGGGAGTGGGAAGAACCAAAGGCTGTGGGGCTGGTGTGCAGGCAGGAGTGGGAACTGGACATCACAGCAGAAGAGTCTGTCCTGGAGTGACCAGTGAATTTGAGGAAGAGGAGTGGATCAAGTATTGAGTCATTCCCCCTCCGCCCCCCCCAGCCCCAGCCCCAGCCCTGCCCTGTGGACGCATCGTCTGCGTGCGGTTGTCCCGCTTGGAGCTTTCCACCCGACGGTCAGTCTCCGTGGCTCACAGCTTCGCCTCCTCTGTCCTCCTGCTTCTAGGTTATCCGGTTCCTGCAAGTCATCCGGGGCCCGGTCCGGATTCCAGGCTAAACATGGTGGTGATGAGTAGCCTGAGGGTCGTTCTTCAAGCCTCTCCATGCAAGTCACTGTGGAGAAGATTCCAGACCCCCAGGTTCGTGCCAGCGAGGCCCTGCAGCCTCTACACCTGCACATACAAAAGCCGGAACCGAGCCCGTGAGTACACTGCCGCCTTATGGAGAGCAAGAGGTGGGGGCATCTGGGGGGGCGCAGTCGCTGAAGTGGCCGACTCTTGGTGTCGGCTCAGGTCGTGGTCTCGGGGTCGTGAGATCGAGCCCCGCGTCAGCTCCACACTCAGCTTGGAGTCTGCTTGAGAGTCTCTCTCCCTCTGCCCTTCCTCCCTCCCCGCCTCTGCCGGCCCTGCTGGCCCGTGGTCTCTCTCTCAGATAAATACGTGTTTAAAAATAGTGTGCGCGAGAGACTTGGTGCGATATGACAGTCACGTGTGTCCTGTGTTTACCTGTGTGGTGCCAGTGGCATTGCAGAGTGGGACTGTGTGCCTTCAGAACCGTGAGAATAACTACCGGTTTCTGTTTCTCTTCTAAAATAAACGTGGAAAATTCTTTTTTCCCCGGGTTTGTTGACATAGACTTGCCACCTGACGTCATGTAGGTCGAAGGTGTGCAATGAGCTGATTTGGTATGCATATATGTTGTGAAATGATTTCCATAATAAGGTTTGGAAAGACCTTTTCTTGACTAATTTTAACATTAAAATTAAATTAAAAAATTAAAGTGGTGTTATACATAAATAAGTTAAGAGCAGTGTCCCAGTTTCAAATACTCTGGAACCAATTCTGAATCGTTTTTGTTATCGATGGTCTTCTTACTTACCGACGTTGATCCACAGACGGCCAGTTATTTCTATGAATCTTAACGTTCTGGAAGTTGCATGTTAATGTTTGTAAGCAGGTCAGTAGCTTCACACTCTGGAATGTTCTCTCTCAAGTCACAAATTGTAGGGTTCATTCTCTTCGACCAGCTTAGCAGTATGGGCGCTGCTGTAGACGCAGCATATGGAACGAGGCAGCCAGTGGTCTTTCCTGAACGCTTTTGCATCTCGTTCCCCTCCTGAAGTACCAGTTCCCTGCCCCGTCCCTACAGTGCAGCAATTGTCCAGCGAGGCACTGCTGCCATGGGGGGGGGGGTCATTCTATGTTGTTGTGGGTAGAGTGCGCACTGTAGGTGTTGAATGACATTCTGAATATCCCTGAGGAACAAAATAATCCTAGTAAAGAACCAACAAAATGATAGGAGGAGAATAATGTATGTGTTAGTGGAAAGAGGAGTTTAAAGTTCAGTGAAATGGCTAGGAATAATTTATATATTTCCCACTTTTCTCCACGAAGTAACGCAGAGTTTTAAATGTTGGCTTCCTTCAAAATTCCGGTTTCTTAACTTTTCCTCCTTTGGTTTCCTCTCTTTGACCCTGTAAGAAAGGAATTGGTTAGTAATGCTAATCGAGCTAAATTCATTGTCCTAAGACTGCTTCGTAAATATATTTTCATTTTAAGTTTATTTTCCTTCTTCCGACATTGTGTTCTCAGAGTAAACTGGCTGGAGTCCTGAGTTTCTAGTTGCTGGATGTGGCTGCCTACCAGCAGATCCACGTCCTACTCTGGTGGCTTATTCTCAATATTTGCATTTTGGGGTCTGAAGCTTAAATTGGGAAAAAAAAAATAGTCATACTTGCCTAGTTACTGAAATTGTGTGTGAGTGTGGTAGTTTTCCTTGATTTTTTTTTGGTTCGTTTTTACTTAAAAATGACATGTAAAGGTATAAAATTCAATAAGCTAATGTCTTCAAGATAGTTTGCTTCTTTCAGTATTGACAAATCCAGAGAGTCATAGCTTGGGGATGTGGGGGCTTCCCTTGATTCACTTCCCACATCAGACAAAATGTTCCTAAGTTACTAAGGAAAAGAGGTAACAGCGGTGATTTGATCTGGCTTTTGGCATGTTTTTTTCGCTGGGGAGAATTTATGGTCTCTGCTGTCCTGAGCTACTGAGCATTTCCTGTTGCTAAATCCCAGACCTCCTGCTGATCGGTTGTCAAGACAGTACACAGTAAAGACAGTACGCATCGCATGGCGTCTGGCAACTTACTACCCCAGCAGAAGGCCCATTGTGTAGTCGTGACCCAGAACAACCCAGGACCTTTGAGGGTTAGAAAAGATAACCTAGAAAGTCCTTCGCTCGTGCCTGCCACTCGGCGAGGACGGTGCTGGCAGGTCCTTCTGGCGCTAGGCTTATCGCCGTCACGGTCTTTATCATCGTCACAGGCTCAGTGCCTCCCTCAGATGCTTGGACATTGTTCAGATGGGGTTAAGGAGGATGGGGAGTAGAGGAAGTGGGAAGATATGGCCGATTCCGAAAGCGGCATCTCCCTAGAGCCTGTCTGTGCTCTGTGCCTCCCCTCAGTCTCCGCTCCCCGCCTCCCGGGGAAGCATTGTCTGTCCGCTCAGGTGGCTGTTTGCTGTTATCTGCGTAGCAGACGGTAAATGTTGACAGTCGTGCGTCTGTTACCCAAGGCGCAAATGAAATCAGTTTCGCTTAGTGTATCGTCTAGTGAAATTTAGCTTAATCGTCACATGAAAAAAATATATATTAGGCAGAGATTTTAGGGCAGAAGAAAATAAACTTAATCATGTTAATTTTTAATTTAATAAAATCAAGTAGTACAGATTTGTTGTTATTCCAATGATAATCCTAACAATCTCCCTAGTTTTTAAAGGAAAAGAAACATTTTTCTTTTAGGACAGCATGGAATAGAGTGGCATTGTATAAAATCTAGCCACTGGACCCATGTGGGTATTTTCACATAAATGTCAGTTTATTATAATTTTATGGGCACATGTTGCTAGTGCTTACCATATTGAAAATCTCCATCATCTGAGAAAATTCGATTTGACAGGACTGGTCTGTATTATAACTGAAATGTGTTAGAAAGTTGTTCTGTTATTTCTCCAATTAATTTTGAAGGACGAAAATCCTCAAGAACATTAGTATTAAAAAGTTTATTTTGCAGTGTCTTCCCAAGAATTCTGGTAATCCCAAAGTAATATAGATTCAGGATGGGTCAGACCGAGTCATTAACATTCAAATAACCTTGAGAAACTGTAGGCTGATAGAGAGCCCCTAGAATTGTATGAATAGCTTCGGAGGTGTCAGCAGCAACAAGGAGCTAACAAAAAACCCGGGAACTGTGGCCTCTAGTCTCCTGGGGCTAATAACTCCGTGTGTGTGTGTGTGTGTGTGTGTGTGTGTCTGTGTCTGTGTCTTACAGCCCTCGTGCTCTGCATTTGGTCATTCTGTGATCATCCTTAACAGTTCATATGGGGGGGGGGCTGTCCTGTGTATCCTTTCACTGTGCTCAGCTCTAGGCCTACTAAGATGCTCTTCAGTTCGATGAGGAAATCGCATATCGAGAGAAAGGACAGGAAGAGGGCAAGGCACGGGAGAAAAAGCCAATGAGGATGTAGAAGAATAATGTCCAGTGGATAAATAACGTGAGCCACCAATAAGAGCCATATAGGCAAGTCTGTGTTTTCCAACAACCACGTTAAAAAAGAACAAATAGGGGGTGCCTGGGTGGCTCAGTGGGTCAAAGCCTCTGCCTTCAGCTCAGGTCATGATCCCAGGGTCCTGGGATGGAGCCCCCGCATTGGACTCTGCTCAGCAGGGAGCCTGCTTCCTCCTCTCTCCCTACTTGTGATCTCTATCTGTCAAATAAATAAAATTAATTTTAAAAAAAAGAACAAATAGTATGTCAGTTATATCTCCATAAAACTGAAGGAAAAATAAATTTGTTCGTTTATGAAATTCTGTACAGGGAATATATATTTTACCTGTGAGGAGTATTGAGGTAGTTGACATTCTTTATTTGGTATTAAGTTTTCAAAGCCCCGTGGGTGTTATAGATATTCGTGGCATATCTCTCTTGGAATGACCAAGGGGAATAGCGTGGTAAGACCAGAGTTTGGGAAGATTGAAGAAAAAGGAAATTTAGGTAGCTGAGGTGGGTTCCTAATAGGAAAGCCTTGGTATTAGACCCAGATTAAGCCAATGGCATACAGACTTTTAACACAGGAACAGCGTGATGAGTGGTGATTTAGGAGAACTGGTGAATGGCAAAACATAGTAAAGGGTATTGAGATCAAGACGCGTGGTATGAAGTCCAGGGTGTAGGGGCCTGAACTGGGCTGCTGGTCACGGGCAAGGTGAGAAAGAGAGAAGCCTGAAAGATCCTTACAGAAAATATAACATGATCCATAAGGTAAGAGGAATAAAAATGGAAGACTGGAACCTTCCAGTCTCTCTATCTTATATGTCCAGTAAACAGGCATTGATTAAGAGCCCCAGATCATCTTGGGGTTTGTACAACACTGGGAGAGGCAGATCATTAAGCACACATGCAAATGATGATTACACCTGTGTAATAAATGTTTTGAAGAAGAAAGATCAGAATGTTAGGATTTTTTAAAAAAGAGGGTTCGTCATATAATAAGAGGGTACTCAGAAAGGTGAGGAGGTGACACTCTTGCTGAAGAGGTGACAAGCCATGTAGGAGCCAGCCCTGAGCGGAGTGAGGGGAAATTGAGTTTGGAGGAGGAGCAGGAAGCGAGGGGCTAAGGTTGGAAGGTGCTTTCTATGATTCAAGGGTTGAAAGAGGGACCCCCTGAGGCTGGAGACATAGGGTGGTACAAACACGAAATAAGTCAACACCAGGTCTAGTCCTGTAAATAGGAACCAGAACCGAGCACGTTGTCGCTGTGGAATCTACAGGGATTTTGTTGCGAGTGCGCAGCGTAGAAGTGACCCCTTCCTAACGGCAGTGTGGCTCTGCTCGCCGCAACGGTGTTGGGTAAAAATCCCTCTTTCTGTTCATTTCACTTTCCCCCTATGAGAAGAACCTGAGAATGAAAGCACTATATTAATCAGAACACTTAATCCCCTTCCTATTTTGAGGAAAAGTGGGAGCAAAGTTCCAGAACATTTCAATCTGTGTTTTGTTAACGTGGAGGGGGAAGGTGAGAGTGTTGGAGAGAAAAATTTTTCTTTCACTCTTCGAAGTTCTAACTGGTCTAAGAATTAAACTGACATGAGACAGAGCGACAAGAGTAAAGAAAAACTCCAAAAGTTTAATTACATGCATGTGGAGGCCCAATAATAAAACTGTCATCCAAAGAAATGACCAAAGCAGGCAGGCAGCATTTTTACTGTTTAGACGAAGAAACAAGCACTCCGTGGGGAATTGGCAGGACAAAGAAAACGTATTATTCAGGATCTTCAGTTAGTAAGGAATTCTCAACAGAGTTTGGGCTGGAGTAGCAAATTAGTAAAAGGAACAAGGGTTACCTATGCAAGCTTCTTGGCTCTGAATTTCCTATCTCTGGTGATACGGTTGTCTCGGTACCTCCTGGTGCGGGAAGGGGACCTTTCACGTGGGAGATTTATTTCCGGCTTTCTGGATGCAAAGGGGATTCCAAATGTTCTTATACTGGCTATTTCTTAAGTAATTTTAATGCGAAATAATAACCCGAAGTGGCGCATTTTGGGGTGACCTGCCCTTGGTACCCACAGAAGGAAAGAGCAAAAATGTGACTCTTGACTCACAACGTTTATCTTGCAGAACAAACCGTTGGAGAAAGCTGGCTTCACTTGTGTGGTCACCTTAAAAGACAGGTTCTGTGCGTTTATGAGGTCTATCTAGATCGCTATTGTGTATCTTTTTTCTTTCTTTTTCTTTTTCTTTTTTTTTTTTTTTTTTTTGAATGGGGAGAAGGGTTGGGCTGGATAAAAATGCTAAATAAGCAGATTGCTTTTATGGTCTGTGCAGGATCCTCTCTCTTGCTTTGAGAGCACAGCTGCTCTGCAGTGGAAAACAAGTGAACTTGGCATGCACATAGCTTCTTACCTTCTTTTTTTCCATAAAGAAGAAAAATCTTTTCTTTGTCAGCATGGAAACAAACTAGTGTTTATGTCTTAAAATAACTTGGTGGGGGCCTGATCTGGGTTCCCAGAGGAGCAAGTGGTGGGGGAAAGGAAACCTAGCAGCTGAAGTTGTGAACCAAAGGGCATACATTGATAGGAGCGTTAAGGTCACAAAAGAGCAAGGAGGGAATAGGTCCGGTTTTCTTGGACTAGTGTTGGCATGGGTGAGGGTACATTCTGGGCATTTCCTGAATGGAGTGTGGGGGACGAGTCAGTCAAGGTGAAAAGAGGGATCGTCTTGGGGATCTGCTTGTTAGTTTCCTTCTTGCCTAGTCTTTACGGGAGACGTCCTTGAGTTGGTTTTGAAGGATGTGAATCCTCAAACCCTCAGCCACAGTCTGAGTATCTGAGACGGGAAGGTGTTGCAAGGTGTCCTTGTGCCAGGCATCCTTACAACCGAATCAGGACTGTTGACTTGTATTAGAAGGTGGGAAGAGAATAGTAAAGCTTCCCCCAAACTGGAAGGCACTTCAAGACTAGAAACCAGAACAGGGCACTCCGTACAGTTTATATACCCAGTTTTATTCAGAGTTAACTTACTGCAAGGTATCAGGCAGGTGACTGATGATCCAGAAGGGGCACAGCTGCTATTTGCAAATTCTGAACCTAGGTCCGCAGATTTTATAGAGTGAGGGGACTCTTGTGGGGCACGCTTGTGAGTTCTGAGTGTTCACGTGCATTTCAAAGGGTTTGCACGCACCTCATGGGCAGCTAACATTTACCAGACGTTGTGGCACCAGCTGTGTGTCAGGAGAGGAGAGAGACTGTGTGTTATCTCTAATGGATTCATGGGAAGCCAAAGCAAACCTCAAACATCCTGGCCTTGGCTGGCATTTCTGAGGTATGGATATTAATCTCTAAGGGGCCCGTAACATATAACCCCAAGACAGGTCAGCAAACAAGGTGGAGGACCCAAGATGGAAGTCAGTATTGTCAGCACCCCTACAAGATGCTTTCTGATTTGCATTCTAATTAGATTATTATATTAAAATATTGTGCCAGGCAAATGCATTTCTCTTTTAGGTTTCTGAAACAAAATTTTGTTCTCAAAGGCATAAGTTATTTTATACTAAGAAAATCAAGAAAAACACTGGGTTTGGATCTCTCCAGAGAGAAGATGGTACTGTTTTATAATAAGAAAAAAAAGAGAAAGAGACAGAGGGAGGTGGGGAGAATACCTTGAGTTTGCAGAGACCATGGTTTCTCAAGTTCATTTGCATTTGGGGGTGTCGTCATAGTTCTGTGCATTAAAATGTTTAGCTGCATGTCTGGCCTCTATCCACTAGATGTCAGTAGCATTCTTTTCCAGTTGTGAAAACCAAAAAATGCCTCTAGACATTGCCAAATGTCTTCTAGGGGCCGCATCTGTCCTTTCGTTGAGAACCAGTGGTCTACTCACAGGAGAGCCCTCTATCTCATTTTTATCCCACCCCAGCCCCCCAAAAAACAACCACCACTACCAAAACAAACCCATAAGGCTCGGATTTTTGATTTACAGATTTTAGCAGCTACACAAGCAAAACAAATGTCTCCTTTGTAAAGGTCATCCAGAGGCAAGTTTCTGGTTTGTTTGTTTGTTTGTTTGTTTGTTTATTAATGAAAAAAGGTGCCTTGGAGCACCTGGGTAGCTCAGTTGTTAAGCGACTGCCTTTGTTTCCATCCTGGGGTCCTGGGATTGAGTCCCCTTCCTGCTTCCTGCTTATTAGCAGGAAGCCTCCGATCCCTCTCCCACTTCCCTGCTCTTTCACTTTTTCTCTCTGTCAAATGAATAAATAAAATCTTTAAAAAAGAAAAAAGGTGTCTCTGTGAACCTGCTCTACAGAGTGGGTTGACTGAATAGGAGCTGCCTTATCATTTTCTCAGATCCTTACTCTCACTCTTCATGGTGGGGTGAGGCTCAGAGGATCATTGGTAATGATCCATTTCAATAAATGTTTCTTCTGTCCCAGTTGCTCTGGTTCTACCCATCTGGGGTGCTTCTAAGGGGCAGAGGACTGGAGCACCCCGAGTCACGCATGCCGTTCCGTCCATCTTGCGTGATGTCTCAGCAGCTGTCAGTGTTACAGGAAGTCCACCGCGATTTCTCAGAGACTTACCAGAACACCCGGTGCTTGATTCTTCGTGGGAAATCCGTGTCGGTGGTGGGCGGCGTCTGTGTGGGGCAGGTTGTGCACGCACACCTAATTCTGGAATGGAGTGGGAGCGCTCCTCGTCAGTTGCAAACTCAACAGGAAGAAATGGATTTTGCACGTGGATACTCCTTCCGCTGCACCTTTACTATTTCAGCACGAGGAGGGAGCACTTCCCTTCTGCCCCAGCCAGAGCCACAACCTGGGCAGTGAGAAGCCACTATAGTTCCAGCTCCCAGGTTACTCTGTGGACTTTGTGTTTCTAAAAGCCTTCTGGGCTTCCTCCTTTCCTCTGTAAAAGAGCATTCCTCTCCTTCGTTCTCTGCACTTGTCTATGGTTTTGCTATAGCTTGCTTGTCCCAGATTCTAATTCTCTGCTTTTCCCCTTCCCCGCCAAAGCCCCATTTTTTGTTACTGGTGAAATGACTGGGAGTGTTATTCGTAAGGTTAGCCTATCTCCAACTAAGAAATAGTGACTCCTTTTCCTCCCCAAATTCATCGGTACCTTCCTTCATTTTTCCAAAACCCTAGAGTGTTCCCCTCACCTCAGTTGGAAGCCTGTAATGTTGCATTGTATAAATAATCCAGAAATCTTCAAAACTATGAGCTAAATAATTGACTCATGCCACACACACCTTTATTTCTACTAGACAAGCAATTAAGAACTTAGGTTTCTATTTAAAAAAAAAAAAAAAACTTCTATGAAGTATGTTTTGATGTGGTTTTGGAATATAGGTGAGGTTGGTGGGGTTAGGTCCGGAGCTGACAACCAAGAAAGAGTTCTTGAACGTCTTTGGTGCAGAAGGGTGGTTTTATTAAAAGTACTGAGACAGGACCCGTGGACAGGAGGAGCTGCTGCCCCAGGGTTGTGAGGGGTGGTTGGTTATATACTTGGGAGTTGAGGGAGGTAAGGGAAAGGGAGGTTTTCCAAAGAACTTTCATATGCTAAAGGCTCACAGGATGCTGGAGGCCTTGCCATTGTCAAGTTCAGGTTGTTTTTCCCTGTAGCAAGGCATTAACATCAAGACAGTTGGGAGCTTCCTGGAAGAATGGCCCACGTGTCCCACGGGGGGTGGGGGGGTGTTGCAGGGTGTCCCCTGTGCTTTGTCCTTAGCTGGCCTTCTGTTCCCTCATCACTCTGGTGAACATTTGCTTTCCAAAACTTCTCCCTCCTCTCTCCCTCTGGCCTTTGTTGGAAAGAAAGTTTCATTAATTTGTATTTGTATGTGAACCTGGTCGGTGGTTGGGGCTCAGAAAATGATCAATAAGGAAAAGAAACGCATTGGAGAACAGCCTCCTTCCGCATGGTGCTGGTCTGCCCGCGTCTTCCTGTCCTCAGGAGCCCGGGCAGCGCTTGGTTCAGGTGAGAGCAGAGGGAGGACTGAGCGCTCCTGGCTGCCAGAGCAGCAGGCTGGCGGCTCCCGCGCCAGGCGCTCTCTGAGCGGCCTCTGTCCCCTGCTTCCGTGTGGCCCCTGAGCCCTGAGTGCCTCCTCCCTGAGACGGATTGCGTCCCCTCGCACATCGCAGCCCTGAACTAGCCCGGTGTGTGATCCCAGAGAGCGCACGTCCTCACGATGGCCCCGCTGTGCTTTCTCCTAGTGCACCCGCTGTGGGAGACCGTGGACCTGGTCCCGGGGGGCGAGCGCCAGTCGCCCATCAACATCCGCTGGAGGGACAGCGTCTATGATCCTGGCTTAAAACCGCTCACCATCTCTTACGACCCGACCACCTGCCTCCACGTCTGGAATAACGGGTACTCTTTCCTGGTGGAATTTGAAGATTCTACAGATAAGTCAGGTGAGAGCCCGACCTGGGGTCTTGTCCGGCATTAAAGGGACAGCCTGGTGTAGCACAGGCCACAGCACGCTGCCTCCTCTTTGAGCAGTGGCGTGGGACTCACTGCACTGAGCTTTTCTTTTTTTAATGTGGTAATGTACATGTTACACGAAATTTGTCATCTTAACCATCTGTAAGTATACAGTTCGGTAATCGGTCCAGTCACCCTACTGTGCGACCCACGCTCCCATTCGATCCATTACTCTCCCTTTGCAAAACTGAAACTGTGCCACTTAAACAGTAAATGCCCATTTTCCCTTTCTCTCAGCTCCTGGCTATGACCATTTTACCTTCTGTCTGTGAACTGGCCTACTGGGTACTTCATATAAGTGGAATTACACAGTATTTGTCTTTTTATGACTGGCTGATTTCACTGAGCATAATGTCAGCAGGACTCAGCCATACTGTAGCAGATGGCCAAATTTCCTTCTTTGTGAGACGGAATGATACTCCCTTATATGGACAGACCATATTTTGTTTATCCGTTCACCTGTCTGTGGGCACTGGTTGCAGCCACCTTTTGGCTGTTGTGAATAATGCGGCTGTGAACATTGTCCATATATCTGCCGTGGTGTTTCCCGTTGGTACATAACCCCCGTGGAATTGCTGCATCATCATTAGAGGTTTTTGAGTATATGAACCATGTCCCTTTCATTTTCGTGTATGTTTCCTTCTGGTATACGTGGTATTTCCTATTAATAGATATGTATCGGGACACCTGGGTGGTTCAGGTGTCTGCCTTCAGCTCAGGTCATGATCCCAAGGTCCTGGGATGGAGTCCCACATCGGCTCCTTGCTCAGCGGGGAGCCTGCTTCTCCCTCTGCCTGCATCTCTCCCTGCTTGTGCTCTTTTTCTCACTGACAAATAAATAATAATAAAATCTTTTAAAAAATCGATATGTATCTATGTATAGATTCTGTATTTGAAATTTTATTTAAAGTTACGTATTTGAATTTACTTTTGTTTGAAACTGTATATGTATTGATTGTTCATTTGAATTACTTTTATTTGAAATTTGTTCTCCATGTGTTGAATGAGTGCTAACCTTCCTCTGCTTGTTGACATTACAAAGAGCTTCTGTATTAAATAGTAATACAGTTTATCCAGATTTTATATGATAAGATTGCAGTGCAGAGCAAAGGATAGTCAGGCAAGAAAAAGACATTTTTATTGTTTTTAGTCACCGAGTAACGTGTATGTATTTTGTCAACCAGTGACTGATTTATTCATTCTGTATTTACCGAGTGCCCGCCATGTGCCAGGCCTTGCACTAAGTGCCAGGAATACTAACTAGATTCTTGACCTCCCAGCATTCAAAGTCTAGTGCGAGATGCATGCATGAAATTAGAAGTATAAAGCAAGTGTAATTTGAGAAGGGGTTTCTGAAAGTGCTGTGGGACCACAGAGGAGGGGATGATGTAGACTGCTCAGAGAAGTCTGATGATTTCAGCAAGGAGGGGTATCAATTCAAAATGAACAGACCTTTTAGAATTTCTTTTGGGGGGGGGGGAAGGAAGAGAGTTTTATTCAAGCCCAAGTGAGGACAGCTGCCCAAGGTACACAGTCTCCAGAGTACTTCCAGTAAAGGATCATTTGAGGTAGGGTTAGATACATTTTATATACATGTAAATATATATGGTTGCAACATTTTTAAAAAGTTACAAATTATTAGACAAAGAACTTTTCAGGAATTTGCAGCCCTTATCTTAGGTTTCCAGTATATGCAGAGCTATATGATTTTAACCTCTTGAGAACCAAGGAAGTTTCTTACTTTCTGTTATCTTTTGTGTTCAGAATGTACCTTTTTGGTTATTTTCTTGAACAAAGCACATATAGCACATGCTGTGAGGTATTGGCTGAGTCATTTTGACCTTGGTAAATGCTAAAGCAGAGCTTCCCTGAGAGCCCAGGAGCAGGACCCACAAATATTTAAAGTTGAAAATTCCTTTATCAGGGGACATTTATCTTGGCTATTGAAGGATGAGTCGGAGTTTTCCAAGAGGATTAGAAGGGCATTGGAGATGGACGGAAAATCATGTGCAAAAGCAGATGTTCAGAAAATGGCCAAAAACAAAGTGGCCAGAATGCAGATTGCATTTTGGGGAGAGACAGGAAGAATGATGATCACTGATGCTTCGGAGGGGAGATGGAAGGCAGGTTCATCAGTACCCGTTAGTTTTACATGACACCGTGACACAGCAGGATTTCATTTAGTTCAGTTGCTTTATTTTTTGAGATTAACCCAGTCAGTAGTGTAGGTCCATAAGGTCATATTAATCCAAGTGTGAGATGGTGGGAGCTCACATGAAGGCTGTAAGAATTGAAGTAGGGAGAAAGCACATTTTTCAAAAGCATTTCTAAAATAAAAGTGTCGTGAACACACTGTGAAGGCACACACACGAATTGTGTCCACAGTGTCAGCCCTGTCCAGTCCTAAGCAAGGTTAACATAATTACAAAGCAGGTTCAGGATTCCAAACTCAGTGACATTTCCCCACATGGTGAACTTGGCTTCTCACCTTTCACACAGAGCAGGACAGAAGATGAGCCACACAACAAAGAAGATAACCCAGGGGGGCAGGAAGTGAGGGAACCAAACTCGGAGTTAGGCTGTGGAGGGAGGTGAGAGAAGGCAGCAATGGGCTGTCCAGCCCGAGTCAGTGCTCGGCACTCACCGCTTCTCTTCAAGCCCCCAGAGGATCTCTGTTCTGTTCGGAGATCCATCGGGCACCGTGTGCGGCAACAGGGGCCTTTTGTAAGTGGTCAGACAGCCACAGGTCTTGTCTGAGGCATCTGACTGTTGGCTGCAAAAGTCTTTTCTTTCTGAAGGGATCAAACCAGTCCTAGGCCTCTGCAGATTTCTGTGCCTCTGCTTGTTAGGAGGTCTGGGGTATCATCAGTTGGTGCTGGTCTCGGTGACCTCTGGTGGTTGCAGTATGCTTAACTGCCTGTTTCACTGCTTGACACGGGCCCCTGCTTGACGTGAGTGACTCCATCTTGCTATGTACAAAAGCAATAGGACTTGGAGATGGGACTCATCAAGTGAGGAGAAAGCAACGTTAACCACATCCTTGGGTCCTCTCACTTGGGAGGCTGGGGGGATGGTGATGCCAGAAAGGTCATGAATGATGGATGAGGAATACTTTTGGGGAAATACAGAAAGCACATAAGGAAATAAATAAATAAATATTTATAACTTTTCCCCTATTTGATTTTAAATGTTACATTAAAAATAGAAACATGTGTTGAGTGGTTATCCATCAAAGAAGAATTGTGTCAGTTCCTGTTTAATTTCCATAAGGAGAATCTGCTTCTCTCAAGATAAGCATCTTTGCTACTTTTGATGCCAGTGGATTCGGATTTTAGTATTTCCTGCAAATCAAGATGGGAGTGAGCAAATATTGATCCCTCACTGAAATATTATCCACTTTCCTAATAAAAACTTCTTCTCATCAAATTTTTTATTTCAAACTAATATTAATTGTTGCTTCTGCATTAAACCTTCCTCTTTGTTTCTGTCTCATTTTGCATCAGCTCATCATATGCTTTTCCCACTGGCTTTATTTTACGTGAAGAAACATGTTTAAATACTGTAGGTTGAATAAGGCAAGAGATTTTTTTTGGAGCAATCCTATAGGGTCGGGCATTAATCCTTTTTATAGTGTTTCGGCTGCACTTAGTGCATCATAATGCAATCAAGTTTCAAAGCTTTGAGGATACAGCAGCTGGAGGAAGATAGTTTAGCTATGATAGCAATTTTTTTTAAGATTTTATTTATTTGAGAGAGAGAGCACAAGCAGGGGTAGGAACAGAGGGAGAGGAACAAGCAGGTTACACACTGAGCGCGGAGCCCAGCACAGGGCTCGGTGTCAGAACCCTGAGATCATGACCTGAGCCAAAATCAAGAGTTGGAACACTTAACCAACTGAGCCACCCAGGCGCCCCTATGATAAGAATATCTTATAAAGGTTTTTAAAAAAAAAAAAAAAAACTTACCAACTTTAAATGTATTCTAGAATGGAAAGATCGAACATTATGATACTGTTATTTAAGAATATTGGGATCAGGGCTCCTGGGTGGCTCAGTGGGTTAAAGCCTCTGTCTTCTGCTCAGGTCATGATCCCAGGGTCATGGGATCGAGCCCCACATCGGGCTCTCTGCTCAGCAGGGAGTCTGCTTTCTCCTCTCTCTCTCTAGGTCATCTCTGTCTGTCAGATAAATAAAATCTTTTTAAAAAAAAAAAGAATATTGGGATCAATACACTGGTAAGATAAGCCATGCTTATAAGACAAGATTGTTACAACTATATTTCAAATGGTATAAAATGGTGTTGTCCAATATAGTATATATAAGGCTGGTGTGACTTTTAAGCACTTGAAATGTGGCTAATACAATTGAAGAAATGGATTTTTAAGACTTTTAAGGGCGCCTGGGTGGCTCAGTGGGTTAAGCCGCTGCCTTCGGCTCAGGTCATGATCTCAGGGTCCTGGGATCGAGTCCGGGATCGAGTCCCGCATCGGGCTCTCTGCTCAGCAGGGAGCCTGCTTCCCTTCCTCTCTCTCTGCCTGCCTCTCTGCCTACTTGTGATCTCTCTCTGTCAAATAAATAAAATCTTTAAAAAAAAAAAAAAGACTTTTAAGTGTGGCTCCTACAGACTTGAAAATTACCATTGTGATTTGCATTACATTTCTGTTTGTTGGCACTGTTATAAAAGGATAAAGGCAAATAATGGTTAAAAGGTGAGATCAGTGAATACATTCAGAATGGCATAAAAAGATAAAGCAAACAGCTATGGGAAGTGATCCGGAAAGGAAGCAATATTTATGAGTGCTCTGTGACTATTTGCTAAGTGCTTCGTTTATCTTCCCCAGAGGTCTTTGATGACGATACTGTCATCTCTATTTTCCAGAGGAAGTGAAGCTCCCTGAAGTTCACTGCTTTTGCCAGGTCACACAGCTGACTGCTGGAGAACTGATGGAAAATCAGCAGACCACACTCTGTGCAAGGCCTCTGAGCTCCTGGAGACTTCAGCAGGTGCCGGCCTCCTGCAAGGGCTGGAGGTAGAGTGTTTCCTGGGCGCCCCAGATTTGTTTTCATCAGGTACAGTAAGACGGACAGACATGGGAATGAGTGTCATGCAAGAATTGTATCCTACCGTCCCTAAAGCTGAAAGGCAGGGCCACATGGGGAAGCGCCAGGGAAGGCCAGGAGGCAGAGGGAAGAGGGGGAATGGTGGCTGAGAGCCAGTTGTGGTCCTGGGGGAAGGAGTACACAAGGCAGCATAGAGAGGCTGTCCCCTGGTTGTCTGCCCCCTGGTCCTGGGGCGGGTGGGGCACGGGTCCGTGATCGGGCACATCAGTGCTGATGAAGTTGCTGCTCGGGCTCTGAATTGGTTGGTTTCCCTACGAGGACGCTCTCCCAGTTGTTTGTTCTCTCTTGGAATTACCTCGCCCTGGGAGGGGCAGCCCCCCCAGTGCCAGGAAGCCTCAGATGTCAAAGCATCAAACACGAATTGGAACGGGTGGTTATTACACTGAGGCTCCGGGAATGAGCCCTTGAGGACGCGGGCGTGCTCTGAGAGCTGGGCCTAGCATGCCCTGACTGGCTGGGAGAGCTTCAGCCGCCAGCGGCCCTGGAAGCCGAGCAGCAGGGAGGGTAGGGGGCCGTGGGGGAGGGCGAGGCTGACGGAGCAGGGGCACCTTTCCCTGCACGCTGTGGGCTTGAGCTTGTCCACAAACCACCTGCCTGTTTGTTTTGTATGTGTTTTCATTCAGTGATGTTTATAATCTATAACATCCTAAGTTGTCCGTTTAAGTGCAGTGTCAGTACCGTAGATTGTTTTTAGGTCATCACCAATTGTCTGATACACATTCTATAACAATAGTAGAGTAACATCTCATTTTTAAAATATGTTCTCATTTATTGTTTGTTAGCTGCACACCATGAAGAGCTGCAGAAATTCGTGGATACTGTGCCGTCAGTTAAGCATAAGGTAATTTTTTTCCCCAAGTCACTTGAAATGCCTGTTCCGTGTAATCTCGAGTGGAGACACTCACAGGGCACTTTGCGACTTGCCCCGGAAGAGCACTCGCCCCTTAACACGCGTGTGTTGAGAACGCGCCCGGCCCTGGGGCACCTTGCAGGGGCCGGAAGGGATTCTGGGGGTGCCTGCTCACCGCTTTGGTTTTGCTGCCCTGCCCTAGCCCTCAGGGAGTCGGGAACCCAGTGCTGTCCCCTCCTGTGCTCCTTCTGAGTCCCCGTGGACACAGCCAGAGCAGTCCTGCTGATTCAACCTCCCGTCCCGCAGGCGGGGAGCAGAGAGAAGAGTTGGACAGAAACGTGGCGTGGCCGGCTGTACAGAACAATTAGCCACATCCTTCAGAATGGACACCTTTGTCCAGGCCCCAGACTAACTGGCCGTTCCTCCAGGCCGTTCCCTGGAGGTCCACTTCTCTCTCTCTCTCTCTCTCTCTCTCTCTCTCCCCCCCCGCCCCTCCCCACCGCTCATCCCCACCTCAGTCTCTCTCTCCACTGCCTCCTTCCCTCTCCCTCCCTGTCCATCTCCCTCTTCCTTCCCTCTCTCTGTCTCCCCTTTTAGTCCAGGAACTTGACTCCCCCAAATTTGCATTGCGTTTTAGAAAGGAGAATTCTGTCGGGTTCTCTTGAAAAGGGGAAGTCTCCTTGTTCATGCACCCGCCACTCACTGCCCGATGCCTCCCAAAGAGTTGAGAGACAGCACTGCAGTCAAGTCACCAGAACGGAGGGAGGCAGTGCGCCGCGCCCGGTCCTGTTCCCGGGGAGGAGGAGCAGAACTACCTAGTTAATGACTGGAACAAGGCAGGGGCGTGATTCTGTCCTAAAGTGCCCAGAATTCCTCCAGACCGCTGCTGGTCCCTAGACTCCCCTAGACTCATCACCCCGTCCTCTGATTCCTGAGTGATTTTCACCATGAAATGATGACTTGGTGACCTCTTCTCTTGGCCAGGACACCCTTGTGGAATTTGGGTCATTTGATCCTTCCTGCCTGATGCCTGCCTGCCCAGATTACTGGACCTACTCGGGGTCCCTGACTACCCCCCCACTCTCCGAGTCCGTCACCTGGATCATTAAGAAGCAGCCCGTAGAGGTTGATCACGATCAGGTATATTCTTTCCACATTTCTTTCTGAGGACACGCTAGCTTGCCCCTTTAAAGCAAGGCTGGGCTCCAACTTTGGCATCAGTTGTTAAGATCTCGTAATGCTAATACATGTTTATTGAGATGTGCTAACATCTTTTCTCAGTTTGGACATCAATTTGGAGATACTTCAAATTAACCAGAGACAGGCGTTAAGACCTAGAAGAACATAAGCTTTTTGCTTTCATTTTTGACAGTAATGTGTATTTTGCTATATATGCATGGTATAGAATTGCTATAAAAATTAAGATCTTTAAATGGAAAAAAAGAAGGCTGGAAATGGATGTGTTCGAACCAGTTTGATATTTATTTATTATTGAAGTACTGTTGATACGTAGTGTTACATTAGTTGCATGTGTACAACATGGCGATTTGACAACCCGGTATGTTATGCTGTGCTTACAAGCGTAGTTCCCATCTGTCACTGGACCATACAAGTCTGGTACAAACCCACTGACAGTTTTCCCTGTGCTTTTTACCTTTCATCCCCATGACTTACTAATTTCAGTACTGGAAGCCTTGTACCTCCTACTCCCCTTCACCCATTTTCTCCTTCTAATCCACCCCCTCCGCAATATTCCCCTTTCCTCTGCCAACTGTCATACAGAGTTTGTTCTCTGTATTTGTGTAAAAAGCCTTAATTTTCTTAAGAGATACTTATGTGGAATTTCAAGGTAAGGACAGAGCCCAACAATGTCTACACAGAAATTTTATTCTAAGTCAGAAGTTTTGACTTTGAAGTTTCGGTATTTGCTTTGCATTTAGAAATGAAAGGTTAAGTGGTGGTTACTATGTCAACACACAGAACGTTTAATTCATAAATGAACTAAACTGTAATAATAATTGCTTTCACTTGTTTGCTTTGAAATTTTATTGATTAAAAATTTTTTCCAAAGACAAAAGCTTCTAAGTTCTTTTTTATGAAACCAAGATAACAGTGAAACCAAAACCCACCAAAGATTGGACACCCACCCCCAAATAAACACTAAGCCCCAAAAGTAGTATCTCTCAAGAATATTTAGAAATAAGGAAAGCTAAATAAAATACCTGAATCTACCAGTACATCACATAGGATTTTTTCTAATAATGTAGGGATCATTCAGTATTAGGAATGACACAGTTATGATTAGTCTGCAGCCATACCACCCTGAACGCGCCCAATCTCATCTAATCTCCGAAGCTAAGCAGGGTCGGGCCTGGTTAGTACTTGGATGGGAGGAATGATGTAGTTCTGATTAATAGACTTCAGCCCATTAGCAAAGATAAAGGAAAAGCTCGTGTTTTCATTTTCATGCATTCCTAAAATGTATTGACAAAATTCATAATGTATTTTTTTGTAAAATTTTTTTTAAAATATTTTATTTATTTGACATACAGCATCACCAGGGGGAGCAGCAGGAGAGGAGAGGGAGAAGCAGGCTCCCCACCAAGCAGAGAGCCTGATGTGGGGCTCCATCCCAGGACCCTGAGATTATGACCTGAGCCAAAGGCAGATGCTTAACTGACTAAGCCACCCATTCACCCCGTTTTTGTAGAATTTTTTAATAAAGCAAATGAAATGAGAATTATCTAAATTGGTAAAGTAGACTGACCAATCATGGTTCAGAAATAACGAGTATGACTAGTATGGAAAGGATAGCTACTAATTAATTAGCATATTAAATACTAAATTGGCTAACTTCTGGTAGTAGTCAGTAGACAAAAGAAGATAAATAAGAGAAATATTGGGGTGCCTGGGTGGCTCAGTTGATTAAGCACCTGCCTTTGGCTCAGGTCATGATCCTGGAGTCCCGGGATCGTGTTCCGCATTACTCGGCAGGGAGTCTGCATCTCCCTCTGACCCTCCCCCTTCTCATTCTCTCCCTCTCTCTCTCTTAAATACATAAAATCTTTAAAAAAAAAGAAAGAATCTTGTTAGGTTGTTTAAAAAAATGAGAGAAACATTAGTGGAGTACCATACTAATTTCTAGATATCAATTCCTTTGGCATATTTAAATCACAAGATAGAATGGAAGAAAGAACCCTACTTATAATGGAAACTAATAAACTAAAATACCTTGGAATGAACGTAAAATGTTAGAAAACTGTCAGATATTCCTAAGGGACACAAAACACTATTTGAAATAAAATTCATACCATGGTATTAAATAGAAAGATAAAGACACCTTCAATGTAAATTCTTAAATTGTAATTTTCCACGAATTGTTTATTCCCCATAAATTTTATGTGTCTCAAAAAATATGTCACTTGTTACATTGTGGGGGGCCTGTTCGTGTATCGTAGGATGTTTAGCAATGTCCTTGGCCTCAACACACTGGATGCCAGAAGACCCCCAACAAGTTAACAACCAGAACTGTCTCCATACAGTCTCTGATGTCTGGTGCAAGCTCACCTCTGCTTGAGCACTAACTAATATGTGCTGATCTCTAACACCAACTAATACATGAAGTCCTTTACCACCTAGTATGTGAAAAGAAACATCTTCAATGTGAAAACAGCTTTGAATAAATCAACACATTGGTTTACCAGTAAAAGCGTAGGGGTGATGCATTTATTACTGCCTATAGCTCACCAGCAGAAGATTTATTGGAGGATTCTTTACCTACAAAGCAGAATGACATCCACTTGGTTATGCTGAGGATAAGATGTAGGAAATTCCGTAGACATTCGAAAGAAAAATACGTTATAAGAAATCCATACACAGTGGCATTAGGCTGTCCAGTTTCAAGCTGTGACCACCTGAAGAGATACGTTAGGTATATAGGAAGAGTTATTTTCTACCATGAAAAATCTCTTACGAAGAAATTTCTATCTTAGGAATTTCTCTTTTAAAAATCATCTACCCAGGGGCGCCTGGGTGGCTCAGTGGGTTAAAGCCTCTGGCTTCAGCTCAAGTCACGATCCCGGGGTTCTGGGATCAAGCTCCACATCAGGCTCTCTGCTCAGCAGGGAGCCTGCTCCCTCCTCTCTCTCTGCCTGCCTCTCTGCTTACTCGTGATCTCTGTGAAATAACTAAATAAAATCTTTATTTAAAAAATAAAAATAAATAAAAAATATCATCTACCTGGAGATCATTCCATAATGAATTTGCCAAAAAATTTAATGTCAGCTCATTGCCCTGCACCCGCCAGTTAACCACACCCCTGCTTCCTGAAACATTTGGTATCTTTTTTTTTTTAAGATTTTATTTATTTATTTGACATAGAGATCACAAGTAGGCAGAGAGGCAGGCAGAGAGAGAGGGTAAAGAAGCCCCTCCCTGCTGAGCAGAGAGCCCAATGCAGGGCTCGACCCCAGGACCCTGAGATGATAGTCTGAGCCGAAGTCACTGACTTCAGAAAATATTGGGTGCTTATAGTGATCTGAAGGGACGCCTGAACCCCAATGCTTATAGCAGCAATGTCCACAACAGCCAAAATATAGAAGGAAGACGGGTGTCCACCAGATGAATGGATAAGGAAGATGTGTGTGTGTATACAAACACACGCATGCATCATGGAATATTACTCGGCCATCAAAAAGAATGATACCACTTGCAAGGACGTGGATGGAACTAGAGGGCATTATGCTAAGAAAAATAAGTCAATCAGAGAAAGACAGTTATCATATGATTTCACAAATGTGGAACTTAAAGAACAATACAGGAACGTAAAGGAAAGGAGGGAAAAATAAAGTAAAATGAAATCAGAGAGGAAGACAAACCATAAGAGACTTTTATTTTTTTTTTCAAAGATTTTATTTATTTATTTGACTGAGAGAGATCACAAGTAGGCAGAGAGGCAGGGAGAGAGAAAGGAGGAAGCAGGCTCCCCGCTGAGCAGAGAGCCCGATGTGGGACTCGATCCCAGGACCCCGAGATCATGACCTGAGCCGAAGGCAGCGCCTTAACCCACTGAGCCACCCAGGCGCCCCATAAGAGACTTTTAAATTGGAGGAAACAAACACAGTTCCTGGAGGGGAGGTTGCGGGGGGAGGGCGCTAACTGGGGGATGGGCATGAAGTAGGTCAATTGATGTAATGAGCACTGGGTGTTATGTGCACCTGATCAATCACTGAACTCTACCTCTGAAACTAATAAGAAAAAAAGGGGAAAAAACTTCCGGTGCTTCTTCATTAAATTATATTGAGTATATATCCTCACCACTGAGCCATGCACCTCTCAGATCTGTTGCCTGTTCATCACTAGCTTCTACTTTCTATCTCATATCGCACCATGGGGAACAACCCAGTAGGTGCATTTTTGCATGGACGTTGCAGGGAAGTTTTCACAAACAGACGATTCACACCAACTTCAACAGACCTTAAACCTAAGTACTACAATCACTACATCACAATTCCTCTTCCTTTAAAAGAACATTCAAGTGCATTTTTACAATAACAAAGGAGAGTGCCATTCTGCCGGTTTTCTGTAGTTTTCAGGACCCGATAGAAAGGACTACATTTTCTCCCGCTAAGTGTCCGGTACAAACGCCAAAGCAGCCCTCGCGGCCCCTGTGCCTAGAGCCACGCGCCAGGGACATGCAGTGTGATCTGGAGGGTCCCCGGTCCTCAGCAGCAGGCGTGCCCGGGGCATCTTCCCCGTCCGCGGGGCCCGGGCCTGGCTCGTGCAGGGCCCCTGTCCAGAAGGTTCTCCGCGTGACACCCCGCGTGCCGCCCGTGCGTCGCGATTTCAACGGTCGCCCCAGCCCGGCGTGTTCCGCGTCCGCAGACACCCGGAGCCCTTGCGGAAGCCGTATTTCGCCCTCCGAGGCCCCGACGCCGCCGCACCGCCAACATGGGAGGCTACCTGAGCAGACACCTGGGCCGATACCTGCGCACGGCCAAGGCCGCGCTGCCACGCCCCGCTTGGGGGAACCGCTACCTGCGGGCCAGGCCCGCCCCCCACCGCCGCGGCCCGGTCCCGAGCCAAGTCATCTCGGTGCACCGGGAGCGCTGGATGCAGAGCCGGACCCGCCTCCCGCTGCCGCCCCACCTGGACCACCCCCGAGTCCAGAGGGCCGTAGTGCCCAAGGCCTGGAGGAGCTTCCGCGGCAAGTCCCCCCTCCACACCTTCCTGGGGCTGGATTTCTCCAGCGGTCGCGAGAGCTTCGTGAGGCACTGCCTCTGGAAGGCCCAGAACGTCCTGAACATCTGGAACACGGTGACCGTCAACATCACTCCTCCTGAGGGCGGCGGGAGCTCCAGCGGGCGCCCAGCCACCCAGGAGCGCCCGCACTCCTGCGCCAAGGAGATCCGGCTGAGGGCTCGCAGCCCGGGCCAGAGAGGGAAGAAGAGGAGCCGCAGATCTCTCCGGTTCGAAGGCCCCCCGGCCAAGAGGAGGAGGCAGAGCCCAGGGGCCAGGCCGTCCGCCTTCAGGCCTGTGTGGAAAGATGGCATGGCCCCTGCCTTCGTGCCCAGGCCTGGGCCTCTGAGAAGAGGCCTCTTCTGGCATCCCGCCGACCAGGAGGCCACCCAGCCCGGGCCCGACCCGCTGCCAGGACACCAGCAGGCCCCAGGAGAGTCACCGGGCCTCGGCTTGAGAGCAGATGAGCATGTCCCAGAGCCTGGGCCCTCCTGCAGCCTGGGGCCCCCCTTGTATCCTGAGCCACCGCCTGAGACTCAAACCAGCCGTCTTTTTACCCCGCTGACCCCCGCTCTACCCCCGCATGAGTGACCGGCCCCGGCAGCCAGCCCTCACCGCCCGGGCAGCAGCTCCGCCCAGGCCCCAGACCCACCGCCCTTGAGCCCACGGGGCTGGCATCCAAACCTCGGGCTGCCTCCTGCCCTCCCCCTGCCCGCCTTCTCCCTGGAGACACGCTTAGCGGGAAGGCCTGCTTCTCCCCTTTTCCCAGTTTCTTGAGTGAAAACAGTGTTCTTCTGTTAGTAACAATAATAAAGTTTCATTATACAGAGTGTCGTCTTTCTTTCAAAGGGACACATACGAGGATTTCGTCTACACTGAGAATTCTCTGTCTTGGCACTCTTAACATTTGGGGCCAGGTAATTCTTTCCTGGTCCTTGGGTGCTGTCCTCTGCATTGCAGGGTTTTAGCACAACCCCTGGCCTCTATCTTCTAGGGGCCGGTAGCAAACCCACATTGTGAAATACAAAAACATTTCCGAACATTGCCATATATTCCAGAAGGAGGTGGGGGGTGGGGGGAGAGGGGTGGAAGGGTGGGGGGGGTGAAGGGTAGTAGGGGGTGGGGGCGTAGGGGGTGGGGGAGTGGGAAGGTGGTAGGGGGTTGGGGGGAGCACTTGGAAGAAAAAAAAAAAAGCCCACACTGGTGGAAAAACTGAGGGACAGTGACCTCTGCTGGCAGAAACAGTCAAGCTTGGTCTTTTTAAAAATAAGCTACTTGTTGGCAAAACTGAAAATACTGGGAAGTGGTGGGAAAGATGCTGAGAACTGGGGCGCCAGGCGGCGCTGAGTGCGAATGTGTAGCAGCGCTTGGAAGTGCTGCCCAGAGCGGAGCGTGACCATGAGAAACTCTCCTACACGGTGTGTACACACACCTGCCACACACACATACGCCACGCACCACACACATACCCCCCATGTACACACACACACACACATCACACATACCCACACACACACACAGCACACAGCACACACATACCATCCCACACACATAACACATGCACCATACCCACACACACCACATACACACTCCCACACACATCCCCTGCGCACACCACATATCCCACACACCCACCATACACACACCCTCCCACACACATACACTCAGACACCAACCACATACCCATCACAGACACCCACACACACCACACGCACACACCCTACACACCACACATACCCACAAAACATACACCCACAACACACACCCCCACAACAAACATACCCCAAACATACACACACACCACCCATACCACACACACACCCTCACACATAACACACATCCCCACCCACACCATACACATCCCCACACACCCACCACCTACACCCACACACACACCAGCACTAACACCACACACACCACACATAACCCCACACACATACCCCACCCAAATACCACATACACACTCCCATACACACTCCCTACACACATCAAACACACTACACACAACCACACACCCCCACCGACATATACACCCCATACACCCACCACCCACCACACACACACCCACAAACACACCACACACACCACAACCCCCCACACACACAGAGCAGTGAGAATGTTCTTCCCAGCACTCCTTCAGAACAGAGAAGCCGAACAACCTGAATGCTCACTCGCAGGGGACGGCTAACGCAAACATACTATGCGCTAGGGAGGAAATACTGTTCCACAAACCGAAGGAAGGACATAGCCCCAGGATTCTCCGCTCTTGGGCTACTGGGCCACGCGGTTCTCTGCATCGCGGGATGCTGAACGGCACCCCTGGCCCCCGTCGCCCAGACAGCAGCAGGACCGCCTCCAGCGGTGACAGCCGCACGCATCTCCAGACATTGCCAGCTATGCCCAGGGGGAGCGACGTCACCCCCAGTGGGAAAGCACTGAACTAGAGCTCCGTGCTTTTGACGACACGTTACATCTCAAAACGAATCTGCTGAATGAAAAAGCCGGGGACTGGCAGAGTATGTGTGGCTCACGCCATTTACAGAATTTAAACAAATGCGAAGTAACGTTGCTGGGAAAATGGGGAAGCCAGGAACTGCATTAAGAGGTCTTCTGGACACTTTCCCTGCCTCGTTCCTACCATCGAAAGCCCCTTTAAATAGTGTTCAGACATGAATTTCACAGCATCCACCTTTAGAGAGTCCAAGAATAAACAAAGTCTCTTCTCCGGTGCAGCTTGCGTTCTAAGGGGGCGCAGACAGAAGATAAACAAGGAAACGGACACACTAGCAGGTGCAGAGAAGCTCCATAAGGAAAAATAAAGAAGGAATAGGGACACGTATGAGTCCACCAACACAACCGTGACCCTACGTCCTTTCCCGTGTCCGCATCACCATGGAGCTACAGCATCCTTTACTATGGCAGACGAGATCGGGCGCGTTCAGGGTGGTATGGCCGTAGACCAGCATCCTTTACTGGGAATTCAAGTTCTTTCCCTGGGGTTTCCGTTGGGGCAATGCCTACTTTCACGTAGCACCTCAGCAAAGAGATTGAAAATGTTTTATCTTCCTAGACGTGAAGATTACTAGAAGATGCAAACTGTTCCTGAAAATATTAAAGTCAACATTTTCAATGCTGACAGTTACTGTTAGATACAAAATGTCTTGGACTGAACCGCTAGAAGTCAAGTTCGTGTTTTGAAGTTTACTCCCTGCCATTTGCTGGACTTGAGACGAGGCATTTCACTCTACAGCAGTTGCTAGAACGGGCGTGAGATCTTAGTGTGTCCACGAGGGTACCGGTGGCATTTTGAGGAGAGAATTCCTTATTAGCTGGGACTGTCCTGAACTTGGCAGCACGTTGATCACCTCTCAGGCCTGCCGTCTAAATGCCACAACACTCTCCAGGCATAGATGCAGTCCCCAAACACCCCACATTTCCATATGCTACCTGGCTGGGGTCAGAACTGTGCACACATAAGAAACACTCATAAGCCACCTCCAAAGTGTCAAGTCCTGAAAACCGAGGCAGATCAAGTTCATGAAAACCAAAGGAAGACGGATAAATACTCTCCATCACTAGAGAGATCACTGAAGAGGCATCAATTCTGCGACAGAGGAAGGATATTAGTGAAAGGGGAAGTGGGTCTGAAAAATTCCAATTTAAAAGTATTGAAATAATGGTAACGCCTTAGTTTTGATATACCTATTGTGGGTATTTAATAGAACAGCATTAGGGTAATAGGGGAAGAGTCTAGAGCAGAGTTTCTCAAACTCAGCACTATTAACATTTTAGGCTGCCTAAGTCTTGTCTGTAGGAGGCTGTCTGTTCTTTTCTAGAATGTGTACCACATCCCCAGCCTCTGCACACTCGAGGCCAGTAGCACGCCCAACTGTAACACCAGAGGACCTCCACACAAGTCGACATAAGCTCAGGGGCAGTGGAGGGAAGAAATCCCCCAGGCTGAGAGCCATTAGTACACAGGATCGCTCTATATGATCTCTGCAAGTCTTCTGTAAATACATCTGTAGGTTTTCTAACTAAATACATATGAATACAGGAGCAAAGCAGGTAGTTTTAAAGTTGCCTGGGTAGGGCACAGTAATATGATCTACAAGAATAAAACAAGGCAATGGATTAGTAATAGTTTTACTGGCTTTACTGACAAAGAGATAACATACAAATGTACTCTAAAAGTAGGAGTCGTATTCAAATGAAGACATGGGCATCCACCAGCCTAACAATGGTCTTAATAATTAAGGAACATGTGTGGAAACTAGTTCTGTGTTCAGATGCATCAAGCACTTATCAGGGAGCCTGACTGTCCTAGAGTCCTATGGGGCACTATTTCCGTCATCTCTCCTAGATTCATAGAGTGAAAAGGGGGAACAATATTCACTGCTGAGGTTCTTCGACTAGAGAATATTAAGTATCCTCCCTACATAGTGGTTCCTCCAGTCAAAGAAGTCTATGGTTCTTCAGAAAACAGAAAAGTTGTCTGGTGCTCAACAAAGACCAACCATAGAGATACAATGACTGAGAAGTGCTTCTATTTTGTTCCGATACAGGCAGTTGAGGTGGTAATGGGTAAGCCCGCTTCCTAAAGGAATGAGTTTGTGGGAAAGACCAGGGGAGAGCACACCCTGCTTCTAGAGACAGCTATAAGGCAAAGGCTATAGAGGAAGACAGAAACTCATGGGCTGGGTCTTCCTCCTTGTTTGGATGATGCTTTGGGAAAGGAACCATGATGTCTTGGTTTCCCCAAGACTGAGAAATTGAAGGCCAACAAGAGATAGAGCCCAGGCAGCCCAGACCCACTTCTACTATGGTGACTGACACTAGATCCAGCAGGGGAGTCTCCCCTGAGGTAGCAGAAGAGGGAGAAATGGGTGGGTGGCCATCGTTTCCTTGTGCCCGTGGCTTAGGAGCCTGGGTAAGCATGCTTCACTCACTCACAAAAGCGTACTAAGAAGTAGCACAGCGCAGCCAACATGGTTCGGGGCGGTGAGGAAAAGAATTCCTACTGCAACGGCTTTTAGATGCCACGACCCTTCCCGCAAGTGCAGGAGTTGCAGTGCTAAGACCCTTGAACACTAAGGTCATAGGATCGTGAGCCAACCAGAAGATTAAAAACCAAAGTAGAAGCCGATAATCCTGAGATGCCTGAATTGGCTCACAAGATTCCATACCCCAGCTGAGAATAGACCCAGGACAGTCGAGAGGGCGCAGGGTTTCTACGTTTCCTGTGGTTTGTCCGCAGTTCTTGTCGCAAGGGTCTCTAATCCCTGCCCTGATATGAACTTCATTGTCCTCAAGCAAAGAACACCCTCTTCAATTTCATCAGCTGCAAAGTCACCTGGGAGACTATCAAAAATATTTAGTCTATCTGCAACACAAGCTTTCTTTGGGCCTGGGACAAGAGGGCAAGGCCCAAGCCTGTGCCACTGTGTGTCCCTGCATTCCTGCAGTGTGGCCCATGTGGACACTCAGGGAAGGGTTGTGTAACGGATGAATGGATGCATGGATGGGTGAATTAATGGAATCTGAAATGAAGCCCACTGTTTCTATGATATTCCAAGAGAGACAAACCCGGCAAGTAAATAAGGCCAAGACCAAATAGGAAAGGGGGGAATGAAAGGAGGGAGACTGCTTCCCCAAAACATTGTTTACTCAACCACAGCTGTTGAAACAACCCAGGAATACCCTCTCTAGCCCCGTAGCAGAAGAGCACTCCTGAATACAGAGCAGGTAGGGGTCGCCCAGAGGAAGTGTCAATGTGATGCAGGTTGGTACTAAAAGGGGAGTAACACGAAGCCTGATCCTACAGACCAGTAGGAATGTACGTAGCAACCACAGGATACAAATTCCTCCCATTCTGGGTTATCTCAACTAGTGTGACTTCTCCCAGGTCTTTCTTCCAAATGTGACCATACTGAATGTCCCCTAAATTTTACACATAATGAAAAATTACACAACAAGCACTTACTGAGCTACACATGTCTTTGTCAAGTTTGTTCTGATGTATTCAGTAAGCTGAAATGCCTAAACCTTTGAAGTTCTCATCCTAAGAACAAAATGTCTAAAGCTACATACAGCGGCAGATGGACACCAGAGTTCCGACGGTGATCACGCTGCAGTCTGTACAAAGACCACTGCGTTCTGGTGTCCGCCTAAACCACTCCGATGCGGCAGGTCAGACACTTCAATTTCAAAACCAAGTAAATAAACTGAAAGGCCAGGAGCACAGCTAAATAGAAACCCTACATTTTCAAGATTGTAAATAGAGGTCGGTCTGATGGAATTATCGGAATTCACTTCAATAATCATTTCATCCAACTCTTTTCCAAAGTACTAATATTTATACATATTCAAATGGCTTCTCAAGCAAAGCCCTGAAAAGGTAAAAATGTCCACTCCGTTTCCTCAAGTGTAGAAAGCCCTGGTTTTACACTAATCCTCTGCGACTTGGCTCTACTGCCGTTTCTCCTCAATGGCGCCAGACAGGGCCAACTGCATCCAAGGGGAGGTAAGAATCAGGCTCTTGTTTCTGGAAATCAAAGGACTAAAGAGGAGCCAGGCTGCTGTTTTACAAGCACAAGACCATTAATCCCCTTACCATGGACAAAACAGCATATTGTTCCTTTTCAGATCACAGGACTTATTCCTGAATAATTAGGCACAGGAAGAAATCCATTCCATGCCCTACACCGTGAGATTCAGAAAGAAAAGGCCATGCCCGAGTCAGACTTCTCCCTCTCGTGCTAAAAGTTGACAAATTACCCTAAAAGCCAGCACCGGACGAACTCGGCAGGTGCATTTCCCGACTTGCTTGGGAAGCAGACTCGAGTGTCACCTTCGGTTACATTTCCCTAGAAACTACCTTCAACATTTACACATTTCTCTGAAACTATTTTACAAAATCTGGCCTAAACCTTACCGTAACAACTTCAAAACCCCTAGCTGCCATCTTCGAATTCACAAGAGATCTTCACATAACCTGACCTCACGAAACCAGAACTTTCTGTCCTTGCCATTTGCCCATACCTCTTCCATTCTGCTTTTAAGAAAACCTGGGGTGGGGGTGGGGGGTCGTAGGTGTGTCAGTCAGTTAAGCGACCATCTCTTGATTTCCGTTCATGTCATGATCTCAGGGTCACAAGACGGAGCCGCACGTCGGGCACCTCGCTTGGCCCAGAGTCTGCTGGAGATTTTATTCTCCTCCTCCTCCTGCCCCTCGTCACGCTTGCTCTGTCTCTCTCTCTGAAATAGATAAATTAGTCTAACAATAAGGAACATCCAGGAAGTAGGAAGCAAATCACTTGACAGCAGGGTTCCAGTAAGGACTTCGAAAGCTTTTGTCCCTGCCATTCCTGCGCCGTCCTGTCACGTCCCCCAGGCCCCGCTTCCTCTGCGGGCGCCGTGCCCAGGGAGACCTGGCTTTACCCACCGTCCCGGTGTCAGGGCCGAGCCCGCAGGCGGCTGCGCCACGAGGTCCCCCGTTCCGCGGGGGCAGCCGCAGCCACAACGGCGCACGGGCTGCCTCGGCCGACCACAGCGCACAGAGAGGCTCTGTCCTCAGACACTTGCCTCCCGCGGCTCTGTCAGCTCTTTCTCCGTCGGTCCTTGACAGCGTCTCGGGCGAACCATGCAGCTTTCCCGTCCCTCCTGCTTATGAAGGAGCTTGGGGCGGTGGCATCCGAACTCGGATCCAAACCGTCTTCTCACCTCGGACACAGCCGCCCCACTGCCCTCCCGTCCCCGTGGCCCCCCAGCCCCACGCGTCTCCCCATCTGTCCCCGACCCACGTCATTCTCGCTCCTGTAGGGACGGAAAGGACGGAGAGGGCTGGGGGCATCTACCGAAGGGAACAGCAGGGCTCTTGTCCCTTCGCCGGGGCCCTCTGTGGACGCCCCAGGCTGCTCCGCCGTCCGGGGTCCTCTCCTCTGCTGTGGTGGGCGCCCTCAGGTTCCCCACTCAGGGCGCCTCAGGGGCCCCCGCTGCGCTCTGGCCAGCGTCCTCCAGCCCACCCCGTGCTCGGCCTCCGGCGGGCCCGTCCAGCCTCACCGGCCTGCTCTCCTGGCCCCGCAGGCAGCTCCCTCCAGCGGCCTCCGCTGGCTCCTCGGGGTACAGTGGGGGGCAGCCGCTGGCAGAGCCGTCCTGTCGCCCCGTCCCTGGGGCCTGGGTCAGCCTTCCCCCTTCGGACTTCTGCAGCCACAAGGCAGGCCCGGGGTCTGCTCCCCTGCACACCCTGAGGGACGGGGCCCCCGGCCTGCGTGGCGAGGGAATGACATGCCGGTGCCTCATCTACAGACAGCGCCAGGCTCTGAGCAGTTCGAGGCCTGCCTTGAGGCAGACGGGCCCGAGCAAAAGTGTCACTCAGAGCACATAATCGCTCGTGGGGCGCGGGCAGCAACTCATCGGGACGGGCCCAGCGGTCGGCACCCCTCCAGGCCGCACCTGCCTGTGCGCTGGCACCCGCTCCCGCCTGGCCCTGTCCTCCGGGGAAGGGCCAGGAGATGCCACAGCCCTCTCTGCCTGGCCACACCCCTGCCTATCCGGCCCTCTCGCTTTCTCTCCCACTGCCTGCTGGCTGAGGGGGACTGGACCCGTCCCGCTGCCTGTCGGTCCTGTGTGCACGTAGCCAGGACCCATCTCTCTAGCAGGAACACCCTCTTGTGTTGTCAGTCGAGGTTGCAGCGGGTCAAGGCTCTGCCAGCCACGGGTCGCCAAGTACGCAAAAGCGTCCTCAGGAGCTCCTGAGCTTGCGTCACTGGAGGCCGTCGGGCTGGATGTAAGAGACGGTAGTGAGGACTGGTTACAGGGCTACGACAACTAGAGTTTTCGTTCTTCTGATCTGATTTGATTACCCTTAGTGCATTACCTTTTACATTTTCCATTCTGTCCCTCTCAGTAACTTCTAGTTTTCTGCAACATTCATAAAATAAGCCACCAGGAGAAAGAAGGAAACAGTGATGTTCTAGATTGGGATCCCTGAAGCCATCCCGGAAACCGCTACTTGCCTCCGGGTCATTCCGCCAGGGCTGCTCTAACAAATGCCCCAGACCCGGCGGCTTAAACAACGGAGATTTACGGTCTCTTGGTCCGGAGGCTACAAGCCCAGGATCGGGGTGCTCAGGGTCCGTTTCTTCTAAGGCTCCTTTCCTTTGGCTTGTGGATGGTTGTCCTCTCCTGTCTTACCCGGGCTCCGTCTGTGCACACCTGCGAACCCATCTCTTCTTGTAAGGACGCCATTCCTACTGGACCAAAGCCCACCTCTATGACCTCACCGTACATTCATCACCTCTTCAAGGACCCTATCTCCAAATACAATCCCATTCTGAGCTACTAGGGCTGCGGACTCGATCATAAGCATTTTGAGGGGATGCAGTTCTTCCCAGAGCCGCTACCCCCCAGCATTTATTTTGTCCCGCCCTGGCACCAGAAGGCCTTTCTAAGGCAGAAGAGTTAAAACCTGAGCCGGCTGCCAAGCCACTGGCATCTTCTGTCCACCCACCCGCCGGAGAGAGGCGGCCTCTCTGCAAAGTTTTTCTCAATGCTGTCTTGCATTCTGGGGGGCCCTTTCCCAAGGGGAAGCCCCTTCACGTAAGGATGCAGCCTTCTTCATGGCAGCGCGTGGAGAATGGGATCAGCAAGTGAATTGCATTTTAAACACCCCCTGATTCATGAGGCAGCCCTCATCACTCCGCCCCCCGACAGCACTATTGCTGGCACTCATTCTGCCTATGGCCTTACAGAAACGTCTGTTGACCCTTGATGGAGTTTTGCACCTTTTGACTTTCAATGGGCGTTGGCAATAATGCCTTCTCCATACCATGTACAAGTGAGACACGTCTGCTGAGTAAACAACATCAGATATTCACAAACGTACACAATGTTGCATGTGAAAAAAAATGCAAATGGGAACTCCTCAAAATTCATCTAAAATGTTACATGTTTAAATTAACTCTTCCTACGAATGGAAACATCTGAATTAACATAGTCATTAACAAGGTTCAATGCAGGCACCCAGAGGAAGAAACGGTATGAGCAGCAGAGCAATGTGTAAACCTGGGGACCGGAAGAGCAGAAGATAAAGAGACTGTCTGGGGGAGGGGCTGCATTCGAAGGTGACAGGAGGGCTTTTGGTTTTTTCTTAAATTTTTCCTTGTCAATTTTTTGCAAAGCAATCACCTAATTTTTTTAATATTTTATTTATTTATTTGACAAAGACACAACGAGAGAGGTAACAGAAGCAGAGGAAGTGGGAGAGGGAAAAGCCGGCTTCCAGCTGAGCAGGGAGCCCGATGCGGGCCTGGTCCTAGGACTCCGGGATCCTGATCTGAGCCGAAGGTAGAGGCTTAATGACTGAGCCACCCAGGTGCCCCAAATCATCCAATTTTCATGAGAAAAGTTGTAATGTAGTTGTAAAAAGAATGTGCAGTTCAAAAGGCATATGCCAAGCACAAATAGATATTTTTCTAAAACTCGATAAAACAGGAACAGAATTCACTTTGGACACAATTTTGTTTTACTATGTAACTCTTTCTTCTAGTTTTTTGAATCATGTGAATATATTACCTATTTTTAAATATATATGTGTGTACACACATCTATCATATGCTTATTTTGCTTCCCCAAATGCCACTCTTTTGTTTCATTCTTTTGTTTTAAGATTTTATTTATTTATTTGACATATCACAAGCAGGCAGAAGGGCAGGCAGAGAGAGAGGGGGAAGCAGGCTCCCCGCGGAGCAGAGAGCCTGATGTGGGGCTCAATCCCAGGACCCTGAGATCATGACCCAAGCTGACGGCAGAGGCTTAAACCACTGAGCCACCCAGGCACCCCTGTTTCATTCTTTATATTCACAGCCCACGCATATTGTGGGTTTGAGGGAGGTCGATAAATAGTGATCCCCTTTGTCAGGTTCTGAATCCTTACAGAATTAAGACAAAAGAATAAAGCAGGGGCGTCTGGGTGGCTCAGTTGGTTAAAGCCTCTGCCTTTGGCTCGGGTCATGATCTCAGGGTCCTGGGATGGAGCCCCACATCAGGCTCTCTGCTCCGTGGGGAGCCTGCTTCTTCCTCTCTCTCTGCCTGCCTCTGCCTACTTGTGACCTCTCTCTCTCTCTCTCTCTCTCTCTCTCTCTGTCAAATTAATAAATAAAATCATAAAAAAAAAAAGAATGAAGCAGATAGGATACTAAAAGGCCAGGGTGGAAGACATAACATTAGTCGGCAGGTGAGTTTTCTTCCTAATCGCAAAACTCCTAAAAGGAGGTAATTCATCGACAGCGTCCGGGTAGAACTGAGCTGGGGCATCTATTGCACATGCCGAAGTAATATGCATGATACTGAACAGCTATATGCTATGGCGCCGACCAACAGAAACCGTCCTCCTCTGTACGTAGCACACCCAGCCTTACAGCTGCATGGGCCTGCCCCTGCACGGACTGATTCTGCACTTAGTGTAGGGAGTAGCACAGAAGAATGCCTGCTGTCTGCGGGCACAGAAGGGAACCCAGGGAGAGCTTCTCCTTCCAGCTCACCAATCATCAGCCATTTCTCCTCTCAAGGGAAAGAAGGAGAGAGGGAATAGACAGAAACCAGAAGTGGTACCAGAATCACAAACAGAGATAGAAGGAAACATGCCAAATAGAGACCATGCCTCTGGAAGAACAGAAAAAAATGTGAAGCTGTGAAAAGTTTGTACTAAAGCTTCTAAGAAAATAACCAAGATCTATGATAGATGCCAACAGTGGCATGAACCTATATAGGTGTATTTCCAAGATGAGTGCTGTGGCCTGACTTGTTCCTCCTCCCCCAAATTCCTATATTGAAGCCCTAACCCCACCCCACCCCACCCCACGCTCCCGGAACTGTACGTGGAGAGAGGGCCGAGGAAGAGATAATTATAGTTAAATGTCATCATAAGGGTGGAGTCCTCATGGGATTAGTGTCTCATTCAAACTGAAATATTATATTCATAATTTCAATTTGCTCCCCCAACAAAGAAGAGGTCATGTGAGAGCACAGTTCTAGCTGTGTCTGCCAGGCAAGTGAAAAAGCTTCAGAAAGAAATCTACCTTGCCTGAGCACTGCGATCTTGGCCTTGGAGCCTCCGGAAGTGTGAGTAATAGGAGTCTGTTACTTAAGCCAACTGGCGTGTGGCATTTTGTTACCACAGCAGTCCTAGCAAACTAATACAATGAGAGCAGAATTCTTTTCTCCTTTCCTTCCTTCCTTTTTCCTTTCCCTTCATCCCTTTATCCCTTCCTTCCTTCTTCCTTCCTTCTTTCTTTCTACCTATCTACAGGACAAGCTAATGTATACAACAGGAAAGTAGAACAAGCTTATGACACATGACCACATCTACAAATTTTTATCATCTTACTGCCTACAGAACAAAGAGCATTGTTGGAACATGGGACAGACTGCAAGGTGAACCAGATTACAAAATTTTTAAATGTTACAATGTGAATCCTTTCCAAAAATTAGGTTAATTATTTTCAAAATAGAATTTTGAATTAATGCATGTCTCAAGTATCACTGCAAATAACCAATTAAGATTTTTTACTATTTACTTACTCTGTTGTTTCTCTGTTGGGAACCTTCCTCATGGAGAAAGCCACCATTGCTTTGAAAAGATATTCCTCATTTGTATCCCAGGCATACTAAAAGAGAAGTAAAATAGAAAATGTAAAAGGCTTAGGATAAAAAAAAATGGTCCTGTTGGAATCTAACTGTGAGCACAGTGACGGTGTTAATCAGTGCCTGTCCCTCTCTCTCTCTCTCTTTCTCATCTTTCTCACACATTAAAGACCAGAAGCCAAGATAAATCACGTCATGGTAATGTTCAGGATGAGCTTTCTTGGACATTCTGTCATTCCAAGTGTGGTGCACTTTCCATTGCATTATCTTCTTCAAGATCTGCAGTGTTAGTAGCCAGTTAACAAAGAGCGCATTTGGACATCGTATTCTGGACATATACAGTTGGTTCCCTTCCTCCCGTACTCTCTTTCCTCAGTTGCCTTTCCTTTACTAACATAGGTACAATTTTTCTATTTTCTTAGCTGGAAACTTGAGTGTGTGCATATTATGGACTGAACTGTGCCCCCCCACCAATTTATGTTGAAGTCCTAACCCCTAATACCTTACAATGTAACAGTATTTGGAAACAAGTGTCTTTACAGAGGTGATTAAGTTTAAATGAGGTCATTAGGGCAGACCCTAATCCAATATGGACTGATATCCTTCCAAGAAGAGGAAACTTGGACACAGCCACATATAGAGGGAAGACAATGTGAAGATACAGAAAGAAGACAGTCATCTACAAGCCAAAGTGAGAGGCCTGGAATAGATCTTTCCTTTACACACCTCGGAAGGAACCAACCCTGCTGATACTCTGAGCTTGGACTGCCAGCCACCAGAACTAAGATAAAATACATTTCTATTGTTTAAGCCCCCCAAGTCATGGTACTTTATGACAGCAGCCCTGGAAACTAATGTGGCTGACCACATATTTTAGGTGAGGAATCACGTGGAACTGGACAAAGTCACACAACAGGGTTGTTTAACTCTTAAGTTCATGATGACCTACTCCCCAATTGCCTGGAAATCCCTCAGGTCTCCATCATTTTCTCTCTCTCATGGCTCACGACAGCTATTTCAAACCTCTTTCAGCTCCCCACCTCCACCAAACTCAAACCTCATACTCACTAGATGCTTCTTCTTCTTCTTTTTTTTTTTTTTAAGATTTATTTATTTGAGGGAGAGAGAGACAGAGCACGAGCAGGGGGAGAGGTAGAGGGAGAGGGAGAAGCAGGCTCCCCGCTGAGCAGGGAGCCTGATGCTATGCGGGGCTCCATCCCAGGACCCTAGGATCATGACCTGAGCCAAAGGTAGAGGCTTAACTGCCTGAGCCACCCAGGCGCCCCTCACTAGATGCTCTTGTCTCATAATTTAGAGATACATCCTCAAGTCATCAATTTAAACTCCCCCATTCTCCTGACACCAAACAAAAAACTCCCTCTGTAGACATATATGCTGTGCACATGCTCCCCCGGAAGGCCGATGTGGTGTTCCTCCTCCTATCAATGGCTATTTCATCCACTTGTATTAGAACACTTCCCTTCCGCCCTTCTCAGGATCTAAGGGTACAGCTTCCCCTCTCCTCTGTACATGAGACCCTGGCTTTTAGCCATGCTCAAGCCTTCCCATTACAACGGCACCAAAACCAAATCACTGACCTCAATCCTTCTTCCTCTATCTACTGCTGTCTGTCTCCTGCTCTTCACAGCCAACAGCCTCAAAAGACTTGTCATACTTGAGTTTTTACCTGTTTGCCACCCACTTATTCTCAGCTCCCTCCATTACCTGCTTTCCAGTCCTACCACTCCACAAAGACGGCTCTCTCTACAGTTACCAGTGACCTCCACATGACTCAACCTAACCAGTGGCTTTCAGTCCCACCTTGCTTGATCTGTCAACAGCACGCTGATGCACACTTCCTCCAACCTGAAGCACTCTCTTCCCCTTTGTGATACGCATTCTGGTTTTCCCCCTGTCCCTTTGTCCCCTGTGTAGGTTCGCACTCTCTTATAAGGGTTTCAGGTTTCAGAGAACCTCAAAACTCTATGCTAGAGCTTCCCCTCTTGTTACTCCATACTTTCTCTCTCAAACTGTCATCTACTCCAGGCTTCCATTATCACCGTCACGTGAACAAGCCAGCACCGTATCTCAAGCCCGCCCTGTCCTTGCTTATTCAGAAATACCTCATGCTCAACAAGTCCAAAATTAAAGCCATGATCTTCTTGTCTGTACCTGCTTCCCTGGCTCATAAGTAGGTCATCATCCATTCAGCTACATAATCAGAAACTAAAGCATCATCCTTGGGGGCCTGGGTAGCTCTGGTGGTTACGCCACTGCCTTCGGCTCAGGTTATGATTGTAGAGTCCTGGGATCGAGTCCCATATCAGGCTTCCCTTGCTCTGCAGGGAGCCTGCTTCTCCCTCTCCCTCTGCCTCTAGCCCTGCTTATGCCGCGCCCTCTCTCCCTCTCTGTCAAATAAATAAATAAAATCTTTTTAAAAATAAATAAATAAAGTGTCACCCTTGACTCCTCCCTCCCCCTTTCTCCTTTCTACTCTTGTCCCCAGCAGTCTGCCTTCCACACTGTGACCAGGGTGTTTTCCAAGCACTCATTCTGTAATGACATCTCTTTCAGAAAACTCACGCTGGCTTTAAAGATAATCTCAAAACTTCCTAACCCAGTCCACATACTCTTCAGCCCGATCTCTTCTTTCTGCCTGAACTCAGCACAGAGACCTCAGCCTTCCGTCCACCTCATCCTCTCGCTAAGTTCCTTCCCGTAACAAGCCTTTGCATGTTCTGTACCCTCTGCCCTGTGTTCTTTTATCCTCTGGCTCACCTCCGCTCAGACTTTTAGACTTCACAGCAAATGCCAAGAACTAAGGCCCCCGACAAGGCCAAAGCCCTCAGGTACCTCTCCTTCCTGTAATACCTGTCAAGATCACACATTTCCATTTCGTTTACCGAATGTTTCATGGGCAACCAATCTTCCTGATACCATGAGCTCCATGAAAGCTGGGACAAGCCCGACTTATCTGCCATCGCATCCCAGCATCCAGCATGGTGCCCACCCTTGGAGGACCCTGGGATACACAACCACACACTGGTGGAGAGAGGAGATTCTACAGTCAGACAGCCTGGTTCAAATCTCACCTCTTTGTCATTTGCTGACCTGAGCTCCTGAGCAAGCTGCTTAATTTCTTTGTACCTCGGTTTTCTCCTCTACTCCATGAGGGTGGGCATGCCTGTACTACCTCCCTCAAAGGGCTGTTGTGGGGGCTGCAGGAACTGTAAGTCAAGTGCTCAGAAGAGTCTCTGCTGGAAAGTAAACTAAGTTCTCAATAAATGCTGGGCGCTGTAATGATCCTTATTCATTGAATGAATAAAATAACCCGTTGGTGGATAGGCCTGCAAACAGAATCCGTACCTCTAACTTCCTTTGCACTCTTCAATTGCTTCTACCCCAAGTCATCTTACTATCGCCTACTACTAGGGAAAGTCTTCACAGACCACACGGGGATACCCAAACTAGAAGTGCACAAATCATCTCATTAATTCCACAGACCGTATTGTTCTTATAGCTATGTGAGCCTCATGAGTATTTTTTAACTTCAATTTCATAAACATGTATTTCACGTTGTTACTCTGACATTTGAGAAGAACTGGAGGAACTTCAAGATAGAACTAGAAACTTTTCATGCTATGAAAAATCTGATATGGGAACAATGCCACCTTTTCGCGGACTAGAAGACTGAGGCTGACAAAATCCTAATGACCGCAAAGGTGTGCAGAGCCGGCCCGACCTGAGTGTGGGACTCGGGCCCTCGGGCCTCCACCCCCCCCCCACTGCGCTTGGCTGAGATGCTCCAGTTTGCTACACTGTTGTGTGTCATACAAAGCTTCACAGATTTTCTAGCACACACCGCAGATTAAAGACTTGAGGAAAAATCATTTTTTAACAATTTCCATTTTACTATTTTTTAACTTTAAGACCATATCCGATTTGAGGTCTTTAGGATTAAACTATATGAGTTTAAGATATAAGGCAGAGGCTCATTACTAGAGAAAGTAGTGTTATTAAAAAATGAACATGCAGGTTCTTCACTTACTGCTTTATCTCCCAGAGCTGTTCTGATACTCAGTCTTACTTTAAAAGCATTTTCTGCATCTGCCAGAAAGAAAAGAGAGCAGTGTGTGATGATAAAAATCTGCCAAAACATCAAGTCCAAACATTTAATGAACTCAAATCAACAGAACACTGATCTTCAAACTGCCCCTGAAACTGAAAGTTTAACTACAAGCACCTTAGCCCGTTCAAATTTTTCCTTCAAACTCATAAAACAGTCACAGTCCCAACTTTCAAGCCACAACACGTCTGCGGATTTAGGAAAATAAAGAGGTCATTCAATCGAAGACTTGTCAATCATTTGAAAACTGTTACCCTATTCTTGAGTTTCAAGACCACATACCTGGTTGACACAGTTCAGCACCAACAGCAGTCACCAGAAAAAAGAGCAGGCACAACATTCTTTCAGGGTGCGAAACACCAGGCAAACGGAGGGAAAAAAATCTGCCCTCCACTTAAAGCTGCCTTAGCCATTCTGTGACCCGGATTAGAATATCAGAGAAACAAACAAGCCGCCACCTAGAAGGTTTAATGATTAAACCCCATTATTTGGGTTAATACTTACAGAGAAGCAGCCCATCTCCTGTCAGTTATTTACGAAAATCTGTTTGGAAAACAGATTAGTTGTCCTTTCTGAACTAGACCTCCAGCAGCTGCTTCCTCTGCTGACTCGAGACGGAATCCGCCTCCGCCCCTTCTGTTGTCCCCGGCTAAGTGCGCCATGGAAAGAACCCAGCCCTCTCTGAATGGTTTCCTCGGCCTCACCTTTCCACCTTTCCCGGGCTAAACTAGCCGGTCCTTGATAAGCTCCCTTCATGTGGAAAACAAACATCACCCCTTTCTATCTCTGGGGAACAAAAGACACCCTTCCAACAATGGCCTCACCTGACTCTCACCTCCACAGGTAAACATCTGGGGAGCGCTCCCACCTCAAAGGGAATCATTCTGGTCAGCCCTAAGTTCTGGCGGTTGTGTAGATTCAAAGTTAATGGTACAGAGCGGTGCTGTCCAGTGGAACATTCGGCAATGACAGAAATGTTCTATATCTGCACTGTCCAACTTGGTAGCCGTAGGTGGCCACTGACCACCTGGAATGGGGCTGGGCTGCAGAGAAACTCAATTTTCTATTAATTTAATTTATGTAGAAACATGTGACTAGCAACAGCGTTGGTCAGCGCGCCAGAGAACAGTCATTAAGAGCTTCCCGCCATGAACTAGGTTTGCTGGATTCTCTCATCCTCAAAACAGCACCTCCCAGTCGCTGTTGCTGGAATCATCTCGGACTCCAGGGAACTGAGGATCTGGTGTTCGATGCAGCGGTGGCAATGGGAGGAGGGAGTGGGTGTCACCAGAACCCCACCTGCGCCGCACTGACCTGCCCTGGGCCTTCACTGGTCACGCTTGGTCAAAACTGAAAAGGCAACAGGGGCGCCCGGGGCGGGGGGGGGTGTCTGTCAGTTAAGCATCTGCCTTGGGCTCAAGTCATGATCTCAGGGGCCTGGGATGGAGGCCCGCATCTGCTCTCTGCTCCGTGGGGAGTCTGCTTCTCCCTCTCCCTCTGTGCTCTCTCTCTCTCTCAAATAAATAAGTAAAATCTTAATTTAAAAAAAAAAAAACAAGCTTGAAATTGCAACAAAGCCTCAGAGATGCTCTCGGGATTACCATAATGAGTGGAAGAGAGTCTCCCCTACCGGGCATTCATGGATGTCAGCAGAAGCCGCCCAGGCAGCTTGATGTCAGGGCTTTCCTCTCTATCACGCTGCTCCTTCATGAAGTCAGTCCCCAGATTCCACATCATTGCTTGAAAACCATGAAAGGAAAAATAAGACTGGGTGACCCTGATGGGGCATCTGATGTTGACCCTGATATTAAATACAAAATGTGGATTTTCAAAGCCACCATGAGAGAGAGGTCAACAGCTACACTCCCGCAGCACTCCGAGAGTCCTGTCATTTCCCCGTCCTGGGCAGGCTGACGTTTTACCACAGATGACCCATTTCTGTTTGGTGACTCCACCTGAGGAAGCTTCTCTCTTCTCCCTCACCTTGGTCTCGTGGGCACAGAGTCAGGAAAGGCTGGATCAGAGGGAGAGGCCGCCAAAAGTTAGGCCCGTCATTCTAGCAATTTCACTATTAGGTGAAATGGAAATTTCCTAGAAGGGAGAGCTCACATAACTTAGTCCTGAAAAGAAAGTCAATCTAGATGAAGTTATCTGGGGAAATGTTAGACTAGTTTAAGTCAACATGGGAAAGAAAAGCCAGTGGATGGAGATTTTAACAAAGCTAATTATTTGCTATCAGGGAACAAAGCTATGTTAGAGACGAATCTGATTCAGCCTTCCTTGAGCCTTAAACTTCCCAAAAGTGTCAAATGTTTATCTTTTGCTCTTAATCACATATGTGACTAGGACTGCAGACAGGAAAATGCTGAATTAGAGTTAAGTCATTCTTTGAAAAGCAAGGAAAGTTTCTTCCCTTTTGAATTATGATTTCTCTCTTTTTTCAAAATAAAATTCACCATTTATTAAACAATTTCTATGTGCCTGGCACTCTAGTAGTGCTTAATATAAACATGATTTTTTTAAAAAAATTATCCTTACTAAAACAGAATCGACATATGACATGTGAATTTCAGGTGTCCCAAAGAGTGACTCAACATTTATATACATCACAAAACGCTCACTACGGTAAGCATAGTTACCATCTGTCACCACACACTTACTACAATTTTACTGACTACATTCCCTTTGCTGTACTTCGCTTTCACTATTCTATACTTTAGCGATGTTTGCTGTCTCATTTGAAAAATGACAGAGAAAAAAAAAAAAGCAGGAAAAACGAGCAACAGAAGTTCTGTATAGAAAATACAGAAAAGCCAAAAGAGAAAAATACAAAATACCCGTAACATCACCAGCATGAATGACCAATGCTAATATATTTTGAGAGTGGAAACATACCTGCTTTAGCCTTGGATCTTCTTGTGTGAAGCTCTTGTTCTGTCTCATTATAGCAGCACTATCAGAATCGTAATGGTGGAATAACATGGACCCTTGTTCTCCTCCTTATTCTAATGTGAGTGCATTAGATCTGAGTGCATTAGATCTTCAGCTAGATCTGGTGGACCACTTTTAAATCTGATGTGTAGTGAGATAAAAAGTCTCCTTTTACTAAAAATTATTTTTATCCAGAGATCATGTTGAATTTCTTCCAACATCTATTAATATAATCCTAGAGATCTTACCATTTGGTGCGTTTTACTAATAAATTCCTTTACATTGATGCAACCCTTAGATAAGCTCAGTTTGAAGATACTCCTGGACTTAATTGCTGTGTTTTTCCTTAGGTTTTTAAACCTATTTTTGTAGAATATCATTTAGGTTCCTTTTCAAGTGCTGATTCCTGAAATTTATTTTTTTCTAGCCTTTACATTATCATCTTGAAAATGGTATACAAAGATTTCTAATATCCTCTATGTTTACAAACACTTTAAAATGCCAAAGAAAATCGCAGAAGAAATGCAGAGTTGAAGAATCTGGTTCATACACATTTTAGGGGAAGAGCTCTTTGAAAACTTTCATTTCTTACATTGTCATTTACTTCAAGTTTCATGTTTCACTGAGTCCATTCTGGCTGTTTATAATTTCTAAGAAAGTCATTATTTCATCAAGATTTTCCGGTATTCTCATGGACTTTCTACAGTATTTCCCATCAAATATCTAATTCATTGCTATATTCCCTTTGCACGTTCTGGTAAACATATTAGTTTTTTCTCATTTTCCATTATTCTCGACAGAGATTTGTCTAGTTTTGTTGTCACTTAATCAAAGAACAAGATTTCAAATTTAATTTTCAAGTCTTTTTTTGTGCTTTCTGAGTCATCGATTTTTTTTTTTTTATTAAGTCCTTACTCCTGTTGTCATCATGCTGGTTTTCTTGTTCTTCTTATAACTCTTGGATTGACAAATAGGCTTATGCATTTTTAGTCTTTCTTGGTTAATAATGAAAATATCTGTGGCTATGAATTTTCCTTGGAGTATTGTTCTGGCCACATGACATAAGAAGTATAGATGTACAGTGAGCTCACACTTATTTTCTAAAGAGTCTGTAATTATAGTTTCAATTTTCCTATATCCCACTGTTTGCTTAGAAAAGTATTTGACAGTAGTAAAATTGGTAGCAGCCCAAAAGACAATCATGAAAAGTATCAACTTTTATAGTTCTGTCAGTTGAACAGAAAAGGCATAATGGTAAAATAAGACACTGTCAATAGCTCAATTTAAAACATGAAAATTCTTACAAGGTATGGGTCACTTAGAACATGCTAAAACTTTTTAAAGTTGTTCTTGCCTCTTAACATACTGGGGTTTTTTCTTCCACTTATAAAAATCTTGCACAAACTTGCTCTTTATTTTCACACAGAATTTGAACCTCCAGAGAATTAAATTAAATTAAATTAAAACTCCAGAGAATTCATACCAAACTTGCTTCATACAAAGCTCATCTCTGCAATTTCATACAGGAGGTCCAGAATTTACCAGTAACAGTGGTAATGATGACAAAGAAAGCAGTTTCAATTGTTCTGAATATGTTACTATTTACTTCCAACGTTCGGAGTTTAGAGAACAAAGATAAAAAGTTGAGATTACGGTTTCCATGAGCAATACAGAAGGCACCGGGTCTCCTGAGACAGGAAAAGGAAATTGATTTCTCCGTGTTTTTTCCTGCTCTACAACACTATTGAAAAGCAGTTTCTCAGTACTTAACTATTGATCTATTGATCTGGAGGGTAAATTAAATATGAGATCACACCAAAAAAACCATGTACGTCATTCATTTGATGCAGGCAAGGTGCTTTTTAAAGTTCATCAGAGTGCAAGCGGGCCTCATCCCACCTCTGTCCTTTGTGTGTGCTTCTTTCCACACCGCTTTCTCAAGTTCAATACAGTGAATTTTCATATTTTACCTTTAAACTTCTTAGCCATGTTCCACGTCTACCTCAATGATCATCTCCTTTGAGAAACCTTTGTTTTGGGATGCCTGGGGGGGTTAAGCATCTGCCTTCAGCTCAGCTCGGGTCCTGATGGTCCTGGGACTGGGATCAAGCCCCACATCTGGCTCCTTGATCAAGCGCAGAGCCTGCTGCTCCCCCCTGCTTGTGCTGACAAATAGATAAAATAAAATATTTTAAAAAGAGACACAGAGAGAAAGCTGTCTTTTGTTTTTGTTATTATTTGTTTTACATTTGTCCAGTCCACTAACTTTTTATTCTCTTCTTCTCCTGGGTTCCCACAAATGCTGTGTAGCCAACATGATTTACTTTTGTGTCCTACAAATTTTAAGTTTCTGGAGAACAAGGACTATATTTGGTTTAATTTCGCATTTCTCATGGCCCATGAGTATTTGATAACTTAATAGAACTGAATTTACTTATTTGAATCATAAACTGACATTTGAAGAAGGTCAAGAATGCGGATATAAATCATGAGGTGCACTGCAATTTTTTTTTACATTCCTAGTCAGAGAAAACTTCTAGTATCTGCTAAATAAGGAACGCTGGGCTTTGGGATATGTTTGTCTCCACTTTCACACCTCTGCCCTTTATAAGATGAAAAGAAACCTGAAGCCACAGTATTTGGAAGGTTCATCAGATTTTGTAGGTTAATCAACAGCCATAACCATTACAAGCTTAGTCTTTTTATCCACAGCATAACATTTTTCTAGTTCAGAGAAAGTTAATCACTACTGCTTAGAAATAAAGATTAATTTAGACAAGCTGAGTTGAGTGTAATTCTGCCAACTTTGTTTTTTTAATTAACATATATTTTTGGTCTCAGGGCTACAGGTCCGTGATTCATCAGTCTTACACAACTCACAGCACTCACCACAGCACACACCCTCCCCGATGTCCATCTCCCAGCCACCTCAGTTTGTTTCCTGAGATTAAGGGTCTCTTACAGTTTCTCTCCCTCTCTGGGTTCATCTTGTTTCATTTTTCCCTCCCTTCCCCTATGATCCTCTGCCTTGTTTCTCAGATCCCTCCTATCAGTGAGATCATATGATAATTATCTTTCTATGACCGTCTTATTTCCCTTAGCATCATACCCTCTAGTTCCATCCACTTGGTTACAAATGGCAAGATTTCAGGGGGGGGGGTTGATGGCTGCATAATATTCCTCTCTCTTTTTCTCTCTCTCTCTCTCTCTCTCTCTATATATATATCACATCTTCTTTATCCATTCATCTGTTGATGAACATCTAGGTTCTATCCATAGTTTGGCTATTGTGGACATTGCTGCTATAAACATCTAGGTGCACGTGGCTCTTCGGATCACTACATTTGTATCTTTAGGGTACTTTATATTCTTAAATTAAGAATTTTAAGGGGCGCCTGGGTGGCTCAGTGGGTTGAGCTTCTGCCTTCGGCTCGGTTCATGATCTCAGGGTCCTGGGATCGAGCCTCACATCGGGCTCTCTGCTCAGTGGGGAACCTGCTTCCCCCTCTCTCTCTGCCTGCCTCTCTGCCTACTTGTGATCTCTGTCTGTCAAATAAATAAATAAAATCTTTTAAAAAATAATTTTAAGGACAGTTTCTTTTTTCTTAATTTTTATTTATGTTTTTAATTTCTTTTCAGTGTTCCAGAGTTCATTGTGTATGCACCACACCCAGTGCTCCATATGTTTCTTAAATGGAATGCTTGCGTGCCTCATCTCCTACATGAAGACCAATGCATTAAAACGAGTCTCAGGTAGTAAAAGCAAGCTCTTACCAATATTTCTTCCTCTAACTCTTTCCAATATTGTTTGGGTGTTATATTAAGAGTATTCTCATGGTGTAAGCAAGTTATAATTTTTTTCCAAAATTATTACGGCCATGCTCTACGGAGCAGTATTTTTCACCTTCTATTTGGCAAACACTGTCACCCAGTCACATTCAGCCCTGAGTATAGGTACTTCTTTTGCCAACCTATATAAAAAGATGGAGGGGCCATTGGGCCTTGTATCTTTCAGGTCAGATGCTCTCATTTTCATAACAGAATCTTTACCTCATTCTAATCGATATATAAAGCATATAAATTAATCAACATATCAAAGCTTCTGCCCTTAAATTCTGACCAGCAACAATGATACTGACCCTTCTACTGTCTGGAAATCATCAACAGCTTGTAACAAGAACTGCTGTTGGTGAGAACTGCTGTTTGTAAAGACATGCACACAACACCTTTATCGCTGCAAATCAGAGATGCCCTATAGGTTGTTGCAGCCATGCATTCATCCTGCACCCGCAACAAACATTGTTAATCGACTACAGAACTTTCTCCTTTTGAGTGTGGACTCAACCATAAAGCTTCCCAATAGTTATTCAGTCAGTTGACAAGTTGAAACTTACTTGCCATCATGGAGAATGATGATCTAAATGCTGCCCTGAACGGGGGAGGGGGGGGGGGCTAGGTGGCTCAGATGGTTAAGTGTCTGCCCTCTGCTCCGGTCAGATCTCATTGAGCCCCACAGCGGCTCCCTGCTCAGAGGGGAGTCTGTTTCTCTCCCCCACTCTGCTACTCCTCCGGCTTGTGCTCTTGCTCTCTTGTCATATAGTTGAAAACAATTAATAAAATAAATGCTGCCCTGAATAAAGCCATACCACTGAGTGCCTGTAATTTCAAATGAACAGAAAAGTTTGGGTGGCTTATAGGATTGATTCAATACTTTGTGACTGCTGGCAACAGCGTACAATGAGGAGATCTGTATAAAAGTCCTTTTGGCACTTGTCTCCTACTTAATTCCCAGTGCCATCAAGACGAGGAATCAAGATGTCCCTTGGGACTAAAAAAAAAAGAAAACCTGCTTTTCAAAAACAGACAGACAAAAAAACTAAACAAATGTATGGAACTCAAGGGCACTCTGCTAAGTGAAATAAATCAGACGGACAAAGACAAAAACCATAAGATCTCACTTACATATGAAACCTAAAAAAACAAAAACAAAAAACTGAACTCATACAGATAACAGATTGTTGGTTGCCAAAGTCAGGGAATGGGAGAAGGGCAAAATGGGTGAAAATGGTCAAAAGGTACAAACTTCCAGTTATAAAGTCAGTCAGTCATTGGCTGTAATGTACCGAATGGTAACCATAACTAATAATACTGTATTGCATATTTGAAATTTGCTAAGAGTAAATCTTAAAAAGTTCTCATCACAGGAAAAAAATTACAGCTAACTATGGGGTCAGATAGTTATTGTGACCATTTCACAATATACACAAATACTAAATCATTATGTTGTATACTTGAAACTAACATAATGTTATATGTCAGTTATACCTCAACTAAAAAAAGAGACCAGCACTTAACAAGCCCTTTTCTACCTATTCCAACCCCCTTACCACATCTTAATTTTCTCTTCAATTCTTGTATCATCCAAACCCAGCTTGGAAAACTTCAGACTGTAAGTCCCTTGAGACACGTCTTGACACTGGAACTTAGTACTCCATAAACACAATTTAAATGAATGCATAAGTGAAAGGCTAACGGTAAGTGCCCTTCCCTCAGAAGTGCCCCATTCAGAGATTTCTGGACAGGAGGAAAAAAAAAAAAAAAGCGGTAACCCCTCCACTTTTTTCTTGTGGACGCAGAATTGTAAAATGGAGGGAGTAAACCTCTTTACTTTAATCCCAGAGCAGGGGGTCTACAGAGGTATAAGTGTTGTGCTGTCCCGACAAGCTCTAGATAGCGGGAAGGCACTATGCGCTTAGAAAAAGTCTTCTGAAGATGCCAGGAGGTAGAAGAATGTGCTTACTACTCCGTGCTTCTGCCTAGCATTTAAGGTTGGTTGAAGGGCTGGTAAGAACAGAGTTCCAGTCAGTGCCCAGTTAAGTTTCCTACCCGGTTGGAGCTGGGAGGAAATATGAAGAAAGACTATTTTCAGACGAGGATTAGGGATCCAAAGACTTCTTTCACTTTATAAATGCCACTGACGTCCAGCTCTGAGGCGTAGGCTGTTTTATTCGGAAACACAAGAGCCCCGCCCGCTCCTGAACAGCTTCCCGCGACCGAGTTCCGCCAGCAGAGGGAGGGCAGGGTGCGTGGACTGCTGAGAGCGGACCCAAAAGTGGGAGTCCTAAGAACCCAGGGAGCAGCCATGACGCAACGCCAGAAAACGCGGAAACCGGCACGAGCGTGGCCAATGTGGATCGTAGGGTCGTGCCGTGGGGCGCTGGGATTGGCCATGACGTAGGACCGTGGAAAGCAAGAAAGGAACGTGACGCGGCGTGGGGGGCGGCGCATGGACACCGTGGGAAGGAGCGTGGGCCACGTTCTAGGTGGGAAGGGCGTGGCCTAGGCATCGCCCAGGGACGTCGCCTGAGAAAGTTGGACGTAGTGCGTGAAGGGCGTGGCGTGGCCGCTACGAAGGCGCGACAAAGCTGGTCGAGTCCGCGGACAAGGACAGAGGAATTACCAAGTGGAAAGGAGGGATGTGGGCACAAGGGAGGGAACGTGGTGTCAGAGGAACGAGCGTGATTCAGGGGATAACACGCACGTGAACAAGATCTGTGGAAAGGCGGGGCCATGGAATAGCATACGGGACACAAACTACGTAACGGGAAGAAGGGCCGTAGTATAGGCGGAGCGCGAGGGCGTGACACATCCGTGAGGGCGTGACAAACAGTCCAGCGCGGCCAAGTTAGTGCGCAGGCGCGTGGTCGCGGCTGCCGGCCTGGAGCGACGGCAGTAGAAATGTAGCCAGGGCAGAGAACCAGTGCAGACCCGGGCTCTGGGTGGATGGAGAGAGTTCGGGCTCCGACGCGGTGAGCGAGCCCAAGGTGGGAGTTACCCTGCTTTGTCGGGGACTTGGGCGGGGGCCAAGGGGACGTGACGTGATTAAGCGAGATGACGTACCCGGCGTGAAAGGCGGCGAGACGTAATGGGACGTAACCAAAATGGCCGCGCGCATGAGTTTCTCCTCGGTACAGAGTGGAAGGGTCCGCGTTCAGGGAAACGTTCGGGTAAGGTCGGGCGGCGCCTGGAGCATGAAGAGTAGCGGGTGCGCGTAGCCCACGTGGAGCTGGGACACGCTGTCGGTTCCGCGAGACTGGCCGCCGTCCCTGCCGGGCTTTTCTGTAGAACGGAGAAAAGGAGGCAGGGAATCGCTTTTTCTCTTTTCTAACCCTGTGACTTCACTTTGAGGGTCATGAGACAGCTACATTTCTTTAGGGTTTTGCCCATGTAACGATAGAATAGCTGTCTCAGAGACTTTAGGAGGTGGGGAAATTGCAGTTCCAGAAACCGAGGCGTAGCAGGCTGAGACTCAGATCTGCATTGTTGCTCTTCCCCCTGCCGACCATGCCAAAAGCTATGGACAGATTCATAACCACCCTCAGAGAGCAGGGGCTCAGCAGCATAGCTCTGATACATGAGTAGCAAAACTCATGTATCTGAGTTTTCTCTACTAAGTTGTCTCCTTTTTCATTTGTGCTCTACCCCAGATCTGGAGGGAAAAAACCCGCAAAACACGAGCGTTTTGGTGGCTCTGATTCTTTGTGGTGAGTTAAAAGCTACCGTTTGGAAGCTGCCAGAAGCTTGTTATTATCACTGCAGATCCTTCTCGTTTATTTTTGCTGAGAAGGCTTGAAAAATACCAAAGGATGACAAAGATGTGTACACCTAAATTTGGGTGGAATTAATTTTCTGTCAGTCCCTGAAAGTCACAGTACTTTCTGTTTTCCTTTCGTCCCTTACTGTGAATCTGGCCATCTCCTCTCTACTGAAAAGTCTTCTGGAATATGGAGGAGAGAAGTCTGGTATCTCTGGTAAAAGGAGCTGCCCAGACCCTACCCATAACCTGCCCCTGCACATCCCTGAGAACTGTCATTGTTCTTAGCTTGCTTTGGAGTTTAGAGTGAACCAGAGTTCACCACACCCACCCTCCCTTCTGGGTCTTGGTAAAGAGCTGCACTATTCTTGAATATTTTGGAAACAAAAATTTCTCTAGCCTCATGACCTTTGCTGAGCACCATAGTTACCCTGGAAACTCTCTGCTAGACTTTTTCTCTCACTCTCCCCTTGTACCTCAAATCCATAGGATTAGCAGGAAGACTCTGTCTTCCTTTCCTGCCTGTTCCTTTTGCCAGCTTGTTTCTCTCTTCAGGCATTCATCCTCATTCTACCACCAGCATCATCCAGCCATAAAATCACGGGATCTTCTTCAACAACTACTTCCCTTCTCCCTCCTCCAGTTGAGTGCCAAATCCTATGTTTTTTTACCAAAATGGCAATCTCTTGAATACGAAGAACATTGGTGCATCACTACTGTCACCCTTTGGTTCAGAGCTTCATATAGTCTCACTTGGGTTACGGGAATTTCATTTCAGACTCTCGTGCCCAAATCTGACCCAGAACCTGGCTGCACAGTGCGGTCCTCATCTCAGTTCACAGCAGCTCCATCCTTCAGTTGACTAGGCCAAGAATCTTCTAGCCATCCTTTACTTCTTTCTTTCACGTCTTACAGGCATTCTCCAAGATAGAGCCAATGCCAAACCACTTCTTACCACTTCTGCCATGACGTGTTTTGTTCCAAGCCCCTGGATTATCCTGAGGGAGCTCCCTGCTGCTTTCTTGCTTCCTTTCCCAGTTGATTTCCAGTAGGGCAGCCTGAGGGATCTTTCAAAAATATAAATCAGATGGTGTCCCTCCTGTGCTGCCAAAACTCCATTGTGTCCTGATTTCGCTTAGAGCAGTGGTTTTCAATCAGAGGTGATTCCCCTTTCCCAGGGACATCTGTGGCATCTGGAGATATTTTTGGTTGTCCCAGTTGGAGGAGGGTGCCATTGGCATCTAATGGGTAGAGACCAGGGATGCTGCTAAACATCCTACAACGTATAAACAGCCCCAAACAGTTACCTGGTCGAATGGTAGTATGTCATGGTTGAGAAACCCTGAGTTGGAGAAAAAAACCTTTACAGTGGCCTATGGCCTAGAAATCTACATGATCTGGCATCCATGACCTCTCCACCTTATCTCCTAATACCCTCCTCCTAGTGCACTCTATTCCTACCATCCTGCCTCCTTACTTTCCCCTCGTGTGTGCCAGACACGCTCCCACCTCAGGGTCTTTGCACAGGCAATTCCCTCTTCCTAGAGTACCCTTCCTCCTGACAGCCCTATTTCTAATTCGTTCATTTCCTTCAGTCTTTTGCTCAAATCTCACCTTCTCCGTAAGGCCTCCTTTGAGCAACTGATTTGCAACTGATTTTAAACGCAACGCCTCTTTCCTGGTAGCACTCCAAATTTACCTTATTCTGCTCTATTTTTCACTGAGTATATTATAATGTGATTGTCAGTACAACTGACTTACATATTACACTGCTGTTTATTGTTTGTTTTCCCCAGTAGAATGTAAGTTCCACGAGGGTAGGGACTTGGTTTTATCCTCCCCAATGATCCTAGAACAATGTCTGGCATTTAATAGATGTTTGATTGCTGTCCTGATGAAGGAAAGGATAAAAGAATGATGGACTGAATGAAGGATGGTTGAAGGAACGTCCTTGTCACTGACCTTCCTAGCTCCACTCTGCGCACTCCGTTCCCTCCTGTGCTGTGCTCATGGGGTCATCAGAAACCGTCCTGTGTTTATGGAATAATACCTGAGGGTCTTCCAGTCTCTTGGAAATCGGTATTCTTCAAATCAATCTCAAATCCCCACCTGGCTCCATGCTTCAGATGTGTCACATGCATCTGTTGGGGAGATTGACATAAAATTAACCATCCCAGGTAGAGAGGCCTGGCACACATTCTCCCTCAACAGCCCTCACAAGGAACCAACCATACTGGCACCTTGATCTCGGACTTCCAGCCTCTGGGACTATGAGACAATAAATTGCTGTTGTTTAAGCCATGCAGGTTGTGGTTCTTTATTACAAACTGATACACTGGCCCTAAGACCTCACGTAGGGATTTAGGCCTGGAGGCCAGGCACTTCCCACTGGTCCCCTTGTATTGTGGACTGAATGTTTCTGCTCTCCCTACCCCCACCCATATGTTGAAGTCCTAACATCCAGTGGGATGGTATTAAGAGATGGAGCCTTTGTGAAGTAATTAGGGTTTGATTAAGTCATGAGGTTGCCACTCCAGGATAGGATTAGTGTCCTTATAAGAAAAGGGAGAGTCCAGAGCTTGCTGTCTGTCCATCCTGTGAAGGCTTAGTGAGAAGATAGCTGTATACGAGCTACGAAGTGGCTTCTCACCAGGAACCAACTAGCCGGAATGTTGGTTTTCGGCTTCCAACCCCTAAAACAGTGGAAAATAAGTCTATTGTTGAAGCCACTCGGTTTGTGGTATTTTGGTCCAGCAGCCCAAGCTTGTTAACACACCGTGCATTTTCACTCCCTGCCTTGAGTGTGTTCACCGGCAAAGTGATGCATACAACAGAGTGCCTGGCACCGGGCTGAGAGGCCAGTTCTTGCCACAGGGAACTCTTGCCACAGTTCACTTTGCAGTGCTTGTCCTGACACGTGGGGTGTTGCTGGTTATAAAGAGTTCCTCCTGGAGCCCTCATTTGTTCCTTCCAGGGCAGTAATGGGAAGTAGCTGCTTCCTGCTTTCAGTGGACACAGCTCAGCCGTGGTTTTTTTTTCCTCTACTTTCCGTTGGGTGTGGCGTTCTTTCTTCTTCCTCAGAGTTGGCATGTATGAGGTAGCAATACGGTGGGGAAGATCTATTTTACAGTCAGGTAGTAGTGAGGCAAGTGAAGAGGAGAGGGTAAAGTGAACATTTCCCTTTTTGTTTTTAAGATTTTATTTATTTGACAGAGATCACAAGTAGGCAGAGGCAGGCAGAGAGAGGTCGGTGGGGGGAGCAGTTTCCCCACTGACCAGAGAGCCTGATGGCAGGGCTCGATCCCAGGACCCTGGGATCATGACCTGAGCCAAAGACAGAGGCTTAAAACCCCTTGAGCCACCCAGATGCCCCGAACATTTGCCTTCTTGCTCAGCATTGCTGGGGATCATAATGTGCTTTTTTTGTATCTTATGCTCTTCTCAGAAAGATGGTATACAGGAACAAAGTTCCAGGGGTGCCTGGGTAGCTCAGTCATTAAGTGTCTGCCTTTGGCTTGGGTCATGGTCCCAGGATTCTGGTATCAAGCCCTGTATCAGGCTCCCTGCTCAGTGGGAAGCCTGCTTCTCCCTCTCCCACATCCCCTGCTTATGTTCCCTGTCTTGCTGTGGATCTGTCAAATGAGCAAAGTCTTTAAAAAAAATTAAATTAAATTGGAAATTGGAAATAAAGTTCCAGTACGTAAGTGACATGTGTCTTCAGTGCCCCTCAGTTTCTCTTTTGTGACTTTGGGCCCCTTTCCTTCCCCGGCCACCACTGCCAGACAGTTGAATGGCCTCTGATAGGCCAAAGGCAGACTCTGAGGAGTCCTGGATGATTTCCCTTGCCATATGATGTGCATTTCCAGAGGCTTCAAAAGGGAGAAACTAATGGCCTGCCTGCAAGTTAGAGTTCGTGCCTTGTTCTTCTTTGCATGGCAGCACCCAACATCGTTCCCAGAACAAAGGAAATGACAATGAACGTTGAAATGCAAACATTTACTGGCAGAATTCCCATCCCTGTGACACTAGCTTAGATTTGTCTTTGGGTTTGGTCCTCTTTCAGATCTGGCAGTGCTTTAGGGGCCTCCAGATCTTACAGGGAGGGGTATGAGGCCCTCGTCTGCAATGGCAAGCACTGAAAAGTGTTTCGAAGTGTGAAGGATCCCACAACTGGGTGGGGGAGGCATCTAGGAAGAGCCTTTCATATGGAGCAGGAACGGGCTGGCAATCGCTTCCCAGTCTGGAGTTCTGGAAATCGGGATCCTCATCTCCGTCACCAGGGAAGTGTGCCCAGGTCACCGAGCCGCCGTCACGGGCCAGGCAGCATGTCCCTGAGAGATGCAGCTGTGACAGAAACAGACCGGGTCCAAGCGCCGCGGGGCTGGGTGGCTGGGGAGGGGGCGTCATCAAGTACCTTCTGGATCAGGTGTGGGGCTGCAGGAGGCGCCCTGAGCGGGGTGAAGAGGGCGCTGGGCTCTCCCAGTTAGTGGTGAGCGCAGGGGCAGGGGAGGCTTCTAGGAAGGGATGCTGGAGAGGAAGACCCAAGGGGAGGGGAGGCATTCACCAGGCACAGGGGGAGGAGGAGGAGGGGTCCAGGGAAGGAGGAGCATCTGCACAAGCCCTGAGACCAGGGGGCGCTTGGGGAGTGGGAAGAACCAAAGGCTGTGGGGCTGGTATGCAGGCAGGAGTGGGAACTGGACATCACAGCAGAAGAGTCTGTCCTGGAGTGACCAGTGAATTTCAGGAAGAGGAGTGGATCAAGTATTGAGTCATTCCCCCTCCGCCCCCCCCAGCCCCAGCCCCAGCCCTGCCCTGTGGACGCATCGTCTGCGTGCGGTTGTCCTGCTTGGAGCTTTCCACCCGACGGTCAGTCTCCATGGCTCACAGCTTCACCTCCTCTGTCCTCCTGCTTCTAGGTTATCCGGTTCCTGCAAGTCATCCGGGGCCCGGTCCGGATTCCAGGCTAAACATGGTGGTGATGAGTAGCCTGAGGGTCGTTCTTCAAGCCTCTCCATGCAAGTCACTGTGGAGAAGATTCCAGACCCCCAGGTTCGTGCCAGCGAGGCCCTGCAGCCTCTACACCTGCACATACAAAAGCCGGAACCGAGCCCGTGAGTACACTGCCGCCTTATGGAGAGCCAGAGGTGGGGGCATCTGGGGGGGCGCAGTCGCTGAAGTGGCCGACTCTTGGTGTCGGCTCAGGTCGTGGTCTCGGGGTCGTGAGATCGAGCCCCGCGTCAGCTCCACACTCAGCTTGGAATCTGCTTGAGAGTCTCTCTCCCTCTGCCCTTCCTCCCTCCCCGCCTCTGCCGGCCCTGCTGGCCCGTGGTCTCTCTCTCAGATAAATACGTGTTTAAAAATAGTGTGCGCGAGAGACTTGGTGCGATATGACAGTCACGTGTGTCCTGTGTTTACCTGTGTGGTGCCAGTGGCATTGCAGAGTGGGGCCGTGTGCCTTCAGAACCGTGAGAATAACTACCGGTTTCTGTTTCTCTTCTAAAATAAACGTGGAAAATTCTTTTTTCCCGGGTTTATTGACGTAGACTTGCCACCTAACATCGTGTAGGTCGAAGGTGTGCAATGAGCTGATTTGGTATGCATATATGTTGTGAAATGATTTCCATAATAAGGTTTGGAAAGCCCTTTTCTTGACTAATTTTAACATTAAAATTAAATTAAAAAATTAAAGTGGTGTTATACAAAAATAAGTTAAGAGCAGTGTCCCAGTTTCAAATACTCTGGAACCAATTCTGAATCGTTTTTGTTATCGATGGTCTTCTTACTTACCGACGTTGATCCACAGATGGCCAGTTATTTCTATGAATCTTAACGTTCTGGAAGTTGCATGTTAATGTTTGTAAGCAGGTCAGTAGCTTCACACTCTGGAATGTTCTCTCTCAAGTCACAAATTGTAGGGTTCATTCTCTTCGACCAGCTTAGCAGTGTGGGTGCTGCTGTAGACGCAGCATATGGAACGAGGCAGCCAGTGGTCTTTCCTGAACGCTTTTGCATCTCGTTCCCCTCCTGAAGTACCAGTTCCCTGCCCCGTCCCTACAGTGCAGCAATTGTCCAGCGAGGCACTGCTGCCATGGGGGGGGGGGGTCATTCTATGTTGTTGTGGGTAGAGTGCGCACTGTAGGTGTTGAATGACATTCTGAATATCCCTGAGGAACAAAATAATCCTAGTAAAGAACCAACAAAATGATAGGAGGAGAATAATGTATGTGTTAGTGGAAAGAGGAGTTTAAAGTTCAGTGAAATGGCTAGGAATAATTTATATATTTCCCACTTTTCTCCACGAAGTAACGCAGAGTTTTAAATGTTGGCTTCCTTCAAAATTCCGGGTTTCTTAACTTTTCCTCCTTTGGTTTCCTCTCTTTGACCCTGTAAGAAAGGAATTGGTTAGTAATGCTAATCGAGCTAAATTCATTGTCCTAAGACTGCTTCGTAAATATATTTTCATTTTAAGTTTATTTTCCTTCTTCCGACATTGTGTTCTCAGAGTAAACTGGCTGGAGTCCTGAGTTTCTAGTTGCTGGATGTGGCTGCCTACCAGCAGATCCACGTCCTACTCTGGTGGCTTATTCTCAATATTTGCATTTTGGGGTCTGAAGCTTAAATTGGGAAAAAAAAAAATAGTCATACTTGCCTAGTTACTGAAATTGTGTGTGAGTGTGGTAGTTTTCCTTGATTTTTTTTTGGTTCGTTTTTACTTAAAAATGACATGTAAAGGTATAAAATTCAATAAGCTAATGTCTTCAAGATAGTTTGCTTCTTTCAGTATTGACAAATCCAGAGAGTCATAGCTTGGGGATGTGGGGGCTTCCCTTGATTCACTTCCCACATCAGACAAAATGTTCCTAAGTTACTAAGGAAAAGAGGTAACAGCGGTGATTTGATCTGGCTTTTGGCATGTTTTTTTCGCTGGGGAGAATTTATGGTCTCTGCTGTCCTGAGCTACTGAGCATTTCCTGTTGCTAAATCCCAGACCTCCTGCTGATCGGTTGTCAAGACAGTACACAGTAAAGACAGTACGCATCGCATGGCGTCTGGCAACTTACTACCCCAGCAGAAGGCCCATTGTGTAGTCGTGACCCAGAACAACCCAGGACCTTTGAGGGTTAGAAAAGATAACCTAGAAAGTCCTTCGCTCGTGCCTGCCACTCGGCGAGGACGGTGCTGGCAGGTCCTTCTGGCGCTAGGCTTATCGCCGTCACGGTCTTTATCATCGTCACAGGCTCAGTGCCTCCCTCAGATGCTTGGACATTGTTCAGATGGGGTTAAGGAGGATGAGGAGTAGAGGAAGTGGGAAGATATGGCCGATTCCGAAAGCGGCATCTCCCTAGAGCCTGTCTGTGCTCTGTGCCTCCCCTCAGTCTCCGCTCCCCGCCTCCCGGGGAAGCATTGTCTGTCCGCTCAGGTGGCTGTTTGCTGTTATCTGCGTAGCAGACGGTAAATGTTGACAGTCGTGCGTCTGTTACCCAAGGCGCAAATGAAATCAGTTTCGCTTAGTGTATCGTCTAGTGAAATTTAGCTTAATCGTCACATGAAAAAAATATATATTAGGCAGAGATTTTAGGGCAGAAGAAAATAAACTTAATCATGTTAATTTTTAATTTAATAAAATCAAGTAGTACAGATTTGTTGTTATTCCAATGATAATCCTAACAATCTCCCTAGTTTTTAAAGGAAAAGAAACATTTTTCTTTTAGGACAGCATGGAATAGAGTGGCATTGTATAAAATCTAGCCACTGGACCCATGTGGGTATTTTCACATAAATGTCAGTTTATTATAATTTTATGGGCACATGTTGCTAGTGCTTACCATATTGAAAATCTCCATCATCTGAGAAAATTCGATTTGACAGGACTGGTCTGTATTATAACTGAAATGTGTTAGAAAGTTGTTCTGTTATTTCTCCAATTAATTTTGAAGGACGAAAATCCTCAAGAACATTAGTATTAAAAAGTTTATTTTGCAGTGTCTTCCCAAGAACTCTGGTAATCCCAAAGTAATATAGATTCAGGATGGGTCAGACCGAGTCATTAACATTCAAATAACCTTGAGAAACTGTAGGCTGATAGAGAGCCCCTAGAATTGTATGAATAGCTTCGGAGGTGTCAGCAGCAACAAGGAGCTAACAAAAAACCCGGGAACTGTGGCCTCTAGTCTCCTGGGGCTAATAACTCCGTGTGTGTGTGTGTGTGTGTGTGTGTGTGTGTGTGTCTGTGTGTCTGTGTGTCTGTGTCTGTGTCTTACAGCCCTCGTGCTCTGCATTTGGTCATTCTGTGATCATCCTTAACAGTTCATATGGGGGGGGGGGCTGTCCTGTGTATCCTTTCACTGTGCTCAGCTCTAGGCCTACTAAGATGCTCTTCAGTTCGATGAGGAAATCGCATATCGAGAGAAAGGACAGGAAGAGGGCAAGGCACGGGAGAAAAAGCCAATGAGGATGTAGAAGAATAATGTCCAGTGGATAAATAACGTGAGCCACCAATAAGAGCCATATAGGCAAGTCTGTGTTTTCCAACAACCACGTTAAAAAAGAACAAATAGGGGGTGCCTGGGTGGCTCAGTGGGTCAAAGCCTCTGCCTTCAGCTCAGGTCATGATCCCAGGGTCCTGGGATGGAGCCCCCGCATTGGACTCTGCTCAGCAGGGAGCCTGCTTCCTCCTCTCTCCCTACTTGTGATCTCTATCTGTCAAATAAATAAAATTAATTTTAAAAAAAAGAACAAATAGTATGTCAGTTATATCTCCATAAAACTGAAGGAAAAATAAATTTGTTCGTTTATGAAATTCTGTACAGGGAATATATATTTTACCTATGAGGAGTATTGAGGTAGTTGAGATTCTTTATTTGGTATTAAGTTTTCAAAGCCCCGTGGGTGTTATAGATATTCGTGGCATATCTCTCTTGGAATGACCAAGGGGAATAGCGTGGTAAGACCAGAGTTTGGGAAGATTGAAGAAAAAGGAAATTTAGGTAGCTGAGGTGGGTTCCTAATAGGAAAGCCTTGGTATTAGACCCAGATTAAGCCAATGGCATACAGACTTTTAACACAGGAACAGCGTGATGAGTGGTGATTTAGGAGAACTGGTGAATGGCAAAACATAGTAAAGGGTATTGAGATCAAGACGCGTGGTATGAAGTCCAGGGTGTAGGGGCCTGAACTGGGCTGCTGGTCACGGGCAAGGTGAGAAAGAGAGAAGCCTGAAAGATCCTTACAGAAAATATAACATGATCCATAAGGTAAGAGGAATAAAAATGGAAGACTGGAACCTTCCAGTCTCTCTATCTTATATGTCCAGTAAACAGGCATTGATTAAGAGCCCCAGATCATCTTGGGGTTTGTACAACACTGGGAGAGGCAGATCATTAAGCACACATGCAAATGATGATTACACCTGTGTAATAAATGTTTTGAAGAAGAAAGATCAGAATGTTAGGATTTTTTAAAAAAGAGGGTTCGTCATATAATAAGAGGGTACTCAGAAAGGTGAGGAGGTGACACTCTTGCTGAAGAGGTGACAAGCCATGTAGGAGCCAGCCCTGAGCGGAGTGAGGGGAAATTGAGTTTGGAGGAGGAGCAGGAAGCGAGGGGCTAAGGTTGGAAGGTGCTTTCTATGATTCAAGGGTTGAAAGAGGGACCCCCTGAGGCTGGAGACATAGGGTGGTACAAACACGAAATAAGTCAACACCAGGTCTAGTCCTGTAAATAGGAACCAGAACCGAGCACGTTGTCGCTGTGGAATCTACAGGGATTTTGTTGCGAGTGCGCAGCGTAGAAGTGACCCCTTCCTAACGGCAGTGTGGCTCTGCTCGCCGCAACGGTGTTGGGTAAAAATCCCTCTTTCTGTTCATTTCACTTTCCCCCTATGAGAAGAACCTGAGAATGAAGGCACTGTATTAATCAGAACACTTAATCCCCTTCCTATTTTGAGGAAAAGTGGGAGCATAGTTCCAGAACATTTCAATCTGTGTTTTGTTAACGTGGAGGGGGAAGGTGAGAGTGTTGGAGAGAAAAATTTTTCTTTCACTCTTCGAAGTTCTAACTGGTCTAAGAATTAAACTGACATGAGACAGAGCGACAAGAGTAAAGAAAAACTCCAAAAGTTTAATTACATGCATGTGGAGGCCCAATAATAAAACTGTCATCCAAAGAAATGACCAAAGCAGGCAGCATTTTTACTGTTTAGACGAAGAAACAAGCACTCCGTGGGGAATTGGCAGGACAAAGAAAACGTATTATTCAGGATCTTCAGTTAGTAAGGAATTCTCAACAGAGTTTGGGCTGGAGTAGCAAATTAGTAAAAGGAACAAGGGTTACCTATGCAAGCTTCTTGGCTCTGAATTTCCTATCTCTGGTGATACGGTTGTCTCGGTACCTCCTGGTGCGGGAAGGGGACCTTTCACGTGGGAGATTTATTTCCGGCTTTCTGGATGCAAAGGGGATTCCAAATGTTCTTATACTGGCTATTTCTTAAGTAATTTTAATGCGAAATAATAACCCGAAGTGGCGCATTTTGGGGTGACCTGCCCTTGGTACCCACAGAAGGAAAGAGCAAAAATGTGACTCTTGACTCACAACGTTTATCTTGCAGAACAAACCGTTGGAGAAAGCTGGCTTCACTTGTGTGGTCACCTTAAAAGACAGGTTCTGTGCGTTTATGAGGTCTATCTAGATCGCTATTGTGTATCTTTTTTCTTTCTTTTTCTTTTTCTTTTTCTTTTTTTTTTTTTTTGAATGGGGAGAAGGGTTGGGCTGGATAAAAATGCTAAATAAGCAGATTGCTTTTATGGTCTGTGCAGGATCCTCTCTCTTGCTTTGAGAGCACAGCTGCTCTGCAGTGGAAAACAAGTGAACTTGGCATGCACATAGCTTCTTACCTTCTTTTTTTCCATAAAGAAGAAAAATCTTTTCTTTGTCAGCATGGAAACAAACTAGTGTTTATGTCTTAAAATAACTTGGTGGGGGCCTGATCTGGGTTCCCAGAGGAGCAAGTGGTGGGGGAAAGGAAACCTAGCAGCTGAAGTTGTGAACCAAAGGGCATACATTGATAGGAGCGTTAAGGTCACAAAAGAGCAAGGAGGGAATAGGTCCGGTTTTCTTGGACTAGTGTTGGCATGGGTGAGGGTACATTCTGGGCATTTCCTGAATGGAGTGTGGGGGACGAGTCAGTCAAGGTGAAAAGAGGGATCGTCTTGGGGATCTGCTTGTTAGTTTCCTTCTTGCCTAGTCTTTACGGGAGACGTCCTTGAGTTGGTTTTGAAGGATGTGAATCCTCAAACCCTCAGCCACAGTCTGAGTATCTGAGACGGGAAGGTGTTGCAAGGTGTCCTTGTGCCAGGCATCCTTACAACCGAATCAGGACTGTTGACTTGTATTAGAAGGTGGGAAGAGAATAGTAAAGCTTCCCCCAAACTGGAAGGCACTTCAAGACTAGAAACCAGAACAGGGCACTCCGTACAGTTTATATACCCAGTTTTATTCAGAGTTAACTTACTGCAAGGTATCAGGCAGGTGACTGATGATCCAGAAGGGGCACAGCTGCTATTTGCAAATTCTGAACCTAGGTCCGCAGATTTTATAGAGTGAGGGGACTCTTGTGGGGCACACTTGTGAGTTCTGAGTGTTCACGTGCATTTCAAAGGGTTTGCACGCACCTCATGGGCAGCTAACATTTACCAGACGTTGTGGCACCAGCTGTGTGTCAGGAGAGGAGAGAAACTGTGTGTTATCTCTAATGGATTCATGGGAAGCCAAAGCAAACCTCAAACATCCTGGCCTTGGCTGGCATTTCTGAGGTATGGATATTAATCTCTAAGGGGCCCGTAACATATAACCCCAAGACAGGTCAGCAAACAAGGTGGAGGACCCAAGATGGAAGTCAGTATTGTCAGCACCCCTACAAGATGCTTTCTGATTTGCATTCTAATTAGATTATTATATTAAAATGTTGTGCCAGGCAAATGCATTTCTCTTTTAGGTTTCTGAAACAAAATTTTGTTCTCAAAGGCATAAGTTATTTTATACTAAGAAAATCAAGAAAAACACTGGGTTTGGATCTCTCCAGAGAGAAGATGGTACTGTTTTATAATAAGAAAAAAAAGAGAAAGAGACAGAGGGAGGTGGGGAGAATACCTTGAGTTTGCAGAGACCATGGTTTCTCAAGTTCATTTGCATTTGGGGGTGTCGTCATAGTTCTGTGCATTAAAATGTTTAGCTGCATGTCTGGCCTCTATCCACTAGATGTCAGTAGCATTCTTTTCCAGTTGTGAAAACCAAAAAATGCCTCTAGACATTGCCAAATGTCTTCTAGGGGCCGCATCTGTCCTTTCGTTGAGAACCAGTGGTCTACTCACAGGAGAGCCCTCTATCTCATTTTTATCCCACCCCAGCCCCCCAAAAAACAACCACCACCACCAAAACAAACCCATAAGGCTCGGATTTTTGATTTACAGATTTTAGCAGCTACACAAGCAAAACAAATGTCTCCTTTGTAAAGGTCATCCAGAGGCAAGTTTCTGGTTTGTTTGTTTGTTTGTTTGTTTATTAATGAAAAAAGGTGCCTTGGAGCACCTGGGTAGCTCAGTTGTTAAGCGACTGCCTTTGTTTCCATCCTGGGGTCCTGGGATTGAGTCCCCTTCCTGCTTCCTGCTTATTAGCAGGAAGCCTCCGATCCCTCTCCCACTTCCCTGCTCTTTCACTTTTTCTCTCTGTCAAATGAATAAATAAAATCTTTAAAAAAGAAAAAAGGTGTCTCTGTGAACCTGCTCTACAGAGTGGGTTGACTGAATAGGAGCTGCCTTATCATTTTCTCAGATCCTTACTCTCACTCTTCATGGTGGGGTGAGGCTCAGAGGATCATTGGTAATGATCCATTTCAATAAATGTTTCTTCTGTCCCAGTTGCTCTGGTTCTACCCATCTGGGGTGCTTCTAAGGGGCAGAGGACTGGAGCACCCCGAGTCACGCATGCCGTTCCGTCCATCTTGCGTGATGTCTCAGCAGCTGTCAGTGTTACAGGAAGTCCACCGCGATTTCTCAGAGACTTACCAGAACACCCGGTGCTTGATTCTTCGTGGGAAATCCGTGTCGGTGGTGGGCGGCGTCTGTGTGGGGCAGGTTGTGCACGCACACCTAATTCTGGAATGGAGTGGGAGCGCTCCTCGTCAGTTGCAAACTCAACAGGAAGAAATGGATTTTGCACGTGGATACTCCTTCCGCTGCACCTTTACTATTTCAGCACGAGGAGGGAGCACTTCCCTTCTGCCCCAGCCAGAGCCACAACCTGGGCAGTGAGAAGCCACTATAGTTCCAGCTCCCAGGTTACTCTGTGGACTTTGTGTTTCTAAAAGCCTTCTGGGCTTCCTCCTTTCCTCTGTAAAAGAGCATTCCTCTCCTTCGTTCTCTGCACTTGTCTATGGTTTTGCTATAGCTTGCTTGTCCCAGATTCTAATTCTCTGCTTTTCCCCTTCCCCGCCAAAGCCCCATTTTTTGTTACTGGTGAAATGACTGGGAGTGTTATTCGTAAGGTTAGCGTATCTCCAACTAAGAAATAGTGACTCCTTTTCCTCCCCAAATTCATCGGTACCTTCCTTCATTTTTCCAAAACCCTAAAGTGTTCCCCTCACCTCAGTTGGAAGCCTGTAATGTTGCATTGTATAAATAATCCAGAAATCTTCAAAACTATGAGCTAAATAATTGACTCATGCCACACACACCTTTATTTCTACTAGACAAGCAATTAAGAACTTAGGTTTCTATTTAAAAAAAAAAAAAAAAACTTCTATGAAGTATGTTTTGATGTGGTTTTGGAATATAGGTGAGGTTGGTGGGGTTAGGTCCGGAGCTGACAACCAAGAAAGAGTTCTTGAACGTCTTTGGTGCAGAAGGGTGGTTTTATTAAAAGTACTGAGACAGGACCCGTGGACAGGAGGAGCTGCTGCCCCAGGGTTGTGAGGGGTGGTTGGTTATATACTTGGGAGTTGAGGGAGGTAAGGGAAAGGGAGGTTTTCCAAAGAACTTTCATATGCTAAAGGCTCACAGGATACTGGAGGCCTTGCCATTGTCAAGTTCAGGTTGTTTTTCCCTGTAGCAAGGCATTAACATCAAGACAGTTGGGAGCTTCCTGGAAGAATGGCCCACGTGTCCCACGGGGGGTGGGGGGAGTGTTGCAGGGTGTCCCCTGTGCTTTGTCCTTAGCTGGCCTTCTGTTCCCTCATCACTCTGGTGAACATTTGCTTTCCAAAACTTCTCCCTCCTCTCTCCCTCTGGCCTTTGTTGGAAAGAAAGTTTCATTAATTTGTATTTGTATGTGAACCTGGTCGGTGGTTGGGGCTCAGAAAATGATCAATAAGGAAAAGAAACGCATTGGAGAACAGCCTCCTTCCTCATGGTGCTGGTCTGCCCGCGTCTTCCTGTCCTCAGGAGCCCGGGCAGCGCTTGGTTCAGGTGAGAGCAGAGGGAGGACTGAGCGCTCCTGGCTGCCAGAGCAGCAGGCTGGCGGCTCCCGCGCCAGGCGCTCTCTGAGCGGCCTCTGTCCCCTGCTTCCGTGTGGCCCCTGAGCCCTGAGTGCCTCCTCCCTGAGACGGATTGCGTCCCCTCGCACATCGCAGCCCTGAACTAGCCCGGTGTGTGATCCCAGAGAGCGCACGTCCTCACGATGGCCCCGCTGTGCTTTCTCCTAGTGCACCCGCTGTGGGAGACCGTGGACCTGGTCCCGGGGGGCGAGCGCCAGTCGCCCATCAACATCCGCTGGAGGGACAGCGTCTATGATCCTGGCTTAAAACCGCTCACCATCTCTTACGACCCGACCACCTGCCTCCACGTCTGGAATAACGGGTACTCTTTCCTGGTGGAATTTGAAGATTCTACAGATAAGTCAGGTGAGAGCCCGACCTGGGGTCTTGTCCAGTGTTAAAGGGACAGCCTGGTGTAGCACAGGCCACAGCACGCTGCCTCCTCTTTGAGCAGTGGCGTGGGACTCACTGCACTGAGCTTTTCTTTTTTTAATGTGGTAATGTACATGTTACACGAAATTTGTCATCTTAACCATCTGTAAGTATACAGTTCGGTAATCGGTCCAGTCACCCTACTGTGCGACCCACGCTCCCATTCGATCCATTACTCTCCCTTTGCAAAACTGAAACTGTGCCACTTAAACAGTAAATGCCCACTTTCCCTTTCTCTCAGCTCCTGGCTATGACCATTTTACCTTCTGTCTGTGAACTGGCCTACTGGGTACTTCATATAAGTGGAATTACACAGTATTTGTCTTTTTATGACTGGCTGATTTCACTGAGCATAATGTCAGCAGGACTCAGCCATACTGTAGCAGATGGCCGAATTTCCTTCTTTGTGAGACGGAATGATACTCCCTTATATGGACAGACCATATTTTGTTTATCCGTTCACCTGTCTGTGGGCACTGGTTGCAGCCACCTTTTGGCTGTTGTGAATAATGCGGCTGTGAACATTGTCCATATATCTGCCGTGGTGTTTCCCGTTGGTACATAACCCCCGTGGAATTGCTGCATCATCATTAGAGGTTTTTGAGTATATGAACCATGTCCCTTTCATTTTCGTGTATGTTTCCTTCTGGTATACGTGGTATTTCCTATTAATAGATATGTATCGGGACACCTGGGTGGTTCAGGTGTCTGCCTTCAGCTCAGGTCATGATCCCAAGGTCCTGGGATGGAGTCCCACATCGGCTCCTTGCTCAGCGGGGAGCCTGCTTCTCCCTCTGCCTGCATCTCTCCCTGCTTGTGCTCTTTTTCTCACTGACAAATAAATAATAATAAAATCTTTTAAAAAATCGATATGTATCTATGTATAGATTCTGTATTTGAAATTTTATTTAAAGTTACGTATTTGAATTTAGTTTTGTTTGAAACTGTATATGTATTGATTGTTCATTTGAATTACTTTTATTTGAAATTTGTTCTCCATGTGTTGAATGAGTGCTAACCTTCCTCTGCTGTTGACATTACAAAGAGCTTCTGTATTAAATAGTAATAGAGTTTAGCCAGATTTTATATGATAAGATTGCAGTGCAGAGCAAAAGGATAGTCAGGCAAGAAAAAGACATTTTTATTGTTTTTAGTCACCGAGTAACGTGTATGTATTTTGTCAACCAGTGACTGATTTATTCATTCTGTATTTACCGAGTGCCCGCCATGTGCCAGGCCTTGCACTAAGTGCCAGGAATACTAACTAGATTCTTGACCTCCCAGCATTCAAAGTCTAGTGCGAGATGCATGCATGAAATTAGAAGTATAAAGCAAGTGTAATTTGAGAAGGGGTTTCTGAAAGTGCTGTGGGACCACAGAGGAGGGGATGATGTAGACTGCTCAGAGAAGTCTGATGATTTCAGCAAGGAGGGGTATCAATTCAAAATGAACAGACCTTTTAGAATTTCTTTTGGGGGGGGGGGAAGGAAGAGAGTTTTATTCAAGCCCAAGTGAGGACAGCTGCCCAAGGTACACAGTCTCCAGAGTACTTCCAGTAAAGGATCATTTGAGGTAGGGTTAGATACATTTTATATACATAAGTGGTTGCAACATTTTTAAGAAGTTACAAATTATTAGACAAAGAACTTTTCAGGAATTTGCAGCCCTTATCTTAGGTTTCCAGTATATGCAGAGCTATATGATTTTAACCTCTTGAGAACCAAGGAAGTTTCTTACTTTCTGTTATCTTTTGTGTTCAGAATGCACCTTTTTGGTTATTTTCTTGAACAAAGCACATATAGCACATGCTGTGAGGTATTGGCTGAGTCATTTTGACCTTGGTAAATGCTAAAGCAGAGCTTCCCTGAGAGCCCAGGAGCAGGACCCACAAATATTTAAAGTTGAAAATTTCCTTTATCAGGGGACATTTATCTTGGCTATTGAAGGATGAGTGGGAGTTTTCCAAGAGGATTAGAAGGGCATTGGAGATGGACGGAAAATCATGTGCAAAAGCAGATGTTCAGAAAATGGCCAAAAACAAAGTGGCCAGAATGCAGATTGCATTTTGGGGAGAGACAGGAAGAATGATGATCACTGATGCTTCGGAGGGGAGATGGAAGGCAGGTTCATCAGTACCCGTTAGTTTTACATGACACCGTGACACAGCAGGATTTCATTTAGTTCAGTTGCTTTATTTTTTGAGATTAACCCAGTCAGTAGTGTAGGTCCATAAGGTCATATTAATCCAAGTGTGAGATGGTGGGAGCTCACATGAAGGCTGTAAGAATTGAAGTAGGGAGAAAGCACATTTTTCAAAAGCATTTCTAAAATAAAAGTGTCGTGAACACACTGTGAAGGCACACACACGAATTGTGTCCACAGTGTCAGCCCTGTCCAGTCCTAAGCAAGGTTAACATAATTACAAAGCAGGTTCAGGATTCCAAACTCAGTGACATTTCCCCACGTGGTGAACTTGGCTTCTCACCTTTCACACAGAGCAGGACAGAAGATGAGCCACACAACAAAGAAGATAACCCAGGGGGGCAGGAAGTGAGGGAACCAAACTCGGAGTTAGGCTGTGGAGGGAGGTGAGAGAAGGCAGCAATGGGCTGTCCAGCCCGAGTCAGTGCTCGGCACTCACCGCTTCTCTTCAAGCCCCCAGAGGATCTCTGTTCTGTTCGGAGATCCATCGGGCTCCGTGTGCGGCAACAGGGGCCTTTTGTAAGTGGTCAGACAGCCACAGGTCTTGTCTGAGGCATCTGACTGTTGGCTGCAAAAGTCTTTTCTTTCTGAAGGGATCAAACCAGTCCTAGGCCTCTGCAGATTTCTGTGCCTCTGCTTGTTAGGAGGTCTGGGGTATCATCAGTTGGTGCTGGTCTCGGTGACCTCTGGTGGTTGCAGTATGCTTAACTGCCTGTTTCACTGCTTGACACGGGCCCCTGCTTGACGTGAGTGACTCCATCTTGCTATGTACAAAAGCAATAGGACTTGGAGATGGGACTCATCAAGTGAGGAGAAAGCAACGTTAACCACATCCTTGGGTCCTCTCACTTGGGAGGCTGGGGGGATGGTGATGCCAGAAAGGTCATGAATGATGGATGAGGAATACTTTTGGGGAAATACAGAAAGCACATAAGGAAATAAATAAATATTTATAACTTTTCCCCTATTTGATTTTAAATGTTACATTAAAAATAGAAACATGTGTTGAGTGGTTATCCATCAAAGAAGAATTGTGTCAGTTCCTGTTTAATTTCCATAAGGAGAATCTGCTTCTCTCAAGATAAGCATCTTTGCTACTTTTGATGCCAGTGGATTCGGATTTTAGTATTTCCTGCAAATCAAGATGGGAGTGAGCAAATATTGATCCCTCACTGAAATATTATCCACTTTCCTAATAAAAACTTCTTCTCATCAAATTTTTTATTTCAAACTAATATTAATTGTTGCTTCTGCATTAAACCTTCCTCTTTGTTTCTGTCTCATTTTGCATCAGCTCATCATATGCTTTTCCCACTGGCTTTATTTTACGTGAAGAAACATGTTTAAATACTGTAGGTTGAATAAGGCAAGAGATTTTTTTTGGAGCAATCCTATAGGGTCGGGCATTAATCCTTTTTATAGTGTTTCGGCTGCACTTAGTGCATCATAATGCAATCAAGTTTCAAAGCTTTGAGGATACAGCAGCTGGAGGAAGATAGTTTAGCTATGATAGCAATTTTTTTTAAGATTTTATTTATTTGAGAGAGAGAGCACAAGCAGGGGTAGGAACAGAGGGAGAGGAACAAGCAGGTTACACACTGAGCGCGGAGCCCAGCACAGGGCTCGGTGTCAGAACCCTGAGATCATGACCTGAGCCAAAATCAAGAGTTGGAACACTTAACCAACTGAGCCACCCAGGCGCCCCTATGATAAGAATATCTTATAAAGGTTTTAAAAAAAAAAAAAAAAAAACTTACCAACTTTAAATGTATTCTAGAATGGAAAGATCGAACATTATGATACTGTTATTTAAGAATATTGGGATCAGGGCTCCTGGGTGGCTCAGTGGGTTAAAGCCTCTGTCTTCTGCTCAGGTCATGATCCCAGGGTCATGGGATCGAGCCCCACATCGGGCTCTCTGCTCAGCAGGGAGTCTGCTCCTCTCTCTCTCTAGGTCATCTCTGTCTGTCAGATAAATAAAATCTTTTTTAAAAAAAAAAGAATATTGGGATCAATACACTGGTAAGATAAGCCATGCTTATAAGACAAGATTGTTACAACTATATTTCAAATGGTATAAAATGGTGTTGTCCAATATAGTATACATAAGGCTGGTGTGACTTTTAAGCACTTGAAATGTGGCTAATACAATTGAAGAAATGGATTTTTAAGACTTTTAAGGGCGCCTGGGTGGCTCAGTGGGTTAAGCCGCTGCCTTCGGCTCAGGTCATGATCTCAGGGTCCTGGGATCGAGTCCAGGATCGAGTCCCGCATCGGGCTCTCTGCTCAGCAGGGAGCCTGCTTCCCTTCCTCTCTCTCTGCCTGCCTCTCTGCCTACTTGTGATCTCTCTCTGTCAAATAAATAAATAAAATCTTTAAAAGAAAAAAAAAAGACTTTTAAGTGTGGCTCCTACAGACTTGAAAATTACCATTGTGATTTGCATTACATTTCTGTTTGTTGGCACTGTTATAAAAGGATAAAGGCAAATAATGGTTAAAAGGTGAGATCAGTGAATACATTCAGAATGGCATAAAAAGATAAAGCAAACAGCTATGGGAAGTGATCCGGAAAGGAAGCAATATTTATGAGTGCTCTGTGACTATTTGCTAAGTGCTTCGTTTATCTTCCCCAGAGGTCTTTGATGACGATACTGTCATCTCTATTTTCCAGAGGAAGTGAAGCACCCTGAAGTTCACTGCTTTTGCCAGGTCACACAGCTGACTGCTGGAGAACTGATGGAAAATCAGCAGACCACACTCTGTGCAAGGCCTCTGAGCTCCTGGAGACTTCAGCAGGTGCCGGCCTCCTGCAAGGGCTGGAGGTAGAGTGTTTCCTGGGCGCCCCAGATTTGTTTTCATCAGGTACAGTAAGACGGACAGACATGGGAATGAGTGTCATGCAAGAATTGTATCCTACCGTCCCTAAAGCTGAAAGGCAGGGCCACATGGGGAAGCGCCAGGGAAGGCCAGGAGGCAGAGGGAAGGAGGAGAAATGGTGGCTGAGAGCCAGTTGTGGTCCTGGGGGAAGGAGTACACAAGGCAGCATAGAGAGGCTGTCCCCTGGTTGTCTGCCCCCTGGTCCTGGGGCGGGTGGGGCACGGGTCCGTGATCGGGCACATCAGTGCTGATGAAGTTGCTGCTCGGGCTCTGAATTGGTTGGTTTCCCTACGAGGACGCTCTCCCAGTTGTTTGTTCTCTCTTGGAATTACCTCGCCCTGGGAGGGGCAGCCCCCCCAGTGCCAGGAAGCCTCAGATGTCAAAGCATCAAACACGAATTGGAACGGGTGGTTATTACACTGAGGCTCCGGGAATGAGCCCTTGAGGACGCGGGCGTGCTCTGAGAGCTGGGCCTAGCATGCCCTGACTGGCTGGGAGAGCTTCAGCCGCCAGCGGCCCTGGAAGCCGAGCAGCAGGGAGGGTAGGGGGCCGTGGGGGAGGGCGAGGCTGACGGAGCAGGGGCACCTTTCCCTGCATGCTGTGGGCTTGAGCTTGTCCACAAACCACCTGCCTGTTTGTTTTGTATGTGTTTTCATTCAGTGATGTTTATAATCTATAACATCCTAAGTTGTCCATTTAAGTGCAGTGTCAGTACCGTAGATTGTTTTTAGGTCATCACCAATTGTCTGATACACATTCTATAACAATAGTAGAGTAACATCTCATTTTTAAAATATGTTCTCATTTATTGTTTGTTAGCTGCACACCATGAAGAGCTGCAGAAATTCGTGGATACTGTGCCGTCAGTTAAGCATAAGGTAATTTTTTTCCCCAAGTCACTTGAAATGCCTGTTCCGTGTAATCTCGAGTGGAGACACTCACAGGGCACTTTGCGACTTGCCCCGGAAGAGCACTCGCCCCTTAACACGCGTGTGTTGAGAACGCGCCCGGCCCTGGGGCACCTTGCAGGGGCCGGAAGGGATTCTGGGGGTGCCTGCTCACCGCTTTGGTTTTGCTGCCCTGCCCTAGCCCTCAGGGAGTCGGGAACCCAGTGCTGTCCCCTCCTGTGCTCCTTCTGAGTCCCCGTGGAAACAGCCAGAGCAGTCCTGCTGATTCAACCTCCCGTCCCGCAGGCGGGGAGCAGAGAGAAGAGTTGGACAGAAACGTGGCGTGGCCGGCTGTACAGAACAATTAGCCACATCCTTCAGAATGGACACCTTTGTCCAGGCCCCAGACTAACTGGCCGTTCCTCCAGGCCGTTCCCTGGAGGTCCACTTCTCTCTCTCTCTCTCTCTCTCTCTCTCTCCCCCCCCCCGCCCCTCCCCACCGCTCATCCCCACCTCAGTCTCTCTCTCCACTGCCTCCTTCCCTCTCCCTCCCTGTCCATCTCCCTCTTCCTTCCCTCTCTCTGTCTCCCCTTTTAGTCCAGGAACTTGACTCCCCCAAATTTGCATTGCGTTTTAGAAAGGAGAATTCTGTCGGGTTCTCTTGAAAAGGGGAAGTCTCCTTGTTCATGCACCCGCCACTCACTGCCCGATGCCTCCCAAAGAGTTGAGAGACAGCACTGCAGTCAAGTCACCAGAACGGAGGGAGGCAGTGCGCCGCGCCCGGTCCTGTTCCCGGGGAGGAGGAGCAGAACTACCTAGTTAATGACTGGAACAAGGCAGGGGCGTGATTCTGTCCTAAAGTGCCCAGAATTCCTCCAGACCGCTGCTGGTCCCTAGACTCCCCTAGACTCATCACCCCGTCCTCTGATTCCTGAGTGATTTTCACCATGAAATGATGACTTGGTGACCTCTTCTCTTGGCCAGGACACCCTTGTGGAATTTGGGTCATTTGATCCTTCCTGCCTGATGCCTGCCTGCCCAGATTACTGGACCTACTCGGGGTCCCTGACTACCCCCCCACTCTCCGAGTCCGTCACCTGGATCATTAAGAAGCAGCCCGTAGAGGTTGATCACGATCAGGTATGTTCTTTCCACATTTCTTTCTGAGGACACGCTAGCTTGCCCCTTTAAAGCAAGGCTGGGCTCCAACTTTGGCATCAGTTGTTAAGATCTCGTAATGCTAATACATGTTTATTGAGATGTGCTAACATCTTTTCTCAGTTTGGACATCAATTTGGAGATACTTCAAATTAACCAGAGACAGGCGTTAAGACCTAGAAGAACATAAGCTTTTTGCTTTCATTTTTGACAGTAATGTGTATTTTGCTATATATGCATGGTATAGAATTGCTATAAAAATTAAGATCTTTAAATGGAAAAAAAGAAGGCTGGAAATGGATGTGTTCGAACCAGTTTGATATTTATTTATTATTGAAGTACTGTTGATACGTAGTGTTACATTAGTTGCATGTGTACAACATGGCGATTTGACAACCCGGTATGTTATGCTGTGCTTACAAGCGTAGTTCCCATCTGTCACTGGACCATACAAGTCTGGTACAAACCCACTGACAGTTTTCCCTGTGCTTTTTACCTTTCATCCCCATGACTTACTAATTTCAGTACTGGAAGCCTTGTACCTCCTACTCCCCTTCACCCATTTTCTCCTTCTAATCCACCCCCTCCGCAATATTCCCCTTTCCTCTGCCAACTGTCATACAGAGTTTGTTCTCTGTATTTGTGTAAAAAGCCTTAATTTTCTTAAGAGATACTTATGTGGAATTTCAAGGTAAGGACAGAGCCCAACAATGTCTACACAGAAATTTTATTCTAAGTCAGAAGTTTTGACTTTGAAGTTTCGGTATTTGCTTTGCATTTAGAAATGAAAGGTTAAGTGGTGGTTACTATGTCAACACACAGAACGTTTAATTCATAAATGAACTAAACTGTAATAATAATTGCTTTCACTTGTTTGCTTTGAAATTTTATTGATTAAAAATTTTTTCCAAAGACAAAAGCTTCTAAGTTCTTTTTTATGAAGCCAAGATAACAGTGAAACCAAAACCCACCAAAGATTGGACACCCACCCCCAAATAAACACTAAGCCCCAAAAGTAGTATCTCTCAAGAATATTTAGAAATAAGGAAAGCTAAATAAAATACCTGAATCTACCAGTACATCACATAGGATTTTTTCTAATAATGTAGGGATCATTCAGTATTAGGAATGACACAGTTATGATTAGTCTGCAGCCATACCACCCTGAACGCGCCCAATCTCATCTAATCTCCGAAGCTAAGCAGGGTCGGGCCTGGTTAGTACTTGGATGGGAGGAATGATGTAGTTCTGATTAATAGACTTCAGCCCATTAGCAAAGATAAAGGAAAAGCTCGTGTTTTCATTTTCATACATTCCTAAAATGTATTGACAAAATTCATAATGTATTTTTTTGTAAAATTTTTTTTAAAATATTTTATTTATTTGACATACAGCATCACCAGGGGGAGCAGCAGGAGAGGAGAGGGAGAAGCAGGCTCCCCACCAAGCAGAGAGCCTGATGTGGGGCTCCATCCCAGGACCCTGAGATTATGACCTGAGCCAAAGGCAGATGCTTAACTGACTAAGCCACCCATTCACCCCGTTTTTGTAGAATTTTTTAATAAAGCAAATGAAATGAGAATTATCTAAATTGGTAAAGTAGACTGACCAATCATGGTTCAGAAATAACGAGTATGACTAGTATGGAAAGGATAGCTACTAATTAATTAGCATATTAAATACTAAATTGGCTAACTTCTGGTAGTAGTCAGTAGACAAAAGAAGATAAATAAGAGAAATATTGGGGTGCCTGGGTGGCTCAGTTGATTAAGCACCTGCCTTTGGCTCAGGTCATGATCCTGGAGTCCCGGGATCGTGTTCCGCATTACTCGGCAGGGAGTCTGCATCTCCCTCTGACCCTCCCCCTTCTCATTCTCTCCCTCTCTCTCTCTTAAATACATAAAATCTTTAAAAAAAAAGAAAGAATCTTGTTAGGTTGTTTAAAAAAATGAGAGAAACATTAGTGGAGTACCATACTAATTTCTAGATATCAATTCCTTTGGCATATTTAAATCACAAGATAGAATGGAAGAAAGAACCCTACTTATAATGGAAACTAATAAACTAAAATACCTTGGAATGAACGTAAAATGTTAGAAAACTGTCAGATATTCCTAAGGGACACAAAACACTATTTGAAATAAAATTCATACCATGGTATTAAATAGAAAGATAAAGACACCTTCAATGTAAATTCTTAAATTGTAATTTTCCACGAATTGTTTATTCCCCATAAATTTTATGTGTCTCAAAAAATATGTCACTTGTTACATTGTGGGGGGCCTGTTCGTGTATCGTAGGATGTTTAGCAATGTCCTTGGCCTCAACACACTGGATGCCAGAAGACCCCCAACAAGTTAACAACCAGAACTGTCTCCATACAGTCTCTGATGTCTGGTGCAAGCTCACCTCTGCTTGAGCACTAACTAATATGTGCTGATCTCTAACACCAACTAATACATGAAGTCCTTTACCACCTAGTATGTGAAAAGAAACATCTTCAATGTGAAAACAGCTTTGAATAAATCAACACATTGGTTTACCAGTAAAAGCGTAGGGGTGATGCATTTATTACTGCCTATAGCTCACCAGCAGAAGATTTATTGGAGGATTCTTTACCTACAAAGCAGAATGACATCCACTTGGTTATGCTGAGGATAAGATGTAGGAAATTCCGTAGACATTCGAAAGAAAAATACGTTATAAGAAATCCATACACAGTGGCATTAGGCTGTCCAGTTTCAAGCTGTGACCACCTGAAGAGATACGTTAGGTATATAGGAAGAGTTATTTTCTACCATGAAAAATCTCTTACGAAGAAATTTCTATCTTAGGAATTTCTCTTTTAAAAATCATCTACCCAGGGGCGCCTGGGTGGCTCAGTGGGTTAAAGCCTCTGGCTTCAGCTCAAGTCACGATCCCGGGGTTCTGGGATCAAGCTCCACATCAGGCTCTCTGCTCAGCAGGGAGCCTGCTCCCTCCTCTCTCTCTGCCTGCCTCTCTGCTTACTCGTGATCTCTGTGAAATAACTAAATAAAATCTTTATTTAAAAAATAAAAATAAATAAAAAATATCATCTACCTGGAGATCATTCCATAATGAATTTGCCAAAAAATTTAATGTCAGCTCATTGCCCTGCACCCGCCAGTTAACCACACCCCTGCTTCCTGAAACATTTGGTATCTTTTTTTTTTTAAGATTTTATTTATTTATTTGACATAGAGATCACAAGTAGGCAGAGAGGCAGGCAGAGAGAGAGGGTAAAGAAGCCCCTCCCTGCTGAGCAGAGAGCCCAATGCAGGGCTCGACCCCAGGACCCTGAGATGATAGTCTGAGCCGAAGTCACTGACTTCAGAAAATATTGGGTGCTTATAGTGATCTGAAGGGACGCCTGAACCCCAATGCTTATAGCAGCAATGTCCACAACAGCCAAAATATAGAAGGAAGACGGGTGTCCACCAGATGAATGGATAAGGAAGATGTGTGTGTGTATACAAACACACGCATGCATCATGGAATATTACTCGGCCGTCAAAAAGAATGATACCACTTGCAAGGACGTGGATGGAACTAGAGGGCATTATGCTAAGAAAAATAAGTCAATCAGAGAAAGACAGTTATCATATGATTTCACAAATGTGGAACTTAAAGAACAATACAGGAACGTAAAGGAAAGGAGGGAAAAATAAAGTAAAATGAAATCAGAGAGGAAGACAAACCATAAGAGACTTTTATTTTTTTTTTCAAAGATTTTATTTATTTATTTGACTGAGAGAGATCACAAGTAGGCAGAGAGGCAGGGAGAGAGAAAGGAGGAAGCAGGCTCCCCGCTGAGCAGAGAGCCCGATGTGGGACTCGATCCCAGGACCCCGAGATCATGACCTGAGCCGAAGGCAGCGCCTTAACCCACTGAGCCACCCAGGCGCCCCATAAGAGACTTTTAAATTGGAGGAAACAAACACAGTTCCTGGAGGGGAGGTTGCGGGGGGAGGGCGCTAACTGGGGGATGGGCATGAAGTAGGTCAATTGATGTAATGAGCACTGGGTGTTATGTGCACCTGATCAATCACTGAACTCTACCTCTGAAACTAATAAGAAAAAAAGGGGAAAAAACTTCCGGTGCTTCTTCATTAAATTATATTGAGTATATATCCTCACCACTGAGCCATGCACCTCTCAGATCTGTTGCCTGTTCATCACTAGCTTCTACTTTCTATCTCATATCGCACCATGGGGAACAACCCAGTAGGTGCATTTTTGCATGGACGTTGCAGGGAAGTTTTCACAAACAGACCGATTCACACCAACTTCAACAGACCTTAAACCTAAGTACTACAATCACCACATCACAATTCCTCTTCCTTTAAAAGAACATTCAAGTGCATTTTTACAATAACAAAGGAGAGTGCCATTCTGCCGGTTTTCTGTAGTTTTCAGGACCCGATAGAAAGGACTACATTTTCTCCCGCTAAGTGTCCGGTACAAACGCCAAAGCAGCCCTCGCGGCCCCTGTGCCTAGAGCCACGCGCCAGGGACATGCAGTGTGATCTGGAGGGTCCCCGGTCCTCAGCAGCAGGCGTGCCCGGGGCATCTTCCCCGTCCGCGGGGCCCGGGCCTGGCTCGTGCAGGGCCCCTGTCCAGAAGGTTCTCCGCGTGACACCCCGCGTGCCGCCCGTGCGTCGCGATTTCAACGGTCGCCCCAGCCCGGCGTGTTCCGCGTCCGCAGACACCCGGAGCCCTTGCGGAAGCCGTATTTCGCCCTCCGAGGCCCCGACGCCGCCGCACCGCCAACATGGGAGGCTACCTGAGCAGACACCTGGGCCGATACCTGCGCACGGCCAAGGCCGCGCTGCCACGCCCCGCTTGGGGGAACCGCTACCTGCGAGCCAGGCCCGCCCCCCACCGCCGCGGCCCGGTCCCGAGCCAAGTCATCTCGGTGCACCGGGAGCGCTGGATGCAGAGCCGGACCCGCCTCCCGCTGCCGCCCCACCTGGACCACCCCCGAGTCCAGAGGGCCGTAGTGCCCAAGGCCTGGAGGAGCTTCCGCGGCAAGTCCCCCCTCCACACCTTCCTGGGGCTGGATTTCTCCAGCGGTCGCGAGAGCTTCGTGAGGCACTGCCTCTGGAAGGCCCAGAACGTCCTGAACATCTGGAACACGGTGACCGTCAACATCACTCCTCCTGAGGGCGGCGGGAGCTCCAGCGGGCGCCCAGCCACCCAGGAGCGCCCGCACTCCTGCGCCAAGGAGATCCGGCTGAGGGCTCGCAGCCCGGGCCAGAGAGGGAAGAAGAGGAGCCGCAGATCTCTCCGGTTCGAAGGCCCCCCGGCCAAGAGGAGGAGGCAGAGCCCAGGGGCCAGGCCGTCCGCCTTCAGGCCTGTGTGGAAAGATGGCATGGCCCCTGCCTTCGTGCCCAGGCCTGGGCCTCTGAGAAGAGGCCTCTTCTGGCATCCCGCCGACCAGGAGGCCACCCAGCCCGGGCCCGACCCGCTGCCAGGACACCAGCAGGCCCCAGGAGAGTCACCGGGCCTCGGCTTGAGAGCAGATGAGCATGTCCCAGAGCCTGGGCCCTCCTGCAGCCTGGGGCCCCCCTTGTATCCTGAGCCACCGCCTGAGACTCAAACCAGCCGTCTTTTTACCCCGCTGACCCCCGCTCTACCCCCGCATGAGTGACCGGCCCCGGCAGCCAGCCCTCACCGCCCGGGCAGCAGCTCCGCCCAGGCCCCAGACCCACCGCCCTTGAGCCCACGGGGCTGGCATCCAAACCTCGGGCTGCCTCCTGCCCTCCCCCTGCCCGCCTTCTCCCTGGAGACACGCTTAGCGGGAAGGCCTGCTTCTCCCCTTTTCCCAGTTTCTTGAGTGAAAACAGTGTTCTTCTGTTAGTAACAATAATAAAGTTTCATTATACAGAGTGTCGTCTTTCTTTCAAAGGGACACATACGAGGATTTCGTCTACACTGAGAATTCTGTGTCTTGGCACTCTTAACATTTGGGGCCAGGTAATTCTTTCCTGGTCCTTGGGTGCTGTCCTCTGCATTGTAGGGTTTTAGCACAACCCTGGCCTCTTATCTTCTAGGGGCCGGTAGCAAACCCACATTGTGAAATACAAAAACATTTCCGAACATTGCCATATATTCCAGAAGGAGGTGGGGGGGAAAGAGGTGGGAAGGTGGTGGGGGGAGGGGTGGGGGGGTCGGAGGGGGGGTGTGGGAAGGGGGGGTGTGGGAAGGTGGGGGGTGGGGGGTACTTGGAAAAAAAAAAAAAAAGCCCATACTGGTGGAAAAACAGGGACAGTGACCACTGTTGGCAGAAACAGTCAAGCTTCGTCTTTTTAAAAGTAAGCTGCTTGGGGCGCCTGGGTGGCTCAGTGGATTAAAGCCTCTGCCTTCGGCTCAGGTCATGATCTCAGGGTCCTGGGATCGAGCCCCACATCGGGCTCTCTGCTCAGCAGGGAGTCTGCTTCCTCCTCTCTCTGCCTGCTTCTCTGCCTACTTGTGATCTCCGTCTGTCAAATAAATAAAATCTTTTAAAAAAAAAATAAGCTACTTGTTGGCAAAACTGAAAATGCTAAATACTGGGAAGTGGTGGGAAAGATGCTGAGAACTGGGGCGCCAGGCGGCGCTGAGTGCGAATGTGTAGCAGCGCTTGGAAGTGCTGCCCAGAGCGGAGCGTGACCATGAGAAACTCTCCTACACGGTGTGTACACACACCTGCCACACACACATACGCCACGCACCACACACATACCCCACGTACACACACACACACACTCCACACACATACACCACACACAACATACTCCCCCACACACACCATATACACACTCCCACACACACCCCCACTAACACACCACACATACACCACACACCACAACCCCCCCCACACACACACACAGAGCAGTGAGAATGTTCTTCCCAGCACTCCTTCAGAACAGAGAAGCCGAACAACCTGAATGCTCACTCGCAGGGGACGGCTAACGCAAACATACTATGCGCTAGGGAGGAAATACTGTTCCACAAACCGAAGGAAGGACATAGCCCCAGGATTCTCCACTCTTGGGCTACTGGGCCACGCGGTTCTCTGCATCGCGGGATGCTGAGCGGCACCCCTGGCCCCCGTCGCCCAGACAGCAGCAGGACCGCCTCCAGCGGTGACAGCCGCACGCATCTCCAGACATTGCCAGCTATGCCCAGGGGGAGCGACGTCACCCCCAGTGGGAAAGCACTGAACTAGAGCTCCGTGCTTTTGACGACACGTTACATCTCAAAACGAATCTGCTGAATGAAAAAGCCGGGGACTGGCAGAGTATGTGTGGCTCACGCCATTTACAGAATTTAAACAAATGCGAAGTAACGTTGCTGGGAAAATGGGGAAGCCAGGAACTGCATTAAGAGGTCTTCTGGACACTTTCCCTGCCTCGTTCCTACCATCGAAAGCCTCTTTAAATAGTGTTCAGACATGAATTTCACAGCATCCACCTTTAGAGAGTCCAAGAATAAACAAAGTCTCTTCTCCGGTGCAGCTTGCGTTCTAAGGGGGCGCAGACAGAAGATAAACAAGGAAACGGACACACTAGCAGGTGCAGAGAAGCTGCATAAGGAAAAATAAAGAAGGAATAGGGACACGTAGGAGTCCACCAACACAACCGTGACCCTACGTCCTTTCCCGTGTCCGCATCACCATGGAGCTACAGCATCCTTACCTGGGAATTCAAGTTCTTTCCCTGGGGTTTCCGTTGGGGCAATGCCTACTTTCACGTAGCACCTCAGCAAAGAGATTGAAAATGTTTTATCTACCTAGACGTGAAGATTACTAGAAGATGCAAACTGTTCCTGAAAATATTAAAGTCAATATTTTCAATGCTGACAGTTACTGTTAGATACAAAATGTCTTGGACTGAACCGCTAGAAGTCAAGTTCGTGTTTTGAGGTTTACTCCCTGCCATTTGCTGGACTTGAGACGAGGCATTTCACTCTACAGCAGTTGCTAGAACGGGCGTGAGATCTTAGTGTGTCCACGAGGGTACCGGTATATAGAGGTCGGTCCGATGGAATTATCAGAATTCACTTCAATAATCATTTCGTCCAACTCTTTTACAAAGTACTAATATTTATGTACATTCAAACAGCTTTTCAAGCAAAGCCCTGAAAAGGTAAAAATGTCCACTCCGTTTCCTCAAGTGTAGAAAGCCCTGGTTTTACACTAATCCTCTGCGACTTGGCTCTACTGCCGTTTCTCCTCAATGGTGCCAGACAGGGCCAACTGCATCCAAGGGGAGGTAAGAATCAGGCTCTTGTTTCTGGAAATCAAAGGACTAAAGAGGAGCCAGGCTGCTGTTTTACAAGCACAAGACCATTAATCCCCTTACCGTGGACAAAACAGCATATTGTTCCTTTTCAGATCACAGGACTTATTCCTGAATAATTAGGCACAGGAAGAAATCCATTCCATGCCCTACACCGTGAGATTCAGAAAGAAAAGGCCATGCCCGAGTCAGACTTCTCCCTCTCGTGCTAAAAGTTGACAAATTACCCTAAAAGCCAGCACCGGACGAACTCGGCAGGTGCATTTCCCGACTTGCTTGGGAAGCAGACTCGAGTGTCACCTTCGGTTACATTTCCCTAGAAACTACCTTCAACATTTACACATTTCTCTGAAACTATTTTACTAAATCTGGCCTAAACCTTACCGTAACAACTTCAAAACCCCTAGCTGCCATCTTCGAATTCACAAGAGATCTTCACATAACCTGACCTCACGAAACCAGAACTTTCTGTCCTTGCCATTTGCCCATACCTCTTCCATTCTGCTTTTAAGAAAACCTGGGGTGGGGGTGGGGGGTCCTAAGTGTGTCAGTCAGTTAAGCGACCATCTCTTGATTTCCGTTCATGTCATGATCTCAGGGTCACAAGACGGAGCCGCACGTCGGGCACCTCGCTTGGCCCAGAGTCTGCTGGAGATTTTATTCTCCTCCTCCTCCTGCCCCTCGTCACGCTTGCTCTGTCTCTCTCTCTGAAATAGATAAATTAGTCTAACAATAAGGAACATCCAGGAAGTAGGAAGCAAATCACTTGACAGCAGGGTTCCAGTAAGGACTTCGAAAGCTTTTGTCCCTGCCATTCCTGCGCCGTCCTGTCACGTCCCCCAGGCCCCGCTTCCTCTGCGGGCGCCGTGCCCAGGGAGACCTGGCTTTACCCACCGTCCCGGTGTCAGGGCCGAGCCCGCAGGCGGCTGCGCCACGAGGTCCCCCGTTCCGCGGGGGCAGCCGCAGCCACAACGGCGCACGGGCTGCCGCGGCCGACCACAGCGCACAGAGAGGCTCTGTCCTCAGACACTTGCCTCCCGCGGCTCTGTCGGCTCTTTCTCCGTCGGTCCTTGACAGCGTCTCGGGCGAACCATGCAGCTTTCCCGTCCCTCCTGCTTATGAAGGAGCTCGGGGCGGTGGCATCCGAACTCGGATCCAAACCGTCTTCTCACCTCGGACACAGCCGCCCCACTGCCCTCCCGTCCCCGTGGCCCCCCAGCCCCACGCGTCTCCCCATCTGTCCCCGACCCACGTCATTCTCGCTCCTGTAGGGACGGAAAGGACGGAGAGGGCTGGGGGCATCTACCGAAGGGAACAGCAGGGCTCTTGTCCCTTCGCCGGGGCCCTCTGTGGACGCCCCAGGCTGCTCCGCCGTCCGGGGTCCTCTCCTCTGCTGTGGTGGGCGCCCTCAGGTTCCCCACTCAGGGCGCCTCGGGGGCCCCCGCTGCGCTCTGGCCAGCGTCCTCCAGCCCACCCCGTGCTCGGCCTCCGGCGGGCCCGTCCAGCCTCACCGGCCTGCTCTCCTGGCCCCGCAGGCAGCTCCCTCCAGCGGCCTCCGCTGGCTCCTCGGGGTACAGCGGGGGGCAGCCGCTGGCAGAGCCGTCCTGTCGCCCCGTCCCTGGGGCCTGGGTCAGCCTTCCCCCTTCGGACTTCTGCAGCCACAAGGCAGGCCCCGGGTCTGCTCCCCTGCACACCCTGAGGGACGGGGCCCCCGGCCTGCGTGGCGAGGGAATGACATGCCGGAGCCTCATCTACAGACAGCGCCAGGCTCTGAGCAGCTCGAGGCCTGCCTTGAGGCAGACGGGCCCGAGCAAAAGTGTCACTCAGAGCACATAATCGCTCGTGGGGCGCGGGCAGCAACTCATCGGGACGGGCCCAGCGGTCGGCACCCCTCCAGGCCGCACCTGCCTGTGCGCTGGCACCCGCTCCCGCCTGGCCCTGTCCTCCGGGGAAGGGCCAGGAGATGCCACAGCCCTCTCTGCCTGGCCACACCCCTGCCTATCCGGCCCTCTCGCTTTCTCTCCCACTGCCTGCTGGCTGAGGGGGACTGGACCCGTCCCGCTGCCTGTCGGTCCTGTGTGCACGTAGCCAGGACCCATCTCTCTAGCAGGAACACCCTCTTGCGTTGTCAGTCGAGGTTGCAGCGGGTCAAGGCTCTGCCAGCCACGGGTCGCCAAGTACGCAAAAGCGTCCTCAGGAGCTCCTGAGCTTGCGTCACTGGAGGCCGTCGGGCTGGATGTAAGAGACGGTAGTGAGGACTGGTTACAGGGCTACGACAACTAGAGTTTTCGTTCTTCTGATCTGATTTGATTACCCTTAGTGCATTACCTTTTACATTTTCCATTCTGTCTCTCTCAGTAACTTCTAGTTTTCTGCAACATTCATAAAATAAGCCACCAGGAGAAAGAAGGAAACAGTGATGTTCTAGATCGGGATCCCTGAAGCCCTCCCGGAAACCGCTACTTGCCTCCGGGTCATTCCGCCAGGGCTGCTCTAACAAATGCCCCAGACCCGGCGGCTTAAACAACGGAGATTTATGGTCTCTTGGTCCGGAGGCTACAAGCCCAGGATCGGGGTGCTCAGGGTCCGTTTCTTCTAAGGCTCCTTTCCTTTGGCTTGTGGATGGTTGTCCTCTCCTGTCTTACCCGGGCTCCGTCTGTGCACACCTGCGAACCCATCTCTTCTTGTAAGGACGCCATTCCTACTGGACCAAAGCCCACCTCTATGACCTCACCGTACATTCATCACCTCTTCAAGGACCCTATCTCCAAATACAATCCCATTCTGAGCTACTAGGGCTGCGGACTCGATCATAAGCATTTTGAGGGGATGCAGTTCTTCCCAGAGCCGCTACCCCCCAGCATTTATTTTGTCCCGCCCTGGCACCAGAAGGCCTTTCTAAGGCAGAAGAGTTAAAACCTGAGCCGGCTGCCAAGCCACTGGCATCTTCTGTCCACCCACCCGCCGGAGAGAGGCGGCCTCTCTGCAAAGTTTTTCTCAATGCTGTCTTGCATTCTGGGGGGCCCTTTCCCAAGGGGAAGCCCCTTCACGTAAGGATGCAGCCTTCTTCATGGCAGCGCGTGGAGAATGGGATTAGCAAGTGAATTGCATTTTAAACACCCCCTGATTCATGAGGCAGCCCTCATCACTCCGCCCCCCGACAGCACTATTGCTGGCACTCATTCTGCCTATGGCCTTACAGAAACGTCTGTTGACCCTTGATGGAGTTTTGCACCTTTTGACTTTCAATGGGCGTTGGCAATAATGCCTTCTCCATACCATGTACAAGTGAGACACGTCTGCTGAGTAAACAACATCAGATATTCACAAACGTACACAATGTTGCATGTGAAAAAAAATGCAAATGGGAACTCCTCAAAATTCATCTAAAATGTTACATGTTTAAATTAACTCTTCCTACGAATGGAAACATCTGAATTAACATAGTCATTAACAAGGTTCACTGCAGGCACCCAGAGGAAGAAACGGTATGAGCAGCAGAGCAATGTGTAAACCTGGGGACCGGAAGAGCAGAAGATAAAGAGACTGTCTGGGGGAGGGGCTGCATTCGAAGGTAACAGGAAGGCTTTTGTTTTTTTCTTAAATTTTTCCTTTTCAATTTTTTGCAAAGCAATCACCTAATTTTTTTTTTAGGATTTTATTTATTTGTTTGACAGAGAGAGATACAGCAAGAGAGGGAGCACAAACAGGGGGAGTGGGAGAAGGAGAAGCAGGCATCCCTCTGAGCAGGGAGCCCGATGCAAGGCTCGATCCCAGGACCCTGGGACCATGACCTGAGTGGAAGGCAGACACTTGATGACTGAGCCGCCCAGGTGCCCCTTGAATTGCATTTTAAACACACCCTGATTCATGAGGCGGCCCTCATCAGTCCGCCGCCTGACAGCAGTATTGCTGGCTCTCATACTTTCTGGCAGCAAGATCATCCCTTCCCTCCGTGGAGGGCATCCTGCCAAAAAGAAGGCTTCCTGGAACATTTTTCCCCTGGAAGGCTGCTGCTTGCTAATCCAACTTCAGCTTAAAGAGCATCCCTTTGGAGAGGCCTTCCCCTGACTGCTCAACATGAAGTCCCCACCCACCCTGCAGTTGTCAAGGTGGTGCATTCCTTTCCTTTTAACACATGTTTACCACCTATGTCTCCACTGGTCCACAGACATCATGAAAAGCATTTCCTAAAGACATTCACAATAGTCCACCATGTTGCCCATTTGGGGTTTGGGAAATTTTATGCACCACAGGCCTCCCAAGTGCTGTCATCTCTGTCACTTGCGATGTACAGTTGGTTGCTACTTTTTCATGCCACTTTACACAAGTAAAGGTGTGAGTACGTAGACAGTAGTGACCCCACCGGATGATTGGGGGGGGTTGCTTTAGCCTATGGCTATTTCCATCAGTACCTCCCATGGGACTCTATGTATATATATGAAGTTAAGGAGAAGGGAGCCCCTCGTGGCTTCCCCACCCATCTATAGACACAACTTGAAGCCACCAGTGAGACATTCTCATTGATGGAAAAGCAGAAGGAAATGTGTTCTGTGCCACATATGACACACAAATGTGTCCTATGCCAAAATAGCCTAAAGGCTATTTTGCTCCAGCATCGGCATATTTATTTTAAAATTTTATTTTCTAATAATACTATGCTTTCTTTAATATCAGGCCCTTCCTTATAGTTATCCTAAGCTTGAATTAATTATTCCAAAGACCTCACTTCATGCTCCAATCAAAGGACATAAGGTGTCAGAATGGATTAAAAAAAAAAAAAAGACCTATCTATACATTGTCTCTAAGAGACTCATTTTAGACCTAAGGATACCTGCAGATTGAACATGCAAGAATGGAAAAACATTTATCACACAAAACAGACATGAAAGCTGGAGTAACAGTACTTAGAGAAGTGAATTTTAAAACGAAGACTGTAGCAAAAGATGAGGAAGGGTGCTATATCACAACAAAGGGGACTATCCAATAAGGAAATCCAACAGTTGTTAATATTTATACACCCAACATGGGAACACCCGAATATAAAACAATTAATAACATGAGAGACTATGGACTCTGAAAAACAACCTGAGGGTTTTAAAGGGGCGGGGGGTGGGAGGTTGGGGGAACCAGGTGGTGGGTATTAGGGAGGGCACGGATTGCATGGAGTACTGGGTGTGGTGCAAAAACAATGAATACTGTTACGCTGAAAAGAAATAAAAAATTTTTAAAAAACAGAAAAAAACAATAACAAATATAAAGAAACTCAATAATAATAATACAATAATAATAGGGGACTTTAACACCCCACTTACCTCAATGGACAGGCCATCTAAGCAAAAAATCAATAAGGAAACAATGGCCTTAAATGATCCACTGGACCAGGTGTACTTAACAGATATATTCAGAACATTTCCTTTTAAAGCAGCAGAATACACATTGTATTCAAGTGTACACCGGACATTCTCCAGAACAGATCACATACTCGGTCACAAATTAGGCCTTAACAAGTACAAAAAGAGTGATCATACCATGTATATTTTCTGACCACAACACTATGAAATTTGAAGTCAACCACAAGAAAGCATTTGGAAAGACCTCAAATACATGGAGGTTAAAAACATTCTACTAAAGAATGAATGGGTCAACCAGGAAATTAAAATTAATTAAAATTTAAACTGAAGTAGGGATAGAGGGAACATTAACATCATACCTTAACATCAAAAAGGCCATATACGAAAGACCCACAGCCAATATCATCCTCAGTGGGAAAAACAGAGCTTTTCCTCCATGGTCAAGAAGAAGACATGGAAGTCCGCTCTCACCACGGTTACTTAACATAGTACTGGAAGACCTGGCCTCAGCATCAGACAGCAAAAAGAAATAAAAGGCAAATCAGCAAGGAAGAAGTCAAACTTTCACTATTTGCAGATGACATGATATTCAATATAGAAAACCCAAAAGACTCCAACAGTAAATTGCAAAAGTGATCCACAAATTCAGTAAAGTCACAGGATACAAAATCAATGTACAGAAATCTGCATTTCTATACACCAATAATGAAGCAGCAGAAAGAGAAATCAAGGAATCAATCCCATTTACAACTTTACCAAAAACCATAAGATACCTAGGAATAAACCTAACCAAAGAGGTAAAAGATCTGTACTCTGAAAGCTGTGGAACACTGGTGAAAGAAATGAAAGAGGACATAAAGAAATGGAAAAACATCCCATGATCATGGATTGGAAGAACAAATATTGTTAAACTCTCTATGCTACCCAAAGCAATCGACACATTTAATGCAATCCCCATCAAAATACCGCCAGCATTTTTCATAGAGCTAGAACAAACAACCCTAAAATTTGTGTGGAACTAGAAAACCCCTGCATAGCCAAAGCATCTTAAAAAAGAAAAGCAAAGCTGGAGGCATCACAATTCCAGACTTCAAGTTATATTACAAAGCTGTCATGAACAAGATAGTATGGTACTGCCACAAAAACAAGACACACAGATCAATAGAACAGAACAGAGAACCCAGGAATGGACCCACAAGAATATGGTCAACTAATCTTCAACAAAGCAGGAAAGATGATCCAATGGAAAAAAGACAGTCTCTTCAACAAATGGTGTTGGGAAAGCTGGACAGCAACAAGCAAAGGTAAGAAACTGGACCACTTTCTTATACCATAACCAAAAATAAACTCAAAAGGAGGGGCGCCTGCGTTACTCAGTCAGTTGGTCGTCCAACTCTTGGTTTTGGCTCTGGTCATGATCTCAGGGTCGTGGAATGGGTCACGGCATCAGGTTCCGTGCTCAGCACAGAGTCTGCTTGAGGTTCTCTCTTTCCCTCTCCCTCTGCTCCACCCCCTGCTTATGCTCTCTCTAAATACATACATACATACATACATAAAATCTTTTTTAAAAAGTAAATAAAAACGAACGAAACACCTAAATGTGAGACAAGAAACCAAAACACTAGAGCAGAACCAAGCAGTAACCTCTTCGAAATTGGCCCTAGCCACTTCTTGCTAGGTATGTCTCCTGAGGCACGGCAAAAGCAAAAATGAACTATTGTGACTTCCAACAAGACAAAAAACCTTTGCACAGAGAAAGAAATAATCAACAAAACTGAAAGGCAACCTCCAAAGTGAGAGAAAATATTTGCAAATGACACATCTGGTAAAGGGTTACTTTACTATCCAAAATCTATAAAGAACTTATAAAACTCAACACCCAACAAACAAGTAATCTAGTATAAAAAAAATGGGCAGCAGAGGTGAATAGACATTTTTGCAAAGAAGACATACAAGTGGCCAACAGACACATGAAAAGATGCTCAGCATCACTCATCATCAGGGAAATACAAGTCAATGTAGATTTCACATACTATGAGATTTCACCTCACACCGGTCAGAATGGCTAAATCAACAACAGAGGAAACAGGTGTTGGTGAAGATGCAGAGAAAAGGGGAGCCCTTACGCACTGTTGGTGGGAATGCAAACTGGTGCAGCCACTGTGGGAAACAGTATGGAGAGTCCTCCAAAAAGTTAAAAATAGAACTACCCTACTATCCAGCAATTGCACTACTAGCTGTTTACCCAGAGAATACAAAAGTACTGATTTGAAGAGATACATGTGCATCAATATTTCTAGCAGCATTATTAACAATAGCTAAATTATGGAAAAAGCCCATATGTACATCAGCTGATGAATGGATAAAGAAGATGTGGTGTATGTATAGACAATGGAATATTACTCAGCAGTAAAAAGGGTTGAAATCTTGGCATTTGCTATGATACGAGTGGAGCTAACATGTATATGCTAAGCAAAATAAGAGAAGACAAGTATCATATGATTTCACTCATACGTGGAATTTAAGAAACAAAACAGATGAACATATGAAAAAAAACCAAAACAGTGGGGCAAACTAGAAAACAGACTCTTAACGATAGAAAACAAACATGGTTAGCAGAGAGGAGATGGGTGGGAGGGTGGGTTAAATTGTTGATGGGGATTAAGGAGGGTACTCATGACGAGCACCTGCTATTATATGTGGGTTATGAATTACTAAATTCTGCACCTGAAACTAATATTATACTGCATGTTAACTAACTGGAATTTAAATAAAAACTTGAAAAATACTATCCCAAAGACTTCAGTCTGATGTTTTATTAAAGTAATAATGGATTGAAACACAAATCGTTAACAAAATGGCTTTGCTTAAAGTATGTAATCCATAGTATAGGCTAGAAATCCAAACTGATGAACAAATACATACAACTAGTAGGTGTCTCTTCATCTGTGAAGCCACACATAAAACCTAAAGACTCAGTCCGATTTCACAATTTTTATTGAGCATCTGCTATGTGTCAAGTATTTGCATAGCAGGCAGCTAAACTGCTATGAACATTCTTGCCCATGTATTTTCCTTATGTTTTCTTTTTCTTGGGTATTTACCCAGGAGCCAAATTCCTGGTCATAGAGTATACGTATGTTTAGCTTCAGTAACTCTTTCCTTATCCTCTCTGGTATTGAACCCTTTGATTCCCTTTGTGCACGGAGCTTACCTCTTTGAAAGGTTTTGAATGCTGTAGTGGCTGTAGGCTTCATCCACTGCATGGGCTTTCAATCCTTTAACATTTACCCAAGATGAGTGGTTCCATTGGCAAGATGTGTAATCTAGAACTAAGTGCATCCTGTTCTGATCGAATAGCTTGAGGCTTTGTTTTGTGACCAGAACTCAACCCCCATGCATCACCAGCCAGCTCACACTCTTGAATTTAAGAGAAGCAATGAAAAGACAGGATATCAGGTCAAATTATCCCCAACATCTGAAAGACAACATAAAATCATGCTCCAAGGACAGCTGGCTAGCACCTTCCATTTCCGTGCACAGCACTGAGTTGATCGTTCTCATCTGTGAGCAGGGCTCTCACCACATCATCAGCATGGTTATCAAGCCTTTCGTGTGTAAACACTGTCTGTGTTGATTCCTGATCAAAGCTGGTCTTGCCTTTTACGTTTGTAGACTTGAAATCCTTAAGCTGGTCTGATACTATGCTCACTTTAAAACCATTTTCTTGCATAGAGGATGGTTTTGGTCAGTCCTAATGTCTGGTACTTTTATGAAATCAGTGTCAATGATAAAGACCAGTGCTATCTAATGGAAGTTTCTGCGATAATGGAACCATTCTAGGTCTGTGCTGTCTAGCAAGGCAGACAGTAGACAGAGGTCGCTATTGAACCCCTGAAAAGAGCAGCATGCAATGAGAAATTGTGTCAAACCGTGCTGAGTGCTGATAGTTAATGTCACTTCAATAACCAGAAAACAGAACTATAAATATTCAGGCCGAAACCCTCTGGAAAGCTTAACATCAATCATCATAGGTGTCCTAATAGTTGTTTTCCAAACTCATAAAACAAGGGCTCAACTTTCAAGCCGTGACACTTCCATAAGTTTAGAAAGTTACCGAGTTCATGCATCCAAGGCTTGCCAATCAGAAGACTGAAAACGTAACCTAATTTCAAGTTTCAAGGTGACATACCTGTTCCACAGTGTTCAACTTGAATAGGTAGTCCCCAGGAGAAAGAAGCCATAACGTTCTTTCAGAGTGGAAAATAAAAGGCAAACAGAGAAAGGGGGAAAAAAAAAAAGAAAGAAAGAAAAAAGAAAACAAACTCTGCCCTCCACTTGCCTTAGCCATTCTGTGACCTGGGTTAGAATATCAGAGAAACAAGCAAGCCGCCACCTAGAAGGTTTAATGATTAAACCCCATTATTTGGGTTAATACTTACAGAGAAGCAGCCCATCTCCTGTCAGTTATTTGTGAAAATCTGTTTGGAAAACAGATTAGTTGTCCTTTCTGAACTAGACCTCCAGCAGCTGCTTCCTCCGCTGACTCGAGACGGAATCCGCCTCCGCCCCTTCTGTTGTCCCCGGCTAAGTGCGCCATGGAAAGAACCCAGCCCTCTCTGAATGGTTTCCTCGGCCTCACCTTTCCACCTTTCCCGGGCTAAACTAGCCGGTCCTTGATAAGCTCCCTTCATGTGGAAAACAAACATCACCCCTTTCTATCTCTGGGGAACAAAAGACACCCTTCCAACAATGGCCTCACCTGACTCTCACCTCCACAGGTAAACATCTGGGGAGCGCTCCCACCTCAAAGGGAATCATTCTGGTCAGCCCTAAGTTCTGGCGGTTGTGTAGATTCAAAGTTAATGGTACAGAGCGGTGCTGTCCAGTGGAACATTCGGCGATGACGGAAATGTTCTATATCTGCACTATCCAACTTGGTAGCCGTAGGTGGCCACTGACCACCTGGAATGGGGCTGGACTGCGGAGAAACTCAATTTCCTATTAATTTAATTTTGTAGAAACTTGTGACTAGCAACAGCATTGGTCAGCGCGCCAGAGAACAGTCATTAAGAGCTTCCCGCCATGAACTAGGTTTGCTGGATTCTCTCATCCTCAAAACAGCACCTCCCAGTCGCTGTTGCTGGAATCATCTCGGACTCCAGGGAATTGAGGATCTGGTGTTCGATGCAGCGGTGGCAATGGGAGGAGGGAGTGGGTGTCACCAGAACCCCACCTGTGCCGCACTGACCTGCCCTGGGCCTCACTAGTCACCCTTGGTCAAAACTGAAAAGGCAACAGGGGCGCCCGGGGCGGGGTGTCTGTCAGTTAAGCATCTGCCTTGGGCTCAAGTCATGATCTCAGAGGCCTGGGATGGAGGCCTGCATCTGCTCTCTGCTCCGTGGGGAGTCTGCTTCTCCCTCTCCCTCTGTGCTCTCTCTCTCTCTCAAATAAATAAGTAAAATCTTAATTTAAAAAAAAAAAAAACAAGCTTGAAATTGCAACAAAGCCTCAGAGATGCTCTCGGGATTACCATAATGAGTGGAAGAGAGTCTCCCCTACCGGGCATTCATGGATGTCAGCAGAAGCCGCCCAGGCAGCTTGATGTCAGGGCTTTCCTCTCTATCACGCTGCTCCTTCATGAAGTCAGTCCCCAGATTCCACATCATTGCTTGAAAACCATGAAAGGAAAAATAAGACTGGGTGACCCTGATGGGGCACCTGATGTTGACCCTGATGTTAAATACAAAATGTGGATTTTCAAAGCCACCATGAGAGAGAGGTCAACAGCTACACTCCCGCAGCACTCCGAGAGTCCTGTCATTTCCCCGTCCTGGGCAGGCTGACGTTTTACCACAGATGACCCATTTCTGTTTGGTGACTCCACCTGAGGAAGCTTCTCTCTTCTCCCTCACCTTGGTCGCGTGGGCACAGAGTCAGGAAAGGCTGGATCAGAGGGAGAGGCCGCCAAAAGTTAGGCCCGTCATTCTAGCAATTTCACTATTAGGTGAAATGGAAATTTCCTAGAAGGGAGAGCTCACATAACTTAGTCCTGAAAAGAAAGTCAATCTAGATGAAGTTATCTGGGGAAATGTTAGACTAGTTTAAGTCAACATGGGAAAGAAAAGCCAGTGGATGGAGATTTTAACAAAGCTAATTATTTGCATCAGGGAACAAAGCTATGTTAGAGACGAATCTGATTCAGCCTTCCTTGAGCCTTAAACTTCCCAAAAGTATCAAACATCTTTGTTTCACTCTACTTAGTCATTTATGTGACCAGAATTGAAGACAGTAAAATGCTGAATTGTAGTGTAAGCCATTCATTCGAAAAGAAGAAAATATCTTCCCTTTTGAATTACGATTTCCTGATGTTTGTTGTATCATTTAAAGGCAGAGAAAATAACAATGCAAGTTCTTTATGGAAGGTAACAGAGAAGGTGAAAGAGACAGGTAGAAATCACCTGTAATTCCACCAGCATCAATGACCATTGTTAATGTTTTCTAAATATTTGGGACATATTTTTCTTAGCCTTGGGCCTTTCTCTGTATGTGTGTGTATGTGTGTGTGTAAATACATATAGATTTCTTCTTACAAAATAAATATAAGTAGAATGGTAGTTTCCAGGGGCTGGGGGATAGGAGAATTGAGGGAATAGAGAGATGAATGGGTACAAACTTGCAAGTTCTGCAGATCTAATGCACAGCATAGTGAATATAGTCAGCAATAGTGTATTGTAAACCTCTAAATTGCTAAGAGACTAGATCTTAATTGTTTTCACCACAAAAGAGAAATAACTATGTGACATAGTAGAGGTTTCAGCTAGTGCTATGGTGGTAATCACACGGCAATATACCAGTGTATCACATCACATTTTACACCTTAAATTTACACACAGTTATATGTCGATTATATCTCAATAAAAAACTGGAACTATACTATTATGAAACTTTCTCACCTCCTCCCTTGAACTTCACAGTATATTTTGAATGTGTTTCCACATCATTAAAAATTCCTCTATGATATAGTTTTAATGATTGTCTAATTTTGTGTTCGTTTTATGGGTATATCCCATGCTTTCAAATCTAATTTACTTTCTTTTTTTATTACAGTAAAAAATACTGTGATCAATGTTCTGGAGCCTAACAATTCTCTGCTCATTTGTAATAATACCTTTGGTTTAAATTCTTAAAGTTTGGGGTGCCTGGGTGGCTCAGTGGGTTAAAGCCTCTGCCTTCAGCTCATGTCATGATCTCAGGGTCCTGGGATCGAGCCCCACATCGGGCTCTCTGCTCAGTGGAGAGCCTGCTTCCCCCTCTCTCTCTGCCTGCCTCTCTGCCTACTTGTGATCTCTCTCTCTCTCTCTCTCTCTCTCTCTGTTAAATAAATAAATAAATCTTTTTAAAAAGAAATAATAAATTCTTAAAATTTAAATTCTGGGGTTCAATGATATGCAAAAATGTAAGGTTTTGATACATGTTAATTTCCTTTCAAATGTATTCTATCAATGTATACACATCTCCGGCAGCATGGGTATGTTCATCTTCCAGGATCCTGCACCCGCCATTATGGTCCTCAAAACTCTTTTGGCAGTACAAATGGAACCGCAGTATGTAAATACTGCTTTGATTAGCAATTCTTGGTTTCGTGTACAGCGGAACGTTTTACATATTGAGCAGCCATTTGTATTCCTTTCTTGTAAATTGCTTGTTTGCTCCCTTGCCCTCTCTTGTGCCAGAGGGATTTTTCTCAAATCTTTTGTGTTGCACAAAAGATTAGTATCCCTGTTCAATTTGATATGTGATTATACCCTTGTATTTTCCTGCAAAGGAATCCTACTATATTTCATATTATGTGTATCTACTGTAAACCCTTTCTTCTACTTTTCAGCAGTAATACCCAGCTGATGACGACGTTGTTCTCCGTGTAGTGGCGCTATCTGACCACGCTGATAGGATGTTGGAAATAACATGGACTCTTGTCTTCCTCCTCAACCCTGATGGAAATGCTGCTCTTCTACTGGATCATGTGAGTCATTTTAAATATAATGGATCTCTAGTTTACTTAAAAATTCTTTTTATCAGTAATTGCTGTTGAGTTTTATCAATTGCCTTTTCAGTACTTGTTAGTATGATCATTGGATTTTTACCATTTGGTGCATTATACTAATACTAATACATTTCTTTACATTGATCCAATCCTTAGATAAACTCAGTTTGATTATTTTTAACATGCTACTGGAATGATTTTGCTACATTTTTTTCCTCAGATGTTTATACCTATTTTCATAGGAAAAATAGCATGTGGGCTCCTTTTCAGGTGCTAAATCTTAAAGATTCCCTTTTTTTGTCATTATATCACCTTGAAAATCATACACAAAAATATTTCCAACATTTTTTGTGTATAGAAATATTCAAAAAGCATAAAAATAAAAAGTTATAGGTAAATAATCAGGACCATGCGTATTTGGGGCAAGTTCTCTGAAAACTCTGTTTCTTCCATGGTTGAGTTATTTCATATTTAATACTTCTTTTTTTTTTTTTAAGATTTTATTTATTTATTTGACAGAGAGAGATCACAAGTAGATGGAGAGGCAGGCAGAGAGAGAGAGAGAGGGAAGCAGGCTCCCTGCTGAGTAGAGAGCTCGATGCGGGACTCAATCCCAGGACCCTGAGATCATGACCTGAGCCGAAGGCAGCAGCTTAACCCACTGAGCCACCCAGGCGCCCCCATATTTAATACTTCTTTCTGAATCCTTTTAAATTCCCTACAGTTTCTAAGAAAACCACTTCTTTCATTCAGTTTCCAGTACTCTCATGAGCTTTATTTTTTTTAATTTACATTTATGTATTTATATTTAAATTCAGTTAACATATAATGTATGTATGATTGCTTTCAGAGGTAGAGGTCAGTGATTCCTCAGTCTTATATAATACCCAGTGCTCATTCTATCGCATGCCCTCCTTAATGTCCATCACCCAGTTACCCCATCCCCCAACTCATCTCCCCTTCAGCAACCCTCAGTTTGTTTTCCATGCTTAAGAGTACCTTATGGTTTGTTTCCCTCTCTGATTTCATCTTGTTTTATCTGTTCCTCTCTTCCCCTGTGATCCTCTGTTTTGTTTCTTAAATTTCACATATCAACAAGATCATATGATAATTTTCTTTCTCTGATTGACTTATTTCTGTGTCTACTTGTGATCTCTTTCCCTCTGTCAAGTAAATAAATAAAATCTTTTTAAAAAGAATGTATTCATTAAAAAAAAAGAAATTGGTTGTAAAAGGAAATTTAAAAATTTAAATTGAAGGACTAAGGAATTGTGGGGAAAAAACCATAAATTCTATAGGCTGCATTCCCCTAGCACTGGAGTTTTGCAGTTCTCACTGATTAGTAAACTTGATCTTGGCTGGATGTTCTTGCTGATCTTCTAGGGTGGGGCCTTTTGCTTCGATTCTCAAGTTTATTTGCTCCCGGTGGAATTATACTGCCCTTGCGTGGAGGCCAGGCTAAGTCACCTGCTCTGGTTTGCCCTGTGTGGCTTTTGTTCCCTGAGGGCTTTCTTCACATCTTTAGAGGAGGAGAATGAAAACGGCGGCCTCCCAGTCTCCAGCCCCAGAGCCGAGTGCTGGGGGCCCCCACTCCTCAGCGTGGCCTCAGAGAAAGGCAGCCCATCACTCCTGTCTCCCAAGTCTCCGTCTGTACTCCGTGCTCATCAGCCTGTGACTCACTCACGCTGTTCCTCCTGGGGGATGGAGGGGGGCGTCCCCGGTTCTGCCGCTTGCTGGGCCCCAGCCCTGAGTGCAGTCAACCCGACCCAGCCACGGTTCGTGGTTCATGACCACCCCGAGCTGAGAGCCCACTCCTGCAGCCGCCTTCCCCGTTCAGCTGCCTGGGAGTTCTGCCTCACTCGGGCATCCCCAGTCTTCCTGCGACCCCAGAGATCCTGGGACCACACTGTCCCCCCTAGGACTCTTCCCCACCTCGCCACCTGAGCGCCTTTCAGGCAGGGATGTCCCTCACTGGAGCCGACTTCTAAAGTTCCGATGTTGTGTTCTGCTGCTAAATCGCTTTCCAGCAGCCGGCTGATGGGGACTCCCCGCCCCCCGCAGTTTATCTTCCCGTATGTCACCTCAGATTCACTTCTCCGCACCTGCCGCCTTGCAGAAAGTGGTCGCTTTTCTATTTGTAGGGTTGCCGCTCTTCTTTTCTTAGATCTCTCATTGAGTTCACAGGCGTTCAGAAGGATTTGGTAGCTGTCTAGCTGAATTCCTGGCTCCGGACGAAACTCGGGTCTCCTACTCCTCTGCCATCTTGGACCGCTGTGCTCTATCATGAGCTTTATAGACTATTTCCCATCAAATACCTACATCTGTTGCCGTGTTTTATGTATTTGCTAGCAAATACACTTCTCATTTTCCACCAGACTGGCCAGAAGTTTTGCTAATTTTTGTTACTGCTTTTTCAAACATGTTCTTAGATTAATTTTTATTTCTATTCTTTCTGTTTTCTGATTTGACCATTGTGTTTACATTTATTAAGTCCCTCCTCTGTTGTTACACTTGTTTTGTTGTTCTGTTTATAACTCTTGAGTTGACTAATAAGCTCATTTATTTTTAGTCATAGTTAATAATGAAAACATCTGTGGCTGTGAGTTTTCCTCTGACCACTTCTTTGGCCATGTGACCTAAGTGTAGAGGTACAGTGATCTCATTATTATTCATTTCCAAAATGAAAATTAATTTTTTCTATACCCCAGTAATTACTGTGGCTCAGTGGGTTGACCTGCTGCCTTCGGCTCGGGTCGTGATCTCAGGGACCTGGGATCGAGTCCCTCATCGGGCTCTCTGCTCAGCGGGGAGCCTGCTTCCTCCTCTCTCTCTCTGCCTGCCTCTCTGCCTACTTGTGATGTCTCTCTGTCAAATAAATAAATAAATAAATCTTTAAAAAAAAAAAAAGAAAAAGAGAAAAATGTTTTCTAAATTTCTACGCCCTTTTCAAATTTAACTGAACATATATATATATATATATGTATATCCCATTTTCAGTAGCATTCTTATTAATCTGAAGTACATTGATGCATTTTTAATTTTAGAATTTATAAGGGAAAGTGTGTACAACTTACCCACTGACATCCAAAGATATTTCATTCATAACATCAAATAAGCATCCAACAATATTCTTTTAAAAGGAACCATAAATGAATACCATGGTGTTAGTGTAAATTTCTTTTTTTATGATAAAGGCATTATAGGTGACTTTCATATCGTTTTAGAGCAGATTTATCATAATATTAAAGAGCTATGAAATATGCAATTTCTTAAGATAATAAGATTTTTAGGGGCGCCTGGGTGGCTCAGTGGATTAAGCAGCTGCCTTTGGCTCAGGTCATGATCTCAGGGTCCTGGGGTCGAGCCCCGCATCGGGCTCTCTGCTCAGTGGGGAGCTTGCTTCCTCCTCTCTCTGTCTGCCTCTCTGCCTATCTCTCTCTGTCAAATAAATAAATAAAATCTTTTTAAAAAAAAGATAATAAGATTTTTATATCAGGATAAAACAAATTTCCAGCTATGGGCTAATGTGCTCATATGTTTGGATTTGTTTGACAATAACAGCAAAAATTGTCAGATGTGCAGCTCAAAATGTCATGATTCGAAATGTCTTGATTAAAAATGTCAACTTTTATAGGTCCTGTCAGGTGAATATAAAGACAAAAGCTCAAGTGACAAATATGAGACACCATTAAGTTAATAACTTGACTTCAAATCCAAAGACACTGCAAGTTGCATATTACATAGAAAGTTCTCAAAATAGGGGTGCCTGGGTGGCTCAGTCATTAAGTGTCTGTCTTCGGCTCAGGTCATAATCCCAGGGTCCTGGGATCAAGCCCCACATTGGGCTCCCTGCTCAGTGGGAAGTCTGCTTCTCCCTCTCCCTCTCTCTGCCTGCCACTCCCCCTGCTTGTGTGCTCTCTCTCTGTCAAATAAATAAAATCTTTAAAAAAAAGAAAGTACTAAAAATAAATGAATTGTTAAATAGCTTTATGGAGATCTCAATAAAATCATGGGAAACTGAACTGGATACTAGGATTCTTGCCTTTCGACATACTGTCTTTACTTTCTTGTAATTTTTAATATCTTGCACAAATTTAGTATGTACAAGTTTTAAAAAGGGAACTTCCAGAGGGCTCATCTTATGTAATTTGCTTCATCCAATGCTCATTTCATCAGTTCCACATATAGGAAGCCAATAACCTATTAGTAACAATGGTAATGATGACAAAGCAGTTTCAATCATTCTGAATATGTTACTATTTACTTCCAACGTTCAGAGTTTAGAGAACAAAGATAAAAAGTTGAGATTATTGTTGCAATGAGCAATACAGAAGGCACCAAATCTCCAGAGACAGGAAAAAGAAATGGATTTCTCCGTGTTTTTTCATGCTCTACAACACTATTGAAAAGCAGTTTCTCATACATAACTATTGATTTACTGTCCTGGAGGGCAAATTAAATATGAGATCATATGGAAAGAAGACACGTGTCATTCTTTTAATTCATGCAGAAGTTCACAGTGCTGTAAAAGCATGTGGGCATGTGTATATTCCATTTACTTGCAATCAAACAAAAAGTAATAGGGGTCAATGTCCCTTCTGAATTTTGACCCTGATTATTTCACTTCATTATCACAAATAGAAATTTACTAAATCTATAGCCCCTAAATCTACTACAGTATACTGTGAAACCATTTAAATATGATGTTACTCTGGGGTGCCTGAGTGGCTTTGTTGGTTAGGCATCCAACTCTTGATCTCAGCTCAGGTCTTGATCTCAAGGTCATGAGTTCAAGCCCTGCACTGTGCTCCATGCTGAGCATGGCACCTACTTAAAAAGGAAATACATAAAAATAAAATAAAATATGATGTAGTCTGAACATTTTTTAAAGATTTATTTATTTGAGAGAGGGAGAGTATGTAAGCACAGGGGGAGGGGCAGAGCGAGAGAATCTTCAAGCCGACTCCCCACTGAGCATGGAGCCCATCAGGGGCCCCAATCCTATGACCCATGAGATCATAGCCCAAGCCTAAACCAAAAGTTGGAAGCTCAACTGACTGAGACATTGAGTGCCCCTTGTACATTGTACTGGTTTTGGGGAAATGTATCTGGCTGTGACACATTAAAAGAAATCAAATAAAACCTTCAACCACTGAATATGGAAAATTTTATAAGATAAAAACCCTACACTTTTTTTTAAAGATTTTATTTGTGTATTTGTCAGAGAGAGAGAGAGAGAGCACAAGCAGGGGGAGCAGCAGGCAGAGGAGGCAGAGGGAGAAGCAGGCTCCCCCCAGACCACAGAGCAAGAAGCCCGATGCAGGACTTGATCCCAGGACCCGAAGGCAGCCGCTTAACTGACTGAGCCATCCAGGCGTCCCAAAACTTTTAAAACTAGCATCTCAACTATATTTAGGACCACTCACTAATTTTCTACAACAGATATTGTAGACTTTTTAAAAAGATTTTATTTTTAAGTAATCTCTACATGCAACATGAGGCTCGAACTTACAAACCTGAGATCAAGAGTGGCATGCTCTCGGGGCACCTGGGTGGCTCAGTGGGTTAAAGCCTCTGCTCAGGTCATGATCCCGGGGTCCTGGGATCGAGCTCCGCATCGGGCTCTCTGCTCAGCGGGGAGCAGGGAACCTGCTTCCTCTTCTCTCTCTGCCTGCCTCTCTGCCGACTTGTGATCTCTCTCTGCCAAATAAATAAATGAAATCTTAAAAAAAGAAAAAGAGTTGCATGCTCTTTTGACTGAGCCAGCCGGGTGCCCTGACGTTGTAGATTTTTAATCAAATATGATCCTTTGTAGTTTAAGTGGAATGAAATTTATTTATCTATAAAATACACAATTTCAAGAGGTTTGTAAAAATTACTCCAATATTTTCAGAATACTTTGAGAGGTAATAAAGTGATTCTAGGGGCGCCTGGGTGGCTCAGTGGGTTAAACCGCTGCCTTCGTCTCAGGTTATGATCTCAGAGTCCTGGGATCGAGCCCCACATCTCTGCTCAGCGGGGAGCCCTTCCCCTTCTCTCTGCCTGCCTACTTGTGATCTCAATCTCTCTCTCTCTCTCTCTCTCTCTCTCCCTCTCTCTCCCTGTGTGCCAGATAAATAAATAAAGTTTTTTTAAAAAGTGATTCTACCCTCTTTAAGCTACCATCAGGTTAAGATATGTAGGGGGATAAAAGATTTTTGCTTGTATTCTATAAACCTATTCTATTTTAATGCAGTGGTTGTTAATCAGGACAATTTTGCCCCCCCAGAACATCTGGAAACTTCTGGAGACGTTTCTGGTTGTTAAAACTGTGGGGGACAGGGATGGGGACTTCAGTGGCCCTCCGATGGGTCGGTGGAGACGGGATGTCGCTGCTCCTCCTGCAATGCCCAGGACAGCCCCCCACAACAAAGGGTTATCTGGCCCTAGATGTCAAGAGTGCCAAGGCTGGGGAGCTCTGTTTTAACCTAATGGTGCCACTTTCACTGTGCAAATGCTTCTGGGTAATGAGCCACATACCCCTTCCTAGTTTCCCAATATCAGAAACAGCAATTTAGGGTCTATTGGAGAATACTTGGCACTGACACCTTGATAAATTGGGATCATTACTTTTATTGTTCACAAGTACAAATAAATAAGCCGTATGTCGTATCCTGAGGAAAACCTCCTAGTCGTATGTGTAGTGAATGTCACCCTTGGAGACACGGAAATGTGAAGCGTCCTGTAGGACAGCGAGGCACGAGGCAGCGGAAATGGCTCCCATCTCCCTTGTGGCCCTGGAAGCCACAGTCCAAGCCAAACCTTGTTCCAGGGTCCCTGGATAAGCGCCGCGGTGCTGGATAAGCACCCCGCGGCCTTCCCGGCAAAGTTTTCCTTCTTGGGATGTCTTCAGAGACCACACTTGTGAGGTTTCATTTATTTATTTTTTTCTCCCAGCTGTGTCCATTCTCCGAGGGCCTTCTCACGTCAGCCAGCAGCCGCCTCCACCCCTTGCTTCTTGTCTCCCATCTGCTCCCCATTTGCAACGCCATGGAACAGTGTCGAGTTAGTAAACCTGAACAGAATCTCCTGTATCCTTTAGCCCAGGTGTCACTTTCCAAGTGCACACAGTAACTGAGGTCCAGAGAAAAGTGGCATGAAGTCCATGTCGCTGTGAGATCATTTCCAGAGGCCCCTTCTCCCTTCTCCTGCTTTATTCACGCATTCTAGAATTCTTGTCCCCTCTCCTTCCTGCCTCAAGAGCCTCCTGGGTGCTGCCCTGGTTTTTCAGGGCCCTGTGGCTGCCAGTCCGACGGGGACGTGGATGGCTCTCGGTCCCAGAACGCTGTGCCTGCCTTCTGTCGTCCTCTTTCTTGGCATTTACAGTGGAGTCATCGCCACACTGAAATCTTCATCGGCACCCTGGGGCCCATGTCAGGGAATCCGAACACCTTGGCCTCTAAGATCTAAACCCCACTTGGTTTTTCAGATGCATCCTCCCCCATCCTCCCGAACCCTCCTACCTGTAGGCCCCTGCATGGGGCCGTCTCACCCCCCCCACCTCTGTTGTCTGTGTTTGTCTTCTTAGTTTCCTTAACTTCAACGCTGTGAGTTTTTTACCTTTAAACATCTTAGCCATTGTTCCAGGTCTCTCTTAATTACTCCTTTGAGAAAACTTTCTCTTTTTTTGCTTTTTTTGTAGAGTGTTATGACTGACTTGTCTAATCTACCAATTTTGTATTCTCTCCTTTTCCTGTATTCTCATAGTATTTATTTCACATTTGCATATGCAGATGTTGCCAACATGATTTACTTTTTTTTTTTAAGATTTTATTTATTCATTTGACAGTCAGAGATCACAAGTAGGCAGAGAGGCAGGCAGAGAGAAAAGGGGAAACAGGCTCCCTGCTGAGCAGAGAGCCCGATGTGGGGCTCAATCCCAGGACCCTGAGACCATGACCTGAGCTGAAGGCAGAGGCTTTAACCCACTGAGCCACCCAGGCGCCCCAACATGATTTACTTTTGTGTCCAACAAAATTGAAACTTCCTGGAGGGCAGGGACTGACTTTGTTTCATTTTTTGGTGTTTCTAATGGCTCATGAATATTTGTTGAATATAATTGAACTAATCCTAATCATAAACTTGATTTCTTTGAAGCCCAAAACATTTTTTTTCTCATTCCTAGATAGAAAAAAGGGGGAATAAAAACCAAACAGTTTCCAGGATCTGTCACAAAAAAGGCTTTGGAATATTGTTGTCTCCATCCTGATATTTTATGCCCTATTTTAGGACAAGAAAATCTTATGAAACTATGACATTCAAAAGGCTCATCAGGTTTTGTAGGTTAATTTTATAGCCATAGCCTGATGAACTTGGACTTATTTTTCACAGGCTAACATCGTCTTACTTCAGTGAAAGTGAATCACTACTGCTTAGAAACAAAAATTAGACAAAAAATTAGACAAATATTATATTCCTAAAGTGAGAATTTAAAGAACAGTTGCTTCGATGATATGCTTGTGTGCCTTCATCCCATGAATAAAGACCAGTAAATCATGAGACTTAGTAGTAAAAGCAAGACTGTACTGAGTCTCCTGATATTTTCTTCTAGAGGTTTAATTATTTACACTGCTTCTTAGATATTACACGGAAAGTTTTTCATGGTCTTGGCACATAATGCCTGCTTTTCTAGGCTAAATTCTTGCAGCCATTCACGGAGAAGGATTTTCGGTCTTTGCCTGTTCGGCTGCCTGTTGGAGTTTACCCAGAGGTCTGTAGCCCAGCCCATACGTACTTCCTTTGCCAGCCTTTATAAAGAGGCAGAGGGGGCATCAGGCCATGTACCACCTTGGCTAGAAGCTCTCGTTTTCATAACAGAAGCTTTAACTGCCCTCCTCCTAGTTGATATACAAAGCATATGGATTAATATATCAAAGCTTTGGCGCTTAAGTCTTGGCTAGCGTCAATAACCTTGTACTCTCCTGTTAGCAGCGGCTCTTTAATAAGAAGTGTTGTTTCTGGAAGGCTGCAAAGACTCTGTTCCTACAGATCAGAGGTACTGGATCTGTTCCTACAGATCAGAGGTTGTTGCTTGCAGCCACTCACTTATCCCGTAGTGTTAATCAGTCACAAAATTTTGTCCTTCCTTTCTCCTTCCTTCAGCCTCAAAACTTTCCAGTACGGTTACTCAGGCAGCTACGATGAATGCATCAGAGCTGAAATGCAAGCTGAAACCTTGCCATCCTGGGGAGCAATAATCTAAATGCTATCCTGAATTAGGCCAGAACTGAGTACTTTACTTAGTTAAACAGGAAAGTCTGGACGTGGTTTAATGTGTTGTGCTTTGTGATTGTAGCGGTGATTTACACAAAGGGGAACCCTGTTAATTCCTTATGACACTTAGGTCCCACTTAGCTCACAGCATCATCTTTATGAGAAATCAGGATTTCTCCTGGTACTAAAAATTGAGAAAGTTTTACTTCCCTAAATTAATCAAAGAAAAACCCTAGCTTTTATGTTATAAAAACTGGAAACCCTTAAAATGGTTACCATTCTCTCTTTTGATGGACATTCAGAACTTTACAATCAAACCTCTGGCCTGCCTTTAGATTTATTTTTATTTATTTATTTATCTATCTATCTATCTGACACAGAGAGAGAGAGATCACAAGTAGGCAGAGAGGCAAGCAGAGAGAGAGGGGGAAGCAGGCTCCCTGCTGAGCAGAGAGCCTGATGCAAGGCTCCATCCCAGGGCCCTGAGATCATGACCTGAGCTGAAGTCAGAGGCAACACCCACTGACCTACCCAGGCGCCCCTCTGGCCTGCCTTTAACAAGGACATTTTCTTCTGTGCTCACAAGGGGAAGGTTCAGGAATCTAGCAGCTTGTCTACTTGGCTGCATTACTTCTTTGTTTTAAGCTCCCCTTTTCTTGATTCCTTCAACTATTTCGTTTATCCAGCATCGTCTTTGTTTTCATAAGTTGCCTCAAATCATTTGTAGAAGTCAGCTCTTGCTAATTACATGAAAAGTAACTCAGTAACTCAGTCTGTATTTGGCCTCATTTTTTTTAAGGATTTTACTTATTTATTTGAGACAGAGAGTGAGAGAGAGAGAGCATGAGAGGGGAGAAGGTCAGAGGAAGAAGCAGACTGGAGAGCTGGGAGCCCCATGTGGGACTCGATTCCGGAACTCCGGGATCATGACCTAAGCTGAAGGCAGTGGCCTAACCAAATGAGCCGCCCAGGCGCCCCGGCCTCATTTCTTCTTACTTTTCAAGGCAAGAAATGAATGACATTTGAAACATTTTATGTAAATAAGGCAGAGTTCTTGGGGTCAGAGTGAGCTCAATTTAAGTGTTCTGTTGAAAATTGTTCTTTTCTCTGTGTTCCTTCTAGCTCAACATCGTCAGTGTTGCCACCATCTTTAAGGCAGAAAGTGAATGGAGGAATGTGGGAAGGAAAGAGAACTGATGTGTGATCCTAAAATCATTATTGCTGGCATATGAAGAATTATATATAGCAAACCTTGCTACTATGGAGGAAAAAGTGTAGCTCTCTACCTGAGTTAAAAGGATATACATTCAATGAAGATTTATTGAGAGTTTATTGTACAAGGGCCCTCCGTTGGCTTCCTATGTTTTTCTGCCCCAAATATTCCTACTAATCAGATCAAGAAGGCCTGTGGTTGTTGTCAAGTGACAGAAATAATACAGTTTAGTAACAAATTTGATGTTTTTAATTGGAGGGAAAACAATGCATGGATTGGGGAGTACGGTGCCTCACATGCGTCATTCCCCATGAATTTCAGGCAAAAGCGAGTTTCATAGAGCGTTTTAAGGGGCAGCCCAGGAAGAGAGCACAACTGGCAGGAAGCCAAGGACTTCCTTATGAGGCCAGCAGGTCCTATTTTCTAGGGTAAGGTAGGCCCGCTAAAGCAGAGTGGGAGGGCAGTGACTGGTGGTGTATGTTAAGTATTTCTCAGAATCGCAGGCTGACTTAGGGTTTCTAGATGGAAAAAAAAAAATTGGTTATATATAACCTCTTCACTTTTTTTAATCTTCTGGACTCAGAGTTATAAATGGAGGGAGCAAGGCTAGCAGAGTGATTGCAGAGCACAAGGTTAAGGCCAGAGTTTTAATCTAAGCTTGGGGTGAGGTCAGGTCCGGCCCTAGACAGCCAGAGCACCCCGAGTGCCTAGGAAAGGTCCTTGGGAGGAGAATCAGGAAATACAGGATTGCTGCTTACTCCATGCATCTGTCAGCTGAGGAGTTGGAAGGAACAGGTTTTCCAGGTCACATTATAGAAAGTGAAATGTGGCTAGAAGGAACACAGGCTTAGTGGACATGAAGACTGGCTGGATGGAACATGGTTCTATGGCCCATCTACCGGCTGGGTTTAACCATTGAACGACTATGTATGCTGCAATGACACGAGAGTGCATTTATCTTTTTGAAAATTAGTATTTTCATTTTCTTTGGATAAACATGCAGAAGTGGAATTGCTGGATCACATGGTAGTCCTATTTCTTTCTTTTTTTAATTTTCAGATTGAATATATTTATTTGTCAGAGAGACAGAGAGAGAGAGAGAGCCGGCACACAAGTATGGGGAATGTCAGCCAGAGGGAGAAACGGGCTCCCCACTGAGCAAGGAATCCAATGCATGACTTAACTCCAGGACCCTGCGATCATGACCTGAGCTGAAGGTAGATGCTTAACTGACTGAGCCACCCAGGCGTCTCATCTATTTCTAATTTTTTTGAGGAATTCTATACTGTTTTCCATAGTGGTTACACCAGCTTACTTTCCCACCAACAGTGCACAAGGGTTCTCTTTTCTCCACATCCTCACCAATACTTGTTATTTCTTGTCTTTTTGATAATAGCCGTTTTGACAGGCAGAGGTGATATCTCATTTTGGTTTTGATTTGCAGTTCCCTGATGATAAATGATGTTGAGCATCTTTTCATGTACATATTGGCCATTTGTATCTCTTTTTTGGAAAAATGTCTATTCAGAACATCTGCCCTTTTTTTTTTTAAGATTTATTTATTTATTTATTTGACAGAGAGAGATCACAAGTAGGCAGAGAGGCAGGCAGAGAAAGAGAGGAGGAAGCAGGCTCCCCGCCGAGCAGAGAGCCCAATGTGGGACTCGATCCCAGGACCCTGAGATCATGACCCGAGCTGAAGGCAGCGGCTTAACCCACTGAGCCATCCAGGCGCCCCATCTGCCCATTTTTAAATCAGATTGTTTGTTTGTTTGAAATTGAGTTGTATGAGTTCTTCATATATTCTGGATATTATCTGCTTATCAGATTATGATTTGCACATATTTTCTTCCTTTCAGTAGGTTGACTTTTCATTTTGTTGATGATTTCCTTTGCTGTGCAGAAGTTTTTTAGTTTGATATAATCCCACTTGTTTATTTTTGCTTTTGTTGCCTTTGCTTCTGGAGTTAGGTTTGGATTTGAAATGTGTGGTGGGAAATTTTAAAGTACATTTTCCGTATATTGTAGAATCTGTACGTACACACATGAACAGGCATTTTATGCATTACATATGATTAAAATGTAATAAAATGGATTCCTGATGTGTCCCTTTATGTTAAACATAAAAAAAAAGTCATTGCCAAGACCAATGTCAAGGAGCTTACCTCCTGTGTTTTCTTCTAGAAACTTTATAGTTTCAGATCTTAAATTCAAGTCTTTAAACCTTTTTGAATTTTTGGCTATGGGGTGAGGCAGTAATCCAGTTTCATTCTTTTGCATGTGTCTGTCCAGTTTCCCCAACACCACTTATTGAAGAGACTGTCCTTTCCCCATTGTATATTCTTGCCTCCTTTGTCAAAAATTAATTGGCCATATATGTGTATGTTTATTTCTGGGCTATCTTGTTCCATTGATTAATGTGTCTATTTTTATGTCAACATTGTACTGTTTTCATTATTATAGCTTTGTAATATAATTTAAAATCAGTAAATGTGATGCCTTCAGCTTTGTTTTTCTTTCTCAAGGTTGCATTGGCTGTTTGGGGTTTTTGTGTGATTTTATAAATTTTAGGGTTATTCTATTTCTGTAAAAAATGCCATTAGACTTTTGGTAGGGATTGCATTAAATCTGTGGATTGCTTCGGGTAGTATGGCCAATTTAACAATATTATTTCTTCCAATTCATAAGCATGGAATATCATTCTATTTATTTGTTGTTTTGTGAAATATTTATTTATTTATTTAAAAGAGTGACAGAGAGAGTATATGGGGGAAGGGGTAGAGGGAGAGAGAGAGAGAATCCCAAGCAGACTCCACACTGAGCGTGGAGTCTGGCATGGGGCTGGATCTAATGACCCTGAGATTACAACCTGAGCTGAAACAAAGAGTCAGATGCTTAACTGACTGTGGCACTCTCTTTCTATTTGTTTGTGTCTTCTTCATTTCCTTTCATCAGTCATAGTTTTCAGTGTATAGGTCTTTCACTTCCTTGGTTAAAGTTATTCCTAGGTATTTTATTCTTTTTAATACAATTATAACTTGTATCAAATTGCTTTTTAAATTTCTCTTTCAGATAGTTCATTATTAGTGTTTAAAAATGCAACAGATTTTTGTATACTGATATTGTATCCTGCAACTTTACTAAATTTATTGACTAGTTTTATCAGTTTGTTGGTAGAGTCTTTAGGATTTTCTATATATAATGTGCTGTCCACAGTGATGGTTCTACTTCTTCCTCTCTAATTTTGATGCCTCTTATTTCTTTTGCTTGCCTACTAGTTCTGCTAGGATCTCCAATACCATGTTGAATTAAAGTGCTGAGAGTGGGCATCCTTGTCTTATTGCTGATCTTAGAGGAAAAGTTTTCAGTTTTTCACTATTAAGTATGATGTTAGCTGTGGGCTTGTCAAATATGGTTTTTATTATGTTGAGGTATGTTCCTTTTATACCCACTTTATTGCAAGTTGGTTTTTTTAAGGTTCTATTTATTTATTTATTTATTGGAGAGAGAGAATGAGGGAGAGAGAGCATGAGAGGGAGAAGGTCAGAGGGAGAAGCAGACTCCCTGCAGAGCAGGGAGCCCAACGTGGGACTCGATCCCTGGTCTCCAGGATCATGACCTGAGCCAAAGGCAGTTGCTTAACTAGCTGAGCCACCCAGGCACCCTGTTGCAAGTTTTTATCATAAATAAATGCTGAATTTTGTCAAATGCTTTTTCAACTTCAATTGAGATTATCATGCGATTTTTATTCTTCATTTTGTTAATGTGGTGTATCATGTTGTTGATTTGTGGACGTTGAATCATCCTTGCATCCCTGGAATAAATACCACTTGTTCATGATGTATAATTTCTTAATGTACTTTTAAACTTGGTTTGCTAAATTTTATTAAGAATTTTTGCATCTATGTTCATCAAAAATAATAGCCTGTAATTTTCTTTTCTTGTGGTTTCCTTGTCTGGTTTTGGTGCCAAGGTAATGCTACCTTTGGAAAATTAGGTTGGAAGTGTTCCCTCCTCTTCAACATTTTGGAAGAGTTTAAGAAGGATAGATTTAAATTCTTCTTTGAATATTTGATAGAATTCATCAGTGAAGCCTGTACTTGTCTTTTAGGTAGCATTTGTTTACAAGTCACTCTCTTTACTAGTAGTCCATCTGTTCAGTTTTTCTACTTCTTCATCAGTCTTGGAAGATTGGATGTTTCTAGGAATTTATCCATTTATTATTTATCCATTATTATCCATTTATTCTGTTATCCAATTTGTTGATATATAATTGTTCATAGTAGTCTCTTATGATCCTTTGTATTTCTGTTGTATCAGTTGTAATGTCTCCTCTCATTTCCGATCTTATTTACTTGAGCCCTCTCTCTTCTTTTCTTGGTGAGTCTACCTTGATTGCCAATTTGTTTATCATTTCAATGAACCAGCTCTTAGTAAAAATTTTTTTTAGTGATTCATCAGTCTTATATAATACCCAGTGCTCATTACATCATATGCCCTCCTTAATGTCTATCATTAGGAGTAACCCTCCAGCAAACCTCTAGCAACATTTAGTATGTTTCCTATGATTTAGAGTCACTTTCAGGGAGCGCCTGGGTGTCTCAGTTGGTTAAGCAAATGCCTTCAGCTCAGATCATGATCCTGGAGTTCCGGGATCAGGTCCCTCATTGGGCTCCCTGCTTAACAGGAAGTCTGCTTCTCCCTCTGACCATTTCCCCTCTCATGCTCTCTCTTTCTCACTCTCTCTCTCAAATAAATAAATAAAATCTTTTTTTTTCTTTAAAGATTTTATTTATTGATTTGATAGAGAGATTGAGATCACAACTAGGCAGAGAGACAGGCAGAGAGAGAAGAGGAAGCAGGCTTTCCGCTGAGCAGGGAGCCCAATGCAGGCCTTGATCCCAGGGTCCTGAGATCATGAGATTATGACCTGAGCTGAAGGCAGAGGCTTAACCCACTGAGCCACCCAGGCACCCCAAATAAATAAAATCTTTAATTAAAAAAAAAGTCACTTAAGGTTTTTTTCTCTCTCTGATTTTGTCTAATTTTTTCCTCTCTTCCTCTATGATCCTATATTTTGTTTCTTAAATTCCACATATCAGCAAGATCATATGATAATTCTTTCTCTGATTGACTTATTTCACTTTGAACAACACCCTCTAGTTGCATCCATGTCATTGCAAATAACAAGATTTCATTTTTTTTTGATGACTGAGTAGTATTCTGTTGTACATATATACCACATCTTCTTTATCCATTCATTTGTCAATGGACATATGGACTTTTTCCATAGTTTGGCTATTGTGCACATTGCTGCTATAAACATTGGGGTTCAGGTGCCCCTTCAGATCACTACATCTGTATCTTTGGGGTAAATACCCAGTAGTACAATTGCTGGGTTGTAGGGTAGCTCTATTTTCAAGGTTTTGAGGAACCTCCATACTGCTTTCCAGAGAGGCTGCACCAGCTTGCATTCCCACCAACAGTGTAGGAGGGTTCCCCTTTCTCCGCATCCTTGCCAACATCTGTCATTTCCTGACTTGTTCATTTTAGCCATTCTGATTGGTGTGAGGTGGTATATTATTGAGCTTTTGATTTGTATTTCCCTGATGCCAAGTAATATTGAGCCTTTTCTCATGTGTCTGTTAGCTATTTGGATGTCTTCATTGCAGAAATGTCTGTTCATGTCTTCTACCTATTTCTTTTTTTAAAAAATATTTTATTTTTTTATTTGACAGAGAGAGAGAGGTCACAAGAGGCAGAGCAGCAGGCAGAGAAAGGGGGAAGCAGGCTCCCTGCTGAACAGAGAGCCGGATGTGGGGCTCAATCCCAGGACCCTGAGATCATGACCTGAGCTGAAGGCAGAGGTTTTAACCCACTGAGCCACCCAGGCACCCCTGCCTATTTCTTGACTGGATTATTTGTTCTTTGGGTGTTGAGTTTGATAAATTCTTTATAGATTTTGGATACTAGTCCTTTATCTGATGTGTCATTTGCAAAGATCTTCTCCCATTCTGTTGGTTGTCTTCATTTGCTGTGCAAAAGCTTTTTATATTGATGAAGTCCCAGTAATTCATTTTTACCTTTGTTTCCCTTGCCTTTGGAGACGTGTCTCGCAGGAAGTTGCCATGGTCAAGGTCACAGAGTTTGCTGCCTGTGTAATTTGCTCCAATATACCTTCTTTCTGCCCATCTCTCTCTTCCCTCTTCTTCTGAGAGCCCAATTATTCTAATACTGTTTCACTTTATGGTATCACTTATCTCTCAAATTCTCCCTTTGTGGTCCAGTAGTTGTTTATTTCTCTTTGTCTCAGCTTCTTTATTCTCCATCATTTTACCTTCTCTATCACTAATTCTTTCTTCTGCCTCATGTATCCTAGGTCAGAGCCTTCATTTTTTATTGCATTTCATTAATAACCTTTTTGATTTTGACTTGATTAGATTTTAGTTCTTTCAGTTTTCCTGAAAGGGATTCTATAGTGTCTTCTATGCTTTTCTCAAGTCCCACTATATTATAAAGATACTATACTCATTATTCTGAACTCTTGTTCCAACATTTTACTTGTCCATGCTGATTAGTTCCCTTGGAATCAGTAACTCCTCTTGTTCTCTTTTTCGAGGTGAGTTTTTCCATCTTCTCATTCTGTCCAGAGAAGCATAGATGATCAAGAGAACCATATAATAAAATGGCAGCAATGACCCCAGAGAAATAGACACTAAACAAATCAGAAGAGTTCCCACATAGGAAAAAAAAATTAAAATTAAAAAAAGAGAACATAATCAGACAGGTGAGCAGAATAGAGCAATACACTGGATCCTGTGTGTATTTTGGTCCAGTTGTTAGAAAACTTAGATCCCAACATTGTAAAGAAAGAAAAACTTATATATGTACCAAAATAAAATTAAATGCAATGAAAAGATAGAATGTAATTTTAAAAACAAAAATTAAAAAAGATTTAAACAAAAGATTTGATAAAATAAGAAATTGGTTGAGAAAAGGAAGAGAAAAAATTATAATTGAAAGAATAAAGAATTGTGGTTTCAATAAAGAAACCCCATGATTTCTATATGCCATATTCCCCTAGCACTGGAGTTCTGCAATTCTCCCTGATCAGTAAACTTGGTCTTGGCTGGATTTTCTTGCTGATCTTCTGGGGGAGGGGACTGTTGCTTTGATTCTCAAGTGTATTTGCTCCAGGCAGAATTATGCCCTGCCCCAGGGCTAGGCTAAGTTATCTGCTCTGGTTTGTTCTATGTGGCTTTTGTTTCCTGAACGCCTTCCTCACACCTTTAGAGGATGAGAATGAAAATGGTGGCCTCCCAGTCTCCAGCCCCAGAGCTGAGTGCTGAAGCGGGTGTGTGTGTGTGTGTGTGTGTGTGTGTGTGTCTCCTCAGTGTGGCCTCAGAGAAAGGCAGCCCATCACTCCTGTCTCCCAGATCTCCATCTGCACTCCATGCTCATCCGGCCTGTGACCAGCATGTCTGTCTCAGGCACATGACCCTGTTTCGAGTCTCCAAACCCTGCAGACTCCCGCAGTGTGCTACTGGGAGGAAGTGGGGGGGGTGTCTCGCTGATTCTGCTGCTTGCTGGGTCCCTGCTCGGAGAGCAGTCCCCCAGCTGTGCCACAGTTCGTTTATGACAGCCCTGAGCTGAGAGCCCACTCTGGGCTCCCTGATTGCAGCCAGCTTTCCAGCTTCAGTGCCTGGGAGCTCTGCCACACTCAGGCTCCCCCAGTCTTCCTGTGACCCCCGGGGATCCTTAGAGCACACTGTCCCTGCTTAGCCACAGGAGCGCCTCTCAGGCCAGGATGTCCCTACTTACTGGACTTCTGAAAGTTCCAATCTTGTGCTCCACTGCTATATCACTCTCTGGTGCTGGCTTATGGAGCCCCCCCCCCACCTTTCCCCGCAGTTTATCTTCCCGTGTATCACTTTGAATTTACTTCTCCACACCTCCTACCCTGCAGAAAGTGGCTGCTTTTCTGTTTGTAGAGTCGCAGTGATTCTTAGATCTCCGGTTGAGTTCATAGGTATTCAGAATGATTTGATAGCTATCTAGCTGAATTTCTGGAACCAGTTGAAACTAAGGTCTTCTATGCCTTTGCCATCTTGGACTAATCTCCCAAAGCAGCTCTTAGTTTTATTGATCCTTTCTGTTGTCTTAATAGTCTCTATTTCATTTATTTATTCTCTTCTCTTTGTATTTCTTTCGTCCTTTTAAATTTGGACTTCATTTGTTCTTTTTCTAGTTCTTTGAAGTATAAAGTTGGATTGTTTGAGATTTTTCTTATTTTTTGATGGAGGTATTTATCACTATGAATGCCTGTGTTAGAACTACTCTTACTGCATCCCATAAAATTTTGGTGTGTTGTGTTTCTATTCCCATTTGTCTCAAAGTGGTTTTTTTTTTTTAATTTCTTTTTGAATTTCTTCATTGACCTGTTCATTGGTTGTTCTCTCCTGAAATTCTTTTTAAAAAAAATATTTTATTTATTTATTAGGCAGAGACAGAGAGAGCACAAGCAAGGGAAAGTGGCAGGCAGAAGGAAAGGGAGAAGCAGGCTTCCCACTGAGCAGGGAGCCTGATGTGGGACTCAATCCCAGGACTTGAGATCTTGACCGAGCCAAAGGAAGACACTTAACCAACTGAGCCACTCAGGCATCCCTCTCTCCTGAAATTCTTAGCAGCAGGCAGGCAAGAGGCATAACTATGATAGCACAGGGATCTGGTCATGGACAACAACTGCCTGTGGCCCCAGCAAGAAAGGTATTGTTGTGCTGGAAGTAGTGTGGTCTAGGAGGGAGGGACATGACTCAACACAGGGCATGGTCAGAAGATGAGAGGGATGGGCCCTGCAGGACAGGTAGGTAGAACAAGGAGTGAGTTCTCTTTCCTCCACGATTCCATTTTCTCTCTCAAATTTCCTGTGTCTTCCACAGTTCTTTATATTAACGCACAAATCTGTTTTCTCCCAGAGTCCTTTTTGTTCTCCCACAAATCTGTTTCATCCCATTAGCTTTTGTGCTCTCCCACAATCCATCAGTGCTCTCCCAGAATCCATCAGGCTCTCCCACAACCCTTTCTGCTTTCCCGCAATCCTCCTGCTTGCCCCCCAGTTCTCGGTGCTTTCCCACAGTCCTCCATGTTCTCCTACAATTCCTCATGCTTTTCACGATGCCACCTTTCTCCCACAATCCTCTTCTCTCCCATAGTCCTCCTGTGCTCCTACAATTCCTCCTGCTTTCTCACAATGCTACCTCTCTCCTATAATCCCCTGTAGTTTCCCACAATCCTCTGTTTCTCCTACAGTCCTATGGTGATTCCCCACAATGATACCTCTCTCCCATAATCCTTTGTTGTCTCTTATAATCCTCCTCCTCCATGTTCTCCTACAATTCTCCTCCTCTCCCACAATTCCCCATGCATTCCCACAATGCTGCCTCTCCTCCACAATCAACCAGTGATTTTCCACAATCCTCTCTGCTTTTCCACGATCTTTTAGTGATTCCCCACAATGCTGCCTCTCCCATAATCCTCTGTGTTTCCCCCAATACTCCATGTTCTCCCACAATCCTCTGTGCTTCTCCATAATCCTCTATACTCTCCCACCATTCTCCAATGATTCCCCACAATCCTACCTCTCTCCCATAATCCTCTGTGTTTTTCCATAACCCTCTGTGTTTTCCCGCAATTCTCCTCCTCACCCACAATCCTCCACGTTTTCCCACAATGCTACCTCTCCTCCACAGTCCTCTGTGGTATCCCATAATTTTCCAATGATTTCCCCCAGTTTTCTGTGCTTTCCTACAATCTTATGTTCTCTCCCACAATCTTTTAGTGATTCCCCACAGTGCTACCTCTTTCCTATAATCCTCTGTGGTCTCCCACGGTCCTCTGTGCTTTCCCACAATCCTCTGTACTCTTCCACAATTCTCCAGCAATTTCTCATAATGTTACCACTCTCCCATAATTCTTTGTGCTTCCCACAATCCTCCAGGCTCTCCGACAATTCTGTTTTCTCCTGTTATTCTCTCCGTGTTCTACCACAATGGTGTCTCTCATCAAAGTCCATTTCCTCTCCTACCATTTCTGATGCTTTTCTACAATAGTCCTTCTCCTTTACAATTCTCCTGTGGTTTCTCATAATCCTCTGTGCTTTCCCACAATCTCCCTGCTCCTCCACAGTTCTCTATACTGTTCTACAATGCTCTCTTTCTTCTTCAGTCCTTTGCAGTTTCTCACACTTTTCTGTACCTTCCCAGTTTTCCTGCTCTCTCACAATTTTTCATGCTTTCTCAGAATGCTTCCCGCCAACAATCCTCCATGTTGTCCCATAATCCTTTTGCTCTTCCACAATCCTCCTGCTCTCTCACAATTTCTAATGCTTTCCTGTAATGCCACCTCTCCACCACAATCCTGTTTTCTCCCATAATCTTCCAAGTTCTCCCACAGTCCTGTGTTTTCACAAAATGCTTCCTCTTTCCTGTAATCCTCTCTGCTCTCCCATAATCCTCCATGTTTTCCCACAGTCTGGTGCCCTCCCTCATCCTCTGTGGTCTCCTCAAATGCTCTATGCTCTCCCATAATCCTTTGTACTTGCCTTCTGTTTTCTCCTGCAGTTTTTCTACTTTCCCAGAATAGTCTGTATTCTCCCACAGTCCTTCATTATTTCCCACAAGTCTCTATCATTCCACAATTGCAGGTCTCTCCTACGATGTCCACTGATGGGTAGGTAAGGGTCTTGGCTTTAAGTAGTATCCTGGTGTGGCCATGGATAACTGGTATGTGGCCCGTACAGAAGAGGCATGCCCAGTAGAGGTGTGTGCTCATGAAGAAGTAAACTTGGCATAACCTAGGAAAGAGGGCATGACTCATAGTGTGAGGGCATGGCCAGAAGGTAAGGAGTGGTCTTGCAGGAGGGGCATGGGTAGGAGGATGGGCACTTTAGAAGCAGGTGAATTCTCTGTCTCTTCCACAAAATACCTTGCTTTCCCCACAGTTTCTGTCTCTCCCACAATTCTTGTTTTCTCCCTCACATTGTGGTAGCCCACAACCATTCTCCATGCTCTTCCAGTCCTTCATTTCTCTCATGACTCTGTTTTCTCCCAGTCTTCCACGTTCTCCCACAATCATTCCATCTAGAGTTCTCCCCCACGATTCTGTTTTCTCCTAGAATTCTCTGTTCTCTCCCAAAATGCTTCATTCTCTCCTACAACTGTCTGTCTCTCCCATGATTTTTTGTTCCCTATAATTTTCTGTGGGTCCTAGGTAGGAGGCATGGCTATGACACAGCAAAGAGTGGCTGTGAATGGATAGCAAGGTGCCACGGAACCACCTGTGGGAGTGGCCATAGTGGGGCAGGTGGGTTGGCAGCTGGGTGGCAGGCATGGTGGTCATGAAGAAAAAAAGATGGCAAAGCAGAAGAGGCAGAGCAAGCACAAAGGGTGAATTTTCAGTCTCTCCCACAGGACATTGTTTTTCCCACAATTCTCTCCCCCCAAATTTCTTGTCTCTCACATATTTCTGTTCTCACTGACAATTCTCTGTTATATGTATTTTCTGTTTTAATTGTATGGTTTCCAGGTTCTTTGTGGTACCTTGGTAGTGGGCATGTTGTTTAGATGTGCAGGGGGGCATGGCTCTGGCAGTAGCAGTGTGGCCACCACGTTCATCAGAGGGCTTAGTTTGTGGCAATAAGAAGGAAAAGGACATGGCTTAGATGGAATGTTAGCCACTTCCCAGACTGTGGTGGTCAAGGGGGAGCACAAGTGTTGACCAGGAAGAATGTAGCAGAGGGAAGGGAAGGGATGGGTAGTGGCTCAGATAAGAAAAGTTCGGTCAGCCAGAGTAGAGGGTATGACTCAAGAGGGATGGGAATGGCCATGAAGGAACAAAGGAGTAGCCAAGGGAATATCCCAAGGACTAAGACTGAGCTCGGGTGCCAAGGCCGGGGTGAAGGGGCCCGTTCTCAGTCTTTTCTGTAATACCTTGTTGTATTCCTGAGGGTTCTGTAGAGAAACTGAATAAACACACACACACACACACACACACACACAGAGAGAGAGAGAGAGAGAGAGAAAGAGAAGGGAGATTGATTTTAAGAAATTGGCTCAAATGATTATGGAGTTAAGTCCAAAATCCGCAGTAAGCTTGCAGGCAGGGACTCAGGGTAGAGTTGAGTCCAAACATTTGGCTGGCAGAGTTCCTCCAGACGAGGTCAGTCTTTGTTCTATTAAGGCTTTCAATTGATTGAATGGGGCTCCCCCACAATGTGGAGAGTAATCTGCTTTACTCAAAGTCCACCAATTCAAATGTTAATCTCATCCGAAACCAAAACAAAACAAAATATCTTATAGTAACATCTAGAACAATGTTGACAGAATATCTAAACATTATGGCCCAGCCAAGCTGACACATAAAATTAACCATCACATCTTGTCTCTCCAAATTCTTTGCCTTTCCCACAATTCTCGGTTTTTGCTCAAAATCTTTGTTCTCCCCAGAATTTCTTTCCCTGGAAGGAAAAAACAACTCATTGCTGCTGTCATCAAGAAGCCTTGCTAGGGGGAAAAAAAGTCATCTAACAACACTGTGTTTAATGACATATCAGATTTACATTCTGGCTCAAGTATCTTATCTCAGCCTGGACCAGTTCCTGGTTCCAGTTCCAGCAATTCCTGGACTGGTACTTCAGGAGCACTGCCATTTTCCATTTCTTGTCTACTTCTTGGTATATAAGTGAGCAGTGACTGAAGTATTCAATAAGCAGGAGCTGAAGAGATGAAGGCATCAATGAACCTCGAATATCACTTATTCACCAGTATTTACAGAGCCCCTACCAGGGTGCCAGTACTGGGTTATGTGCTGGGCATACAACGTTGAACAAACTGGTCAAAGTCTCTGTCTTGGGGAATTTACATTATAGCAAACAGCCGACCAACAGACAATCCAATATACAAACCAGAAAACACATAATTATGAGCGGTGAGACACCATAAGGAAAATGAAACAGACAATGTAACAGAGATAGAGAGGCGGGGCCGCTACTTCAAGTGTGTGTGTGTGTGTTTAAAGATTTTATTTATTTATTTGACAGCGATCACAAGTAGGCAGAGAGGCCGGCAGAGAGGCCGGCAGAGAGAGAGGACCCAGGACCTTGAGATCATGACCCTCATGACCCGAGCCAAAGGCAGAGGCTCTAACCCACTGAGCCACCCAGGCGCCCCTTAAAGTGTGTTTTGTGGAACACCAGCTTTGCATCTCCTGAGAGATTGCTTGAAATTCAGACTCTCAGGTCACACTTCAGAATCCCTGAGGCAGAGTATGTCCTGTACCATGATACCCAGGTGATCCCTATGTTCAGTGGAGAGGCTCTGGGTACAACTTGACCTATGGTTATCAGGAAAGACAGCTCTAAAGACACAACATTTTTTTAAAAGAATTTATTTATTTATTTGGCAGACAGATCACAAGTAGGCAGAGAGGCAGGCAGAGACAGAGAGGGGAAGCAGGCTCCCTGATGAGCAGAGAGCCCAATGCGGGGCTCGATCCCAGGACCCGGAGAGCATGACCTGAGCCGAAGGCAGAGGCTTTAACCCACTGAGCCACCCAGGTGCCCTAAAGACCCAACATTTTAGCTGAGAACTTAATGATGAGCAACACCCAGTCATGTAAATGTAGGCAACGAGTGAGTGGTCCAAACAATGGGAACAGCAAAGGCAATGTCCTGAGGTAGGAATGAACAGGGGAGGCTCGTGTGAGTAGGACGGGTTGAGAGAGGATGACTTGAACTTTACTGTTGGATATTTATCAAAAGCCCTACGGGGCGCCTGGGTGGCTCAGTGGGTTAAGCCGCTGCCTTCGGCTCGGGTCATGATCTCAGGATCCTGGGATCGAGTCCCGCATCGGGCTCTCTGCTCAGCAGGGAGCCTGCTTCCCTCTATCTCTCTCTCTGCCTTCCTCTCCATCTACTTGTGATCTGTCAAATAAATAAATAAAATCTTAAAAAAAAAAAAAAGCCCTACAACGAGGATTGTCCATTTGCAGTGACTAGATAAAAGTTCTTCATGCACAGACCCCTCTATTTCTGCAAATTGGAGCTATCGGATCAGTTTTGCACGCAGCCACTCATCCGTCTTGCACCCATGATGGACATTGTTAATCAGTCACAGAACGTTTTCCTTCTGCGCCCAGACGAAGGTACGGAGTTCAGCATAGTTATTCAGGCGGGGACCACAAATGGTTCAAAGCCAACATGTGAGCTGACACCCATTTCCCATCCTAGGGAAAGATTATGAAAATGCTAACCCTGGAGGGCCTGTGTGCTTGGATGAACAGAAAAGTTTCGATGGTTCACAGAATTGATTTAACGCACTGTGCTTTGTGATTGTGCCAACAGCTCACAGTGAGGGGACCTGTGTTTAACTCCTCACGACGCGTACTTCCCACTTAGCTTACCACATCAGCTATATGAGGGAACAGGATTTTTCTCAAGACTGAAATTCAAGAAAAACTGTGTTTCTAAAAAAAACAAAACTAAGGTTGATTTTCATCTTAAGAACACCAGAAAACCTTAAAACAGTTGCTATTTCCTCTTTTCTAAAGCTGTTGGAAAGCTTGGGGCCAAGTCTTCATCCCAACTTCACTCTTGTAGAGCTGGTGGCCTACGTACTTAAATGCTAATCTTATCATTGGCTGCTTTAATCTCCTTACATTAAGTTCCCCTTTCCCTGGCTCCTTCAGCTAGGTGTTTCATTCAGTAATGTCAATATTTTCGTAAGCTGCCTCAAATTGGAAAGAAGTGGAAGGAGGTGAGGTAGAACTCACTGTAAAAATCAGCTCAGTAATTTATACAGGCTGTATTTGGACCAATTTCTGTGTGTCCATGTTTCAGGCAAAAATGACTAACAGTTGAAACATTTTATAAATGAAGCAGAGTTCTCAGGGTCAGGATAAGCTTAATACAACTGTTCTGTTGAACTTGTTCTTTTCTTTGTATTCTTTGTAGCACAGCATTTTGAATATTCCCACTATCTTCCAGCCAGAAATGGAATGAAGGGTAGGAAGAAATGAAAAAGTAGCTAAATATGCTATCATAAAATGTGTGTTGATGTCATATGAAGAAATCAATGTAGCAAGCCTAATTGCTGGGAACAAAGAAATGTTATCTTTCTGCACATGTGAAAAGGCCAAGTATTCAGTGAAGATTTATTGAGAATTTATAGTGTAAAGAAGTATAGTAAGTCCTATAAAAGTGACTTCCTGTGTTTGCTACCCCAAAATATTCCCAGTAATCAAACAAGAAGACCTGTGCTTACCAAATCCTTTTCCACCTATCAGCCCCTTGCCACACCTTCCCTAACCTTCTCATCATTTCTTGTCACATCCAAGCCCAAGTTTGGACAAGACACCTTCAGACTGAAAGCTCCTTGAGGCTTATCTACTTTTTGGATGGAGTGGGTGCTAAAAAAAAATTGGATTGAATGAATGAATCAGAGATTTCTGCACAGGGGTAGCAAAGCTGGTTGTAACCTTCACATTTCTCTTGTGGACCCAGAGTTTTAAGTGGAAAGAGGAAAGCTAGCAGAATAATCTTAGGGCACATACAGGGCTTGCAAACAGAGTTTCCATCTTGGTGTGGTCGTGTCTCCACAGGCCCTAGACAGCCAGAGCTCACTGGGTGCCTAAGCAATGTCCTCTGTAGGAGATACCAGGAAATACGGGAGTTCTGTTTACTCCGCTCATCTGTCTAGCACTTAAGGTTGGCTGAAGGACTAGAAGGAACATCGGTCCATAATTCTGGTTTAGAGGATGTGAAAACTGGCTGGAAGCAGTTTCAAATTTGAGTTCAGCTGTGAAAACTGGCTCCAAGAAACTCGGGTAAAGTGGACATGAAAATAACAGGAAGGAACACGGTTGTGTGACTCGTCCAATATTTGCATTTCCCTACTGAGTGACCGGTTCTCAGTACATTCAATCTTGATGTCTGGAAATGGGAATACCTGAAGAAAGTCATTCTCTAGACCAGGCTCTTAAGCCTGCAGTCTGATTTCACCCGACAAAATGTCGCCAGTGCCAGTTCCCAGACCCGGGAGGATTTCTCTAGAGACAAGAGGGGCCGCCCACGCGGCCTCGAAACCCGGCGGCCAAGTCCCGCCTGGTGGGAGGGCGCACTAGGGACTTGGCCCTGCTGGAGGAGCGGGACCTTAGCGGAGCGCGTGGGCGTAACCAAGGTGGAAGGCGGGGCCAAGACGGAGCTCGGAGGCGAGGCCTGGGGGAGGGGGCGTGGCTGTGACGGGGCCGGGGGCGAGGTCTGGACACCCGCCACAGACAGCTTGGCCTGGAGGCGCGTAAGCCGGGGCGGTCCGTAAGGACGTGAGGGGGCGTGGTCCCGGCCTTGTGGGGAGAGGCTTGGAGGGGGCGTGGCCTGGGCTGTGGGGCGCGAAGACGGGGCGTGGCCACGATGGCCAGGCACACTCGCGGCGGGTGTCCCGGCTAAAGCTAAACGCTGAACTTCGTGCTTTGGAGAAACGTTAAGGTAAGGGCCGGTGGCGGACTGGAGTGAGGGCCACAGCGGGGGCAGGCCGACTCAGGGACGACCGGGACCGTCCTCACACAGCCCTGTCACGCCAGGTCCCAGAGCCCGGACAGCTGTTGGTCCTGCGAGTATTACCGGGGTCCCGGCACGGCATATTGCCCTTTCCCCCCCGCAGCCCTCTTCTGCTATGGAAGTCACCAACCAGATGGCAGCACCTTCTTGCACTTGCCGGGAAACAGCTGTCTGAGGGAATTTGGGGGTGGGGCGTGAGGGCAGTTCCCTGGGAAGGAGTGTTGCCAGGGGTGGTTGGATGCGAATTAACTCAGGAAAGTCCAGTTTGCTGTAGACAGGGGTAGGGACTACAAAATCTGAAATTGCAGCTCCGGAAACCAAGGCGCAGCAAACTGGAACTAACTGGGGTCTGGATTTTATTCCCCCCGTCCCCCACCCCGACTATACCAGGGTCTGTGGATGGAGTCACAACCACCTCCAAGGCAGGGGATCAGCATCGCAGCTGTGTCACGTGGACAAATCTGAGCTTTCTCCATTCTGCAATTACTTCTGGTCTTTTTGTTTTGTGCCCCGCCCCAGAACTGGAGAACAGCTGAAGTACAAATATTTTTGATAGTTTCGAATCTTTGCGGCTTTCAATATTAAATGCTACTACCTTAAGGCTGGTGGCAACTCCTTAATATTAATGTAAGTGCCTTCTCCTCCCCTGTATTGTCCCTGGGAAAGTTTGAGAAATACAAGTAAATGTGTACATCTTAATTCGGTTAGAACTTGTTCTCTCCCAGCCTCTGAAAATTAGGTTACTTTCTGCTGCTGCTTCTTCTTCTTCCTTTACTGCTAATCTGGCCATCTCCTTTTTGTTATTAAAAACCTTGCTGGAGGGGCACCTGGGTGGCTCAGTGGGTTAAAGCCACTGCCTTTGGCTCAGGTCATGATCTCTGGATCCTGGGATGGAGCCCCGAAGTCGGGCTCTCTGCTCCTCGGGGAGCCTGCTTAACAGCCCCCGCCCGCACCGCACACGGCCACCTGCCTCTCTACCTACTTGTGATCTCTGTCAAATAAATAAATAAAAATGGAAAAAAAAAAAAAAAACAACCAACCTTGCTGGAATAAGGAGAGGAATACGCAGATTTCTCATGAGGGAAGCTGCTCCAGCCCCTACCCCTTATCTGCCCCTGCACATCCCTCAAAATGGTCACTGTTCACAGATACGTTGGACATGGAAAACCTCTCAGCTCTCCGGGGCCTTTCTCAGGTAGTTTTTATGTCAGAACCAGGGCTGAAATTCGTGGAAAGGCCAAGATCAGCAAGGGCACCGTTCTCTGGGCCTGTACACACGTTTCCTGTTCTCCCTGGAGCCAATTAAAAGGTTGTGACGGCTCACAGTTGGGACTGAGTGAATTGTGAGTGAATGGGTGAGCTTGAATATTTTGGAAATCTGATAGGAAGAGGACATTAATTTCATCTCATTGGCAGCAGTGGGGCACTTAATTGCAGCATACAAAACAGCTACCAGAAATACATTTTGAAATCTCTGGGAACCCCGGATTGGGATCATGATCTTGGGGAAGAAGTAGGTGAGAGGAAGCAGCTCAGTTTTCCAGTTGGACAAGACAGCATAACCTCTGATTTACATTTCAGGGGTTTGCAAAAGACTGGCTTCCTTTGAACTCAGGAGGGGGCGGAAAACGAAAGATCAGTCTGATGAGAATCAAGGAATTTTTTTCAGTGTAACTGTAACCTTTAGTTAGAGTACTTTTTTTTTTTTCTTTCTGTCTGTTTTGCATATGTATAAATGGCTTAATCAGGCAGAGTTCAAACTACTTTTGAGCCCTGAACAGCACAGGGATTAGGGGCACTAACATCCTTCTCAGTTGAAATTCCACCTGTAACTTGATTCCCCAAAGACATAACTTTTTTTTTTTTTTTAAGATTTTATTTATTTATTTGACAGACAGAGATCACAAGTGGGCAGAGAAGCAGGCAGAGAGAGAGGAGGAAGCAGGCTCCCTGCTGAGCAGAGAGCCCAATGCGGGGGCTCGATCCCAGGTCCCTGAGATCATCACCTGAGCCGAAGGCAGAGACTTTAACCCACTGAGCCACCCAGGCGCCCCCCAAAGACATAACCTTTAACAGCCTACTGTTGATCAAAGCCTTACCAATAACATAGTCAATTAACACCTATTTTATATGCTATATGTATCACATACTGTATTCTTACAATAAAGTAAGCGAGAGAAAAGAAAATACGATTAGGAAAATCATATGGAAGAGAAAATACATTTATAATACTGTACTGTACCAACTGGGGAAAAAAACCCACCTATAAATGGAGCTGTATTGTTCAAGTTTTAGCTCTACCTGTCATTCAATGAATACATAATTTATGAATGATTCTTTAAAGGCGTTTAGAATTTTTTTCTTTTTTCCACATGTTTCTTGATCTGCAAAACAGTGGATAAAGAATATTAGTAAAAGCCAAGGACATACATAAATAAGTAGTGATAGCAAAGGCATATAGTACAAAAAAACTTAGCACTCCTGGGCCCATCCAGGCTATGGTCCCATCTTCAGGACAAACGTAAGAACAGATTTTCTGTGAAATCTGGTAATGTATGCTAGCAGTTCTTTGTTATGTATGATGTTTGATAAACATTATTTATGGTTTTATAAGCTTAGATGTTATGAGATCTATAGGTAGATTTAAATAACCACCTATCAATAAATTATAATTTTAATGTAACAGAGTGGTTTGGCTTTAGGCTGTAGCATAGATAACCTCATGTATTGCTATAGGTATTATAGCCTGCATTAGCTATAATATTATATAGCTAATATATAATAGCTATTGTTTATTTGGATTTTCCTGGAACCTTCCTCACTGCTGACCTTCCATGTTCTGTTCCTTCCTTGATTGTCTTTGATGGCTCCTTCTGTCTCTTGGCCTCCTTGTTCCATTTTGTCAGGCTCCCTCTAGACACCTGTTACTCCTGGGTGGGGGGGAAGGGTGGGGCTTTTCCTTCTCTCTCTAGCCTCATGACCTCTCCTGATCACCAGATCAGAACTCTCTTCTTCTGCGGGTGCCTGGGTGACTCAGTCATTAGGTGTCTGCCTTTGGCTTGGGTTATGATCCTGCAATCCAGGATCAGGCTCCCTGCTTCTCCCTCTCCCACTCCTCCTGCTTGTCTTTTCTTTCTCGCTGTGTCTCTGTCAAATGAATAAATAAAATCTTAAAAAAAAAAACCAAACCCTCTTTTCAAGACTTTTCCTCTCACTGTCCGCTTGGACCTCAATCCGTAGGATTGGCAGGAAGACTCTGTCCTCTTTTCCTTCCCACCTGCTCCTTTTGCCAGCTTGTTTCTCTCTTCGGGCATTCATCCTCATTCTACCACAAGCATCATCCAGCCATAAAACCACGGGGTCTTCTTCAACAACTACTTCCCTTCTCCCTCCTCCAGTTGAGTGCCAAATCCTATGTTTTTTTACCAAAATAATACGAAGAACGTTGGTGGATCACTGCTGTCACACTTTGGTTCAGATCTTCATATCGTCTCATTTGGGTTACTGGAATTTCATTTCAGACTCTCGTGCCCAAATCTGACCTGTGGATGTCCCACCCAGAACCTGGCTGCACAGTGCGGTCCTCATCTCAGTTCATGGCAACTCCATTCTTTACTAGGCCAAGAATCTTCTAGCCATCCTTTACTCCTTTCTTTCACGTCTTACAGGCATTCTCCAAGATAGAGCCAATGCCGAACCACTTCTCACCACTTCTGCCATGACGTGTTTTGTTCCAAGCCCCTGGATTATCCTGATTATCCTGAGGGAGCTCCCTGCTGCTTTCTTGCTTCCTTTCCCAGTTGGTTTCCAGTAGGGCAGCCTGAGGGATCTTTCAAAAATATAAATCAGGTGGTGTCCCTCCTGTGCTGCCAAAACTCCATTGTGTCCTGATTTCGCTTAGAGCAGTGGTTTCCAGTCAGAGGTGATTCCCCTTTCCCGGGAACATCTGTGGCATCTGGAGACATTTTTGGTTGTCTCAGTTGGAGGGAGGGTGCCATTGGCATCTAATGGGTAGAGGCCAGGGATGCTGCTAAACATCCTACAACGTATAGACAGCCCCAAACAGTTACCTGGTCGAATGGTAGTATGTCATGGTTGAGAAACCCTGAGTTGGAGAAAAAAACCTTTATAGTGGCCTAGAAATCTACATGATCTGGCATCCATGACCTCTCCACCTTCTCTCCTAATACCCTCCTCCTAGTGCACTCTATTCCTACCATCCTGCCTCCTTACTTTCCCCTCATGTGTGCCAGACACGCTTCCACCTCAGGGTCTTTGCACAGGCAATTCCCTCTTCCTAGAGTACCCTTCCTCCTGACAGCCCTATTACTAATTCATTCATTTCCTTCAGTCTTTTGCTCAAATCTCACCTTCTCCGTAAGGCCTCCTTTGAGCAACTGATTTTAAACGCAACGCCTCTTTCCTGGTAGCACTCCAAATTTACCTTATTCTGCTCTATTTTTCACTGAGTATATTATAATGTGATTGTCAGTACAACTGACTTACATATTACACTGCTGTTTATTGTCTGTCTTCCCCAGTAGAATGTAAGTTCCACGAGGGTAGGGACTTGGTTTTATCCTCCCCAATGATCCTAGAACAATGTCTGGCATTTAATAGATGTTTGGTTGCTGTCCTGATGAAGGAAAGGATAAAAGAATGATGGACTGAATGAAGGATGGTTGAAGGAACGTCCTTGTCACTGACCTTCCCAGCTCTACTCTGCGCACTGCGTTCCCACCTGTGCTGTGCTCATGGGGTCATCAGAAACCGTCCTGTGTTTATGGAATAATACCTGAAGGTCTTCCGGTCTCTTGGAAATCGGTATTCAAGTTAATCTCAAATCCCTATCCGGTCCAACCTTCCATTGCATCCCCCGGGCATCTGGCGGCTGGTGCCTTGACAAATATTCATAACAGACTTGGGATGATGAGAAGCTCAGATATACTTGGCTTTGTTACAAAGCAGGATTTTTTTTGTCTCAACCCATAAGAAGTTATCTTCAGAGTCTTTGTCCGCTGCAGTAAGGTCAGCAGCATTCTTAGGTGACAGACAGAGGTCCAGATTTCCACACCATGACATGTAGTCCCACCATTGGGTGAGTTTTGTGAAGGAAGAGGAAGGAGAGGGGAGGTGATGTCAGGCCACCTGGCCCTAGAGTGTCAGTCTGGCAGTGGGCAGGAGACAGTTTCTCTGGGCCAGGTGTCATCAGCCGCTGACCTCAGCATTGTGCACAGCCAGCGTGACTGGAATGCAGCACGGTCCCCCAAGGCAGGACCACAGCCCTGGCTCTCCATGGAGCTTGGCCAAGGATCAGTCCCCCAGACTTCTCTGGCAGCATGCTAACGCGCCTCAAATCCCCGCAGAGCCCCTTATGCAGGGCCAAGTGCATGCCCGCTCGACTGTACAACTCCTTTGGCAATTAGGCACGCCTTCGGCTGTGGCTTACTACAGCTTTCCCTTTGAAGGACAAACCAGCATGTCCCATCTTTTGGGTGTATGTTGTACTTGTCATTGTCCTACTGGGAATTATTAAGTCTCTTTTTCCATCTAGATTGTAAGCAAGAAAGAAGTCCTTTCCTACATCTCTGTCAACCTCCCTCTCACACTGGGATTATTGAATAAACCCAAGGTTCTGCCTTTCAACCCTAGCCTTGTCCTCTCTAGCCTTGACTCCTACTAAACACCCCCACCTCCCCAAATGTCCTCATAATCCCTGACATTACCCCCCATCTGTCTACCTTTCTTTCTTTCTTTTTTTTTTTTTAAGATTTTATTTATTTGGCAGACAGAGATCACAAGTAGGCAGAGAGGCAGGCAGAGAGAGAGGGAGGGAGAAGCAGGCTCCCCATAGAGCAGAGAACTGGATGCGGGGCTTGATCCCAAGACCCTGGGATCATGACCTGAGCAGAAAGCAGAGGCTTTAACCCACTGAGCCACCCAGGCGCCCCATGTCTCTCTGCCTTTCTTCCTCCTATTAAAATTGTCTCTCTCTTAGTGACACATGGTTCAGATGCTGCCCCCCCTCCTGAAACTTAGAGCCTCAGCCCTCTGTGTTCTCGTTGAATTAAGTCAGAGCTGTCATCATATCTGGCTTTGATTAAGAAGTATTTGTTTAATTATGCTAAGTGCAATAAGCCAGACTCAGAGGGAAAATATTGTATGAGTCCACTTACATGAAGTATCCAGAATAGGCAAATACAGAGGCAGAAATTAGAACCGTGGTTGCTGGGGGCTGGTGGGAGGGGGGATGGGGAGGTTTTCGTTGAATGTGTATAGAGTTTATGTTGGGGATGATGAAAAAGTTTGGGGTATAGATACTGGTGATGGTTACACAACACCGTGAATGCATTTCATGCCAACAAATTGTACGTTTGAAAAGGTTAAAATGATAAATATTATGTGCATTTTGCCATATTAGAAAGAGGTAACTAAAAAAACCAGAAAGGTTACTTGTTTCATAGTTTTTTAATAGATGGCAAGCTTGTGGGGATAGGGAGAAAACGTGATTTTTTCATCTTCCTCCAGCCCAGTGCTTTGCATGAGATAATCATTCATTATTGCTTCAATTCAGGGATGGAAGTCAATGGAAAGAAGCACAGAATTGAAGCAAGGTTTCCCCATACCTCTTAGCAGTTTTTTAAAATTTCATTTTATTATCAAATTGATTTTATCAAAGAGGACCCTCTGCAGTTGAAATTGTTTGATTGTATTATCTCAGAAAGAAAACGAAAAACATGAAATTAAAAATTGTCCCAAACAGCTTTCTGTTTTCTCAGTGTTTGCATTTAAAGCATGGGAAAGTTTTAGCAAACTCAATTTGAATAATAATAACTTTCGTTTATACAACACTTACCAGCTCTTTCTGGGAGCTTTCTCAGCCCTTAGACCATCTGCAGTCACAGAAAGTGTCAACGTCTTGTACAGTGTTACTGCACAGGTGTTTCTCATGCTCCTCTGCTTCTGGATTCTTTCTTGTGTAAGATGAAGGGTGTACATTAAGCTTCACTCTTAAATATTTCAGTTCGTATAATCCTTTAACTCTGCTGATCTGCAATTATAATTATTATACAGTTTCATGCTGCACATAGTCTTACAAGTTAGAAAGAAGCATAAAGTTCTTGCTGTGAGCTCTCATCCAGGATTAGGGTGGAGAGATCAAGAGAGAAGTGAAATGTTTACATGAAGGAGTAGGGGAGCTCTGAGAATGTATCAGGTTACTGGGCCTTTTGCTATGTTTTTAATTTTGGAAAATTAATAGTTTTCATATTCTGTCCATAAACTATCACCAGAGGCTGTTTCCTACAGATAATTTTTATGGAGAAGAAACTCTAAGTTAATTTGGAGATATATTCTTCTGGGAAGTAATCATGGATAAGTTTCTTTCTTTCTTTCTTTCTTTCTTTTTCTATTTATTTGACAGAGAGAGATCACAAGTAGGCAGAGAGGCAGGCAGAGAGAGGGGGAAGCAGGCTCCCTGCTGAGCAGAGAGCCCAGATGCGGGGCTCGATCCCAGGACCCTGAGACCATGACCTGAGCTGAAGGCAGAGGCTTAACCCACTGAGCCACTCAGGTGCCCCCATGGATAAGTTTCTTAGATGTCTGCCCTTTGCTTCAAAGTCTCACAGAGAGGGGAAGTAGGAGGGAGGGTATAAATAAAACATGCTTGGTCACCAAAAAGTAATTATTGAAATAAAGTGTAAGTGGTTTTATTATATTTATTTCCACTGTTTGTTCAAATTTGAAGTTTGCCAAAATAAAAAATTAAGGGAAGAAAGGAAATAGATTCTGAAATGAGGTAGCCAATGGTCTATTATTCCTTAAGCCTGCTCAGTTAATTCAGTTAATGAAGGTATTTGAAAATGAGGGAATTTTATTTGGCTCAAGGTCTGTCGAGATAATATCTTCAGGGGCACCTGGGTGGCTCAGATGGTTGGGCATCTGCCTTCAGCCTGGGTGGTGATCTCCAGGTCCTGGGATCGAGCTCCATGTCAGGCTCCCAACTCAGCCAGGAGTCTGCTTCTCCCTCTCCACCGTTTGTGTGCTCTCTCTCTCTCTCTCAAATGAATAAATAAAATCTTAAAAAAAAAAAAAGATAATATCTTGAAAGTTTATTAGCAATCTATATTTGAAATCCTGAGTCAGACTTTTGGATATCTTAAATAATGTGCATATTGACATATGCCCCAAATTGTATATATTCATAGGGACACCTGGGTGACTCAGTTGGTTAAGCGTCTACCTTCCACTCAGGTCATGATCTTGGAGTCCTGGGATTGAGTCCCGCATCTGGCTCCTTGCTCAGTGGGGAGCCTGCTTCTCCCTCTGCCTACCGCTCCCCCTGCTTGTGCTCTCACTCTCTCTCTCTCTGACAAATAAGTAAAATCTTCAAAACAAAACAAAATGTATATACATAAGAACACACATAAAACTAAAGTGATTTTTAACTTGGTTCGAGAATTTGTGGTGTCTCTTGGCAATGCAGGCATAATTTAGGCACCCTTGGTCTAGGGACCCCAGGTCAGGAGCTAGGCCGGACGGTCTGGAGCCTCCATGGGATCTGGAACTTTCGACAGTCGCTTTAATGTGGTGACTGTGCATTTTTGCTCCCTGGGTTGTGTGTTCACTGGCAAAGTGATGCATACAACAGAGTGCGTGGCACCAGGCCTCAAGGCTGGCTTCTTGCCACAGTTCGCTTGGCAGTCCTTGTCCCGTGTTGCTGGTTATAAAGGGTTCTGCCTGGAGCCCTCATTTGTTCCTTCCAGGGCAGTAGTAGGAAGAAGCTACTTCCTGCTTTCAGTGGACAAAGCTCAGGTGTGATTTTTTGTTCTCTCCTTTCCCTTAGATGTAGCCTTCTCATCCGTAGCTCAGATCTAGCCGGGTCAAGGGCACCAATACAGAGAAGAAGAGCTCGTTCACAGCCCATGACAAACAGTGAAGTACATGGAGAGAGGGAAGGGTGACCTGAGAACATTTGCCTCTGCTTAGCATTGCTAAGGATCATAATTTCTCTTTTTGTGACTTTGGGCCCCTCTCCTCCCCCGGCCACCACTGTCAGACAGTTGAGTGGCCTCTGATAGGCCGAAGGCAGACTCTGAGGAGTCCTGGATGGTTTCCCTTGCCATATGATGTGCATTTCCAGAGACTTCAAGGGGGAGAAACTAATGGCCTACCTGCAAGGTAGAGTTCATGTCTTGTTCCGTTTTGCATGGCAGCACCCAACATGGTTCTTGGAACAAAGGAAATGACAATAAACGTTGAAATGCAAACATTTGGGGCACCTGGGTGGCTCAGTGGGTTAAAGCCTCCCTTGGTCATGTTCTGTGGTCATGATCCCAGGGTCTCTGCAGGGAGCCTGCTTCCTCCTTTCTGTCTGCCTCTCTGTTTACTTGTGATCTCTCTCTGTCAAATAAATAAAGAAAATCTTAAAAAAAAAAAAAAAAAAAGGAAATGCAAACGTTTACTGGCAGAATTCCCATCCCTGTGATGCTAGCTTAGATTTGTCTTTGGGTTTGGTCCTCCTTCAGATAGGGTGGAGGTTTAGGGGCCTCCAGATCTTACAGGGAGGGGTATGAGGCCCTCGTCTGCAATGGCAGGCACTGAAAAGTGTTTCAGAAGTGTGAAGGACCCCACAGCTAGGTGGGGGAGGCATCTAGGAAGAGCCTTTCATATGGAGCAGGAACGGGCTGGCAATCGCTTCCCAGTCTGGAGTTCTGGAAATCGGGATCCTCATCTCCGTCACCAGGGAAGTGTGCCCAGGTCACCGAGCCGCCGTCACGGGCCAGGCAGCATGTCCCTGAGAGATGCAGCTGTGACAGAGACAGACAGGGTCCAAGCGCCGCGGGGCTGGGTGGCTGGGGAGGGGGCGTCATCAAGTACCTTCTGGATCAGGTGTGGGGCTGCAGGAGGCGCCCTGAGCTGGGTGAAGAGGGCGCTGGGCTCTCCCGGTTAGTGGTGAGCGCAGGGGCAGGGGAGGCTTCTAGGAAGGGATGCTGGAGAGGAAGACCCAAGGGGAGGGGAGGCATTCACCAGGCACAGGGGGAGGAGGAGGAGGGGTCCAGGGAAGGAGGAGCATCTGCACAAGCCCTGAGACCAGGGGGCGCTTGGGGAGTGGGAAGAACCAAAGGCCGTGGGGCTGGTGTGCAGGCAGGAGCAAGGGGTGGACTGAGGCCGCGAGGTCAGCGCCAGGGTACTCGGCCAGGAGGCCGGACCTCCCTCACAGGTGCCCAGATGGTGTCCCTGTCGGCTGCCAGGAGGCATCTCAAGTGATGACTCCAAACACTTTGAAATCGACACTGGAGTGAAGGTATAGTCAGGAAAAGAAAGTTGTTTTGTTTCTGACCTTGTTCGCTCACTTGGTACCGGGATAGGAATTTTCAGGAAAAGTGGATGTAGCATTACTGGGCGGGGGTGGCAGGAAAGAGTCAGTGAAAGTTAATATTGTAATTTCTGAACACTCTGGAAAGCATTGTTTCCTGAGACCTTCACCTGGAACACGAGAGGGGTAGAGAGGTCATCAGGGCAGTCATAAATGAATATTCATGTTGGACCTACTTGCAGATTAGTTCAGGATTAACCTCCATTTCCCCCATGACCAAGGGGTACAGTGTTAGACCTGAAACTGCAGAGAGTCGCAGAGCATTGAAGCTTAGATTTCAAAACCAGTCAGGACTATTTTGACAGGATGGATCCTTGTGTTTTTTTAAAGCCATCCAGATACAGATTGATTTTTTTTTTTTTTTTTTTAACCCAGGAGCGTTAATCTTCAGTTTCTTCTTACGTGTAAATAACCTGCTGGATATCGAATTTGGATTTCAGGAAGTACATGTTCTTTTAATTTTAAGAAACTACTATAAACAGTCTTCTCATTCTTGTGGATAAAGAGAAGATGGTTTCTCTGGGCCTCTAATATTTGCCAGCCTTAAAGAAAGGCAGGGCTCCTGAGTCAGTCTTCCAAATCCTGCCAATGAGGTGACGAATGAATTTGAGGAAGAGGAGTGGATCAAGTATTGAGTCATTCCCCCTCCGCCCCCCCCAGCCCCAGCCCCAGCCCTGCCCTGTGGACGGATCGTCTGCGTGCGGTTGTCCCGCTTGGAGCTTTCCACCCGACGGTCAGTCTCCGTGGCTCACAGCTTCGCCTCCTCTGTCCTCCTGCTTCTAGGTTATCCGGTTCCTGCAAGTCATCCGGGGCCCGGTCCGGATTCCAGGCTAAACATGGTGGTGATGAGTAGCCTGAGGGTCGTTCTTCAAGCCTCTCCATGCAAGTCACTGTGGAGAAGATTCCAGACCCCCAGGTTCGTGCCAGCGAGGCCCTGCAGCCTCTACACCTGCACATACAAAAGCCGGAACCGAGCCCGTGAGTACACTGCCGCCTTATGGAGAGCAAGAGGTGGGGGCATCTGGGGGGGCGCAGTCGCTGAAGTGGCCGACTCTCGGTGTCGGCTCAGGTCGTGGTCTCGGGGTCGTGAGATCGAGCCCCGCGTCAGCTCCACACTCAGCTTGGAGTCTGCTTGAGAGTCTCTCTCCCTCTGCCCTTCCTCCCTCCCCGCCTCTGCCGGCCCTGCTGGCCCGTGGTCTCTCTCTCAGATAAATACGTGTTTAAAAATAGTGTGCGCGAGAGACTTGGTGCGATATGACAGTCACGTGTGTCCTGTGTTTACCTGTGTGGTGCCAGTGGCATTGCAGAGTGGGGCTGTGTGCCTTCAGAACCGTGAGAATAACTACCGGTTTCTGTTTCTCTTCTAAAATAAACGTGGAAAATTCTTTTTCCCCGGGTTTGTTGACATAGACTTGCCACCTGACGTCATGTAGGTCGAAGGTGTGCAATGTGCTGATTTGATATGCATATATGTTGCGAAATGATTTCCATAATAAGGTTTGGAAAGACCTTTTCTTGACTAATTTTAACATGTTAAAATGATGTCATGCAGGGCCACCTAGGTCTCTCTGTCAGTTAAGTGTCTGCCTTCTGCTCAGGTCATGATCCCAGGGTCCTGGGTTCGAGCCCTGTATTGGGGCTTCTTTTTTCTTTTTCTTTTCTTTTTTTAAGATTTTATTTATCCATTTTGAGAGAGTGCATTAGAGGGGAGAAGGTCAGAGGGAGAAGCAGACTCCCCATGGAGCTGGGAGCCTGATGCGGGACTCGATCCCAGGACTCCAGGATCATGACCTGAGCCAAAGGCAGTCACTTAACCAACTGAACCACCCAGGTGCCCCTGTATTGGGCTTCTTGCTCAGCAGGGAGCCTGGTTCTACCTCTCCCTCTGCCTGCCACTCTGCCTACTTGTGCTCTCTCTATCTCTCTGTCAAGTGAAAAAAAACAAAAACAAAAACAAACCAAACTTCACAAAAGTAAAAATGATGCCATGCAGAGATAGGATAAGAGAGGTGTCCCAGTTTCAAATACTCTGAAACCCATTCTGTACTGTTCTTGTTGACGTTGATCCACAGACGGCCAGTTATTTCTGCGAGTCTTAACATTCTGGAAGTTGCATGTTAATGTTTGTAAGCAGGTCAGTAGCTTCACACTCTGGAGTGTTCTTTCTCAAGTCACAAATTGTAGGGTTCATTCTCTTCGACCAGCTTAGCAGTGTGGGCGCTGCTGTAGACGCAGCATATGGAACGAGGCAGCCGATGGCCTTTCCTGAACGCTTTTGCATCTCGTTCCCCTCCTGAAGTACCAGTTCCCTGCCCCGTCCCTACAGTGCAGCAATTGTCCAGCGAGCCACTGCTGACATGGAGTGGGGGTGGGGGTGTCATTCTTTGTTGTTGCTGGTGTAGTGCGCACTGTAGGGTGATTAACAGCATCCCTGTCAGGTACCCACTAGATGACCATTGTATCCCCACCCAGTTGTAACAACCACAAATCTCAGTAGACATTACCAAATGGGCTCTGGGGGCACAAAACTGCCCCTGCTTAAGAATCAGTGGGAAAAGGACAACTGAGTGGCTCAGTTGGTTAAGTGTCTGCCTTTGGCTCAGGTCATGATCCCAGGGTGCTGAGATCGAATCCTACATGGGGTTCCTTGCTCAGCAGGGAGCCTGCTTCTCCCCCTGCTTGTGCTCTTTCTGACAAATAAATAAATAAATATCTTTTTAAAAAAAGAAATCAGTGAGATGATAGAAGAGAATAATGTGGTTTTTTTGTTGTTGTTTTTTTTTTTGTGGAGAGATGAATCTGAATTTGTGAAGAGATAAAATGGCTAAGTACATTGTTAAAGAGGAATTTTTCATATTTTCCATTATTGTAAAGAATTGACAAGAGTTTTCATGTTGCCTTCCTTCCGGGTCTAAGTTTCTCCACTTTTTCTCTTTGGATTTGCTCTCTTCTGATTTTATATGCACATAATAAAAAAGGAAGAAGGTAAGAAAGGAATGCTTTCACATTAGTAGTGCTAATTGAGCTAAATCCAAGGAGTTGAAACTGCTCCACAAATACATTTTTATTATAGATTTACTTTTTTTCCTCCAACAATGACAATGTTCTCATTCAAATGAACTTGTCGGAGCATAGTAAATTTCTGGTTGCTGGGTGTGGCTTCCTACCAACAGACCCACATCCTACCAGGACTGGCTTGTTTTCAACACTGGCATTTTGTGGTCTGAGGCTTAAAATGGAAGAAATTAGTCATGTTCATGTAGTTACTGAAGTTTTACTTTTTTTTTCTTTAACAGAGAGTTGAAAGTTAAAGGGCTAAAATCCAACATACGAATGTCTTTAGGGTAGTTTGCTTGTTCTAGTGCTGACTAAAACAAAAAGTGGTGGCTTGGGGAGATGGCTCTTTTTGTGATTAATTTTTCACATCAGATGTTCTTGTTTTTAAGTTACTAAGGAAAACAGGTGACAGTCGTGATTTGATTTCGCTTTTGGCATGTCGCACCTCCCTCCCTCTTTTCGCTGGGGAGAATTTATGGTCTCTGCTGTCCTGAGCTACTGAGCATTTCCTGTTGCTAAATCCCAGACCTCCTGCTGATCGGTTGTCAAGACAGTACACAGTAAAGACAGTACGCATCGCATGGCGTCTGGCAACTTACTACCCCAGCAGAAGGCCCATTGTGTAGTCGTGACCCAGAACAACCAGGACCTTTGAGGGTTAGAAAAGATAACCTAGAAAGTCCTTCGCTCGTGCCTGCCACTCGGCGAGGACGGTGCTGGCAGGTCCTTCTGGCGCTAGGCTTATCGCCGTCACGGTCTTTATCATCGTCACAGGCTCAGTGCCTCCCTCAGATGCTTGGACATTGTTCAGATGGGGTTAAGGAGGATGAGGAGTAGAGGAAGTGGGAAGATATGGCCGATTCCGAAAGCGGCATCTCCCTAGAGCCTGTCTGTGCTCTGTGCCTCCCCTCAGTCTCCGCTCCCCGCCTCCCGGGGAAGCATTGTCTGTCCACTCAGGTGGCTGTTTGCTGTTATCTGCGGTAGGAGACGGTGTTGACAGTCTTAACTTGATTTGTAAAATGACAAAATAAAGATAAAAGCCTGCACCTGTTACCCAAGATGAAAATAAAATCAAATTCGCTTAACACATCTTCTACGGAAATTTATTTTAATTGTCACATAAACAATTTAGGGTTAGAGTAGATCAGGAAACAAAGGCAAAGAGTCAACAATAAGAAAATCTAATTTAAAAAAAGAAATGGATCAGGGTCCATACTTAGCAGACACCTGAGCAAAGAAGATCTATAGATGGCAAGTAAGAGTATAAAATGATGCGCTACTATGTGTTCTGTGATCAGGGAAATGCAAATTAAAACAACATTAAGATATCACCACATACCTGTTACAGTGACCAAATTCCAGAACACGGGCAACACCAAGTGGTTATGAGGATGTGGAGCACCAGGAACTCTTGCTTATTACTGGTAAAAATGCAAAATGGTACTGCCACTTTGGAAGATAACTTGGCAGTTTTCCTCCAGAACAAAATGTATCCTTGCCATACAACCCAGCAGTCATATTCCTTGGTATTTACCCAGCATTGTCGAAAACTTAAGTCTTCACGAGAATCTGCACGTGGCTACTTATAGCAGCTTTATTCATAATTGCCAAAACATGGAAGCAGCCAAGATGTCCTTCAGTAGATGAATGGATACCTTAACTATGGCATAGAGAAACAATGGAATTTTGTACCTCACTGAAAAGAAATGAGCTAGAAAGCCATGAAAAGAAATGTAGGAATCTTAAATGCGTATTAGTACGTGAAAGAAACCAATCTGAAAAGCCTGTGTACCCAACTATATGACATTCTGGAAAAGGCAGATGGAGACAGGGAAAAGATCAGTGGTGGCCATGTGTTCGAGTACAGGGAGGGATGAATAGGTGGAGCCCCCGATTTTTAGAGTAATGAAAATACACTGTGTATTATGATGGGTACAGATGGGTACAGATCAGTATACATTTGTCCAAACCTATAGAATATATAACATCAAGAGTGAACCACGATGTAAACTCTGGACTTTGGGTGTTATGTGTCAGTGTAGGTTCATGAACTATAACAACTGTCTTCCTCTGGTTGGGGCTGTTGATAATGGGGAATGCTGCATGTGTGGGGACATGGTTTCCCATTTGGGAAACCAATGTACCTTAAATAAATTAATGGATAAATAAAGTCTTAAAAAATTAAACAGGAAGGGTGTCTGGGTGGCTCAGTCGGTAGGGTGTCTAACTTCAGCCCGGGTCACGATCTCAGGGACCTGAGATTGGGCTTCATGTTGGGCTCCCTGCTTAGTGGGGAGTCTGCTTCTTTCTCTCCCTTTGCCCCTTCTCCTTGCTCATGCATGCCCTCTCTCTAATAAATAAATAAAATCTTTAAAAAAAAATTAAACGTGAGATCTTAGACCATGACAAAATTTAAGAATGTTAATTCTTAATTGAATTAAGAATATCATCTAGAATTGAAAAGGTACATATTTGCTATTTGTTATTATTTCATTGATTCTTATTGTTCATGATCTCCGCTTTTAGATGGAAGAGAATTTTTTTTTTAAGCACAATGTGGAATAGAATGGCACTGTATAAAATCTAGCCACTAGTCCTATGTGTTTATTTTCATGTAAATATAAATTTATTAAAATGGTATGGCTACATGTTGCTAGCACTCACCATATTGAAAATTTCCATCATCAGAGAAAGTTGTATTTGACAGGACTGGTGTGTATTATAACTGAAATGTGTTAGAAAGTTGTTCTGTTTTTTCTCCAATTAATTTTGAAGGACCAAAATCCTCGAGAACATTAGTATTAAATAGTCTGTTTTGCAGTATCTTCCCAAGAACTCTGGTAATCCCAAAGTAATATAGATTCAGGATGTATCAGACCACGTCTCTCATTAGCATTCAAATAACCTTGAGAAACTGTAGGCTGATAAAGAGGCCCCTAGAATTGTATTAATAGCTTCAGCAGCAACAAGGAGCTAACAAAAAACCCGGGAACTGTGGGCTCTAGTCTCCTATGCTGATAACTGTGTGTGTGTGTGTGTGTGTGTGTGTGCGCGCGCACGTGCGCGCTGCGGTTACCTGGGCTCAGCATCAAAGTACCTCTTACAGCCCTCGTGCTCTGAGAAGACATTTGGTCGCTCTGTGATCATCCTTAACAATGTCATATGGGAGGGGCCTGTCACTGCTGGGCCTTATGCCTACTAGGGTGGTCTTTAGTTCGATGCTGAAATCACACAGCTCGAGAGAAAGGACAGGAACAGGGCAAGGCACGGGAGAAAAAGCCAGTGAGGGTATAGAACAACTATGTCCAGTGGATAAATAACGTGAGCCACCAATATGAGCCATATAGGCAAGTCTGTGTTTTCCAATAACCACAGTTAAAAAAGAACAAACAATATGTGAATTGCATCTCAAAATGAGGAAATTAATTCTAATATAGCAAATACGTAGGTAAAATATAGTAAATAGGCAAAATTATTTTTACCAATCTGTTTGTTGGGGAGGAAGAATATTTAACCTAGCATCACCACAATATTCTTACTTTAACATGAGATGAATATAAGAATTATAAGTAAAATATTTTACATTCTTTGTTTTGTGCTTAGTCTTCAGGTCTCTAGGTGTTTTACATTTATACCAGAGCTCAATTTAAATAGTCACAGAGGGTGAGTGTTTACCTTATTAGGTAGTAGAGGTAGAGAGAATAGAGGGATGAATGAAGGGGTGCTTACTGTAGTGTAGGGTTGTCTGGGAAGGGGATAGAAGTGATCTTGAGGGCCTGTAGGATTTTGAGAAATGAGAACGAAATGGATAGATGTGATCACGTGAACTACTGGGAAGGAAGAATTTCCTCTATCCTGCAAGGTCTTTCTGGCTGGAGTAAGAATCAAAATGGCCCGAGACAGATTAACAGGAGAAAATAAAACTTAATAGCATATGTAAGGGGAATCCACATGGAAATGGATATTCTGAGGACAGTGAGGCAACATGAGGCTTATATTGAGCTGTAGAGAACGGTGGGGGTCTGCGGATACAAAGGGAAGGAAGACTGTTATCAGGAAGGTGAGAGGAGATGTTTGGAAAACGGAGGTTACCCTCTTGAGCCACTCAGGGGCTCCTCTATTTTTGATCTTTTGAGGAACCTGCATACTGTCTTCCACAGTGGCTGCACCAGTGTGTACTCCCACCAACACTGCATAGGGTTCCTCTTTCTCCATATCCTCGCCAACACCTGTTGTTTCTTATGTTGTTGATTTTAGCCATTTGACAGGTGTGAGGTGAAATCTCATCGTAGTTTTGATTTGCATTTCCCTGCTGATGAGTGATGTGAAGCATCTTTTCATGTGTCTGTTGGCCATCTGGATGTCTTCTTTGGAGAAATGTCTGTTCATGTCTTCTGCCTAATTTTTAGTTGGATTTGGGGAGGTTTAGGTATTCAGTTGTATAAGTTCTTTATATATTTTGGATACTAAGCCTTTATCATACGTGTCATTTGCAAAATATCTTATCTCATTCCATAAGTAGGTTGCCTTTTAGTTTTGTGATCATTTCCTTTGCTGTTCAGAAGATTTTTATTTGTGTAGTCCCAATAGCTTATTTTTGCTTTTATTTCCCTTGCCTTAGGAGACACATCTAGAAAAATACTACTTAAGTGGATGTCAGAGGAATTAGTCTGCGCTCTCTTCTAGGATTTTTTATGATTTCAGATCTCGCACTTAGGTCTTTTAGTCCATTTTGAGTTTATTTTGGGGTGTGGTGTGAGAAAGTGGTCCAGTTTCATTCTTCTGCATGTAGCTGACCAGTTTCCCAACACCATTTGTTGAAGAGGCTATCTTTTCCCCATTGCATATTCTTTCCAGCTTTGTTGAAGATTAATTGACCAGATAAGCATGGGTTTATTTCTGAGCTCTCCTTTCTGTTCCATTATCTATGTGTGTCATGTTGTGCCGGTGCCATACTGTTTGGATTACACAGCTTTGTAGTATATCTTGCAATCTGGAATTGTGATACCTCCAGCTTCGTTCTTCCTTTTCAAAATTGCTTTGGCTCTTTGGGGTCTTTTGTGATCCCATGCTCATTTTAGGATTATTTGTTTTAGTTCTCTGAAGAATGTTGGTATGTTGATAGGGATGACATTAAATGTGAAGATTGCTTTGGGTGGTATAGACATTTTAAGAATATTTCTTCTTGGGTGCCTGGGTGGCTCAGTGGGTTAGGCCACTGCCTTCGGCTCAGGTCATGATCTCAGGGTCCTGGGATCGAGTCCCGCATCGGGCTCTCTGCTCAGCAGGGAGCCTGCTTCCCTCTCTCTCTCTCTGCCTATCTCTCTGTCTACTTGTGATCTCTCTCTGTAAAATAAATACATAAAATCTTAAAAAAAAAAAAGAATATTTCTTCTTCCTGAATTTCTAGATTGAACTTTTAACAGCCACAAGGCCAGAAACCAAGCCAAAACTTGCACCAGATACCTGCCAGACTTTGTCAGCAATACCTATAGATGTGGGTGAATTCTTTCCTTCTCGAGTTTCTCCAGATATCCTGAGGTTAATCAAGGTAATAGGCTGATACTTCCAGGGGTTTTTTATTAATTCCGTAAAGCCATTCTTAGTTCCTTAATGCTGTCTGGTCATATCTGTATCTATCCAGGTCTCAAATATGACATTCTTTTTTTTTTTTAAGATTTTATTTATTTATTTGACAGAGATCACAAATAGGCAGAGAGGCAGGCAGAGAGAGAGAAGGGGAAGCAGGCTCCCTGCTGAGCAGAGAGCCCGATCCGGGGCTCGATCCCAGGACCCTGAGATCATGACCTGAGCTGAAGGCAGAAGCTTAACCCACTGAGCCACCCAGGAGCCCCTCAAATATGACATTCTGTATCGCTTCTCAGCCTTTTGGCTAAGATCAAGTGTAGTATCTGTTCTTATCAGTTCAAATATGACATTCTGTTCAAGGCCTTGGTTACAAAACCAGTTCTTTCCATTGTGTCCTATTATAAGGAGAACAGATTCTTACTGAATTTATGAAAATAAATATACTGCCATTAAAATATAAGAATTGTTACTGAGTTTCTGAATTCTGGTGGGTTCAGATAGGGAGAAAAGATAAATGTTTCAAAACTGCTTATAATGGTATAATTTGTCAAACTATTATAGGTCACTTAGCTTAAGAGAAAAGATTTCCTTAATTTTGAAAAAGAAACCATTTTTAAAAGTCGGAAATGTTTTAAACAAAAGTCACAAAAATTATAATCATCATCCTCAGTTCATTCAGTCCCATGTTTTTGTTTTGCTTGAATCCAGTTTTTCCACTAGTTTAGAAACCTAGACAGTTTTATGATATTAAGGTTATCGGAAACTTGTCCTTAAGAGTTTTACTCTTTCTGTGAGTTTTACTGAAGATGAAATACATTGCAATTGGGGTCAGTGTAAAACAGTGACTATAAATGACAATAGTTAAGAATGGCCACGGTCACGGGGCCCCTAGGTGGCTCAGTTGGTTAAGCGTCTGCTTTGAGCTCCTGTCCCGATCCCAGGATCCTGGGATTGAGTCCTGCAGGGCTCTCTGCTCAGCAGGGAGCCTGCCTCTCCCTTTCCCTTTGTGTGTTGCTCCATTCTCTTTCTGTCAGTAAATAAATAAAATCTTTTTTAAAAAATGGCCATGGTTAAAGATTTGATTAGAGTTCATTATGATGCAGGTTGCAGGGAAATGTGATTATTTCTCTGACCCGCAACACTTCAAGATAATAACATACCAGAACATCAGATTTCTAGGGGTTTTATGCAGTTTTTAGAACACTTTAATTACATATCTACACAAATACAGTCTAACAGGGTTTAATATCACTTATTTGCCAATGCTTCTCATTTAATTTAATATACCAAATAAGCCTAATTAGTTTAATTTCTCACAAAATCTTTGAAATGTTCCAGGAGGGGCACCTGGGTGGCTCAGTGGATTAAAGCCTCTGCCTTTGGCTCTGGTCATGATCTCAGGGTCCTGCGATGGAGCCCCACATCGCATCACATCACATCACATCACATCACATCACATCGGGCTCTCTGCTCAGCAGGGAGCCTGCTTCCTCCTCTCTCTCTGCCTCTCTGCCTACTTGTGATCTCTGTCTGTCAAATAAATAAATAAAATCTTTAAAAAAAAAAAAGTATATTCTAGGAGCTACCTGGAAAACATCTCAGTTATATTGTAGTCAAAAGATTTGATTTTAGAATTTGATTTTGGGAAGTATGTCAAAAAATATCAAAAGGCTTGAACATTTTATTAAATAGGATCTCTGATCATTATGAAATAGTATTTAATTATCCATATAGCCAACTCGACAATAAGATGTCAAAGGCAAATACAGAAGATTCCATAGCTCTGATCAAATTTAGCTTTTTTTAAATATTAAGGTTCAGAGGGGTTTTTTTTGTTTTGTTTTTTATTTTTTATTTTTTAGTAAATCAAAGACCTGAAAAGCATAGGAAGTTATTTTGGCAAACCACAGAATCCTTGTTTTCTAGGCAGATAACTTTTTTTTTTTTTTTAATTTTATTCATTTGACAGAGAAAGACACAGTGAGAGAGGGAACACAAGCAGGGGGAGCGGGAGAGGGAGAAACAGCCTTCCCACCAAGCAAGGAGCCCAATGCAGGGCTCCATCCCAGGACCCTGGGATCATGACCTGAGCCCAAGGCAGATGCTTAACCACTGAGCCACCCAGACACCCCTAGGCAGATAACTTTAAAGATAAAAACATTTATAGTGTCTTACTAAGAGTAGATCATGGGTTTTTAACAAAGGGAGAACAAGAATTTTAAGTTTGCGTTAATGTATTTTTACATTAAAACCCATTTACTTACTTAAATTTATTCTAATCTTAGCTAGTATTGACCACATACAAAATTCCTTCTAAAGATTTTTTTTTTCATCATAAACCTCCTGTAACTTTCTTGTTTACATTCAGAGTTTGCCCTAAGTTTTGTTTCTTTAAATAATCCGTTTCACTTTAGGAAAAAATACTTTCTTTTCCCTCAACAAAAATGTGTTCCCATTCCTCATATTTTTCCCCCCAAACACAGATCTTACTTTCTTGCATACAGAGTTATTATTATTATTATTTCTAGTGGCCTTAACTACAGTGGCCTTAACTACATTTATTAGAATTCTTAACTCTTAGGAACCTTAGCTTTTGGTGAAAACTAAGTACTAAGCAACTATAAACCTCTGTTATACCAGTATTCTTCAGATTAGTAAATTTATGAATACATTTCATAATTTCTAGGAACATGCATTTTTTCATTGTACAGTTTCTTTTTTTTTTCTAATAGTACAATTTTTTAAAGAAATCACATGGCAGGTTTACTAATAGAGCCATATTTGCTTTTAGTTTCTCTGCAAGAAGACAAGAGTAAACAGACTTTTGTTTATTACTTAATATTTCATTATTTTATCTTACTTGGAAATTATGCAAATATTCAACAAATTCAACTCATCATTGGACTCAGGAAAATTCCAAAATTTCAGGTTACCAAACATTTTGGAAGCCACCTAAAAGTTTACTTATAACCCTTTTAGTCTTATTTATATCGATTTAATCTCCCTGTTCTTAACAATTATGTTTAGATTACCTACAAAACTTCATAAGGCATTAGACAAAGTTAGCCATTATTCTAATATTTTTGACAAATTTGTAACAGAGGCAAGAATCCATTTGACCTCCATTAAACACAGATAAAAGTCTGACATTTAGTGCATAACTCTAAAGACAGTTTTATTTCAATTAAACCAACAACCGTTAGTTAGTTTTAGTACTGAATAATATTTTTCCAGATCACATCAACTTGAAAAAAGATTTGGGTTTCTATCTTTCAGACTTTTGGAATGCTCAATTCTTAAAGGCACTTGTCTTCAAACCCACTAAATAGAGCTCTTTTACAAGTTAATTTTAGCAATACCATCCAAAGGTAGAGAAAATATCCAACATTTATAACATATATAGATGCTCATACACAGACAAGATGCAGTCTTCTAGCTTTTGTCTTGGGAGTATCTGTGGAAGAGACATTAAAGGCCCAATTTCCAAATACCTTTCCCCACCTTTTTTGTTTTGGGGAAAAACTGGTCTCTATCCTTCCACCTAATTTTTGTATTTCAAAGAATGGCTCTTAGGTCCTAAAGAAGGTGGGAGTAGGAAATTTACATCACAAAGGCAGAGTATCCACATCTTCAAATTCGAGATTTGGTACATATCTGTCTATTAGGAGAGACGCCGGAGTTGGGCACAAAAGCCATCCTAGAAGTCTGTATCTTCTAAAAACCTCTTTTTCCCTTTTGTTTCTTTAGTCTCAGGCAATTGTGGGCTGTATTTACATCTTAAAAACACAAGATTTATAATTTCAAGGAACAGGAAGAATGCAAAACATTTTTTGTTTTTTCCTCAGAGTTTCAGGGCAATTGTGATTTAAAATTTACCTTTCTGGGGTCCCTGGGTGGCTCTGGGTGGCTCAGCTGTTTGAGCATGTGCCTTGGCTCAGGTCCTGATGGGACCCTGTGAGCAAGCCCCACATAGGGCTCCCTTCTCAGCGGAGAGCCTGCTTCTCCCTCTTCCTCTGCCTGCCCCCTGACTGCTTGCGCTCTCCCGGTCTCCTTTCTCTGTTAAATAAATAAATAAAGCCTTTTAAAAATATAAAATAAAGTTTACCTTTCTTTTAAGGTATATGACAGTTGTTTTACTATTGTGATCTTCCATAATATCCACAAACATTTCGAGAGGAGTAGGTGAGGTTTGGGAATCCGGAACGATGGTGGGCTTTTAATGGCTTTTGCATATCTGGGTTTGTAGAGATTTATGTAAGACAAAGAGTTGTTTTTAATTCCTCAAAGAACTAGATTTTAGTGTGAATATCAAAGGACTGACCTGTCTTTTTAACCAAATTTGCTTCTTTATATTAGGGAGGTTTTTTTAACTAAAATCGGAATCAAAAGATTTTTATCTTTGTAAAGTCTGTATAAAGCATTTTAACATTTTAACCTTCAACATTTTAACATTTAACAAAGAATTTTAAGCCATCTTTCTGGGTTCCTAATTCAGCATGGGCTTCTATTAATTCCTGAATAATGGCCTTTTGCGGATCATTTGCAAGAGGGCCCAGGAGAAATTTTTAGTCCTGTTTCTTGTGAAAAGGGTTTGTGAATAGTCACTCTTTTTAATCTCTAAATTTAGTAGGATCTTTTCAAAGAGGAGGTAAAAGGGCTTTATAATTTAAAACATCTTGCTGCTTCCTAGGAGACATGAATTCTTTTGTAGTAGGGGGTCTAAGATACACCTGCAAAGCTGGCAGAGCCTGGTTATCCATCCTTGGAAGGCAGGAACAATGCAAGCCTCATGGCCAGTCTCAGGTGCTTTTGTTAAATTAATTTCCTGGCTTCCAGCATTTACATGAAGACCTGTGTACTTTGAACCTAGAGATTAGACTGGAGTGTTCCCTATAAATGTTGCATGGAGGGGCAGGTGGGCGGCTCAGTGGGTTAAGCCTCTGCCTTCGGCTCAGGGCATGATCCCAGGGTCCTGGGATCAAGCCCTACATTGGGCTCTCTGCTCAGCGGGGAGCCTGCTTCCCCCTCTCTCTGTGTCCGCTGCTCTGCCTACTTGTGATCTCTCTCTTTTGAGTAAATAAATAAAATCTTTGAAAAAAAAATCTTACATGGAAAGGAAATTCTTAAGTCTAATTTCTGTGATTTTATCTTGCCGAGGGAGGCCCCAAGACTGGCCATTATATTCATAAGACAAGTGAGAGCTCTTTATAAAGAAACTTTTTCTTTTTTTCTTTTTCTTTCGTTTTTTTTTTTTTTTTAAGATTTTATTCATCTGACAGAGATCACAAGTAGGCAGAGAGGCAGGCAGAGAGAGAGGAGGAAGCAGACCCCTTGCCAAGCAGAGAGCTCCACGCGGGGCTTGATCCCAGGACCCTGAGATCATGACCTGAGCAAAAGGCAGAGGCTTTAACCCCCTGAGCCACCCAGGCGCCCCGAAACTTTTTCTTTTAAATATAGCCAATTTAAAGGTTCCATCGTCTGGCCATTGATGAGTAGGATCTATTAATAGCAACTCAAACCAATAAGCCTTAATGGCTTAACCGAAGATGTATGCAGGATGCATCCAAAGAGGGCACAGGTGACGTGTCCCTGTGATCAAGAAGTTTAGCCCAAAATTAGTCTGAGAAAACAAAGACCTGGGGTACCTGGGTGGCTCAGTCAGTTATGTGTTGGACTCCTGATTTTGGCTCAGGTCGTGAGCTCAGGGTTGTGAGAATGAGCCCTGCGTTGGGCTCTGCACTCAGTATAGAATCTGCTTGTTCCTCTCCCTCTGCTCCTTCCTTCACTCTCTCTTTCTAAAATAAATAAATAAATACTTTAAAGAAAGAAAAAAAAAAAAGCAAAGAGTGTCGTTGCATAGGCAGTGAAAATGGTGTCTGGTGTCTCCAGTCTCCTGCAAAGTTGTGAGATGCCTCCAGTCATATACCCACTAATCTGTGACACCGGGTAGATAATACTAGAATGGGACTTTCCAGCACTAACAGGCAACAAGGATTGGGGTGACAAAGGTTCCTGTGGGCTGGAACCCCTCATGTCAGACACCCCAGAGAGTTGACACGCCTGGATAGAGAGAGTGAGTGTGTGTGTGTGTGTGTGTGTGTCCGAGTTTGATCTGTTTATTTATTTATTTTTTTTTTAAACTTAGAAGTTTATGTACTGCATAATTCTGTTTATGTAACATTCTTGAAATAATACAATTATAAAAATGGAGAACAGATTAGTAGTCGCCAGGTTGCAGGGATGGTTGGGGTGGAGAGGGGACAGATGTGGCTATAAAAGAACAGCAAGTACTAGGGGGACTTGTGATATAAAGTTTTTGTGTCTTGATTGTGGTGGTGATCACATAAAGCTACGAGCATGATAAAATTGCAAGAAACACACACACACACACACACAAATGGGAAATCTTCAAGAGTTTGGTGTGTGAAGAGTACATGGAGCTTCTCTATGGTTTTTGTTGTGTTTAATTGACCACCAAGGTGTACCTTGGTGAGTGCACCCTTTGGATTGTGGAGACCAAAGAGAATGTTCTCCTTGATCACCAAGCCAAGCTCTTAGGACATAGAACAAGATGAAAGGAAAAATATTCACACATTAACAGTCTCGGCTAAGCCTCGGGTCTCTTAGAGACACACTAATACCTAAGAAGGATGTACCATGGGGTTGGGCACTGGGTTGTTTTACAGTGTACTTTGGTGCATGGTTTTCTTGAGGTTGGCAGGTGACCTAGTGTCCATCTTATCCATTCTGTGATCAACTTACCTTATCATGGGAGTCTTCTTAAGGTAGTGAAGGCTTTAATAGCTTTTAAGTGCTCAGCCTGCGCCCACCAGTTTTGCGGCTTTGACTTCCAAAGTGTCCCTTAGTAATAGGCTTTACCTCATGTGTGCATCAAATGATACAGATAAAAGAAAACAAAGACCATCTCTGGGAGGAAATGGGTCGGTAACCAGAGTATTCTATCAAGTTGAACCAGAGTCACTAGGCCCAAAGACAAATACCGTCCACAAATATTTTCTCCAGCTAAATTTTGAAAGAGAGAAAAAGGACTCTCACCATTCTTACCCCATAGGACTCTGCGGATATTCTGGGGGGCTGACATGGTAAGAAATCTCACCTTCCACTGGCTGAATGTCAGATGTCCCAAGGTTCTCTCAGCTCTGGTGGTGTTGGGACAAGAGATGTCCGGTGAGTTAAAGTATCCTGCAGACTATGCCAACTGTTAGGGAGTAAGAATTTCTTCTACTGTTCAAGGTCCTTCCCGTCAAACTAAGAATCAAATTGGCATGAGACCGATTAACAAGAGAACATCATATTTAATAGCATGTGTAAGGGGAATCCCCACAGACATGGAAATTCCAAAGACAATGAGGCAACATGAGGCTTATTTGAACTAAAGAGAGGGGTAGAGGCCTGAAGACACAAAGGGGAGAAACACCATTTTAGCAGGAAGGTGAAAGGGTTACAGAGGTTGTCCTTCTATGCAGATGAATTCCCTAGGTACAGAGGAATCTCTGTTAATAACTCCCTTCCTGATAAAGCAGGCTGTTGAGGGGGAGGTAAGGAACTTTTCTTGAAACTACTGGGTTTGGATTGCTTTTAACTCAAAATAATGTTCATACCAAAGTGAGCTGTATTGCTGTGGCCTGCCCTTGGCTGCTACGGAACAAAGAAGTTTTCTGACCTAAACCTGCTTGCCTGGTTGGAGAGACTGTAGGTGTGATTTAAGGGTAAAGAGCCTTGGTATCAACTTGTTTGGTTTTCTCTATCAATAAAATAAGCATTAAGTGCCTTCTTTGTGCCTGGTACCAGGTTCAGCCTAGAGGTTGTAGAAGAAGTTCAGGACACCGGCCCTAACACTTGACACAGGCCCCGTGAGCAGATAAAGCAAATGCACACCAAAGGAGCAATGGTTGCGTGTGAAAAGGGCAGGAGTGAAAATGTTGTGAACTCAAAGGAAGGCAAGGTCAGAGCAGTGGGAGACAATGTCAAAACCAAAGTTTGGGAAGATGGACTAGAGAGGAATGAGAGAACAGGAAGAGAAACCAAGGAGTATGGTTAAGAAGTCCAAGGCTTCTGGTCATGGGCAAGGCGAGGAAGAGATAAACCTGAAAGATCCTTAAAGGAGGAGTAATGTGGTGATCAGCAGGGTAAGAGGAATCAAGATACAATGGGACTGGAAACTCCCTAGGGATGCTCTTTATCTTATACATTCCATGCACAAGCAGTGATTGAAAGCCAGCTCAGTTGTACATCGCAGAGCAATGCAGGAGGAGTGGGACAGAAAATTACATGTATAAGTGCAGGGAGAACACATAATTTTCCTTCCACCCTTCTGAGTTCTTGGCTGAGACCGCCCATAATAAAGGACAAATTAATAAGAGAAAAGCAAATACAAGTTTAGTAACCCGTACACCTCCTGTGTACATGGGAGAAACCTAGGAAAACCGAGAAGCTCCGCAAGATGGCCCAAGCCATCACCTTAAATACCATCTCCAGCTAAAGACAAAAGATGTTGCAGGGTAGGGTTGGTGGCACTTGTGGGAGGTTACCAAGCAAAGCACAGTAAACAAGAGCATGGTTCTTATGTAGACGTTAAGTCCAGCCTTCGCCACTGAGAGCTTCTGGTGATTTAGAGTCATCCTCTTCCTAGTACAGAGAGGGAGACACCCGCACACAAGGAGATTTCCCTTATAAATGTAAATTTCCCAGACAAAAGAGACACATGGGATGGTATATTATACTACCCTTCGCCACCCCCAAGACATGCCTCTTTGGTCTAAGGATTATTTTAAGAGGATTATTTTGAGAAACTGCAGACACAGGAGAAGCTGTGAAAGCAGAGTAGACGTTATCCTTCTGTCAGGGAAATTTACATTAAAAAGGGGGGCTGTCCCAGGAAGAGAACTATTACCAGAGACAGCTTTTTCATTACGGAGCCTGACCTGCTTGGGAAGGCAAACTTGGCTCTCCATACATTTCCTCTTCTCACCTTCCTGTGAATTGCCTTCCCCCCACTTGAAGCCTCAGAGCCCTGTCGGATTCCTTAGCTCCAGTGGTATTTTTAAGTCTCAATCACCTGGCTGCCTTTGGAGTCTCATATCTTTGTGGGTCTCTGGTCAGGAAGTAGGTGATTAAAAAATTTTTTTCTCCTATTAATCTGGCTTTTTATTACTGTCAGGGTGTGTGTGTGTGTGTGTGTGTGTGTGTGTCCCAGCTAAGGATCTAAAAGCGTAGGGAGAAAAGTATTTGTCCTTCCCTAAAGGGGCCTATTCTACTACCCTTCAAATAAATATCATAATAACTATACCAGTGTAATAGATCTTTTGAAAGAAAAAGATCAGAGTGCTATAATTAAAAATACTAAGAAGAGGAGATCATATTATAAGAGAGTAGCCAGAGAACATTTTACTGAATTTCCTGAGAAGGTCATAATTAAGCCCAAGACCTAGAGATATGAGGAAAGCTGATTGAGGGGAAATTGGTTTTCAATGAGAAGGAGCAGGAACTGAGGGGCTAAGGCAGGAAGGTGCTTTCTCTGTTTCAGGAGTTGAAAGAGGGACCCTCCCAAGGCTGGATAGGGTGGTACAAAGACAAAATAAATCAAAGCCAGGGCTAGTCCTATAAATAAGAACTAAAACCAAGCACATTATCATTATGGAATCTAAAGAGATTTTGATGCTTGTCACCAATATATTAGTGACTCCTTTATAATGACAGTGTACCTCTGCTCGCTGAAACCATGGTTGATAAAATTACTTTGTTTATTTCATTTTCTCCTGAAAAGGAAGGCACTGTTAGTCAGAACACTTAATCCTCTTCCTATTTTGAGGGAAAGTGTGAGCAACTACCGAGACATTTCGATCTGTATTTTCTTGACATGGAGGACGAGGATGGGAGGAGAGAGCAAAAATATGAATGATCCTTAAAACAACAAACCCTTGACAAAAGTTGTCTTCAATAAGGGGACAGTAACCAAGGGCCCCTGGTGGGGGGGTGGTTGGACTAAAGGAGGAAATGGTGGGGAAAGAAAACCTTCCAGAAGCTGAACTTGTGAACCAAAGGGCATACATTGACAGGAGCATTAAGGTCACAAAAGAGCTACCAAGGAATAGGCCTGGTTGTCTTAGGCTAGTGTGTGTTGTGGGTGAGGGTACGTTCTGGGCATTTCCTGAATGGAGTGTGGGTGACGAGTCAAGGCAAAAGGAGGGATCGTCTTGGCGATCTGCTTGTTAGTTTCCTTTTTGCCTAGTCTTTACGGGAGACCTTCGTAAATTGGTTTTGAAGGGTGTGAATCCTCAAACCCTCAGCCACAGTCTGAGTGTCTTAGAGGGGAAGGTGTTGCAAGGTCTCCTTGTGCCAGGCATCTTGAAAACTGAGTCAGTTTGAACAGAGCATTACCAGCAAGGAGATTGAATCAGTAATCAAAAGAATCCTAACAAATGAAAGTCCAGGAGCAGACAGTTTCACAGGCAAAGTCTATCAAACATTTATTTATTTTTAAAGATTTTGTTTATTTATTTGAGAGAGAGAGAGCTTGCATGAGCTGGGGAAGGGGCAGAGGGAGAGGAAGAGAGACAAGCAGACTCCTCACTGAGCACAGAGCCAGACGTGGGCCTCTATCCCAGGACCCCGAGATCATGACCTGAGTTGAAGGCTGACCCTTAACCGACTGAGCCATCCAGGCACCCCTCGACCAAGCATTTAAAGAGTTACTACCTATTCTTCTCAAACTATTCCAAAAAAGAGAAGAACTTGCAAATTCATTCTGTGAAGCCAGTAACACCCTGATATGAAAACCAGATAAAGACACCACAAAAAAACGGAACTAGAGGCCAATATCTCTGATGAACATAGATGCAGAAATCCTCAACAAAATAAAAACAAACAGAATCCAACAATACATTAAAAAGATTGTTCCTCTCGATGAAGTGGGATTTATTCCTAGGATGCAAGGGTGGTTCAGTATTCAGATACCAATCGAGGTGATACATCATATTGGTAAGAGAAAGGATAAAAAGCAGATGATCATTTCAATAGGTATAGAAAAAGCATTTGACAAAGTACAATATCCATTCATGATAAGAGCCCTCAACAAAGTATGGCTGCAGGGAACATACCTCAAACATAATTAAGGCCACATATGAAAAACCCACAGCAAACATTGTACTCAATGGAAAAAAACTGAGAGCTTATCCCCTAAGGTCAGGAGCAAGGCATGGATATCCACTCTCACTTTTATTCCACATAGAACTGGAAGTCCAGGTCACAACAATCAGACAACAAAGCGAAATAAAAGGCATCCAGACCAGTAAGAAAGAAGTAAAACTTTCACAGGGCACCTGGGTGGCTTAGTCAACTAGTTAAGTGTCTACCTTCAGTTCAGGTCATGATCCCAGGGTCCTGGATCAAACCATATCTTGGGCTCTCTGCTCAGGGGAGAATCTGCTTCTCCCTCCTCCTCTGCCTGCTGCTCTGACTGTGTGTGCTTGCTCTCTCTCTCTCTCTCTCTCTCTCTCGCTGTCAAATAAATAAATAAATAAAATCTTAAGAAAAAAAAAAGAAATAAAACTTTCACTATTTGGAAATGACATGATACTACATATAGAAAACTGGAAAGATTCCACCAAAAAACTACTGGAACTGATAAATGAATTCAGTTAAAGTTGCAGGATACAAAATCAGTGTGTAGAAATCTGTTTTGCTTCTATACAATAATAATGAAGCAGAAATAGAAATTAAGAAAACAGTCCCATTTACAATTGTACCAAAAGTAAGGTACCTAGGAATAAATGTAACCAAAGAGGTGAAAGACCTGTACCCTGAAGGCTACAAAACACTGATGAAAAAAATGGAAGAGGACACAAACAAATGGGAAAACATCCCATGCTCATGGATTGGGAGAACAAATATTGTTAAAATGTCTATACTACTCAAAGTTCTATATGGATTTAATATAATTCCTATCAAAATACCAACAGCATTGGGGCACCTGGGTGGTTAAGTGGGTTAGGCCTCTGCCTTCAGCTCAGGTCATGATCTCAGGGTCCTGGGATGGAGCCCCACATCGGGCTCTCTACACAGCAGGGAGTCTGCTTCCCCCCTCTCTGCCCGCCTCTCTGCCCACTTGTGATCTCTGTCAAATAAATAAATAAAATCTTAAAAAAAGAAAAAAAGAGGGGCACCTGGGTGGCCCAGTGGGTTAAGCCTCTGCCTTCTGCTTAGGTCATGGTCTCAGGGTCTTGGGCTTGAGCCCCACTTCAGGCTCTCTGCTCAGCAGGGAGCCCACTTCCCCTTCTCTCTCTACTTGCCTCTCTGCCTGCTTGTGATCTCTGCCTGTCAAAATAAATAAATAAAAATCCTTAAAAAATAAAAAAAAATAGTATAAGTGAATCAGGGCTGTTCTAGGGCTTTCTAGAAGTTTAAAAAATATCACACAAATAAGTAAATACAACTTTTTAATCCCAACAATAGCGGATGGATAATCAGTACTAAAATTAAAGGACATATATTGAATAAGGCACTACAAGGTAAGAAAAAGGGGAGGAAGATATGGCTCCTGTCTGCAAGGAATGTGAATTGTAATCTGACTGTGACTGTATTGTACCCATTCATATGGATTTTTCACTCAGGATTTATGAAACGGAAAGTTGCCGTTCTTTTCTATAGCAAGTTCTTGATCTTCACCAGTTCTTTTACACTAAGGGAAAATACCAAAAACATCGGGTTCAGACCTCTCTAGAGATGGGAGTAGTGCATTATATGAGAGAAGAAAAAGAGAATACTCTTTTGTGTTTGCCTATAGCTTTTAATTCTAGACCAAGATTTTGCAAGTTTGGTATTATTGGTATTTGCGGTCAGACAGTTCTTTCTTTTTTCTTTTTTTTTTTTTTAAGAGATTTTATTTATTTATTTGACAGAGATCATAAGCAGGCAGAGAGAGAGAGGAAGGGAAGCAGAGAGAGCCCGATGCGGGGCTCGATCCCAGGACCCTGGGATCGTGACCTGAGCCGAAGGCAGAGGCTTCAACCCACTGAGCCACCCAGGCGCCCCCAGACAGTTCTTTCTTGTGGGTGCCTGTCCTGTGAATTGTGGGATGTTTAGCTGCATCCCTGGCTTCTACCCTCTAGGTGTCAGTAACACCCAATTCCAGTTGTGACAATCAAAAAAATGTCTCTAGATGTTCCTCAAGGTCCCCGGGGAGCAGAATTGTTCCCTCCATTGAGAATCACAATTGTGGCAACTTTCTGAAGAGCTTTGTCTATTCTGTCTGGGCACTATTTCTGGAAATGACAAGGCTAAGATCTTGAATTTCCAGTTTCTTGGATTTGGGGTAGCTACCTCAAGGAGATGCCTTCTCTGTAGGAGTAAACCAGTGGTAAATTTCTGTTTTTTAATTTTTTTTTTTTATGAAAAGTGGAGGCTCAGGGCTCCTTGGTGGCTCAGTCAGTTAAGCGTCTACCTTTGGCCCAGGTGATGATCTCGGGGTCCTGGGATCGAGTCCCACATCCATCGGGCTCCCTGCTCTGCCAGGAGCCTGCTTGTCCTTCTCCCTCTGCCCCTCACACCCACTTGTGTTCTCTCTCTCTCAATTAAATAAATAAATCTTTAAAAAAAAGAAGAAGGACAGTGGAGTGTCAGGGACCCCACCAGACACATGGGCGATCGCCTGAGTCGCAGCTGCCTCATCACTTACAAATCCTTAGACTCTTCGTGGTGGGGTGGGGCCCGGAAGGTCATTGGTAACAATTTATCTCAATTCATAAATCTTTCACTTTCCCCATTGCTCTGGTTCTACCCATCTGGGGTGCTTCTAAGGGGCAGAGGACTGGAGCACCCCGAGTCACGCATGCCGTTCCGTCCATCTTGCGTGATGTCTCAGCAGCTGTCAGTGTTACAGGAAGTCCACCGCGATTTCTCAGAGACTTACCAGAACACCCGGTGCTTGATTCTTCGTGGGAAATCCGTGTCGGTGGTGGGCGGCGTCTGTGTGGGGCAGGTTGTGCACGCACACCTAATTCTGGAATGGAGTGGGAGCGCTCCTCGTCAGTTGCAAACTCAACAGGAAGAAATGGATTTTGCACGTGGATACTCCTTCCGCTGCACCTTTACTATTTCAGCACGAGGAGGGAGCACTTCCCTTCTGCCCCAGCCAGAGCCACAACCTGGGCAGTGAGAAGCCACTATAGTTCCAGCTCCCAGGTTACTCTGTGGACTTTGTGTTTCTAAAAGCCTTCTGGGCTTCCTCCTTTCCTCTGTAAAAGAGCATTCCTCTCCTTCGTTCTCTGCACTTGTCTATGGTTTTGCTATAGCTTGCTTGTCCCAGATTCTAATTCTCTGCTTTTCCCCTTCCCCGCCAAAGCCCCATTTTTTGTTACTGGTGAAATGACTGGGAGTGTTATTCGTAAGGTTAGCCTATCTCCAACTAAGAAATAGTGACTCCTTTTCCTCCCCAAATTCATCGGTACCTTCCTTCATTTTTCCAAAACCCTAAAGTGTTCCCCTCACCTCAGTTGGAAGCCTGTAATGTTGCATTGTATAAATAATCCAGAAATCTTCAAAACTGTGAGCTAAATTACAGACTTTATTTCTACTAGACAAGCAATTAAAAACTTATGTTTTTATAAAAACTTTTTTTTTTTTAAGATTTTATTTATTTATTTGACAGATAGAGATCACAGTAGGCAGAGAGGCAAGCAGAGAGAGGGGAAGGGAAGCAGGCCCCTGCTGAGCAGAGAGCCCGATGCGGGACTTGATCCCAGGACCCTGAGATCATGACCTGAGCCGAAGGCAGCGGCTTAACCCACTGAGCCACCCAGGCGCCCATGTTTTTATAAAAACTTTTATGAAGAGTTTTTTCATAAAAGGTTATGTCCGGAGCCGACAACCAAGAAAGAGTTCTTGAACGTCTTTGGTGCAGAAGGGTGGTTTTATTAAAAGTACTGAGACAGGACCCGTGGACAGGAGGAGCTGCTGCCCCAGGGTTGTGAGCGGTGGTTGGTTATATACTTGGGAGTTGAGGGAGGTAAGGGAAAGGGAGGTTTTCCAAAGAACTTTCATATGCTAAAGGCTCACAGGATACTGGAGGCCTTGCCATTGTCAAGTTCAGGTTGTTTTTCCCTGTAGCAAGGCATTAACATCAAGACAGTTGGGAGCTTCCTGGAAGAATGGCCCACGTGTCCCACGGGGGGGGGGGGCGGGGGGAGTGTTGCAGGGTGTCCCCTGTGCTTTGTCCTTAGCTGGCCTTCTGTTCCCTCATCACTCTGGTGAACATTTGCTTTCCAAAACTTCTCCCTCCTCTCTCCCTCTGGCCTTTGTTGGAAAGAAAGTTTCATTAATTTGTATTTGTATGTGAACCTGGTCGGTGGTTGGGGCTCAGAAAATGATCAATAAGGAAAAGAAACGCATTGGAGAACAGCCTCCTTCCGCATGGTGCTGGTCTGCCCGCGTCTTCCTGTCCTCAGGAGCCCGGGCAGCGCTTGGTTCAGGTGAGAGCAGAGGGAGGACTGAGCGCTCCTGGCTGCCAGAGCAGCAGGCTGGCGGCTCCCGCGCCAGGCGCTCTCTGAGCGGCCTCTGTCCCCTGCTTCCGTGTGGCCCCTGAGCCCTGAGTGCCTCCTCCCTGAGACGGATTGCGTCCCCTCGCACATCGCAGCCCTGAACTAGCCCGGTGTGTGATCCCAGAGAGCGCACGTCCTCACGATGGCCCCGCTGTGCTTTCTCCTAGTGCACCCGCTGTGGGAGACCGTGGACCTGGTCCCGGGGGGCGAGCGCCAGTCGCCCATCAACATCCGCTGGAGGGACAGCGTCTATGATCCTGGCTTAAAACCGCTCACCATCTCTTACGACCCGACCACCTGCCTCCACGTCTGGAATAACGGGTACTCTTTCCTGGTGGAATTTGAAGATTCTACAGATAAGTCAGGTGAGAGCCCGACCTGGGGTCTTGTCCAGTGTTAAAGGGACAGCCTGGTGTAGCACAGGCCACAGCACGCTGCCTCCTCTTTGAGCAGTGGTGTGGGACTCACTGCACTGAGCTTTTTGAACATATGAAAAAAAATCCCATCTAGTTTTTTCTGAACATTTTCTTCTCTAGTATAGATAGTATTTATTAATAAGTGTGTATATTTCTCTGTATAGAAAGGAGATAAGTTTTGAAATAAAAGCTTTGCCTGAAGTTTATTTTGTGTGCTTTGAACATGTATTAATTTTCTCTGCTTGGTGAGTCACAAGACTCTTTTACATTAAGTAGTATTACAATTTAGATTTAACTGAGCAGACTGCAATCCCTTTGAAATGGGACAAAAAGAATATTCATGTGTGTATGAGGCTATAGTCTTAACAACCATTTCTACATAGAAAAATGGAAAGTTATGTTAATTTTGTTGATTAAACAATGTTACCTAGTTTAACAGAAACACAATTTAAAAGAGATTTTCAGATCCAGATGTTATATTGCTTTTGAATCCTCTCTGGTTTTCAGTCTACCCAGATATAAACTAATCTGAATGATTTCAAAGTTGACCTGAAACCTTTAGTGTCTGTTGAACACAGAATGTGATTAATTCTATATAGGTATCTTTTCTCCATTTCTTCTTTTTTCCAACCAAATTTGATGGTATCAAGTAATCTTAATGTGAAATAATTAATAGTTGAAATTGTGTATCTTTAAAAAGTGGCTACCAACCAGGGGCAGTTTTGCCCCCTCTCACTCCCTAGGGGCTTGGGACACTTGGCAACAAGTGTAGGCATTTTCAGTTGTCATACTCGTGGAGTGGGGGAAGGGCGATGTGACTGACATCTTGTGGGTCAAGAGGAGAAAAACTGGTGAGGAAGAACTACAGTACATGGAACAGCAATCGGAAGGACTTATCCAGCCTCAAGTATCAATAGAGCCAAGACTGAGAAACCCTTTTGGCAATTAGTTTTCTTCGATGAATGTGAGGAGATGGGCCCATGAAAGTGTGAATGAATGAAGTAAAAAGTGTAACCTAAAGCATAAATAGAAGTGTTCCCTTCTGTATCTACCCTGGCTCTAGGTTTCTCTACCGTATCTTGGTTCTCTTTGCATTCTCCTAGTGATGCTCTGATACTTAGACAGGGCCCTCTGGCCCAGCTGCAAACTGACTGCTCCTCCCCTGGGAATTCTCTCTCTAGTTCTCTTACCTTTGACCTGCTTCTCTGCCGTGATCCAGGAAGTGCTCAGGTCTGTCTTTAAGAACTTAGGTGTCTCTATGTTCCCCATTTTGTTCTTTCTCCCTGGGTTATGACCTGGCCCCCAACCTTGACCATCTTACTTCTATTTCACAAACCAAGAAGAAAGTAATTACTCCTTTTCAGCCCAGATTCTTTAGTATCTTTCCTTATTTTTTCCAAAACCCTGTAGTGTACCCTCATCTCAATTGGAAGCCTGTAATATTACGTTGTATACAATGATTCCAGAAATCTTCAAAATAGCAACCTACATTCCTGTGTTCCAGATGACTGTCTTGTACGATGATGAGCTTTACTTGTCTCTGTCAAGTTCTACCATTACTCCTGCTAGCTAGCCTAGTGGGGAGACCCAGTCTGTAAATAACACCTCTTTTTTGTGCGTTCTGGATGTGTAGCGATCCTCTCAAGTCTCAATCCTGTCTCAGTCCCTGGCAACCTTCTTTCTTTACTTCTGAAGATCCTGAATGTTGGTTAGCCTTCTAATGACCTTGCGGGTCCAGAGACTGTGTATTTCCAATCTATGATTTCTTCACTGAGTTGGAAATTGTGGGAAGTTGTTCAGTCGGTTTCTTAACCAAGTGAGTTAATCTCCAGATGGTTCCAGGCAGATAGCCTTCTGTTTTATTTTTTTTAATACATTCAAGAATTCTTATCCACCTGTTTGCTTGGATGTCTCAGATGGAAAACAAATGACCTGCATTTTCCTCATAATAGCTCATTAGAGATCTCCCAAGACAACTAAATCATTCCTTGACGCTACCCTCCCTAGGTGTGTCAGAGTGTCACACTGTTTTTATAAAACATACTAGAAAAACTGTAGAGAGGTTACTAATTTTCCATTTGTTTTGTTAGGAGGGACCAGAATAGGTAACCTCTTTTTGTTTTGCTTTAATAATCTTTTTCTTTAAGATACCATTAATCTTCGATAAGTACCTAACTTTCTGTCTTTCTTTTTCCACATTTCAGTGGCTGCCTCCTATTTCCTGCTCATTCTCCATTGCTATTTCTCCATGCTGTTGTAAAATAATTCATAGCATTCAAAGAGGAAGAAAGAGTGAAGGAACACAAAACACAAAAAGTAAAAGAGAGCAAAGACTTCATAGAAATGAAGACAGGAAAGAACCAATTCTAATTCTAGAAAGGAAAGGAGCTAATTAATATCAGTGTCTGTAAATTAAAAAAAAAAACAAAAACAAAAAACTAGGCACTGCTGCTGCAGTGTGCTTTACGAAGAATTCAGGATAAGGTGTGCAAGGAAAGGGTTTGGGGAAGGTACGTGAGAAAAAGAAAACACATCAGACTTTATGGGATCCAGCAAAAGCAGTGCTTAGAAGGAAAATAGACGTGAAAATGCCCATCCTGGAGAAGAAGAAATTGCTCAAATCAATAACCTAGCTTTCCACCTTAAGGAGCTAGAAGGAGAAGAGCAAAGTAAACAAAGCAAACACAAAGAAGGGCATAATAAAGGACAGAGCAGAATTCAATGAAGTCAAAAGCTGGGTCTCCAGAAAGAGCAGCAAAGCTGATATACTCTTAGATAGGTGCACCAAGAAAACAAATAAGAGAAGATTCAAATTAGTAGAATCAGGAATGAAAGAGGGACATCACCACCGACCCTACAGAAATTTGAAGGATTATAAAAGAAGGTATGTGAGCATCTCATACCACCGCCCTTTGCTGGGTATTGTTTTATTGTTTGTCTCCCCTGAATAGAACACAGTCAATGATTTTAATGAGGGTGTGTGAAGGATATAAAATATTGTGGGGAAGGTCACTAAATTATGCTTGGGCCCATGAATCATCTCTAATTTCACCTCCTCTGAAAGTATTCTCATCGGCTATGTCACCAGGCCTCAATGAGAGGAAGAGAGGAGTCCTATTGTTCTCCTAAGGGTGCTTCCTGCCCCATCTTACATCCCTTTACACTATTTTGGGGCATTACCAGTAAACCCAGGAAGAATTTCTTGCTTCCACAGACATTTGAACTTCTCCTTACGGATTTTGATGCTGCATTTCCTTTTTCAGAGAAAACAATGTAATGATGTTTAGCACATTCACAGGGTGGTGGACTATTAGGACAGTCCAATTTTAGAACATTTCCATCACCCCCAGTTTTGTGGCCATTTCCTTGCATTTTGTTTGATTTGTTTGGGTCCTGTGTATCGCCTTTCCCTTCATCATCCCTTCCTCTGCCAGCTCCTTCACCTCCATGTTAAAAGCAAAGGAAGGGAGTGAACATTGCATAGCTTGCTCACCATAGACCCAACACTAGGCTGGGTGTTTTATATTTGTTACCTAATTTTTTATAAGTTCACTTGTTTCTCACCTTAGAAAACTGAAATAAGAAAATGTCAGCAACCTCAAAAAAATAAGTACATCTTTGCTGGCTGTGTCTTATGACTACTCTGCTTGCTAATTTCCTATCTTCCCTCTTCCTCCTCTGCCTGTTTCTTGCTGACTGTACTTACCTCTCTCATCCACACTTCTGCCGCCCCCACCCCACCCTTTTCCTCCCTCTTGCTGAGGAGACCGTGTGGTGTTTCAATCAACAAACCCAACCGACACTTTGTAGTCTATTTCTTTAGTTCCTGGTTTCATTGAGGATCTTCTAAGCGCCAGGCACTGTGCCACGTGCTCAGAAGAGCAAGGAAGAAGGGATGGTCGCTGCCTTTAAGAAGTTTACAGCATGTGGGGGCACAGAGCCTTGAAGAGATGCTAACACAGAGCGCTAAGTGCCGTGAGGGAAGTGTTCACATGGGCTTCGGTGGGAGAAGGCTTCTGGGCAGGGGTGACACCTGGGCGGTTCACCAGGAGGTGGAGGTTTGAGGCGGAGCAATGCTTGCTTGTATTAGCATGTATAGTGCAAGAAGGAAGAAAACAAGCACATCCTGAGGTGGGCAGGAGCCAAGACATGGAAAGTTCTGTGGACTGTTCCCAGAGATGGAGAAGCAGGGTGCAACGTACCTGGGAACTCTTGCTCTGGGTCTCGCGCTCGACCGTGATTGAGGTGTCAGCTGTGTTGGCGCTTCATCTCAAGACTCGTCTGGCAGAGGATCCTCTTCCAAATTCACTCAAGTGGCCATTGGCAGGATTCAGTTTCTCTCAGGGCCTCAGTTCTTTGCTGGCTGTTGGCCAACGGCTACTCCCTTTTCCTTGCCAAGTGGGTGTCTCAGCATGGCAGCCGGCTTGGTCAGAGCGAACAAGTAAGAAGAGTCGGAGAGGGCAAGCGAGATGGCAACCCGCACCTTTTTGTAACCTAATCTCAAAAGTGACATCCTTATCACTTTGGCCCTTAGAAGCAAGTCACAAGGTCTAGCTCATACTAAGCAGAGGAGATCACACAAGGGTGTGAATAGCAGGAGATAGCAGTCATTGGGAGTCATCTTAGAAACTCCCAGGCCACATGGCTAATGACACAAAGCCCATAAATGCAAACTAAGGTCCTTTTCCTGTAAAGTACATGCTCTTAGCCACATCATACAGGAGAGTATCTCCCTCTCACTTCTCCCTGTGTACAGGTTATAAAGGTACAGTACTCAGCACATGTAGAGACTTTTTTAAAAAAGATTTTACTTATTTATTACAGAGAGAGAGAGCGGGCAGGTGCACACATGTTCACAAGTTGGGGGAGAGGCAGAGGGAGAGGGAAAAGCAGGCTTCCTGCTGAATAGGGAGCTGATGTTGAGCAGCCCCCGACATGGGGCTCAATCCCAGCACCCCGGGATCATGACCTGAGCCAAAGGCAGACGTTTAACCGACTGAGCCACCCAGGCACCCCCATGTGTAGAGACTTAATGATTTTTCTAGCTAGAAGTGCCCGAGTCAGATGCCTGGGAATCTGACTTCCCTCCCAGAGATCACAAACGTAGAGGTACCTGCAGTGCCACAGAGGTGATGAGCGTGAGCCAGGCTGGGAGAGTCTGGAAGGATCCGCAGCAGTGGCAACTGTGAAGAACTGGCAGGACCTTCTAAAGTCAGTGGCTCTTCCTCCCACCCAACTATTGTTGCCTGGCAGGAGCGTGTGCCCAGCATGGGCGGGGCATCTCTTTGTCTAATGGCAAATGTGGATTTTTTTTTTTTTAAAGATTTTATTTATTTATTTGACAGAGACAGATCACAAGTAGGCAGAGAGGCAGGCAGAGAGAGAGAGGAGGAAGCAGGCTCCCTGCTGAGCAGAGAGCCCAATGCGGGACTCGATCCCAGGACCCTGAGATCATGACCTGAGCCGAAGGCAGCGGCTTAACCCACTGAGCCACCCAGGCGCCCGTGGATTTTTTTTTTTTTAATTTTATTTATTTATTTGACAGAGAGAGATCACAAGTAGGCAGAGAGGCAGGCAGAGAGAGAGGAGGAAGCAGGCTCCCTGCTGAGCAGAGAGCCTGATGTGGAACTCGATCCCAGGACCCTGAGATCATGACCTGAGCCGAAGGCAGCGGCTTAACCCACTGAGCCACCCAGGTACCCCGCAAATGTGGATTTTTTTTTTTAAAGATTTTATTTCTTTATTCGACAGAGAGAGAGGTCACAAGTAGGCAGAGAGAGAGGAGGAAGCAGGCTCCCTGCTGAGCAGAGAGCCCGATGTGGGACTCGATCCCAGGACCCTGAGATCATGACCTGAGCCGAAGGCAGCGGCTTAACCCACTGAGCCACCCAGGCGCCCCGCAAATGTGAATTTTTATATGAAACTGTATAGCTTTCAACGTTGGCAATGAACTTTAAAATGTATTTTGTATTGTGTGGGGGAATCAAAACACACCTGAAGACCAGCTCTGCCCCCTTCCCCCTACAGCCACCCATTGCTAACATCTCCTCTCTGCCTTGCTCATTATCTTGGGAGGAGACACACAGTCAGTGTCCAGAGTATGTGGCCAGTGTTTTTCTGCGGATAGGAGAGAAGGCCTTCCCCTCTCACCTTGCTCACTTCACTTGGGACGAGAACTTCAGTTTCATTGAACAGATTAGATTGAATATCTGCCAAAATCAAGCTCACGGTATGGAGCTGGCATAGAAAAACAAGTTTTTGGAAGATGATTTTACTTTTATTTCAGTATGCTCTAGTACCATCTTCCTAGTCATTTAGTGAATCAAGTGGTTTGATTCTCTGCACCTCCCCTGTCCCTCAAAGAAAAGTTCTCATTGGTGTCTTTGCTCACCTCTTTCAAAAACTTTTTAAAGAAGAAATTATGTGAAATATTTTTAAAAGGCAGTAAGATACATAGCCAACCACTGCATGACATATCCAATGTGTTTGGTCCTTGGGGTTGCTGTAGTCATACATAAAATTCAACTAGTGATGCAAGAAATACTAAAGATCGCTAAGTTAGTTGAGATGGGTGGGTTTTGTGCTGTGTATTGGTTTAACCATGGACAGACATTACCAGAGTTGGATTAAATGGAGGAAAAGAGGAACTAATTAATATATGTTAGCAAGTTCAAGGGAAAAAAATACCAGCACAACCCAAAGTCTGAGGAAGGGTGATTTTATTTTTTTATTTTTTTATTTTTTTAAAAGGAAGGGTGATTTTAAAATCTCATTTTATCTGAATATTTTCCTTCCGAAATGGAAAAACAAGGGGCACCTGGCTGGCTCAGTCAGCAGAACAAGTGACTCTTGATCTCAGGGTTGTGAGTTCAAGCCCCACGATGAGTGTAGTTTACTTAAGAAAAAAAAAGTATCAGTGCATAAAAAAAGAGAGCATCTTTTGTCCCCACATTTCCATTTTATGAAACTGGATTGGATAAATATGCTAAGAGAAATTTGCATTTTATTGCACAGTTAAAAAGCAGTCATGGGTAACTCAAGGTCAAGATCATATTCTAAGAAGAGGAGGGCTCCCATATCTTCTAGGCAGAGGCAATCAAGAAGCAGTTCGAGAAGAAGATCACATTCTAGGTCAAGGAGTAGGCAGTGATCCAAAAGTCCAAGACAGAGAAGATTTCATTCCAGAGAGAGAGAGGTAGAAGGCCAAGGAGCCCATCAAAAACCTGGGCTAAAAAGAAAGAAGATAAAGAAAAGGAACGTTCCAAAATACCACCAAAAAGTTATATAGCACAGACAGACATTCCAGAAGCACAAGCAGAGAGGGACAAGGATGAAGTAGGAGTGGCACAAGATCTCCTAAAAAGAGAAAATTGTCTCGCTCACCATCCCCTAGGAGACGTAAAAAGGAGAAGAAAGATAAAAGAAAAGAAAAAAGAGATGAAAGAGAATAATCAACAAGCAAGAAGAAAAGGAAAGATAGGGAAATGGATCATCGGGAAAGACAATCAGAGAGTGACATAGATGGGAAAGTTACACAGGATTACAATGAAGAGGAGCAAGGGGAAGTCAGTGAGAAAGAGAAACAAGAGGAGAAACCAAGAGAACCAACTCTCTAAAACAAAAGACTGTTGTGTGGGAAAGGGAACTGGTGACTCACTAAGAGAATCAAAGTCAATGGAGATGAGCATCGTGAAGAAGACATGGAGGTGAGTGGCTGCACGTGACCTCCATGGGGAGCCTCCCGCCTACACACAGCAGTGCGGTGCCTTCGTGTGACTGCTTAATGCTCTATTGGTTCTTCTCAAACCCACATGGGTACAGCTCCGGGTTACAGATGGTTCCATAGCTCCTGATATTGACATTAGTTATTTACGGCCCAAAACTTGTGGAAAACCATACAGGAGTGACCTGTTCTTCGCATGGTGAGATCTGATTGTGTAACCAAGCAGCCGGAGTCTTCTGCTGCTGCTTCATAACAAACGTGAAAAATGGCATGCATGTGAAAAGTGGCATGGACTGTTTCTATTGTGTGCTCTCCTTTATCAAGTACGTGCACTTATAGTATTTCTAGAATTTGATTCATTGCAATAAAAGAGCCATACAGGGAATGCTCTGATTGCATGTTAATTGTGGCAGGAATATCCTAATTGTCATTAAAATCCTCCAACGTGATGAATCTACTTGTGGTCTTGTTTGCTGACATGACAAATTAGCCTTCTTACAGTTACATCTGAAAATGAACATTTGAAATTGATAGTCCTTTAAGCCTTGTGCCTAAATTTTTGTGGCTTTTGTTTAACTTTGAAAGATTATCTGTGCACGCACTCTTTCTGATGGCTGACGAGGCTTTAATTACAGAAACAAGATCTCAAATGAAACTCTCGTTGGTGGTGAGTAAGTAGCACATTTTGAAGTAGAGTCGTATACTTTTTCATTAAGGCGTTTGGGAATTTTTTCCCTGAAGTCATTTTTCCTACCTCTACGTCAGAGAAAGCTATCTGCCTCTCCTGAGTCCATCTGTGAAAGAAAGTGATCTCTTGTCCTGATTTTCAGTTTTCCACTCTTTTATTAATTTGTTTTCATCTCAGTGTTGGACAAAGGGGGTAGTACATTCTAAATGGACCGTCACATCTTTTAAAATATGACAGATCTACTTCAGAATGTACTTTTTATTTGACCTCAAGTATAAAACCAAAACATTTGTGTTACTTTTACCGCAATAGTAGTCTAATGCACATAGTAATCCCTTGTGAAATGCAACATAGTTAGGCAACTGAAAACTTCTCACAGGAGTTTCAAGCTTCACGTTTGGCCAGTGAAAACTAAGGTAGTGTACAGTTTCTAAAATTGTTTTACAAGACTTTGACAATAAAACCCTGAAACTTATTTCATGTTCCTATAAAAAAAAAAGTGGGCACAGTAAATATAGAATATAAAAATAAGTCGAAAATTGGCCTTTAATAATTGTAGGTGCCTTGGAGTGTTGTTAAATCTCAGTGTCTTTCAGAGCACAGGTCACACCCTTATACCTGAATTGACTGCGTGGGAGTCAAGTTTCTATGCACTTGTGTCTAATTTTTGAGTGGGCTCCACTTAACGACAGTTCATGTAAAAGGTCCATCCACAGCTCTGGCCTTTTCCCCGCATTCTTCCGTGGTATGAAAAACTGTCCCTTGAATTGTCTGATGTGCCATTTCAGTGATCGAGGGAGGACCCCTGGAGCACAACTACCGGTTAAAGCAATTCCATTTTCACTGGGGGGCCATCGATGCCTGGGGCTCCGAGCACACCGTGGACAGCAAATGTTACCCAGCAGAGGTATGTTGAGCAGCTTGGCGGCAGTGACAACTGTGGGGGGGGGGGGGCGGGACAGTGCTCTATTTCTAAGACAGCCTCAGGAAGAATCGGGGGGCGGGGGGAGGTCCTATAAATGCTAACACGCTCTCTCAAGCATATGTGATTACTCCCAGTTTATACGTGTAAACATGATCTCATCCCAAATAATAGAGCAGAAATGAACCTTCAGATCCTAAAAGAGAATCCTTCCGGAATTCGAAGATAGGCTCCAATTATAGCCTGAAGTTATAGCCCAGGCCACAGTACAGGGCCTCCAGGTTCAATTGGCCCAAGTGAGAATTGGTGGGAGCCCCGATGAAGGCTGTGGTGATAGGAATAGAGGAAAAGAGTGAGATTTAACAGGCATTTCTGAAATAAAGGCAACAGGACTTGGAGGCAGGGTCTACTTCAGGAGAGGAGAGGAACAAGCGAAACGTGACCTTGAGGATCTACTTGGGAGGCTGGGTGAAGATGCTTTTGTGAACGGTGGACAAGAAATAATTTGTAGCGGGGCGCCTGGGTGGCTCAGTGGGTTAAAGCCGCTGCCTTCGGCTCAGGTCATGATCCCAGGGTCCTGGAATCGAGCCCCGCATCGGGCTCTCTGCTCAGCAGGGAGCCTGCTTCCCCTTCTCTCTCTGCCTGCCTCTCCCCCTACTTGTGATCTCTGCCTGTCAAATAAATAAAATCTTAAAAAAAAAAAAAAAGAATTTGTAGGGAAGTCTAGGGAAGGCATAAGGAAGTAGAATTTCTTAGAGATTTTCCCCTAATTTAGCTTTAGATGTTACCTTAAAAAGAAACACATTTTTAAGTCATTATCCCTCAAAGAAATTTGACTTCAACTCCTGTCTAATTCCCATGGAGAGAATCTATTCCTCTCAATATAAAAATCTCACCTTAGGATGCAAATGGATTTTGGATATGATGGTTTCATGCAAATCAGTATGGGAATGGACATTCATTGCTCCCTCACTGAAATGTACTCACCTTGTTGTATTTCTTTTCTTTTTCTCCAAATAAATCCCTCTATTCACAGGTAATATTAGGGCACTTGGGTGGCTCAGTCAGTGGAGTGGCTGACTCTTGATTTTAGCCCAGGTCATGGTCTCAGGGTCCTGGGATCGAGCCTTGCATCAGGCTCTACTCTAGGCGTGGAGTCTGTTTGAAAGCCTCTCTCCCCCTCAGCCCCTCCCCCAAAATAAATAAATCTTTTTTAAAAAGTAGTATTTTTAAAGAACTGTTTATTTATTTTGAGAGAGAACAAGAGCACAAGCAGGCAGGAGGCAGAGGCAGAAGGAAAAGCAGGCTCCCCACTGAGCAGGGAGCCCAACACGGGGCTCTATCCCAGGACCCTGGGATCATGACCTGAGCCGAAGGCAGATGCTTAACCAGCTGAGCCACCCAGGCGTCCCTAAAACAAGTAATAGTAGTTGCTCCTGCATGCGGTTTTTCCTATTCATTTCTATCTCATTTTGCACCAGACTGCTGTATGCTTTTCTCAGCGGCTTTACTTTGGGTGAGGAGACATGTTAAAATATTGTGTTGAGTAAGGCTGTTTGTTTTGGAGCAATCCTATGCTGGTTATGTGGCAAACCAGCTTTTAACGGTGTTTCAGCTGCACTTGGTGCATTGGAATGCAGTCAGATTTGAAAACTTTGAGGATGCAGCACTGGAAGAACATGGCTTGGCTGTGATCGGAGTATTTTTAAAGGTAAGAAAGTCCGACCAACTTTAAATGACGTGTTTTATCCTAAGATGAAAAGATACAACATTGTAATATTAACATCTAAGTGTATTGGGATTAAAAAGAAACAGTGTTGTGGGGCGCCTGGGTGGCTCAGTGGGTTAAGCCGCTGCCTTCGGCTCAGGTCATGATCTCAGGGTCCTGGGATCGAGTCCCGCATCCGGCTCTCTGCTCAGCAGGGAGCCCGCTTCCCTCTCTCTCTCTCTCTGCCTGCCTCTCCATCTACTTGTGATTTCTCTCTGTCAAATAAATAAATAATTAATACAAAAAAAAAAAAAAAAAAAAAGAAACAGTGTTGGCTTGTGGAATCACTATGTGGTACACCTGAAACTAATGTATCATCGTGTCAGCGAGACTTCGACTTAAGAAAACAAGAAAGAAAAAAATGAACGGCAAATAGAAGATTGCTCTGAATATATTTCAAATGGTATAAAAATGCAGCCCAGTAGAGTGGTCCCAAGCCACATGTGGCAAATGAGCTCTTGAAATGTGGCTACTTGGTGGAACAATTTTTCATTGTCATTAATTCAAATTGCAACACGAGGACTGATATTTAAAGGGAGCAGGAGCCCGTTTACCCCGCGGGCACTAGGACCCTGTCAGTAAACAGCCTGCTCACGTGTTCTGTGTCTAATTGAATTCAGTGACTTTTATAGTGATCTAAACTACCAGTTTAAGTGTAGTTTAAGTCGTGTGATTGGTTTGTTTTTATGTAATCAGCAGGTGGCTCATTTTCATTCATATCGTGTCACCATGGCAAAAGTCAGATATCCATTGTTTTTAATATTTTCTCATTGCTGCTTCTTTAGCTAGGCAAACATCACAAAGAGCTGCAGAAATTGGTGGATACTTTGCCATCGATCAAGCATAAGGTAATACTATCTTTCCCAAGTCACTTGAAATGCCTGTTCCGTGTAATCTCGAGTGGAGACACTCACAGGGCACTTTGCGACTTGCCCCGGAAGAGCACTCGCCCCTTAACACGCGTGTGTTGAGAACGCGCCCGGCCCTGGGGCACCTTGCAGGGGCCGGAAGGGATTCTGGGGGTGCCTGCTCACCGCTTTGGTTTTGCTGCCCTGCCCTAGCCCTCAGGGAGTCGGGAACCCAGTGCTGTCCCCTCCTGTGCTCCTTCTGAGTCCCCGTGGACACAGCCAGAGCAGTCCTGCTGATTCAACCTCCCGTCCCGCAGGCGGGGAGCAGAGAGAAGAGTTGGACAGAAACGTGGCGTGGCCGGCTGTACAGAACAATTAGCCACATCCTTCAGAATGGACACCTTTGTCCAGGCCCCAGACTAACTGGCCGTTCCTCCAGGCCGTTACCTGGAGGTCCACTTCTCTCTCTCTCTCTCTCTTTCTCCCCCCCCCCCGTCCCTCCCCACCGCTCATCCCCACCTCAGTCTCTCTCTCCACTGCCTCCTTCCCTCTCCCTCCCTGTCCATCTCCCTCTTCCTTCCCTCTCTCTGTCTCCCCTTTTAGTCCAGGAACTTGACTCCCCCAAATTTGCATTGCGTTTTAGAAAGGAGAATTCTGTCGGGTTCTCTTGAAAAGGGGAAGTCTCCTTGTTCATGCACCTGCCACTCACTGCCCGATGCCTCCCAAAGAGTTGAGAGACAGCACTGCAGTCAAGTCACCAGAACGGAGGGAGGCAGTGCGCCGCGCCCGGTCCTGTTCCCGGGGAGGAGGAGCAGAACTACCTAGTTAATGACGGGAACAAGGCAGGGGCGTGATTCTGTCCTAAAGTGCCCAGAATTCCTCCAGACCGCTGCTGGTCCCTAGACTCCCCTAGACTCATCACCCCGTCCTCTGATTCCTGAGTGATTTTCACCATGAAATGATGACTTGGTGACCTCTTCTCTTGGCCAGGACACCCTTGTGGAATTTGGGTCATTTGATCCTTCCTGCCTGATGCCTGCCTGCCCAGATTACTGGACCTACTCGGGGTCCCTGACTACCCCCCCACTCTCCGAGTCCGTCACCTGGATCATTAAGAAGCAGCCCGTAGAGGTTGATCACGATCAGGTATGTTCTTTCCACATTTCTTTCTGAGGACACGCTAGCCTGCCCCTTTAAAGCAAGGCTGGGCTCCAACTTTGGCATCAGTTGTTAAGATCTTCTAAGGCTTTACATTTTTATTAAAATGTGCTAACATCTTGTCTTAAAATTTGGATATAAACTAGGGAATGCTTCAACTAGAGAGAAGAGTTAAAATTTAGGAAGCGTAAGCTTTTTACTTTCATATTTGACAATGATGTCTTGTGCATTGTGTATTTTATATACAACAATAAATCTCTATATACACGAGACCCTTTTAAAAGGAAGAATGAAGCCTGGAAATGGATGTACTCAAAACCCTTTAAAATCCTTAAGGAAATTTTGCTTTGGAACCTCAGGATTAAGACAGAATCCAACAATGTTTGTCCAGAAATTCTATGTCAGTTATTTTGAGCTTATTTTCTCTTTAAAAAGTAAGTTTAAGGGCGCCTGGGTGGCTCAGTGGTTAAGCCGCTGCCTTCGGCTCAGGTCATGATCTCAGGGTCCTGGGATCGAGTCCCGGATCGGGCTCTCTGCTCAGCAGGGAGCCTGCTTCCCTCTCTCTCTCTGCCTGCCTCTCCATCTACTTGTGATTTCTCTCTGTCAAATAAGTAAATAAAATCTTAAAAAAAAAAAAAAGTAAGTTTAAGTGATGACTACTATGTCAATGTACAAAATCCTGTTTAATTCACAATTTAACTAAACTACAATAATACTTGTAAATGCTTGCTTTATGGGCTTTTTATTAATTACAAAGCATTTTTACAAGAGGAAAAGCTTCTAAAGTCTTTTTTTTTTTTAAGATTTTTAATTATTTATTTGATAGACAGAGAGAGATCACAAGTAGGCAGAGAGGCAGGCAGAGAGAGAGGGGGAAGCAGGCTCCCCGCTAAGCAGAGAGCCCGATGTGGGGCTTGATCCCAGGACCCTGAGATCATGACCTGAGCCGAAGGCAGAGGCTTAACCCACTGAGCCACCCAGGCGCCCCTGTAAAGTCTTTTTTATATGAAGCCTGGATAACAGATACCAGCGTCTATCAAATATTGGACCAAAAAATAAAGATATTCTAAAGATTGAAGAATATATTTTATGTTTTTTAAGATTTATCTATTTATTTTAGAGAGGGAGAGAGAGGAAATAAATCACGAGCAGGAGGGGCAGAGGGAGAGGGAGAGAGAATCCTTTTTTTTTTTTTTAAGATTTTAGTTATTTATTTGACAGACAGAGATCACAAGCAGGCAGAGAGGCAGGAAGGGAAGCAGTCTCCACTCTGAGCAGAGAGCCCAATGTGGGACTCGATCCCAGGACCCTGGGATCATGATCTAAGCCAAAGGCAGAGGCTTTAACCCACTGAGCCACCCAGGTGCCCTAGGGGAGATAGAATCTTAAGTAAGCTCCATTCCCAGTGTGGAGCCTGACGTGGGGCTAGATCTCATGACCCTGAGCTGAAACCAAGAGTCTGTGCTTAACCGACTGAGCCACACAGGTGCCCCTCAGAAGAATATATTTTAAAGAAAGGAAAAATAATGTATGAGAAACAAGCTAGCAGTACATTAGAAGAAATAATACACTTTGACTTAGTAATACATATTCCAGCAAAGTAAGGATGGCTCATTATTAAGAATGATATTAATATAATCCATCATATCAGTGATTCTATACAGAATAATCATATAACCATTTCTATATATTGTTAAAAGGCATTAGCAAAATTCAGTATTCAGTTTTAAAAATTTTTTAAGGTTTATTTAATTTTATTTTTTAAAAATTTTATTTATTTATTTGATAGAGAGAGAGCGTGTGCACAAGCATGAGTAGGCAGAGCCATAGGCAGAGGGAGAGGGAGAAACAGGCTCCCCACTCAGCAGAGAGCCCGATGTGGGGCTTGATCCCAGAACTCTGGGATCACAACCCCAGCTGAAGGCAGAGGCTTAACTGACCGAGTCACCCAGGTGCCCCAGGTTCATTTATTTTAGAGAGAGAGGGAGATAGAGAGAGAGAGCACACAGGGAGGGGCAGAGGGAGAGTGAGAAGAATTTCAGCAGACTCCTCACCGAGGTTTGCACTTGAACCCATGACCCTAAGATCATGACCTGAGCCAAAACCAAGAATCGGACACTCAATCCTCTGTGCCACCCAGGGGTCCCTTAGTTTCTTAAAAATTTTAATAATATAGAAACGAATGGAGATTTCCCTAACTTGATAAAAGGGATTGCTCTCAGTTCAAAAATAAATAGTATGCCTAATAGAGAAAGATTATTACAATATACAATTTTATATTACGTTCCTGAAGTAGCCAATAGAATCAGACCAAAAAAGGAAAAAGCAAATAGAGAAATAATAAAAAACTACTTCAAAAATGAGGTAACTCAGTAATTAGTGGAGTATAATATTAGTTTATAAAACTCAATACATTTAACATATACAAATCATAATCAGTTAAAGGGTGTAATGATATAAAGTTATAATAGAATGAAAACTATTTATAATGGAAACAAAAATATAAAATGCTTTGGAGTAAGCACAAGAAGAAAATTTAACATATAAGCTTAAAACGTCCCTGAAGGGCACAAAAGGATTCATAAAATTCATACTACGCTATTGAATCAGAAGACAGCATAAAAACACCTTTCATGTCAACTCTCTTTCAGTTGTTACACTCCATTAATTGTTTATTCTCCCTAAATTTGATGTGGTCCATTTACTGTGCCAATGGGATTTTTAGATAGATGTGCTATTTCGAAAATCACACAGCAAAACAAACAGCATAAATAGCCAGGGAAAATTCTGAAAGAAAAAATGAGAGATGATTAGATCCACAAAATTATAAAGCCTCAATAATGAAATAGTGTGGTACTGGCACAAAAGTAAAGAGACCACTGGAGGAGAGAAAGTGTTAATGTTCAGAATACGGCCAAGTACATATGAGAATTTAGTTTGTGATCAAGATAGCATCTCATCTCAATGGGGGGGAAAGATGGGATTCTTCAGTAAATGCTGTTGGGCGACAACTGGGCAGACATTGGGGGGAGAAAAGTTAGATCCATCATTCAGACCTCACACAGGAATATATTCCGGATATATTAAATGTTAAAAACACCACCATAAAAGTGCGAGAATAAACACAGAGAAATCTTTTTATACTTCCAAATGGAGGAAGCTTTTCTAACTATATACCGAAACCAAGAAGTCCTAAAGAAAGCAACTAGTAAGTTAGACCATGTAATTTTTTTTTCTTAATGTGTGTGATGAAAACCACCAAAAACAAATGACAAAACAGAGAGAGCTTAACTGTCCATAAGCCTGGTCTTGCTGACCTATACATTTAGTCTGTGTCTATCCTTCATATTTAAAATTGACATAACACTGAAAAATAAATCAGTAAAATCAATAAATCAGAAGGTTAGTGGCCCATGTGGGTAGTTTTCCAATGAAATCTCAACACAGAAAATTCAGTCAGGAAAAAAATGTTAGTTGTCATCTACAATTCAGTCACCTATAATCAGTGTCAGTCATTGGGTAAATCCTTCTGGTTTTTAATCTTTACAGATACATATAAATTCTTTGGTCTTTTATCCGTATAAATATACATAAGTTTCTCAAACCAAATGGAATCATTGTGTACCTACCATTTTGTTCCTCTTTTTTTTTTTTTTAAAAGATTTTATTTATTTATTTGACAGAGAGAGACACAGCGAGAGAGGGAACACAAGCAGGGGGAATGGGAGAGAGAGAAGCAGGCTCCCTGCCAAGCAGGGAGCCCGGTGTGGGGCTTGATCCCAGGATCCTGGGTTAATGACCTGAGCTGAAGGCAGACGCTTAACAACTGAGCCACCCAGTGGCCCCATTTTGTTCCTCTTCATTCAGTGATATGTGGGACATTTTATAGGTAATAAGCTTTATCTTTGATATCGTTTTTAATGGCTATATACTAGTCCATTTTATAGATCAAATGTAACTTATTATTGACACTTGAGCTATTTCTAATCTTTGGCAGTTAGCTGAATAAAAATAAATCTTAACTTCTGGACATGTTATTGATTTACGAGGGTAGATACGTAGTTTGCAAGTATCGTCCCTTTGGCACTTGCTTCTGGTCACAGTCCTGCCTCAGCAGCTCTCCTTGACCTGAAGTCTTTGTTCCAAACAGATCTTCCCACGCTTGTGTACTGTGCCCCAGGCTGTCCTCTCCATAGCTGCAGTGTGTGGGATTGAGTGAGGACAAGTGTTGTCACAATAACTTATGGCTGGCTTGAAGTCAAGTGTTCCCGAATATGGTTGCTCTGAAAGCCAGGGGGCGAGTGATGCTATTGCCATGTTAGAGAACAAGCCTTGACTTGGGGCAGCTCCTTTTGTACTGAGCTGCACTGTCCCGTCCATTAGCCACTAGCCCCATGTGGCCATTTAAATTTAAATATAAATACATTAAAATAAAAATTAAAAATTCAGTTACAGGGGCGCCTGCGTGGTTCAGTGGGTTAAGCCTCTGCCTTCAGCTCAGGTCATGGTCTCAGGGTCCTGGGACCGAGCCCCGCATCGGGCTCTCTGATCCGTGGGGAGCCTGTTTACTCTCCTCTCTCTGCCTGCCTTTCTGCCTGCTTGTGATCTCTCTGTGTCAAATAAAATAAATAAAATATTTTAAAAAATTCAGTTATAGGGTGCCTTGCTGGCTCAGTCAGTAGAACATGCAACTCTTGATCTTGGGTTGTGTGTTTGAACCCCATGATGGGTGTAGAGGTTACTAAAGAAAAAATAAACTTTAAAATATTAAAAATAAATAAATACAGAAAAATTCAGTTCCTTAGTAGTACTGGCCGCATTTCAAGCACTCAGAATCCATATGTAGTTAGTGGCTACTATAATGAGTCACGCAGAGGACATTGCTACCATCATAGAAAATTCTTTTGGACAATGATGGCAGGCGGCATCCCACTGCCTGTTAAAAAGGTAATCCCATGCACTGCCTTCCCCACAATACCCAGGTACGGTGAGCAATGAAGAATACATTGTTTATGTTAATTATTTAGTTATATTCTGAGAAAACATTTTCGGTATTGTTAATATATGCATCAGGCCTTCCCTATGTTATCCTATAGGCTAGTTATTTTGCCCATTTCAAGATGAGGTTCCTAGGGGCACCTGGGTGGCTCAGTCGGTTAAACGTCTGCCTTTGGCTCAGGTCATGATCCCAGGATCCTGGGGTCGAGTCCCCTATGAGGCTCCCTGCTTCGTGGGGAGCCTGCTTCTCCCTCACCCTCTGCTGCTCCCCCTTATTTGTGTTTGTGCTCTCTCTCTCTCTCTGTCAAATATATAAATAGAATCTTAAAAAAAATGAAGATGAGGTTCCTAGAATCAAAGATGAAATAACTTGTTCTTGGCAAATAGCCAGTATGTGGGGGACCGAGCCTTTGGTGCCCCCCCCCCCCAGTTTTCAGATTCCAAGTACCGCATTGTCTTTATCACCTCCTGTCACTCCTCCCCACACCTTTTATTCCCCGTTCAGCAGTGAAAGGCATTCCTACACAGAGAGAGGTTGTACTGTGTCTAGTTGTGGAGCAATGTTTCAGAATTGTGGAAATGAAAGAGCATCTGTTACTCTATTGAAATTATTTATGCTTCGTACTTCTATTTCTAGCTTGAGCAGTTTCGGACCCTGCTTTTCACTTCAGAGGGGGAGAAAGAGAAAAGAATGGTGGACAATTTCCGCCCCCTTCAGCCCCTAATGAATCGCACTGTCCGCTCTTCCTTCCGTCATGATTATGTACTGAATATACAAGCGAAACCCCAGCCGTCAACTAGCCAAGTGATCCCCTGAGGAGTTCATCTCTAGGCAGCGCTTTGCTTGAATAAATACTAGCTTTTTAAATATTGCTAACTGGACTATTCTAAACACCTGCGTTTAATAATAATTATAGATGTGCATTTCTTGGTGTGGCAGTGCTCCATCAGTCTTGGAGGAAAGCTCTTTGGTAAATGAGTTCTTCATTTGATTGAAAATGACATTTAACACTGAACTAGCAGCAAGAGACAGGAGTTTCTCCTACAGTAACCTGTTGGGTAATTGTAATGTCTTTTTACATCTGATATTTCTGTGCTGCCTCTTTATGTTTATTAGTTAGTAGTTCTGTAGAGTTATAAGCAGGGATGGTAACCAAAATATGTAACAACTAGAAAGGCAGACACTGACCATCCAGAAAGCAGGCCTTTGAGAAACAGCCCGAGGGCCCAAACTGGTACTTCCTGGCTTGCTGAACGCTGGCCATTGTTTTCGGTATTTTTATGTCAAAACATGAATGTATACTCTTTTCTGAGGCCTTCGCAATGAGTATATTTGCTCTGATCTTTAGTTGCCGTTCCTAGTACATGATATGCTTACTTAGTATCAATTTATGATATACAAAAAGTATTTTGTAGTTCAAAGAAGATAAGAATTTACTTCTAACTGGGAATCCTTTTGTACTTCTGAAGATTAGATATATTAGTTCAAAACTTGATCACATAGAAAGCATATGCAGAACATTTTAAAAGAAAATGCTTGAAGTGCCTAGAATTTAAAATTCTTTCATGAATATTTACAGAAATCTTTTTCAAAAGACTAGTAATATAGTAATATAGTCTATAGTGTTATTTTGCATTGTCTGTACGTGGTTTCATAAAATATAATCTTTTCCACAATGATAGAACTATCTTGATTTCCCTTGAAAACTGTCTGAACTTTATTAGTTGAGGTTCTATGCCTCATGTTTCCAATTTACACAGTGGTTTAGAAGATTTTGCTATAGTAAAAGAAGAGAAACTTAACAGGCTAAAGTCTAGAGAATTCTGCATATTCTGAAGAAGCCATGCCATTGTTGCCTTTGCTTATAAATATCTTGGAATGTTTCTAATTGCCTATAAGCCTGTGTTCAAACTCATATTGCATTTACTAGTGGTATTTCTTTCATTACTATGCTAATCATCTGATCTGCAAGGTAAGGTTGGATAAGTAGACTTAACACTACTGAACTGTACACTGGAAAAGGTTAAGCTGGTTAATTTTATGTATGTTCTACCACGATTAAAAATAAATAATACCTTCAGTAGGAAAAAAAAAAAAAAAAAAGGTTGGAGCTACCTGTGTAAGTTTGGGGGGATAGCTGTTCTTTAAAAAGGGAGGTTGGTAAAGGCATTTGCTTCTAGAGTACACATCTTCTCTGGGAAGAAAATGAATAAAATTCTTAAGATAAATGGGGAGGAGGTTTATGTTAAGTGTATGTAATTGATCTGCTCAAACCATAGTTATTTTAAGAGGGTAAACACAAAAGAAACACATTTTCCAGTGCACATGGGCTTCCCTCCTAGGCCTCTCACAAGTTCCTTGTGCAAAATTCTCTTGCAGTGAGTCTTCCAGATCGGAGTAAGAGCCCATGTACCAAGGCCTGATTTGTCCTTAAATCTTAGAGCTACAAAGGTGTATTTATTGGGTGTGTCCCGGTTTGCCACTTGTGATTCACTTGCACCTTGGGTTCTGGTGTGATTATTAGCAGCAGTCTCTCACTCAGCCGTGTCCTGGTTTGCATGATAAATTCTTGGTCACCTTCTCCAGAGAGGTTATGGAAATTGCCTTGGGGAGGTGTGCTTTCCACCCCCTGCCTTAGTCATATGACCTTAGTCATAGCACAGAGGGGTGCTATAGATTCTGGGGCTACTGAGACACCCTAACAAGAAACTTTTTGTCTTCTACGCCTCCAAAAGTGCTTCACTTGTACCTTCCTAAACTTGAAAGGGGAAAATGGGCTTGAGGTCTGTCAGCGGGCTTGAGAAAGAATTTTGTATTACCATTGCTGCTCATCCTCATTAAATATTATAATAAAACCCTTTCTTTACAATATTAATATTTGTTGAATGACTGTTTCTTCCTATTTTTAAAAAAACATGTATAATTTCTGTTATATTAGTGAGACATCCTTTTACCGTGTAGATCAGAAAGTGACTGGAAAACTCCCAAGAGATTTTTAGAAAAGCAGGAAAATAAAAACCACCCCCTTCTCCGCTCACCTTTTTCTGTCAGATTGGTGCACAATCTGAAGACATCACCAACACGGCAAGCCACCGGTCCTTTTCTCCTTTCCAGAGCTGCATGGATTAGGGTAAGGTTGGCTATTCTAAAAGCAGGCATCCACGTCAAAAAAACTGGGGAAGATGACTTTCCTTTGCTCCCTGGGGGACGCATTTCTTTTGGTGCATTATTAGCAAAATTGCACTATTATAATCACTTTAGGTATTTTTCTGTGTCACTAGAAGAACCAACATTATTTACTTGATACCTGTTCTACTTAATGTTTTATTGTCTTTTTAACTCAACTTTATTGGGTAAATTCTTTCCCATAAAATGTTACTGATCAAAAATGGAGATAGTTTATTTAATCGAATAGGCTCTAATTTTAACCATGTAATGAGTACATCTAAGTAATACTGGCTACTTTACATGTAAATAGTAATGCGTCTTATTCGAAACTGAATGTTTATCCCCCCCCCCATTTGTATGTTGAAATCTAATCCCCAGTGTGATGTTATTAGGAGGTGGGGCCTTTGGGAGATGATTAGGTCATAGGGGTGATGCCTCATGATTGGGTTATTAGGGCTGATGCCCTAATAAAAGAGACCCCAGAGAGCTCTCTCACTTCTTCTGCCATGTGAGAACACAGCAAGAAGATGGCCAGTAAGGAAGCCAGTAAGGAAGTTCTCACCAGATACCGAATCTGCTGACGCCTTGATCTTGGACTTCCAGACTCCAGATCTGTGAGAAATAAATTGTTGTTGTTTTTAAGCTTCCCAGTCTATGGTTCATTGTTATGGCAGCCCAAACAGACTAAGACACTTGTCATCCCTATGTACATTCTGGTTCCTGCTTTTTTAGTTCAACCACTCTTCCGAAATGGTACTTTGGTTTGGGTTCTAGGTGGGGATAGCAACTCTGCTAGCATTCCTTCTCAAGCCACCGCGCGTTGTGTTGCTAAGTGCTTATCACTGGACGGAAGAATCAAGTAATAAACACGATCACTGCATAGTTCTTTCCTCTTTTTTTTTTTTTTTAAAGATTTTATTTATTTGAGAGAGAGCAAGAATTGGGGGGGACAGAAGGAGAAGGAGAAGCAGACTACCCGCTGAACAGGGAACCTGATATGGGGCTCCATCCCAGGAACTCAGGATCATGAACTGAGCTGAAGGCAGACACCCAATGGACCGAGCCACCCAGGCACCCCAGTTCTTTCTTCTTTTAATCAGTTGTGTAAATATAGATTTGAATGTACTTTTCATATGAATATACATTAAGTATTTTATCTTGCTATCTTAGCTAATTGTAATCTGGAAAATATATCAAGCCCTTGGTATAGCAATGACGGTGGGAGAGGATTTGAGGCCCCACTGTATGTCCCGGAATAAATCTGCTGACTAATTCTGAAATTAATGGTAGGTAAGAAATGAAAGGTTCTTTCCTGAGAATTTCTGCACTGACCACTCAATGAATCTATTACCATAGTCCTACTAGAGCAAGAAAAAATCCAAATTAACTCAAAGAGTCCTAGTTTGGCTTTTAGAGAATAGACTTTTTTTTTTTCTTCCTTTCCCGTTATGCTTGCAATAAATGTAGGATACATTCATGGATCATTCTTTGGTCATTTTATTTTCTTGTTTCTGCTGATGACATAAAATTAAAATTTAGGCATTTTCTCATAGAGGAAGGATAAACTAAAATGTACTTAACCTGAGAGTAAGTAGATGATGTATATATGTCAGGAACCAAGAAAAATGTTATGTTGCAGAATAAAGATTACTTTGTTCTATTTATTAGGATATCATCGTACAATGTATCTTTGCATTAGATTTTTTACATACTTTATTTTCATCTAATGATTTATTGAATTCAAATGAGGGTAGCTGTAATTTGAGATGAAATTGGCTTTTAGAATAACTTACGAAGTTAATTTGAGCAATTCAAGCTTGTTCAGGAAAATGAATTCAGTGGTTAATTGTAGAGGATAAATGTCTAATGCCTATAAAAGGAGATTTACTTCCATTTGTACATCATAATAAAATAAAATCTAAATCTTTACCCTTTTTAAATTAGGAACATCTTCCTAGAAGGCTTTTTTTTTTTTTTTTTTTTTTTTAAGATTTACTTACTTATTTTGGAGAGACAAAGTTCATGTGTAAGCAGTGGGGAGGGACAGAGGGAGAAAATCCCAAGCAGGCTCCTCAGTGAGTGCAGAGCAAAATCAAGAATCGGACACTCAGCCGAGTGACCCAGGCGTCCCTCCTAGAAGACATTCTTATTTATTGTTCTGACAGGAAAGTCTGGTCTAACTCATGAGAAATGTTACAGCAACCCAAACAGTGACACTTTCACAATAGTAGCCATTCTCAATGCTTCTCAGCGATTTTCCTGGTCACAGGTACCAGCAAAATTGGTGATTTGTACAGCTACACTTTTGGCCACTCAGGGCATTCTCTCTAGTCAGGGGCTGTAATTAAGTCTCCACCTTCAAGTAATTTGAAGTTTATTGTAAGCAGCAGCTTTGTGAAGACAATGAAGTATAATATAGCGTAATAGGTGTTACAAAGGTAAAATACTTGTGCTAAGAGCATACGTGCAGGTCAAGTACCAACCCACTCTTGAGGAGGTAGGGGAGTTTTCACATCAACGATGATACAACAGCTAACATTCAGAAACACTATTGTCAGGCACTTTGCCAACATATAGCGTGCACTTGGGAACTATTATCTCTACCTTGATTTCTACAGATGAGAAAACAGGACTAGACACTAAGGACTTTACTCAAGATCAGAGAGCCACAGCTTGAGTTTCCCCATCTGTCCAACTCCAAAGCTTATGACACTAATTACTGATGCACTGAGCTGGACAAGGTCAACTGGGAGATGTGTTATTCCAAGTGTCTCTGCAAGCGGGAATAGGGCAAGGCTTTATGCAGTTTGGGGTGTTTGCTGAATGATTCCCAGGATGGACTAGGAGAAGCAGGGCCAGTTTAGTAGTTGGGTAGCTCAGTGATTTTGATTTGGAGGAAAGAGGAACAAAGCTAGGCCAGGGAAGTCATCCAGTCTTCCCCAAAAGATGGCGATTGTTCATCATTTTGCAGCTGCAGCATGTCCTTTAGAGAAGCTTAGCTTTTCTTTTTTCCTTTTTTTTTTCCTGGTCTTGTCTCTGCCCTTGTATGTGTACTCACAGTCTGATTAGTAGCAGGGCTGATTTTACTTTCTCAGTCCTACTCTCACTGCTCCAGTTGAAGTGCTCATCTAGACAATGATACTCAAGTTTCGTCCTTTATATTGCAAACTGGAGTAATTTACCTTAAACACGAATATGATAACAAACCTCAGCTTAAAAGCTTTTTGATGGTTTCCTGTTGCCTCAGAACATAATTAGAGCCTCTTGGCATGGTTTACCAGGCTCGTATTACACAACCCAGGCCTCGCCCGTCTCTATTGCTGTGATCCTTGATACTCTGGAACTTCCCCTTAAATTCGATTGCCAAAATTCTGGCCGATTCCACTTCTCAGTGCCTTTGCTTATGACGATTTACCATTCCCACCTGGGAATCCCACCCTTCTCCACCTGAGTAACGGCTACCTTCCTGCAAAACTCAGGCATCAGAAAGTTCTTCCTGAATCCCTAGTGGACTGTTAAGTAAAGTACGTTGTCTGTACTATATTATTTTGTCTATGTATTGGTCCTTTTTTGCCTCTAGGTTGCACATTCCTTGGGAACAGAGGTTACTCGTTCGCAGCGCAGGTGTTAGTTTCCCTATAGAGGCGGTAGGTGTGAATGGAAACTGGCGGACTCTGGAGTTTCAGGGGCTGATAGGTGGAATCGCAGAAGGCGGAGCCTGGACCAGTCGGGCTGGGAAGCTAGGCGAGTGACCGCGTGAGGCCAGGGCTCGTGAGTGGATGAGAGGACAAGAGAGAGAGACAGAGAATTGTAACTTTTAACTTCCTGACCACAGGACAGACCACTGTGATGTTGGGGCAGGTAGTGATAAGGCAATAGCGAAGCTCTAGAAGGGAAGAATTATTTTCAGGGAGGGGTAGGAATTTTCGGGAAGGAGACATTTGTTTGTGCAGAGTTTTGGGAGACCAGCCGCCTACAGGAACCTCGCGTCTTCTGTCTCTGTTTCTCCCGGGAAGACGCGCGCTCCCCCACGCCTCAGAGTCCCCGCGGCACCCGCGCCTGCGCGCGGCCGCGCCCTTCCTCTTAAGCCCGCCTCTTCCGCTCAACTCTAGGGGGGCGTGGCGGTCCTGGCAAAATGGCGGCGCCCGACAAGATGTTGTTTCCTGAGATACTAAGGTAAGCGGGGCTGTGGGAGATGAGGCGACGAGAAGAGGGGACGGAGCTGCCCGAGGCTGGACGTGGAGGGTGTGTAAGCAGGAAGGAAAGGGGAGCTGGACCAAGCACGCGAGCTACTGCTGCCGCTGGAGTCCTTCCCGAGGGTGCGACCCGGACTGTCACGGGCGTCTGTGGGTTCAGGGAGGTGAGGAGGGGAACAGGCGGTGGGCTGGAAAAGACCTGCCATCTGGTCGTGGAATGGCGAGGCGATAGTAAATGTGTGTTCCGTAATGAAAACCCGGGAAGCAAGGTTTCACCCCCCGGCACCCGAGCGATTTCCTGTCACTGGGCGCGGCGCGGCGTGTGTGGGGGGCATTCAGGCAGCGCCGCCGGTGCGGTCAGTTGACGCGGGTGTGCGCCTGTTTCAATCTTCCAGCCACAAAAAGTACAGGGCCGCCCTGAAGAAGGCGAAACGAAAGAAACGACGGCAAGAACTGGCTCGATTGAGGGACTCAGGTAACCGACTCCTTAGCCCGTTTTCTGTGTCTGAAATTGCTCTCTCCGCTCCCGTCTTAACTCGAAGCCCCAGTGCCAGAAGGAAGCCAAGTACTTACCTGCTGAGAGTTACGGCGTCTGCTGCCTCCCGAGTAAAGCTATGTTAGACCTACTTCAGAAACGATATTAACGTACCAAAGAGGGGGAAAAAGGTCATGGTGAATCAAGCACTGATTATGTGTAAGTATTGATGAAGTATCTGATATTACAGGTGCAGGCCTCATGAATTACAGCAGCTAGCACAGCCCTTGCACATAGTGAGTATTGAGCGAATGTTTTCCTTTGTAAAAGCAGCAGGACTTGAGGGCTTTAGACATTTTGCAAATTTTTCTCAAACGTGAGTAACAACAGACCCTTTGTTGACTCGGATTATTACTAATGCCATTGAAGTATATACATAAGCATAAAACCAGATATAAAACTCTTATTTGACTAGAAAACGACCTATGTACAAGATTATAAAACCAAGTGAAATTACACACCCAGTAAAATTCAAATCTACATTAATGTGATGTTGGGGATGGTGTGGGACAAGCTTTGAGCGTGCATATGGTACTGATTGGAGTTGGGAGTGCCACTACTGTTGCCCTGTGGTTATTACCAGTTGTTGTTTTTTCCTATTAAAATACTGGCTATGATGTCATTTTTACTGGCTTTGGTGTCATTTGTCCTTCATATGGCAGAATCTAACAAATATCTATTAAACCCGCTTGTTTAATAGAATGAAGTTAGTAATAACTTACAAAATTATATATTAGTTATGAATGCAGATGGAAGCACTGAAATCACACAGCAGTACTGCATTATAATCTTTGCCATCCAGGTTATCCAGGCAGATCTTCACATACTTCTTTTTTTTTTTTCCTTTGACATATAATTGACACATTAGTTATAGGTATACATTGTAATGATTTGATACTTAAATACTTTGCAAAAATGTATCTAGACGATTCCTGTAGTCCACAGGCAAAGGCCTCAAGTAACCAATGTTCTCTAGCCTTGTGAAACATAACTGTAGACATTGTATTTGCCCTTGGAATTGTCCAGTACTTATTTTTAGTAGCGATACTTGGAATATTCAGAATGGGAGAAGCAGGGTGTTTACCTGCGGCCTGTGTTAGCGTCTTTTATTCATAACTAGACCACTAAAGGCAGGACATAGTATCAGGGATAAAAGCAAAAAACAGGGTAGGTTGGAGTTATTGATGCCCTTGGTTTCTGTGTTCATCCCCTCCCGCAATGATCTCAGCTACCTTTGTTTACTTAACCAGTATTCTTTAATAAAACTTTTTTTTAAACTACTTAATCTTTTTTCCCTTTCTTAAATCCTAGAGCTGTTTTTATTGCATTGGATTCCCCCTCTCCCCCACCCTTTGACTTCACACAGTGCTTTCAGAGTGAGCCTTTGTGAAGAGGCAGGCAGATCATGTTCTTTGGCAGTTTAGTCAGTTGAAGGGTGCAGTCACTGGTTTGGTCAGGATTATATAGCTAATGGCAGATCCAAGTCGAAGCACTTGTGTCTGGACTACTGCTCCTACTTTGGTCCACTCCAACTCCTAATTCTTAGTTGTGCTTCATGAATAGTGTGGCCTACCAAACACTGCTGTTCATTGTAGCACAGATTGAATGGGCAGACAGTACCCCGAAGGCTAGAATAGGGAGATAGTCTATACGAATTGCTGTTAAGAGTGAATTGGAAAATGGGTGGTAGAAATTTCTGGAATATTGACCTCTCATTTATAGGTAGCCTCTTCAGCATCCAGCTCTATTTGAAATAGCCTGAAATGAGCTGCCTTGTCAGAAGTTAAGGTGGCATTCAGAATCAAAAGCAAGTTGTTTGATTCCAGTTTATACAGTTACATGTATGATACAATTAGGTATAGTATACTTACATGTGTCCTTGCATATGTTTGACTGTATGTGTATCGAGCAAATGCTACACCTGGTACTGTTAGTGATCACTTCTGAGGAGTGTGAGCTTGTTTTGGGGAGGATAGAGGGGTTGAGTGAGTCAGGCAACAGATATTTTTGAGTATCAGCTGTGCTAGACAGTGCCTAGTCTATAGGCATACCTCTCTAAGTCAGTCAGGCATAGCTTCTGGGCCAGGGTGTCTGAAGCCCCTTTCGGAACATTAGCTCATTTAATAATCTGAATAATTAGATTTTATTCTGTGTGAGCTAGAATTTACCCCAATTTTTTTTCTTTCTTTCTTTTTTTTAACCTATTTTAATTTCAGGTACTAAAATAATAGAATGTACTTAAGAAAACTAAATTGTAATTATCTAGGACTGGGTGTGCCTTTGATTAGACCTATACTCAACATATGTGACAGAAAATCTTTTTCCTTTAAGCCTGAGATCTTCTGTTATATTTCCTTAGGATCACTTCAGTTTTCGTCCTTCCCCCCCTCCCAAATTTAAATTCTGATTAAGAATTTATATATATATAATTATTATATAATAAGTTGTTATATTAAAAATATTTTCCCATATTCTTTTTTTTTTAATTTTATTTATTTATTGGACAGAGAGAGATCACAAGTAGGCAGAGAGAGAGAGGGAAGCAGGCTCCCAGCTGAGCCAAGAGCCTGATGCAGGACTTAATCCCAGAACCCTGAGATCATGACCTGAGCCAAAGGCAAAGGCTTAACCCACTGAGCCCCCCAGGTGCCCCTCCCATATTCTTAGTTTGAAAATGTTCCAGTGTACAGAAGGTTGAAAAAATGGTACGATAAATATCCATGAACATGTCATCTAGATTTGCCAGTGTTAACATTTTGCCTCACTCCCTATATATATAGATACATATGTACATATTTTTTCTGAATTTATTGCGTGTCAGTTGCAGGTACCATGATCTCTCACCACTAAATACTTCAGCCTGCATCTCCTTAGAATGAAGTGCATAATATCAGACTTGCAGCCAAGTAAAGGAATAGTAATTCAATGGTGTGTGATATGCAGGCCATACTTGAACTTTCCCAAACCAAGACTGATGACTGAAAAGTTCAAGCCAGTTGTCTGGTGGAATGCCCTGCATTCTCGATTAGCCTGTCTCCTGATTAGCTTCAGGTTACGCCTATTATGGCAGATCCTACAAAGCTGATGCTGTATACCTCTCACTGCCCACATCAGGGGGCTGTAATGTCAGGTTGTTCCCCTCTTAGTATTGCCGCGAGTGGTCAAAGTGTTGCCAGTCTGATGGCTCCATTGTAAAGGAAGTTTCCCTTTTGTAATTAGTACTCTGTGAGCTGATGTTTTGAGATGGTGTAAGTATCTTCTTCCCAACAAGCTTTCAACCAGTGTTTTTAGCATTTAAAAAAAAAATCCGTTCTTAAAGTGGGGTTGCAAAAATGACTTTTCTACTTAAGTCTTTCTGCATTTTTTAGTTGCCATTCTTCTGTAAAGATGAATGTTCCTTTTCATACCCCACCACTTTTTTGAGTATCACTGTGGAACCATAAATTAATACTTTAAATTGAATGTGTTACCTACCATTATTATTCATTTTGGGTTTCAAAATTTTTTCAAATTTGGTCGGTTGGATCCCTTATTAGAAGGTTTTAAAAACAGATTGGTACCATATTTGTAATAGTTAGATTTTATCTTTTTTTCCCCCTGAATCATTGACCAAGGTTTTACAATATTTGGATCATTTAATAAAACATTTAAATTTCCTTAGGACTCTCACAGAAGGAGGAGGAGGATGCTTTTATTGAAGAACAACGCCTAGAAGAAGAGAAGCTGTTGGAGATAGAAAGGTCAGCAGTGATCGGAGAACTTCCTCATAAATCCAGTTGTTTTATTTGAGTATTATAAGTCTTGGGGCACCTGGGTGGCTCAGCTGGTTGGGCTTCTGACTCCTCTGATTTCAGCTCAGGTCTTGATCTCAGGATCTCCACACCCAGTGTGGCACCTACTTAAGAAAAAAAGGTAGGGGGGGCCTGGGTGGCTCAGTTGTTAAGCGTCTGCTTTGGGCTCAGGTCATGATCCCACCATCCTGGGATCGAGTCCCAGAAGCAGGGAGTCTGCTTCTTCCTCTCCAGCTCCCCCATGCTGTGTTCCCTCTCTCCCTATCTCTCCTTGTCATAAATTAAAAAAAAAAAATCTTTTGAAGAAAAAAGAAAGAAAGAAATTTTTAAAAATATTATAAGTCTCTACAAACTAGTACAGGTCTCCTTTATAACACCTTGTACAAAACAGGTCTTATAAAATAACCCTGGATAAAATATTTAAATCTCCACCTAACAGACTAAAATTAGATGTTCTAATTTTTCTTAAATGGGAGTATTTTTCACTATTTTTGCTAATTTGAAAATGTTTTTCCAAAAAAAAATTGAAATAAGTATAAAGAGTGAAAGGGCTTCAGTGAATTCAGCAAACCCAAAGATAGCTGTTAAAAATGTAAGAGTGTAGATGTACTGTATGTGTTTATGTCTATAATGGGATGTTATTTATGCATTTTTAATGGATTTTTTTTTTGCTTAATATATAGGACCTATATTTCAGTGATGGTTCAGATACCTAATTCAACCATTTCAGTGGCAGCACAGTGTCCATGGTATGGTTGTAGCATAATTTATTCTTTTTTTTTTTTTTAAAGATTTTATTTATTTATTTGACAGAGAGAAATCACAAGTAGATGGAGAGGCAGGCAGAGAGAGAGGGAAGCAGGCTCCCTGCTGAGCAGAGAGCCGGATGCGGGACTCGATCCCAGGACCCTGAGATCATGACCTGAGCCGAAGGCAGCGGCTTAACCCACTGAGCCACCCAGGCGCCCCGCATAATTTATTCTTGATCCATAATCTGTAGTTCTCTACTGATGGACATTTGGGTTATTTACTATTAAATAACATTCACTTTCTATTTCCTATTATTTACTACTTGTACTCAGATTTTAAAAAAAAAAAAAAAGATTTATTTATTTATTTATTTGACATATAGAGATTACAAGTAGACAGAGAGGCAGGCGGGGGGAGGGGAAGCAGGCCCCGCGCTGAGCAGAGAGTCCAGTGCTCGACTCAATCCCAGGACTCCGAGATCATGACCTGAGCCAAAGGCAGAGGCTTTAACCCACAGAGGCACCCAGGCACCCCTATACTCAGATATTTTTGCAGTTCTCTAAAAAGTTGCCATGGGTATCCATGCTTATATATCCTTGGTAATTGTCCTATTATTTCCTCAGGATAATGCCTAGAAATGAAATTGTTGGGAAAAGGATAAGTAATGTAAAATGTTGATGGTTGGGTAAAGAGGGCACCTCCAGTTTGCAGCCCATCTAGCAGTGAATCAAGGTGCCTGTATCCCCATACCTTCTTCACTCACACCAGGCATCAAGTTTGAAAGTTCCTGTAGTGAAAAGTTGCAGTTCATTGTTTCAAATGTATATTTCCTAGTTAGTAAGTTTGTATATATATATTTTTTCTTTTTTAAAGATTTTATTTATTTATTTGACAGAGATCACAAGTAGGCAGAGAGGCAGGCAGAGAGAGGAGACAGAGAGAGAGGAGGATGCAGGCTCCATCCTGAGCAGAGAGCCCAATGTGGGGCTCGATCCCAGGATGCTGGGATCATGACCTGAGCCGAAGGCAGAGGCTTTAACCCACTGAGCCACCCAGGCGCTCCAAGTTTGTATATATTTTTTTAATATATTTTATTACCTATTTTAGATTGCTTAAGTCTTCTACATTCCTCTTTTGGGAAACATTTTTTTAAGTTTGTTGGGTAAGCAAGGTTATTACTGATTCAGGATATTTGTCCTTTATCTGTCATATGTGTGATGTATGTTTTTTTCATTTGTCATCAGTCCTACCTAACTTGGCTTATGACATTACTTCCATAATTTGATTTTCACGTCATCGACTTTCATCATTATATCTGACCATGGTCTCTGGACTATAAAAGGCCTCTTCCATCCCAAGATGATGAAAATCTTCTATTTCTCTTGCTTAGTATTTTTCAGGGGGTAGTTGTTTTTTGTTTTTTGTTTTTTTGGTTTTTTGTTTTTCCAAATGGTGCACAGTAATGTGAATGTGCTTCAATGTGAGTGTACTCAACCGTACACTTAAAAATGATTAAAATCCTAAATTCTTATGTATATTTTGCCACGATAAAAAAATATTTTTAGGGTGCCTGGGTGGCTCAGTGGGTTAAGCCGCTGCCTTCGGCTCAGGTCATGATCTCAGGGTCCTGGGATCGAGTCCCGCATCGGGCTTTCTGCTCCACAGGGAGCCTGCTTCCTCCTCTCTCTCTCTTTGCCTGCTTGTGATCTCTCTCTGTCAAATAAATAAAATAAAATCTTTAAAAAAAAAAAAATTTTAAAAGGAGTAAGAAAATTTTATAGGCGATCTCTAGCTATTTAGTGGCATGTTTAGTAGGGAATGTTGCTGCTTTGGATGTAACTCACACTCCTGTTCTCCACTTAAGCATGTAAATAGGTGCAATCAGCAAAATGCCAAAAGAAAATGTAGTAGTGATTGAGAACATGGAGTCGATTGAGCCAGAACAACCTTGAGTCCCGGCCCTGCCGCCTTCTAGCTGTGCTCAAGTTGCTTCTCTCTCTAAGCTTCAGTTTCCTTGCCTTAAGTATGGAGATAAAATGGAAATAGAATCAGTCCTAGTACCTACCTCATGGAATTGGGGAGATGAAATGAGGTGGCAAGTGTATGCACTTAACATAGTGTTAGTAGATAGGAGACGTCGAGACGCAGTAATATCTCTCTGGTTGTTAGAGATTTCTGTTATGATGAAGATGCCATACATGGTATGAAATCGGGGTCATTTGTTCTCTTTTCCCATTTAATTTGAGGTGCTTCTTTTAAATCAGGTAACCAGATCTTTGTGTTCCTTTGATCTTTGCTCCTGTACCAGTTGCAAGGTAGTGTGTTGCCGAAAAGTGGGAGAATTAATTCTGCGGAAACACTGTATGGCTTGATGTACTGCCTGAAAGCACATGCAGAGTGTCAGAGACGAGCACAGGCAGACGTTGAAGTGGTGAGAACAGATTGGAGTGCCGGCCTGGGCCTGTCGGGGAAAGAGCTGAGCTCCGTTCTGATTCATGCTGGGGCGATTGGCACCTTTACAAGGGAGAGGGCAGGAGGAGTGTAGGGGCACAGAGGAATGAGAGGGGGAGGATGTGTGAAGGGCTGGTCAGGGTAAATGTGGCCAGCAGGCAGTTAGGCAAGTTAGGATTCCAGCCTTTCGCAGACACTGGGACACAGGGGCCCTCTCCTTCTTAAAGATGACATTTCCAAGAAATGGCTCTCAGGTCCTTGAGAGAGACCGAATCACAATTTTAAGCCATTTTTAGTAAATCCTGTAAGAAAGCAAAGGCAGGGGCCTGTGGTCCTGTGTTGGCTAGAGCAGAGTCCATTTCCCCAGCAGCTTTGAGCTTTGTCTGGCAGGCATTTTAGGGGGGGTGGGAGAGGAGGGGCTGGGGTCAGCCGGAAGGCACAGCCCGACACTGCTGGAAGCCGTGCTAGACACTCCTCGGGGCCTCCCAGTGCCCGGGTCTGACCGAGCTGTGTGTGTGGAGGTCTCCAGTTTTGCTTCTCAACAGTTACCACAAGTTGCAGCTCTGTCAGCATTGACTCTTCGATTGATATGTGCTTTGGTTTGGTTTATGTATAATTAATGTTCTTCAAAAGACTCCAAAGTCAGAGTTCTACACACTGAAACATCTGTACGTAACCCACAACCTGCACGGGACCATTGAGCGATGCAATGTGCCCGCCTTCACCATGGTGAAAAGATGGGCTCCTGAAATCCGTAGCTGGAAATGAAATCTCTTTTCCCATAGGGTGTTGGAAGTTGTGAATCGGTTCCCCAGACTACAACTAAAACCTTATGTAACGCCTAATGTTGCTGAAGTAATGCAGAACTGTTTCTCATATTTCACTTCCCTTTTAAAAATTCAGTGGGAAAATGCAATCAAAGTTCTAAACACCTAATTGGCTTTTGAACTTTTGAAATGTAACTCATCAGGGGCACCGGGGTGGCTCAGTTGGTTAAGCGTCTGCATTTGGCTCCCAGGGTCCTGGGATCAAGCCCCACGCTGGGCTCTTAAAAAAAAGAAAGAAAAGAAAAAAGAAATGGAGCCCATCTTTCAGCTAGAAATTTCAGTATTGGATGTCTGAGACACTTGCCATTTTAAGGTAGCATCACCCTGTAATTGGTCATTTTTAAAAATAAACTAGACAGCTGCTAATTTATTTGTATAACTCCTTGTCACAAAACCTGTAGCTTCCTTTATTTTAAAACCTGCTCAGATAGAGTTCTGTTCCCTTTTTTGAGCAGTTTATGTGCTTGGGACAAGCCATGGCAGACTCTTAACTGCCTACGGGAGCAGTGCAAAGACAGAGTGCCGCGGTCTCACAGGTGCCGCTGTAAAATGCATAGAAGGGGAAGGGTAGGACCTTCTGAACTTGAAAAGCTAGAGGGGGCCTTGAGACTTGTTGGGATCTTTATTGACACCTAAACATCCTGATGGTCATCCTGATGGTCAGCCTAAAGGGCAAGTTGTAGTGTCCTTGTTCCTGTGTGAAAGATGTCACGGACAGGAAGTGTAGAAGTAGGGATTTTCAACTGTTACCCTCTAGGAAGAGATCCTCTTACCCTCCACTGAACTGCTTTCTAGAAAATACCTTTCGTGATAGCTTGATCATTCTCAAATATGTCATTTTGCTATCATTGTGTGTATGTAATTGTAGATTAGTGTTCGTTTCTCTTATTTGATTACATCATTACATTATAGGCAAAAATTACATGAGGCGTGGTTGCTTCGGGAGCAGAAAGCACAAGAAGAATTCAGAAGAAGGAAGGAAAAGGAAGAGGCAGCTAGAAAACGGCAAGAAGAACAAGAGGTACCATATTAGTCCGATGGCTGGCTAATTAGTTAACCCAAAATAACTCCCAGTAAGAGTTCTAGGTCTCGAACTTAAAGTGGGTAGTACGCATTTTACCAGTGGCAAAGTTTTTCATTTATCTGCCCCATATGTTAAATGTTTTCAAGAAGTAAGTGACAAGAATTACCGTTCCTTCTCTTTCTTTTTTCTGGTAAAGAGAAAGTTAAAGGAAGAATGGGAAGAGCAGCAAAGAAGAGAGAGAGAAGAGGAGGAACAGAAGCTACAGGAGAAGAGAGAAAGAGAGGTGATTCCTGTCACAGGAGGATAAACGCACTGCGTATCCTCTTGGTGCACAGATACGGTGTGGGATGGGGCTAAGGAATGAGCTGGAGGCATATCAGCCTTTGGGCTTCGTTTTCCTGTCTAGGAAGAGTCCTGTTTTTAGTACAGATACATGCTCGAGTTCCCTTATCTCTCCTTTGGGTCTGTGCAGTGGCAGATACCTTAAATTAAGTTTTGCCTTTAACTACCCTTCTGTCCCTTTATACCAGGCATTGGCCGACTTGCCCTGTAAAGGCCAGAGTAAAAATTCGGGGCTTTATGGTGTGTATGGTCTCTGTCGCAAGCATCCAACTCTGTTGGTGTGGCGTGAAAACAGCTTTAGGTAATACGTAAATGATGGTTGTGGCTGTGTTCCAGTAAAACTTTGTTGTTTTGTTTTGAAAAACAGGCAGCTGGCCCCTGCTTTCCACTTTGTCCCACCCTAGGGCAAATGTTGTTTTTGCTCTAGCTCTTTACATTCACATCAAACCATTTTTCTGAGGTTCTTTTCTATATGGGTTGGCCCATTTAGAGAATACTTTGTGTGGTATCCTCACTGAGTTAGTAAGACATTTAACTGCTTATAACATGTCAGCAAGAATGAATTGACTGAAAAAAATCAGGAACTCCAATATTGAGGAGTTAGGAAATATTGTTTTATTGCTAAATCATGATTGCCTTTCCTACTTGGCTATAAAGGCCATTGTAGCTAACATGTAGTTCCTCGTTAAAAAAAGAGTGAGTCTATAAGGTATGTGTATGTATCTTTCAGTGTCTTTTAAAGATTGCTTTGGTTTATTTTGCTGCTGTTCCTTAACACAGTGTATTTATTTCCAAGATCCCACAGCTCATCATTCCTTGACTGAGTCCTCAGGATGTATCTTTTCTATCATATTCCCAAGTTTGAATAGCATCAAAGTGGGTAGTTAAAAATGCATTTGTTTATATCCTAGTCATGATAGGGTAGGAGCAGCCTCCACAAATTTTTGTATTTTGTGTCTCAGGTCATCAGTGAATTCCAATGCAATTATTTTTTAAAGATTTATTTATTCATTTTAGAGAGAGAGCACGCGTGAGAGAGAGTACGTGAGCAGGGGAAGGGGTAGAGGGAGAGGATCCTCAAGTCGCCTGCCTGCTGAGCACGGAGCCTGACGCGGGGCTCGATCCCACGACCGGTGAGATCGTGACGTGAGCCGGAACGGAGAGCCGGGCGCTCCCCTGGCTGAGCCACCCAGGCACCTCTCCAGTGCACATTTTTAACCCCCTCATTTGAATGTTGCCTTAGGATGAGGCGAGACCACGCTAGCTTTTTAGGGGACAGGGAAGTTGTTGGGAACTTGTCATCGTTTATAGAGCAGTCGAGTCCCATTTCGACAGTAGAATGTTCTCAACTGAGGTCTTTCTGACATTAGGAAAAAGCCAAGGCTGCTTTTAAAAAAATTAAGGCTTTTGTTTCAAAGGAAGTCAGGTGAGATATTACAGAGGCAGGTAAAATGAGGTAGGTTGTAAGCATGTATAAAGGGGCATGCAGTCTGTGTTTCTTCTGTCTCTAGATACTTTTCTAGTAGAGGGAGATAGAGCAGTGAAAAACACAGTCCCTGCTCTCCTTGAGTTTTTTACATGGGGGAGCCAGATGATAAGTAACCCAAAAAATAATTTTACGTGCTGTGAGATGATGTTAAGTGCTATAAAGAAATAAAGAGCCATGCGGTAGTGATTGGGGTAGGGATGTACTTCTTTAGATTGCCTGGTCAAGGAAGACTTGTCCAAGGAGCCAGTGTTTGAGCTGATACCTGAGTGCAAAGATCCTGGGGAGAAGGAGTCCAGGCAGAGGAAAGAGGCCTGAACCATGGAGCTGAAAAGATGTCAGGGTGCCTGAATCTTGGAGACCAAAGGAGAGAACGGTGGGGGCAAGGAAGGGGGTCAGGAAGGTAGACAGGGTCAGATCATGTAAGATCTCCTGGACTGGAAGGAGGAGTTTGGGTTTTATGTTACGTGCCATGGGAAGCCATTGAAGGGTTTCGAAGCAGGGTGTGACTTCATTTAATTTGTATCTCTACCTTTACCAGATCCTTCTAACTTATATAAAGAAGGGGGAGGGTAGAGAGCAGGGAGCCTGCACTAAGGATACAGGAGTGAAAATAGAATGACCAGTTAGAAGGCCACTGTCGCAGATAGGACATGATGGTAGTTTGGACAAGGGCGGAGCTTCGTAAGGATAAGTACGCAGAGGCAGGGTGTGTGGAGGGAGAGGCAGTGGGGCTCTCTGGCTTGTAGACTGAATGGACGGTGAGGGGAGGAAAAGGGGAGGAGTTCCAGTTCTACCTTCTAGGTTGTTAGTCCAAACAGCTGGGCAAGTGGATGGCAGCATCAGTTACTGAGATGTGGGGCGTTCAGGTGGATGGGGGTGAAGAACCAGAGTTGCCCTGCGAGCACGTGGAGTTAGCCTGGTCCCCCGTGTGACCGGGTAGCATCCTCAAGCAGCTAGACAGAGGAGTCTTTTATGTAATGCTTTAAGGGGCAAGGAAATAATTTAAGACTTGTTTAAATGACAAGTCAAGAAAAATCGTTTAAATGATTGTCAAGAATAATTTAAAACTTGTTTAAATGACAGTGAGCTCAGAATGTACTGGTATATTGCAAGACTTCTTTGTCTTAGCGAAAAGTTTGAGATTTTCTCATCAACCCGAATTCTATGTTCATGTCATAATTTAAGATCTGTTAAGTGTTGATGATGTTTGATCTGAGCATTGCATTATGTAATAATTCACTGATGCTATATCACTCATCTGGAAAGCTAGAATGTGGTATATATGATCAAATACGCTAAATATTACTGTTACTCAAACTATTATAAGACTGTGTTTTGCAGTGGGAGCTAATAAATGTCCTGCTTGAATAAACATTCTCAGCTATATGTCCTTTGAAAGCTTTTCAGAAGATCTGTGCTGTAGAAAGCAAATTAGAACCTAAAGCATTTGGCGGGTGTGATTTCTGTTTTTGTTTTCTCTTATGAATTGTTACGCATGAGCTTCTTAACCAGAGAAACCAGACGTGACTTTCCTGACTTGCAGGTTTTCATTAGTCCTATGTTTGCACCATTTGTAGGAAGCTGTGCAGAAGATGCTGGAGCAGGCTGAAAATGAGGTATTTTCAAACCTTTCATTCAGAATTTGAGACCAGTGAACATTTCTTTAAAAACTGTTCCTCTAGTAGAATGTTAATTTTGTGGTAAGCTATTTAGGTCACATCTGAATATCAGAATCACTTCGCAGCTCTGTGATTTTTACAGCAGCAACAGCAGCAAGTGGTTTTTGATGAACAAAAGCAAATGGTGTCAAGTCCCCTGCTGCGGACTCTACTTATTTCTAGTCCTTAAAGTGTGTGCGAGCGACACCACGCACTGTTGGCCCGAAGTAAATGGTAGAACTTGCTACAGAGCGCCTTGGGTCTTAGGCGTGGTTCCCTGACAAGTCCTTTGACCCCATTCAGAATGGATGGGCAGCAGGGAGACCTTGGTGACTGCTCCCAGAAGCCACGGTGATGCCCGGTCCTGGGCAATGACTGGGAGCCAAGAAAGACACCATACATGTCTCTGGATGATTGTGAAGTCTCGATTGCCTGTTATGACCTAAATGTGTATATTCTTAAGTCCCCATATATTTTTTGACCAAAATATTTGAATGCATTTTAAACATCAAGTTTATCATGGATTTTTATACCACCAGTAAAAGTCATGGTTATTTTCAACAGTTGGAAAATGGTGCCACATGGCAAAACCCAGAGCCACCCATCGACTTAAGGATAATGGAGAAAGATCGAGCTAATTGTCCATTCTACAGTAAAACAGGAGCGTGCAGATTTGGAGATAGGTAACTCATTTTGTTTTATCATGTCAGAATACAGTGAATCAGAATGTCAAGGTTGTTTAGTTCTCTCTTTGGAAGCACCGTGGGCTTGAGCTTGAAAGGTTCCCAGTCAGGTGTCGCCTGCATCCTTGCTGCTTCTCCAGTTGCATTGCCCTTCTGGTACCTATTCCCTGGGTCAGCTCAGCCTGGTTCTCTCCTAGAGCTTCCTTTGCATTCCTTCCACAGCTTCATGAAGACCTTGTGCTTTTCGTTTTCTTCCTGTGCTTGCATTAGTCCACGTGGGACGACTTGGATGGGGAAAGAACGTATTTCAAGAGACTGGAGCAGCTTGGCTTATTTTCTCTCTCTCTCTCTCTCTCTCTCTTTATTTATTTATGTGCTTACTGACTGACTTCTTTTTGAGTGGCCAACACTATGCGCAAAAGAGGCTTTGAGAAGTTGGCGCACCCAATACCCAAGGGTTATCTGTGAAAGCCAGGACCCGAGTGAGTGAGGAAAAGTATTCTAATTCCCCATTCTCAGTCTGTTCTGACTCAGGAGCAGAGCCAGGGTGCAGAAGCAGACTTGAGCACCTTTCCCTTTGGGCAAGATCCTTAAGCTTTCTGAGCCTTGGTTTCCTCATCTGTAAAATGGGGATGACCAGCAGTCTCTCCCTTCGATGGAGGTGGTGAGGCCGCACAGAGTGGATGCAAGGAAAGCACAGACCCCGTGGCAGGCACATGGCAGACCCTGGCCTGAGTGGTCACTGGTATATTTTCATTTTGTTATGGTTGCCCTTATTCTTTGAGACACTTCTGTTGTCCACCTCTTTTGACTCAGTGGTTTAAGACTTTATTTCTTTGCCAGAGAGAGAGAGAGAGAGAACACAAGCAGGGGGAGAAGCAGGCAGAGGGAGAAGCAGACTCCCCGCTGACCGGGGAGCCTGATGTGGGACTCGATCCCAGGATTCTGGGATCATGACCTGAGCCGAAGGCAGACGCTTAACCAACTGAGCCACCCAGGCGTCCCAAGCCTCAGCATTTTTGAAACCAAGACGTTCATGTAGAGAACTAAGTGCCGATGTCTTCATTCATTAAGCAAATATTTAAATACTTGATAATATGCCAAGCATTGGTGATGTTTATCATTTGGCTTATTTATGAATGAACAACTCAAAGGAGAAAAATAATTCATAATGGTGAATGAATCTATGTAAGATGAAATATAATGATTAAGCATTCTGCAGAAGAGATCTCATCATTTCTTAAGGTCCTGTTAATCCCAAAAGGGATACGAATAGGCAAATTCATATGTATTTAATGAGAAAACTATATGTTGTCACTCATGTTATTTTATTCATAAAATTATCCAAGCCATGAGTTTCATGTCCTTCTTTGAAAATACAAACTTTCTCTCTCTTCCTCTTTTCTTGTTTAAGTTAAGCCCTTGTGCCTTTTAATTTTTTTTTTTTTTTTTTAAGAGCAGTGGTTCTCAACCCAGGTACACGTTAGAATCCTCTAGAAAGCGTTTAAAAATTTATGTCCTACCAGAGGTTGAGTAAATCTCTGAGGCCTGGGCAGCCTTACTTTTGAAGTGTCCTCAGGTGTTCACACACACCCTAGGACGGAGAGCCACTAATGTGGGATGTGCCGCTCCTCTTACGGCTGATAGCTGGTGTTGGCTAAAGCCTGTGAGAGGATCTGCAGGATGTGGTCAGTAGTGACAGCCTCCTGAGGAACTAGGAACTAAGGAAAGGAGAAGAGATTTTATTCCCTTTTGCCTTTAGAAATATCTTCTGAACATATGCTTAGTTTCACCAAGAAATAGTAATAATGGATGTTAAACACCCCCCACCAAAGAAAACTTGGGAGGTACCTGTGAAAGACAGTTGAGACTCGATATAAATTCACATTTTTGTGAGTAGCTGAACCCGATGGCCTTTAAGGTTTTCTGGCTACAGGATTCCTTGCTTATGCTGTATCTCTAACGTTTCCTTGTATTTTAAGACTGTGGTCCTCTGATTCTAAGTTCTCCTTTTGATGGCCACAGGTGAGAGGAGGAGAGAAGTCCTGCACGGGCAGTGCTTGTGCGCAGGAAGGAGCATGGGCTGCCAGGCTCTCCCACACACCCCTGAGAGTCATTCCAAGGAAATAGTGACAGTGAGCAGATTGGTTTGTGAACATTTTTTCGTATTTTCATAGGCATATGAAATTTCACGATCACAGCTATCAAAGTATGAGAGCAATTTGGGTATTTTCATCACTCAAGTGATGAATTATGAAGTAAAATGCTATGAAATGAGCAGTTATAAAATCCAGCACCATCGGTGGAGACAATGAAGCCGTTCCCCTTTTCCAGAGCCACAGTGGCTTGCTTCAGAATCACACAGCTGTTCTTGCCTGTTCAGGCTTGTCACTTCAGACACTTCCATCCCCCCAGCATTACTTTGGTGGTTCTGGTTTTGTAATTAGTCCCAGGTTCAATTCTAGAACCTTTCTGGAGTTGATACTGCATGGAGTCACAGCTTGGAAGGGAGTTCCGTGGTGGTGGTGTTTTTTCCCCTCCTGAAAACATAATCGCTGATGAAAGGTAAAGCTTACTTTTCAGAGTAGTTATTCATAACTCCCTCGTTTCCAGAAGTGATTGAAAGAGGGCTTATAATGTACTGCCCCAAGTGTAATGAAAGAAATGGAAAGCAAGGAAAGGAAGAGAGAGGGCGTTACTGTGAGTGTGCAGTGCACTTGGCTCTGGATTTTAACACAGCCCAGGCAGAGATTTAGTTCTTGCCCAAAAGAATGCATGGTATCTCTGGAAAGACAGATTTCGCAGGCATCAGATTCTAAATGTTTGTCCCGTGGAACAGGAGGTGGATGATAACTTTGATAGATGTTTTATGAACAGCTGCTTACATAATTTTCCTGAAAATGTTTCTTAACAGAGACCTTCAGTAAACGATAAGCAGCCCAATTTCAGCATGTACCTTGAAATCTGTGAAGGACAAAGGTAGTGAGTGCTCCCTCCAGAAGAGAAAAAGAGGTGTAGTCAGTTAGCTCCACCGGAGGGGCCATCTGGAGACCACATGTTTCGTTGGCTGACCTTGGGCTAGGGTAACTTCTTACTGTGTGGTTTCATGGCCGTCTTACATGATTCTAGTATCTGCCTCGTAAGTAAATAGCATAGTCTAAACCAGGGGTTCCCAAACATGGCTGACCTTCAGGATCAAGTGGGGAGTTTCTCTGAAAATAGGGTTTCCCCACCCTGAGGTCTTAACAGATGGTCTGGAACAGAACCTGAGAAATCTCAGTTCTTTCCAGGTGATTCTGGGACTCACACAGGTTTGGCATCACACCTTTCGATTGCCTCCCCAAATGTCTCTTGTCTTAGGTGACTTCTCAGTAGGAGCTATAGGGCTAGCCCTGATGAGACGCAGATTGTATGGACTGTCTCCAGGCCAAGTGGGGCTTTTCCCTAAACAGGGATTCGGGCTCAGTTCCAAAACTCAGAGGCTCGCTTGACACCCTAGGAAGTAGAGCCAGGTTCATTCAGATGTAGTAATCCCATGAGCAGAATTTTAGCCCCCATAAACTGGTTCCTTGTTTAAAGTCTGTGTGTGTTTCTCCGTGTAAGATGCTGACTCACTGCTGACACTCGAAGTCAGCTTGAACTTAACCTCTTTGTGCTGTGGGCAGCCATGCTTGGGAAGGTGGAGCTCATCACGAGGTCTCTGCTGAATCATCTAGGAGGGTCCTTTGGAGAACAGAACATTTCCCATGACTGGACATTGCATCTTTGAGCCGGGCACGGTGTGTGGGGCGGGGGGGGGGCCCTCCCTGCTGTCACATGGCGCACAGATGTGTATCCTGGAAGACATGGAAAGTGAGGAGGAGGGAAACATTTAGGCATTTTGAGGCAATTGATTTTTCTAACACTCATCTTGTTCTTTAACTTTTTTTCTTCCTTCGTTCTGGGGATTGTTTTTTTCCTAAAAATTTTGTCTTAACCAGTTTTTTTTTTAACTGGAAACCTAATTAGGAAAATCTGATGATTTGGAACCTTGAAGTATGTTTTTCCCCCCTCATTTTTGGAGAGGGAACTGAATAAAGTAGACTCACGTAAGACTTGAATGACTCAGGTACAGCCTGGCTCAGTTCAAACTACGAAAAGAAAATTGTTCATAATGGTTCGCCACCTAATGACACGAGAATTCTCTGCGTCCTGTCGCAGATGGTGAACGGGCACTAGACTGGAGGTTAACCCCCGTCTCTGGGCCCTCTCTTACCAGCCGTGTGCCTTTTAAGAGTGCTTCTCTAGGCCTCAGCTTCCCTTTGCAAAGTGGAGAAAATACTAGCCCCAACCGTCCTAACGGGTTGCTAGGATCAGAGGAAGAAATAGAAAAATGTCACGAACACCATGAAATGACACGTATACATATGTGCAATTGAACTAGTCCGTTAGCTCAAAACTCTTACATTACCCTCATCTCTCAGCACTGAGTTAGAAGAAGGTGGTATAGAGCCAGGATTGTATTGTTCTCACCTTCCTCCTGAGTCCCACGTACAGTGTCGGCCTGTCACCACAGTATGCCGTGTCAGCGGACCTTTCTCCTGTGCTTTTTTACATGTGTGAGGCTTTGTGAACTTCATGCAAAGGCAGCTGAGTGGCATACGGATGTGGAAATAATTCCCAACTTCACATCTTAAGGAGAGCAAATATATATATATATATATATATCGGTCAGTCTTAGAGCAGTTCAAGTGTTGGATTGACGCCTGGATGGCGTTTATTATCTTGCAGTTAAGCAAGTTCTTGGAGTCTCCATCTCCAATTTAAAGGAAGCTTTTGATGTGTGATTTCTCACTCTTGGAGTGCTGCGTTTAAGTTCTCCTTTCCTGTGCAGGTGTTCACGTAAACACAATTTCCCAGCCTCGAGCCCCACACTCCTTATTAAAAGCATGTTCACCACATTTGGAATGGAGCAGTGCAGAAGGGATGACTATGACCCGGATGCCAGCCTCGAGTACAGTGAAGAGGAAACCTACCAGCAGTTCCTGGAGTTCTATGATGACGTGCTTCCCGAGTTCAAGAACGTGGGGAAGGTGATCCAGTTCAAGGTGGGTGTGCACGATGCACATGAAGAAGGGGACTGCTTCACTTCCCACCAAAGTGCCCTAGAGGATGCGAGCGCTAGGGCGCAGGCTGTCTGCCTGGGCGGGGCGTGTGCGATGGCGTGGGGCCTGGTCCCAAGTTGGGCACCCAGGTGCTCGGTAGATGTGACTCCCTTCCCACCGGCCCTCACTGCCGGTGCGGCAGCAGGACTGCATGAGATCCGAGCTGCATAAGGTCTGCAGATAGCCATGCCAGCGTTCAGTTAGAGGCTGCCCGTGAGGCCGAAGGCGGCCCCGCCCTTCCTTTGTGGTGGGTCTCCCTAGAGCCATGGTGTGCTCGCCCTCCCCAGCTCTCCACTCACTGAGTTTGCTGTGTGATGTGGATGGCGCCCGCTTGCACCTTCCATTGAGGCACTTACTCTTCTGGAGCTGCCCGAGAACGGAAACCTTGATTCCTTTTTCTGACAGTGTGTTTACGCCTTCAGTACTCTCAGCACTGAACATAGTGTTCCCCAAATCGTGGCTTCTGATGCAGCATACCCGGTGAAAAAGAGCCCCCGAGAGTACACGGTTACTGGAAAAGGTTCCTCAAGGCAAGAATAAAGGCAGATGTACTTACCAGTGGCTGCTCATGGGACCCCGGGGGTTGAATCCTAGCATACTGAGGCCTCCCACTTAACTGACTTGATAAGATCCAGACAGCAGTGATTTTGGTTTGTTAGAGTAGTGGGAATGTCCCATAATTTGAAAGGGAAAAAAGAATAAAATCACGAGGTTTTTTCCTCTGCAAGTTGGCAGTGACAGGGCAAAGCTGGAACAGGGAGGAACAGTGGCTGCTAAGCCCCCAACAGCAGTCATGAAACGCAGAACTATCCTTCTGTCCACTAAGCTCACAATTTTTATTTTATTGTTCTAAAGATTTTATTTACTTATTTGAAAGAGAGAGAGAGAACAGGAGCAGGAGGAGTTGGGGTAGGGCCATAGGGAGAGGGAGAAGCAGACTCCCCGCCGAGCAGGGAGCAGGACACGGGGCTCGATCCCAGGACTCCAGGATCAGAACCTGGGCTCAAGGCTGATGCTTAACCAGCTGAGCCATGCAGGAGCCCCTGAGTTCAAAATCTAAAAAAAGGAAAAAATCTTTTAAAATTTCTCTTTCCCTTTTACCTCTTGCTTCTGTTGCACGCACCTTCCGGTCTTCATGCCGCTTCTCCGCGTAAGCAACAAATACTAGTATGGCGGGGCCAGCCGGGCGGTCCTCATGGTTTGACTAGCTCTGTGCTCCCGAGTGGGTCACTTTACCTCTTCTTGTCTTTGCCTCTTCCCGAAAGGGAGGGAATTGGACCCCATCAGTGGTTTCCCTCGTGGGGTCCCTACGTTTTACTGGTTCTGTGACGTCAGCGATGGAGCTGCTTTAGAACTTCCACGGGGTTAGTGGAAATCATTGCTTAGAACAGGCTGCACCTGCTAGCCACGGTGTGGTTTGGTCCCCCTCCCCACTTCCGTTTAGAATTTTATCAGCAAAGCTCATGCTAATCACATTAGCATTTACAAATGGAAAGCTGTTCGGTAGATTTTTAGTAGGAAAAGTTCCAAAACATTGAATTCATGATGGAAAATTAATAGGTCCTTGGGAACCACTGGATTGAATGATGTCTAAGGTCACTGGTGTAACTGATGTGGCCTCCCAAGGCCTTTTAAGACTTCAAGGGTGGTGTTATAAACTGTCATTAGTCTTCCTTCTAAGGATGGTGTTATAAACGATCATTACAGATTGTGCCTCTTTTTGGGTACTCGAACAAAAATACTATAGAACAAATTTGTAACATTGTAGATTCATTTTGAAAATAAAAGCTAAGCATTTCTATCAATATTTGAGGACCTCCTTTTATTCAATACCATTGAATAAAAACAAATCGGATTTGTCCTTTTTAAAAAAAATTCCAGTATGGTTAACATCTAGTGTTAGTTTCAAGTGTACAACATAGTGATTCCCGAATTCTTGATATAACTCAGGGCTCATCAAGGTAAGTGTACGCTTAATCCCCTTCATCTATTTCACCTGTTCCCCCCACCTTCCCATTTGTTCTCTAGTTAAGAGTCTATTTTCAGTTTCTCTTTTTTCCCCTGTTTTCTCAAATTCCACAGATGAGTGAAATCACTGTACTTGTCTTTCTCTGACTTATTTCGCTTAGCATTATACAGTCTAGTTCCATCCAGGTTGCATATGGCAGGATTTCATTCTTTTTCATGGTGAGAGTAATAGTCCATTGGATATATATGCCACACCTTTTTTACCTATTCATCTATTGATGGGCACTGGGGCTATTTCCATAATTTGGCTATTCTTAATGAGGCTGCTATACACATCAGGGTGCATGTTTCTTTTTGAATTGGTGTTATCGTATTCCTTGAGTAAATACCCAGTAGTGCGATTACTGAATCATATGGTAATTCTGTTTTTTTAACTTTTTGCGGAAACTCCCTGGTGTTTTCCACAGCGGCTGCATCAGTTTGCATTCCCACTAACAGTGCACGAGGGTTCCTTTTTCTCCACATCCTTGCCAACACTGCTGGTCTCTTACCTTCTCGATTTTAGCCTTCCTGATGGGTGTGAGGTGGCATCTCGTTGTCACTTTGATTTGCATTTCCCTGATGATAAGGGATGTTGAGCTGCTTTTCCTGTGTTGGGCATCTTGATATCTTCTTTGGAAAAATGTTCATGTCTTCTGCCTTTTTTTTTTTTTTTTAAAGATTTTATTTATTTATTTGACAGAGAGAAATCACAAGTAGATGGAGAGGCAGGCAGAGAGAGAGGGAAGCAGGCTCCCTGCTGAGCAGAGAGCCCGATGCGGGACTCGATCCCAGGACCCTGAGATCATGACCTGAGCCAAAGGCAGCGGCTTAACCCACTGAGCCACCCAGGCGCCCCTCTTCTGCCCATTTTTAATGGGATTATTTGTTTTTTGGGTGTTGAGTTGTAGAAGTTCTTTCTGTGTTTCGGATATTAACCCTTTATCAAATATGTCATTTGCAAATATCTTCTCCCCTGCCGTAGGTTGCCTTTATTAGTTTGGTTGGTTGTCACCTTTGCTGTGCAGAAGCTTTTTAGTTTGATGTAGTCCCAATAGTTTAGTTGTGCTTTTGTTTCCCTTGCTTCAGGAGGCCTATCTAGAAAAAAATGTTGCTAGGGCCAGCCTCAGAGAAATCACTGTGCTCTCTTCTAGGATTTTTATGGTTTCAGGTCTCACATGTAGGTCCTTAATCCACTTCGAGTTTATTTTTGTGTATGGTGTAGCGAAGTGGTCCAGTTTCATTTTTCTGCATGTAGCTGACCATTTTTCTCAGCACCATTTATAAAAGCCAAAATACCAAGACTTTTACCCATTGCGTATTTTTTCTCCTTTGTCATAGATTAATTGACCGTATAATCATGGGTTTCCTTCTAAGCTTTCTGTTCTGTTCCATTGATCTGTTTGTCCAGATTTATCATTTTTGAAGGCAGATGTTCAATCTAACTAGTAGTAAGAACAGTGCATATGAAATGAGATTATTCACACCTACCAGGTAAAAAAAAATTATAAATTCTATTAATACCAGGAGTGGATGAGGAAATACCAATTAGTAAAACCACTTCAGAGAGCAGTTTGTGAATACCTAGTGAAGTTGAAAGCACGTATAACTTATAAATCGCCCTGGTACTCCTGGTTATGCATACTAGAGAAATCCTTCTCCCCACAGAGTCATGTCCAGGAATGTGGCCTGCAGTGCTGTTTGTTGATGAAAAATTGGAAGCATCCTGGATAGTCATCATTAGAGGAGTAGATAAATAAATTTGATAATTTGATATATCCAATGTACAGTTAAAATGAGTCCTTATGTTTCTGTGAAGATACTGTGCAAAAAGAATGTAAAATATACATTATTTGTGTAAAAATTGTAAATGTATGAAGCAGTACTGTATATTGTTTATCAGTACATATATACAAGTTGCTTTGCATATGTGTACATAAATATACCCGTGTATTCATAAGAGACACGTCTATGCATAGTATGCATAGGATTTGATGGTGTGTGTGTGACATATGTGTGTCTGCCTGTGTACACACGGATACGAGTGTTGGTGTCTGCACACAGGTGCATGTGTGTCCGTCTGTGTGTTTGCCTTTGGAACGTGAAGGATACGCCAGCCTCAGGATGGTTTGTGGTCATCCCTGTGATGGGGAAGGGAACATAGGCAGAAGGCTTTCAATGGGGTCTTGAATGTTTTGCGTACTTAACCGTTCTTCGTCAAAAATGGAAAGCGTTGGTCTTGAACCTGGGGGCTGGACATGTGTGTTGATTTTTGCTCTGTGTATTTTTACGTATGTGTGAAGCATTTCATGTCTGTGAAAAATGAATCTGGATCAGCAGGGATCAGATAGTTGGGGCCTCTATCGCTGCTGCGTGCGGAAGCCCTGCATAGACCGGGGAGGGGTATTTGGAATCTTCAAATGAGAACTGCTTTTGGTAGTGCCACCCTGGACAAAGTGTATTATGATGATTGGAGGGTTTCTTTTCCTTTTTTTTTTTTTTTTTTTTTTTTCTTTTTTTCTTTTTTTTTCATGATCAAATTCTTCATTGCTCTTTAGGTCAGCTGCAACTTGGAACCTCATCTGAGGGGCAATGTGTATGTTCAGTATCAATCGTAAGTATCCTGAACATAAACATCTTACTGTTTTGTCTCGGGTAGTATAATTATGTTGCTGTCCAGGTTTCCCCCACTAAATAGATAGCTATCATGTGCGTGGTGTTTTTAAAAATATAAATATTAAGGGCTAATATAGACATACATAGAGAAGGGACTTGAAAATGCATTTGTATTTCATTTGTTGTGTACTTACATAGTTTTGAATCTTTTACGATGGTTATTTTTTTACTTACATAGTTTTAATAATTAAAATACACACTGAAAAGGGGTAACAGAACAGGATACATTGAACGAGCCAGAAATGGAAGCCCCGTGCCATCTCGGCGTGCCTTCGGCCCTCTAAGACAGCAGTTGGTGTATCGTTTCTGCTTGTCCTGCTGTTTATCTGGGCCATGCTGTGGCTAATGGGTTAAATTAACCATTGTAATAAGGAAAAATAGCAGTCCTAGCTAAGAAAGGAGCGGCTCTGACAGTGGAAGACACTTGTGCATTTTTAATGGTCCAGTCTTGGTTTAAGCAGCTTTGACTCAAGCTGATTTCCATGGATCAGGACCTCAGGGAGGGTTAGTAAAAAGCGTTCCTGAATAAATTGTGAGCTCTCAGGAGCTTGAATGCTCCCATGAGGACTCCCTAGTACTAAAGCAGTGAACTTGGTGGTCCTACGGTAAACTAATAAAAAGGTTAGTTAACAATAGGGGTCATCTCCATAATAGACAGTTACTGTAAAAGGCATCCTTTAATTTGTGGGTTGGTTTGTTTTTTTAAAGGGAAGAAGAATGCCAAGCAGCCCTTTCCCTGTTTAACGGACGATGGTATGCAGGACGGCAGCTTCAGTGCGAATTCTGCCCAGTGACCCGATGGAAAATGGCAATTTGTGGTAAAATACAACATGATGATTTTACCCCAGGGCTTCCACTGTTGTGTAAAGGGACATTCTTAAGAGAAAAACTTGTTTTGTTTTGTTTTTTTAAAGTTCAGTGAGGGGCTTGAACTCACGACCCTGAGATCAAGACCTGAGCTGAGCTTAAGAGTCAGATGCTCAACCTACTGAGCCACCCAGGCACCCCAAAAAACAATCTTTTAAAGGGGCGAAACATGGCTTTTGTCTCAGGAACTAGACGAGCAGAGATCGTTCTATAAAGTAGCTCACATTTCTGTGGCCCTTGTGCGTCACTTTCTGGAGGAGGTGACAGAAGTTACAGTGTATCAGTGACAGAGTTGGGGCTGGAATTCCCATCTCCTCATCCTCCGTCCTGGGTGTCTTTGGGGAGCCTTTTTCCTTGTTGCAACGTCGGAAGTGATCTCTCCTCATTGGACCCCCTCACTGAAGCTGAGTTTTCCCCCCCATCTTTATCCCTAATGAATTTTCTGTCATCCTTGCCGCCTAAAGTGCTTTAACAGTTCCTGCCTTGCTTGAAAGACATGCTTGCGTGCAGTGGAGATTGATTATGGCTGTAGGATCCGGTCAGGGCGCATTCAGTGAGACTGACTCATCGGACTGCGGCCGGCAAGTCAAGAAATGAGTCAGTCCTTTGCGTAGCCAGCCCTCTGGAAGGCCTCATTATTTTTCTATTTCTGTCTCATGGGCTTAGTCAAACTGTTTATTGTCGATCGACTCTGGAAGCAAAGAGGTAGAACTGTCTGTGCCTTAGGGGGCGCACTTTTCTTCCCCTTTGCTTTTTTTGGCTTTACACTTGCTGGCTTAAAGCCTCTAATTTAAAAAAAATCTCTAATTTACCAAGTGTTTATCTTTGGCAGCTTGGTCTTAATGGACGCTGTCACTCAAAAACTATTTATTGAAGGGGGAACAAAGGATTTAGAATTCCTTGCTTTGGAAAGCAGAAGAACCGTTATGCCTGAAACGTGTAAGTTTGTGGGCTGGAAGAGATGGAACTGTTTTTTTTTTCCCCTGAAGGCAATTATTTTTGTCAGTTCCTGGGAATCCAATGTGTTTTCAGTGAGGTACTTCTGAGTGTGACATTGGCTCCCCCGAAGCAGGAGACTAGTTTAATTTTTTCTTTTTTTTTTTTAAATAACAGCTTTGTTATTTTCCCTAGTAACTAATGATGTTGAACAATTTTCATGTGTCCTCATTACTGGCTATTTGTGTATCTTCTTTGGAGAGAGGTCTGTTTAGATACCTTTGCCCATTGTTAATTAGGTTGTCTTTTTATTATCGGGTTGTAAGAGTGTTTGACCTGTCCTACGGACAAGCCTCTTGCAAATATGACTGGCAAATATTTTCCCCCATTCTGTGGGTTGTCTGTTCACTTTGATGATGTCCTGTGAAGTATGGAAGTTTATAATTTTGGTGAAATCCATTTTATCTGTTTATATCCCTATGTTTTTTTTGTTCGTACTTTTGGTGTCATGCAGATTTTACTTGTGTATCTTCCTCAAACAGTTGTATGGTTTCATGTCTTACATTTAAGACTCTGATCGATTTTGACCTTTCGTATATAATGTGTGGTATGCGGATATTTCACTTTTAACTGTTTGCCATATTTGGGGAATTTACGGACTTTCAAAAAGTTAGAGAGCGTCAAGAGGATCTTGAAGTGGTTCAAATAGATTTCACCGTGGCAAGGATCTTCCATATTAAAAGCACTTGGTAAAGTTAAAAGCGTTAGGCCAATGTTGACCGTCTTCTTAAAGTCTAAAGAGAATCCCAAGGCCTGCCCCTCTCCCAGGCTCCCTGTTGGCCAGCAGTCCGGGCCTGCCACCACTGTGCTCTCGGAGCGCCGTGTCCCGGGGCTCCCGAGGGCCGGTTCTTCGGGATTAATTAGGGCTCGACACTGTCCATCAGTGGGATGGGGAAACGCCAACCGCCCCCCCCAATGTGGTCACCGTGTGTTCTGTCGCCCTCCACCCCCTCATCCGGTCGGGGGACAGGATACCCGGCTTACTGAAAACCTCCAGTTTGTTACCATTCACAGTGCCGTTTGGTAGAGCTTTTACTTTTGAAATTCTGGGAGCCAGAGCTGTGACGTCCATCCATATAGGCCGCAGGAGGAGATAGGTCAGGCGCGTCTGCCCATCGGCAGCGAACCCTCTGGAAAGGATGGAGTCCCGGCGGTAAATGCTGTTTCCTCACTGTGCCGTTGCAGGTTTGTTTGAGATACAACAGTGCCCTCGAGGAAAGCACTGCAACTTCCTGCACGTGTTCAGAAATCCCAACAATGAGTTTTGGGAAGCTAACCGAGACATCTACCTGTCTCCCGAGCGGACGGGCTCCTCCTTTGGTAAGGGCTCGGAGAGGAGAGAGAGGACGGGCCACCACGATGAGTACTATGGCAGGCCCAGGCGGAGACGAAGCCCTAGTCCATCCCACTCCTACAAGAGAAATGGGGAAGCGGAGAGGAAAAGGAGAAGCAGTCACCGGGGGAAGAAGTCTCACAAGCACATGTCCAGGAGCCGCGAGAGGCACAGTTCCCGAAGTAGAGGAAGAAAAAGGGACCGCAGCCGGGGCCGGGGCAGCCGGAGCCAGAGCTCCTCTAGGTCCAGGAGTCGCGGCAGGAGGAGGTCAGGCAGCAGAGACCGAACTCTCCAGAGCCCCAAATGCAAATAAACGTACTTTGTTCTTCACGGACTGCAGATCTTATTTATGATGATGGCTGCTTCCTACCTGCGTAGGCGTAGAGGGCTCTGAGCTCCATGGGTTAGCAAGCCGGCCAGAAGCCTATTTAAAAAAGCTTTTTATTCTCTAAAAATCAGTGTGTTTAGTGTAGAAACCTAGAAAACCTAAAATGTACAGATAACCTGGAAATCACCTGTAATCCTAGCCCCTAGTGAGAATGTTAACACGGGAGCAGTGCTTATGTCTTTTTTCCCTCCTCTTCTGCGTCTGTACATGTGTTTTTCTTTTTAACGCGGAGCTCATACATGGCTGCAGTTGAAAATGCTTTTTTCCCCTCCGCTAAACCTATTTCATCAAGCTGCTTTTTCTCACTGCGCAGCGTGGACCTGTCCATTTATTCAACCATGTCCCTATTGTTGGATTTTAAATTATCTTTAATTTTGCACTATTAAAGAATCCAGTGCTACAAACAGTCCTGTTGTGGATTTCCTTAAATACTTTTACACATTTCTGACCGTTTCCTTAGGATAAATTCTGTTACATCAAGAGATAGGACTCCTGAAGTGTTTCTAAATTGCCCCTCCGGAAAGGCTACAAAGGATTTACTCTCTCGACAATCAGTTTTGCTGTTCCCACACCGCCAAGTGCATCTTTGCTGGTTTGGTAAATTTTATGTTGAACTGTTTGTTTCTGTATGTACTGACTGAGCCCACCACTTTTCCTGTATATAATGCCTGTGAAATTTGGTTGTTTGCTCTTTATTAATAATCTCTTGGGGTTTTCTATGTACAATAGCTGAGCAGCTTTTTGACTTTAAAATTCCTTTTGTTTTTAAGTACTTAGAGGGTAAAGTCGGTTTCTTTCCTCTCCATTCTGTCCCATATTCACAGCCCCTCCTCAGCTGGAGGTTTTCCATTAGGGGCTTCATCTTTTTCATAGTGTGTTGGGGAGCTGTTCATACAGAGGTAAGTCTTATTTTTGTCATTTTCAGGAAAATTATGGTCATTGCTACTGCATCTCCTTAGTGTTAAAGCAATTCTCATTTAAAAAGAAAAAGTGGTCAGAGAAACTTAAAAAAAAAAAAAGGCTTAAGGCAAAAAATATTCTTAGATTTCAGATCATAAAAAGGAAAAGATGCTTATACTTATTATACTTCCTTTTTTTTTTTTTTAAAGATTTTATTTATTTGACAGAGATCACAAGTAGGCAGAGAGGCAGGCAGAGAGAGAAGGGGAAGCAGGCTCCCTGCTGAGCAGAGAGCCCAATGTGGGGCTCAATCCCAGGATCCTGGGGTCATGACCCGAGCAGAAGGCAGAGGCCTTAACCCACTGAGCCACCCAGGCACCCCTTATACGTTTTTAATTTCCTTCATAACCTTTCCATTGCCATGCTGGACATCTTGAATTTCAGAGTATGTGACTTTTGGCAACCTGGGATTTGGAAATAAGGGCCTGAGGATGCACAAAGTGTTGAAGCTAACAGGGAAGGAAATTGCAATGTTGGGATTTCGGAATGAGTGGTTAGCCGTTGAAAGTGCGAGTTGTTGATACGTAGTCTAGAAAAGGGAGTATGCTCCAGAAGTCATTTTACTTTATAATTGATTTGTTCAACTTTAAATTCTTGCTTTATCCTAAAAATGATTGAAAAATGTCTGTAATTACCCACTAGATTCACTAATGCTGAATAACTCACTGAATCCAATACTTTTCAGTACCCTAAATACAGCCAAGATATGCATAATTAAAGGTGGTATTCCAAGTTGAACAGCCTTCATAGGTCACGGAAAACAAAACGGGGTAACCACCAGCTTGTGCTCAAGGTCATGAGATGATGGGCATTTTCCCTCCGACGTCCATGGGCGCTGTGGTGTGTGTGTGTGTGGGGGAGTTTTAAACCAGTTAACTGGTTCATTATTGTGATAAATGTCCATCTTGAACTTAAATGTATTAATGTTTTTTAAACTTATAACCTGATTACTATTTATGATTTAAACATTCCAGCTCTATAGTACCAGCAGAAGCCCATCAGGCCTGTGTTCAGGGAATAAAGCAGATGAGCGCTGGAGACTCTCCGTGTCTGCAAGTACCTGTGTAGCGGACTAGGAATCCCATGGGAGTTGATGCCTTGTTCTTGAATAGCCTCACTTCAGTATGTGGAATCTCCCATCTACAGTTAGTAAGAGGTCCCGTAACGATCACAATCAAAGCTTGAGTTGTGGCTTATGTTAGGTGCTAGTCTGGGGAGCATGCTAGCACCTCCGGGGTGGGGCTAGGGTTGGGGTTCTGTTGATCTGCAGTACCTTTGATTACCTGGAGCAATGAGAGTTGCTCATTCAGAAAGCAGAAAAGTCGGCTGCATCAAGGTTTTAAAAGCGGCATTTATTGATTGAAAATAAATGTGTTGATAAGCTCTCAGCATGGAAGCCACATTATTCTTTAGTGAGCTCGAAGTACATGAAAACTTACATCTTTTATCATTTGTCTTATGTGTGCTTTTAGCATCCACCTTCACGTGGAGGTGAATTTTTGACATTTTACTGAGAAAAAATTCTTTCAGCAGCTCCCCATAGCTTGACAAACTTTTGCAAAGAGAAAGATAAAAACACACTACAGTGGTGTACGTCGAACGTTTATTACAACTAATCAGTGATGTGGTAAGACAGAGCTAACATGGCCTGAATATGTGTATTGGTCACAATCACAACAAAGCTTAATCCAGCCCAGCAGATACAAATGAAAAGTGTAAACCGTGAAGACGTGTCTACATACACAGAAGTATGTATAAAAGTTGACACTGAAACAACTGTATAGCCTTTAAAAATACAGGGCCCACTAATGTCATTTGACCTCATTCGACTCTCACTTTTACATGAAACGTGGTGTCTGCTTTTATAAGATTTCTGATAACTAGGCATTGCCATGGAAGGGAAGGAAGCTGCCCTCAAGTTTGCAGCACTTGTAAGTGGAGGGGAGCAAAATAAACTTGGCCATAACAAGCACCCCAGGAGGAACAAGTCGTGCTTGAAACAATGACTTAAGCAACACTTATCTTACACTTAACTTATCTTACAGAAAATAACTTATCTACAGATAATGTGTTCTTCTCTTCACAGATACTGTTGTGAAGAATTCTGGTAAGTCAATGTTTCCGTTTTTATTTGGGGGCCTCAAAAGCTGTCTAAGTCACTAAATCATTATGACCACGAAAAAAATCTGTCTCGGGAGTTGAACGTTCCTTGGCCTTAAAAGTAACGTGCTCACTATTAAACAGTCAATCTCTGTTCCTCGACCCCGGTTTGGAATGCCGGAGAAATAATTTTTAGCGTAAAACGCATCATTTCAATTTAGTCATTTGTGTATTCCCTTTAAGTATGTAGTTTCCAATCAGGGTCTTTGGTATAAATTTGGTTTTTTTCTGAAGTCTCAATATAAACAGTTAAATTTTAATTCATTTGATATGTGAGTATCGATTCCCTTTATTCTCAGATATGCTGAAATGCTACACACTAGTCTTTGGTTTCATAAAGCCAGGTTGCATATTATAATTTAACAGTTTCCTTTGCCAAAGACGGTAATTAATGAATGTAAATTGCCTGATTCTGTCGTTCTCATAGATAACATGATTCGATTGGGAGAAACAGATCTGTAAACTTTAAAATATCCAGAAAAGGTACCTTTCTTTTTCTGCATCGTTCTAATTTCTATTTAAGTCCCTTAAGTTATCACTTGATTAACCAAAAATTCCCTTTAAAAAAAAAAATTGGTGTAGGCCTGAATGAAGCAGCTTAGCAAAACAGTACTACTGACAAGACATCATCTTACACCATTATAGCTAACACGGACATGAAGGCAGTGACCGTCTACAGTGTGTGAAATGCCACAAGAAGTCATCAACAAGGGAGGAGAGTTATGTCAGTCCAATTTCTTCAAGAACACTACGTGGGGTTTCAGCTTCCTGTGGAGGGAAAATGTGAGACTCTGGTAAGCAGATCCGGGGAGGCCGGAGAATGTGAAACCGACACGGAAGGATGTGCAAGTTTCAGAGAACAATGCAAGCCGGTCATTGGTTCGGGCACATTTGAATACTGAAAGCAGGCAGTTATTTAGGGTTTTGTGCCCCAAATGTCAGAGACCACAGAAGGCTATTTTCAGCATGCATTGAATAACTAGTGATTACCTACCAGTGAGCTGGGCACCATTGCTGTCACACAAAAAGCAGGCAAACCCATTGGCAATTTAGGAAATCACTGCTATTAAATTAGCTATAGGAAAGGTAAGTTACCTTAGTCTTAAAATCCAAAGCCTCCCCTAAGTAAAAACCAGGGGAAACCCAGAGTTCTCCCAGATCTTCACATAATTTTGTTTTTCATGGTTTTTTTTTTCTTTTTGGTCACATGTATTTAATAGAAATGTCTTCCTCTGCGTTTTTACTTAGTTTTTGATTTAACTGTCCCCAGCAGCATAGCTTCAGAAACTCACCTTCCCAGCCCTCCCCCGGGCAACCAGTGGCTTCAGTGGAGGCAACATATGAGAAAGAAAACTCTAGGAGCAAAGGCACATTTTTGTCTTATGCCACAACTGATATTCATTTTTAAATGTCAAAGGAAGACAAAAACAAAGCAGGCATATCTAGAAAATTATTAAAAATTTTCCAAAGTGGTTGATTTTGCACATCACAAAACCAGGACCAGGTCAAATTCAGTTATTACTTGCAATAATTTTGTAATTAAAAGGCATACGACAATTTAATGGAGAAAATGCAATTTTTAGTTTCCAGTAGTAAATTAACTTACTTTTGCATCCTAATTGTGGTACAGCACAAAACAAGGAGAAGAAAAATATTAAACCATAAATCTATACATTAGGTTTAATTATATGTAAGCATCACATGGAGTAATAATCTTAAGTAAATTAAACTCTAGCCTGTTTCCTGATTTGGAAAACAAGGATCACAGTACTTACCTTCATGCATAGACATTTAAGGGAGAGAAGGCTTAGTGCCTGACTTCTAGAAAATGCTCAAAAAATGTTAACTGGTAACATAACACAATTGAGACCTATCTACATGAAGGTATTTAGCATTCAGTACTAAATAAAATACTATAAACCGGGCACCTGGGTGGCTCAGTGGGTTAAAGCCTCTGCCTTCGGCTCGGGGCATGATCCCAGGGTCCTGGGATCGAGCCCAGCATCAGGCTCTCTGCTCCGTGTGGAGCCTGCTTCCCCCCTCTCTCTCTGCCTGCCTCTCTGCCTACTTGTGATCTCTGTCAAATAAATAAAATCTGCAAAAATAAAAAAAAATATTATTAACCGATGCTGTATGAAGTTCACATGATCTTTTAGTAGGTTTATTAATGAAAAATGGGTAAAAATCAGCTTTGGTGGGGAAAAAAAAGGGTTTTTATGAAGTATTCTTGACCTTGCTCTCCCCACCCCCACCCCTCAGCCTAACCTGGCTACATCAAAATACATATGGGGGATGGGCCAACGAGGTCAATACTGCCACCAGATGTCCACCGAGTACAGAGTGGAGGATGTTCTACAGCATGGGGGACTCAGGTTAAAAAAAAGGGGGGGGCAAGGGAAGGAAAGCAGAGTTGTTGAAGATGAAAAGACTTAATTGAGACATCAACCTGATACAATGAGAGCCTTATTAGGAATCTGGTTCTAGTAACCCAATTCCAGAAATGCAATTCCTATAGGCAATTGGGAAAAACTGAACCAGAAACAAGATATTAGGAGTTACTGTTAATTTTTGGGGTGGTGGTGGTACTTTGGTCGCTTGGTGATATAGCCTGCGGTATCAAAGGTGAAATGAAGTCCAGGGCTTGCTTTAAAACACTGAGGCCAAAATTGGGGGGGGGGTGTGCAGGCAGATGACACAACAGGCGTTGTTACTAGGAGTACTGAGTTGAAGGGTGCTGAAGCTGAGGGGTGTGTACAGGAAGGTTCCTTCGAGCATGTCTCAGAGTTTTCATGATCATTTTTAAAGAAAGTCTAATGGAAAAGATGCAACACTCCGAAGAATGTAGACCATGAATCACATATATCATAAATAAATGAAATGATTCAAAAATAATCATTTGCATTTAACCCTCAAACAACACGGATTTGAACTGTACGGTTCCATTTATATGGAGATTTTTTACCGTGCAGTATGTTAAGTGTATTGTCCTTAGGGATTTTTTTTTTTAGCATTTCTGCTCCAGCGTGCTTTACTGTAGGAATACAGGGCACAGTACGTACACTGAAGCTATGTTACTGGAATGTTGAGGTTATCGGTGAGGCTTCCAGTCAACAGTAGGCTATGAAGTTTGTGGGGAGTCAGATGCTGCATGTGGGTTTTCAACTGCTTGGGAGGGTCAGTGCTCCTAACCCCCCTTCTTGTTCATAGATAATCTTAAAAACACCATACGGCCTTCACTGCATTTCTTAAAAGACGCCTACACTGAACTCTACACGGCTAACATTCTTTGCTTATCCGTGTAAAAATGTCTCCCATTCTATTCGCTGGGGCTGGCACGATTTCCCTTCTGTGCTCGCTGCCTGCAGTCCTGTATAGCATTTCATGAAGAGAACCATGTTACTTATCAAATATGCATTATTTAAAATGTGTCCTTTCTAAAAGGGCTGGCTTAAAGGAATTATTTATACATTTTACTCCTTGAGACTTGTACAAATAGTACATTAGTTTCTTTCACAAATTGTGCCCATAGTATACAATGTTATTTTCGCATGTTAACATTGAAATTGTGGCTCAGAATTACCTAGAAGAACTCGTAGCTAAAGTAGTCACAGTCCTAGAAACAAAGTAGAATGGTGGTTACCAAGGGCTAAGGGGAAGGGAAATGGAGAGTTGTTTAATGGATACAGTTTCGGTTTCACAGGAGGAAACATTTCTGGAAGTCAGATGCACAACACTGTGGATATTCTTAACAGTACTGAACTGTACACTTCACAGAACTTGCCAGCTTTAGGTTTTTTTACACGATTTAATAAAATTACCTGGAAAAACCAAAATGTATCTTATTTGTCCAAAGGGATGGAGAAGAAAAAAGTCATTCACATGAGACAAAGTACATGCAATACTTTTATTTTAGACGTGCAAGAAAAGCGATTTCAGAATCTATGAACTGAAAGCAAGCAGCTGTATACAAATAACAAAAGAGGCAACATCTTGTTACAGCTCAGCACACAGCATCCAAAGCGTACTGGCAGGAGACAATGCGTATTCAGCATTAAAACCAGAGGAGTAACATCTTGCAGGGTGGGGAGAGCGACAGAGGGAAAAAATGGAAATGAAAGACCAGTGTTTCCCAATGCTTGCAGCTGAGTTTCTCATTTGACAGCCCACCCAGATGCTTCAAATGTAATGCAGGCCATAGCGAATGGAAAGCCCTGCTCTGCGTACCTGCCTGCCCTACATTTTCATAGGTCTTCCTTCAGTGGTAAGCCTGTTGGAGCTGCTCCTGAATTTGTTTAATGCTAACTTACTTTTAGGCTTTAAACTCTCTAGCTGTAAACAATGTGAGTTAACTTGGTACTTCTCCTTTTATAATTAAGTTGCATGTTTTATTAAAAGTATACACAATAACGATCAATATTGAAAGTCTTAAAATAAAACCACACTTAACAAACCATTAAGTATTAAAGGAAGACTTAATATATACTATAAAACCATAACTAGTAAAATATTAGTATTCGAGCAGAGTATCAGAATTTTTACTATATAAACCAGGTCAGTATGAACGTTTTGAAAATGTTACTTCCTATCGAAGAGAGATACTGTCACAGAGACTTCTGACACAGCTTCCTGATCACTCTTCGAGGGACTGGCCAATACTGTCCAGCACAAATGTGATTGAATCCAGGTGGCATCACGAACTTAAGAACTGGGAATGTATGACCCTTAAATACTACGTAACAGTACCGAGCTTACTTTTTAGAAGTATTTCCAAATACTCTTTTCTGCGATACACTAGAATATGTTGGCCCATACAGGCTCTATCATAGTCCCTAAATAGAACTTCTTTTCTCCCACAACACGTGAAGACCGAGCCCTGCACTAGGTCACTGCACTGCTCTTTCCGCCAGAGCACTTCCACTCTGTTTTCTTTGGTGAGCATTTTAACGATGGCTGAATTTTCCTCTTACGAGACTTTAATCATAGATGGTTCGTAAATGAGGACATGTACGTATGTAAGATGAAATACTACGCAAAACATTCATAGGTCATATCTCAAGAAATCAAACGAGTTTGCGAGCAGGAATAAACTACATCAAGATCACATATAGAACGAAAATAAAACAAAAAGAAAAGCGAGTCAGGAAAAGCAATTACAATTGTAAAGGTATTGGTTCTGAAATGCTCTATTATACAAGATAGTCACCAAGCTGAGGACATTTTCTTTCATAAGTATATCAGCTCTCTATTTCCTCTGTGAAATTCTGCATACACGACGAGTAGTCATTTAGTACACAGGGACATTAAAATATTCATGACGTGGCTACAAAAGAAATGCATATATTCTTACACAGTATACAAACTGACAGACACAATCAGATTCCTAGAATGTTTAGTGCACAGTAAAGAAAATGGAAACGTAAAGTTTTGTTTTTGTTCTTTGGTTTATGGCTGAACATTTAACTTATAAACAGTGCTTAGGAGTTCCAGTTCCTCTTAAAGTAACTCTATATAATGATAAATGATACAGATATAGTAACTCTGTATAATGATAAACTCTCTATAATAACTTATAGCTGACAAAATCCAAAAGCACTGTTACTAACAGGCTGAAAAGATTTTCAGTGTAAAATCATCTGGTCAGTACTGAGTTAACTGAAAATTCAATTAGAATGCTACCAGTCTTCAAGTATGTCAGGATTTTATTACACGAAGGAAAGGAATTTAATCCCTTAATGAAAATCTCTACATCCTTAGGTGACCATAAACTCTTCTACAGATCCTAAAAGAAAATCTTTGCCAAGAAAAAGTGGAAAAGGAGTCACCTATTCGGTATTTTAAGTAGCAATGGAGGTGTTTAATGGTTCACTTAGCTTAACTTCGGAAGACTATGCCTTTGAGACGAAGGATATTATTATTATTTTTCAATAATCCTCAAGATAGATTTTAAAGAACTCTCCAAAAAAGATTTGTTAAACGCCTACGCCTACAAATGTATGTGAATAGAGGTTTCTCATATCAACAAGGTAACCTGAGATGAGGTTTTAAACTGACCCGAGAGTGTCCAGAGATGGATTTCTGGGGACTCAAAGAAATCCCTGAAACTAGCGGCAAACTTACAGATTTTCCTGAGAAGAGGACCCGTGGCTCTTCGGACTCTCAAAGGGATTATACCCCTGCCAAAAGGCTTGTGACTCAAAGTTTAAAACTGCTCATTTGAGGGCTTGTAAAATATCCTCATTTTAATATTAAAGTTGGCATTCTGAAATGTTAGGCTACAAAGTCGTGTAAACTGTTGAAATATGTAACCGATCCTTTATACAGTAACCATTAAATACAAAAGTATCTGAGAAGCGCCAATTAAATTTAATCCTCAGATAATTCTCGAGATAGATTTAAAAGAGTTTTGCTTTTTCCCCCATTCAGAATACAGTGGCATAAGCCAGCAAGTTAAAATAATACTAGTAATGAACCCCAAATGCTTCATTTTCTTAAAGAAGCTCTCATTTTCATAGGGGAATTCTATTTATCTATTTCTGTACCCATGACACTAGTGCTTCACAGTATTTAAAAATACATTTTTTGCCAACGAACCTCTAAACCTATTTCAATATTCTCTGTAAAAAAAATAAATTCCAAGTCCCAATGATGGATCATTATCGGAGTAAAATTCCCGATGAAAATAATCAGTTAAAGAAAGGACTGGGACTATCCCTTGGGATTGAATGTAGTAAGACTTTTCAGGTGATGCTAAAATATAAATAACAAACTTGACAAGACTGTAAGTACAAACTGAGTTCATAGATCCTGCTACATCTGATGCATCTCAGTACTCCAGCACGCATTCTAGTACGCTTTCTTACACCCAATGAAACTCCTGCTGTGATACATAGTCTCTGTTTTCTGGAGAGAGAACAAGAAAAGTTTAAGTCTGTCAACCTTCCACCTACGTACCAGTTCTTTGAGACTCTATAAAATTACAGCTTTTCATCTTTTATGTTTTCTCTCTTAATTTTATACACACATGGGAAAACCAACCAGGGAGAGCTTATGCCCACTGCAAGAAAGGAGAAAGGTAGGTAGTTTCCCCAAACAGGGCTGAGCACAGCACTGTTCCTCCCCGGAAGAGACTCGCGAGGAAAGGCAACAAACGAGCCTTCAACAAGACGGCCTGGCATTTCTGACAGACCTTTTACTACATTAGTGAAGGAAAGGACAGATGATAAGATCAACTTCTTTAGAGCCAACGATCCATATTGTTATACTTAAGCAAGAAATGAGAATCCAGCAATTGTGAGGAATATTCTTTATAGGGAGAAAAGCCTCTTCACTGGAAAAGCTTCCTTTAAGAGGAAAAGCCCTAAAATGCACAAAAATAATGTATTCTTTGGCCACTTGTAAGTTGCTGTAACATGTTTTCAGTAATTTCTGTTTAGACGGAGTCTGAAAAAGTTGTGCTAAAAAGGCCTTAATGACCACCTAACCTTGAAGGTTGATTTTAAGCTAAGTGATACAGGTATGCCCGTATTAACCAAGTTATCTCTTCTCTTATATACAAAGAAAATATTATAGTTGATTGACTATAACTCCAGTATTCTGGGCCCTCACACCACCAGGATATCTTCTGAGTCAGGGACTAATTAATTTAATTAAGAACTGGGGAGGTGGAGCGCCAAGTCTGTCACAACACGCGAGGGTCCCGGGCAGAGGCAGAACTACTCTTGTTCCACTACGCAGCAAGCTGAGTGCCTCAGTCCGCGAAAACCTCAGTGACTGCAATTATATGGGAATAAAGGCCAGAAGGAAAACAGAAAAAAAAACTGAACCACGTATGCTCAACTTTCCTCCACACCAAAAGGGACTTTTTTCTCAGTCCCCTACAAAAGGAACCAGAGGTAGTAGGAAGTGCAGGTTAACACAGCAGAGGAATTAAGTTATACCTCCTCTTAACACCGTCTACATTCTTAAGACAAACCCTATTAACCTTAAAAATCCCCAGATATTCACCATATTCGGCTGATGCCTCAAAAGTAAGAGAGTCTGGGAAACTAGAAAGAAACTGGAAGCTAGCACTTCTCTGAAGGCTTACGTCCTGTTGAGATCGGTGCTTAAGTAAACTACTGATACTGGACCCAAAACTGAAAACCTAGTCTCTTGTTTTTCTCTTTCTAGCACACAATGTGTTCAAAGAGCAAATGATTTACATTTAATGAAAAAGGAATTCAGTGTAATTTGAAGTTACTGCTCTACTCGTTTTTCTTGTGAAGGGGCCTCACTTTTTCCTTTTACTAGAAGTAGCATCCTCTATCTTCACGTTCTAGAATACAGTGGTCCTTTTTATTGCCCCTCACTGAATTCTGTGGCAAAGTCCCTACTCTTGACTCTGGAACACTATTCCTTATGCTTAAAGACCAAAGGGCCAGAGAACGTCCGAATTCACTAAGATCTATGTTTAGCAATGAATACAGAGAATTGAAAGCCCTTCTGAGGTACCTTTTAGATGACATAGCTCATGGTGTCAGTCTGATGCCACCAGCAACTGTGAGGCGCTAGTAAAGTCAAATAATTTTTTTATTTTTTTAACATTACCTTAGCACTGAGTAGCAAGAGCAATATGGTTGTTCTAGGTGGTTAGTGTCTAAAATGGCCAAGAGCACACAAGTGCTTCACTTTATATGCTGAAGCTTTTCTTTTTTAGCAAATTCTACTCTAACTTTACCTAATGGGACAACACAATGTGTACTCTTCCACTCACAGAATTTCATTTTGTCACTAAAAAAATTTACAAATTAAAATTTTATACTTCTAATACAGGTTTGTTTTACACTTTTAGAAAAGGGGGGGGACCTCAAATATTTTCAGAGGTAATGCTGCTAAGTTAATGTCCCACTCCTGATCTTTTCTCACTTTATACACCTTGAATGTCTTCCCATATCACTGCACAGAAATCAATCTCACTTCTTCTACAGATGGGTAAGTTTCATGTATGGCCATACTATAATTTTCTTAACCTATCTCCCACTGATTAACATCTGGGTAAGTTCCAGTGGCTTAATATTATACTGAATTTTAGTGCATTGTGTATTTCTATTGGATACAATTCCTTGAAATTTAACTGATGGGTCAAAAGTATACAAATTTATCTGTTAACAGGTATCACCCAACTAATCCTCCAAAGTGGAATACAAGTTTAAGTGCTCACAAGCAGCAGACAAGAGGGTCACTCATCCTTGCCAATTCAAGAACCAAAAAAAGTTCTCATTCATATTTTCATTTACATTCCCTTATTACATTCCCTTACATTCCCATTTCTTTTTTCTTTCATCTGTGAATTATTTATTTATATCTACTGCTGTCTTTTTCTATTGTGCTGTTGATCCGTATCACATATGTGAAGTTTCTTTAAAATGATGGGAATAACTTAACTACACCTTGTAAACCCTACTCTAAAACCTATTAGTTATAAAATACTAAGAACAAGTTACTTTCTCTGGCAGTTCATTGTACTTTTTAAATAAAAAAGATTAATTAGTAACACTAACTTTAGACTGTAAAGAAATAGTTTTAAGCATATTTTAGGGATACCATATTATATCTGCCTAGGTCTTCTATTTGGATCATAATGTGAAATGCTTTAAATTTGATCAGGGTTTTCAAAAACGTTACAGATTTCTTTTTATCACTGAATTTCAAATATTCAAACTCTAGATCTGTACTGAATAAATTCTTTAAGGCTAATAAGGTACAAAAGAACAACAACAAAAAGTCTACATGTAAAATAATAAAAGTTTATATATGTAAATTCTGGTCATTTAAACTAGTTCCCCTGTAAAAAAATTGCCAAGTCCCTAAGGTGGATGGGGAAATGAGCAGAAAATTTTAAAAAGTATTCTGATTGCCTACAGGGTATACTCAGTTCTGTTTCTAGGGAAAAACCCAATTACCTTAACAGACATTAACTGATTTGGGGTTGAGGAAATGGAATTATACAGTGACATCCCACAAGCTCTGCTGTGGGTTAGGTGCTGAAGTCAACCACAGATTATCACCCCAGGCACTGGTTAGCAAGTAAAGGTGATCTGGTGACTCACAGTGGTGATTTTTATCACCATTTGTCCTTCTTTTACAGTTCTTTGGGTTCCCCCCCTTCTACTTTTGATTCATTTCAGCCAGTCATTTGTACTCTGGACTACATATTATATTGAAAAGATGTAGCAGTCTATAAATGTAAGTGGAATCTTTATACATCCTATCGTGTTAAATTAAACCAGGGTTTTGCAACTATAGCACTACTGAGACTTGAAGCTGGATGATTCCTTGTCCTAGGAGAGCTGTCCGGGGCACTGCTGGACGTTTAGCAGGACCCTTGGTCTTCACCTACCAGACGCCAGTACCACCCCACTGCTGGTCGTGACGATCACAGAAATACGTTCTGGCATTGTTCAATGTCCGTGAGGAGGCATGACTGCCCCACTCCCCACCCCAGCTGAGAACCACTGAGTTAATCTAATTGTCTCCGGTTGATGGACAGGTAAAATGACGTTCTAGTGTGCTTGCCTGTATTTGTTAATTTTTCTGTAATAGGAACTTTTATTTTTAAAAAAGGCAACAGAGGAAACAATAAAAGAAAATTTTAAGGAATGTGTCAGTAGGGGAAAAAAAGAACTAAAACCCTGAAATTTTGAGAAAGTACTTTTTCTTTCTTTTTTTTTAGATTTTATTTACTTATTTGACAGAGAGAGAGATCACAAGTAGGCAGAGAGGCAGGCAGAGAGAGAGGGGGGAAGCAGGCTCTGTGCCGAGCAGAGAGCCCGATGCGGGGCTCGATCCCAGGACCCTGAGATCATGACCTGAGCAGAAGGCAGAGGCTTTAACCCACTGAGCCACTCAGGTGCCCCGAGAAAGTACTTTTTAAAGAAAAAAAAAAAATGGGATGCCTGGGTGGCTCAGTTGGTTGGACGACTGCCTTCGGCTCAGGTCAAGATCCCGGAGTTCTTGGATAGAGTCCCGCATCGGGCTCCCAGCTCCATGGGGAGTCTGCTTCTCTCTCTGACCTTCTCCTTGCTCATGCTCTCTCTCACTGTCTCTCTCTCAAATAAAATAAAAATAAAAATAAACCCTTAAAAAAAAATAAAGAAAGAAAGAAAAAAAATCACCACCAACAACTAGGAATAGACTCTTTGCAGGTCCTAGGGTGTATGCAATCATTTAGATCAGGATCAGGATTGAAAAAAAGGACAGAATAGAAAATGTGAGATGGCAAAACGAAATAAAGTATTATTTAATAAAATATTTTTCAGTTTATGTGCATGTAACTATTATGACATAAAAGTGTATTTTACTACTGTGGGTTCTTGTCAAGTATCTTTGAAAACCAGATTTACAGCTGCTGATGTTTAAGTTACTCCAACTTTTCATTATTACAAATAGCCCAGAGGAGCAAGAATAGGCTCAAAATGAGTTAGAATGAAACAAGGGGAAGGGGGAGCCTCAAAATTCTGAACAAAGAGCTCAAAAAAAAACCCTACACATAGAGCAAAATGATTGCAAGCTGAAAACCAGTGACCAAGGACATTGGCCAAATTTCTTATAACACGTTAACAAGCAAGATTTGTTCTGCCTTCTGTTTTTTCTGTATCTGCCCTTTTAAAATACGCTGGCATAAAAGTATATAGCCTTGTTAACTTTTAGCCTAATTTAAAAGAAAAAGGTTTAGGCTTGAAGGTTTTAACAAACAGTGGAAATTAGGAGTTTGTCTAATTAGACCAAAACCTACAAGGATTTATATCAAAATACTCTTTGCTGTTAAGTGACATTATTGTATGTATTTGAACATACCTAGCTGTTATAAAACAATGTACAATATTCTTGAGTTTGATTAGCATACCCAAATATTCTTAATTAGCAAGATTTTAATTAAAAATCCCAAAACTTCATACTAAGAAGCATGTTATTAAACACTCTAAGTACTTATCCACTTAAAATAATTTTAAGGTACAGAAGTCATTTTTAAAAATCACTTTTTCTAAGATTCTTACCTTTCCATTTTTATGCAGTCCAAAAGATTTATTCTTACTTCCACAAAGATGGTGCATAGTACTAAGATCTATCATGCAGCCCCAGCACTAAAACAGATCAATTCTAGCAGCACTAATTCTCCATAGAGCACCATTTTCTCGCTGAGGCAGATTAACAACGGCAAATCCAAGAGAATCTATTCATAAAGTGGGTCATCTCGGAGTGGAAGCCAATTGGGGAGTGTGATGCTTGCTTTTGGTACCTCACTTATTTTTCATTGCTCAGGCTACGTTAGTGAGAAATGATACCAACAGCAAACAAAGCTCAAAAGGAAAACCCCCACAAATTTCAAAATGATGCTGTTAGTATAAAAAAGAAAGGCTGACACATCTCCAAGCGCCGATCAACACCATCATGCAGCTACCGCTGAGGTTAAAGCCCAACGCCCGGTGTTTTAACTATTCGATCTTCACAGATCAGGCAAGGACTTGAAATCATCTCACGTGCAACAGTCTTTGCATAACACCCCATCTTATCCATGCCACAAAAACGGTAAATTTGGTAGTTACCAATAAATAAGTTGGGGGTCAAAGGGACTAAAGCCTTAGACTGCTCTTTATCATAAGATATCCTCAGACAAACCTCCCCATTCTTCATTCTGGCTCTATAAAATTAAGGAGCAGAGAAAAACTGGTAAGTGCCTGACTTTACAAAGAAAATGCACTCTGTATTTCCTTGGTCATTAGATCTATGTTTATAAATCAACGGTACCACTCCCCCAAGTCCTCCCCCTCAGAAAACTAGCTTAAAATAGGCACTTAATTGGTGGTGTTGGGGAAGTGTTCCAAGTATTGCAAAGAATGTCAATTTCGTAATCTCAGCATGTTGCACCTTAGTAATTTAGGAATCAAGTTAAGTACCAGTGGCATGTTAAGAAAACCTGTGCTAAATTCCAACAAACATTAAAAATTGGATAATGGACCAATTTTTCTGGGCTTTATCCCCAAATTTAATTATGTATTCACAGACCCAAATACCAAAAATACAGAATTCAGAATTCACTCTAGAAATGTCAAAACTGAACCACTGTTTACCAAGTAGCTAAGTAAAATTAAAAAAGGTATCTTTATTATTTAATCACTATGTCCAAGGTTTTAGCAATTATTATTCAAATACACACTTATGTTCTCATTACTCACTATAATATGCTAATAGGAGATCTACTTTCTCCCGACTGTGCCGTTTGCCTGTAACATGAAGGACTGAAATTTTAAAGAAATTTTTCTGAAGAAAATAAACATTCTTAAGGATAGAAATGTGTATGTCACAGATTTTAAAAGGGCTAAAATCAAAATAATTTTGTGATTTCCATGCATTAAGCCAACAGGTATTTTCATTATAAATTCAAAGTCGTCCGTGGTGTTTAGAAATAATCAATTCAAGTAAAAGAGCTGATACCAAATAGAAAAATCACAACACAAAGAAAACTAGATTAAAATAAATTAATTAGGAATTCTACAAATTTAAGGCCACATTTAGCTAAGTGCCTTTGCAGCTATATTTACAATTTTGGAAGCAAAATCACATTCATGACATAGGCTAAGTGAATGCTATATCCCAAATTATAATACCAAAAAAAGATACCATACATCCAGTTTCGATAACTCCAATAAGAAATGACTTTAAAAATGTATTATTTGTATCTATATATCCAATTTGAAAATACCAACTATTGATAGTTTAGACAATGAACATTTTCAGTGTAAGAGGTAAAAAATAGCATCTGTCTTAGGAAGTCTACTCTGTTCCATACAGAAAAACCTCCAGAATGATGAATCTCTTAATTACTGGAAAACACGTTAAGTTGGTACCAGAAACAGGTTTAAAATACACATTTCAAGGGAATACGCAAATAGGGCGGGGGGAGACATGGATACTGCCCAGTGGTCAAGATTTCACATAGCTCTGAAGGCCAGCAGAGCGTGTTTGGAATGCTGGGACCAGTCCCCGGAAGCTCACTGCTCAAGCGTCTGCTTGTTCGTTTGTTAAAAGGTGCTCGGGACCCTGCTCAGGACACCCCGAGGATTAGCACAGGGTGCTTCTCATCTAAGTGCTCAGTAAGCGCCAGCTAGCACCCTGTTCTCTTCTGCTGTCCTGGTGTCCAGACCTATTCTCATTACTGACTATATAGAATATGCTAAGAGAAAACCTACTTTGTCAACTCTCTGTTCCGTTGGCCTATAAAATGAAGGACTGCCTAAACAGACCAGAAGAAGTTTATGTAACTTGGGTAGAAGGGAAACTTGAAAGAAATTTAGCAGTTTTTTCTCATCTTACTCCACCACCTGTTTTATGAACTTATGAACACATTTAGATACTCTCCCGAAGATGCAGACATGTATCATGTATCAACATAGAAACGAATCTACTTTAGGAAACAAGCAGCTTGTCATCCCTGCATGTGCGACAGTGTGCTGGCAAATAACCTGAATGAGAAACAGGTTAGCCTGAACGGAATCACATGAAGCCTTACTGCCCCAAAGAGATTCGGCTTGGCTTCATAAAGGCCTTAGTGTGCCATGTATGATAACTCCCTCTGAATTCAGAACGGACCAGTGGTGTTCTGCCTCAAGACCTGAATGGCTAAATTAAGAGAAATGGTTCACTCAGACCACTGAAGAGAAGATGTCTTAATGTACTATCACTTTGGTTCATGTACAAAACAGTGTTAAGGTAGCCACAGATGAGAACCAGGCCAAAGCTCTCCTCTAAAGATAAGAAACCATATTTAACAGTAGTCGACTTTTTTTTTTTAAACTAGGGTGAGACAGGAAAAGAAAAATCTTTTTTTTTTTTTAAAGATTTTATTTATTTGACAGAGATCACAAGTAGGCAGAGAGGCAGGCAGAGAGAGAGGAGGAAGCAGGCTCCCCGTTGAGCAGAGAGCCCATGTGGGGCACGATCCCAGGATCCTGGGATCATGACCCGAGCCAAAGGCAGAGGCTTAACCCACTGAGGCACACAGGCGCCCCAGGAAAAGAAAAATCTTAATGTGGACCACAAACATCCTATGCTTCTCTCCACTCCTCCTTTCTCTAAGATACAAAATACTACTTCAAAAAAGGAGATGGTACTTACTATTAAGATACTTCAATGGGGGAGGGGCGCCTGGTGGCTCAGATGGTTAAGCCTCTGCCTTTGGCCCAGGTCATGATCTCAGGGTCCTGGGATTGAGCCCTGTATTGGGCTCCCCGCTCAGTGGTAAGCCTGCTTCCCCCTCTCTCCCTGCCTGCCTCTGCCTAATTGTGATCTCTCTCCCTCTCTCAAGTTAATAAATAAAATCTTAAGAAAATAAAGTTTATTTTAAAAAAAGATACTTCAATGGGGCGCCTGGGTGGCTCAGTGGGTTAAGCCGCTGCCTTCGGCTCAGGTCATGATCTCAGGGTCCTGGGATCGAGTCCCACATCGGGCTCTGTGCTCAGCAGGGGGCCTGCTTCCCTCCCTCTCTCTCTGCCTGCCTCTCCATTTACTTGTGATCTCTCTCTGTCAAATAAATAGATAAAATCTTAAAAAAAAAAAAAGATACTTCAATAGGGGAGATACACACACATATACAAATATGGACTTGGAATGACATTTTTATCCCGAATACAAGCTATAAAGTAAACTTAGTATATCGGGCATATTTTCAAGTCTTTAGCAATGAGTACAATTTAAAAAACCATCCAGACACAGGAAAGATCAGTGCCCTAAACACTGGTCTTCAGAAAAAAATATATAAAAATTAAAAGGTGAACTTCAATAACTTTAGAAATGTTTTAAGACAGATGTCATTAATCAGGAAATGATGAAGAACTTGGAGGAAATGATGAAGAACCAGGATCTGACAGAGCAAATTACAGTTCCATAATAATGAAATATAAAAGTGAACAAGGAAAGAGACAAATATATAAAATTCCCAGTTCCTGATTCTGGTTTGACCTTATTTTTAGAAAAGTCTGATTGGTAAATAGCAAAATAAGGAGGTCCTAACTTCAAAACCAATTTTATAATAGGAGAATATGAGCCTGAGGTCACAATATCAGATGTTAAAAAATAAAAAATCTCCCCAGTGACATATCTGCAGTCAATTAAATAGAGAACTGTGGCAGACCACGCACATGGAAAAGGGGCTGTGCTCATTTCACTACTGCCAGTGGCTAGCGTCAGGGCTGCCAAAAAAGGTTCCGCTTTTGCAGGCACCTTAACCACTGTTTGGTTAACTCAAGATCGAGACATGTACAGCGTATTGTCTCACATTTAATAAATGTATGTTCTGATGACGTCACCGCCACTTGGAGCAATCCTCCCAACTGATCCGGGCAGTGACTCACGCAGAGCCGTCATCCAAGGCCCGCCCTCCCACTGAGGCCCACCGTCAAGAAAGAGACATTTACTCTTTTTAGTTCACATTTCAGTTACAACAGGAATGCTAAAAAAAATTGGATTTAAAGCCTCCTTTAAGACTAACAAAGAGAATTAACTCGATGAAAACACACTACATTTTTTTAAATTGACTAGCTCCTCCTTGTGCTACGGACTTTCTATTTGATTAAAACCACAATGACCGCTAAAGCATAATTCAAGTTAGTATCTGAATTAAGGTATTCTTAAGTATTTTGAAAAAGGTGGCCTTATCTATGAAATTTTAAACTTCAGAAATTGCAAGTCAGAAATAGCAAATATACAATGAACTCAGAACAACTGTGGAAACTGGAAATGGAAGGGGCTTATCAACAGTTCTTGTGCTATCAAGGCAAAGTAAGAATATAGTCATTGGACAGAACAGGGTTTGTTAAGAGAGCAAAGAGGGGTGCCTGGGTGGCCCAGTTGGTTAAGTATCTGACTCTTGGGTTTTTGGCTCAGGCCACAATCTCAGGGTCATGAGACTGAGGCCTGAGCTGGGTCCCCCACTCAGTGCCGAGTCCATTTAAGAGATTCTTGCTCTCCCCTTCTTCCTCTGCCCCTTCCCCCACTTGTGCTCGCGCACTCTCTCTTTCTCTCAGATAAACAGATAAATAAAACCTTTAAAGAGAGCAAAGAAAAGGCCAAATACTTTTTAGTTGGTTTTGCTAACACAGAACTAGAGAGTTCAACAAAGGGTGTAATTTTAACACTATCATTGGCTTGGCTACATTTGCACGTAATGGACATGAGGTGAAAATATGAACCAATCTGGGATGAAAATGACACAGTCTCACAGTTGGCTGATGACCCATCCACACTATGCGAGAAGGAGTTACCTGCAGTAATTGAGAACAATGGATGGAGGTTTCTCAAATTACTGTTGGACAAAATCTTTTCGCTTCTTAGTCTGTCCTCTAAACGTTTAGACCCTAGCGTTTTGGGCTCCAAAATTGGGCCATCAACATGACAGACCATCTCTAAAGCAATCAATCCGTTCACAACTAAGTTGATGTGACTGACACATACTCCAATCAATGTACTGCTCATGGACACTACATGCCAAGCATGCTTCAGAGTAATTTCTGAAACTTGAAGAATGGGGGAACATAACTGAGACTTCCCTAGCAATAGCAAAACATGCTAATGTGTAGTAAAGAGAACTCCAATTAGCTTACCTCCTGCAGTAGATCAGCCTGCTCAATTGCTTTAAGGACATTTTTCTTGGATGTTTCCTGAACTTCCCCTCCCAAAAGAAACTCATCCAAAATAAAATAAGCCTTCTCAAAATTAAAGATGATATCAAGTTCACACACCTGAGAAGCAAGAAAAACAATGTTAAAATTGAAGAAAGCAAAAGATACTTACCCACGATCAAGCAGTGAATAAAAAGGTGATCAGTGAATCGATCTTAATTCTTTCTAAAAATGGCAATCTTGCCAATAATTAAGTATCACTGATTTAGTCAGTTTAATTTTCAAGTCTCAAGTAGTTGGAAACACAAGGCCTACAAACGAAATAAGACTTAATTCTGGAAGTTCTCAACATGGGCAACTTAGTAATTCTCTACTCATAAACAATGATCTTTTTAAATACATACTTCCTATATAATGTGATTGTAACTGCTTACCAAATCTAAATTCTATACTAAGCACTTCCAGAACATTAATCTTTGCAGTTGAACTCCTTTCTGTTTCACTATTTTAAACCTCATTCTCACAACCATCATTAAATGAGCAGGGCTGCTGTGGGGTCAAGCACTGCAGGAGTTAAGTGATTGGGCCGGCTGGCAAAAGAGAGCCCTTCCCCACCTCTGCAGCTACTTTCAAACAGAATTCCTAAGGCAATCAAACAATAAACTTGTTACAGGGAAGATTTTTAGAAAATACTATGACATTCAATTTCCTAAAACAAAATACTACTCACACTGCCAAAGTACTTGTCAAGTAATTCCACGTAACGATGAATTATTTCCAGGGTAATTAGCTCATTGTCCTGATCCTCGATAGCACAGCAAAAATACAGACTAGCATATCTGTAACAGAGCAAATGTGGAAGAAATTTTACCCTATAACCTAAATATGTTCTCATATCCTATTGTGAAAGATCCCATACTTACACAATTTACTTCCCCTTTCACAACAGTATAGATTTTTCTCCTGCACTACAAAAGGAATGAATGCATGTAGAGAAAGTATGAAAAGTACAGGCAAGCAAAATACCAAAATACAATCACTCAATCATACCATCTAGAAATGCAGAAAGATGAACTCGTTTTGCTCTTCTTCTTTAGGTTGCCTTCTATGAATATCTAAAACATAGCTGGACCCAGTTATGAAATACAATGAAAGAAATGGTCCTAAATTGTATGAAATATCATCTTATGTTTACCTAATTAAAACAAAATGCGCTGTGTGATTAATTCAAACATCAAGTAAACAGGGAAGAAGAGAAACTCTCCGACTGCAGGACTTATGGAAGATTCTGTCAATGTGAAGGCCAAGGACTGAAACGTTTTGTTGAAGCGTTAGTATACACAGCAGAGAAGAACACAAGTCATATGTACAGCTTGAGGAGTTCTCAAAGTGAACCCACCCCGTGTACCAGCACCCTGATCAAGAAACAAATTACGGAACTCCTAAATCCCCTCTCCTAACCCCTCTAGGTCACAATCTGCCACCCCCAAGGGTAACTACTATCTTGACTCCCAACGGCATAGAATTGTTTTTAAAGGTTTCTAGGACTGTGGAATAAATTCCAAGAAAAGAACAGTTCTAAGTTATTACAGAAGTCAGAGAAAGAGAACAGGGGAAACTGAGACCTGTTCTCAAATTTTCCAACTTCTACCTGTTAAATGAAAGTTTATGTTATTTACCCCTTGAATATTAACATTGGAAAACTCATATTCTCTTCCTAATTAGGATTCTAGCACATGAGGCTACATTGTACTTGACCCAAGGAAGCCAAACTTAACATACAACCCTGAGGCATAACAAACAATGACCAAGTCTTTTGAGGAGGATTAAAAGAGCATTTTACAAATAGTTTAAGTGTATTACAGGCTTTTGGAAAAAAACACAAGCAGAAAACCCAAGACATTCTAAACAAGTCTCAGTTTCGATTGTAATTTTCACCAAGGAGCATCTCGGTGATTTTTAGAAAACATAAGGAGCAATTACTGCTCATAGCATTAATGGAAAATCACATGTACATATAAACTCGGTTTTGGAATTCAATGAACTCCTACTCTACAATAGGAGAGTAACTGGTATTTACAGAATGCTCTATTCATATTATCAACTTGCCCAAATAAAGATCAATTATTTGATCTTTCCAACAGCAAGCACCATCATTCTTGACTGGGGGAAGGAAAAAAAAAAAAAAAAAAGAGGCCCGAGTCCAGGCCGGCCACGTGGTCATTCTGGGACAAGAAATCCGATCTTCAGACCTTTTCCCACTCCATTGCAGGGACGCCCTCTTCACACACAGCTTGCCCTTTTTTGCCCTGTCCACTCTACCTAATTAATATGTTATTTAAAATGGCAGGTCTCCTGTGATCTTGAAGAGGAAGCTTTTGAATGTGTTCATTTATTAGCATGAAGGGCCCAAGAGGGTACCACTTCCAACTTGAACAAAGTGCATCCTCTCTTTCTTACCCTAAGGTTTCGTGTTAATCTGTTTAAAATGGGGGCGGGGGGGGGCGCCTGGGAGGCTCCATCAGTTAAGTGTCCGACTTTTGATTCTGGCTCAGGTCATGTTCTCAGGGTCTCAAGATTGAGCCCTGTGTCAGGCTCTGCAATGAACATGGAATCTGCTTGGGATTCTATCACTCTCCCTCTGTCACCCCCCATTCTAGCCCTGCTCATGCGCACTTACGCTCTCTCTAAAAACATGAAATTAGGGATGCTTGGGTGGCTTAGTCTGTTAAGTATCTGCCTTCGGCTCAGGTCATGATCCCAGAGTTCTGGGATTGAGTCCCACATCAGGCTCCTTGCTCGGCGGAGAGCCTGCTTTCCCCACTGCCTGCTCTGCCTGCAGCTCCCCGTGCTTGTACGTGCTCTCTGACAAATAAAATCTTTAAAAAAATAAAAATTAAATTAAAATAATAAAAAGAAAGGCAATTCCAACTCTCCATCCTCTCCAACCCATACTCACCAAATAGTTTTGAATTTGAGGAAACTGATACAAATGACATGTTACCAATCTCCAAATCAAGAAAACTAAAGATTAAAGGAATTCACATTAAAAATGGTAGATAAAAAACAGATATGACTAGCTGACACGAAGAGTGAGCTATTTAAATAATCCCAATTAGAAGGAATTTATTAATAGTTTTGGATAAAATTCCTTTTATTCTTAATGTCAGCATTCCTACGATGCTACTGTTAAGCAATCTAATGCTTATACCATCCTTGCTCCTTACCCACAGTACTGCCTCTTGACTTACAAATAAACAGCACTTGTCAATGGTCCTTAATTGTGTGAATCATTTAGAAATATTAATTTACATATCACCAGGACTGAGGTGTCCAAGCATCAACCAATATTTTTAAAATCCTGCAATACAGGGGGGCAACTGTGTGTTTCAGTCAGTTAAGTGTCTGCCTTTAGCTCAGGTCATGATCCCAGAGTCCCGGGATCGAGTCTCACGTCAGCTTCTCCCTCTCCCTCTGCTGCTCCCCATGCTTGTTCTCTCCCTCAAATAAATAAGATATTAAAAAAAAAAATCCTGCAATACCAAATAAATAAATAAATACAAAAATTCTGCAATACTACCTTAATGCTTGCTTTCACTCAGAATGGAAAAAGAGCCATCAGTCAGACAAATTCTTTGTTGTAGGTGATTATCTAGTTATGGTTATAATGCCCCTCTCTACAGAAAGCTTATGGAAGAAAGAAACAGAACAGTTAACAGGTAACATTCACGGAGTCCTCACTCCGAGTGAGACACTAAGCTCTAAGGCTTCTGCATATTTTGCCATTTTAATCCTCACAACAACTCTTCAAGAAAGATATTGTTATTAACTTGCATTTATAGGAGACCCAAGCTTAACTGAGTAACCTTCCCAGGAATAGTAATTTGACTCCAAAGCCCCTGTTAAGGGTTTATATTAAAAACTATAGCCAGGAACTGTATTAAATAAAGTAATCCTGCACCTGGCAAAAATTAAAACAGAATAAGCAATATTTAAGAGCTTTGAAGAGGGAGAGAAAAATTGTTATACTGATTTAGTAAAAGATTACCAAGAGAACCTGAAGCATACTCCCTATTTTTAGAACCAAATGCTTTTTAAAAATTCAATTATGAGCTCATTTTGATCTCTTAGTACCTATTTGTAAGTCTAAACCTGAAGTGAAATTAATAATAGACTAGTAAGAAGAAAGGTATGTTTGGTTATTTTTAGCAGAATGGATTAAGGCTTACTCTAATTACTGGCACTCAGAGACCAGCTGAAAGTGCCTATTCTTACATTCAAAACACAGGACTTCTCCACAGTCAGCTAAGTGTCAGCTGACTGTGCGTGAATGTAACTCAACTATTCTCAGTACCCACTGGTATGTCATTAAATATTCTTTAGTTAGTCAAGAAAATACAGTACTGTGGCAAAGTCTCAAACTAGTAAGATAAATGTATGTTTAAATTCACTGTATAACTCAATCTAGTGCCTCTTCTCTAACACGCTGCATAAAATGGGAATCAAAAAAGCATACAGTGTTAGGTCTTTCAGGGATTTTCAAGAGCATTTATTTCAGAGATGGGGAGACACACACACAATGACTTGTTCCAAGTCACAAAACTAGCTAAGGGTGCAAACCAAACAGAACTCAAGTGCCCAGATTTTTAGCTATATTCTCCCTATGGAGCCCTACCCACCGGCACCCTTCCCAAGAGAGGGAGCGATGGGAAATGCTCAGCCAGAAGAATGCGGCTGAGACAAGTGGAAGAAGGCAGGCCTAAAGACCACTTGCTGACAGGAACAGAGACAGTGCTGCTTCAGAGTTTCTCAGAAGCGAGAATCCTTTTGCTTAAAAGGTCTTCTCTTCCAGCTGGACTGGGGGGGGGGAAATCACTCGTTTATGTAACAAATAATATGTTCTTAAGTACGATAAATGAGGTTTTCAGTATGAAATGAGGGCAGATGCATAGAAAAACTGATTAAAATTTCTAAGTTCTATATGTGACTCTTATCTCAATAAAGCTGTTTTTTTAAAGTACATCTTTTACTTACAGGAGCTTCATAAAAGTATCAGACTCCGGTGAGAGTACCCTTTACAGCCTTTATTTAAAAGAAAAAGTGGTAGGCCAGCGCGGGCGGACTAAGTGCTGCGTACCGAACCCCAGCCAGTGCTTGCCTTCCTTCGGTCGGAACAGGCCGTTGCCTTCAGCGGCAGGAAACTCGATTCCTGGGATTGACTCCCTTGCTGGTATTTTCCTCCTCCACACGGGGGACTCCTTCCCCTATCTAGAAATAAGCTGAAGTCTCTCACGCCTTTTTAAAAACTCTGTCCCTCACTCCTGTGTCTATGGGCAGTTACCACCTCTTTGCATCTGAGGAAGCTCCCGAAATAGTCTACATTTGCTGTTTAAAAGTCTCCACCTCTTCACACTTTGCCCCATTTCTTCGAGAGTTTCTACTATTTCACTGAAAATGTTCCTCCGACAAATGGCATTTTTTGAACTCTCACGTAAAACCTAATAGATTCTTTCTTCACTTTTATTGTTTTTGCAACATTTGGCCCTGGTGACTTAATTTTCAAAACTCACTCCCACTTCCTGACATTACTGACCCTATACTTAGTCTCTCCCTCTTTGCTTGCCCCTTGAATGTTGGTGGTTTACCACTTTATGCCTAATTTCTGCCCTGACTTCCAAGCCCACTCAGAGAAAACCAAGCATCTCAAAGTCAACATGTCTGCTACCTCACATTTACTGTCAGCTGGAACAGAAGTGTGGAATCCCTGCCCTCCCGGCTTCTGGCAGAAAAAAAAAAAAAACAACAACCAAAAACCAAAAACCAAAAAACCTTACCTAGTAGGAACAGCTCATTCCACCTGCTGAGCCCACAGCAGAGGTCTTCCTTCAGGGCCTCATTATAATGCAGTTTCCTAAGAGATGTCTCGGGTGCCAGCCTCAGCCCTCCCCCCTACTCATTCTCCAATTACGAGGATCCTTTCAAAAGGCATTATCTGCTCTTTTCTCATCCCTGTTTTAAAACCTTTGCCTCCACACTTCAGAACTGAGTTCTAGGCCCCTTGTCAGTCACTAACTGGAATATGACCTTGGACAAGTCACTTTTCCCAAATTCTTCCTTTCATAAAATTGAAATTTAATCAACAGTAGTGGTTTTTGGGGCGCCTGGGTGGCTCAGTCATTAAGCGTCTGCCGTTCACCTCAGGTCATGATCCTAGGGTCCTGGGATCCAGCCCCGCACCAGGCTCCCTGCTCGGCAGGAAGCCTGCTTCTCCCTCTCCTACTAGTGTTCCCTCTCTCGCTGTGCATCTCTCTGTCACATGAATAAAATAAAATGATTAAAATCTTTAAAAACAACAACAAAAGAACCAGTAGTGATTTTAAAGCTCATGAACCATCTCTGAGGCAGAGGGCACAAGCCAAGTGAGCAGAGGTATGAGATCCCGGTTCTGTTTTCATGAGAGCACCTCCACTTCCACTTGATTCATCGAAGGTTCTAACCTTTGGGCAAAAAGCTTTTTATTTTATTTTATAAAGATTTTTATTTATTTATTTGACAGACAGAAATCACAAGTAGGCAGAGAGAGAGATTGGAGGAAGCAGGCTCCCCGCCGAGCAGAGAGCCCGATGCGGGGCTCGATCCCAGGACCCTGGGATCATGACCTGAGCCGAAGGCAGAGGCTTTAACCCACTGAGCCACCCAGGTGCCCAGCAAAAAGCTTTTATCACCTGACTACATTATTCCAAAACTTCTCCCAGCTCTAAAATGCTATGAGTTTTCTTAACAAGTACTAAACCAAAATCACCCAAAGATGACTAAATTTATTCTACTGCAAAGAGTTCTATGGTATTTAAAACATTCTCTATGTCCTATAATCTCCCATCACATCCTCTGCCATCTACCCACCCCCCACATATACACAAAACCCATCCACACCTAGAATAAAGGAACAGAGGTAAAAACCCAGACTTCTCTTCAACCCCCCCTTGCAGCCCATACTGTTAGTTCCCTGAACTTCCCCTATAGAAGACAATTTTTTATATGCAGAGACACTCTTCTTAAATAGAGTAAATTATTTGTAAGGGAGGGAAAATGGAGAAGAAACAAAGTAATTAATTTCTTTTAACTCCTGATTAGCCCAATCTTGACAAATGTTATTTTAGGGTATTAAAAGACTTCTAGATATTAATAAAGATGTACATTTTTTAAAAATTTTAGTGTTCAAAGCCAATGTGTGAGTCATTTTTCAACATCAAAAATTTAAAAATCTATTCTTCACAAAATTATCTATCAGATCTAATTATACCTCCATGACAGCAACAAGTGTACTTCAAATTAATAAATACTACTAACAAAGAACTCTTATATAGAGAGTTTCAAAACCTCTATATGACTAAATGATCGATGCATCCAAGGTGTTCAAAAGTGAGATTCTAGAAGTCAGAAAAAAGGCATGTCAACTATCAGTCATTACTGTATAGATTTTTAAGCAAGGTTTGTCAAAATTCAGAGAATTACACCATTTAAAATATGACCCCATTTTCACCTGCAATGAAATTCATTTAATTTTTCTAAAAAGATGATTAAGTAGAAATAATCATTTATGCCTTTAATTACATAATTAGTTTTAAATCGACTTTTCTGATTTTATTTTTTTGACTGGACAATCAATCAAAACAACAGTTATTTAAAAGACATAAAGCTTTAACTTAAACCTTTTCCACCTAAATCATTATTAATCATTACTTGTAAATGTCATCGCTCAAAAGTCTGCCATTGCCACATTATAAATGACTGAACATTTAATCCAATTTTGCCTTTCCAATAAATGAAAATTATACCTTTTGTAAACAATCTTCAGATCTCGCCACTCAAGAAAGCTGCACATTTTAGGTTTCCGTGCTAAAACGGTTTGAACAAGTTCTCTTGTAATCTTTTTCTTCTCTTTGTCTGATAGTGGGACATACCATTTCTGCAGTCGAAGCTTTCCCTGACGACTAAAAAGCAACATAAACTGCATCTGTTAAGATAAATAGAGCCAAGATTACATGCAACACTTTCATTCCGTAAAGATTAAGATGACATGGTTCCTAGAGAAGCTTAAGGGGCAGGGTCTTTAACTGACAAATGATTAGCAGCCATCAGTATTTCTACGCCAGTTAAAATAGCAGGAAAATGCTTGTAGAAAGATCTTCCCACTAGGGGCAAATCTCCCCACCCCACCCCGTTCCACTAAGTTCAGAGAGTAGTGCGTGGGAAAAAATAATAATCATAATTTTAAAAAAACAGGTAAAAAGCTGAAGTGAAATTTTTGAGGAAAAAAAAAGATAACTCTTGCAATTTAAGACAACTACTGTCTACCTGTGCTGTACATTTCACATTCTCTGTATGCTTCAAAAGAGAACTGTTGACATCAACTGGTTTAGATACATTTGAAAGAAACAGCAGATCTACAACTATTTTTCATCCTGAGGCTGTTCCAGTCCCCGCTGAATTACTTGTATTTAGACTGCTATCACTCAGAATGCCCTCTTCAGTGTATGCTCACACATTTTAAGCAAAACAAAAGATCTAAAATATTCAACAAAAAAACCCATAAATGCACATTTTTCTTAATAAAAGCCTGACTTTTAAGTGTCTCTTCTCATCTTTGCTTTCTAAAATTCCAACATAAATATACACACAATAAAGAAGTAGGTTAATGTAACAATATGAAAGAGAATATAAACCTTTAAAAAGCCAAAATTTAGAGACACACATGCAGAGACATTACGCAAAATACCTCATTTAAAACAATTTTTAAAACAAGCATCTACAGATGGAGTGGATGCTGAATTCTACTGTTATCTTAAACTATTCTGTATACGTGTATTTGGAACCTCAAATCTGTTGATTAGTTTACATGTTTAATTTTAAAGGAAAGCTTCCTGTAATCCAACCGGTCTTCCCAATCGCAAACATTAAGCATTGTTTCTACAAAAGTAATTTAAAGGTAGAATTCAGACAGGTCTACCCCCCCCCCAACTGTTGTTAAGTTCCTTCAACGGTGTTACTACAAGACTGCAGCCCGATTCTTAATATGCACCACACCACCTTAGATCTGAATATGGGGTGGGGGAATCTACACGGCCAATTTAGAATAAAAATGGGCTCCAAATTTCGCAAAGAAATTAACGGGCATCGACAAGGTATTTAGAAATTTATGATGTGGCGATTTAACTTTATTAAAGTCAAAATTGGCTTATTACGCCTCACTTAAAACCTTCACTGGCACAAAATAAACGAACGCTATTTTTGATGTCAAAGTGCCTCCCATACAGGTCCTGTTAAGACAGCGGCATTCGGAGGGGAACAGCAACTAAAGCATCAACTGGACGTTTAATGCAAACCCGTTACCGGAACTTTGAGAATAACGGACCCCTATTCCAGGACCCCGACGACCTGGGGGAGTGGCGGTTTGCTTTCTGAAAGAGTATGAGCTCGAGGCTGTCTGCATCCCCTCCCTACCACTTTATAGAATAAGTAATTCACTCTTTAAAATAAATGATGTGCTAACATGGGACGATACCCGGTTGCGAGGCACAAGTATTCCTTTCCTCCGGTTAAAAACTAATGCTTTGATTTTGCCGCAAATCACAGGGCACCTCAGTTCCTCGAGATTGGGTATTAAAAACAATAGGCTCAGCTGCGGAGCCGGCTCAGGGCCAGCGTTCCTCCGTCCGGCCGTCTCCGACGCCTCCCCGCCGCCCCATGGGGCCGCAGTCCATCACTGACCCAGCCCGGGCGAGGTGACAGGCTAGGCGCGGGGCAGACAATGGCATTCGCCGCCGCGCAGGGGGCGCCAAGGGTCCTCCGCCGCCACCGCCCCCGGGCGCGGGCCCCTCCGGAAAATGCCCCGCAAAACTTGAGGTGATTCCCAAACCACAGGTGCCGCGGGGCCCCCCGCATTCCCGGGGCGCGGCGCGGAGTGGGGACCGGCGCGGACGCGGAGAGAAGTGAGTTGCGGGGCGCGGCGACCCCCTGGCGGGCCGGGGCGGCCAGGCGCGGGGTGGGGTCGTCGGGGCGCGAGCGGGGCGTCTGAGGGCGCGCCCAACCCGCCCTCCCGGTTCCCTGTCCCCGACGCCCCCGCTCGTCCCCCGGGACTTACGGCGGCCGCGGGCCGCGGGCGCGGCTGAGCTCGGCCGGCGGCGGCGGCGGCGGCGGCGGCGGTGGTGGCGGCGGCGGCGGCGGCGGCTGAGGGGAAGCCCCTGTCGCCAGGCTGAGGAAGAGAAGCCGTGTTGCTGTGGGGAGGGGACCCAGTTAGCGGAGGGAAGGCTTAGGCGGCGAGGGGAGGGCGAGCCGGCAGACCCCGCCCCGTGGGCCGGACGGAGGAGGAGCCGGGGTTGCGGCGAGAGGAGGGGGGGCGGGGCGGCGCGCGGGAAGCAGCTCGGCCTTCGCCAACGGCACCGGAGGCAGCGCCGGAGACCGCACAATCTAAGAAAGCCGATTGGCCGCGTCTCTACCGAGAGGGGTGGTCTGGGCCGGAAGTCAGGCCACGTGACCCGGAAGCGGCTGCTGCCAAGGCCGGCGCGCCTGCGTGCTCCTGCTTGTGCATTTCGAACTCGGGCAGGCGGCTTCCCCGGCTGTCCGGTGGTGGGAGGTCAGGGTTCTGCGGTGCCCTTTGTCGACCCCGCCGTGCGGGGCAGGGAAGGTCAGGATTGCGAAGAGCCAAATTCGAGCTCCGATAACTCTCCGAGCCCAAAGAGGGTGGGGCGGGGAGGCGTGACTGCCCGTGATGATGGTGAGGGGAGAGAGGGAGTGCTGCACCTCTGGGGAAAACAAGTCAGCTCTGTCGTGGAGCTAGTGCACGCGTTCAGAGGGCCTTTTGCAATTATTCTGCTTCCAACCCGCCTGGATTCCAGCCGGTCCGACCTATCGCACTGCTACAGCCCCAGACACTTTTTGCCCCAAGCTGTGCAAGTGTCTCTTCCCTGGGCTTGCCTCGCCTATTCTCAGTGCTGCGGACCTAATGAATTAAGGTCCGTCCTCTGCTGAGAAGCCCAGACAGCATCTGGTGTTTGAGATCCCACTTCCTTCACACGGAGTCGCGGTCCCCGCCGCTCCGCCCCAAAGCCGCCTGGGTTCCAGTTAGCCTTGCCGAAGACTTGCTCTGCCTGGCGTGTACTTCCTCTCAAATGTTAATCTATGAAGCCTCACCCTCAAACCCTGTAAGAACGAATCCCTCTTTCACCCACATGTTCATTAGCCTCTGCTAAGCACATCTTGAATTTTATTCATTTTTGCATCCCCACGTGTCCATTTGCCTCTATTTAGCACGTCTTGAATTTTTTTCATTTTTCGTCCCAACCTAGTTCACTGCCTGGTATATAACACATCTAATAAGTGGGAGTTGACTGATGAGGACTATAAAATGATAGATTTGTTAAGAACCGTAGTGCTGAGCATTATACTTGGCACATAATGGATGTCCATATTTTTTTGAATGAAAAGGACGGATGAATCATCTAGTCCGACTCATCTTTTACAGATGAGGAAAGGGGAGCCCCATGGGATTAAGTGACCTTGCTTGAACAGCCACTGGTTTCTCCTGTTGAATGGTATTCATTACCCCAGTCACTTAGGTCCTTACAAAGGAAGCTGGAAAATTGCTTTTATTGCGCTATGCCCTTTTTGCAGAGGTTCCCAAACATAGTCGCCAGAATTTTTTAATGACCCAAAGTGAAAAAGAAATGGTACGTTTTTCACGAAGCTAAATTTAATCAATTTAAAGGAATCATTTATTAGGGATTGTTCTTTTTTTTTTTTTTGTGGTAAAAGGTCTATAAAACTATGATAGTATATAAAAGGGATTTGAAGGCATTTTTATTGCCCCGATTTGGCAAAATAAAAATGTATAATACCTCTCTCTTTTTAAGCACTACTATACTGCTAGGAAAATTTCCTACAAATATGTAGGATAATGTGTACTGGAAAACAAGTGGCCGACACAAAGCACAGAACTGACATTCTGTGGTCTTTAGGCCCCCTGCCCAGATTTCTCTCTGCTTCCTAACCGGTCGTACTCCAAAGTCACATATTAATGCCCCATTTCTCCCGTACTACACAAAACAGATGCCATTAACCAGTTCAAAGATAGATTGAATACTATGCAGTGAAATCGTGCACTCTGAATCCAAGGACTGTTTTTGTTTTTTTCTGTACAAAGCACATATATCCTCAACGTTCTTAAGCTAACCACTCCAAGTTTAAAGCCATTGGTTATGCTCCTAATGTTGGTCTGTGGTTCTGAAAATGAAGACGGCAGGCTTGCTGATGACATATTGGCAGTCTCTGGTGATCCTAGCCAAGAAAAGGAGGGGGTGAGGGATAGAGAGGGAAAGGAATTATGGGAAAAATAATTAGCAGCTGAAAGCAGCTATTACATAATCTTGGCTGCTTATTAATTTAGAAGAAGGAATGGCTTATTAAATTCTAATAGCAGCAGCACAACTGCAAACAACCTAGCAATTAACAATGCAGGGCCCATTATTTTGTTAATATGTTCTCTTTTTTTGGCAAGTGTATAAGAACAAATTTATAGAAGCAGATGGTCTTTTTCAGTAGATTATAGATGGTTTTTCCCCAGTCTTAGTATTAAGTGCTAATTGTGCATTCACTGTGAAAGACAAAAGAAGCACTGTTAGTAATTAACTGCTTGACTTTGATTCCCACATTTTCCAAATTGTGGGCTTTCTTATGTACATATTTCTTCTCACCTAGTATCTTCTTCATCTGTCATGTTAATAGGGTATCTTTATCCTCTGCTTTTGTTATGTGGGTGGTCCTGATTTCTTGGTGGTTAATATTGATATGAAAATAATTTCTTATGAGAAATTAAAAATCAGATGTTATACTTATTTTTATTTATTTATTTTTTTGGTACAGGAGACATTTATTACAACATCATTTCTCATGGAACAAGAAGGAACATGGACTTTCATGGTGCAAGCCTTCCTGATGTTTCCCGGGTTTCAATGGCCCAGGCGGATAAAGGAAACTCAGCAAGGTCAGAAGAAAGAAGAACAGATCTGTCCTTAAGTGGGAAAAATAACCGTGTCCCAAGTATACAGAAGGGGAACAAATGAGGTATTTCTGGTAAACTGCCTTTTATTTCTTTTTTATTGAGATATAATTGACATTATATTAGCTTAAGGTGTACAACATAATTTGATATTTATATGCATTTGTGAAATGATCACCATAGTAATTCTAGTTAATATCACTGGTTTCTTTAAAAAAAAAAAAAAGTGCTTAGCTTTCATTTATGCTAAATGCAAGAGTTGAGGGCCTTCTAACAATAAAATTTTGAGACTTTTAATGTAATCTTTTAAAAGTTTTCAAAAATAGCTTTAGTTTTACTTTCCTGTTAAATGTGTGTTGGCCATATGCTTTTATCTACTCTCCCTCGCAAAATGCCATTAAACGGAAAAAAAAAAAAAAGGAGGAATGTTTGATATATATACTCACATGGGCAATAAGACAGGGGACATTAGCATGAGGGGGTCATCAAGGATGTCTCGGTGCACTGTTGGCTCATTGTGATTTAGGTAAAAATTGTAATATATTTATATTGGGAATACAGAGGAGCAGAAATGAGGGGATGTTGAAATCATGCTAAATCTTCAGGCACTGGCAATAAGAAAATAGATAACATCTAACATAAACCAAAAAAATAGCATTATTAGTGTATTCTTTAGATACCAGGAAGTAAATTAGAAGCAATGATGACTTTCTTTCCAGGGACAGAATCTTGAGGCAGGATGTATTTAAGGTTATTATTATATTTTATTTTAGTGCAAGTTTTCCTTAGACCATTTTTTAAAATATTGTAATGAAGTAGGTAAAAATTCTTCTGTTAGTGTTAACACTATATTATGGACTTGTACAGCATTCCTTTAGCCTGTCTATTTGTTACTTAGAAATTATTAAATAAAGATGCCTTTGTAATGGAATTCAGCACTGAATCAATGTAGAAGAGCACAGTAAGTGTAAAAAAGATGCTTAGAGTTTTGGATTTGCATCTCCAATGATAAACTTGTTCCAAGGAGAAAACTGGCCCAAAATAATGAGGATTTGTGGATCAGTCATTTCAAATAGATAGAGCTGTCACTGCCAAAGTCCCCAACAATAAGCCAAAGATAAATGTGGGACATCCACTTTTCCCTGAAGCCTGTTTCCAGAGCTTTGAATAAAATGCGGGAAAATGACTCTTTTTTTAATATTAGGCCAAGGCAGTGATAATTTTATCCACCACCCCTTCCTCCCAACCCCAGAGGACACCTGGCAGTGTCCGGAGACATTGTGGTTGTCATCTCGGCACCCAGGTGTGGGGCAGGCGGGGGTGCTGTTGCTACAGTGCCCAGGACACTCCCCTGGGAAATGATCCAGCCTCAAATGTCAACAGTGCTGAGGCTGAGGGGCTCCAAGTTAGTCATCAAAAAGGTTAGCGTGCAGTAACCGAGCGCTTTTATAGGTATTTCAAGAAACGGAACACGCACTATCTTTACATAAGTTTTGCTTGTGTTTTTTTGTTTTTTTTTTTCTTTCTTTCTTAGAGGAGTTGGAGGCCTTCTTAAATATTTGAGAGCTAAAATTCTTAACTGCTGAAAAGACTGTTCGCCTACATTAGGCAGTCAGTATTCTTTAATGGTAGCTAGAATAAACTCTTAAAATGGGATTTTTTTTCCCTAGATGACCCCAGAATATTCGTGGAAATTATTTAGAACCTGAATCCATGAGGTGACTGTTCCATCCCTTCATTCATTTAACATAGATGCTTATTATGCTGGTTTATTATGTTTCTTATGGTTTACTCTGCTGGCCACTCTGGAAGATAATGGGGATACAAAGATGAGTAACATGATGGCTCTTTCCTAAAGCTCTAAAACCATTTCTCCTGACACAGAATTTCATGTCATTTGGGGACCAATTCTGGGTGGTTAGAGCAGCAGTCCTCAATCAAACATAAGAACACATTTTCTTTCGGGTAGCGCCTAAAGGTGCTTCTTAGAACCTTGGATTTCCATGACGGACCCCTTTGGAAACTCTTTGCCCTAATGACCTCCCGGGGCTCCCAGGGACCTTTTCATTCTGTGAGTTTTCCATAGCACTCTGAATTCACAGCAGCTTAAGAAAGTCGAGGTGTTTTCAACAAAACGATTTCAGATAATATTCTTTTGACCTGGTCCTTGGAATGAAATATTTCAGCAGTAATCTAATTCAACTAGATGACTGGTCCTAAGTTATTCTCTGTATGGCTTATGAAAAAAACACAGATTCTGGGCCCCATCCCAGTTTGTGATTCACTGGGTCTGAGGTGAGGCCTGGGAATTGCATTTCTCACAAGTTCTCAGGTGCTGCTGTTGCCACTGTTTCAGAGACCGCACTTGAAGAACCACTGCTCTATGCCAACCCCCCAACCCCCAAAACAAAACCCCCCCCCAAGATACCTAACTGGTAAATTCTCAAGCCAGCAATTTTGATGTAATTTCCAAGACTGATGATCTTAAGGAAACTTGAGGTGTGAATATTTTTTGTGGCTGATCTTACTAAGTCTGATAACATTAGGAGATTAATATTCCCAGTTATATGAATCTGAAGCTACATCGATACGTACAAACCCGCGTAGGAGCACTGTTCGCCATCTACACACTAATGTACTGTGTTGGTGTTAGTTAGAAATTAGAGCACTTAGAGAAACTTGAAGGTTGCACCATAAAAATCAGGTGCTTACTTGGTGAATATCACTGCTCTAAAAATATTTTCCAACTACTCATGCCAAGTAGGAATCACCTCTGAAATATTTTGTTAACAATTACAGACGTGAGGTAGGAAGGAGAGAGTTGAGAGGTAACAGCTAGACAGATTCAGTATCTCTGAAAATAGAAGAAACCCAACATAAAGTGATCAAAATCTGCCCCTTTTCTTCCTTGGCACACAGCTAGCTAGACCCCGTTGTTCAGTCATCCCTCCAGTTAGGTATCCTGCGGGGCTGATTGAAGTGAAGTGTGATATCAAGGCAGGGCCCAGAAAAACCTTGCACAGGAAGGCCTCTTCTCCCTCCCTTTTTCCTCAACCCTACTTTTGTCCCCTGGATTGACATCCAGGGCAACATCGGAAGTTACTCTTTTTTAAGATGGTTGAGTCTTCAAAATAATAATCTTTAAAATAAAATATTTTAAAAAGAAAGAAAGAAAGGATGAACTTTGTATCAAGCCAGTGATTTTTCTGGGTTCATCTGGTACAGTTGCTAGCACTACTGGCCATTCTCCTAAGCTGTTATACACTTAGTTACAAAGAGAAAGAAACAGTGATGGGGAGAGCAAGAAGATAGCTCTTTTTCTTGATTCTAAACCTACTTTTTGTGCTCCTTTCCATTGAAATTTAAAGAAAATTCTCATGTAGTCTGAGCCCAGAATTTTTTTTTAAAGATTTTATTTATTTATTTGACAGAGAGATCACAAGTGGGCAGAGAGGCAGGCAGAGAGAGAGAGGTGGAAGCAGGCTCTCCGCGGAGCAGAGAGCCCGTTGCAGGACTCGATCCCAAGACTCTGGGATCATGACCTGAGCCGAAGGCAGAGGCTTAACCCACTGAGCCACCCAGGTTCCCCCAGAATTTTTTTTTTTTAAGATTTTATTTGTTTATTTGACAGAGAGAGAGACAGCAAGAGAGGGAACACAAACAGGGGGAGTGGGAGAGGGAAAGGCAGGCTTCCCGCAGAGGAGGGAGCCTGATGCGGGGCTTGATCCCCGGACCCTGGGATCATGAAGCTGAGCTGAAGGCAAAGGCTTAACCCACTGAGCTGCCCAGGCACCCCCATTTATTTACTTAAAAAATATTTTATTTATTTACTTGACAGAGAGAGAGCGAGAGAGAGCAAGAGCAGAAACATAAGCAGGGGGATTGGGAGAGGGAGAAGCAAGCTTCCTGGTGAGCGGGGAGATGTGGGGCTCGGTCTCAACACCCTGGGATCATGACCCGAGCTGAAGGCAGACACTAAAGGACTGAGCCACCCAGGTGCCCTGATAAGTCAAAATGAAACAGACAAATAAATCATAGGCTGAAACAGCCAAGGTAATGGAGGTGGAGGGCACATTCCAGTAAACTGTACCTAATTGTCCAAAGTGGATAATATTATCATCATCTCTTTGAATCAAGAAACCAAAGTTTATGGTTTGTGACCAGATTGTCTTTGTCTTTTTCTTCTTCTTCTTCTTTTTTTGTCTTCTAAATACTATAAAACACAGTTAAAACATTTATCCAAAAGAATTCTTGAACATTTTAACTGAATGACTTGTAAAGCTTTTAGAAATACTGCATATATATAAAATATAACAAATATATGAAATAATAACATTTTAAGGTCATTTCACTGAAAAACTTCATTTTACAAATAGGGAAATTAAGGCCCAGAGAAGTTCAACAAATTTTTCAAGATCATACTACCTGGTTTGTGGCCATGAAGAACAAAGACCCCTATGTTCTGGTTCTAGGCAATATTTTTTCCACTACAGTACGCTATTGCCCATAAACTACTAGCCCTTATCTTTAGGCAAAAAGAGACAAACACATAAACTGGAAAACTACACACACACAGAGCCCCTCAAAATGTGAAGTCTTCGGTGCTTCCTCCTGTGTTTGCTCTGCTTTCTTTTAAAGTTTTTGTGTCTCTGGTAGCCAACTGAAACCATTGGAATCTCCAAGATTGGGACAGTATCTTACGAATCTCTGTCTCACATAACCTAATGCAATGCCTTGCATAAAGTAGACGCTCAAAAAATGTTAGTTAAATTGAATTGGATGACTATACTTCAATTAAAAAAAAGAGAGAGAGAACATTGAATTGGCATGCCAGAAGAAGGTTTAATAAGCCCCGTCTTATTACTTCTCGAATGTTGCCAGTTTTCTGTGCCCCCCCTTCCCCTCTTCCCCTTCGTGCAAGATATCCTTTCCATCCCCACTAATATTGTACTAGGTCAGACCAAGAAACTGGACCTTCTATCTCAGCCCCTTCCTTCCACATTACATGCCATTGTTCTATGATGTCATTACAGTTTCTTCCGCATGCACATGGCCACCTGAGTGTTTTTTCTAAAACATAAATCTAATAGAGATTAGACTTTCTACTTAAAATGCTTCAATTTGGGGGCTCTTGGGTGGCTCAGTGGGTTAAAGCCTCTGCTTTCAGCTCAGGTCATGATCCCAGGGTCCTGGGATCGAGCCCTGCATCGGGCTCTCTGCTCGGCAGGAAGCTTGCTTTCCTTCCTCTCTCTCTGCCTGCCTCTCTGCCTACTTGTGATCTCTGTATGTCAAATAAATTAAAAAAAATAAAAAGCTTCAATTTCTTTGTTACTTCGTTGAATTTATACACCCAAGTCTGGGCCAGACCCTCAGTACTGGGGATAAAATAGAGGACCGCTTAGATGGAACGTCCCACCAGGTCCATGGGGTGGAAAGGTCCGGGGAGTACAGTTTACAGTTGGCCATCCCAATACAGCGGAGTAGCTGTTTCAAAGGGGAAAGGCCTGGGTGCTGTGGGAGCATATAAGCGAGGGCCTAACCCAGAGTTTTGGTACTAGTGATGTGTGATGGAGTCAGGGAAGATTGTTTGGAGGACACAGTCTTTGTCCAACATTTGAGGGACCCTTATGTGGCTCAGTCAGTTAAGTGTCTGCCTTCGGCTCAGGTCATGATCCCAGGGTCCTAGGGTCAAGTCCTGCATCAGTCTCCTTGCTCAGTGGGGAGCCTGCTTCTCTCTCTGCCTGCTACTCCCTCTGCTTGTGTTCTCTCTCTCTCTGACAATTAAATATTATTATTTTTTAAAGTGGGGGTAGGAATTAACCAAGAGAAGACAGGGGAAGAGTGTTCCACGAAGGGAGAATAGCATGGGCAAGGTTGAAGAGATGAACACCTGAGTATAAGCGTGGCCAGAGAGTACTTGGGGAAGGGCGAGTCTGCAGAGGACAGGAGAACCATATCATGCAGGACTTTTCAAACCAGATTCACAAGATTTGGGCTTCCTGCAAGGATATTGGGGGATATTGAAAGATTTTAAGCAAGGGCAGTGTGGTATAGGATTTGAGTTTTAGGGTTTCGGAAGGATCTTGCTGGATGAAATGTGGCTAATTGCAGGATATATTGTAGTCAGAGTTTAGCTGCAGATAGAATGAACCATTCGAACCAATACTGACCGAAGAAGTCTAAAAATGATTAGGAAAGTAAAACCTAGGCTCAGTTTCCAGAAAACCTTCCAGAATAACACTATAGAACTTGATGGCCAGGCAGCTGTTGTTTCTGCCATGATCAGTGAGCTGGAATGTTACGCTGTCTCCGTAACTGCTGGTTTCAGGATTATGCCTCCTCTGCTGTGTGCAAGAAATCAGGAAGTTGTTGCCAATGAAATGGATGCTTGGGTACTGCTTTTTTTCTCGTTATATGGCTCGGGTCTGGACTCTCTTTCCAACTGCCACTGAAAGCCAAATGCTTCTGTAACCAAGCTTGCCAGCTAAAAGAGCAGAGGCAAGGCCACTTTTCACGATCTATCACTGCCTTCTTCCAAATGTTACATGAGTACACGTGATTGTTAGAATCTACGTCTCAACCAGAAGCCTAGCTAAAGAATGTCGTTTTTCATTTTCTGGAACAAGCACTGCCAGGAGGTTGGAATGGATATTGAGCAAGCAGGTCTACAATGTCCATGGCAGTGGTTAAGACTGGTGGCTAAGAGACCAGTTGGGAAGCTGGTTGATGATGCACATGAGTGGTGAAGGTAGCCTGAACAAGGAGTAAAGAGAAGGAGAGAGATTGGAAAGTTTGGGAGGTAGGATTGATTGGTGTAGGTTGCTTTGATGTGGGGGCAAAGGGAGCAGGTGTAGAGTCAAGGATGACAATAGGGGATGATTTTCTGAGAGTGGGAACCCCAGAGAAAAAGCAGACTGCTGGTGGAATGAACTCATTTTTTAAGCTCCAAGATCAGATATCTGGGCCTGAATTCTGCCAACAGCCTGAATGAGCTTGGAAGAGGACCCCAAGCTCCAAATGAGAATGCATCCTCAGCCAACACCTTGACTTTAGCCTCGTGAGAGCTGAGTAGGGGACCCAGCAAACTTGTGCCTGGACTCCTGACCCATTGAGGCTGAGAGATAATAGGTGGATATTGTTTTAAACTGCTAAGTTTGTGTTAATTTGTAACACATTAATAGATCGCTTATACACATACCAGGGCACGCTTCAAGAGTACTAACTTTTAGGGGGCAGGCAAGGGAAAGCCTCAAAAGAAGACTGAAAAGGAGTGATCAAAAGTATGGGAGGAGTTCAGAAGTGTGTAGAGTCACGAAGCTAAAAAAAGAGATCCTGATAAGAAGGAGAAAGTTGTCCAATGTACCAAATATTGCTGAGAATTCAAGTAGGAACAGAAGGAGCTCACTGGATTCCAAAAGGCCATTTGAGGGGCGCCTGGGTGGCTCAGCCAATTAAGCATCCAACTCTTGATTTCTGCTCTGGTTATGATCTCAAGGTTGTGAGATCGAGCCCCGTGTTGGGCTCTATACTGGGCTTGGAGCCCCCTTAAGATTCTCTCTCTCCCTCACCCTTTGCCCCTCCTCACCTCCGTCTCTTAAAAAAAAAAAAATGTGCCATTTGAGAAAGTGATGTATAGACAGAAGAGCCATTTGAGTGAGGTGATGGGTAGAAATAGTCATTGCAGCCTGTGGAGGAAAAAGTGGAAAGGGAGAAGTGAAGACAGCTTTTTTTTTTAAGGAGGTTTATGTTTAAAGAGCAGGAAGAAAAGAGGTAGCTGGGACAGGGTGGGGCATCGAGTTCGAGGTGCTGTTGTTGCTTGCTGGTGGGTAGGAATCAGAGAGGGCGAGGATGAGGGTATGAGCAGTGAATGGTAGAGGAGGAAGAAAGTATGTAGATAAAGCACATAGTTTGGTAGTAGGGAAGGAGGTCCTTCTTCTCTGACATAGAGGAGGAGGTTGGATTATCTGCTGGGTAAAAGAGGGAGGTGGAGATGGGTTGAGGACTGTGAAGCAGGTTTCTACTATAGACCTTCGAGAACTGGAGAGAAGCTTCTGCAGCGATAGGAAAGGATAACTGAGGGTGCTGAATGTGCAGTGGAGACAAGATCTAGGACTGGGTCATTCTGTAATTAGCAGCGTTGATGGAGGGTTGAGATTTGCCAGGTGACTGAGATGGACAGACAAGAGACTGAAGTGGTGAGGGGAGGCATTCGAGCCAGACCAGAGAAGCAGTGACAGGGAGAGTGGGGAGTTTCAGGATGGGAGGGAGGGAGGGTGGGAAGGAGGGGCCTCGGGGATACTGATAGAGCAGAAAGAGAGAAACTAATGGGGCTGAGGGAGAGGAAGACCCTACAGCTATCAAGGCCAGGTTGTAATTAGAACAACTGAGTGAGACAGCCAGAAGTATGGGAAGTTGTGTTCGGAGAGAAATACATGAATGCGTTATTTCAGAGGTGGAGGAGGATGGGGGTCGGGTGGGGTATGCAACACGTCAGGGCAGAGTGGGGGGCCGAGCAGAAAGCAGGTGAGGCTCTCTGGAGCAGAGAAGACCAAGGAATGGGGACACCTGGGTGGCTCAGTGGGTTAAGCCTCTGCCCTTGGCTTAGGTCATGATCCCAGGGTCCTGGGATCGAGCCCCACATCGGGCTCTCTGCTCAGCGGGGAGCCTGCTTCCTCCTCTCTCTCTCTGCCTGCATGTGATTTCTATCTGTCAAATAAATAAATAAAATCTTAAAAAAAAAAGAAGAAGACCAAGGAGCGGACTCACTTGGGTGTGGAGTAGCGGGTCACCTGTGTGGATGTTTAGTCATTCGGGATGGCAGCAGGACCTGATGGAAAAGGCGACGGTGATCCAGTTGCTAAAGACTAAGGTGTCATTTTGAAAAACCGGCTTTATGGAGTTGTGATCCACATGCTGCGCAGTTTGCCCATCTATGGTATACAGTTCAGCGGCTTTTAGTTCATTGACGTGGCTGTGTGGTCATCACCACCATCAATTTCAGAACATTTTCATCACTCCAAAAGGAAGCCCTATACTTCTTAGGATTACCCCCTAATTTTTCTAGCACTGCCTCCTACGCCCACCTCCACTCCCCCCACCCCCCCACCAGCCTCTAATGTGCTTTCTTTTTTCTTTTTCTTTTTTTTTTTTTTAAGATTTTATTTATTTGACAGAGAGAGATCACAAGTAGAGAGAGAGAGAGGGAGGGGGAGGAGGAAGCAGGCTCCCCGCCTAGCAGAGAGCCCGATACGGAACTCGATTCCCAGGACCCCGAGATCATGACCTGAGCCGAAGGCAGAGGCCTAACCCACTGAGCCACCCAGGCAGCCCTCTAATGTGCTTTCTGTCTGTGGATTTGCCTCTTCTGGCCATTTCATTTCAATGGAAGCATACAATGTATGGTCCTTTGTTTCTGGCTTTCTTCACTTAGCATAGTGTTTCCAGGGCTTCTTCATGGTGTAGCGTGTACTGGCTTTTCATTTCAAAGCATGATTTTAATGGGTGGAAAGAACCTCAAAAGAGCTTAGGGAAGGATGTGAGGCAAACGCTTCCTTTGGACACCAAGTCAGCTCTGGTCATTAACAGCGTTGAATTTGTTATAAGCACCTCTTTCTCTTGGGAGTATCTAAAATAAGTCAATATTAAATGCTAATGCTTGCTTCTTCCCTCCCCGCCCCTAGCAGTAAAGATAACTGAAGACCTTGCTTAATTACAAAGACTGAGTCAGTCATTGTTGCTTCATGGTAACTACTTGCTTAAGAAACACATTCATCTTGGAGAGGAGATAATGAGCAAAATTGGCAATGCCCTAATAAGCTCTAAATTAAGCATACATAATCTTGAACGAAATATAAGAATCAGCAAAAATTTTTTTCTGCTTATTGATCATTAGTGTTAATGAGAGCGGCAGCAAGTGGCTTTGTTCCTGTTCACTTAGAAAGTATAAAAACAAGGTAAGCAAGCCATTAGGAACATTAATGTGAGGATTCAGTTTTCATCCTGATAATGGAATACCTTATCTTTCCTAGCCTATTGACCTTGGAAGCCCTCGATGGCTTCATGTTTTCTGGTCTTTGGCTAATTTTCAACCACGTTAGTAACAGACCGTGTGCGAATCACTTTCTGTAGGATCAGGGCCTACGTCCAGGAAATATCAGTTACAAGTGAGCATAAGGGACTGTTGTCTGTATGAAGGCATGGAGAGACCCTTATTAATAAGAGTGGAGAAAGTAATCCAAGAAACCAAGTGTGCTGGTAAGAGGGGCTAAGGCTTTTTGGAGGAGCTCAGATTTTAAGAGACACATTAAAAACCTGGGAGGAAAGAGATAGCAATCAAAGGCTCAAACCACAAGAACAACACAGACCTCTAACACTAATGCAAGAAAGACGAACTCAAGAGTACTGAGACTTGCTGAAGGGTATTTGAATTTAAGGTTCACAGCGGCAGTAGAATCTCTTGTTTGCGCAGGATCCCTCACTCCTAAAAACAGTACCCCCATTCTCCAGGGAAACCGTTCTGGGCTATCACTCCCACTCAAAGGATGCAAACTAAAAGAATACGAGTCTTCAGGTTTGGACAAGCCATAACTGAAAAGATGAAAGCAGTTTTCAAAAGAGGTCCTTAAAATATCTGCAGTCTACGGGAAAGAGAAGTGCTTCCTGAAGACCGGAGATGGGCAAATGTCTTGGTTTTCAAAAGGGGGAGAAGGTGGGTGATGCCAGTGTGAACAGGGATTTCAGTGTTAATTCTGCATTAAGAATATATACGGGTGGTGTGTGAATTCTCAGAGAGGGAGGAGGAGATCCTTCAAGAAACCAGCATGAATTAACTAAGAAAAGACAGCCTGATGGGCAGGCTTTGGTTTCTTTTGTGATATGTTTATTAGACTAGTAGATTGGGGGGCTCAGTCATTAACCTCTGCCTTTAGCTCAGGTCATGATCCCAGGGTCCTGGGAAAGGAGCCCAGTGTCAGGCTCTTTGCTCCACGGGGAGCCTGCTTCTCCCTCTCCCACTCCTCCTGCTTGTGTTCCCTCTCTCGCTGTGTCTCTCTCTGTCAAATAAACGGATAAAATCTTAAAAGAAAAAAAAAAAAAAGACTAGTAGATCAAAGGAATTCTCTGGACCTAGAGTTTCTGTATTTCTGCAAGGCATTTTTCAAAGACTTCCATGGCATCCTTGTGGAAGAGATGGGGAAACTGGATAGACCATAAGAAAATTTTAGCTGCATGACCACTCTACCCTAAGAATCCTGATTGATGGATCTTTGTCAAATCTGGCAGATTTTGTTGCAGGTCTGTGTTGAACAGGGATGTTTTCCTAGCATGGTCCTTTTTAAGTAACCTGAATATGGACTGAGTGGACCTGGTTATCAGTACATGGAGAGTAAGAAGCTGGGAGGGAGTGTGAATAAATCAGACGGCAAAGCAGGTTGCAAACTGGCACTGTCCCAGGGATGATGTATCAGCCAGTATCTTTTAGAATAAGGCAGGATAAATTCATAAATAAATGTGTAAGTGGTCATCTCTATCAAAATGAAATTTAAATATGACAAGTTTGAGTGTTTTATCCTTGGAACCAAAGTTAAGGGTATAGGGAGAACTGTGAAATAGCAGCATGTGGGGAAAAAGGCTCGGGGATTACAGGGGCCTGAAGGCAGTAAGAGCCAAGAGCATGATGAGGCTACAAAATAGAAGGAAAAAAAATACCCAAAGGAATCTTGGGCTGTTTAAATAGAAATATAGTATTCTGACTGTTCTGTGCTTTTGATAATCAATCTTACCATCTTTTGATTTATTATGTTCAATTCAGGGAAACATATTTCACGAGGGACGTAGACCAACTTCAACTCCTTCCTAGGAGTCATACCATCTAGTGCCATAAATCATGAAATAGGAGCAAAAACTGAAATGAGTAAAGATGGAATAAAGTATTTAGGGGGCAAAAGGATGTCTCTCTTGCAGCATTGAAAGAGATGGGATAGAAGGCAGAATTATGTTTAGTTCTAAGAGGAAAACAGGGATCAATGGATGACAGTTACAAGGTGATAGATTTCAGATAACATAAAGCAGGTACTACTAATAATTAGGAGACTGGAATTGAAGTAGGTGAGCTCTGGGTTGTTGGAGGTGTTCAGACAAACGACATGGTGGAGGGGACTCCTCTGCTGCACGAAGGGCTGGACACTCAGAACCTTAGGTCCTTTCAACCACTTGAAGTCTGCCATTGTTTTGGGATTTATGTGTATGTTTTGGTGTTCTCTCTACCCTAAACAGAAGTGAGATGTTTCATGAGTTGCATACCAAAAGTCTAGAATTAGCAGGCACAAATTAAGTAGAAGGCCAGTGTCTAGAATTTTCTTTGGTTCTCCGTCATAATGCTGAATGCACAAGCACTCAACCAAGAGGCTCTTTTCTTGAAGCTTCTCTGTGTTGCTCATAAAGATGCTCTCTTATTTTATGCCTCATTTATATTCATGATTTAACCTTGAATTGAGGTGATTTCTTTTCTCTTAAATAAAAGTCTTTCCTTTCAACTGCTTTCTTTTTGCTTGCGGGTATCTGCTAATTTGGGCGGAGAATCCTGCATTTTCACAACTACTGAAGAAACTGTATTTCCTTACTGCAATTTCCATCATTGCAAATTCGCATTCAGCAAAAATACTTTTCTAATTCTCATCTTTTGCTTTCTCCAACAGGGTCTGTTTTTTAAGGTACTGAAAGCCTGAAAGCTTTCCAGGGCTTCATCCAAAACAGCATGTCAGGCAGAGTCGGGCTTTAAATCTTGGCTATTCCCTGTACTTGGTCAGCTTGTTTCATCTTTCATAACCTCAGTTTTCTCATCTGTTAAATGAGGTTAATAATGTGTGTTTCAGAGGGGCGCCCGGCTGGCTTGGTCAGTAGAGCACGTGAGTCCTGATCTCGGGGTTCTAAGTTCGAGCCCCACACTGGGTATAGAGATTACTTTAAAAAAACGTCTTCAAAAGATATGTTTCAGAAAGTTATTTTGAAGCTGGAATGAAATAGAGGATGCCAAGGAACTGTCATAAAGCACTGGATATAGTAGGTATAAAGTGGCATTTGAATATTATTAATTCTTCAAATAGCAACTTTCCAACAATTCTCAGCTCTCCTTAAAGTAACAGGTCAAATTAGTTTAACACTATAATATTTCTTTCTTTTTTTTTTTTTAAGGTTTTATTTATTTATTGACACAGAATGAGAGAGAGAGAGAGAGAGAGAGAGTGTGTGCACGCGCACGCGCAAGCGCAAGCAGGGGGAGCAGCAGGCAGAGGAAGTGGGAGGAGCGGGGAACCCAATTCCAGGTTCAGCCCCAGCACCCTGGGATCATGACCTGAGCTGAAGGCAGAGGCTTAACCAACGAAGCCACCCAGGTGCCCCTCACCCTATAATATTTCCTTTTTCTTTTTTCTTTTTTAAGATTTTATTTATTTGACAGGCAGAGATCACAAGTAGGCAGAGAGAGAGGAGGAAGCAGGCTCCCTGCTGAGCAGACAGCCCGATTCGGGGCTCAATCCCAGGACCTTGGGATCATGACCCGAGCCGAAGGCAGAGGCTTTAACTCACTGAGCCACCCAGGTGCCCCTTACCCTATAATATTTCTATTTAAAATATTCTGTGCCAGTTGTCCATTTCTTTCCCTAATCTAATCATTTAGCTACTGCTAAAATGTCCTAACGTCATAATTTTGTACAGATTTGTTGAAACAATAATTGGTGTGATGGTAACCAAGTCCAAGGCGTGTGTTTTTCATTATCCTAGACCTTTTCTGCTGCCAGCTGTGTGCCTAGGTCTGAAGCTATGGTTTTCCCAGGATGTTTGGCCCAGAGAATAGCAATTGCAGGCTTCTTGGCCTAACCAAGCCCAGGGCACTGATTGTTTCCTTCCTGTGCTTTGCAGAAATTGGCCTCCTCTGTTTGATTTGAAGTCATGAGTCTGGATCACAGTGAGTGGTACACTCTGCTTAATGAATGATTAGTAGAACAGAGAAAAGAACAGACTCAATTATATGCTGGGTTGGTTAACCAGCCTTTCCCCGAACAGTGCCCTGCTCCAGCCTACCCTGAAACAGGGAGGCTTTTGTGTAGCCATGACTCCCGTACCAGTGGCTCTGCCTGTTGAACCTCGGACCCATATTCTACACTCTTGATTGATTGTAATCTGACCTGGCAGCTTTCTCGAGTACTGCAGCCATCTGCAAGCCGGAATAATGAGGGCTTTGTACACACAGCATGCCGCTGGCCTCCCTGCCTTGTTTCCTCCTTTGTGTCTTCTTGACCGCATGTTCTGTCTCCTGCAGGTGTCAAACTGCGTGCTGGCTTTTCATGGCCAAGCTCCTGGGGTTTGCATGGGAGGTGATAAGCCCAAGAAGGAAAGAGAAAGAAAGTGGGGGACAGATAAATGATAAAGGATCGGATGATGATAAGTGCTTTGCATCTGGGGCTGCAGCCTCAGAATATTAAGGTTCCTTGAATGACCTGTGTTCTCTTCCTCCTCAGTAACTGAACACCTGTGGAAGCCTTTCTCAGCCCTTTCCCGTTCTTCTGTGAGACCTCAACATTCCCTAGATCACAGTCCCTTCTCTGACCTGTTGTTGTCCAGGCACTTCCACTAGTCCAGAGGTTCCTTGCTAGCAGGGGCCACGTTTTTCCATTTTCCGGGTCTCTGAGACTTGATACGGTCAAGTATAAAGATTGCCCCAAAACCCTCAGTTGATTGAGCGAATGGGCCAGGGGAGAGTTGAAGGCCACCCTGGATTTATTACCTAAATAATACAGAGCCCCCGTGATATCCCAGGGGAGCTAGACAATCCAAAAATAAACACAAAAACTCTGTCAGGTAGTGAGAAGTGCCAAGAGGTGAGGGGGAAGGGAGTGACAGCAGGAGACGCACAATAAGTGGATAAACAAAGAAGTCAGGAGGTGATAAACAGCAGGAGAGAAATGCCAGAGAGGGGCAGAGGGGGCTGTTATTTCTGATAGAGTGGTTGGGGAAGGCCTGCCTGGATAAGTGATATTTGAGCACCGATCTGAAGAAAGTAAGGGAATGAACCAGTGGAATCTGGGGGATAAGCTTTCCAGACAGACAGAGCAGAGAGTGCCACATCTTCAAGCTTGGTGGGAGGAAACATGGCATATTTGATGTGAGGGATTGGAAGGAAGCTGGCCAGGCTGGAGTAGTGAGTGAAGAGGAGAGTGGCGAGAGGTGAGATCAAAGAGAAGAAGAAGGAGGAGAAGAAGAAATACGAACAAAAAGGCAGCATTGATCAGCCATAAGAACTGGGGTTTGAGCCCAGGTAAATACGATAAGCCATCAACAAGAACTTACAAATGAGACCCTGAATTCCTATAGTTGGAAATTAGGAGGAAAACCAGAGGAATGGAAGGGTGTGGAGAAGAGGAGGGTGCCTCATTCTGAAAAATGAGACAGAACCAACAATAACAGTCTAGGGTACTTGATATTACTCCCAGGCAATTGACCACAATATTCAAAGAATGATTTACAAGCACCCACAGGAAATGGGTGGGCTGTAGGAGCTAGGGTGCTGGGGTCACTAAGTACATCACAGCGGTCATTAGATTTCCTGTTACATGTACCTTTACTAATGGTGTTAGGGTGGTTGGTCAAAGTGATGTGGAGCAAATAGCGTACAGACAGTTCTGCAAGGTATTTGGCAAGGTCTCGGTATTCTTGTGGTCAAGATGGACAGACATCTTATTAGGTGGCTTTGTTCTATTTTTTTATTATTATTGCATGCATGTAACATAAAATTTGCCATTTTAATCATTTTAAAATATGCAGTTCAGTGGTATTGAGTAAATCCTCGATGTTGTGCAGCCATCACCACTATCTAGTTGCAGAACGTTTTCATCGCCTCAAAAGGAAACCCCATACCCCTTAAGCAATCACTCCCCATTCTCCCCTCCCCCAGTCCCCGGCAGCCACCAATCGGCTTTCTGTATCTATGGATCTGCTTCTTCTGGGTATTTCATATAAATGGGATTGTACGATATGCAGCCTTTTTTGTCTGTTGTTTTTTTCCCCACGTGGCATCATGTTTTCAGAGTTCATTCATGTTGTAGCCTGTGTTAGTACATCACTCCTTTTTGTAGCTAAATAATATTCCATTATATAGATAGAGCACGTTTTGTTTATCCATTCATCAGCTGATGGAAATGTGGAAAATTGTTTCCTCCTTTTGGCTACTGTGAATAGTCCTGCTCTGAACTCTGTGGACAAGTTTTTGTTTGAACACCTGTTTGTAATTGTTTCGCGTCTATACCTAGGGGTAGAATTGCTGGCTTGTGTGGTAACTTCATGTTTAAACTTCGGAGGAGCTGCCAAACTGTTTTCTGCACCAGCTGTGCCATTTTATAATCCCATCAGCGATATACGAGGATTCCAGTATCTCCGCATCCTCACTAACACTTGTTACTTTCTGGTTTCCGGTTTTTGTTTTAAATAGCCATCCTGGTAGGCATGAAATGGTATCTTAACATGGTTTCAATTTCCATCTTCCTAATGACGAACGTTGAGCATTTTTTTTATGCGCTGATTGGTCATTTCTCCATCTTCTTTGGAGAAAGGTCTATTTAAGTCCTTTGTATATTTTTAAAAATTATTTGTTTTGATGATTTATTTTATATTAGCATAACGTTTCATTTAATTCAGCTGCCCAGATATCCATTGAGTAATGTGGTATGTCCACCCATTTGGGTTGATAAATATAAATTGAAGAAATGAAAAGCAGTAAGGGGATGACTTCTAGAAAGGGATGTCCAGGTACAATAATAGTATAGATACTGTAAATCCTGTCCAGTTACGATCGTAGATGTGTTGGTGTTTAACATATAAAAGTTGTTTGGCATAGAAAGTAATGCAGAGGCTGGATCACCAAGAAGTTACGTGAATAGTAAAGGTTAGGCAAGGATAATTGGATGAAACAAAAATGATGATAATGGTGGTTTTGATTAATGAAATAAAAGTGATGATGTGAAGTCTTTTTTTTTTTCAGTTGTATAGAATATGTTTCCTCTATGCCATTATTATGTTATCATAAAAATTCCTTTCTGTCCAAGCTGGCGTCAGTCTGTGTGCCAAGACTTTTCTCCTTTTCTTCTGTGTCTTCACACTCCTAGATCACAGGCCCGTGCCACTGACCTGATTACCTGTCACTTAACCCTCATCTGCATAGCCATGCTCCTCACAGTACTGGAGTCTCCAGTCGTTTCTGTCATGAAATCTTCAAAATTATAAAAAGTAAGGCATTTCTGTATATGAACAGGGCAATCAGGGACTTCTGTTTCTGCACCTGCCTCCTAAATGTGTTCCAGGCTATTACCATCAGCCCTGGTTGGCAAGATTTAAACATAAATTCATAAATTATGTGACCTATATTTTCTTCTTTTTATGGTTCTTTAGTTTGTCTTGTGGTAGTAACATGATCTTCTACACCATGACTTCTTTCAGTGTTTCCCGGACCCGTCTACTGACTGTCAGTAAACACTGCTCACTTCCCCCCATGAGCCCCCTCATCAGAGAACTCTTTTTCCTTTGATGTTATCTAGGGACATTTTCTTTGTAGGAGTTATGAGTCTTTCAATCGCATACATGGTGATGCTTTCGTTCAGGCATAAGACCTTGCAGACGTTCCTCCCAGAGCTCATTAAATACAAGCTTCGTCTCGGGGGCAGAAATTAACTGGGCCATAAGTAGGGTTTCTACAGTAAGTCACAGGTTAGACAAGACACTGTGTTACTAGGAAGAGTCCAGAAAGTAGTAACAGTAATAACAGTAATAACAGGGCCGCTCATGTAGCTCTGTGGAGCTCTCAGTGCGCTCATACCCAAGACAATATCCCAGGAGGTGATCAGGAGTTGCTTGACTGCTTCCTCAGGCCTTGCAGGGCCTGCTTGACTTGGCCTGGGTGATGATCTAACACAGCAGGAGGTGTTGGCCTCTGCACACCCTCGTCCCCTAGGCAGGTGGCCTTCCAGCACAAACGGACTCTGACTCTGCTGCCTCCTTCATCCACTTTTAAGAACCCTTATGACTGGGGTACCTGGGTGGCTCAGTGGGTTAAGCCTCTGCCTTCAGCTCAGGTCATGATCTCAGGGTCCTTCAGCTCAGGTCATGATTGAGCCCTGCATCCGGCTCTCTGCTCAGTGGGGAGGCTGCTTCCCCCACCCCGCCTGCCTCTCTGCCTACTTGTGATCTCTCTCTCTCTCTCTGTGTCAAGTAAATGGGTGGAATCTTTAAAAAAAAAAAAAGAACCCACATCAGGCTCAACCAGTAACCCAGGATAACCTTCCTATTTTAAAGCCGGCTGATTAGCAACCTTAATTCCCCTTTGCTGTGACATGTAGCATAGTCCCATGTTCTGAGGATTAGCACACAGATGTCTTCTGGGACCCATTATTCTGCCTTCCACACCTTCCTTGCCATCTTTAGGGCTTGGAACGATCTTCAGACTGCTGAGAAGGAACCAGGGGATAAAGTCATGGGCAGCTTTATCATTCCACATTTCCTTTCATCGAAGATACACTGCTCTAGGACTTCTGCAGCCTTTGGGCATAAGCCTTGTGATCACCTTATCACTGGTCATTCCAGCTCAGCTTGGTGACTTGCCAACAACCCCAGGGAACATGTATCTCACCCCTGGGTGAACCCTTCTGTGTTCCCAAAAGATCATAGCATTAGGTCAGGTGGTGTTTGCCCTACGTTGAGTACCAGCTCCGAAATCCCAAGGCCCCATCAAGTACTATACCTAGTACATAATGCAGTGGTGAAGCAAGCTTATTGAGGAAACTTAGAGAGGACCAATGAAATATACAATAGACAATATCACACATGCGTTGTATGTGCCCTCCTCCCAACGCTTCTCTTTCCTTTCCTGTAGGAAAGTGTTTGGGGGAAAGGTACAGTTGGAGTCAGCAGGGTTGGCTCCGGGAGAAGGCCTGTGTTCCTCTGTACTCATGCAGAAGTTGAGAGGGCCAGGAGGCATCCGATCGGGAATGCATCATCAGGAATTAGGAAGACCGGGGGTGGATGGTCTCTGGAATGGCCCTGCTGAGTGAGGGTCACCCCAGTCTTGGAATTTGCACAAGGCAACCACCCTTGTCAGCTGAAGTCCTTCCTGTGAGACAGCCTGTCACTAGGTTCCCCGAGGGGAGGCAGTCCCTTCCAGTAGACCATCTGGCTCTCTTGAGCTGGCACATCGATCAGATTTTCAGACAATACCCGAGCGGATGGGATGCCAAATTCTGAATGAGGATTTTGAAAGATTGCAGCAAGCCTGGAAGATGAGTAAAACCTAATCAGATGTTTATTTGTGATTTTTTTCCTTCTTCTTTTTCTTTTCTTCTTTTTCTCCTCCCAAAGGGTATCTAAATACTCCAACATCACGAGTTCAGAGTGGGTCAGATGGGCCACCTTTGGAAAAAACTCAGAGATTTTCTAGGTCAGTTAACACATTAATATAATATAATATAATATAGATCTCCAAGATTAACTTTAAGGATCTAGTTTTTCCTTCAAAGTGTAACAAAAGCTGGAAGGAATAAATACCTGCTTAAGAAAAATAAACACGAAAATAGTTACTGGTGCCCTTAACAAGAACCCAGAGGCTACCCAAGTAGCCCACCAAGGAATACACTCGAAGTTCCTGAATGTATTTCCAGTATCCCACAACAGATGAATGTGAAAATCTCAACAGTGTGTCTCCTTCTGAGTTGGCAAACTCAAACCCACCGGTTACCAAACATTTCACTTGAGGTACTGATATCTCTCCTCCACTTTTTTTTTTTTTTTAAGATTTTATTTATTTATTTGACAGACAGAGATCACAAGCAGGCAGAGAGGCAGGCAGAGAGAGAGAGGAGGAAGCAGGCTCCCCGCCGAGCAGAGAGCCCGATGCGGGGCTCGATCCCAGGACCCTGGGATCGTGACCTGAGCTGAAGGCAGAGGCTTTAACCCACTGAGCCACCCAGGTGCCCCTCTCCTCCACTTTTTAGGAGCAGCTTTCACTAGGAATGTGCCCCTCCAGGTACCATACCTATTGTAATGAATGAGTGAAGTGTGCACATGAGGGTAAGGGTGGGAGTAGAAAAAGTACAATCGAGACACCAAATCAGAAACGGTATTATTCTAGAGTGAACTTCCCCACCATAAATTTTTTAAAACCTCGAAATCCATCAAAATGCTTATATAACATTTTTCATCTTCAGTATCAGGAGAGCACCAAAGAACAAGCCAATTACTTTCTAAAAAATTTATGAAAAAGTAAATCATAGAATTCCATTCAGTTTTAAACTACGTATAATATTTATGAGTCCACAAATTGCAAATGAAAAAATAAGAAAAAGGTAATAAAAGTGATTTGTTTCCAACTGGGAAACATGCATTAGAAAATTCGAATTTGCTCTTGCAATCTTATTCACCAGATTTTCTCCTGGGGGCCTGGACAGTTAGCATTAACACAGATTTTCAGATGAAGAATGCCTCCTCAGGTTTGCATTTTCACAACTGACTACTTTTGACAGTTTTAGCTGATATCAAAGGACCTAACTCTTAGCCAGACCCAGAACAAAATGCATACAGTGACCGAGAAAAATCTATGTCCTTCGTCTGGTTCCGGTTGTTCCCATTTATAACATTCCCATGACTCTAACTTAAGTCTTTTGGCTTGCATTGTTTCTCCAACACCCAAACAGCAGTAGGAGAAAGGGAGCTGTCAAATAAAACAACCAAGAATATTATAATTTCCAAGCGCTAACGGAAAACTCATTTGAATGCTACAGCGGGCATGATTTTGAAGTAATATTTGGTGTTTAAAAACATGAACAAGAATTCTGTGTTATGCGGTAGTATGTGAACTTAACTGATTACTTAAAACTTTTCAGAAGTGCAAATTCACATATCAAAAATCTGTGTTTACCCCTAGCAAAGAGAACAACAGGAATCAGTCTAAAGTCCAGGGTAAAATTTCGGGGCTGTATCTGGATAAAATGACATCTTCATGAGTAACAGAAAAATTCAGGTCAGTATGGGGCAACTGAATGATTCTAAAACAACAGAGCTAATTCTCAGACAGTCTTCAGGTAGGAAACACCAAAATTGCCATCTCTCTTAATCTCAGTATTTCCAATACCTTTTTGTTTCTTAACGTTACTTGCAAACCAAAATGTTGGTATTTGATAAGTTATAGAAATAAGCACAGCTCAATGAGGGCAATAATTCCCCAAAACGTGTTTTTGGAATGCTGATAACAAATAATCAGCTCCTTTAGATAAAAAAATCTGCTTCAAAGAAGATGTGAATGCATTTTGAATTAAAAAAAAGAAAATGATTTCTAGCCACAATCTAAAAACCGAGAGTAAAGATGAAAAAGTCCCAAAGAAAAATGTCGACAAAAACATTACATCTTGGGGTGCCTGGGTGGCTCAGTGGGTTAAAGCCTCTGCCTTCGGCTCAGGTCATGATCCCAGGGTCCTGGGATCGAGCCCCGAGTCGGGCTCTCAGCTCCACGGGGAGCCTGCTTCCTCCTCTCTCTCTCTGCCTGCCTCTTGTGATCTCTGTCTGTCAAATAAATAAATAAAATCTTAAAAAAAAATTACATCTTCCTGCTTCCTCAAGATAACATCATATTAATTTAGCACAGGAAAACAGGTGAATAAATACATTTTTTAATATTTTACCTTCTACAGTCTGTCCTGAAGCCTCACGATCTGGAACACTGACACCATTTTTAATTAATACATGAACGTCTTCATATTATTATTATCAAGAATAAAAACGTTGGACTATAGGCCGAGCCAAGCCTGTACAGAATGTTCTGGTAGGGATTGAGGACTAAAACAGGACTTGTTTATATATTTTAGAAAGTCTGATTATACTGAGGTGGTCAAGTACGCAGTTACTAGCAAATTCACCTTCTCTCTGGGGGCTTCACTGATTTCTAGTGTCTCTTTTCTACCCACCCACTGCCTTTGCCTCAAACTAATTTAAGTGTTTGCAAATTCCTCTCTCTTCAGTTTGCATGCCCTTGGGTTCAGTGAGCCTAGACAGACAGCTTCCATATCTGGCCTGCCCTCTCAGTCACACAATTAGGATCAGCACTTTTTCCTGTTTTATTTTGTTTGTTTTTTTTTCCTGAGAAGCAGTTTGCCCCTTTACACTTCCAGACTCTATAAGGAAACACCCACTTTGCTCCCCAGTTTATCTTGACCACTCAGACCAAAAGATGAATGATCCCAAATGAGAAATGAAATAGTGTGTTTTATGTAAGGTCAGAGGCCAGTGGGTTAAGAAAAAACAACTCTGGAAGTTCAAGTGCTCATTTGTGGTTATTGTGGCTTAGACATTTTAAGAAATCATTTTGATTTTCTTGAAAAGTAAATATGAGGGGTGTCTGGCTAGCCCAGTCGGTGGAGCAGGTGACTCTTGATCTCCTCGGGGTTGTGAGTTCGAGCCCCATGTTGTGTGGAGTCATTACATAAAAATAGCAATCTTAAAAAAAAAAAAAATGAAACCAGAAGAAAGTTAACTATGTGGTTAAGGTGATTCCCTCCTATAGAGACTTAAAACTTCTAATCTTGTTAAGGAAATGCTTTAAAATTCCTTACGGTATGAATAATAGAAATCCAACCAGCAGTAAAAAGGTCCAAATTGTAGAGAAAAGAAAAAAGATTGCAATTCTACTGAGAACGAAGCCCTACTTTCTGTGAAGAAAAGTACAAGGTGGCCAGCCCTGACTCAGCACAGATGGGACAATAATAGCTTCAATCGAATTCTTCTGCTGCAGGATTATACATTTCATTAGGGATTTAGATTCAGAGAGAGAGAGAGAGAGAGAGCGCTGTACATTTTTGCTCATTCTTATTCTCACAATAATAATATCCTCTCCTTGAGCTAGTCAATTTTATCTAAAGTTCTCTACAGCTAAGACTGCTAGAAGCTATAATATCCAACAGAATCTTTTGTATGTTGCAAAGTAATGGCCAAGGAATATTATTCTTCATGTTGCAACCCCAGTGATCTCCCCCTTTTTAATATCATTTTATTTAAATTATAGGACAGAAAAAAAATGTAGAATTTCCATTATCCCTAATCTGTGACCCATGTCATACTGCTTTTAACTCAATGAAGACTGTTTCCACAACACATATTTTTAACATAAAATCCTATATAATGAGGCATGAATGATTATTCATGATAAACCGTCAAAAAAACCCACCCACAATCGCTTCTCGGCCTTTTGGCTAAGATCAAGTGTAAAAAAACCCACCCACAACCCACTGATGTTGGTGCACTAATTAATTACTTAAGCGTCTCCTGTGTAAAACCATAGAATTATTTCTAATATTTGCTTGAATAGATCATTTTTCTTGTGCAGGACCCACTAAAAGAGTCAAATAGAGTCAGCAGGGTATGAATCTATGCCTGTCTTCATTATGATAATAGTAGACTTTTCTCTCAAGAATTAAAGCTCGTGGCATCCATCCCATAACCCTCCTGTGATGGTGTTCGGAAATGTTTTCCCCCTTTGGCGATCAAGAGGCTTTTGTCCGTTGCTGGTTAAGGGCTGTCCCAGGCAATAAGAAATCCCTGGGGCTTCCCAGACAGTGTGGATGGCTCCAGAAGTGCTAGGAAGAGCCGGTAGCGGCAAGTGAACCCGTGGGGGGAGGGGAGAGGGCATAGGGGGCAGGACATTCGTGGTGTGTGCCGAGAAGTCAAACGTCATACACAGGCTCAGAGACAGAGTCCAGAGCAGGCGTCTGGGATCGGGTTTGTTAAGTTGGTCCCAGGCCGGTCATAAACATTTTGCATGAGAAGCATCCTAGGTGAACTGACCCGGTTTCCTTTCATACTGTGTACTGGCGCCACTATTAGCTGTTTTTAGATGTTGAGATTGAAGTGCTGTCCGGCCTCTGCTATGTTTCATGAAATTTATTGATATGGTTTGGGAGGCGAGTGTATTCTAATACAATTTGTTCTAACCCCGAGTTTTCACGAGACTCATCCAAGGAGCTTTGAAGGAAAATGCTGAGGCCTGGGCCCCACCCTTTGAAAATAAGCCTGTCTAGGAGTGGCACCCAAGTCGTGTGTGTGTGTGTGTGTGTGTGTGTGTGTGTGTGTTAACTCCAGATGATTTTTATTACAGCCAAAATGGAAATCAATAGGTAATGAAGAAAACAGCTTTGGAAAAACTTTGAAATCAGATGGCCTTGGATGTAGATTTCTACCTCTTCACTAAGCAGCCGCACAACTCTCCACAGTTACCCACCTTCTCTGGGCTCATTTCCTCCTTTGTAAAACAGGGAGACTAGATCTATCTCACAGACTTCTTTGAGAATGAAATGGATGCCAAAAAAAAAAAGTCTACTCTTGTGCCAGTACATGGTTGGTGCTTAATAAATGTTAGTTCTCACCTCTCCAGTAGCCTCTGACTTGGCTCTGAGAAGTGCTACTGTGTCTCCATGAGTTGGAAAATGAAAACTAAGTGTTCATTTGTAGGTGGAGAGGATGGAAAGCTGTGAGAACAAAGGGAGGAGGGCCGCTAAGAATGTTACACTGTCAGAAGGTAGCGGAAGGGAATGTAACAAGCGAACAAACAACTGGCTGAAAATGGAAACAAAACCACGAACGCGCTAGAATACAGTTATGCAAAGGCTTGGTTTGGAACAGATCAAGGATGGTCTGAGAGCCAGTCCCTGTCGGGGATGAGCGGATACTGTGGGGTCAGGCCTCATGGAGCTTCTGTGGGGAGTGGAAGCGTCAAGGGCAGACGCCACCAATATTTACGAGGGAGCCGTTACAACACCCTTGCTTAGGCGAAGTACCCTCCTCTGGGTTTCTTACGTTGCCTTTAAATGAGATTTTGATTTTACATGCAAAGAAAGTATTTATGAATTGGGTAGAAGCCTGTGCTCTTCTATAGGGCAGGGCTGTTGCTACTTGATCAGCAATGCCTGGTTCAGAGCGAAAGTAGAGCCATTATCAACTAAGCTAAGTTCAAACAGAGACTAGGGTCAATGTGACAGACGTTACGACTGCTTCTTGCAACAGGTGGCAGCCTTAATCCCTTCCCCTTTTGTTTCAGGAATGCTGAGTTTGTCCAATTAGAGAAGAGTCTAATGTCGGGAGAGACAAAATCTGCACCCGTTTTGCTTCCGTAAAGAATGCCTGTCTTGAAATAGTTGTGACCCAACGTAGGAAGGCAGAGCAAAGAGTCACAAGGAAATGGGGTCTGGGGCCCTTGCTGTGGGAGCCTATCAGTTACCTGAGCCAGTTCTGAGTTAGGTTTTCTGCAGCTTGCAAGTGGATATGGTTATTGTTAAAGAAGGCCAGCTCACAATACACAGTTCCCCACTCGGTTACAGAAGACCGGGCCTTGGACCTGGAACACTTCCTTACCAAGGGGTAAGGAGCCCACGCAGCCTGTGCTGGGCTGACTGCCTTGTGTGGGAGTGTCTTTCCGTGTTTCATGCTCAGTGAACTGTCCTTCACTCTGCTTAAACCTGTACGTCAATGGCCCACAGGTTCACACCTAACTTGCAGTATTTCAGACTTCATGGGGAGTGGTCAGAGTTCTGCTGTCACACGAGAGCGGTGTGCCTAGGCCAACTGCCCTGCACTGGCTGCCCAGGGGACCTGCTGGCCATGGGGGACCGACCCCCCACTATCAACACTGGTCTTCTCTGTGTTTTCCCCCGTGTAAGCCCAACATCTTTCCATACGGTGCTTGACCGTGTTGTGTCTTCCCTGGCAACTCTGATGGCATCATGAAATGGGCAGAAGTGTTTAGAGTCCTATGATAGCTGGTACGCAGTGCTCTGCACCCCCGCCCCGGATTGACAGCTGGTATGCGACATTCTGCTCGACAGTGCTATATAGTCATATTTTGCACAGAAGTATAGCGAGTGCCTTAGCTTTAGATAAGCAGAATGGTGATCAAATTCCTTGGCATCAGTAGTTATATTCATTGGAACTTTTGAAAACAGATCATAAAGCAACCAAGAAGGAGTTTAGATAAAAAGGGATCTGTTAGAAGGATCTTGGGATAATTCATCGCTCCGTTTTCTCAGTGGGGCAGTGATATGGTTGGCGGAAAGATGCCATAGACAGAGTTAAAGGAATGTGTTTTCGCTGATGTCAAAAGACACAGAAACTTAGCTTCATGCACCTTAACTGCATCTTCTGCAGGAGAAGATGTGGCTGGCATCCTTGAGTCCTCCAAGATCCCTTTACGGCCCGTGGGCGCAGAGTGACGATGTTACTGGGTAGAAGAAACACTCACCTGCCTCTTCTTCGGAGGTCTTTTTACTCTCTTAGCCCCTTTTAGTCATACCAGGGAGCCTGGCTACCTGCTTGCCTGCTTGCCAGATATAAGAAATGGACACAAAACAGTTCCTCATTTGCCATGAGACTGGTGACAGAAGACGTTCATTTACCACAAGTTTCTGCTTCTGAGACTTCAGACCTGCTGGAGGCTGTCTTAGCTCAGGCAGCTGTCGCCGAATACCGCGGGCTGGTGGCCAGAGCAGCCGTTCCGTCTCACAGTTGTGGAGGTCGGGAAGCAGGAACTTCAGGGGCGGCATGGTCGGGTTCTGGTGAGAGCACTCTTCCCAGTTTCTAGATGGCCATCTTCTTGGTGTGTCCTCGCACCGGCAGAGTGCAGGGAGAGGGAGCAAGCTTGGTCATGTCTCTTTGGAAGGCACTAGTCCCGCTCGTGCAGCTCTGGCCGGACTTAATTACTTCCCAAAGATCTTACCTCCTCGTACCCTCGCACCAGGAGCAGGGATCTCAACGCAAGTTTTGTGGGGACACAAAGTTCAGTCCATAACATGGATTGCGGAGTGGCGGGGTGGTGATGGGAGCTGGGAGGAGGGTATTGTGATTAGCAGCACCGTTTGTGCAGGGAAGGCAGGCCTCCAGAAGAAAGAATGGGTTGTGGCAGAAGGTGGGGTAGTGGCCACATATGATAAGTAGATCCCAGCACAACAGCAAACAATAAACCTCCAAAATCCAAATAACCTTCATCGCCAATGCCACTGACCCTGTTCAGGAGCAGATGTCATCCCTGAGAGCCTCATTTCTTAAAGAACGGTGCCCAGCAGAGTTGTTTTTCTAATCTTGTTCGGTCCTGACAAATATTACCGAGCTCCTGTCCCTTCAAGGAAACATGTACCGGCAGAGGGTGACCGTACAGTTCCATTTCTCTAAAATATCTAGAATAGGCAAGATCCTGGAGACAGAAGGTAGATTGGTGTTTGCCAGGGACTGGGGGGCGGGGGAAAGTGCAGGTGATAGCTTAAAGATACGGAGTTTCTTTCTGAGGTGATGCAGATATTCCGAAAGTCTGTTGGTGGCTGCACAACTTTGTTGACATACTCAAAATGATTGGCTCGTACACTTTAATGTGGGTGAATTACATGGTATGTGAATTGTGTCTCAATACCACTGTTTAAAAAAGAAGAATTAAAACGGAGAGCTGAATGGTTTCCTAGGAAAGAAGCTTAGAAATTGGCAAAACAAGGAGAGCAGACGGACATGCCTTCAGCAAGCCAGACCTACATCTGAAGTCTGTGGGCGGGGACAAGGTCAGTATTTAACTCAGAGCTATTCTAAGCGTGGGCTCCCCACCCGCAGCCGAGTGTCCTGGGAGCTCAGCAGAAACGTAAATTCTTAGGTCCTACCTCAAACTACCAAATCGGATTCCCTGGGGAATCACTAACCTCAAGGAAGCATGAATTTAATTCATTGTCATTTTTAATAAACAGGAACTCCTTTCCTAACAGTATGCAAAGTGCTACCAACTGTGCTTCCCAAACTGTGGGTCAAATAAGATGTAAAACCAGCAATAACATGCTTTAAAAAAAAAACAAACATCACTTGGGGGACCCTGGCTGGCTCAGTTGGAAAACTGTGAGACCCTTAATCTCTGGATTGTGAGTTCAAGCCCCACATTGGGTGTAAAGATTGCTTAAGTAAATAAATAAATCAAAACTTCAAAAAAAAAAAAGGTACTTAGACAAAAGAACCTGATTTCTGTACTTTGCAGATAATGATACCAACATAGCAGGGCTTATTAACAACCAGTGGTTACTTGCAGTGAAGACAGTTGATTTGCTGGAAGCTGCTGAAGCGGTTAAGTGGACTGATGTGCCTTGAAGCTGCAGGTATCTTCTCCGTGACCTGCTGGAAAGATACCTCTATCATTTTTCTCCACCGCAGATGCTGAAATTGGTGTGAATGCCATGAAAGCCGAGATGCAGGTGGAAATTCAGAGATAATTTTGTCATCCTGAAAGGCAATTACTTGCTCCAATGCCACATTTCCAGATCCAAGGTCTGAGGACAAATTTATCTCACGTAATCACGTGAAGCAATGTAAGTGCCGCACACTTATTAGAGCAAGAAAAAAACAATCTTAAGGTTACTTCTGAAAATATTCAGAAATTAGCCTCTTTAAGCCGTGCCCAAGAGCGTGGTTGGCGAGCCTTGGTCAGTGAACTGGCACCGTCGCTTTAACTCTAACCGTTAACTCTAACCGTTAACTCTAGGAGGTGAATTTTGACCTTGGTCAGTTACTGTTAGGAAGGAAACTTAGATCGGTGGCAACACCCCCAGAAACAGAAATCCACGCTGGCTGTGCTGGCCGGCGCGCGCCTGTTCTCACTTCACTTGAAAATGAATGTCCGTTTGGTACAAAATTGCAGTCCAGCTGCTGTCTGAGCCCAGATGTTTCTGTAGCTACAGGAAAATGTCACACTTTTTTTTTTAAACCAATTTTTAAAAATAAACATATAATGTATGAAAATGTCACACTTTTAAAATAATGACAACCGTAACTTTTTGTAATAAAATTGTAATATTTTGGAATGAAATTTATATATGGAAGTTCATTCTAGGATAAAATACAGTTGACCCTTGAACAAAAAGAGGGTTAGGGTCCCAACCCCATTTGCCATTAAAAATCCATGTATAGGGGCGCCTGGGTGGCTCAGTGGGTTAGAGCCTCTGCCTTTGGCTCAGGTCATGATCCCAGGGTCCTGGGATCAAGCCCTGCATCGGGCTCTCTGCTCCGCAGGGAGCCTGCTTCCTTCTCTCTCTCTGCCTGCCTCTCTGCCTACTTGTGATCTCTGTCTGTCAAATAAATAAATAAAATCTTAAAAAAAAAAAAAAAGAATATCACCTCTTAGCGTAAGGTGAGGCATTAAAAAAAAAAAAAAATCCATGTATAACTTTTGACTACCCCCAACCTTAACAGACTACTTTTGATCCAAAGCCTTACTGATAGCATGAAGTCAATTATCATGTATTTTGTATGTTATATGTATTATGTGCTATCTTCTTAAAATACCTAACCCTTTCTTTCTCTCTTTCCCTCCCTTTGTTCCTTCCTTCCTTCTCTTTCTTTCTTTCTTTCTTTTTGGTATTTCCAGGCTATGCATTTTGTCTGTAAGTTTTTTTCCAAATTGTGGCAAATCTGTAAAAACTTTCCAACATATTTACAGAACCAAAACTGCTTATAAGTGGACCCATGCAGTTCAAAGCTGTGGTTTTCAAGATCAGCTATATTTGTTTCTGGCCTTGGCTCGAGCCACAGGGCTCTTGGCTAAAATGTGTGCTTTGTGCACCCCTGGGTTACAGTGGGCAAAACTTAAAATTAACATTGGGTATCTAGATTTTGAAAACAATTTCTTGGCCTCGTCTCCAACTCCACATCCTCTCGTGTCCTGTTCAGTTCTCCCTCTCTCCTTTCCCGTCTCTGTTTTGTCCCTTTCAGGAGGCAAACACAGATCACTTCCATTTTCTGAAGGGAGCAATTTGGCCCTGTCTCACCTCTACCTCCCAGTTTAGTGCGGGCCTTTATTCACAGAGCTAAGGCCTTATAGTAAGTTCTGAAACCCAGAGCAGGGGCTCCTGGGTGGCTCAATCATTAGGCGTCTGCCTTTGGCTCAGGTCATGATCCCAGTGTCTTGGGATGGATTCCTGCATCGGGCTCCCTGCTCGGCGGGAAGCCTGCTTCTCCCTTTCCCACTCCCCATGCTGTGTTCCCTCCTTTGCTGTGTCTTTCTCTGTCAAATAAATAAATAAAATCTTAAAAAAAAAAAAAAAGAAAGAAAGAAAAGAAACCTAGAACAGCGAACAGCTCCTTCCCCAGACTCTTACAGAGACAAATGTATGTATTAGCAGGTATATGTACTATAGTTTATATATAATTTATATAACATATATGCAAACAATAGATATGCAAAGTATTAAACTAAAAAAAAGTCCAATGAGTGGAAATAAGGGGTACGTGGTATAATTCTTTATACCATCTTTATGATTTTTCTGTAAATCTAAGTTTACTCCAAAGTAAGAAAAAAAATTAAATGGATGGAAGACTAATACATCGGAAAATAAAACAATCCCGCCAGCAAGACCCCTCTCTGTGCTAATGAAAATTCGTGCTGCATATAGTCTGCACAAGAGACTATGAAATTAGGACAAAATCTCACAGACATAGAGCAAAGCAGAAAGAACAGTGACTTCTCCTATCTCCTGAGGAGACAAAGGGCTTAGTACCTCTCTTGAGAACCTCTTCAGCTAATTCCAGCGATATACACATTTACATATCTAGAGGCTATTTGGCCCTCAACCTTAGAGATAACTCCATCATCCAAATTGGGGACTGGAGAGACTTATCTCTATTCTAAAGGTTAGAGTAAGGACTCTGATTTATGATGTTACTGTGTCTTAGAAAACATTGTGAGAGAAGGGTCAGGAGTGGGAGAGAACGGTCTCTTTGCCCTCTGTCAACAGAGAAATGATTTTTTTAAAAAAGATCTTATTTATTTATTTGACAGACAGAGATCACAAGTAGGCAGAGAGAGAGGGGAAGCAGGCTCCCTGCTGAGCAGAGAGCCCGACGTGAGGCTTGATCCCAGGGCCCTGGGATCATGACCTGAGCCGAAGGTAGGGGTGCCCCTAGAGAAATTTTTTTTATTTACTCTCACAATACCTAGTGCAGAAGATGTGCCTCCAAGAGAACTAACATTCTGCTGGTGAGTATGTGAATTGGTAAACCCCTCTGGAAAACAATTCGGCATCCCCTAGAAAAGCGAAGGTGCATATGCCCCATGGCCTTACCGGTATATTCTGAAGAAATTCTGGTCTGTGTGTACCGGGAGACATAAAAAATTCCACCACAGCTTTATTCAAAATGGCAGGAAACTGGAAACAACCCAATAGTTCGCTGACAGATGACGACTACATGGCAATATATTCACATCATAGGATACCGCAGAGCAGTCATCGTTATTGAACTAGAATTTCACCTAGCGAGATGGCCGAATCTCACAAGGATACTAAAGAGTAAAGAAAGTCCTAGAATACAGAGGATGAACACACACACGGCATTCAAAAGCAAGCAACTCGAAACAGATATTCTTCAGGGATACATGATAAGTGTGGTGAAACTATTAAGAAAAGCAAGGGAGGGGCACCTGGGTGGCTCGGTTGGTTAAGCCGCTGCCTTCAGCTCAGGTCATGATCCCAGGGTCTTGGGATCGAGCCCCACATCAGGCTCTCTGCTCAGCAGGAAGCCTGTCCTCCCCCCCCACCCGCCTGCCTCTCTGCCTACTTGTGATCTCTGTCTGTCAAATAAATAAATAAAATCTTAAAAAAAAAAAAAAAAGAAAGAAAGAAAAGCAAGGGAGTAGAACAATTAACAAAATTCAACACAGTGGTTTACTGCTGTGGGTAATACAGTCTTTGAAAATATGAAGTAACTCATAGCAGGTAGTTTTGTTTTAATGGCCGGTAGAGGTGGCAAAAGCCCAGGGAGAGCTGAGCGCTGGCAGGATTTCCAGAGCACAACCCCTTGGAAGGCACTGAGACTTCATTTGGCCCTTTGAAGGGAGGAATCACATAGTTTTTCAAACCTGGAATGAATATGAGTTCTTTGCCCTGCCCCCTCCTTTTGCAGATGAAGAAATTGAGATACAGGGAAGTACCTTTCTTAAATTTTTTTTACTTTTAAAAGATTTAAAAAAAATTTTTAAAAAGTAATTTCTACACCCAGCATGGGGCTCTCATGCTCACAATCCTGAGGTCGAGAGTCCTACGCACCACCAGCTGAGCCGGCCAGGAGCCCCAGGATGTACCTTTAAAAAAAAAAAAAAAGAAAGAAAAAGGCTTTTAAAAATGCTTAATATATTCTCCACATTGTCAGACCAATTGCAAGGTGGAAAATTGGAGTGAAAAGCTCTTTTGAGAAGAGCCTTTTAGGTGCTGAACAATGTAGCTGGGCATATGTCAGGTTGCAATTCTCTTTTTCTTGGTCTTTGTACCGCTCTTTGCTCAGTATATTTGCCTAGCCCTATTCAAGGGGCCCTGAATGGGTTCGTGAGCTATTAGTCAGCCCGCATGACAGGTAGCTGTGAGTGGACAGGTAACCTCAGTCTTCTCGGCTTCCCCTCTGTCTGGGTTAGCGTCCTGTCCATGGTGCTCTAAAACTCCCGGGTCATCAGCCCAGCACACCCACAGAGGGCCAGATGCTAGAAACATGATGTATCATTCACATCATCTTTGTTTTTGTTTTTTGTTGGAAAGATTTTACTTGTTTATTTGACAGAGAGAGAGAGAGAGAGAGAACAGCAGGGGAAGCAGGAAAGGGAGAAGCAGGCTCCCTGCTGACCAGAGAGCCCCAGGCAAAGGCAGATGCTTAACTCCTTAACCAACTGAGCCACCCAGGCGGCCCTCACTTCATCTTTTTTTTTTTTTTTTTTTTTTTTAAGATATTATTTATTTATTTGACAGAGAGAGAGAGAGAGACAGCGAGAAAGGGAACACAAGCAGGGGGAGTTGGAGAGGGAGAAGCAGGCTTCCCACCGTGCAGGGAGCCCTATGCAAGGCTCGATATGGGGCTCGATGTGGGGTTCGATGTGGGGCTTGATCCCAGGACACTGGGATCATGATCTGAGCCAAAGGCAGACGCTTAACAACTGAGCCACCCAGGCGCTGTCCTCACTTCATCTTGAGAAAGCTACTCCCATTCATGGTACAATTCATGTAACTACTTGAGAATTATAATCTCCCCTCAACATTGGAGGCTGGTCATCCTCAGGTTCCAGCTCAGAGCTGCCTGACTTCAAAGTATGTACTGCTTTTTACTTACTGTAACCTACTGACTGTGTTATCTTTGCCACTCTATTTAATTCTGTTTGATTCCTGGCTTTCCCCTGTCATGAAATTATAATTTACCTATTTATTTATAGTCCTTTATTCATGATATTAGTACTTCACTGGAAATAAGTTTGCCAGATTAAATGTTCTGCAGTATTTGGGACAGGTTTATACTGAAAAATGATTTCAAGTTTACCTGAAATTCAGATTTAACTGAGCATCCTCTATTTCGAATTTGCTAAACTTGTCAACCCTAACCCGAAACCTTTGAGAAGGCACTTTATTATTTCAAGCGAGGCTTTCCTCCTCATGAAAGATGGAGAAACACATGAGATGCGTTGGCCGTCCAGCAAAGACCTTAAAGAAGTCTTCTCAAGTGCTAACTAGGGGTGCTCATGTCCCCCACCCCCAACATTTGGCAGTGTGTGGAGACATTTTTGGTTGCCCTAATTGGGTTTGCTGCTGGCATCTAGTGGGTAGAGCCCAGGGATGCTGTTAAACTTTCTCCAGTGCATAGGACGCCCCCCGCCAACACCCCCCACCAACAACAAAGAATTATCTTGTCCAAAATGCCAATAGTACCAAGGCTGAGAAACCCTTTCCATGAAGAATCACTCAGCTAAGCTGGTATAAATCCAGGAAAATCATATATATTTATGTTTTTTTTTTAAAGATTTTATTTATTTATTTGACAGAGAGATCACAAGTAGGCAGAGAGGCAGGCAGAGAGAGAGGAGGAAACAGGTTCTCTGCTGAGCAGAGAGGCTGATGTGGGGCTCGATCCCAGGACCCTGAGATCATGACCTGAGCCGAAGGCAGAGGCTTTAACCCATTGAGCCACCCAGGCTGCCCCTACTTATGGGTTTTTTAATCCCTTTGAGGCTACCCATATATTTCTAAATAGGGCCTGGCCTTCTTTTAGTTCCCAGAAAATTAATGCTAAAGCTATTTCTTTACCTAAACTAGTTAACTCACAGTTATGGTTGCTCGTGGCAGCAGAAGTAGACTCAGATTCTTAATGTACTTGAGCATATATTAGAAAGACTTTTGATGTTAGATTTGTACTCTTAATTATGTTTATTGAATAATGTTCTTGATTTGGACTAGGGGCAGGGTTAGAAATGAAGTGGTCTTGGGAAACAGTCTCAATATTAGGCTGAAATATGTGATGGTCGAAACCGATCAAACACTGGCACTTTCATGTGGTTTGACCTGATGTGGGGTGTGCAGTAAGACTTACTGGGAATGCACTGTAATTCAACTGAGGGAGTCAGTTAGAGCTTTTTTTTTCTTTTAAGGTTTTGTTTATTTATTTGAGACAAAGGGAGAGACAGACTGAGCAAGCACAAGCAGGGTAGGGTGGGGGAAGGGAGAGGGAGAAGCAGACTCCTTGCTGAGCAGGGAGCCCGTTGCAGGGCTCCATTCCAGGACCCTGGGATCATGACCCGAGCCAAAGGCAGATGCTTAACCAGCTGAGCCACGCAGGGACCCCTTTGCTTTACTTACCAATGGCACGTGGGAAACTTGTCTTTCTGCTGCTTGCTGGGCCAGCCCTCTTCTCCTTTATCTGCTTCCGTGCTTTTCAATGGCATGTAAGTTTCAGTGAAACTTAGACCCCCAGGTAAATCAACCAGGAAAGAGAATTCTAACTTTAATTTGTAGTCTTCAAAATTTGGGTCCGGATTTAGCTCAGGGCCCTGAAGTGAAGAAGAAATAGCATATTTTAAGTCTATTCCTTGTCAAGAGCCCCTAGAGGTAAGGGGCATGAGAGAAATGCCAGCTGCTCCTTGTTCAACATCCTCAAACATAAATATTAGCTATATTTTGGCGTAATAGATTTAGAGAAAAAAAAAAAACCTTCTTTGTTTAAAAAAAAGACTAAGGACAACATATACTAAAATGGTTTGAATTTCACAGATGATACCCTACTAATATTTTTAGTTTAGCACCATCTGTTTATCTGAAATTAAATTTCTGGCAAATGGTCACGCCAGGAGATGCTGTTTTTATTTTTGTGTGCAGCTGAAACACAGAATAATAAAAATCTGCTTGAGTTGAAGAAATATGTTCATAAAATGTTTCTTTTTTAATCCGAGTTGGCTGAGAAAATGACTTTTTAATCTAGTGGCAGCTGCTTTCATTTGGCTGGTTTTCAGTCTCAATAGTTTATGTTGGAGACAGATCATTTGTTTTATATTTGGATGCAGGATACCAAACAGTGCCTTTTGAGGTACGAGGAGGACCCAGATATGCAAATGTCTGATTCTCCCCATTAGCCTACCTTTCTGTTTATTTCTTTTCTTCTTAGACCGACACGAATGGCATGCCAGTAGGTCTGTATATTAAAAGCCCAAGTGGCAAATTGCATACCACCCGGTTGCCGTGTTATTTTTATTCGACTCCAAGAAAGTCGCATCCTACACATTAATTGGCATTTGTCTACAGCAGGGGGAAATGATGGCTTTTGAAAATATGACTCAGTGGAAACCCTTCTCGTCACACTGGCTTGCAAATAGAATCCTTGCACTCCCTTTGGGTTCTGTGGGTGATTCCACTGGGAGCCCCATTCTTCCCAACAGAGTGTTAATTAAAGAAAGCCACCTCTTGGCACGTCTCTTGCTCCAGCTACATTGCCGAATCCTCCCGCGGCCTCTTTAATCAACAACATGTGTTCCATGTCTAGTTTTTGTGTGAGGCTGCAGCTACTGCCCTGATTTCAAAGGTGGTGGCAAGGACAGAGGGCTTTTCCTGCCTTCCTTCCAAGTCAGGGCAGCTAACTGTACGTTAGAGATGCCCCTAATACCCGCTGTTGACTTGCCATTAAACTTCCCAAGAAAAGCACGAATTGCGTGGAAGAAACGGATCTGGCCAGTCTGCCTCTTTGTGCCCGGGTTTCTTTCCGTTTATCTAATAAACCTGCTTGTCTTACTGGACAGTGTTAAGTTAATTTTGTGTACCCGTTTCTCTTAGTACTGAAAAGACAGTGTGTTATTTTGAAGTGTAGAGGCTGGTCTTCAGTGATAAAGTCATTACCCAGAAAAGTGAAGTGCATTTTAAAGAAAACTGATGTATGGGTCAGCTCGGGCTACTGTAACAAAACACCGCGGACTGGGGGGGGCTTAAACGATAGCAGTTTATTTCTCACAGTTCTGGAGGCCGGGAGGAAGTCCAAGATCAAGGTGCTGGATCCTAGCGAGCGCTCTCTTTCCTGGCTTCCAGATGGTAGCCTTCTTGCTGTGTCCTCACAGGGCAGATGGTGGTTGGGCCGGGTGGGGTAGGTGGGTGGAGGGTCAGAGCTACCGTCCTCTACTTCTAATGCCACAACCCTATCAGATTAGAGACCTACCCTTGTGACCTTGTTTAACCTTAATCACCTCCTAAAAGCCCTGTCTGCAAATACAGTCACTTTAGGGGCTTAGGATGTAACATATGAATTTTGGGGAGACACAATCCAGTACAGGGCAATTGAACTGGACTAAAAAAGACACTTTAATGTTAGGACTCTCAAATTATTGTGACAAAACCAAGTGAAAAAAAAAAGTGGGTATTAATACTAGTCCCTTTTAATTTCGTGTTTCAAAAACTAAATCAGTTTTTGGAGTTTTGTTTAAAATTTGAAAAGTTGCCAAAGCAATCTGTGGAATAATATGAAAAGTCAGGGTAGTCATTCCAGGGGCCGGGGAGGCTAGAGTGACTTCAAGGGGCACCTAAGGGGGCTTCTGGGAGCCTGCAGTGCTCCATTTCCCGTCTGGGGGTCGAACCAAAGGATGTGATTAGTTTGCAAGTATTCGCTGAGCTGTCCATACGGAATTGGTGCGCTTTACGGTATGTGTATTGTAGGTCAATCAAAAGTTAAAACACAGGGGCGCCTGGGGGGCTCAGTGGGTTAAGCCGCTGCCTTCGGCTCAGGTCATGATCTCGGGGTCCTGGGATCGAGTCCCACGTCGGGCTCTCTGCTCAGCAGGGAGACTGCGTCCCTCCCACCTCTCTCTCTGCCTGCCTCTCTGTCTACTTGTGATCTCTCTCAAATAAATAAATAAAAATCTTTAAAAAAAAAAAAAGTTAAAACACAAAAGAAACATGTGAGTGATGTGTTTAATACCAGAAATAAACTGCACTATCCTCCCGCTGTGTCCCCACCTAGACGGTGAACAGGGAGCTCCTCCTTTGTCTTCTCCATTCAGAAAGGCCCCGGCGGTTGAAATCTAATGGGCCGGTGCCTCCAAAGAAGTCTAGGCTTGTGTGAGGTTGGGTATAATATCATCTTCCCACAGGCACAAGCGGAACTGCAGACACAGTGAAAATTTCTGGCTGACACTGCTTGATGTTGTTTTTTTTCTCAGCCTGGTAGCTCAGCAGCTGGAGGCTAAAAAGCCAGGTTTCCAGGGACAGGAGGAAGGCTTCTGAGTAAGAGGCAATGTGGACTGCAGATGAGGGTGATCGCCGGAGGCCTCTCGAGAGTGGGGGCGCTTTTAAGTGGGTTGTCAACAAACACTGCCGTGTTGTTCCAGGAGGTTCCGGCGGCCCCAGGAAGAGGCTTTGAATCTGTGCAAGTGCCTGAGCTGGTTTTTCCTAGATGATGTTGTGGGGCTGAAGGGTCAAGTGTAAGGTTTGGGACCTTGGACGTCGGTGTCCCTAGAGGCGTCACACTCACACACCCAAGGTGAAACTTGTCTTTCTCCAAACAATTGCCAGTAAGGAGCTTGCTCCGCAGTAACCTTTCAGACCAGCAGTGCTTGCCAGGGTTACAAAGAGATGACTGCCCCAGTTCCAGAACACCAGGCCTGGGCTCCATTGTTCGCCGTGTTCACACTGAGTATTATATTGTTTCACATTGTGCTTTAACTTCCTACAGAACATTAACAGCAGTAGCCAGTGGAATGTTTTCAAAACCACTTACGTTTGTGGAGCTCACTGTGCTCACCCAGGCTAATGGAAATTTCATTGTTCTGGAAGCTCTGGCTCTGTCAACAGTTCTCTTGGTGTTCCTGTATTGTCTGTCATGTGTAAACCAAGCACACTTACCTCTACTCACTTTCTATAATTGTTTGGATGTAATTTAAAAATAACTGCATAAAATGCCTTTACAATACGTTTCAGAGCTCTCGGTGGTTATTTCCCCGTGGAGATGTTTCCCTGTGGAAAGAACACAATTTCTGAGTCGTTGAGGAATGGCTGATTCTCAGGCCTTTCGGTTAAGATCAAGTGAAGTTTTGAGGTTGTTGAAAAGCTCTGGTTTGGTGTTTGTGGATTTTGTGTGGGCGTCCTGGCAGCGGGCCGATCTCTCCGTGCTTTCTAAGACATTCTAGACTTTCCTGATCACGTTCATCTCCAGCTGTCGGTAAGCTTCCTGATGGTTAGGGCCCGAGCTCTCCTTCTTCACCACCACCCAACCCTAGACACTCAAACTGTCCTAGGACCACCAGCCGGGGACAGCGGGGGACAGCCGGGAGCTCCTTAGAAGTGCGGCATCTTGGCTCTGCGTCAGCCACAGCCTGTGATCACATCATCTGCATTTTCACAAGATCTTCTGAGTGATTCCTACACACATGCCAATGCAGCTGCACTAGGCAAGGGCAGGGGCTGAGAGATCCCTCTTCTCCAAACATCTCCCACTGGGCCCGGACTGCTATTATTTAGGATGAATTTCTCTAGTTTGTGCCACTTATTATGAAATACGCCCGGCCTGCGTAACTCAGTAAGTCATTTTCAGTTCAGAGTCTTCATGTGAATTCATCCACTCGGGCCTTTCCAGTGCGACAGATGGCAGAAAGCAGGTTGACTGAGGAGTGAAGGTGGGAGGAAGGAAGTGGAGTAGAAAATGCTGCGCCTTTGGTGGAAGAAAGGAGGCCGACTCCCAGGACTGCGGCAGCCTGGAGCAGAGCTGTGGGGCTGCGCGGGAAGGAGCAAAATCGCCATTGACCATGGTCACCACAACCGTAAATCACTGTTGCCACAGGGTGGCTTAGCCTGTGTGACCCTGAGATCCACCTTGGGCAGGAGGGGGGGCTTCTCAAAAAAGCCAGCCCCCCGGAGGCAGGGAATTCGGGAATGTTCACCCTGCTCTATGCTTTGTTCACCCCGGGCTTAGGACATCTGGATCTCTAGGGGAGAAAAATCTGTGTCTTTAGCAAATGCCTCAGGTGTTCACATCCACAGGCATGGCTGAGTGAAAGGTGAGCCTGGATCCTGGGCCTGGCACTCTATAAACTCTCTTTCCAGTGTCTACAATAAGCCTACAAAATCCTACAACCATCCCAGATCTGCTGGGCTCCAAAACCTTCGTTCTCTTTACTGTCTCATACCTTAACGTTTGTAGGGGAACAAAACTTTCCCCTTCTTCCTTTCTAGAATCTTTGGCCAGCCATGAGACAGATTAACAGGAGAAAACCAAATTTAGTTACGTATGTATGGAAGCTCAAAGATGTGAGCCTCAGGGACAAGTTGAACGAACAGGAGAGGGGCCTGGGGCTTCAAGGGGGAGGAGGTGATTCACAGGACGAAAGAAGAGATGCTTGGAAATTAGATGTTTGCCCTGCCACACAAGATAGGTCATTCAGATAAAAAGTTATCTCTTATAACAGGTCTCTTTCTGGGTCGGTTTGGGCCCATATCTAAGTTCTTTTTAGGCAGTTAAGGGAGAGGTAAATGTTTTTCTTCCTTCTGCTGGGTCTTGACTGCCTTCAACTGAAAACAATCCTCGTACCAAACTGGCACAAGTTGGGGTGGCATCTTCTGCTCCCCCTCACCTTCCATAGAGCTGTTGTGGCCCAAAGGTTATCCTACCCACGCTGTGGTTTCCCCTCCCGCACCCTTTGGGAGTGGCAGTTTCTGCAGAAGTTCCCTAATTTGATTCTGAAACTGTGACACGAACATCCAGATTTGGGTGGAATTGCACAAGGAAACCACACTGGTGAACTGAGGAGGATGTGCCCTCCTTCCTCCCCTCCCGCTGCGGTCAGTAACCAACAGAACGAATGATCCAGGGCTAGGATGCTGGTCCCAAAAGGTTGAAAAGCAGGGCTCTCTCGGGGAACTGAGAATTTCTGGTTGGCTTGGTATGAAAGCAGTTTTCAAAAGTGATGGAAGCAGGCACATATTGTTCTTGCCCTCGGAAACCTTATTTTGTTTCAAGAAATCCCTAGAAAGAAAACACGCTAATTTAATACAGCAATGTTGAATAGTGACAGTAGCAAGAACAGGGCACCATCTGGTACGTTTGAATAATTGTCAAGGTTGGCTTTTCTTTAAATGCTGCTTCTTGCTGAGTCCACCCATATTCAATTACTAGAGCTAGAAGTCATCTGGTGGCGGCTTATCGGCATTACAGGAGTGTACCTGCGTATTGAATTCCTCGACTTGGACTCAGTTTGGAAATTCAGATGCAACATTTGACCTTCATCTATATTTAATCTCCTGTTGTGGGTTACAGCCTCCTTTATGGATTCGTTTCAAAAGCTTCGGATCCTGATTCTGTCATTTAGGGCAGAGGTGTTCCATGCGTGATCCCCTGTGGAAAACAAATACTGCCTTTTTCATTAAAATTTTTATTTTGGGTGTATTTTGTAACATATATGGCATTGTACTATACTAGTAGGATATGTACGAAACTTAGAAGTAAATACATATAAATGTACTGGGGTGGGGGTACATGATTCAAAATCCCCACCCTTTGGGATGCTGGCTCAAAAGCTTTATAAACTTGTCATGCTGTGTATTAACTTCCTCCCAGAAGCATGTTATCTGCTCATTCGGTAAGAGTGGCCTTTGTCCCCGTGAATCCGGTTCCGGTTTGCCCTACGTAGGATCATGTGTTCAATGTTCCAGTGTATAGTCAAGGCTAAGAGGCATATGTATTTGTCTCAGGAAGTTTACTCTCTGGGCTGGGGGTGTCGATAATGGTAATGACTTCAGAGAACTGGAGCATGATATCAGTGGGGATGATGACGATGATGGCGGTGCTGGTGGCCAAGACCGAGACAAGAAGAAAGCCCCAGGTGTGGCTTGCTTTGAAGCACAACTGAAGCCCACCGCTTCTTCTCCACGCTGTCTGGTGATGTGACATCTTTCGCTAGCACTGATACACTTTGCTGCTCGTTCATCCCGCTTCCACTGTAGCTAAAAAATACTTCTTAGTCATCGTCAGCATGTACTATAATTCTCAGCTTCCTAGGATTTAGAGCCTTGGGAACAGGAGGTTTTTCGAGGCCTCCGCCACGCTTCTGTATTTTGGTCCTCGGTGCCCCACAAGCTGTGAAAGCTGTGAGTCATGACTCCCATATGGTGGGATTCCCTCCCTCCCTTCCTCTCCATCCACATGCCTGCCCAGCCATCTGCTGCCACTCTCAAGGTTAGGGAGCAAGAGATGACACAGGGAAGGAAGAGGAAAACACCAGGAAAATGAACACTGTTTCATAAATAAAACTGAAAAAAAAAAAAAAAAAAGATGTATTTTCTTATATTACCGAGGCAATTTGTATTCACTACAGGAAAAACCAGAACATGAAGTGCAAAAACCAAACAAACAAAACCAAACACAACACAGTTTCCCTCACAGCATCGTTAATCATTGCAACCGCCTCCCTGCGTGTTTTTCCAAGCCTGCATCCTGCATCTGTCTAGGTAGCTAGCTATCAAAGCAGATAGGATTATTTTGTAAGTGTTCTTTTTTTTTTTTTTTAAATTTTATTTTTAAGTACTCTCTACACCCGACACGGAACTCGAACTCTCAACCCTGAGATCGAGAGCCACACACTCCACCAACTGAGCCAGCCAGGGACGCCTGTAACCTGTTATTTTGTTTGGTTTTGTTTTTTTAAAAGATTTTATTTATGTATGTGACAAAGGGAGACACAGCGAGAGAGGGAACACAAGCAGGGACACGCACAAGCACAAGAGGGAGAAGCAGGTTCCCCGCTGAGAAGGGAACCCAGTGTGGGGCTCGATCCCAGGACCTCGGGACCATGACCTTCCAGCAGATGCGCAACCAACAGAGCCACCTAGGCGCCCCATCTGTAACCTGTTTTTTAAACTGAATCATGAATATCTTTCTGTGCTTGTGACTGTAGCCCCACACTAGCATTTTTAACGTTCAAGGAGTATTTTCTATGCGAGGAACTATTCCAGTTGCTGTAGTTTATCTATAATGAATGTAGGTAAGATCCTCTCTGCTCCCATCTGGGTTTAACATAATTTTTTTTTCTATGTAACATTGAGGTCATTTCTGTATGTTTGCTTTTACAAACAATGCTGTAGTGAATATCCTTATAGCTAAATCTTTCCATATACCCATAATTTTGCCAGGACCATGTTGCCTACTCTCTGTTTGCCCCTCTGGGTGATTCCCCGTCCTTCTCTGCCTTGCTCTGTGGCCCCAGTCAGTGGGCTCATTTACCCTCTGGCAGTCGGAAGCTCAGGGAGGACGTCGGAGGTGGGTGGTATATTCTGACTTCCACCCTGCCTCCTTGTGGATCGTCATTAGCTGCCTTCTTGTACTGTTGATGGCCATGGTGCCTGGGCAGCCCTCTCCCAGGGCTCAGTTCTCAGGGTACTGCTCACCCCAGGGTACTGCACCATTCCTGTTGGTTTCCCTTAACCTTGCCCTTGTTCTTATAGTGAGTTCTTCATTAAACCCTTCTCAGTTACCGCCTGTGAGTGTGCCATCTGTTTCCTGGCAAGACCCTGGATGGTAAAAGTACGCTCCTACTCCTGGCATATTGTGCATCCCTAACTGCTTGCCGGCACGGGGAACCTGGGATGGATTATGCAGAGAAGGTCAAGAGCTCCCTTTTCTCCTTTAACTTAAGGCCTGGACACCAATGACTCTCGAGCAGCCATCTCCTGTTTCTTTCCCCTGGACCTCTCCGTAACCCCTTTTTCTTCATATTCTCACTGACACTTGTTATTTCTTGTCTTTTTTTTTTTTTAATATTTTATTTATTTGACAGAGAGGTCACAGGTAGGCAGAGAGGCAGGCAGAGAGGAGGAAGCAGGCCCCCTGCAGAGCAGAGAGCCTGATGTGGGGCTCCATCCCAGGACCCTGAGATCGTGACCTGAGCCAAAGGCAGAGGCTTTAACCCACTGAGCCACCCAGGCGCCCCTCTTGTCTTTTTTATTCTAGCCATTCTGACAGGTATCCGGTGATATCTTATTGTGGCTTTGATTTCCATCTCCCTGGTGATGAATGATGTTGAACATCTTTTCATAAGTCTGTTGGCCAGCTGGATGCCTTCTTTGGAAAAATGTCTATACAAGTCCTCTCTTCATTTTTAAATCAGATAATATGGGTGTTTTGTTTCATTTTTGGTGTTGAGTTGTCTAAATTCTTTATGTATTTTGGATATTAACCCCCTCGACCTTGTTTTTGATGCCCAATGCCTGAAACCTTCCCCGAATTAGGAGAGGTTGTGTGGCCAGTTCTTATCCTTATAAACACCTGAGCCTACAGCAAAATTTGTTTCTTTAATTCTCTATTTTAATCTTAAGTGGTATTAGAGTATTCTTATTAAATACACAGAATTTTATTTTTAGAGCTTCTAGCTTGAATCAGAGTCCCTTGATAGTATCTCTTTTGTGATTTTCTCTTTTCTGTGAATCAGTAGAAATTTTTTTTTCTTGAAAGTCTACATCTAGTTTTACTTTCCTTGCCTTTTGAATTTTTAGATAATTCTATCTTTCTTCAAAGGTTCTCCACACTTCTGTTTAATCGATTGTTCTTGGCTGTTCGGAATTAAATGTCCGGCCCATTTTCTTTTGTCTTCCTCCTGTTCAATGAGATTGCTAGTAAGACTAGTCAAGAATGATCAAATACCCTTCTTTTTAGTGACATGAAACTTTCTGATGAGACTTACATGGAGATAAGAGGGATTAAAATCAAGGCAGAAACATGCTGGATGGTTTCATTTTCCCTTAGAAATAAACCATAAAAGTTCAGGGAATTATAGTCCAAAGGAAAACTCCCAGTTGTAAATCTAGGCCCCACAAGGCTTTTCCGGTATTTCTGAGTTCTTTCATAAACTTTATTCTTGTAGATTAAGGACACAAAAAATGATGGGGCGTTGCTGATAATGATCATTATTTTTCCAGTCTTTGAAACATGTTTGTCCAGTGTTCCAGACTGAAGATTTGTTGTATTGAATGAAAAGATAAACCCTCAAATGGGGCGCTTGGCTGGCTCGGTTGGTAGAGCACGTGACTCTTGATCTCGGGGTTGGCTCGGTTGGTAGAGCATGTGACTCTTGATCTCAGGGCTGTGAGTTCAAGCCCCAGGTTGGGTGTAGAGCTTACTTTAAAAAAAAAAAAAAAAAAAGCTAACCCCTGAAAGTGGTTACATAATATGTCAGATGGTCTTCTCCAGTGGAAGGGAGCAGCTGGCTAATATAAGTCAGTTCATTCATTCTGAGGTGTCTGGAGTTGGGTTAGAAGGATGACCCTGGGCTCCAGGAAACTGCCATGTCATTTGATAAGGGCTGCTCTGAAGGCTAGCCGCAGAGATGTATTGTGAGTCTTTGTACTAGAATTGAGACTTCAACCCTCCTTTTCAATTCTTACAAATTCTGAACTTTCCAAGGAAAATAGGTTGGCCTTAAGAGCTTTTAGGAATTGGGGCATCTGGGTGGCTCAGTTGTTAAGCATCTGCCTTCAGCTCAGGTTTTAATCCCAGGGTCCTGGGATGGAGCCCGGCATCGAGCCCCGCATCGGGCTCCTCGCTCGGTGGGAAGCCTGCTTCTCCCTCTCCCACTCCACCCTGCTTGTGTTCCCTCTCTTGCTGTGTCTCTCTGTCAAATAAATAAATAAAATCTTTAAAAAAAAAAAAGATCTTTTAGGAATTTACCCTGCAATATTATGACAGAAAGAACATTTTTATTTTAAATTTTTATTACATAATATTTTATGTATACAAAATAATATGTGTATTATATATACTAACTCTATATATACTTTCTCTCTCTCTCTCTCTATATATATATATATAGTGAAAAATGTTAAATATAAACACACAGGGGTTGATACATTAATATCTGGGCTCTCCTCCATTATTTTTACTTCTCCCACCAAAATAACTGCTCTTCAGAACTTTTTATTCCTTTTCTTTAAAGACAAAGCCCCTTTACCATATGTAGATGCATTCCTGAGCAGTTTATTTTTGCTTCATTTTGAGTTTTATAAAAAAATGATATCGTAATATATATAGTGTTTTTTCACTCAAGTTTCTAACATTCATCCGTTCACTTATATCACCCTGTGTGGCTGAAGTTCATTCCTTTGTGCTACTGTTCTTATATTCCATTTTGTGAATATACCACAATTCACTTAGCCATAGTTCTGACTGTGAATGATCTTGGCGGTTTATTGTTTCCAAGTGTTCTTATAATAGTCTTGTTAATATAGATGAGAAATATACTGATAAGAGTTTTTAGTGTTCCATGTCAAATTTTCATAAACACTAGATTTATTTGCCTAGTGTCCCTTTGAGTGTTTTCTATTTCATTATTCCCATTTATCACCTAAAGAAACCTAGATACAGGAAAAAAATAAACGATTTACCAGGCTCTGTTGTCACTGCTGTTATTTCCACTACTATTAAATTTAAGAAGCAGTTAAGTCCCCTCTTGGTTCTTCTTGTCTGAACAAAGGGGTGCCCCTTCCACTGTCACAACAGAATAGAAAGTTATTAATTTTGATCTCACAAAACGTATGATCCAGGAGGCAGCGTGTCACAGTGAAAACAGTGTAGGCTTAAGAGGCAGCAAGATTTGGGTTTTAAAATACCAGCATGAGCACCAATAGCAGGGGTCGTCTTGTGCAAATTCCTTTTTCCTCCCAATTCTCATTTCCTCATCAGCAAGAGAGAAATTGCAGTGCCTTCCTCACAAGATGGTTCACTGATTATGTCAGGTGTAAAAGGCTCAATCATGACATTATAACATAAGGGACAGAGGAGGCTCACAGCCTGACCGGTGGAACTCATTATCTCACCGTGAGAAACGACCCAGGTAGACTACAGAAAGAATTCAGTTTGGGCTTGTGCAATTTCTGACCCTTCTGAAGATGTCTCTGGTTTAGAAAAGAGGAATAACGAGGTCCTTTGCTAACGTGATGGTATAGAGGGTAGGAAAATGTTCCCTTCTTCCCTTCTAGGTTCTGGCTGGTCTAATCATTAAATCGACATAAGACAGGTTAACAGGAGAAAAACAAATTTACCTTGGGTGTCCCAAAGACATGAGACTCAAAGGCAGTCAGGCAGCTGAGACTTACAGGTTGTCTTGAGCTAAGGAATGAGAGGGGTTTGGGCTTGCAGAGGGAAAGAGGACAGCTCACAGGATATAAGGAAAGCAGATTTGTGTAATTAGATGTTCGCCCTGCGATGCACATAGGTCTTTCAGATGAATGTTATCTCTGGAAATAGTGCTCTTTCCGGGCCAGGCTCCCTGTCTAAATTCTTTTAGGCTGTTAAGGGAGAGGTAAAAGTTTTTCTGGAGTCTGCTGTGTCTTGATTGCCTTCGGCTCCAAATAATTCACATGTCAAAGTGGCACATTTTGGCATGGCAAAATGTGTCCCCTTCAGTGGTAAAGTAAATGTTTTGGCTTTGCTTGGGTTGTCAGCTTTTTCTTTCCCGGCCTATCTTGTGAATCATTTTAACAATCCTTTAATAGCATAAAATTCCTTTGTATTTACACTGGCAAGGAAAAACTGATCACAGTGTCTAATAATAAAGGAAATCTTGCTTTTACCTTTGGAGAAAAATTTAAGTTAATAAACGTGAATTAATGTTAATTAGTTAATTAATGTTAAGGCCATTGCATAAAGCATTTAAATCCAGATATTGGACTGGAGCTCCACTGGGAGTGTGACCCAGTCTGTCTTCATCTCTAGTCTACCCCCAGTGCCTTGCACAGTGACTACACATAATAGTTGCTCAAAAAATATCTGATGATACTTTTATCTGATGGATAAGTGAAAGGACTACCTCTTTTTGCCTTTTTAAATTTTTTATTACTAAAACCATGTTTTTCCCCCCCTCTTCTGAATCTTGAATAACGGGGTTTGGGAGATCTAATGGATAAGGTGAATTTAGCTAATCCCATGGCTCATCCCTCAGCATGGGGAAGAGACTTAGGAAAGGGAACAAAGACATCGCAAAGACCTTTATGAATTAGCTTAATTGGAATTAGTTTAACTGGAAGTTTTCCTGCTGACAATTTGCTGATATTCATAGCTGGAGGGAAGGAGACTGACAGAATGGGGGCAGGAGAGGAAAAAGGCCTAATCTTGGAACCTGGACCTCTTTGAGAAAAAGGAGCCTGGAGTGGAGCAGACCCCAGGAGCCTGAACAGAAACGAGAGGATAATACACCTTGCATGAGGAGGTGGAGGGTCAGGCAGACAAACCTTGTCTACATGCGCTTTTTCTAGAGGGTAGATAAATGGAGTTACGATAAGCCTGCCATAACCGAGGTCTCAAGGTAGAGTAACAACTTCTGTTCATTCATTTAGCAAATACGCAGGGAGCGCCTTCATCATTCCAGGCATTCTTCTAGGTGTTTAGAATACATGAGTGAAGAAAACGGACAGTGATCCCTGCCCTCATAGACCTCACATTCTAGTGGGGAGGGACAGACAGTTAACAAAAGACATGAGAAATAAGCAAACCATAGAACATGCTAGAAAGTGAGATGAGCGAGGGGGAGCAGAATATGCATGCCACCCTAAAATGTGCCACCTGGACACGTGAAGGCAATCAAGACACAGCAGATTCAAGAAAAACTTTTACCTCTCCCTTAACTGCCTAAAAAAGTTCAGATAGGGAGCCTGGCCCAGGAAGAGCTATTTCATCAGAGATAACTTTCATCTAAAAGACCTACGTGTATGGCAGAACAAACATCTAATTACCCAACATTTGCTCTTCTTATGTTCTGTGAATTATCCTCCTCCCCTTCGAAGGCCCAGGCCCTAGCTTATTTCTTAGCTCAGGATGGCATATAAGCCTTAATTGCCTGACTGCCTTGGAGTCTCATGGCTTTGGGGCACCTGTTTGGACACAACTCGGTTTTCGCCTGTTAATCTGTCTTATGTCAATTTAATGCTTAGACTAGCCAAAGGAGTTAAAAGAGTAGAAGGAAAAATCTTCCTCTCCCACACTAGCAATAGGAAACCAAAAATGGGGGCACCTGGGTGGCTCAGTGGGTTAAAGCCTCTGCCTTTGGCTCGGGTCCTGATCTCAGGGTCCTGGGATCGAGCCCCACGTTGGGCTTTCTGCTCAGTGGGGAGCCTGCTTCCCTCTCTCTCTCTGCCTGCCTCTCCACCTACTTGTGATCTCTGTCAAATAAATAAATAAAATCTTAAAAAAAAAAAAAAAAAGAAAACCAAAAATGTGGAGCAGGAAAGGGACACTGGGTGTGGGAGGAAAAGGGGAGAGAGCCCATGGAGAAGTTTTAGCAGAGACAGCAATATAAGCTGACATGTTAATAGAAGTTTCTGTCCCCCTGGCTGCTAGACTGTATGTGTGGCAAGGACAGATTTAGGCAGAGAGACCTACAGTTTAGGCAGAGAGTTACATTTATCCAAGCAAGAGGCCAAGTGCTTGGACCAGGGTGGTGCCAGTGAGGTGGTAAGAGGAGATCAGATTGTGGATATTTTTTTAAGTAAAGCCATCAGAATTTCTTGATGAATTGGAAATGGGATGGCAGAAAATGGGGGGAGTTGGGAATGTGTCAAAATATTTTGCCTGAGGGGTGCCTGGGTGGCTCAGTGGGTTAAGCCGCTGCCTTCGGCTCAGGTCATGATCTCAGGGTCCTGGCATCGAGTCCCGCATTGGGCTCTCTGCTCAGCAGGGAGCCTGCTTCCTCCCCTCTCTCTCTCTCTGCCTGCCTCTCTGCCTACTTGTGATCTCTCTCTGTCAAATAAATAAATAAAATCTTAAAAAAAAAAAAGACATTTTGCCTGAGCACAGAGAAGGCAGATGTTGCCATGACTTGAGATGTGGAAGGTTGCTGGTAGATATGGTCTAGGGGGAAAGGATTCGGAAATGTTGAGTTTGTGATGTGTGTCACATGGAATTGTTGATTATTCAGTTGGATGACCATGCCTGAATTGGAAAGAAGTAGGGCCTGGAGATATAACTAGGGGAAATTAGAGGCATTTTGTAGAGTTTAAAGCCTTGAGACAGGATGCCTGGGTGGCTCAGTTGGTTAAGCAACTGCCTTTGGCTCAGGTCATGATCCTGAAGTTCCAGAATTGAGTCCCACATCAGGCTCCCTGCTCGGCAGGGAGTCTGCTTCTCCCTCTGACCTCTCCCTTCTCATGTTCTCTCTCTCAAATAAATAAATAAAATCTTAAGAAAAGAAAAAGCCTTGGGGCTGGTTGAGACCATATGGGAAGTAACAGAGAAGAAAAGAGAGGCAGGGCTGAGCTCTGGAACTTTATAGGAAAAGAAGAGGAAGCCAGCAAAGGAGATTGAGAAGGTACAACCAGCGGGATGAGGAAAGCAAGAAAGGGAAGGGTCCTGGAAACAAAGTGAAGAAGTGGGTGTCAAGGAGGAGGGATTACAGACGGTGCAAAATGCTAGTGCTAGGTCACTGTAAGAGAAGACTCAGCGGGGATTCAGCAATAGGAAGATCATGGGCAAAGTGTGGAGAGTAGCTTCAGTAGGGTGCTGAGGTCAAAGAGATAACTGAGGTGGGTTTCTTGGAGAATGGGAGAAGAAGAAACATCTTTGAGGGAAAGACTTACCTTTTGGGAAAGTTGTAGGACAACACATTTTTAAAAAATATATAATTAAATTCTTTTAGTGATTAAGCTTTAAAAATGAAATCATTTTTCATTTATATATATATTTTATAAGGATACTCTCTTACTCAATAATTCTTAGAAATTCTTTGGTGTATTTCAAGAAAACATAATCAGAGATTTGCACTACGATTGGCCTACATCTTCAAGCACAAGGATGCCTATGGCCTTGACACGGGCCATAGGCTTACTTGGGCTTCCTCACAGCATGGCGGTTGGGCTCCCAGGGCAAGAGAGCCAAGTGAAAGTCGCATACTAGTATCACCTGGGGGGACTTTCTAAAAAAGAAAAGAAAAATGTCTGTTCTTAGCTTCCAGAAATGCTGATTTCATTGGTCTGAGATGGGCCCAGGTACGGATATTTATATAAGCTCCCCAGGTGATTTTGTGTGGTCAGGGCTAAGAACCACTGCTCCCACAAAGAGTACGTGAAACAAGAGTTTCGGCTCCTCAGGTGTCGGCTACCAGCAATGGTTCCACAGTGGTTCCTGAAGGGTTCCAGAGGTTGAAGAACTGGTCTGGGACTCCAGGGGGCGATGCCCTGCTCTTGATGTAGCAGCTCAATGAATCAAAGGCCAACTGGAGATTGCCCCATCGTTCCTGAAGATATCATCTCTGCCTCTGAGCAACGAATGCTCGTATTTTATGATTTGATCAGGAGCTGAAAGGAGCAGATAAAGATGAACGTTAGCTAGGCCTCATCTGAAGTACTCCCCGTAGACGCCACAAAGAATTAAGATCCTGTTACTTTTTAACCTGACACAAGATGTCACCATTGCTCCTGCGCTTTTAGCAATAACAGCCTAAAGTTTAACAGCCGTGCGAGTTGGACTCCCCAACTACACAAGTTTTTCCTTTTCCCTGACCCCATGTTCTGTCCGCGAGGTTCATTAATCTATAGGCCATTCCATTTTTCCAAGTTAAAGTATTTATTTATAACACTTACTTGATTCCCCCCCTTACACCAGCCATGGATCAAAATTAATATCTCTTTGTGAACACTTCGCGAAGAAACTTTGGTGGAGGGGACCGTAAAACAAGAGAAGCTGACGTTTTTATAGGATGACTGGAAAATTGCAAATCATGTTCTAGTTCCACTTTACTGCTGCTGCCAGTGTTGGAGCGATCTCCTCTTACCAGGCTTAGTTGGGAGCCAGAGCGGAAAGAGAGGCATGGCCGTTATCCCAGGGTACAAGGGGCTAAGAGACAGGGTGGGTAAAAGGTCATTGGAGCACGAAACATCATTGGAAAGGTGACAGTTTTCCCTGGAGAAAACTGTATTGACCAAACTTCTCTCACACGCAGCACTGTGCATGGTTGGAAGGAATACTTCGCCAAGTCGCTTGGAGGTGAATGAAGATGGTGAACTCAAAGTGTAGCATTTGGGGGTTGGAGTCTTTATTGGGACCTTTAAGAGAGGCTGAATGTCCCTGTATTCTGCCATTCCTTTACAGCACCCCTCCTCTGTATAAATATTGAGCAGCACCTAAAGAATATCCATTTGAAGTGGTGCCTAATCATGACTCTGCTGTAGGTTTTCACACCAAAATAATAGTATCTGTTGACTCAGGCTTGTGGAATTACAGTGATTAATATCTTTATTTTCTAATTTTTCTATAATGAGTATAAAACTAGAAAGAAAAAGATCTCAAAACAACATGAACTATATGCCGTAGGATTCCAACTATAGGACATTCTGGAAAAGGGAAAACTATGGAGATAATAAAAAGATTGGTGGTTGCCAGTGATTGTGTGTGTGTGCGTGTGTGTGCGTGTGTGTGTGTGTGTGTGTGTTGGTGGGGGGATGATGAATATGCAAAGCACAGAGGGTTTTTAGGGCGGTGAAAATACTCTTCATGACATGTATCCGTCATTATACATTTGTCCAAACCCATGGAATGTACAACACCAAGAATGAACCACAATGTAAACTATGGATTTGGGGTGATTATAATGTGTGGGTTCATCAGTTGTAACAAATGTCCACTCTGGTGAGGATATTGATAGTGGAGGACACTGTGGATGTGTGGGGGGCAAGGAGATATAGGAAGTCTCTGTACCTTCTCAAATCAGCTGTGAATTCATGGCTACTGCAAAACAGTAAACCTTTTTTTTTTTTTAATTTTTTTTTCTTAATTTTTTTTTTTTTTTTTTTTTTTTTTTTTTAGGTAGGCTCCATGCCTCTCAACCCCGAGATCAAGACCTGAGCTGAGATCAAGATTCTTAACCAACTGAGCCACCCAGATGCTCCTAAAACAGTAAGTCTTAAGAAAACCCCATGATTCCAAAGATTGGTAATAAAGAGAGATGTGCATGTGTTGTTAAGAAAAATGTTACTATCGTTACTTTCTAGTCCATCTGGAGGCAGATGTAGGTAAAGCTCTGGGTTAGTCGGATCAGGCAGGAAATACATGACCCATTCAAATTAGCTAATTTGAAGAGAATTTTAATGAAGAATGTGTTTTTAAAAGTTTGGGGAGAATGGAGAGAAATCCTAAGGGAGAGCGTGGTGCTTGAGTATAGATCCCTAGAGCTGTCATCACTCTTGGGTCTGGAGTGCGAGAGGAGAGAGAACTTGGTGGACAGCCCAACTGGAGTTATGACCTTCATTGGAAGCATGTAGACAGCCTGTGGGGCCAACGCACAGAGAAGAGCTGTGACAGCAATGCCCTGGTCTCACGCTTCCCTCTGACTCTACTCTCCGTTGTTTGGCCAATTCAGCTCAGACTGTCAGTGGGGTCCATATGAGTCAACTTTTGAGGTTGCTCAATGGTGAGGAGCAGACAAAGAGTAGATCTGGGGGCGAGAAGGAAGATGTATAGCAATGCTTTCTTTTTAAAAAATTAATTTTTATCATACAACTCTATAAACTCATATGGTTCCACAAAGTTTTCAATGAAAATGAGTCATCTCTTTCTCCACCTTCCTCCACCCCATCACCCACTTCTAAGGGTCAACCACTGTTGATTCTATTAACTGTTTTTTTTCTGGGATTTATCTCTTTGTTTTAAATCAACACTGAGAGCTCGAATTTGTTTTCTAATTTGATATTATTTATTAATTTATTTCTACAGAAACTGAGGATTTAAATCTTACCCTCACTTCCCCTCCACATCTCACGCTGAGTTCCAAAACGCATATGTTTACGCCATCCTACCCTCCAGTTCCTGTTAGAGCAAAATTTAAAAAGTTCGATCAGAATTCATTGTTCCTTATATGACTTTGCAATTTTTATGCAGAAATGAATTATGTAGTATATAATCACTACATTTCTTTTCTTGGAAAACATTTGTTTTCTCTGGAGCTAATGATTGCATAATTCTTGGCCTAGCTTTCTACTTATCTTTCCCTAATTCATCCCCAAACACTCAGCCAGAGGTGTCGGTCCCCTCTGAGTACACCAAACATATGCCATAATCCACAGCTTTGTTTTCTGTTTGGAGTTACCGTTATTGGAGGCCTTCATCCTCTTTTCTCTAATATGAATCAGTGATTCTCTGAGTTCACTTCTTAGCTGTGTGGGATTTTCTTCACCCTCATCCTGGCGAAAGAGAATTCTCTACTCTCTCCTCTGTTTGATGCCTTTTCTTGGCCCTTTATCTTCTTAATTTACTCCCTCAGTTTGGTGGGGCACATCTACCAATTCTGATACCCAATTCCAACATGGAGGTGGGTTTTCTACCCTACCAAGTCACTCTTCAACACCAGCTGGGTGTCCTACAATTCAACTCAACTTTGACCCTATCTACAGAACTGTCCTTTTGGCTTTTTATGGAGGCTTCATTACATAGATATGGTTGCTGAAATCATTGGTCATTGGTGATTGAACACCAGTCTCCAGCTTCTCCACTTCCCTCCCGAGAGATTAGCGGGGGTGGGACTGAAAGTTCTACTCCTCGGATCACACGATTGACTCCAGCCCTCATCCTTAGGTCCTTTCCAAAAGTCACCTCATTAACATAACGAATGACACCTTTATCTTTCTCATCACGGGAAATTCCAAGGGTTTGAGGACTCAGAGCCAGGACTGAGATGAAGACTAAATATATATATCCAATAAGAAATAAGAATAAAAAATAAAAAGAAATAATAAATATAAATAACAACACCCCAGGTTTTGAGACCTTACATGTTTTTGAGACATTACATGTTTGAAAATATTTTTAAACTACCATCGAAACAGATTGATGAGATGGCTTGTGTATAGAGTCCAATGTCAAAACTATTTTTTTCAGAATTGTGATAGCATCATGCCACTGTCTTTTAGACAGTCTGCTTCTTTAGCTTTTATTTGTGAGTTGTATTTTTCCTCTGGAAGATTTTAGACTCTTTCCCATATACCCAGTGTTCTGAAATTTTATAGTAATACCTTAGCAAGTGTAAGGTGCTTAGGCACTAGCCGGGCCCCTTATTCTGTTCTGGGAGATTTTAATTATTTTTTTAATTGTTTTCTCCTCTTCATTTTTATCTTTCTTTCCAGAACTCTTACAATACAATCTTGAACCTTATAGATTGATCCTCATATTTTCTTATTTTTTTTCTTGCATTTTCTATTTCTTTCTTTTTCTATCTATTTAGCTCTCTGTAAAATTTCTTCTGCTTTATCTTATAACTTCTCCATTGATTTATTTTCGGTCATATCTTAATTTCGAAGAACTCTTTATTGCTTCCTAGACTGTTTTTTTTCTTTCTTTCTTTCTTTTCTTTTTTTTGTATAGAATGCTGTTCTTGTTCCTTGGATGATGTAATTTCTTTTACTGTTTCGGGATATTATTTATAGTGAGGTGTAGTTTATCTCTACTCTCTGCATTGTTTTTGTCTTCTTTGAGTTCTTTTTTTTTTTTTTTCTTTCCATTTTGGTTCTTTGTCTTCTGTGTTACAGACTTTCTTTAAATGAAAATTCTTGACAGTCTAGGAGTGAAACACTTTAAAGCTTAGTTTAGTGGAAACTACATTAGTTGGGCTTGACAGTTGATGGACCTTACCATATGTTGATTAAGAGGGGGCTTGCATGTTGCAAGAGCCAAGTAGGAGAAGGGGTCGGGAGCCTATCACTGTTCAGAACGTAGTAACTCAAGTAATCCCTCTGGTTTTAGTACAGCACTCGTGCCCTCAGCTATGGCTATTTTTTGGCCTTCTGCCAGGAAACCTTCAGAAACACCTGGTCCTGCCAGTTTCTGAGTGTCCCTGGGATTCTGCAGCTCAAATTGACTTTTTCTTGCCACCGCGACCTGCCCCTGAATCCTCATGGACACCTACGTTTTCGCTTTATGCTAAGTCATTTACCACCTAGCCATCTGCTTCCCAGCTTTCAAAATTTTACAGCCATCTCTCATTTGCTGTCATCTCCTCTCTAATTCCTTCTGACCTCTTAGCCTTACTAGAAAATCATTTTTCCTGCCATGTTGAATCTGAAACCTCCCAGGCATCATTTTATTTTGTGTCTCAACTGAATGAACGGTCAGGAGAAACTGGGGCATAAAGTAGCTCAGCTTCTCGGGGTCACTCTTCCCCAGGCAGTCACTTGCTGAAGACCTTAGGAAGCCTCATTTGCCTTTATAAACTTACTTTCTTCTTTGCTGTGTTGACTCTTTCTAGACATATGGCCCATTACATCTGCTAAATTACGTATTCCCCCATTACACTCAAGTCCAGTTCCCTTATTCCTCGGAGGACCGCAGGCTGGCCCATGATCAGTGTTGAGTTGAATTAATTTCTACTCTATTTATAGAAATGTGGTGACATGTCTCCCAAGGTATAAATAGAACAATGGGTGTTGACAAGATTTTTTGTAACCATGGATACACTGCAATTATTCCTGCATACTCATTGTGTTTCCATGTCTGAAAGATAACAAACAGGGCTCTTGCTGCTAACACAAATTTTCCAGTAAGAACATACAGCCCATTATTATCTTCTCATGAGTCAGGTTTCATCTTTCAATTTTGAATTCGGCCATGTCCATTTGAGAGGACCGAGTCAGTCCCTCTTCTTGGGTAATAGTTGAAAATTCACGATGAGAATAATAATAGTAATAACAATGATGACAACATTATAAAAACCAAATATTCTGACACCGTTATTTCTAAAAATAACTCCATGATGTAAGCAAGCATTATCATTAATTCCCACTTGACAGATGAGGAGACATGAGCCTCAGAAACTTCCATTTACTGCCCGAGATCCCAACATTAATGAATACCTGAGATTCATAACTAGGCTATCATCAGACATTTGCTGGATACCAGCCTTGTCTCGGGCACTGAGGATACCGAGATGAACTGCATACAGTCCCTGTCCTCAGGTGGCTTACAGATCCCTCAATCAATGCACAAGTGAATAAGGAAACACACGCTCGGGAATATGCACCAGAGATAACGGTGGGCCCGGGGATGAGGTAGACAAAAGAAAATTCCTAAATTGCGTGTTGATTTCAGTGAGCCATATGGAAGAGACCAGAGAGAGAAAGGTTTCAGATCGTATTGGTTGGGTCATTATCATAAAAGGGTAGTTTGGAAAGCACCTGACAGTAGAGCCACCAGCTCTCTGTGGTCCTTCTAGGTCATTTGCTTGGATGTAACATTTGGGAGAATATTTGCAGAAAGCGATGATCAACATGGTTTTACACCCTTCAGGACTGTTTTCAAAGTATATGCGTTCCACGATGGCTCTGTCTTTAGTAACACTATCTAACCGGTTCAGTGAATATTCCACCTCATGTACTTAAATTGATTGGCCACTCAGTAATTCACATAATTTCACACTCTATTTCTTCATTTATAATAAAGTATGCCATAGACATTTCAAGTACAACTTAGAAAGAAATTTTCAAAGCTTCTGAATGTGTAATAAACCACATATATTTCTTTAATATTTTCTTTCCTTTAGGGTTCTGGCACCCCCTGAGTTAGCCATACTCCATTTATAATGATACACTTGGATATAACTGAAACCCCTCATATCACTCAATTTCAAATAACCAAAATTCACCTCTGGAAAATATTCTACAATGTTTTTCTGATGCCAGGAGGCAGATTTGAGTTATTCATTTTAAAAAATACATGTTAAAGCCACTGGTTTTTGCATCCAGCTCTCTCCCCTCTTTTTTACGTTTCCTTTCTATAGACTATAAGCATAATATTTAATATGTTAAATTAATGTTGTGGTTAAAAAATACAGTCTCCAAAAGCCTTAGATTCACTTAGTATTAAAAAATTAGTATAAAACTACAGGCTTGGAGAAGTATTTCCCAAACTCTTCCAGATGTAGAGTCACATTGGATTTGATTTCCGTATGGTTTTATGGGTTCCCTGGAGTGATTCAGGTGCCAAGGGAGCTGTGACAACAATGCAGAGAGTGATGGGAAAGTTATGTCATTTCAAGGAGCAGAAGGGAGCAGTATTCCCTGGGGAGGCCTTCCACTGGGGATGAGGGGTGTGTATGACCAATAGCTCTGAGTACTGATGAGAATAGAAGGTGTGAAAATTAAATCTGGCACCAGAAGCTCTTGAAAACCAGCCTCGAGGTTGGGATGGACCCATGTGTGTCTCTGAACAAGGCTTCACTTCTTGTCCTGTCCCCTTTTAAAGTTTGTACCTAGTCCCAGCTCTCATCTGCCACAAGGAGACTTTACTCAGGAAAAATTGTAAATTAAAATTAAATTGTAGTTTACTACAGTTTTTTTTGTGGAAACCTAACATTGGCCTTCGCTGATAATTGTACCCATAAAGCATTTGCCTTTTCCATTAGTGAATAAAAGATAATGCTCCTAATCTTGATTATCTCGTGTTCTATATTGAAAAAAAAATTCACTCCAGAAGATTCACCAGGTAATGTGAAATTCATAAGAATTTTGTTACAATAGGAAAATGGCAAAATTGGACAAAAGCATTTGGAATAGCTTCTTTATTCTCACTGGTATTTTCATGGCAGAAGATACATAATTTCTTCTTCTCCAAGGAAAATGTATAGTAATTTTGCCCCAGAAGTCTACATGCTAATTGTATTAGACAGACTATATCTCTAACATTGTCATTCCATTAGAGAATTTGCAATAAATCTTAATGATACATGCAAATACACCAATCTAATGGTTCATTATAAAAGAAATGACTGACTGTTACCATTCATTTCCAGCAATTTATATGATTTCTCACCTCCTGCTGGTAAAAAGTTCCAGAAGGCAGGGAATTCAATTTTTTTAAAAAATTTTTTTAAGAGAAAAGCAAATCAGAGTGAAAAGGGAAGATGAAGAAAAAGGATTGCTCTTTTTTTAATGTGTCTGCATTAAAAGTTTTTTAGGCTTTCGTAACCTGACATAATTCTGAGCTTTTTGATTTGAAAACTACCTAAAAATAGTTATGTATAGATATTTTTCCTTTGTTTACTTTGCTTTGGCATTCTTTTTCATGCCCTCTTCCGTGGAGCTATCTATACAGAGGCGGAAAAACAGGGGAGTAGGTAAAAAATCTGGTTAGAGAGGAGAAAAAAACACCTTTGAAAGGGTTTCCTTCTTCTAAGAAATCAATGGAATCATCTCCCCCTTCTCATCTCCCCCCTTGAGTCATCTTCCATGTGAGAGATCTGAACTCCTTCTTGCTAGATATGACTTATGTACATAAACAACACTGGAGTTGACCGAGAGTCACTTATAATAGCAAATTCTAAATTCCTGGACCGGGTCCATGTTTTCATCATCTGTGCAGTTGCAAGCCCTAGCGCAAAGTAGCACCTCGGCTGAACTCTCTTTCTCAGATAGAATCTAACAAGCCAAACCAATAGCCCAACCCCTTCACTATTTTTATCCCTTCATGACCTGTGATAACATGTGGCAGGTAGGATGCCTCTACTGGGGGGAAGTAACAGATACGTACTCAAAGAAATATGCACTAGGGATAGGGATGGGATTTTTGAAAAATCAGCAAATTTCATGCTTTCGTGTACTATACGGAAAGACCACAGATGGAAAGGTTCGGGATTGTATTGGTGAGGTCATAAAAGTAAGGGTAAGCCCTTGATGCTAGGTATACCAGCTTTTAGTGGCCCTTCCAGCTCATCTGTTTGGGGAGATGTCTGCAGACAACACTATCTTGGCATAAACATGGCAGAAGATGTGCACCGCTGTCATTTCTGAATTTCCACGTCCTTTGTTCAGATGGCCAGGGGAGACTGACTTGTGAATTTGCGAATTTGATCCCAGATCCGTTCGCATAAGAGAGAACCAGGTCTGCTCGGCTTGGGTAAATTTCTACCCGTGACCCAATATTTAAGGGCCAACTGGCGGGTTAGGTAGTCATAAATATGACTCAGGGACCACTCTTTTTTTTTTTTTTTTTTTTAAAGATTTTATTTATTTATTTGACAGAGAGAGAGATCACAAGTAGACAGAAAGGCAGGCAGAGGAGGAGGGGGAAGCAGGCTCTCTGCTGATCAGAGAGCCCGATGCGGGGCTCAATCCCAGGACCCTGAGATCATGACCTGAGCCGACGGCAGAGGCTTTAATCCACTGAGCCACCCAGGCGCCCCTCAGGGACCACTCTGAAGCTGGGAGAGCAGTTCTCACTGAGGGGAGCTGGTAGGCTGGGCAGATAGCCTAGAAGGCCTCTTATATAATGAAAAAAAAATTAATTTTGCCCAGAGAGGAAAGAAAGTACAAAATGAATAGGTTATATAGACAAGGCAATCAATAAACAATATCTGCAAATTTGTGGAATAATTGCAACTAAGTTCGGTCAATAGCTCTCATGAATAGAATGCACATTCATCGGGTAGCACAGGAAACATCTCGTCAGTCTTTTTTAATTAAAACTTTCTTTTCAGAACCAAACCTAAGAAATGGCTATAACAAAGAATACCTGCTTCTAGAGGAAATATTTATCCCTTTCTTCTATTAAAACAGTTGGGGCATTTTCCTGCACAGCTAAAAGAATTCATTTCTCAGTCTCCTGTGTAGCAAGGTATTGCCAGTGAGTTGGAGGGTGAAATTGTCTGCCTGAAGTAGGACTTCCTAGAGAAAGATGGGATTTTTGGGTTTGTTTGTCTACGAAAGGGGTGCACAGCTGGCATATGTACTTTATACGTTTCAGTCCTTCCCCTTCATCCTGCCTGGAACACAGACATGATGACTGGATCCCCAGTGGCCATTATGGAACATGAGGTGAACTTGAGGATGGCAGTCATACTCTAATATTGAAGGAATAGAAATATAATAGGGGACTGAGTCCAGGATGATACCGTGGAGCTTCCCTGCTTAGCTATAGACTTCTTTTACATGGAGAGGGAAATAAACATCTGTCTTAGTTAAACCATTTTTATCTGTGGTCTCCATAACTAGCAGCTGAATGTAGATCCTAACTTGGTTAAAGAGGGAACACTGTGTGATCATTTGATGATGACTGAGAAAACCAAAATTGATAACAAGACCCATCACTGAGATTAGTTTGCTCTGGTCCTGAGCCTTTATGTTTCCATAGTGGCGAAAATCTATTAAAACAAAATGATAAACTCGTGTCACCTTTAAAAAAAACATCACTCTGTGGGTTTGGTAGTGTGCTGTGCTCTGAAGCTTAGGGAGACTTAAGAATGAGAGATGAGATAATGCAGTCCCTCTTTGCTAGCTCTAACGTGGTTGAAAATATGAGAAAGTGGAGGTGCCTGGGTGGCTCATCCGTTATGCGTCTGACTTTTAATTTCAGCTCAGGTTGTGGTCTCAGGGTCCTCGGATGGAGCCCCACTTTGGGCTCCACGCTCAGCAGGGAGTCTGCTTTCGGAGTCTCTTTTCCTCTGCTCCTCCCCCTGCTCTCTCTCTCTCTAAAGTAAATAAATAAATCTTAAAAAAAAAGAAAATATGAGACATTGGAGAGAGGCTCTACCCCCCACAGTGTTCAGAAAAGAAGGCAGACCTATCTCAGCCATCATGAACATCATGAACATTATGAACAAGGAAAGAGGGTAGAGGATTATTTGGGAGGGCTATGTAGGCTGGGCCTGGAAATGGGGTGATGAGGACTTCCCGTCTATATTCCATTGGTCAGGAGGCTGCGAATGTAGTCTACTTGGGAGCCAAGGAGGAAATGCAATTGGTTTTGGGGAACAATTAGCCAGTTCCTACCCCAGCCACATAGAAGAGGAATTGTAAGGAGTAATGGGGCCTCGGTTTTCTCAGAAAGGGGAGTTTCTTTTTACAGGGACGGTTCCATATAGTGCTTTTTCTTTACCAGTACTCTGGCTGTATCACTTCATAGAAAGTATAAATTTTTAAGGGGATATAGAATATAATAAAATATTTTATGGTAGTTAAACTGTCTTAACACCACTTAATTTACTTGGAGATTTGTTATGCAATCAAGTATTCCCAGACTGCTTTGAACAGATTGCAAAAGCTGCCTGATCAAAATTCTCATTTCTTATTTATAGGCAGATTATAGTTCAGATCCAGATGTTGAATGAGGGAGCAGTTAGAAAATTTTATCTTGTGCTTCCTAGGCGTGTCAAGTGAAAAGATGAATTGTATTTTCTTTTTAAATGCACAAATAGATGGTTATGAATTGGACCCTGAATGAAAATATATTTAGGATCTAATCGAATTTCTATGAATTTAAGTACAATAAGGCTATTTTATAAATTCAAAATAAAACTATTTCAGTATCATAATGTTCTGTATTAAACGTCACTCAAAGCTGGAAATTCTATTTTTAACTGTGCATTTGATCAAATCAACCCTTTACTCTGAATATTGCTGATTTTGGGGTGGGGTAAGGTGGGGGAAAGGAACATGTGTGAAATGCTCTCAGTAACATTTCATTTAACATTTGCCTAGAATGCCAGCCTATCTTTTTCTGACTTGTATTAACTATCTGGCAATTCCAGCTGCTTGGTAACAGTTGTAGGATACTATTTTCTCCAGATTGCTAACTACCGCACGAGACCACACAAAGTCAGAATTAGATTAAAAAGAAAAAAAAATTTGCCAAAGGATAGCAGAGTAACCAAAAGCATCACTTTTTAGTTTGGTTTCATGATACCTGCAGTTATATTTGCCAGTAGCACCTTATGGATTCAGTGTTTTAAATTCAGAAAAGATCTTAAAGGTCAACTAGTCCAACCTTTTCATTTCACAGTTGAGAGCACTGAATCTCAAAAAAGCTGAAGGTTACATACCTAATTAGTTACATGGCCAGGTTTCAAAGTCCAGTTCATCTATCCATCCAACCAACTAATATTTATTGAGTTCCCACTGTTCAGACGCTTGATGTTGAGGATACAATGGTGAATAAAACCAGACATGGTTTCTGTTCTTGTGGAAGAGACAAACACTGTGTATCGAGAGCGTATACCAGGGGCTGACCTTGTCTGGTAGGTGGGGATGGCAAGGTGGTCTAACTTTATGTCCTAAGATTTAAGCTAGCTGGGAGCTGAAGTTTGAGTGTGCGTGAACCAGACAAAGAGGAGGAAGACTACACCGCGGAAATCCTCGTGCTCTGATAGAAGTAAGATGGCGTATTTGATGAGCTGGAAATAGACCAGTGCAATGGGACTGCAGGGAGCAAGTGACAACACGATTTAGAACGGGGCTGAAAGATAGGCAGGGGCTAGAGAAAGAGAACAGCTGTCATCCTAGTGAGTTGGTGTGAAGATGTGAGGTTTGGGCTTGAGCTGTCCTTTTGCTACAGTGAGGGGCTAGCCAGGGGATCAGCATGAAAGCCCTGAATGTGGAGCCAATGCCATGGAAGGCTGAGAAGAAACTAGAAGAAACCAGGTCCTTGGTGGCATTGCATGAGCTGCGGGGTCAAGTCTCACCCGAATGAAGAAATACTGTGGGACCACTTAGTTGTAGTTTTTATGATTTGGATGAAGTTAAATTGGATTTTTTTGGGTCACTTGTAACCAAAAATGTCTCTCTCAAATGGGGATTCGGCCAAATTAAAATGGCAACCATTGTGATGTGATGCTTGTGTTTTTTGTTTTTTCAGTAATTAATGAATATTTGCTGAATTGCATGCACATTTCCAACACTGTATGGATGTGTGGAATGCTTTTTTTTTGTAAAGATTTTATTTATTTATTTGGCAGAGATCACAAGTAGGCAGAGAGGCAGGCAGAGGCGGGGTGGGGGAAGGGGGAAGCAGGCTCCCCACTGAGCAGAGAGCCTGTTGTGCGGCTCTATCCCAGGACCCTGAGATCCTGACCTGAGCGGAAGGCAGAGGCTTAACCCACTGAGCCCCCCAGGCGCCCATGCTTTCTGTGTCTATTTAAATCCAACTCATCCTCAAAGCCCAGGTTAACCTCCCTACCTTTCAGGAGGCTGAACAATCACCTTCATCCCCTTTTTGACTGCTTCTCCCCTTCCTCCTGGTCCATTAGTACTGTGACTCAGTCTGTGTGTTCATGTATTTTACTTGTGTCTTTAACAACGATCCCCTCCCTTAACCAATTTTTTTTTTAAAGATTTTATTTATTTATTTGACAGACAGAAATCACAAGCAGGCAGAGAGAGAGAGGAGGAAGCAGGCTCCCCGCCGAGCAGAGAGCCCGATGCGGGGTGGATCGCAGGACCCCGGGATCATGCCCTGAGCCAAAGGCAGAGGCTTTAACCCACTGAGCCACCCAGGTGCCCTGCCAATTTTTTTTTTTTTTTAAAGAATGCTCTTGTATTTTAATGTCAGGGCTTCACCTGTATCTTTTCCTCCTTTGTATCTTTTCAGTTATTACTTCTCACACATAACAATCACCTGTAGACTTGTTAACACGGCAGGTTTTCTCCTCTATCGTAGGTGCACACATGCAGAGGCCTTGTACAGTACGTATCATATAATATAGGTGCTCAGTGCATAATTCATTAGTTGAACTGAGTTAGAAGTCCAGGAGGGATTTGCTTTGGGAATGATCAGAAAGCCTTCATCTATAAGCCTCTAAAATGGGCCACCTCCTTCAGCTTGCCCCCAGTGATCTCATAACAATGCCGCTACCAGGGTTGAGCTATTGCAAGCTTCAGAGGCAGCCAACATTTTGTTCTTTAAGATTTTATTCATTTATTTGACAGAGAGAGAGAGAGAGAGAGATCACAAGTAGGCAGAGAGGCAGGCAGAGAGAGAAGGGGAAGCAGGCTCCCCTCGGAGCAGAGAGCCTGATGTGGGGCTCGATCCCAGGACCCTGAGATCATGACCGGAGCCGAAGGCAGAGGCCCAACCCACTGAGCCACCCAGGCACCCCGGCCGCCAATATTTTTGATGACCTTAGCTAAAAGTCTTGAGAGAAACCATACCTCATCCCTCAAATTCTGCATGAGTAAGGATCAGTGTCAGGATGTCTTGCAAACAATGGATTTTTCACCAGTTCCTCATTGATCTTTCCTTTCTGCCCCAGTGCCTGTACTTCCTTCACCTTTGAGCACTGGTCTCCTCGCACTGAATTTGAGTTTTTGTTCCAACAGGAAGCACCTTGGTGTAACAAGAAGCCGTGGTGCTTCGACCTGGGCTGCATCTTCGTCTCAGCTTCAAGTTGTTCATTTCCTCCGGCCTGAGCTGAGCCCTGCCTCAACCACCCCCTCCCCTCGCACACGTACAGGGCCTGCCTCTTCCCTGTGTCTGCTACAGAGACAGTCTCCCAACCTCTCCAACCCTAATCTTCTTTCTCTCTTTCTTACACACACACAGAGACACCGTTTTTCAATTTCCTATATGAAAATATAAAATTCTCCGTTTGTCTAACAAAACAATGGCGAAGTTTAAAAAACTGTAAGAATTCTTACAAGCCCTGATGATAGGGGTCTGTTTTAATTGCCTCCTTTTCACCCCAGCGGTGAGGGAGGAATTTTCCACTCTAGGGTTCTGGGGACGGCTGAACACGCAACACCCAGCACTGGGTAGATGAGATGGACAACAGCTTACGGGTCACATATATTCAGTCCGGGGGAGGGCAGTGCCGCATGCCATGTAGGGTTACATGGGGACTGCATTCAGGAGCAGAGTCAGCAGCCAGCGGGGCTGTGAGAGGCGGGCTCTTTGGTGTCACGAGGGTGAGGTCACCCCTGGTTCTTGTGGGAGGATGTGATTGGCTCATTTGGAGAGTTCTAGAGGCTGGCAGGGAAATGCAGCCCACCGCTCAGAGACACGCAGGAGCTGCGCTCCGTCTCTGTCCAAGGAGCACCGTTTGGCTAGAGGTCATTATCCCCCAGAGCAGACTCAGGAGAGGATCTCGTATGTCGGCCGTTTCCTGATTTTACCAGATGTCAAGGCAGCGCATAATACTAATGTTAGGCATTACACCACCAGGTCTCTAGTTTAAAAAAAAAAAACAGAACAAAACTAAGTGGGGCTGGTCTAGCTCTTTCTGGCTTCTGATTTATGTCCTCAGTGTCACATTGGGAGTAAACTCATTCAAGTAATTTTCTTTCTTTTGGGACAATATATCGTCACTCTGCTATGTAAGCCTTTGGGTTGGATTAGAGCATGTTAGAGGTCCTTGATTTTGTGCTTGCCCTAAATTTGAATGATCAGGTAATAACAGTGAAAAGGATCGACTCTATACACTTAACTTTGAAACTCTTTGCCTGCGCTCTTAGCTTGGATTCCTTAGAAGTAGAGCCTGAGGTAGAAAGTCAGGTGTATGGGAAGTACTGCGGGGGTGATCCTCAGGAATAACCTGTGAGAAGGGAGGAAAGCAAGAAGGGAAAGGAATGAGGGAAGCTGAACAAGGAAGTGATCTCCTTTCCTTAAAGAGAGGCTCTGAAATGCAAGGCATACCTCTGAGTTATTCCTGCCTTGAGAGGAGAGGGTCCCTTTTGCATCCCATATGGGTTGGTTGTTGGCTGTGGGCCATGGGGTGGACGGTAACTTCAAGGAGGAGATGGCTACTCAACCCGGGGCAGTTCTGCAGAGAAGGGGGCGGCTGGGGTAGCCAACATTCTTTTCAGCTGGGAATCCAGCCGGAAGAATCCGGAGCGCTGCAGGGAACCAAGCAGAACCCCTGTCTCAGCTACTCCATATTACTGAACTTCGGTTGATCTCCTCAACAAGCGCTGAGAGGCAGATGTTATGATGGCTCTCTTTTTCAGGTGAGGAAATTGAAACCTAGAAAAATCATGGCCAAGTGAAGTCAGTTTTCCAACCCATAGAGTCTGCTGTTCATCTTTAGAACATTACAGAAGAAGCAGGCCTGAGAATTCTGAAGTCTCTTCTTGTTCTTCATTTTAGCCTTTTAATTTGATTTGATTCATAAAATATGCATTGATCACAATATTGTGTAGAGTTGTCTTACAGGCGTGTTTTGCTGAAGGGCCCGAGTTACACTGCATCCCCTCCACTGGAGGCTTTCATGTTGAAAGACCCTCGGGCCCATTTTGTCCAACACTTCAAATGATATAATTCACTACGCATACCTTGTTAGATTCAGTCTCAAACTGTCTGATGAGTTTGTTCTAAAGTCATCCATGTGAATTATCAGCTCATAAGAGATGTCTTTAAATGAGGAACTGTAACGATGGCTCTTCATTTAAGTCAGTAATTAAGGAATATCATGGAGAACGACATTATTTCAGCTGCCAGCATTTTACCTTTCTATCCTCAAGCAAATAGCTTGAAAGAGAGAGGCAGATGACTAAAGATATTTCTGGATAAGACTGGACAGCTACGGGCAACTTTGTGGCTCAGTTGGTGCATCAACTCTTGGTTTCAGCTCGGGTCATGATGTCAGGGTCATGAGATCAAGCCCTATGTCGGGCTCTGCACTCAGCATGGAATCTGCTTGAGGATTTTGTCTCTCCCTCTCCCTTTACCCCTCCCCCTGCTCATGCTCATGCTCTCTCTCTCTCTCTTTCCTTCTCTCTCAGAAGACTGAACAGTTAGCCTTCCTGTGTTTGTGGTACAAAAGGGAAATGGCATGAACCATGGATTCTCTGTGAAAGAGGGAGATCCATCTTCTTAAGACTTTACCCTAGATTTTTTTAAGATTTTATTTATCTATCTGACAGAGAGAGAGAGAGAGAGAGAGAGCGCACAAGCAGGGGGAGCAGCAGAAGGGCAGGGAGAAGCAGACCCCGTGCTGAGAAGAGAACCTGATGCAGGGCTCAATCCCAGGACCCTGGAATCATGACCTGAGCTGAAAGCAGATGCCCAACCAACAGGTGCCCCAAGACTTTACCCTTTTGTTTAAAAAAATGGAAAGGGTTCTCATCAGCAGTGATCTATGGGGAGAAGAAAAAGATTGCTAGGTATGTCAAGTTTAAGTCATAAATTTTCCAAATTTTTATTTTGTTCTCTCTTTTTAAAAATTATTTATTTATTTATTTATTTATTTATTTATTTATTTGACAGAGATCACAAGTAGGCAGAGAGAGAGGAGGAAGCAGGCTCTCCACTGAGCAGAGAGTCTGATGTGGGGCTCGATCCCAGGACCCTGTGATCATGACCTGAGCTGAAGGCAGAGGCTTTAACCCACTGAGTCACCCAGGTGTCCCTATTTTGTTCTCTTTTTTAAAAGATTTTATTTATTTATTTGAGAGAGAGACAGAGTGGGTGAGAGAGAGAGAGAGAGAAAGAAAGACCAGGGCACCCTTATTTTGTCCTTATAATAGATACTATATCACATGGTTTAAAATTCAGACAGGTTGGGGGGCACCTGGGTGGCTCAGTCAGTTGAGCGGCTGACTTCAGCTCAGGTCATGATCCTGGAGTCCCAGGATCCAACCCCAGGTCAGGCTCCCTGCTCAGTGGGGAGTCTGCTTCTCCCTCTGCTTCTCACTCTACTTTTACCTACTCTCTCCCTGTCTCTCTCTCAAAAAAAAAAAAAAAAAAAATCTTTAAAATTCAGAAGGGTAGGGTGCCTGGGTGGTTCAGTCGGTTAAGCTTCTGACTCCTGATTTTGGCTCAGGTCATGATCCTCAGGGTTGTGAGATGAAGCCCCGTGCGGAGCCCAAGCTCAGTACAGAGTCTGCTTGAGATTGTCTCTATTTGTCTCCCTCTGCCCTGCCCCCGCTCTGTCTCAATATATATATGTATTCATATATATATATTTATATATAATATATAAATGAATAAATAAATAAATAAAATCTTTAAAATCCAAATAGTAAAAAGTCTTTCTGCCTTATCCTGCGGGTATCCAGTTCATTTCTCAAAGGCAACCAGTACTGTCAGTTTCTTGGTTATCTTTTCAGAGATGTTTTATGAATATTCAAGCAGGTACATGTAAGTATTTTATTTCCTAAGATCTTTGAAAAGTCAGTGCGGAGGGTAGAAGTAGGAAAAGCCACGTATTAATTACTTAGGTTTGTCATAATATATTACCAGAAACTGAGTGGTTTAAGACAATGGAAGCTGATTCTCTCCCAGTCCTGGAGACTAGAAGTCCAACGTCAAGGTGTCAGCAGAGCCAGTTTTCTGGAGCAGGGCTCCATGGAAGAATCTTTCTCTGCCACTTCTTAGCTTCTGGTTGTTGCCAGCAAGCCTGGGCATTCTCTGCCTTGTAGACACATCACTCTAGTATCTGCTTCTGTTGTCCACTGATGTTCCCGCTATGTGTTTCTGTGTTCACATTTCCCTCTTGTTATGTAAGGATACCAGTCATTGGGTTGAGGTCCACCCTGACCCATTATGACCGCATTTTAACTTGATTACATCTGCAGAGACTGTATCTCCAAATACCGTCACAGTCACAGGCACTGAGAGTTAAAACTAGAGCATATCTTTTTAGGGGACACAGTTCTACCCACTTTTGCCCATAATGTTATAATTTCACAGCTTTAAGCAGCCTTTGTAGAGAAGTAGAGATCAGTTCACCTTTAGGACATGGAGTGGAGTTGAGAATTGTGTCATTTTGGGAAAAATAAATACCCAAGTGGACCTTTCTCTGTCATAAACATGACACAAAACCCCACAACAATAAATGGAGACTTCTATTATTTATCTATTTAAAGTGATTTTATTTATTTATTTGTCAGAGAAAGAGATCACAAGTAGGCAGAGAGGCAGGGAGAGAGAGAGGAGGAAGCAGGCTCCCCGCTGAGCAGAGAGCCCCATGTGGGGCTGGATCCCAGGACCCTGAGATCATGATCTGAACCAACAGCTGAGGCTTAACCCTTTGAGCCACCCAGGTGCCCCTAAATGGAGACTTCTAAACCTCCAGTGACATCAAGAAGCCTGGATTAGAATGAGTGTTTAAATTGGTGATGGTTTTTCTTCCCCCTCAACTTTTTTTTTAAGACTCATTTATTTTAGTGAGAGAGAGAATGTGTGTGCACACAAGTAGGAGGGGCAGAGGGAGAGGGAGAGAGAGAATCTCAAGCAGACTCCATGCTGAGCACAGAGCCTGACTTGGGGCTCCATCCCATGACCCCAAGATCATGACCTGAGCTGAAACCAAGAGTCAGACGTTCAACAGACTGTGCCACCCAGGCGCCCCCCAACATTTTTTTGATTCCTGTCCATAGTAAGAAATGTGTCATGACCCTGCACATCCAAATGTTGGAATATACATATATATATATATATATATATATATATATATATATATATATATATATTTGTTCCAGTTATGTCTTCATATATATATATATATATATATATATATATATATATATATGAAGACATAACTGGAACAAAGATTTGCTCCATGAAACAATATGTTCATCTATTGTTTGAAATGAATTTTGATCTTTTCTGATCTACCCTTCTTCATTTGTTTTTTTCTCAGGACTGCTAATGAGTTGCCACCTAAAGTATGATTAACACTTCCTGGTGATTCGTTCTTCCCTAAGAAGGGGCTTATATATCACAGTGCCTGCATGTCGATTCTTACTCTCATGGTGATGTTTGTGTATGGCTGGAATAAAGTGGAGGACTAATCTTCACCTCCCCAAGGTCGAGTGAAGGGCTGTAAAAGGGAAGTGAACCCTGGGGTGCCTAGATGGCTCAGTGGGTTAAAGCCTCTGCCTTCGGCTCAGGTCATGATCCCAGGGTCCTGGGATCGAGCCCCGCGTTGGGCTCTCTGCTCTGCGGGGAGCCTGCTTTCTCCTCTCTCTCTGCCTGCCTCTCTGCCTACTTGTGAGCTCTGTCTGTCAAATAAATAAATAAAATCTTTAAAAAAAAAAAAAAAAGGGAAATGAACCCTGCTAGTCACGTTGGCTGAACTTAGACTGGACTGTTGGTGCCCTACACACATGTTACTCAATTTTATGTAAGTCAGACTTGGCCAAATGTACTAATGTTGAGCTTTTGTGTTCTAATGTCCTCTTGGAGTGCTAGGATGAAGATTAGGGAATAGGGCTTTCAGTCATCTTGGAAATCCTGGAATTGAAACAGGTTTGGGTGATGTCTTTAAGAGAGAAAGAGGGGTGCCTGGGTGGCTCAGTGGGTAAAGCCTGCCTTTGGCTCAGGTCATGATCCCAGGGTCCTGGGATCGAGCACCGTATCGGGCTCTCTGCTCAGCGGGAAGCCTGCTTCCCTTCCTCTCTCTCTGCCAGCCTCTCTGCCTGCTTGTGATCTCTGTCTGTCAAATAAAAAAAGAAAAAAAAAATCTTTAAGAGAGAAAGAAATGTCTCTGGGACCTCTGATTCCAGGGAGAAGAGCCAGATCAAAGACATTTGTATTGGTGGAATGGAAAGGAAGTGGGAAAGATGATGAGTAAGGTTAACTCAGTCAAGCCCTGCTGAGGCCAGTGAAATTGGCAGAGGTGCTTTTTGGACTGGTTGTGAGCTCTGGTTCAGTCATATCGTAATGGATGCTATTGGTACCCACCCAGACTGGTGTCTAAGGGCCTGTGGCCATCCCAGAGCTGCTGTGAGTGTTGTTTGCCAATGGTTCCATTAGTGATCTTTCTCTGGAGAATTCTCCTCCATAGAACGGGAGTCTCCTCATCTGGGAAGTTATGTTACCTTATCCCCTGAGTGGCAATGGCCAGTGACTGACTGGCATAAAGGTACAAAAGGCGGGCTCCTTTGCCTTCAAAATACTACTGTCCTCCGGGGCAGTTGTACTCAGGTTCCCCGTGGGGTCAGGTTGAAGCTAAACTCCCACGGAGACCTCACGATTACTTCATTCATTCCTCTGTCCCGTCCTGCTTCCTTCACTCCTCCTCTCTCTTTTCTAAGAAATCACATGCTCAAGAAGTCTCATCTTAGGTTCTGCTTCTAGGGAACCCAGCCTAAGACAGTTACCTCTGTTTCATACCTTCCTCAACTTACAGTTTTATTATTACTTATTAGTATCTTCTGATGGCCACCAGCTGCAGTCTTGCATTTCACTTCGGAAATTAGCGAAGGGGATCAGGACCGTGCTTTGGGCAGAGCGGTGCAAGGGAGTGATGCGGGAGTGCAAAGTGAGTAAGTGAACCCTGGGCGAGGAGGCTGACCAGCAGCAGGGTTGTCAGTGGCCCCCAGTGTGGAGGGAAGGAGTGACTTTGAACCAGCAGGGAGCCAAGTCAGCAGGAAACAACCAGGGCAAACTCTGAGAAGGAGTAAGCCTTCCCTTTTCTTTGTGGGGGGAAGTCAAACAGAGCCTAGACTTCTCGTGACAAATGAGATGGGACTTACGTTGTTGGAGCTTGGGAACCAGGAGCAAATCGATTTCATCTTGTCTGCATAGGCTGTTGCGAATCAGTTTCCTATGGATGCTGTAACACACTGCCACAAATTTGGTAACTGAAAACAACATGAATTTATTATCTTGTGGCGGTGGAGATCAGAAGTCCGAAGTGGGTTTGCAGGACTGTGTTCCTTCTGGCTGCTCTGGGGGTGAATTTGTTTCCTTGCCTTTTCCAGCTTCTAGAGGCCTTCTGCATTCTTCAGCTTCTGGCTCCCTTCCTTATCTTCAAAGCCTGCAGTGCAGCATCTCCCAATTCCTCTCTGTTCCTCTGCTTCTGCTTTCACATCTCTTTCTCTCTGACTCCCTCTTCTTCCTTTTTTTTTTTTTATTTTAATTTTTTTTTATAAACATATAATGTATTTTTAGCCCCAGGAGTACAGGTCTGTGAATCGCCAGGTTTACACACTTCACAGCACTCACCAAAGCACATACCCTCCCCAATGTCCATAACCCCACCCCCCTTCTCCCAACCTCCCTCCCCCCAGCAACCCTCAGTTTGTTTTGTGAGATTAAGAGTCACATATGGTTTGTCTCCCTCCCAATCCCATCTTGTTTCATTCATTCTTCTCCTACCCCCTTGAGCCCCCATGTTGCATCTCCACCTCCTCATATCAGGGGACTCCCTCTTCTTGTGTCCTTTTTACGAAGAATCCTTGGGAATAGAAAGGGCACATCCAGATAGTCTTCCCATCTCAAGATTCTAAATTTCATAACATCTACAAAATCCCTTTTGTTATGCAGGGTAACATATGCACGGGTTGTCTGTATTAAGTCATGGACGTCTTGAGGAAGGGCCATTATTCAGCCCACCATGTGAGGGAGGCCCGGACACAAAAGTTGTATTTGCTTTTCAACATTTGCTTCATGTTCAAGGCCTGGAGTCAGTTTTGCTGAGTTCATAATGTCTACCCCTATTCCTCACTTTTTGATCATAGGAGTTAGTCTCTGTCAGAACTCGGAGCTGGACCACTGTAGGCCCCGCCTGCAATACTGGGGCCATGGGGTCTGTGTCACGCAGGCCCAGAGGATACAGGACTATGTGGTACCGGTGTGCCTCGACATGGACAAGGCTTTCTCCTGGGACGATTTGACAAGGGCAGAACCATGAGTGGCATCTCCATATGGTCCGTCCATAACCAACTCTTCAACTGGCTCTTTTGGGAACTCTCTAAAACCCAAAAGGAAAGGATGGGATGACTCTTCTCTCTCTGCTAAGAGTGTATATGGACATTGGGGTGATAATTGAGAGCCACTAACAAAGCAAGGGGACTTGAAGAAGAAATCACCACGAGGCTCACCCCAGCCTTACTCTCAGTCTTTCTCTTTCCCCTGATTTGTCCTGCAGTATACCTCTTTACAAAAGGCATCAAAATCAGGCTCAGGGCTCCAGACAGAGTCTGTAGTACATGCAAATGAATCCCAGGACTACTGTTTAGTAAAATGCTAACATAAGGTGTCATATGCCTTCTTTCTCCATTAAATAAAAATGTCTTTATGGACAGTAACTCATGATTAATGTCAGTCAAGGGAGGAACGGTGTCAGAAGGGGCTATCGTTTGATAGCCGTAATTTTTCTTCTGCATTCTTCCGATTACTGTCAAGGCCGTTGAGAGTGAAGTTAGGCATTATTTTGCCTAGCCAAATGTATCTGACTGAAACGTTTCCTGTTTTCTGTCTTTGCATTACTGTCCTGATATGAAAGAAATGCTTCGATCCCTTAGCAAGGAGTGCATGATGTCTTCTACCCCTCATACTTCAAGTTCATGCTTTTGAGTCTTCTTTCATTAATCTCCCTGGCTTTCTCTCCCTCTCCTTCTATCCTGTTCAGATCTCTTTTCATCCACTGTATTATTTATGTTCTTCATTCTAGCATTTTCGTACCTGAGCAGGAGCCTGGTCAGCATATGGGTAGTCTGGTGAGAGCTAAAGTTGGAAAGCTTGGCCGCTCTACTTTTAAGATACTCGCAGTATGCCCAGAAAATCATCTGAAGGTTTTGAGTTGCTTTTGCCACCGAATTTCTAAAGCCCACCAGCTATTTTCTCAGAATATTGGCTTGAGCCACGTGCTGTTTATGACAACTCAGTATTCCTAATATAATGCAGAAAAGAGATATTGACTAAAGGTAAAAATCACGTACGTTGCCTACTCACTTTTCACAATCCAAGATGTGGAACCATGAACTTGAATTCTGGGTGTCACTGACATGCTTCAGGAAACCAAGTGGCTGCTTCATGGATATTTCTTCAGTGTTCAATCTTTTCTTGCTAGCTGACTGTGACAGTTTTGTATAGGGCAAGAATATCCTTTCTTCATAGGTTTCCTTCAATCCCTAAGAATATAAATGAGCTGATGATTAGAGCTCTGAAGCATACAGGATTCCTTATCACTCTAATATGTTTCTGAGATTTGAGCTATTTATTTTGTCAGCTCAGTGTTTCTCCAGTGCCAGGATGAAACCTAGCAAGTGTAGAAGCCCTATGATATTCTTCACTTGGGTACAGCTGTAGGGGGGATAGAATAGCAAACAACCTGTCTTAAATAATAATAACAATGAAAAGGGAGTCCCGGGGTGGCTCCCTCAGTTAAGCGTCTGCTTTAACTCGTTCATGGTCCTGGGGTCCTGGGATTGAGCCCCATGTCAGGCTTCCTGCTCAGTGGGGAGTCTGCTTCCCCCCTCTCCCTCCCTCGCCCCCTGCTCATGTTCTCTCTTTCTCTAACTCACTTGCTCAAATAAATAAAATACTTAAAAATTTTTTAAATAAAAAGAAAAAAATAATGATAATAAAAAGAAAAGTTTTTTTACTTCAACAAAAAGTAATAATGTGCTCTTAGGGGAAATAAGCAAATATTTCAGAACTTGACTAAGGTATGTGACTGGCATTTTTAAAAGCACTAGGCAAAAGATTTTATGGGTACATTTGAATTGATTGTATTTTAGTGTGGGACACTAGTATGTATGAGACAAAGAGAAAATCCTTTCTCCACGGAGAGCCATTGATGTAGGGGAAACATTTTTAATGACAACCCACAAGTAAGAATGCAATTTTATTAATTTCTTTTTTAAAAAATATTTTATTTGTTTATTTGACAGACAGAGATCACAAGTAGACAGAGAGGCAGGCAGAGAGAGAGAGAGAGGGAAGCAGGCTCCCCGCTGAGCAGAGAGCCTGATGCAGGACTCGATCCCAGGACCCTGAGATCATGACCCAAGCCGAAGGCAGCGGCTCAACCCACTGAGCCACCCAGGCGTCCTTATTAATTTCTTTAAAAAAAAAAAACAAAAACAGCTAAGTATACTGGGCACCCGAGTGACTCAGTTGGTTAAGTGTCTGACTCTTGATTTCAGCTCAGGTCATGATCTCAGGGTTGTAATTTTAAGCTCTGTGCTGGGCTCCACTCTGGGCACGAGACCTACTTAAAAATAAGTAAGTAAGTAGGTAAATAAATATTTTACTATGGAATTTCAAATATGCACATAATTAGTGAGAACACTATAATACATTGCCACATGTCCATCATCTGGCATCAATAATAATTACAGTTTTCCCAGCCTTTCAGCTTCTTTCAAAAGTAAGATATACTTGAGTCATGTCTTACAGAGGTCCTATTCAGGGTCTTGCCTCATCATTGCCACTCCTTATGGACCTTAAGACATCTCACCCTCGTTTCAATAGATTTTCTTACCTCTTACTTCTCCTAGAATATAGGTCGTTCTGTCATGTTCCCTCCTCTCCACTTCAAAATGTCTTATCAGTGTCAGAATTCTTCTCTGTTTCTCGCATCTTCTCTTTTTATTTCTCCCTGTTGCAGAAAAACAGAGTTTCTCCTTGTGGAATTAAACCTCCACCTCAGTGTTGTGGTCATATATGTCTCCTCCAGAATCTTGCCCTATTCATTTTCCCTCTTCCATTTTCTATCTTTACTCTTCCTCTTGGCTCCACTCTCTCTGCCAATAAACATGCTCAGATCTCCAAATTCAAAGGACAGAGCTACTGGGAACATCTTTTGAAATAATCTTTCCCCCTAAAACAGCTCTGACTCAAACCTTCCTTTTTTCCTTTTTTCCACCTAGACTTAAAATCTGGGAAAATTCTTGATTTCTTCTTCTTCTTCCTCCAGCTGGGCTCTCAGTATCCATATTCCTTCATTGACTTTGCATCTGTCCCAGAGGAGGAGGCTATACTTTCCAGAGATGGCCACAACAATGTCTCCCATCCCACATGCTCTTCTTAGAGTGTGACCTTGACACTCCTCTTATTGGGTGGTAGGGTCCATGTCCCTTCCCCTTGAATTGGATGAACCTTTGTGACTTCCTTAACCGTTAAAGTATGGCAGAAGTGACATCATATGACTTCTTGGCTAGACCATTAATGTGCCATCCACTTTCCTCTTGCCCTCTTAGAGCCCAGCCACTGTGCCACGAAGAAGGTCAGATTTGTTCACCAGAAGCGACCCATGACGAGGCCACCTGTAAGTGTTCCGACTGATAGCCAGCCTCAGCTACCAGACATAGAAGTGAGGAAGCTTTCAAGATATGTAAATGGAGCTCCTTGCCATAGAGTCACTCCCAGATTTGAAACTTCGCCAGCTAAAGTCGCAGACATTTTAGCACAGAGACAAACTGGCCACATGATCCCCCTTTCAAATTCTGGCCTACAAAATCCATGAATATAGTAAATGGCTATTTTTTGCAAGACTTCAGGTGGTTTGTCCCTCAGCCATAGACATGGAGGACTTAGTCTCTCCGTCCATGTGCGTCCTCTTGGCCTGATTGCTGTACTAGGCTTTTGCCCTGAAGGGTCTTTTCAGATTCAACGCTGCCTCCATGTCCTGCCTGAACAGAAGGCTCTCCTATTTTTGAAATACTTGTCTGTCACATTTTTCATTTGCTCTCCAACACGGGGGAATGGGCAGGGCATATTCTAAGAATTATTTTGCAGATAAGGAACTGAGATTTAAGCAAAAAGAGATTTAATAGTCTTGCAAAGTAGCTTATAGATCTAGGACTCCAGCTGTACCAGGGGATTTACTCTAGAATGCAGAGGGTCTCAAACTTGTTTTCCCACAGAATCCTTTCTGGAATCTATCAGCATTTGAAGGACACTGGTTTCCCACCAGGCACGGTTTGGGAAATTCCCTTCTAGTCCGATTTCTTCTGGATCAGGCTTGGGAGAGTCCCTTTCCAAGAGATAATTAAATAAAAAATACAAAAGGGACAGCTGGAGTGCAGGGTTATTCTGCCAAGTCTTTGTAGCTTCCTGGATGTGGTGAGAATTTTTGTACGCTTGTACCTTGGCGCTCCAGAGGAGAGAGGAAAAGATGTATTTGGAGGTGTCTGGGCCCCTTAGCCAAAGACCACTGGAAGCACACTTAATTAAATAAGTTGGGTTAAGTTTACTACTCATTGTAGGGAACCATGGGGTACCCTCAGTAAGAGAGTGGTAGAAAGAATACATTCTTGGATTTGGGCTTCAGTCGCTGAGATGGGGAAGTCTAGGGAAGCAACAGTTTAGAGTGAATGCTGTCAGCAAGCAAGGGTGCTTGTATGATTGGGTGTTTGGTGGACGACATAGTGACCTTGTTTTTGTTAGTGCTTAATCAAAATTATGAAGCGATCTTGTTTTGTTTCATTTTATCAGGATCTCAGACTAACCTTGTTTGAGACTAGTGTTCTGTCAGTTTGTTTATATCCAACAGGAGGAAAAAGATGGCGGGGCTGTATTAAATGAGTGTGTAAAAATATTGAGGTCTAACCGTGAATATCAGATTAGTTTTGGCTATCAGAGGGTTTTTTTCTTTTTCAGAGGTCATTCTTTTTTTTTTTTTTTTAAAGATTTTATTTTTATTTGACAGACAGAGATCACAAGCAGGCAGAGAGGTAGGCAGAGAGAGAGGAGGAAGCAGGCTCCCTGCTGAGCAGAAAGCCCTATGCGGGGCTCGATCCCAGGACCCTGGGATCATGACCGGAGCCGAAGGCAGAGGCTTTAACCCACTGAGCCACCCAGGTGCCCCTCAGAGGTCATTATTCTTAATCATCTTAGGTATTAAAGAGCAAAGGAGATCTTTTTGTCTGAGGCCAAGTCTCAGCCAAGGGAGCTTGACTTGGTTTGGGGGGGGCGTCTTTACTGCCGGGTAATAGGAGACAATTAGAGCAAAGAAACAACCAGATGGCCCACAGACTTTGTGAGTAGTATACAATTCTTTTCTTTCTTTTCTTTTTAAGTAGGCTCCACACCCAGCGTGGAGCCTACTGTGGGGCTTGAACTCTCAACCATGAGACTGAGTCCTGCACTGAGATCAAGAGCTAGATGCTTAACTGAGCCATCCCGGAGTCCCTGTATCTGATTCTTATTGCATGTAATCGTCAATAGAATAAAAGACTGTTAAGGGTCCCCTGGGTGGGGCTCAGTCATTAAGTGTCCACCTCGGGCTCAGATAATGATCCCAGGGTCCTCTGTACATGAGTGCCAATCTGATGCATGACTATGTAAGAATTAGGAACTGCTCATACTTATGCTTTCTTTTTGAAGACTGAGAGTCCTAGATAGAAGGGCTAAGCTGAGAATGGCAGGGGCGGGGCAAGGCATGCTGGGAGGCCACACTGAGCCAGTCAATGGTGATCCATTTCAGTGTCACCTTTGACCAGTCCACTTCCAAACCAAATATCTATGAAGAATTCATTTATCTGTTCATTAACCATTCCCTGGATATATACTGGGAATATATATATAATCCCAGTATATATATATATATATATATATAAGAATTAGGCTTAGTTTGCCTCAGACACAGATCCAAGACTATATAAGAATTAGGCCTACATAATTATTACCACTTTCCCAGAAGTCCTGTGAGGGGTAATTCTTATTCCCATTTTACAGATAGGGACATCAGGGCTACAGGGTGTTCAGAAATTCATCCAACATAAGTGGCATAACCAAAATATAAATGCACATTTTGGACTCTAAATCCTATGTTAGGTCCAATACTCTTTTTCCTATATCATTTGGCCTTGTAATCTGGTTAATGTCAAAAGAAAATATGAGCAGTGCTAGAGTATGAGCGGGTGTAGACAAATGCCTAGAATCAGTGTGACTTGCCATCGTAATTCTGGATGTGAGTGTTATGCTTACAATTACACTGGAAAGACAACAAGGTAACTTGTAGAGTTAATAGACAGGTAAAATGTTCTTTGAGTTGAGTGATTGGATATTGTGAAGGGATAGTGACAGCTTATTGTTTTGGACTTAGAAATTTCCTGTAAGGGAGAGAATCTGTCAGGGGAGGCGCAAAGGGAGAGGGACAGGTTCTCCACTGAGCGGGGAGCTCAACAAGGTGCTGGATCCCAGGACCCTGAGATCATGACCTGAGCCAAAATCCAACGCTTAACCAACTGAGCCCCCCCAGGTACCCCAAGACTAGAATACTCTTAACAATGGAATACTTAAGTAGATAGTTTTAGAAACAAGAGATCCACCATTTTCCTCAGATTATTTCATTTGCTACTACAATGTTACATGTCTTTATTCTGCTTAGCAGCAAAAAAAAGTATTATGCAGGAGTACAATTTGTTACAATGTCAGAGTAAAGGATGCTGTCGAGCCTTGCCTTTTTACAAACTTAGAATGCAGACATCAATAGAACAGGCAAGAGAATGAAAATGTCTAAATTAGGGGTTGGCAAACTTTTTCTGTAGTGGGCCAGACAGTAAATATTTTAGGCTTTGTGAGTCACAGGGTTTATATATTTATTTATTTTATTTTTGGCCGCTTCTCAACTCTGCTGTTGGAGAGCTAACGTAGTCATAGATAATACAGAAACAAATGGGCATGGCTGTGTTCCAGTAACACTTCGTTTATGGACATTGAAATGCACATTTGATATAATTTTTCTGTTCCATGAAATATTTTCCTCCTTTTGATTTTTTTTTTTTTAACCATTAAAAAATGCAAAAAAACCCCGTCCTTCGCTCCCAGGTTGTACAAAAACATGTAGCAGGCTGGATTTGGCCCGTGGGCTACAGTTTGCAAACTGCTGGCCTAATTAGTAGAGAATGGCTGTGTAAGGGATGACGAAGGAGATGTGGGTTTAATTGGGAGAGGGGCTGAAAAGACAGTAGGATGAAAACATGCCTGACTCCGGGTTTCGAGAGGGGCAGACAGGAGAAAGCTCTTCAGAGCCGGCCGACACCTCCTCTCCACCACGGTAATGAGCAGTGCCTGTTGCTTTGAGGAATCATTGTGAATAGATTCGCTCAGAATGACTCACTGGCTTGAACAAAACTGGGGAAGATTTTCTGCCTTTTATTCAAAGGGAGTAATTGGCCCACCTGCATGTCTTAAATTAAGATTGCCAGAGCTTGGGTCTTTAAGCCTCTTAACACGGTTTACTTCTTACACCTTTTATCAGCGTAGAAGAATAGCTGCTTTTCTCATCTTTTCTTGTCAAACCCTGTTCCAAATGCACAAGGCACTTTACCCACATGATGTTTCATGGCTATTTCCAGGCCTATGATCAGAGAAACACAAAAAGGTATAGAAAATTTAAATGGCACCCTGTTATGTGTTGTGGGCAGCCTTTGACAAGACATAGTTAATCTGGGGTTTCAGAAATGTGATTTGAATTTCTTGTCTGCCTTCCTTCCTGCCCCCCTTTTTTTTCCCTTAACTGAGGAATAAGTTATATACGGGAAGTCCATTCTTTTTGGTGTATAGGTCTACGAAATTTGACAAATGCTTGTAACCACCGTGACCTGTTACATTTAAATGTTACGTAACTACCATGACAAGCAAGATATGGAACATTTCCATTGGCCTAAAAAATTCCCTGGTGCCCTTTTGTAATTATTCTGTACCCTAACCCCAGTCCCACGTAAGCATTCATCTGTTTTCTGTCCCCGTAGTTTTTTCTTTTCCAGAATGTCATGTAAATGCAATCATACAGGATATAGGCTTTGGCGTCTGGCTTCTTTCGTTTGGCCTAATGCATTTGACATTCATCCATGTTGCTGTGTGTTTTATCAGTAGTTTATTCCATTTTATTGCTAAGTAGGTTTCATTATATGAGTATATCAGTTTGATTCTGTATTCTCCAATGGGGACTATTTGTGTTGTTTCCAGTTTTGGTGATTATGAATGAGACCAATATAAACATTTATGTAAGGTGGTTTTTTTTGTGAACCTAAGTTTGTATTGCTCTTGGGTAAATTCCTAGTAGTGGGATTGCCGAGTTGTGTGTTAAGTGTGTGTTTAACTTTATAAGAAATTGCCACACTGTCTTCTGTGCCATTTTGCGTCTGCTCCAGCAAGATATGAGGATTCTAGGTGCTCTGCATCCTTGCCAGTGCTTAATACTATCGGCTCTTGTTTTTCAGTTTTGGTCATTCAAGAGGTGTATAGTGGCAGCTCCTTGTGGTGTAATTTGCATATTCAAATGACTAACAATGTTGAGTATTTTTTCATATGCTTATTTGCCGCCCGTTTATCTTTAGTGAAGTCTGTTCAAATTCTTGCACCCCCCCCTTTTAAAGATTATTTATTTGAGAGAGAGAGAGAGAGACACACACACACACACAACACAAATTGGGGGAGGGGCACAGGGAGAGAATCTCCAAGCAGACTCCTTGCTGAGACAGTGCCTCTCTCTGCCCATTTTTTAACTGGGTTGTTTGTTTTCTTCCTGTTGAGGTTTTCTTTGTTGGTGGTGGTATTTTGCTTTGTTTTGTTTTGTTTTGTTTTAAGTGAGCCTCTACACCAATGTGGGGCTTGAACTCACAACCCTGAGATCAAGAGTTTCATGCTGTACCAACTGAGCCAGGCATATGCCCCCTTATTGTTGAGTTCTGAGAAGTTTTAATACTCTAAGAACAAGTTCTTTATCAGATATGTGTTTTAGAAAGCTTTTTTTCTCTATCTATGGCTTGTCTTTTTATTTTCTTAACGGTACTTTTGCAGAGCAAAAAATAATAATAATTTTGATGAAATTCAATGACACCCCAGTAACCCAGGAGCACATATAGTGTCTAAATCTTGGATTTAAAAAATCATTCTCCAGGAAAAGGAGCCAGGACTTCTTAGAAAAATGACTGATTCTAGGGCTGGGGCAGGAAAAATACAGGAAACATCTTGTGGTATCAAGAAATTAAAAGTGCTAAGAAATCATGGCGATGTGTTGAAAGGACATGTGAGTCAACTTGAAGGAGTTCTTAGTGGCCAAATCTGAGAAAATATGAGCAACGAAACAAGTAATGATAGTAATGGATTATAACCTATAGAATAAAATAAATATCCATGGATCCATACTGATGATTAATTGAGCAAAATGATAAATGAAAGAGAAGAAAAAGTTCTTTTTTTGATGAAATTTTAATAATAAATATGTAAAGAATGATGGAAGTAGAAACCATTTGGCAAAAGCTACAATAATAATTGTTTTAAGCAAGAATTAATAATGTATATCAAAATTAGTGGAGAAAAGTTTAAGCGGATATAGTATGTGAATTATACTTCAGTAAAACTATTTAAGACACATGGACCAATGGAACAGAGTAGAGAGCCCAGATATGGACCCTCAACACTATGGTCAAATAATCTTTGACAAAGCAGGAAAAAATATCCAATGGGAAAAAAAGACAGTCTCTTCAATAAATGGTGCTGGGAAAATTGGACAGCTATGTACAGAAGAATGAAATTCGACTATTCTCTTTCACCATACACAAAGATAAATTCTAAATGGATGAAAGACCTCAATGTGAGACAGGAATCCATCAAAATCCTAGAGGAGAATATAGGCAGCAACTTCTTCGACATCTGTCACAGCAACTTCTTTCAAGACATGTCTCCAAAAGCAAAGGAAACAAAAGTGAAAATGAACTTTTGGGACTTTGTCAAGATAAAAAAGCTTCTGCACAGCAAAGGAAGCAGTCAACAAAACAAAGAGGCAACCCATGGAGTGGGAGAAGATATTTGCAAATGACACTACAGACAAAGGGCTGATATCCAAGATCTATAAAGAACTTCTCAAACTTAACACCCAAAAAACAAATAATCAAGTCAAAAAATGGGCAGAAGACATGAACAGACACTTATCCAAAGAAGACATGCAAATGGCTAACAGACACATGAAACAGTGTTCATCATTGTCAGCCATCAGGGAAATTCAAATCAAAATCCCATTGAGATACTACCTTATATTAGTTGGAATGGCAAAAATTGACAAGGCAAGAAATAACAAATGTTTATGAAGTTGTGGAGAAAGGGGAACCCTCTTAAACTGTTGGTGGGAATGCAAGTTAGTGCAGCCACTTTGGAAAACAGTGTGGAGATTCCTTAAGAAATTAAAAACAGAGCTATCCCATGGCCCGGCAATTTCACTACTGGGTATTTACCCCAAAGATACAGATGTAGTGGGAAGAAGGGTCATATGCACCCCAGTGTTCAGAGCAGCAAAGTCCACAATAGCTAAACTGTGGAAAGAACTGAGATATCCTTCAAGAGATAAATGGATAAAGAAGATTTGGTCCATATATACATTGGAATATTAGTCATCAGAAAGGATGAATACCCAACTTTTGCATCAACATGGACGGGACTGGAGGACATCATGCTGAGTGAAATAAGTCAAGCAGAGAAAGTCATTTATCATATGGTTTCACTTACTTGTGGAACATAAGGAATAACACGGAGGACATTAGGAGAAAGAAGGGGAAAATGAAGGATGGTAATCAGAGGAGGAGACGAACCATGAGAGACAATGGACTCTGGAAAACAAACTGAGGGTTTTAGAGGGGAGAGGGTGGGGGGATGGGGCAGCCCGGTGATGGGTATTAAGGAGGGCACGGACTGCATGAGTGCATATAACTGGGTGTTATATGCAAACAGTGAATCATGGAACACGACATCAAAAACTAATGATGTACTGTATGGTGACTAACATAACATAACGAAAATAAAGCTGTTTAAAAAAATTTTCTGTTATGGAAATTTTGGAACACACACAAATCCAATCATCTACAAGTACTCATAACCCAGCTTCAAAAAAAAAAAAAAAGCGAGTTTTACCAGAAATAAGATAGTTGTGTAGTTTAAATGTATCTCTCCCCCAATATTTAGCAATTACAAAGGGAAAAGTAATAACTTTACAGTGGAGAAACCTAGGCAGACACTACCTTAACTAAATTAACCTCATTGGTAATGGGGTTAATTGACATGTGTCTCCTGATAGGATGCACTGAGAAGGGCACAGCATCACTTCTATGGTTTTCTTGCCCCAAATGCATGACCTCAAGTTAGCCATGAAGAACCATCATTTAGACTCAAATTGAGGAGCTTTATATAATCTAACTGACCAGTCCTTTTCAAAGGTGTCAGAATCATGAAAGGCAAAGAAAGATTGATGAATCATCTCAGATTGGAGACGATTTAGGAGTTATGACACATAAATCTAGTGCAGGATTCTGGATGGGGTCCTGGCCCAGGAAAAGGACGTCAGCGGGACAGTAACAATCTAATGAAATCTGAAAGAGGTTTGTAGTTTAGTTAATAATATTATACCAATGTTAATTTCTACATTTTGAGAAATTGCCATGGTTAAGTGAGATATAACATTCGGGGAAACTGGATGAAAGCTATATGAGAACTCTCTGTATTATCTTTGCAACTTTCTGTAAATCTAAAATTATTTAAAAAGAAAAGGGAAAAAAACAATGGAAAAATAAGCCGAAAACTTTAAAACTGGCTATGTTGGAAGAAGGAGGAAACCAGATCGAGGAGCTAGGGATAGAAATGGGATTTTCTGATATATTATGTTTTGTAGACTTGACTCTGGAATCATGTCAATATTTTACATAACTCTAACCAGAATTAAGCTTAAAAAGAATTTCCTCAAAGTAAAAAGGCAAAATAAAGCAAACAAGTCCAAAGGTATAATAAGTCAGTGGCAAAGCAGAGACAAGAAATATTTCAAATGACTTTAAAACCACAGTGATTTGACCGTATATTCCTTTTTTTTTTTTTCCCTCAGAGAGAGAGAGTGAGAGAGTGCATGCCCTAGAGGGGTTGGGTAGGGGCAGAGGGAGAGAGAGAGAATCCCAAGGAGTCTCCTGGCCCAGCCTGGAGCCCGACGTGGGTTCAATCCCACAACCCTGAGATCACAACCTGAGCTGAAATCAAGAGTCAGGTGCTTAACCAACCAAGCCACCTCGGCACCCCTTGACTGTGTAATAAGATATACCGTATGGACAGAAAAAGGGTAAAAACGCAGTTGTATGTTATGAGCCAGAGCTGGGTCCTACGGCAACCCTAAGCTGCAAAGCGAGTATGTGAAAGCACTTGACATTTCACTCTCTGTGGTGTGAGGCAGCAGGGAGAATAGGGCTGGGAGTGGCTTTGGGACAGCCACACAACAGTGCCACGACAGGGCCACGTACCCCCTATTTCCACTATCCTTGGATTAGGGTAGGCAGTGGCTTTCCCACCAACAGATAAAATGGTGGTAGTCGCGGGCGCCTGGGTGGCAAAGTGGGTTAAAACCTCTGCCTTCGGCTCAGGTCATGATCTCAGGGTCCTGGGATAGAGCCCCGCATCAGGCTCTCTGCTCAGCAGGGGGCCTGCTTCCTCCTCTCTCTCTGCCTGCCTCTCTGCCTACTTGTGATCTCTGCCCGTCAAATAAATAAATAAAATCTTTTAAAAAAACGGTGGTAGTGGCAGCGCTTCTGCCTCAGGTGTTCTGCCATCTTAATGAGGTTAGGGTTGCTCCCTGACCATCTGTTCTTTGACCAATGCAGGAAAATTCCAAGTTTGTTATCAATGGCTACTAATCTCTCATCTCTGGGCTAACAGTTGGAACCCTGCTGCCATCACCTATATTTATGCTGAAGAAAAGGGTAACCATGCTTAGAGACTCTTGCATTTTGTAAGAAGACTTGTGATTTTAAAAGAAAGAGTAATGGAAGCCTAAATTCTGGAAAGATGCATGATGTGTAAATTCAGTCATCATTATGCAAATGTATATTCACATAATAAATCCAGAGATGGCTGACTATATTTTAGAAATATTATAGGCCAATTATTTTGACATCCTGCAGGAGGTAGATAAATTGCGAAATATATGTTATAGTACACACAGTAGCTTATTAACAAGATGTCTTTTGCTGGAAAATATTTTAACAGAGAAACCATCCATCAGCACATTTCCAACTCCGTCCTCCTCCTTTGACTTCACAGGCACATTTAGTAGCATGAAAAAAAGGGAGAAAGCCTTGAGTATTTGGGTAGAGGCTTTAGGTACTTTCGTAGGCCTTATCTCATTTGATATTTATAATAATCAGTGAAATATTTGAGCCCTACCTCATTTTCCCATTTTATAGGTTAACAAACTGATTAATGATTCAGGATCAACTGGCAAGCAAATTTGGATTACAGCCCTGTATCTGATTAGTGTCTTTTGCATTGTGACATTTCTACCCTTCTTTCACTCTTCACTTTTCAGATTGAGATAGTTTGGGGTAATCCAGGACCCTCAGGTGAATGACCAGGCACACACAAGAGCCCTAGCATTATTGGTGCCATGTCAACAGAGTGTAACGCTAAAGATAAAAGGTGTGTTTTTAGCTCATGCCTGGGTGGAAAAATGTTCATTAGACAAAAACCAAACCTCCCAAGACCTCTCCTATCACTTCCAGTATTCACGAGATGGCTCTGGGGACAGTTTCTATATTCAGAAATGCACACTAATGGCAAAGTGTCAGGGTGTCGAGGTAGTGTGAATGTCAGGAGATTACTAGATCATTGATTTTTTGGGTGACATAAGATAAATCACTTCACTTGCCAATATTTCATAATTCCTTGTTGGGACTTGCAGTGAAGATACGATAAGTTCTAAACCAGGAGAATGTTAAGAGCTGTTTATGCCATAGAGTTCTTCCTGGACATATGGGAGTCACCTGCTGAGTTTAAAGACTGACAAGAGAATTCTCAACCCCCATTGGCAATGGCAGAATGCAGGAAAGCTGAATTAGTGAAGATAATAGCCTTGCTAGGAATTTTAAATGATGCACTTAGTGCTTTCTCTGTTGGCCTCTCAGAAGCTTCATGGGCGGTTTTATAAGAGCAGGGAATGACGTGGTGAAATTTGCTACCCTAGGACAAAGCTGGGGGTGGGTAGGAGAACAGTTCTCTGGCCATCATGGTAGCCTGGTGGTGGCAGTTCTCAATTCTGGCCCTATATTAAGAATCACTTATAACTTTAAGATTTTAAATGTTAATTGTAATTGAGATTTAAAATAAACAAACAAATATACACACAGCAAAAATCTTATGAATACAACATAGTGAATTTTTACATATGGATCTGCTTCTGTTACCATTACCCAGGTCAAGAGATAGAGCATTCCAGCACCTCAGAGAAACACCTCCCATCCATCACCTTCCCCCAAGGGTTACCACTCTTCTGTCCTCTCTCACCATAGATGAATCCTGCCTATTATAGTCTGAACGCCATAAAAATAGAATCATAGAGTAAATACTCTCGTATCTGGCTTGTTTCACGCAGTGTTACGAGTGAGATTCGCCCATGCTGTTCCATGAGACGTGTGCTCTTGCCCCGTCAGTAGGTAGTGTGCCGTGCCACGCATCTACTACGCTGTCGGTTCTACGATACGTGTACGCTTCGCTTGTTTCCAGTTTCTGTTGTTACTATAAATGTAGCTGCCTTGAACTTTCCTGTGCATGTCTTTTGGTGGACGTGAGCACTCACTTCAGTTCAGTGTACACCTCGGAGTGAATTTTCTGGATCATAGGGCAGATGGATGTTTATAAGAAACTGACAAACAGTGCTCCAAAGGGGTTGTACCCCCAGCAGTTGCCTCAGAACCTGTGAGAGTGGGGCCCTGTCTGAATGATAGGTATCATTCAGAATCTTACTTGGTGGTTCTGACACACAGTGGAACTGAGATCCTCTGAGGTCCAGCCTTAATGGCCAGGACTGTATCTTTGTTATCATCAAAGCGACAAAGAGACATTCCCTATGTTGTCCAAAAACAAAGGAATTATTTCTTGCCCATAGATCTGAGAAGGGGCTGAGATTTTTCTTCAGGGGTTTGTCTTGTTTGCTTTTGTTAAACTTGGTAAGGATCACATTAACTTTTGTACTCCTTCCCAAATCCTTGAACATGGGAACGGAAGGCTTTGTCCTATTCAAATGGGATTTTATGCATTAGGAAATGTGAAGTATGAGGATGAGGCAAAGAGCTCTTTTAGGGCTCTTGACAGCATCTGACCACATGGGTAACCACAGTCTTCTCACGCCTCAGAAACTCGCCTCCTTCTAGCCTTTCTCCGCCTAATTGGGCGGAGGAACTATCGCTATATTTTCCATCTGTCAGCGCTTTGAATTGACTTCACTGAAAAGAAACTTTACAAGCGACACGGCCCATTTAGTTCTGGTTCATCTGAATTAATAAGAACAACTGATGTTTATTTAGTAGTTCCTATGGGCAAGGTACCCTGCCATGTGCATCCGTTATTTCTCAAAACAAGCCAACGAGCTTCAGGAGCTATTATCAAGCCCATTTGACAGATGAGGAAACTTAGATTTCGAGAGAGCTTAGGTAAGTTGCCCACATTCATGTGCTGATTTATTGTGGAGCTGGTTTTCAAACCCTTGCATTCAACCCTTAGTCACTGATTTTACCACCTGTACTTACCAGTCTGAGGGTTTGAGAGCTATTTATGGCCGGGAATATGAAAAACAGACTATAGACCTCTCTGAGTTACAGTTCTGGAAAGAAAATGCCAAATAATGGTGGTCTCTTGAATAGTAAAATAGGATGAATGACTGAAGGGCCAAACTTGGCCTCTATGATCTCCTTAAAGAGTTGCCAGTCAGCCAGACGGTTATTCAGGAGAGGAGAAGAAAGCAGAAGGGAGCAGAAAAAACAGTAGGAGGGTTGCACAACTTTCCTCCTCATCTCTACCCTATGTAGATGATCTTACCCACAACTGGAACTAAAACTCTAAATGGGAAGGAATCCAGAATTCTTATTCAGAATAATTCTAAGCCGCTCCCAACTGCTTATCTGATTCCTTCACTTGGATGTCTTACGGGAACCTCAGATACAACTTTGTCCAAAAGTGGAATTTTTTATTTCCTCTCTTCTCCCCCACGATGCGTTCCTCTTACAGCATTCTTTGCTCAGTAGATGTCCCCTTTACCCACCACGACCCCTAACTGGAGTGAACTTGCCATTCCCCTTTGCCTTCCCCCACCTTATGCCTTCAGTAAATCCTGTTGATTCTGGCTCCCGAAGGCCCGTGCTGGAGTCCTGGCTCTCCCACTGGGGACAAGTGTCTTAAACTCTCTGTCCCTCCGTCTTCTCGCCAGTCACAGGGCGCTCATAGTACCTACCGGATGGGTTTTTGTGAGGCAAGCTAGTAACTACGATTATTATTCTCTGCCTCTCAAAACCACACACCAGTTTCAGTCACGATTCTTTCTTCCCTGGATTTCCGTAAATCTTCTAATAGGGCTCCCTGCAACCACTGGTGTCCTAGGGACTCCTCGTCTAAAGCCGTGGTTCTCAGGGGCGCCTGGGTGGCTCAGTGGGTTAAAGCCTCTGCCTTCGGCTCAGGTCATGATCCCAGGGTCCTGGGATCGAATCCCGCATCAGGCTCTCTGCTCAGCAGGGAGCCTGCTTCCTCCTCTCTCTCTCTCTGGCTGCCTCTCTGCCTACTTGTGATCTCTGTCTGTCAAATAAATAAATAAAATCTTTAAGAAAAAAAAAAAAAAAGCCGTGGTTCTCCACTTCAGCACTTCTGCCCCCTAGGGGACACTTAGACCTGTTTGGAGACGTTTTTGTTTGTCACAGTAGGGGAGGAGGTTGCTCCTGGCATCTAGTGGGTACAGGCCAGGACCGCTGCTGGACATCCTACAGTTCGGAGGACAGCCCCCACAACAAAGAATGATCTGACCCCAGATGACAATACTACCCATGCGGAGAAACCCTGCTCTGAAGTGATCTCTGTGAAACAAATCAGGTCAGGCCATGCCCCTGCTTCTGTCTAGCCAGTAAGTCCCCACAGTTCTTGGACGAAGCCCGTGCACTGAGCACGCTCCCCCTGGTCCTGGGATCCGGCTTTAGCCCACTCCTCCAGCCTCATCTCAAGCCACTCGGACCCATTTGCCCTGGTCCAGCTGCCTGGGTGTTCCACTAGTTCCTAAATACACCGAGTGCTCTACTGCATCAAAACCCTCAGATCGGCACCTCCTGCGGTGAGGACCTCTGTTCGCCCTCTGTCTGGGTCCCCCTCCTGCCCTTTTCTGACTTTCCTGAGAATCGGGGGAAGACAGCCCTTGAGATTTTGTGATCAATTGCGCTTGCCACCAGGCAGCGCGCAGCAGGCTAGAGTGTCCTCTGTTAGCTCCTCTACCCCGTGCCTCAAGGGCGGTAGTATGCATTTGGAGGCACTTGTCTTCTGGGGCCTTTAATCTGAAGTGATTATGAAAGGTTCCCCTCAGGAGAGGAGGGCAAGGCAGAAGGCTAGCCTTCCCTGAAAGATGGCGAGCAGGAAGCCTGAAAGATAAGTCGGTCCTTCAGACTAGTCTCGGACGCTTATAAAAAAATTAATAAAGTAGCTGCCGGTGTTTAAAGACCCAGAAAATCACCATGGACATCAGAATTCCATTTATCTCTTTTACTGGAAAATCTGGGAGTGCCTGGTTACTTCTTCGAGAGGCAATACTCGGGCAGGTCCTGATTCTGGATGAATCCCCACCTGGCTTCCTTTATGCAAGTACCTTACCTGCCCACCCTTAGCTCAGCATCCTCTGTCTAAACCCGTGTCAGTCTAGAGCCTTCTAGCACTGGAGGATTTTGTCTCTGTGGGGCTGTGAGCCCATGCCGCTGAGCCCTTGCCACCTGCACTTAGGAGGAGTATAAACAGACCAGAGCCAGAGCCCACATCTTCTGCTTTTTGGAGTGTTCTGTGTCTCCTTCCTGGCTGGGGTCAATTTCCTGGGCCCTGTGAGGAAGACACTCTGTGCTTCTGTTTCTACTTGAAGTCACTGTGAGATTAATTTGAGACCGGCTGGACAGTACAGTCATTCTGCCGCCTCAGCCTGGGTGTGCATACCTCCCCAGGATAGCTTGGCCAGTCATTTTCTGAACTGCCCGAGTCTCATGAAGACCCATCTGTTGGGGTTGCAAATTACAGTGTCATAGTTTGGACAGCTAGAACAGAACACCGTAGACTCAGTGGCTTAGACAAAAACGTGTATTTCTCACATTTCTGGATTGGAAGTCCAAGATCAGCCTGCCAATATGGTCTGGTTCTTGGTGAGGGCCCTGTCCCTGGTTTATAGGTGACTGCCTTCTTGCTGTGTGCTCACATGGTGGGGGGGTGGGGAGAGAGAGAGAGAGAGAGGGAACCTGCTCATGCATTCTGATCTCTTCATCTCCTTATCAAGGCATCAATCTCATCATGGAGGCTCTACCCTCATGACATCATTTAAACCTAATTTCTGCTCAAAGGCCCCACCTCCAACTACTGTCACTTTGGAAATGAGGGTTTCAGCATGTGAATTTGGGGGACACACATGCAGTCTGTAGCACACAGCATCAATATTTCTAACAAATATTAGTGTTCACCAGCTGTGTCTCCCTTGGAATCACCAAGAGTCAGATTCCTTTAGCTTCTCTGGCTTCTAGGTTCTTGACCTTCAGAACAATTCTAATACTGCACTCTGCAGCTCCTTTGCCATCTAAGCAGGTAGAAGATGAACCCGTGTGTCCTGGATCAGCTCAAATCCATCTCCAGCTCTGGGAGGTTAATGTGGCTGGGACCCCACAGCTGCACAGCGTGACCAGATGTAGCGCTCCTTCCACTCTCGTCTCAGTTGCAGGCTGGACTTCCATCTCCCCTCCATCTCCATGGCTAAATTCATGTCGGTCATCCTGATTCTGCCCTGAGCTTACCAGAGTTCAAGGTTCCTCTGCCTATGTATACGTTTTGTTTTGTTTTAATCCCTATATGGGATGGTTAGCATGAAGATTTAATCCAGCTTTGGGGTTCTCATAGAGGAAGACTTTCAACTGCCTCCTGAACTTTCTATTATCTCAGCAGCTCTTAGCTGACTTTCTCTCCCCCCCCCCCACTTACTCTCCCCTCCTGTTTCTCCCTTCACCTTCCAAGCTCTCCAACAAGGGGCAGGCTTCCTGAGCCTTCCTGTTGTTTGCAGCTTCCCTAAGAATTCTTGTGAGTAGAGGCGCCTGGGTGGCTCAGTGGGTTACGCCTCTGCCTTCTTGGGCTCAGGTCATGATCTCAGGTCCTGGGATCGATCCCCGCATCGAGCTCTCTGCTCAGCATGGGGCCTGCTTTCCCCTCTCTCTGCCTGCCTCTGCCTACTTGTGATCTCTCTCTCTCTGTCTAATAAATAAATAAAATCTTAAAAAAAAAAAGAATTCTTGAGTAAAATTTTCTTCATCTCATCCATTGCTCAGAAAGGCAAATAGTACAGAAAGTGACATTACTTTTCAGCACGTGTATCAGGTCTTTCTAAAAATCACTGACTTGTATCAAACTACAGATTTCATCACTTCCAAAGCATACACTTTCCTCCTGCATTTTAACATCTGTGAAATTGAGATGTGTATTATGCCTGCTAGTGGGTCATGATTTAATTGTCAGCATGGTTTTCTTTCTTAGGTATAATAGTTGTGTGTCTTAGAGTTAACAACATCTTAGATGTGCTGAACTGTAACTAACGTGAGCATCTTGCTTAGAAAATATTTTCTTGAGACAGAAACAAGAAGGTGGTTGCCTGAAGGCTGTGTAGGGATGAACTGTGGGAAAGGCCTCGGGGTCCAGAGAGAGACAATAATACTCACAAGGCACCTGGGTGGGAAAAGAATGGCTTGTCCAACAACTCAAAAGTGGTTTAGGGAGGCAGGAATGCAGAGAGCAGAGAGGATAATGAGCCACTTTAAATGGATGTGAGGATTGCACAGAAATATTTATGGAAGGTGCTTGGGACTTATAGGCACTCTATAAATAGTACTTTGCTTTGGTTTGTTTTCTGGACAAATGAATGAGGAAATTTATGATATTTTATCAGTTCTCTGCCATTCTTTTTCCCCCCACATTTTAACACCTCCAAAATTGGGATGCATTTTACAGCTCAGGTACTTAACTATTTAATTGGTGCATTTCCCCCCTTATATGGTGTCTTAGAGTTGATGAAACATGGTATATAAAACATGGTATATAAAATCAATTGCTAAAATTGACACACTGCCCCTCTGTTTCTGAATTCTTTTTTTTTTTTTTTTTAAGATTTTATTTATCGGAGAGGGAGAGAGAGAGAATGGAAGCATATGAGATTGGGGGGGAGTGGTAGGGGGAGAGGGAGAAGTAGACTCCCCACTGAGCAGGGAGCCTAATGCAGGGCTCCTTCCCAGGACCTTGAGATCATGATCTGAACCGAAGGCAGATGCTCAACTAACTGAGCCACCCAGGTGTCCCTGTGCCTGAGTTCTTTTTTTTTTTTTTTTTTTTAAGATTTTATTTATTTATTTATCTCACAGAGAGATCACAAGTAGGCAGAGAGTCAGGCAGAGAGAGAGAGAGAGAGAGAGAGAAGCAGGCTCCCCGCTGAGCAAAGAGCCCCATGTGGGGCTCGATCCCAGGACACTGAGATCATGACCCAAGCCAAAGGCAGCGGCTTAATCCACTGAGCCACCCAGGTGCCCCCTGTGCCTGAGTTCTTAAGCTGCATTCCTGATCTCTCACAAATTCTGATGTGTATACTTAGAATTTTTTTAAAAAAATTAATATATAATGTATTATTTGTCTCAGGGGTACAGGTCTGTGATTCTTCCATCTTACACAATTCACAGTGCTCACCATAGCATATACCTTCCCCAGTGTCCATCACCCAGTCAGCCCATCCCTTCCACCCCCCTCCACTCCAGCAACCCTCAGTTTGTTTCCTGAGATTAGGAGTCTCTTAGGGTTTGTCTCCCTGTCTGGTTTAATCTTGTTTCATTTTTCCCTCCCTTCCCTTATGTTTCTCTCTCTCATTTCTCAAATTTCTCATATCATGGAGATCATCTGATAATTGTCTTTCTCTGATTGACTTATTTCGTTTAGCAGAATACCCTCCAGTTCCATCCACATCATTGCAAATGTCAAGATTTTGGGTATTCTGATGGCCGCATAGTATTCCATTGTATACATAAACCACATCTTCTTTATCCATTCATCTGTTGATGGACATCTAGGCTCTTTCCATAGTTTGGCTATTGTGGACATTGCTGCTATAAACATTCAGGTTAACATGCCCCTTCAGGTCACTACGTTTGTATGTTTAGGGTAAGTGCCCAGTAGTGTGATTGCTGGGTCGTAGGGTAGCTCTATTTTCAACTTTTTGAGGAACTTCCATCCTGTTTCCCAGAGTGGCTGCACCAGCTTACATTCCCACCAGCAGTAGTATAGGAGGGTTCCCCTTTCTCCGTATCCTTGCCAACACCTGTTGTTTCCTGACTGGTTAATTATAGCCATTCTGACTGGTGTGAGGTGGTATCTCATTGTGGTTTTGATTTGTATTTCCCTGATGCCAAGTGATGTTGAATATTTTTTCATGTGTCTGTTGGCCATTTCGATGTCTTCTTTGTAGAAATGTCTTCTGCCCATTTCTTGATTGAATTATTTGTTCCTTGGGTATTGAGTTTGATAAGTTCTTTATAGATTTTGGAAACTAGCCCTTTATCTGATATGCCATTTGCGAATATCTTCTCCCATTCTGTCAGTTGTCTTTTGGTTTTGTTGACTGTTTCCTTTGCTGTGCAAAAGCTTTTGATCTTGATGAAGTCCCAATAGTTCATTTTTGCCCTTGCTTCCCTTGTCTTTGGCAATGTTTCTAGGAAGAAGTTGCTGTGGCTGAGGTCAAAGAGGTTGTTGTCTGTGTTCTCCTCAAGGATTTTGATAGATTCCTATCTCACATTGAGGTCTTTCATACATTTTGAGTCTATTTTTGTGTGTGGTGTAAGGAAATAGTCCAGTTTCATTCTTCCACATGTGGCTGTTCAATTTTCCCAACACCATTTGTTGAAGAGACTGTCTTGTTTTCATTGGACATTCTTTCCTGCTTTGTCGAAGATGAGTTGACCATAGAGGTGAGGGTCCATTTCTGGGCTCTCTATTCTGTTCCATGGATCTGTGTGTCTGCTTTTGTGCCAGTACCATACTGTCTTGATGATTACAGCTTTGTCATAAAGCCTGAAGTCTGGAATTGTGATGCCATCAGGTTTGGTTTTCTTTTTCAACATTCCTCTGGCTATTCAGGGTCTTTTCTGGTTCCATATAAATTTTAGGGTTATTTGTTCCATTTCTTTGAAAAAAGGTGATGGTATTTTGATAGGGATTGCATTAAATTTGTAGATTATTCTAGGTAGCACAGACATTTTCACAGAATTTTTTCTTCTAATCCATGAGCATGGAATGTTTTCCCATTTCTTTGTGTCTTCTTCAATTTCTTCCATGAGTATTCTGTTGTTTCCTGAGTACATATTCTTTGCCTTTTTCATTAGATTTGTTCCTAGGTATCTTAGGTTTTGGGTGCAATTGTCAATGGGACCAACTCCTTATTTCTCTTTCTTTTCTCTTGGTGGTGGTGTATAGAAACGCAGCTGATTTCTGTGCATTGATTTTATATCCTGACACTTTACTGAATTCCTGTATGAGTCCTAGCAGTTTGGGAGCAGAATCTTTTGGGTTTTCCATGTAAAGTATCATATCATCTGCAAAGAGTGAGAGTTTGACTTCCTCTTTGCTAATTCGAATGCCTTTTATTTCTTTTTGCTGTCTGATTGCTGAGGCTGAGACTTCTAGTACTATGTTGAATATCAGTGGTGGTGAGGTGCCTGGGTGGCTCAGTGGGTTAAAGCCTCTGCCTTCAGCTCAGGTCATGATTCCAGGGTCCTGGAATCAAGCCCCGCATTGGGCTCTTTTCTCAGTGGGGAGCCTGCTTCCTCCTCTCTCTGCCTGCATCTCTGCCTACTTGTGATCTCTGTCAAATAAATAAATAAAATCTTAAAAAAAAAAAAATCAATGGTGGTAGTGGACATCCCTGCCGTGTTCCTCACCTTGGGGAGAAAAGCTCTCAGTTTTTCCCCATTGAGAATGATATTCACTGTGGGTTTTTTTTTTTATAGATGGCTTGTATGACATTGAGGTATGTACCCTCTAACCCTACACTGTGAAGAGTTTTGATCAAGAAAGGATGCTGTACTTTGTCAAATTACTTGGGATTTTTTTCAACTGCTTTTCCTAATCCAGGCTTAGCTTATGGGTACCATAGCCTGATCTCTTTGTACCTCAACCCTTGATCTCCATGTGATCCTGTGGGGCTGACCTGAATGTCAGTTTGAGCTTCTCTAAACCTGTGTGGAAAGGTACAGGTGAGCATTTGAGAGAAATGAAGTTTCATGCAAGTATTCATTTATAGTTTCTTCTTCAAATTCCAGGCTTTAAAAATTCATCCATCTGGGAGGAATGCCTGGGAGGCTCAGTTGGTTGGATATCTGACTCTTGATTTTGGCTCAGGTCATGATCTTAGGGTCGTGGGATTGAGCCTCTCATTGGGCTCTGCACTCATAGGGGAGTCTGAGATTCTCTCTCTCCCTCTCCCTCTGCCCCTCCCCCTGCTTGTGCTCTAGCCCTCTCTCTCTAAAATGAATAAATGAATCTTTTAAAAAAATCATCCATTCAACCAGTATTTATTTGAGCATCTATTATCTGCTAGGTCAGAGCTTGGCAACCTGTGGTCTAGAAGCCAAATCAGGACCAATGCCTGCTTTTGTAAATAAAATGTTACAGGAACACAGTCATGCCCATTTATTTATGAATGGTCTAGAGTAACTTTTGGGCTACAAACAGTAGAGCTGACTAGTTGCAACAGATGGTATGGTTTGCAAAATCGAAAATATTTACTGTCTCGCTCTTTATAGCACCAGTTTATCCTCCTGGGGGATCAAGAAGGGCCCTGTTGTAAATGAACATTCAAAGAAAAGGCAGTCTCATAAGAAAAATGTTCCATTTGATGTTGTAAAGCACACATCCAACCTAGGAAAACAGGGGCCTTCTATGTCTTTGTCTGTATAGGGTTCCTACCAGCTAGACCAGTGCATGGCACAAGGTAGGTGTTTGCAGTAGATCAAACATGGCTTCTTTTTGACTCCTCCCATTGGGAGGTGGAATCTATTTCTCCTCCCCTTGGTTGGGACTAGACTTAGTGACTTGCTTAATCAATAGCTTACGGCGAAAGTGATATTTGGGAACTCTGAGGCTGGGACATAATACACCTTGCAGCTTACCAATCCTCTTAGAATGCTCACCTGAGGGAAACCAGCCACCTGCTAAGAATTTTGACTCCACCATGCTAGAGGAGACAGCTACAGGCACTCTACTCAAAAGTCTTAACTGAACCTAGGCTCGCAGCCATCCCTGACAGACACGTGAAAGAAGCAAGCCATCTTGGACCCTCCTGATCTGCCCATCCATCAGCTGAACACCACTGGGGAATCCCAGTTGATAACATGGGGATCAGAAGAATCTGATCCCTGGCCAAATTCCTGACTCACCTAACCATGAGATATAACAAAATTATTGTTGTTCTCTTAAGCCACTAATTTTGGGGTACATCGTCATTAAGACATAGATAGCCAGAATGATGCTCAATAAATATTGGTGGCCTTGTTTGTTTTACCTAGCCAGACAAGTGCATAGTCAGCACTAGAACCCAAGTCTGTTGATTCACAGTGCCTGTGATATTTTGATTTCTATTGATAGTTGCCCAAGATTAGCAGGATAATCTGATTCTTCTTAGACCTCTTCCAGTTTCTCCCAAAGCCTGATTCAGTTAGAGGCCAGATAGCTCTATTAGGGGCTTTGTGAAAGGTGATACCTAAAGGCTGGGAAGTGTTTCTGGTCAGATGCTGGGGAGCACGATGGCCCCACAGTGAGCTTCACAACATACCGGGCCTAGCGTGCACCTTCGAGTTTTGAGGGGCCCCTCAGAAGGTTTTTAGTAGCTGCAGAATCTCAGATATAGTACATTTACAAAGGAGGCCAAAAACAATGACGAAGTTCAGTTTCTCCAGAAAGACTGCTTGGGTTTGAATCACAGATCTTGCACTTACTAGTTAGAGGGCCTTGGACGATGTATTAAACTGTCGTGCTTCACTTACCTCATTTGTAAAATGGCAATAATATTGACACGCAGGTTGTTGTGAAAATGGAAGGAATTAATCCATGCAAAGCAAGTGGAAGATTTGTAGCCCTTTGCAAACACTCCTACAAAGTGAGTCCTTTTTTTTTTTAAAAGATTTTGGGTTTTTTTGACCAGGGGTTGGTGGGGGGGTTGGGGTGAGGGAGAGCACAAGCAGGGTGAATGGCAGAGGCAGCGTGAAAGGCAGGCTCCCCGCTGAGCAGGGAGCCCGATGTGGAGCTCGACCCTGGAATCATGACCTGAACGGAAGGCAGCCGCTTAACCAACTGAGCCAGCTGGGCACCTCAAAGAGAGTCATTCTTATTAGTGGTTCTGAAAATCCAACTTTCACTTAGACTCAGACTTTTACCTAGAATTTTTTTTTAACACATGGCATACCCGGTTGGCCTATGGGGACTAATGTACTGGCGTATATTTTTATTTATGGATTAGCTGGAATGATTCATGTTTAGTCACCTACCTTTCGGGTGTTGTTCCATTGTGCGTTTATCATTTCTTTATGTTTTTGACACACTGAATATGTGTACTCTGTCACCTCGTCAAAGGCATCGGAATCTTAACCATGAATTTGTTTTCAAACTACATCTTTGGCTTTCCAGTTCACTCAGCTGTTAGGCATACTTTGCAAGCACTGAAGGGCAGATACATCTGAAATATGTTCTCCATCTATCCCCACGTTTTCCAGAGCTGTGGTTTTGTACCCTGAGTAGCTCATTGGAAAGGTGAGATATTCTGTCTTCACTGAACCACGCTGGGGAATGGAGCTAGATGTAGTGGCGGGGTTGCCTCAGAGGGAAACTTAGGAGCTTTGGCTGAAGTTGAAAAGCTGTGTTAGAACAAGAAGGTGCACGGTGAGATCGCTCTACATGCTGTTCCTTATTCTCAGGCTTCTCACGGGAGATGGCAAGGAATCAAACCTGTTGAAAGGCTAAAGTAGGTACTGGGAAGGGTTTAAAACCAGTAGTATCGGAGCTAGAGTCTGCAAATGTTTGAAGCTAAACAGGCAGTCATGAAAGTCTGTTCCATGAGTCTATGAATTGTTAGCTCGGTAGACTGGGCAGGGGTAAAAGAAGGTCAGGGTCTTAGATGTCATTCCTGGGAGGATTAATGAGCTTTGCTCGTCCCTAATTCTGTATTTCTATGAAGCCTAGCCAGACTGGGTTACTTAACATAGGCTAGTTATTTTGTGCCACTCACTGAGATCCTGAACACAAAGGGCAGTGAATGAGCGACGCGTGGATTAGATGGACGCATCTCGCCTGTTGGTTAACAAAGCATGGCTTAAGAAAAATGTAGCAGTGAGGGCAGAAGGATTACTTGACCAGTTCCTGGGAGGGGAGCTAAAGCAGACCAAATATTTGACCTGGAAAATGGCTGAACTACTTTTCTCAAAGAATGGCTCTTTGCAATGGGTTTTGAAACATGTCATTATGGGGAGGGGGGAGGCTGTGGGCATAGGGCGATGCGTTGGCATGGAAGGAGCTTTTCTTTCTACCCCAAGCATAAAATTCCACTGGGTGTTATTCTAGCGGGCAGCAGAAGGCTTCCAAGCATGAGACTTGGTCTAAGTCTTTCTGGTGAAATTTGGATTGTTGAGTGGATCGCATGCTTTGAGACTCTAAGTGGTAGTAGTAAAGGTGGGGAAGAGGGAGGGGCAGGAAATTCCATTTCTTTCATTGCGCTCTAACTTGAGGAAGCTTCTCAGAGCCAACTTATCAGCAACCACTCTAAATTGACCGTGATTTTTATCCTTGCCTCTCCTTGTAAAGATTCCTTTTTCAGAATTTTCAGCCAACAGCTTCCAAACTGTCATTTACAATTTACAGAAGGACAGAAAGTAGAATAGTTGTCAGCAAGCAGCATAATTATGTGCCAGGAAATGACACGGCAAATAGTGTAGCCTGGCAAGTGCTAGACGGCTCTTTCCCTATCTTCCAGCTTCAGGCAGAAGCAGAACTATGATATCTGCTGATCTTTTTGTAACTTATTTTACACTTGGAGTGCAGATTACTAAGGAGCATTTGGTCTGGAGATCAGGCAGAAATTTATTTTTTCAAAAGCAAAGCAGTGGGGAAACAGAACTCAGAAAGTAGGAACCGATGCTAAGTTATGCTGTGTTACGTTACACAATGCTGTTGTGTAATCCAGTGTTGCTCCCAATATAGCAGCTGCATCACGTGCGCACCTGTTAGAAGTGGAATTTCTTGTGCCATCCAAGACCTACTGAATTAGAAACCCCAGGGCTGGCAGCGGTCTGAAGTTGACTTTATTTTGTTTCATGTGTTTGGTTATTGGTTATTCTCCAGCGCGAGGCTCCAACTCACAACCCTGAGATCAAGACCTGACCTGAAACCAAGAGTTGGACTCTTAACTGACCGAGCCACCCAGGCATCCCAGATCTGAATTTTAATAAATCTTCCGGGTGATTCTGATCTATGCTCTAGTTCGAGAATCACTAGTGTGTAATAGATGACAAGTAAATCTTGCCTTGTTTTACTTGTTTACTAGTTACAAATACAATTAGCTGCCCCCCCAAAATGCCCCCCAAACCTAGAAAACCTAGCAAATAGTGGCTGCGTAGAGTAAGAAGAACAGCATTTGAAGTTAAATCAACTTTAGGTTAGAGAAAGTCAAGGCAGAAGGGATAGAGGTGAGAAAAGTTTGCGGGAAGCCAAGCCATACTGTCTCTTTGAGCTTGCAACTTGTAGCTAATTCTGTTGCTTTTTTGGTTGTTACTGAAATTCTTGGCATAGGCCATTATGGGAAAAAAATTATCTTGATGTGTAATAGGGAAATAGGATCAACAAATTATCTTTCTATTTGCACTTTAATTCTGAAATCTAATGCATTAAGGAAAACTCGGGTTTTATGTCTGAGCAGTTATTTTACATTAGGTTAAGGGTTTGGCCGAACTTGCCTTCTTGAGATTTAATGGAATACCTGTAAAATAAGGCAAAAAAAGAAATAATGTGAACTACTGTACAACTACACATATTTGGACTAATTATAGTTGAGAGTCTGAAAATTTGAATACTTCAAAACACTCATCTATTAGTTCTTTAAGATATGAATAACAATTAGAATTAGGCTTCAGGGTTGTCACATAGAGTTTCTTTTTATTATAATGCGTAAACAATAATGATTATTGACTTAGTTATAGTAAGAATTGTTTCCAAATTGGTATAGCAGTGTCAAACCTATGTATTAGTCTCTGCAGTCCTAGATATTTCTCAACAGAGCCATTTCTTTTGTATTTTAAATGGTAAATATGTACAGACTCTGTCCAGAATATTACCAGTTTTGCTTTAACACCGTGTGAGTACATGAGCTATTTATTGTCGGACTCGTTGAGGTTGCCATGGTAATTATTTAGTGGGCAGGAAGAAGCTGAGGACCAGAGACGATCAGTGACCTGACCAGGGCAGGAGAACTTATCCATGTCAGAATTAGGGTCAAAACAAGGATGGCTGGACACTAAGTCCTACATTCTTTTTACATTCTTTTTCTCTAGCTTCCAAAGTTCTAATTTTTCATTTTCAACAAATGTCTGTAAGTAAAACAGCCTCCTAGCACCCCCTTCCTTCAACCCCATCCTGTAGGTCAGAGATTGGCAATCTATAGCCAGTGGGCCAAATCTGGTCTACCACCTGGTTTGATAGGGCTCCTGACTGTGTCGATGGCTGCCTTCAGGCTGCAGCAGCAGAGTTGAGTAATTGCAACAGACTGTATGGCCAGCAGTGCCTAAAATAGTTGCTCTCTGGTCCTTTGCAGAAAAAGTTTGCTGACTGTGCTCTAGTTCAGTCCTGATCAAGGGGCCTTTTGGACAGAGAGAGAAGGGAGAGCCCTCTTGTCTGCAATGCTAACTTGGACATGTCTGATCGGTCTTTCCTGCTTTTCTGACATTTTTCATAGTAAATTTTCTTTCTGCAATCTTCAGTCTTGCTGGGACATAAAAGGTGATGGTTTGGACCTGGGCTATCAGATATGAGAGATACCATGCATGTGTGTAGCTACTGAGCACTTAAAATGTGGCCAGTGCAAATTGAGATGTGTTCTTAGTATAAAATATATACCAGATTTTTGAAAGAATCAGTACCAAAAAAAGAATGTAAAATCTCTCATTAATATTTTTATATTGATGAACCATTGAAATGACAATATTTAGGATATATGAGCTTAAATTAAATATATTTTTAAGTAAATTTCACCTGTTTTTTCTGACTTTTTAATATAGCTATTAAAAAATTTAAAATTACACATATAGCTCATGTTTTATTCCTTTTGGACAGGGCTGGTTTGAATCCTTTGGCTTCTTGCCATCCTCTCCACTGCCCCCTGGAAATAGAATGTTCTTTCTTTTGGTCAAATTTGCATTTTATTTTTTCTAATTTTGTTGGGATACAATTGACAAATAGCATCGTGGAAGTTTAAAGTATACAATGTGATGATTTGATATGTATGTGTTGTGAGAAGAGGTTAGTTAACACATGACTTCATATAGGTACCATTTTTGTGTGTGAAAACATTTAAGATCTACTCTCTTAGCAAATTTCAAGTATACAGTGCAGTATTGTTAATTATAGGCACCACTGCTGTGCCTTAGATCTCCAGAACGTACTCATCTAATAACTGAACCAGTTTTCCATTAACAAATAAAACTCTCTCAAGTCACTAGAAAAACCGTAACAGGTGCTTTCTCAGAGTTTACCACCTTCTTGTTTTTCCGTAAGCCATTTCTGAAACTTTGGGCAGAACCAGGTGGGTAGAAAGAAGTATTTAATGGTGGACTGGTATTTCCAGATTTGTTGAGTTACTGGTAAATTTGTTATTTACTGCTGTAGCTTGAAAAATGTTTTTTCTAAAGAGTGAAAAATGTCAAAGCCATTTTCCAAATTGCATCAGTTAAAAACATCAAACCCTTTTATCAACTTGAGTTTTCCCACTGGCATTTGTGTATTTTGTGAACCTCATAAATTATAGCATGGGATATAGAAACAAATGTTGGTTAGGGGTTTCTTTTTACAAATTTCAACATGGCAAATTAATGGTAAAAGATTTGTAGTTGGCAAAAATTTAGAATTTACTGCAAGTACCCAGAGAATGTTTTTTTACCTTGCTATGGTACTTTCAAATCACAACTGGTGTAACATGCTAATTCTTACTTGATTTTTTTAAAAATAGACTTTATTTTTTTGAAATATTTTGTTGATTGATTGATTTGAGAAAGAGAGGGAGAGAGTACATGAGCAGGGGGAGGAGCAGAGGGAGAGGGAAGGGAAAGCCTCTCAAACAGACCGCACCGAGCATGGAACCCAACATGGGGGCCTTGGTCCCATGACCCTGAGATCATGACCTGAGACGAAACCCAGAGTCAGACACTTAATCAACTGGGCCACCCAGGCGCCCCACAATAGACTTTATTTTTTAGAGCAGTTTAGGTTCATAGTGAAATTGAGTAGAAGATACAGAGATTTCCTATATACTCCCCAGTTTCTCTTCCCTCTGACAGGCACAGCCTCCCCTTTTGTCAACATCCCTTACCAGAGTGGTGCTTTACAGTTGACAACTTACACTGACACGTCATTCTTACCCAGAGTCCACAGTTCACATTACGGTTCACTCTTAGAGTTCCACATTCTGTGGGTTTGGGCAAACGTATAATGACAGTAACCACCAGTATAGCATCGTACAGAATACTTTGACTGCCCTCAAAATCCTCTGTGCTCTGTCTGTTCATTTCTCTTACTTGATTTTTATTTATTTGTCAGAGAGTGAGAGAGAGCGTGCACAAGCAGGCAGAGTGGCAGGCAGAGGCAGAGGGAGAAGCAGGCTCCCTGCCGAGCAAGGAGCCTGATGCGGGACTCGATCCCAGGACCCTGGGATCATGACCTGAGCCGAAGGCAGCGGCTTAACCAACTGAGCCACCCAAGCGTCCCCCTCTTACTTGATTTTTAAATCTGCACAACTCTTCTCAATAATTTCATTTCCACTCAGCCACCTTCTTTTAAGTTTAATTTTTCTTTTTTATCAGTTGTTTTTTTGTGTGTGTAATTTATTTTTTTTAAAGATTTATTTATTTATTTACTTGACACACAGAGAAAGATCACAAGTAGTCAGAGAGGCAGGCAGAGAGAGAGAGGAGGAAGCAGGCTCCCCGCTGAGCAGAGAGCCCGATGTGGGGCTCGATCCCAGGACCCTGAGATCATGACCTGAGGCAAGGGCAGAGGCTTAACCCACTGAGTCACCCAGGCGCCCGGTTTGTGTGTGTAATTTAAAGAGTCAAATACTTTCCAAGATTTAGTATGATAAATATCAGTTCCCTCTTCCCAGCCTTCACTTCACCCCTTTTCCTGCGGATGTGTCCATATGGAATAAAAGGGTTCTAAGTACTTTGAATTGTCAGGAAGAGTCTAAACGTGAGATTATAGTCAAAATTTTAAGGTCAAGTAAGTATATTAAATCTTTTTGCTAAAATAATAGAAATAAGATGTGTATCCCCTAAGTAAATGGAAAACAGAGGGAAAAAAGAAGCAAAGAAGAATCTAGATAGATAGTAACAATAGACATAAATGATTCAACATTCCTCATTAAAGACAGAGCTTAGATTAAATAAACTCCGAATCTAACCATGTTCTGCTTATAAGAGACACATGTAAAGCATAAAGACACAGAAACGTGGAATGCAAAAGGATAGAAAAAGAAAAACTAAGTGACTATTTGTTGAACAAATAATTAAGTCTTCTGGATGCAGAAACGGCTCTTATCCTCTTATTAAAAGACTTAATTTTTTAGAGCAATTATAGATTCATAGCAAAAGTGAGTATCAAGTACAGGAATTCCCATATACCCCCTCCCTCCCTTCCCACAATCTACCCCATCATCAGCACCGCCCACCATGGGGCCCCTGGGTGGCTCAGTCATTAAGCATTAAGTGTCTGCCTTCAGCTCAGGTCCTGATCCCAGGGTCCTGGCTCAGCGGGAAGCCTGCTTCCCCCTCTCCCACTCCCCCTGCTTGTGTTCCCTCTCTCTCTCTGTCAAATATAGAAATAAAAAATCTTCAAAAAAACCCCACAAAACCCTCCCACCAGAGTAGCACACTGAACCAACACTGACACATAATTATCATTCCAAGTCCATAGTTTACCTTAGGGGTCACTTGGTGTTGTACATTCTATAGGTTTTAACAAAAGTATCCATCATTATAGTATCATTCAGAAGAATAGTTTCGCTTCCCTAAAAATCCCCCTTGCTCTATCTACCTATTCATTGAAACTGTGTTTTATATTTATCTTTTTTATTTGCTATAGAACCATGCTTATATTAGGGGTTTGAAAGTCTGTGCTTGGATTTAACTGTTTTACCAGGTCTCTTCTGATCAAATTCATGGTAATTAGAGAAAATGAAAACTCTTTGGCAGTTCCAAATCCTAGATCTTTAAGGACAATGCCACTAGTACCAAGTATCTGAAGTCTTTTCTAGACAATTCAGAAAATGGTATTTCTTCCATATGTGAAAAATAAACCTCTTCAATTTCATCATCTAGAACTAGGAATGCTTAGCCCAGCTGTATGGAAAACCACCCACTGACATGTTATTTGTAGTAATAAAATGATTTGAATGATGTATGAGGGATTATCAAATGATCTTAAATTCTGTGAGTTTGTGATCATTATTAAAAGGTGTTTCACAAGCCAGAGCTGTATGTGACAATCATCAAAAATCTTTGGGCAGAAAGAACATTATTCCTCAGGTTAATGATTCATCAGTTGATTTTAATAAGAGAGTTCTAAGATATTTATAGACTTAAACTATGCTAACATCCTCTGTACCAGTTTTCTGTTTTGCATAATGAGTTACTCCAAAACTTAATGGCTTAAAACAACATTTATTATCTCATAGTTTCTGCAGATTGAGAATTTGAGAGGATCTTAGCTGTGCAGTTCTGGCTGAGGAGCTCTCTTAAGATTTCAGTCAAGCTGTCACCTGGGGCTTCGGTCACCCAAGAGCTTAATTGTGACTGGAAGATTCACTTCCAAGATGGCACCCGCATATGGCTGTTGGCAGGAGGCCCCAGTTCCTTGCCACATGGGCCTCTCCAGTTGCTTCTTGAGTGTCAGATGCATGGCAGCTGGCTTCCCTCAGAGCGTGTGATCTAAGAGAGGGCAAGACAGAAGCTATAATGTCTACAATGTCTACAAGCTTTAATGTCATACTCTATTATTTTCATCTCTTGTTGATTATATAGGTCAGCTCTGTATAGGTCAGAATGGGAGGGGACTATACAAGGACATGAACTAGGAGACGGGATTACTAAGGGATCATTCTGGACACTGGTGATCAAATTCTCAGAGGTAGATATCAAGCTAGTGTTTGGAAAGGGTAGAAGCACGTTTTTAGGCAATAATTTAGAGTTTTATCCCTACTTCCATTTTTTCTATCTTACATAATAGCATTTTTAACTTAAATCAACATTTGACTTTTCCTTAATTCCTACTTTTTCTAGATTTATTAGGCCTAGAGCTCTTAAAGGTTATGGAAACTGAAATTTAGAGGTTTGTCCATTCTTCTTGTGTAGAAATATTTTGGTTACTCTGAAGTTATCTGGTTACTCTGGCATGAGAATATCTCAATATATGTGTGTCTCATTTGAAGTGAAAACTGCCTTCCATCCCTACAACAATTATCTTCATTTCATTTGTAGCTTTTCCTGAAGTTAGAGGTTATCTCTTCTGTCAATATTTTAGCTGTATTTCTGCAACCGAAGCCACATTAAGTATAAGGAAAATGTTTTCTTTTTTTAACTTTCTTATCATCTTCTAATCTGAAATTTTCTGAAAAATTTCCTCTAATTTCCATGCAATTAATGCCTAACATTTTCCATCCAGGGGTGCCTGGGTGGCGCAGTCAGTTAAGCATCCCATTCTTGGTTTCGGCTCAGGTCCTGATCTCAGGGTCCTGCTCTTAGGGTCAAGAGATTGAGCCCCCGCTCTGCGCTCAGTGCGGGATCTGCTTAAGACTACCTCCCTCGGCCCTTCCCCCACTCTCTCCCTCTCTCCCTGTCACATACATCTGTTTTAAAAAAACCATTTTCCATCTATACTAGAACCATATATAGAAAGCGCTTTTGTAATATATTTTAAAGGAACTATATATGAAAACCTACCTGCAACTGGCTAAATGGGGACATTAGAGAATTAAATAACCTCATCCCTTTCTAAAGGGCTTCTTCCGTGGGGCAATATGAGCTTTGCAAAGTAGATGCCATTTTATGAAATTGGTGGCTTATGATGCATTAAAATCTAGAAGGTCTGCATTTCATTTCAAATTGAGATCTTGAAAGTAATACTCTTTACTTGCATCTGCGTTATTTTAATAAAACTTCAGGGATAATTATTTTAAAACCACCATTATTGTATGTTTAAATGAAAATCACAAAAACTTGATTTAAAACTTTAGAGCTTAAAGTATAAAGGTTGCTAGAGTCTATGTCATATAATTTTAAAAGAGATTTGAAATAAATGAGTAGCTGCCACCACCATCAAACCTCACTCCAGGTAATCTTGTGTGGGTCCTTTGTCTCTTAACCTTGGAGAACTCCAAGTCCTTCGAGGTCTGCGCATGACCATTTTTACTTTGTCTGGGATCTTCGTGGCTATACACTCTTCTGGGTTAGAGAACAAAGGAGAGGGCATTGTTTCAGACGTTTTCACTTGTTTGCACATTTTGTGTCTCACCAGTGGTGAGTTCATCCCCAGACTCCTGATTTGGAACCCGATTGCCGGATGGACAGGATCTTCTTGTACTTTCCTAAAAGCGGGCTGGTAGGATAAAGTGCATTTCGCAGGAAATCAGAGCTGATGTCCTGGAAATTCCTGTCTTTCTAGCTGCTGTGTTCTCCTCTCTCTGACCCGAAGCTCCACTGTTCTGCCAGGATCCAGTGAGGGAAACCCCTGCCTGCTGATCTCCATTACTTTCCTTGGGATTTTGGCTGGGCTATGGGGAATGCATCTCATTCTCTCTCTCTCTGGCAGAAGGGTTAAGGACGTAGGATTTGGTCTCAGAGCTCTGGGTGGTCATCTTTGTCACTACTTGGGGAGAACTGTTAGAAAATAAAACCAACACAGGAAAAGAAAGTGTCAAGAAATGGAAAGAGACTCTTCTGGGCTCCTGCCAGATGACTCTTGGATTTGTTGATGAAACAAGCCCCCAGATTCCCTCTTCTTGTGCTTAAGTAAATTTGAACTGAGTTTTGATCACTTGGGACCAAAAAGATCCTTATTACAGTGGCAATTATGAGATGAAAGTATTGTTTATAAAAACAAATGTTACCTCTTGAGGAAAGAATTTGATTGTGTTCTTCACTGAACAGTGACCAAGAAAAACCAAACCAAGTCCTTAGTACGGCTTTCTGAGTTGCTACAAAAATAATACAAATAATATTATACCTAAAAATTGGGAAAACACAGTGGAGTAAACAAAGACTACTGGTAACGTGAAGAGGTTCGATTGGCTCAATGGCTGAATTAAGAGCCAGGGGAAAGCTAGTGACTGTGGTCCACAGATGCTTCGAGGCAAGACCAATTAGGAGAGATACTTTCTTCCTGTTAAGGGAATTTTAAGACAGCCATTTGGAGAAATGAGAGCAGTGGATAAGATAAGGACCTGTTGCCTGGTCAGTTTTAGGATGTGAATTGTAGGCTGGGGATTGGTAGGGATAAAGGGCATATGTCCTATGACTTTGTCCTATGTCTTATTGTCCTATGACTTGAGACACCGAGTCCCAAGATTCTGTGACCTTATCAGGCTAGATAGAGATATAAGAATCAGACTAATATAAAAGGAAATATTGAATTCTGAGCCTGATTTTTCCTTTTGTCTCATGGAGCAGCAGCTCCTTATTTTCGGTCTCTGCTCATATGCTAGAGCCCATGTTGTGGAGAAAGCCTCTGGGCAAACATAGGAAAAGCATCTGTATGTGTGTGTGTGGTGTGTGTATGGTGTGTGTGTGTGTGTGTGTGTGTTTTGTATTTTGTCAGGGAATAAGAACTGTCTGTAGTGTGCTTGAATTATTTTTCTCTTTTTCTCTTTGTCTGTTTTCTCTTTGTTCTCTTTTTCATGTTGGTGAATTGAGGGAGAGAGGGAGAAGCTGGTTTCTGGGCTCATACTGTGGACCCTGGGCAGTGTTTCACAGAAGCAGCAGAGAAAGAAGGAGGTGACCATACTCAAAATTTGAATTTAGAGAATCTACAAATGTTTCTTGCCCCATGCTTCAGCTCTGAAACAAACATTGACAAGGATCTCTCCCCAGTTCCATTTCTATCTATAAAATAAGCCTTTTTGTGACATTTTCACCCTTTGATTTTTTTTAAATCCTTTTTAAAAAAAAGATTTTATTTATTTATTTGACACAGAGAAAGAGAGAGAGAGAGAGAGATCACAAGTAGGCAGAGAAAGAGGGGAAGCAGGCTCCCCGCTGAGCAGAGAGCCCAATGCAGGCTTCAATCCCAGGACACTGAGATCATGACCTGAACCAAAGGCAGAGGCTTAACCCACTGAGCCACCCAGGCACCCCATATTTTCCCCCTTTCAAGGCTACCCTGATACTTAGGGAAGAGAGAAGAAATCGAAGGAAAGACAATCAAGATAAAAGTCAAGGCACTCCTCCTCCAGGCCCTCCAAGGAAAAGGAAATGTTTTAGTCAGGTTTTGGAATAATAAAAGCTTTGGCTAATTTGGGCAAAACAGGGGAGTAAGACCATCCCCAAGGAAAAGGAGGGTGAAATGAGTCATGAGGCCTAAATACACCCCAGAACGCCCAGTGTTGCTTGAGAACAAGCATCAAGCAAGGGCTTCAAATTCTCTGGTTGGCAAATTCTGACTTCTGTCTCTCCAGGCATGTTCCCTAGCATCTGAATCCCTCGGAGTCCCGCTTGGTGCTGTGCTGTGAATTACAGCAGTAGATCACTGGCATTATTGCCAGCTCCCAGCTTAAAACTTTGCTTCTGCATCTGCAAGAAGCAGTGGATTCAGAGATCAGAATGTATTTTGCTACAAAAATGTTCTTCAGTGTCTGAGCTCCTTTTCAAGATGTAATTTGAACTACAGTGGAAAACCATGTATTTTAAATATGTACCTAATAAATCCAGCATCATTCAGGGAAACAAGCCCTGTTATTAGGCTCAGGCACTGGCTGGCTATTCATTTTCCCGGTCTAGACCTCTAGGCATGGCAATTTCAAGTTTAGCTTGGGAAAAAAAAAAAAACCCACCACCAACAACAGTGCTCTCTCCTTGGAAACCTCTTTCTTCCCCCTGTTGCTAGGTCCTCCGGGCCTCTGCAGGCACTGTGCGTAATAGCTTCTGGTGAGGGAATGACATTTAGGGCTCTGTCGACCTGTCAGCATAATGCCCGCATTTTAAAAACTGTATGTGAGGACTTCTCTTTCTTTAAGTCTCAATTTTTCTGCTTCCAAGTTTGAAAATATGTCCAAGGTACAGTTTGAAATTGACACCGGCATTTGTGCTATTATTTTCTATTTAACAGTATTGATATTCCATGTCAAAAATAGCTTCTCTGATGGGGAAAATGTAACAAAAGAAAATTGCTGGGAATGAAGGGTTTTCTTGTCACACCTCCTTTCCCCAAAGCATTCCTTTATAAGCAGGTTCCTGTGGATAAAAGTAGATAATTATTTCTTGAGTGGACTGTTCTGCGTTTTCACTTTCTTTGCCTGACACATAGTAGATGCTCAATAAATAACTGTTTAATGTTTGACTGAGTTTCTGATAACTCAGACCTGCCTAATTATTTTATATCAAACTTTAGATCAATATACAAGTATTGTACCTTTTGGGGGGAAAAAAAACCCCTAATTATCTTGAAGGAATATTAGCATTGTTGTGTGTATGCCCTTAATTTTTTAAATGATTTTATTGTAAAAATTTTCAAACATACTGCAAATTTGAAAGAATTTTATGGTGATGATTTGTATACTGTCACCAGGTTGTACCACTTTCATTTTACGGTATTTGTTTTGTCACCTGTATCAAGTCCTCTTATGTTGATGCATTTTCAAAGTAAATTGAAAACATCTGTACGCTCCCTCCATCTTTTGCAACATTCATACTAACAATTAGAGTTTGGTATTTATCTAAAGTTTTCCTTTTTAAAAAAAACATTTTTTTAAAAATTTATTTGACAGAGAGAGAGAGACAGCAAGAGAGGGAACACAAGCAAGGGGAGTGGGAGAGGGAGAAGCAGGCTTCCTGCTGACCAGGGAACCTGATGCGGGGCTCGATCCCAGGACTCTGGGATCATGCCCTGAGCCAAAGGCAGACACTTAACAACTGAGCCACCCAGGCACCCCTTAAGTTCTCCTTTTGATGTAAATTTTACATGCAATGAAATGCACAAATCTTAAGCATACATCCACTGAGTTTTTGATGCAAACAGACTCCCATGAAGGTATAGAACACTGTCATTACTCCAAAAAGTTCCTTCATGCCTTTTCCCAGCAAACTCCATCCCCACCTTACACCTACTTCTCTGCCAGGAAACCACTGTCCTACTTATTTTCCCTATAGATAAGATTTGCCTGTTCTAGAACTTTATATAAATGGTGTCATACAACATGTATTCCTTTGTGCAGGGCTTCTTTCAGGCAGCTTAATGTCTTTGAGATTCATGCATATTGTAGTGTGTATTGGTAACTCAGTCTTTCTATTGCTGAGTTGTGTTCCATTATATGAATATATCATAGTTTGCTTATCCATTCTCTTATTGATGGACAGCTGGGCTGTTTCTAGTTTTAACTACTTTTTTTTTTTAAGATTTTATTTATTAATTTGACAGAAGGAGAGAGCCAGAAAGCACAAGCCAGTGGGGGGTGGGGAGGACAGCAAAGGGAGAAGGAGAAGCAGGGAGCCTGATGCGGGGCTCAATTCCAGAACGCTAGGATCATGACCTGAGCCAAAGACAGAGGCTTAACCGACTGAGGCACCCAGGTACCCCTAGTTTCAACTATTAAAAATAAAGCCACTATGAACATTTGCGTATAAATCTTTCTGTGGACATTATTTTTGTCTCTCTTTGGTAGTACCTAGGAGGACCTGCTGGATCATACAGTCCGTATATGTTTGGTTCTATAAGAAGCTGCCAGACCTTTTGCCAAATGGATGAATACTTCTACAGTCATATCAACAATGTATGAGAGTTCTGATTGTCCCAAATCCTTGCGACATTTGATATTGTCAGTCTTTTTAATTTTAGCCTTACTGATAGATGTGCAGTATTTCATTGTGTGTGTGGGAGGGGTTGGGGGAGGGCAGGGGTAGGGGCAGAGGGAGAGATGAAGAGAGAATGTCCAGCAGGCTCCCCACTGGGTATGGAGCCCAAAATCATGACCTGAGCTAAACTGGAGAGTCGGATGCTTAACTGACTGAGCCATCCAAGCGCCCCCATCGTGTTTTTCATTTCATTTCTGTAATGACTACTGATGTTAAGCACTTTTTCATGTGCTTTTTAGCCACTCGTATGTGTTCTCTTGTAAAGTGTCTATTCAAATATCTTGCCCATTTTTTAATGGTTTTAAAAAAATTATTAAATTTTAAGAGTTTCTTTATATATCCTGAATACCATCCCTTTGTCAGAAAAATGTTTTCTGAAGCTTTAGAGCTTTCACTTTTATGTTTTAGGTCTGGGATGTATCTCAATTTAATTTTTGTGTAAGGTGGACACTGATGTTATTTTTTTTTCCTTTCCATATGGATATCCCATTATTCCAGAGCATCTGTTGAAAAGACTCTACTTTTCCCTTTGGGTTCCTTTAACAACATTATAAAATATAAGATGGCCATGTAATTGGGGCTCTATTCAGTTCTTTTGACTTATTTTTCAAAAATTATGCCAGCCACACTGTCTCAACTTCAGCCTTGTAGTAAGTCATGAAGTCAAGTAGTGTAAGTTCTTAACTTTGGTCTTTATTTTCAAAGTTGTTTTGGCTATTTCACGTTCCTTGATTTTTCTTGTATTTCTCTACTTAGATTGGCAGTTTCTACAAAACTCTGTTGAGAGTTTGGTTAGAATTGTGTTGTACCTCTATGGATTCATTTTGGGTGGACTGATATCTTACTCATATGGAATGTTCTTATCTGTAGGATGATACATCTCAACATTTATTTAGATCTTCTTTAACTTCTCTAAGTGATGTTTTATATTTTTTAATGTACAGATCCTAGAAATCTTTTATTAGATTATGTTACATTTTATAATTATGTTATATATTATGTAACATGTTATGCTAGAATTACTTCATAATTTTTGATGCTATAGATGGAATCAATTTTTATTTATTTTTTTAAAAAGATTCTATTTATTTTTGAGAGAGAGAGAGAGAGAAGGAGAGCGCGTGTGCACAAATGCGGAGAAGGGGAGAGGGAGAAGCAGACTCCTCATTGAGCAGGGAGCCCAATGGCGGACTCAATCCCAGGACCCTGGGATCATGACCTGAGCCAAAGGCAGACGCTTAACCAACTGAGCCACCCAGGCACCCTGGAATCAATTTTTTAATTTCATTTCCCCAGTATTTGTGACACTAATAGGCTTTTAAAATTAACATTATATCCTTCGACTTCACTAAATTCATTTATTTGTTCTAGAATTTATTTTGTGATTCTTTAGGTTTTGTACATAGTTTTGTCATCAGCCAATATATTCCTTTCCAATCTTTCTACCTCTTATTTCTTTTAATTTTTAAATTTTGCCATAGTGAGTTGACTAAGACCTCCTGTACAATATGGAATGAAAGTGATGACAATGGGCAGCTTTCCTTTTCTTAGTCTTGTGGGAAAAAAATTCAGGCTTTCACCATTAAATATGAAGTTATATGCAGGTTTTTGAAAGTTGTGTTTTATCAGGTTGAATAAATTCCCTTTTATTCCTAGTTTGCTATGAGTTTGTATGATGAGTGAGTGGTTTTTTTTCTTCATCTATTCAAATTAGGATATAGTTTTTCTCCTTCATTCTGTTAATATAGTGGATTGCCCTGACATTAAACAACCTTGGATTCTTGGGATAAACCCTACTTGGTCATCATGTATTATCCTTTTGATATACTGTTAGATTTCATTTGCCAATATTTTGTTAAGGATATTTTTGCGTCTATGTTCATGAAGGTTATTGGTCTATAAACTTCTTTTTTGGACTACCGCTATCAGGTTTTAGAATTAAGGTGACGCTGACCACACAAAATGAATTGGGCAGTATTCTTTCATCCTTTGTTTACTGAAAGAGTTTTTGGTAAGAGTAGTGTGATTTCTTCTGTAAATGTGGTAAAATTTATAAGTGAAACCATCTGAGTTTGAAGTTTCCTTTACAGAAATCTGTTTAACTATGAAGGTAATTTTTCTAACAAATACAGAGCTGTTCTCTTTTATACTCTACATCCAGTCCATCAGCAAATCCTATTGGCTTGACGTTCAGAATACATCCAGTATCTCACTTTTTACCATGTCCTTGGCTACCATCTTCGACGAAACATCTATGGTCTCTTTCTGGATTACTGCAGTGACTGCTTTGCTGGAATTTTTGCTTCTGCCCTTGCTCCCTGTGGTCTATTTTCAGTATAGCAGCTAATGTGCTGCTTAATATTAAGTCAGATTATGTCACTCCACAAAGCCCATACCCAGAGTAAAAGTCAAAATCCTTACAGTAGCCTATTAGGTATCATGTGGCCTGACATTACATTACCCCATCACCTCTCATTTTTCTACTCTTCCTCCGGGTTACTCCTCTCCACACTGGCCTCACATTCCATCTAAATATCCACAAGTCTTGTTTCCTCATCTCCTTTAAGTCTTCATGCAAATGTCATCTTCTAAATGGAGCCATCCCTGACCACCTAATTTAAAATCCTCAGGGGCACCTGCATGGCTGGGTCAGTTAAGCATCCAACTCTTGATCTCACTCAGGTCTTGATCTCAAGGTAGTGAGTTCAAGCCCAGCACTGGACTCCGTGCTGGGCATGGAGCCTACTTTTTAAAAAAATCCCCAATGTCCCCTGGCACTTTCTGATCTTCTTTCCTTTTTTCTTGTTCCCTATACACTTAAGACTTTCTTTTTTTTTTTTTTAAAGATTTTATTTATTTATTTGACAGAGAGAGATCACAAGTAGGCAGAGAGGCAGGCAGAGAGAAAGAAAGGGAAGCAGGCTCCCCGCTGAGCAGAGAGCCCGATGTGGGACTCGATCCCAGGACCCTGGGATCATGACCTGAGCCAAAGGCAGCGGCTTAACCCACTGAGCCACCCAGGCGCCCCGCACTTACGACTTTCTAATGGGCTATGCCATTTACTTATTTTGTTTATTGTTTGTCTCTCCTTTCTATAAGCTCTAAGACAGAATAGATTTTTGCTTATTTTTTACAGCATTGCATCTGGGAATCTAAAACAGTGCCTGGTAAATGGAAGGTACTCAATAAATAATTTGTGTAAAGAATGAACTGTGCTCCTATTTCACAACCTTGTCTAAATCATTTAGTATTTTCAAGAGAGGAAAACCAATATGTAAAAGGATTCCAAAACCAGCTCTAATGACAGTATCTTTTCCCTGATACTCTGAATTTTCATCATTTAAAAAAGTAGGATTTTTTTCCAGTCTGAATCTTTTGTCTATAAATGATAATCATAAAACAGTGATTTCATATCTTTGTTCAGCAACAGTCTTAACAGAACTTACCTTCAGGAGCAATGCATTATTCTACAACAGTTGATGGAACTGAAAAGCAAGGTTGCTAAATGAAAATTGATGTGAATTTCACAATCCCTTACCCATACTACAATATTTTTTAATAAAGAACATCCCAACATGATTCTTTTTTTTTTTAAAAGATTTTTATTTATTTATTTGACAGACAGAGATCACAAGCAGGCAGAGAGGCAGGCAGAGAGAGAGAGAGGGAAGCAGGCTCCCTGCTGAACAGAGAGCCCAATGCGGGACTCGATCCCAGGACCCTGAGATCATGACCTGAGCCGAAGGCAGCGGCTTAACCCACTGAGCCACCCAGGTGCCCCCCAACATGATTCTTACTGTCCTTCTAATTCAATAACAATATGTCTAAGAAACAGAAAAGTCCTACTGTGAGTTTATGGTGATTTATATAAATGAAATTTGCAAACACCAGTATTTAAACTATTCCTTTGTTTGTGTGTCCCTGATGTTTTCACACTCTTAATAATAAGATTTGGGAATTCACAGAACTATGCCTTTGTCTGAAGTATGGTAAAAGGATGCTTATGAAAGGAGAGGTAGGAAAGAAGCCCACATATCATGTGTATCTCAGGCAGATCACTTTAGGAAGGACTGCATATACATAGAAGTTGAATTGAAATTGATTTCCTCAAAACTATTTATGCCCATGTACCTCTTGAAAGGTCTTTGTATAACCCCAGTTTGAAGGCCGCTGCTATAGTTTTAACTCCATTCTTCTGCAGCTTTGGTTCTCTTAAATCATTTTGATAAACATAGTTTTTTTGTGGAGAGGACAGGATATTTATAATATAGATTTTTACTAACTGTAGGCTTGCCTAAGATTTTTCTTTCAGTCTGAAATGATGAATATAGAGCCCAAGTTTAAGGATGCTTGTGACATTCTCCCATGTGTAGAATTACTCTTCACTGAGAGAGATGTTTTTCATTCCTCCCAGGGTCTTCTAATGGCTGCAGAGCCTTCATTGTGACTGGCAGAAAATTACAGCTTCTTGCTGCCTTATAACTTAGAATATGTGGAAGCTTTAAAAGAATGTTATTGTTTGTTTCTTAGTCAAATCTCTCATTTCTTTCTAAATTTCTTTGGAGATTTCCCATGTATACTTAAAAGAGAATCATACTGTACTTGTCTTTGTAGCTGTATTTTTCCTGTTAGACCAGAGTATTATCTATCTATTTCTGTGTAACAATTACCCTAAAACTTACTGGCCTAAAACAACAAAAGTTTATCACTCCATAGTATCTGTGGGTCAGAAGTTCAAAAATGGTTTAGCTGGATGTGTTCCGCTTAGATTGTCTCATGAAGTTACAGGTAAAGACATGCACTACAGTGATCTGAAGGCTTGACTAGGGTGGGAGAATCCATTGCCAAGGTCATGCAATGACTGCAGAAAGAGGCCTCAGTTCCTTGCTGGTTGCTGATAGGAGGTCCCAGCCTGGGTAGCTCAGTCAGTTAAGTGTCGAACTCCTGATTTTGGCCCAGGTCATGATCTCAGGGTCATGAGATTGAGCCCCGCATCAGGCTCTGCTCTGTGCTCAGTGCAGAGTCTGCTTGGAATTCTCTCTCCCTCTCCCTCTAACACTCCCACTCATGCTCTCTCTAAAAATAAATAAATCTTAAAAAAAAAAGAAAAAAGAAATACTGTCTGCTTATTAGAGGAAGCTCAGATACAATGAATGACAGACCCATTTACACAGTTAGAAAGTGATGGTCTGAGATTAGCTCAGGTCTTCTGACTACAATAACTCCTACTGTTTGATAGTGGTTTTCACCCAGTTATATCAATAAACACTTGATAATACCTTTCTGTTAATAACCCAATAGTGCATGGTTAAATACTGACCATGCAATAATATATTGTATATTTCTTGTACTTATTTAAGTCGCATTAAAATATTTCCTTCCGATAATATCCCCATTAACTAAAGAAGAAACAGATAATCTTTGAAAGCAACCATTTCCTTGGAAATTATTTTCACTTGTTCAGAGTATCTTTCAAAATATTTGGTGTGTTTATTGAAAATGGCACACTAGAAAATAAAAGTTTGTTTTGTTTATTTTTAATGGCTTGAATTTTTTTGGTATTAGTCTACAGAGATTTTTCCATTAACAAGTTTGTAGCTATGAGTTGGCAGAATGACGATATGTATACTCTTTACTGTCTTTAGAACATCATTACACACTAGCCTGAAATGTCAGAGCTTGTCAGAGATGCTGATAATTTGGGTCCTTATTAACAGCAAAGGCAGGAAAATAACTGAAGTCATTATTTCTCAACTGTTTGCAAAATAATTGAAATTTGATATCAGAGACTCAATATTTTAGTAGATTTTTCTGTTTGTTTAGAAACAATAGTTGAACTTGGCTCTAGAAAAGCTCATACAACTTTTGAGTAGATAATACTCCTTGTATATCCTAGCAATTTTTTGGTACCAGTCCCTTTAAAAATAACGGTCCAGTGGGAATGTCATAAACACACAGTAGTGCATGCTCCCACAGAAGACTCCCCATATTTGTCATTGGTTTTGTTATAATGGCTCAACAAGAAAGATACTCTCTTTTGTCAAGACCTTGCTTCTTCATCCTAGACATATGACTATAAGCATTACACTTTTGTGGCAAGTCCCCCAAATTATACCATTCTCAGCCAGTCTTCTAAAATGAAAAATCCCTTTGTGAATGGGGGAAGTACTTAGGGGAAGCACTTGGGTGAGAGACTTCATTGAACTTATAGGCAACAAAGTACAAGTATCTTTATGTCTTTTGGTTTCTCCCCTAAGTTATCTATACTATTAGTTACCTCATGGTATATTATAGAAGGAGCATACCTGCTCCCCACCTATATTTCTTCTCTCTTTTTTTTCTCAGCTACATTTCTATTGAAATATTATAGGATGTTCATTTTTAGCAGTGGGAGGATCAACAATAACACATCATTTGCTAAGACTGATAGTTGTATGGTCTTTGGAGAAGGCTGAGTTACGGGAAGAAGAGATACAAGATCTTCATGTTGAGGTTTATTGTTAGAACTGTGCTCTTTAGTCTCAGTGCAATATATAGGCACCCTGTGAGATGATAGGCTCACTCTCTCACTGGTCTCACTCCAAATTTGCTACCCTTTGATAGGGGTGGAGCTGGTAGGACAAGGATTGGACATGGAGCCAAAGACCCAAGAGAAGCAGGAAGTAGTAGCATTAGAAGGGAAGAGTGGAGCGGGGGCTGGATTGGTTGGCCAGGTTCATTTCTGCTCCAAGTTTAGACTGTAGCAACAGTCCGACTGTTGACTTTTGGGGAGGCAGAGAGTGTCTATTTATTGTTATTTTAAAAATAACACTAATTCTTGAGAAAACACACAAATAAAAAGGAGAAAAAAGACACAAACAAAGAAGGTCATATTCTTACTGCTCAGAGAATCCATTTTAACACTTAAAATGAACCAAAATTCACATACATACACATTTAGAAAATGTAACAAAAAAGGAAAGATACAGGGGCGCCTGGGTGGCTCAGTGGGTTAAGCCTCTGCCTTCGGCTCAGGTCATGGTCTCAGGGTCCTGGGATCAAGCCCCGCATTGGACTCTCTGCTCAGCAGGGAGGCTGCTTCCCTTCCTCTCTCTCTCTGCCTGCCTCTCTGTCTCCTTGTGATCTCTGTCTGTCAAATAAATAAAAATAAAATCTTTAAAAAAAAAAAAAAAAGGAAAGATACAGACAAATAGCACAGGCATCTTTTACTGCTTACTTTCCCAACCTACTTTATTTTTCCAAAGGTGACTACTGTTAACAGTTTCTTACTATTCCTTAAGAAAGAGTAGAAACCTAGCTGGGATTGAAAGAGTGAAAAATCAGCTCAGATTTGGTAGGAAAAAAAAAAAAGGAAGTCCTTCTATCATTAAAGTTAGCAGGATAGCCACATAAAATGAGATGCAAAGTTAATAGAAAACATTCTTTCTCCAGTGATTGTGCAACAGCTATAAAATGCTATAATGGTGCCCCCTGTGAGTGGCTCCTGCTTTCTTATTGATGACAGCCCTGAGCCCCACTTCTCTACATTCATCTCTTATCAAGAGACCCAATCCTGCTAAAGTCCCCTAACTTCAAGACAGTACTCAATCCCTAGTTGAGCTTCCCTTCTAACACTACCTTGGTAAAGCAACCAACCCAGAACTGATCTCCACCCTCTCAAGCCCTCCTCACAATCCTTCAGCTTTCCTTAGTAGAACTCAACTTGAGTTGTCCACAGGGGAAATTAGCTTGATGCCGTGCCCTGCGTTGGCTTCCTTCTCTCTCGCCTATCTCATTTCTCTACTCTTTTATTGGTGTTTCCCTCACCTCCCAAAAAACAACCCAAGCTATGAACCATGTTGCACTTGAATTTTCCAAACCTGTAAGCCAACAAACCGTCTTCATTGTTTAAGATGGATTCTGTTGATTTTGTGTTATTTGCTAGAAAAATGTTCTAACAATACAGATCTTTCTTGGGCATATCTGATGAGTCATTTTTGGAGACATATCTGAGCAGTGAGTATGTGGAGGCTAAAAGGTACACACGTTTTACATTTGGGTAAATACTGTCCTCCAGAATGGTTGTACCAATTTGCAAAAGATTTATCTCTTAAAAAATAATCTGTGCTCTAGTTACCCAGATCTTATTCTTTTCTTTGCAGAATTGCCCAAAGTTACTGAGCCCTAATGTGAATTTGAATAACCTGAAGCTTTTTAGGATTGTTGTAACCTGTTCTAGAAACTTCCAGAAATCGCTTATGCTTTGCACATACCTGAGGATTTTCTATAGCAACCCAAAAGAGAAATATCATGTGAGGTGACCTGATCGGGTGGAGGCCAGTGGTAGGGGCAGTGAAAGAATTCACCAGAGGCAGAACAAAGGAGATAGAGGTTTATTGGATACACGGCAAGGGGGCAGCAGGCAGGAGAGCAGAAGAGAGACTGTCTGCCAGGAGGCAGTGGTGAGGGGCTATAGTTAAGGGGGGGGAAGGTGAGGAGTTATGGGAACATATGGAATTTTCCCTTTTTGGTACCTGTGCTCTCTTGTAAATAGCCCATTGGTCAGCGAGGGTCTATGGTTATTTCTGGGGTGGGTCACCTAATGAGCCTGTTTGCATTCAGCCCTGTGGTCACCGTGGCCCCTTTTACCTTACTCAGGTCTCCATTGTGCAAGCTTGTTGCCCAAAAGCGGCCTCTGCACATCGTTTTTCCTTTTTATGGAGTTTCCCATTTGTTCACTCTCATTGTGACTTTGTGTGAATTATCTTCCCATTAATAGCTTTGATTTTATAGCTAGTCATCAATTCAACATTGTAGCAGTGTTGAATTGGACTGTTGATTAATTTTACATGGGGTGAGCAAGTAAAGTTATACAGCATCATCTTAAATTCTCTTGCAGGCAAAATTATTTCCCCACCCCTGGACACAGTAATGTCACTGTGAAAGATACTGATAGAAATATCTCTCTCAGTGAAATATTGGGTTTCTTGGAGGTTTTTGTTTATTACTTTTATGGTGTTACTGATGATCTAAATGCCATCATATATGAACAAACTTTTGGAATATGCATAATGTCTTTGAGCCAAAAGTAATTAGGCTTTAACCTTTTTGGTAACAGAAGACTTAATCTGTTATGAGCATAGATTAGTCTATACCACTTGGAGCTCCATTCAGAACATACCATGTTTAAAGCTTCTTCTTCTTCTTCTTTTTTTTTTTAAAGATTTTATTTATTTATTTGTCAGGCAGAGATCACAAGTAGGCAGAGAGGCAGGCAGAGAGAGAGAGAGGAGGAAGCAGGCTCCCTGCTGAGCAGAGAGCCCAACGCGGGGCTCGATCCCAGGATCCTGGGATCATGACCTGAGCTGAAGGCAGAGGTTTTAACCCACTGGGCCACCCAGGCGCCCCCATGTTTAAAGCTTCTAACTCAGCTGACTCTTAGAACTCTGAGGAAGGTGAACTAGTGTCCCTCCAACCTCCATCTTATCTGCTTCTTGAAAGTCTTCCTTTCCCAAAACAAGCATTTGGCACACTTTATATTAGAGATTTGCCTGGCTCATCATCCTGCCCATGAAATCCCATTGACAATTTTAGTGATTAAGGTTAAGGATAGAGATAGAAATTTTAACACCTGTAATTTAAGAATACCACAGAGAAAGAGACAAAAGATTTGTTTGATGGGTCAGAATATGCTCTATTTTGGTAAATGTTCTCTGTGCACTTGAAAAAAATGTATATTTTGCAATATTTTGAAGTGCTGTACAAATTTTAATTAGACATTTGGTTGATAGTGGTGTTCAACTCTTCTCTTTCCTTATTTGTTTTCTATTTGTTCTCTTGATTATTGAGAAAAGGTAAATCTCTGAGTATAACTATGAATTTGTCTATTTCTCCTTATACTTCTATCAGTTTTTAATTCATGCAGTAATTCTGTTATTAAGTGCATACAAATTTAAGATTGTCATGTCCTCTTTCTGAATTGGGCTCTTTATGAAATGACCCTCTAATTCCTGTTAATATTTACTCTGAAATCTACTTTGCCTTATATTAACAAAGCAACTCCTACTTTTTTTTAAGATCAAAATAGCATGGTATATCTTTTTCTGTCTTTTAATTTTTAACCTACTTGTATCTGTATTTAAAGTGCATTTCTTAAAAATAGCATATAGTTGGGTCTCTGTTTTTAATCCAATTTGATGATCTCCATTTTAATTGGGTGTTTAAACCATTTACATTTAATGTTTTAATATTTATTGCTGCAGAATAATATTGTCACAAACTTAGCAGGTTGAAATAAAACATCTATTATCTCACTGTTTCTTTGGGTCAGAAATTCAGGCATAGCCTAACTGAGTCCTCTGCTTCAGGCTCTCTCACATGGTTGCAATCAAAGTGTTGGGCAGGCTGGGGTCTCATTAGAGGATCAACTGAAGAAGAGTCTACTTCCAGACAAATGTGATTATTGGCAGGATTCAGTTCCTTTCATGCTGCCACTTTCAGTTCCTTGCCACATGGACCTCTTCATATGATGGTTTACTTCATCAAAGCCAGCAAAGGGAATAGTCAATAGAGTCTGCTTGCAAGATGGAAATTCTAGTCTTATATAACAGTCATGATGGTGACATCCCATATTCCCTTGGTTAGAAGCAAGTCACAGTTTCCATCTACACACAAGAGGAGGGTATTATACAAGGGCATAAATACAAGGAGACAGGGATAATTGGGGGCCATCTTAGAGTCTTACCACCACATATGTGACTATAGATATGGCTGCACTCATATCTACCATCTTCCTATTTATTTTCTATTTGTACTATCTTTTATTTCTCCTTTTTTCTCTTCTCCCATCTTTTGGATTAATTGAGTAATTTTTATGATTCCATTTATCTCTTTTGTGGCTTTTTGTCTTTTAAGTTTTTATGTTACTTGTAATAATACAAACTTTGTAATAATTTATAATAAAACAAAAAGTTACCCATGGGGTAACACAAAATATTACCCCAATCTGCTTTCAAGTGATATTATACTACTTCCTATATAGTTAAAGATCTTACTACAATGTACTATTTGTCCCCTCCTGACTCTCATGCTATTGTTTTCTTGTATTTTACTTCTACATATTATATGAACCTCATATACATTTTTATTATCTTTTTTTAAAAGATTTTATTTATTTATTTGACAGACAGAGTTCACAAGTAGGCAGAGAGGTAGACAGAGAGAGAGAAAGGGAAGCAGGCTCCCTACTGATCAAAGAGCCCAATGCAGGGCTCAATCCCAGGACCCTGGGATCATGACCTGAGCCGAAGGCAGAGTTTAACCTACTGAGCCACTGGGACACCTCATTTTTAATATCTTTTTTTTTTTTTAAGATTTTGTTTATTTATTTGACAGAGAGAGAGATCACAAGTAGGCAGAGAGGCAGACAGAGAGGAGGAAGCAGGCTTCCTGCCGAGCAGAGAGCCTGATGCGGGGCTCGATCCCAGGACCCTGGGACCATGACCTGAGTCGAAGGCAGAGGCTTTAACCCACTGAGCCACCCAGGCATCCCTCATTTTTATTATCTTTTAAATAGACTTACATAATGACAAAATTTCTTTTAATTTACCCATATGGTTACCATTTCCAGTACCCTTTTTTGTGTGTGTAGATCAAGATTTTCATTTATTATCATTTTTCTTATTTGCTATTTCTTATTTACAAGGACTACTTGTAATTATTTCTTTCATTTTCTGTATGCCTGAAAAAATCTTTATTTTTGCCTCCATTTAAAAAAAAATTTTATTTGTTTACTTGACAGACAGAGATCACAAGTAGACAAAGAGGCAGGCAGAGAGAGAGGAGGAAGCAGGCTCCCTGCAGAGCAGAGAGCCCAATGCGGGGCTGAATCCCAGAACCCTGGGATCATGACCTGAGCCGAAGGCAGAGGCTTTAACCCACTGAGCCACCCAGGCGCCCCTGCCTCTATTTTTTAAAAAGATACTTCACTGGGTATAGAATTCTAGGTTGGCAGTTTTTTCTTTCAGAACTCTAGAGCTATCATTTCACTGTCCTCTGGCTTACATTATTTATGATGAGAAAACTGTTGCCATTCTTATTTTTGTCCTCCTGTACTTAATACATATTTTTTTCCTCTAGCTGTTTTCAATACTTTCTTTTTATCACTGTTTTTTAGAATTTTGATTATAATGTGTCTTATGTAGTTTTATTCATTTTTATACTTGGGAGTTTATTTAGCCTCTTGAATCTGTGGGCTTAAAGGCCATCAAATTTGAAAATCTTTTTCCATTATTTCTTCAAATATGTATTCTGTCTTGTCCATTCCCCTTCTCTTTTGGAGATGGAAATTGCATATATATATTTGTCCCCTGAGGTTCTTTCACAGACCACTGATTCTCTGTCCCTCCCCACCAAATCCCCAACTCTGGGTTTTTCATTTTGGATTGTCCCTATTACTAAGTATTCAAGTTTGCTAATATTTTCTTCCATAGTCGCTAACCTGCCATTAATTCCATCAAATGTATTTTTATCTCAGGCAGTGTAATTTTAATCATTAGGGATTTGAACTGGGTCTTTTTCAAATTTTCCGTGTCTCTATTTAACATGTTCAGTCTTTTCTCTATATTTTGAACATGTGGAATATGGTTATAAATTTTTTAAATCCTTGTTTTTGTGTTATTTCTGAGTTGGTTTTAATTTATTTTTTTTCTAATGTTGGGTCATTTTTCTATTTCTTTTCATACCTGGTAATTTTTTTTTTTTAACTGATGAGAAAAATTTTATTGTGGTTGTTTGGAATATCACTGATGTTGTTTTAATGCACTATTTTCCACATATATAAGGAATGCCTTGTTATTTTTTCTTATGCTCTAAGTGACCCATGGCAATTTGGTAGACTCTGCTTTTTTTAATATATAATTTTTAATATTTTTATATAAACATATAATGTATTATATGTCCCAGGGGTACAGGTCTGTGAATCACTGGGTTTACACACTTCACAGCACTCACCATAGCACATACCCTCCCTAGTGTCCATCACCCAACCACCCTCTCCACCTCGCCCAGCAACCCTCAGTTTGTTTTGTGAGATTAAGAGTCTGTTATGGTTTGTCTCCCCCCCGATCCCATCTTGTTTCATTTATTCTTTTCCTACCCACCAAACCCCCCACATTGCATCTCTACTTCTTCATATCAGGGAGAGCATATGATAGTTGTCTTTCTCTGATTGACTTATTTCGCTAAGCATAATACCCTCTAGTTCTATCCATGTGGTTGGAAATGGCAAGATTTCATTTCTTTTGATGGCTACATAGTATTCTGTTATGTATATATACTACATCTTCTTTATCCATTCATCTGTTGGTGGATAGCTAGGTTCTTCCATAGTTTGGCTCTTGTGGACATTGCTGCTATAAACATTCGGGTGCATGTGTCCCTTCGGATCACTACCTTTGTATCTTTAGTGTAAATACCCAGTAGTGCGATTGCTGGGTCATAGGGTAGCTCTATTTTCAACTTTTTGAGGAACCTCCATGCTGTTTTCCAGAGTGGCTGCAGCAGCTTGCATTCCCACCAACAGTGTAGGAGGGCTCCCCTTTCTCCACATCCTTGCCAGCATCTGTCATTTCCTGACTTGTTAATTTTAGCCATTCTGACTGGTGTGAGGTGGTATCTCATTGTGGTTTTGATTTGTATTTCCCTGATGCTGAGTGATGTGGAGCACTTTTTCATGCGTCTGTTGCATGCCAGGTAATTTTTTTACTAGATGTCAAACATTGTGACTTCTACCTTGAAGAGTGCTGTAAATTTTCAGATTCTAGTAAATATTCTTGAGCTGTGTTCTGGGATGTAGTTAAGTTACTTAAAAACAGTTTGATACTTTTGAGTATTGATTTTAAGGGGTGTTAGGTGAGTTCAGAGCATTATTGAGTAGTCTCTCGCTATGTTTCTGTTACTACTAAGGCAAAACCCCTTTTAGTATTCTACCCAGTGCCCTGTGAATTATGCTTTCCACCCAACCAGCTAGGAATGAGCACTATTCCTGGTCCTGTATGATCTTCACGGATTTCTACCTTTAAACTTCTCTGGTGTTCCCTTCCTCATGTGTAAGTACTGACCTATACTCAGTTGAATAGTCTCTGCTGATCTCCAGAGTTCGCCTTCTATGTAGCCTTTTCTTCTTTAGTAATTCTTACCTTGACTTCCGTAGTCTGCCAGCTCTATATTCTCAACTTGGGAGTCTGCCAGGACTGTCCTGGGTTTTTTCTTCACGCAATAAGCTTGAGCAACCTTAGGGTACATCTCACTTGTTTGTTTGTTTTGTCTTTTAGAGAAAACTGTCATTTGTTACGTGGTATTAATGTCATAAAACCATTTTCCATATATGTATATTTTTTGGTGTATCTGTCAGGAAATTACATCTGCCGCCTATTATTCTCTCTTAGCTAGGAATAGACATAGAAAGGCCCCGAATCCTAACCACTAGACCACCAGGGAGCTTCAGGAATGGACACATCATCTAAATTCCCTTTTATTTTTAATCCTCTAAATGCAATTAGTGGCCAACTAATAGCTGAGCTAACTTTTATATATGGCTGATATTCTTGGAAAAAATGGTGTAAGTCTGTTTTAGGTTGGATACTTCAGAAGTAGAACCTGAGATATGGACTTTTTTGCAAATACGTTATTGAGGACATTTTCTCAGAAGGAAATTGAGGGGAGCAGTACAGGACAAGGGAAGAAGGCAAACAAGGTTGTAATCTCAGCCGGAGACGATCTCAGTCTGATCCTTTAGGGAATTCTAGAGCACAAATTGCACCACAAAATTGGTTCTGCCTTTAGCCAGGTGTGGGCATGGGAGGACTTTAGTACATCCTTGTCACTAAGTTAATGGGAATAAGTTGCTTCTAGCAGGGAATGACCACCCCAGTGACAGGGCTCCCAGTCAGACAATGACAGTTTTTTTTAGAGAAGGAGGCAACTGCAAGCTACAAACAGCCATCACTCGCGGTGTGGGGGGTTGGATATATGGACCGAGTAAAGGGATTGGGGAAGAACAACAACATTCCATATATTGTTTTATGAGTCTTTATCTCCAAAATGCCAATACTCAGTAGGCATTCTATATGTTAGTACCTTAACATAGAGAAATACAGCAATATCACATTTCCAAGGAATAAATTATTTCATATGAGTAATTTTAACTCATTTTTATTTTTTATGTATTTCTTAAAAGATTCTATTTATTTATTTGAGGGAGAAAGAGCACAAACAGAGAGAGGGAGAGAGAGCACAAACAGGGGGAGGGACAGAGGTGGAGGGAGAGGGATAAGCAGACTCCTTGCTGAACATGGAGCCTGACACAGGGCAGATCCCAGGACCCCGAGATCATGATGTGAGCCGAAGTCAGAAACTTAACTGACTGAGCCACCCAGGCACCCCTAAATTTTTTAGATATTAAAGACTATGATTTTAAAAACTTTAAAAATTTTACTTATTTATTTATTTATTTATTTATTTGATAAAGTGGGGTTGGGGGAGAGAGAGAGCACAAGCAGGGGAAGCAGCAGGGAGAGGGAGAAGCAAACTCCCCACTGAACAGAGAGCCAACAGAGGGCTCTGTCCCAGGACTCTGGGATCATGAGCTGAGCCAAAGGCAGATGCTTAACCTACTGAGCCACCCAGGTACCCCTAAAACTTCTTGATGAAAATGTTTCTAAAATACATATTTTCCTTGCATTGCACCGAAGATAATGAGATCGAAATGGTCTGTCCATGATGACTCAGGGTGACAATTTAGGAACCTTAAGTGCTTTGCTGGGGTGCAAGTCAGAAGGCGCTTCCTTTCTAAATGTTCAGGTGAATTTTGGAAGGCAGTGTACAGGGCTGGCAGATATCAGCTGTCACTGCTCCTAATAGTACACTGGGTTTTGGAAAGGTTTTTTAACTTCAAATCTCTGAGGTCGGAGAAGTCTGATGATCAAAGATGTCAGGCTTGTGAGAAAATAAGGTGTGAATTGGGCCCTGAGTGTTTTTCTTAGAATGGATTTCAGGACGTTAGCGCTGTGGCAATTGACAGATGCTCTATCAGGTGTTAAAGCGTGCCCGTGCTTGGTTCTCATTTGTAGCCCTGTTCTGAGTCCTGGGGCACTCGGAACTTCAACATCCAGGGAAAGCCTGTATTCAGAGTCTGTCCATGATTAAATTGATGATTGACTTTTCGGATGAGAGAGTTGATTTGACAAATTTCATTCTTTTTTTATTTTTTAAGATTTTATTTATTTATTTGACAGACAGAGATCACAAGTAGGCAGAGAGGCAGGCAGAGAGAGAGGAGGAAGCAGGCTCCCTGCTGAGGGATGTGGGTTGGTCGGGGTCTATCCCAGGACCCTGAGATCATGACCTGAGCTGAAGGCAGAGGCTTTAACCCACTGAGCCACCCAGGCACCCTTGACGAATTTCATTCTTATGCGCATTAAGGAATTGAAAAGACAGAATTTGCTTTTGCTAATTTTCTTACTTCGGACCTTCAGAAATCATATGTGGCTCTTATAGTCTGAGATTCAGGAATGTTTTAAAGTAGATAAAGATTAAGTTTGCAGTGCAGTATTGCATGGTCTCCAAAACCCTTTTTTTTTTTTCCAAACTGGCAGTGAATTCAGTGGTACATTTTGTGTGGTAGACCTGGGTTTATTTATGTCTCTGTCCTGAATTGAGGCTAAGAATATAAAGTATCCTGATGCCTGGAACAGTTTTCCCTTGTGATGTTCTTACTGCTCAGGAACTGAACGTAAAGCACGGACTGAGCAGGGCGATCCAGCGCCACAAAAGCCAGTTCCGTGTATCTCTTTCCTATTCTACCTTCAGTGACGTCTTGCTGATAGCTGGACATTGACCACAATGGGAGTGTTTACATCATGGAAATTGACGAACACTCTAAATCAGGGTTTGTTTGGTTTGGTTTGGTTTTTCTTCTTCCAAAGAGCCAACATTAGTAAACATTTACCAGCATACCACTAGTCTCTAGACCATTGACCTCAGCATAAGCCACTAATAAATGCTTTATTAAAGCAACTTTTAAAAAAATTAAGGTATAATGACAAATAACATTAGTTTCAGGTGTACAATGTAATGAATTGTTATTTGTATATATTGCAAAATAATCAACATAATAAATCTAATTAACATCTGTCACCATACATAGTTACAAATTTTTCTCTTGTGATGAGAATTTTTAAGATTTACTCTTTTAGCAACTTTCAAATATGCAAAACAGTATTATTATTTTCATTTATTTTTAAAAAGATTTTATTTATTGATTGATTGACAGAGAGAGAAACAAACAAGGGAAGCAGGCTCCCAACTGAGCAGGGAGCCCAATGCAGGGCTCAATCCCAGGACCTCCAGCTCATGACCTGAGCCAAAGGCAGATACTTAACCAACTGAGCCACCAGACCCCCTGCAAAACAGTATTATTAATTATAGTCACCATGCTGTACATTATATCCCTATGGCCTATTTATTTTATAAGTGGAAGTTTGTACCTTTAGACCCCCTTCACCCATTTTGCCCATCCCAACCTCCCTGACTCTGCTAATCACCATCTTCTCTGTTTCTATGAGCTCAGCATTTTTTTGATTCCACATATAAGTAAGATCATACAGAATTTTTTTTTCTGACCTACTTCACTTTGTATAGCACCCTCAAGGCCTATCTGTGTTGTCACAAATGACAAGAGTTTTTTTGTGGCTGTATAATATTCGTGTGTGTGTATGTGTATGTGTGTGTGTGAGTCTGTGTACCATGATGTCTATATCCATTCATGCACTGATGGATACTTAGGTTGGTTCCATAATGTGACTGTTGTAAATAATGCATCAGTGAACATGGGGATGCATATATATAATTTTTTGAACTGTTTTTCTTTTCTTTAGTTAAATACCCAGAAATGAAATTGCTGGATCAAAAGGAAGTTCTATTTTTAATTTTTTGAGGAGTCTTCATGCTGTTTTTCATGGTGTAAGCATCAATTTGCATTCCCACCAACAGTGCACAAGGATTCTCTTATCTCCACATCTTTACCAACACATATTATTTCCTGTCTTTTTGATGATAGCCATTCTAGCAGGTGTGAGGTGATATCCCATAGTGGTTTGTTTTTTTTTTTTAAAGATTTTATTTATTTATTTGACAGATGGAGATCGCAAGTAGGCAGAGAGGCAGGCAGAAAGAGAGAGAGGAAGCAGGCTCCCTGCTGAGCAAATAGCCCAATGTGGGGCTCGATCCCAGGACTCTGGGATCATGACCTGAGCTGAAGGCAGAGGCTTCACTGAGCCACCCAGTCGCGCCCCCCCCCATAGTGGTTTTGACTCGCATTTCCCTGATCATTAGTTACGTTGAGCATCTTCTCATGTACTTGTTGGCCATCTGTATGTCCTCTTTGGAAAAATGTCTATTCAGATACCCTGCCCATTTTTTTTAAATCACAGTGTTCGTGGTTTTTGCTATTGAGTTATGTAAGTTCTTTATGTATTTTGGATCTTAACCCCTTATGAGATAGATGATTTGCAAACAGTTTTTCTCATTCAGTAGCTTGTTTTTTCATTCTGTTGGTTTCCTTGCTGTGCAGAAACTTTTTAGTTTAACATAGTCCCCCTTGTTAATTTTTGCTTTCATTGCTCAAGTCAACCTTCTTGGACAAAGGAGACAAGTTAGACTCAGGTGAACTTAGGGTCATCAATTGCTAAAATGTTTGTGTCAGAGAGAAAATATCAGCAAATCCAAATCATTTATTTATTTATTTATTTATTTATCTACCTACCTATCTATTTACTACTTATTTATTTTTAACCAAAAGTAAACTGGAACTCATAAATAAAAGCAACTGGGCCAGATCATATATGTACCAAGAGCAGGGTTGGGAAAAGAAGCAGGTCTCTTGACTCTTTGACTAGAGAGTTTTAAAAAAGTATTTTAAACAATACATATTATTAATAGTAAAATGTTCCAAAATAGAAAAAAAGAAAATTTAATAAGAAATATTAGCAATTGTATTAGTGTTTGAGGTATATAATTACGAATCTAAGAGCTCATGTGTTCTAGGTTCCAAACTGCCCATTTACAGTATTCTCTTTTTTTCCTGACTTTTTAATTTTCATTCCAGTATAGGTAACAGCCAGTGTTATATTAGGTTCAGGTGACCCATACGGTGATTCAACTATTCTATACATTTCTGAGGGCTCATCCTGATAAGTATCATCAAGATGCTCTTCATTCCCGTCACCTGTTTCACCCATACCTCCCACCCGCGTCCCCTCTGATATGCTTTATTTTAAACAAGTGCCCTCAGGACACACAGTACACACAGAAGAATCTCCTAGTTACAGTATTCCCTCCTTTAACCCCTCCCACAATCCTGTGCCTTATAACCCCCATTTGACTGAAAAAGAAACAAAGATCAGAGAGGTTACATCACTGATGCGAGTGTACACAGCACGTGCGTGGCAGAAGCAGGAAAGCAGGAGGCCCCGCTCTTCTCCGTGGGCCGGGTCACCTTTATGAATGTGGCATTCGGAGGCTGAGACTGCACCCTAATGAGGAACACATTTATTTCCCTCAAAAACACTTCAGAAAATAAAGAAGAGCTACGCACGGAAATGAGAATTTCCTCTTAAACTGTGTTGCTTCTTTCTGTAGCTCTCTCGTTCATCTCCTCCCGGAGGCCTGTGCAGGAAAACATTCACAGCAGTGCCTCCTCAGGGCTCCCTTGAGTTTGGGAGATTCCTGCTGTGGCACATCGGATTGGTCCTGCTGGGAAAGTTGACGGAGTAAGCCTCGATTGCTCCAGTGATAACCTACCATCTATCAAGTCGTTAACGTGTGTCTTATTCACGTCTGTAGTCTACCGGAGGGCAGTTGGGCATAGCTTCTGTCTGCCCCTCAGGAAAGCCAATTTTTGTGGCTGTTAAGTTCTGTATATTCTTGTATGCATCTGCATGTGTCTGTGTGTCTAGTACCCTAGCTTACACAGAAGTTCTTTTTTGAAGCTGAAAAAAGTCTTTGTGGTTCCAAGGTAACCTTAAACTCTCCTAGCATAGACGAACACTATCTTGAAGCTCAGAAGTCCATCTTCTTGAGCTAGAGGATTCGTTTTTAATGTGGGATGTTTTCTTAAAAGATAAAATATTCTGCATTTGGGGGGGGTGAAGTAATAGTTTTAGAATGTGTTCCCAAATTGCATTGCCAGTTCAAGTCTGGCAGTAGTTCAAGTGGGTGTAATAAACAAAGGAAAAGGTTTGCAAGTGTGTGTTGCCGTTAAGGGCAATGGGCCGGAAGGGCTCTAAGTAAAGAGTGCTTCAGAACAGCTGTATGTCTGGGAGTAAAATCTGGGAATCCAAAGTGAAATGCGGACTAGACTGCTCATGTGATGCTGTAGTAGGTAAACACAGGCAGCCAGGTGCTTGGGAAGGCCAGTATACCCGACCTCATTAACCATGTACCTGGCCTCATTAACCTGAGAACTGTGCTCTTCTCCCTGGCAGGGTTGTCCTGGTGGGCTTCCCGTGCAGCTAAAATAGGAGTACACAGTGAGTCCTGGTGGGGGAGGTTAGGATGTGGCTGCCAAACAGTTCATACCTTTGAGATGACCAGGAAAATGGTCCAAAGACAGAAGACCCAGACAGATGTTCTTCTTCTTCAAAGACTATTCTGGCTAGCTGTTGCTGGCTATCAAATCATCCTGCCACGTGGGCTTAAAAAACAACTCTCATTTATTTTGCTTACCAGTCCGGGGGTTGACCGGGAGTAGCCAGGCAGACTCTCCTGGGACCTATGAGATGGCTTCAGTCACAGTGGCTGGAGTTGGGGCCGTCTCAGACTCCTTTACCTTTATGTCTCATGCTTGTGCTGGGGAAATCAAACAGCTGGGACCGGAATGGACGGGGATCCCTGGGCATCTCTGTGTCTCTGTGGTCTCTCCAACATGGAGATATATATATATATACATATACATATATCATATATATATACACACATATTCATGTATGTATATATATGTATTATATAATATCAATATTATATATCATATATAATATATATTATATATTATATATTATATAATTATATATATCATATATATGTGATATAACATATATATTATATCATATATATCAATATATATTATTTATAATATATAATATATATTATATATTATAGCTATAATATATCTATATATCTATATCTATATATCTATAATATAGATATAAGATATATATAATATAGATATTATATATAATATCATATTATATTATAGAATATGACATTATATATAATATCTATATTATATATAATACATATATACATACATGTATATATACTATATATATAATATATAGATAAATCTGGTATAGGCAACCAGGTTTATTTCATGGTGGATGAAGGCCCTGCAAGAAACTGTTTCAAGAGGTAACAATATTAAATGGTGTTTAATATTGAATTTAATATTGAAACTGTTTCAAGAGGTAACACTTAATATTAAACGGTGCCAGACATATAGTAGAGTATATATTACATTCATGTAATATTATGTGGTAATGACACATTAATATTGCATGGTAAATATTACATTCATCCAAAGGAATTTTGAGTTTAGAATTTCATGCAGGCAGATTTCCAGTGAAACACATTACTCTCTTTATCGTAGAATATATAAGGGTGAACTGTGGGATTGGAGAGTGTGGGGTGTATAGAGGTGTGCTCGTGTGTCAGTACGTGTGTGTGTTTGGGGGCAAGTAAACAATCTTATGATTCCTAGACTCTCCCAGAGGTTCCCTTGCTCTTGGCTAGAGAGAAGAGGGAGAGATTCATATCTCTCTCCTATCTCCTATATTCTAATCCTCTCCCTTTCCATCTCCAGTTTCTTTGTAATCTGAGATTTTTGTGTGGCCTGTATTGCCCTCAGTCATCCATAAGAGAATATGTGTAACTACCGAGGTTGGCAGCAAAGTTTGGACATACCATAGATGAGGTTATTTTACTTGGGTCTAACCATGCTTGAGCGGCTCAGCCTTTAAAGCTTATGAATTTAGTTCAACTCAAACACAGGAAGGTATCTTGTTTATTGCTAATTGGTATGATATATAATTATGATAAAAGTAAAAAACATTTTGGGAAACAAACAAGGTTCCTTGGTCTAAGTATGTTTCACCTGGAGGATAAGGAGGGCTTTTTTCCAGAAATATAATGGTAAGCATCTTGCTAGGGAAACTGAACCTTGAGAGACCAGAGTTTAAATATATCATGTACTTACTCGGTGAACCCTTTTAATATCCAGTTAAAGATTAATTTGTACATCCAGCTCTAGAAGCTTGTTTTATTTACTCATTTTTAACGTAAGCTTGTATTTGTTTGGTTTTAAAAGCACCTTGGATGCTGTTCTTTAAACTTTCTTTGCGGTAATTATTAAGTTAATTGAGACAAGTCAGGGCCTAAATGTTTAAGAAATGAAATCTATAGCCATTAATTTGTGAAGTTCCTGATTATCTTCTCATTCAGGGGATTTAAAGTTCATTTCAGAATCATAAATAAAGGAGAGATGACAAGTCTGGTTTTCTGAACTAGGCACTGGCTTTAACCACTGAAGGAAATTATCCTCAGTCTAGTTTCTAATTGTCTTGATCCAGTTGTGCAAATTACCCCATTTGTTTTTGCTTTTTCATAATAGTAATAAGACACATATTTCTTATAAAGAACAGTTGACTTATTAAGAATATGTTTAATGCTATTTGACTAAAAGTAATGTTCTGGAGAATTTATTCAGATAAATCCCTTGGATCATTCCATCCTCTTGGCCTGGAGTCTTCTTACTGTTCTCTGTGACTCTCATCTGCCCTTGAAGATTCTACCCAGGCTCTGAAGGGCATCTTCACTCCCCAGGTTTGAGTAGTTGTCTAGTTGCAGCATACACAGGCCTGCAAAGCACACATTCCTCTCTGGTTTCTATCGCTTGAAATAGAAGTGGTTATTGTCTGTTTAGATGTCAGTCACCTCCCTAGATATTAGCTCTCTGAGGGAAGGAACTTTCTTTTTCAACACGCAATATGTATTTATCACGGGGAAAAAAAAAAGAGAAAATTATATATCCAAAGAAAATTATACATGCTAGAGAGAAGTCATGCCTCCAACTCACAGGATACAGACCCAATAAATGCTTATGGAATGGATGTGTACAAATATCCTGGATTTTTTGTTAGAGTCCGTAATCAAAGGAGCGAGACTGACACAAAGCAAAGAGCAAGCAAAGCTTTATTTTGCGCCAAGCATTGAGAATCAAACTGACCGGTCAGGGCCGTCTCTTGCAAAGAGGCGACCCCTTACAGCCTCACAGACTAACTTTTATAGAGGTAGTTTAGCCGGGCTGTACACAGGTGGCCAATGAGACTGCAGTGCACAGAGAAAACTGCACAGTCATGTTAGGTCACACACTGGAGGCCAGTTGAATTACAATTCACCCTAGTAGATACATGTATGCCCCACTGATTGGCTGTCTCTACCTGGCCTGAACCGCCCTTGTATCTGGGCTTTGCAAGTAAGTTCCTCTGGGAGGGGCAGGGTCAATCTAAATTTACTGCATAGGGTCAATCTAAGTTTACTGCATAAACAACAAAATGGCCCCCTCTGATTAAGTAGGCCCTTACATTTTTAATTGGTGCTTTTCAGAAGCCCAAATCAATGCAAAGTTCACTTGATCAAGTGAGCTTTGACCATTTTGATGAATGAAAAACACAGTTTTGAATTCTGAAGAATAATTTGCTGATACCTATTACACACCAATAATTACGCTTAAAAATAAAGCAAGCTGTACTTTGTTATTGTTTTATCATATGTGAACCCTAACTGATTGATAAGTAATGATTAGTTATCTATAGCTATGTACAAATTACCCAACACTTAGTGCCTTACACCAACACACATTTATGACCTCACAGTTTCTGGGGGTCAGGATTCTGGGCGTGGCTTAGCTGAATCCTCTGCTTTAGGGTCTCACCGACTGCTGTCATCTCAGGGCCCCAACCAGAAAGGATCTACTTTTCAAGCTCAAGTTCGAGTGGTTGATGGCAGGATTCAATTCCTCATGAGTTGCTGGGTGGAGCCCTCCGTTCCTCACGTGGCCTGCCTTGGTTCCTTGCCATGTGAGCCTCTCCATAGAGCATATCATACATGGTAATTGGCCTCATCAGGGGGAGCAAGCGGATGGACAGGAGAGGGTGCTAGCAAGAGAATGTGCCCAAGTCACGGCAATTTATGAACTCATCTTGAAAGTGAGATCGCATCGCTTTTACTATATTCTGCTAGTTGCTAGGTCCAACCTTCACTCAAAGGGAGGGGATTACACAAAAGTATGCATGCAGGAGATGGGAATCATTGGATGCTGTATCAGAAGCAAACACACTAGTGTGAGCTACTAACAGAATGGGTATATAGAGGACACAAAAAAAATTTAAGCCCAAAGTTTTTAATGCTTTATTCTTTTTTTAAAATGCGTTATTCTTTATAAGCATTAATTTACTGTCTAGTTGGTGCCAAGCATCACAATACACTCTTGCCAGCCCAGAAAGGAATAAAACGTTGGTAATGACTGAAGAAGCTTAAAGATTAGTGAAGGAAATAAGCACAGAGAAAAAAATCATTAAGGAAAATTTTGTAACGTAAGTACTTCAATATTGTTTTTGGAGTATAGTAGTAGAGTAGATTTCAGGAAATTTACTGAGAGTTGCTGAAAGTTGTTTGGGGAAGTGAGTGATGAGGAAAAATTTCCTAAGCAGAGAGTGGTGAGAGGAAGAACTTGTGTAAAGGAAGAAATATCGCTTATTTGAGATTAATGAAATCCAAATTTTGCTGATCATATAAATACATAGAAAAAAGTCATTAAGAATCTGGAAGAGAAATTATTCTAACTATCCCCCAAGTCTCAACCTCAATGCCAAGGGAAGCAGAGGTGGTTTAATTCCCAGAGTGGGTAGAGATGACTTTGTGAAGATAAACTTCGGCAACCGCTCTGGTCTCATTAGAGATTAGTTGTGCTGGATTTTTCTGAATCCATGACTGGTTCTTGATGAGACCTTGAAGCATGCATGTTTTGTCATTTGGGACCTAGTTGGAACCCCTCTCCTGCTCTGAGGTATTTCTCTAACCCCAGGAACTTGGTCAGTTCTGGGTGGCTTCTTGACCTGGTTCCATCAGGCCAATCTTGATTGGCAGTTTGTCCACTGGACTCCCTAGAAAGGCCTCCCTCCTCTTACTCATCGGAACTTACTTAACATGTTTCCTCTCCAGAGGGAAGTATAAGAGGAGACTTGGGGTCAGCATCCAGACCGGCAAAGAAGGTGATACCCATGTCACCTGATCTTAAGGCCAGTATCTAAAGTAGCAGCAGGAATTACCCATAGTGATTTGGGTGAGAGATGTGCTTGACTGTAGAGTATATAACTGACCCTTGAACAACTGGGTTTGAGCTGTGCGGGTCTACACTTACATGTAGGTTTTTTTCCGATAAATACAGTATATTACTGTAAATTTATTTTCTCTTCCTTGTGATTTCCTTCCTCCCTTCTTTCTGTTTCCCCTTCCCCTTCCTTCCTTCCTTCAGGAAGAGAGAGAGAGCGAGAGAGAGAGAGAGAGAGAGAGAGCGAGCTGGAGGGAGAAGGAGAAAGAATCTGAAGCAGACACCACCCTGAATGCAGAGTCCAACATGGGCTCAGTCTCACAACCAGGAGATCATGACCTGAGCCAAAACCAAGAGTTGACTGCTTAACTGACTGAGCTGCCCAGTGATTTTCTTAATAACATTTTCTTTTCTCCAGCTCATGTTATTTTGAGAATATAGTATATAATACATATAACCTATACCAATATAGGTGGTATAGGTACCCCTTCCTTGTGATTTTCTTAACATTTTCTTTTCTCTAGCTTACTTTATTATAAGAATATAGTATATAATACATATAACATACCCTATAGGTGGGGCGCCTGGGTGACTCAGTCTCTTAAGCATCTGACTCTTAATTTCAGCTCAGGTCATGAACTCAGAGTCAGCATCTCAGGGTCATGAGCTCAAGCCCCACATCAAGCCCTGCATCAAACCCCTCACTGGGCTCCACACTGGGCATGGAGCCTGCTTAGGATTCTCTCTCTCCCTCTCCTCTCCTCCCCCAACTCTCACACTCTTTCTTTAAAAAATAATAAAAAAAAGAAAAACCTAAAAATATAGGTGTTAATTGATTGTTGATATTATCAGTAAGGCTTCTGGTCAGTAGTAGGCTATTAGCAGTCAGAAGTTATATGCTGATTTTTGACTGCACCCCTAACCCCCATGTTGTTCAAGGGGCAACAATAGTTGCATTGTTTTGCTCTTATTTTTTGCTTTTGCTGTCACCTCAATTATATTGTACAAATACACCTCTTTTCTTGTGACAGGAGCATGTTTATTTCTGAGTTTAATTGTTTTGAGCGTCATTTAATTTCATATTCTGCAAAATATAATTCTGGGAGTCATTATCTAATGATTGATGAATCCTCTACTCTGTCAAGTCATTATTTCATATTTAGGTTTTTGGTTCTTTTTAAAGGTTGGGTTATATTAAAAAAAAAACATTTTGTCTACTAGAGAGAAACTGTACATCAGAGAGGGTGACAGAGCTGACATATGAACCTAAAACCTGTGTTCTTTACACCAAGCCCAGCAAAAGAGCAGTAGATGAAATTATTGTTTGGAATCTTTGGGAAATATGCAATATCAGCAGAACTTCTAGGTGGTAAGAGTTGGGCAAATGGTCTCTCTCTTTTCCAATAAGGAGGAGCACTCTTCAAACTATAGGTTGATTAGCTTGTTGACAATCCTTGGAATGAGTAGATTCATAAAATAAGCTAGAAGAACTTATGAAAAGAAATGACATTGACCTTCTGCACAGCTATCAACATTCCTTTCTGTAGCTTTTTGAATTTGCCATTTTGTGACACCAGTGTCCCCTTGCCTCCTCAATGGCCATGAAGATACACCAGTATCCCCTTGCCTATTCAACAGTCATGAAGACCCTCTTCCGTGTCAGTCACAGCATAGTTCTCAAAAAGCATCTTATTTTATATATGAATATAAAAGAAGGCCTTAAATTTCAGTGTTTTTAGGAACTAGGATGGGTTAACCCCAGCCTCTGATTGGTAACATCTTTTTTGCCCCTAAATCTCTAAGGGTCATAGATTTATTTTTAAACCCTGAGTCACAACAGCCACATGTGTGGAATTACACCATAAGTATGTGCTTACATATCTCTCTTTCCTACTAAATTTGGAACTCTCTGAAAGTTGGAGTTCTGGGCCTTCATCTATGTCTACATTTATTTAATACATTCATCTGTATATTGAAATATATATATATATATATATATATATACACACACACACACATATATATATATAGCAATGCCTGGCACCTAGCAAACTGTAAGAAATGCTTGTCCGCATAAAGTCATTCATTCATTCATTTAGATTATTCAATCTCCCTGAACTTTACTTTCTTTATTCTTATTAGGATAACAGTACAAATAAATCACCTGGCAAGTTGTCAGACACATAGTGGGTATTCAATAAATAATGTGATAGTCTTTCCTCCTACTTAAAGATGCAATCATGAAACACAAAGAAGTAGATATTATTTAGAGCAGTCAAGTGTTCTGGGACCATGTTCTTATCTGTCCTAAACTCATCCATGTTACCTTCCAGGTTATCAGCCTATAATTAGTAGGCGAACAGAAGAAAAAAGCCTTCCTGGGCATTGTGCTTTCTCCCTCTTACATGAACACAATTTGTGTGCAGACTGTGAGTCCTGTTCCTTTTGCTATGTGAACACAGCTATAAATAACAGCAAATCATCCAGACGTGATTTGATCTGGTCCAGGTCCCTTTTTTATTCATCCTTGATTAAACATCCTGCCTTTTAATTTTTGTACGTGACCTTTTTTATCTGAATTCAATGACTTTATCATTCATTTTCCACTTTGATCATGAGAGCTCAGAAATATTTAATGCTAACAAAATAGAAACATAATAAAATATCACACATCATTAACATAGTCAAATTAGTACATGTGATTTGAAATCTTACCTGTGCATTAAAGAACTTCATTTTGGCCATGTCTATTTTTAAAAGAGGCCAAACTCATTAACAGAAGGTCTTTGAAAAGTTTTTTTTTATAATGGTCCTGCTTATCAGGATGCTGAGGGCCTAAATCTTGAACCTGATGAAAGAAGTTCAGGTCCATAGTTTCTTATCTGTAGTCCTGAACATTCCTAAATTCTGACAAGCAACAGTTTTTTTGTGACATATTTGGTGACAAAGTTTGGGCTAAACTGAAGAAAGATTAGTTATAGTCTCTATCCTATTGTGTGAATGTTCATGTGTCATGGCAAAAATGTCAACATTTGCTTCTTGTGTGCTATCCCAAGCCCATTGCAAATATTATTTAATATATAGTTTACATTCTCTATGACCTTCTTAAGATCTGAAAAGTCTGGATCTTGAAATATATTTAATCCCAAGAATTTCTTTGGAGGAAGGGATCATGGGCTGGTAGTTACCAAACTTGGTCCCTGGGGTGTTAGTGTATGTATATAAACACTTGTGTGGAATTAAGCTCCATCATCTTTGATTATGATAGTTTCAAAGAATGTTCAAAATAGTTTTTACCTACCAAAATATTTATGGATGAAATAATGTAGCATCTGGGGCTTGTTCCAAATAATATGGGAAAGAGGAAGTGGATGTCAAGAACTTTGAAGGGTCTTAGGTTTTACCCTAGTTGTAGGCTTACAAATTAGTCTGTCACAGTTTTATGGAAGCTGGCAGAAGACATGAAACCCTTGGGCCAGAGGTAAAAGACTTTATTATTCACCAAATAGAAAGCAGTGTGGCTTTCCTGTTCACATCAGATCCCTCTTGCTTTCCAAGTCTCATGGGGCAAAGTGAAGCGGTCCAGGTGGATGTTGTGAAAGCAGTGGGTTTGCATCACAGCTGGGGACCCCTGACTTTAGAGAGCCTGAATCTTTTATAATGGGAAGTAAGTATACCTGTCTGACCTTGCCCCAGAGGGAGATACTATCTCTGTTTTACTGGTCTGCCCTCTGCTCTGAAGAGAGACACTATCTTTATTGTCCAATACTGTTTACAAGCATCCTTGAAGAGAGTCTGTAACAAGGCAGTCAGCACCTCTGGTCACAAAATATGCAGAAACACAAGAGACCCATGGAGAACTGTCCCCCAACAGTGGTGGGGGTAAGGGGGAGATGAAAAAAAAATTAACTGAGTTGATAATTATTAAAACTAGATGATGGGGGCGCCTGGGTGGCTCAGTGGGTTAAGCCGCTGCCTTTGGCTCAGGTCATGATCCCAGGGTCCTGGGATCGAGTCCTGCATCGGGCTCTCCGCTGAGCGGAGAGCCTGCTTTCCTCTCTCTCTCTCTCTCTCTCTCTCTCTCTGCCTGCCTCTCTGCCTACTTGTGATCTCTCTCTGTCAAATAAATAAATAAAATCTTTAAAAAAACAAAAAAAAACAACAAAAAAAACTAGATGATGGATTCATTGAGGTGCAGTTTACTCTTGTATATTTTTTTTAAATTTTCCATGAATAACAAGTTAAGAAATAGCCGCTGTAAGTGAAATGGTATGTGACACTCTCCGTATAAATCACCGTAGAAATGACGAAGAATGACTGTGTTAACTCTGCACTCTCACATTTCTGCTTGCCTGAGCAAATGCCTAAGGTCTGTTCAGTAAAAGTTCTTGGAGGCTAATTAAATTATTGGTTTGCTAGAGTACTGATGAGTTCAGTATGATTAAATGAAATCTCTATAGGTTAAGTAACCACCAACTATGAAACTTGGGAATGTTGGAGAATGGTAGAAAATTATTTTTCAGAAACACCATATACATATCACACATATATGTGGATATACACATCACAATATGCATATTAACATACATATCACATGTATCTCCACAAAAAAGAAGTAAAGGAAGCTTCATTTATCTGCAAGGCCTTTTATTTGCATAAATCATAATCAGACTGTCAAGAAAAATCTTGAAAATCATGCTAATGTAGGTGTTTTTAGCAAATATATGTTTTAAATATATATATACTTTAGTAAAACATAAATACATTCCTGTTCTAAAAACAGAGGTGTCTAGACTAAAAAATGAATGTCTTATTCCCCACAGAGCAAGCACTGTGCCCTCTCCATTTTCCCATTTGCCTCTAGAGAGGTAATTACTGTTAACAGTTTGGTGCGTATTCTTTTAAGCTAGTCTTTATAAATTTACATACATTAATATGTAAAAGTACAAATATAGTTTTAAAAAACATAAATGGGATTATACTGTGCATACTTTAATATATCCTGCTTTTTTCACATGAAAATTTCTTGGAGATATTTCAGTTTCGATATATATAACACTATTTCCGTTTTTGAAATGGTTGCATAGCATTCCATAGAGTGACTGTATCATATCTGAAATATCCAATCTAAGATCATCTTTCATGCTGCTAAAAATTTTTCATTGTAATTATGAACACATAATCACTATTGCATTCTTAACAAGTACGTTTCACAGTCTAGTTCCCGCCCTCCGAAGTCTGTATAATCTAAGACAACTTTAATACCAACATGTAGCAAGAAGACAATTTCTGTACATGTCAAGAGTTTTAAGACTCTTTTAATTTTTCTTGTTAACATACAGTGTTATGTTAGTTTCAGATGTGCAATACAGTGATTCAGCAATTCCACACATCACCCAGTGCTCATCCGACAACTGTACTTGTTAATCCCCATCACCTCTTAGGGCCATTACCCACCCATCCTCCTACGGCTGGTAGCCATCAGTTTGTTCTCCAGAGTTAAGAGTCTCTTTCTTGGTTTGCATCTCTCTCCCTCTCATTCTTTTCCTTTGCTTGTTTGTTTTGTTTTTGAAATTCCACAGATGAGTAAAATAATATGGTAATTGTCTTTTTCTGCCTGACTTATTTTGCTCAGCATTATAGACTCTACCTCCATCCATGTCATTACAAATGGCAAGATTCCATTGGTTTTTGATGACTAAACAATGTCCTACCATATATGCATACCAGTTCTTTGTCCATTCATCTATTGGTGGACACTTGAGCGGCTTCCACAATTTGGCTATTGTAAATGATGCTGCTACACACATAGGGAAATAGGCACCATGTGCCCCCAGATATGAGACACTGAGAAAGACACATCGCTTATGTAGTATTTCAGCCAGATATGTATTACTTGGACCAAATCATGAGCAAATATTAGACAAACACATATCAAGAGATATTTTATAAAATATGGCCCATACTCTTTACAAATACTGAGTTAAATAAAAATATTTATGATCTTGGGGCACCTGGGTGGCTCAGTTGGTTAAACATCTGCCTTTGGCTCAGGGCTTGATCCCAGGGTTCTGGGAGTGAGCCCTGTGTCAGACTCCCTGCTCAGTGGAGAGTCGCTTCTCCCTTTCCCACTGCCCCCTCACCCACTGCTTATGCTCTCTCTGTCTCTCACTCTCTCTCAAACAAAAAAATTAAAAATTGGGTTGCCTGGGTGGCTCAGTTTTTAGGCAGCTGCCTTCAGCTTGGGTCATGATCCCAGGGTCCTGGGATCAAGCCCCATATCAGGCTCCCTGCTCCACAGGAAGCCTGCTTCTCCCTCTCCCACTCCCTCTGCTTGTGTTCCTCTCTCACTGTCTCTCCCTCTGCCAAATAAATAACTAAAATCTTTTTCAAAAAAATTTAAAAAATAAAAAAATTAAACAAATATTTATGATCTTAATGAACACTGAGAAGTGTATAGAATCATTGAATCATCATATTGTACACTTTAATATAATGCTCTATGTTAATTATCTTTCAATAAAAAATTAAAAAATACTGAAAAACTTTTGATGAAATACAAAACTAAAAATAAAAAGCTTAGGAATTGTTCCAGATTGGAGGAGACTAAATATACATGACAACTAAGTGCAGTGTGTGATACTGGACTGGATCCTGTACTAAAAAGAAGTTGCTGTAAAGCACATTGTTGAACCAATCAGTAAAATTAGAACATGGACTATAGATAATATACTGCATCAGCAGGGTGCCTGGGTGGCTCAGTGGGTTAAGCCTCTGTCTTCGGCTCAGGTCATGATCTCAGGGTCCTGGGATCAAGCCCCACATCGGGCTCTCTGCTCAGCGGGGAGCCTGCTTCTCCCTCTCCCTCTGCCTGATGCTTCCCCTGCTTGTGCTCACTTTGTGTCAAATAAATAAATAAAATCTTTTAAAGAACATACTGCATCAATGCTAAATTTTCCAGTTTCAACAACTGTAGTGTGGTTATATAAGATTATATGTTGGGACTGTGTTAGGATACATAGGAAATGCACACTGGAGGATTGAGGGGTAAATGTGCACGTTATCTGCAAAAGCTTCAGGAAGAAAAGGGGGGTAGAGGGAGAGAGATTATGAAAAAGCAAATGTGACAAATTATTTAAAATTAGTGAATATGGATACAGATAACGGGTACATAGAAATTCTTTTAGTATTTTTTTTGCAACTTTTCTTTAAATTTGAAATTATTTCAAACTGAAAATTGAAGAACGTGTCTTGGTTTCCAGAGTATACAGAGACCCGAAGTAGGTGAGTCACATGTTCAAGTGATGGTCATCCTGCCTGTTCAATCTCTTGCCTGCTTGTGAGCTCTGGTTCTAAGAGTTTAGGGACTAGTTCCTTCCTTCCTTTTTTCTATTTCTTTCTTTCTTTCTTTCAGATTTTATTTATTTATTAAAGAGAGAGGGCATGAGTTGGGGGCGTAGGGCAGAGGGTTAGGAAGAAGCAGGCTCCCCACTGAGCAGGGAGCTCGATGCGGGGCTCCATCCCAGGACCCAGGGATCATGACCTGAGCCAAAGGCAGACACTCAACTGGCTGAGCCATCCAGGTGCCCCAGGAATAATTCTTTTTCAATATATTTTCTTGAGATATTTATTCCATATATCTCATAATTAGGAACTGTCAAAACACTTTAGTTTCGGAAAAACAATTAGCTGAATAGCTGTTCATTTTCAGAGGCAAGAGAGGAACTTGTATTCTAAAGAGTATGTTATTATTTTTGGGGTGCCTGGGTGGTTCAGTGGGTTAAGCCTCTGCCTTCGGCTCAGGTCATGATCTCAGGGTCCTGGGATCGAGCCCCACATCGGGCTCTCTGCTCGGCAGGGAGCCTGTTTCCTCCTCTCTCTCTCTGCCCGCCTCTCTGCCTACTTGTGATCTCTGTCTGTCAAATAAATAAATAAAACCTTAAAAAAACAAGTATGTTATTATTTTTAATAAAACAGTGTCTTGCATCAACCTATTGTACTAATTCTTTGCCTGAGGCATTTCACGAAACTGTGCTTCTACAGATAAAATTGCTTTCAATTTTAATCCTTTACTTTTTGTAATGCTAGTGGAGTTAGCAGTGGGTCATAGCTTTAAGTTTAGAGATGCATAAAAATAAATTATTTTAGCAGTTTTATTGAGATATAATTCACATACGTACATTTTATCCGTTTAAAATGTACAGTTCAATTTTATTTATTTGCCAGAGAGAGTCGAGTACAAGCAAGGGAGTAGCAGGCAGAAGGAGAAGCAGGCTCCCTGCTGAGCAAGGAGCCTGGTATGGGAATTGATCCCAGGACCCTGGGATCATGACCTGAGCCAAAGGCAGATGCTTAACTGACTGAGCCACCCAGGGTCCCTACAGTACAATTTTTTAAAAATATATTCACAGAGGTGCAACTGCCACCACAATATTTCAGAATATCTTCATTATCTCTTAAAGAAACAATGTGCCCATTAGCAGTCACTCCCTGTTCCCTCCTTCTCTCATCCCCTGGCAGCCACTAATCTATTTTCTGTGTCCATGGATTTGCCTATTCTGGACATTTCATATCAATGGAATCATACAATATGTGATCCCTTGTGACTGGTTCTTTCACTTAACATCATATTTGAAAGGTTCATCCATATTACAGCATGTATTCATACTTCCTTTTTTAAATTGCTAAATAATATTTTATTATATTGATATACCCCATTTTGTTTATCCATTCATCATTTGTCTCTTCATGGACATCAGGGTCGTTTCTATTTTTAGCAACTTAGAACAATTCTGCTATGAATATTTGTGTGAATGTATGCTTGAATTTCTCTTACCCATGTATCTAAGCGTGCAGTTGCTGGGCCATGTGGTAACTCCGCGTTCAATATTCCAAGGGACTACGCAACTGTTTTCTAAAATGGCCGCACTATTTTACATGCCCTCCAGCAAGATATGAGGGTTCCAATTTCTTCACTTGTTATTGTCTATGTTTTTTATTATAACCATCCTAATGGGTGTGAAGTGGAATCTCATTGTACTTTGGATTTGCATTTCCCTAATGACTAATGATTTTGAACATATTTTCATGTGTTTTTCAGCCATTTTTATGTCTTCTTTGGAGAAATGTCTATTTAGATCCTTTGCCAGTTTTTTAATAGGGTTATTTGTCTTTTTATAAATGAGTTGTAAGACTTCTTTGTATATTCCAAATACAGGTTTCTCATTGGCTATAAAATTAACAACAGCGGGCGCCTGGATGGCTCAGTGGGTTAAAGCCTCTGCCTTTGGCTCAGGTCATGATCCTGGGGTCCTGGATCCCCATGTCGGGCTCTCTGCTCTACAGGGAGCCCCGTGTCGGGCTCTCTGCTCTACAGGGAGCCTGCTTCCTCCCCTCTCTCTCTCTGCCTGCCTCTCTGCCTACTTGTGATCTCTCTCTCTCTCTCAAATAAATAAAATCTTTAAAAAAAAATTTAACAACAGCACTTTATACAGGTTGACTGTATTTGGCTGCTTTTTTCACTTAAAATCTCTTGGGTATATCTCACTTTCACTATGTGTGGGCAAGTCTCAATTTTTATTTTATTTTATTTTTTATTTTAAAATTTTGAGAGAGAGAGAGCGCACACATGCACACGAGCAGTAGGGGAGGGGCAGAAGGAAAGAGAATCTTAAGCAGACTAGGCACTGAGCATGGAGCCCAAAGCAGGGCTTCATCTCACAATCCTGAGATGGTGACCTTGAGATCATGACCTGAGCCAAAACCAAGAGTCGGGCATCTGACTGTGCCAACCAGTTGCCCTGCAAGTCTCAATTTTTTTTTTAAGATTTTATTCATTTATTTGACAGACAGAGTTCACAAGTAGGCAGAGAGGCTGGCAGAGAGAGAGGAGGAAGCAGGCTCCCCACTGAGCAGAGAGCCCGACTCGGGGCTCAATCCTAGGATCCGGGATCATGACCTGAGCTGAAGGCAGAGGCTTTAACCCACTGAGCCACCCAGGCGCCCCATGTTCTGCATCTTTTTAAATGTATGTGTGGTTCTGCACCACAGCACTTAGCATATACCACTCTTCTGATTGGTAAATTTAGAGTAGATGACTTCCACTGGCTCATTATTAACTCTCAAGGGAGAAGATTTTACCCCTTTGCATCTTGATTCTAATGCTACAGGATACATAATCTTCAAAATGAAAGAGACCCCATGGATCCTCTACTCCAGTGGAACTCAAAGTGTGATCCATGGTGCTGGTCCACAATCTCTTACTGGACCATAATGATTAAGTATAGAAATGGAGAATAAGTGTTTAGAAACTTTTATTGTACTTGATATCACAGTGAAAATCAAGTACGGGGTATTGTGTTGGACAAAAATATGAGACCATGATTGATAGGAAATTTTTTCAAGTTCTGCCAAATGACAACTGAGAGATGCTTCTGTACATTTATTTATTTAAAGATTTATTTAGCCCTTATAACACGTTGTGAGGTGGTTGAGCTTGCATGTCTGTATCCCGGTTTTTCACTTACTAGGTATGTGAACATGGAGGGTTCTTAATCTGTCTGGGCCTTATTTTCCCAATTTCTACTTCAATAAAATGGGAGAAAGACAACCCTATACTCATAGGGTTGTTTTGAGGAAAATACGAATGTGTGTGTGTGTATTATATATATTACTTATAACAGTCCGGTACATGATAATCATTCAATAAATGTAAGTGAAGTTATAGATGATGTTAACGATGTAATCATTAGAAGTTGATGGTTTGAATTGAGGTAATATCAGTGGGAATGGAAAAAATTAGATGGATCTGGAGAGTGTCCTCAGGACTTGCACACTGATAGGCCAGGGAGAAATGGTAAGGATGAGAGTAAGGACCAGGATGACATCTTGCCAACCGTTCTCTGAAATGGGGAGCCTAACGGGGGAGAGTTTGGGTTGGGGGTGGGCCACGGTGGGGGAATTACGATTTCAAGTGTGGCCACATTGAGTTTCAGGTGACTCTGGGGTTTTCCAGGGAAGCCCTCCATTGGTCTTTGCAGATAGAGACATAGATTTCAGAAAAGAGAGAGTTACCCTGGGAGTAAGGTCTCACAACATGTAAATGGCAATTAGAACACTAGGAGTCACTGAAACAGCAAAGGATACCGTGTAAAAAGAGAACACAGTAGACCCAGGCCAGAGCCTGGTGGAACATCAGTGCCCATCAGTGCAGGTTAGATGTGAGGGAGACCACAGAGGAGGCTTAGAAGAGTGGCCAGAGGGGTCTGAGAAGTGCCAAGAAAGTATAATATTGGAGAAACCAAGGAAAGATTACTTTTAAAAGGAGGATGTAGTCAATAGTGTCATGCAAGAGAAATTGCGAAGAGTCTTTATCTACAGTGACATTACAAAGATTTGTTTGGGTGGCCTCACAGGGCAAAAGCCAGACTGGATGGACTGACAGAGGAGTGAAGGCTATGGAGGGCAGGTCACAAGCGCATACCGCTCTCAGAAGGCTTCAAAGGGGGTGGGAGAAGGAGGCAGTAGTTTGGTGGAATGTGAAGCCAAGGAAGTTCACTTTACGTACGTGATGGGAAAAACCTATGCATGATCACCAAGGAGAAGATGGGCTGGGTCAAGGTGAAAGTGAGAAAGGACACAATTAATGAAGGCAGGAAAGGAATCAAGAGCATCCGTGGATGGGATCAGCTTTGAACATCAGTTCCCTTTCCCACAAGTTATTTCTTTTGTATACAACTCCACAAATTAGAACTGTATTTCTTTTTTAAAAATTTTTTTAAAGATTTTATTTTTATTTATTTGACAGACAGAGGTTACAATTAGGCAGAGAGGCAGGCAGTGTTTGGGGGTTGGTGGGAAGCAGGTTCCCCGCAGAGCAGAGAGCCTAATGCAGGGCTCGATCCCAGGACCCTGGGATCATGACCTGAGCCGAAGGCAGAGGCTTTAACCCACTGAGCCACCCAGGCGCCCCCAGAACTGTATTTCTTATACTGAAGGGAAATATGTTTTCTTGTAATGCTTATCTGTGAGTCTTACTTCTGTTTCCTCAACTTGTACGCAGTTGCAATTCTGTTTCCTCTTCAGTTTCTTTTATAAACATCCATAGTTCCTTCAGGCATTTTTCATACGATTTGATTTCAAGGTTTCCTTTGAGTAATGTTCAGCTTAAAATGTCAAACCTGGAACGGCCAAAAAAATTTTCCAGATGCAGTTTGGCACATGTGATACCAAGCTCACTGTTGATGTTTTCTTTCTTGATCTGGATGCTATAATTTATTATTGCTCTGTAAAGTACATTTTTTTTAAAAAAAGATTTTATTTATTTATTTGACAGACAGGAATCACAAGTAGGCAGAGAGGCAGCCGGGGGGGTAGGGGGGAAGCAGGCTCCCCTCTGAGCAGAGAGCCCGATGTGGGGCTCGATCCCAGGACCCTGGGATCATGACCTGAGCCGAAGGTAGAGGCCTTAACCCACTGAGCCACCCAGGTGCCCCTGTAAATTACATTTTAAGCTTGAAAAAAAAATCACATTATACCAACATTGCTTACTGTGCTTCTAAACAATTAAAACCCAAGTCTTTTTTCCAAGAAGTGCTTTTAAGCTAGTTCTCCTGTGTTAAAAGCTAAGTATGGGTCTCAAGTTTCTTTCTGATACTTTTTTTTCTTTAAAGATTTTACTTATTTATTTGACAGAGAGTGACACAGCAAAAGAGGGAACACAAGCTGGGGGAGTAAGAGAGGGAGAAGCAGGCCTCTCACCAAGGAGGGAGCCCAATGCCGGGCTCGATCCCAGGACCCCGGGATCACGACCTGAGCTGAAGGCAGACACCCAACGACTGAGTCACCCAGGCGCCCTTCTTTTAGCCACTTTTGATTTATTATTCTAAGCTGTCATCCTATCGGATTGGATATGAATTCTGACATACAACATATATACTCTTTCTTAGTGCGGTCAGCTTCAACATGCACAAGTTTGTTGTGGGAGGCAGTGTTCTAAGGTGATTCCCATGATTTCCATCCCCTGGAGTCCACAGCTTGGTGTAATCCTCTCCCTTGAGCATGGGTAAGGCGAAAGTGAAGGGATTTTGCAGATGGAATGAGGGTACCCAAGCAGTTGTCTCTGAGTTAATGAAAAGGGAGAAAATTCACGGTGGTCTTGCTCTAACCAGGGGAGCCCTCTAAAAGGGGGTCCAGGCCTTGCCTTAAAGAGGAGACTAAGAAGCAGGTGAGATGTTCTCCTCCTTGCCTTGAAGAAGCAAACAGCCGTATTGTGAACAACTATGGAAAGGGATGCCCTCTAGGAGTTGAGAGCCTCTGTCCTCCAACAATAAGGACCTGAATTCTACCAGCAACCCGAGTGAGCCTGGAAGAAGTCCTTGAGTCTCCGATGAAACCCCTTTTCCTACCAACACTCTGATTGCAGGGGACCCAGCTAAGGACCCATGAAAACTGTGGGATAAAAAAATGTATGTTGTTCTAAGCCACTAAGTTTGTGTTCATTTGTTCTGCATTGTACAAAATAGGTGCCCTTGTCTTTAGCATTTTACCCCCAAGGTCTTGGGTAAGAGAGTTGGACTACACAGGGAGAGAGCACCATCTGTCAAGACTCCCTCCTCCGTTCCTCACCTGTGGCTTCCGTAGCATCCCCATGCTCCTTGCCCCCAGGTTTATGCGCTATGCTGGTGAGGGGTAGAAAACATCATCAGAGCGGACCACATGTCAGCTTCTGAGCCAGAAGAAAAGTGCTTCCATGAAAACAGAGAACACACTGAAAGCCAGTATTGTTCACGCTGTATCCTACTGCAGTGCTTATTAACAGCTCTGCTGATTCACTCTGTGACAAAGCATCTGAGTCAGACATTAGTGGATCGTGTCTGTTGTTGTGATAGTGCCATTTGCCTCAGAATAAAAAATGTCTGTTAATATTCTGGGCACATTTGAGACTCTTGACTAACATGCCAATCCTGCCCTCTCATTAGTACTTTGTGGGTGTCAGGACCTTCATTAAGATTCCCACTTCCTTTAATGTGGTCACCTTGGCATGTTTTTTGAATGACCTTGGTGGCTTAGGGGAGACTGGTTTTTCCAAACAGTAGGCAAGAATGCAGAAAGTAATTGGATTTGGCATACTTTATAGCATCTTATTGGATTGCTCATAGAAGAGCCCCTTTAAAAAGGCTTTAATTGAAATCGGAACAAAGAGGAAGATTTGGCTGGGGACACTGATGAGCTTCTGTGAGATTCAATGACTAATGCTGCATGTCAACACCGTCCTTCCATGCAGAGGGATATTACGACATCAGTGTGTATAGACTTCTTAATGCTGAGGGGGGAGGGGAAGAAGACAAAGCCACCTCACCCTATTCCAGAATGTTAGTAAGAATATGGTGGGAATCTAGAAAGCTGAGAGGATTCTATGTTGGTCGATGGACAAATGACCAGAAAACTTCAGTTCCTGGGGGGATTCTGGATCTCAGAGATGCACTGACTGACAGCAGGCCAGGGCTGTTTTAGTTTCTTTTTTCTCTTCTGCCAAAATGTTTAATGGGGTAGTCAAGACTCACATATAGATGCTCACCTACGGAGCACAGGACCCCAAATTCAGAAATTACCACATTGTGACCTTTTCCAATTCTAAGCCTTTAAAGGAAAGGGACACCCAATAAATGTTTCATTCCTATCACTTCTAAGAACTTGATGAATTGATCGGAAAGCCATGGGCTACCTCTTCTTGTTTTGGGGAATGAGTGGTATTTCAAAGTTTGATACTGTATGAGAACAGTATCCTGCAGGGAATTACCTAATCACAGAATAATTGGCTTTTAATCTGAGTCAGTTTTGTTTCATAGAAAACCCTTTTCCTTCTCAGTCATAAGCAAATACATGTTCATGAAACCAGTATGAAAAACATAGAAAAGTATTTAAATGTAAGTAAAAAATACTTGTGGGCCAATGTTACCCTGTGTACCAATCATTGCTTCTCCTTTCCTTCCAGGCGCATGTTGCATCGTATTTCCCTACCCCCCTGAAGTTAGGCACTGTCATGTGACTTGCATTGGTCGATGAAAATGTGAGTGGAAGTTAATGTGTCAGTGATGTGTAAGGGCATTTAATTGCCAGTGTCTAAATCCCACCTCTCTCTACCCCTGCCTCAGTGATCATGGAAACCCACGCTGGTATGGCCCATGTAACACTGAGGTTTTGGATAGAGGGCAGCTATCTGAAAGAGTCACCTAGAACTACAAACAGAACCTGGATGATGAAGAGTAAACCTTTGCTGTTTAAAGCCCCTGAAATAGCAAAGTTATTTGTTACTGCAGCAAGACCTAGCCTATCCTATCTGAAATGATATCCATAATGCCACAATTGAGAAACAATTTTTGTTATTATTAAAAATTTTCTTCACGGATATTTTAAATGTGTGATTTTATACAGTTGGGATCTTAATGTTTTTATAGTCTAACTTTTACCATTAAACATATTATGGAAAGACATTTCTTGCTTTCTAATGCTTCCAGCACACCACATTTTTTCCTTCTTAGCACTTACCGCTTTGTGAAATTATCTTTATTCACTTACCTATTTACTTGGCTTTTGCTCTTTTCTCTTTTTCTCCTTTGGAATGTACATTCCAAGAGGGCAGGGATCAGAGATCCTTCTGGTCTTGTTCATCTTTGTTTTCTGCAGTATCTTGGCCCATAACAGGTGCCTAATACACATTTGTTGAAAGAATAATGAATGAATATTCCATATGAATTTGCCCTAAGTTATCTAACAGCTTTTTAATGCTGGACATTTTCACTGTTTTTGTTTTTTCCCTTTGAAGACCAAACTTTTACAGAAAGCTTTCTGTTCAACCTTCCTGTGGGAAAGATGTGATTAAGAGCATGATTGCTCAGGGTTGCTACCGCACACAAAAAAGCAGGGGATTGAATTGTCATTGAAGCAATTGATTCTGCCAATAATTGGCAAGAGCCTCAGATATCAATAAATCGAATACATAGAGAGAAGGCTGGAAAGCAAGATCTTTCCAATTTGCCCATGGATGTTCAGTTAATTATTTACTCTGAGCAGTAATTTCAAATTCTTCAAAAAGCACTATATATGTTCAAAAGGATATTCCTCTAGAGGTGGTGAAGTACCACGTTCTAACGAGGAAACCAGCCTGGCTAAGCTAGCAGATGGAAGTAAGGGGCCAAATCCATTTAAAGAACTTAGTTTCCTACTGTTCATTCCATGGTGCCCAAGCTTCCTGATAGTAATGAAATTATCTTCAAGTGAAAGACCAAGACTTAGAAGAGAAATTGAGCACGGAAAATCAATACTAAGTTTCAGTGGTTCCTGACCAGAACATTAAGCTTCTTTTTATAGCACAGAGAGAGACAGATCCCAGTGACTCAGTCCTACCTCCCCGGTTGGTGAGCAACATGACAAACAGTACTAGATTTGGGTTTTTTTAGAAACTATTAAAAAAATCATTCAAGTCTGAGAGGTGAGCCCTTTTTTCCAGTAGTGTCAATACTAACTTGAGATTTTCATCTTTAATTGAGTTGGCATTTTAATTATTTTAATTCTGTGAGAATGAAGATGAAAAGAATTATTTGGGCTGCAGCCTTTTGAAAAGAGAACACTTGTCAATAACATTGGAGAATGCTGGCAGAGGGGAAGGTCAGAAATGATCCCCTGGCCTTTTCTCATGGTGTGTGCTTTGAATCTGATGTTATTATATATAAAAGAGAAACAAATGTAGTATAGTTTAGAAAAGGTTTTGGGGCACCTGGGTGGCTCATTGTTAAGCGTCTGCCTTCGCTCAGGTCATGATCCCAGGGTCCTGGAATCCAGTCCCACATCAGGCTCCCTGCTTGGCAGGAAGCCTGCTTCTTCCTTCCCACTCCCCCGCTTGTGTTCCCTCTCTCGCTGTGTCTCTCTGTCAAATGAATAAATAAAATCTTTAAAAATAAAAATAAAGAAAAGGTTTTATTTCAGTCCATCTTGTAAGAATATGATCTTGATCTTTTTTCTTCCTCAAAATTGCTAAAATGTGTTTTATAGCTTATACATATGTATATATTATTTACATACATATATTAGTATGCATATATATACTTGTATTTATGTGACTCTATAGCAGAGGTTGGTAACCTGCAGCCTGAGGGTCAAACACAGCCTGCTTCCTGTTTTTGCAATAAAGTTTTGTTGAAACGTGACCATGTATTTTGTGCTACAATGACAGGGTTGAGTAGTTTTGTTTTTGTTTTTAAAGATTTTACTTATTTATTTGTCAGAAAGAGAGAGAGCACAAGCAGGCAGAGCAGCAGGCAGAGGCAGAGAAAGAGAAGCAGGCTCCTGGCTGAGCAAGGAGCCAGATGTGGGACCCGATCCCAGGACTCTGGGATCATGACCCTAGCCGAAGGCAGCGGCTTAACCGACTGAGCCACCCAGGTGTCCCATGGGTTGAGTACTTTTGACAGAGACTGTATGGGCCTTTATAGAAAAACGTTTACTGATCCCCATTCTAAAGCTGAATCTTTGTATTTGGCACATGTTTCAATCAGAAGAGAATAAATATTCCCATAAAAATACCTATTTATGGAGCATATGCTATGCAAGGAAGGTGCTTGTTGACATGGAGGTTAAAATGTGCAGAAGAATGTATAGAAACTCAAGAAGAGGCTCTTAGAATGTTATTAGAGACCTCTTGGTTAAGCAGCTCCCTTCGGCTCAGGTCATGATCCCAGCGTCCTGGGATAGAGTCCCACATCGGGCTCCTTGCTCGGCGGGGAACCCCTGCTCCTCCCTCTGACTCTGCCTGCCATTCTGTCTGCCTGTGCTTGCTCTCTCCCCCTCTTTCTCTCTGATAAATTAAAAAAAAAAAAAAAAATCTCTAAAGAAAAGGAAAGAAAAAGCAATTCTCATATATCAACCTGGAATTAATTAAAACTTTACCAAAAAGCATATGAAAATGCATCTATCAGAAGATTCAGTGTAATTCAATGTAAGAAATTAAGCAGTTATTATGTGGCAGGCATTGTACCATGCTACAGTGATTATAAGATGGATAACTAATGGCCCTACCATATGAAGAACAAAGAAATAGGGGCACCTGGGTGGCCCAGTGTGTTAAGCATCCAAATCTTGGTTTCAGCTCAGGTCATGATCTCAGAGTTGTGAGATTGAACCCCACATTGGGTTCTGTGCTCAGCATGGAGTCTCTTTCTCCCTCTGTCCCTTGCCCTGCTTGTGCTCTCTCTCTTGCTCTCTCTCTCTCTCCCTCTCTCAAATAAATAAATAAAGGGGTGCCTGGCTCAGTCGGTTAAGCCTCTGCCTTTGGCTCAGGTCATGATCTTGGGGTCCTGGGATCAAGTCCCGCATCGGGCTCTCTGCTCAGGAAGGAGCCTGTCCCCACTCCCCCCGCCACTCTCTGCCTGCTGCTCTGCCTGCTTGTGATCTCTCTCTGTCAAACGAATAAAAAAAAATCTTTTTAAAAATAAAGTAAAATAAATAAATTTTTTAAAAAAATTTAAAAGAATGAAGAAATATTTTTGTTGGGTTTCATTTTCCAGAGCTGTTGCTAGCTAGAGCAGAGTCAGAGAGAAAAACGTGGACCAAATGATATAAAACTGCTCAGCCTTGGGAAGGGTGTAGGTTTTATTCAGACTGTGACAGGGATGGCCCCTGGAGGATTATGAGCAGGAGACTGACATGGTTTGATTTGGTTTTACAGAGTTCTTTAAGGTTACTCTGTGGAGAACAGGCCAGGGAGCTATAGGAAGAGAAAGTGGAGAAACCAGTTAGGAGACTCTGGCAGTTGGGGGCGTTGATAGGCGTGGACAATGCTGGTGGCAGTGGCAGGAGTGAGAAGTGGTCAAATGTGGGATCTGCTTTGAAGGTGGAGTTGCCATGGTCCATTGAAGAATGGATTTTGGAGATGAGGAAAATGGAAGAGGCAGTCATGGATTGCTCCAAGGGTCTGGTCTGAACAGCTGGATGTATGAAGTAGTTATGTATACATAGACACATCCCAGCCATGTCACTGAGCTAACTGACTTACATGAAAACTACTTACTAAAGAATTTAAATAGGGGGGCCTGGCCAGCTCAGTCGGTTAAGCATCCAACTCTTGATCTCGGCTCAGTTCTTGATCTCACAGTCAAGAGTTTGAGCCCCACACTGGGCTCCATGCTGGGTGTGGAGCCTACTTAAAAAAAAATAAATAAATAAAAAGAATTTAAATAATATTATACACAGATTTTTCAATAAAGGTAAAAATTTCCTCCACTACTTGGCTTTTATTTTATGAAATAATAGTATCTGAAGAAAAGGTTGGTCCTTAGGCCTTTCTTTTAATTTAATTTAACCTCTTCCTATCATAGAAATGCAGGGGGAGGTTCAGAGGTTCATCCTAGGTCTCGGTGTCGATGTTTCTGAGAAGAGGCAGTAGAACCCCCTATTTGTATTTCCTGTACAAATTTGCCATAAATTACCTTGCCTTTTACAAAAGTACCATTTTCTTTTTGTGTCTATAAAATGATATTTGAAGCTCAGCATGAGAAACCAACTTTGGGGAGTTGTTTTTTTGTTTTTTTTAAAGATTTTATTTATTTGACAGAGAGAAATCACAAGTAGGCAGAGAGGCAGGCAGAGAGAGAGGAGGAAGCAGGCTCCCAGTGGAGCAGAGAGCCCGACATGGGGCTCGATCCCAGGACCCTGAATCACGACCTGAGCCAAAGGCAGAGGCTTTAACCCACTGAGCCACCCAGGCACCCCTGGGGAGTTGTTTTAAAGTAGTGACTTAACAGAGTAAAATTTTTCTCAATTCATATATACATACTTTTTAAGCTTTTCCATAGCTCCACGCTTGTCAAGGTTATACATTCAGTTATGCTCCCCCTACCCCCAAAGTAAAATCTGATCAGTCCTATTTTGATTAAATTTTACTTTCTCTTCTGCTTTTATTTATTCTAAATGGAAAACATGTACTGAATTACTTTTTTTCCCTTTACAATACAATGATGTATTTTATCAAAGTTGTTTTCAAGTTTTTATTAATTAATTAATTAATTACTATTAATTTATGCTTAAATTCCAGTTAGTTAACATACAGTGTAATATTAGTTTCCGGTGGACAATTTAGTGAGTCAACACTTACATACAATACCTAGTGCTCATCACAAGTGCCCTCCCCAACCCTCATCTCCTATTTCACCCATCCCCCCCACCCCCCTGCCCTGCTGGTAACCATTTTCAATGATATGGTTGGAGCTAGAGAGTATTATGTGAAGTGAATTACTTTAAAATTCTATATATAAACTTTTTTCCTCTATAGACTACCTTTAGCCTTAAGTTTATAATTTTTAGCACACAAATGTACAAAATATACCTGAATATATTACATTTTTTTTCCTCAGAGATGAAGGGAAGAAGTTTAAACTATGAGGGTCTTTTTTTTTTTTTTTGCTAAAGTGAACTTAATGTGTTCTTATTAATAATTTTCTTGTCACTCAGCACATCTTGTGATACTTAACAATCTTTAATAGTGTTTTTTATTTTGTGAATTTCTAATATTTTTACTATATTCTGTAATATGTGGTTTTTGTGTAACAACTTGGAAAAATCTACCTCTTTGTAATGTTTCCTATCATGCATAAAGTTGAGTGATTCACATGATACATTGTAAAAAGGCAGCAGTGATGGTTACATTGATTTAAAAAATTTTCAAGGCCCTTCCTCACTTGAAGAAAGTATGAATCTCTTCTCATCTCTATGACATTTTAGGTTGTTCTAGACTGGAATGAATATTATTTGGCACTAAAAGTGAAATGTTATGTCCTTGGATAAGACGCTGTCTCTTTAATTGTGGCCCATAGGAAGATGACCCTTCCCAAATTAACACAATTCATAGTGCACTAAATTAAGGTATAACATATAAACATTTGTATAAGTAAATTCTCCTCAGTTCTAAAAGAGTTTGATAAATGTGCCATGTACCATCTTTTCTTCTGAGATGTCTTCTCTTATAAATTAGCCTGCAGTCACTGTCCAAAACTCAGCCCCCATTGTTCTTAAACAAGAATAATCACCCTTGTTGCCCAAATCAGCAACAAGTATATTTCTGAGATGAAGCGATTTAACAATAGTCTCCACTTTTTGTTATTTTGGTATTTTTTCAGGTTGCTTATTTCATGAGCCCTGACACCTACCTATGTTTCACTGGTCCCTACTTTGATCATCTCATTCTTATTTGGTTTTAATTTTTGAATTCTTAGCCCACAACCCCATCAAACTTCCCCTGCCACACACATATACCCCAATGCACAGTTTTGACATTTCCCCCTTACTCAGGCAAGGCTGCTATCTAGACTCTAGAGACAGGACTACAAGCATTTGCATCTGTTGGGATAAGCTCAGAGGAGTTAGATTACCATGATCCTATCTTTATATTAAAATCTACCATCATAGCCTCTGATTGCTCATAAACAAACCGGGATATTTTTTATGTCCAACCCCTTTCTTTCTGCCATTTCCCTTCAGAGACTCAGTTGGGCCCCCTGTTTGCATTCCCTCCATGGTCTGTCTCTCTTTACTTGGGCCTTATTTCTTCCTATAACTATACCAAACAAGTCATTCTTTTGCACATAATTGTGTATGTAAAATAATAGCAGTTTTGTGAGAATTTTGCATTATCAATTTCTCTCTGAAATATGGAGAAATTGGGAGAAACATAGGGAACATGTTAGGTTTTTTATTAAACCCTTTCTAACTAATTAACTAATTCACTAAAGGTTATTTGATCCTAATGACTAATGAAGATTTTTTATGGTGTTAATTAGCTAAAAGGTTATTTAAAGTTATTTCAGATCAGCCCTAAATAAATATACCTAGAGGTACCTGGGTGGTGCAGTTGGTTAAGTATCCGACTCTTGGTTTCAGCTCAGGTCATGATCTCAGGGTCATGTGATCAAACCCTGCATTGGGCTCTGTGCTCACTCTCTCCCCCCTCCCCTTGGGCCTCCCCCAACTCTCTCACTCTCTCTCTCTAAAATTAATACAAATAAATCTTTAAAAAAATAAAATAAAATAAATATACCTAAAGCAATTGATCTGAGGGTCCCCAAGCGGTTTGTCTGAATTTACAAGTATCCAAGAGAATGCTTGACTTCCCCAAAGTACTTCTGGAAAATTGGTAAATGGAACATGGGAACCAAAAGCCAAATGAGAGGTAACAGCTGGTTTCCAATCTTAGGAACAAAAGGAAACCCACAAGAAGCAGAAAGTCAAAGGACTCATTCCCAACTCTTGGCAAGAAAATGAAACAAGTGATACCTAGGGTTGGTAGAGTCTTTGATCATGATCTGTCTTATATCAGAGTTCTTTGAGGCTTCCCTATTTCATAAAGTAAGGCTCATGGAATTTGGGAGCTGGAAGGAACTTGGAGAGCATGTGTTAGGCAAAGCCATACCTTTGTGTTATTATTCACTACTAGAAGTGGGGAGAGACATCTCAAAAAACTTAAGGTTACACATTATGTTTAAAGGAGTTCAAAATTTGTTGCTTGATTTTTACTTCACTGTCCTCAGAATCTTGATTTTAGATCTCTGAATCATGCCCTCCAATGCCTTAAACTCAGTGAAAACCAACTCATTACTCTCTGGCTCTCCCTGATCTTTACACACACATGGAGAGTATGAAATTTAAATGAGACCAGATTCTGAAGGAGAGAAGGGAGTTTGATAGTTTGGGAGGGAAACGAAGGTACTATGGCAGAGATGGCTACTTGTCAGTCAATAGTCAGTCTTTCCTTTCAAATGAAGAGAATCGACTCCTTGCATTTAGCCCTTCACATGGCCTCCCAGAATGAAGACTACATTTGTCCCAGCCTCCCTAATTGCTAATTGTGTTCATGTGATAAAGCTCTGGCCAATGAGATGGCCAGAAAGACAGAAACTTGGGTAACCCATCCATAAAAGGAAAGAGGCATGCTTTTATCCATTCCCCTACCCACCTTTCTTCATCTTCTTGATTAGAATGTGATTATAGCATCAGATCGCCTTAGCCCATGATGATAAGGACAGCACAGAGTGTCAGAGATGATAGCTCGAAGAGGACTGTTGTTGGGTGACCTCATGGAATAGATCTGCTACACTGTCCTGGGATCTCCTACCTACCTTTGGACTATTTCATGTGAAGGGAAAAAACTCCTATTGTGTAAGCCACTACATGCATCCAGGCCTATCTACTAACTAATACAGGCATTTTAGACACAGGGAATAATAGGAACAAAAGCTTAGAACTATGAAAACAGGAGCCAGATGAAAATTAGAGTGGGAATTCTAAGTTCTTCCTCGATACTTTTTGTATTGCCCAGGGTGATTTCTTAATAATCCAAATCTGATCAGGCCATTCTGTTTATAGCCTTTTGGTCACTTCTCACTCCATAGCATGGATTCTGAAAAGGGGGAAAATGGGTTTTCCTCCGAAGAAAAGCACAAAGGTACCCAAAGATCAAACCCTGGACCATAGAACAAATCCCCATAAATACAGAATGACAATTATGGTAGTCGGGGAAAATAGTACGTTTAAGAATTATAAAACTCCTGCCCTAGATATTTTGAATTGGAACAGTTCAAGATAGTTTGTGTATTCCAACTTTCTCTTTCCAAACAGTACTGTTTGTTTTTCATTTGATGGTCTCTTTGGCCATCCTCTATCCTTCTTTATGTCAGAATGCCTTCACTGCTGACTCTTTCATCAAGTTTATTGCAAGTCTGCTGTATGCTGGGCACTGTTCTATGTCCCAGAAATACCGTGGTGAGGAAAACAGACGTTGTCTTGCCATCACAGAACTTTCAGTCAGAAGGGCATGACAAACATTACACAAATAATTACATAGCCACTTCATTGATTACATTTGGGGTGAATCTTTCAAAGGTGAAGTTGTGAGAGCATGCCTAATGCTCATTTTTACTTTTTCATTCTCAAATGAACTGTTGTACAGGGTTTTCTTATATCTCCTTATAAAACCGATTTGGAAACTGGTTATTGTCATGAGGGGCTCCTCTGGTTTCCTTCTCTCTACAAACCTCATCTTCTGCACTGCACACAGGATTTGGTACCAGCTCACTTCACAGAAGCCCTAGGTTGCTTTTGGATGGCAGGATGTAAAGGCCCCACTGCATGGAATGGGACATTGAAAAATAAATGTTGGTTTCATAGGAGGTCTCCAATGCCTCCTGTCTATCCAAAGGATATACTTCTGTCCCACTCATCTTTAGAAATAGCCAAACCACTTGGGTCAGAATACTGATAAAAGGAATTTTTCATGAGTCTGAGTATACATTTATTAATCTCTAACTTGATGTTAATCTCATCAGTAGTTATATATATACATATATATGTATATATATACACTTGATATATATAAATACTTGATATATAAAAAATATATATAAATATTTGATATATATATATACACACACACACACACACTCACAGTACCTCACCTAGCACTCTCAAAATCTTCAGCAAACTAAAAAGGTCAACCAGAGACAAGCAGAAAACATAGTTTTTAAGTAGTAAAAAAACTAAAGCAAATATAAAATCAAGTGGTGAAAATATACCAGACATTACATTAAAGCAGCTCTCACACATGGTTTTGGATGGACAATTTTTATAAGACCATCTTTCTAATAATCATATTTCATGACTCACGAAGAATTAGATCTAAAAATTGTATTAAATCCCAAACTGAAAGGCTCTTCTTTCTGAAATGAGAATTCACAGTGTGGTTGCAGTCAGGGTGCTAGTGGGGGCCACTGGACACAGCAGACAGCAGCAGCACCTTTACATACTCCAAAAATCATTCCATCCCATTGTAAGTCATTCCCGGTAATTGGCTGTCCTAATTCTCATGCATTCCTAGAAAATGTCCAGAATCTTTTCAAAGCAAAGCAAAACTGGAAAATAACTGAGTTCTGATTCACTAATATGCATACTCAATTCCAGTTGGATCTAGGGATAAGGTGTACAGATTATTTGCATGAAATAAATGTCCCATCTCAATGTCCTATGTCTTTATCCCTAAGTGACATTCATATTGATGGACACTTTCATTTCAAGGAGCAAGGAGATTTGTTTTCAGTGCAGGAGATTAGAATCTCTTATCTTTTTCCCTAATGCTGCTATACCCCTTTCCCTCCCCACACTCTTAGCTTATGACATCTCACACTTAATTGGGAAAACTGAAGTCATTAGACAGAAAGCCATCTTCTCCATATTTGCCATTCTTCACCCAGCTAAGATGGAAATTATGTCTTCTTCTTTCAAAGGTGATCTGCCTCCATCCCCAAGGACTGCTTCCTCCATTGTGCTTTCTCTTTTGTACATCATTTTTTCCTTCTCTACTGGATTTCTACCATAAGCGTACAAATCCACCCTAGTATTCCCAACTTCCCCAAATTAAAATCTTCTCGACCCTGTATCTCTGTTTACTCCTCCAACATTTTTGTTGCAGGGGCTGTCTCTGTGCTGTCTTCACTTTCTCACCTCCCATTCTCTTCCCAGCTTACTCCAAACTAGCTGCCAAACTACTCCCCCCCCCCACCAAATTGCTATTGTCAATGTCACCATTGGTCATAATTTATGAAATCCTATAGTTATTGTTTGGTCTTCATTTTACTAGATTTCTCAGTAGCATTTTAAATAGTTGAATACTGCTCTATTCTAAAAATACTTTGTCTTTTGGCCTCTGTGAACTCTAGTGTGTCTCAAAGTGTAGTCCCTGGACCAGCAGCAATAGCATTATTTGAGAACTTGTTAGAAATGAAAATTCTTAAATCTTAACCCAGACCAACTGAATTAGAAGCTCTGGGGGTAGGGCTCAGCAACCTGTGTTTTAATGAGTACTCCAGGTGATTCTGATCCAAGGTAAAGTTTGAGAACCATGGCTCTATTGATTTTTCTACATACCTCAATTATAGTTTTTTCTTTCTTTTTTATTATATCAATTAGCTTTTGTTGCATAACAATAACACTCCAAAACGTAGTGCCTTAAAACCACCATGATTTATTTAGCTTATGAATAGATCTCCAGTTGCTTTGTGTATTTCCTTAGGTCAGGCTCCCCAGAAGTAGGTTATCAGGTGAGGATTTGAATACAAGTGGTTTATTTGGGAGAATACCAGGAAGTACTGGAAGGGGTATAGGAAAGTAAGATAGGAAAGGAAGGGAGTTATATGATGTATATTAATGAGCAGGTTATCCCATGAACATCCGGGCTCTATCCCTCAGGGGACTCTCCATCCAAGGTGAAGAAATTGGGATACTTATCCACAAGATCCCATTCTCCACTGGTTGAGGGCTGCTTCTCACAGCTTTAACTCCCTTGTTCTCCCCCACCCAACTGGTGTGAGGGACAAGCTTGCTCTTGTGGATTGAGAAGGCCCCAAAGCAGAAAGTCTAGGTCCTTGCACAAAGAGACCATCTGCACAGGATGACAACCAATGGATGTGTGTGGCGTACCATGAGAACTGCTCAAGAAATCCTTGTTTGGAACTCAGCAGTCTCAAAACCTAGGAAGCTTCCCCTGACACAAAGGCAGAATTACAGTCTCTCTTCCCTGCTTCCCTATCCTCTTAAGTGCATTCTGCTAAGTTTCTGTTCCCTTGTCTGCCCCCTTGGACTTGACTTATCAGGTCCTTGAAAGTAGTGATGGCATTCAGAACACACTACCACAAAATACGGTGCTTTGGCACTCTGAATATTTTAAATCAAAAGAATTTGAGAAATGTCAGGACTCTCTGATCTCCCCCTTCTACTCTGAGGTGGATAATACGACTCTCGGGTGATGGAAGGACACCAAGAGGAGTTTGAATGAAGAGGCCTTGCTAAGATTCCCCCAGTTCATGCCCTTTTGTCCTATTACATTTTCTCACAACTTTCCACTCTTCATCAAACCTAGTATAAAAGCACTCAACTTTAACTGTTTCTTCCTGTCTTCATTTCCTTATGAAGGTTCTCATGTCATATAAAACTTTTATTACATGAATTTGTGTGCTTTTCTTTCATTAATCTGTCTTTTGTCAGTCCCGTTTATAGGGCCCGAGCCAGAGAATTGAGGAGGGCAGTAGCAAGAAGAATTTTTCCTTTTTCTACAGTGAATTACACACACTCATTTTTTTTCACCCTTTATTCCTATCTCAGTGCCTGGGACAGAGATAATACATTGATTGGATGCATGAATGGGTGCCTTATCTTTTTATCCCTTAAAAGACCTGACTTGGGGAGAGTCAAAAAATATGTATTGATGGGGTGCCCGGGTGGCTCAGTGGGTTAAGCCTCTACCTTCGGCTCAGGTCATGATCCCAGGGTCCTGGGGTTGAGCCACGCATGCGCATGCGGGCTCTCTGCTCAGCAGGGAGCCTGCTTCCCCCACCCCTTTCTGTGCCTGTCTTTGCCTACTTGTGATCTCTCTCTCTCTCCGTCAAATAAATAAATAAAATCTTTTTAAAAAAAATATATTGAATTGAACTAAAGAGTCCTTGCGATTGATGTGAGTATAAATTGAACCATTATTATCTTTAAACTAATTCTACTATGTCATAAATAATGCCTGAAATATTAAAAATTCCCTTTTAAAAAATAGCCTTATCTAAAAAATTGCATTAAATGAGTAGACCTAAGGTGACTCTTGCTCAAGTTTCCAGGAAAACAAATATTCTGTTCTTCCTTGGCACCGAAGAGCAGTATTTTATTACACTCTCCTTTTTCAACATGTAGACTTGGTTGTGCAATTTAAATTTGTTATGTATTTGCCTTACAAAAAGTCATGAGAAAGTTTAAATATAAATAAGACCTCCTTCCTTCAAAACATTTGTATGTGTGTGGTCTTCTGGCAGTAATATTTTTTAGTTCGATTCTCTTATTTTTAATGAAGTGCATTTTGATGATTGAAGGGAACTTCACTAGTGCATTTAACTTTGAAGGAATATGCAGTCAATGTCATGTTGAAGGAGTTATATTGAGTATAAAATGAAATTTTCCATGAATAAGCAGGCATTCTTCATGGGAAAAAGGTAATACACTATATTCTTCCATTTTAAAAGTAGAAAAATGGGCTATTATTTGTATTTAGATACTACTCTTTCCAGTGAAAAGAATGCTGGGTTGGATGACAGATCTATGTGGTCCATGGATGACAGATCTTGGCCTTTTTCCTTGCAAGCCTTGGGAGTTGTCCTGACACAGAAATCCCCAGACCCAAGCTTCCTCTCCTGTAATATGAGGAATTGGAAAAAGGGTCTCAATTAGCTTTGAAACTTTGTGATTCGATATTCCATTTCACCACTGTAGCTCTGACTACAACATGGAAATACTAAGTTTTATTACACTTTTACTAATACCTCAGCTTTCCTCTTTAAAAAATGATACTTTGGGGTATAATTATAAATAAAACACATCACTAGGTAAATGGTTTCATACTATTGCTGTCAATGATTGAATGTGGCTTGCCCTCAGGAATAATCATCCTTTAATAATCATCCTTTGATGGAAGATGTATAAGGACTCAGGTAGCTGTTATTCTCATCTGCCCATGATCCTTCCATATTCCCCCTCCTGTTCAGCATTCTCTTCCCTTTGGAGAATTTCTCCTCCCCTTGGGGAATTTCTCCTCCCCATTCCATGCATTCTAATAGGATTTTCAGTTACAGTGCCTTGTTTTCCCTTGCCACAGGAACGGGCATTTGACACAGTGGCTGCAATGATTGGTCCAGGGGATAGCCATGTGACCCAAGCTAGGCCAATTAGAGTTGTTCTTTAGATTCAAACTGCGTGTGCATGGGAGATGTCTCTTCCTTTTTTATTTTGCATTGGGATGTGTGTCAGGGACTATTGTAAGGTGTTCAATTTACCATATACAGCAGGACTATTTCTAATAGAGAATGAGAACAATTCACAAGTAGAAGCAGAGATCAGTAGAGGTGAGGGATAGATGGAAAGCTAGAGGGCATTAAGTTCCTCATTCTAGCCCTTAATTCTGGACTTCTTCCAAACTCTTCTCATCTGCCTGTTGGATCATGTTCCTTTTCATTTCCTCATCCCTGGTTCTTTGACTTTGTAACTCTCAACCCTTGCTTTATATTCCCTGGCTCTGTCAGCTCACCTTGGTATTGGCTTTTTTTTTTTTTAAAGACTTTATTTATATATTTGACAGACAGAGATCCCAAGTAGGCAGAGAGAGAGAGGAGAAAGCAGGCTCCCCGACGAGCAGAGAACCCGATGCGGGGCTCGATCCCAGGACCCTGAGATCATGACCTGAGCTGAAGACAAAGGCTCAACCCACTGAGCCACCCAGGTGCCCCGGTATTGGCTTTTTTATCTTCTTATTCAGTTCCGTGAGCTATCTTCAGAACTTTCTTGCTTGATGAGCTAATAAATCCCTTTCTTTGTTTATGACAGTTTGATTTAGATTTTAGGTTTTTGTAACAAAGGGAGTTTTAACTAATAACCAATATGGATGCATAAATTGTCTAGAATGATTCATTCTAGACCTAGAATCTAGAATGATTCATGAGGGGCACCTGAGTGGATCAGTCGTTAGCATCTCCCTTAGGCTCAGGTCATGATCCCAGGGTTCTGGTATCGAGCCCCACATCGGACTCTCTGCTCAGTGGGAAGCCTACTTCCTTTCCCCCTGCTTGTGTTCCTCCCTCGCAGTCTCTCTCTCTGTCAAATAAACAATAAAATCTTAAAAAAAAAAAAAAAGAATGATTCATGAATAAGTATTGTTATGAAAGAAACAACAAGCCCATGTGCTAAGCTCATGTCACCAAACTAAAACTTAATATTTAACCTAACTCCAGTTTCAGCCTCTTTCAGGAATGTCCTCTTAAACCAGTAAATCTGGAATTTCCTGGTGATGTCATCCACCTGCCACCTGATAGACCCCTTCCATCCCCCAAAGAAAGAAAAGGTAACCCAATCTTTCCTTATTCTCTACCTGCTTCTGCCTATAACTCTTCCATTTTGTTTACCTCTTCAGTGTTTTTTCTATCTAGTAGATCGTAGTGATTCACTATTCAGTGATTCATGAATCATTGAATAAAGCCAATAAGATATTTACAGTTTACTCATTTGAATTTTGTTTTGTGACAGTCTCTTGATGTTGTTGATACCTTCAATTCCTAAGTTCCATGGTCTTTTAAGTCATCTTTTGAACCCAGCTAGAATGAGCAATTATCCACATAGACATTCAAAGTCCCCTTAGGTTTTCTATTTATCTATCAAATGGAGCTGTTCCACCCATTCAAACAGGGCCCAACTAGGGCATTCTACTCCTCTTTCTAGACTTCCAGACTCTTCTCATTTGCCTGATGGGACCTGTTCCTCATGTTTCATCATCCCTGCTTCCTGAGTTCTTGCTTTGGGTACCCTGGCTTTGACAAACTATCCTGGACAAGTTTCTCTAGACTGACACTGACATTTACCTCACCTACTGGACTCATAATAGATAAGAAACCTCCCCCCTTCTATCAGCTATCAGATAAAGAAGGGCCTTCAAGCAGTAGAAGGGATGGTACCTTATTGGGTTCACTTTACTGGCTTAAATTAAAAGTACTTATCAGACCCAGGAACTTTCTCTGTCCTTTCAGAATATATTAAGTAATCCTTAAGATCACACCATGAGACCATTTATCTACTCTCTTCTGCTGTCTTTTTGTCCAAGAACTCAGCCTGGCTTCTGATTCCTTCAACGTCTTCCATTTCTCTGTTCCCATGTTGAGGGTGATCTTATTTCTCGTCCATAAATACCCTGACTCAGGGCTAGAGTAAAAACGGACAGTTAGATGGGGAGATAAACAATGAAGAAAAAGTAGAGAGGAAGTGAGCCTGGCTGTAAAATGTGTACGTGTTAAGACACGACACCTGTTGCTTGGGGATGGAGGGAAGGCTCTTGATTCTGCAATTCTTAATTATGGAATTTTTTCCAGTGTAGAAGCTTTTTAAAGAGAGTGATAAAAACTGAATAAAAGATCACAAACAATACACCCGAAACTAATGTAATGCTGTGTGTCAACTATACCTCAATTAAGGGGAAAAAAAAAAAAAAGATCTCCAACACATTCAGCAGAGTTGAAAGATCCTAAATTGGTCTTTCAGTTTTCTTTGAGGTAAAAAGAAAACAAAATTTTTAAAACCTTAGTTATAGAACTATGTGGAAGGGGGTGGTTTGCAAATGCTCCTTTCTTCTCCCAAATTAGTTCAGATGTTAATCCCTTGATCCATTGGTTAAAAACAAATAACCTTTCACTTAACAAACAGAAGGTATTAGTAATTTGAGATTGTCATATTAGCTCTTTTGCTCTTCCAAATTCTCCCAAGGCTCCCTCCTGACTCTTCCTAAATTAAGCAGAACAGTGCCAATCTGGTGGCTATATTATGTTTTTGGAAACTTGCTAGTCCACACACTTTGCTAAAGCTTCTCAAGTTTAAGGATATTGGGGCACCTGGGTGGCTCAATCTTTAGGTGTCTGCCTTTGGCTCAGGTCAGGATTCCAGGACAGAACCCCTGCATCAGGCTCCCTGCTCCGAGGGAAGCCCGCTTCTCCCTCTTCCACTTGCCCTGCTTGAGTTCACTGTCTAGCTGGTTCTGTCTCTGTCAAATAAATAAATATTAAATTAAAAATGATTAAGGATATTGCTTATTATTGAAGGGGAGCAAAACATACCACCCCAAAATACACCTTTTGGCATAAGGATTATTTTATGCTGAATATTTTAAAGAAACAGCTGACATAGGAAAAGCTCTGAAAGCAGTGCCGGCACCCTTTTGTAAAAGACTTTGACATTTGTAAGGCAAATCCTCATTTGTAAGGGTGTCTCCCTCTCTGTACCAGGAAGAGAAGGATGACTTGAAATCTCTGGAAACTCTTATCAATAGAGAAGGCTGGGGCTTCAATTTGTATAACAACCAAACCCTTGTTTGCTTTACTTTGCCTGATAACCTCACTGACAGCCTCCCTCACCCCCCAAGTCTCCTTTGTCTTTAGCTGGAGATATTTAAAGTTGGCAGCTTGGGACATTTTAGGGAGACACTCAGTTTTCCTGGGTGTTTCCCTTGTATACAGGAAATGTATATGTTGTTAAACTTTCATTTGTTTTTCTATTAATTTGTCTTTTTATTACGGGGTATCTTAGCCACAAACCTAGAAGGGTGAAAGAAAAATGATTTTTCCTTCCCCACATTAGTCAAAAAAGAAAATAAAATTCGTAAATGTTGGCTAGATTCCCAGCAAGTGATATATAAGGGACACTCAGGAGAATCAGTAAGCCAATTATGAATATTTCAAAATGAAGCTTAAACAAAAATCTGTGCTAGAAAATAACATGATTATTTGAGTACAGAGAATTCTCATATAAACCGTAGTAATTTAAGGAACTAATTTTATGGATATTCTGAAACATGCAGAACTTATCATTTGCGAAGTTGTCTTTTATACTCACAATTCCTCTGTATAATGTCTCGAGAAAGCAGTTATGAAATTTCCAGCTGGAATCCCCATGGCTCTAGCAGTTGTTCTGGGAACTTTTTATTTTCCATCTTAATGATGCCCATGGAACTGTTAAGGAGGAATTTCCTCTGCCTTTCAAGATCCTTCTGGGTGGACTATCGATATGAAACACATGAGCAGGAGAAAATAAAATTTACTTCCGTAAGTGTGGGGAATCCACACAGCAATGAAATTCTAAAGACACCGAGGTGATGGAGAGGCTTATCTGGGCCAAAGAGAGGGGGTAAGAGATTGGGGATTGTAAGGGGAGGCAGACTATTGGCAAGAAGGTGAAAAGAGATATTTGGAAAACAAAGGTTGCCCTATTATGCAGATGAGTTCCCTAGGTGAATGGGAGTCTACGCTGTGCAGAGCTGTTTTCTTGGTTCCAGCAGACAGTTGAGAGGGAGGTTAAGAGCTTTTCTTGACTCTGCTGGATTTTGATTGCTTTTAATTCAAAATGATCTTCATGCCAAAGTGGCCCATCTTGGGGTGGCCTGCCCTTAGCCCCTACAGTACAGTGAAGGGGAAAAACCTTTTCTTCTGCTTGACACTTCAGAAAACACTTTTGTTCTTATATCATATATGTTTTCTCACATTTTATCTTTTTATTCTTTTCATTTATCTTTACAGATTAAGGCTTTTTTGAGGCTTTTAATTTTATTTTATTTTTAAGATTTGATTTATTTGACAGAGATTACAAGTAGGCAGAGAGGGAGGCAGAGAGAGAGAGGAGGAAGCAGGCTCCCTGCTAGGCAGAGAGCCCAAAGCAGGGCCCCATCCCAGGACTCTGAGATCCTGACCTGAGCCGAAGGCAGTGGCTTAATCCACTGAGCCACCCAGAGGCTTTTTAAATTAAAAGATAATATATTATTAAAGGGAATGTTATTGGGGCGCCTGGGTGGCTCAGTGGGTTAAAGCCTCTGCCTTCGGCTCAGGTCATGATTCCGGTGTCCTGGGATCGAGTCCCGCATTGGGGGGGGGGTTGTCTCTGCTCAGCGGGGAGCCTGCTTCCTCCTCTCTCTCTGCCTGCTTGTGATCTCTGTCTGTTAAATAAATAAGTAAAATCTTAAGAAAAAAAACTATTAAAAAAAAAGGAATGTGGGACGCCTGGGTGGCTCAGTTGGTTAAGCAGCTGCCTTCAGCTCAGGTCATGATCCCAGCAGGGAGCCTGCTTCTCCCTCTGCCTCTGCCTGCCTCTCTGTCTGCCTGTGCTCGCTCGCTCTCCCTCTCTCTCTCACAGATAAATAAATAAAATCTTTAAAAAAAAAAAAAAATAGGAATGTTATTGAAAAATTTAAAAACTCCTTATAAATCACCATAGTAACAAAACAGTCTGGTTCTCCTTTGTGAATTTTGTTTTTGTCTTCTTATTTACATACACATATTTTACACAGTCCTTCAGAATGCACGTGGAAAAAAAAAAGAGGAAGAAAAAAGAATGCACTTGAAATTTGCATGTCTGCCCCTTTTACTTAACCTTCTATTGTAAATTTTCAAAATAATACATAGTAAATATGCAGATCTATAGTGAACACTTTTTAATTCCTGTTGTTAGACATTTTGGATGTTGGTAATTTTACTCTTCTAGATATGTTTAGTAGAAGCTCTTAAAGATTTGGAGCCAGCCCAGATGGAGGGAGGGCTAGAATCCAGCATCCTTGATATTTCTGCCAAACTAACACTACTTCTCACCTGCATCTTAGCTCTAAATATTTTAGACAATGTCTTTTTACCTATTTGTGATCATCCACAGTCGTTTTGTGCAGGCTACTGTTACAGAGCACGGCCATGCTCACTGTTAATATTTACTGGATTGTAGTGGTTTTCAAACGGGGATCTGAATCCCCCAAGTCCAACCGGAGCAGCTCAGTTTTGTTGGAGTCTAGTATCAAACAACAGTTTGAATACAGCTAGACTAGATCAGTGAAGGACAGTGTGGGGACAAGTCCATCGAGTCGGCAGCACTGAAGTGTTTTTTTGTTTTTGTTTTGTTTTGTTTTTAAAGATTTTATTTATTTGACAGAGAGAAATCACAAGTAGACGGAGAGGCAGGCAGAGAGAGATAGAGAAACAGGCTTCCTGCTGAGCAGAGAGCCCGATACGGGACTCGATCCCAGGACCCTGAGATCATGACCTGAGCCGAAGGCAGTGGCTTAACCCACTGAGCCACCCAGGCGCCCCAGCACTGAAGTGTTTGAAGGTTCAAAGACCTTGGTGGTAAGTTAGGGTGTGCATCGCAAATGCAAACTTGGATGTCTGTGACCGGCATGGTCTTCCTAAAGACCCAACGCCCTAAGGAGATTTTACGTCTCAGAGTCTCAGAGATAGGGAGCATCTGAGTTGGAGAAAAAACATGCTTACTTGTCTCCCATTTTGGCTTTCCTCCTGGCTGTTCTCCAAAGTGCAGGCAGACAGATCTTACTGAAGACAGGACACAATATATTGCTGTATATAAGAGTCACAATATCCGGGGGCACCTGGGTGGCTCAGTCGGTTAAGTGCCTGCCTTCTCCTTGGGTCATGATCTCAGGGTCCTGAGTTCAAGCCTCACATCTGGCTCCCTGCTCAGTGGGGAGTTTGCTTTTCCCTCTCCCTCTGCCTTACCCCTCTCCCTTCTCATGCTCTCACTCATTCTCTCTGTCTCTCTCAAATAGGGAAATAATTTTTTTAAAAAAAGAGTCACAATATCCAAAGAACTAGTTCTAACCCTGAATTTTCCCTTGTAAATCTGAATTTTGGAAAAATCTCTTCTACAAAAGAAAAGGAAAGGCTCCTGCTGCCCTCACTTGACCAGACCTGAGCAAAGATTTGGGAGAAAAGTGCACAGTTTTATAAATTATCACAAAGTGAATACACTCAGGTAACCACATCCAGGTCAAGAAACAGAACATTAAACAATATCAAGAAAGTGAAAAGACAACCCACAGAATGGTGAAAAATATTTGCGAATCACTTATCTGATGAGGAAGTTATATGTAGAATATATAAAGATATACATATATATCTTTATGTGTAAAGAATTATATAAAGAGCACTACAACTAAATAATAAAAAGACAGCACAATTAAAATATGGGCAAAGGAGGGGCGCCTGGGTGGCTCAGTGGGTTAAGGCCTCTGCCTTCAGCTCAGGTCATGATCCCAGGGTCCTGGGATCGAGCACCACATCAGGCTCTCTGCAGAGCAGAGAGCCTGCTTCCTCCTTTCTCTCCCAGCCTGCCTCTCTGCCTACTTGTGATCTCTCTCTGTCAAATAAATAAATAAAATCTTTGAAAAAAAAATATGGGCAAAGGATTTATATAGACATTTCTCCAAAAAGATATATAAATGGCTGATAATCACATAAAAGATGCTTACCAGCATTAGTCATTAGGTGAGTGCATGTCAAACCACAGTGACATACTATTTCACTCCCACTGGGATGACTATAATAATAATTTTAAAAAATGGATAATAATAAATATTGGTAAGGATGTGGGGAAATTGGAGCCCCTATATGGGGTTGGTGGGAATGTAAAATGGTATAGCCACTTTGGAAAAAGAGTTTGAGTTTAAACTTTGGAAAAGTCTAAAGTAAGTTACCATGTGACTCTTCAATTCCACTCTTAGGCATATGTCCCTGAGAAATGAAAACGTGTGTCCACATAAATCTTTATAGCAGCATCATGTCTAATAACTAAGAAGTGAAAAGAACCCAAATGTCTATTATCAGATGGATGGATAAATAAAATATGGTATATGTGTAGAATGGACTATTATCCAGCAATAAAAAGAAATGAAGTGCAGGTATGTGCTACAACAGGGATGTACCTTGACAACAGTTGTTATTGTCAACAAAAACATCACTGTCCATTTTTTTTTTTTTTATGGAAGCCATTATGCTTTGTGGAAGGAGCCAGTCACAAAATATGACATAATGACACTTACATAGAATGTCCCGAATAGACAACATAAATAGACATACAAAGTGGAATAGTGGTTGCTTACGGTTGTGTGGGAGGGGTGTTTGGGAATGAGGAGTGACAGCTAATAGGTACCAGATTTCTTTTAGGGGAGAAAAAAATGTTTCAAAATGAGATGGTGATGGTGGCTGCACAGCCCTCTGAAAATGCTAAAAAATCCTGAATTATACACTCTACGTATATGAATTGTGTGGTACATAAATTATATCTCCTAAAGTTGTCAAATGAGAAAAAAGAAAAAAAAAAAGGGGGAAATAGAACACTGCCAGCATCCAAGAAGCTCTTCTGTCTTAGATTAGGTTTCCTGGAAACAGAACCTAAGATGGTGATTCTTGTGTGAGCAGTTTCCTGAAAGGGTGCTCTTAGGAGAAAATGAGTGGGGAAAGCAGGTAAACACTAAATGTGGTCTCAGCTGAGGACCAGCATTTACATGATCGAACAAGGACCTCTGAAACATGAGTAGCACCACAGTGTGGTCCCATATGCCATAACGTAGCAAAGGACTTGCCTTTTTAAAAATAGATTCATGAGGCACCTGGGTGGCTCGGTCGGTTAAGCATCTACCTTTGGCTCAGGTCATGATCCCAGGGACCTGGCTTCGAGTCCCTCATCGGGCTCCCTGTTCAGCGGGGAGCCTGCTTCTCCCTCTCTTTCTGCTCCAACCCTTCTGCTTGTGCTCTCTCTCTCGGTCAAATAAATAGATAAAATCTTAAAAAAAAAAAAATAAAAAGGTAAATAAATGAAAATAGATGCATGTCCGTGACAATTATCGACTGTCTCTCCTTCATGAGTGTGTGTCTGTCTGTGTGTGTCTGTGTAAAACGTCCTGCGTATGTCAGCTTCCTTTTGACCAAAACCTTCTAGAAAGGGGAGGCTGTGATGTATTCGCAGCTGATAGTCGTAACTGCTGGAGGACTGATGCCCCAGCCAATACCTAGGATCTGGGAGGGGCACTAACAGTGTCCACTCTGTCCCATCAGGCCCCCTCCCATTATTAGAGTCTTGACCCTCTGAACATTCTGCTTTGGCTGGATTGTTACTTCAGCACATGGCTTAGGGACAATCTGATTTATCTCATTGTTTTACTTCTTAGAAAACTCCGCGCTTCATGCTGGGGCTATTGTGTGCCTGTTCTGTGTCAAACTATGTATCAGGTAAACTCTAGTCTTCATTGGAAATGAATAACACTGGCCTATTTACTTAGCATTAACACAAGTAATTTCAGACATGATTGCCTTTAAGAAAACCAAGAGAGCCCCCAAAGCAGAGAGCATGAGGATAAGAAAGAAGAAAAGCACATTCTCACAGAAGAATGCTGAAATCTAGAGACTGTCTCCCACTTCTGTCACCAGTGTTCCTTGCTGACAATTTCTCTGTGGCAGTAGCAATATTCACAAGGAAACTGGGGGTTATGAGAAGCCAAGAGGGTTTTTGATGGTGAACTGCTTAATGTTCCTGAGCTCATGAACAATCCCCAAAAGAGAACTGGCTCCAGGAAAGTTGGAAAAACAATTTTACTTAAACTAAAGGAGAAAACCAAGGTTAGAGCACGTATTTTGCTTTCTCTTGCTGTAACAAAATACCACAAACATAGGGACTGAAAATAAGTCACGTGTATTATCTCAGTTCCCAAGGGTCAGTAGTCCAGGTCCTACCTAGTTTCTCTGCTCAGCGTCTCACTGGGCTGCCATCAAGGTGTCAGTTGGTGCAGAAATCCTTGGTAAGAGAAACACCTGGAGTTTGCGGTCCTATTCCAAGCTCTTGTATTGTTGGCAGAATTCAGATCCTTGTGGTGGTAGGACTGAGACACTCAGCTTCTTACTAGCAGCTGGAGACTGGCTTCAGTTCCTAAAGGCCTCCCATAGTTCCATGTCCCCTGGCCCTCTCCATAGGCAAGTCACAAGGTTACTGCTTCCTCAAGGCCTGCAAGAGAGTCTCTCTCTCCACTCTGCTAAGATGGAGACTTCTGTAACAAAAAGTAGTCATAAGAGTGACATCCCAACACATTTGTCATATTCAGTTTAGTAGAAGCAAATGACAGTTCCCAGTCATACTCCATGGGGTGGTGGTCGAGGGATTATACAAGGGTGTGACTCACTAGGAGTCACATTAGGTTGTTTGGACACAGATGGAAAACACTAAGTTTCTTCAGCTCATTTAAAACTTTCTCTAAACATTATTATCTTAAAAAGAATATAATCAGGGGCATCTGGGTGGCTCATTGGTTAAGTATGTGCCTTCCGCTCAGGTCACGATCACAGGGTTCCTGGATCAAGCCCGTCATCAGGTTCCCTGCTCAGTGGGGAGTCTGCTTCTCCTTCTGCTTCTCCCTCTGGCTCATGCTTGCTCTCTCTCGCTCTCTCTGTCAGAGAAATAAATAAAATATTTAAAATAATTTAATCATTTTACGTTTTACCTTAAAAATAAAAACCTTTTCCCTTCTTTTTTTTTTTTTTTTTTTGTAAAAAAGTAATTGAATATGGCTTCTCATCTCACTCTTATGAATAACCGTGGACTAGAAGGAGCCCCTACATGGTCTGGCTTCCTGGTACTTTCTGCTCCCTCTACCTGAAAGGACTCTTACATCAAATACCAGTATGTCATGATTTCAGATGCATAGTAGGTGCTCAGTAAATACCGGTTGATTAAATGAACAAATGCATGAAAAGGAATATTTTTCATGCATACAATAGGTACCTGGCTTTTTTTTTTTTTTTTTTTACCAAAGATCCCTTATGTTTGTGGTCTCAGTTTACCTTCCCTGGTCATGGGGGATCCAGGAGGAAGCCAATAGTCCCTTGAGTGCAAAAGTAGCAGTTGTGTCCAGTCATATCTTGGTTGTAGTTTGTGGCATGCACAATCGGATTCAAGGTCAGGTACCAACTCTTCTAAAAAAAAAAAAAATTAAGTAACATTTGCTTTACAAAAGCATAGGCAATATAAGTGCCCAGAGTGTTACCTTTCGGAGTCACCACTTCTTGGATTTAGAGCTCTGTGTGGTTTATATCAGGCTGATTGCTGTTGGAATGTAATATGCACGTATGAGCATACTCCTACTGGGCCCAACTGAAAATATAGATGAGCCTCTGAGACCAGTGAGCACATCTCCAAGTTATTACTCAAAGCAAAATATATTTGAATTCAATTAATTTTTTGCTCCTGCAGAAAGGATGGCTGGCCTGAGTGAAAGAAAAAAAAAATTATCATCAGGCTCTTTCAGTGACTATATCCAAGGGTTTTATTATTTATTCATAGTATCTCACTGTGAGTGAAACAAAGTAATGGGACATTCAACTATCTATTATGATTAGTTACTCCTTGGTAAGAAAAATTTGCATTTCCATAATTGTGATGGTTAATTGTATGTGTCAGTTTGGGCCACAGGGTGCCCAAATCTGTGAAGAGATTTCTTGATGAGATTAACGTTTGAATTGACACACTGACTGAAACAGATTATGCTTCATATATGAGTGGGCCTCATCTAATCAGATGAAGGTCTGAATAGAGCAAAGAGGCTGACTCTCACACAAGTAAGAGGGGACTCTGATTGTTTTGAGCTGGGAAGTTCCTTCTAGCCTTTGGACTTGAATTAAAACGTCCAGTTTTTTTGGCTCTCGAGAATACCAGCTTTCAGCCTGGAATTTACATCATCAGCTCTACTAGTTCTCAGGCCTTCAAACTCAGACTGGAACTAGACATTGGTCTCCAGTTTGCCAGCTATAGGTCTTAGGACTTCTCAGCCTCTATAATCACATGAGCCAATTCCTGGTAATACATCCTTCTATACATGCATATATCCTATTGAGTCGGTTTCCCTGAAGATTCCCAACTAATACAGTCATATAAGGCTTGTGAGATTTATTACTGCTTAAAATATGATAACAAATGTGTTTGGTAATTATTCACTCTTCCGAGATTGACTCCTTGTAAAATCGTACCCTGCTTCATAAATTTCCTTCCACTGGCTATTCCAAACTTTACAATTCTTCTCATGCCCTCGGACTAATTTTGATCAATTTCAGACAATGAACCAGGGCCCAGTTTCAATGAAAACCATGTCTTAGCCCTCTTGACGTCCCTTGTCTCAAGGTCACAGCACCTGTCTGATAGCCCTTGTCATACAGCTTATATTCATTCATTCTCTCTCTCTCTCTCTCTCTCTCTCTCTCTCTCCCTCCTCCCCACTCCCACTCCCAATGACTCCTTTTGTTTTTTCAGGCCTGGAAGTGGGAAACTGGGCCCAAATGTTCAGTTCTGGTTGCTACAGCATCCCTTGTGTGATTTTCCTGCTCCTCACTTACATCCTTATGTACGGTCTGTCTTTTTAACTCTTTATTTTGGAAAAATTATAGAATCACAAGAACTTGCAGAAATAGTACAGAGAGGCTCTGTGTACCTCCCCCCAGCTTCCCCCAAAGATAACATCTTGCAAAGGAGAGAGAGTATCAAAATAAGGAAATTTACATTGGTATCATACTATTGACTAGACTATAGACCTTACTGGGAGTACATCAGTTTTCAAAGTACCGATTTTTTTTTTTTAATATAGTCCTACAAAATTCTATCATATTTGTAGATTCTCATGAAATCACCACAACAACCAAGATATGAATTGTTCCATCTCTATGCAAACTCCTTATTAAACCTTTCTCAAACTACCCAGTTTAAGCATGCATTCTGTTTTCTGCCATCAGCCCTACTGAGGGACGCTTGAAAGATTTTCAGCATTCTGAGAATGGAAAAGATCTGTCCTTTTGTTTGTGGGAGAAGGCCACGAAAGCAGCAAGCCTCTGAGAGAGGAAGGTGGCAGCTGCAAAATAAAAATGGCAATTGGGCCCCTCTTGGCAAAGAATATCTGAAATAGTTTCCAGAGTGGGGATAATTCAAAAGATTTATTTTGTGACAGTTTTCTCAAGTCTAACCATGTATCAGAATCACTCATAGAGCATTAAAAAATATTAATCAATCAACCAAACAAAAAACAAAGCAAAAACAGAGATTTGGGCCCCATCCCCAGAGGTTCTGCATCATTTTGTCTGAGGGGGAGTTCAAAAATTGAAAGTTTTTACAAGATCCTCAGCTGAGTGCGGCCAAGGTTAAGAGCCACTGTTTTTTGGCATCAGGGTTTTGCATCTTAATTAGAAAATCCACTCCTACTCAAGATTATGCTTTTTAAAAAGACAACTTTGAGTTTTCTGTATATTTGTTTTCATTTTTATTAAATTTAAATCTTTAATATATCTTAGATTTATTTTGTTGTGGGGAGAAATGAACTCATTTTATTTTTTTCCCCCCAGACAGGTATCTTGTTGTTCTAATATTTATTTATTCATTTATTTATTTTGAAAGATTTACGAATTTATTTATTTGACAGACAGAGATCACAAGTAGGCCAGAGAGGCAGGCAGAGAGAGGGAGAGGAGGAAGCAGGCTCCCTGCAAGAGGGGCCCCATTGCCATTTTTATTTTGCGACAAGGGGCTCAATCCTAGGACCCTGGGATCATGACCTGAGCCGAAGGCAGAGGCTTTAACCCACTAAGCCACCCAGGCGCCCTGTTCTAATATTTATTGACGAATACATAGTCTCTCTGCTGATATAAAATGTTACTTCTATGATTTAGTAAATCCCTGAATTATTTTACTCTATTTCCATATTCTATTTTGTTACCTTGATCTATCTTTCTAAGTACCAGAATCAAAAATTTTCTTTATAGTCATTTTATCATGCTTTGATTTCTGATAGAAGTAGTAGAGAATTGATATTTTTAAGATATTGAGTCTTTCCATTGGAAAAAAACATATATTTTTAAGTTGACTCCAGTTCTCTCTCCTTTCTTGTGCTTTACAGTAGAGTTTTAAAGTTTTCTTCATATAGACTCTGTAGTATGTATAAGTTAAAACTATATTTAAAGAAACGGATCAGGGCGCCTGGGTGGCTCAGTCAGTTAAGCATCTGCCTTCGGCTCAGGTCATGATCTCAGGGTCCTGGGATTGAGTCCTGCATTGGGCTCCCTGCTCCACAGGGAGTCTGCTTCTCCCTCGTCCTCTGCCTGTCCCCTCTGCTCCTGCTCTCTCTCTCTCTCTCAAATAAATAAATAAAATTTTAATTAAAAAATAAAGAAATGGATCAGCTTCCCATCCACTGAAATTAATTTTGAGCCAGAGTAAAAAGCCTGTGTAACTTACCCTTGATCATAAATGATGGAAATGAGTTCTGTCTTGTGTAATTTCTTATGGGAATACAACACTCAGTTATTATCTGGGATGATTAGCAAATGTATGCTACATTATCAAGAATTCTGATATATCATACATGGAATAGTAATTTTCAAAGCCTAAAATCCATAAAATACTAAACAGCTGACACAGTAAAATTTAAAAAAAAAATTTTTTTTTTTGAAGACTCAGAAGCTACATGTCTTTATAATGAACACCATACATGGTAGATGTCAATGGAAAGTTTAGATAAGAAAATGCCAGATAAAAATGACTTTTCAGAAAGCAGAGACTCCCTGGTCAGGTCAGAGATTCAGGATAAAAACTATTCATTTTTATTAGCTTCTTCCCTGAAAGATAAAAGTTCTATCACTAGGATGGCCAACCGTGAGATACATAGAAACTTGGATTTCTGAAATAAATGATGGGATGAATCCATCTCAAGGTCTGAATGCTCCAATATTTTCTAAAGTTTTAAATTTTCAAGACAGACTGATTTAAATCCATTTGCTGACAGTCTTCCTCCATATCCAAAGCTATACAAAAGTAAATTCTAGACTACTTTTTGTCAGCTACATCTTTTAATTAGTTAAATGGACACTATTTATGCTTTCACAAAGAAATTAACATTTTCAAGTAAATGGTAAAAAATCTGAAATAAATTTTAGAAATGCTACTTAAGGGGAAGGCTGCCCTCAGCTCAGGTCATGATCCCGGGGTCCTGGGATGGAGCCCCACGTTGGGCTCCCTGTCCAGCAGAGAGCCTGCTTCTCCCTCTGCCTCTGCTGCTTCCCCTGCTTGTGCTCTTTCTCTCTGTGTGTCAAAAATATAAAGAAAATCCTTTTAAAAAAAAATGCTACTTATAGATATTCATATGGCAAGCAGTGGGAATATTATAAATTGTAAAGAAACAGCCATAACTGAGAAATGCTTTTTATATAACATGGTCAGGAAAAATTAAAAAATTCACAGCTACTATGTGTGAGCATATGTGTGTGTATATTTTATGAATGTGTCTAAATATATATATATGTCCATTTATGCATATGTACATATTTGTGTACAGTGTCTATAATTAGGTTAGGTCATTCTTCTAATAAATAGCCCAGAGTGAATCTTGGATTGAAATTTCTGGGGCTACCTCACCAGCAAATATTGGCTTACCTAACTATAGAAACTTAATTTTAAACAACTTTCATTATGAATAAAACACTACTGAAGCCATATTTGTTTTTTCTTTCCTTGACTTGTAAGTTACTTACAAAAAGTGGATGGGTTCATTGTATCTAAATATGCTTTCTTTGAAGAAAGGGTATTTTATCCCCATTATAAATAAATCAAAAAGTAGCCCTCCCTTTAAAAGAAACAATGCAGTTCTCTGTTTACTTTTAAATACCTCATTGGAGAGTGCTGGAAGCTGGTCAGTGTAATTTAGAAACCAAAGGCAGACCCCTGAAACCTGCTGCTACTCTTGGGCAATGTCTGTGTCCCTCTAGCAGCTAGAGGCAGTCATTGTTCACACTTTCTGGGCAAACACAATCAACTGATGTGTGCCAGATAGTATCAGTGTAATACTGAAGCGTTTGTTGGAGAAGAAAATTTTTTCCTTTACCTTTCTAGGTTCTTTGTCTGGTAAACTGATGTAAAACTGATTAACAGGAGAAAAACCAATTGCGTATGTATGGGAGCCCCGAGCGAGCGTGAGACCCAAGGACAAGTCAGCCAGTTCAGGCTTAGAATGAGGCTTAGTCATCTGAGCTAAAGAATGGCATGGGAGCCTGGGGCTTCAAAGTGGGGGAGGATAATTCACAGATTGATAAGAAGAGCAGATGTTTGTTAATTAGATGTTTGCCCTGCCATACAGATCTTTCAGATAAAAAGTTATCTCTGGTTGTAACTCTCTTTCCGGGGCAGGACCCCTATCTAAATTCTTTTAGGTACTTAAGGGAGAGGTAAGGATTTCTTGAGTCTTCTGTGTGTTGATTGCCTTAAACTCAATATAATCCATGTGCCAAACTGGCATGTTTTAGGGTTACATATGTTGAAAAGCAAGAATTCCTGTGTCTTCAAAGGTCCTTCTAGTTGGACCAAGAAACAAATTGACATGGGACAGAAAACAGGAGAAAAATCCAATTTAATAGGTATAGGTATGGGGAATCCACATAGATGGAAATTCCAAAGACAGGCAAAATGAGGTATGTACATCATTCTGAACTAAGGAGAAGGGAGTTGGGGTCTGGGATTTCAGAGGAAAGGAAGGCACTTCACAGGGTGATGAGAGCAGATGTTTGGTAATTAGGTATTTGCCCTATCATACAGATGGGTCACTCTGATAAAATTTATCTCTGTTAATGACCCTTATTCTGGAAATGACCCCCAGTCTGCTGCTTCTCTGTGGTAAAGAGAGGACAAAAGTTTCTCTTGAGCCTGTAGGGTCTCAAGGGCCTCAGCTCAAAGTAACGCACATGTCAAAGCGGCACATTCTGGGGGGGGATCTGTCCTGAACCCCTATATACATTTTGTTGTCCCTCACATTCAAACCAGAACCCTTTTTTTTCTATATGAGTAGCAAAGTGAATTCCTAAGAAGAGTTTAATTTAGTACTTTAACAGTATGTATTTCCATTTTGACCACAAACTATGTTATTTATAACTATGCAAATAGTATATAATTATGACTTGATTTTAAATTCTCAATACTATCGGGGCGCCTGGGTGGCTCAGTGGGTTAAAGCCTCTGCCTTCGGCTCAGGTCATGGTCCCAGGGTCCTGGGATTGAGCCCCACATCGGGCTCTCTGCTCAGCAGGGAACCTGCTTCCTCCTCTCTCTCTCTGTCTCTCTCTCTCTCTGCCTACCTGTGATCTCTATCTGTCAAACAAATAAATTTAAAAAATCTTTAAAAAATAAAAAAAAAATTCTCAATACTATCATAACGGGAAAAAATATTTACTGAGATCACCTTTATGGATCAAGTATTTTTATATCTCCGGTAAGAAGATAAAAATAACCTTTCATATTTCTAGCTAAGCAACTGTAATCTGTTATTTTATTTCTGCCAGTTTGGGGGCATTCCATAAGTCTAACAAAATTTAAAGAGCTTTCCTTCTTTTTGTTGAGGTGGACTAGACTCAAGAGATAAAAGAATATAGGAAACATTTCTGTGGAGCTATCCATAGGAATAGAGGTCATTTAAGTTTTCTTATCATCAAACATTTTGTGGCTTGAAGGTGTTATAAATGTGGAATGGGAAGTTAATTTTTCTTCCTGGTGTGTAAGAGTAGGACTAGGTACACAATTTGTGAAAATGCAGGGTCCCTTGTTCAAAAATTAAGAATTTAAAGACAGAACATTAAACCAGTGAGGGGTACAGAATTTGCCACCCACAAATATGCCTCTTTGGCATAAGGATTATCTTCAGCTGAATATTTTCAGTAAACAAAAAATACAGGAAAAGCCCTGCAACTGAGTAAAAGTTACCCGTTTGTAAGATACATTTACCTTCATAGGGTAAATTTCCATTTGTAAGCGTATCTCTCTGCCTGTACCAGGAAAAGGAAGATGACCAAATCTCTAGAAACTTTTTTTTTTCTTTTTAAAGATTTTATTTATTTGACAGAAAGAGAGAGACAGTGAGAGAGGGAACACAAGCAGGGGGAGTGGGAGAGGGAGAAGCAGGTTTCCCAATGAGCAGGGAGCCAGATGCGGGCCCACCCCAGGACCCTGGGATCATGACATGAGCCAAAGGCAGATGCTTAAGGACTGAGCCACCCAGGTACCTCTAGATAGTCTTCAATGGAGAAGGCAAGGATTTAGATCTGCATAATGACCTTACCCTTGTCCACTGTCCTTTACCTGGTCACCTCATGAAACCAGCTTCCCCCTCCCTTTGTCTGTAGCTGGAAGTGGTGTTTAAAGTGGTATTTGAGCCATTCTGGGGAGTTACTGAGTTTTTCTGGTCTTTCCCATATATACAGGAAGTATATATGGTATTAAACTTCTGTTTGTTTTTCTCTTGTTAATCTGTCTTTTATTACAGGGATCTCAGCAAAGAACCTGGAGGGTAGAGAGAAAATTATTTTTTCTCCTCCATACCAAACATGAGGTCCTTCTATGCATAAGTTGTGTGTGACTACATAGCTCTACAAATTATAAAAATGGGAATAATCCAGGAATGATCTGAACAGGGTAACATTTTTTTAAAAATTTTATTATATATTTTTTTTGAGGATGACTTTTAGATATGACTTTGATTAAACTCATGGCGGCAAGACTGTGAACAAAGACTGGCATTGGGTAGAATGATTTGGGAATGTTTAACATGCTTCTCAGACAGATAAATGCCTATCAAACACCTACCTTCAGAGGCAGGTCTCAAGACTGGAGTGAAGTAAATGTAATGATAGAAACACTTGGAAATGATAAAAGCAGGCTATATTTTTATATCATTTAGTGGCTAATTTACATTCACATATGCTATTTAATTCACATAGTAATAAGATGAAATAGGATAGAAATGTTTCTCAAGACTAACATTGTAGAACCAGAACATAAGAAGATCGCCTTCTCTTCTAACAACAAGGATAGACAAACAATAGCCATGGGCCAGATCCAGCCTGCTACCTGCTTTTATAAATAAAATTTTATTGGAAATAAATGTCCATTTATTTATGTAGTATATGTGGCTGTTTTCACAGTACAATGAGTACTTGTGATAGAGATATATACCTGCAAAGCATTAAAATATATATTTTCTTTTCCTTTATAGAAAAAGTTTGATGACTGCTGCCAGATAGAACTACAACATAACTAAAATGTGGGAATCTGGACTGGTCAAATTGCTTTTTTTAATCCCCTAAGTTGTGCTTTTGCACTCAAGCTGAATGTACTTTATAATTAACAGGTGCGCATTGATGGACATTTAAGGCTTTACCATTTTTTAAGTATAAATAATACTATAGTGACTGCTCTTTTTTTTTTTTTTTTTTCATTTGACAGAGAGAGAGAAAGCACAAGCAGAGGGAGCAGCAGGCAGAGGGTGAGGGAGAAGCAGGCTCCCCACTGGGCAAAGAGCCCTATGCGGGGCTTGATGCAGGGCTGTGTCCCAGGACCCCCAGGATCAAGGCCCTAGCTGAAGGTAGATGCTTAATAGACTGAGCTGCCCAGGCACCCCTATAGTGACTATTCTTGAATAACAACTTTTAACACTTGTAAGGCTCTTATTTCCCCCACAGAATTATTTAGGAAGAGTAATGTATGGGTCAAATAGTATTCACTTTGTAGCACTCTTGAGTAGTTGAGTAGTCTTATACAAGTTGACTAAGTTGTACAGTTCAGCAAAATTCTTCGGGGTGGCCATAGAGAACAGGTTCCCCAGGTCACTCCATCGGTGGTGTATGTGGATCCCTGTATCCTACTTTTCTAGGCATTATCTAGCTTCTTTATTGTTGCTGGTGATTGTGAAGCCGTAGAGTATTGTCCTACTGATTCATATTTCTCTGGTTACTAATGGGTTTATACATCTCTTCATATTGTTTGTTGGTCTTTGGTTTTTGATTTTTATAAGTTGTTTCCTTTTTACAATTCATTTTTAGGAGTTTCTTGAAAATTTGACTATTCCTTCCTTCTCAGTGTTCGATATTGCACGTATCTTCCGTTTTGCCATTTGGTCATTGATGCTGTTCTTCATTGAACAGGTACCTTAAATGAAATTAATCAACTTGTTTTGTCTTATGGCTTATGCTTTTGAGGTTTTATTTAAGAAGCTCTCTACTCTTCATTCACAAAGATTTCCTCTTACTTTTTCATCTATTGAGTTTATAGTTGAACATTTCATGTTTGTTTATCAATCTTTGTATGTATATTAGTACTGTTCTATTTTTCTTCATCAGTGAGCCACTTTTTCCCAGTGTCATCTATTAAACAGCTTTCCTTTTCCCATTCACTTGTGGTGCCAACTTTATTTATTTATTTTTTTTAAGATTTTGTTTATTTATTTGACAGAGGAAGAGCAGGAGAGTACAAGCAGAGGGAGTGGCAGAGGAGGATAAGCAGACTCCCCACTGAGCAGGGAGCCCAAGGGGCTTGATCCTAGGACCCTGGGATCATGACCTGAGCTGAAGGCAGTTGCTTAACCAACTGAGTCATGCAGGCACCCTGTGGCACCACCTTTATTGGATATTGTCTTTATATAAGCTTCTGTTGACTTTTAAATTCCATCCTTAGCCCATTTTCCTTCTAAATTTCTATCTTGGGAATCTTAGCTACTTCCACAGTTTTGCCAACCCTTTAGTATCCTGATGCATTAATATCTGTATCTCTAACTTGATCCTTCCTTCAAATTTCACACTCTTGTATTTATACGTGCCTGCTGGCTAATTCCCCTGCATGTACCATAGGGACCACAAACTCAAAGTATTATCAAACAAACTCAGGATCATCTGTACTACAAACCTGCTCCTGTGTTCTCTGTTTCAGTGGTTGACATCACCATCACCCATAAAGCCGTTCTGGCTGATAGCCTTGATTCTTCCCTTACTCTAATCCCCAGTGTCCCATGAATCGCCACATCCTGCTGCTTTTATTTCTTGATTCCACACCCTCCTCTCTGAATCTATGATGGCTGCCCCAAGTCAGGCCCCAATCATCTCTTGCCTGGACCACATCCTAATAAAGCTCTCTGCCTCCAATCTACCCTTAATTCTATTTGCCAGGCAAGTCGTTGTAAGAGGAAACCGTAGTTCATGCCACTCCCCTACTTAAACCCTGAAATGGCTCCAGAAAACCAGCAAGTAAAGGACCGATTCATTGAGATGGCTTTCATAGTTTTCTTTGATCTAGCCCCTGCCTACTGCTTTAGGTTCTGCTTTTTGCTTCTCCTTGCCTTACATTTAACTCTCCAACAACACCAAATTGTTTATAGTTTTCTCCACATGGCATTGCACTGACTTCCCCTTCTATGTCCTTATTCCGGCTGTTCTCTGGAGTGAAGCCTCGTCCTCTGCTGGTCAGCACTTGGTGATTCCTCAGAAGCCTTCTCTAACTAATGCCCTCACCCAGTCAAGTTTAGGTTCCCTTTGGCCTCCTGCTGTTTTATGAACTTACATCAATCATTAACTTACAGCCCATATTAGCAACTATGATATATGTATCTGCATGTAAAACCCAACTGAACCCCCACAGGTAACGCCTTAGTTCTGGCTTTCCTTATTTCTGAACATTATTACTCACTGGTTTTCTAATTTTCCCTCCCATCTCCAGTTTCAGTTTTTACTTCCAATGTATACCCCTGTCATGTGTTGAAATGTGTCCCCCCCATTCATGTCCATCTGGAACCTCAGAATGTGACCTTATTTGGAAATACGGTTGAGGATCTTGAGATAACCTCATACTAGATTTGAAGCGGGCCCTAAGTCTAATGACTGGTATCCTTGTAAGAAGAGAAGAGAGCCCAAAAACAGAGGGAAAGATGCTGTGAGACAGAGGCAGAGAGTGGAGTGATGTGTCCACAAGCCAAGGAACACTTGGAGCCATTGGGAGCTAGAAGAAGCCCAGAAGGGTTCTTTCCTCAAGCTTCTGCAGTGAGTGTGGCCCTACTGGTACCTTGGTTTTGGACTTGTGGCCTTCAGGAACTGTTAGAGAATAGATGTGTGTTGTTTTAAAATATGAAGTTTAGACGAATTTTTTTATGGCAGCCCTAGGGAACTAATACAACCCCCAACACACACAAAATTGATCCACACTGCAACAAGGGTATTTTCTTTCTTTTTTCTTATTTCCCTCCTTCCTTTTATATTTTTCTTTCCTGTATTTTTATTTTTTATTATGGCAAGTTAAAAACGTATGCAAAAGAAGACAGCATGTCTAATGAACTCCATGTACCCATTGCCTCAGCTTAAGCAACGATCAGGCTCATTGGCACTCTGGTTTCATTTCTACTTCCATCAACTTCCCCAATCGCTGCCCTTATTTTGAGGAAGATTACAGACATTGTATCATTTCATTTATGAATATTTGAGAATATCTCTCTAAGAGGTGGAGACTCTCTTTTTTGTTTTGTTTTGTTTTAAGTGAGCCACAATAAAGGGTGGTCTTTCCGAAAGAGTTTCCTACTTTTATTCTTCTTAAAAGACTTAATGTCTCCTCCAGTTTAAAAAGCAGTCGAATTAGCTTGACATCAAGGAGACTTGGGTTTTGTTTTTGAGTCTGAAATGGCCCTGTTTATCTTTCCAACCCTATTGTCCAGTATCCTCCCTGTTCGTACTGCGTCCTAGATAGACCAAAGTAGTAGGTGAAACTGAAGTAACCATATTTGTAGATCAAAACCGGATGAACCTTGGCAACTTCCCCTCATTCAGCCTAATTTAAGGGACACCAGGCTCTTCTTTCATCCTGCTTCCTTGGGCCCACACTTTGGATTTTGGATTTATCACATAGTATTGTAATTGTCTACCTGCCTGTCTCTTCACCTAGCACGTAAACAAACTCCTTGATGGCGGAAGGGGACTTTTTTGGTGTGTGTCTCCAGATTTCTAGCACAACAAGGTCAATACTCAGTCAGTATCATTAAACAAATCAATGGCTCTCTCTGCCAATCTTCCACAGGTGGTTTTTTCCTGAGGCCATCTCTGAAGTTGCATAATTCTGACAATTCAACGTGCCCTCTTCTTTTTGTCAATGAAACCTAGTATGGGCTCTTGGGGGTACTGCTTTTCTTTCCAGGGCTGCTGCCAGCCTGCCCTGCAGCAGAGCTCTGATAATGTGTTCTCTGCTAGGGGCTAAAATCTAGTGTCTTCATTTACTAGATTAGAGGACATAAGGAAAAGTGAAGTCAAATTACGCCAAAGAAGCAATAATTCTTCTAATATTAATTTACTAGTCCACAGGAAAAAAAAATCCAATTTGTACATAATTGCCCCTCGCTTTAAAGGTTAATTTAAAGCTGAGCTTTCAGTAATGCAAAAGGAATCATCTCTTAGTTTATCCATTTGTTTTAGCAAACCCACTGTAAGACTTAGAGTTTTAAAACAACCATTTTATTTTGATGATGATTTTATGGGTCAGGAATTCAGCAAGGGCTTAGCAGGACAACTCCATTGTACTTTCTGTGTCCAGCCAATGAGTCAGGAAGGAGTGCAGGTGGGGAAGGGGTATGTAGGAGAGAGAATCCCCTCCCAAGAGAGCTTCTTCATTCACATATCTGGTACGTGATACGTTGGGGCTCATTGGTCCCCCTTTTTATATAGTATCTTATCCTTTGGAGTTTCTCCATGTGGCCAGGGATTATCAGAGCATGACAGGCTCAGGGTGGTCATACTTCATACATGGTAGCTAGCTTTTGAGAGAGAACCAAGCTGCCAAGTGTCTTAAAGGCTTAAGTCTGGAATGGGTACAGCATCATTTCTTCTATATTCTGTTATTATGTTGGTAAAGGACTTCCAGCCCAATGCATATCCGGGAGGGCCGGGTGGGGGAGGCAAAATGGACTCTGTTTCTACATGGGAGTGGTGGAAAGAATGCTTGTCCATTGTGAATTTGACGGTCATCTGTCAGGTGCTGTTTGGATATATGAGGCCTGAATCACATTTCTAAAGCCATTATGAGCCCCTGATGAAACCCTGCTGAGCTTATATTTGTTGGCTATGTAATTGCCTTATTTTGGCTTAAGATCCTTGCTGAGTTCACACAAATATTGAGCATTTTGAAAATAATAACTAATGAAAATTGTATCACCTTTTATTTGATTGAAAATGCCAGTTTTTTAGTTGTGCAAAACCCATATTTCCTCTTAATACATCCAAATATTCACTGGAAGAAGGCTAGAAAATAATTATTTAGTAGAAGTGTTGATTTGAGAATTAGTAGGATGAAATCTTACAAAAAGCAAAATTTAGCAGAAACCAGGTTCTTCTTGGGAGATGTATATATTCGTATATATCATATATACATGTATATATATTTTTCTTTTAACTCAGGGGCACCAGGGGATGCTATGGTAAGTCTGTTTCATCTGTGAGTTATCTTAATATATACCTTAGGTCTGTAGGTATACCTTAGGAGTATTTGCTATCATATATGATCAAGATAAAAGTGATTGTTTAATCTTGGCATTTTTACATCTCTGGGTAAAAGCAAAGACCCCTTGAAGCTAAGGCAAGTCCACATTTATATTGGAACCTGGGAGACTTAAGGAGACCTACCTTGCCTGTCTATTGTTCTGATATTTAACATTTAGAATATTATTTAATACTAAAAGCCTTTTTTTTTTTAAGATTTTATGTATTCGGGGTGCCCGGGTGGCTCAGTCGGCTGGGTGTCCACCTTCAGCTCAGGTCATGGCCCGGGGTCCTGGTATTGAGCCCCATGTGGGGCTTCCTGCTCAGTTGGGAGTCTGCTTCTCCCTCTCCCTCTGCCCTTCTCCCCCCCACTCATGTTCTTTCTCTCCCATGCTCTGCTCCCTCTCTCTCAAATAAATAAATTTTTTAAAAAATCTTTGAAAAAAAAAAAAGAATTCATTTATTTAATTGACAGAGAGAGAGAGTCAGCACAAGCAGGGGGAGCAGCAGAGGGAGAGGGAGAAGCAGGCTCCCTGCTAAGCAGGGAGCCTGATGCAGGGCTTGATCCTAGGACCCCGGGATCATGACCTGAGCTGAAGGCAGATGCTCAACTGCTCAACTGTCTGAGCCACCCAGGGACCCCTAAAAACCTTCTCCTGTTTCTGATTATTTTTTGACAATTGCAATCTCATTGTAGGCTCATTGCTCCCAGTTAGTCCTGTGATTATAACAGCATGTCTCAGTTTTCAGGATTATAGTCTACAGAGGGTAGAATGGTGTTAGAACTTTCAATACCAAATCACATATATTTCCAGTTTGTTTTTTGTTTTGTTTATTTTTAGTCTGCAAGACCTTTAATAAATCAGTATCTATTTCTACTACAGAGGAAAAGATAAGATTTTTCCCCCCTATCTTTTCATTTTCTACTATATTTTAATTTAATTTAATGGATGCACTACTTTTAAAATGAACACATTCAACCAAGTGTAAGTTGAACCAAAGTTAATTTCATTTCCCAATTTCTTAAAAGCTTTCCCAACACACCTTGAAGCAGTTGGAAAAAAAGAGGAAGATTGAAAAATCGAGGACTGAGAATCACTGAGTTAAGGCTACCTATTAGATAAGGCAAATGTTCTATGTTAGAAAGCTTTATAGATCACTTATCTTTTCTGGAAGACAGCAAATGGACACAGGCTGCTCCTCTGATGTCAGCCAGCTAACAGGCACATCTGTATATCTTTATCAGAAATGGGACCAAGCAACTGTTTGGCAGGACAATATGTATGTATTGATGGTGAATCAGCAGCATGGTATTGAAAAACAATTTCTTTTCTTTTTCTTTAAAGCAGAAGATGCAAATAATCCCTTAACAAAAGACAAGCAACAGGGGCGCCTGGGTGGCTCAGTGGGTTAAGCCTCTGCCTTCGGCTCAGGTCATGATCCCAAGTCCTGGGATCAAGTCCCGCATCAGGCTCCCTGCTCAGCCAGGAGCCTCCTTCCTCCTCTCTCTCTGCCTGCCTCTCTGCCTACTTGTGATCTCTGTCTGTCAAATAAATAAATAAAATCTTTAAAAAAAAAAAAAGACAAGCAACACCTTGGTGTTTATCAGTAGTAACACGAAATTATACCTAATTTCCTGTTGGGATCCTTTGCTTATAATCAAACTAAATGCTTTCTCTTTAGAACCTTTGTGTTTTATGTGTGTTGAGGAGAAGTGAGAACGTTCAGCAGGAAGGAAATATCCTACCCATTGAGGGAAGGGGAAAATCTAAAGAAATCTGAAGAAGAAGTGGATACATTTCTAATAGGTAGCCAGTCTGAAAAATGAATCTGCCTTAGTTTGTGAGTTGACACATTTCAAAACTAGAGCAGCTGAAGATGATTTTGGCTCTAAGACTATCACATTGAGAGATGTAGAAAAAAATTTTAACAGCAAAATACGTGTTTTAGGGGTGCCTGGGTGGCTCAGTGGGTTAAGCCGCTGCCTTCGGCTCAGGTCATGATCTCAGGGTCCTGGGATCGAGTCCCACATCTGGCTCTCTGCTCAGCAATGAGCCTGCTTCCCTTCCTTTCTCTCTGCCTGCCTCTCTGCCTGCTTGTGATCTCTCTCTGTCAAATAAATAAATAAAATCTTTAAAAAAAAAATACGTGTTTTAGGAGAAGAAGAATAACTTGATAAATTATTGTTAATAGTTCTGTAAACTTCAAATTTTGCTAGAGTATTTTGCTTGTTTAGTACAACAGTTAAATGTCAGATGGAAGCTAGACAAACGTCACAGAACTAAAAATAATTCAGTTTCTCTCTACCTGCTTTCTCCAGTATTCTACAACAGCTACACCTGTTAGAGCCTATTTCATTGCATGGCTGGGAAGACTGGCGTTTAGCAATGATCTGAGAAGAAAGGAATTAATGAAGAAAAGCAGAGCAGCCATTGAAAAGGAAATAAAAGATAAATAACAGCAGCAGAGCAACTATGCAGGCTGTCTGAGGACACATGCTTTTTTAAGACACAGTTAAGGGACTCACATGCACACCCAGGTACACAAGTCATTATGTGCCATTAGGTGTGTTTCTTGATAAAATGATGCTACTCTGAGGCTTGCGGGGAAAAAGGGTCCTGGCAGAGAAAGGGCATGATCTAGCTGGTGTAGAAGGCAAAAATCTTCAGGAGGAAAAAAAAAAAAAAAATAGGAGAATCTGGTTAAGGTGGCAAAACTCAGCCTACCAGTCTTGTCTCTCTGCAGTTACTTACTGAGACATACATGAGTCAGCGATTTTGACTGCCACTACATAGTTTTAGTAGGTTACATACTAGTGGTATGTAATCCAAATAGGGATAATTCCTATTCCCGGGAAATATTGTCTTAGGTGGCTGACTGGCCATTTTTATTCAGCACGATGATTGGATCACCCACTAGGACAATTGAATTACTTTCAGAAGACGTTCGGCACTCATTATTGAACCCTTGTACTCACAAGCTTTTCTGTTACTGAACTTAAAGGCACACGCTATTATATGTGTCAGGGCAGCTTTGCTAGAACCAAAGCAAGTTAATTACACCTACTTCCAACACGTGCCAATTGCTACCCCTGGTGCTGGCCAACTGCCTTTGAAACCCTAAGTGTTTACTCGAAGAGGAGCTGCTAATCTAGCCTCTGGTCTATCTCTCTATTTCTTATCCCACTTTTAAACATTTCAGTGTGGCTCTAGCCATGAAGGACTATGGTGGGCCCACCTGCACTTTCCCTCATTCAGTTCATTTCTTAGGTACTTAATATATGCCAGCCACTTTTCTGCATGCTTTACAAATATTTGCTCTTTTAATCCTTATAAGGACCTTCAGGCGGGGTGTCTCTCTATTTCCATTTTACACATGGGGTGACTAAAGCACAGAGAGGTTGAGTAACTTGCTCAAGGTCACACTGCTAGTAAGTCATGAAGGCAGGATTTGAACTCAGGAAGTCTCGTTCTAGAATCCGAGCCTAAACTCTGTGTCCATTCGCCTTTTCTTGTCTCTTCATTCCTTTACTCTTCCATGTGGAGTCAGAGGCCTGGATCCAGATCCTCACGCCACCACTTACCAACTCTGTGACCTTGTGTTTGTTGCTTATCTCTTCAAGCCACAAACTCCTTTTCTACAAAATGGAAACAAATTGTAGTGCTTACCACATAGGGTTGTCTTGGGGATTGAAGGGGACAATGCACATAAACTATGTACAATATGCCTGGCACATAATAATTGCTCACTAAACATTAGCTAGGATTGCGAGTATTGTGGCGGCTACATCAGTTTGGGGCATGACCTGTCACAGAACACCCAAATATCGGAGAGTAGGTGTGTTTAGTTTTCAGCTTAAGCTACTCTCAGGCCAAATTTTCTAGAAAAATTTGGTAGCTTATTGATAAGGAAAATGGAAGACATGTAATGTTAGGAGAAGGAATACTCTGCCTCTATATTTTATTTTATTATTATTATTTTTTAAATATTTTATTTATTTGAGAGATTAAGTGGGTTGAAGGGCAGAGGGAGAAGCAGACTCCCCACTGACCAGGGAGCCTATGTGGGACTCCATGACCTGAGCCAAAGCAGACGCATAACCGGCTAGCTGGCCAGACACCCTGCCTCTCTATTTTAATTTTGAAAGGTCTCTCTCTAACATGTTGACTTGGGGAATAAGGAATAATATCTGAAATTGGCATTGCAAAATGAGTCTCAAAAGTGCCTGACACATTAGGTACTTGACAAATGTTATCTTCTACTTACGTCATATAACCCAAACTCCTTGTTGGTCACTTCTTTTTGTTTTGTTTTGTTTTTTTAGAGATTTTATTTATTTATTTGTCAGAGAGAGAGAGTGGGAGAGAGAATAAGCAGTGGGAGCTGCAGGCAGACGGGGACGGAGAAGCAGGCTCCCTGCTGAGTAAGGAGCCCCATGTGGGACTTGATCCCAGGACCCCGGGATCATGACCTGAGCCATAGGCAGAGGCTTTAACCCACTGAGCCACCCAGGTGTCCCTCTGCTTGTCACTCTTAATTCTCACATCCCCAAACCGTGGTTCTAGTCAAGCCACAGTAACTGCATTCTTGTCCTCACTCTATGCCTTTGGTCACCTTATTATTCCTGCATGGAATGCCCTCAACTCTTCTCTCCATGCTTCCAAGTCCTACACATACTCCAAGGGCCAAGTCAAGCACGGCCCCTCCGTAAAGTATTTCCGAGCCACACAAACCTGCTTAGGCAGTGAGGTGAATTGAGAGAAGGCGCTATGTGAGCAGAAACTGAATGTACAACCTTCCACAGCCCCCAAGGACAATTGTCCTTTCAAGAAGAACAGATGACAGGCCGTCAACAGTGAACACAGAGGAACTTAAGGCAGGCTGACTCTAAGGTAGATCTTATCCTCCCTCTAGAGACACTTGCTGTAGCTTTTCACTGTGTCCTTCAGTCTTTGGATTCGGTGGCAGGAAAGCGAAGGAAGGGAGCTTGGAATTGGACTGGGATTCAGTTAGTACCGAATTTGATGACGGAGTCACAGGATTGGAGTGAGTCTACCTGACATCACCTAGAGTAAGTTCATTGCCAGGAGCTGGGTTCTAAGTCCACAGTCTTAAACCAAAGTAGGTTCTCCCAAGAATACTTTTACTCATGGGAATCTGGAAGACTGGAACTGAAATTTTATGCCTATTGCTAATGAATAAAAGAACTGTTAGATATAAAATAAATTTTATTTTATACATATTTATATATTTCTACAATAAATATATTGTAGATATAAAATAAAATATGCTTGGAAAAATTATCTAAAACTTGGACATAAGGCAAAGGGATGACTGTGTGTCCTTTAAGTGACATATGGGAGCTTTTCCCAACAGGCTCATCCCCAGATTATTTCATTCCAGAGGGAAGCAAAAAGCATACCTTTATTTGATTTACCGTTTACTCTTGATTCGAACCTCGCCACTGAGAGGTTATGTGATAACTTGAGCTTTTTTTTTTTTTTTTTAATCTGGCTGAGAGGTAAATAATTTCTGTCCAGTAAAATACATAACCCCAAAGACTACATTTTTGTTGCTCTGTAGGACATTCCTTTTACATCTAATTTAGTACTCTCACTCCCTCATTCCTTCTTTCGGTGCCTGTATATACTCAGTCTCTCGAATTCTCCTTCGAACCAGCTTTACTACTTTGCTGTTCTCTGATTTCATGAGATAAATAAGCCTGTGATTCGTGCTCACTTGATATTTGCAGGAGAGTCACGTTTTCCACATTTAAAATATTATACTTTGAGAAACCCTGACACTGACTTTCCTAAGTCAGAATCTTTATGGAGAAATATTGGGCCTTTGAGAAAGAATCTTAAAAATAACACTCAGTGCGAAAGTCTTTCCGACTGCTTTTAGCAAATCTGGAAGAACCAGAGGTAAATAGCAAGAACACTTAGTTGCTGATGAGAGACAGTGAGTCTAGGCAGGGCTGCCGGGAATGACCCGGACTTGGTAATCAGGAAGGGGCACTGGGGATACAATAATGCATAACAAAGATCTCCACTCGCTGATTCGCCTGCCTGCGGGCTGTTTTTTCCTCCTTAGTTTGGGTTCATTTAACGCTAACAGTCTGTGTCAGGTTTGAGTTTAAAATAAACTATTACTTGATAATTCTTCTAACTTAACAGAAACCCAGAAAAATGATTAAAACGAAAACAGTAGCGCTCTTTTGTGCTCTTTTCAGTAGAGCTTGTAATTTTTTTAAAAAGATTTTTATTTATTTATTTGATAGAGAGAGATCACAAGTAGGCAGAGAGAGAGGGGGGAAGCAGGCTCCCTGCTGAGCAGAGAGCCCGATGCGGGGCTCGATCCCACGGGGCTCGATCCCAGGACCCTGAGATCATGACCTGAGCTGAAGGCAGAGGCTTAAGGCAGAGGCTTAAACCACTGAGCCACCCAGGAGCCCCAGGAGCTTGTAACTTTTAACCACCCTCTTGATCACTTTTATTCCTTGCCCCCGGGGCCACAGGCAGGCAGAAAGGTCCAAAACTTACTTGAGATACTACTTTCTTTTGCTTTGAGAGATTTGACAGTTTAGGGCTGTATTTTGCCTTGCAGACCCCAGGAAGAGACATTGGTGTGTCCGAGATGTGTTGGGCTTTGGGGCCTGGGAGGAGTATCACGTGGTGATGGAAAGTTCAAGCTCACTGGATCAACTGTCAGGGTTCCGATCCCAGCCCTACTATTGCCAATTCCAATTATATAGCCTCTCTAGTTGGCAGGCCCCTCTCCTATAAAATGGGACTTACAAGTCCTATAATAACAGGACTTGTAAGACAGTGTCCCGTGAGGCGCTTAGCATAGCAGGTGGCCAACAGCGAGCTTCTAGTAAGTGGCAGCTGGTCTCATGTTAGCGGGAGGGGCGTGCACCTGTGCAGAGCTTCCCCGCCTGTCCATGGCTCCCTCATCACTGGGTTACGACGACTTTAACCACTTCCTCTTTCTCCTCCTTACCCAGTGGCACCACAGTCTTATAACTTGAGATTTGAATATCTATTTGCGTGTACCCAGTGAAGCTTTTGCTACCTTATTTGAAAACTAAACAAAAAAAGAGGAAAATTGAAAAAGCAAAACATTTCATATTTCTGAAGGAGAGGGTTGATGAGATTACATTATTTCCTAGGAGTGTATCTGTATTCTTCTTCTTCTTCTCTCTCTCTCTTTTTCTTTTCTTCCCTTGTGGATGGCAGTGCTCCCCCACCTTCCTTCCTGGCATTGTTGGACTTTCCTGGACCCTGAGGTCCAGGCAGGAGGAGGTCTCTGCTCTGCCTCCTCCCCCGCAGCAGCCGTCTGGGTACAGCTTGGTGCTGTAATGTCGCATGAGATAGGAAGGAAAACATCCACATCAGTCACGCTTTGTGCTGTGTTCCCAAGCCCAGTTTCAAGTATGACAGCCTAATTATAAGGCTTCCTTCACAAGAGACGTAGGCAACCGAGATCCCCGCCTGCTTTCCTGCCCTTGCATTGTACTGCAGTTCTTGCCTGGGGAAGTTGCAGAATGTGTTTATCTGAGACTAATTTTTCAAGGATCTTGGGAAAATTTCACCCCAAATTGTCCAAAATTGTCTAAGATAATCTACTCGTAATGACGACGCTAAGGACCATAGGCGGCTTCTAAAGACCCTGCAGAAATGTTGCTTAGCGGAAGTACTGTGCTAAGGTCAACAGCTGGGTGAGGGCGCCCGGGGCTGAGTTCACTGGAGAAGTAAAGCCACAAGCCCAGCATAAGCCCACAATGTGATTCAGCTGGGGAGGCCGGAAAGTGGAAAAAACTGGGCGATGATTTTGTGTTTTCTCTAGTTGAAGTTTAGCGGTCATCTACTTGGGCTGTTGTATAGAATTTTCTGGCATCAAAATGGAGGAAATTAAGGTGAAATGATCTTTAAGATCCCTTACAGTGGTAAGTTTGGATGCTGCTGTGTTTTCTTCTTTTTCTCAACACTTTTTTTTTTCCCCTAAGTATAATTTACCTCTAATGAAACGCACAGATAGTAAGTATAGTGTTCGATGGGTTTTTAACAAAGATGTACCCCCGTATACCTCCTGCCCCATTCAAGACATAGAACATTTCCACATCCCATGAAGTTCTTTGTCATCCTTTACGATCAAAGTCCCCTCTCCATAGGTAACCACTGTTCTGATTTCTCTAAACACAGATCCTAGGTCTTCATAGAAATGGACCTCTGTGTTATGTACTTACTTATATCTGACTTCTGTCATTTAACATAATGTTTTCGAGATTCATCCACGTGGTTGTGTGTATCAGTGGTTCATCCTGCTTTGTTGCTGAGTTGAAATCCATTATACACATAGACCACAAACCGTTTAGTCACTCTCTTATTGTTGGATGTTTGAGTTTTGGCTAGTATGAATAAAGCAGAATAAATATTCTTGCGCAGATTTTCAGGGGACATATGGTTTTGTTCCTCTTGAGTAAATACCGAAGTGTGGAATTGCTTGGTCATAGGACAGGTGAATTTTAACTTTATAAGGAACTACCAAAAGTTTACCGTATTATACTCCCACCAGCCCTATATGAGAATTCCATGTGCTCCACAGCCTGGCCAGTCTGGTTTGCTTTTCATCAGATACATTCATTTTCCTTGAGTATGTTCCTAAGGAAACCAAAGAGATGATCCTTGTTACTAGCAAAGGTTCACTTAAAAAGCTACTCTAAGTTAATAGGATTACCAAAACACAGACCACATGGATCACATGCAGAGGTGACTTTTGATTAAGGATTAACCATACGGGTGCCTTGGTGGCTCAGTCGGTTGGGTATCTGACTCCTGATTTCACCTTGGGTCCTGATCTTGCACTTGTGGGTTTGGACCCTGCTTTGGACTCCATGCTGGGCCCAAAAAGATTAGCCATAAATCATCTTAAAGTAACTTAAAGTTACCATGTGATTTTCAAAGAGCTATGGAGGGAAAAGCATACATGATAGTTTATCATTTCCTCATAACTCCTTAAAATGGTCAAGAAAACTCTAGTTTCTGCTGTTTTTATATTTAAAACTTTGGCAGTTTGTCGTGGCAATGGGCAGACAGAAGGAAATTAGTGATTTGCTCATTCATCAAATGTTGAAGTACTTTTGGAAAAAGAATCCTTGGCAAGCTGGTAGTTTGTGTTAGGGATTCTAAGAATAAAGATGCAGGGCTGGATGGACAAAATAAGTGAAGGGGACTAAGAGGTACAACCTTCCAGTTATAAAATACATAAGACACAGAAATATAATGAATAATATTGTAACGATTTTGCAAAGCAACAGATGGTAACTAGGCTTATTGTGGTGACCATTTATTTCCTAATGTATGTAAATATCGAGTCACGATGTTGTACACTTAGAACTGATACAATATTGTGTGTCAGTTATTCTTCAATAAAAAAGAAGGGTTGGCCAAAATATCATGGATCTAGTATGTATGAAAAATGTTCCACTGGATGGCTCTCTTATATGCTGAGTGGAGAGGTATTATGTGTAGTAGATTAATACTTTGCCATCCTTTATTAAATGTTTACTATACACTGGGCACTGAACTAAGTATTTTAATATACTGATTCATTTATTCCTAGCAACAACTTTACATACAATAGGCAACATTAATATCCCAATATTATGGAAGAGATAACTGAAGTTCATAGAGGTTAAATAAGTTACCTAAATACACAACTATTATTCAATAGAGCTAGAATTTGAACCCAACAGTACCATGCCTCAGCTAGACTTTGGTGAGAAAGATGAACCGGAGTTCAAAAAGTACGTGCGTGTGTGTGTATGTGTGTGTGTGTATGTGTGTGTGGTACAGGATGACAGGATCTTTCAAACATAAAAATAAACTTTATTAGGATAAAATTCTATAGGAGAAATGGACTGGAAATATGAGATTGAGGAGAAAAGGAAATACTGTAAAATGTCTATATTTTTAAAAATGGATGATGATAGGTATCAAATGGTATTAGATTCTGTTGGACACTTTATTTATTTAAAAGATTTTTTAAGGGATGCCTGGGTGGCTCAGTTGGTTAAGCAACTGCCTTCGGCTCAGGTCATGATCCCAGCCAGCGTCCTGGGATCGAGTCCCATATTGGGCTCTCTGCTCGGCAGGGAGCCTGCTTCCCCCTCTGCCTCTGCCTGCCATTCTGTCTGCCTGTGCTTGCTCTCTCTCCCTCTCTCTCTCTGATAAATAAATAAAATCTTAAAAAAAAAGATTTTTTTAAAAAGATCTTATTTATTTGAAAGAAAGAGAGAGCACGAGCAGGGAGGAGGGGCAGAGGGAGAGGGAGAAGCAGACTTCCCGCAGAGTGGGGAGCCTGACTCCAGGCTCCATCCCAGCACCCTGGGATCAGGACCCAAGCTGAAGGTCCCCTTAACCAACTGAGCCACCCAGGCTCCCCTTAAAGATTTTACTTTTAAGTAATCTCTACACCCAACGTGGGGCTTGAACTCACAACCCTGAGATCAAGAGTTGCACACTCTTCTGACTGAGCCAGCCAGGTGCCCCTGTTGGGTACTTTTAAATGTTCATATTTAGAATGCATTGGTAAGATTCAGATATTACGGATATTTAATTTACGATGAAAAATTTGAGATGTCAACTTAAAAATGGGTGAGGAAGTTAGTTGGGTTTTTAAGCTTCTTTTAAGTGACAGGGCAGTTAAATTTTGAGTACTATGACTTGTGAAGGGCAGGGGTCATGACTACTTAGTCACTTTTTAACCCTTGCACTCTCCACAGTGCCCAGAACATATGAAATCAAAGTCCTCAATCTGTGTTTGAACTTTCCAACCTTCCAGCCTTCTCTCTTCTGCTCCGAAAATAGCATTCTGCAAGAGTCACCCAATGCCAACAAACTGAAAGAATTCTAGTGACGATAATTGTGCTCATGGTTATTTTATAGCTGAGAAACCCTTCTATAGTCATCAGCTCATTATAATCCCAGATGGGGAGTGTGGCATTTCCTTACTTTTTTTTTTCCTTTTAAAAATTGAGATATAACTGGCATATAACATTATATTAGTGTCAGGAGTATAACATAATGATTCGTTATTTGTATATATTGTGAAATGATCACCATAAGTTTAGTTAATATCCATCACCACGCAGTTACCATTTTTGTGTGTATGTGTGATAAGAATTTTGAAGATCTATTCTTTTAATTAGCAGTAATCGCACCTCAGATAAACCTCATTGGCTATGATACGACCACTGCACAAAGCTTTTTAAGCCACTTTTAAATACGCGATACAGTATTGTTAACTGTCGTCAACCATGTTGTACATGACATCATGGACTTACTTATATTATCCCTGCAAGTTTGTACCTTTTGATTCCCTTCACCCATTTTGCCCACCCGGGGTAGGTGGTTGACTCTGGCAACCACCAATCTGTTCTCTGTATCTGTGAGCTTGAGGTTTTTTTTGATTATACATATAAATGAGATCATATGTTTTTTTTTCTTTCTCCTGACTCATTTCACTTAGCATTTTGCCTTCTAGTTCCATCCATGTTGTTGCAAATGGCAAGATTTCATTCTTTTAATGGCTGGATAACATTTATATATATATATATATATATATATATATATATATATATATGTATCTCAGATCTTCTTTATCCATTTATCCATCAGTGGACACTTGAAGAGAAAACCGCAGGCCCAAGACAGCATCCCTTAGGCTGAGTCCCCAAATAGGGTTTAATACCTAATCTAATTGCAGTTTCAACCTGCCCCCAAAATGTAGTCATAACTGGTCAGTTGGGAATTTTCTGCTCAGCACCAGTGAGTCTGCCACATGGGCCCTCTCTATCCCCCAAAGAAACATGAAGTAGTCTGCATGATAAAACCCTCTTCTCTTGTCTCTGAGGGAAAGCGACCTTGCCTAGAACAGTCCTTTTCTTTTACTAGTAACTTTCTTAGTAGTGTGTCCCGCCCCCCTTTTTAATAAAAGCCTTCCGTTTTGTACAGCTCATCGGAGCTCCCTTTTGCTTTGCTAGGTGGGATGATATCTTATTTATGAATCATTTATTTTATTTTTTTTTAAAGATTTTATTTATTCATTTGAGAGAGAGAGAGAGATAAAGAGCATGAGAGGGAGAAGTCAAGGGAGAAGCAGACTCCCTGTGGAGCTGGGAGCCTGATACAGGACTTGATCCCAAAACTCTGGGATCATGACCTGAGATGAAGGCAGTCACTTAACCAACTGAGCTACCCAGGTGCCCCTTTATGAATCATTTAATAATGCCACTTAGATCTTCAAATTTATTCCATTGAATTTTTTTTTTTTTTTTAACAACACTTAGGTTGCTTCCATGTCTTAGCTATTGTAGATAATGCTGCAGTGAACTGGGAGGTACAGATCTCTTTTCAAGTTCACGTTTTTGTTTTCTTCAGATTAAATACCTGCAAGTGGACTTGCTGGATCCTGGGGTAGTTCTGTTTACATTCCCTTTCTTTGGGTTGCAATTGGCCGTAGACTTTCATCAGGTTGAGATATCTATCTCCAACAAGCGGCATAGGGCTGGAATGCTACAGTGTCTTTTGTAGAACTGACAATTCAGTGAAGGAAGGAAGGACAGGGGAGGGAGGGAGACGAAGAGACTTTCCAGCTCAAGTATTCTTTAGTGCCAAGACTTACGGGGTTCAGCATGAGGTCATCAGTTTCTATCCATACTGGGGAAAGAGGCAATTTCTCTGTGGTTCATCCATCCATCCATTCATTCAATAAATATCTATGAATCATCTACTTTGTGCCAGATCCTGGGATAGAGAGGTAAATAATACACTCTAAAAGAGGGAAACAGGTCAAAAAATAAATGCATGTAAGTGGGAGGAGCGTGTTTTTGCCTTACAATCTCCCAGCCCTAAGATAAATGCTTGGCCATTTTCATCGGGAGGGAAAATGCAGGGTCAGAGCCTTCCCCTTCCTCATCTGCCCAAATGAATCACGAAGGGCCCCTGCATTCTATACAGGATATGCTGGCTGATCTTATAGGCTAAGGAATGGGATAAAACTTGATTGGATTAATGTGAGCCAGACTCCTGGACTTTTTCCATTTGCTTTAAAAGGTCAACTAGTCTAATGTGGGGATGGATGAGCTTTGGGTTTTGCAAGGGTGAAGGGAAGATTCAGATAATATCCAAGGGTGAACAAAATGACCTAGCTCTGTTTTATCTTCAAAGAGGCCATATAACTGGGGTCAGCAATCATAAGGGGTGGGCATAATATGTCTGCCAGCCACACACATCTGTTTAGTGAACAATTTGAATTCTAATGACATTCAAACTGTTCTTCCCAGTTCATGCCGATCACCCTGGTGTGGTTATTAATAGCTTTCCCTTTTGCTTTCAAAAGTGTCCTAGGTTAGAAGATAAATTATGTGGCCATGGTAGTAACTCAAGAAGAGAAAGTCAAGCCCCATCTGCATTCCCCACGGAAAAGTATGACCAAAATGTGGTTGTTATTAAAATCTTTCATGTTAACATTTTGCTGGTGTAGGAAGTTATAAATCTGCTGGAAAGAATACAGTTCAACAAACATTATTTCTGCAGGGCTTGTGTTAAGAGAATAAGAGAGACAGAAAAATGAATAGGACAAAGGCCTCTTCTGGAAGAGTTTATGACCCGATAGAGGTGACACATAAAAAAATAACATATGTCTGAGACAGTAAAGCCTTACGTCCCTGAAACTAGGATGCTGGAGCACAAAGGGGCCTGGGGCTAATTTTATCACCTCATTTTTATGGAGGAGGAGGTTGTTGGCCCAGGCTCACATAACCCCGGGGTGCTGAGACTAGGGGCTTTGCCTGGAACTATCCCTGTTTATGTGTATCATCCTGGCATAGCTACTAACAGCATACCCTCTTGATCTCAAGTTCCCCTGCTATACAGGGCTGGGCCTCCCAACTCAGACCATTGTGGTCTCCATTGTGGCACTGCTGACATGTGGTACCACGTAACTCTTCCTTGTGGGGAGCAGGAAGCTGAGTCCTATGCACTGAAGGATGTGACAGCCAAATCACCTCCAGCCATTGCCAGATGACCACTGGGAAGCATAATCACCCTGGTTGAGAACTTTGGCACTAGACAATGACCTTGACAGTAGTTGGCCAGACTTTACCAGGCTGCCACGTAACTCCAAAATATCACCAACCAAGAATACATTCATTCAATTCCCCCTCTTTTTGAATTCTTAATATGACGATCTCAAGAACACTATTTCAATGGGAAAATATTCATTTCCAAAAGGTGTCAGGCAGAATTATTGTTTATTGTGTAAATTAATATTTTCTGTGGACAGAATACCCACTAAGAAAGGGTATTAAATCTGAAATGTTGGTCCATGGCTTCATGACAGGTTACAGACTGTATGGATTACTATTTTAACCTGTTGCCCAAGTGGAAAACAAAAAAGAGAGAGGATATTAAAATTATTTCTGTAATACTTAGAACCTACTTTTTTTTTTTAAGTTTTAATTTAAATTCCAGTTAGTTGAGGGGAGAGGGAAGGGAAAAAAATAAATTCTAGTTAGTCAACATACAGTGTAATATTAGTTTTGAGCATACAATATAGTGATTCAACACTTCCATATGTCAGCCTATACTTAACACAACAAGTGCGCTCCTTAATCCCCGTCATGTATTTCACCCATCCCCAATGCGCCTCCCTTCTGGTTACCTCTAGAACCTACTTTTAAAGTGATATTTCTGAGTGTGCTTTGTTGTTGTTGTTGTTTTTGTTAAACAGGAAGAGAGAATGCTGGCCCAAACTGTGAAACACCCCCCACCTTCCATACTTCCTTCTTTCTTCTTTCCAACTTGGCATTACTATATTAAATTGTGCTGTCATGAAAAAGACCTACCTATTCACAAATAAGAATAATTATTGATTCAAGCAGTATATACTTAGTGGTTCCATGCCAGCCTGCTCCAGTGCGGGCGATGCATTGGTGATCCCTGGTTTTGGCTCTTGAGATGCCCGTGGTCTAATGGGAACTCATTTGCACCCAGGTGGACACCACTGATAACGTTTAGTTCACGGTGTTCTCTAACTTGAGCGTACATCAGCATCAATCAAACAACCTGCCGGGGTTGTTTCTGATTCAGTAGTGCTAGAGTAGGGGCCAGACAACTTCTTGGGACGGAGGAGCATTCAAGCAGCGTGGTAACACAGCTTCATTGACTTCAGCTCCCTGCACTTGCCCCTGTCTTTGCCCCTTTCCTTCCTCCTTTCATTCCCCATTTCACTTCATTTGCCCAATATCCTCATGCTTTTTTGACCCTCCTCTATCAGACTTTGCTCTTAAGGAAGAAGTTTATATAAAACGCTAGCATGACATTAAGGTGACGTCTTACCTCTTCCAGCGTAATTGGTATTCAGACGTGGAATGGGACACAACATCTATGTAAACTTTTTAGGACTGATTTAGGCAAATCTCCTCTATATAAGCATTGTTCCTGCACCAGATCTATCGGCATAAGTGTTGCACACATATCGTCTCTGTCGTATGGTGTAACCTGTACACAAACATCACACAAACCATCTGTATGATGAAAGTGTAATTCTTAAGGCACCTTTAAGCCCTGATCTTTTATGATGATTTAAGCAAATCCAGGGTCTAGGTAAACCTTACTAAAGTGTCCCAATTGTTCTATCTTTTGTTGAGACACCACCATTACCGCTTTCTTCTCAGTTAGCCAAAGAACAAAAGAGGTATCCACACTCCTATTTATTGAGGTTATGAAAATTAATCTGAACAGGGCATTATGTGCAGAATGAAAATTTTTAAATGGCACCTTCAACTTGAGAGCGGTTATTAAACTTAAGCCCTCTCACATTCAAAGTAACCATTAGTTATTAAACAATAGGAAGAACCACTTCCTTTGAACAGTTTTGATGGTAGCTTTCTCTTCACCCCCACATTGCTGGTGTTCATCTTTTATGAATGAAGGGAGAGAACCTATGATTACTTCTAGTGTGTGAAGTCAAGGGAAATTCAACATGAACACTCAACCACCCAATGAGTTTGTAACAGGTCATGTGCCTGTTCATCTGGGTTAATGTCACATGCAATTAATGACTGAATATTCTTAATTGATAATTGATCTAGTTAATTTTTTAGCTGAGTGCTTGGGCCTGAATCCCAATGAGAGCAGTGAGTGGAAAATAACATGTGTGAGGGTTACAACCAGAGAATTTGAGGAATAAGAACGTGTGCAGACAGAAACTGGCTTGCTCTTTCCCAATGCCCTACCTTCATCCTAAGGAGGTGTAGAGATGAGCCTTAGTGATGAAGGGACAGGAAAGGAAGAGGGAAAACAGTTTCCATGTGGTCTACAGGTTATACCTTGGGAAAAATATTCTAATATTGCTCTCCATTTTCCCTTCATATTTTAAAGAGTCCCATCCACTCATCCTCTTAATTAGACCAGTGTAGAAACCTGGCACATAATAATGATGCAGATTTAGCAGCCTGATGAAAGCAATACTGGGTACAGTTCCAGACATATTATTGGTAGCCTTTTCATTCTTTGAAACCGTTTGCAAAGTTACCAAATATTTAAATGAGGGTGAACTGTAGAATCAGAATGAGTTGAAGCATCCTAGAACAAATAATGATAATTGTATGAGCTGCTAATTATAAAACTTCACAATGTATTCCCTCTGTGACAAGTATATTTTACCCCTTTGGTTTATTGGAATATTACATCAAAACACTGTGATAGGGCATCTGAGTAGCTCAGTGGGTTAAGCCTCTGCCTTTGGCTCAGGTCATGATCTTAGGATCCTGGGATTGAGCCCCATGTTGGGCTCCCTGCTCAGCAGGGCGTCTGCTTCTCCCTCTGCCTCTTCCCCTCTCCCCTGCTCATGCTCTCTCCCTCTCTCTCTCAAATAAATAAATAAAATCTTAAAAAAAAAAAACAAAAAAACCACTGTGATAGATGGTGATGCTGAAAGCATAATGAGTATACCAATTAGGAATGTGTTTGGCTGTAAGTAACAAAACTCAACTTGTATATGCCGGGCAAATTGTGAAGTTTTGTTCTTTTCTTTTCTTTTCCTTTCTTAATGATTTAGTTTATTTATTCGAGAAGGAGAGAGCCAGAGAGAGAGTACAAGTTGAGGAGATGGGCAGAGGGAGAAGCAGGCTCCCATTGAGCAGAGAGCCCAATGTGGGGCTTGATCCCAGGACGCTGGGATCATGACCTGAGTCAAAGGCAGATGCTTAACTGACTGAGTCACCCATGTGCCCCTTTTTTCAGACATAATATATTATCTTTACAGCAACCCTGCTGTATTAAAGAAATAATAATATATTATTATATTATATATTATATTTTTATAATGTATTTATATAATATATATAATATATAATAATTTATATATGACACTTGGATATAATATATAATAACTTATATATTATATATTATTATATATATAATATATTATCTTTACAGCAACCCTACTGTATTAAAGAAAAAAACTAAGCCCAGAGTAGTTAAGTAACCTGCCTAAGGACACAATGTTAAAATAATAGCCTTTCCTAGAATTTTTGAAATCACTAAAAGATATAGCATTGCGGGGCACCTGGGTGGCTCAGTGGGTTAAAGCCTCTGCCTTTGGCTCAGGTCATGATCCCAGGGTCCTGGGATCGAGCCCCACGTCGGGCTCTCTGCTCAGCAGGGAGCCTGCTTCCTCCTCTCTCTGCCTGCCTCTCTGCCTACCTATGATCTCTTTCTCTGTCAAAAAAATTAAATAAATAAAAAGATATAGCATTGTTTGAGAATATCAGAACTTTTAAAGTAATCCAGAAAACTCAGGATCAATTTCTGTGAGGCCTGATAAAAACCTCAGATGGGTAAATTCCCAAGCGGAACAGAGGCCCCAGGGCAAGGTTTTTGTTGAGCGGGGGTACCCATTGGATGTATATTTTGTACCTGTTACAAGTGGATACTGAAGGTAAAGATTGCTTAGGGATAGGTAGGGGTGGTTGGGTATGGGGATCATGTGTGTCCTCTTGTGGTAGATACTATAGATTGTCTCAACACCCCTTTTCAATGGCTTCCACCCTTGCCTTCTTTTGTTTTAAAGGCTATAAAGCTTGAAACCTTATATTCATTTTCGAATGAGATATAAGTGGTCATCTACTGGCGGCTTTTCTGGGAAAGTTTTGCTTTCTGAATGCAAGGGGAGACTGTCAGCTGCCACCGTCCTCTGTCCTTTCTCTCTGCTTGGAATATAAACTTGACATGCAGAGTTGCACCAGACGTCTTACAACCATGATGGCAAAAGCCAATGTAACTTATTTCATCCATGGAGTAGAAAGAACTGGGTGTCTGATGATGTCATTCACCCAAGATTATATACTTTTGAACAGTTTGTCACGAGAAAATAAACTATTTGCTTCGGCAACTATAAGCTGAATTTCAGCTACTTACTGTTAGATGCATTCCCAAGTGACACCCCCTCCCTGGTATATGCCTCACTACCCCCCATAATGTTTTAATATGATAGCCTGATGGACCAAAGGGAAAAATATGGTACCTGTCAGCAAAGTGATAGAAAGTGAAGCCTTATAATACATGTAATCAACTTTGTAAATTGTGAAATGTAAGTCATGCTTGCAAATTGTGAAACATAAGTTTGTATTTGTCTACAGTGGTATAAGAAGAATAAATGTATACAGACAAGAAGAAAACCAAAACACACCCTGGAGATTAGGCTGTTGTTAGCCTGTATTCATTCCTTTTACCCATTTCCCCAAAACTTCATGGGAGGAGTCTATTTCCTTTCCCTACTAATGTTGGGCTTGGCCATGAGACTTGCTTTGGCCAATGGGATATGGACAGAAGTGACAGCCATAATCTAGGTCTTAAGATGTGTTTCCTTCTGCTTGCACTGTTGTGCTTCTGCCATAGCCATAAGAAGAGCAGGCCTTGGCTAAGTTGCTGGCCTAAGGAGGGCGAGAGACGTGTGAAGCAGAGATGAACTGAACGCATGTCCTGGAGCCGTGCCCAGCCAAGATCAGCCGAACTCTAGCTGGGATGGAGTCATCTGATGGTTTGACAGGGGCTGGAGGATCCACTTCTAAGGTGGCTTTCTCATGAGCCTCTTGCCATGCAGACCTCTCCACAAGGCTGCTGAATGTCCTCATGGCATGGCAGCTGGGTTCCCTAGAGCAAGTAATCAAAGAAAGCAGTGTTTCTGATGACCCAGCTTAAAAGATCACACTCTGCCAGTTTCACAATATCCAGTTAGTTACACGGGTCAGTTCTATTCACTGAAAGTCATCTTGGAACCTGGCTACCACACTTCCTAATAAATGTTTTTGGGTTTTTAAAAAAATTTCATTTAATTATTTGACAGACAGAGATCACAAGCTGGCAGAGAGGCAAGCAGAGGGGATGGGGTGGCGGGGAAGCAGGCTCCCCGATGAGCCCAGAGCCCGATGATGTAGGGCTCTATCCCAGGACTCTGGGATCATGACCTGAGTTGAAGCCAGAGGCTTAACCAACTGAGCCACCCAGGCGTCCCTCTACTATATGTTTTCAATGCAATCTCTGACTGCTCCAGGCATCTTCTCAAAATGGATTTATAATTAACAACAGTGAAAAGGCAAAGAAACTGCGCTGAAACTAACATAGTCTGCTAGAATTTCCAAGTTTCCTCTTACAGATCCTTCAGTATATCATATCAACACTACTTTTCATTTTCAGTCAGGTATCATCAGATTAAGCACAACTGAGTTATTATAGTGCACAATCAGATTGCAGGTGCACAACCAAAAGGGAGTGAGCAAGAGAAAAGAATTTGGCTAAGAAATCATGCGCATGCCTTCCCAGAAGATCGGGGGTGGGCTTTTGTGTGATATACTTGCTGACTTTGCAAAAGCAGCACCAAATAATTGCTATTTCATGGAGAACTCCCTGCCTACAATTAGAAACAGCCCTAGCTGGGTGACACTGCAAATTGGGGAAAAAAAAATCAATTGGGGATTTTAAAAGACAAGCAGAAGAAGAATGAGAGAGTGAATTCAATAGAGTTTTATTGACAACTTATAGCTTATAGAGCTTTCACTATAACCCCTGACAAGTCTTTTTTGCATCCAAGGTTTATTTGAGCACTTAAAGGGGGTAAGAGAATAAATCCATAACACAGTAGCTGGTTCTGTCAGAGACTGATCTCCTCCTTTCTCAGAAGTGCTTAGCAGCTGAGGAGGAGTGATTATCAAACAGACTGCTAGATTTGGGGACAGCCTCAGGACTCTCTGTGCCTTCTAACAATTAGGGAGAGAGAGAAGATCAGCCTGGACTGTAATCTTCCTTGCACAAACCAGGAAGAACTGAATGGGCTTCTGGGCAGTGTTAGAGCTACTGGGACAATGAGAAAAGTCAGATTACACTGGATTTCCTTAGCGTCTCTAGGCTAGGACATGAGTAATGGTTCTCCAAAAAAGGAAAAATATCACTGTATCTTTGCATTGAAAGTTCTGCTTGTTGATGAATAGATATGCGTATATTCTTAAACTTGTCTTGGAAAATATGACTTAATAAATAACTATAATGTATAGATTATGTATAGACTATATGTAGTATTCTCTGTATAATACATATCATATGAATATATAAAACTATTTTTTTTCTTTCACATGGGAAGCCATGGGAGGAATAAAACCATTCGTAGAGAATGGGGAGGCTACAATGAGGAGAAGCCATTGTCTCATTCCCCAATTTAGCATCTGCTTGGGCAGTAGGAGGTTGGTGTGGGGTGGGAGGAGAGAGAGAGAGAGGGAGGTGTTACTGTATCTGGAAGCAGGATCTTTGCAGATAGGCTTGACCTAAGGATATTGACAGTGTCACTGGGATGAAATCAAGGTGTCAGCAAGGCTAGACTCCCTCAGGAGGCTCTAGGGATGGTCTGTTCCTTGCCTTTTCTGGCTTCTGGTGGCAGCTGGCTTCCATGGTTTGTGGCTCCGTCACTCCAGTCTCTGCCTCTATGGCTACATTGCCTTCTCTTCTTTTGTCTGTCAAGTTTCCCTCTACTTTCCTCTTATACGGACACATATGACTGCATTTAGTGCCCACCCTGGTAATCCTGGATAATCTCTCCATCTCAGGATTCTTAACCACATCTGCAAAGATCTTATTTCTGTATAAGGTAACATTTGTAGGTTTCAGAGATTAGAACCTGATATATTTGGGGGGGGCATTTTCAGCCTACCACACCCAATATCTTGTTCCACCCCTACTTCTTCCAGGGTTCAGCAGAGCCCTATACCCTATTTACCTATTTATCACACACATACACCCCCCCACACACATACCTACACGCCCACATGCACGCACCTCTCTCTCTCTATTTTTTCTTAATAAAGCTTCGTAAACCAAATCTTTAGCAACTTAAAACTTATTAGCCTGGAGGGCTCTGTGTCTGCATTCTACCTGTAGTAGCAGTGTTAGTGGTGAAGTAGGTTTTTATGGATACTTCTAATGCAGCAAAAAAGAAAAAAAAAAAGGGAAAAAAAACAAAGGGGAAAGTTAACTTTCTATATAGAAAGAGGTTGAATACTGTTATTTTGCCCTGTGACTAAATCATATGGTATGATTTAAGAATCTGTTATAAAAAACGAGTAGAGAAATACCTTACCAGAGAGGAGGCTAATGATTGCTGGTCCCCAAAGGTAAGCCTTGACTGAAGCTCTTGGTTGGAGTTCTATAAGCCAAAAGTGTAAATGCTTCCGAGGAGTCTGGGAGATGCTGAGTTTTCTTCTCTTCACACCTGTCTGTCCAGGAGATGTACTTCTTTTCAATCAATAAAGAAACTTTCTGAAACTTTTACTTTGAAGGTCAGAAATTAAATGTATACTGTGTATCTCGGGCTCACTCTCTGCACATTTCATGTGGCTCTTTAGCTACATGGTTGAAAGACTTTGTATTGCCCAGTGAGTTTTATTAACACACATCTGACATATCCAGCCAGGGGAGCAGCACTCCCTGAAATCAATGCGCTGTAGAAGTACGAGAAAAGATAAAGAAAAATATTTAACTATAGAGAAACAAAGAGAAGTTTATTTTAGGGAAAAAGTTAAAACTGGAAGAGACCTGAGGTTAGATACTTCACAGATGAAGAAACTGAAGCCCAGAGAAATTGCAAGATGTATCAGTCAATGATGGCTGCATAACAAACAAGTATAGGCTCTTAGCAGCTTGCAGTAAACATGTATTTAGCTAATGCATTTCTGGGCATTCACTTATTCAGAGTTTGGCTGATGGAGGTTTCTTGTGGCCAGAGTAGTTCTGTTTTCACATTTTAGGTCACTGGGTTTACTCCAAATAACTCTCACCTTCCTTGAACCAGTAGCCACCTTGAGGAGGTTTTCCTTTGGTCATGGTAGAGGTGCAAGAAAGCGAGTAGATGCACAGGAGGTTTTTAAGGCCCAGACTTGGAACTGAAAGACTATTATTTCTAACCCCATGTTATTGGCCAACATCAGTCACACAGCCAAGCCCAAAGTCATGGGGCAGGGAAATATTCTCTGGCCATGATAAGGCTCTGCCAAGGGTATGGACTGAGGAAGTGATGGAGAGATAGAGCCAAACATTTAATCATCCATGCAAAATTTGCCTGTGGTCAAAGAGCTGCACAATGGCTCATTCAAGACACTAGAATTTAGGTCTCCTGACCCACCCCTGACCCATCCAGGGCTTTTTCCAGTAACCAGGAAGGCACTCAATAGATATATTTAAAATATCTCTCTGGAAATGTAAATTATCAAAATGATACAACACTGCTCAACTGGTTACATTTATATTATATAGTTTTTTTCTATTTTCTGTTCACATCATTAAAAGCCATTCATATGTTCCCATAATCACTATCTGCGAAGGCATATGACATTGATACATGTTCAGCATGGTACTGTTTTCATTCATTGCCAACCCAAGTTTCTCCAGCCTGTGGGTATTAAAGTGGTCATGTTAGGAAGAAAAGTTCAGTTTTCACTGGTTTTGCAAAATCCTTTCTGGTGGCTCAGGAGAGGCCTTCTCATCTGCCCCTCAAGTCCCTCAAGAACATCTGTGGCTTGGTGCTACTCATCATCACAGCCAGCCTCTCGGGGACACACAGGTGCTCCAGAGCTGTGACTCCTCAAGTTGCTGACGTGACACTGTGTTCCCTGCAGTCTTCTTCCACATCCTCAGTAGAGCGACAGTACAGTGCATCCCGGACCTTTCAGACTTTCTCATGCAGATGGGTTCCTAAGTTTTTGCTGTGATCCTGTTTCTCCAGAGAGTTCAGACATGAGTATACAGAGCCAGACCAGGGACCTGTGTTCAAAGGACCATTTTTGACTCTTCCCTAAGGTGAAACAGAGCAACTTTCTCTTCATTCAGCCAAGGGTGTTTATGCAAATCAGTTTATAGATATAAATTCACCAGACATATCTGAATCACAGTTAAGGCCTAAACTCAGATTGTTTTCATATATTTTGTTTGAAGAATGAGCCCACAGATTATCATAAAAAAAATTATCGCCCCAAATGGAATTCAGCAAAGGCATGAGTCCATCATTTCCATTAGGAAACGGAAATTAATGATAAATAGCTGGTTTTAGTGACTTGCTTTGTAATTCTCTTATTTTTTTCTCCCTTAGAGATTATTACTTGACATTTTTAAATGGTATCTAAGATGCAATTTATAGAAAACTTCTCAGTGTCATGGGGCATAGCTAAGTTGAATTGGAACTGGCAAACCCATTTAATTTTGCTGAGAATGCATTTAGAAACTGAGTCTTTCTGCTAAATGCTTGTAAATATTCCCAAAGGTCATTTTTTTTTCTTTGTTGAGATAAACTCTCAACATGGCCCTAAAGATGTAGATGAAATGGGGATTTAAATCTCAGCTTTCTGTTTCAGTTGAGAGATCTGAGCCTTCTTTCCCTTTGGCTAGAAAAACAAAATGGAAAGTGCACATTAGCAAATGCTTTCCTCCTTCAGTACCACTTTGCCATGAGGGATCTGGTTTAGCCCTTCTCAAACATTTTAAACTAAAAAACACTTTTGAGACTCATCTATCTCAATGGTATACTTTTACGCTGAACTCTTGAAAATTACTATCTTCTCTATATATCCACCAAAGAGATAAAAGCAAAAAAAATTGTTTTTATTTTCTAAATATAAAATCATCTATTAAATATGGCTTTACAAACTGTACATGCCTCCCAGGTATTCTGATTCGCCCATGTGGAAAAGTACTTAAGTCCTGTCCCAGACTATCAGTGAGGCAGTTACTGTCTATACCTCACCTATATCTACCTGGGTCTTATCATTTTAGTGGACAGGTCTGATTTCTAGCTGACAAAATCTCATCTCTTTCCCTGAGAATTGTCTCTGGCCACTGAAGCCCTCTCTGACAACACAAGGCAGGCCAAGAAATTAATACCCCCCAACTCCCCTAGCAGTCTGAATTGGTGTGTAAATACCCCGGCTCCCGTGCCCCTCCAGTAAGATCATTCTTAGCCATGTGTTTTACATTGGGTCCCAGACTTCCCAGTGTGTTTGGTAGTGTATGCTTTATTTCTTCTTTCCCTTCCCTGACACACCTCCCCACTCATCTGCCTGAACTTCCTTAATTATCTCACAAATAAATTATTTGCCCTAAAATTCATGTCTCCGGGCCTGCTTCTGGGGAAATGAAACCAATCGGATAAGACCAAGAAACATATTACAGCCTGATAACAGCATCAGGTAGAATACTCTGGACACTGGGAATACAAATATATGTATGATATAGTCCCTACTCTTGGGTTCTTTAGAGTCAGTTTGGGCGAAGATGGGCTGAAGCATGTAAGCACAGTGTCTTCTGATATGTATTAATAGAGGCACTACATAGGATTAATGGGCAGTTTCATCACTTTTCAGCTCTGGACCTCAGTTTCACCATCTGAAAAATGGGGCATTGTGAGGATTAAATGAAATAGTGTATACAAAATGCGTAGGAACAGCACCTGGCAATTAAATATTGAATTCCTAAGTCATGCACTGAGGTACTCTGGAACACTGCAGGAAATTCACTATGAGTGCAGCAGGATATTCTATTTATGTGTTTGTCTGTTTGTTTCCAACTTTTTTTTTGAGGATTAATTGCCAAATGTAATTGTATATATTTCAAGTGTACAGCATGATGATTTGATATACATATACATTGTAGCATGATTACAGAGATCAAGAGAATTAACACATTCATCACCTCACATAGTTAACTCTTTCCTGTATGTTTGTGTGTGAGGGGTGAGAATATCTATTCTCCACAACTTTCAAGTCTACAGTACCATTTATTAACTAGAGTCATCAGGCTGTATATTAGATCCTCCAAACCTATTCGTAACGGAAGTTTGTACCCTTTGACCAGCATCCCTCCGTTTCCCCCATCCCAAGGCCCCTGGCAATTACCTTTCTATTCTCTGTTTCTATGAAATTAGCCTCTCTCTCTCTCTCTCTTTTTTGTTCTACATATAAATGGTACCATATAGTATTTGTCTTTCACTACCTGGCTTATTTCACTTAGCAGAATAGCTCCCAGTTTCATCCATTTTGTCACAACTAGCAGGCTTTCCCTCTGTTTTACGGCCAAGTCATATTTTGTTGTAGGTACGTGTATGCGTGTTGGTGTGCATATGTAGTGTGGATATACATTATATATAATCACGTTTTCTTTATCCATTTTCCTGTGAAAGGACTTTTAGATTGTTTCCACAGCTTCATTCTTGTGAATAATGCTGCAGTAAACATGGCAATGCAGATATCTCTTTGAAATACTGATTTTTTTTTTCCTTTGGATACAAACCCAAGAGTGAGATCAGCAGGATATTTTACATTTTTGAGGGAAACTTGGGGCTATACAACATCTTTTGGACACTATGCAAACGACAAGCTTGAGGTTAGGTCTGGTGACATTACTTTTGATAACATGATGTCTTTGCAAACCTGGTGTTCAGCGGTTGTCGTGATTAAAACCAAATACCAAATGAAAATCAATGCAGAACAGAAAATGGGGGAGGTGGTAGCTGATCTGATTCCAAGGTTTGAGAAATTGTACAGTGCCCAGTAGGTGCACACATCCCGCTGGGAAGTAACTGTGGTTATTGAAGACTGAAATTTTTTGAAAATTATTTATATGCATTATTTTTTTCCAATGGCTGCTAAATTGTTAGGATATAAATATTCAATAAGTTACTTGGACTTAGTTACTTAACAAATGGAATTGTTAGGTGTTTCTTTTGGCCTAGAAATCCCATGAAAGAAACTACAGAGACATAGAGTACTGCGAACTGAGGAAGTTTTGGAATCTCCAGTTTATTATATTTTAGCTACTTATATAGCTACTTAAAAATTGAAATTCATTAAAAAATATTTCGCACATGCAACTTTGACTATATCAGTCTACTAGTTAAAAGTCTCTGTGTCCTTATGTGGTTACCAAGAATATACGAAATTTCTCAGACCTTTATTGTAGACGTCCCATGTTCCCCACCCACTCACCCAACATGCCTTTCAGGTTTAATCTTCTATCACTATCATCTGGCTAAAGCAATATATTCACCATTCCCGGAGTTATGACTTGCTCTCTCTACCACCTTCTTGGCCCAAGATGCACTCTCTTTCTTCAAGAATCTTCAAGAATCTCCAAAATAAATTCTATCTCTTCCATTGAAGAAATGTGTCTTTCTCCTCTGTCAGATGTCATTTTTCCTGCTTGAGACATCTGCAGACTTATCCTACAACTTTTGCAAACGTTTATCTCATTTCCCCCTCCTTTCTTTTCTCCCTATTAAATGGGAAGGAAGTTCTCATATGGTAAGGATCGTTTCTTACATGGGCTTCTATACACTGCAGTGTTAACTACCTTGAATGGATTATTCGAATGGGTTGGTGAACGAAAGCAGGGATGCATGGGTAGATGAATGGCTAGATAACAAGCTGATGGAGGACACGTAGCTAATGGATGGGTAGATGAAGACGTACACGGATGAGTGAGTGGGTGTGCGAATAAATGTTACAGCAGTTTGAAAACCCATTTTTTAAAAAAGATTTTATTTATTTATTTGACAGAGAGATCACAAGTAGATGGAGAGGCAGGCAGAGAGAGAGAGAGGGAAGCAGGCTCCCTGCTGAGCAGAGAGCCCGATGCGGGACTCGATCCCAGGACCCTGAGATCATGACCTGAGCCGAAGGCAGCGGCCCAACCCACTGAGCCACCCAGGCGCCCCTGAAAGCCCATTTTTCCTGATATTTTAGTCCCTCATAGTCGTAAATTACTGAGGGGTTACCTCCAATTAACAATCCTTTTACCATCCCATGCCTTATTAGAACTCTTACATCCCTTCTCATCTTATGAATTAGAACAAAATCTCCTAGTAACCAATAAGATCTGCTTCTCCCAGTCAGTTTTACACATCAAATCATTCTCCCTATCAAATCATTTGATTTGTCTGTCCAAAAAAATAAGTATATTGATTATGACATCGAATTTTTATTATATATAATGTATTTTGTATTCTATAGTCACATAAAGGCAGCGTGCTTATAGCAAAAAATCAAGTATCCCCATAAAATGTGGGAACTAGCTAATTGTATACAAATATGGCTCAAGAGACTATAATGGAGTGGACTATGAAGATCAAACACAAAATTTGACAGTGATCCTGAGAAAGGGAACTACTGTTCATTGAGCACTGCTATATGTCATTTAATTTTCACAACTACTTTCTGAATTAGAGATTATTATTCCTATTTTCTAAGTGATAAAATAGAAATATACAGAAGTTGTGAATCTAGCCGAAGGTGGCACATTTCTTATATGAGGAAAACAGTAGTAAGAGTTGCACAGTTGTTACCACTTTAACACAGCTCAGTCCCACACTCTTTGCTCTCGCCACATCGGGGTGCATACGTGGACACACAGCAGTGAGAGCTAGGAAGAAAGCTTTAAACAGAGAAAAACTGGCCTAGGTTTGTCCTCCACTCCCCAATCTGCAGATCCTAATGACATCAATTGCTTGAAACCAGGAGCCATAACAATTATAGTTGTCTACTTCACATTTCAGAGAATCAAGGAGTAAAAAGGAGAGGAAACTCAGGAGAGAGGAACTCCTTGTACTGAACATACTCCTTGTAGCTGAACAACACATTTTGTCTGGAAGGAAGACCTGAGAAGTGCTTCTCCATGGCTACCATAGTTCTTCCGATGAAATGTCTCCTAGGAGAACACCGTGGACTGGAGATGGAAGAAAAGAAACAGGTAAGCTCACAGCAGACCTGATTTCTGACTGACCCCCACTCAACCATCTCTTAACCTCTCTGGGTCTCAGTTTCCTTAGCTAAGAAAGGGAGAGAGGGTTCTATTTGAAATCTAAGGAATATTTGATTCCAGATAGCATGAATTCTTATCTCGAAATCCCATGGAACTAACATGGTATTAAGAGCATGGCCTGAGTTTGAAATCTGGCTTTAGCACTGATCTTAGGTAAACAGTCAAAATCTCTCTGCTGGATGCCTTGGTGGCTCAATCATAAAGCGTCTGTCTTTGGCTCAGATCATGATTCCACGGTGCTGGGATCCAGCCCTGCATCGGGCTCCCTGCTCGCTGCTCAGCGGCGATCCTGCTTCTCCCTCTCCCATTCCCCCTGCTTGTGTTCCCTCTCTCGCTGTCTCTCTCTCATCAAACAAATAAGTAAAATCTTAAAAATTAAAAAAGAAAATTAAGAAATAAAAATCTCTCTGGACCGGTTCCCTCCTCTTTACGATGGGACTAATAATGGTACATACCTACCTAATGAGGGTGAAAATCAAAAGACAAGGAGGCATTTATTCACATAGTGAATAGGCAACAGAGGCTAGTAATAACTCCCGTCCCCTTGCTGCACATCTCCCCATGCACAAATACTCTTGAAAGGATCCCAAGCTTAGAGTGAGAATTTCAGGGGCAAACGGTCCAGGTTAGGCTGGGCTGCAGCTGCGTCTAAGAACGTTAGCCCTGCTTTTTGAATATCCTCATTTTTGAGAAAGGGTAGAAAGCATTTTTCTTCCCAGAGTACAGTGTGTGTTGCTTCTGGGCTGTCTCTTCTCATTCATTCTCTGATCTGATTGTTTGCACCTCAATGATTTTTTAATTGAAGGTCTTCAAAAATTGTTAATTGAGTTCTGCTCCTCTGACCATTCAAAGTCACTGAGTCTCAAACAAACACTGAGTCTCTTCTGGGCTTTAGAAGCCCATAAACATCATCATGTGCTACAACCTGCTCAGAGCTATTAACTTTCTATTCTTTTATTTTTTGGATGCTTGACAACCAGCCTTCCTTTGCTATGGCCTTAATGAGGCATCACCCGGATGGCAGCCTCACAGCAGGGGTGGGGGTGGGGGGTGGAGGTCTGGCCAATCTCTTTTTAAAGGCAAGGTTCCCATATTTTAAAAATTGATTCCAATGATGATACAGACCCCAAAGAGAAAGACTGTTGTCAATCATAATCATCAAACGTGGAGCTTCCTAGTGAACAAAGAGGATTGTATGTTTGGATGATTGGAATGCAGTAGAATGGCAGGGCTATTCCTTTTGAAAGGACATCCTCACTGTTGGCAAAAGGATACAGAAGTGGAATTAGGCCAGGGATGAGGGTGTGTGAGGGGGAAATAAAAAACAACACATCAAGTCTTGCTCTGATCTTACAAGTAGCCTCTTTGCCATGGGATCAGAAATGGCAAATATTCATGGTTGTTAAGAGTCAACCAGGGGGCGCCTGGCTGTCTCAGTCAGTAGAGCATGTGACTCTTGATCTCGGGGTTGTAAGTCTGAGCCCCATGTTGAGTCTAGAGTTTACTTAAAAATAAAATCTTAAAAAAAAATAGTCATCTGGAAGCATAGCAGTGCCTTCAGAAAAATGGTGCATAATTTGCTTTATGTTTCCATAAAGATGTTTCATTTCATTTACTGAAAGAGGGACCACAGTTGAGGTCCTTTCACGACTGGGAACCAGTGAGCAGAATCCCTTCTCTCTATTCTACACGTTAAATTACTTCGATATTAAAGAAATGTGCCTGAAGTCATGAGACACGAACTGAGCATCCTGTTTATGTCCCTAGAGGCAAAACAAAACAAAACAAAAAAGAAAAGAAAAAGAGGAAAACAAAAAATACAGGACGCCATTGCTGAGGAAGAAATAGAAACCACAGCTGCTGGACTCTGTGTTTTTTCCCATTTGTTTTTCAGCTCCCTAATTTTTTATCCCTAGTTTCTACTCACTTGTATTTCAGCAGACTTTTTCCTTCTTCCTGTCTGTCAATTTCACCTCCTAGGAGAACCTGGAAGTCTCTTCAGTTCTACCCTTTGTCCCCTGAGAGGTATGCTTAAGTACCCAGTTATCAGAACACACTTCCTAGCCCATGTAAGTTCAGGCAACTTGCTTCCCCGCCTCTTAGCTTGTGCCCTCATCTGTAAAAAGCATCCGAATCACTATTAGCTCTATTACATATCTTCTGTCCTCACTCCTTCCCATAAATCCAGGATCACTCATTAACTAGCAACTTAAGGAATTTAAGGATTATTATTAATTATTATTAATTTAGTAAAGTAAGGAAAAGGAAAGGAAAACTGGCTAAAAGAAACAAAAAGGTGAATGCTGGTATAGTAGCTTTCGAGTTAGGGGGATTGTTAATTGTCAGTGAAGTATGAGAAGGCACTCTCTAGAATTTTTGCATAAGGGTCTAGAATAATCATTTGAGCTCATATAACTCATATAGGAAAATAGGGATATAGGCAAAGCCATATCTAGTCTCTCTGACCCCATGATAGAGAGCCCCTTTATTACATCTACTTGGAAAAGAATTTGGACTAAAAATGGATCGTACTCTTTCAGCTTCTGTAGGACAGAAGCAGAATTTAAAATGCATTAATACAGCTGTGGGGAGGAATGGGAAAGGATGACAGAGAGAGAAGGTAGTAAAAAAAAGCAAATCAGTCCCTTTCCCCACTGCATTAAAGAGGTGTTTTCCTAGGCTGACCATCTGCTGGCCAATCTGAAGTCAGTTCCATGTAGACCAAAAGAGAGGCCTATCTGAATGGCCGGAATGATGCCGCCAACCTTCTGGAAAGCTCCAGTGTATGCCTCAAGCCAAGGCCTCAAAGACATGTGCAGAGTTACTTGGTTGGCATTATTAATCCTGTCAATCCTAGATTATGTTTTAGACATTGTACAAGCTTTTAACAGTGGAGGATTTAAAACCTAAAGAAAACAGACACATGCATTACATGAGCTGCCCCGTACCCTGCATCTATCATTATCATCTTAGGGCCGGTCCTGTTTCATTTTTACCCCAAACCACTTCTCCAATTCCCATATGATTTTGAAGCAAATCCAGGCTCTCATATCATTCCATCCCTAAGTATTTGAGTAAATTTCTTGAAACAGAAGTTCACAAACTCTGGCCCATGGATCAACTTCCTGTTTTATCAGTGAGGTTTACTGGAATGCAGCCATGCCCATTCACTTACCTCTTGTCCGTTGCCATTTCCCAGAGACCCTATGGGACATAAAGCCCAAAATATTTACTGTTTGCCCACTAAGAAAAAGTTTGATAAGTTGCTCCATCCCTGCTCTAAAAGACATGGACTTTAAAAAAACATAACTAGAATACTATTATCACACCTCAAAAATTACCAGTAATTTACTATGCAGTAACTTGAAATTGTTTAGGAATTTATACCTTACTAAGTGCCTTCCTATTTGTTACTTCATTTGAACCTGCAACAACTCTCTGAGATAGAGCTGGAAGACTTTAATGCCATCTAAATCCCTTTTCTACATGAAGAAACATGGAAGCATAGAGAATTTAAGTGATCTCATCAAAGCCACGCAGCTAATGAGCAGTTTGAATAAGCCTCTGCCTCTGATACATTGTGGTAGGTCAAGGGGAAGTTTGAATTCTGCAGTATGTGACTGATAAACTCCTGTGTACTTCTCAGTTCTATTTCATGAGTACGTGACTTGAAGAACCTGGGGTGGCATATATATTTCAGACATGACTTGGAGTTAATTTAAGGCAAACCTCCTTCAAGCAGTAAAAATAACCGAGTTTTTATACTGGGTGATGAGTTCCCATCGAACCACTCTGCGTTTGAAGAGCTACAGAGGCATCTGGAGAAAAATCTATGGGTAATCCTGTTTCCTCGCATCTTCCTTAGAGAAGAACATGGTGTATCATTTTACAGACCAAAGAAAAAGGGTGAAATGTGAGGGGTGGAAATTCACTTTAGTTATGCGAGTACCCAGAGTCCCAACTTTTTCTGTCCCATAAAGCTGGCTGGAAACATAATAAAAACTAGTCTTTCTCATGAGAAACCTGATGGCATTTTTATTGGTTTGCCTTTGAGATAATACTCCACCTTCAGGAAGAAAATCCAAGGGAGCTAGTAATAGTGGGAAATAGTCATATAAAGTCCAACTGTATTTCAGAAACAATAAGAAAATTAGTTACCATTTCTACATGACCTGAAATTCTTTATAATCAAAGGTCATCACCAAGCAGTGTCTGGATTATTTAAAATGAAAGCTTGTTTATGTTTACAAATTAGCTTTAAGAAATTGAAAATGCTGTCCTCATTAGGCAGTTGGCTCCCTGAGAGTAGGGACCATTGCAGGGCCTCGAACTGGGTCTGGTGGGGTAGGGTGCTTCATGTAAGTGGTGTTGAATGGCTACATGGTATCAACGTCATTACTTCAGATCTGAGCACAGTCATACTTCTGGTCACCAAAAGGAACCTTTCCCCCAAATAATAACTCTACAGTAGAGAATCCTGATAGGTACCACCTTAACTAAGTGATCAAGGTTAACATCACCACTGATAAGTCATGTAGATACGACACAGCCTGTGGTAGGCTGAATAATGGCCCCCAATGATATCCAGGTTCCGCTCCCTGGATCCTGTGACTGTGTTATATGGCAAACCTTATGCGACAAAAGGGACCTTGCAGTTGCATTTGGGATGGGGAAATTATCCTGGATTATCTGGGTGAGCCCAATGTAATCTTAAGAGTCCTGATAGGGGCGCTGAGTGGCTCAGTTGGTTGTGTCTGCCTTTGGCTCAGATCATGATCCTTGGATCCTGGGATCAACTCCTGCATTGGGCTCCCTGCTCACGGGGAGTCTGCTTCTCCTCTTCCTCTGCCTGCCGCTTCTTCTGCTTGCCTTATAAGAGGGAGGCAGAGAGAGATCTGGCTATGGAAGAAGAGAACGCAACATGATGACAGAAGTAGAGACTGGAGTGCTGTACCACTCCAGTCCACTGCCAAAGAATGCTGGGAGCCTCCAAAGGCTGGCAGAAACAAGGAACAATTCTCCCAATTCTTCCTCTCCAAAGGAAGCAGGCCTGCCAACATTGATTTTAGCCCTGTAAGACTCATTTCAGACTTCTGGCCTTCAGAATGATAAGAGGATAAATTTCTGTCACTTTTAGCCACTAAATTCATGGTAATTTGTTATAGCAGCAACAAAGACATACTCTCAGATACAATGTGATGAGAAGAGCACCTACTCTCTGTGGTTTCTCTTTCCTGTCTTATAATGAAAAGACATCAGACAAACCCAAATGGAGGCATGCTCTACACAATACCTGACTCATGAGTGCTCTTCAAAAGTGTCAAGGTCATGAGAAACAAGAAAGCTGGAGAAAGTGTCATAGAAAAGAGGAAACTAAAGAATCCTAAGGACTGAATAGAGTGTGACATCTTGAACTGGATCCTGGAACAGAGAATGACAGTGACAGACTGGTGCGATCTGAATAAAGTCTGTAGTTCAGATAGTCTTACTGTACCCATGTTAATTTCTTAGTTTTGTAGACATCGACAATAGAGGAAACTGGGGGAAGGCTATATGAGAACTCTTCATACCATTATTGCAAATTTCTGTAAACCTAAAGTTATTTCAAAATAAAATCTTTAAAAAGGAATCCTGCCCGGTAATATTTATCTCATCAGATCTGTTATGGGGGGGTGGGGATAATACAGGATTGTGTTTTAGGGATTTGGGGGCTATACTGATTGGATTCCCCTGGAAGAAAGGAAGAAATAGCTGGAAAGAGAGATGGCTGAGGGTAGAAGGAAGCTGCCACTCTCCACTGCATTGGGTGCCACTGGGTGGTACTAATACCTCAGGTCATCCTGGAGTTATAGGTAAGGGGAAAATGCCCCTGTATCTAACGGAGGGAGAATTAATGGCACAGAACAGTTCAGTGGCAAATAATGTTCATTGAATTAATTTGATTTGCCCAAGCTCACAGCAAAGAGGGGAATGGAATATTAGTTGTCTAATTTCCAGGTACATGGTGGCTAGATAAGAAAGATCAGCTCATTCACAATATTTTAAAAATCCATCTATTTCATCCAGAAAAGAAGCTTTGGTGTTACTGAATAACAAATGGATTTTAGTCTCCATAGCTTTCCTAGGTTCAATCGTACTTTTTTCCCCCCTCATACTCTGCCTCACCACTCAAGGTTCAATTCAGGTTTCTAGCACTTGCCTTCTCTGGTATTTCTTTTCTGTTTTGTTTTGTTTTATCTTTTTGGTGTTTTTCTTTTCTCACCTTCTTCCTCCATTCTACTTACCAGGTATTACCTATTGCTGCATAACAAATGACTGGAACACAGTGGAGTAAAAGGAAAGGCATTTATTAACTCACAGTCTCCATGGGTCAGGAATTTGGCTGTAGCTTCACTGGGTGGTTCTGACTCTAAGCATCTCTGGAGGTTGCAGTCCAGATGGCAGCCAGGGCTGCAGTCATCTGAAGGCTTGACTGGGGCTGGAGGATCCAATTCCAGGACACACATAGCCGTAGACAGGAGGCCTCTGTTCCTCACCCAGTGCACCTATCTATAGGGCCATTTGACTGTCCTCATGACACAGTGGCTGACTTCCTTTAGAGCAAGTGATTCAGAGAGTGTGCACAGAGGAAGCTACAACATCCTTTGTCTTCTAATTTTGGAAGGGACGCACTATCATTGCTGCCTCGTTCTGTTTGTTAGAGGCCAGTCCCTAAGTGCAGCTCACACTCATGGGGAGGGAAATTAATCTTCACCTCTTGAGGGAAGAAGTACCAAGAACTGATAGATATATTTTCAAACTACCACACCAGGTGCCCTCTTAGATGTGACTCTGACTGGAAATTTGATTTTCTACCCTAGGCTTTCTCTGGGAAACCGCATTTCCTCCCACAGTTTCATGTGGCTCAAAGTGAAACTTGGCTTTCTTTCAGAAGACTCCCCCCATTGCTCTTCCGAGTTTCCAAGCCCCATGAAAAGTCATAGAATGCTAAGAAAAGAGAAGGGAACTTGAAACAATCCCAACCTTTCACGATCTGGTTATAGTCACCTGTCTCTTTTGTTCTTGCTGCCGCACTAAAATGTGACATCTCTGATTCTTCTCAAGCAAGGGTTGCTGCAACTTTCAGCAGCTTCTCTGTGGTGCTGCCACTGAATGACATTGAAGTTATGTTCAATATCCACTGACTTTCACCACATGACCTTGTCCTTGAACCCTGACTTTACTTGATTCTTGGCAAGTCCTTTTCTATACATTGTACTATTCGACATTCAGTGTGCTAGTTCTCAGGAAGTCCTCTTAATTATTTACCTCTTTGACTTCAGACTTCAGTTCTCATTTCTGTTGACTTCCTTACTTTCCCTTGTTCAACTAGTGAACTCAGTACCAGATTTAGCATTTTTCTCCATAGTAGCTTCTTCCTTGCCCTTGCTCTTTATTCTATGAGTCATGAGCCTATCGAGAAAAATTCACCACCTTTGGCTTCTTTGTTGCCTATTTTCCCTATATTTGTAATGACCTTCTTGCCCCTGTATTGTGTCAAAAGGAGCTCATCTGCCGCTCAGTCTGGGACGGTTCCCAGCCATTATCAGGGACATCAAAAAGCCTCAGTTCCGTAGCTCTTCATTAGCTTCAGATTGCTCCAGTTGCTGGCTCCGTTCTGAATTTGAGCTTTCAGTTTCCTTATCTGTCCCCACTTCCTGCCCTGGTTTCTTAAATTAACGCTTTCTGCCATATCTCCCTAACATTTAGATCATCACTTCTCAGACTATTACAATGTCCACATGAAAACCTGAGGATCTTGTTATAATGCAGATTCTGATCCAGGAAGGCTGGGGCGGTGCCTGAGGCTCTGTATTTCTAACGAGCTCCTGGGTGATACCAATACTGCTGGCTCCAGGGCCACACTCAGTAGCAAGGGCTCATAGCAACTCTCTCCTAAATGTGCTTCCTCACTCACCTTCTTCCTCCACAAAGGAGGAAAACACAAGTGCTGTCTGATTGCCAGGCTTTCTGGATCTCACACTGCCAGCATCATTGGTCTCCAGCATAGGACAGTGCTCAAATCCCCTGCAGAGGTCATGAAAAATACTGATTCTTGTGTTTCACCTCTAGAGATTCTGACTCAGTAGGTCTTGGGTAGAGTCTCAGAATCTATATTTTCAAGAAGCACCGCAGGCAGTCTTAATCATTTTTTAAGAACCGGTGTCTTACAGACTAAAGTCCAAACTGAAGTCTTAAATACAGTCTTCCCCAGCAGATCCAATCTCCTTTATTTCTCATAAATGAGTCCCCTCCAAACCTTTGTTCCAGGCAGACTGTCTCTTAAAAAGACCCAAAGCATTCCCTCCTCTTTACTCTGGCTCCACCTGTAAATTCTACCTACTCTAGAATTACTCTGTCTTATCTGTGTATTGTCACAGATTGTCATTCCACCAAGAATGCCAACTACTGGAAGACAAACCGCTATGCGCACAGTTGGTAGGAAGAGACTGTCTCCACTCCCTTTAGCCTTGTCAAGTCCAAGCGTCCTCCCAAATTCTACCAAATCACTGCCTCCACCCCCATATTCAAGTCCCATGGGAAACGCATTTTTCTGGAAGAATGGAAAATGTGACTCTCTCGACTGAAATAGAAGTGACACCCTGTCCTGACACATAAGAAAGGATGCTGAGTCACACTTCAGTCCTATCTGGAAACAAGTCCCTGGGGACAGGGACTTTGTCTTATATTTGTTCTGTGTTATTTTCATAAATCAAAAGCATCTCATGTTCACCATTAAATGAAATGCTAAGCAAATGTCTGAGTATGTCTGGTGATCTGCCAGAAGGTGACACATAATGGTAGGGATGGAGAGAGTCATTACAGCTAATTAGTTGAAATGACATCAAAATTTTCTAATTAGCTTTTGTAAACATCCTTGTGCCAGGAAAATATGAGGTGTTGTACCTCAGTACATCTTTACTGCTCAAATATGATTAGAACAGCCTACAGTGCCACGGAACATGTAAGGCTAACACCAGCTGGGAGAAATCAGAATCTACCAGCATCCGCTTAACTTATTTGGGAAGAAACACTTCTGGCTCAGTTGGAATTAAGAAGTAAGGACGACTCAGCATCCTGGGATGTCTAAAGACAGAGAAACAACATCCAGGAGTCCTCCTTTTTTAAAAGATTTTATTTATTTATTTATTTATTTATTTATTTGACACAGAGAGATAAAGCTAGAGAGCACACAGAGGGGGCATGGGAGGCAGAGGGGGAGAGAGGAGCAGACTTTCCAGGGAGCAGGGATCCTGGTGCGGGGCTTGATCCCAGGACTGCGGGATCATGACTTAAGCTGAAGGCAGATGCTTAACTGAGTGAGCCACCCAGGCGCCCCTCCAGGAGTCCTCTTTCTCAACCAAAAATATGCTCTCTGGACCAAGCCTAACAAGAATACATGATCTGGGACGCCTGGGTGGCTCAGTTGGTTAAGCAGCTGCCTTCGGCTCAGGTCATGATCCCAGCGTCCTGGGATCGAGTCCCACATCGGGCTCCTTGCTCGGCAGGGAGCCTGCTTCTCCCTCTGCCTCTGCCTGCCATTCTGTCTGCCTGTGCTCGCTCTCTCCCCCACCCCTCTCTGATAAATAAATAAAATTAAAAAAAAAATACATGATCTATCATGACATCACCCAAACCTGCCTCTAGCTCGTTCATCAACCCCTCTCTTCCAATCCAGGTGACATTCCCAGACCTAAAGCTGGCCCCTGCCCACTGCCATGCTCTTTCTCTTATGCCTCTGTTCTAGGCACATACTATTTTCTTTGTTCAAGAGGTCTCGCCACACAGTAACTCAACCTTTAAGATCAAATGTCACCTCTGGAGAAAAGGTAGTGGCTTCATTCTTGGAAGGGAATGGGTTCTGAATTGCTGCCACTTTTTTTTTTTTTTTTTAAAGATGGAGTTTATTTCTGTTAAAACAATACTCAAGGAATTTTTCAGAATGTCAAAAGGCCCCAAAATAGCTGGTTTAATATAGTATTATAGCCAGGTGCCAGTTTTGAAATCTTCAGGACAACCCTGGGTGGTCTGACATCTCACTATTTCTCCCAGTCCACAAGTAGCGAATTCCTCTGAGTTTTGGTGTAATTCACACGAGGCTGTCCCTCCAGTTATGATGACCAAAAACAATGCTAGAAGCAGTCATTGTCATTGAGAGGAAGAAAGGTAAATGACCAGAGAAGAAAGCCACCATAGCAACTTCAAGAAGCAAAGTTATTTATTCAGTATAAAACAAACAGAAGCATTTGCAAAATCTATATGAAAACCCTTCTTGCATTATTCTTTGAAACCAGGTCCTGGGACTATGAGCTAGAGTAGCCGGGATCATGACGGATCTTGTAAGAACCTGTATCTTCATATTCTTTTTCTCAGGTTCTTGCATGCTGCGTGAAAACTGGCAGACGTGGGATCAATGTGTTTCAAGTAAATGGAGGAGCTGCTGACTCACCTGTATGAGTAGGCCCTTCTGCCAATTAATGCAAGGTCGATCCCTCTTCTGACTTTATTGGGCTTTTCCAGAGTAAAGCCACAACACTAATCTCTCTCAATCACAACAATAACAACAGCTTTATAGTAAGAGCAGCTAATATTAATTGAGCACTTTCTATGTGCCAACCGCTGTGAAATCTTAACATGGATATTTTCAGTGAACTTCTCAAATTATCCCCTCTTTTCAGATTAGGAGCTTGAAGTTGAAGACATCAAGTCCTTTAATTTGCCTACGTCATTTGCCAGGGCAGTAGGTGAAGAAGGCCAGATGGAAGCCCTGAAGCCATAGAGAGCATTATGAAGGTATAGTGCTAACAAGTAATCAACACTACCAGGCTCGTGGTTATTGACTCGTTACGGGTGATGCTGATCTCCCCTGAGCAGCTCTTCCCACTCCAGGCATGCGCAGCCAGACGCTCTACGGCTGGCAGAGGGGAGCACAAGCCCTTCGGATTTGTGGAAGAGCGTGGGGCCATCTCGGTGTTGTCACGGGCCGTTGGAAATTACCATGACAACAAGCTTGGAGGCTTTTTGGGTGGCCTCTGGCCTGGTGCTAAGTAAGTGCCAGCTTCTCGACTCCTTACGGATCCCAAAAAGCCAAACCTTCGATGGCAGAACCCGTCAGTAACTGGCTTCCTGTGATACTCCCGAGGAGCCTCCGAAGTCTTGAAGATAAACCCGCATCACGTCTGTGTGAGTTGTTGGCTAAAGGTCCAAACTCAAAACTCGTTACCTCCTCGGCAGAGCCTTTTCTGGCCCCCAGGCCACTCTGAGTTCTATCTTACCATTCCCCCATTCCTTGGTATTCTCTCCGTAAGCCCTTTTCAGTTCATTTCCCACTCGGGACTTAAGAGGAAAGTCGCAAAACATGGCAGGCAGTCGATAAAAAATTGCAAGGAACTGCATCAAAATGCCAGTTGATGTAATTTTTAGGTCCAGTGAGAAAAATCCCATTTTTCTGCAAAAGACTACTGATCTTTGAGATTTGAGAATGCAGCCGGCTCCCGATTTTACTTCTCCCTGGTAAAGGGAACAATAACGGCCTGTGGGGAAACGCGTGTGTGTGTGTGTGTGTGTGTGTGTGTGTGTGTTCTGCTTCGGCCCTCCCAGATGTCAGTTACCGAAGGTTTAAGGCACAAATCCCATGGCCCATTTTTTTCCCTCAGCGGCCGGCCGCCTTCAAAGAGCCCTGGGGAAGGCCGGTGGGACAGCTCCCACATGGGCATTCCGCGGGCGTCCGTGTGCATCTAATTCAGATACAGACGGCATTTTATAGCAACTTGAACATGCCATTCTAACGTACTGGAAGAGATGAGAAATGGGGCTGTGAGTTCTATCTGGGTTCACGGGCTCAGCATGAGCAAGGCTTGCAGTGCCTTTCAGAGGGGGCCACATCCGAAATGAGAGGCCCAGGACATCTGCGGGATGGAGTCTGCGGGCCGGTTCCCGTCTGGGAAGAGCCGGCTGCCGGGCAGTGATGGAAGCGTCCAGCAGGGGGCTGGCATTCTCTGTCTATCAGTAGCCCCGGTTCCCCCGCAGAGCCCCGGCTCAGCGCCGCTGCTGTTTGCTGGTGAAGTCAGTGACGTGCACAGCATCCTGCCTAGAGGATTGGAGGGCTTCTCAGTGCAGTTTTTTTTCTACCCACTTTAAACCTTCAGGTTCGAAATATCAGGAAGGATAGGACATGCCGTATGAAAAGAGCCGGCCAAAAGTTCCTAGTAAACTGCAGCCAGAGAGACTCAGCCTAGAATGGAGGTAGAAGGACTTGATACAGAGTGGGTTTAATTCCGGCTGACTTTTTGTTGTCGTTTGGTTGCAACTTACTGAATTTAGACATGTATTCTGTTGGCCATGTGAGGACCAGAGCAGGACCAGCATCCAAATAGCGCCAGACCCTTCCGAATGCCACAGTGCATGTGTCCTCAGAGTGTCTGTGTCAAGGAAGATAAAGAGCCCAGCCTAGATTTTAGCCTCATCTTCGCCCAACTACAAAATCAGAGTTAAGCAACAGCATCTGAGAGCCCTTTTCAGGTGGGAAGGAACCCAGAGGATGGCTCTGAATGATTGCTTGCTTTTGAACTTGGAAGTGGAGCACTTCTTGTACTGCAACGTCTCCAATCACAGTGCAGATCTGCCCGTGAACGACGGCTGGTTCCACCCAGGGGTCTTCTATGTCATCCCGGCCATCTATGGGGTCATCATCCTGATAGGCCTCATCGGCAACGTCACGCTGATCAAGATCTTCTGTACGGTGAAGGCCATGCGGAACGTGCCCAACCTGTTCATCTCCAGTTTGGCCTTGGGAGACCTGCTCCTCCTGGTAACGTGCGCTCCCGTGGACGCCAGCCGGTACCTGGCCGACAGGTGGCTGTTCGGCAGGATCGGCTGCAAACTGATCCCGTTCATACAGCTCACCTCGGTGGGGGTGTCTGTCTTCACGCTCACGGCTCTCTCGGCGGACAGGTGAGTTCTGGAGGAAAGTCACCTTCTCTCTGAGGGTAGCAGCTGCCTTGGGAAATGAGCCACCCGCTTGGGGCAGGCAGAGCTGTTTGCACAAAGGGAAGTTTCACTCAAACTCAGATTCCCTTCCAGGCATGTTGTTCTGGGGATTCCTTCTTGAGTTTGACATGTCGCCTTAAGAAAGGAAAGTGAGGGGGTCGTGGGACAAAAGGGGACAAATGAAAAAAAAAAAAATCTCTGAGCGTAAGATTGACATGTATTTTCTGGAGGCAAATCAGTTTAGCATTGCTTTTTCCTACCCTCTCCCTCCCTGCAAAATTAACTGATGAGAAAAAAAAAAAAATCACACCTAATAGAGTTTAAACCCCAGGCAAACATTTCTTAGAAGTAATTCAAAGGCTTCAGAGAACAGAAAAGTCCCACTGAATTTCTTCCTCAAAATATTCTTTCAGAAATAAACAAGAGGAGAAAATAAGCAGCATTTCTTTGAAATTTAGTTTCCTCAGACCATTTAACTTTTCTCATAGCTGATTCTGTATTTGGCTCTCTGTAACCAGAAAGCTGGTTTTTGTAAGTGTCCCTTCAGTGAAATCAAGCATTATGTGGATTTTTTCCCCCTTGAGAAAGTTCCATTCACGTTTGATTTTGAATTTTAATATCTTTATTGATGTACTTGCACATACAGTGCCTTTGGGGAGGGGGGGGTTGGTAGGGGAGGGGAGGGAGTCCAGCATTTCTTTCTGGGCAACACTCTTATCTGTGAACTGCATTTCTTGTGTGAACGTGTTGGTTAAAAATTCACATTTATTCATTCTTAAAGATTCACAATCATTCCTCAAACATGTACCAAGCATCTATTTTGTAAAAAAAACACTTGCTTGAGTGAACCAGTCGGGAAATATCTGCAGGTTGTTGGCCCACATTGCTGTCCAGATCTAACATGCTTCTGAGCTCTAGAAACTGGACCCAGTAATGTATAGACTCCAGAAACATCACGGGGCATACGGTCAAATTAAGAAAAACTAGAACAATGAACGAGAGACTCTTAAGCTTTGATTTGAAAATGTGATGCCGTGAAAGACGTATGAGGATCTGAGCATGTACCAGGAAAGGCATAGAAGCAGCTCTCGAAAGTTTATGCTCTGAAGAAAACTCCCACATTTTAACACAGACGGTAGTGGATTTTCATTTTATGGAGGAGCAAACAGTCCCCCGGTGATCTGGCTTTGTCAAGTAACGGCTGAATAAAGATAGTGTTATCAGTATTTATAGACACATGTTTATACTTAGCTGCCTGAAGTACACTGTTCCTTTTCAAAGATGGAAAAATGAGAACCCTGAGGCAAGGTTTGCACATCGTACCGGCCGGAGGGGCTTCCTCCATTCCTAGCTGCCTGTCCCCCGAACTTTACCCACCAAGTACTCGTGGCCACAGGCAGCCTCGCCGGTTGTCCCGGGCCAGGTGGACTCTGGAGCAGGCAGGAGGTCCATAGCTCATTCCACAGATGCTAAGGGCATCTCAGGATAGCGGTGAATTTTCCTGATGGGGGGGTAAGATTCTGGACTCTGGACTGGTGGGTACAGTGGTGTAGAGGGTGTTTACTGGCTTCTTGGGGCCGGGTGGGGGACAGAGAGGAAGGCGAGGCTGCGGAATGTAAAGAGGCAGCTGCAGGGGACGCCTTCCCGAGTTGCCGAGCAGACCGAGTTCCCTGTGGGCAGAAAGGCTCTTTCCAAAGCCCGGGTGCAGCCTTTGCCAGCTCCCGTTGTGTTCTCAGCAAGTTTAGAGTTCCTGCGTGTCCTTCCCCTACTAGAAGCTTCCCTGTATCTAACCTTCTGTGCTTTGCTGAGGTTTCAAAAAGCTGACGAGTCCCGTGAATCACAGGTAGTGCGTGTAATCAATTTCGACCAGAGTAAGTACTGAGCTAGTTCAATCATGTAAACCTGTACTTGTCTGTTGAATCTCCTTTTTAAAAGCTATCAGGGTCTTACAGTAACCTCACGAGGATGGCAGGGCAATCACAGAGACACACATAGTCCTTTTTACTCAACAAGTTACTATCTATATACAGTAAAGTGAACAAGTGTGTAGCTCAATGGGGTTTTTACTTATGTCTTCGTAACCACATAACCACCACCCGGATGGAGATACAGTCCACTTCCGGCCCCCCAGGAGTTTCTTCTGCGCCTCGTTCCATTGAATGCCCACCCCCAGAGAGGAGCAGTCACTCTTCGGAGTTCAGTTAACACGGATTATTTTTGCCCGTTCTTTAACTGCATATAAAGGGCATCATGGTTCTTATGCTTATCGTGTTTGAGAGTCACCTGTGTGGGTGCGCACAACAATGGTTTCTTCTTAACTCTTGTGTGGTATCCTGCTGTAGGAATATGCCTCCGTTTCTGTATCCATTCGAATGCTGATGGACATTGGGTTGTTTCCATAATAACCCACTCTGGGTGTTCTTATTCATGACTTTTGGGGAACATACGTGTTTATTTCTCTTGGGTTTGAGCCAGGGTATGGACCTTCTGGATCACAGGGGGCACATATTTGTTTAGTGAGCATCGTCCAAGAGTTTCCTAAAGTGCTAGCCTGTATTTGACGGGGTGGTAGAAGGGTGAACCAGCAGACCCTCCAAACTGGATGATCAGCCCCCACCCTCAATCTACAGCCTCAGGGGTGCCGAGGTGGGAAGGGCAGTGGGGTCAGGCCTCCCTGCCCCCCGTAGATTCACCTGCAGTGCCGGGACTCATCCCCACCTCCCCACTGCAGTCCTCCCCCGCCCCCCCCCCCCGGCCCAGACCAACTTGAATCTTTGTTACTATGAAGGGAATAACAGTTTTCTGGAAAAGTTTATGCTGCTGCCACCGTGTCAGAGGGAGACTTCAAGGCAGTCCCAGAAACCAGAACGCTGGGTTTCACACAGTTGGCTAATTGCAGATTTACATTCAAGGCCTTCACTTCTGGTCCCTGCCCTCCCTCTCCTTCCATGCTTTCTTCCCCTAGACACGCACCGATGTCCTCATACCTCATACTGAATTCCTGGCTCTGCTTCCTTTGCTGATGCTGTGTCCCGCCCACTCTCCAGACCGCTTTCTCCTTCCCTGCATAGAAGACGCTACTCCCCATGTGACCTACAGGCTTGGAATGAGCATCAATTGTCCTGCATTTTAGGCTATTTGATGCCATTACTCCCCATTGAAAGGAGTTGGATTGAGTCACTTAGCTCTCTGACCTTAAGTTGAATCATCTGTAAAGAGAGTTGAGCTCGATTATTTCTAAGGTCCCTCCAAATTTTTTCTTATCTATCATCTTGCCTATCATTCAGAATATGGTTCAATCTTCCTCCTTAAAACCCTAAGTTGGACCATTCTAGCCCCGAGTTCCTAGCACTCCCCCAAACATAAAGCTTATTATCTGAGACATGAATTACCTTATGACTTCTTTCATTTTGCTCTTTGGAAGTATTTCACTCATTTGTCTCTTTTTAGCTTTCATATATTCACTGCATTAACTTTTCAAGTAGGTTATTAATGCTGAGGGCAGGGGCGCCTGGGTGGCTCTGTCGGGTAAGCCTCTGCCTTCAGCTCAGGTCACGACTCCAGGGTCCTGAGATCAAGCGCCACATCGAGCTCCCTCTTCAGTGGGGGGCCTGCTTCTCTCTCTCCCTCTGCCTGCTATTCCCCCTGCTTGTGTGCACCCACTCTTTCTCTGTCAAATAAAATCTTAAAAAAAAAAAAAAAGGATGCTGAGGGTGGAAATTTCTTATATATTCTTCTGTCTTCCACATGATTCTGTCTCCTCACATGATTCCTTGGCACTAAGTGCGTGATCAGTAAACCCTGATTGGTTAATTACTTTTAATCATACTTTCTTCTTCTCATTCCATAACCATACTTTTCTTCTCATTCTTCTTCTTCTCCTTTTTCAGAATTCATCGGAAAGCATGTTCTTTAAAATGTCTCATACAGTCACCAGCTTATCTCTTCCTCTCTATGAAGCTCCCCCTGTTTTTGAGTCAATGTGAGAAAAACCCTTCCATGAATGCATTCAGGGGATGACGATGTGTGGATGGACGGACAGATGAAAAGACAGGTGGTTGGATGAGTGGATGGGTAGAAGGATGGACAATGATTGGATGGATGGATATACTTTCTACATACTGGTCTTTCCTATGAGATGCCCGTTTCCGTACTAGGTGCCTCAGTGTTACGTAAATGGAATTTAAGACCAAAATGGGGCCCTCAACTGGAGAAGGGTTGGGAGAATTTGTGTTTTCGTTTCCAATAAATGTAAAGTTTAAAACTAGATGTAATGTTGACAGCCTATAATGCCCAAGTTATATTGTGCCTGCTTCAGGTTCTGCTGGAATGGAACTGGCCGAATGAATCTTAAAGGCAGATGGATAGAGGAGTTACGCTAGAATTGTGATCCTTCCTTGATTTCATGGAAAAGACTATTCATACATCTTCCCCTACCTTGTGATTGGCAATGTATAAAGAAACAGGAAAGAGTCGCATTTACGTAAACTTCTTGAAGTATAGATTCTTTGAATTAATTGCAAGGATTTTATGAGCTAATGGACTTTCGGCCTTTCCTGCCATCTCAGGCTTCATGGTCCAGCATCTTAGCCCCTAACCAAGTAAAACTAAAAATTCTGTTCTCCAGTCACACCAGCCACGTGTCAAAGGCTCAGTAACCACATGTGACTCTACTGGACAGTGCAGATACAGGACATTTCCATCATGGCAGAGAGTTCTGTTGGACAGAACTAGTTGAACTAGCTGCACGGGCTATTCCTGTCTGTCAAATATCTTCTATTAGAAGATACCAAAAATGAAGAGGAGAGAAGCCAGGCAGCCTAGTACAATCCCAGTCACAGACTTGGGGGATTGGGGTATCCCATTGATGAGGGTTTGAGACCTTCTGAAGAATACATGTGCAGTTCAACTTCCAGGTCTGCTTTACGAACTTCTCTCTGATCCTTCCATTTTCTTGTGCTGGGTCCTCTTCCATCTGCCAGTCTGTCTTTCTATCTTCCTATTCCAAGGCTTGCCAGAACACACTGTTGTAGCTAAAGTCCTTTTTTTTTAATTTTTAGAGAGAGAGAGACAGAGCACAGGTGTGCGATCGGGGTAAGGGTGGGGCAGCGAGGAGGGGCAGAGGGAAAAGGAGAGAGAATTTTTTTTTTAAGATTTTATTTATTTGTTAGAGAGAGAAAGAGAGAGCACGAGCACGGGCAGACAGAGAGGCAGGCAGAGACAGAGGGAGAAGCAGGCTCCCCGCCGAGCAAGGAGCCCGATGCGGGACTCAATCCCAGGACGCTGGGATCATGACCTGAGCCGAAGGCAGCCACTTAACCGACTGAGCCACCCAGGCGTCCCAGGAGAGAGAATCTTAAGCAGGCTTCATACCCAGCATGAAGCCCAACAATAGGGGGCTTGATCCCACAACCCTGAGATCATGGAGCAGAAATCAAGGGTTGGACACTTAACCGACTGAACCACTCAGGCGCCCCTCTAGCTAAACTCTTCTCGTTGCTTCTACATGTGCCTTCTGACTTCTCCCCTCTCTGACTTTATTTCCCTCTCCTTAAGAGCTGGCTTCCATTCCCTCCCTCTATCCAAATCCTATGAATCGTTCAAGGCACAGTTCAGGTCACTTCTCCTCTATGAAGCATTCCCTGATCTTTTGCTTTCACTGATTTTTCCCATTCTCAAGATGTTTTTGCCTGTACTATGAAATACCCAATCTGTCCCGCATTGTATTACTGGGTCCTTTGTGTAGATGTGTTTTCTATGTCCTTAATCATGTGGGAAGCTCCTTGGGGTCTGTGCCTTCTATGACACCCGGGCCTACCGTACATCTAGGAAGAGGACGATAACCACAGCTTGGTTGATGTTTGAGCAGTGACAAGTAGAATTCATCTTAAAATTCAAACCCTTGTTTGACAGAGACCAAAAGATAGAATTTGGCCTTGTCACAGCAGATTCAGAGTACAGTCAGACTGTAATCCTGCTCTCCTCATTTTAAGTCCTAGTGCGTTCAGGGGAACTGGAAGCTTTTCTTTACGCACCATCAAAACACAGAGTCTGATTCCATTTCCCTTCCCTGGACAGTGGGAGCTTCTGATCCCAAACCCTACTGTTCTGAGGGAGGATAACCTGAGTAGCCCCAAAGTGGTGACCTCCTAAGGAGGTCACCCCAGTGATGCCAGAGGCTCCTCTTAATGTTCTAGAGGCCCAGCTTCATTGATTTCAAGGAGATGGGCACTTTCGCACAAGAGAGGACAATTTAATTTCTTGTAAAGCATCTTTTCCAGAAAGTCCCTCTGTTGGAGGGGCTTACATGAGTCACCAGTTCGTCACTTCTCGATAGTATGATTGTTCTGAGGCATACTGCCTCTCTGGAAGGAAACTCATCTTGTGTTTCTTCAGGGTGATGGATCTGCCACGGCTGCTGGCAGACTCTGGGGTGCCCAGAGGGCAGGTGCAGTGGAAGTGGAGTTTCCCAGCAAGGCTCTTTCAACTGGAGCGCTGTGGACAGAAGGGCAGAAAAGGATTTTGACCTTGTCTCTCACACATTATCTTCGAAAGTGTTAAACTTACGTGTGATTAATTAAGTATCATTCTTGGCAACTTAATATGCATGGAGGCAGAAAGGAGAAAAAGCACAAACTTGATCGTGAAACATACTGAACAGCCTGAAATGGCTTCCTGGTGAGTTTTTTGAACTGTGCTTGTCAATAAAATCCTTTGAAAAATAGACTAAATTAGCATTTTTGCACTTGTAAATCCTCCTGGTGTGTAGGGTTTGCATAAATTCTCTCTTAATTAAAACACATGTTCTGCAGAATAAAAGAAAAAAAATTCTCCATTCCTCTCTTTCTACCTCCCAGTCATGGAACAAGGGATTTTGTTTCTTATAGTCATCTTTGAAATTCTGCTGATTATTATCTGATATTTGCTGCTACCTGAAATGATCTGATTTGTCTAGGAGCTTCCAAGAGGCTGCTAGTTCATTTTACACATTAAATATCACTTTCTTTAGGGGTGTCTTGGTGGCTGAGTCAGTTAAGAGCCTGACGCTTGATTTCAGCTCAGGTCATGATCTCAGGGTCGTGAGACTGAGCCCGACGTTGGGGTCTGTACGGGCTTGGAGTCTGCTTGGGATTCTCTCTCCCTCTCCCCCTGCTCCTCTACACCCTCTAAAAAAATAAATAAATATCACTTTCTAAGGAAGGTCTTCATTGGCCATTCATTCTAAAGGAATGACCAACACTACTCCAGCATCCAGTTTCTTTTTTCAGGTTGATTGAGCTTACGTACAGTAAGCTTTTAGGTGTACATTTCTCTGAATTTTGACAAACTTATGCAGTAGGTAACCACCACCACTAGAGTCCGGATGCAGAACATCCACCACCCCAGATACTATCATGTCCTTGTGTGGTCTGTCCCTTTCCTTCACCCTCAGCTCCCAAAACCCACTGATCTTTTCTAAAATAGCGTATGAATGACATTACACAGTGTATAGTTGATTAAGTCTGGCTTCTTTCAGCTCCCATTGTTGTGTGTATCAGGAACCCATTCCTACTTGTTGCTGGGTAGTGTTCCACTGCGTGGGTATACCAGTTGGTTTATCTCTCCTTCAGTCAGCCGGCATTAGGGTTGTTTTTGAGTTTGGGTGATTATAAAAGAAGTTGTCATCAATGTTCACATAGGATTTTGTATGGATGAATGTCTTCATTTTTCTTAGGTAAATATCATCTAGTATTGTTTTTTTGAGAATTCTTTTGTTCATTTATTTGCTCACTTGTTTATTTTCTGTCTTCTACCACTAGAAATAGAACCCTCCCCAAAGCGGGAGGCTATCTCATTCGGTAGCATATTCTCTGATACTAAAACCATTCCTAACCTGCAGTAGAGGCTTGGTAAGTGTTGAATACATGAGTGGATGGAAACATGAAGGAAGGAGTAAAGAAATGAATGAATTCTGGTAGGTCCTACTGAGAGAACCTGAAAGGCTGGATTATGGTTTGTGAATCATGTTCATCTCCCTTTTTTTTTTTTTTTGAAGATTTTATTTATTTGTTAGACAGCAGGAGAACACAGGTAAGGGGAGCAGCAGTCAGAGGGAGAGGGAGAAGCAGGCTCCCTGCTGAGCAGGGAGCCCGATGCGGGGCTCGATCCCAGGACCCTGGGATCATGACCTGAGCCGAAGGCAGACGCTGAATAACTGAGCCACACAGGTGCCCTGGAGGGTGCTTTTTAAGAAAAAACAAGTAAAATTATGAATGCAAAGTTAGGTAGAAATGTGGCTGTTTTAAAAGATTTAGAAAAATATTAGATTTAGAAATCACGGTGTTAAAAATGTAAATAAGTTGATAAATTCTACAAACATCACAAAATCCAGAAAAATGACATAATATCCATTACTCATGGCCTGACACATGACCATCACGCTTGTTTTCTTAAGTATTTTGGCTTCATCCTCATTTGTCTCCTCTTAAAATGGCAATGGATTGGTGATATCCTCTTCTATAGAGATAAGAGAAAGACGAGTCAGACTTGTAGCATGGTTGATTAAAATGGGCTTATTATTAAGAAGTTAGAAAGTTTCTTTCAGCTCCATAAGTCATTACTGGTTATGTCATATATGTTTAGTATTATTTAGGATTATTGTATAATGATTAAGATTATTTGAGAAACCCACTATCAAATTTCTTTCCTATATGGGCTATACAGTTTCACAGTATTTAAAATTTTGTGCCTTGAGTAATCTTAAGGGCTCATTTAATTAACATCCATTAACCTGTTTGCTGTGAATGCCATTGCATTAGAAGTTTTACGTTTTCCTCATCCATGTTGGTATTTTGAGGATATGAGTAACATGAGTCACTTCACACAAATGCCTTTGCTCTTTGTAACTTGGCTACAGGTTTCTGTCCTATACACACAGACACTTTGGTAAATTTGACTTTGCTGATATATTTGGATTTAGATCTACCATGTTATATTATTTGATTGTTACTGGTCTCACCTGTCTCATTATCCTTTCTCCCTTTCTTCTTGCCTTCTTTTAAATTTGTGAAGTATTTTAATTATTCTACACCTCCCCATGAATTTATTTATATAATCTCTACCCTAGAGTTTACAAACATGTATCCTTCACTTATTAGAATTTGCTATAAATTTGTACTTTCCCACTTCCAGGACAATTCAAAGATTGCAATTCAAGGACACTTTAATTTTAATTCCCTCCTGCCTTTTGTGGGAGGTAGGGTGGAGGGAGCTATGGTTATTTTATATTTTAATTCTCTTTGTATTTTAAAACCCACAACTCATTATGTTTATTGTTTTCACACACTTTACATTTATTCACATATTTACCGTTAGATTTAAATTTATTTCTGTATTTACCTTTCCTGCTGTTCTCTATTTCTTCCTGCAACTCTGACTTCACCTGAGATCATTTTACTTCTGCCCAAAGAATGCCCTTCAGTATTTTACTGAGTGGAAATCTAATGGGGATACATTTTCTGGTTTGGTGTGTATGAAAATGCCTTTCTTTGATGTCAGTTGGGGAGGAGATTTTCACTGGGCACAGAATTCTAGGCCAGTAGTTCTGAGCCTTCACACTTTGACACTGCATTTATTGTACATGGACTTCCACTATGATGACCGATGTCGGTTTTGTTGGTGCTTCTTTAGAATTATTGACTTGCCGCTCTTGGAATGATTTTAAGATTTTGTTATCTTTGGTTTTCAGCAGCATTACCATGATGCACTTAGCTGTGGTTTTCTTTGTATTTTTCCTGCTTGGGAGTCATAGCCTTTCTTAAATCTGTGATTTGCAGATTTTAGTCAGTGTTGTCAAGTTCTCAACCATTACAACTTCAAATATTGCTTCTGTCACATTCTCTTTTTCCTCTCCTTTTTTATGCTGTCTACATATTAACAGACTACTACAGGTGAACTTTACGCTTTTCAAATTTTCTTCCTCCTTTGCTTGTTTTTTGCTTTTACTGAGGCAGAAAATGTCATCCTAGGGTCAGGCCTCTGTTTCTAGAAACTGTTTTAAACACAATCTCCTTCAGCATGTCCCATAAATTTCCTATGTTTTACTGTGTTTTCCTTTCTTCTTTTCTCATTGTTCTAGAAACAGAATCCTCTATTCAGCTGTGTCTAGTCTTTCCATTTGGTTCCATCTTGTCATCTAATTTCTTGAACTAGTCCCAATATATTTTAAAATCCCTCTCTGGTTAATTCTAACCCGCCGAAGCTCTACAAGCCAGTTTCTATTACAAATTTTCTTCTTTTGTTTATTGGCCATTTTGTTTTGCCTCCTGGTACACAAGGCAACTTTGTTTGACTACCTGATTTTGTAGATGAAAAACTGTAAATAATTTGAGGCTCTGGATATTATCATCTTCCAGAAAAGATTAGCTTTTGCTTCTTGCAGATAATCAGAGGTGGGGCGGTATATCTGACCCAATCAGGGACTGAGCAGATTGGAGGCCGGGCTTTGGTCTTTGCAAGAGTTAGTTCACCCCTCCTACTAAGGTGTCCCCCTTTGGGAATCCGAACTGAGAGCTTGGAGCGTTTACCTGGCCTCCTCTCCTTGGCGGGCCTTGAACTCCATTGACTGTCCTCCTTCCTCCTAAAAATGCTAGAAGCTCTGCTCAACTTTATTTCTCTGCTGCTGTTTGCGACTTGGTAAATGCCTTACGGGGAAAATGGTACTAATAGCTTCATCTCTTTATGCTTCCCTTCTTTCCAGGATTTTGGCCCCTCACATCCTCACTGCCTTGGTATTTCTCTGATGTTTTCAAAGAGATCTTCTAGCTTTTCATTTTAGGAGAGTTACTCAGCAACAAGCTGCTTTGCCATCATCAGAAGTGGAAAATCCCATCCCACCTCTCTTAAAGACCTGATCTGCTGCCCTCGAAGCTATTCATATCCCAGTTCCTCTAAAGAAGAGTGCAGAACTCCCCAGTCGGGCCTGTGGGACCAGCACCCACAGCCTCACATTGTCTTAGCAGTTTAGATTCAGAAAAGTGAGCTCTGGCTAACTTCAAAGTGAGTAAGTCGGGACTCTCGGCTGGGGCCCGCCGCACTGGACACTGCCAAGTGGTGGAGGTACCTCAAAGCCTCTGGGACCTTTCAACTAAGCCAGGACTCTTGGGCCCAATAAGCAAGAGCTAGAGCTGACATTGAGTTATGCAGTGATTGATAACAGCTAAAATTTCACGGCAAGGAAAGAGCCAAAATGTTCCTGAGGTACATTTCTTTAAACTTTACTTCTTTATTACTTTTTCTTTTTTTTTTTTTTTTGTATTGTACTCAGACCAATTGACCAGTGGGAATAGCTAAAGGTACATAGGAAAGAAGCAGGAAGAAAATGTGAAGTGCAGCACAGAAAGAAAGTTATTTCCAGTGTGAGAAGAACGTATTGTGACAATAATAATATGTCCATGTGACTCACTTATTTCTTTATGCTGTCTACATATAAATAGAATGACTACAGGTCGACTTCAAGCTTTTCAAGGTTTCTTTTTTCCCCCTTTGGTGGTGGTTTTTGTTTGTTGTGTTTTGTTTAATTATCAGACAGTTTCATCATAGCAGGGTTGGGCCTCTGAGAAATATGTTAGACACAATTAAAAAACAATACAAAATTATGTAAGAACAAAATTACAGTAGTTTCTCCTTGAGAGCCTATGGGAAATGCTTATTTCTTTTTAAATAAATGACAAAACAGATTTTTAAGAATTTCATTATTATTTATTCTTTTCCCCTTCTACTTCTTTTTTTTTAAAGATTTATTTAGGGGTGCCTGGGGTGGCTCAGTGGGTTAAACCTCTGCCTTCGGCTCAGGTCATGATCTCAGGGTCCTGGGATCGAGTCCCACATCAGGCTCTCTGCTCAGCAGGGAGCCTGCTTCCTCCCCCACCACCTGCCTCTCTGCCTACTTGTGATCTCTCTGTCAAATAAATAAATAAAATAAAATAAAAGGATTTCTTTATTTATTGGAGAAAGAGAGAGAGCACATGTGTGTGCATGTGTAGTCAAGCCAGGAGACGGGCAGTGGGAGAGGGAGAGAAGCAGACTCCCTGTCGAGTACAGAGCCCAATGCGGGACTTGATCCCATGACCCTTAGATCATGACCTGAATTGAAATCAAGAGTCGGACTCTCGGGGCGCCTGGGTGGCTCAGTGGGTTAAGCCTCTGCCTTCGGCTCAGGTCATGATCTCAGGGTCCTGGGATCGAGTCCCGCATAGGGCTCTCTTCTCAGCAGGGAGCCTGCTTCCCTCTCTCTCTCTCTGCCTGCCTCTCGGTCTACTTGTGATTTCTCTCTGTCAAATAAATAAATAAAATCTTTAAAAAAATTTTTTAAAGAGTCGGACTCTCAACTGACTAAGCCATGCAGTAGAAGCCTCCCCTTCTACTTTAAATGATCACAAACACTACAGAAGAATAGAAAAATCAGAATTTGACATCTTTTCTTTCCTAGGTTTTTCAGCAGAGGTACAATTGAAGGTTGAAATGATGGTTTGAGGGAAACAAGTACCACAGGATGAAGATAAGCATAGTAAATATTTAAAGTATTCTTTACTGGTGCTTTAAAAAGACCTGAGACTGAAGAGCTGTAGTCAAATATAACTAGCTAGGGGATCCAGAGTCGTAGGTTCAAGTCTTGGTTCTCAGCTAACCAACTGTGGGGACCTCTGTGGGCACTAGTTTCCTATTCTGTAATATGAAGGGCATGGGACTTCATGACTCCTAAGTTTTAAATTCCATAATTATACAGAAAACAGGTTTGTCATTAAACATGTACTCACATATCTGCACCATGGTAAAAGCACTTCGCAGACTGAGCCCGCACTGTCTGTTCTAAGAGCGCCTCATGAAGGGGAACGCACTATGTTAAGTATCATTCTGTTCTTTCAGGGCTTTACCTGGGCCTATCTTGCTTCCCCAAACACATTTTAAGTCCCTCGTGGTCAAGGATTTTTATGTCCATAGTGCCAAGGAGAGCCCGAGGTACTAAATTAGCACTTACCTGTGCCGATAAATTGACGAAGCATCCTGGACAATGAGCGTTTAGCACTGGAAGACCAACGGCAAAGGTCAGTGGCCTGTTGTCTTATTATCACAAACTAATAAGCCTAACAGGCAGTGCACTGTGTAAAATGAAGACAGATTCTCTCCTCCATTAAAGAAGGAAACAGCAATTTTTGTATAAACAGGCAGAGAATAGAAATGCTAACCGTGTTCACGCATTCAGTGCACACAGGCTGGGGACCAGTAAACATTTTTTGTCAAGGGTCCTATAATATTTTCAGCTTTGTGGGCCAGAAGGTCTCTGTTGCAAGCACTCGACACTGCCATTATACCATGAAAGCAGCTCTAGATGTTATCTAAGAAAATGGGCATAGCTGTGTTGCTGTGAAACCTTACCAACCGACCCTGAAGTTTGAATTTCATGTACTTTTCACATGTCACAAAATGTGATTCTTCTTTTGATCATTTCCCAACCATTTAAAATATAAAAACTAGTCTTAGCCCGGGGTACCTGGGTGGCTCAGTCGTTAAGCATCTGCCTTCGGCTCAGGTCATGATCCCGGGGTCCTGGGATCAAGCCCCACGATGGGCTCCCTGCTCAGCTCATTGGCTCTCCCTCTCCCCCTGCTTGTGTTCCCTCTCTTGCTGTGTCTAACTCTGTCAAATAAATAAATAAATAAATAAAATCTTTAAAACAAAAACAGAAACCACTCTTAGCTTGTGGGCCATACGAAAATGGGCAGAGGGACAGAGTTGGCCCATAGATCCTTGGTTTGCTCTCCTGATGTAGAAGTGTGTGCATGCTTGCTGACGTTGTCATTAAGCAGTGAGTCTTTACTATACGTTTTCTGAGTAGAGTTGACACACAATGTTACATTAGTTTCAGGCATACAGCTTCGTGATTTGACAAGTTTCTACATTATGCTATGTTCACCACAAGGACAGCTGCCTACCCGTCCCATTATAACAGTATTACAGTATCAAAGTAGAACCTAGGGGAATCCACGACCCCTGTCCAGTTAGCCAGGATGGACTATCCTAGGGGATCTGAAAAAAACAATATGAGATGAATCACACAGCTCTGTGGTGCTTTAAAGTATGAGGCACTGTCAAGTCATGCGCATTTGCTTTTGAATCAAAAACTTGAGAGTTGGGGCGCCTGGGTGGCTCAGTTGGTTAAGCAACTGCCTTCGGCTCAGGTCACGGTCCTGGAGTCCCAGGACCGAGTCCCGCATTGGGCTCCCAGCTCCATGGGGAGTCTGCTTCTCCCTCTGACCTTCCCACCTCTCATGTTCTCTCTCACTGTCTCTCTCTCAAATAAATAAAAATCTTTAAAAAAAAAACAAAAAAACAAAAAAAAGTCTTCAAGTCTTTAAGATATGTGTCTTTTCCAGCATGTCCACTGGATACTAACTAAATGAAGAAAAGTAGAGAGGTTTTTTAGGTAGAGAGTTCTAACTCCAGACTTACCCAGATCCCAGCTCGCTTGGTGGGTGGGCATGGTGGGGGATGGGGGGGGCGGGGGGCGGGGGCAGAGGCTTCCTGTTGCTCCTGGCAGAAGGGAAGATGTGACCAGATGCTGCACTTCTCCCAACCTCCTCCAGATGGTTTCACCGTCATGCACAGTGCTGCCTCCTCTAAATTCTTCTCTTGTAAGCAAGGCCCTTTAAAATGATGTAAAAGGAGAATTGTTCTCAGGGAGAATCATTTCCTCAGTACATCCAGGGATGTGTCTGGGCTTGAAATGGTTAGAGAAATAGGAAGTGTTTGGGTCATGGCAAATGTCTTGGGAGAAGGCTGTTAGCACTTTAATACTAAAATTTTTAACTGAAAAACGTCATTCAGATGCACTGTCTAGACCATTTTCTTTGATGATAGCTTTGCTGACTCAAAGCAAACTTTTTCAATTGGTTCTTAGTTAAGATGCCCCCGAAGTTGCCTACTGACAAACTTCTAAATTTTTCTTCCCTCCCGCCTTCCCTCCCCTCCTCCTTCCTTCCTTCCTTCCTAAGTGTATTGTGGTAAAATATACATAACTTAAAACTGACTATTTTGATCACTTTTAAGTGCTCAGTTCTGTGGCATTCTGTGGCACATTCACATGGTTGTATAACCATCACCACCATGCACCCCCAGGATTTTTTTCATCTTCCCAATCTGAAATTCCCTATTAAATAATCACTGTCCTTTCTTTCATTGTATTTTTTTTCTTTGTTCTTTCTTTTATTATTAATTTTTGGAGGTCACATTTAGTGTAGCACTCTTCATAGTGAGGACAAGTTCAAAAGCACTAAATTTGAAATGATGTCTGAGTTGGGAGTCCTGGCTCTTCTCATTGTCAACTGTGTGACTTTGGGCAAACCACTGTACGGTCTCAGTTTTCGGATCTTAAGTAAGGGACAAGGATATTTACTTTTAATATATCACAGGTTCCTGTGATATATTAAATATAATTTTTATAATGATGAAATGAGGTAATGTATTGACTTCTTTATGAAATGTTAGAATTCCTAGTCAAAAAAGTGAGTGTACCATTAGCATGATTCTGTTATTTCTGTTCATAACAGAGCTGAGAGGATGTTGTGGACATCTCAACCAGCGGTTCAGGGGACAGTCATTTCTTTCCATGGAATGCGATAGCCTTTTATTTAAATCATGCTTCCTAGTTTCCAAAGTGCTTTTGAAACACCTTATTTAGCTCCTCGTTATAGCAAGTAAGGTTGATATCATTAGTTAGGAAATGGAGATCTGAAAGTCTCATGGTTTAAGGACTGCGCCCAGGACCTCTGTTGAAGTGCGTGAGCTCCGGTGACCTAGTTCGTCTTGCGCAGCAGATTCTCCATCTGTAAGAAGATGATGACCGCCGTAGTACCTACTTCCTTGCATCATTTTCAGGGATTCATAAAGTTAATTACTGAAAAGTGTTAAGAGCTATATCAGGCATGTAGTCTAATACAAGTTTTTGTTAAATAAATAGTATAAAATAGTTAAATAAATAGTATAAAATAAAGAAAACTGAGACAGCATGCTTCTGCAAAAATAGCAAATTATGGAAGTGGGTATAGAAGCCAGGGCTCCCAGTCTCCCTCCGGTCCCTCCGTCTCACTGTCTTGGGCTCCTTTACCACCCAGGGGTACCTCGCTAACACCATCAGAATCAACCTTCTGGGCCAGAGGACCCAAAAAGCTACAAAGTTAGGTCAACATTTCACCCTGTATGAAGCCTCTCATAAAAGGTTATTTAAGTATAGAGCCATTAAATTTTTTTTTAAAGATTTTATTTATTTATTTGACAGACAAAGATCACAAGTAGGCAGAGAAGCAGGCAGATAGAGAGGGGAAGCAGGCTCCTTGCTGAGCAGAGAGCCCGATGCGGGGCTCAATCCCAGGACCCTGGGATCATGACCTGAGCTGAAGGCAGAGGCTTAACCCACTGAGCCACTCAGGTGCCCCAGCCATTAAATTTTTATACTTAGATACAATGACTCATATCCCATGATGCTATTTTTGAGCTTTAATAATAATTCCTATGTTGAAAAAAAAAAGATAATTCATTTTATTGAGATAATTTAGAAATTCTATTTTTATCCTCCAAAATTTGAAATATATTAAAAAACCAACATTCTCTCTGATATTTCATTTTCTGTGTATGCATTTGGTAAACTGCTGGGACCAGGAGAAGCATCTGCGTCGTGGTTGCTGTTGGCGGCCCACCCACATCCCTCGCACTCCCTGGAGGTCCCTTACAGACCTGGACTTGCTGTTTTTCCCCCAGACCAAGAGCGATACCTGGCCACGGGAGGGTTTGAAGCAGGCGGGACTGCTCCAGAATGAACAATGGAGGACCATTCTCAACCAAAGAGGGAGGGGAGTCTGTGAGAAACACCTCGGCCTCCTCATGCCTTGGGGGCACAGTTCTGGAATGGGCTCGCCAGTCTCTCAGGGTGTCCCCAGCAGGCCTATACTCCAGCTGCCCAGAATGGCACCCTTCCTTGGCTTCTAGTCCCTTCCATTCCCTCCCTGTGCTTCCTGGGATCCCCCCTCAAACAAACTACTTCCCCCTAAATCCTTGTCTCGGGGCCTGTTGGGCCGTGAATGACCATTTTTGAAGACAGTTTATTGCCCCAAGTCTATTTTACCCTCTGCCCTGGAGCACGGGTGATTTTTCTCTTCTTTGTGAGCCCTGTTCTCTAGCTTCTCTGTTACTCGGTTGAGCTAATGCAGACCATGTCTAACTACAACTCGCAAGTGGGATTTATAAACGTTCTTCAAACTTTTGGGCTTATAAATTGCCGGAACAGTCTAACAAGTTATAAATATATGTTCTTCCCTCCATAACATTTTTTAAGGAATGGCCTACGAACAGCTTGTGCCAGGATGTGTGTGCGGCGACCGAAATCGCACTAGGTGACTGCTCTCCTTTGTCATTTGAAACATACCCCCGGCGACTGTAATGTTTCATCCTGCTTCTACCCTTCTGACAGATTCCCTTAAAGGATTAGCACGGAGCTTTGGAATTAGGTCATCCTGCTGCAACTCATTTGGGCCCTAAGCGTCAATACTTTCCCAGCTCCTTCTGCCACGGCACCATGAGATGTCCAACAATTATTTGCAGCGCTCTTTCCGTTTTAGAACTCAGCCTCTGCATCCCTCGTAGCCCAAAACCAGTACCTGCACTTCTGAACTTTCCCCGTGTCAGGCCCCCTTTCTCTAGCCCCGTGCCAGCCTCTGGCTTTCAGAGTTTCCCTGATGCCACTTTCAGCTTGGCTCCCAAGTCTCATTTGGACGGCCTCTGACTTTATGAAAGAGCTCAGACCTCACTCTAGGCCCAGGCCCCAGCGACCCTGAGCGTGTGCACATGGCAGTGAGAGAGGCCGAGAGGCCGTGTAACAGACTCAAGGAAGAAAGGAATTTTGTCTCTGCCTCGAACCCCCATGCTTTCACCGTGGATGGAGCAGGTGGGGAATGGACATTCTAATCATTTTTTTGCTCTTCTCCTTTAATTTCAATACCAGCCGAAGGGCAGAATTTGCCACTTCAAAATGTGCCCTTTTGGCCTTAGGTTTATTTTAGGCTGATTATTTTTTAAGAAACAGCAGACACAGGCCAGGCTCTGAAAATCTTAATCAAAGTTACCCTTTTGTAAGAGACACTGACATTTATAAGGGAACTCTCATCTGTGAGGACTGCAAAGTGGGGTTCATGCCCTTCAGCAGAGGCACAACCTGCTTTAACAGGTAAGGGAGGAAGGTATCAAAACTTCTATTTATACTGATTTTTATTTAATAACAAAGATGAATTAAATATTAGAAATATGTACTCTTGAAATTGAGGCTCACTGTCTTCCTGAGTCCACATTAGAGGACCTCTTATCACATGCAGCTCAGGCAGCAGGGGTACAAGGCCCAGCATGGAGAAGGGTCAACCATGGCACCTTCTTCTCCCCCACACTTTCGGGTTTTGAAGAGGCTTCCCAGATTGCTGGGTTTTGGCATGATCTACTTTTAATTAAAATAACATCCCCAAATAGATAAGTAGCTTTAAAATATTCCCGTAAAACAAAACAGAGCAAAACAAAACCCCACAGATTGTCAATGATACTAAAATTGCAAGCCCAAGACAACAATATGAATATAACAAAGAAGATAGTTCTCTCCTTCCTGGTACAGGCACTAATCAGATATGACACATTCAATCACATTAGAATTACAATAAAGTTTTTCTGATGACAAACAAGTTGACAGTTAATAAAACAGAATAAATTATATAACCCATTTTTTTTTTCTATGTAAGTAGGTTTCACGCCCAGCATGGAGCCCAGCACGGGGCTTGAACTCACAACCCTGAGATCAAGACCTGAGCTGAGCCACCCAGGTACCCCTAACACATTATTTTGAATTTGTTATTTTACTGTTAGTATATCTCTTTTTCTAGTTTATCTTTTTAAAATTCTGTATTTTAGCATGTTTTCTCCCTTGTTTATGAACTTCCGTATAATAGCGACCAACAATTAACATTTACATCAACAATTAACATTTCCTAGACTTTGTTCTTGGCTATCCAGTGTGTGGTGTGTATGTGTGTGTGTGCATGCGTGTGCACACACATTTGTTTGTTTTGCTTTATTTTGTTGAACCCTGGAAAGTAAGGTGCAAATATCCTGAGTATTTCAGTGTGCACTCCCTAAGAGCACAGACAGTCTTCTGCAGAGCCCCAGTACCATTATCACACCTAACGAAATTAACAATGAATTCCTTAATATGATCTATGTATTAAAGAATATTACATAAGTAATATCATACATACATACATAACATTACATAAGTAATATGTAATCACATTTCCCCCACTTTCAAAAAAAAAGAAGTTATTACTTTTTTAAAAAAATCCAGGATCAAATTAAGGCATACGCATTGCATTTGTTTGTTATATTTCTTTTCTTCCAGTCCTATGGAGATATAAGTGACACATAACATTGTATACGTTTAAGATGCATAATTCACTGTATGTACATATTGTGAAAAGGATTACTTGTTACATCTCTTTTATTTCCTTTAAGGTGTTAACAGTAGTTCCCCTATATTCTTCTAAAAAATGATGTTGACTATTTTGATGAATCTAAGCGACTTATCTTGTAGAAGGTGCTAGAATTGGATTTGTCTGATTATTTCCTCATATATAGATTCAGGTTAAAAATCTGGGGCAAGGTGACTGCATAGGCAATGTTGTGTTCCTCCCATTGTCTTTTATGAGGAGGCACATGATCTCAGATGGTCCCCTTATCGGTGATGTTAAATTTAATCAAGGCCATATTACGAATTTCATGGGCCTTTGGCACTTTGACCTTCACGGGGCCCTTTCTCCATAAAAAAATTAATACCTATATTTTATAATTATCTCAGCATAAAGATAAATATAATCCAAGATGGATTATATTCATCTTTTTTTCTTTTACTTCCAAAAGAAATTGAAACACACTTTCCTAAACCCCTAAAAGTATCCTGGGCCATAGGCCTTGTGCCTACTCTAACTAGTAGAGAAGCTCACCCAGGGTTTGGCCACCTGGTAAAAGGAGTGACTTCTGGATCTCCCCAACACAGAGGTACATTTTCCTCTTTGCAGTTAGGTAGTAGTCTATGGGGAGACTCTTTGAGTCTATGTGAATATCCTGTTCCCCTAAAACCTCTCCTTCAGTGATTTTATCATTTTTGCCAGAATCAGTTATTACATTGAAGACTACAGTTATTATCTCCTGTGGAGGGATGAGAATACTGAAGTGCAGAGTCTATGATTTGTCCAAGACCGTAAATCTACTTGGTAGTATCACCATTAGGAACCAGATCTCTGCTCCCAAGTCCACATTAGAGGCCAGAGAAAACCAGAGTATATCAAGAAGGGTGAAAAAAAAGAGCATTGGAGCTATTTGGCCTGGAGAGAACAGAAAAGGATAACTATAATGTGTTATACACTTAAAGATAATGGTTGGCTGTGCACCAAGGACCAGCAAGTTCTGCACTGGCAGAGTAATAGCTCAAAGGGAAATAAGATGCCATCGCTCTGGATTATGGTCATTTTACAAGTCAGCTAATAATCGCCTCACATTTCTTCAGAAAACTTCCTGACGTTACTCTCAGGACAAAATAAAGCTGATGTTTAATAGCCTCATCAAATCTGATTAGGTGTTAGGATTCTAATTTAAATGCTGACAATGTGCCAATGACTTAGACCATTTGATTCCTTTACTTTTCTCTTCCCCTCAGTCCGCTCCTCAGGAGATTTTAAAATATTGTTGTTCAACAATTCCTACAGATTTCAGTAGGTAATTATGGACAAATGAGGGCTGAAATGCTGCATTCTTAAAAATAAACACACTGCCCATATTTGAATAAAAGACATACGCTTCTGTGGGTAAAGGTTTCTAACCCTGGGTGTGGGAGTCCACTCCTGCTACTTGCCAAAAATCTCTTTGAGACTTTAATCTTGTGACACGGGAAGTTTCTGACCTTTCTGATGTTTGCATAAGAAAAATGAAGCACGGGGTGCCTGGGTGGCTCAGTGGGTTAAGCCACTGCCTTCGGCTCAGGTCATGATCTCAGGGTCCTGGGATCAAGTCCCGAGTCGGGCTCTCTGCTCAGCAGGGAGCCTGCTTCCCTCTCTCTCTCTCTCTCTCTCTCTCTCTCTCTGCCTACCTCTCCGTCTACTTGTGATCTCTCTCTGTCAAATAAATAAATAAAAATCTTAAAAAAAAAAAAAAAGAAAAAGAAAAATGAAGCACGGATGTTTTTAGGAGTGGAAGCAACTTTCTCGAGCTCCATGGTATCAGAGGAATGAATCTGTCAGTCTGTAGAAGAATGATTCTTACTCAATATGTAAAAGTGAATCTACTCTTATTTTTGAGAAGTTGGGAATAAGAGACATACCTGCAAGTCACAGATTAATAATTAATTATCAAGTATGCACTGAGCCTCTACTTTTAATTAAATGGTACGTAGAACAAGGAACCTGGAGCATTTTTAGTGACACAGGAAGAAGAGGAACAGATGTCTAAGTTTCTAAGCTCAGGACATTTATCAGGAGGTCAGGTAGGAAAGACATACCCATGGAAAGCTAGCAAAGAATTTAAGATGGTGCCTAGTAAACATAAAATGAAAAAACATCAATAATCCTGTCATAAAATTAGACAGGTTAGGAGAAAGAACAGGAATTATGGAGGCCTAGATTGGGCAGCAAAAGCTTCATCAAGATGGTACTTATCAGCTAGAATCTGGAAGGATAGGATTCCGATGAATGAAGACTCCGGTACTGGGCAGAAAGAAAGGAGGAAGGCAGGAGAGTGATGGACAATTTAGGAACAGACCATAGACCAGTCCAACTCTTGGGTACAATTAAGGTTGATAGCTCATTCTTTCAGAGGGCAGCAAGTGGGGGATAATGCATGCAAAATGATGCTGGAAATAAATCTGATGATAACTTTAAATGTCCATCATGTCTAACTGTTCTAGATAACGCTGTTGTGTTGACAAAGAACAGAAGCCACTCAAACTGACTCAAGTGAAAAGGAAATGGTAGAGTTTAAGACTGTAACAGGAGACCTCTTGTACATTCATAAGCAGTTCATGGGTCAGGAACCAGAGGTCCTCCATTTGACTTAGAGCCACATCATCTCAGCTTCTTTTTTTCTTCATTTTTTGGAGGAGGGGGAGGAGCACAGTGAGACGGGGGGAGGCAGTCTCAAACGGACTCCACGCTGAGTGCAGAGCCCAACACAGGACTCGATCTCACAATCCTGAGATCATGACCTGAGCCGAAACCAAAAGTCAGACGCTCAACGGACTGTGCCACCCAGGTGCCCCTTGGGAGAGAAAGAATCTTAAGCAGACTCCACACTCAGGGAGGAGCCTTATTTGGGGCTCAACCTCACAACGCTGAGATCATGTCCTGAGTCGAAAGCAAGAGTTGGATGCTTAACCGACTGAGGCACCCGGGCGCCCCATCAGCTTCTTTCAAATATGCCTCATTCTTTCTCTTTCTCTCAATCTACCTACTCTGCTTGTTTATCTTGCACATGGTTAAAATATGCCCACTCCCTTTCTTGACATCAAAATCTTTTATTTCCAGCATCTGTCATTGACCAACTATATCCTCTCTCTCTCTCTCTCTTTTTTTGTTTCCTTCAGTTTAAATGCTTAAGAGAAAGAGAGGCTCTTTAGTAGCTGGTCAGGCAGTTCACTGGCTGGTTTGGATGAAGCATCCACCCCAGTCCAACCAGCCATCACTCCTAAACAAGAACCACCACCCCTGCCCCCGCCCCCACCCCAGTGGTGTCTCCCTGCATTGGGCACTCTGGGGAGAGCTATCTAAACCAGAGAAGAAGCAGACCGACATGTCCCAAGCTCTGTAGAACCGTAAGACTTCCAGGGAACATTTGGTGTGTTCCATACCCATTTGGGAAACTTCTGGTTTGTTTCTCGGCTTCTAAGAAGGATTTACCCGGAGCTTTCTTCTGAAAGAGCTATGATATCCTGAAAGGAGTTGGTCGTCAACTGAATGCTGACTCTACCACTTCTGAAAGTGAGCCTCAGCTTGTCACCTGCACAGTGGGGGTCATGGCACCCATCTGTTGTCTGAAACATAAATGAGATAATGTGGATGCTATTCTCTGCTTGGCATAAAGCAAGAGCTTAGTAAATGGGATTTATTTAATTACTTTTGATATTTTATGAATATGCCATTAACAGAAAATTGTTTGCAGTGCCTCTTTTCTTGTTTTTTAATTGCACAAGTGATACAGAAATGTATCTGGATATTTAAAAGCAATTCCTAGACACTTTATTATTTCACTGTAAATATATTCATGGTAATATTTTAGGGTGTGCTTTTTATAAATAATGTCTTTTTTTTTAAATTAAGATTTTACTTATTTATTTGACAGACAGAGATCACAAGTAGGCAGAGAGGCAGGCAGAGAGAGAGGGGGAAGCAGGCTCCTTGCTGAGCACAGAGCCTGGTATGGGGCTCGATCCCAGGACCCTGGGATCATGACCTGAGCCAACGGCAGAGGCTTAGCCCACTGAGCTACCCAGGCATCCCAACAAATAATGTCTTTTTAAAAAACACAGAATCATAATACCATTACCACACCCAGTACATTAAAAATAACTTTTGGGGGGCGCCTGGGTGGCTCAGTGGTTTAAGCCTCTGCCTTCGGCTCAGGTCATGATCTCAGGGTCCTGGGATCGAGCCCCACGTAGGGCTCTCTGCTCAGCAGGGAGCCTGCTTCCCCCTTCTCTCTCTCTGCCTGCCTCTCTGCCTACTTGTGATCTCTCTCTATCAAATAAATAAATAAATAATCTATTAAAAAATCATTTAAAAAAATAACTTTTTGATATTACTAGTAGTAAATCTATATTTGATTTTCCTCAATAATCTCAAAGATATCTTTTTATATGGTTGTTTGGTTTGAATCAAAATCCAACAGGAGCCTACACATTGCACTTAATATGTATTACACATCCCAGTAGGTCTATAAACATCCTCCTTCCTTTTAAAAAATTCTTTTTCTCCCTTTTTATGCCATGTATTTGTTGGGGGAAAAAATGGAGTCATTTCTGTAGAATTTTCCAGTTTGGGATTTGACGGTATCTTCATCATTTAGCAGATTCTTTTATCCCCACATTTTCTGAAAACTGGTACACAGATATAGAGGCTTATTTAGATTCAAATTATTTTTCTGGCAAAACTAGAAAAGTAATGTTTTTTATGCTATCTTTTTTTAAAATAATTTTTATTTATTTATTTATTTTTTTGACAGAGAGAGCGAGCAAGCACAAGCAGGTGGAGTAGCAGGTAAAGGGAGAGGGAGAAGCAGGCTCCCCACAGAGCAAGGAGCCAGATGTGGGGCCCATTCCAGGACCCCGGGATCATGACCTGAGCCGAAGGCAGACACTTAACAACTGAGCCACCCAGGCGTCCCTATACTATCTTTTATGCTTTAAAAGTTGTGAATTTGAAATGGCAGCTCAACAGTTCCCATGGCATTTGCACTTGGGAGTCCAAGATTCCCAAGAGAAAAGGAGGTAAGCCATTCACTCTGGTTTCTGCCTCATGCAGAAGTGAGTCACTCATGCAGGAGTCAATCACCTTCACTTGGAGACTTAATAGTACTTATGACTGCTTTCTGCCAGAAAATGCAGATAGAAGTCATAATTACTACTTTATCTATAATTGATTTATCAGAGATAGCTTTAGTCATATACATCTTTGGCTGAAGATGTTGACATACCTTTAATTAAAGATAAATTCCTTGCCTACATTCTAAAGTAGGAACAAAAGGTTTGAGATGACTAGTGAGTAGAGAAAGTGCCAAAACTTCCTCTGAAATTTTTATGTTTTTTCTGTAATTGTTTTAAATGAACTAATACAGGGGCACCTGGGTGGCTCAGTTGGTTAAGCAACTGCCTTCGGCTCCGGTCATGATCCTGGAGTTCCAGAATCGAGTCCTGCATCAGGTTCCCTGCTCAGCGGGGAGTCTGCTTCCCCCACTGACCCTCCCCCATCTCAGGCTCTCTCTCTCATTCTCTTTCAAAATAATAAATAACATCTTTTTAAAAATGAACTAATATAGTCTGTGAATGGAAAAAGCAAACTGAGGTACACTGAAGCAGGACTATGGTATTGTTTTGGAGTGCTGGGGGTGCCCATGAAATAAGAGCCCTCTCTTCTCTACCTGAGCTGGGAACAGAGAGCTAGATAAAGAAATCGAGAACAATAAAAATAATTGCTTCTATGCCTGATAAATCTATCTGGAGACTGTGACTTAGGTGCACAGCAATAATGAATTGCAAACACCTGATCTCTATATTACATGTGCCACTCCCCTAGTCAGGGACAATTAGACAACCATAGGCCTCTCTGAGCCCAGTGTACAGGCCAGGTTATTTTTCTCAAACTAACCTCTTAATAACTCACTCCCCATTCCCTGGCGGGAGGCAGAGAGTGAGTGAGGAATCAGGGTGCAGCAAAGAGTGGTAACCCAATGGAAGTTTAATCAACACAGAAGCAAGTAGAAACAAGTGTTCCTCCGTCACTAAAGTCCATCACATAAAAGAGTATCAGTGGTAGAACCAGTTTTAACACAGCATTTTCATCAGTGAACACCCTCACACTTCGTGGGTCCCAACTCACAACTTCCTCACGATCACGGCTCACGTTCGAACAAACATTCGTGGAGTGTGCGCAGATCACAGTACTAGCAGATGCCAAGATGGAAGACACTCTGCCCACCAGAGGCTCATTCTCTAGTGGGTTCTCGGACAAGTGCACACAAGACTGGTGTTGTGTGCTAGGTGTTGGTGCTAGGTGTTGTTCGGGGAGTTGTGGCAGACATTGAGATGCTCTGCTCAGACCTCCCTTGAAGAAAAGATTCACTATCCCACTACAGGGACTGTGGTGAGCTGACAGCCTCCAGCTTCTGCTTTCAAGCTATGGTCATGGTCTTCTTGGACAGTTCCTGCCCAGTGACTAAACCACATAGTAACTAAGGTCGTACTCTTGGGGTGGCCCCAGCCCATGACTAAGCAAAGTGGTGATCTAAAGGCCTGGCCATTTCCATCCAAGGCAGGACTCCTCCGCTGGGCAATCTCTGTTACCAAGCTCCCCATTAGGCTGGTATAGGGTGACCAGCTGTCCTGGTTTGCTGGGACTGAGAGATTTCCCAAGATGTAGGACTTTCAGTGCTAAAATTGGGAAATTTCCAGGCAAATTAGGATGGTTGGTCACTTTCCCTGGTGTAGACCTTGGCAGGTCTGCATCAGAGTCTGAAAGCTCTCTACCATCCAATATTACTTCCTTCCCTTTGCCTTTCACAGGTATTACTCCCCAATAAATTTTTGTCCCCCTGGTTCCATCTCAGTGTCTGCTTCCCTGAGCACTCAGTTTAAAATGGGACACATATAGCACAGAACCCAGGAGGGACCTAAATACTCCAAGAGAAGATGAGACTGAAAGGTGAGCAGGGGAAGATTAATTTGACAATTACAGGGATGCTCCTGGTATAAGTTTTTCTGTGGGCGGTTTGTTCTGCACCCTTTGAAAAAGCGAAGAGGGATATGTAAATACTCGGTGACTTCAGGTTTCCTAAACTGCATTTGAATACTCAAAATGAAGGCTTTGCTGAAAACCAAACAAAAACAAACAAACCCCCCCCAACCTTCTTGCCCCTGTGTCCTTCTTTATATTTTTTATATATTTATATATATATATATATATATATATTTTTTTTTTTAATTTACTTATTTTAGAGAGAAAGAAAGAGAGCAAGCAGGGGGAGAGCATAAGGAGAGGAGAGGGAATCTCAAGCAGACTCACTGCTGAGTATAGAAACTGACTCAGGGTTTGATCCCTTGACTCTGAGATCATGACCTGAGCCAAAACCAAGGGTCAGATGCTTAACCCACTGAGCCACCCAGGTTCCAGGTGCCTGCTGTGTCCTTTGTTAAACATGCTTGTTACTAATTTCTATGATTTAAGAAGAGAAGTGAAAGGAGCGGGGCATCTGGGTGGTTCAGTCGGTTAAGCCTCTGCCTTCGGCTCAGGTCATGATCTTGGGGTCTGGGGATCAAGCCCCGCATTGGGCTCCTTGCTAAGCAGGGAACCTGCTTCCACCCTGCTTGTGCGCATACTCTCTCTTACAAATAAATAAATAAATAAATAAATAAAACCTTAAAAAAAAAAAAAAGAAAAGGAGCTTCAGCTTTCCTGAGAAGCATTCTTAAACTCAGGAGGGACTGTGGGAAGAAACGGGAACACATCCTTCAGAGCCGGGACTAGGATAAGGAGAGCAAGGTACTCGGGTGTAACATTAAAGGAGGCTCTCGCTGTCATGGTTGCATGAACACAGGGTCAGCACTTGCATGAACCCGAGAGCGAGCACACCCTTAAATACTGCACCCAGATGCCTGGCTTGCTTCACCCGAGTCCCAGCCCCGGCATCCACAATAATATTAGGCAACTGATACATGACATTGGCTCTTTTCTGCCCCAGGTACAAAGCCATCGTCCGACCAATGGATATCCAGGCCTCTCACGCTCTGATGAAGATCTGCCTCAAAGCCGCATTGATCTGGATTATCTCCATGCTTCTGGCCATCCCGGAGGCTGTGTTTTCTGATCTACATCCCTTCCATGAGGAAAGCACCAACCAGACCTTCATTAGCTGTGCCCCATACCCACACTCTAATGAGCTGCACCCCAAAATTCACTCCATGGCTTCCTTCCTGGTCTTCTACATCATCCCACTGTCGATTATCTCTGTCTACTACTACTTCATTGCTAGAAATCTGATCCAGAGTGCTTACAATCTGCCTGTGGAAGGGAATATACATGTCAAGAAGCAGGTGAGTGTTTAGGATTGATTCACTTCCTCTTCAGGGCTTTGGTCCCCTTTGCACTCCACTGACAACCACATTATTTAGGTGGTCACGTCACCTGATTCTGTAATTAGAGGAGGTGGGTGATGGTAAATGGAAACTCCTAGTCACAGAAGCCCAGGAATTCAGGTGTTCTTTATAATCTTGTTTTCTTACTAAACACCTAAGCTAGGGAGGTGTTGAGAATCTGGAAGAGTTAAAGTGTGGGCTTCTTTTTGAGTAACAACTGAAAAAATATTCTTAACAAAATAAAATATTGAACTCCCAGGGATGTGACTTCTTTAAATTCCAGTCAAGTTCTTTGGATAGGAAGACGGTTACCACATGGGAACAAAGCAGAGAGAACAGGAAAATGAGGCTGGTTGAAGAAACAGAAGTAGTTTGGTTAGGATGGGCTCACATCGATTTGGGTTCAAATCCAAACTTAATGACTAACTTGCTTACACACTCTGGCCCTCAGTTCTCTTACCCATGATATAGGGTGATAACCCCTGGATTGTGAGGCTGTGTGACCTGGAGCGCAGAATGCAGAATGCCCTCCGTACGTGTTAGACTCCCTCCCCATTCCCCGTAACACCGCATAATGTCAAACTTGAGGTATGAATAGCAGAAACCAGGGGCTCCAGCTTTCTCCACTTTGTCAGTTCTTGCTTTCTTGTCAAAATGTAGATCATGTGGTATTTATGACAGAAAAAGCAGAAAGACTCCCCACCTGTTTAAACGTACAGCTGACTCAGTTGGTGGCTTTACCCTTTAAAGTACCCCTCTTTTCTTCCCCCTCCATTTTAAGGAGAGAGTGGCAGTTCTCAGTCAAACTCTCTACATTTGAAAGACCTCTCAATACTGAACATCCATTGTACCTCAAATGCTTAAACGAGAAAGACTACAATGTTTCCCCTTGTAGTAGTTAGCAGAGGGCGCTGGGAACAAAAAATTCTAAGAACCTTCCTGTATCGTATAGCCCAGAAATAACTTGAGATTTAAAAAAAATATATAGGAAGTTATTTTGGCTTGGCCAATGAGAAAGAACAAAGCTGCCTGATTTTTTGAGCATCAGAGGAAATAAGAAATGATTAACTGTGGAGCCAAGAAAGACATGAAGTCATATGGCTGATAAAGTGCACCAGGGCTCTCCTGAGGAAAAAGAGGTCACTTACTAAAATTTCATTGTGCAGTCCATTCAAGCATGTAATCAACTTTGTTTAAAGATCTGTTCTCAGCTGCACATTCTAACGATATTCTACTTCATGGGTTTCTGCTTCCTGGCTTTTCCATCTCTGCGTTTCTGACTTTCCCCCCTTTTCTCCGTCTGTTTCTGTTGCTCTTCTCTCGTTTTACTGGATTTTCTCCTGTCCTCTTTCTCCCATTGAACTCTTTTTCTGTGCCTTTGTGAGCTCATCTTTTTCCCTGTTTTTTTTTTTCTCTGTCTGCATCTTTGTCTCTCTGCATTCATCCCACACTGTCCCTTGGTCCCTCTGTCTCCGTGTGTGTGACTCTCTCTTTAGATTGAATCCCGGAAGCGCCTCGCCAAAACAGTGCTGGTGTTCGTGGGCCTCTTTGCCTTCTGCTGGCTCCCCAACCACATCATCTACCTGTACCGCTCCTACCACTACTCCGAGGTGGACACCTCCATGCTCCACTTCATCACCAGCATCTGCGCCCGCCTCCTGGCCTTCACCAACTCCTGTGTGAACCCTTTCGCCCTCTACCTGCTGAGCAAGAGTTTCAGGAAACAATTCAACACCCAGCTCCTCTGCTGCCGGCCTGGGCTTATGACCCGCTCTCACAGCACTGGCAGAAGTACCACGTGCATGACCTCCTTTAAGAGCACCAACCCCTCTGTGGCCACCTTCAGCCTCATCAACGGAAACATCTGTCATGAAGGGTACGTCTAGGCTGATCCTTGACCCTGGCACCCGGGGGCCCCACTTTTGCTTTATGGCTAGTAAAGAACCCCTCACATCTGTTGTCTCTATACCCTCCAAAGACCCTTCGAAAGGCTATGAATTTGTAGACAAGTTGCAGAGAAGCCCAAATGGATTGCTGTGGTGTTTGAAAGGCCCATCAAGGCTTATATTTTCCATTTCAACTTCTGAATGTTCTTCTGATGTTGAGCCAACTGTCCCTTTTTTAAAAAGGGAATAAGAAATTATCTTTTTTTTAAAAAGATTTTATTTATTTATTTGACAGACAGAGATCACAAGTAGGCAGAGAGGCAGGCAGAGAGAGAGAGGAGGAAGCAGGCTCCCCGCCGAGCAGAGAGCCCGATGCGGGGCTCGATCCCAGGACCCTGAGATCATGACCTGAGGCGAAGGCAGAGGCTTTAACCCACTAAGCCACCCAGGCGCCCGAGAAATTATTATCTCTTAAGCATCAAGCCCTGATATATGAGTATGGCCAATTAAGTCATAGAAACTATATGAACCACCAGATTTATATAGCAGAACAATTATGTATTAGATGTTCACTTTTAAAAGTGAAGTGAAAGACTTCTGAAGCAGAAGCTAGTGCTTTAAAAATATGATTTGAGTAATTTTTCAGGAATATAATCACAAACCAAGGAACTGCTTTACACACCTAACATGAAAGCCAACCCTGTGAAATAGTCCCCTGTAGGAGGGACCATTCCCAAACTGGTAACACTGGAAGCCAGTTTAAAACAAACCCCTGAGTGTTGACTGTTTTTAAAAGATGTTACTGGGGACATCGGAGAAACACTCAACACATCATTTTAAGGCAAAAACCCAACCAAACACGTAGACACATATACCAAGATCTACACGAGGCTATGGATTGATATCTCAGACTCTGAATTCTAACTCAGAGCCATGGTATAGTTAGTTCTACCATAAAAGAGAAGTCCTTGTAGGGAAGAATTTGATCATGCTTTCAATTCATCATTTACAAGTACATGAAGTGTAATATTCACTTTTGGTATACAGGTTTTCAGCCAAATGTATTTACTTAGGTTTGGCTGTCCTTGTCTGCTACACTGAAGCAGTAATTTCTTATGTTAAAAAAAAAGGGGGGGGGATCAAATCTCAGTGGAAACAGAAACATGTTTACATTTAACATATGCTTCCCTAAAATCTGTGGGAGGAAATGAATAAAAGGTATGTAATATATATTTCTGTTTGAATATGTCTAAGTAATTTACAGAGGGCTTAGCTTTCAGAAAGAGTTATAAAACACTACGGATACATTAAGTTTCTAGTTAAGAGGAGCATTTATGAAAAGGTCATGTGCAGAAAAATACTGGACTGAAATCTCATTATTTTTCTGAGCAAAGAGATTTGACGATCTTACTTTGGAAACCCTGAACCAAGTTTTTCTTGACTCCAGGAAAGGGCTGATTCTGACAGGTGGCAAACATGTTAACCCACATTCTGCAAAATGTGCCCCAAGGTGTGTCCCTCACATCCAAAGATGACTTTAGTTCCGGTTTTCTCTATCCAAGTGAGAAGGAACTGTCAGTTGGAGTGAGACCTCTTCACTTCTGTCCCCACCTGCTTTCCTGGTACTCCATAACAACACTGGACAGTTTGAAAAGAACCAAGATTCTTAGCTGGGCGTCCCAACTCTGTCTCTAGCTATGAGTTTACCTATCCGTTTCCCTTGTCTCGACTCATGTTTTCATCTCTAGCAGGACAGGTCAGTATTAAGGCCCCTCTGTTGCCAACATCCTTGGGTCTTGTTGTTGTTTCTAGTTCTGTCTCTAAAGCCTTCATACAGCCCTCCCGCTCACAGCTGCCCTGCCCTTGCAACAACTCCTCTTGGGAAATCCTTCAACCCGCATGCACAGACCTGTTTCCCTTAGTGGAACGGAAGGAGACCGACTATTCCATCCCTTCCAGGGGCTCACTGGAACCATTTGTGTGAAAAACCTCCCACTGGCTTATTACATTTTGGAATTAAAGCTGAAAGACACATAAGAAAGCACACTGGTCAGTCTCCTCACTGCAAAGGGTAGTCTTCCTGCCCGTCCCCAACCTCCGTTCCCCCATCATCGTAAACAAGCGCTCCATGATTTTACCCTTGGATTTCTTCAAAACTGTATGTATGAAGCCACTTCGTACCTACCTAGTTAGGGGCTGCAGTGTCTAGCATTCTGGGTGCAGAGTGTGACTTGTTCAAGCGTCTCTGATCGACCTGCTTTCGAAGACATTTGGGGAGTAGGACTCGTCTTAATGTCTCCTTCAGGGAACACCGCGGCATAGATTGCGTCGGTCCCCTCCCTAGCTTCTGCACAGACGGCAACGAGACTGAAGTCTCGGTAAAGTTCTGTGTCCCGAGGCTAATCTTACCACCTCTCTGGGACCTGAAATGAAAGGGTCGGAGAAGGCCTCTGCCCGCCGGTGAGCCAGGACTGCTAAAACGTCTGTGAATCAACTGATGGATAGACCCCAGCCTTTTTATTGGGAGGGACTGAGCCGGGCCCTTCTCTAGGGACAGCAACTTCTTATTCCACCTCAAGAACCTGAAATTATGGTGAGAGACACCCCGGCCCCCAAGTGATATCACTTCCCTGTTAGGGCAGAGCATGGCCGGGGCTGGAGCTAAGACATTTCACGCCTGGCTTCCAAAGATAATCAGGTTTAGCGCTTATGTCTTTGGCGAGGGAAAAAAAAAAAAAATCAATTTTTGCTGTGGAAAACCATCTGTGTTTATTCAATTGACAGACACTACCTTTCAATCTATCTTAAATTGAGCCTCCCTGAGGCAGGCAGCTCAACAGTGATAGATTAAGCAATAAACAAGGCAGCCTTCCCACCAACGGCTGCTGCCGGCAGGGAAGGCGCCGCGGCTGTTAGGAGGGATATTCCACAGCGAGGTGATGCGTCCCGCTTGGTGCAGATGAGACCCCCTCCCTGCTGGCGATCTGATGAGTCCCCGTAAATGTGGACGGCTAAACCCTCTTCCTCTGGCTGCCCTCACTCCCCCCACTGCACCTGGCTTTCTGCCTCATTTACAAGCCCTGGGTTTCCCTCTTGGCCACACAAACAATTTGGTTTCATCCTGAAGGATGGAGAACCCTTAAGTGAAGAATCAGTTTACAGGCTGCTTCGGATGACCCAAACTCAGCTTGTTACGAAAACGCACACTGAACAGAAATAAATGAACTTGGCCGTGGGACACGGGCACACTGAAGTTATAGTTTTCATTTACACCCAAAGGAGAGGTGGTGAGTGGTTTCAGAGTCTATCCTGTACCAGATGTCTTCTAGAAATAGAGTGTAGCTTTGTTTGGGGACTACACGTCGAATGACATCTTCAATCTGTGGACTAAAAGGTGGCTAAGTCACTTTCCTATGAAGCCAGATAGAGATGATCACCCCGGGACCGGGACCGTATGAGAGCTGAAGGAGCGGTACTCACTTCTGTGGTGGTGAGTCTGGCGGCGGGGGGGGGAATGGCGGTGGCAAATTTTCTTGCCATCTCTGCCCTTCACATCCAGGACCCAGAGGAGCTGTTGTTAGACAGCAGCTCTGAAGTAGCCCTGAGTTGCTGGGAGGACTGGAGCGCATTTTGCACGTTGTCTCAAGTTCAGCTGAATCTTCATAAAATGGATTAACAGCTGAAAACAAAGAAATCAGTCACTCTCCTGGGGCCAGGTTTTGTGTCCGCTGTTCAAAGAAACCAAGCCCTAACAAGCTCAAGTTTATTCTGCCTGTGACGGTCATTCCTCTTGGCCCCCACCCTGACAGAGCCCCCAGCCCCCACCCCCCAACACAAACACAATAACTTTTAATATCAAACCACCTCTCACCATAACTTTGTTCTTCAAAGACACCCTTTTGTTGGGTAGGGGCCGAGCGTGAATGCCCCCGGATAGACCCAGCACAGTCAGCAAACCGCGCACAGGAACAGACCTTTCTGAAACCACATTAGAAGTACACTCAGTGGAATTTATCTGATTTTTTTAGAAGTTTAAGAGCCCCTGGTTAAAATATTGCAAGTCCACGATTATTAATCCAAGCCTTCCCTGCTCACCAAAGAGTTGCTTAACATCCTTCACTATGGAAATCTGTAAATGGCATTTACTAGTGACCATCTAGATTCGATGAAAAGACCCAGGGACAATGAGGCTACAGATGTTGAACCATATTCCACCTACAAAAGGGTGATTTCACATGGTCCGCCGTCATGTGATTTCATCTGTGTTCACGGCCATTCTGTGATACCGAAGACCGGCGCCGATGACACTGAAATGGAAGTCTAAGAGACCAAGGGCGGGAGCCTGAGGAGTAAAAACACAAGCCACAGCACACAGCGGATCTGTGTGGCACCTCAGTGGAGCTCTGTGGCTCGAAAAGTGCTGGAAAGGAGGGGGCTCGACTTCACCAGGCACCAGTGATGTGCCGAATGCGGTGCTGAGCCCATTCCCATTCTCGCTCCCGAGTACCCTGGACAGTGTTCAGATGACGAAGCGGAGGCTCAGGGAGATCCCGTCACCCTCCCGAGGTCACAGGGCACAGCGGAATGGCAGAGTATTAACAGGGCCCTGGATCTCTCTTAAGACCCTGTCCGTTCCACTGCTCAGCACTGCTTCCCAAATCCAGCCCATGCGAGAAATTAAGCTCACAGTAACTCACAGCCCCATTCCCTGCTCTAGCTTTGTCCAGAGGCACGAGCTACCCAGGAGCTGATTCAGGGATACCCACAAAGGCATGGAAGGTGCTTCTGAGCATGGAAGTGAAGGACTCGCTGCAGGCAGAGGCGGAAATGTAGCACAGAGCAGGTGGGCGAGGAAGTCCGTCCGTTCGGTTTGGCCCCGAGACACAATGCATTTACAACTGGAAGCCCTGGGAAGAATTTCCCACTTGGTTCGGTGACTAACCAAGGAGACAAAAAACCCTGGCAAACAGCCGTATACAGAGACCCAAGGGAGAACAGTCAACCCAGACATCCTTCTTTGAATTCGGATTCTTTGGAGAACAGGTATCAGGAAGGGGTAGAACCCCTTCCCCATTCCCACCCTTCCCTCCCAAACAGTAAGATATGACAACAGATGGTCTTCTGGAAGCCTGGAAACCCAGGCTATAAGAATAGCGTTTAACAGAAAGATAGCTCCTGGACTAAGTTATGAGCTCAGGTATGCACTCAGGCATCTGAGTGCCTAGCCCTAGGTGCCCTGTTAAAAACATAGATACCATCGTCTCTCTGCCCGTTCTGAGCTCACATTCTAGAAGATAAGATTATTTCCTTTTTACCTCCAAATTTAAAATTCATTCCCAGAGCCATATAATGACATGGCAGGACTTGCATAATTTTATGGTCTTTTAAAAGGATCATTTTAATGGACAGTAAAACTTCACACATTCAACACCTCATTAATTCCCAGATGAGCTTGAAAATTTTGGTATACCTCGGGATTTCAGTGTTCAAGGTACATTATATAATTTAGGACTGTTGTGAATCCATATTTTTTCATCACTTTGCTAAAGTTTTAGCCAGTGCTATTGATATATCGATACTGATAATGTGTAACATTATGAAAGTAAAAGTGATAAAAAAAAAAAAAATCCCCCTCACGCCCATAACCTGGGGTTAACAGATTCAAACACAACCTTTCTTGCATCCAAGTCAGCAGAATTTGGGGTAATAAAATTTGTTGAAAAGGCCTGAGTTGTAAAAATACATGGCACAAACTTCTTTATGTCATTTTCTGTTTTGTTTTAAATATTGGGCTCATATTTTGTAAATTATAATTGTAATTGTTACTATTAACTGTAAATATTTATTGCATCAAAAATGTGCTCTGTGTTAAATAAGTCAGAACAAGTTCCAGGTGTGGTACTTTGTATAAATAATGTCATGGCTTGGCTTTGCCTAGACTCCTTAGATTAATGAATTATTTATAAGAAATTCACAATATTAATATGAATGATTCAGGTTTTTTAAATGTGCAAACTTAACTGTGTGACCATGTGAAATTCTCTGAAGTGTGCTCAATGATTGTACTCTAGTTTTTCTGAGATATGTTTCCAGTGCTTCTATCACATTGTATGTGATCTGTGTGACATTAAGTCAAATCAGTGTAGCTGAATATTTAAGCCATAAAAGATAAGAAATGTGTTTTATTTCTTAATATAATAAAGCATAATTTATTAAATGGACAGATGCATGTATTCAGTGTTCAATAAAAATAAAGCTGTTGCATGGATATAGTCGGTGACCATCTGCTCCCGGGCTCTTCTGTTCCAGAACCGTCTACATTAGAATCATCCAGGCTGCTTGTTGCAAAATGCAGATTCTCCAATTCCCAATTGATGGAACATCTGGGGGTTTGGCCTAAAAATCTGCATTTTAAAACAAGTTCCCCAGGTGATTCCTCAAAATGCAAGGGTTTTGTTTCATTCAACTTTTAAGATATATATTTAACTTTCAGGGACGCCTGGGTGGCGCAGTTGGTTGGACGACTGCCTTCGGCTCAGGGCGTGATCCTGGAGTCCCAGGATCGAGTCCCACATCAGGCTCCCAGCTCCATGGGGAGTCTGCTTCACTCTCTGACCTTCTCCTCGCTCATGCTCTTTCTCACTGTCTCTCTCTCAAATAAATAAATAAAATCTTTAAAAAAAAAAAAAAAAGATATATATTTAACTTTTGAATAAGTAAGCTTTTCTCATGATTCAAAATCAAAAGCATAAGAAAGCATATTCAGGGAAAAGTCCTAAGGCTACTCACCGTTCCCAGCCGCCATCAGCACTCCCCCTCCATGGGTGACCACTGTGGCTATGCTGTGAGATGTGTATGCTACTGGCCACTTCTTATGCACCTGCCAGTAAATACAATACGTGTTTTCCTGTAGCCCAGCACCATTTTACAGACATAGTAGCACATTATATGCATTGTTTTGCCCCTTGTTTGCTCCACTGCACACTCTATCTATCTTGGAGAGCTTTCCAATCATTATACAACATTCTTCCCCATTCTTTCTTCTATCTGCATAGCATCTCCTACTTTTTTATTCAGTCCCCCTTTGATGAACACTGAGGTTGTTTCCAGTATTTAGCTATGATGAACCGGGTTGCAAAGAATACCACATAATCATACACATGTAGGAAAACATCTTAAATGTGGAATTGCAGAACTAAAGACCATATACTTGTATTATTTGACGGATACTCCAAATCGCTCTTTTTAGGCCTTAAATACCAAAGTTTGAGAACCTCTGCTTTCTGGGATAGCCCTAGCCGTCAGAGGGCAGGAAAGTACGAAAGAGAGAACACAGTTGGTTGCAAATGGGGGCTGTTGAAGCTCCCTGCATTCCAGGTGAGGAAAGCACGCCTATCAGATAGAGTGAACAAGTTCCTAGAGGGGCACACTGACAGCCATGCCAAGGAGGCCCCAGAGTGCAGGGGTGCCTATGATCACGACCACAGGGTCATCTCTCCGGATGGATCCCCCACCGTTAAGTGGTAAGTGCTGTCTGAACGTGTCCATGTTTTTAAATAGCTAAAAGAGATGACTCGTGATTGTGCCTAAAGGAGACCCTGCATCTCTCGTTTTCCTGGGTTACATGGGAAGGTGAGCAGACGAGTATCTCTGAGACACCCGGGGTATAAAAATCCAGTTGGCATTTAAGGTCGGTCCATGTTAATAGCTGAGAGCTCTAGCCAAAGGCCAGGTGAATTTTCTTATCAGGAACTTAACTTCTTTGTAAGCACACTGCCTGCCATGTCAGAAAAGTGGCTTCATTAATGCATAGATTATAATACTGAGAATTTAACATTCTCTTTAGAGTCTTGGATTATTGAAGGTGGAAGATACCCCAGAGAATGCCCAGACACAACCTCACATCTCACCAACGAGGAAGCTAAAGAGAGCATCATGGTTTGTGTTTCCACACGGTCATCAGACTTCAGAGAAATGAAAACAACAGGCTTGGAGATGCCACGGATGAGGAGAGGTTCATCACGCCCTTCTGCTAGAGGGAAGGGAAATCTATGCACGGCTATCTGGGAACACATCAGGCAGAGAACCTTCCTTCCTGTTCACTGGGGCTCAATATTGAAAAACTTTGGCTTCTAATATAAGAGATATCAGATAACATCTTATTAAGAAAATGACACAAAAGTAGGCATCTTGTCCCCTGAATATGGACTGAACTATGTTCAATATTATAAAAATCAGAGAAGTCAAGCATTTTATCTAGGTCACTTGATATTTATGACATTTATGTTTCCGGGTGTCCCTTCCCACCTTCTGTGACAGCCCAGTGCTCCTCCATGTCCCTCAGAGGGACTGGACTAGCTCTGACTCCCCAGTGTGCTGTTTGCTAGAACAGTCTGTGTTCGTGGGTCCACTCCTGAGGAGTTTTCCAGGATATTGCTGCTTAAAGTATTGTCTGTGGACCGGCAGTGTTGACATCACCTGTTAAAAAATGCAGGCTCGGGGCGCCTGGGGGGCTCAGTGGGTTAAAGCCTCTGCCTTCGGCTCAGGTCGTGATCCCGGGGTCCTGGGATGGAGCCCCACATCGGGCTCTCTGCTCAGCGGGGAGCCTGCTTCCCCTTCTCTCTCTGCCTGCCTCTCTGCCTACTTGTGATCTCTGTCAAATAAATAAATAAATAATCTTTTTTTAAAAATGCAGGCTCTTGGGACACCTGGGTGGCTCAGTGCGATAAGTGTCGGACTCTTGATTTCGGCTCAGCTCGTGAAATCAGACGTGTAGGATCAAGCCCTGCATCAGGCTCCGTGCTCTGTGCATTCTGCTTGAAATTCTCTCTCTCTCTCTCTCTCTATCTGCCCCTCCCCCCACAAGTGTTGGCTCACTCTCTCTCTCTCTTTCTTAAATAAATAAATAAAATCTTTTAAACAAATGCAGGCTCTTGGATCCTGCCTCAGCCTTCTGCATTTTAATTTTGACAGATTCCCCAAGTGAATCCTATGCATATTCAGACAAGTGCCACTGTTAGTTGGCCTCATTGGTAGACCACAAGAAAGGAAAATAATCAGTTGTGTGATGAGTCCTTAAACTTTTTTTAAAAATTACTTATTTCTTTATTTGACAGAGAGAGAGAGAGAGGGAGAGAGGGAACACGAGCAGGAGAAGTGGGAGAGGGAGCAGCAGGCTGAGCAGGGAGCCCGACGCGGGGCTCGATCCCAGGACTGGGCCGAAGGCAGACGCTTAATGACTGAGCCACCCAGGCACCTGTGTGATGAGTTCTGCGATGACTCCAGGCCCGTAAGACCTAGATAACCTCCCAGGCCCTGGAGAGCAAGGAGGGGACACTGGGGGATCTGGCCACTCTGTATGGACGGAGTTTGGCCCAGATGACTAAAGTGGTAAACAGGCCACATGAGGAAAGAGATTCCAGAAGGTTGGAGGAAATGTGTGGACACCACCAGATGGCATAACAAAAGTATCAAGAAGAGGTTGTTAAAAGCTCCAGTGGACCTGCCCTCTCAGAAGCAGAATCGAGACTGCAGGCAAAATCTTGCTTGCTGTCCCTTTAAAGCAGAAGGGTGTGGTTCTCTTTGGACAGATGAAAAAGGAAAATCTCTTACAAGTGGAGGGTGAAAACCAGTTAGGTCCTACCTGAATGTTGTGAAGGGAACAAAGGGGCATCAACCCCCTAGTGGTCTGTAGCTCTCATGGTGTCTTAAAGTTTCCGCCTTGTGGCACAGTTTAAGAGAATACAGAAAACAGGTCACTCCAAATTGTGCAGGTGCCTAATAATCAAAGCCAGTCCCACTTAAACATGCTAACTGGTCATTTATATTCAAAACTAAAATCGCTCTCTCGCAATACCCTTCCCCTCTTTTTGTGTTCCCTTTGCCTTGTAATGGCTGTCAAAATTCTCCCGTTCATCTAAACTCAAAACATGCTTAAGATTCTCTCTCCATCTCCCTCTGCCCCTCCCCTCCTCTAGCTCTCCTGCTCTTTAAGAAGAAAGAAAGAAAGAAAGATCCTGATGCCCAGCATCCTGCCCGAACAACTGCATCAGAATCTCCAGGAGGAGAGAACCAGGCAGTCCTAGTCAAAGCTCCCCAAGGGACTGCAATGAGCAGACAACGTTAAAGACCATGTCAACTGAGATGTCCTCTTACATCTCGGCTGGCCTGAATCCAACCCAGTCCTCAAAGCTCAGCTCCGTCTGTGAAGCCTTCCTGCTCACCTGTGCTCAATCGGCACTTTCTGCGGGGGTCCTAGCTTTAATCCTAAGCTGCCTTGAATCATATTTACTTGTGTGAATGCTGGTCTCTTTCCCTAGATCAGGGACTGACAAACATTTTCTGAAAAGGGCCGGGTAGCAAATGTTTTAGGCCTTGTGAGATCTACAGTCTGTCAAGACTGCTCAACCCTCTCTTTGTAGCATCAAATCAGCCATAGATAACATGTAAATGAATGAACGTGGCTGTGTTCTAACAAACCTGTATTTGCAACACACGACGGTGGGCTCGATTTGGCTTGAAAGCTACAGCTGCAGACTTCCCAGCACAAGACTGAAATAGCGCTTTAGGGGCTAGAATCGTTCAGTCTCTCTCACTCTCTCCGGCTCTCCCTCCCTGCCTCTCTAGCCCTAGTGCCTATCACAGTGATAGACACCCACAAAACTCCCTTTGTCGGGGCCTATGTGGTTAGTTTCTCACAACCAAGCCCAAGCCTGCGTAAGGCAAAATGAGGCAGGAGGAGTCAAAAGTTGTCGATTCTGCCTTTTAGGCAAATGTTAACATTTACCTTACTTATTATCGTTCCCAGCGGAACTGTCCAATAGTCTCCATCTGCAGGGCACAGAGGCGCTCATCAACAGTGAAAATGCGGGAGTGCCTGGGTGGCTCAGTGGGTTAAAGCCTCTGCCTTCGGCTCAGGTCATGATCCCAGGGTCCTGGGATCGAGCCCCGAATCGGGCTTCCTGCTCAGTGGAAAGCCTGCTTCCTCCTCTCTCTCTGCTTGCCTCTGCCTGCTTGTGATCTCTCTCTGTCAAATAAATAAATAAAATCTTTAAAAACAAAACAAAAAACAGTGAAAATGCGTTCCTGGGCCAGGACTAACTTTCCAGCTGCACACGGCATCCCTCCTACCATGCTCTAGGCTGGTCAGCACCTTTGAGAAGATTCATGAGGTGCGAGCATCTGAACACAGATCAGTGTTTGTAAGAGGTAGCTGTCCAGTTTGCAAGCCCAGACTGTAAGAAAGCGCCCTGATCAGCAGCACCAAGTAATGTTGACGGAACTCATCAGTATTGAACAACCGCGCCTGGTCTGGCCACTAGTGACAGCAACCAGAGCTCCCTGGGCCGCAACCACGGACAGGTGAGCCTTTGAGAGCTCCTGAAGGTACATCACTTAAGTGCTCACACTTGTTTTAAGAGGTCTCAGGCCGTTTGGGCTACTATAACAAAAATACCATTGACTAGTAGCTTATGAACAACAATGATGGATTTCTCCCAGTTCTGAAGGGTGGGATGTCCAGGATCAAGGGGCCCGCAGATTTGGTGTTTGGTGAGAGCTCACTTCTGGTTCAGAGATGGCTCCTTCTCCCTGGTCGCACACAGCGGAAGGGGTCCCAGGATCTTCCGGGGGGCGCTTGAAGGACAGCGCCGCTCGCATCCCTGAGGGCTCCACCCTCACGGCCCAATCCCCGCCCAAAGGCCCCCACCTCCTAATGCCATCACCCTGGGGGCTAAAACTAGAGCACATGAATTTGGGAGAGAGACACACTCAGTCCACGGCTTAGGGGTTCATTTTAGTAAGGAAGTATGCCTTGTATCTCCTAATTCACGTTTCTTCTCCTTGCTCTAAAGTGTATCTGTGGGGCGCCTGGGGGGCTCAGTGGGTTAAAGCATCTGCGGTTGGCTCAGGTCATGACCCCAGGGTCCTGGGATCGAGCCCCGCATCGGGCTCCCTGCTCTGCAGGAAGCCTGCTTCTGCCTCTCGCTCCGCTGCTCCCCCTGCTTGTGCGCGCGAGCGCTCTCTCTCTCAAATAAATAAATAAAATCTTTACAGTAAATAAATAAATATTAAATGTATCTCAGGCAATGAGAAGAAAAGGCTGTGTACAAACTGGTGCACTGGCACACACTACCAGAGCAATAAGAATTCTAAAATAAATGAAGAGTGTGAATAAAGAAAAAAGAGATAATATCTGGCAATCAGGTGATCACCTCCATATGCACCGTCACAGCACGTCTAAAGAACGGGGGCTCCAAAATCCTGCGCCTCTGACCCTTCCCTGTAGAAAGTTAAGAGAGTCAAAGTCACAGCCAAAGTTCTCTGGCTGGTGAGAGCACATCACCTGCCCTAGGTCTCTTATCTTAAGCTATAGCTTCTTCAGGTCTCATAACTCTGGGGCAAGGAACTATTTTCTGCAAAATTTACAGCTGGGAAACTGCTCGGGACTTTGAACGGATGTGGCATTTCCCAGAAAGCCTTTAATCAAGGAGACAGGAGCTGAAATGAGGATCCCTATGTAGGAGGACTTGGGGAGACTAACATTCCAGAATATAGACAATGCACAGAGACTGGCATGCGGCTGCTTGAAGCCCTGCAGGGTCCCAGGCAGGCGTGTGCAGCTACATTTCCTGCTACCTTACAGCACTGTCAGAAACACGAGACCCTTGGTCTCAGGAGGGCAACCTCGCGTCAGCAGAGGGGGGAGTGTGAGCCTCTAATAGTCTTCAAGGAGAGGATCCGGCCAGAAGAGTGGGGTCCCGTGGAGTTTTGCCCTGGCTATCCGCCCTGGGAAGTCTGGATTTGGCTAACCCCAACTTCTAATTCTGTAGTCCCAGGAGATAAGGGTCTTGATCTGAGGGGGAGAGCCCCACGTTTCCTGAGAGTGAAGTCCCAGGATTAGCCAGGCGTCAAGGTGATGAAATTTAGGGAGCAATGAGAGAATTACCCCCACGCTAATGGAGGAGACACCACAGAGCCTACCCCCACCCCCACCCCGCAACCTGCGAGGCCCAGGTTGAGGCAGAGTTGTCAGGCCGAAGAAGCCCCTCACTTCCACCAGCAGGGCCTCAGAAAGAGGAAGCCCTTAATCTAGGGGGACTGGGCCCCAATCCTACAGAGGGAGGAAACCCAAGAACTAACAAGAGCCAATGCGAGGACCTAGTGATACGAGATAATTCCCGCCAGGGGAGAGGGTCACACATTCCCAGCGCCCTCTTCTTTGTAGCAGGAAGCTGAGCGCTCAGCCCAGGAGCTCCTTGTTCCTGTCCAGAGGCCTTGGTAGAAAGGCAGCGGTAACAGTCATGACGAGGGAAAGTTCTAGCCCTAATTGGAATTCAGGTGAGGACCCTAAATACTACAGAGAGGACCTCTACCCAAAAGAGGTGGGGGGGTGCCTGGAGTCCCACGCCTGCTGCCAGGTCTGGGAGTCCGTAGCAATGGTAGTCACATGTGGTGCACTCGGACTTTCTCTTCTGGGGACTCAGGGACGGTGTGAGATTGGTGGACTCAAGTGGGTAGAGGAAGGAGTCCCGGCTCGGGTTGATATCACTGGGTTGCCGAAGTACCGCCCCTGCTGACAGCCCTCAGAGACCCCTAGGGGGCTTGGCCGGATGTGGCTTACTCTGACTTCCGCTTTGAAAGTTCTGGAAGGTGAGGAACTTCGCCTGACAGACACGAGCTTGAGTTAGTGGAGAGGGAAATTTCAGGACTGCTCAGGTATCAAGGTAAGGGCATTGGATGTGGACTGAAGGAACCACTCTGCCTAGCACCAAGGAAGCCCCGCGAAGTCCCGCGCTAGCCTCAGCACGGGGAGCCTCGGCAAAATTATTTGGCTTTTCTGTGGGGCGCACCACGGCGGGGAGGGCCTAGGCCGAAGTGGGGGTGGCAACAGTTCTGCTACAGGGAGACTCATGGGCCCTAACTGGAGTCCTGGTAGGACCCTGAGTGCTAATGAGGGGGCCTTTCCCTCATAAGGGGGGAGGGGCCATCCGCCCCTAGAGCAACAGGCAGGGATAAATGCAGTGCGTCCGTGCTCCCTGTCTAGCGACGGAGGGAGGTGACGACTTGAGTGTGAGGCCGAGAGACCCAGAAGTAGGAGGAGGCTCAGGTTTTGGTAGATCAGTGGGGTCCCAAACAGTCCTGCCCCTGCTGTCAGCCCTCGGAGGCCCCATACAGCCTTGGCTATACCTAGGCTCGCCCTGACTTCTACGTTTGGGAACTCGGGAGGGGAGGACCTTGTTCTGAAGGGCATGGACTCTAATAAGTGGAGTGCAGAGTTCCAGAACTGGTCAGGTATGAAGGTGGAGATCCTGACTATGTACTGACACAACCACCCAGTGCCCTTGCCCCCCAGGTCTGAGAGGTCGCAGCAGAGCCGGGAGTGGAGGCTGACCTGCTTGAAATGTCCCAGGGAGAGGAAGGCCTCGTCTACGTGGCCCCAGTTCAGCAGGAGGACACCAACACCCTAGTAGGATTCCAGATTGAGGACCCTGAGTGCTAATGAGAGGACCTCCCCGCAAAAGAGGGGGCAGACCAGGAAGCAACTTGTGCTTTCAGCTCCAGGAGGCTCAAGGCAGTTATATCCAGATGTAGTGTGGCCCAGCTTCGTCTCCAGTGACTCAGAGAAGACCTTGATCTGAGTCTGGGTGACTCAGCTCAGCAGAATGGGGATTCAGAAGTCCAACCCTGAGCCAAGGTCAAAACTCTGGGTGAGGACTGAGCGAGTGACACCGTGGAGAGCTATGGGATCCCATTGAGTCCCCATCCTCTTCTCATCCTTTGTAGGACCCAAGCAGCATTGGTGGGATGTAATTCACCCTGAACTTCCAACTCTGAGGTCCCATTTAAGCAAAGACCTTGGGTGAACGGCATGGGCTCAGGTCCACTGAAGGGGGAGCCCCAGGACGGGTCAGGTGTCAAGGTGAGGATATCGAGGGAGGCAATGGGGACCAGTCAAGCCCGCAATGGGGAGGGATGCACCAAGCCTCACCCCTGGGAGGCCCAGGGCAGAGCTGACAGATTCAGGTGCCCCCTGAGTTCAGTTTGCAGGGTTTCAACAAATGACAGCCTTGGTTTAAGGACCGGTTGCCCCAGTTTAGCAGAGAGAGGAGTCCCAGGCCCTGTTGGGAATGAAGGTAAAAATCCAGCGTAAGCAATGGGAGAAACCACTCCAGAACAGAGAGGCTGCAGAAAGTCTTCCTGTGCTGTCAACCGGGAAAGCCATGCGCAGAGCTCTTAGGGTGAGATGAGCCTTCGGGGGCAGTGGCGCTGGATCAGAGAGGAAGGGAGACGCGAGGGTGTTCCTCCTAGCCGGGGCTGGCAGACTGCAGCCTGAGACAGGCTCTGACTTCCTCCACCAGGTCCTCAGGAGACAGACGGACAGGACAGAAGCCTGTGGGGTCCTACGGCAGCACCCTCAAGGACACCTCCAGTGGAGCAAATTTAAAGCCACAAAGACATCTCCCTGCTGAAGCGACTCACACCCTTTTATCCTCCTCCTCCAGGTGCCCACACCAGGTGCCTTCCTGTCACAGTCCTGCCTGCTGTTCCTAACCACAGTCATGCCTCGAGGTCAGAAGAGCAGGCTCCGTGCCCGTGAGAAACGCCGGCAGGCCCGAAGTGAGAGCCAGGGGCTCGGGGGAGCTCAGGCCACTGCAGCAATGGAAGCAGAGTCTCCCTCGTCCCCCATGCCTGCTGGCGAGGGTGCGCCCCCAAGCCCCCCTGCAACGGGCCCTCCCCAAAAGTCTCAGAGGGCCCGATCCACCGGCAGTCCTGATGCAAACATTTCAGGCTCAAGTTCTGACGAAGGTGCCAAGAGCCAAGGAGAGGAAGGTCCAAGCTTCCCCCAGTTCCTGCCTTCCCCTGGGAGCTCTCACAGAGATCCTCTGACCGAGAAGGCAGGCATGCTGGTGCATTTTCTGCTGTACAAGTATAAAGTGAAGGAGCCCATCACAGAGGCAGAAATGCTGAAGGTTATCAACAAGCAGTACAAGGAGCAATTCCCTGAGATCCTCAGGAAAACCACTGAGCGCCTGGAGCTGGTCTTTGGCCTTGAGCTGAAGGAAGTTGACCCCAGCAGTCACACTTACGCCTTTGTTAGCAAAGTGGGCCTTCCCACCGAAGGGCGTCTGAGTGATGGCATGGGCTTTCCCAAGAATGGGCTCCTGATGCCTCTCTTGGGTGTGATCTTCATGAATGGCAACCACGCCTCGGAGGAGGAGATGTGGGAATTCCTGAATGTGTCTACGCTAGGAGGAGACACCTCCTCTTTGGGGACCCCAGGAAGCTCATCACCGAAGATCTGGTGCAGGAAAAGTACCTGGAGTACCGCCAGGTGCCCGACAGCAATCCTCCTCGCTATGAGTTCCTGTGGGGTTCAAGAGCCCACGCGGAAACCAGCAAGATGAAAGTCCTGGAGTTTTTGGCCAAAGTCAGTGATACTGTCCCCAGTGCCTTCCACAGCCGGTATGAAGAAGCGTTGAGAGATGAGGAGGAACGAGCCCAGGCCAGCCCGGCGGCCAAGGCTACCCCAGATGCCCCAGCCAGCGCCTGCTCCAAGGCCACATCCGGCAGCCCCCTTCAGCCTCAGTGAAGTCAAAGCCAAGGCCTTCACCTTGCCCTTGGAAAGGGCTGCCAACCTCCTAATGTAGCGGGGAGTCAGGTGGAGCCAGAGCAGAACATATCTTTTCTTCGGGTTCTTGTTATTCATAAATAACGTACAGGTTTACCTCTTTTTTTTTTCTTATCGTTCCAATGTGTTCTTTTTAAAAAGGTTTATTTAAATTCAGAATCTAAGTTTATGAATAACGTGGCTCACATGTTTATTGCTGGTTATCAAATTTGAGAGTAATGCTTCTGTATTTTGTAAAACAAATTGAAAATTCTTGCATCTCTTACTGTGATCCAGTTCAAGAAAAACAGAGCACTAGAAAAGGGATATTCATTAAAATGTAAGAGAACCACACAGAGAGAATGTTGGGATAACAAGATCGTGAAAAAAAAAAAAGTACCAAGTGGTTAATTCTTGGTTTTTCTTATTTCTTCTGCTCTTTCTTTTGGTTGAATTAAAAGAAATATACTTTTCAAGAATGTGGGAGAAAATAAATTGTCATGAATTAGAACTCTTGTTCCCCATCTCTTTTGTTCACCAGACACGAATGGAGCATCTGCTCTTTGGAACGCTTCTCGCTAGTTCTAGGACGTGTACACAAAGACCCAGCCCCTGCCAGTAACATTTTAGAGTCCAAGAGAAGCTATCAGATAAGGAACAGGGTGAGAACACTCCTAATCCTGAAGGACAGTAAACAGAAGGCAGAAGGAGGGCAGTGATTCTACATAAAAGCAGTTCAGGGTCAATCTCCCGAAAAACGGCAATCTGGGAGCCCAGGAAGCTGCCAGTCCCTCTCTGGGAGGGAGTTTTAAGTGTGTCTGCACCAAGAGTTAGCTGAAGCTGTTGAAATGCTGAGCAGGGACCAGGGCCCCAGATGGTGGGTTTCACGATGGAAAGACTATGTCTGCAATGGAAAACTGCTCTTAACAGTTCCTTAGGGATGCAGTAAACCAGAGAGAAGTCCCCAGACACCTGGGGCAGGGGTAGAAGGACTCCTGGGCTCTGTTCCCCGGGGAAGGTGAACACAATCTCTCACTAGGTGTTTTGCGCACTCAGTGTCCAGAGAGTTTCCGAGAACAGGGTGAGAGTCTGCGACCATTTTGTCCTGGCCTGAGGCGGGGCAGGGGATTGGCCACGCCATTAAAAGGAAACCTAAACTGGGCATTCTTCTGTCATATGGCAAACTCTTAACTGATGTCCAGATTTTTGGCGGTGGTGAAATGAGTAAAAACAGAGATGGGCTCCATGCAAAGGCAGCTGAGAGGGAAGCAAGTCACTGCCCTTTGCACACCTGTACCAGCTTCATGGCATACTCAACTAGGAAGCCTACCCCACACCCACATCAAATGACATCATCTTATGGGGAAATATTAATTCGTTTTATTCAGTAAGCAGCATTTTGGCTGATTTGGGTCTTTTCTTTTCTCCCTAGAGCATTGCATATTCTCTGACCTCCTCCTCAATTAAAAAAAAAAAAAAAAATCCCAGTGTGGTATGTAGTACCGTCTGGGTCAAAATAATCATGGTATTAATTACTATTCGAAAATATCTCAATAGTTGTCAGGCTGTGTGTTGGATTTGCAACATATATTCCATATATCCATCAGTCCTGGACAACAGGGCTTATCAAACATGGCCCACAGATAAAGAACCTGAGGTTCAGAGCGTTTGCCAACGTGAATGAGCTCACGCCGCTGGCAAGTTGCACAGCTGGTGCTGGGCCCATGGTCTGGATGCATCCAGAGGCCACGCTACCTCTCGGCCAGAGGCAGATACTGTGTCCTAATTCCCATTTCCCTTCACGACTCTAAGATTGATAAAAAGAGGGCTCTGTGGACAAACTACTGGTTTGGAATATATAGCTAGCACAGTAAAATACCAAGATAAAAGAAAATGAAAATAGTTGGGAAGCAGATGACCATCCGCATATGCAGTGTCAGATCCCCTCTAAAGACAAAGCCCTCTAAAGAGCTCACCAAACCGCGCAGCTCCGTCCCTGCCTGAGATAAAGTCAATGTGTTAGAACCAAAGTTACATACGAGGCTAAGTCCAGGTGGTGAAGAGAAGAAGAAATCGGCTGGCTTTTTCTCTGACAGCCCCACCTCTGTCCCAGGCACGCTGCCTTGAGCTATAGCCTCCCCGTCTCCCATCACCCCTGCCACACCGATTCTAGCTGCAGGGTTTGCGGCAGGAAAGGGGCTCAAGTGTTTGCAGGGATGTAGCGTTTCCTAGGAAGCCTGTAATCGAGGAACGGGAGCCAAGATGCAGAACCCTGTGTGGGAGGACAGGGAGCTCGACACCCAGGATATAGACGGGCTCACAGAGGCTAACCTGCATCTGCCCTCAGACCTATAGTGCCCCAGGCAGGGCTGACCACCCACTCATCCTTCAGGATTATCTGCGACATGAGAGCCTTGGTCAAAGGAGGGTGACCTCAGTTCAGCAGAGGGAGAACTGCGAGCCACTGATACTCATCAAGGGGAGGACCTCGCATGAGGAATGAGGGAAGGACTCAACCAGAACAATGGGATCCCATGGAGTCCTGCCCCAGCTGTCCGCTCTTGAGGTTCCGGAACAGTGGTGGCTGGATTTGGCTCACCCTGTCTTCCAATTCAGTAGTTCCAGGAAGGCGAGAATCTTGATCTGAGGGAGGGGGCCAGGTCAGCTGAGGGTGGCATCCCAAAAATGCGCCGGACACCACTGTGCTCGGTGTCAAGGGGAGGACACTGAAGGAGTGAGGGAGACACCCACCTGAGAACCCAGGAGGCCCCACAAATCTCCCCTGCTCCTGCCCCAGCTGGTAACCCTGGGAAGCCTAGAGAAGAGTTGTTAGATTGGGGCGCCCCCTCATTTCTTCCTGCATGGGAGCACACCTGTACTCCCAAGGGCTTTGGTCTAGTGGGGGTGGCCCCAGTTCCGCAGAGACAGAGACCCCAGAACTAACAGGAACTTAGTGATACGAGGGCACTCCCCCTGGCAGAGAGGTTCCCACAGGACCCTGCAAGTTCTTACCCTTGGATTACAAAGGGTAGAGCACTTAGCCCAGGAGCCCTTCATTTGTGCCTGGAGAGTCACAGAGACGGGAGGGCCTTGGTGTGATAGGTAGTTCTAGTGTCACAGAGGGAGGATTTGGGGCCCTAACTGGTGTCCAGATGAGGACCCTGAGTACTAATGAAACTCTCCTCAAACTAAGGGACTTCTCCGAATCCCAACCCTGCTCTTGGCCTTGGGAGGCCTGAAGCAGGGACAAGTAGACAGGTTACACCCCATGTTCTAGGCATTCAGGGAGGTGAGGACTCGAGTGTGCGGCTGACAGACACAGATCAGTAGCTAGAGAAGTCCCAGGCTATGATGCACATCAGTGGGGTCCCCTTCGAGGTGCCATACAGCCTCGGTTGGATGCAGCTCACCCTGACTTTCTCCTCGGGGAATCCAGAAAGTGAGGGCATTGGTCTGAGGGGCACAGACTCAAAAAAGATGAAGTTCTAGGTTGGGGACCCTGAATGTGGACTGAAGACCTCACTCTGCCTATAACCAAGGGAGCTGCCCACTGCCCCCCGCCCCCCACCCCTGTGCCCTCTCCCGGCACTAGGAGAGTGGAGAGAGCTTTGGGCTGACTTCTGCCCATAGCTTCCTCCCAAACCAAGAGAGGAGACTGGGCCCTAACTGGAATCCAAGTGAGGAACCCACGTGCTAATCAGGGGACCTCTCTCCAAAAGGGGAGGCCATCTAGAGCCCCACCCCTGTTGGCAGTACTGGGAGCCCCATGCAGGGGTAGGCACATGTGGTGTACCTCAAGTTCCTCCTCTAGGGAGGCAGGGAGGTAAGGGCTTTATTTAGAGGCTGGTGGACTCACATCAGTAGAGCCCAGGCCAGAGAAGGCCATCACCGAGCTGTCGGCCCCAGGTCCTTTCTCCTCCTCTTAGGGATTCCAGGAAGGAGAGGGCCAGGCTTTAGGTATCAACTTTAGAAGAGCATAAGGGAGGGGCCCAGCACCCCCCCCAACAGTGGATTAGGACGGTGTTGACTATAAACTGAAAGGCCTCCACCTCGGCAGAGAGGATCCCCAGTACCAGCCCCTGCTGTCACCCCAGACAGCCCCAGGCAAGGCTGGCAGGCTGCAGCCTAAGACACTCTAACTTCCTCGGGGCTCCTCAGGGGACGGGCTGACCAAGAGAACGAGAGCCCTGTGGGGGTCTAAAAGCAGTGCCCTGGCAGAGGGGCTCACAGCCTCCCATCCTTCTCTTCCAGGAGCCACACCATGGGCCCTTCTGCCACATTCCCTTCTGCTGTCCTCAGCCACAGTCATCAGATCTCCAGGTCAGAAGAGTCCCGCGAGGCCCGAGATGAGTCCCAGAGTCTTGGGGTGTACAGGCCGCCACCGCAGCGGAAGAAGAGTCTCTGTCCTCCTTCTCTCCTTCTTTAGGACATATTCCCCAGAGCACGGGTGATGTCAGGTCACAGAGCATTCTCCAGGAGACTCAGTTCCAAACACCACCATTGCTTTCTGTCGGTGTTTTATGCACAGAATCTTAAGAAGGTGCTAAAAATAATGCTGGGGAAAGCACAAGTTCCTGCCAGGCACAAGTTCCATTATTAAAAATGATGTGAATATTTTTTATATCACTGCTCACTAAAGTGGGGTCCCCTTAAGTCAGTGATATGGAGCCAAGGAAAGCAGACACACTATGAAATGGATTTTCTATTCCAAATCAATCCAATATGCACCCCCAAAAGTGGCAAAGCTAAGTGGGTTTGGTCGACATACCCACAAATACTCAAGAATAGGCAAAATGAAAACCGAGAAACAAGAGCGGGAGGAGAACAGGAGAGGCAGAGGTGGCCTCACGCTAAGCTCTGAGAAGAACTCATACAAGGGCAAAGCTATGGGCAAACGCTTTGAAGGGCGGCAGAGGTGTGAAGAGCTGCAGAGGAGTAAGAAGGACCTCTAGGGCAGAAGGGGTCTCTCTCCACACCTCCCCATTGAACACTGCCATTCAGTTCTCTGCACCGAATTACTGGGGAGCCAATGGGCTCCAACAGGGTAGCCCCCTGCACACACAGCAGGTAGGTGAACAAGATAGTTCCCCCTCTTTTGTGGACCAGCAGGCTGGGGGTAAAAGATCTTAGCATCCTTTGACATCTAGATTCTCTAAGGAATTAGAACCCTCAAGCACAACACTAGCAGGGGAAAAAAACAAGAGCTTGATAAAAATCAGGAACGTCTGTCTTTTCTGGGTTAAAGTTAATTTTGCTTCTTTTACCATGAGTCCGAAATTTCAGGACAACAACGCACTGAGATTATCCAGAGAACTTCTGATATCACTCTTCCCTTTCCCCCCCTTTAACTCTGAAATCTATATTGCACACAAAAAATCCTATAAAATATGCATGTAGAGTCTATAGAATAATTCCATGAACACTATATGCCCACATGTAGATTAAGAAACAACACTGTCAGCACTTCAGTGACCCCCCAGTGGTCCTTCCCTAGTGATCTACCCCTTCCTACCTGCTATGCACTGCATGATTGTGCCCCTCACCCCAGTATGTTGAAGCCCCAGGGGTGTGGGATTTGGAGGTGGGGCCTTTGGGGAGGTAATAGATCATGAGGATGGAAGCCCCATGATGGGATTCGTGTCCTTAAAGAGGAGAGCTAGCCCTCCACCTACCCCTAAGAGGACAGCCTTCAACAAACCAGGAAGAGGGCCTTCACCAAGACCAGAATCTGCTAGCGCCTTGATCTTGGATCGCTCAGCCTCCAGAACTATGAGAAATAAATGCTTGCTGTTAAAGTAACCCAGTCTATGGTAATTTGTTTTAGCAGCCCGAGCTAAAACACTATCCCAGAGGTAACCACTATTCTGAATTTTGTGCTGTTTTCTTTACTTTTCCCCCAACTTTGAATATATCTTTAAACAATCTAATCCTTTGTCCAATTTTACCTGCTTTTGAACTTTATATAAATGGAACTGGGGCACCTGGGTGGCTCAGTTGGTTAAGTGTCTGCCTTTGGCTCGGGTCATGATCCCAGGATCCTGGCCTCCAATCCCGCACTGGGCTCATTGCTCAGCGCGGAGCCTGTTTCTCCCTCTCCCTCTGCCTGCCACTCTGTCTGCTTGTGCGCTGTCAAATAAATAAATAAAATCTTGAAAGGAAGGACGGAAGGAAGGAAGGAAAAAAATGGAATGACACTGCAGGTAATCATCTGTGACTTGCTTTTTTTGTTTTCCATTATATCTGTGATATTCACCCATGTTGAAGCATGTGGTTCTAGTCTGCTCATTCTCACTGCTGTGTAAATTTGTTTTGTGCCGGTCTCCGCCTATCAGTAAGCATTGTTATGGCTGGACTGGCCCTTGTGGTTCTTACCATGATCATAAGGTGCTCCAATGACCAATAATCGTCATTATTTTTCAAAATTTTGAAAAATAAAGGTTTATTGTTTACAGGACCTGAAAATGACACAGCACACCTGGGGCTACACAATGAGGTTGCAGGTAAAACGGAGAACCAGCTGACTTGGGATTCTGCTTTTATTAGGGTCAAGGATGGGGGCCTAGGGTTTCTGCAAGTTCACTTTTTATTGGTATGTTTAAAACATAAAAGCAGGAATTCAAAGCATAGGAAGAGAAGGAAAAATAGTGGCCCAAATGTTCAATTATGGAAATCAACCGAGATCTCTAAAACAAAGAAGTCTGGGGTATAGGGAGAGGCATGGCTCTTTATCTAGTCTACTGTGACTGGCAACCTATTTATTTGAAATAGCCCTCTTTGAAGTAGATCCTAAGCAATCAGAACTTAAATCATGCATTTGCATTACAAAAGGAAAAGCCAGCTGTCAGGGCTTACAATACTCATTCCAATGCCTCAATGTATTTATCTAGTTTACTTTGGCTAATATTTGAATTGTTTAATGCTACTATGAAAACTTTCGTAGTTATCTCCCAGTTCACTTATACAAAAGGTTTTCTAAGTTTCACATCTAGTACTGGAATTACTGGGTCATAGGACGTGCACATGTTCAAGTTTACTAGGAAAGTGATGCCCAACTCTTTCCAAAGTGGGGATTCTAATTTTCACCATAAAGGAGGAAACAATGTTGATCTGTACCTCTCACCAACATTTGGTACTTTTTCCACTTTTAAATTTCTGTCCATGTGATGTGTAGTGATATCTCCTGGGGTTTTAGTTTGCATTTCCCTGTTCACTATTGAGGTTGATGGCCTCTCCATGTATTTACTGCTCATCTGGATATCGTCTTCTGAGGCATCTTTTAAATTCTGTACTTATTTTTCTGTTAGGTTGTTTCCTTATTGATTCTTATATGAGTTCTTTATATAATCCTCACATAGCTAACATGTTTTTTACGTATCTTACACTACCTGTTTTTTCATAATTTTTATGCCGAATTTTAAAGACATCTTTAATTTCAAGGATTTCTTTCCAATTTATCCTCCCTTAAAATTTCATAGTTTTCATTTCTTGCTTAAGAAATCCTGCCCTACTTGAAGAGGATAAAATATTCAGGGCGCCTGGGTGGCTCAGTTGGTTAAGCATCCAACTCTTGATTTTGGCTCAGGTCTTGATCTTAGCTTTGGGAGCTGCAGCCCTGCACTGGGCTCCGCACTGGGTGTGGAGCCTGCTTGAAGTTTTGACTCTCCCTCTCCCCTACCCCCTCAAAAAAAAAAAAAAAAAGATGATAAAAATATTCTCTCACATTGTCTCCTAGAACTTTTGTTATTTTGCCTTTCCTATTATTTCTTTAATTCAACTGGCATGAAGCTTGGGGTAAGTTGTGAGAAATGTGTGACATTTCTTCTTTATCCATATTCAGTGCCAATTACTGAAAAAGGCTTCCTTGCCCCAGTCGATGTTCCATGCCTCCAGTCTTGTACTAAAAGTCCACAGATGAGCATACTTCCAAGTTCTGTGTTGTTCCATAGGCTTATTACTCTATCCCTGAGATGACACTACATTATCTTAATCACTATAGCTTTAATAGTAAGCCCTGCTATATAGGAGGATAAATCCCTCCATCTTACTCTTCTTTCTTTTTTCTTCTTGGTCCTTTATAATCTTTGACATAAATTTTAGAATCAGCTTGTCAATTTCCATAATTATTGGAGTTTGGTTGCTATGAATTAAACTACAAATCAGTTTGAGAAGACTTTATACCTTGAGAATACTGAGTCTTCCAATCTATGAATGTGGTGTACCTCTCTAATGAATTAAGTCTTTTTAATAATTTTCACTAAAGTTTCATAATTTACTCCACATTGTTTGTTGATTTAATTTAAGGTACGTATATTTTTGATGTTACTATATGGAAATCCTGTTCCCTTTCAAATTTTAACTGACAAAAAGAAACATAATGTATACATGTACCATAATAAATGTTATATATACATGACCAAGTAATCTTATTAAATTTCTTACTGATGTTCTTTCTAGGTACATGGTTTTTCTATAAACATAATCACATTGCTATGAATAATGATGTTTTGATTCTTCCTTTACAATTCTTCCTTATATTTCTTTTTCTTGCCCTACTTGAGTCCTTTGTGCTGTATCCAACCTCAGACAGAAGGCACTCGGGATGTCCTATTGACTATGATGTTTGATCTTTTTTTATTAGGTTGAAAGATATAAAAATTGGTGACATTTGACCATTTTTGACTTATAAAAATAGCAATTTCATATGTTTTAACTTAACAGGTGCTCTTAGCAGGTTAAGGTAGGTCCCTCCTTTTCTGATTTTTTTTTTTAAGGTTTGAGGTAATTTTTTATATTATGAATGACACTGGGGTTTTTTTTAATGCTTTTTTCTACATCTGCTGAGTTAATATGATATTCTAATGTCTACTTATTAATGATTGACTTCTAAATACTAAATCTTGTGTTTCTGGATTAAACTCAACATTCCTTATTTTATATTTGGTAGTTATGTTCTGGAATGAACATGAGTTATAAGTTGTGTCCTGTGATTTTATTTTATTATACTGTGTATACAGATACTACCTGTGCCCATTTGTTCTATCTTTGGCATCTATAATTCTGATTAGATGTATATTAGTCTTCTCATGCAATTCTCATGCAATTCTTTTAACCTGTTTCTGAGTTTTTCTTTGTGTTTGTCTTTCTTTGATGCATTCTGGTTAATCTCTTTGGCTATATCTTCCACTTTATTAGTTTTTTCTACAACTGGATCTAATTTTGCTAAACTGTTCTTTTTGAGTTAGTTATCTATTTTCAAGTTCTAAAGGTTCTATTTCAAATCTACGTGGCCATTTTTCACAGCTTCTTGTCCCCTGCATGTATTTTAAAAATTACCTATTTTTTCTTCAAGTAATTATTAGCTATTTTCTATTCTGTGACTAATATGTGAAATCTTTGGAAGTCTGTTTCTCCTTGCTCTTATTTTTTCTGCTCTCACCCATGGTGCCACATTTTCTTCCATTTTTTTAAGTTTCTTTTCTTCTTGCTTATATATTTTTTTAATTAAAAATTTATTTATTATTCGAGAGAGAGAGAGCGAGAGAGCGCACACGTGTGTGCATGAGCGGGACCGGCAGAGGAGGAGGGAGAGAGAATCTCAAGCAGACTCTGCCCTGAACACATGATCCCATGACCCTGAGATCACAACCTGGGCCTAAACAGAGTCAGATGCTTAACCAGCTGCTACCTTGGTGCCCCTCTTGCTTGTATTTCTTTAAAAAAATTCATTTGCTGGAATCCTTGGAGATCTGAAATGAGGTTCCTAGTATAGAGAGAACTGGCTTTGGCTTTTGCCTGCCAGCTGTGGGCACTAAGCAAACCTGTCTAAAACCACTACATTATTGGTTTCAGGTTTTGTTGAACACTCGAGAAATGTGAATTTGGGATGCCTAGGCTCTAAAGAAGCAATTTATGATTATATCTTCCTGAGGACAGCTCTTCCCTCTCTTCTCAGTACAAAGGTTCAGAGAGCAATTTTCATGGCAGTCCCTGACCCTACAGCCCTTCAGGCTCCCAGTGTTTTGGCTAAGACCTTTTGTTAGACTCTTCCTCTTAGGCAGGCCCTTGCTTTTTTTCTGAATCCATACCACACAACAACATGACACTGAAGTTCAAGTTCACATCGGTTTTACCAGTACTTTCAGTATCAAAGACTGCTTCAGGACACTATTTACCTCTTTTGGTTTCCCTCTTCATACAATTTATTACGTACATGTTCTTCCTAACGATCAGCTCTTCTAATAACTTTTTAAACCTAGTATTTGAAACTGTTTTCAACAGGAGGGTCAATCTGGAAACTTTACCTGTGCTATTACTGGAAACTGAAGTCCAAACGCCAATATTTTTTTTTTCACACGCAGTATTTTTTACATAATTACTTTGTAACTAGTTACTTTTCTATTGTAACACCTATCATGTAGTCAGTGAATGTAATGAGCGGCCCTTAGGCTCAAACTTATTTATTTCCCTGGGCAAGCTGATGCAGAGAAACAGAATCAGATGCATTCTAGTACTCAAGAAAAGATGGCATTCTGTTCCATCCTGGCTCATCTCACAGAGCAGTAATGAAGATCACAGCATTGACTTGGCATATTCCTACCACCTCTTTAATCTCTTCCCCAAGCAATATTAAGCTGTATTCAGATTTCGCCCACCATGACGTAAGCCCTCCACTTGTGAGATTTCTTTGCCCTCCCACCCACAGTCCAAGTGTGTCTCAAACAAAATGCTCTGTGGTTTTCAATCTGGGGTGATTCTGTCCCCCAGAGCAAACCTGGCAGTTTCTGGTTTTGGTTGTCACGACTCAGTGTGTGAATGCTACTGAGATCTAGTGGGTAAGGGTCTAGGATGCCACTACACAGTCCCCCACAACAAAGAATTATCTGGCCCCAAATGTGTATAGCGGTGTGACTGAGACATGCTGGGAACTGATGAACCTAGAGGGTTTTGCCTATTAGAGGATCAATTCCTCAAAAAGTGCCAGTGGCAGAAAATATAAACATTATCAGCCATATACAATTCTACTGCCTCACAAAAAGAAGGTCTAATCGTTAGGTCTCCCTCTAATGTAAAAATGACATCATTATAGCAAACTGGCACTATCTCTTCTGCGCTGAGTGAAAACTTCCACAAAAATATTTAAGCAGGGGGTGTCTGGGTGGCTCAGCTGGCTAAGCATCTGACTCTCAATTTCTGCTCAGGTCATGATCTGAAGGTCATGACGTCAAGCCCCGAGTCAGGCTGCGTGCTGGGTGTGGAGCCTGCTTGAGATTGTCTCTCTCCCTCTCCCTCTTCCCCACCCTACTGTGCCTTGTGCTCTCTCTTTAAAAAAAAAAAGGAATAAAAAGAAATATTTAAGCAGTCCAATTTCATTCATTGCTGTACATAAAAACTGTCTTTGGGGACATGCATACCGTGTGACTTAGTTAACTGTAAGAGAAAAAAAGTCCCAATTTCTAGTCCTATTTGTTTCCAACAAGAGTGGACTCTAGACTAGGGTGCCTGGTTAGCTCAGTCGGTTAAATGTCTGCCTTCGGGTCAGGTCATGGTCCTAGGGTCCTGGGATAGAACGCAACATCAGGCTTCCTGCTTATTGGAGAATCTGTTTCTCCCTCTTCCTCTGCCCCTCCCCCCTGTTCTTACCCGCACGCGCACGCTCTCTCTCTCTCTCAAATAAATAAATAAAATCTTAAAAAAAAAAAAAGAAGAATGGACTCACTAATTGTATATTGAGTATTAAGACAAATCAGGGCGAATCAGGACAATTTGAACTCTCACAAGAGGGAATCTGACCAATGGTGTCCCAGGACAGCCATGTAATAATTTAACTAAAATATGATTATTAGATTTGCAGAAATCAGCATGCCTTACCAAAAATTTCAGTGGCTTCCATTCAGGAAACCACTTTCCCTCAGAAAAAAATAATTTACTAGCACTTGAGAAGCAAGGAAATTTTCCTCAAGATGATTCAGTTACATTTTAGTATTGATGTTTAACATATGACAAAAAATATATAAAATTTCAATGACTCTGTATGAAATACTATTGTACCAGAAGACTTCCTAAAGTCACCAATGAGAAAGGGTAAAATAATTTCTAATTACTCGTTTCAGAGAAAATGAATCAATCAGGGTTCAACAGAGAAGCAGAAACACAGTATGTGTAGAGTAAGGGATTTATTACAGGGTTTACTGTAGGGATGGTAGAATAGTTCGTGTAAGACTGTGTTCTCTGTACCCAGTGCTGAGCCAGAAGTCACTCTAGTTCAAGCCGACCAGCAACCGGATGTGAGCTGTGCACAGATAAAAGCAAAGACACACTGGAATGTGCATCTGTCCCTCACTACCTCCAGCCTCAATGCCATGGGTAACCTTCAAGAGACGCTGGCTTTGCCACAGCACAGCACATGCACTTGTCCCATAGCTCTGTGTCCAGGTACTGCCCCCTGCTGACAAGGTCAGCTAGCTGACAACTTGCCTGACACTCTAGCTGCTGAACATGGCTGCTTAACTTCTGAACTTCTAAATTCCATGCAACTTTTCCTTCTGACCGAACCAGCTGGAAGCACACAGGGAAAGGACGCATGGGAAACACAACAGAAAAGGCATCACAAATACCCTGCTTTCCAAAGGAAGAGCAATACTCATGGATAAGCATTTCTCACCATGACGTTAGTGGACCATGAGATGAGAGACCGGCAGTAGCCTTGGGAATGTGGATGTCAGAGAACAGAATTCCAGAGGATGATAAATTAAAATGACACAGGGAGTCTTCCCAGGGAACCCTCTGACCAAGAGGATGTGAACTGTAGAACAGACCTTGGGCATCATGTTTGAACTGACAACCAAACTATGATCAGAACCGAGCAACAGTGAGGACCAAAAGTCAATTCCTTAGAGACTATGATTCTATCTGAGAAATGTGGGACTATAAGAGACTTGTTTGGATGACTAAATAAGCTGGAGATGGGAAGGTTAATAAATTAAAAGAAAAGGACTTACAATACTTTTTTATAGAATCAGAGAAGGCATTTGATATATTCAACACCTGTTTAAGATTTTAAATGAACTATTAATAAAACAGAAATTGATTGATTTACTCCCTTATCATGACAGAACATAACCAAAGTCAGTATTATATTATGATTTATGGGAAAATGCTAGAAGCACTTCCATTAAAACAAGGACAAGACAAGGACAGTTTTTATTACCATTATTATTTAATTTTTTTAAAAAAAATTAGCCAAAACAATTAGACTAGAGAAATAAAAGGCCTAATACTGGAAAAGAAGAGATCAAGTTATCATTATTCATGGGTAAAATGATATTTCTTGTAGAAAAACCAACAGAATGAACAAAAAACTTACAATAGTTATAAAATTTCAGTAAATTCTGGTTATAAAATCAATATACAGAAAATAATTGCTTTCATACAAATAAACAACAACCAATTATAGCCCCACTTGAGCAGCTGTGATGCAAACCATAGATGCTGCAAAGGTGAAAATATTTAATATCTGACCTTTCATAGAAAAACTTTGTTGACTCCTATTCTAGATGATGAGGAAACATTAGAAAACAAAACACCCAAAACAAAATAAAACAAAAAATCCTTACCCTCATGGGAACTACCTATTAGACAAAGAAAAAAATGAGTTAAAAAACTAAATACCTTTACAAAGTCTATGAAACCTAAAGCAAAATTTAATAAGGGTATTCTAAGCACTTAGTGCTATACAGAGAAAAGGTATCTGCTCAATTGTCAAATTCCTTTTACTCCTTAAGAAAATGCCACCTCTTGGAGCACCTGGGTGGCTCAGTCTGTTAAGTGCCTGCCTCTGGCTCAGGTCATGATCTTGGAGTCCTGGGATGGAGTCCAGCATCAGACTCCCTGCTCAGTGGGGAGTCTACTGCTCCCTCTGTCTCTCCCCCTGCTCAAGCTCTCTCTCTCAATTAAATAAAATCTTAAAAAAAAAAAAAGAAAGAAAGAAAGAAAAAGAAAATACCATCTCTTCATGATTAATCTATGTGAAATAATTACTTCCTATCAAAGCCTCTTTCCATTAATACTATTTATCGTATGCTGATCTTTTGCATTGATTTCAGTAATATATCCTGAATTTCAAGTCTGTCATCCATTAACTTTAAAAATGTACTTCTACCTTGTATTTCTGAGTTCTTTTCCTCAAAGAAACAAAATTAGGGCCCTTATTAAATAAATCATGGGAATATAATCAATAATTTAAAAAAATGAAGGTACTTAAAATACGCATGATGTTTATAGTAATAAACTTAAATATTTCCTCCTCTGATCTCAGCAGATTAGATTTAATCTATGAGCAAAGTTTTTCAATCTTGGCATTATTGACATTCTGGACCAAGTGTTCTTCTTTGTTGTGGGGCCTGTCTTGTGCATTTTAGAATGTTTAACAGAATTCCTGACTTCTACCAACTAGATACGAGTAATGATCTCTAGTGAAGACAGCTGAAAATGTCTCAAGACATTGTCAAAAGTCCTATAGATGGCAAAATCTCGATTAAAATTGGTCTCTTATGTCTTCCTATTACTTATTCATCTGCAAAGACTCAACCACAATCTTTGACATCAGACACTTCTAGGAAAATTATTTTACATCTTCAACTACTAAGTGTAGTTTGGGAACGTGCCTAAGAAAAGCTTTTCACTAATATCTTAAAACCATACCATTTCACAGAAGCAACCAAAGACAAGGGTACAGCTTTACCAGGCACCAAAGTGACAAGTGCAAGTTAAGTAAGTTATTTTATTAATAGTGATGTTGTCAACCTAAAGAAAATCCTTGTTCTTTGAAAGCATCATCCTAAAGCTATTTTCTTTTCAATTAACAGTAGTGGAAAATCACTTCCAGAGTAGTAGCATAAGGACCTCTTAAAATTCACTCTTAAAAGTATAAGCAATGCTCTAAACCAACTAGACCTAACATATATCCATAGAATATTCTACCCAACAAGAGCAGAATACATACTCATGTCAAGTGCACATGGAACGTTCTCTAGGACAGACCATACTTCGGGACACAAAAACACATCTTGACAAATTTTTAAAAAACTGAAGTTATACAAAGTATGTTCTCCAATTACAATGGAAGGAAATTAGAAATCAAAGACAGAAGGAAATTCACAAACATGTGCAAATTAAAAAACACACTTCCAAATAGCCAACAGGTCAAAGAACAAATCATAATGGAAATTAGAAAATAAATGAAAATGCAACATACGGAAACTTGTGAGATGTAGCTAAAGCAGTACTCAGAGGGTGGGAAAGAAGAAAGATCTCAAATTAATAACCTAATCTTCCACCTTGAGAAACTAGCAAAAGAAGAACAAACTAAACACAAAACAAGCAGAAAGAAAGGAAGAAGGAAGATCAGAGTAATAAATGAAACATGGACTAGAAAAGCATTAAAGAAAACTGATGAAACCAAATGTGGATTCTTTATACTATCCACAAAATTGATAAACCTTTAGCTACACTGATGGTAGGGGCCAAGGGCAGGCTCACCCAAAGCCTCCACTTTGGTATATTGATTATTTTAAATAAAAGTGACTTAAGAGACAGCCTGTGCGAGAAAGACATTCAGACCCTCTGTCCTCTGAAAGCAGGATAAACCTCCCATGTGAACATTGCACTCCCTGTACCAAAATGTAAAGAGAACATTCTTATCACCAGTGACAGGAAATTCAGAGCCAAAAAGGCTGTATAAACAACGCTTGTTACTTTATTATTTTGTTAATAGTGACAACCTAAATTCTGTTTAGAATTCCTTACTAACTGAAGCTCCCAAGGTTTTTTCTTTGTCCTGTCAATTCTCACAGATTTATTGTTTCCTTATCTAAAAAATAATAACAGCATCCTGCCTTGGTCATTTCTTTAAGTCTCACTGTCATTATTTGGCCTCCTTTTTTATTAATAAATAAATGAAAGAGATCATAAGAGAATTCTATGACAAGTATATACCAACATTTAGATAGCCTAGATAAAATGCACATATTCTGGAAAGACACAAACTACCAAAACTGATTTCAGAAGCCATAGAAAATCTAAGTAGACTTCTAACAAGTGAAGAGATTGAAATAGTAATCATAAACTTACTGAAGAAAAGCTCAGGCTCAAATGTCCTCATTGGTGAATACTATCAAACATTTAAAGAATTCATGCCAATCCTTCACAAAATTTTCCAAAAAGTAAAAGAGGGAACACTTCACAACTCATTCTATGAGGTCCTGATACCAAAACCAGATAAAGACATAGGAATTAAAGAGAAAGAAAAGTGCAAACCAATATCCCAAATGAATGTGGAAGCAAAAATCTCAAAAAAAGTCTAGCAAACTAAATCCAGCAACATATTAAAGCCTAATCTATCATAGCGAAAGCTTGGTCTAACATGTGAAAACCAGTTTAATGGGCTATATTAATAGACTGAGAGACAATCACCACATGATCATCTCAATAGAGATAAAGCATTTGACAAAATCCACCACTTTCATGATAAAGACACTCAACAAACTAGGAACAGAAGAATATTTCTTCATGCTAATGAAGGGCACTTACCAAAAAATGAAAGTTAAACTATATCAAATGGTGAAAGACTGAACAGTTTCTCTTGGAACAATACAAGGATGTCTGCTCTTCCCACTCCTGGTCCACCTCGTACTAGAGGTCCTTGCCAAGGCAGTTAGTTAGGCAAGGGAAATAAATAAAAGGTATCTGCACTATCTCTATTAGCAAATAACCTTGTATAAAAACAAGGCCAACAGAAAACAAGGAAAACAACATAAAAACAAGGAAAACAGAAATCGAAATAGAAAATAGAAACCTTGTATATAGAAAATCCTAAGAAATCCATATTAAAAAAACCTATTAGAACTAATAAATGAGCTCATTAAGGCAGCAGAATACATGATTAATATACAAAACTCAATTGTATTTCTATACACTAGCAATGTACAATCCAAAAATGAAATTAGGAATTTTATTTATGTAGATCAAAACTTAAAAAACACTTGGGAATAAATTTAACAAAAGAAATGCAAGGTTTGCACACTGAAAAGCACGTAACATCATTGAAGGAATTTAATGGAGACCTAAATAAATGGAAAGGCAGGCCTTCTTCATGAATTGGAAGACTTAATATTAAGATGACACTACTCCCCAAATAGATCCAGGGATTCAAAACATTCCACATCACAACCCAGCTGCCGCTTTGAAGAAACTGACAAGGTGATTCTAAAACTCATACGGAAATACAAGGGATTCGGAGCAGCCAGAAACAATCTTGAGAGGGAGGAACAAAGCTGGAGGTGTAGGGGCCAAGGGCAGTCCGCCGCAAGATGGGCCACTTTGGCATAAATCTAATTTTGAGTTAAAAGTGAGCAAAACCTAGCAGATTCAGGAAAAGCTCTTTACCTTGCCTTCAACTGCCCGCTTGGACCAGAAAGAAAGAGATTAATAGAGATTCTTCTTTACTAAGAGACTTATATGCATAACAGGGCAACGTTTGTTTTCCAAACATCTCCTTTCACCTTCTTGATAATGGTCATCCTCCCCTTTGTATCTTCCAACTGCTCTTCTTAGCTCAATACAAGCCTCCTGTCGCCTCATTGTCTTCGAAAGTTCATGTCTGTGGATTCCCCGTACATTATTAAATTTGATTTTCGCCTGTTCATCTGTGTCCTGTCAGTTTGATTCTTAGTCCAGCAAGAAGGATCTCGAAGGGCAGAATAATTCTTCCTCCCCAACAGTCGCTATAGTCAGCAGAATACTTGAACTCACTGGACACCACTCACCCTGACGATGCTGCATCCGAGAGATCTTTGGGAAATCTGACATATAGCAGGCAGAAGGTAATATTCCTTGCCATGTCAGTCTCCTCGAATCAATATCTGCACAGTCTGATGGAGTGAGGATGATGGGATTCCTTTTCCTCTCTTTCTAAATTTATATTAGCAGAAAAAAAGTATTTGTTGAACTAGTTCCTTGGGCGTAGCGACTATTTGGTTAAATTTGGTAGATTAATCTTGGTTACTGATCCATTTCATCCAAGAGGTGGTCTTTGTTTTCTTCTGTGTTTTGTGTCATGTTTCATAAAAAGAAATTTCCATAGGGCAGAACACAGGCATAGGCACTACAGCCTGCTGTCTGAACTGGTCTCACAGGCTGATGAGCTCCTGGTTCTCGTCAGACTGTCTCTGTTTACACAAACTTTGTTGTGAATTAAAGGCTGTTGCTCAGGGACATCTTAGAAGCCAAAGCCACAAAATTAGTGGGCCCAGGTTGAGCGCTTAAAAGCAGTTAGAGCACTTGCCACCTCAGGAAGACTTCCATGTTAGGTTAAGTTGGTCACGGAATTAAGTTAGATTGACACAAGTTCACCCACCAACCTCGAGAAAACTTCTGCACTATGAAGTATACTATAAAACAACATATAATCCCCAACCCTGTAGCACACCCCTCCTAGGTATTAACGTGGCTCCAAGAGACATAAGACTTAGCAAAAAGAGGAAGCAGATGAGGTTTTCCACTATGTCCTAAGAACTTGGCTTTGTGACCAGTGAGAACGTTGTCTTCAGTCTCCACCATTCAGAGGGTGCACTCACCGGGGTCCACCCTGCTGGCCAAACACACTGGGAATTCAACTCTCTCTCTTTCTCTCTCTGTCCAGCCAAGCCAGCTCTCAGGAGTGTTTGTCCTGAGAGGCTCTAGCCCACAGGAAGCCTTGTCGAATCAACCTTCATCATCTGGTAGTGCTGGAAAGTGCCACCAGTAGCAGCTGCCCAGAGGAGCAGGTCTCTGACTGGAGGTGTACCAGGCTTTGTGACTGACCAGAAATACCATGTTCACTATACCACTCCCACCACCCATGCAACAAAGCCCTCTGCTTTCTTAGACTCATTTTGGGAGTTGCAGGAATGCTGGCAACAATGGCTCCACCTTTGGCCCCCCATCTTGTTCACAGACACACAGTGACCTCCCTTGGGGCCACAGGTTCCAGGCCTTGTAGACGTTAATGTATGCCCTGAACCGAATGCAGGACGGTTTCTTCTGATCTTCCCTAAAATGGTGCACAGAAGGCCCCACTGTAGCTACCTAGTAGAGAGCCTCTGGTCACAGATGGTGCCACTTTAGATAAGTACCCTATGACCTCACCGTCTTGCCCCTTGCTCTACGAAATCGGAGGATTAAGGCCCAGGAGGGGCAGAAGATGGGGGCGGAGAGTGCCTGCGCACTGCCTAGATCATCTGCCTGCCTGACAACCCCCTCACCAGCCCATCAGTAAGTTACTCTGAATACCACTGGGTATAGAGTGGCTTGCTTCATTTTTCAGTCTTAAAGTGTTTATACATTATTGATCCTCCTCCACCTTCTAACCAGGAGTAAACTTTCGGATCCTGGGGGCTGCCATTATCTATGCCTTCTCTAAATGCCACTTGCATCTTTGGCTAAGCCATTAAGTTGCCCTTAATAGATGCTACTCCTCAATGACCAGATGATGCATCCTTTAAATTGGCGACATTTAAAAGAAAAAGATTCTTTATAAAGAGCTCTCAATTGTCCTATCACTATAACAGTTAGCCTTAGGGACTCCCTTGATAAGATGAAAGAACAAAAATTAGACTTAAGACTTAAAAATAAATGTCCACATCCAATGTAAATTCTCCTTAAAACCTGGCCTCATCTGCCTGTTTTCCCTTTCCTTACAAGACTTAGAGCACTCATGCCTAATCTCTAGGTTCAAAGTATACAGGTTGATCATATAAATGCTGAAAGCCAGGAAATGAAATGAACAAAAGCACGTAAAACTGGCAATAAACATGACGTTGCTCCTACCTCTCAGGGATCAGTAATCCGGTTTTGCAAGCTTCAGGCGCTGCTGTGCCCTGTACTTTGCAGGTGTATCCTAGGACACCCCCTCCCCTTCCCTGGCTCCGCTCCCCCGCCCACCCCACCCCCGCACTGCAGAAGAATTCATGTCCCTGGACAGCAGCAGAGCTTTCAATTGTAAAATTTAAATTTAAATTGTAAAAGTTCTTTTGCCTCTACTTTTAGAAGATGCTACCAAATTTAGAGAGGAATTAAAAGATTAATTACTATTCATAGCCCCCCCCCACTTCACAGAAATAGGACCAAAATTTCTCCTAACCCCTCCTACCAGTGATCTCTGAAAGCCCAATAGTCAGGGGCTAATAAAAGCCACTGTTTAACTGTGTACCCAGAAAGAATGCTTTCATTAAAATGCCTTATACAGACTTTACAAAGACATAAATTTTTCTGATTCCCATTTTTGTTAAAAATTTCCCTGATAGAAAGAAGCAAATTTAGTTTAAAAAGCGAAATAGTCCCTTGATAATCAGGCTGTAATCTAGTTCTCTGGGGGAATCAGAAAGCATTCTTTGTCTTACAAGTATCTACAAAACCAGAAATGCAGTGCTATATAATCAAGCCCACCTATCTTAATCATACCCAAATCTCGCTTATTCTTCTTAAAATGTTTGTAGACATTATAACAGATCAGGATATCGGAACAAAACTTTCCTATGTTTGAGAAGAAGACATACATTTAAACAGCAATTACCCTCAAACACTTGGTGGGGGGATAGTTTTTGCATTCTTTCTCTGTCCATTAAAATTATAAATCTTAGGTCTTTAAAATATAAACACAGCGCACGATCACCGGAGAATGAAGGCAGGAAAAAGGAAACATAAGCTGCTAGAAAGGCTCTTGTTATCAGACTCATACCTCTGATAACAAGACAGACAATGTTCCAGATCTCCACCTTGGAGAAAACTTGGGCACTTTCTCTGTGCCTTTGTGATGCAAATTTTCTGTCATCTTCTCTAGGATCTAAGAACTTTTTTTTTTTTTAAATACAAAGTTGAAGAAGAAAAAAAAATTTTTTTAAAGATCTTATTTATTTATTTATTTGACAGACAGAGATCACAAGTAGGCAGAGAGGCAGGCAGAGAGAGAGAGGAAGGGGAAAGCAGGCTCCCTGCTGAGCAGAGAGCCCAGGAAGAAGTTTTTTATAAGAAAAAAAGGAAGTATTTGGAAATTGGGCCTTTAATTTCCTTTCCACAAGTATTTGTAAGCACAAAAGCTGTAAGACTGTTTGCACTGTGTCTGTGTGTGTGTGGCCATATAAAAGGGGGCTATTTCCTCTACCTCCAAACGGTACTGCTAAAAGAGTTCTACTCAGTAAGATTGAAGGCAAGTGTTTCTAAGGATTGGGCATTCCAAAATTCAAAAAGACAGAAACTAACCCAACTGTTTTTCAAGTTCACGTGATCTGGGAAAATATTCACTATTAAAGCTAATTTGAGATTGTTGATTTAATTAAAATAACATGTCTTTAGAGTCACCAGCGTTTAATAGAGAGGTAGATGGAGGGATGAGTAAAATAGGTGCTGGGGATTAAGTGTGCACTTACCCTGAGGAGCACTGAGGAATGTAGAGAAGTGCTGAGTCACTACATTTACTGTACACCGGAAATTAATGTCACACTCTGTCAACTATACTGGAATTAAAATAAAAAACTTACTGAAAAATGTATTCTACCTGTATTTGCTAGAAGTCATTAAGTCCGCTTTATCTCTGTTGCAACATTTATCATTAAAAAAAAAAAAACAACTTAGAATAATAGTTGACTTTGTGTAACGCCTCAAAGTTTTGTGGGTAATCTAAACAAAATTGTTAAAAGAACAAGTAAATAGATGTAAATAAGATTCAAAGGTTCATAGGTAAACCTTAAAACAGCTTCAAAATATTTGGCAGCCTGAAACTTTAAAGTTTTACTACATTAAATGATAAGTTAAATTTATTGAATATATAGGTCATTTCCAAATAAGATAAAATAATGAAACAGTAAGTACTGAACATAGGTTTATCTACCTTTGTCTTGTTACAGAAAGACTGAAGATAAACTTGGTTCTTGCTTTATTGAAAGACTGTGCTATGAAAAAACACATTTCTAGGGGCGCCTGGGTGGCTCAGTGGGTTAAAGCCTCTGCCTTCGGCTCAGGTCATGATCCCAGGGTCCTGGGATCGAGCACCACATTGGGCTCTCTGCTCAGCAGGGAGCCTGCTTCCCCCTCTCTCTCTCTGCCTGCCTCTCTGCCTACTTGTGATCTCTGTCTGTTAAATAAATAAATAAAATCTTTAAAGGAAAAAAAAAAAAGAAAAAACACATTTCTAGAAATTATAAAATGTATTCATAAATTTGCCAATCTAAAGAATACTTGTATAACAGAGTTCATAATTGCTTACTACTGAGCTTTCATTAAAAATTAGGTGTCTAATGGTTAAGAATTCCAATAAATATAATTAAAACAGGTCTTTCAGGCCCCTGGGTGACTTAGTCCTTAGGCTACTGCCTTCATCTGAGGTTGTGATCCCAGGGTCTTGGGATGGAGCCCTGCATTGGGCTCCTTGTTCCTCGGGATCCTGATTCTCCCTCTCTGTCTCTCATGAATAAATAAATATAATCTTTAAAAAACCAAAAAACAAAAACACACCTTTCACCTCTTTGGTTAGGTTTACTACTAAGTATCCTATTTTTGGTGCAATTGTAAATGGGGCTATTTTCTTAATTTCTCTTTCTGCTACTTCATTATTGGTAGATAGAAATGCAATGGATTTCTGTACACTGATTTTGTATTCTGCAACTTTACTGAATTTATCAGTTTTAGCAGTTTTTTTGGTGGAATCTTTCTGGTTTTCTATATATAGTATCATATCATCTGCAAATAATGGAAGTTTTACTTCTTCCTTACTGATTTGGATTTCTTTTATTTCTTTTTTTTAATTAATTAATTTATTTAACAGAGAGAGAGAGGGATCACAAGTAGGTAGAGAGGCAGGCAGAGACAGAGAGAAGGGGAAGCAAGCTCCCCACTGAGCAGAGAGCCCGATGTAGGGCTCGATCCCAGGACCCTGGGACCACAACCTGAGCCAAAGGCAGAGGTTTCAACCCACTGAGCCACCCAGGCACCCCTCTTTTATTTCTTTCTGTTGTCTGACTGCTGTGGCTAGGACTTCCAGTGCTGTGTTGAATAAAAACGGTGAGAATGGACATCCTTGTCTTGTTCCTGCCCTTAGGGAAAGAGTCCTCAGTTTTTCTCCATTAAGAGTGATGTTAACTATGGATTTTTTATAGATGGCCTTTATTATATTGAGGCATGTTCCCTCTAAACCTACTTTTTTGAGGGTTTTCTACCATGAACGGACGTTGTATTTTGCACATTGCTTTTTCTGCATCTATTTGAATGATAATATGGTTCTTACTCTTTTTCTTATGGATGTGATATATCATGTTGATTGATTTGTGATTACTGAACCACCCTTGCATCCCAGGAATAAATCTCACATGATATTTTTTTTAAAAGACTTTATTTATTCATTTGGCAGGCAGAGATCACAAGTAGGCAGAAAGGCAGGCAGAGAGAGAGAGAGAGAGAGAGGAGGAAGCAGGCTCCCTGCCGAGCAGAGAGCCCAATGTGGGGCTCAATCCCAGGACCCCGGGATATGACCTGAGCTGAAGGCAGAGGCTTCAACCCACTGAGCCACCCAGGCGCCCCTCACATGATATTTTTAATGTATTGTTGGATTCTGTTTGCTAGTATTTTGTTGAGGATTTTTGCATCTATGTTCATCAGAGATACTGGTTTTCCCTTGTAAGTTACTGTCTTCATTTGTCTTTCTTGTTTTAAAATTTTTTTATCACTATTTCGCCAATTCAATTACAATATGTCTTGGTGTTGGTCTGCTTTTGTTGACTTTGATGGGAGTTCTCTGTGCCTTTTAGATTTGGATGTCTGTTTCCTTCTCCAGACTGGGGAAGTTCTCAGCTATTATTTCAAATAAATTTTTTTGCCCCATTTTCTCTCTCCTCTTCTGGGACTCCTATAATATGAATGTTATTATACTTGATGGAGTCATTGAGGTCCTTAAGTCTATTCTCCTTTTGCATAAATCTTTTCTCTCTTTTGTTCAGCTTAATTACTTTCCATTACTGTCTTCTAGGTTACTAATTCATTCCTCTGCTTCTTCCATCTCGCTATTCATTCCATCAAACGTATTTTTCATTTTGTTTTTTTTATACCTTTTATCTCTGCTATGTTATTCCTTATCTTTGTGTTAAGGTTCACATTCACGTCTTCCACTCTTTCCCCAAGCCCAGTGATTATCCTTATGATCATTACTTTAAATTCTCCATCACGCACGTTACTTATAGCTGTTTTGCTTAGATCTCTGGCCGTGGCCTCATCCTGTTCTTTCATTTGGGTAAATCTCTTTGTCTTCTCATTTTGTCTAAGTCTCTGTGCCTGTCTGTGTGTACTAGGGAAGTCAGCTACGTCTCCTGTTCTTAAGGGTAACTGCCTTACGAAGAAGAGGTGCTATAGTGCCCTGCCATGTGGTGTCCCCTTTTCCCCAGGGCCTGGTACTCCAGTGTGTGCTGTGGGGGCTGTACTGTTGTGTCCTGGCCACTTTACCCTTCAGGCCAGTCATCTACACAGGCTCTCTTTGCCTGTTGTGGGCAGAGTTTGGTCCCTGGCCTGAATACGGCACATTTTAACTAGGTGTGCTCTGGTCTGTTTGCAAAATGAGACCTTTCACCCCCGCTGCCAGAACTGAGGCTCTACAAAATCCCCAGGTTGAGAGATATGATTCTGGCTGGGGGTGGGGCGGCGGTTGGGCTCCCTCCCTTCTGGGGGCAAGAAGCCTTCAGTGCTGGGACTGAGGCAAGCGTGAACGGTGAGTGTGGTTCCACTGGAGCTCAGGGGGGTGGGGCTTGGTATAAGAAAGTTGGGTAGTGAGTGTGGCTGCAGTACTGGTTCCTGCAGGAAGCCCTGCGCTTATGCTGAGCGCCATTTCCTGTGTTTCTGGAGGGGTCTCTCCATGAACGCTGCCTCTCTTGGACACACTCCAAGATGAGCAAATAACCTCCCTGCTGGGTGCCTTAGGTGCTCTTCAGATCGCTGTTTCTGCACCACGTGTCCATGGGTTGTATGCCTGCCTTCTCTCTGAGAAGAGGCAACGTGCTCTGGGCTCTATCCCAGCCAAGCACGCTGACCTTTTAAGACACTAGGCTTGAAGTCCTGCTAGTTGCCAGGAGTCATGAAATTCAGCCCCTCTCACTTTCCAACCCAAACGCTATGGGGAATTGTTTTCTGCATGTGCTCCCCTGTGTGCTTATCTGTCAGTTGTCTTTCTCTGCAACTGTGGCTCTCTCCCCACCGCATCAGCCACAATCTGTTCCTCTCCCAAGCCACACCTCCACACTTCCTACATTCCTCAATGTGGCCTCATCCCTACCTTTAGCTGTAGAGTTTGTTCTTCCAATCTTCAGGTCAATTTCTGGAGCATTCCAGATGATTTGACAGTTACCTAGTTGTATTTGTGGGATGAGACAAACCTAGTGTTCTACTCTGCGGCCATCTTCCCGTACTCTGTCATCTTTTGAGTACAATCTAACTTAGTTGCTCCCTAGAGCTCCTGGGACATTTCAGATTCTATGAGAAATTAAACTAATTATACTTAGTTGCTACATCGGTTACATGAGAAGCACTGTCAAATAGGTGGTACTAAACCCTGTTAGATTATATTTATGTAGATATGTTATTAAAGTAAGTGTTCTAAAAATGATATAAAACGCCTAGATCTGATGTCCTGGTCTATTACTATCTTCAACCATTGTGTGTCACATAAATAACAAAATTTCCTCATCAACTGCATTGTAGTGAACTTTAATCAGCTCTTTGACAGTTACTGTTTTATTCTGATGCTAGTGTCATCTTCAGTGAGATTCAGAAAAAACTCTGAGTACAAGTTTCTAATAAAGTATAAAACTGAACTACATAAGAATTTCTGAACTAGTAAAAACTGGATTCAAGCCGAACAAAAATCAGTAAATGGGACCAAATGAACTGAGGAGAATAATTAGAATTCTCATGACTTTTTTATTTGAAACATTGCTGACTCTTTAAAATGTTTTATTTCTCCAAATTTAAGGAAACTTCTTCTCTTAAGCTGACTTACAACAGTTTGTTAAAATATACTTTTGTGAACAAACTGAAGCATTTATCTTTTTCTCCCTACCTGATCCTGCCAAACTTCAGAAATTCAGTAAGTTTCTTTTTTTTAACAAAATTTTATTTATTTATTTGAGAAAGAGCAATAGTGAGAGAGAACACAAGCTGGGAGAAGCCACAGCAGGCTCACCAGTGAACAGAGAGTTGATGCCAGGCTAGATCCCAGGACCCTGGGACCATGACCTGACCTGAAGGGACATGCTTAATTCACTGAGACACCCATGTACTCCAATTCAGTGAATATTCTTTTTTTTTTTAAAGATTTTATTTATCTATTTGACAGAGATCACAAGCAGGCAGTGTGGCAGGCAGAGAGAGAGGAGGAAGCAGGCTCCCCACTGAGCAGAGAGCCCGATGTGGGGCTTGATCCCAGGACCCTGGGATCATGACCTAAGCGGAAGGCAGAGGCTTTTAACCCACTGAGCCACCCAGGCGCCCCTCAGTGAATAGTCTTATATTTTTATGTTAATGTATATATTTGTGTAAGTTCAATAAGAATCTGTTTTCCTCAGTTAATAAAACCAAAAGACAACTGACAGAATGGGAGAAGATATTTGCAAACAACATATCAGATAAAGGACTAGTATCCAAAATCTATAAAGAGCTTAGCAAACTCAACACGCAAAGAACAAATAATCCAATCAAGAAATGGGCAGAGGACATGAACAGACATTTCTGCAAAGAAGACAACCAGATGGCCAACAGACACATGAAAAAGTGCTCCACATCACTCGGCATCAGGGAAATACAAATCAAAACCACAATGAGATACCACCTCACACCAGTCAGAATGCCTAAAATTAACAAGTCAGGAAATGACAGACGCTGGCGAGAATATGGAGAAAGGGGAACCCTCCTACACTGTTGGTGGGAATGCAAGCTGGTGCAACCACTCTGGAAAACAGGATGGAAGCTCCTCAAAAAGTTGAAAATAGAGCTACCCTACAACCCAGCGATCACACTACTGGGTATTTACCCTAAAGATACAAACGTAGTGATCCGAAGGGGCACGGGCACCTGAATGTTTATAGCAGCAATGTCCACAATAGCCAAACTATGGAAAGAACCTAGATGTCCATCAACAGATGAATGGATAAAGAAGAAGTGGTGTACACAGACACACACACACACACACACACACACACCACGGAATACTATGCAGCCATCAAAAGAAATGAAATCTTGCCATTTGCGATGGCATGGATGGAACTAGAGGGTATTATGCTTAGTGAAATAAGTCAGTTGGAGAAAGACAACTATCCTATGATCTCCCTTTATGAGGAAGTGGAGATGCAACATTGGGGGGTTGGGAGGTAGAAAAAGAATAAATGAAACAAGATGGGATCGGGGGTAGACAAACCATAAGAGACTCTTAATGTCACAAAACAAACTGAGGGTGGCCGGGGGGAGGGAGTTAGGGAGAGGGTGGTGGGGTTATGGACATTGGGGAGGGTGTGTGTTATAGTGAGTGCTGTGAAGTGTATAAACCTGGTGATTAACAGACCTGTACCCCTGGGGCTAATAATATATTATATGTTTATTAAAAAAATTATTTTAAAAAAAAGAATCTGTTTTCCTTATGACATGACACAATTGGAAACATTGGTTATATTACAAGGTTTTGACTGGAATGTCATATCTGAGAAAGACATGCATAGACTCAGATATGACCAGACAGCTTTAAGGAACTGAGGTTGATTTTTATGGAGCCAATAAAGCTCCTTGGAGATATCAGCCTGATACCTTGCCTACAGAGTTCCCAGCAGCCTTACCAAGTTAGTAAAGAACGTCACTTTCTGGCAGGTGCAGGAACCTGAGGATACTCTGGGGACCTTGAGAAGAGAGGAATTAAACCAAATCTATAGAATCTAATATTTACTCGGTGTGTTAGTGAAAAATTTCTCTCTGTAATCACCCTCATTCCCAAAGATAGCCAAATTCATACTAATCTGTTTGCAAAAGAATTCTAGTTTCAAAAAAAACTTGGTCTCATTATGTATATGACTAACCATATATGCTGTTTAAAACTGCTTTGCTGGAACTCTTATAAGGAATCTCCAGACTGAACTTCTAATAGCCTCTCAAGGCCAAAAGCTAAGCCCAACAGCTGCCATTAGACTTGGCCTGCAATACCTGTTCATTATAAATTGGATGAGATTCTGAGTTCTTCTGGTTTCCTCCAGTGTCTGGCTATAACTCTCCAAACTAATGTTGATTTTTCTCCCTCCTTTCTGCATTGGATTCATTTGAGAACTAAAATTTCCCTTTTGCCCAAAGCCCTGCAAACTAAATGGGAATGATTTGAAATAAACTTCAGAGAAATCATCACAACAGCTCACGTGTAGACAATCTTCATGTCTGTTGTTTTATGAGCCACAGCAAAGATCACCAGGGACGGGGCGCCTGGGTGGCTCAGTGGGTTAAGCCGCTGCCTTCGGCTCAGGTCATGATCTCAGGGTCCTGGGATCGAGTCCCGCATCGGGCTCTCTGCTCGGCAGGGAGCCTGCTTCTCTCTCTCTCTCTCTCTGCCTGCCTCTCCATCTACTTTGATTTCTCTCTGTCAAATAAATAAATAAAATCTTAAAAAAAAAAAATCTCCAGGGACACTGGAACTACAAACCAGGAAGTTCTGTCAGACTACCACTGCCTGCTCTCACTCTATCTGAAGATGTTTGGAGCTTAACATTTAGAAACCTTCTCTACTATCCATCCTCAGAACTCAAAAACTGGTTTATAACATGAGTCAATCATTAACCAATGCTTTTCTTTTGTTTCCTTAAGCAACAGGCATTTCTTTCTCTCTCTCTTTTTTAAGATTCTTTATTTTAAAGTCATCTCTACACCCAAGGTGGGGCTTGCACGCACAACCCTGAGATCAAAGAGTCGCACGTTGCACCAGCTGAGCCGGCCAGGCGCCCTAAACAACAGGCATTGCTAATACTGGATTACTTGAACTACGGGCCTAACTTTGAGAACACAGGTGTATCGCCACCTCCTGAAATGAGCTTAACTGAACTTACTTGTCACCGGGCCTGGTTCAACAAGATGGAACAATTTACCCACTCAAATTTCAATGTGTGAAACTTCAGGGGAAAAAATTGTGGAGGCCAAGGGCAGGCTGCCCCAAGATGGGTCACTTTGGTATGAACATTACTTTGAGTTAAAAGCAAACAAACCCCAGAAGATTCAGGAAAAGCTCTTCACCTCCCCCTCAACTGTGCGCCTGTACCAGGAATAACTCTATTACAGATTCCTCTTTACCAGAGAAACTTGTCTGCAGGATAGGGCAACCTTTGCTTTCCAGACCTCTTTTCTCATCCTCCTGCTAATGGTCTTTCTCCCTTTTGGGTCCTCAGACCCCTACCCCTCTCCTTAGCTCATATAAACTTCATGTTGTCTCCTCGTCTTTGGAATTTCATTGTCTGTGTGGATTCCCCGTATGGATGCTATTAAGTTGGATTTTCTCTTGTTAATCTGTTTCATGTCAATTAGCTTCTTAGTCCAGCTAGAAGGACCCTGAAGTGCAGAAGAAGGTCTTTCTTCCCAACCAAAACATAGGAATAAATCTTTAGGACGTTGGATTAGACAGTGGAGTCTTAGATATGATACCAGAAATATAAGCAACAAAAGAAAAAATAGCTACATTGGGCTTCATCAAAATTAAAAATTTCTATGCTTCAAAGACAGCAAGAAAGTCAAAAGACAACTCACAGAATAGGAAAAATATTTGCAAATCATATATCTAATAAGGTACTTGTATCCAGAATATATAAGTAATTGCTAATGGGTACAGGGTTTCTTTTGGGGGTGATAAAGACAGTCTAAAATTAGATTGTGGTGATGGTTACACAATGATGTGAATATGCTAAAAACCACTTACATTTTAAAAATGTGAACTTCATTATATACGAGTTATATATATATTTTTAAAGATTTTATTTATTTAACAGAGAGAGAGAGAGATCACAAGTAGGCAGAGAGGCAGGCAGAAAGAGAAGAGGAAGCAGGCTCCCCGCTGAGCAGAGAGCCCGATGTGGGGCTCGATCCCAGGACCCTGAAATCATGACTTGAGCCTAAGGCAGAGGCTTAACCCACTGAGCCACCCAGTCACCCCTATGAGTTATATTTCACTAAAGTTATTGTTTTTTTTAAAAAATGAAGGTTTTCTTCCCTATTTTTCTAGCTGCCCAGAGCCAGTTTGTCTAAATACTTAATGATCACCCCTCCTCAGAGATTCTAAGCTGAAGATGCAGATATCTTTATTTCCAAAAATTCCTACAAAGGGACCTGTTCTTTTTCCCTTAACTGGTTGCCACTTAGACTGAAAGGATGCCAGATATCTTAAAGCTATGACATTTGTGCATCTAAAATTACAGAGTTGATACTGCTTTTTTCCCCCCTCCTTCAAAATTCAATACCAAGACAAGCAACTGTAGCATTTGTTTGCTCCGCTCCTATGTCCCTGTGGCAAAAGGTAGGTAAGGATTGGTTGGAATTGGCTGTCCCATGACACCCCCTCTCGAGGTGTCTCACGGAGTGCCTGAGCTGGGATCCAACATGACCCTACGTACTCAAGTCACTCCCAGGGCTCTGTGAGGTCACTGGAACCCAGGGCAGAAGAGAAACAAACCAACCAAACACACACAAAAAACTGTAGTAGTTCAATTAATTGCACATTCTAGAAATCTTTGTAATTGGCAAGTTTATAAAATATGGCATCTCTACCTTCCTGTCAGAGTAATGGTTCAGAGAACAAAACTCAAAAGCCAACTTTTTCTTAGCTCTGTGTTTCCTGGTTCCCCAGCCTCACTCTGTGTTTATGAAATAATTTAAGTATTAGTCTAAAAATTCATCACCAAGCAAACAGAATAATATACCCAATTCCTAAATTCAGAGACCTGGATAGATCAGGTCATTCTGCTTCTCCAAAGATTTGTTTTGATAAATGCAAATACCCAAAGGGAACAGATCTTACCTTTGCTGGATCGACTGCTGTTAATTCAGACTTTGGGAAAGAAAGGCTTGCGATGATTAGGTTCTCAATACAGCAAGACTTGGAATAGCAACTTCTTGAAGATTCATATCCCCCACAACCTGTAGGTAAGAAAAAGAATGCTTAATGTGGCAGGATTGTTAAGTGTGAGGGCTTTGATTAGGCAGACCTAGGATCTGAACCTTTGATCCACCACTAACTAACTAACATTACTTAATCTGTCTGTATATAATCCCTAATTTACAAGGTTGTTCTAAGAATTGAAAATGATATGAACAGATGCACAACTTAACTACTCATCAAGGAATGGAAAGACAAGGCTGCAAAGAGATTCCATTTTATACTCAGATGAATGCAAAAAATAGGAAACCTGACAATACCAAGTGTTGAAAAAGAGGGGAACAATGGATCTCTTATGTAACATATCTCTCATGCATTATATATTGGTCTAAATACTTTGTTCAGCTTTATGATATGTTTTATTATTTCACATTCTCAAACTCAGTGAACTAGAAATCCCACTCTTAGATGTATACCAAAAAAAAAAAAAAAAACCTTGCACGTGGCTGTCCAAAAATATGTACAAAAGTGTTTATTTAGCAGCACTGTTCAAAGCAAGAGCAAGAAACCTGAAATAACCCAAATGTCATTGACAGAAGAATGGGTAAGCAAATTATGGTATATTCACACAATGGAATATTAAACAGAAGTGAAAAATGATTAAACCACAGCTATTTGCGGGATGCCTGGGTGGCTCAGTTGGTTAAGCAGCTGCCTTCGGCTCAGGTCATGATCCCAGCGTCCTGGGATCGAGTCCCACATCGGGCTCCTTGCCCCGCAGGGAGCCTGCTTCTCCCTCTGCCTCTGCCTGCCATTCTGTCTGCCTGTGCTCGCTCTCTCTCCCTCTCTCTGACAAATAAGTAAAATCTTTAAAAAAAAAAAACAAAAAAACCACAGCTATTTGCAACAATATGCTGGGGGAAAGTAAAGTTCAACATCCTATCACAAAGTTCATTGCAAGTCAAAAAAAAAAGCATACATTGTTAAAGCCTATAACATATATGTTATGAAACAAAACAAAACAAAACAAAATGGCAAGGAAGCAACAAACATAGAATTAATATAGTGATGAGCATCGAGAGGCAGGATGGGAGAGGGGCAGAACACAGAGTAGCAGGACTATTAGCAATATACATGAAGGTTGGGTTGGATGCCCGTTTCGTGGAGGCACTCTTTCAGTAAAATAACCCCAAATTACAAGCATACAATGTTCCTGACCACCCCAGTGTTCCCTAACATGAGGGGGAAGTGTGATGGGGAGAAAGTCAGAATGGCAAGAATGGTCTTAACTGATTCTGTTGGAAACCTCTTTTGCAGCATCTACAAATACCTATGACTGTGCCAACATGTTTCTCAGGCACTGGTGGGGATGTGGAAAAAGCCTCTGCAAGTCAGCATCCCTAAAGCTTAAGCTTCACTGGCTTCATGCTAAATGCACCACTGCTTGAATAAGGAGGTTAAATGTCAATGTCATCAGACAATGTCATCAGACAGGTCAAGGCTCAGTGCTACAGCTACAGTTATTGTGTCCTCAGGTCACTTATCCTCTTTGGACCTTAAGCTTCCTTCCTTTTCTTTTCTTTTTTTTTTTCTTCTTCTTCTTCTTTTTTCTTTTTTCCAACCAGAGCCCACTTGAATGTGTTTGTTGTATCTCCTTTGACATGTATGCATCTTTGCAAACCACCAAATATATGTGTTGACATGTTTACATTGGCACTGTTTTAGAGATCTCTTCTGTTTCTTTTTCTTTTACTTCAGAATGTATTTTAAAGATCCTTCCGTAATGCAATTGCTTCTAATTCCTGAATAGTATGCATTTTATGTATCCGTCCCTCCAATGGTGGACAGCCAGTTTGCCTCCAACTGTTTATGTTTCCCAAACAATGCTTCAATGAACAGGCTTTGTCAGATACTATGAGGGTGTGTCTCTATCCTATACAAGGAGTGGGATTGCCTGCTCATAGGGAATGTGCATAACTTCACTTAGGACACCACTATTTTTGCCCACTATAGCTGCACTACCCTATATCCCTGCCGGCCTCGCAGAAGTTCTTCCCCTCTTTACAAACACTTGGTATTGTGGACCGTTTTTGTTTTGTTTTGGCAATAAAATGAGAAAGGTGCATTGCTGTTTTACCTTGCATTTTGCTGATTACCAGGGTGGAACATCTTTTCCTATTTACGCATTTAGCATTCTGTTTCTGTGACTTGCCTTTTCATATAATGTGCCATCTTTCTAGTTCCCCTTTTTCTTGCTTATTTGGATGATTTCCTTGTATATTTAGATATCAGTCATTTGACTCTAGTTGTTGTTGTTGCAAAAATCTCCCATAAGCCATTCACCTATTAATTTTATATGTGATGTCTTTCGTTCCAAAAAGGTCTTAGTGTTGATGTAAACAAATAACATCTGTCAACTAGACAATAATTAGTTTTTTAATTGAAATGCCCATTTAGATATGATACTATATGTGGAAAACCCAAAAGACTCCACTCCAAAACTGCTAGAACTTGTACAGGAATTCAGTAAAGTGTCAGGATATAAAATCAATGCCCAGAAATCAGTTGCATTTCTCTACACCAACAACAAGACAGAAGAAAGAGAAATTAAGGAGTCAATGCCATTTACAATTGCACCCAAAACCATAAGATACCTAGGAATAAACCTAACCAAAGAGGCAAAGAATCTGTGCTAAGAAAACTATAAAGTACTCATGAAAGAAATTGAGGAAGACACAAAGAAATGGAAAAATGTTCCATGCTCCTGGATTGGAAGAATAAATATTGTGAAAATGTCTACGCTACCTAAAGCAATCTACACATTTAATGCAATTCCTATCAAAGTACCATCCATCTTTTTCAAAGAAATGGAACAAATAATTCTAAAATTTATATGGAACCAGAAAAGACCTCGAATAGCCAAAGGGATATTGAAAAAGAAAGCCAAAGTTGGTGGCATCACAATTCCGGACTTCAAGCTCTATTACAAAGCTGTCATCATCAAGACAGCATGGTACTGGCACAAAAACAGACACATAGATCAATGGAACAGAATAGAGAGCCCAGAAATAGAACCTCAACTCTATGGTCAACTAATCTTCGACAAAGCAGGAAAGAATATCCAGTGGAAAAAAGACAGCCTCTTCAATAAATGGTGTTGGGAAAATGGGACAGCCACATGCAGAAAAATGAAATTGGACCATTTCCTTACACCACACACGAAAATAGACTCAAAATGGATGAAGGACCTCAATGTGAGAAAGGAATCCATCAAAATCCTTGAGGAGAACACAGGCAGCAACCTCTTCAACCTCAGCTGCAGCAACATCTTCCTAGGAACATCGCCAAAGGCAAGGGAAGCAAGGGCAAAAATGAACTATTGGGATTTTATCAAGATCAAAAGCTTTTGCACAGCAAAGGAAACAGTTAACAAAACCAACTGACAGGGGCGCCTGGGTGGCTCAGTGGGTTAAGCCATTGCCTTCAGCTCAGGTCATGATCTCAGGATCCTGGGATCGAGTCCTGCTTTGGGCTCTCTGCTCAGCAGGGAGCCTGCTTCCCTCTCTCTCTCTCTCTGCCTGCCTCTCTGCCTACTTGTGATCTCTCTCTGTCAATTAAATAAATAAAATCTTAAAAAAAAAAAAAAAGACAACTGACAGAATGGGAGAAGATATTTGCAAACGACATATCAGATAAAGGACTAGTGTCCAAAATCTATAAAGAACTTAGCAAACTCAACACCCAAAGAACAAATAATCCAATCAAGAAATGAGCAGAGGACATGAACAGACATTTCTGCAAAGAAGACATCCAGATGGCCAACAGACACATGAAAAAGTGCTCCATATCACTTGGCATCAGGGAAATACAAATCAAAACCACAATGAGATATCACCTCACACCAGTCAGAATGGCTAAAATTAACAAGTCAGGAAATGACAGATGCTGGCAAGGATGCGGAGAAAGGGGAACCCTTCTACACTGTTGGTGGGAATGCAAGCTGGTGCAACCACTGTGGAAAACAGCATGGAGTTTCCTCAAAATGTTGAAAATAGAACTGCCCTATGACCCAGCAATTGCACTACTGGGTATTTACCCTAAAGATACAAACGTAGTGATCCGAAGGGGCACGTGCACTTGAATGTTTATAGCAGCAATGTCCACAATAGCCAAACTATGGAAAGAACCTAGATGTCCATCAACAGATGAATGGATCAAGAAGATGTGGTATATATACACAATGGAATACTATGCAGCCATCAAAAGAAACGAAATCTTGCCATTTGCGACAACATGGATGGAACTAGAGTGTATCATGCTTAGCGAAATAAGTCAAGCGGAGAAAGACAACTATCATATATGATCTCCCTGATATGAGGAAGTGGTGATGCAACATGGGGGCTTAAGTGGGTAGGAGAAGAATAAATGAAACAAGATGGGATTGGGAGGGAGACAAACCATAAGAGACCCTTAATCTCACAAAACAAACTGAGGGTTGCTGGGGGGAGGGAGGTTGGGAGAAGTGGGGTAGGGTTATGGACATTGGGGAGGGTATGTGCTTTGGTGAGTGCTGTGAAGTATGTAAAGCTGGCGATTCACAGACCTGTACCCCTGGGGATAAAAATATATGTTTATAAAAAATAAAAAAATAAAAAAATAAAAGAATGATGTTGGGGCCATCTGGGTGGCTCAGTCGGTTAAGTGTCTGTCTTTGCCTCAGGTCATGATCCCAGCTTCCTGGAATGGAGCCTGCTTCTCCCTTTGCCACTCCCCCTGCTTGTGCTCTCATTCCCTCTGTTTCAAACAAATAAATACAAACTTAAGAAAAAGAGAAAATGATATTAAGCTCTTTTATTTTATTTTTTAAGTATGGCATGGAGTCCAACATGGGGCTTGAACTCACGACCCTGAGATCAAGACCTGAACTGAGATCAAGAGTCAGATGCTTAACTGACTGAGTCATTTAGGTGCCCCAAGTTCTCTTTTAAAAATCTTTTATTAATTTGTATATGTTTAATTTGTATGTATTTTTATACACAATGTTTGATTCATATTATGTAATAATAAAAATAGATGTGATGTTTTTGTAGGTATTTAATACATCTTTATCAGATTAAAGAGTTCCTTTTTTTGTCTCCATCTTTTGTTTCTCATGGATTTTTTATTATTATAATCTTGGGTTTCTCTTTATTTCTAGCAATGCTTTTGAATTAAATTTCATTTTATATATTGCTATTACTACCCAAGTTTTAATCTGAGTAATATTAATCTAATGTTTATATTACACCTTTATGTGTGGTTTTGTTTTAGAAGTTTCTTTTATTTTTATTTATTTCTTTTAAAAAGATTTTATTTATTTATTCATGAGAGACAGAGAGAGGCAGAGGCAGAAGGAAAAGCGATGTGGGGCTCGATCCCAGGACCCCAGGATCACAACCTGAGCCGAAGGCAGACACTTAACTGAGCCCCCCAGGCACTGCAAGGAGTTTCTTTTATACATTCAAGGTAGCAGATTTTGGTTTTGTTTTGAATCTAATGTAATAGTCCCTGTCTTTTACAGGGTGAATTTAATTCCTTTAAATCTATTTTTATCATTTTGTGTTTAGACTTATCTTCTTATATTCTTTAGAGGTTATCCATGCACTTCTTAAAACAAAATATTTAAGTATAAAATTTTCTAAGTGAAAGTTATTCAGTTTTACTTACCCTCCTTCCAAAGGCAAAGATTTTAGTGTGTTCTCACTATGCACTGGACAGTCCTGTCATTTCACTGTTGTTCTGAGATTTCGTTTCACTCTTGTTATAAAAAACTATTACTCTTTTCAGTCATTAATGAAACTTACTGACAGATTTTATCAATTTATTTGCTCGTTGCTATCTCACATATCTTAAGCATTCCCTCTGCATTCTTGCCAAAGTATAGGCTCTAAAATTTCTTTCAGTAAAGTTCTGGGAGTCATAAATTCGGCCTTTGTGAATCTGAAAATATCTTTATTTTCCCTCAGTTTTGAATAAGAATTTCTACACACATAAATTTGTAGCTTGAATATACTACTCCATTGAATTCTTACAAGTATTGTTGCTAATGATAAGTCTTCTCTTTTTCTAATTGTTCTGTTATGGTGGTCTCTTCTATTTGGTAGCTTTTAAGATATTTTCTCTTTATCCCTGCTGTTCTTTATTTCCACTACAATGTGTCTAAAGGTAGGTACCATTTTAATTATCCTTCTCAGTCTCAAAATGAACTTTGTCCTGCAGACTTAAGTTTTTCTTCAAAGCTTAAAATTTTGAAGGAAAGATTACATCAATATTTCCTTAAGTATTGCTGCTTGAACTCTGCCCCCTTTTTTTTTTTCCTGATGGAACTTGTATTATACCTGTATCAGTCTTTTTCCATTATCACTGTTCTTTTATTTTTGGTATCAGTATCTGTGTGCTATATGCTGAATGAATTATTCAAGACTGCTTTCCAAGTCACAGATGTGTCTAGATTTCATTTTATCTTATCTATTGAAGATCTTTCCTGTCCTATCTTTAATTCCAGTAACTTTACTTTTCATTCTGTGTTTTCTATTTGGCTCCTTTCATATCTACCTACTCTTATTCTTTTAAGTCTGCTTTGTTTTATAATTTCCTGTTCACTTTATGAAAATTTTTTAACATATCATCTTAGGCATACTTACGAGCAAGTCTCTTCTATGCTGTTCTATTAGTTGACCTTGTGTGAATTTGTGTTTTGATCGATGATTTTGTCAACTCTTTTTCTTAGCATACAAGATAGTCACTTTCTTTGTAACTCTAGTTGGCAAGATCATTTTGAGACTTTGAGAGGGAATCCTCTTTCTCTCTTCTTGCTGCTTTCCAACAGGTGTTTAGTACTTCTGCCTTTGGGTAGAGAATCGGGATTATGTGAAGGTTCCAGGTCTCAGTCTTGGCGATACTATGAGGAGTATCTCAGATCCACTCGGATCTAGCTTGTGGACGTCCTGGCTCCACTGTGGTGTGAAGGCTGCTGCCTCTTCTCTCTTTTCACAGGCCCCGGATGAACCGCAGCCAATAAACCACAGCCCCAGGAGGCAGTGATGGAACAGCAGACAGCTGACCTCTACAGCTGCCATTTGCCTTTTACTACTTTTTCTCCTGCCTCTCTAGGCAAATACAGGAGACAACACGTGGCACCAATTTCTAAAGGTGGCTGAACTTTGTGCTCCCTCACTGCCTGGGCAATGTTTAGCGTGTACAGCAGGGCTTCAGTACAGACAGAGAAGCAGAGAGTCCATCCAGATGGGGAACTTTAGGAGTCAGTCTTTTAAAGATCATGAGGGAATTTCACTTAAAAATGAATCTGATTTTATGTTGGGTTATTTGGCCACAAATGACATAGAAAGATTTTGAGCATAACTGCTTTTCTTTGGGGGATTATAGCAAGGACTCAATACGTGAACCTACTTTAAAGAATGCCAGAACAAAAGAAAATGTCCCAAGAACAACAACAACAAAAAAAGTTGGGGGGGACCAGAGCAGAGGAAGTAGTGGGGGAAGGGCACAGAAAGAAAGAGAGAATCTAGGAGAGAGAATCTAGAGAGAAGCACATAGAAAAACAAGGTAGTGACAGAGAGATGAGGCAGGACTGGGTGGGGGGCTGGAGGGGGTGAGGTGGGGGGCGAGAAAGAACCAAAGATAGAAGGAAGAGAGAAATACGGTCGGTGAGAGAGATAAAGGTAGACATAACCGGAAAAATTTTGCAAAAAATACACTGTGAATACACTGAAAGGATTCAGTTGTCTCGCTTTTTAGAAAAGAAAACAAGGCCACAAGCACAGGAGTACATGTACCCTACTTGCTTGCTGAGTCTGTTGAGGGGATGAAGCAGAAGAGGAAGTAGTAAAAATGACTACTCTTCCTAAGGGCGGAATGACCCCGTCCGAGCCGGGGGCCGCTCTAGGCTAGCTGTTGCCTGGCACAGACAAGGCGCACTCTGACCGCCTCTGGTCCCTTCTGAGAGCCCGGCTGATTCGATAGTCTCTTTAATAACCCATTCATCCACAGCCTCGTATTCGTTTTCATCCTGAGTAACACTAATTGCCCTTCGGCTGGGAGCACGTGGGAGGCACTGATTGATGACATTTGTGCTGTTTTCCACTAAAGCGGCCAGTGCGTGTGTCTTGGCTGACGCACACATCCCTCCCCACAGGCCAGGTGCCCTTATTCCAGGACCACAGAGAAAGGGAGCCCTCGTCAGCGAACTAGTAGCTGGGTTAATAGAATGAACCGCAAGAGATTAACCCCATCCCAATGACTGATCTTCCCCACTTCAAAACAGCATGGTCAGCCATCAGCATGAGGCCAAATATTTGCTTTTCTCTGGGAGGGCTCCCGTTTATCCAAACCTGTCTTTACTTGGGTTTCCCCAGACGCAGAAGCAGAGAGCGAGTAGTTCATATGCGAGGCGCAGATAACCCTAGGAGGACAGTGAAGACGGAGAGGGAGAAGGCAAGCCATGAAGGTCGCAGCATTAAGCCAGCTTCCACTGTAGGCAACTACAGCTTAATCCTACAGGGAAACTCGAAGACATGGGGTAAACCTATGCCTTAGGTTGTTTAGCTGAAGGAGCAAGGGAGCGGGGTATGTACCCACTAACTCCTCCCAGACATGGCCTCCTCCTGCCAAGTATTCTAGCCTGGCCTAGAGATGAGCAGGGAGGCCTTCCCCTTTAAGAAATGCAGACATCGGGGGCTGAAAGTTAGCGCGAGTACACTTTCCATAGGGTTTGAGGGGTGTGTGGGGCTCCTGTGACACTTGCCCAAAAGCCTTGGGAGAAGGCTCCATGGGGAGACATTGAGGCTTGCTTCGTTTAATGAGTTCATCTGAGAAAAGCTTGCATGTCTAAAGTTTCATAACATGGGCCCATTTACATGTGGCTCAGCAGCCTTCACTTGTGGAGCACCCGAAGTAATCTCAGCGCTGGGTTCAGCTTCAACTGTCCACTTGCTGTACAACTCACCAGGCAAAAACACTTCACCTCTCCAAATCTGTTTTCCTTTCTTTCCAACTGTCAAGTGAAAATAATAATACCCGATTTCCCTCAGAGGAATGAAATAAAACTCAAAATCAAAATATATTCATATAGGCCAGGAGCCAACAAACCTTTCCTACAAGGGTCAGACAGTAGAACATCTTGGGCTTTCGGGATCTGTGGTAAGAAGGGATGTGGTCTCTTCTGACGCTACTCACCTCTGCTGTTGTAGCAGCAAAACAGTCTAGACAGTAAGTAAACAAATGATCATGGCTGGATTCCTATAAAACTTTCTTTAGAAAAACAAATGGGGGCGATTGGGTGGCTCAGTGGGTTAAAGCCTCTGCCTTCGGCTCAGGTCATGATCCCAGGGTCCTGGGATGGAGCCCCACGTCAGGCTCTTTGCTCAGCAGGGAGCCTGCTTCTCCCTCTTTCTCTGCCTGCCTCTCTGCCTACTTGGGATCTCTGTCAAATAAATAAATAAAATCTTTAAAAGAAAAAAAGGAAAGGAAAAACAAATGGTGGGCTAGATTTGAGCCCCGAGTCCAAGGGCTCTGGTTTGCCAACCTCTTACATATAAGAAAGGCCTTTGCACACTTACAGCATCATTTATTCCTCACTCAGTCAGTCACTTTAGTTCACCATCCCGGTCTTCCTGAAGGTGGAATTCATATGAAGCACAAGTTTACTGTGAGTACCTCTTCTGTGAAAGGCTTTATACTAGCGCTGGGGATTCAGTGCTAATAAGACAGACACTGACCATGCCCAACACCTAGAAAAGGAATCCTAACCCTGTTCTCCCACCAACATGCACCACTAAAGAGCCATTCCTTTTGAACAAGTGACAACTGTAGCTGAAACTCTCTTAATGTCTGTGAGTTGGGGACAGAGGCAGCATTACTAAAGAAGTTTAAGCTTCTGGGTGCCACACTTGAAATGGCTCCTTTCAAGGTCCTGGAAGGGGCCCTAGCAATGATTCCAACCGACATATATATTCATCAAATTCACAAATGCAAGCTATTTGAATCACAATTGGTTAAGGCCCCTGTTTTCCCACTCTGAAGTCCTCCATCACACTTCCCCTCTATTAGGTGGTTTTTCTGATCTTCTCCTTTGCAAAAGCACAGTAAACTAATCAACAGCCATTTTAAGCTACTTTTAATGAAAAACATTCACTGTTTGGACTTTGAAGTTAGGGCCTATTGGGACTTCTTTAAAAGAGTCCCTCTTATAAGAGGCAATAATTAACAATAGATAAATAATTATTCAGTCTGGCTCTTTGGTGCCCCTAGGGCCAAAGCACTGTTGGATTTTCCCAAGCTGTGATCACTTCCGGTCCAAGAACTAGTGTGAAAATGTAAAATGACAAGAAACGCTGTCAAATTTTTAAGGAAGCAAACTACCTACACTTAGGAAAACAGCTTGGGAAAATCCAAATAAAATTAATCATCACCAAGATTTAGAAATTTACAGGGTCACTTTCAGCACCTGGACTCTGTGATTTGATAGCATTTACCCAGCTAAGTATAGTATCTATGAAAAACTACATGTATGCAAGTGTTTATCTGTGGGTGGAGAAGGACACACACGTATTTGAATGTATATGTGCACATGCAACTACATAAATATATATGACATCTATGTAAAACTCTCCCAAAACAAAATTTAAATATTAGAACTAGTTAACACTGCGTTTCCAAATACAAACTAGTAATTAAAACAACCACATTTTATTGAAAGCTGACCATGTGCCCAGCACTACACAAGCCCTCTAAATACACAAAACTCTACAGTTATTGTCTCCATTACAATGATGAAGGAACGAAAACATAAAATGTTAAGAAACTTCCCAAAGATCAACTTGTAAGTGATGGGGTAAGAATTTAAATTCAGGTATTTCTGACTCCCGAACCCGATTTTTAATTACCACATAGTTAGTATAAATGTAGGTGTAAATGCCCGTCAAAAAGACGTCTTGGCAAAACTACCCAGAGCCTTGAGAATATAGCTGTTCACCAAGAGTCTGTAGGAAATCAGCGTTTGTATGTCTGATCTGGAACAAGGGTTCAGGTACAAATCACATCTTCTCCTGGTGTAAATGATAGGGAGGGGTTCCAGGACTCAATCTTACCCTGCCTTTCTCTTACACTTTTATCCTTTATGGTGGTGATCTATTTGTCCTTCTCCGGCTTCTGTGAGCCTCAGCTCTGACAACAATGTCTATGCTCTCGGCCCCATTAAAGGTGGGCATCTAACACTTCTTCCTTGCACATCTTTAGAATAGACACATAGGCTATACAAGGTTTCTACAGGAGGTAGACAAGTTTTGTTTGTTTCTGTTTCTAGTAGCAAAGACATCAAGCTAAAAATGATTGAGATGCAAGAAATCTCATTAAGTGGCACAAATTTGACTTTGGGTACTGACTTAGTATGCAGATAATATACAAGATGTGATTTTTCTTGGTATTCGTGCTGTCTTAACAATTCCACTCCATTTCTTTATACTTCTGTTAGGATCCATCAGCTAAAGACCACTAGGAACAAACCTACAGTCAAACAAAGTTGACTTTATGGACCTACCACATGAGAGTGAATGTACATGATGGGGAACCATAGGGCATCTTGATAAGAGGGTATTAAAAAGAATTTATTATAGTATTTGGTTGTAGTGAGTGATTTAGAAGAAAGCTGAGGAAGTAGGACTTTATTCTGCGTTAAATGCTATCAGGAACTGGGGATAATTCTATGATTGGGTATCTTAACAAATCTTACCTAAAGTGGGGAAGACTAGCATTAGGCCAAAGCTATATCTGATACAGCAGTAGCAGTCACTTATGTGAGCCAAGATAAGAGGAGGTTTGGTCATTTTTGTGGTTTGAACAATATTCATGTTTTTTTTGTCTGTGTTTGGACATGATTAAAGGGTGGTTTTGGTTTTTCTCTTGATCCATCATGGTCACATAGTGGACTTATTTTGTGATAATGTTAATGTTCATGAGGAAAGCATTGTGGCCTAGCTGTGAGTAACAGGCTGGGTCCTAGTAACACCAAGGATTAGCCGACAGTTCTAAGCCAGTTTCTGGCCATTAGGGATGCTTTACTCTTTCTCAGTGTTCCTATCTTTAAGTCAGTATTTCTGAGTTTCACCTTTTGGATGTATAAGTCTCCATGCCTACTTCTCCTGCATGTAGACCACATAGGTAAAGAAAATATCTCAAACAGGCTAACAATGGGCCTTAGGCCTCCTAAAAAATCTTTCCACATAGCAGCAGAAAACAGAGATACCACATTTTCCTTTCCTTAGTTTCCTATTCCCTTATAACATGGAAATAATTCCATCTGTAGTTGTACCTAGAACACACCAAAAGATGATGCACCAAGGCCCACGGTCTAATTAAAGTAGATTAAGGAACGGGAAGTAAGTGTTAATGTCAGCTGAAACCTGAAATGTCACACAATGGCACACACTAACAGTGATCAATAAGGATTGGGTTAATCTGCGTCATGGGGTGATTAGTCATAGGGGTGATTAGTCGTGGGGTGATTAGTAGGTTAATCTGTGTCATAGGGGTGACTGTAGTTAAGTGGTAAGGGAGGCTGCAGAAGACTACTTAGAACTGTTCTCAGAACGCTGGCTTTGGAAGCCCTTTTTAACCTGCCTCTTGCTTGGATAGAAAAGGGGACCCTCCCCCTTCCTTTCTTCTTGAGCTCTGTCCCCTCTCCAGCCCTTTCATCCTCTTGACTGTCACCTTTTGCCTATACTTTTATTTCCCCAACAGTCCCACTGACTGGTTTCCTCTGAGCAATAAGCTTCCAAATGAGCTTCTGTGCTGGAGAATGAAGAATCTGACAGAGACACACATGGTTTATGTTTTCTGGGCTGTTAATAATAACAGTTGCCATCTTGATACTCTCAAATAGAAACTGAAGCTGCCTGCCAGTAGGACTTGGATTTGTGTTTCACACAATACAGTTCATACAGTTCTTCTCCTTCCATTGTTCGTATTCTCTGTAGGGTTTTCCCTGCATGAAAACTATTCGCTAGAACTGTAAGTTATTTGCTTCTTCTGATTTCTACTACCCTATATAAATATGCAAGTTCTAGAACTTCATATAAATCAAATGAAGCAATGCAGTATGTGTTCTTTGTGTCTGGTATCTTTCACTTATGTTTATGAGACTTATTCATGTTATTACTTGCATCAGAAGTTAATTACTGCTTTTTTATTGCTGAGTAGTATTCTATTGTATTAATTTACTACAATTTGCATATTTCGTATGTTGATAGATATTTGAGTCATTTTAAATTTGGAACTATTATAGATAAAGTTTTTATAAACACACTTCTACAAGGCTTTTTGTGGACATCTGTTCTCAGTTCTCTTAAGAAAATACCTAGAAGTAGAAATTTGGGGTCAGAGGGTGGGTGAATGTTTAAATTTATATGAAACTGACAACTGGATTTCCAAAGTGATTTTATTTTACAGTCCCACCAGCAATGATATTTCTAGTTGCTCCATATCTTCACCAACATTTTATATTGCTAGTCTTTTAAATTTTGGCCATTTTACTGGGTTTTATAGCACTTTAAAGTTTTCTGATTATCCACATCAATAAAAATGCTGGATTTGATTCTTATAGATTTTTTGCTTCTATTTTTTTAATTCTTATATTTTGTGAATGAAGCTAGAAATGGTTCAATTTTTTTTTCTTTAAAATGGCACAAAACACATACCTATAAAAGAAAAGATTGATAAATTGGACTTCAATAAAATTAATAAGTTCTATTTATCAAAAGACACCTTTAAGATAATAAAAAGGCAAGCCACAGGTAGAGAAAAGATTTCACATAAACAAAAACATTAATCATGCCCAAAATACATAAAGAGCACCTACAAATCAGTACAAAAAGATATATGACTAAATTTAGAAATGGGCAAAAGACTTGAATGGACATTTTACAATGAAAATATTAAAATGGTCTATTAGCACATGAAAGAACACACAATTTCTTTAATCCTTAGGAAAAGAGAAACTTAAACTACAATAAGATATTACTATACACTAAATAGAATGGCCAAAATTAATAAGTCTGAAAATACCAAGCATTGACAAGGATGTAGAGCAATTGAACTTCTCATAGACATTACTGGTGGGAATGTAAATTGGTAAATCCACTTTGAAACATGGACAGAATCTACTTGAGCTAAACATGCATCTACTATATGAGCCAACAATTCAACTCCTAGGTATAGTACAAGAAAAATGAGTGCATGTATGTTCCAAAGATGTGCAAATTTGTTCATAGCAGCTTTATTCATAATAGTCCAAACTGAAAACAACTTAAATGCCTATCAATAGGAGAAAAAATATATAAATTGTGGTATATTCATATAATAGAGTACTATACAACAGTAAAAAGAAAACGAACTATAACATGCAATGACGCAGACGGCCCTCACAGATTAATGATGAATGAAAGAAAGAAGCCAGACCCAAAATAGTACATACTGTATAACTTCCTTTATATGAATTGTATGCACAGGCAAAGCCCAGTGCTACTAATGGCTGGCAGGAATACTGATTATCTCTGGGAAGAGAATACTGACTGGGAAGGAGCATAAGGCAGCCTTCCATGTGCTAGGAATGTTCTATATCTTGACCTGGGTCATAAAATTCACCAAGTTGTATACTTGTGATTGGTGAACTTCATTGAATCTATGTTATACTTCAGTATTTTTTTAAAAATCCAGCAAAGATTACAATAGACATATTTGAGAACTAGAACTCAAACAGTAAGGAATTAGTCCCTTAAAAATACCTAACTTTTAAGGGCACCTGGGTGGCTCAGTGGGTTTAAGCCTCTGCCATGTCATGATCCCAGAGTCCTGGGATCCAGCCCCGCATCAGGCTCTCTGCTCAGCAGGGAGCCTGCTTCCTCCTCTCTCTCTCTCTGCCTGCCTCTCTGCCTACTTGTGATCTCTGTCTGTCAAATAAATAAATAAAATCTTAAAAAAAATACAAAAGCAAAAAACCTAACTTTTAGAATGCTTGGGTTATCATTCCCTCTCAAAATACCAATTATTTATTTGTTTCCTGAGTTGAGATGGAAAATATCCTGAATGGAAGCTATCTAGTTTGTAACCACTGCCCAGAGATCCGGTTGTTAGGATCGTCTATTAGCTTTAATATGTCATGACCTCGTTTGGAAGGATTCGAAGCCCTTAAGTGCCATTAACATCCCAATATTAGATTATAGCCCCCCAAATTAACTCATATTTCTCTGGCCACTTGGTTTCACCAGTATAAATCTGGAGCAAATTACATTATAAACCATGCTTATGAGCTGTAACCACAATACTGAGATGCCAAACGGGACAGAAAATGGCAACCTGCTCAAGCATCCTGGTTTGTAGCAGCATGATTTGATGGTCATCTAGGTTTACAAGTCTGTGTGTGTGTGTGCGTGTGTGCGTGTGTGTGTGAAAGGGGGGTTGTGTTTCCATAGTCTGGCCTGAGGCAGTATGCTTTTCTTTCATAATCAGTGTTTCACAATTTTAAAAATACTTCAGTTTCTGTTGTCTGAGGTCCAAATAGGAGCAAAACCAATCTTCAAAATTTTACTCAGTTTTTTTTGTTTTTTTGTTTGTTTTTTTAAGATATCACTGCCTGCACTTACCCTACATTACATTAATATTAATATAAGATACACACACTGGGGGTGGGAGGTTGGGGTACCAGGTGGTGGGTATTAGGGAGGGCACGGATTGCATGGAGCACTGGGTGTGGTGCATAAACAATGAATTCTGTTACACTGAAAAGAAATTTAAAAAAAAAGGAATAAGGAAAATATGACAAAAATGTTAACAATTGTTGCATCTAAGTAGAGGGTATATGGGTATTCACTGAAGTATTCTTTCACCTTTTCTGGTGCTTAAAATTTTTCAAAATAAATAGATGTGGGGGAAAAAAAGAAATTAATTACAACTTCATAAGGTAAAAAATACATAAGACTACAGTATCTCATACCACTAATATGTTTATTTCAATGACAGTAATTCATTTTATCCTGTTTTCCATCAATACAAAACAGCAATAAATGTGAACTTTAAGAAAAAAAAATACACACACTGATTTGGTGGTGGGGCATGGCGGAAGAGTCGGAACAAAATCCTACTAGAGTAGCAAAAAGCCCTTTCGAGAAACTAAAATGCCAACGAGAGGATTATGACTTATAAATTACAGGAATACTCATATTGAGACACTCAACCATAGTATCAACATGAGACTGTGAATAAGTTTTATTTTTTTTTAATTTTTCCATAGAGGAAAAGCTAAAGGCAAGATAAATTACACATGCATAATGAAATTTCAAAATCACTTTTTGAAAATGTAAATTTTCCTTCTCTTGTCACTAAGGCAGCTAATTCTGCTCAGAATGTTCACTCAAGTTTACCATGTAAAGTCTTCCTCTGGAGTAAATGTGGTACTAAGTAAAGCAGTTTCCACACACAATCAATAAGCTCATATCTGTGCAGAATAACACAAGGTCTAGTGATGAAATACTCACTAGCTAGAAACAAATCTTCCACCTGAGAAACATGTTCCTCTTTGACTTCTGACAGCACTTTCTTGGGATGCCTGACCAGAGAACACAGTATTGGTATGACTGGTTGGGGTGCAAAAGTTAAAAAGTGAATTTTCTCCCATGGGAATCACAGGCTTTCCAAACTGAACAGCCAACCATACACAGAAGATCTCAATTCTGGTGACTCTGCTATGGACATGGGAAGTGAGCCCTGTTTATATCTGATATAATGCATATAAAAGAAAGGCTACCATTAAGCAGGAGAGAAAAGTGGATTTCATCAACTTCTGACTATAAAACCTGGATTAAAAATTTTTTTTTACACAAAAATGTCCAAATGTGGAGAAGTGGGGGGAAAAAATCTGTATCACAGTACCCCTGATAATATTCCTCAAAGCCACAAAAGAAACATGTCAGCTAGTTGAAAGAGGACTCTTCCTTTGGCTGGCCATCGCCACTTAACTTTGAAATGGGTAAGTCTGATTTTATTTTATTTTTTTAAAGGTTTTTATTTATTTTATTTGACACAGAGAGAGAGAGAGAGAGAGAGATCACAAGTAGGCAGAGAGAGGGGGAAGCAGGCTCCCCGCTGAGCAGAGAGCCCGATGTGGGACTTGATCCCAGAACCCTGAGATCATGACCTGAGCCGAAGGCAGACACTAAACCCACTGAGCCTCCCAGGCGCCCCTAAGTCTGATTTTATTACACGCTTTGCTTTTAGTAGATTTTAGATTTTTAAATTCATTGCTTTGGTGATTTGGTGATGGATCTTCAGTAAACCTTGAGGATCTGGAGTACAGTGACACTGTTAAGCATACCAGTGCAGGAATTCATATTAGCCATCTGAGCTAGCCAAAGGGAGCATTTTGTCAGATGGGAATGTGACACTAAAGTATAAAGCAGACATATATTTCAGTCCACAGTCTTAAAGGTAGATGAACTATCAATTCTATTATTAGTATTAGTATTAGTATTATGTACTTCAACTTAATTTCTGAATTCAAATTCCCATTCTAACAGGCCAATGGATTATTAAGACTGTACTTCCTCACCTTCTCCATAATATATTAAGTTTCTTGTGTCTTGGAACAAAATATTGACTGGAGGCAGAGGGTGAAGAGGATTTAGAATGACCATCTGATCTCCAGTTATGGTCCATGAAGTCTCCTGTTGAGACATGTCCATCTCTAACAGCATGATCACTGGGACAGGAGCACATTTTCTGCTTTTATCTGTATGAGGCACCACTGAGCCAATCAGCTTTGGGGTCTTGCCAACAGAACAGCCAGGAAGCAGTTTGTAGATCCAAGCCGTTCCAAGATCCTTGGGTTCTTTTTCTCATCCCATTTCCCAACCCCAGGAAAATTAATTTCTAGTCCAGTAGAGAGGAAAATCTCTCTTCTGCTTTTCTTAAACTCTGACTACACCTGAAAACTCACAGTAACTCCTTTTTACCTTATCTGATAGCCCTCTAGGATAGCCCAGTGATATCATGGAGACCCGAGGGACTCAAGCTCTTGAAGAATTAAAGTCAGAAAAGCGTATGAACTAAGTCTTTCCATATTCATCCATCAAAGAAGTGAATACACAGCTGCCTATGTGATTGAATAGGGAAGAAAAATATGAGAATTAAAAAGAAAAAATTTATGTTAATATGTAGAAATATCATCCATCCAAAATTACATGGACTTATTTTTTTTTCTTGTGCAATTGCAAGCATCAAGAGGGTAGGTGGCTCAGTTGGTTAAGTGTCTGCCTTTGGCTCAGGCCATGATCCCAGGGTCCTGGGATCGAGTCCCACATTGGGCTCCTTGCTCATCGGGGAGCCTGTTTCTCCCTCTGCCTGCTCTGCCTTCTGCTCCCCCTGCTTGTGCTCTCTCACTCTCCCTTTCTGACAAATAAAGTCTTCAAAAAAAAAAAAAAAGGATCAACAAATTAATGAATGAACCAAGAAATAATGTTTCAAAAGCTCAATTTCCTAGTTAGCCTGTCTTGTACCACAGAGCAAGTTTATCATCTCTGCTGTTCTATGACATTAACCTAAAACTTATAGGAGTCTTCTATTACTAACTATTCTATAGTTAGTATAACTAACTATAGTTCTATAACTAACTATTCTAACTATATTAAAAATTCAGCGTTTTATACCAGGATTTGTGAGTGGCATAAAAGAAAATACTACCTTCCTTGTTGCCCCCAAAGAGACTCTTGCCTAGTTAGAGACAGACTTACATCTATATACCATTAGAAAGCAGTACAAGGCAAGGATGAAGAAAGTATTCTGTTACGGGAACATCAGACATGAGGCAATCACTTACAGACTATAGTAGATGGCAGATACTACAAGGAAACAAGAGGTCCTGAGATGGACCACAAATGCCTTTGACAGGTGGAAAGGAAAAGAGAGAAACAGCATGAATAAAGATGGAAAGGGTTAGCATGGCATATTTGGGAGCAAGGAGTCTAAGCTGTCTTGAGAAAAAGATGGGCCAAAAGCAAAAAGATATGGTGGACTAGCTTAAGTAGAAGAAGAATATATTTGAATGTGATGGAAGAACTATAGCAGAACTTTGGACATCTGATCAGTGGACACCCATGAACTACCACAGCGGGAGGTGCTGTGAAATCTACGTCCCACAGATTTGAGAGCTAAAAGGAGAACTTTGGATTAAAAAAAATATTTCTCATTTCCCTTGCTATATCTGAGCTCCATAACAGGTTCTACCTCCAACTGAAAAGATACTCAATAATGCTGTGTTAACTGATTGATTTTAGGCGTAAAGGTTTTCAAATCTGGAATGAGGAAACATGGACTCCGGCTGTAGCTCTGCCACTAACTGGCTGTGACTCCACCAAGTCACTGAGGTTTTTTTGGCCTCAGTTTTCTCTACCATAAAATGAGGAGACTAGATTTAAAAATACTCAATTCTCTTTGGGCTCCAAAAGCATGTAAATGATTATTAGTCCAACTAAAGAACCAAGTTGCAAAAGTTTTTCTGGAAGAAACTCAGCCTGAGAGGATTTTTTTTTTTTTTAACAGATTTTCTTCTAAAGCTTTTTTTTTTTTTTAAGATTTTATTTATTTATTTGACAGAGAGAGAGAGGGAGAGAGCACAAGTAGGCAGAGAGGCAGGCAAAGAGATAGAGAGGGAGGCAGGCCCCCTGGTGAACAGAGAGCCCAATGAGGGACTTGATCCCAGGACCCTGAGACCATGACCTGAGGTGAAGGCAGAGGTTTAACCCACTGAGCCACCCAGGTGTCCCCAGCCTGAGAGGATTTTTAAAAGGAAAATAAATATCAACAAACAAAGATGAAAAGAGGATCAATGAATCTTCATTTAATTACAAGAGTAATACACTAATGAAATTACATGGTAGGTTAGAATTTCTATTTTAAACAGAAGTAGGGAAATGTAAAAACAAGTTGATTCCTAACTGAAAATAAGACTTTTCATCATTGAGGTATTCTCCATTCTCACTCCAGAGTAAATATGTTCTCAGTGATCTGCATTTTCTGCTGTGACTTCCTTTTTTTTTTTTTTAAGAGTTTATTTATTTATTTGAGAGACACCGCGAGAGAGGGAACACAAGCACAGGGAGTGGGAGAGGGAGAAGCAGGCTTCCCACTGAGCAGGGAGCCCGATGTGGAGCTCAATCCCAAGTCCTGGGATCACAAAACAAGCCAAAGGCAGACACTTAATGCCTAAGCCACCCAGGCGCCCCACTTTTTTTTTTTTTTTAAGATTTTTATTTATCTGAGAGATAGAGAGAGAGAGAGAGAGCACGCACGAGCAAGGAGGAGGGGCAGAGGATGAGGGAGAAGCAGACTTCCTGCTGAGCAGGGATCCCAATGTAGGACTTGATTCCAGGACCCTGGGATCACGACCTGAGCCAAAGGCAGATGCCTAACTGACAGAGCCACCCAGGTGCCCCCGTGATTTCCATTTTACGTTGGGAAGTCAACAGGAATTTATCAAAAGTTTCAATTTTGCTGAAATCAATTGGGAAGTTTAAAATCAATTAAAGTCTTGATTGCTGAAATCAACTGAAAGCTTCTCACAAGAGATAATTCAGATAATTCTTTGCCCAGTATGCTGCTCATAGTGGGGTGAGGGGAGGGTGGGAGTGTCACAGTTTCCAAAATTCACCAGTAGAACAAATCACTCAAGACATTGGGCCAATTTTTCTATCTTCCTTCCTTCCTCTCTCCCTCCCTCCTTTCCTACCCTTCCCTTCCTTTCCCTTCCCTTCCCATTTCTTTTTTGTTTTCTTTTCCTTCCTTCCTTCCTTCCCCTCTCTTCCTTTCTTTCTTGTTATGTTAGTCACCATACAGTACGTCATTAGTTTTTGATGTAGTGTTCCAGATTCATTGTTTGCATATAACACTCAGTGCTCATTGCAATCCGTGCCCTCCTTCATACCCATCACTAGGCTAACCCATCCCCTGACTCCTGAACCAATTTTTCTTGTTCAGATTCCTATCTTACTATAGAGTCTAGGGCACAGGTAATATATTTGTACTTCTTCCGAGATTTTTAAAAATCTCATTGGGCACTACTTTTTCTTATATCCATAAAAAAAGGGAAGAAAGTTAAGATGGAAGTGGAAGCATTTTGGATTCACCAGAGATAATCTGGGATTTGTTCCTCCATATATAAGGTGTTCAAAACACCAGAGGATTGGTATACAATCACTTACAGTGAGACTGTCTTGACCTTCTATACCTTGAAAATATGATCTGGAACCGTACAATTGCCTTTCTCAGGAATTTACACTAGGAAATATTGAATGCATCAATTGTTGAAAGGATGCATATAGGAGATGTCAAAAAGTAAGGTCGAGGTCATGAGGGACCATGGCAAGTTAAATAGTTAGAAAAGAGAAACTGAGTAAGATATACATTGAGGGAAAGACAGAAGGAGACAGAAAGAGAAGAATGGAGTAGACTCTAAGAGCAACGTAAAAATGCCATGACAAAGGCTCCTCAAAGAGTACAAAAGGAGTGAATTTTTGGAATCACCTGTCACCTCCCATTTCAGTTCAGATCACCTGGGTCCTAACTACAAACGATAACTTTCCTTGCAGTAACCTGAGGAAGACCCTACTCCTTGAAGCCAAAAAGCTTAACTGACACAATAAAGAATATTTAATGCCCTATACTCACATCCAACAAATCAATCCCAGAAGTAGGATATACTTATATTAACATCTTGTGAACACAAATGGCAATTCAGTCCAACCCCTACATTTTACAAATGAGAAAAACTAAGGGCCAAAGAGCAAAATAAGTAGTCATTGTCACAATGCTAGTTATTGTCACTTGACTGAAATCTAAGTCTCCTATGATAGCAGCTTCTAAAATGGTTCCCCAATGATCTTCACCTCGTGGCACTCATGGTTTCTTTTTTTTTTTTCTTTTAAGATTTTATTTATTTATTTGACAGAGATCACACGTAGGCAGAGAGGCAGGCGGCGGGGTGGCAGGGGGAGCAGTCTCCCCGCCAAGCAGAGAGCCCAATACGGGGCTGGATCCCAGGACCCTGAGATCATGACCTGAGCCGAAGGCAGAGGCTGAACCCACTGAGCCACCCAGGTGCCCCGGCACTCATGTTCTTATGTGACCCCTTCTCCTTGAGCATGGGCTGAACCTAGTGATTTGTTCCTAATATAGAGAATGTGATGCAATGTCACTTCAGTGATTAAATTATAAAAGACTGCTACTACCATCTTGTTTGCCCTCTCTCTCTGGCTCTTCTTCCTCGCTTGCTCTGATGAAACCAATTGCCATGTTGCAAGCTGCCCTGTGGAGAGGCCCACATGGCAAGAACATGAGGGCTGCCTCTGGTCAAAGCCGTGGAAGAACTTGAAGCCTTCAGGCCAATAGCCCATGAAGAATTGAATCCCACCAACAACTGTGTGAGTAAATTTAGATGCCATCAAGCCTTGAGATGACTACAGTCTCAGTCAGTACTTTTTGACCTTGGGAATTATTCTGAACAAGACCCAGCTTAACCATGCATACTCCTGACTCACAGAAATTTTAAGGTAATAAATATTTGTTTTATTAAGCTGCTTAGTTTGGGCGTACCTTGTTAGGCAGCAATAGATAGATGATACACTCCCAATTCTCAGAACTTTTTGCTTTTCAGCAGATGCCTGCAGAGTCAACAGCAGTCATGTTTGCCTCCACCTGAATGAACGCTCTGCCTGTAACTAATCTTTGATCCCAACATCAAGTGATTTTCACTGCTCACCTTGGCAAAAAAACAATATTAAAATAATGTTGGTGCAAGTAAAGCTCAGCTGTGAGATTAAAACAAACAGAAACAAAATAGAGTTGCTGTTTCTAGAGTGACTGCAGATTTCTGTGATCTGGAAGCACTAACTCAAATTATCTACAGCTGCCCCTTAAACATTTCATCAGTAAATGCACAGCAACAATCTGGTTCCTGGTGATGTTCACAGTGAAAACAAACACTCTTGATTGATTTTTCCCTCCAATAGAATGAATTATCCATGTTATTTGTCAATGTGGGCAAACATGAGTGCTTGTTTGTATGGGGAAAGTGCACATCTTTATCACTTGTGCAGTAAAGAGAGTTACGGAAAACCAAGATTTGGATTCCATATTCAAAGACTTTGGTAGCTAACAACACCACAATATAAATTAAGGAAATGAAAACTGCCCAGGGAAAATAACTGTATTATTCCTTATTCATCCATTTATTTATTCATTTATTCCCTCACTTACTTAATAAATACTTATTATGCATCTACTATATATCAGGTGATGTTCAAGGTCCAGCAGATCAAACTATGAAAAAGATAAATTCCCTGACATCAAAAAAATTATGGTTTAGAGGAGAATGTAGACAAGAAACAGGATCTTGGGGTGCCTGGGTGGCTCAGATGATCAAGCCTCTGCCTTCAGCTCAGGTCATGATCTCAGGGTACTGGGATCAAGCCCCATGTCTGGCTCCCAGATTAGCAGGGAATCTGCTTCTCCTTCTCCCTCTACTGCTCCCCCTGCTTGTGCTCTCTCTCCCTCTCTCTCTCGTAAATGAATAAATAAACTCTTTTTAAAAAGAAAGAAAGGTTCTTCCTGTAAACATGATCAAATGACCATTGATTCTTTAAACTACTGTAGCTTTCCTGAAGTCTAAACTAGCTCATTGGAATTTCACAAAACATTAGTTCTTATCTTTCTAGATGAAATTCTAGATCATATTGTGTAATATAAGCCTAGCCATTCTGTCAAAACTTCCATAAAGCTTGGTGATTTGAGCCTGAGATCTGCAGTCAGTCTACCTTGTACTAACTCTGATCTGGGGTAAATTATTTGAAACCTCCATGCCTCTATTTCCTCATCGACATGGTAATAATTATATCCACAATGCATACTTCAAATACTTGACTAAACCACTTATTAATAAAAACTCTGCCAGTCCTTGACAGCATCATCTAGGACAGGATTTCAAAACCTTGTCATTGTTGACATTTGGGGCCAGGCAATTCTTTGTCATGGGGGGCTAACCTGTGCACTGTGAGAAGTTAACTAGTATCTGTGGCGTCCACTTACTAGATGCTATAGCATTCCCTCTCCTCACTCTCATAGTTGATACAACCAAAAATGCCTCCACATATTGCCAAGTTTCCCCCTGGGGGTCAAAACCACACCCAGTTAAGAACCACCAAACTCAAGTTCTTGGGGCCAAGGAAAAAGGAAACCAACATCCCAGAAGTGTTTTTAAAGTTTCACATTAATTAAACTCATCAGTGGGGCACCTGGGTAGCTCAGTCGTTAAATAGTTACCTTCGGCTCAGGTCATGATCACAGGGCTCCTGGATCAAGCTCCACATGGGGTACCCTGCTCAGCAAGGAGTCTGCCTCTCCCTCTTGCTCTGCCACTCCCCCTAGCTCATGCTCTCTCTCTGTCAAATACATAAAATCTTAGGAAAAAAAATAAAAACTCATCAAGAAAAAATAGGATTAGTGCTTGGGATCTCTTAATTCAAATATGTCCATATTACTCTTCTATGGCATGATTAATATAGAAAGGTTCAGCTTTTATAGGATAAATAAATCTTTAAGCAAATTTAGTCTTGGTTGTGACTTCCAGAATGTAAAAATTCTCAAGTGTTATCCCAAAGCTGTATACCTTTCTCGGTCTTAAACTTTCCCACGTCAACTTCCGCTTGCTCAGTTTACTGCACTAGAAAAAACTTAATGATCTATAAATGTACATGTTCCTCTGGTATTTGTCTCCTTTTGCTTTATGATAAATGACCTTTTTTGGTAGCAAACTTCCAAATATTTCTGAAAAGTTGATGCATTATTTGATTATCTAATATGGAGATTTATCTTCAGAGGTACACTCGTGAGCTTTTAATATTAAATGCCAATGATAACTTTTTTCCTTTAATACCTCTATTCTGGGAGTTCTTAGTCTTGGCTTTGTAGGTGCCCAGATGCATCCATTAATTAGAAGGGGCTTGGGATAGAGGGAAGTAAAAAAGATCCTGAGTAGTCAGTGGGGATACAAAGATGAGAAGAAAAACCACTGAGTTAGATGTAAATGTGGCAAAAGAGAAAATAAGTGACCTAGAAAAGCATCCCGGTGAATTTGACACACCCTTCCTTCCACACTTGAACCTTTTGGTATTAGGCATCTGGGCTTCCAGCCAAAACCAAGCCTGGGTAGCTGGTTTTGTATGATGTCTTGATATAATCTCAAGAAGCTTCAAAACTTGTAAGAAGCTAGAAGTATCTTCCTTGGATCACATACTCATTAGCAAGGTTATTTCGTCTTTAAATCCAGAAGTCCTAAGTATATCTATTCGCTCATTAATTTGTACCCTGAAAAATCCCTGCTGCTAAGTGAAAAGCTATTAAATTTTTTAAAATTTAAATTCTATTAATTTTAATGAGCATGATATTGCCTTACATCCCAATCTAAGATGCCCAAATACAATTTCACAGATGGAAATATTTTTCAGTTGAATAACAAAAACTTAACACAAATAACATTTAAAAGTAAAAATATCGTTTGTATATAAAATGTTGTAAAATGAAGATTTATTCAAATCTGTTCTTAATGAAATTTTCTCACTATAGAAACTATAGTATCAAGTAAAATTAATAAGTGCATTTAAAAAAAATTTTTAAAGACTTTATTTATTTATTTGACAGACAGAGATCACAATTAGGCAGAGAGGCAGGTGGGGGGGCTGTAGGCTCCCTGCTGAGCAGAGAGCCCAATGTGGGGCTCGATCCTGGAACCCCAGGATCATGACCTGAGTCAAAGGCAGAGGCTGAGCCACCCAGGCACCCCAATAAGTGCATTTTTGTCTGAAATTGTAATGCTGAAATTTACTTCTAATGTACTTTTTATTTATTTTGGGGGAGTTTTAAAAAAGTCATTCTGGGGGAAAAAAGGATTTGTGTGAATGGTAGTATAACTGAAGAAAGACTATTATGATGTAAACTAAACAGTCATTTATGTGCTGTAAGCCTGCACATAATTTTCTCCATTTATGATCACATAGGTGCTACTCAGTACCTCTAGTATGTAATGTAAGAGGACCCAAATCTTTGGCTCATGGACAGTCATCCATGGGGGAGGGGGTTGTATCTGCCCTGTGATGCCTGGGATGCATTTGACCTTGCCCTCCATACTTTATCTGATTATCAGCTGCTTAATAACAACCAAACTACTCAAAAGGTTAATACCATAACTGTATTTGGCCTCCTGTTGAGTGGTCATAGGTATGATTATTAAAGGATCATAGGCAATTCTTTCATCCAGTAAATCATGATAATTCTAATTCATGCCTCTGATCTTTTTTTAAAGTTTTTTTTTTTTTTTTTTTTTTTTGGACAGAGAGAGATCACAAGTAAGCAGAGAGGCAGGTAGAGAGAGAGAGAGAGGGAAGCAGGCTCCCTGCCGAGCAGAGAGCCCAACTTGGGGCTCGATCCCAGGACCCCGAGATCATGACCTGAGCCAAAGGCAGAAGCTTAACCCACTGAGCCACCCAGGTGCCCCGCCTCTGATAATTTTTTAGCAGAAATTAAGACACTAGATAAAAAGTGATCAATTTTGAGTTGTAAACATCAAAGCAACTTGAAAATCAACTTGAGGAATAGCTTCCTTCTCTAATAGATATTGCTATTACCTAAAACAGATTTTGTTGTTGTTGTTGTTTTTTTAAAGATTTTATTTATTTATTTGACAGGTAGAGAGCACAAGTAGGCAGAGTGGCAGGCAGAGGCAGAGAGAGAAACAGGCTCTCTGCTGAGTGGGGCTCAATTCAGAGCCCAAAGATCTGGATCATGACCCAAGCTGAAGGCAGCTGCATAATCAACTGAGCCACCCAAGTGCCCCTAACACAGATTTTGTAACCACTATTGTTTCCCTTCTTCTCTCTTCATCAGCTCCCTTCCATTAACTGAGTGCATTCTATTACTAGACATAGTAATAATAGACTAGTCTATTACTAGTCTATTACTATAATAGACTAGACTATTACTAGATATCCAAAGACCTGGATTTTCCCAGCCTTTGCTATTGGATCTAAGATGTCATTGATTATAAGATGCACCATTACCTTATGTAACACTAAGAAAGAAAAAAAATGGTTCAAATTAAATTATGACATAATGCTTCCTAATTACTTAGAAATTTTAATGTGCAGTTTCTGAAAGAACATTTTAGACTTAGATTTTAAACATAAATTTTAATCATGGTTCACTATTAGGTATATATCAAAAGAGAAAGGTGAATGAAATAAACTGATTTAATTCCCAGAACTTTTTCAAGCTCCTTGTCCAACTCTTTAAATTAATTTTCAACACAAAATTTCCATGTCTGTGTTTTGTTTTTATATCTGTGCTATTCTGCAGGTTGCATATGATCTTGTCCTCTGTGGCACTGAGAGCTTCAGCAGTTAATACAGCATTTAAGATGGTGCTCCACTATTATCCTTGAGATTTTCTTTCAAGTTGCCAGCACCCATTCTGCAAGTGCTGATATAGGTACTGTTTTGCTTGGTGAGGTACAGGCAAAGCTTTTTGCATAAACACAAAAACAAAATGTAATCGAGTTTCATCTACCTGTGATTACCTTCCTTTCCTAGATGCCACAAAGCACTTGGTCATTGCATTGAAGAAAAAAAAAAAAGATAAACTTATTATTTCTTCAAAAACAGCTATTTGTTTCACTAATGTTGGGGAAGAAGAATTTCCTCTGGCCTTCAAGATCCTTCTAGCTGGACTAAGAATCAAACTGATATGAGACAGATTAACAGGAGAAAATAAAATTTAGTTTTATACATATAGGGAATCCACAAAGACATGAAATCCCACAGACAGTCAGGCAATATGAGGCTGATATGACATCCTGAGCTAAGGAAAGGGGTAGGGGTCTAGGGATAGACATCAAGGGGAGAAAGATCATTTGCTGGAAGATGAGAAGAAATGTCTGGAAAACAAAGGTTGCCATGTTATACAGGTAAGTTTCTTAGGTAAAGAGGAATCTCTGTTGGCAGCTCTCTCCTTGGTTCAGGCTCTCCTTTCCAATGTAAATTTAAGCAATGAGGGGGAGGTCAAGAGTTTTTCCTAAATCTGCTGAGTTTTAATTGCTTTTAACTCAAAATAATGTTCATACTAATGTGGCCCATCTTGGGGTGGCCTGCCCCTGGGCTCTATAACTAAGATCAAATTTAAACCCTGATGCTGTTTCTATGCCACTTTAATTCCTAAAATCTTGATGTTTCAATATCAGATCATGGAATAATGCATGAAATATATTTCAACTGCCAGTTAAATTTAACACGTGGTAGTAACAGTGTAAATAGGTCAGTTGAAATGACAACAGAACCACAATGATCCAGCTGGTGTGCATTCGTGCAATAACTACATGAACAATGACCACCTGGTTGCCAGTGATTGTAAGACACCCCCAAACATTAGAAACATTTTGACTTCAGAAATTTTAAAATGGGAAGGGGGAAAGTGCACATTGGCATTGATGAAATATGCAGATTGCAAATGAATTCAAGAATGAGTTTAGAGGGGCGCCTGGGTGGCTCAGTCATTAAGCATCTGCCTTTGGCTCAGGTCATGCTCCCGGGGTCCTGGGATCGAGCCCCGCATCAGGCTCCCTGCTCTGTGAGAGGCCTGCTTCTCCCTCTCCCACTCCCCTGCTGGTGTTCTCTCTCTCGCTGTCTCTCTCTCTCTCTGTTAAATAAATAAATATAATCTTAAAAAAAAAAAAAAGAATGAGTTTAGATTATTTCAGTTAAAACCCAGCTCCAGTTTCCTCTTCCCTCTATGCGGGAACATAAACAGTTACAAAATGAGACTGAGGAGGAAATCCAGGGGTTCTACCCACATTGTGCATGAAACTATTCAGTATAGCTATTGCTTGCTAAGAACTGCTACCTCTGTAAAGCAGAGGTTTTAAACCTATAAAGGTTTTAATCCAACTTCATTCCAAGTGTGGGTGAGGCAGCTGGATTTGAAAAGAAATGTCTCATTTCAGAACTCTTTTCTCCTGGTTCTGCTTCTTTATTACAAAAGTGCATAGAGGGAATCTTTCTCTGAGGGAAAACCCCTGAAATATTAGCTAATAAACATCTTAAATGACTCAAAATGACGCTTTTAGGATTATGTGCATTTTAACAGAGAATTCTGAAAGAATGAAGCCTTCAGCACCCAGAAGAATTAATCTCCCCAAAAGGATATGCACAGGGGGATATTATTTTTGTTGAGATTTCGTAGCACACCTCTTCCTTTTACCTCCTCTTGACGATGACTCAGCTTCCTAACAAGCATTGAGTGTGTAAGCTCCAGAGGCCCTCAGTGAGTTGTCTCACTAGGGTCAGACCCTTGGACTAGAGATTTATTGAAGTACTTCTTACTCTGAGACTCAAAATAACAAGCAGTCCTCTCCGGGATGTTTACTGGAAGGCCAAGAATACTAGTCATTCCAGATTCCCAAATTTCTCTGGCGTGGGTTTCTTGTCTTTAAAATAATATAGCTAGATAAAGTGATCTCTGACACCTCCTCCTGCTGTCCCATTTCTGCCTCTGTGGCATGATGCAGTAGAACTGGGAGAGAAGAAAAGGTTATGAAGTCCTGGTCCCAAATCGGCTACCACCTCGTTATATAACTTCGGGCAGGTCACTTCACTTTCAGTCTCAACTGCAAAAGGATAAAGTTGGAGAAAAGTTATCTAAAATTCTATTTAGGTCTACATTCTGTTTGTAACCTTCACTTATAAGTGACCATATCATTTCTACTCTTTGAAAACCTTGTTCAGAGGCACATATCAAAAGTTACTCCACTTCAGAGAAAAAGAAGTCAGAAAAAGAGTAAATGAATAAATGGAAACCAGTTTTAGATTCTTTAGATGAGTATTAGAGTAAAGAAAGGGGAAACTTTAAAAGTCTAAAAGAGAGAGCGATTATGGACCTAAAGTAATATGAACATAATGTACAATTTTATTGTGAAAGCATTTTAATGACATCCTTGGAAGGAAAACAAATGATTATTCCACTGACAAAGGGAGGCTTAATAGTGTGTTTAATTTAAAAAAAAAAAAAACATGAAAAACTAACTCAAAACCCTGTGTGGCAGAGCAGTGATAAGTGGGAAGAAGTAGCAGGAACAGTAGCAGCTGTTCAAAGTCTAAGGTGACGGCACTTACGGAGCAGCTCATTTTGAGTGTGAGATCTCGGGGCAGACATAGAGCTAATAATAAGCTCTTCAAACATAGCTCCAGTTACAAAGAAGGGGCAGCTCTACTATATACACCATGAGAAGCAGGGCTAAACTCTTCAGAACACCAAGAGCAATGACCAGCAACTGTGGCCAAACCAACCAACAGGTCTGAAAGATCTACCAAAATATCTATAAGGTACTCTGTCTGGAAAGGGATCCATATGTTTATATTAAATATATTTATATTTATAAAATAATAAATAAGTTTAAAATAAAATCCAGAAAATAATTTCAATTGACTGAAGCATGTGTTAGTGCCTGCTGATGGTTCTTTGTGATATAATAAAATCAATATCAACACAGCAATTAATGCAAGATAGGACAGAGTTCTTCAATGTTAGTCAGTTATATATGAGGGTGTGATGTGTTCTCTGACCCCAAACAGGAGAAGAAGATTGGAACATAAAATTAACTTATGATAGTTGCAGCCCTACAAGCAGAGGCTACGTTTTGATTATCTGTTTTCTCTCTTCACCCATAAATTCACCCTTTGAGCAATAGCTCGCTCACATACAAGGCAATCTTCTTCTGATTAGTTTTCGCCTTGCTCCCCCAAAGCCACATCAAAAAGGTACCAATTTAGATGATGAAACCAGACCTAATGGCCTCGCTGCATCATATAAAGGTTCCACACTGAATGAGCTATATGGTTTCGAAAAGCCAGAAAACCAACTCCTGGGTTTAGGTTTTCCATTAAGAGGTTTTTTGGTTTTTTCTTTTTTTCCTTTTAAAAATCGGACTCAAAATGAAGACTCTTCTTGATGTTATTCCTGTTCTGCTATGTGCCTGAAATAGTGACTGGATTTGTAGCCCATTAGATAGCACCTGGGCTAAAACTTTAAAGCAATCAGAAAATGGCCCCAAACTTTGAGTAACAATTCATTAAAAAATATATTTTGAGTTCATCTTATACTCTGGGCACTGGCACAAGGGATATAGAGGAACACGAAATGTAGTAGTTAGGTGTTTTTGTTTTTGTTTTTGTTCTTCGGTATAACCAATAGCTTCAAAAATCTCAACAGCTTGCTACAATAAACATTTACTTAATACTCCAGTGTTTATAAATTGGCTGCCAGCTCCACACAGGGCTCACATCTACTCTATGTTGTAAGACTCAGTCTGAAAAAGCAATGCTTTTTGGGGCCATTCTGTTGTCATGGAGGGTAGCAGCTCAAAAGAGCAAGGAGAGGGGCGCCTGGGTGGCTCAGTGGGTTAAGCTGGCGCCTTCGGCTCAGGTCATGATCCCAGGGTCCTGGGATTGAGTTTTGCATCAGGCTCTCTGCTCAGCAGGGAGCCTGCTTCTCCCTCCCCCACCCACCCCCTTGCACCTCTGCCTGCCTCTCTGCCTACTTGTGATCGCTGACAAATAAATAGATATAATCTTAAAAAAAAAAAAAGAAAGAAAAAGAGCTAGTAGAAACTTGCAGTGCTTGCCAGTTATCAATTCATTGTCTCTCAACTCCAACTTCACCATTTAGTACCTGCTTTGCAATAGGAGACTGGACTTCTTAATCATCTGTCCTTTACAGTGATCATGTTCTGTCAGTAAGCCTTGTCAGTGGAGGGACATTTCAAGAGAGGTTTCTTTTCCCAGTTCTAGTGTGCTGAGTTTTTCTTTTTGTTGCTTCTGTTGCATGGTGTATATGTGTGTAGGAATGTATAGTGGTGCCTGTCCAGCTATGTGCTGAAAGTACACCATCACTGAGTGATCTCACAGGCTGGCACAGGCCTAGTGACCTACATGCCATGACCCTCCAGAGGTGGGCACTGGTGTACTCTAGACCTAACGCTAGCATTAGCATTCCCTAGGTCTCTTTATACCTACCCATGAGCCTTGGCTCACTTGTGCCTCAGGGGCTGTTTCCTGTAGCCTTCCCAGCACAGATACCACGCATCACAGGCTGTATACCATCTTGCTCCAGATACCTTGACTTCCTCTGCACTCTTGTCCATCAGCCTCAGATCACCTACACCCCAAAGGGTTATTTTCCTGATACCTGGTGACTGTGGACCAGCTCTGGCCAGGGCAAGCCAGCAAAATTCTCCACTGAACACTGTGCTACACCCATAACCTCTCCAATGAGGTTTCACTGGGGAGGTAGCTCCCTTCGAAGTTTGTTCTTCCTTGAGTACTCTCTCTCTCATCCCTCGGTTCATTAGTGTTCCCTTTGTGTCAATATCTATCATAGTTTAATACAGTCATTCATTATACTAAACTATTCAAAATACTCTGTGGTTTGTATCCTGATTAGATCCAGACTGATATACTGTGCTTTTTAATGCCTCCATTCAGGACTGCTACACTGTCATTTCTGCCCATATTTCATTGGCCAAATCAAATCATACAGCCAAACTCAAGTTAATGAAGCAGAGATATATCCTCCACTTAATCCACTGGCAGCTACCACAAAGACACGTGGCTAAAGCATGGATGTATAATTCTATTATAGGGAGTTACTAAAGAACTGGAAATAATAATTCAACCTGCCATCTGGAACCTGCCGCATGGAGCATACTGGGGTAGTAAGATATTAAGAAACTTCTGGAAAAGTAAGAGTTATGAAAGGAAAATATACAGCCTTTTGGGAGAATATAATCTATAGCATCATAGATCTCTTAAGCAGAATCATTATCTCTTAGCTGGGTAAGGAGTTGGAAGAAAAGATTTATAAGCAAAGGGAATAGCATAAAGACCTGAAGTCAAGAGGACAATTCAGCAATCTTGAAAGAAATTGTATGTCACTGAACAATGATAGAGAAAAATTTAGATTTTCTGCAATAATTGCAATTCATTGATAGATGGTGATAAGAAATTACAAAAATGTCTCTAAGAAACACCGTTTTTAGAATGTAATTAGATTTTGATGAATCACCAAATTCTGCTCCTGAAACCAATATTACACTATATGTTAACTAACCAGAATTTAAATAAAAACTTTTTTTAAAAAAGTAATAAGATTTTAAAATTCCAGTATTAAATTATTTTTGATGACAGTTCAATCATATACTCAAACAAGATATTATCTTATAACTAACCCCACAACTCACACCTTTTTATATCAGTTGGGTTACTTGAAACTATGAGTGATAGAAAACTGAATCCAAAATGGCTCAAATATCAAATTGAATTTATTGGCTTATATGACTGCACAGTCTAGAGTTAGGTCAAGTGGCCCCATGATATCAGTAAGAACTGAATATCCTTTGGTTAGTCCATTCTACTCTATCTTAACGCTTGCCATGATTGTGTTCATGGAAAGATTACTAACAGCTCCTGCTTCCATTTCCATCCAAATTACATACAAGCTTAATTTTATATCACATAAAAACTGTGAGAGGGAGTGTCATTTATAAATGCTGTATTTAAAAATAATGAAAAATAAAAAAGAAATTGCTGTATTTATTTCCTAAACTCAAAGAATAGTAAAAGAAAGTTTTCTGGGATTTAATTGTTTTAACTAGCCATTAACATTGGCTAATTTCCCAATATATTATATGTTGGGGTATAACTTTGGCTTGTCTATAGGAGAAACAGATTATTTTCTAGGATTTTGTTTAGATAGAAATGATATACTCTATGACAATAATGTCCAAACCAGATTTAATAAAGATGACTGGGCAGAGACCAAAGTCTATTTGGCTGAGTGATTCACTGACATCCTGACCATATTGCAACGTTTCATCATGTGTGTTGTGTCAGTCAATGAAGCTAGGTCTGAAAGAAATATCAGTCATAGATTGCGAGATATTACTGTACTATTAGAGTAAATGTATACATTTTGTGAAACATAAATTTGAAGTACAGAGCACGTAGTAGGAAGAAAACCAAGAATAGGCTATGGTAGGTGGCTAACTTTAGCGGCTACCTTAATCAATATAATGAAAAACCAAAAGGAAATGTCTACAACTCTACTGAGATTTCCTATCATTTAAATAATTGTGATTATATTTTTCTTTACCTTATTGAGATTGATTATAAAGCTACATTCAAGCTCTCATCTGATTATTCCAACATCTCAATTATCACAGGGTTGGCATCTACTGACTGCCTTTTCATTTAAGAATGAGTCACATTTAACACCCAAAAATCAAATAACCAGGTAAAGAAATGAGCAGAAGACAAGAATAGACACTTTTCCAAAAGATATTCAGAGGAGGAGGCACCTGGGTGGCTCAGTAGGTTAAGCCTCTGCCTTCAGCCCAGGTCATGATCTCAGGGTCTTGGGATCGAGCCCCGCATCAGGCTCTCTGCAGCTTCCCCCTCTCTTTCTCTCTGCCTGCCTCTCTTCCTACTTGTGATCTCTCTTTCTCTGTGCCAAATAAATAAATAAAATCTTAAAAAAAAAAAAGACATCCAGAGGGTTAACAGACACATGAAAAGATGAGCAACATCACTCATTATCAGGGAAATAAAAGCCAAAACCACAATAAGATATCACCTTGCACCTGTCAGGATGGCTAAAATTAACAACCCAAGAAAAAACAGGCATTGCCAAGGATACAGAGAAAGAGGAACGCTTTTACACTTCTGGTAGGAATTCAAACTGGTGAAGCCACCCTGGAAAACAATATGAAGGTTCCTCAAAATGTTAAAAATAGAACTACTCTACGATCTAATAGTTGCACTACTAGGCATTTACCCAAAGAATACAAAAATACAGATTCAAGGGATGCATGTGCCCCAATGTTTATAGCAACATTATCATCAATAGCCAAACTATGGAGAGAATCCAAATGTCCATCAAGATAATACAGTATATACATACACACACACACACATACACACACAATGGAATATTACTCAGCCATCAAAAAGAATGAAATCTTGCTATCTGCAATGACATGGAAGGAGCTAGAGTGTATTATGCTAAGTGAAGTAAGTCAGAGAAAGGCAAATACCACATGATCTCATTCATGTGGAATTTAAAAAAGAAAACAGACGAACATATGGAAAGGGGGGAAAGAAAAAAAAGGAGAGAGGGGAAACAAACCATAAGGGACTTAACAGAGAACAAACAGGGCTGGTGGAGGGAGGTGTATGGGGAATGGGCTAGATGGGTGATGGGGATTAGGAAGGGCACTTGTGATGATGAGCACTGGGTGTTGTACGTAAGTAATGAATCACGAACTCTACTCCAGAAACCATTATTGCACTGTATGTTAACTACCCCAAATTTAATAATTTTAGGTAGTTAACATAATAAAAAAAGAATAATGAAAAAAAGAATGAGTCATATTTTCCTAACATTTTGTATATTGAGGGATTTTTGGATAATAATTGAAAGTTAAGTTCTAGAGGCTTTGAATTTTGTTAAATTCCTTCAAATAGCATAGATGATTTTATTTTTTTGAACATTTACTTGAAAATTCTGTTCTGCCTGTGGTAAACTCTGATCTCAGTTCAGTTTCATTAACCTCAGCTGTAAGGTTCTTCAAGTCTTCACTTGTGTGTGATGTATGGAGTCAGATTGTGAGTAGGGTAGAATTCTAAATGTAGAATTTGAAGTTCACCTGCCCTGGCCATCTCCTTTCTGGACCTCCCTGAACTTTTCAGCAGCCCTGTTCTCCTTGAGTTCTGTCCTTGGGCTGCCCAGACCTGAAAAAAAGCAGGTAAAGATAGCACCATGCTGTGATCACAGCCTGCCACAGTGCCAAAGTTGCAAGAACCAGTAAGTTACATTGTAACAGTTATTTCTTCCAAATTTGAACTTCCCTGCAAAATATGCCTATTTTGGTTTATTCTCTAGAGTGTCCATGTAGTTGTTTTTTATAATTTGACCGAATTTATATTTGTTATCCAATATATCCGAATATATATTAGTTAGGAGTTTATGCCAGCATACAGGAAGTGAAACTTCAGCACGAGATATTCAAGTATGAATTTTAGAAGTCATCACATGCCTCAAAGAGTTCAGAGCCTAAAAGGGGAAGCCTCCATATAAACAAGTAATTTATAACACAAGATTATAAAATTCAACACTGGACATATAAGCGAGGTATAGGGTTGACCAAAAAAAAAAATTTTTTTTTAAGAAAGTTTTGGAGGGAGGACATGCAATGTGAATGGGAGTCAAGAAGACCCATGGTGAATAGCAAAGTTGTGTGTGAGTCAGAGTAAAGCAGGTAGGAATGGGAGAGGCTGTAGGGATTCAAACCCTGACCTGACATTTGTATATTTCCCACATTTCAAGTTATAATCGTATCTATTATTTCAGTTGATTTTTAATGAACCCAGTAAAGTCAAACTATTGTGCCAATGCACAAAAATATTTTCCATTTTTTTAAATGAATCTAAGCTTCGATTATTTCTACTCCATGTAGAATAACAGTTTAAAATTGACTTTATCTGAGATAAAGAATGTATATATTAGCCCCAAGTGGGAATTGGGAAGAATAATATTCTATCCATTCAAATTGTTCCTAAACATAAATTAAATGTGACATTGGCTCCCAAGATAGTATGAGCAGCATCATATCATACTAGTTTCTAACAGAGAAATGTTATTGTTTTAAAATCCTGCCAAGACTCCTCAGAGAATAATATTTCCATTACTTTGCATTTTTTTTCTCACTCTGGAAGAAAGTTTTAATAACATTGTCTTACAGTCTTGTTTATACACACACACACACACACACACACACACACACAAATACATTGCCCTCTTTCTGCAAAACTGAACCCACATTTTAAGGTTCAATTCAAGACCTACTCCTCTGGCCATTACAGCTTCTTCTTGGAAGTCTCACTTCTCACACCCAGCAGTGATTTCCAAACCTGGATGTGAGCTATGATTACCTGGAAGGCTCCTTAAAAATAAAATATTTTTCAGGACCCCACTTCAAATTAACAATCTCTGGGGCTGGGTTTGCATTTTGAATTTCTCCAGATGATTTTAATGTGTCTCACCACCCATCAACTGGGAACCATTAATTAGTAAGCATCACAAAATTAATACTTAACTGTTGTCTCAATGATTTATGTAGTATGTTGACCTGTGTTCTATGTCAGGACATCTCAACTTTTTTTAAGATTTTATTTATTTATTTGACAAACAGAGATCACAAGTAGGCAGAGAGAAAGAGGGGGAAGCAGGCTCCCTGCTGCGCAGAGAGCCCGATATGGGGCTTGATCCCAGGACCTTGGGATCATGACCTGAGCCAAAGTCAGAGGCTTTAACCCACTGAACCACCCAGGCAATCCCCAGACATCTCAACTTTTAACGTGCACATAAATCACCTAACATCTTGTTAAAATGAGGATTCTGACTCAACAGATCTGGGGTGGGGCCTCAGAGTCTGTATTTCTTTTCTTCTCTCTCTCTCTCTTTTTTTTTTTTTTTTAAAGATTTTATTTATTTATTTGACAGAGGGAGACACAGTAAGGGAGGGAACACAAGCAGGGGGTCTGGGAGAGGGAAAAGCAGGCTTCCCACCAAGCAGGGAGCCCGATGCGGGGCTCGATGTGGGGCTCAATCCCAGGACCCTGGGATCATGACCTGGGCCACCCAGGCACCCCAGAGTCTACATTTCTAACAAGTTCCAACTGATGCTGATGCTAATGCTGCTGGTCCTTACACCATATCTCGAGCAACTAGCTTGTAAATGTTGAACACTCTGGTATCAGGGTCTCTGCTTTCAGATTTCTTTCAATTCAAGGCTGTTATTTTAAATTCTGTAGATTTTACCATGAATTCATTCAGCCCTTGTAATTAGTTCTTATTCTGATGGATCTTCGGTTAGTAGTATCATGAAGCCATCTACTTCATTTCTTTTTTTTTTTTTTAAGATTTTGTTTATTTATTTGACAGACAGAGATTACATGTAGGCAGAGAGGCAGGCAGAGAGAGAGGAGGAAGCAGGCTCCCTACTGAGCAGAGAGCCCGATGCGGGGCTTGATCCCAGAACCCTGAGATCATGATCTGAGCTGAAGGCAGAGGCTTAACCCACTGAGCCACCCAGGCGCCCCGAAGCCATCTACTTCTTGACTAAATAGTTCTGGAAATCTTGACTTACTCCCATGTTCTCCAAGTTGTCTAAATGATACAATCAGAAGCCAATATCCAAGAATCTTTCTTTCAAAGTCTCAGTAATTTGAATTACCTGTCATAGTCCTTTTTCACAACCTGAGATGGTCCTTTTTACTGAAGACAAAAACACAACCTGTAGCTTATAGAAGCCTTCAGGCAAGAATTAGAGTAAAACAAAAACTATCTGCTTAGCAAGAAACCTGTGCTGAAAACAAAAGTTTACTAAAGGTTTTCATGTGTAAAAGGTCTGATGAGAGTTTATAATAATAATGCAACTGACAAGAAAATTAGATTGTTTCTGGGCCATAAAAAACAAAGATAATAAAGTCATTCGAAAAATGTACACAAAATGTCTTTCTTTTAGCACAATGATTATGCCTGTTTTCAACAAAGTTGATGAATGTTACATTTGATGAATAGAAATGAATGCAAAAAATTAACATAGTTATTCAAAAGAAAAATATCTTAAAATGTATAATACTCCTGCAACATAATATGTATAATATACCAGGAATATTATAAGACATACTAAGAATATATGAAGAATATCAAGTTAAAGAGATTCAGTAAGTCTGAAGTAGGTTCTTGATATCTTTATTTTTATAAAACTCTACACATAAATCTGATGTGAATCTCCAACTGAAATTCACTGGACTAGAAAGTGCTAGATTCAAATTAAAGAAGTAAGGCTGTGACTTAAGGGTGTGTAACTGAAAATTATGACTGAAATAAATGAAATTATGACTGATAACACTATTACTGTTATAATACTATCAGACAATATCAGACAAAGCACCATCAAGACTCTGAGAGGGAAATAAATAAATAAATAAATAAATAAAAGACTCTGAGAGGGGCGCATGTGTGGCTCAGTCAGTTAAGCGTCTGCCTTCAGCTCAGGTCATGGTCTCAGGGTCCTGGGATGCAGCCCCACGTCTGGCTCCCTGCTCAGCGGGGAGTCTGCTTCTGCCTCTCCCTCTGCTCCTCCCACCCTGGCTCTTGCTTCTCTCTCGTGCTCTCTCTCTCTCTCTCTCAAATAAATAAAATCTTAAAAAAAAAAAAAAGACTGAGAAATAGCAACATACCAAAGGATAGTGAGCATTCAGGAATCCCCAGGAACCTTCTATAAACCTCACAATTTTTAAAATACTTATATTAATGAGTGACATTTACTTACACAAATTTAACCTCAGGAAAGTGGAATATCTCTTCTTATTTGACTACTCTTCCTATGTGACTCATCAGTAATAACTAATAAATAAACTTATCATTTCACTTTGGAAAGTGAAAGAACACAACTTTGTGATTTCCCAGGAGCCCTCTAAGAAATTACAAAGATAGTTTTTGGTGAAAATATATTCTGAAAGATTTACTGAACTTCTTCTATATTTAGGATCTGACTTAGAGAAAGAAAAATCAAATAAACTGGCACAGGAGATGTGAACACTTGACTAAGATAAGACTATGGGCTGGGGAACCTGGGTGGCTCCATGGGTTAAGTGCCTCTTCCCTCAGCTTAGGTCATGATCTCAGAGTCCTGCGATAGAGCCCCACATCGGGCTCTCTGCTCTGCGGGGAGTCGGCTTCCTCCTCTCTCTCTGCCGGCCTCTCCGCTTGCTTATGCTCTCTCTCTCTGTGTCAAATAAATAAATAAAATCTTATAAGATTTTATTTATTTATTTGACAGACAGAGATCACATTGCTCTCTCGGGGCGGGGGGGGCGCCTGGGTGGTTCAGTGGGTTAAAGCCTCTGCCTTCTGCTCAGGTCATGATCCCAGGGTTCCTGGGATTGAGCCCCAGATCAGGTTCTCTGCTCAACAGGGAGCCCGCTTCCCTTCCTCTCTCTCTGCCTGCCTCTTTGCCTACTTGTGATCTCTGTCTGTCAAATAAATAAATAAAATCTAAAAAAAAAGAAAAAAAAAGTGGGCAGAGGACCTGAATATACATTTTTTCCCGAAGAAGACATACAGATGGTCAATAAATACATGAAAAGATGCTCAACACCAGTAATCATCAAGGAAATGTAAATCAAAACCCCAGTGAGCTATCACCTCACACCTGTCAGAACGGCTAAAATGAAAAACACAAGAACCAACAAGTGTCAGCAAGGATGTGGAGAAAAGGGAACCCTTGCACACTATTGGTGGGAATGCAAACTGGTGTAACCACTGTGGAAAACAGTATGTAGGTTCCTCCAAAAATTAAAAATAGAAATAGTGTGGGGCACCTGGGTAGCTCAGTCCTTAACCATCTGCCTTCAGGTCAGATCATCATCCCAGAGTCCTGGGATTGAGCCCTGCCTCGGGCTCCCTGCTTGGCAGGAAGCCTGCTTCTCCCTCTCCCACTCCCCCTGCTTGTGTTCCCTCTCTCACTGTGTCTCTGACTTTCTGTCAAATAAATAAATAAAATCTTTAAAAAAATAAAAATAGAAATATCATATGATCCAGTAATGCCACTAATAGGTATTTACCTAAAGAAAACAAACACGCTAATTTGAAAAGGTATATTCACTCCTATGTTTATTGCAGTATCATTTACAAGAGCCAAGCTATGAAAGGAACCAGCTGCCTATCCACAGCTGAATGGATAAAGATGTGTATATACATAAAATGGAATGTTAATCAGCCATAGAAAAGAATGAAACCTTGCCATTTGCAATAACATGGTTAGACATAGGGGGTATAATGCTAATTGAAATAAGTCAGAGAAAGATAAGTGCCATATGATTTCATTTATATGTGAAATCTAAAAAAAAAAAACAAAGCAAAGAAACAATCAAAACCAGACTCCTAAATATGGAGAACAAATTGGTGGTTGCCAGAAGGAATGTGGATGGGGTCATGGGTGAAACAGATGAAAAGGATTACGAGGTATAAGCTTCCAGTTACAAAATAAGGAAATCACAGAGGTAAAAAGTACATCGTAGGGAATACAGTCAATAATATTGTAATAACTTTTTTGGTTGACAGAAGGTGACAACACTTATGGTGAACAGGGAGTAATGTACAGAATTGTGGAATCATTATGTTGTACACCTGAAACTAATGTAACACTGTATGTCAATAAAAAAAGAAAAAAAAAAGATTATTGGTGCCTGAGAACAACATTTGGTTATATATTTAATCAAAGTGTAAATAAACATTTTAAAATTTAAAAAAAGAGGTAACACAATTGTAAAGAATCTCAGTGAGGAATAAGAAACCTTCTTTTTTTTTCCTTTGTCAAGAATATAATAAAATCAACATAAAGCATAGGAAATTATTCCGGTTAGACACAGAATTTCTGATATCAAGAAAGTAAAATATAACCTATATTGTAGGCAAAGGCAATAAGCAGTAAACCAAGAAAATCATGCCACCAAAATTGAGCACTTTGCTAGGATTTTCCCACATGTTATGACTTTTTTTTCAAACTCAGTTTTATAAACCAGGACAAAAAAAATTCACATTCCAAGTTTTGTCCTTATTAGCTTTTTCATACTCCAAAACACAGCCAACACTTCAAGACAGATCTCAGGGGCTCTGCAAGATCAGCAATAATTTCATTTTAATATTAAGATGTTGTTAATATGTAATATGTTCATCATTGCTATCTATAAATGAGTCAACAAATAAGTGTCCTAAAATTTCCTCATTTTTATTTCTAATGCAGTAAATAATAGTTAATCCACACAGATAAGAGTTCTTTGGCATCCTCAAGAAAGCCCTAAGAATATAAAGGGGTTCAAACACCAACAAAGAAAGAGATGGAATACTACTACGTCAAAACAAAATTGCCTTTTGTTCTTGAAAAACAAAGGCACACACACAACAGTGTTTTTCTATCACTATTTCTCCCAGTGTAGTTTGAACTACTTTTTAAATTATAACCCCAAAAAAAAAAGTAACTAACTTGTATTTCATGAAGAAAAGAGGGATGAAGTAGATAATTTGTTTTGCAAACATTTTAGCAGACAGGCAAAACCCATAAACAACTTTCTACAGCCACATACTTCCTTTTTATTCCTTCTCAAAGAGGCAAAAATGAATACATTCATTGACATGATGCAAGGATACAGCCTCTCTGTTGCATATATATAGTAAGAGTAAATCTTCGTAAACATAAAATTATGCTTGGTAATTATATGACCTAGGTATCCAACGGTGAATCATTAATGAACTCAATCTAATATCAATCCAAGATTCTGAGCTACTTTAAGATCTTGGAAATTATTTTTAAGCTGACATACTTCAAAACATAATTGTTGCTGAAATAAAAAAGTTTTCAGAATAACTTTTCAGTTATAAAATAAAGTTTTCAGAATGACTCAATGTAGTTAACACAAATTTATATTTTTCATAACCTTAGACATTAAGTAGGAGTAATGTTAGCTTACTTGATCTGGATACATTTAGGAAAAACATATAAGTAGAATAAAAATGTATTTAACACTGATGAATCAGAGAAGACATAGAAGTTTTTATTAAACCAAAATTATTCAACTGGTGTCATTTACCAAAATTATGTGAAGTTAGATTCTCAAACATTTTTTGTTTTCCTAAAAACTTCCTAGCACATTTAAAGTATTAGAAGTTCAATTTCCTTATTTTCTGAAATTTAGGGAATATTAAATTTTCATATGTACTTATTGATACCTATAAGCCAATACAGATTGAAAACTCTAGGAGATCAAAATAGAACTCTTTTAACTTGGAGATACTTTATTATCTAATTGATTAGCATTCTCCAAGACAGGAAAATATTGAACACTCAGACATAAACAAGTAAAGACCTTCCTAAAGTCTAGACACATGAACAGGCAGACACACAGAGAGCTTCTAGCTTCAATTCTACAATTGTAGCCATGAATCAAAGGTAAGTACAGAAACACAAAACTTTACTGGTCTAGATATCAAAGAGCTATTCTTTTCAAAGGGCATGAAATTCTTGGTTTCTAAAAAATATTTACTTATTTATTTTAGAAAGAGATGGAGAATGAGTGAGAGTGGTGGGGGGAGGGGCAGAGGGAGATGCTCTTCAAGCAGATTCCCCACAGAGCTCAGAGCCTGATGTGAGACTCACTCACATGACTCATGAGATCATGACCTGTGCCCAAATCAAGAGTCAGACACTTAACTGACTGAGCCACTCGGGCACCCAGAAATTCTTAATTGATTTGATCTCAATATAGGCAAATGGAAAAAAACAAAGAAAAACTATACCCTGATGCCTCTTGTCAGCATAGACTAGATTTGTACCAGCCAACGTTCCCTTTACAGAAATCACCAAAGGGTGAGGTCATAGAACAAAATTTCCAATCACTGTAGCATAGCACAGTGTTTAAGAATCTTGGACTCTGGGGCGCCTGGGTGGCTCAGTGGGTTAAGCCGCTGCCTTTGGCTCAGGTCATGATCTCAGGGTCCTGGGATCAAGGCCCGCATGGGGCTCTCTGCTCAGCAGGGAGCCTGCTTCCTCCTCTCTCTCTGCCTGCCTCTCTGCCTGCTTGTGATCTCTCTCTGTCAAATAAATAAATAAAATCTTTATAAAAAAAAAAAAGAATCGTGGACTCTGGGGAGCCTGGGTGGCTCAGTGGGATTAAAGCCTCTGCCTTCAGCTCAGGGCCTGGGATCGAACCCCGAGTCGGGCTCTCTGCTCAGCGGGGAGCCTGCTTCCCTTCCTCTCTCTCTGCCTACTTGTGATCTCTGTCTGTCAAATAAATTAATTTTAAAAATCTTTAAAAAAAAAAAAAAAAGGATTGTGGGCTCTGAGGGCACCTGGGTGGCTCAGTTGGTTGGGCGTATGCCTTGGGTTTGGATTGTGTTCTGGGGCTCCTGGGATGATCAAGCCCTGCGTCAGGCTCCTCGCTCAGTGGAGGGTCTGGTTCTCTCTTTCCCTCTGCTCCCCCCATCCACCACTCATGCTCGCTCTCTCTCAAATAAATTAATAAAATCTTAAAAAAAAAAAAAAAAGAATAATGGGATCTGGATTCAAACTGTCTAAGAATGGAATTCCAGCTCCACCATTTACTAGCTATGTGGCCTTGGGCAGGTCACATTTCCTTGTTCTAGAAATATGAGGATAATAATAGTACCTACCTTTTGCATTGTTGTGAAGGTTAACATATTATTAAGAATAGTGACTGGCACATTGTAAGTCCTATTCCTATGTTAATTCTTATTACTAAACACCAATTTTCAAACATAAAGCCCCAGCTTACAAGTCTATGTCTTCAAACACAGTGGGGCTCTCCATGATGCTCAGAAAACACCTTTATTATTTTTCAAGTTTCTTCCTATTTTAATTCCCCAAATGGAGTCCCCCAAGGGACATACATTACCTTTTTCTACCTTTCTTATTAGCTGTCAGTTCCTCCAACTTAGTGACAAAATGAGGGCATCGGGTGGATCCAATCAGCTTTTAAGCCACACCAGCCACCTTCCCCAACACCACTCTTATTCTTTCTTACTGTGTCAGAAGAAATGAATCTCCTTTTCATATAGAGGGACAATTCTGTGTTTATATGCTGGATCCTATACATTTCTATCTTCTCAAGATTATCACCCCAAATTTGCCTTTTTTTCTGTTGCTATCAATAGCTTCCTCTACACAATCTTCTTTTATCACACATGTGTGGTAAAATGACCCCATCCTATTAAAAACAAACAAACAAACAAACTGGCTCAGTCAGTTAGGAGTCTACCTTTGGCTCAGGTCATGATTCTAGAGTCCCAGGACTGAGTCCTGCATTGGGCTCCCTGCTCAGCGGGAAGTCTGCTTCTCCTTCTGTCCATCACCCAACACGTTTTCTCTCTCTCTCTCAAATAAATAAATAAAATCTTGGAAAAAAAAAACTCACAAAACTTTAATCTAGCCCTCCCAATGTCTGTCTTTCCCTCCTTTAAAAGCTATATTTCTTAAAATACTGTAGTGTGTTCCTTCTCACCACTTTGAAATCGCTCCCTTACTTCTCAACCCACTTCTTTTTATGTCCATCTTCACTAAGCCAATAAAGTACTCTCACTGTGACCACTGAGGGCATTACTAAAGCCATATCCCATGAGCATGTGTCACCTCACTTATCTTCAAAGTGTTTTTGACACTAATGACCACTGGCTAGGTAAGAAACTTATATCCTACTTTGACTTCCTTTGACAGTATTTGTCTATTCTTGTCCCTTTAGGTTCTCACATAAATTTACAATCTCTTTGGCATGTTCTCAGAAAACAACAACAACAACAACAACAAAAAACCACAATTGGGATTTTACTGAGATTACTTTGAATCTCTATAGCAATTTGAGAAGAAAAGAAATTATAATACTGAAACTTCGAACGCTCAAACAAGATACATCTATCCATTTCTTTAAGTCTTTTTAACGTTCCTAGAAAGGTTTTATATTTTTCCTATGGAATTGAACATCTCATCTCTAGTTAGATTTATTCTCAGGTACTTTACATTTTCATCCTATCATATATGGAAAATATTCTAAAAATATTTTATTTGACAGGAGTTTGTAGTGGTACATAGAAAGTCAACTTATTTTATATGTTAATTTTATATAGAAATACTACTAAATTTACTTATAAATTCTAGTAACTTATTTGTGTATTTTTTTAGATTAGCAATGCATCCAATCATATCATTTAAAAATGATTATATCATCTATAAAACAGTTGTTTCCCCTTTTTAAAACCTCATACCGGGGTGTCTGGGTGGCTCAGTCAGTTAAGCAACTGCCTTTGGCTCAGGTCATGATCCTGGGGTCCTGGAATTGAGCCCCAATCAGGCTCTCTGCTCAATAGGGAGCCTGCTTCTTCCTCTCCTTCAGTCTGCCATTTCCCCTGCTTGTGCTCTCTCTGTCAAATAAATAAACACAATCTTTTTTTTTTTTTTTAAGATTTTATTTATTCACTTGACAGAGAGACACAGCGAGAGAGGGAACACAAGCAGGGAGAGTAAGAGAGGGAGAAGCAGGCTCCCCGCCTAAGACGGAGCCCCAGGCAGGGCTTGATCCCAGGACCCTGGGATCATGACCTGAGCCAAAGGCAGATGCCCAATGACTGAGCCACCCAGGTGCCCTTAAACAAATAAAATCTGGGGCGCCTGGGTGGCTCAGTGGGTTAAAGCCTCTGCCTTCAGCTCAGGTCATGATCCCAGGGTCCTGGGATTGAGCCCTGCATCTGGCTCTCTGCTCAGCGGGGAGCCTGCTTCCCCCTCTCTCTCTCTCTGCCTGCCTTTCTGCCTACTTGTGATCTCTGTCTGTCAAATAAATAAATAAAATCTTAAAAAAAAAAAAAAAGAAATTAAAAAGTAAAAAAAAATCTTTTAAACCTCATATCTTTTCTTCCTTATTTTGTCTTATTGCACTATACAGTGTTAAAAGAAATGGTAATAGCTGCATACTGGTCTTTTTTTCCCCAGTCACAATGAAAAAGATCCCCCCCCCCCATTTTATTGAGAAATAATCGACATGAAAAAGCTTTTCAGCACTAAATGTTGCTTGCTGTTTTCCTCCCTTTTTCCCCCCTCAAATGTCATCTCACTTGGGAATATTTCCGTGATGCATCAGTCTGAGTTAGATTCCCCTTCTCTGCCTGTGCATTCCACTAACACAGTAGTTATTCATACACTATTCTGAGTGATAGTTTTTCTGACTTTTCCAAAGTCAGACAAAGCCAAACAATCCCTTGGAACTAGCAAAGTACTTAGAACATAGAAGGAAATCAATAAATATCTGTTGAATGAGTGATTAAAGTGGAACATTGTGGTTTTCTTTTTTTCTGAATGGCTTTTAAATTATTGCTACATTCTTGTAGTCAATATTTTCATTAGTGGGGAGAAAAATCTATGAAACAAAATGAATATAATTCATTATAAAGTGTTATATACACCAAGGAGAAAAACTAATTTTCTAAAAAAGATTTTATTTGTTTATTTGACAAATAAACACACCAAGCGACACACCAAGAGCGAGAACACAAGCAGGGGGAGTGGGAGAGGGAGAAGCAGGCCTCCTGCCAAGCAGGGAGCCCAATGCGGGACTCGATCCCAAGACCCAGCCAAAGACATTTAAAAACTGAGCCACCCAGGTGCCCCAAGAAAAGCTAACTGTGGTTGATTGCATTTGGTTTCCCTCCCTCCAGTGCCCCTCCTAGTGGGAGGAATTATACATCCGCACACTGGTGATTTCAGAGGCTTATGTTGACCAACAAAACATGGGTGGAAATTACATGGGTCACATCCAAGCAGAAGCTTTTTAAAAAAGCATATGATGTACCATAACTTATCTTTTTGCTATCAGTAGTCATGTCTAACAGTAATTTTCTTTTTTTTTAAGATTTTATTTTATATTATTTTTTATTTGACAGACAGAGATCACAAGTAGACAGAGAGGCAGGCAGAGAGAGAAGGAGGGGAATCAGGCTCCCCGCCAAGCAGAGAGCCCGATGCGGGGCTCCATCCCAGGACCGTGGGACCATGACCTAAGCCAAAGGCAGAGGCTTTAACCCACTGAGTCACCCAGGTGCCCCCTAACAGTAATTTTCTTATGAGTAACTCCTTCATCAGTTTGGCTTCCAAAATAAAGACAGCATGGAACAGAGCCAGAGATAACATATAATGGACATGTAGCATGGGTGAGAACAAACTTTTGTAGATATGAGCCACTGCAACTTGGGAGTTCACTTACTACTACAGCATGACACAGTCTAACCTGACTAACATACTAACTACCATACTAACATACTTGAATTCATACCTGACTACCATACTACCATACTAACATACTTGAATTCAGCTTCTCAGCACTTTCATAGTGCACGATAGTTAATACAGTTCATATTATCATTTCTTAAATTAACACACACCCCTGAATTTTACATAATGATACTTCTATCTATTCCTCCAACTGAAGAAATGGACACTCCTCGGTCTTCTAAAATTAGTTTCAAAGTGTATAGGTGAGGCAGACATAGTTAGCTTATTCTATTCAATATATGTTCTATTCAATATATGTTCACATTTGTCCTTACAAATAGAGCTTCAAAATTGTTGAAGGAGACAATATACCTAGCTAACATTATAACTTTCACAGATTCCTTTGTTGTTAAGGGTGACTATGAAATTCCACTCTGCCTACTAAGAGAAAAGGTAACAATATGCTACCAAGTGGAAATTCTAGGAAAACTACTATCTTCTTGACAACATGGGACAAACTCTTGATGAGTTGTGTCTTTTGCCTTTTGATCTTCTTTATTATTCTTATATGTTGAGACCTTGTGTTCATGACAACCAAACGTGCAGAGTCCAAGCTATGGGATCAAAAACCAAAGAGTCAATCAGTGAAAATGTTGGTATCATAGAAAGAAGAGACACCACCATTCCACTCCTGGATTCCTGGACTTAGACTACTGTTATGCTTCTGAGAGAAAAAGTAGTACAGAATTATTGCAGATCTGAAGCATGTACCACTAAGGCATAAATCCCAGTCTCTCAGGATTTTATCTCCCAATTGGTGCCATAACAGTCTTCAGTGGGATATTCTACTTTTTGAACAGGCCACCACTTCTGGGTGATGGGATCTTACCAGTGTATTCCATAGGTATAAACTCAATGCTGTACTTCTTTATACTGTGAAACGAGTTCCTTGGGAACTGAAAACCTTGATAGTGGATAAAGTCTTAAGTCCACTGACTACTGAACTGGTCAGCAGGAAAGGCAAACCCATATCCAGAAGATATATCTATTCCAATAAGAACAAATCGTGTCCCTTTATGATGGAAGGAAACCAAAGTAATCAACCTGAAGGACAACTGGTACCCTAGAAAATGATGTCATATTAGAGATCCAGGATTGGCCTCTAGCTTAGTAGCTAGCACAGAGTTTACAGCTTGTTAGAAATATTTCATCTCTAATCTTCTTGTTCTTCTTGTTCCCCCCAGGAATGTCATAAAACTCAAACAAAAATTATGCTTAGTAGAAAAAAATTGTGCATGGCATACATACAATACATAGCAATATTAATTACAATGCTTTTATAGTTCCCAATAAAGTTAGTGTTTTCTAAAATTTTAATAATGGACATGAGTTATTTTCAAAATAAGAAAAATAATTTTTTAAAAAAGAAAACTGATCATAATAAGTTCAAATTTAGGTTGTGCATCTCATCTCCCCCACCAACACCAATGAAGAGAAATACTTAGTTGCCTTCCTTGTTTCTCCCCATGGTAATTATTTGCTCCACTGAAGAGTTAAATTTTGCCTTTATTTTGAAGATTGACCCATGCAGGGGCACCGGTGGCTTGGTTGGTTAAGCATCCAACTCCTGATTTCAGCTTAGGTCATGATTCAGGGACATGTGATCGAACCAAGCCCCACATCAGGCTCCTTACTCAGCGGGGAGTCTGCTGGAGATTCTCTCTACCTCTCTGTCACTCATCTGTGCATGCATGTTCTCTCTCTCTCTCTCAAATAAATAAATAAATAAATCAAGATTGAGCTGACAAAATATACGTTTTTATTTCATTAGGGAAATAAACTTCTTGTGTAAAATGAAACTTTCTGTGCAATGGAAATTAGAATTAAAAATATCTATCCAGGGGCACCTGGGTGGCTCAGTGGGTTAAAAGCCTCTGCCTTCGGCTCGGGTCATGATCTCAGGGTCCTGGGATCGAGCCCCGCCATCGGGCTCTCTGCTCAGCGGGGAGCCTCTTCCCTTCCTCTCTCTCTGCCTGCCTCTCTGCCTGCTTGTGATCTCTGTCTGTCAAATAAATAAATAAAATTTTTCAAAAAATCTATCCACCTATCTTCTTTCTATCTATTTATCTATTTTTCTCTTATCTATTTCTTTTTGTCTGTCCATCTCTTAGAATAGTGGTTTTCAGTCCTGACCAAAGAAGCACCAGAAATTTTATTATCATTTGTTTGTTTGTTTGCGCCCCTTTCCCTCTATGGAAAATACATCACATCATTCACTACTCATTAAGCATGAATTTATCAAGTGCCAACTCTTCAGAAATTAGAGATATAGCAATGAACAGGGTACGTTCATCTCTGGAGTTTATATTCTCCAATTACATATAATAAACAAATAAATGTGCAATAAATATATTAATATATATATTTATAAATATATCAATATATATTCATTTATAAAATTTAAAAAGCAAGTATTTTTTTAAAAGCAGGGTGCAGAGATAGAAACTTACGTAGGTAGAGGATGGGGTTGGAGGGAGGCCACATAGGGTGACCAGGGGGAGGCCAGATGACATTTGAGCAGAGACCTGAATGGAGGAAATGCACCATGAGACAGTCTGAGGAAAGGCATTCCGGCCTGAGGAAACAGCAGGGGCAAGCAAAGACTCTGAGGTAGAAACAAATTTATTCGAGGAATGGTAAGAAAGATGGTAAGGCAAGAGCAGAATGAGTGAGATAGAAACAGGCTGAATATCAGGTCAGAGAGACTGGCAGAGGCCAGCTAATGTAGGGTCTTTTAGCCAAGAAGAGGTCTGAATTCTATCCCAAGTGAGAAAGGAAGCCACTGGAATGTTTTGAGCAGGGTAGCAGGACTGGGCGTGGGTGTGTGTCTGTGTGTGTCTATGACATTCCTGGTGCTGTGTGCAGAATACTGAAGCTGAGAAAGGGTGCATACACGAAGGTCTGTGAACGAGTTGTTTTCAATACCTTAGTCTAAAGATGATAGGTTGGGTGAGCCGGGGGGGGGCGGTGATCAGAAATGATCAGATTCAGATTATATTTGGAAATGCAATATAAGGAAAGAGGGGGGTTAAGGATGACTTCTAGATTTTTGCCCTGAGGAACCAGGGAAGCGATATGGCATCAAGTAAGAGGGAGAATGCCCAAGGAAGAGTGGATTTGAAGGCAAATAGGTTTGTTGGGAGTTTGGACACGATGGGTGTGACACACCTATTAGTCGCTTACGAACAAGTGGAGATACTGAGTGGGCTGTTGGGTGTCCATGTCCAGAGCTCAAGGATACGTGCAAGGATGGAGACATAAATTTGGGAGTCCTAAGTTTAAATGGTATTAAATAATAGGACTGCCTAAGAAGTAAGGATATGCAGAAAAGAAGCTTGAGAACTGAGTCCTGGGGATGCTCAATATTCATTGTTTGAAAACCACAGCAAATCCAACACAGGACACTGACAGGGAGTATCTGGTGAGGTACGAGGAAAACCAGGCCTGTGTGATGTCCCAGAAGTCAAGTGAGGGAAGTGTTTTAAAAGGGAGTGAGTGGTGAGTGTACTTAATGCCACTGAATTACACACTTAAAAATGCATAAACCCGCAAATTTTATGTTATGCATATTTACCACAATATAAAAAAGGGGAGTGAGTGATCAGTTGTGGAAAATACTGCTGAGAGCAACTAAGATGGGTATTGAGAATTGACTGTAGGATAGCAGTGGTTCTTAATTTGGGTTGATTTTGCTCCCACGGGGACATTTGGAGACATTTCTGCTTATCACAACTTGGAGGATGATATTGCCATCGAGTAGGTAAAGGCCAGAGACGCTGCTAAACATCGTATAATGTGCAGGACAGTTCCCCAAAGCAAAGAATTATCTGGCCCCAATGTCAAAGGTCCAAGGTTGAGAAACTCTGGGATTTCCCAGTATGAGAATCGTTGATGATGCTAAGAAAAACTGGTTCAGCAGAATGTTGGAGAAGAAAGCCTCACTGAAGAAGGTTGAGGAAAGTATGCTAGCTGAAGGACTGGAGGCAACTGTTCCAAGGAGTTCTGTTCTCAATAAGAGAAATGAATGGACTACTAATAAGGATTATAGCATCCAGAGAGGTTCTCATTCTAAAGACTGGAAATACGTCTATAAATTTATGTGCTGCTGGGAAAGGACGAGCAAGAGGAAAAAGAAATGGGGATGACTGAACTCAGTCGGTTAAGCATCTGCCTTCGGCTTAGCTCATGATCCCGGGGTCCTGGGATCCAGCCCTGCATCTGGCTCCCCGCTCAGCGGCAAGTCTACTTTTCCCTCTTCCTCTCCCTCCCTGATCTCTCTCAGTCTCTCTCAAATAAATAAAATCTTAAAAAAATTTTTTTTAAAAAGGAGGAAAAATAAATGATATAAGAGAAGGAGGGGGAATTTTGGCAGAGAAGGCAAGAAGGCATGGGATGCCATGCACACGGATGGTTTGGTCTTAGGCTCAAGGAGGTTTATTCATTGTGGGGTGAAGGAAAGAAGGCAAGTTTGTAGGTACAAATAAAGGTACACATAAAGACATGGTGGTGGGAAATTGAGCAGTTATCTGTGCTTCTACAGTAGTAGTCCAGTCAGTACATTTCTAAATTCGATCTCTACAGTGGTCATTAAAGTATCATTCCCACTTTACAGATGCAGAAGAGTGATCACCCGATATTATAATTATTAAGTTTTAGAGTCGGGGCTAGAAAGATTGTGGGCATTTTGATTCCCAGCCTGGGCTAGCAGTTCTACTGCATGCTACCTATTTAAAGAGTATCACTCCAGACTCATGCGTCTACATTGTCACTATTGTAAATTCCATATCTGTTAAATGTATACTAATATGACATTCCCTAAAATAAATATCCATTAAATTTGTAATAAAATTACATCAAAAAAATCTAAAACAAAACTATTTCCCTTAAAAAAATAAACTATTGCCTTATATAAGTGCTTGAATACCAGCTTTTTAATTTTTTTTATTTTATTTTTATTTTTTTTAGCTAGCTAGTTGGCCCAAAACAATCCAGAAAAGTCTGGGTGAGAGAGAAAAAGAATAGGTATGTTTTAGTCTCAGTTAAATTTTAGCAGCAATTTACTGGCTAATTATAGTAATAGTGCCTTATTATGAAAATGTCCTAACAGAGTTAATTATATAAAGTACTTAAGTAACTAGACAGATTATTTTCTCAGAACATCTCAAAATCCTCAGGTAAGAAAACTAAAATAGTAAGAAATGTGGAGTTCCTGCTGAGAAATATCATCAACAGGCATTCTTACCAAATTCTCAATTACCTACCTGGTTATCTGCTTTGTGAGTTCCCTGAGGGTGAAGACCGGCACTGCTGATTTGTGCATATCAACAGCAGGCTTGGCACTTAGAAAGTGCTCAATACATATTTTAATCTATTGTTTAATGGTTTTTAATCACATTCTATTAACTTCCTTACATGATACTTCCCTAGAAACATGTTTTATGGAGTGGCAGAGGAAGAATATAAAATTAGCACTGAGGGGCGCCTGGGTGGCTCAGTGGGTTAAAGCCTCTGCCTTCGGCTCAGGTCATGATCTCAGGGTCCTGGGATCGAGTCCCGCATCGGGCTCTCTGCTCAGCAGGGAGCCTGCTTCCTCCTCTCTCTCTGCCTGCCTCTCTGCCAACTTGTGATCACTGTCAAATAAATAAATAAATAAATAAAATCTTTTTAAAAAAAATTAGCATTGAGAGGAGGCATGTGAGAGGAAGGAGATGCAAAACAGTTTTATTGCCGTTCTTTATGGGAGCCGTGATACAAGCTTTTTAAAGAAAGATACTATTGGAAATATTATTTAAAGGTGTAATAACAGATATAACCAATGAAACAAAAATACCAATTGTGCTAAATACCAAAAGAAATATGACAGCAAATAGAATGACATGTAAGTTATAAATCTACCGATATAAAACCAGAATGTATTAACACCCAAAAGGGAAATTGAAAACAAATATATCTGTCATATACACAAAAATAGGCTTAATTCACCTTTTAGGGAAAAAATAAAAACACCCTCAGATCAGGTGACAGCTCTTTTCAAGATAATGTTCTATTCAAGATAATCCAAGGCAGAGCAAGAAGACCAAAACTCAAACCAGGTGTCTTAGATCAGGCTGTTATAATAATAATGTCATAGACTAGATGGCTTACAAACAAAAGAAATTTTTTTTCACAGGTTGGAAGTCTACGATCAGGGTACCAGCATGGTTGGGTTCTGGTAAGAATCCTCTTTCAGGTCAAAGACTGCCAAATTCTTGTTTTATCCTCACATGATGAAGAGCGGAAAGAGCCTGCTTGGTTCTTTTTTGTAAAGGTTACTAATCCCATTCCTGACCACACTGCACTGCCCTCGTGACCTAATCACCTACCAAGGGCCCCACCTCCAAATATGATCACATGGTGGGTTAAAATTTCAGCGTATGAATTTTGGGGGAACACAAACATTCAGTTTATAGCACCAAGTAATGCTATAAGAGACCCAAACTATGTAATATGATATATATGAAAATATATTAAATTGTGCACACTGAAAATAGAGAATATATCTTCCTTTGAGTATCCGAGGAATTGTTAGAGAAATTGACTACATTATTAGGCCACCAGAAAAATTCAGTATCTTCCAAAAGACAGAACTGGTACAGAAAACATTTTCAGGACATACTGCAATAAAACTTGAAGTTAGTAAATATTTTTTTAAAAGGCCTTTTCAGGGGCGCCTGGGTGGCTCAGTGGGTTAAAGCCTCTGCCTTCAGCTAGGGTCATGATCCCTGGGTCCTGGGATCGAGCCCCGCATCGGACTCCTTGCTCAGCAGGGAGCCTGCTTCTCCCTCTGCCTGCTGCTCCTCCTGCTTGTGCTCTCTCTGTTAATCCCTCTGAAAAATGAATAAATAAAATCTTTAAAAAATAAAATAAAATAAATAAAAAGGCCTTTTCAGGGGCAGCTAGGTGGCTCAGACAGTTAAGTGTCTGCCTTTAGCTCAGGTCCTGATCTCAGGGTCCTGGGTACAAGCCCCACATCAGGCTCCTTGCTCAGCAGGGAGCCTGCTTCTCCCTCTCCCTCTGCTGCTGCTCTCCGTTTGTGCTCTCTCTCTTTCTCTCTCCCCGTCAAATAAATTTTAAAAAACTTTAAAAAAGTAAAAATAAAAAATAAACAAAAAGGCCTTTCACTTGAGGAAAAAAAAAACCTCATTCATTTTTTTCCCATTTTTAAAAAATTATTAACATATAATGTATTATTTGTTTCAGGGGTACAGGTCTGTGACTCATCAAACTCCTCATTCTTAAAAATAAATTTTGAAGAATTTCTAGAAAACAAAAGTAATAAAGAAAATACTACATACCAGCATCTATATGCTAGAGTTAAATCAGTGTTCAGAGTAAAATTCATAAATAATGATATAAAAAACAATAAAATTTAATTAAACATCCAACTAAATAAATGGAAGGAAGTGATAGAGAAAATTTTGTAAATAAAGCCAGAACCAAAATAAAACTAGTATTATTAACAAATAAATTGCCCAAGGGCACCTGGGTGCCTCAGTCAGTTAAGCATCTGCTCAGGTCATGATCCCAGGGTCCTGGGAGTGAGCCCCACATTGGGCTCCTTGCTTGGTGGGAAGCCTGCTTCTCCCTCTCCCACTCCCCCTGCTTGTGTTCCCTCTCTCACTGTATCCCTCTCTGTCAAATAAATAAATAAAATCTTAAAAAAAATTAATTACCCAAAAATATTTTTATTAAAAAACAGAATAAAATGAACAAGAAGCTAACCTAATTAAGACAAATCAGAAAGAAATCATAAATCCATAAAAGAAGAACTGACAAATTACAACCAAACAAGGATTACAAAAAAGAAAGAGATTAAGAGATTGCTTTGCCAAACACTTTGCAAATAAATTTGAAAACCTACAAAAAACCCTAATATTTTACAAAAATTTCATTTACCAAAAATTGACACCAGAAGAGACAGGAAGTTTAAATAGATTGATTTTCCTAGACCAACTAAAGTTATCAATGATTTTCAAAGTCCACTAGCTTCACAGGGGATTTCTACAAACACTTGGAAGAAAAGATTATTCTGGTGATGTCTGTACCAATCCAAAGCTTAGAAAGAGAAAAGATTTCTCTCTCTCTCTCTCTCTCTTTTTTTTTAATGAAGGAATTATAACATCGGCACCAAAAATCTGAAAATGTTTGTAATATAACCACACTTCCAGAGTTTGATTTTTGCCTTGGCTACACTCTGGATTTGTTATCACAGATAAGGGACTAATGTCTCTGTGCCTCAATTTCCTTACCTGTAAGAAACTTTCTAAGTCACAGACCACTGCTTGATACCATGAGGGCACTTACCAGGCCCTGGCCTGGACTATCACCTAGCAATACAGCAGAGGCCCCAGTAGGAGTGGACACGTGACATGCCCCGAGGGATTTCAAAATACACTTGGAACTGGGAGGCTTTGCTTGGAAGTGCTATATTACAAAGGTAGAAGCAATGAGCAAATAAATTATGGGTTGTCATGACTTCATTTGTGTAGGTACAGACTGGTGAAGCCAATGGTTATTTGAGTTAAATTTGAATATGCAAAGATATTCCCACAGATACTCGGGTTCAGAGAAAGAAACAGAGCTCCGTCTGTGGAATCTGAAAAGGTTTGACATGGCGGCATAGGAAGAGTGTGGTTCACCTTGATAACTTCTCTAAGTACCTCACCAAGTAGGTCACGTCACATCTCAGAAGCTGTTTCTTCTTCTTCAAAGTCAGGCTAGTTAAACTATTTACCTGAAGGGTTGTTATTAGCATCAGATGTGGATGATCTTTGTCTTTCTGTTAGCTGCCAGTGGTCATCCCACTGCTGGCCTCCATTCCTTCCCTATCTAACCTAGACCAGTACCTCAGACTTCCTCATATACCCCTTCTATAATTATTCCTATCCAGAAATTCTTAAAAACCTCTGGATAATACTATAATTTGTATTTTCTGTTTATACACTCAGAAGGAGTACACTATTGGTAGAAATCACACAACCATAACTAGGCACTACTGCTACCTACTCACAAGTTCAATCTCAGTTAGGTCCACAGTACCATCCCTTAAACATTTCATTGTTCTTTCTCGTATTCCTCTCATATTCTCCTCAGTAAACACCATAAATCTTCACCATTCTCCTCACGCAATTTCTCACTTTCAGCAGATAACAAAACTGCTTTCTTTGTGGAGACTAATTAAGGCCATCAGGCATGACTTCCTTTAACTTTCAGCTCAGCCTCCCTGTAAACATACCCTTAGTCATGCACATCCTTAATTTCTACCCTCCAGGGTCAGAGAGTGTTGCCTCCTATCAACAAATGAAAGGATAAAAATGATGGGGTGGCTATACACAATGGACTATTACGCAGCCATAAGAAAGGAAAATATCCTCCCATTTACAACAACATGGTTGGACCTTGAGCACATTATGTTAAGCAAAATAAATCAGACAAAGACACGTACTATATGATATCACTTATATAAACCCTTAAAAAATAGTGAGTAAAATGGTGGTTACCAGAGGATGGTTGGGGTGGTGTTAAGATTGATGGCATCTAAGAATACAAACTTGCAATGAGTAGTAAATAAGCCATAGAGATCTGATACACAGAATAATGCACACAGATAATAATATTGTACTGTAATTATATAATGTGATAAATATGGATACATTAGGAATCTTATTACAATATATAAATGTATCAAAATAACATGCTGCATACTTTAAACTTACACAATGTTACACATCAAATGTATTCAATACCAAAAAGAAAAAAAGAGCTACTTCCCTTCTTTTGTAACAACCAACCAACACTCCTACTTTAGTGTCATCTACATGCCCTCCATCTCCTCCCTTTCCTCAAGATTTTTCTCCCTCAGTTTTAACTCTCTGGAAAGCCTTTACCTTTCTTCTGGCTCCTTCTTCTATCCTAAAGTCTCTCTCTTCCTAAAATCCCCTTCTGAACATTTGTCCCTTCTATTTATCATCTGGGCTCTCTCGCTTCTGCCTCTCGTCTTTCCCACTGGCTATTTACATGACTCACTTCCCATATAGGGGCCAAAGATAGGCCAAAGACAGACCATCCCAAGATGGGCCACTTTGGCTTGAGCATTATTTTGAGTTAAAGGCAATCAAAACCCAGGAGAGTCAGAAAAACTCTTCACCTCCCACTCAGATGCCTGCTTGTACCAGGAATAGAGCTATTAACAGAAATTCCTCTTCACCTAAGAAACGTAACTGCGTAATAGGGCAACCTTTGTTTTACAAACATCTCCTCTCATCTTCCTCTTAAAGGTCTTTTCCCTTTGTATCCTTAGACCCCCCTATACCTTGCCTGAGCTCATATAAGTCACTCACTGCCTTTGAATTTCAGGTTTGTGTGGAAACTAAATTTGATTTTCTCCTGTTAATCTGTCAATTTGAGTCTTAGTCCAGCTGGAAGGACCTTAAAGGACAGAGGAAATTCTTCCTCCCCAACACCATTCATGTCTCAACCCACAGCAATCAGGCTTCTGTCTCTACAAAACTGCATTATATAAAGTGATCAAGGATCTCCGAATGGCCAAATCAATTGGACACTTTCCATCCTTTATCTCACTAGAATACTCAGCTTCTCCTATTTTTCAATGGATTAGAAGACAAAACAATCAGCCAAGAGTGAGACTAGAAATAGTGGCTTCTGGAAGAAACAGGTTTCTGAATCCATTTTTCAAGAGTGCATCATATCCAAGAACGTCTTCTAAGTCAGAAATGCAAATAGCAACAGAAGCCATGAAGCATGCATTAAATGGACTAAAATGATGCCATCAATTTAATGATAGTTTCTTTGAGTGATTTAAGTGACAAAACTACCAGTTAGCTACTTATTTCTAACAATAAACAAGAATTAAATGATGGAAAATGCTATTTAATAGTCCCTGTGCTTTCAGTATCATTGAAGCCACAATAATTTCTCCAAAAATTTTATTTAAATAATAGGAGCCTTTTTCAGAAAACCAGAACAAGGTAGTGTTAGTAACTGATGAGGAAGCATAGACAGCATTGTTCTTTGCTACCAATGTTATAGAATTCACTAAATAACTTATAGACCTGAAACATAAATTTCTACAGCTGTAAGAGAAATCACATGAAATTGGAAATGACAACCTCTAGAACAACATGAAGTACAAATTAGGAATATGCCCAAGGATCTGTCCATGTTGTATAATAAAAAAATGAAAGTCAGCCATTGGATCTACTTGAGGAAAGATCAGTAACAGATGCAATTAAGGGAGAATATAATCAAAGGAAAGGTTGTTTAGGGAAAATAAAAAATAAAAGCATCATTCTTAGGGGCACCTGGGTAGCTCAGTGGGTTAAAGCCTCTGCCTTCGACTCGGGTCATGATCCCGGGGTCCTGGGATGGAGCCCCGCATCAGGCTCTCTGCGCCGCGGGGAGCCTGCTTCCCCCCACCCCCCCACCCCCACCCCACCGCGTGCCTCTCTGTCTACGTGTGATCTTTGTCTGTCAAATAAATAAAATCTTAAAAAAAAAAAAAAAAGCATCATTCTTAGGTGAGCACTTTAGATGTCCAGAGGAAGAGAACTGTTTGATTTCCATGTGTTTCCCTACCATGATCTCCAATATAAAATCCTAGAGAATAATCACACAAATGAAAAAGGGATATTAGCAACTCACGGAATTAAGGGAGGCAAGAGTGCTAGGTAATTGTATTCTAAAAGGGTAGCTGAGGCTATAAACTGGATAGACCGATATTCTATTGTTTGTTTACAGTGTCAAGTGGATACAGACCAGACATGTTAGATGTCAAAATAACAAATAGATTATACCACATCTCAGAATTGTTGAGGATATTTCAGGGAAATGTGTCTACAGCTTCTGGAAGTGTTTGGGGAAAAAACAGGCAAGAGGGCAGCAAATGTCAGTCTACAGACAATAGGGTATCCCACAGGGTAAAGACAGTGAGGAAACATCACACAGAAAGAAATAGGGAGATGCCTGAAAAAACCATCTTTGGACTGAGCCCTAGCAGGATCCAAACTCTCACTTTTAAGGATTTTCAAGACCAAGTCTCTGTATCCAATGATGGAAATTGTATTCATTTTCTACAGCTGCTATAACAATTTACCACAGACTTAGTGGCTTCAAACAACAAAGATTTATTCTCTTACGGCTCTGGAAGTCCAAAGTTTGAAAAATGCATCTCATTGGGTTAAGATCAAGGTGTCAGCCCGGTTGCATTTCTTTTGTAGGCTCTAAGGAAGAATCACTTTCCTTGCACTTTCTAACTTCTAGAGGCTGCCTACATTCCTTAGTTTGTGGCCCTCCTCCTTCACCCTCAAAGCCAGCAAGAACAGGTTGAGTTTTTAACCACATCACATCACTCGAATGTTCTTTTCTGCCTTCCTCTTCCAACTTAAAGACCCTTGTCATTATACTGGTCCCATCTGGATAACTCAAGATAATATCCCTAATTTAAGACGGACTGTGTTACAACTTGAATTCTATGAACATAATATATGTTATAGGACTGAAACATAAACATCTTTGGGGGGTCACTACTCAGCCTACAACAGATAAAAAGGCAAATTTCCCCGGATGACCCTGATATTAACGTTCCATTGCCCCAGTTAGGCAACATAGGGGGTTGGTAGAACTAAGCCTATAAAAGTACTTGCCATTAATAGGACCCAAAATTACAAACTGGTCTGAAACCCTGAACGGGGAGAAGAATTTGTTATCCCAAAAGAGGCCTCTTTGGCATAAGGATTCATTTAGGCTGATTATTTTTAAGAAACAGCAAACACAGGAGAAGCTCTGAAAACCGGAGTAGAACTACTTTTTTGTAAAAGATATTAACATGTATGTGGGAAATCTTCATTTGTAAGTGTGTCTTCCTCTCTGTACCAGAAATGGAAGAATAACTCTGTAGAGTTATTCTGTAAATCTGTAGAAACACTTATCAGTGGAGAAGGCATCTTACCCTTGTTTCCTGTGTCTTCCCTGGCAATCTCTGACAACTGACCTCCATCCCCAGCATTTTCTTTTGTCTTTAGCTGGCGACGATGTTTAAGGTGGTGGCTTGCGTCACTTTGAGGAGTTACTCAGTTTTCATGAGTCTTTCGCATGTATACGGGAGGTATAAATGTTTTAAACTTCTGTTTGTTTTTCTTCCTTAATCTGTCTATTATTTTAGGGGAGTCTCAGCAGAGAATTTAGAAGCATAGAGGGAAAACTATTTTTCCTCCCCTGTAACCCCGCTGGGAAGGGGACAGAATGGTTGTGCTTAGTTTGCCAGCAAGATGAATGGGAAAGTTACTGTGATAGTTATTTTGAGGTATTAGCCTATGTTCTTTATCCTTCAGCTGTTTCCCCTTTCTCACCCTCGTTTACACTCTTGACTTCATTCAGGGAGAAAGACTGTCTCTGCTTATTCTCAGGAAGGAGGTGAGGCAAGGAAGAATTTATTTTTTTTAATCTATAAATTTCTTCCTGGGTTTTCTGTTTCAAAAGCATACACTCTCAAGACATAAAAATAAAAGTATTTGAAAACATCAGTAGTGAGAACTGGAGATTTAAGGGGAAGGAGATTTCCAGCAGAGACTTGGGATTCCTCTACATTGTGTGAGAGAGAGGCAGAAGAGAGGTATAAGAGTGTAGACGTTGGTGGACACTGACATATCCAGTCCTGGTGTGGGCAGAAAACGCATTCATGGTGAGTCCAGGCAGGGATTGCCCCAACAACCTTGTGCGGGAGATGCCATGTCTGTGTCCCAGTGGAGTGAGAATGGAGCAAGAGAACTCCCATGTCCTAAACACGGAGCCACAAGTAACGGATCAGCTGGATTACTAACTCCTTGGTAATATTTAAGAACCTTCAGTCTTTAAAAATGTGCTTCGGAGGAAAATCTTGAAATTGACTGGGATTAGAGTCCTGTCACTCTCTCAGAATGGAATCTGAGTTGCTGGGAAGAGATTCTTCAAGACAATGAAAAGGTATTCTAGGCAAAATTAGGATAATAGCTCTCGCAGGGAAACCCTTGAATGGGGACTAGAAGTAATAGGTATGTATCTAAATATATTCCCTTAATTTCAGTTTTCGTTACTAGAGAGATCAATGCAGACAAAATTAGATATTAACATATTATTGCATACTGCATATGGTTGATTAAATTGGGGCTTGAAATCTGCAGAAAAGGCAATTGAAAACAGTTAGATGATGTTGAAGTCCCTCTAGAAAGGGGCGGCATTCTTTTCTACTGCTCAGAAAAGGATGGTGGTGTTCCCTGCTGCTTGCATTCAGCGAGATTTTATTCATTTTACCTTGGCAATCATCAGAAGTGAGTAATTTCATATCAAATAAACAAGTGAGTAACTTCATACCAAATAAACATTCTTCTCAAGCAGGTATAGCTCTGATACTTAATAAATAAACAAAAATAATTTACATTTACCCAACGTAACCCTAGAGGCCCCTGATGAGGTTCGAAATGTTTTCTCTCACAGCTTTAAAATATCTGTGAGAATCCTAAGAGCGGTGAGCACCTTCTGTGCTGCGGGCTAGTCAGTCTGGTGTGGAAAGGGAAGCGAGCAGCCATGCTATAGAGGAGATGGGTAAGAGGCATCTCCAATACGCCCGTCACTTCTGCATGCACCATTCAAGCCGTATATCTCCCAAGAATCCTTTTTTGGGGGCTTCCAAACTTGTTTATGCCATTCTTACTTGGATTTCTTGATTCTGTGATTGGACTAAATATTACATAAACCAATGGAGTTAGTATAAAAAAAAGAACATTGTTATGGTAACTCGAATCCCTTTGGAAAGACTCAATACATGCAAATTGCTTTAAGAAATGCTGCCAAATTAGGGGCGCCTGGGTGGCTCAGTGGGTTAAGCCTCTGCCTTCAGCTCAGATCATGACCTCAGGGTCCTGGGATCGAGCCCGGTATCGGTATCGGGCTCTCTGCTCAGCAGGGAACCTGCTTGTCCTCTCTCTCTGCCTGCCTCTCTGCCTGCTTGTGATCTCTGTCTGTCAAATAAATAAATAAAATCTTTTTTTTAAAAAAAAAAGAATTGCTGCCAAATTAGACACGGGTGGGAAGAAAGTAAAAGATAGAGTGGGTGGAGTAAAACAACTTCAAAGGGTGCTTTGGTGAGATTGCTTCCCTGGAGTCTAAGATCTCAAGGAAGAAAAAAAAAAATCCACCACAGGAAATAATGGACTATGCATTTAAGGAATAGATTATTCAAGTACGATTTTTTTTTTTTATGAAAATTTCCACAGGTCAGATACAAATGTGAAATAGTTTTCATTTTGGAGTAACTGCCACCAACCGTGCTCTAGCAACCTCCTCAGGAGTCTCATTTTTATGGTAAAATGTCTTAATCACGTTTAGCTCATAGAACTATCTCATTCCAGTTTTTTTTTTTAATTTTTTTTTTCAGAAGTGCTTCTTTTTTTTTTTTTAAGATTTTATCTATTTGACAGAGAGAGGTCACAAGTAGGCAGAGAGGCAGGCAGAGAGAGAGAGGAGGAAGCAGACTCCCCACCGAGCAGAGAGCCCGATGCGGGACTCGATCCCAGGACCCTGAGATCATGACCTGAGCCGAAGGCAGCGGCTCAACCCACTGAGCCACCCAGGCGCCCCTCTCATTCCAGTTTTTAAGGCAGTCTTTCTACAACTTCAATATTTTACTTGTTTTAAAATTGTCCTTTTCATTCTCTTGCGGCTCTCAGATTCCCCGGCTTCTCTCCCCAGTTTTCTCTCTGGCATGAGAATGGGGAGGAGTGGGGTAACAGACATTGGAGTCAATTACATCAGTAATTATGACCGACCAAGGCTTGAGTCTTTAAAGGCTCAGCATGAACAGATGTGGATAAGTGAGGATCTCAAAAGATCTTACTAAACAGTGTAGGGGAGGAAAAATAACTTTCCCTTTATCCTTCTAAGTTCTCAGCTGAGGCTCCCCAGAAATAAAAGACAGATTAAGAAGAGAAAAACAAGCAGAAGTTTAATAAAATGTATACCTCTTCGATACATAAGAGAGACCCAGGAAAATGAAGTAACTCCCCAGAATGGCCCAAGCCAAGAGTTTCTAGAGACTTGGTCATCCTCTTCCTGTCACAGAAAGGAATACACCCTTACAAAGGAAGATTTCACTTATAAATACATACGTCTCTTATGAAAGGCTAACTTTTACCTGGGTTTTCAGCGCTTTTCTTGTGTTTGCCATTTCTTAAAAATAATCAGCCTAAAATAATCTGTATGCCAAAGAGGCATATTGTGGGGTGGCAAATTCTCCTCCCCTTCAGTGGGATCTCAATCCAGACAGCTCCTATACGAATAGCCAAAATTCATCATCCACGGTTCATGGGGAACTCAAGAGGGTGGCCCATATGATCATTTCCTAATGTTCCTTCTCTCACCTAGTTACCAGCAAGGCAGGTCAGTGAGCTAAACAGACATCCAACTCAGGAATGTGATGTCGGCCTTCTTTCCTGCAAACATTCTCCAGTTGTTCAGGGCATAGCCTCCCCTCACGGGGAGAAGAGGAGTGTACCTCTCTTCTTGAACACTGTTCCTCTCTCAAAGTTCACCTCTCTCCTTCCAAGTCATCCACTTGCGTGGAATGGGGTAGAGGAATAAGGAAATAAAAGCTAGTCCTGCTGGCTCCTCTCTGCAGCCCTGGAAGCAGGTGGCTAGTCCCACTCGTGGCTATTTTCGTAAATTTAAGGTTTGTCCTACTTAATCCCTTTTGTTTTCAGCTATGCAACCTAATTTTCAAGGCCTAAACAAAACAAAACTAGAGAATTTCCCACTCAACACCTAGCAACATCATGTCTTTACATTAGTAAAACAACTTGGAACTCCCATCAGGAAGAGGGCTTAGCTCCTACAGCAAAGGATTGACAAGTGAATGTCATGTTTCTAATATGTATGTTTTATGATTCCTTACTTTATTCATTTACAGATCGTTCAGATCAGTTCAAGTAAGAGGATTTATTTGTAATGCAAGGATCCAAATGTGAGATATCTAAAACTACACAGTTTCTCCTCAAATATTCTCTCCTCTTATCTGTTATAAATAGTTCGTTGTCTACACTATTCCAGATATAAAAACAAATAAAAGACACTCCCCTTTTACTTCCTGAGGTTCTAAGACTGCAATTCAGCTTGCTACTGGTACCTTTTAAGAAAAACTATTCCCGGGGGCATCTGGATGGCTCAGTTGGTTAAGCATCTGCCTTCAAGTCAGGTCATGATCTCAGGCCCTGGGATCTGCACATCAGGCTTCCTGCTCAGTGAGGAGTCTGCTTCTCCCTCTGCCTCTCTCCACCTCATGTTTCTTCTCTCTCAAAATAGTCTCAAAAGACTATTTTTTAGTCTTTTAAAAAATAAAAAATAAAACAACTATTCCTGAACAAGCTCCTTAGGTTCTGCCTTTAAATAATTTGCTTCAACATAGTTACTTACCTTCTCACCACTTGTTCTCTAAAATAGTCAATATGAAAACTTTTTTAAGCTACAGAAGATTCTAGAACAGAGACTGTAGTTTTTCATGCCAATCTTGCCCATTCTTTCAAAGTGTTCTAACTTGCTGTCTTCACTGAGTCTGTTATATCAAATAAAACAGATCCCTTCAAATCACCAAAGTGGTTTTCAGATTTTTTTAAACAAATTTATTATTCACCAAGTGTTAATCCTACTTGTAAAATGCATTTAAAATATAGGTATGCATTATATTAACAAGTAAGAAGCTTTAAGTTTGCTTTTGGTTTATAACTTATTGCTCTCAAGGCCATTTGTATAACAGCAACCCAATAAAATCTCTGAGAAAATACTATCCTTGAATAAATAATTTCTACTGAAAAAAATTTTTTTTAGCTGGTCCCATGTTTTAGCCTCTTTTCACATACACACTTGCCAAAATATTTAAAGACTCCATTTCATCCTTATTGATCTAGTAACAGTAAATCATATGCTAACTCAGTAACAATTAGAATACCTATTATAACTGACCTACTAATTTCAACCTCTTTTAAATCTTTATTCATCACCATTATCTTTATGTCGTCTCACATACTGTAAGAGCCCCGCTTATCACAGCTTCGGATAACTGCAAAGCCACTTTGCATAAATGATGATTTGTGCTTTTGAAATCTTACTTTCTGTTTTTTAAAATTATTCTAAAACCAATGGTATGTATTTTTAATTTAGAGTTTTATTTATAATGACTTTGGTGAAACGCTGAAGATCAATGTGCCTATGTATACTCAAAAATAGAGTCTCTTAAAATATCATCTGCAGGTACGTGGATCAGGATTACCTGGAATGCTTCCTTACTAGTCCAGGCTCTCGAACAGGAATTTCAAAGGATGAGGATCTGAGAATCTGCGTAAGTGATTCTTATGGATATGAACTTTAAAATGTCAGAAAAACTTCACTTTCCAAAGATCCTAAAATAATTTAAAAAACTACCCGGGCAATCAGGGATAACAAGATAACTCTAGCGACCCATATGGGAAACACAGGTCTACCTACCATTTAAGGACAATATATAAAGAGCCTATTTCTCTCAGTATATATAAAATGCCTGGGATTATTTAGAAGCCACTTTAAATCACTTAGTTTTTACTGCATACAATCATTCAACAGATACTCGTTGAATGCACACTGTATGTCAGGCACTGGCAATAAACTATGTTCTGAGGACCTAAGAACATACTGACCTTGCCCTGGCAAACAGTACACTCCGAGAGACTTGGCTAGGCATCTATCTGGGAGCACTGCAAGATGGGCTATTAATTTAATAGCCAGGTCCAAGGTGAGGGTTCTCCGGAAGACAGTTTTCAGAACTGGACTGAAGTCTTATCTCACTAATTAGGTTAAATTCCTTGTAATGGAAAGGCTGTTTTTCATTTATTTTTGTGCTTCTCCATCCCCATGGTGCCCAGCATAGTTCTTCTTCCACACGGCTTTTTCTTGCACATGGCAAATAATCGATAAAAAGGTTTCAAGTGAGTGTAACTAATATTTGATATACCATTCTATTTTAATAAAATTTGAAATATACTATGCATTTTACTGGGATAAGTTAAAGTTAGAAATATAATTTCTTAGGTTTGTGCCATACCTGTATTTTGAAGATAATTGGGCTCTTAGTTTTGAAAAATGTTTTAGTAATTATATCCTAAAGATGCTTAGATATGTCCAAAACAAACAAATGCATTACAACTATTAAAAAAAAAAAAAAAAAATCAGGGCACCTGGCTGGCCCAGTCAGTTCAGTGTCTTCCTATGGCTCAGGTCATGATCCCAGGGTCTTAGGATCAAATCCCACATCCCGCTCCCTGCTCAGTGGGGAGCCTGCTTCTCCCTCTGCCTGCCACTGCCCCTGTTTGTGTGCTCACTCCCTCTCTCTATCAGATAAATAAATAAAATCTTTAAGATAAATAAATAAATAAAACCTTTTTGAATGGGACAACTAAAAAAAAAGTAATTTTTGCCTTAAGGAAGTAATGCTGAACTGAATCAACCAGTTAAAGCATACAAACAGAAAAAACCCTTAATCTACAAACACTAATCCTCATGGAGCCCTTCTGGAATTCCAACTTTCATTATCTTCCACAACCCAAAAATTCGACAAATGTTCTGAAGCTGCTTTGTCTTCCGAAGGAAAGTTATTGCTTAAAGTTATTGTGGATTTTGAGAAAGTTCAGGATCAAAAATAGAGGTGAGAACATATTTTCCATGTGTGTTACAAAGTATTGTTTGCTTCAGCCAGCCCTGGATCCTGGCAGTAGATTCTGAAAAGCATAGTAAAATTAATGCTCTGTGAACAAGTAAATGCCTTTAAATTTTCACTTAGAGCTCTAAGTTACTTAAAAAAAAAAAGAAAAGAAAAAGACACAGAAATTAACACTTTTAAAGTGGAACTTGAAAGAACTTGAACTCTTCCACACAAATTTGAGGAGCCTTTTCTTTTAACCTTTCACTCTTTCTCCTAAATGTAAAATAAAACTAGATATAATGAGAATTCTGGATCATTGGTTCTAGTTAAATAAGGTTTTACTGCAGTTTGAAAACTGAAGGCGTCATTCTTGCTCAGGTAGCACAAGTCAGCAGACATCTAGTCAATGGAATACTATGAAAAAAAATGCTCTGTCCTGGTCCTTTACATGTTTTATTTTATTTGGTCTCTGATACTTATTTTATGCCTGATAGAAGAAGAATGTGGGGTTTTACTCTAGCCACTCGCCTCCTCTGATTTTTCAAGATTATATCATCTCTTCTGCTGGCAAATTTACTTCCTTCTATTATGTTCCTCAGGTGACTTTTAGAAATAATAACATCAAAACAAGGACTTTTTGTGTCAAAGTTCCTAAAACAATAAAGGTAGAACTACTGAGAATTGTAAGGAAAGGAGAGATCTTTAACATATATATAAAGGATTACTGGCACTTTGACTTCATATTTTTCATAACAATGAAGAAAATTTTCTAATGTTAGAATTTAAATATTATTTTAAAAACACAAAGAAGGGAGTGCCTGAATGGCTCAGTTGGTTAAAGAACCGACTCTTTTGTTTTTTTTAAAGATTTTATTTATTTATTTGACAGAGAGAAATCACAAGTAGTAGGAGAGGCAGGCAGAGAGAGAGAGGGAAGCAGGCTCCCTGCTGAGCAGAGAGCCCGATGCAGGACTCGATCCCAGGACCCTGAGATCATGACCTGAGCCGAAGGCAGCGGCTTAACCCACTGAGCCACCCAGGCGCCCCAAGAACAGACTCTTGATTTCAGCTCGTTCTGATCTCAGGGTCATGAGATCCGGCCCTACACTGGGCTCTGAGTTGGGGGTGGAGCCTGTTTAAGATTCTCTCCTTTCCTCTCCCTCTGCCCTTCACTGCCCACCACCCCCCCGCCCACACACACATGGCTTACTTTTTTGGTTATCATAAATGTAAGATGAAAATATCTCATTTTTGTTAAATGAAATACAAAAGGTAATTAAATGACCTTCAGTTAGTAAGACTATTTAAACAGAAATTATTTCCAAACACATAAATAAAGTGAAGACTCAAATTTCCCTCTTGCAAAATAAATATATGAAGAAGAATAAAATTAATGGGAAAATTTATATTTTGCTGAAATAAATACACATGCAAAAATATTCAGTATTTTTGGTTTGAAAACTATAGTGCTAGCTCACACTGCCTCCTTCAACAATGTTCTTTGCTTTCTAAGGCTCCATTTCGCAGGATTACAAGCATAGCTTAAGTTCGAACCTGCTGGCCATTCACACCAAAGTGCTATCATTGGACCCACATCCAGCTAAAACAGTTTCCAGAGAATAGGAGTTTGAGTTTGGGTAAAAAGAAGGAGAAGAAACTGTGCACCCTGCTTTTGGAACCAATGAAACTACTTTGATTCTGAGGGTAGAGCATCAAAGGAACACGGGAGAAGGTGGACAGTAAGGAGTATGCCATTTTTCTCAGAGCCCTAGCAGTAGTGATAAAAACTATCTCTGTATTGTCTTCAGACATTTTTAGTAAGATACCATTTTCAGGTTATTGATACATAATTTTCTCTTGGCCTCCATGAAACACACTCTTCTGGTTTTCCTCCTACTTGGTCTTACTCCTTCCTTGATCTCCAACCTCATCTCATTCCACAGTTGCTCGATAAACAGACCGCAGACACAATGGCCTCAGACATGCCACTCTGTTCTCCTTTCATTGACTGCTCTCTTCCTAGAATGCTTTTTCCTAGATCTTTGCATGACTAGCTTGTTCTCATTCTTCAAAACTTAGCTCAAATATGACCATAAAGAAGCTCCCCTGACCTTCTTCACCCTAAAACAGTAGCTCCTACCACACCACATAGTTATTCTTGATACACTACCCTGTTTGTTTTCTATATAATTTAAAGTTGAAAACATCTTTATTTATTTCTTTTACTTTTTCTTTTCTGGTTTCTTCACAGAATGTGAGCTTCTTCAAGGCACACACTTCATAAAGCAAGAAACATTCTGCAAGCCGAATTACCCCATATAAATGTTTTGAGAAAGAATTAGTTCATGGTAGCAAATGTTTTCTATTGCTCACCACATTGTATCCGATACAGCTACCACAGTTTCTTTCTTTTTTAAAAAAAAAGATTTTATTTATTTATTTGACAGACAGAGATCACAAGTAGGCAGAGAGGCAGGCAGAGAGTGAGAGAGAGGAGGAGGCAGGCTCCCCGTGGAGTAGAGAGCCCAATGTGGGACTCGATCCCAGGACCCCGAGATCATGACCCGAGCTGAAGGCAGAGGCAACTGAGCCACCCAGGCGCCCCGCTACCACAGTTTCTGACATAAGTTTCGCATTCGGTGAATATTTTTTCACTAAATGGAAGACGTAATAAGTAGAAAAATGGAAGGAAGCCTTCACTCCTTAGATTCTGGTCCTGGAAAATCTAGTCTCCTATACTTCAGCCCAGTGTCCCTTTGCTTAACCCTACCAGTATCCCTCCAATCTTGGTAGAAAAAAGAAAGAAACAGTAAGGATAAAGAAGAAGGTAGAAGAATTAATATTGTCTTCCATGGAGGGAAAGTCAACTTTTTACATTATCACAGGACCATCTGCCCTTTGTCTCCTCCCTCTGCATCATTAAATGTCCCCCTGGAATCCCTTGAACAAAAAAAACAAAATTCCCTAGAATTTACCCTGCAGGAAAGCTAGAGGTCCCCTTTAGTTAGTACAACTGTTTTTTACAAAAGAGAAAGACTATTACTGCACAACTTGTTTCCACCTCCTTTTGAATAACATTTTTTTTTCAAGTAACTGAACAAAGCTATTTATTTTATAACGAAATGTTTGAAATACGAAGTTTATTCTTTACGTCATTAAATTTTTTAAGTAAAAATAGGTGAATTATCCAGTTCGTCTCTAATTAAACAAATAAAAAGGTCTCTAAAGGATCACTTGTAACAAAGTGTTATAGTCAAGAGCTGAAAATATTGCATAATCCACCACAGAAATAGGATTATCAGTTAGTTGATAATATTCTCAGATGAATTTCATTGAAATGAAATTATTTATTTATTTATTTATTTATTTATTTATTTTAGAGACAACCTGAGCGGAAGTCAGAGGCTCAACCCACTGAGCCACCCAGGTGCCCCAAGAATCCAGTGCTTAAAGGACTGAACCACCTAGGTGCCCTGTGAATTTGTTTATTAATTATGTTCCCCCCCCTTGTTTTTCAAATTAGCTAATTTAAATTTTATTGCCATTTCTAGTTTTGGTTTTGAGATACAAGTATGCTTTTGAACTGTTCAAAGGAAATTCTGACTTCGGCTCAGGTTGTGATCTCAGGGTCCTAGGATCTAGCCCCATGTCAGGCTCTCTGCTTGATGGGGAGCTTGCTTCCCCCTCTCTCTCTGCCTGCTTGTGATCTTACTTCCTGTCGAATAAATAAATAAATAATCTGTTTTTTTTAAAAAAGGCATTGCACTCTTGGTTTTGGCTCAGGGTCATGAGATTGAGCCCCGAGTTAGGTTCCACATTCAGGGAGGAGTCTGCTTCCCCTCTCCCTCTCCCTCTCCCTCTGCCACTCACCCTGCTCACACACTCTGTCTCTAAAATAAATAAATAAAACTTGAAAAAAAAAAGTCACAAGTAGTCTGGTAATTTCAAGACATTATATCAAAATAGCCATTAGCATATTGTATTACATGAATTTATAGAATTTGAATGGTCTTGCTTATGTATTGACTAGCCGTAGGCTGCCCCAAAATGTGTTTCAATAACATACTGATTATTTCAAATTAAAGCTAATTGGAAAACAGCCTATGTAAAACGCTTGGAACATTCTCCATCCCTTTGAAAGCAGGAAATAAATCTCCCATATGAAAGGTACCCTCCCTATACCAGGAGGTAAAAAGACATTTTTATCACCAGATATAGGGAATTTAGAGTCAAGAAATCTGTATAAACAAACCTTGTTCCTTTTTACTAATTTACCACCTCAGCCCAAATTCTGTTTAGAATTCCTTACTAGTCGTCTACAGCCATACCACCCTGAACGCGCCCGATCTCGTCTGATATCGGAAGCTAAGCAGGGTCGGGCCTGGTTAGTACTTGGATGGGAGAATTCCTTACTAGTCGTAGTTCCCAAAGATAAGTTTCTCTTTGTCCTGTCAAGTCCTCACAGATCTATTGTCTCTGTCCATAAATTATAAAAACTGCCTGCTTTGGTCATTTTTTTGGGTCTCAATTCCATTATTGGGTCTCTGTGCACACGTAATAAAACCTTGGGGTTTTTTCCCTCCTGTTAATCTGTCTCATATCAGCTTAATTCTTAGCCCAACTAGAAGACTCTTGAACAGAGGAAAACTTCCTCCTCCTCTTCCCTTACTTTCCTCTATGAACCAGCTGTATGGAGGGTACAAATAAAGCACTAGTAATCCCATCTTAAAATTTCTTAAAAAGCTGGGGTGCCTGGGTGGCTCAGTGGGTTGAAGACTCTGCCTTTGGCTCAGGTCATGATCCTAGGGTCTGGGATCGAGCCCCACATCAGGTTCTCTGCTCCACGGGGAGCCTGCTTCCCCCACCCCATCCCACCCCCACCTACTTGTGATCTCTGCCTGTCAAATAAATAATAAATAATATCTTTTTTAAAAGAATTTCTTAAAAAGCTTTTCTAGTTAGGCAATTAGCTAATCCAACACTGAGAATGTACATAGTGGGAACCCAAGAGATACATATTAATGACTTTGACTTGGCAAATATTTATTGAGCATACCCTATGGGCAAGGCAACATGCTAAGTGCTGAAGAATACAGTGGTAACTAAGAGAAGGGGCAATAATGTTCAGTGGAATAGAGCATTGAATTTGGAAATATGGCACCAGGTTCAAATCCTGAGTCTATCACTTGATAAATGAATGATATGGGCTTGGCAAATTACTGAACCCCTCTAAGCTCATTTATCTTATCTATAAAACTGGAAGTATTACTTGCTTATGTGGTGATTTTAAGGAATAAATGAGGTCACACATATAAAGGGATGATAAATGCTCACAAATGCTGCTTCTTTTGTAATGATTAGTATTACAAGGTCCTTGTCTTTAAGAGCCTAAGATCTAATGGCATAAGCGTGCATGCAATTATTAAGTAGAAGAGCAAAAAGCGGGGTGCCTGGGTGGCTCAGTGGGTTAAAGCCTCTGCCTTCGGCTCAGGTCATGATCTCAGGGTCCTGGGATCGAGCCCCACATCGGGCTCTCTGTTCAGCAGGGAGCCTGCTTCCTCCTCTCTCTCTGCCTGCCTCTCTGCCTACTTGTGATCTCTGTCTGTCAAATAAATAAATAAATAAAATCTTTAAAAAAAAAAAAAGAAGAAGAAGAAGAAAAGCAAAAAGCATGCCATCTGTATTTGTTCTTGAATCAATCCAGGGCTCTAAATGTACAAACCACTCTTTAATTACTAGATGATTTTTGCCCACACAATAAAATGTCAGTTCTGTCTAAACACAAAAATCAGTTTGTTGTCTTAGATTAATTTGGACAATCTGATTTTCTGAGTACAGAATTTAATATGCTCAGTCTGAGGTAAAAGATTATTATTCTTCCATTCCCTTTATAAAAACAAAGACAATGTTCCTTTGTTAGCAATTTTCTACATGTTCTTATAAAATTCTGAGAAAAACTATGAAATGATATCATATAATATTTAAATTTGAAATATTATTAAATTCCAACTTCCATTTTTATACTCAACATTCAACAGGATATTGTTAAGCCTCAGTACTAGAAAAACAAAAAATGAGTGACATTGTTAAATTTAAAAGAGAGCAGACTGAATGTTTTAAAGAAGCATTTTGGATAAGCCCTGGCAATGAGCAAATTCTTTGTCTCAATGGTATAATTATCTGGATAATTCAGCTCAGCAAATATCTATAAAACATTTCTATATTTTGGGCACCATGGATACTCAGAGCTGAATAAAACACTGTTCTCTCATTCAAGGACCTCTCATGCTACTGGTAAAAACAAACAAGTAAACCATGTTACCTCTCCCTTTATTCTAAAATGTAGATTATTTATTCACATTTATCATTTAAAAATTCAGATGTATCTTTTAATCAATAGTAATTTATAACTGCTCTCAGCCAGGTGACATTCATGATGTAGTTGCCATCGTGTATTCATAATATATTGCCTGCCTTAGTTATGTATTGACATAATAAATTACCACAAAATTTAATGGCTGAAGACAACAAATTTTTTATATGAAAGATTTTTGTAGGGGCCCCTGGGTGGCTCAGTCGGTTGGGGCCTCTGCCTTCAGCTCAGGTCATGATCTCAGGGTCCTGGGATGGAGCCCCGCATCGGACTCTCTGCTCAGCAGGGAACCTGCTTCCAGCCCCACCTCCTGCCTCTCTGCCTACTTGTGATCTCTGTCTGTCAAATAAATAAATAAAATCTTTCAAAAAAAAAAAAAAAAAAAGAAAGAAAGATTTTTGTAGCTCAGGAAACCAGGCATAGCTGATTTCCTGATCTACAAAATCAGTACTGGCTCCAGGACTCTCATAGGCAGCAATCAAGGTGTTTTGGGGGTTGTGATTATCTTAAGGCTAAACTGGGGGGTGGGTCTACTTTCAAGCTCATTTAAGGGATTGTTGATTGGATTCAGTTCCTCTGGGGCTTTTCAACTCAGGCCCTGGCTCCTCATGAGCTGCTGGACCAGAGATCTCCACTGATTCTTTGCTTAGTAGTCTCCTGACAGGGTACCTCATGACATGACAGATTGTTTTTATTAGAGTGAGAAAGAGGGAGAGAGAAACAGGGGGAGAAAAGGGAAGAGGGAGAGAGAATCAGACAGCCAGAGAGAAGTCACAGTCTTCTGAAACCTCATCTCATAAGTGTCATCCCACTTTGCAAAATTCTATTCATTTGAAGCAAGTCACCAGGTCCAGCCCGTATTCAAAGGGAGGACATGGTCTATACAGGGGTGTGAATGCCAGGAAGTGAAGATCTTTGGGAGCCATTTTAGAAGCTGTCTACCATACTGCCTATGATTATTCCTAGGGGTATGACTGGCCACAACACTCTCTTGACATTTCAGTGGACAACCATTTAAATATAATTTGAAAAAAGAAGATGAATCCTAGTTTCTGAAAATGCCTTTTCAGTACCTATATGTAGTAGAATGGATGTCAGGGGCTTGGGAGAAAATCCAGAGACACTAGCAGGGCATACTTAAAAGAAATGCATCAGCAACAATGCTGTTGATGGGACAATACTCTGTGAGGGAAAAAATGGACATGAATGCCTCTGAACAACAAATGATTTAGAAGATTTGGAACCTGAATGAAAAAAGGTTTTAGGAATGCTCAATTTATTTCATGCATATTTTTCATTTTATGAATGTACAATAGTGATATATGATAAAAGCTATGCCTAAATAAATCTAAAACAACTTTTAATAAGATTAAAATTTAAAAACTAAATAATGTTGAAAGTACTGTGTCTGAGTTTAATAGGAAACACTTTTTCATCATAAGCATTACATGAAATAACTTCTTACAATTAAAGGCATCTTTTAGAAAAAAATGTATTTATCTATTTCAGAGAGAGAGAGAAAATATGTGTGCGTGTGCATGTACATAAGTTGGGAAAGGAGCAGAGGCAGAGGGAGACAAGCAGACTCCCCCTTGGGCTGGGATCCATCCCAGGACCCTGAGATCACAACCTGAGCCAAAATCCAGAGCTGGATGCTCAACCAACTGAGGCACCCAGGTGCCCCCAATTCAAGGCATTTTAAATTCAATGAATTCAGAGACAATTACAATATGTGATGAATTAAAAAAAAAAAAGAAAAGAAAAAAGAAAAAGGTAAGTTATTCCTGCCTATTGACTTGCTCAGTATACCTGTGAGTCTGGAATCTAGCCAAGATATGTCTTCAGTGGATCACAAATCTGGATACATAAAAACTTCATTTAAAGTCCAGTAAAGTCCAGAAAAAGAACTAGAACTTCTAAAATGCTAAAAACAAAGAGCTAAAGATGATCATAAACAATTTCATTTATTTGTGCAACAGAAAAGAAGACTTAAGAGATGATAAAAGCATCCTGTGAAGCACAGTAGAGGTAATTTTCATGAAAATGAGATCACTTTTTAGAAGTCCAAACTTCCCAGTTTGCAATTACAGACCCCCAAGAGTTAAGAATTATTCCAAAGGGGGCAGGACACCTGGGTTGCACCGCTGGTTAAACATCAGACTCTTGGTTTCAGCTAAGACCATGATCTCAGGATCATGGGATATAACAAGCCCTGTGTTGGACTCCATGCTCAAAGCGGAGTCTGCTTAAGACTTCCTCTCCCTCTCCCTCTGCCCCTCCCACTCCCCAATGCACCCTCTCTCTTTCACTCAAATAAGTACATCTTTTAAATAAAAGAATTTAGGGGTGCCTGGGTGGCTCAGTGGGTTGAGGCCTCTGCCTTCAGCTCAGGTCATGATCCCACGCTGCTGGGATGGAGCCGCGCGTTGGGCTCTCTGCTTGGTGGGGGGCCTGCTTCCCCCTTTCTCTCTGCCTGCCTCTCTGCCTACTTGTGATTTCTGTCTGTCAAATAAATAAATAAAATCTTTTAAAAAAATAAATAAGTAAATAAATAAAAGAATTTTAAAAAATAATTATTCCAAGGGTTCATGAACCCATATGCACATGAAACATTTTATGTAGAATGGCTAAATAATATCTCAAACATTTGAACCACTGTCTTTTGTTGGGTCCATGGTCAAAGGAACAAGACTGATACAAAGCAAAGGTCAAGCAAAGCTTTATTTCGCACCAAGCATCGAGAATCAAACCAACCATTTGGGGCCGTCTCTTGCAAGGAAGCGACCCCTCTCTGCCTTACAGAATAGCTTTTAAGGGGAAAGGCCATGTGGTTAGTCCTGGCCATGCACAGGTGGCCAATAAGATTGTAACACACAGAGAAAGCTGCACAGTCATGCTAGGTCACACACGGGTGGCAAATTGAATTATAATTTACCCTAGTAGATATATGAACTAGTCTATCACCTTGGTCAGAATTGGGCGCCCAAAAGGCGGGACCCACACTTCTTGCTAGCTAGGGAGACAGTATGCGTGCCCCACTGATTGGATGTCTCCACCTGGCCTGACCCACCCTTGTATTTGGGCTTTGTTACCTGGGACTGGTTGGGGGGGGGGTCGGTTTAAGTTTTACTGCATAAACAACAAAATCACTGTTTAACTGGATGGAGCTGCTCTGGCTAAATAGGCCCTTTCATCTTTCAGATGTATTAAAATTTAAAATATTTTATTAATTAAATACACATTATTCTCAAGTAATTTGTTACATCATCTTAACTTTTTTATTATGATTTATTTAATCAATAATCGAAATACAACTACTTTCCCTGTAAAGAAGAGTTCACAAAATTTTTTTCCTGTTAAAAAATACCTTCTATGACAAAAAATTCTGGAAACCGCCATCCACAGGCTTCCTGAATTGCAAACCTAAGCATGTTAAAAATGATTCATTTTCTACATCCCCATACCCTTAGAAGTATCATTTATCTCCACGTTACTGAATAAAGACCTATCTTTTGCTATCAGTCTTCCTATTTAAAATTTCATACCCATAGATAAAAGTTGTCATGATCTTAGAAAGAACTCCATTTTTATTCCAACGCATTGAAAGGAAATCCATTTTGTTTCTGAGAATAATAAACTGAATCCTAAAAAGATTTCTTTTTCTCTCTTGGTTCCTTAAAGTCAGATTTTTTTCTTTCAACTAATGGCAAGCCATCTTTCATTTTTTAATAGCATTACCCTAAGAATGTTGTTTAATTTTTTTCAATTTAAATGGTGGAAGCACAGTGTAATGATTATTTTATTATACTATTAGGAATTCAGAATACCAAAAATTAGACAAGACAGTAAAAGTACTAGTGCTCTGTCGCAACCAAAATAATTATTTGCTTAAATTAGTCATAATTCTACTATATAGTCAATAGAATGGAAAGAGAAAATTTAGTAAGTATACACTTTTCAATATTTTTTATTTATTATCATTTCTTAAAGATTTTATTTATTTATTTGACAAAGAAACAGTGAGAGAGGGAACACAAGCTGGGAGAGTGGGAGAGGGAGAAGCAGGCTTCCCATCGAGCAGGGAGCCCCATAAGGGACTCGGTCCCAGGAACCTGGGATCATGACCCGAGCTGAAGGTAGATGCTTCACGACAGAGCCACCCAGGTGAATCATGTTTTCTATTTATAAAAGGGTTCAGGTGTCTCTTGAAATGAGATCTAGGATTAACAAAAAATTCAAATATATGCTCATATTTTTCTGCACATAGCATGACCATAGTTGCCATTTATTTGTAGGTTCAAGATCAAGAGAAATGATTTGAGTACGTGTTGTTTTGAATAAGCAGGCTTAAGGACATAAAGATAGAAAATGTTTCCCTTCTTCTCCGTTAGGTTCTATAACTGGTCTAATAATTCAATTGCCATAAAGCAGATTAACAAGAAAAAAATAAAGCTAATTTTTTATGTGCAGAAACTCCATAAAAATATGAGACCCAAGACAGCCAGGTAATTGAGGCTTAAAAAACATTCTGAGCTAAAAAGAAGGGTAGGGGTTTGGGGAGACACAAGGGAGGAGGGCCACTGAGAGGAAATGAGAGATGTTTGGAAAACAAAGGTTGCCCTGCTATGCAGATAGGTTTCTTAGGTAAAAAGGTATCCCTGGTAATAGCTACCTTTTCAGAACAGACCCCCCCTTTCAAATGTAAATTTAGGCATTTGATGGGGAGATTAAAAGAACTTTCCATAAATCTTCTGGGTCTTGATTGTCTTTAGTTCAAAATAATCCTTATACCAAAGTGATATATTTTGAGGTGGTAAACTCTTCTCTCCAAGGGTCATGTCCTTTCTGATACAAGACAAACCAAAAGATTTCTTCCTACACTCCTGTTTATTTGGTAAATTTCTCAAATATCCACCTGATAAGGAAAATGAAAGTAAATGTTTCTACAGGTGTGGACAGCTGGAAAATCCAATATTTAAGTCTTCAATCAGTATTTACTGAATACCCTGTATGCTCCCAACATGAGGCTAGGACTGGGCAGGCAAGTGTGAATGATACGTGATGCCCCTGCCTTCAAGTAGTTTGAAATCTACTGGGGATTCAGAATGGAAATAAACCTTTAAAAATTAGTATCAAGGGCACTAAAAATGGGTTAATCCAGGATGCTTTGTAATCACAGGAAAGGTTCCCAATCCAGTGACAAAGAATCAAAGAAGCCTTCTCAAGGGAAGTGAGCCCAGCAAACGGTGTAATAACGGGTGGTGAAGACGTAGAAAAATGTTCCAAAGAGACAGAGTAACATGTACAAAGGTCTCCAGGAGACAGAGCATGGGTGGGATCAGGGAACTGAAAGTAATGGTTCAGCCTATTGCTACTGCAGGGGCTAAGGGCAGGTCACCCCAAGATGCCCCAATCTGGCATAAAGATTATTTTGAGTTGAAGGCAAACAAGAGTGATGGGCTCAAAGGAAACATTTGCTCCTTCTTTAACTACATAGAAGAGTGTAAGTTGAGGGTCTTTCCTAGAATAAGCATTATTACCAGATACAAATTTATCTGAGTGACCCATCTGCCCTTCTTATTGTCCCATGAATTGCACTCCTTTCCTTGGATGTCCCAGAATCCTACCCTCTGCCCCTTGGTTCAGGATAACATATATATCTCATTTTTTTTTAAGATTTTATTTATTTATTTGACACAGAGAGAGAGAGATCACAAGTAGGCAGAGCAGCAGGCAGAGAGAGAGGGGGAAGCAGGCTCCCCGCCAAGCACAGAGCCTGATGTGAGGCTCGAATGTAGGACCCTAAGATCATGACCTGAGCCGAAAGCAGAGGCTTAACCCACTGAGCCACCCAGGCGCACCTATATCTCATTTTAGTTGACTGTCTGGAATTTCCATATCTGTGTGGATTCTCTGTATATATGCTATTAAATTTGATTTCCTTCTGTTAATGTGTCTCATGTCAATTTGACTCTTAGTTCAGCTAGAAGGACATTGCAAGGGACAGGAATTCCTGTTCCCTGCCACTATTAAGTTAAATAGAAAATAAAATCCCCAAAGGACTTTACTGGCTTGTGTGATCACCTCTATTTCAGAAAGGAAAAGTCATTGTGATATTTTACCTCCTCCAGAGACTTTAAAGTGAGTGATAACTTCTGGTAAAATAGGGGTGAACAGTGTGGCAACTCTGAAGACATGAGTATCTTTAAAGGACAACACATATACTGTGTTGGATTACCAGCTTGAGAGACACACGCCCTTCTACCAGCTGCAGGAAAATTCTTTACGGGAATGCCGAGATGCCTCTGTGGATTTTTCTTCTTACATTTTCTGCTATATATATTTTTGTGTGTATGTACTTCAGTCAGTAATAAAATATGATCCAGACAACAAATATTTTTTAACACAACTCATTTTCTTAAGTCATCTAGGGCCTCAAAAGAGATTAAACTGTGGTCAGGGAACCCAATATAATATTAGAAGATCCATAAATGATGCTTTCATTTAAGATAACGTCAATTTGTCAAGATATCTAGTTAATTGACATTCTTGTGGACATTCCAAATTTCTCCTTTTCCTATCAGAGTTCCTACTTCTGTCATTATATAGATTTTAAATTGAACACTGAGCCAGAAACAGCACACCTACCAACAGTCTTCTGGCATGTTATTTCAATTTCTATTTGTCAATTCCAACACAAATGTATGCAAAGCAAGTGTTACCTTACCAAGCCCTAGACAGTCTAGTGCTGAGGGGCTTGAGGAGGGGAAATTAAACTATGGGTTGTCGGCAGATCAGGTAGTTGCCCATAATGATCATATCAGAATCCCATATTCTGGCACCTGGGTGGCTCAGTTGGTTAAGCGTCTGCCTTTGGCTCAGGTCATGATCTCAGGGTCCTGGGATGGAGCCCTGTATTGGGCTCCCTGCTCAGTGGGGAGCCTGCTTCTCCCTCTCCCATTGCCCCTTCCCCTGGCTTCTGCTCTCTCTCTCTCTCTCTCTGTTCTCTTACTCTCTTAAAATGAATACATAAAATCTTTAAAGAAAAACAAAGAATCTCATATTCCCTGCTTCAAAGTATTAACAGTAAGAAGAATAATTCTTCAACATATAAAGCATAAAAATTTAAAACGGTAGAGCTATTTGATACTATTGGGGGACATCATGTACAAGATATGATTGCTGACTGACCAGTAAGCTGGATGCCAGCACTTGGAGGCTCTTCATATCCTCCCCTGTCCTTGGGATGTGGGTTCCCCTTGCCTTTCCAGATCCCAGAGGCTGCTCAAAGGACATATCATTGACAGGATGATGTGGTGTGGAAAACACCTGCACAGAACAGGTAACTGAACCAGCCCAGTTAGAGCCTCTTTATAAATTTTTAAGATTTTGTAGGTGGATGCAGGGATCCATTCATATAGCCGCCACCCAAGACAAGCTGTGCATGTTAAATTCCCTTTGCTTAGGGGCACCTGGGTGGCTCAGTGGGTTAAAGCCTCTGCCTTCAGCTCGGATCATGATCTCAGGGTCCTGGGATCGAGCCCCACATCGGGCTCTCTGCTCAGTGGGGAGCCTGCTTCCCGCCACCCCCCCCCCGCCCCGCTTTCTCTGACTGCCTCTCTGTTTACTTGAGATCTCTGTCTGTCAAATAAATAAATAAAATCTTTTAAAAAAAAAAATTTCCCTTTGCTTATTAAAACTGCTGCCTACCAACCTGGGGTGGCCTGCCTCTTTCTTTGGTCTCTCCTATCTCCCATAGGGACTGGTTTCAGACCACACCTGGGAAGCTCCTGAGAGATTTGTGAAGTGACAGAAACATCTGTTAGGATTATAGTTAAATTATAATAAAGGTGTTGAATCAAGATTATCTTCCTAAAATTCAATTTTAGGATTTCATTTGCATAAACTATGATGTAAACTGTACCCCCAGAAATTTTGAAGTGGGGTCATCTTATTAAGAAGAATATTTAGATAATTTACACCCGTCTGCAAAGTAACTGTAAGTGTTAACACGTTTTGGTGGTGGTCCTTGTTTTTTCTTTTTTTCCTTTTTTTTTTTTTTTTTTTGACTAAGGTGGTAATTTATGATTACCCCTAGAAGGGGAGGGGGGAAGTCAGTGAAGAGATGAAGAGATAGATTTCCCTATCCCTTTCTCTCCATTCTCTCCTACCTAAACATACACCTAGCCAGATGGGTTACTTTTAAGCCTCACTGGAGAAGGGAATTGGGCACAATTGTGTTGATGAAAGGTTTTATGACTGGGTTGTTCCTGAGCCAAGTTCAATGAAGAGAGATGGAGGAGTCATTCCTTTCCCTTCAGCACAGGGACCCAACAGTAGCAAACAAGAGATCATGCAACAGCAGTTATGCCCAGCTAAGAAGCCACGGAGGTATGTAAGGACTAGAATGGCTACAACAGGCACAGATAGCTATGACTGAGCCAAAGCCAACCAGGGTCAGCTTTAGAAAATGATGCCGCAGGAATTCATCCACATAATTTTGGAGAGCTTTTCAAAAAGACAAAGGGTCTTGGGGCAGAAAAAAAAAGTCGTATCTTACTATTAATGTGACTGTATACTTCCTCACAGATTGGAGCAGCCTGGAATATTTAGGTTTCAAAAATGTAACTTTTGGGCACCTGGGTGGCTCAGTTGGTTAAGTGCATATGACTTCAGCTCACGTCATGACCTCATGGTCCTGGGATTGAGCCCAGTGTCAGGCTCCATGTCAGTGGGGAAACTGTTTTCTCTCTCAAATAAATAAAATCTTTTTGAAAAATGTAACTCTAATTTAAAAAGCAACTATATGTGGGTGCATCAGATGGCTCGGTCAGTTTAGTGTCCAACTCTTGGTTTTGGCTCAGGTCAAGATCTCATGGGCTGCCTCTGCCCTCAGCAGGGGGTCTGCTCCAGATTCCCTCCCTCTGCTTCTCCCCCTACTCATGCATGTGCCCGCACTCTATCTCAAATAAAGAAATAAATCTTTAAAAAAATATGTAAAAATGGGGGTTTCCGGGTGGCTCAGTCGTTAAGCATCTGCCTTCCGCTCAGGTCACCATCCCAGGGTCCTGGGATTGAGTCCCATATCGGGTTCCCTGCTCGGCCGGAAGCCTGCTTCTCCCTCTCCCACTCCTGCTGCTTCTGTTCCCTCTCTTGCTCTCCCTCTCTCTCTCTCTGTCAAATAAACAAAATCTTTAAGAAAAAAATAAAAAATAAATAAAAATAAACTATATAAACTTAAGGCCCTGTTGCTTTCTAAGATACGAAAATAGACAGTGGTTGAAAAATGAATGAGAAGGCAAAAATGAAGTTTAATGTTATTTAATTATTATTGCAAGTGATCTTTAAAACCCACTGCATCCTTATTATCACAAATTTAGTACAGTAGGTTGCAGCTGGTGGGGAGAAGGGAGTGGAAACAGAAAAAGAGATGAAGAGATCCTGGATGGACGAGAAAAGTGAGGCAGAGGGACGCCTGGGTGGCTCAGTTGGTTGGACGACTGCCTCCGGCTCAGGGCGTGATCCTGGAGTCCCGGGATCGAGTCCCACATCGGGCTCCCAGCTCCATGGGGAGTCTGCTTTGCTCTCTGACCTTCTCCTCGCTCATGCTCTCTCTCACTGTCTCTCTCTCTCAAATAAATAAATAAAATCTTTAAAAAAAAAAAAAAAAAGAAAAGAAAAGTGAGGCAGAGATCCAGCCTCTGCCTCCTAGGGCTGCCATATATGACTCGGTTACTTCTCCCCAAATAACCCTTCCTAAAATGCTTTCAACACCCATCCCCATTTGTCTCAGAGATAAGCCCTGCAAAACTGGCCTAAATAGCTATATTGATTGATCTTTACTTCTGTAGGTATTTGCTCAGGTCACCAGCAGCTTTTCTTAGCCTCCAGGACAGCTCAGGCACTCAAGAGTAATCCATGTGTGAGATGGTATTGCAACGTGATGAGTAATTCTGCTGGCTAAACTGAACCCCTCGGATAACCAAGTATTTATTCAGCTTCTCTTGCTGGGTGGAACTGAGCCCGGAGGTTAGAGCTGAGGGTTTCTTCTTTGTACCAAAGCTGTAACACCCAACTGGGACGTGATTAAAAATTCTTCCACTAAGCAAAAAAGTAAACAAGCGAAAGCAAGGATGAGATGCATGGCTCAGAAAATGGCTTGAAAATAATGATGGAGCGCAGAGCAGGCCACTCTAAATTATGCTGAAAGTGGCATATTGATTGTTTTGAGTTAAAATTACTTGAGAAACAGCCAGTGCAAGAAGGATGCCCTGACCCTCTTCTCTGTCCTAATGAAAGCAGGAAATAAATCTCCAGCATGAAAGTTACTTTCTCTGCACCAGGAGGTACACACCCTTATCACCCAAGATAGAGAATTCAGAGCCAAGAAGACTGTGTAAACCAACTTTGCCTAGTTTCTTCACTAATTAGTACCCAAACCCAAGTTTGTCTTCTCAGTGCTTCACAAATCTACTGCTTCTCTGTCTAAAAGTTATATAAACAGCTTGCTTTAGTCATTCTGTAGGTCCCATCTCTATGAGGTCTCTGTACCTATAAAATTGAATTTATTTTTTTTTCCCCCCTGTTAATGTCTTGTGTCAGTTTAATTACTAGACCAGCCAAGAAACCCAAAAGGGGTAAGGGAAAATTTCTACCTCCTCAACAATAGAATCTCCCTTGTTGGCATTCTTTCAATGGCCAACGTTTTCTGTGCTTGTTTTAACCCATTCTCCACCTAGATTATAGGGTTTCTCAACCTCAACACTACTAATATTTTGTGCTAGGTAAGTCTTTATTGTAGAGGCTGTCCTATATACTGTAGGATGCTTAGCAGCCTAATGTCTTTGGGGGGCTAAATAACCCATGGCTGAGAATCAATGATCTAAAATTAAATGTCTCCAAAAAATTTTAAATTAAATTAAATATCTCCATAACTGATAGCCAACGCTACATCAACAACAGCACACAAAAACAAAAACAAAAATCCTGCCAATGAAAATGATTTACAGGATTTTTTTTTTTTTAACAAAAAGGTCAAATGATAGCTTACTGTGTTTTTCTTCTCTGTTAACAAGATTTTTCATGGTGTAAGTGGAGTTTTAAGGGCTCAGGCTTTGATGGTGGATGAAATGAGAAACTGTCAAAAGCGTGGAGTGCAGGAATGACGTAGCATCTTACTAATTCACAGATACTACACGAAAAAGAGATTGGTTCTATGCAGAAGCAAAACCAAAGCAGAAACTGTCATTGAGAGGCTACCCCAGGGATCTAGGTAAGGTCTGCTATGGGCTGAGACCCAGGCAGACACACCAGAAGTAGTTGGGTTCTAGATATATTTTGAAAGTGAAGAAAATGGGATTCCAGAGGTTTCAGATATGCAGAAGATTAGAGAGAAAAAGAGGAGTCAAGACTGACTCTAAGGTTTTTTTGGTTTGAGAATATTGCTCTAAATTATAACTTCAATAAATGCATAGATTATAACACTTTACAAAGTATGCTCATTATGTGGGCAGTTTCCTTTCTTTTTTCTTTCTTTCTTTTTTTTTTTTAAGATTTATTTATTTTAGAGAAAGAGCATGCACAAGCTGGAAGGACTGTCAGGGGAAGGAAAGAACCCCAAGCAGACTCCCTGCTGAGCACACAGCCCCGAAGTGAGGCTCGATCCCACAACCCTGAGGTCATGACCTGAGCCAAAATCAAGAGTCAGACACTTAACAAACCAAGCCACCCAGGCACCCCTGGCAGTTTCAAAATAAAAGAGAAGTAATCAGACTAACCATCAAGTTATCTTTGTTTAAATAGAAGTTTGACAACTAGAAAGCAATAGTGTAAGTTCAAACACACCAAAAATACCCAACCCCTTGGAAATGAAAAATAATTCATTTTAAAAAATGGATAAAAAGAAAAATGGTTTAGTAGAAAATTCAAAACCAATGTCATCAAAATCTATAGGGTGAGATGAGTCTTGAAAGATGAGAAAGAGTTCCTGAAGAGAAGAGACACAGAAGATTCCAGGCAGACGGGATACCCCATGCCAATGCATGACTAGTGAAAGAACATCATGGCATTCTTAGAGAACATTAAACGTTCCGTGCAGCTAGAACCTTCATTGTAAGGAGGAAACAGTGAAGGGTAAGTTCGGCTCCATAATCCAGTGTATTATATGCCATGCCAAAAAGTCACACTTTATCCTGAACATAATGTGGGAACACTGTAGGATTTAACACTGGTCAGGCCTGGTTAGTACTTGGATGGAAGAAACATTTAAGCAACAATGAGTACTGGCTTTTCATGAAAAAATCTTTATTTAGTATGTAGTTTGGGGGGGGTTGCCCTCAGGTTATTAAAAAAACAAAAAGCATTATTCTTACTTACAAATCTATGTTAGAAGATATAAAATTCAGGGGTGCCTGGGTGGCTCAGTGGGTTAAAAGCGTCTGCCTTTGGCTCATGTCATGATCCCAGGGTCCTGGGATCGAGCCCCGAGTCGGGCTCTCTGCTCAGCGGGGAGCCTGTTTCCCTTCCTCTCTGCCTGCTTGTGATCTCTGTCTGTCAAATAAATAAATAAAATTTTTTAAAAAAAGAAGATATAAAATTCAGGGTGCCTGGGTAGCTCATTCAGCTGGGGTCTCTCTTCAGCTCGGTCGTGATCCCAGGGTCCTGGGCCTAAGCACAGTGTTGCGCTCCCCACTCAGCAAGGAGTCTGCTTCTCCCTCTCCCTCTGCCCCTCCCCAATGTTAGTGCTCCCTCTTACTCTCTCTCTCAAATAAATAAATACAATCTTTATTAAAAAAAAAAAAGAAGAAGAAGATACAAAATTCAAAAGTAGATCACATCTACATTGTTTTCCAGGAAATTTCCCCTAATTTTATTCAAACTTGGTTTCATTCTAACCCACTTTTATAATTAGTGTAAACAACTTCAAATTAAATATAATCATTGCTGCATTATTTTGGTCATTTACACATCTCATCTCTTCTTCCATTAAGGTTGAAGTAGTCTGAGGACAAGAACCCAATTTTCAAGATATATTTGTTATCAAAGAGAAATAACATTTCCCTCAAATCCCCCACGTGGATGTTACTCAATAAACTGCACTGAGAATCTCTATCATTATGATTCTTTTCATTGATATTTTATTTATTTGTTAAGGATACACTATGATTTCCCAAGAAATTTTCATGAGAGAAGACTTCCTCAATCAATTCTGAGTATGCCAAACATTCATTAAATATCTCTGCTACTTTAAGGCCTTAATTAAGCTTCTCTCAACAGATTAGCCCCCTTCACACAAGTATCCTCTTAAAATAAGTATGAATACATTTGTTATTTACCTATCTCTGTGATCCCTGGTTCTTCACACTACATATCCTTCGCCTGCAGTGACTATATTCTAACATTACAGTAACATGTTCCTTTTTGAATTCAGAGCCATGTATGTATGTACATACATACTCAGCTGTGTATGCAAATTAAGGACTTTATGTACCAACCACAATTAGTTTATTTTTTTTCAGCTCAGCTACAGAGTTTAGTGAAAAATGTTCAAGTTTGTCTTTGGATGATTGTCATATACCTCAACTAGCTCTCCTTATTTTCTATATATAAAAATAACTTGAATTATATAACACCCCCCCGCCCCGTTAACTCCAAAATTGGCAAAGTAACACAAGCCAATAAGGATATGTCCTTAATTTGCTTTATTATTATCTTGGAAAGAGGCAAGACAACAGAGCAAGACCTTGCTCCTTCCCGAAGGAAGTAGCAGGATTCCATATAGTTGTTCCCAGTTGTACAGGGGGTCTCCACCGATTCCCAGACCTTACGTAAGATGGATACTCCTCCACAGTTACATTTTGAGTATTGGTGAGGCAGGAGGGAAAGGAGGGAAAGGAGACCAGGGAGACAAATTGACCGAAGTAAAGCCATTTTGGTTTCAGACTGACCCTTAACATAAAAGTCAGCAGGTAATAGAATGATGTGGTTTTGGAATATAGGCCAGGTTCAGGGGGGTGGAGTCCAGAGCCAAAGACCAAGAAAGAATTGAGATGTCTTTTGTGCAAAAATGGTGGTTTATTAAAGCCTGAAGACCGGACCCGTGGGCAGAAGGAAGGGCTGCATCAGTGTTCTGAAGAGTGGCTGGTTAGGCACTACTACGGGGTTGGGGAAGGTAAGGAAAAAGGAAGGTTTTCAAAAGAACTATCATATGCTAAAGAGGACCTACAAGATACCAGAGCCCTTGCCATTGCCAGGTTAAGGTTGTTTTTACACTCAAGCAAGGCATTAACATTTAAGACAGCTGGGAACTCCCTGGAGTGGAGGGCAGGGGGAGGCTGCAGGGTTTCGGCTTGTGCTTTGTGTTCATGTAGGCTTCTGTCCCCTTGATGGGGTCCGTGATCAAAGGAGTGAGACGGATACAAAGCGAAGGTCAAGCAAAGCTTTATTTTTCACCAGCACCGAGAATCAAACCGACCGGCCAGGGCTGTCTCTTACAGAGAGAGCGACCACCCCCAGCCTCACAGACTAGCTTTCATAGAGCAAAGGCCCTGTGGTTGAGCCTGGCCAATGAGATTGTAACACAGAGAGAAAGCTGCATAGTCATGTTAGGTCACACGCATGTGGCCAACTGAATTACAATTTACCCTATAGTAGCTGTTTGAACTAGCCTATCACTCTGGTCAGAATTGGCACCCTAGTTTGGCACCCAAACATTCTTTGCTGGTTAGGGAGATTTACTGATTGGATGTCTCCACCTGGCCTGACTCGTCCTTGCATTCTGAGCTCTGTTATTGATGAGGGAGTAGGAGGCTGGCTGAGAACAGAGCAGGGGCTGGCGCCTTGCACCCCCTCCCCACCCATTCCCCTTGGTAATATGTGTGGCATTCCACAGGCATCCCTGACTGCCCTAAAAGAAGAGCAAATGGTTATATTGCAGAGATCACAATCCTTGTAAGGCAGGAGTCTCCCTTTGTTTGCAAATGTCCTTGAGATTTACAAACAAAGAAGTTACCTTATCAATAGCCCAATTTCCAAGAACACATAACTCAGTTCCTCAAGCCCTAAATAAACTTAAATTTCTTCTAAACCCAAATCTCACTAACAAGGACACTTGATAGGAGAAATGTGAAGCTTTATCTCTAGATCTCCAAGATAGTGTCGGGAATCATTCCCAAGCATATGGCCCATTGATACACATCTAAAAGGTCTCACAAGAAGATTTTTATTACTAGTAATAAATAACCTTTCTCCCAACAATAACTAGCCCCTCACGGTCCTGCAGACCTTGCTTCCAAAATTCCTTAGAGACTAATATCACCCCCTTTGTCCTCACCTACCCAACTCCTGTGTATATAACCAGACACTCCTCACAGGCTCCAGGCAGCCGCATCTCTGCCTGCCCACGGGTCCTGTCCCCGTGCTCTAATAAACCACCTTTTTGCACCAGAGACGTCTTAAGAATTCTTTCTTTAGTCGTCGGCTCCGAACCTCACCCCACTGAACCTCACCTAGGTTCGAGAACTTCATCATTATCTCCACCTGACCTGACCCATCCTTGTATTTGGGCTCTGTTATCAGGGACTGATCGACCATATTTTACTGGTTTCCCAGACTTACTTTTAAGTAAGTTCCTTGGGGCAGGGGTTGGGGGGGTGCGGGGAGGTCAGTTTAAGTTTTACTGCACAAACAACAAAATGGCTGTTTAACCGAGATGGAGTCGCTCTGGCTAAGTAGGCCCCTACAACCTCATCAAGATGTGACTCATGAAAGACTAGAAGACCCCACTCCCTCTGTCAGTAAAAGCCACAAAGTCCAGACATTCTGAAAATTGCTCCCTAAGACAATGGGGAAACTAACTGCCCAATGTAAGTAAGTTAAAGACTAAGGTCTCCCCATATAGTCAGCTAATTAAAAAAAAAAAAAAAAAAAAACACACCCTTCATTAGAGGCAAAGGGGATCCTCTTCCCATCTGGGAAAAGAGACTGTTACTTTGTGAAGTAGCTCCTTTCTTACTTCCATACTTAATAAATTTTTGTCCCTTTCTCTAAATGAGATGCACTTGAATTCTCTCTTGTGCAAAGCCAACAATACTCATGATGATGCACCTAAAGCCCTCCTTGTTTGTGCTTCAGCCCTTGTAGCAACACTGGGACTTAGAAGTACTGTCTTTAGGCTCTATCTGCTTTTCTTACTCCACTTTGACACTTAACTACTTCATTTGTCCCAACAGAATTTGCTGGAAGTAGGAAAATTACCTATCTCCTTTTATAAGAATTATACTGGAGGAAAAATCATTTTTGCCCTACAGCCTCCACAATACAAGATGGATTAATGGGGGGGGGAAGATGTTTAATAACATGTATATCTGCTATATACACAGAAGAGACCCAGGAAAACTGAGTAACTAACTGAAATGGCCTAGGCCATCTCCTTTAGTACCATCTCTAGCTAAGGACAAAAGATAACTCCTGGAGTCCGGAAGGGCGGAGGAACTAAGCCGGTTCGGGGCAAACACAGGCAAAACAACAATGAACAAGGATAAGGTTGTAAAGCAGATTTAAGTCCCTGCCTTCTCCATTGATAAGAGTGTCTAGACCTTTAGAGTCACCTCCCTCTTCCCAGTTCGTAGAGAAAGGCACCCTTACAAATGAAGAGATTTCCCATACAAATGTTAATTTCTGTACACCATCTACTCAGCTTTTAGAGCTTTCCCTGTGTCCACTGTTAAAAATAACCAGCTCAAGATAGGCCTTATGCCAAAGAGGTATATTTTGAGATGGCATATTTTGCTTCCCCTCAGAACCCAGGACTGCCCCTTAGTAAATCAAATCCCCATGGGCCATTCACTCCAATTATGCTCAGGAATGCTCCATGGGAAAACACAGTAAATTTTTAGCATTTATTTATTTATCTATTTAATAATGCAATGTAGACTTTTTTTTGAAAGATACTACCAGAAAGGATTACGAATGTAGCTCCAAGATCTTTCTCAGTTCTCTGGAACAATGATAGTCTTTGTTCCTTCTCTGGATGCATTAGCCCTTACTTTTAACCCAGGCCAAATATGTATATTTACACAGAACAGCCCTCTGAATAAACTAGAAAAAAGCATTTTTTGGTTTACAATTTATTTATACTTTTTTCCCCTTAGGTCTATTGTATAAGAAGCTCAAAGTTCTGTTAAGCAAGCTTCAAAGTGATGAGGGAGCAGAAGGCCACAGGCTTGATACCCTGCAACCACCCCCTACCCCACTCCTGGGTGGGACTTGTGTGACACTCTTCTAGGATGTTCCCAACTGTTTTCATGTTAACGCTTTGCTAGAGGGGGAACACAACCGTGACAATGTCAAGGCCTCTGGTATCTTGTAGGTCTTCTTTAGCATATGATAGTTCTTTTGAAAAACCTTCCCTTTTCCTTATCTCCCCCAACCCCATAGTATATAATCAATTGCCCCTCAGAACCCCAGTGCCGGCTCTTTCTGCCTACGCACCCTGCCCCTGTGCTTCAATAAAGCCACCATTTTGCACCAAAGATGTCTTAAGGTCTTCGGCTCCGGCTCACCCACCAAACCCCACCTATTCTCCAAAACCACATCCAAAGGATGAAAAAATATATATAAAGCTTTGCACTTCATTATAAAACTGAGTACTCAACGGCCCCAAAGAGTCATGCTCTCTATATTCACAGGTAAATAAGAAAGTCAACTTGCATATTTTTTTAATAGGAAATCAATCTTATTTTCAGGATCTATTAAAATCTTTGGATTCTAGAAGATTAGCCTGCAGTGGAAATTAAACTTCCCAAGTGCTTACTGTGGTTTAAATGGTGAATGGAGTCTGGCTTAGGCAACAAGGAGTTGATGCACCCTGACTGAAGCGGGGAACAAAGGCAGAGGGAAATGCAGATAAAATTAAATTTCCGTAGAACCTGCGGCCCATTATCAAATTCTTGAGGCAGGCGGAGGATCGCACTCCTCCAGGAAACTACAAACTGTCTTAAGGTTAATGCCTTGCTGGAGGGAAGAACAGCCTTAGCTTAACAATAGCTAGGCCTCCAGCATCCTGTGAGTCTTTAACCTGTGAAAGTCCCTTTGGAAACTTCCTTTGTCTCTACTCCCCAGCTCCAAAGTTAGAATCAGTTGCTCCTCACACTCCCAGAGCTGCAGCGCCCTTTCTGCCCTTGGATTCTGTCCCTGTTCTTCAGTAAAACCACCTTTGTGCATCAAAGGCATCTCAAGAATTCTTTCAGGGCTGTCAGTTCCGAATGCCACCACCTCTAACCACATCACTACCGTCATTGCTAGCTGCTGCCTTTCCCCGCCTGGAGCTGTTCTGAAGAGGGAGGGCGGGGTTTTTAAGGCTCTACTAGGCTTCCTGCCCAAAAGTCATGCACTTAAGTGCATCTCTGTCGGTCCTGCCCATGGCCAATGATTTTAAGACTTGACAGATATTAAAAAAAAAAAAAAAAAAGTCAGCAGCAGCAGCAAGCTTATCTCTACATAAGGAAACAGCATTCTGCCCTAGAGGACAAGGGAAGCCTTGTGTTAGTACCTAGTAACTGAGAAACACATGAAGGGGGGGTGAGGGGGGGAGAGAAGGATCTTGGTGAACAAGTGGCTGAGGAATGAAACCGGTAATTTGAGGGTGGGGGGGACTTTTTAAAAATGGGGGAAAAACTGGGTATTCGAACTAATTATAAATCATGAAACACCAACTAAGGCCAGTCTCCTCCATGACATCACACACACCTTGTTTTCTGTGTTCTGTCTTCTCATTCTTGACTTTCATTTCCTTTTTTTCCATTTACTGCTCATACTGAAACTCTCTCCACTAATATATTTTCATCACATCCTTCAAGGGCAAGGTCAAGTCACCTTATTTGGAAAGGCTTCCCTGATGCATTTTCACCTTTCTTTTGGGCGACGATGCATCTCATAGATCAACCTTTGCATCTTCATCATCATCATAGCAGCTAACTTCAGCTGAACATCATGAACTTTGCAGTGTGGTATTTTATAGAGATTTTCTCGCAGAATCCATGACCTTATACAGTAGGCTTTTATAAACGCAAGGCCCAAGATGACCTATATTGAAGGGCAGATCTGCCATCCCAAAATATGCCTTTTAGGCATAAGGATTATTTTAGGTTACAATTTTTAGGAAACAGCAGACACAGGAGAAGCTCTGAAAACTGAGTAGAAATTATCCTTTTGTAATACATTCACATTTATGAGAAATCACCACTTGGAAAGTGTCTCCCTCTCCGTCCCAAAAAGAAAAAGATGACTCTAAAGTTCTAGAAATTCTTATCAATGGAGAAGACACAGACTTCAGTCTGCATAACAATCTCACCCTTGTTTCCGGTGTTTTGCCTGATGACCTCCCCGCAACTGCCCACCCTCCGCCTTCCTTTGTCTTTATGAAGATGGTACTTAAGGTAATGGCTTGGACCATTTCAAGGAGTGCGTGTTTTCCCTGGTATCTCCCCTGTATACAGGAGTTATACATGTTATTAAATTTCTATTTCTTTCTCTCCTGTTAATCTTTTATTATAGGGGGTCTCAGCCAAGTACCTAGAGGGGTAGAGGAAAATATATCCTTCCTCCTCTACAGTATAAACACATCTTCAAGTATACTTGTCTCACTAATGCTTTAGCACATGCTCCTTGAATTTTTTCCTCATTTAATTATGAAAAATTTCGAACATACAAAAATGAGTGACTTGAGGTAAGCATTCAGCCTAACCGGCGAGGGAAAATGTTCAAGGGTGAACACACCTGTGTGTGCAAGAGGGAACGGAGGTTGGTTTGATGTGGGAAACAAAGGCAAAAGGAAAATTAAACTTCCTTATTACTTAAAGCCCACTGACAAGCCCTTGAAACAGGAAGAGTGACATTCCTCTAGAACTTAGCTGCCTCGATGTTAGTACTTTGTTAAGGGCAAGAGGAAATCTTAGCCTGACCCCGTGGTTCCTAAAACCCTACTTAAACATGTAAAAATTTCCTCTGGAAATTTCCTTTATCATTGCGCCCAAGATAGTTGGCAGTCATCCCCCAAGCATATGGCCCACCAATATACATCTGAATGGTCTCATGACTTTTCCTAACAACAGCTAGCCCCCTCAAGGTCCTGGAAAACTTGCTTCCAAAATTCCATACAGACTTACACTATCCCTAAACCCCTCTCAAGTTCAAAGTATACAATCAGCCACTCCTCACCATCCCAGTGCAGCTCTTTCTGCCCATGCGTCCCATCCTAGTGCTTTCAGAAAACCACCTTTTTGCACTAACGACGTCTCAAGAATTCTTTCATGGCCACTGGCTCCAAACCCTAACATCTTTCCCTCATCAATATTAACAGTGAATACCTACCCTCCAGATTTTATCAGTAATACTGTACTCTATTTCATTTAGTACATATCTGTCCACCCATCAATCCATCTTATTTCCTTTTTTGATTAATTTCACAGGAAACTGACACCATTACATTTCCCTCCCATAGGTGAGCATGCATATCATTCACTCAACTCCTTGCATTTTAATGCTAAACGGAAACACTGATTTGGGGAGAATAAGCACACTCCAATCTCTGGACTATAGGACTGGCCAAGTAATGTGGGCCACTTTTGTTTAAAACAGTAAATAAACATTTTTAAAGTCTATTTTTCTTCAAAATGCCTCTCAAAGTGAGACAATACCTTCCATGATCCTTGGGATACTATTCTTATTAATATGAAGAGAAATAAATTCCCTCAGTAGACACAGAAGCCGAGGACAAGCATATACCGGTAAAGCTCCAAATTTCCGGGCTGCAGAACAGTCACTACTTCTTAGGTGGATGGAATCACTGGGGTGTTATTAGATTTAGATGAGAAAGAACAGCACATTAGTGCAGGGGATGCCTTGGGAGAACACCCGTAAGCAATAAAGTAAGAAATCCAAGCTGGTGACATTAGAGAAGATTGTGCATCTATTTGAGTCTGAGGAAAACAAACTAGATGTGCTTTGTTCTGAATCACACTGCACTGATTTTTAGTTCCCCAAAGGGCTTTATAAAAATATATATATATATGAATTCAACAAGGTCGATATTTAATTTTCTAAAAAGACATTTAACTTGATTTAATTACAATCTGATTTAATTTTTTTGAAAGCAGTACTTCATTTTGAAAAAATGTCATGCAAGCAATACCAGTAAAATTCCCCTGAAATTTAACTCAGCTCAAGGATCAAGTATATGATTATAGTATTTGAAGTACATCTTTAAATACACTATAGCTTTTTTAATGCTGAAGACAAAATGCTAAACAATCTTAGTTCAAAGCGTTATCAAAAATGAAGAAGGTATTGCTTTTCTTGTGAATTATGGAAAGCAATTAAAAGAAATACTGATGACTGAAGAAAGAAAAACTATGAAAGTTGTTTTTATAACCATGATATTTAATAAGCAATATTTTTCTACTCTAACAGATAAGAACTCATCATTATGGAGTTTGAAGTTAAAATCAACTCTTTTCACTTAGCAACAGCTTTCCACATATGTCTCCTCTGGCAAGGGAAACAAAAACAAAAATAAACTATTGTTACTACACCAAAATAAAAAGTTTTTCTACAACAAAGGAAACCATCAACAAAAATAAAAGACAGCCTACTGAATGGGAGCAGTTATTTGCAAATGATATACCCAATAAGTGGTTAATATCCAAAACATATAAAGAACTTGTACAACTCAACACCAAAAAACCCCACAAATAATCTGATTAATAAATGGGGGGACACCTGGGTGGCTCAGTGGGTTAAAGCCTCTGCCTTCGGCTCAGGTCGTGGTCTCAGGGTCCTAGGATGGAGCCCTGTGTCGGGCTCTCTGCTCAGCAGGGAGCCTGCTTCCCCACTCTCTGCCTGCCTCTCTGTCTACTTGTGATCTCTCTCTCTCTGTGTCAAATAAATAAATAAAATCTTAAAAGGGGGGGGGGGCAGAGGACCTGAATAGATAGTTTTCCAAAGAAGACTTACAAGTGGCCAACAGATGCATGAAAAGGCACTCAACATCAACAGTAATCAGGGAAATGCAAATCGAAACCACATGACCTGACACATGTCAAAATGGCTAGTATCAAAAAGACAGTAACAAGTGTTGGAGAGGATGTGGAGAAAAAGGAACCCTCAAGCACTATTGATGAGTTATAAATTGGTGTAGCCACTGTGGAAAATAGTGTGGAGTTTCCTCAAAAAATTAGAAACAGAAATATAAACACTAATTCAAAAAGATATATGCACCCGTATGTTTACAGAAGCATTATTTACAATAGTCACAGTATGGCAGCAACTGAAGTCGCCATGAACAGATGAATGGATAAAGAAGATGTGGTATGTATATCCAAGAGAATATTACTCGCCATAAAAAGAATGAAATCATGCATTTGTGACAATAGAGATGGACCTAGAGGGTACTATGCTAAGTGAAACAAGTCACACAGAGAAGGAAAAATATTGTATGACTTCACTTATATGTGGAATCTAAGAAACAAAACAAACAAAAGCAGAAACAGGGGTCCCTGTGTGGTGTAGTAGGTTAAACACTGACTCTTGGTTTCAGGTCAGGTGGAGATATCAGGGGTGTGAGACTGAGCCCCAAGTCAGGCTCCTCACTCAGTGCAGAGTTTGCTTGAGATTCTCTCTCTCTCTCTCTCTCTCTCCTTCTGCCCCACCCCCACCCCTGCACATGTGCATATGCACTCTCTCTTAAATAGATAAATAAAACTTTTAAAAAAAAAAGGCAGAAACAGACCTATAAATACAGAAAATAAAAGGTTGCCAGAGGGAAGGTGGAGAGGGGGTTGGCCAAAATAGGTGAAATGAAGTGGGAGATCCAGTCTTACTATAAACAAAATGTGTAAGTCACGGGGATAAAAGGTATATATTGGGAATACAGTTAATGGTATTATAACTGTGTTCATGGTAACAGATGGTAGCTACACTTGTAAGCACAGTATAACATACAGAATTGTCAAGTCACTATACTGTATACTTGAAAACTAATGTAACACTGTGTGTCAGCTATATTTCAATTTAAAAAAAGAAAGATCAGTTCTATTCACAAATGGATAGATGAGTAGTTTCTACACAGAGCTGATAAATTTAGGAAAATATATAGCTCCCAGTTATATTTGAATTTCAGATAAACAATGAACCATTGCTTGGTATATCTCATTGAATTTTGGACAAGTATTTTTTATGCATTTCCCAAATATCATATGATATATTCTTATACTAAAACATATTCATTGTTTATATGAAATTCAAATTTAACCAGGTAGGCGTCCTGAATTTTATCTAGCAACCCTGTATCTAGAAGAGTCTGGAAGGCTCCCAAGAAGATCACTTACTTAAAAATCTCTTCCAGTGAGATCTTAATTCCTCATATCAATAATTGTATCTTCATTAAACTAAGCATTGATCTCTTCCTTAAGTGAAGAAATAAAAAACTTTCCTATTAAAATTCATCATCTCACTATGCAATTCTTTTTTCTCACTCTGCAATTCTTTTTTTTTTTTAAGATTTTATTTATTTATTTGACAGACAGAGATCACAAGCAGGCAGAGAAGCAGGCAGAGAGAGGAGGAAGCAGGCTCCCTACTGAGCAGAGAGCCTGATGTGGGACTCGATCCCAGGACCCTGAGATCATGACCTGAGCCGAAGGCAGCAGCTTAACCCACTGAGCCACCCAGGCGCCCCAATACCTCATACTTCAGAACGATCTCCTCCCCTTCCTGGATCATGCCACATATCCTTTCCCCCAACTCTGGTAGCTCCTGATAACCTGCTTTTCTCTTGAAATCCTTCCCAGGTAACAAAGGAGTTATGTGTCCCTCCTTCTGCAGTTGGACATGCAGCTCCCTCTTTACTTGGTTATTCCTTCTCAATCATTTATTTAGCATCTATAATGTGCCAGACACCATTCTAAGCAAAATCTCTTGTGAAGTTTACATTCTATTCTGGGGAGACAGAGGGGGAAAAGGCAAAGGAATCAAAAGTAAGAGGAGCAAGATTACATTTTAGAAAGGGCAGCCTGGAAAGGTCTGACTTTCCAGAAGGGTAGAATGGAGCCCTGCAGAGATCTAAAGAGAGATTTAGACAAAAGAAACAGAAAATACTAAGACGTAAGTCTGGAGCCTGCTGGGTATGTTTCAGTACAATAAGTGCAAGGTGAAGAGAGCTGAATGAGAAAGGGAGATGAAGTTGAAGGAAATGGAGTCATCGAGGTCAGAGGCAGCCAGATCGTGGAGGCTTTCTAGCCATGGTAAGAACTTCAGATATTTGAAAGGACTCATCAAACTCCACAGAGAAATCACATCAGGCCTTTACTTCAAGGTAAAGGATATGGTGCAGCAGGAGAAAAAGAGTGCAGGTAAGCATTAGGGTCCAGAGAGATCCCAAGTGTTAATGCCCCAGCAGCTAGGTGAGGCCATGTGACAAAATCTGGCCAATGAGGTAGAGCCAGAAGCCATGGGGATATGAATATGAATATGCATATGAACCTTGGACGTGCACCAAAAGCCATCCTGGGACAATGAGGATGACACTAAGGATTTCAGAGCAGGAAACAGAAAGAGCCTCAAACGTGATGAACATGGTCCTGCCGCCACACCAAACCCATGTTTCCCACCTCTAGTTATTTTGTTGCAGAAGACCAATTAACTCCTGAAGGAGTGCTGAGAACGCTGACTCTGTCTGGTCCTCCATCATGTTCTTGGCTGTGCAACGACCTCCCTTGGGGCTATGTGTTCCAGGCCCCACGCAGGTTGATGTACGCCCTGACCAGAATGCGGGAAGACTTGCTGCAATCTTCCCTCAAGTGGTGTACAGAAGTCTCCGCGTTAGGTAACTGGTAGAGAGCCTCTGGTGCACAGATGCACCACTTTAGATGACTACTCTGTGACCTCACCACCATGCCCCACACGCCATAAAAGCTGGGGGATTAAGGTCCACACTGGGTGGGAAAATTAGGTAGAGAACAGCTGTGTGCCACCTGTAGAGTTTGCCTGATCCCTCATTTTAGTAAGTTACCCTGAATACAGTTCTGTGGAAATGGTATGCAGTGGTTTGCTCTGTTTTTGGTCTTAAAAGTGTTTTCTCAGTTCTAGAGGATACTTTACAGACCCTCTTCCACCTTCTAACAATTCCTTGTCTGTTTATGCTATTATAGTAGGATTTCCTGTTGAACATATCACCAGCTGACGTACGTGTAACACTATCGTGTCTCCAAAGAATGAAGTTTAAGCTCGTTGTCTAGCAGATGTGGTACTTATAACCTGGCTTTATCTTCTGTCACTGTTACCCATTCTATGTTCATAATAGTTTTTTTTTTAAAGATTTTTATCTATTTTTATTTATTTGACAGAGAGAGACAGCGAGAGAGGGAACACAAACAGGGGGAGTGGGAGAGGGAGAAACAGGCTTCCCGCAGAGGAGGGAGCCCGATGCGGTGCTCCGTCCCAGGACCCTGGGATCATGAAGCTGAACTGAAGGCAGAGGCTTAACAACTGAGCCACCCAGGCACCCCATAATACTTTACTTTCTAGGGACGCCTGGGTGGCTCAGTTGGTTGGACGACTGCCTTCGGCTCAGGGCGTGATCCTGGAGTCCCGGGATCGAGTCCCGCATCGGGCTCCCAGCTCCATGGGGAGTCCGCTTCGCTCTCTGACCTTCTCCTCGCTCGTGCTCTCTCTCACTGTCTCTCTCTCTCAAATAAATAAATAAAATCTTTAAAAAAAAAAAAAAAACTTTACTTTCTAGGAATTTCCATCATAAAATATCTATTGATTCAAACCTCAGGGCTTTTGCTTATGACGTCTCTTTTGGCCTGCTTTACACACGACACTTTTCTTTGCCTGGTTAACTCCTACTCATCCTTTAAGATTCACATCTCAAGCCCAAGATTCTTCCTTCTCCTTACTCCCACAGCACACCCTGAATTCTTTTACCTTGGCATTGACCATATTGCATGACTTTCTATTCATGTGTCGATCTTCCCCACCAGATAGTGTGTTCCTCAAGAGCCTGGTCCATCATTGTTTCCTGAACCACCCAGCACAGTGCCTGGCACACAACTGAGCACAAAAGATGTCGGTTAAACTAATATGAGGTAAAGGTCGTCTTCCTTATGTGTGGCAGGAGTCCAAGAGAAAAAAGTCTCCAGTTTTAAGTATAGGAAGACCCTATTGTGCAGTTCTAAGCCTCCTTTCATGCTTGAGAGTACAGTCCTATAAAAGAAAAAGCCCAGGTGGTCCAGAGGCTCAAGGATGTTTTCTGAGGTTTTCCAAGGAGAATAAAAGAAAGCCTTAGGACAGGGTTGCTTCTGGTATCTTTCATCAATAAAACCAGAGATTTCAGGGCACCTGCTTGGCTTAGCGGTTAAGCGTCTGCCTTTGGCTCAGGGTACGACCCCAGCGTCCTGGCATGGAGAACCGCATCGGACTCCCTGCTCAGTGGGGAACCTGCTTCTCCCTCTCCATCTCCCCTGTGCTTGTGTTCCCTCTTTTGCTATCTCTCTCTGTCAAAAAAATAACATCTTTAAAAATCATAAAAAGGAAAAATAAAACCAGAGATTTCCTATCAGGAGATTCACTTGTAGTGGCCTTGTCATATATTAACCTGGCTAGGCTGACCTACATTCCTAGACTTTTCTTTCCTGCATGTTTCTGATGAAAGTGAACCATGGGAGAAACTCGTAGGGGTTGAAGAGCAGAAGAGGAGCCGTAGCCATTTTGTAGTTCACACAGACTGTCTCTAGGCAGTGAACTCACTTCACTGGCATGCCTGCTCCCCCACCCGCAGGCTCTTCTTTCAGCTTCTCGGACGTCTGTGCCGGGTGTGTGTGTTTCGCTCCACGACGAAGGGCCCCGGCTCCTACAGGATAGGCACACTACCAGGTTAGGGGCAGCGAGAACTGTCATGGCTTTCTCTCTGTTCATGCTTGTGATTCCCCAAACTTACATCCATTTTCCCTTCCTAAATGCTTGCCCTCAAGACTTCAAGGTTTAGCATCAGCTGTAATAGCAGCAGCCTTACAAAGACTGCTTAGCCAGCTTCCACGATTGTTAAGTCAAATCTCTGTAATAAAGTCCTTAAATATATATAGGAGGAGAAAAAAAATATATATATATACAGACACACACAACGGGATTTTATAAAGAATTTCCTAGTTGCCTCTCTGAATGAAAACTAACTGAAATGACATCAATTCTTTTTTCCTTTTTTAACTTTTTTGAGAGAGAGAGAAAGAATGAGAGAGAGTGCAAGAGAAGGGGGGAAGGTCAGAGGGAGAAGTAGACTCCCTGCTGAGCAGGAAGCCCCATGTGGGATGTGATCCTGGGACTCCAGGATCATGACCCGAGCCGAAGGCAGTCGCTTAACCAACTGAACCACCCAGGTACCCTGAAATGACATCAATTCTTAAAACTTTCCAATACTTATTTTCTTAATCCCTGGTCTCTCAACCTGAAGAGATTTGCTACACAGCCTTTAAGCTCAAATTCCATTACTGTGTTTTCCTGGAAGAGGTCTGGGAGACTGCGCCCCACCCTGAAGACTTCTCCTCAGTTTAGAAGATGCTGTGGCAGCAATAAAAAAGAATCCCAGAATCTGTAGGAAGGGAGAGAGGGGGAAAAAAGGCTGCCCTGCACGGGGATGAGTCTAGGGTGTTAAGCTGAAAAATTCACATGAGGTCATCGGTACTGAGGAGTCCATTTTATCGTCTGTGTCCTGAGCTGGCTCACTCGGACTGTGCCCAGAAGCCAGTTGCCAAAGAGGCAGGGAGAGAAGTGATGAATGAGACTCGTACAGCAGTACACCCAGAGAGAAGCCAAATAAATATTTTTCACAGGAGATTTTGATGGCAGGAGCCTAGTGCCAGAATACACTTTATAACACGTCCAACTCTAAGAATATCTGGAGTATCACAATTGCTAAAATGTCAGAGGATTCTTGAAAAAAAGAAAATGAGCAAGATAAAGGAGACCTACTGAATTCCCAGCATCCCTACAAATTAGCCCCCTAAAAGTCTGAAGGATTGTACGCACACCCTGGTGACTTCAAAGGTTGCTCTAGTTTAACATTTATTCCTGGGGCAAGATGAGAGAAATGTGAGCCAAAGGAAAACACTAGCACCCATATGAAATGAAACATTCTGGGGCACCTGGGTGGCTCAGTGGGTTAAACATCTGCCTTCAGCTCAGGTCGTGATCCCAGGGTCCTGGGATTGAGTCCTACACCAGGCTCCCTGCTCAGCAGGAAGCTTGCTTCCCCCTCTCCCACTCCCCCTGCTTGTGTTCCTTCTCTCACGATCTCTCCCTCTCTGTCAAATAAATTAAAAAAAAATCTTAAAAAAAAAAAACAACTTTAATTAGGGTGTCTTTCGATAAATAGAAATTTCTAATTTTGTCTTTGAAAAATTTGAGCGTGGGGATAAGAGAACAGAGTAGACTTCCTGGGAGGTATAGGCCCAACTGTTAACACTTTGAGGAAGACTCTGAACTATTATTGTTTGCACCTCAGACTGGCAAAGTCAAAATGACGTTGGCAAGTTACAAAATAACAATGTACATGCACATGCATACATATATATTCACATAGAAAAAATACCAGTGTGTGTTTTTTAAAAAGATTTTAGTTATTTATTTGACAGAGAGAGAGATCACAAGTAGGCAGAGAGGCAGGCAGAGAGAGAGGGGGAAGCAGGCTCCCCGCTGAGCAGAAAGCCTGATGCGGGACTCGATCCCAGGACCCTGGGATCATGACCTGAGCTGAAGGCAGAGGCTTTAACCCACTGAGCCACCCAGGCGCCCCATACCAGTGTGTTTTTACCTTATGGTTAACATTCAAAAATGGGTAGGCAGTAAACAAACAATCAGCATTCCTATGGTTGTTGAAATCCACTGTTAAAAGAAAAGGAACAGGTTGTCGAATTAAAATAAAAAAGACTTTTTATTAAAAATATTCAAAGTTCAGCATGGTTTACTAGCCTGGAGTTTGATAGCCATTTCTATGAGGTTTTGTTTTTGTTTTTGTTTTTTTACCACAAAGGATGAAAACAAGAATCAGAGGATGGAAGAGTCCATGAAAAATAGAGGAGAGTTTGTACATTTAAGGGCAAGTTGATTCATCAGAATGTAAGATAAAATTACTAATATTATTTAGATGGAATCTGAAGAAACAGAATGTTTTCCTGGCTTTTAGACCACAGTATGACCAAAGATGTTCTTTCTACAGTGCTTATGCTATTGACAGAGAAATTTTATTTTATTTTTTTTACAGATCTTGTTTATTTATTTGACAGACAGAGGTCACAAGTGGGCAGAGAGATGGGGGAGGAAGCAGGTTCCCCACTGAGCAGAGAGCCCAATGTGGGACTCGATCTCAGAACCCTGAGATCATGACCTGAGCTGAAGGCAGAGGCTTAACCCACTGAGCCCCCCAGGTGCCCCAACAAAGAAATTTCTAATGAAACCAAAAGGGCACCTAAAACTAGTGTCTCAATAATTTCTCAAAAAGTGGTTTTAAAAAACCTCAGAAATGCTTGTCACTTTTAACACCACATACTTATCTTTTTCCTCTTATTGGCAGAAATTAAAATAAGGTGGGATCATATATCTGTATACTGTACATCAGTATATAAGAGTATATTTAAGGGGTGCCTGGATGGCTCAGTCAGTTAAGCATTTGACATTTGGTTTCAGTTCAGGTCATGATCTCAGGGTTGTAGAGCCAGGCCCATGTTGGGCTCCACACTGAAGGCAAAGTCCTCCTTCTCCCTACCCTTCTGTCCCTGCCCCAGCTCGTGGACACTTACACTTGCACTCCCTCTCATACTTGCTCTAAAATAAATAAATAAATAAAAATCTTTTTTTTAAAAGAGTTATTTAATATGATTTTATTTGACTGAGTAATTATAATCTATTTGTACTTTAGAACGTTTGCATCCTTTCATGTCTAGCTTATATACACATTTTATCAATAAGAGGGGTAAGTTGTTTTTTTTTTAAAGATTTTATTATTTATTTGACAGAGAGAGATCACAAGTAGGCAGAGAGGCAGGCAGAGAGAGAGAGGAGGAAGCAGGCTCCCTGCTGAGCAGAGAGCCCGATGCGGGACTCTATCCCAGGACCCTGAGATCATGACCCGAGCCGAAGGTAGCAGCCTAACCCACTGAGCCACCCAGGCGCCCCGAGCGGTAAGTTTTTATTCATAATGTATAGCATTTATAGACAAGTCCTCTAAAAGCAGAGCAATGGGCCCCTGGCTCTGAAATTCACCCTCCCATTTTCCATTATCCCCATGGGTAGGGTGAAAGAAAAGTTGGGGGGGGGGGAGGATTTCCTATTTAAATCTTCTAACATTTACAGTGGCTTCTACTTAGGGACTGGCATGATTTCTTTGTTTGGGGAGATAACCTGTATTTTGATTTGAAGATGACACATCAACCCCACATCCACACAACCCCATATACCTTCCCACTGCCCCCCACTCCCCCACCCACACATAGTCCACCGACTTCCTGGACTTGTGAAAAACAGACAGCTGAATTTCTCTGCATAATAAACAAAGAGAAAACCAGAGTTTCTGGATACTCCTTAAAAGCAGGTAGTAAGGGGCCTAGGAAAAGAAAGAAGAGAGAAGAAACAAAGGGTCTTAAAAGAGAGAAGCTGAACATCTTAACAAGAGCCCAGGAGCAGAGAAGAGAGGGTTTTCCCAAGGATTTTAATGGGAGGAACAACAAACGCATAATCCTGATGCAGTTTTATTTTTGTCTCCTATTAGCCCAGTGGTTCTCAACAGTAAATTTTACCCCTCAGGGGACACTTGGAAAGGTCTGGAGACATTTTTAGCTGTCACAAGTGGATGCGGGTGTTACTGACATCTAGTGGGTAGAGACCAAGGATACTGCTAATATCCTATAAAGCACAGGAGAGTCCTCGAAACAAAGAATGACCAAGACAGAATGTCAGTAGTGCTGGGGTTGAGAAACTTTTAATTCACCCTTTAAATTTGCTTAGCAAGGTTGGTTCTTCCCCTGACCCTATATGAAAACAACTCCATGAATTTTCAATTTGCTCTCAGGAAATGCAAAGCACTCTTAGTCTACCACTAGAAATGTCCATTTTCTTGTGGAAGCAATGCTCAAATCTGCTTTCAAGTGGAACTCCTCACCCAGCAGTGGTAGAAGGATACTAGGTAATGTTTTTGGTTTCCCCTTACGTTAACATTCTATAAAACATGAGATTCACTTGAAAGTGTACTGATTCCCAACCCACCCCAGAACACTGATTACATCCCAGTTACTATCTTCTTCATAGTTGTCATTGTTCTTGTTTTGGATTTTGCCTCTTTGAAGTGAGATCATGTTGCACAGCAGTTAAAAGCTTATTGTCTTAGAAGGTCTGCCACAGTAAGCTTTTAAACGCTGCCTGGGTTTGAATGTGCAGGAGCCCAGGACAACCCAGCCCAAGATGGGCCAGTTTGGCCTGAGCCTTATTTTGAGTTAAAAGCAATCTAAACCCAGCAGATTCAGGAAAAGCTCATTACCACCCCCTTACCTACCTTCTTTACCAAGAAGAGAGCTATTAACAGAGATTCATCTTTACCTAAGAAACTTGTCTGCATGATAGGGCACCTTTGTTTTCCAAACATCTCCTTTCACTTTTCTGCTAAAATTCTCCACTTTGTATTCTCAGGTCCCTACCCCTCTCCTTAGCTCATATAAGCCTCATGTTGCCTGACCGTCCTTGGAATTGTCATGTCTATGTGGATTCCTGTACTTATGCATTTGATTTTCTTCTATTAATGTGTCTTTGATCAATCTGATTCTAAATCCAGCTAGAAGTACTCTGGAAGGCAGAGCAAATTCTTCCTTCCCAACAAATCCCAGCTCTGCCGCTATCTAGCTTAACCTCTCAAGGCCTCTCCTCTATAAAATGGGATGAAAATAACCCTATCTCATAAAGTTATTGTTAAGCTTAAATGAGTAAGCATATTTTTTCAGGAGGAAAATTGGTATTTTAGTATCCTGTTTTGTGGATTTCCTCTTAGCTTAGGCCAGAGGAAATACCGTCTACATTTCTATGGAACTCTCCCCAAATTCTACCACACTATCCTGCACATAATTGGCCGAGAAATTTAGTATTTAATAATGTGAGTTCAGTACAATCACCTTCAGGTGATAAAATTCCAAGAAAAAAGAGAAATAAGAAATATGTCTAGCTCCCTAGCCTCTTCATTTTCACATTATATATGGAAGAAAGTGAAAAGTTCCTGTAAATTTTATAACTATTCCTGGAAGGAAATACTAATACTATTAATAATAAAATGTCACATCATTGAAGAAAAAAAAAATTCTCATCAGGATTACAAAACACATAGCCAAAGTTGTGATTGTTCTTGCAATCATAAAAATCACTGGCTCTGGATTCTTATTGAAACTTAGAAAATGAAAGTATATATGGAAAGGTCCATGGACAGGAGCTCTACGGTTATTGTCTGTTTAGGAAGTTGTCAAGGGTGACTCTGAGTCATAACTAAATAGATGACCAAGAAACAACAGATTTGTTTCATTTTGTTTTTTGTTTTCAGTTAGAGAGATTTGCTTGCCATAAATTCCATCAAGGAGAAAGGGCCCATTATGGAAGCAAAAACATCTTCCTCTAAATTAACATTTGCCCCTTTGCTCACTGTTATTTTCTATGTTTATATAGTTGTGAGTGATAAGGTCTGGTAATGATAAGACTACCTATATAGCACCATTTTCTCGGAAACATATATTTCATTTTGAATTATGGTTGATTCTAAGAAAAGCACTTCTCTCATTTCTTAGCAACCGAAAAGAACATGCTAAATGTTTGATTTTATCCATCTTCACCTAAATGGGATACTGAAAACCAGATAGAAAGAGGTTCTCAGTCCTGTGAAATTTGGGAAATGTCTCCAAAATATAGACCCATTAACCCTTGAGCTGACTGTATTATGAGGAAAGATTTCTTGAAGTAGGGAGCTGAAAGGTAGCAAATTGACTTTTGAATACTCTGGAGGCCAAGAACAAGCAAAAGAAGGAGGCATATGCTTTTGTCTCAGAAAGATAAGCAGGAGCCAAGAAGGCCATGCCAGTGCCATGGGTGTTATAAGCCTTTCCTTCCCAACTGCACTAACACCTCCTAAGCCTCCCAGAAACATTTTCACTTTTCCTGATCAGTGGAAGCAGCCATGGGCCTCCTCTCTCTGTTCAGATTTCCTATTTCTTCCTGTTTCAGTTTTGATAGTTTTTAAATTTTTTTTAAGATTTTATTTATTTATTTGACAGACAGAGATCACAAGTAGGCAGAGAGGCAGGCAGAGAGGGAGGGGGAGGCAGGCTCCCTGCTGAGCAGAGAGCCGGATGCGGGGCTCGATCCCAGGACCCTGGGATCATGACCTGAGCTGAAGGCAGAGGCTCAATCCACTGAGCCACCCAGGCGTCCCAAGTTTTGATAGTTTTTAAGTTTCCAGAATGCATCTATTTCTTCCAGATTGCCTAATTTGTTGGCATACAGTTGCTCATTAATATGTTCTTAAAATTGTCTGTATTTCCTTGGTGTTGGTTGTGATCTCTCCTCTTTCATTCATGATCTTATTTATTTAGGTCCTTTCTCTTTTCTTTTTCATAAGTCTGGCTAGAGGTTTATCAATCTTACTAATTCTTTCAAAGAACCAGCTAGTTTCATTGATCTGTTTCTACTGTTCTTCTGGTTTCTATTCCATTGATTTCTGCTCGACTCATTATTATTTCTCTTCTCCTGCTTGGTTTAGGGTTTATTTGCTGTTTTTTCTCCAGCTCCTTTAGTTATAAAGTTAGCTTGTATATTTGAGATCTTTCTAATTTTTTAATTAGAGGCTTGTATTGCTAGGTACTTTCCTCTTAGGACCACCTTTGCTGTATCCCAAAGGTTTTAAAAAGATGTGTCTTCATTCTCATTAGTTTTCATAAATTTTTTAAATCCTTTAATTTCCTGGTTGACCTATTCATTCTTTTTTTTTTTTTTAAAGATTTTGTTTATTCATTTGACAGACAGACATCATAAGTAGGCAGAGAGGCAGGCAGAGAGAGAGGCAGGGAAGCAGGCTCCCTGCCGAGCAGAGAGCCTGATACAGGGCTCCATCCCACGACCCTCAGATCATGACCTGAGCCGAAGGCAGAGGCTTTAACCCACTGAGCCACCCATGCGCCCCTGACCTATTCATTCTTTAGTAGGATACTCTTTAACCTCCAATTGTTTGAGTTCCTTTCAAATTTCCTCTTGTGATTAAATTCAAGTTTCAAAGTACTGTGTTCAGAAAATATGCAGGGAATAGTCCCAATCTTTTGGAATTAGTTGAGACCTGATCTGTGACTCAGTATGTGATCTGTTCTGAAGAAAGTTCTATGTGCACTCAGGAAGAATGAGTATTCTGTTGTTTTAGGATGGAATGTTCTATATACACCTGTGAAGTCCATCTGGTTCAGTGTGTCATTCAAAGCCCTTGTTTCTTTGTTGAGCTTCTGCTTAGATGATCTGTCCATTGTAATGAGGGGGGCGTTAAAGTCCCCTACTATTAATGTATGCATTTCTTTACTTTGGTTATTAATTCATTTATATAAATGGTTCCTCCCGTGTTGAGGGCATAAATATTTATACTTGTTAGATCTTCTTGTTGGCAGACCCTTTAAGTATGATACAGTGTCCCACTTCATCTCTTCCTACAGTCTTTGGCTTAAAATCTAATTTGTCTGATAGGAGGATTGCTACCCCAGCTTTTTTTTTTTTTTTTTTTTTTGACGTCTATTAGCATGGTAAATGGTTCTCCACCCCCTCACTTTCAGTCTGGAGGTGTCTTTAGGTCTAAAACGAGTCTCTTGTAGACAGCATATGGATGGGTCTTGCTTTTTTATCCAATCTGATACACTGTGTCTTTTGATTGGAGCATTTAGCCCATTTTTATTCAGAGTAACTACTGAAAGATATGAATTTGGTGCCATTATACTGCTTGTAAAGTCCCCGTTTCTGTAGATTGTCTCTGTTTCTTTTGGATCTATGTTACTCTTGGGCTCTCTCTTCACTTACAGGATCCCCCCCCTTAATATTTCTTGCAGGGCCTGTCCAGTTTCTGTCTGTCCTGGAAGCTCTTTACCTCTCCTTCCATTCTGAATGACAGCCTTGCTGGATAAAGTATTCTTAGCTGCATTTTCTTCTCATTTAGTACCCTGAATATATCATGCCAACCCTTTCTGGCCCACCAGGTTTCTGTAGCTAAGTCTGATGTTAGTCTGATGTTACTCCCTCTGAAGGTATGGTGTCTCTTGTCTCAAGCTGCTCTCGGGATTTTCCCTTTCTCTCTAAAATTTGCAAGTTTCACTATTCTATGTTGGGGTGTTGATCTTTTTTTTTTTAATTTTTTAAAGATTTTATGTATTGATTTATTTGTCAGAGAGAGAGAGAGAGAGAGAGTATAGGCACACAAGCAGGCAGAGTGGCAGACAGAGGCAGAGAGAGAAGCAGCCTCCCTGCTGAGTGAGGAGCCCGATGCGGGACTCAATCCCAGGACCCTGGAATCATGACCTGAGCCAAAGGCAGTGGCTTAACCGACTGAGTCACCCAGGTGTCCCTGTTGATCTATTTTTATTCATTTTGGTAGCAATTCTCTCTGCTTATTGGACATGAATGTTTGTTTCCTTCCCCAGATTAGGGAAGTTCTCAGCTATGATTTGCTCAAATATACCTCCTGCCCCCACCCTTTGCCCTCAGGTATCCCAATAATTCTGACATTGGTATATTTTATGGCATCATTGATTTCTTGAAGCTTCTTTTCCCATGGGCTGTTAGTTGTTTTTTTTCTCTTTTCCTCAGCTTCCTTCCTTTCTATCAGCCTGTTTTCTAGATCATTTATTCTCTCTTCTGCCTCATTCACCCTAACTGTTAGAGCATCCAATTTAGACTATATCTCAGTTATAGCATTTTTTAAAAAGATTTTATTTATTCATTTGACAGAGAGATCACAAGCAGGCAGAGAGGCAGGCGGAGAGAGGAGGAAGCAGGTTCTCCGCTGAGCAGAGAGAGCCCGACGTGGGGCTCGATCCCAGGGTACCAGGATCGTGACCTGAGCCGAAGGCAGAGGCTTTAACCCACTGAGCCACCCAGGCGCCCTTCAGTTATAGTGTTTTTAATTTCAGCCTGATTAGACCTCATTTCTGCACTAAGAGATTCTCTAGATCTTTTATGCTTTTTCCAAGCCCAGCTATTACCTTTATAATTGTTATCCTGAATTCCATCTCTGACATCTTACTTATACCCCTATTGATTAAATCTGTGGCGAGAACATTATCTCTGGTTCTTTCTTTTGTTGTGAATTCCTCCCTCTAGTCATTTTGCCCAGAGAAGAATGTATGAACGAATGAGCAGAATCAGAAATATCAACCACGACCCAAGCAAAATACACCCCAGACAAATCTGAAGTAGTCAGAAACTAAAACAAAAAAGCAAACAAAAACAAAATAAAACAAAAAGGGGGTGGTGGTGGTGGTGGAAGGAGGGAATATAATCTCACAAGGTGGATAAAGCAGGGTGATCCACTTGTTCCTGAGTAAATTTTGGTCTGTGTGTAAGAAGACACTAAATCACAAAACTGCAAAGAAAGCAAAATTTATATGTATACAAAAGTAAAATTAAATAGAGTGAATAAAAGCCAAAAAAGAAGCATATATCTATAAAATGTACATGTGAAAAATTAAAGTTAAAAAGCAACTTAAAAACAAAGGGATGACTGAAAAAGTTGAAAAGGGAAAAAAGAAAAATTGAAAATTTTAGACTGAAAGATAAACGAATCCTGAGAAAAATCCTCAAGTTCTATATACTGTTTTCCCCTAGCACTGGAGTTTTATAGTCTTGTGGGTTCTGTAACTAGTTGTGCACCTGTTCTTCTAGTTGGTTTTCTGGGGAAGGGGCCTGCTCTGGTGCTTCTCGGGTGTCTTTACCTGGGTGGAATAGAACCACCCCTTGCCAGGGGGCTGGGCTCAGTGTAAGCAGGTTCTCTGTGTGGCTTTTGTTCCCTGAAGGCTTTCTGTGCTTAGCAACTACTTACTCAAAAAGGAAATTAAAAAAAAAAAAAAATCCCATGTACACTAGCACCAAAAAGAATAAAATACTTACAAATAAACTTCACCAAGGCGATGAAAGATCTGTACACCAAAAACTATAAAATAATAATGACAGAATTTGAAGCAGACACAAATAAATGTAAAGCCATCTCGTGTTCATGGGTCAGGGAAAAAAATTAATATTGCTAAAATGTCCATACTACCCACACTGAATCTACAGATTCAGTGCAATCTCCATCCAAATCCCAATGGCATTTTTCACAGAAATAGAAAACACAGTACTAAAATTCATATGAAATCACAAAAGACCCCAAATACTCAAAGCAATCTTGAGAAAGAAGAACAAAGCTGAAGACATTACACTTCCTCATTTCAAAGTATTTCAAAGCTACAGTAATCAGAATAGTATGGTACAGGCAGAAAAACACATAAACCTACATAACAGGATAGGGAGCCCAGAAATAAACATGTATATATATGGTCAAAAGATTTTAGACAAGGGTGCCAAGAACACAGGAAAAATAGTCAGTCTCTTCAATAAATGATATTTGGAAAACTGGATATTCACATGCAAAAGAATGAAATATACCCTTATCTTAAGCATATACAAAAGTCAACTCTAAATGGATTAAAGAAAAAAAAAATAAAAGAAAGAAAAGAAATGGATTAAAGACTTAAATGTTTAAGACCTGAAATCATGAAACTAGAAGAAAGTATAGGGGAAAGCTTCTTGACATCGGCCTTGGCAGTGATTTAGATAGGCTACTAAAGGGGTTCTGACACCCAACTCCAGTGTGTGTGTGGAGGAATCACAATCAAGCTATTCTTTGGACACTAACTAGCTGGGTATTCTACAATTTAACACAATTATGACACAATCAGTCAAGAGATGGCATCAGGTCTCACAGGTTAAGGGCTCAGTCCTACAAAATGGACTCCCACCGACTCTAAACGGCAGTCACAAGCCCAGTCACCTGTGCTTCTGACCAACTGGCTATCGACTGGAGGTTCCAATGACCTCCTCCAACTCAGGATGCCAATTACAAGTCCAAGTTGTCACTGGTACTTCTGACCAACGGGCTATAAATCCCATGACCACCCTGCCCCCCAACCTCCTTGGAGTCAACTAATTTGTTAAAGTGGCTCACATAACTCAGAGAAACATTTTACTTACTGGATTACTGGTTTACTATGAAAGGATATAGCTCAGGAACAGCCAGATGGAAGAGATGCATAGGGCTTGCAAGAGGTATAGGAAAAGAGCATGGATTTTCCATGAACTCTCCAGGTATGCCAAGCTCCCCATTCTCCACACATTTGCCAGTCTGGAAGCTCTTCAAATCCTATTGTTCTGGGTTTTATGGAGGTTTTATTACATTGGCATGTCTGATTAAATCATATGCCACTGGCTACTGATTAAACCCCTAGCCTTTCTCTCCTCCTCAGAAGCCAAGGGGATTGGGCTTGATGGAAGTTCCAACACTAATCACAAGACAGGCTCCACTAGCAACCAGCCCCATCCTGAGGTGCAGTCCTAAGGTCAGCTCATTAACAGAAGACAAGACATTTCTGCTGTTCTCAACACTCAGGAAATTCCAAGGGTTTGGGGACCTGTGGATGAATACATTTATGAGATATTTATGTACATAATACATATATGAGATACATATATGAGAAACACATATACATATGTATTTCCAAAATACATATATGAGAATGCATATATGAGAAATATATATTTTCATTATCTGAATGACTAAAATGTTTATTTCTTATAAATCACCATATTGCAGACACCTAAAAGCACAGGCAACAAAAGCAAAAATAAACAAGTATGACTGCAAAAAACTAAAATGTTTTCGTACAGCAAAGGAACCAATCAGCAAAATGAAAAAGTAACCTAGAGAACAGGAGAAAATACTTGTAAACCATATATCTGATAAAGGATTAGTATTCAAAATATATTTTAAAAATGCCTACAATTCAATAGCAAAAATAAATCCAATTTTAAAATAGGCAAAGGAACTAAATATGTATTTCTCCAAAGAATACATACAAACAGGCAATATACAAAAAGGTGCTCAACATCACTCATCAGCAGGGAAATGCAATCAAAATGACAACGAGATGCCACCTCGCACCTGTGATACCACCTCGCACCTGTGATGGTGGCTATTGCCAAAATATTTATATGTGCTGGTGAGGATATGGAGAAAAGCGAACCCTTGTACACTGTTGGGAATGTAAATAAGAATAGTAACTATGGAACCATTTCCTCAAAAAATTAAAAATAGCTACCATATGATCTAGCAATCCCACTTCTGGTATATATTGAAAGGAAATAAAGTCACTATCTCAAAGAGATATCTGCACTCTCATGTTCACTAAATCATTATTCACAATAGCCAAGATATAGAAGCAACCTAAATGTCCACTGATGGTTGAATGAATAAAGAAAATGTGCTATATACATACAATGGAGTATTATTTAGCTTTAAAAAGGAAGGAAATCATGCCATCTGCCACAACGTGGATGAACCTGGAGGCTATCACGCTAAGTGAAATTAGTGAGACAGAGAAGGAAAAATACAACATGATCCCACTTGTATGTAAAATCTAGTCAAGCTCATAGAAGCAAAAAATAGAATGGAGGTTGCGGGAGCTCAGGAGAGGGGTAAATAGGTATTAGTGAAAGAATACAAAGTTTCAATTATACAAGATGAGTAAGTCCTAGAAATCTACTGTGTAGCATAGCACCTATAGCTTAAAATACTGTATCATATATTTAAAACGTTACCGAGAGTCCAAATATTCTGTTATGTCACAAAAAAATAGCAATAAAGAGGGCAAGAGGAAACTTTTGGAAGTTATGGATATGTTTACAGCATAGATTGTGGTGATAGTTTCATGGGCATATACTTATTTCTGAACTCATCAAGTTGTATATAATAAATACAGCCTTTAGCATATCAACCATATCTTATTAATAAACTTTTTTTTTTTAAGTGATCAAAGGAGCACGAAGGACACTGGACCCCTGAAGGATAAGGCGAGGGATGGCAGAATATGGGGACTGGACACAGAAAGGAAGTAACAAACGATGCCTATTGTTTTACCATTTTTTCAAGGTGTATCTTAAAGCAGGAACAAGAAATAGAGTTTCTCAACTGATTATCTATAGATATATTCTCAGAAGTTGGTGAAATCTTTGAAATTTCTCATTGTTGATTTTCATTTCAATGGGAATTTTTTTTTTACATTTTCTTAGATCAACTTTATTCTTGTTTAGTATAAATTACTATCTGAAGACTTGTACATTTGGTATCTGTACTAAACAATGATATAAACAATATCATTGTAGGCTACTGGAAAACAGGAGCTTTAGAAGCTTTAGGAGCTTTAGAAACATCTTTAGAAACATCTTTGCCTTTCTTCTTTGAAGAAAAACATCAATTGCATGATTTCCCTAAAAATATTAACTATAACAAACAATACTCTCTCCCCACCTCGTATAAGGCTGACTGTGATTCTCCTCCAGTGAGTTGCATGCGTTCTTGTTCTTTGTGTCTCGTAAAATATACACATAAGTATACGTAAAATTTACCATTTTAACCATTTTTAAGTGTACATACAGTGGCATCAAATATGTTCACATTGTTGTGCAACCATCACTATCATCTGTCTCAAGAACTTCTCTTATCTTTCCAAACTGAAACTGTTTCCATTAAACTCCCCATTCCACCCATTTCCCTCAGCCCCTGGCAGCTACCATTCTATTTTCTGACTCCATCCATTGATAATCTTTAACAAGTGCTTTAACAAGTTACAAAAATAAGAGTTCTTCTGCAGCAAGAAATACATCAGATGGCTTCTTCAAGGACTTGAAAATAAGGAAGATCAAAAAATATATATCCTTTGAGAGATAAACTTTAAATTTTTTTTAAATTATTATTTGCAGACAGAGATCATAAGTAGCAGAAAGACAGGCAGAGAAAGGAGGAAGCAGGCTCCCTGCAGAGCAGAGAGCCTGAAGTGGGGCTCAATCCCAGGACCCCCGGGATCATGACCTGAGCCGAAGGCAGAGGCTTAACCCACTGAGCCACCCTGGCGCCCTGAGAGATAAACTTCAACATCAACACATAATAAATCTTCAATAAAGTCATGTTAAAGAGAGAGGATGACCTTCACATTATGATCGGTAATCTCCTTTCTAGCCTGGCTCTCTGTTCCTGCCATACTGGCCTTCTCTCTGTCCTAAACCATACCTAGCTCTTTTCCAACTCTTACCGAATGTATAAAACAATATCTGAACAAAGAGATATTCTTTGATAGAAAGATTTGGTTTCATAAGAAGTCATTCTCCTAAAATTAATATATAATTTAGTAAAATATTCATTATAATCCCAACGGGAATTTTTTTTTAAAAAGATTTTATTTATTTATTTGACAGAAATAACAAGTAGGCAGAGAGGCAGGCAGAGTGAGAGGAGGAAGCAGGCTCCCTGCTGAGCAGAGAGCCTGATGTGGGGCTCGATCCCAGGACTCTGAGATCATGACCTGAGCTGAAGGCAGTGGCTTAACCCTCTGAGCCACCCAGGCCCCCCAACCCAAGAAAATTATTAAAGAGATTATAGTATATGTGGGAGGGTCATCTTAGATATTAAACATCCTTTAAAACCACTATAGTTGAAATAATATAGCATTGGCATAGAAGTGTGCAAACAAGGCAGTGGAGTAGAACAGCAATCATAGAAATAGATTCCAGTAAATAAATTAAAATATAGGATAAAGGCATAATTTGGGCACTTGGGTGACTCAGTCGGTTAAGCATCTTCCTCCAGCTCAGGTCCTGTTCCCAGGCTCCTGGGATCGAGCCCCTCCTCCAGCTCCCTGTTCAGTGGGAAGCCTGCTTCTCCCTCTCCAGCTCCTCCTGCTTGTGCCCTCTCTCTCTCTCTCTCTCTCTCTCTCCCTGTCAAATAAATAAATAAATAAACTAAAAAAAAAAAAAAAGATAAAGGCAATATTTAAATTCAACAGGAAAATAACTATTTGTTAAATGGTACTGGCACATCTGTCCATACATGTTGAAGAAAATAAAATTGAATCCTTAGCTCACACCACATCCAAAACTAAATTCCAAATGGATTAAAGATTTAAATGTAAAACAAAACCACCACCACCACCACAACAAAATCCAGTAAAATTCACAGAAGGAAATCTCCCTGTTGGACATTAATGCCACTAATTTCCCTGACAACCTCAAAAATCCTTCACAAAACCCTGCTGTTGGCATTATCATGGCCATGGGAAGACCTTTTATTCATCTGCATAAGATACCAATCATCACCAGAATTAAATGGCTTGAGGGGCGCCTGACTGGCTAAGTCAAAAGAGCATGTGACTCTTGATCTGAGGGCTGTGAGTTTGAGTCCTACATGGGGTGTAGAGATTACTTAAAAAAAAATAAAGAATGAAATGGCTTGATGAGCTATTTGCAAAGTGTGCTCTCAATCTAAAGCAGTCCTTCACTATTTTTGTTTTTTAATGACTTTAGTTCTTTGGAAGGGCCTTGCTTAGAAAGATTTTACTTACTCAGAGAGGGAATGTCCTGAACATTTCTAGGTATACAGGAACTACCAATTCCTGAGACTATTGCAAAACATCTGATTTCTTCTTTCATACTCTCCCAAGACCTGAAGCGAAATTATTAGCCTGGAAAACCTTATCTATGTCCTTCATCCAGAAGAGAGGAATCTGTCAACTTTACCCACAGGAGTAGAATAGTTCCCAACCTACAATCCCCTCTGTTTAACTATTCGGGTATAGCTACACATGACAAAAGCAGAGACTTGAAATTTGCATTATTATTATTTTTTAAAGATTTTATTTACTTATTTGCAAGAGAGAGAGAGCGAGCATGAGAAAGGGTGGCAGAGGGAGAGACAGACATAGAACAGGGATAAGCAGACTTCCCGCTGAGCGGGGAGCCTGATGCAGGGGTTGATCCTAGGACTCCCGGATCACAATCTGAGCTGAAGGCAGCTGCTTAATCAACTGAGCCCCCCAGGCACCCCTTGCTTGCATTAATGAGCACGGCTCTGCCATCACCATGAGCCGAATGGTCCTATATAACTGCTAAATGTAGCTTGGGTCCCAAAATGAACCATAAGGAGAAATTCACCCCAGCCAACTCTCAGAACAAAAGCATAAAGCAGAACTTCCCCAGCTGAACTATAGCTCCGTGAGCAACATAAATGCCACTAAGTTAGTATGCCAAAAGATTTTGTGATCATTCATTACAAAACTATAGCTGATTGCTAAATACAGTTATGATGTTTAAATTAACATGCACTGACTTAAGGTATGGGAATCGTTAATATTCAGAGGTTCTTGTCAGAAGCTAGAAAAGCCCATACAAAATTTTTCTTTTATTTCTGACTCAAAATTTGGAGAGACACGCTAGCTATTTATGTATCCAACCATAATGTATATCATTTCTACCACGTGATTACTGCTTATAATGATAACCTGATAAATCTTTCCAAAATCTCCATTAAGACTTTAGCTCAGTGAGGAACTTCAAGAGTACACAGAACATTTTCATCCCATGGGAGGAATACTATTATACAAGAAATACGTAGTGCCACATGAGGATATTATACGAGAAGTACACAGTGCCATACCTGATGAAGACCCAGGGAACCTAACAAGTCTGAATGAGGGGGCATTTAAGTTGAGAACTGTAGGATGAAAAGAAGCTCAGAAGTTGACAAGGATGTAGGAAAGCAGATCTCAGTGATGAGGCACCAACTTTGCAAGACCCAGAAATAAATGAGCATAAGGCATATTGTAAGATTTGAAGCACTATTGTGTGAAGAAAAGAAGTGGTAGAATGAGGAAAGGAGAATACAAAAAGAAAAGAGAGAAACCGTCCCAGATCTAGTATTTCTTCTCTTTTCTTCCATATTCTTCTTCTGTGAAGGGCAGACTGTTATATATTTCATATCTAAAGCACACTTTTTTATGGTTATCCTGGTATATGGAATCTCAAAAAGGTTCTTGATCTCAGGAAAATTACTGGGGTTTATTCATACTAAAGTATAATCGACTGTAAGGTTAAAAGAACAATCACCCCAGGTATGTACGTTGCAATGAGCTGGAAAAACACTAAACTAAGAGTATAATTTCAGGCATCAACCAAATGGTGACAGATTGAGATCTGCCTTCCCTCATTATATCTAGCCTTTTCTGAGAGACTGAAAGTAATCTATCCTTCCTTTTTGGATGTATAGTTGAGTCTCATTATTTGCAGAAGTTATGTTCTATAAAGTCACCATGGATACTTGAATATTGTGTTAATGAATACTGAACCATTGCCCCTAGAGGCAATCAAAGATTAGGTTCCTAAGAGGTTCCCAGTTATAACATTTTCATCACCCAGTTGATACATAACCTTATTTGATGTGTGCTTCTGTCTAAAGACACCTATTTAGTATATACTGTTGATTCATTAATGTTGAATTCATGGCCAACAGGATTATCTCATGCCTGAACAAAGCTTATCCAACAGACATTGCAGCCTTAAAACACAATGCAGCCTTCTTTGCACTTAGGAGCATTAGACAGCATGTTGGCACTGCACTTGGGGACAATTTTAAACAGCGAAATTGCCAGCAGAGAGCACAAAAATGTGAAAAATGTGGTACTAAACAAACCACAGAAAAGACATTTATTTACAGTATAAGAGCTGAAACAAAAAGGCACAGCATTGCCTTTTTCGACCTCAGCTGGAAACATGTGTGTCAAGTAACTAAAATTTTTTGCTTCTCTGTGCATGTCTGAGAATTACCACACAAGTGTCACAAGTATTGATTTCAGTTAACGAGTAAGATTTAGCATGTGGTAAATTTGAAAATATGGACTCTGCCAATAATGAGGCGCAAACAAAATATTTTTTATACATGAACAAATTCTTTATCCTTTCTGCCTTACCCACTGTTTACATAGTGAGTAAACATTCTCCAGGACCCACATAGAGAGCTGTTCCCACTTCTGTCACCATGTAGTGGTAGTCCTGTGTTCCCAATCCTGTTAGTACTTCTTGCATAAATTAGAGTCCTGCAATCTTCTATTGGAAATTGGTTGTATTTTGTGATTGTTTATGAGTGTACACCCACGCAAGGCCTTATACAAACTTTTTATACACGTATGTGCATTCTAAGATGTTTAAGGGATACAATTTAGTATTCAGAGACTAGAATATATCTTATTCTTTAAATATAGTGCTGTTTTCTTTCTTTTAGAGATGAAGGACTTGTCCCCCTTGGATAAGGAGGTAACTCATTATTCAGTCAATATGTGCTTCAGAAATGCTGTCAGACATCATGCTGGATTGTTACCATCAACTTTTTATGCCAGAAATTAAGTTCTCCAAAATCTCCTTTTCTATGTGGTTCTAAGTTAGAGTAAGCCAAAGGTGAGCTTGTACAAGATTTGGAAGGCAGAAGGAAGCAGTGCCCATTATGCTCTGAGGTCACAGTTGGTTAGAGGTGGTGTGACACAGATACACAAGTATCAGCACGTTCCAGCTGGCCCGCTGTCCTCACCTCCAGCTCCAGCTCTCCGGCCCCTGCCGACTGACAGCAATCCCAGGCCCACCGCCATATGCTTCTCTGCAGTTTGCAGAGTCAGTAACCACAAAGAACCAACAACTTCCTATGACTACTCTACCAGGTCCATTGGTGATCTGACTATAGCTACTGGATGTGCAAGCACCAGGGGTTTCCTTGGAATCGCTGATTCATTCACTGATACCAAGGTTAGTTAGTGACCTTCTCGCATCCCTTCAGCACCCAGGTCCTACCGCCCAATGTTTGCTCCCCCAACTCCTCTCTCACTGCCAAGATCTAATTCTTGTAATAGAGCTCTTCCATAATACTCACAGACATTCTGCGTCCCTGATTCATGCTGTTATCTTGTTATCTGCTTCCTATTTCTCCTATTTCAGTGCCAGGCCGAAAAATGTACGTAACAGACACTCCTGTGGACAAACTAAGCCACAGAGCTAGAATGATGATTCTTCTTGCTTATAGAAGTATTAGTAAGAGGCCACATGGCCTCTAATGAATCATCCTGGAACTGGCTCAGGGCCCCAGTATTCTGATTCCTATTCACTATGCATTACACATAGTCATTCCTTACATTTGTATGGCTCCTTGCATCCTACAAGGTGCTGTCATGTGTGTATTCCAGAAACCATCAATATAGGAAAGACGTGGAGTCGGTTTTTCCATTTTACAGATGAGGAAACTAAGAAAGGTTAAGGTCACAGGGTTAGCAAGTGGCAGAGTTAATACTCAAACTAAAGCCTTTCAGAGGAGTTTAAAATTTTCATTTAGGAGACCCAACCATAAAATTGAATACAAAATATTTAAGTGGGCACCTGTTGCTAATGGCTAATACTTTTACAGCAACAAATTTTCTCTGAGACAGTTTGCTCCCTCGGTGATTTTGTTTATGGCCTACCATTAGCCATCTCCATTAGAAAGAAAAATCACAGACACTTTCAGCAGGGCAAATAGAACAAAACTGAACCTCAGAAAATTTTATGGGACCAGGACAGACCCGAGTAATCACCTAACATAGTAGACACCTTTTGAAAATAAGGAGAGCCTAGTCTCAGACGTCTTTGCTCCTCAAAGTACGGCCCCTAGACAAGCAGCTTAAGTATCACCTGAGAGCTTGTTAGAAATTCAGAATCTCAGGCCCTGTTCCAGGCCCAGTGAATCACAATCTCAAAGGGATGAGATCCAGGAGTCTGTGTTTTAACAGTCCTTCCAGGCGGTTCTCTAAGAAGCATTAAATTTTGAGAGCCACTGGGCCAAGTGACTTATCCAAGATCACATAATTAACTTACAACAAATCCAGCTCTTCTAATTTATGAATTCAATGCTTTCCCCATTATACCAAATGGCTGATAAACATCAATATTTCTTTTCAATGTCCATTCACCATTCCCCCAGGCAGATCATAGCTGAAAACATTTAATTTATATTATACCACGATTATAACAAACAAGGCCCACAAAGTAATACTTTATACAAAACGGTGTGTCTCATAAAATCCTTCTGATCTCTGTTTTTTTTTTTTTAAGATTTTATTTATTTATTTGACACAGAGAGATCACAAGTAGGCATAGAGGCAGGCAGAGAGAGAGAGAGGAGGAAGCAGGCTCCCTGCCGAGCAGGGAGCCCGACGCGGGACTCGATCCCAGGACCCCGAGATCATGACCTGAGCCAAAGGCAGCGGCTTAACCCACTGAGCCACCCAGGTGCCCCCCGATCTCTGTTTTGAAATAAACCGTAAGGTGTTCTCCTCTGGCCATAACAATCTATGGTTTACTCCCTCTCCTGTATTGACTTGTCATTTGTTTGATGCTGAGAAGTATCTGCACTTTCGTCCTCACCTTGGGGAGGTGTAATAAGAACACTAATGATATTGAAAAATCTTAAGTTTCTAAACCAGAACCCCAAGTTACTCTGCTGATCTCTTTAGGAAATCTACACTCCCCAATGCAAAAGAGCTAGTCCTACTTTATTTAAATAGCCAGTCCAATCTTCTCCAGAGTTTTCCACACAGGCCTGGGATTACATCTGTCATGGTACTTCAGATGTTTCTACTCTTTGGGTGCTATTTTGTTATTGCAAACCATTTTATGACTTGCTCTGTTCAGGCAGTTTTTATGTTATTCCAAAGAAGGGTCACCTGCCGGCACACGGTAAAGGGAGGGATAGGGGCTGTGTCAGGTGTCCCTGAAATGACCTTTATTTTCAAAGTTGGGGATTTTTTTGTATTGACAGTTGCTGAGAAGAGACCTCCTGAGGTGAAGCTTGTCTGCTCAGAGCCGTCTGCAGTGTCAGAACAGAGGACACCGGTAGGGAGTTCTTTCTTATGGAGGTGCCCGCATGCCCCTGCCACAACAGATCACTGTTCTTTGAAGACCCTTCTCTGATGGAAAACGCTTCACCAACAGCCTCAAGAGAACGCTTACGACAGCTGGCAAAGTAATGACCTGAATGAAAATTCAGAAACTTTGAAGACTACCTCAGAAAGTGCCCTTCCTACAGCCCTGTAGATCTCAGGGAATCATTAAATTTTAACCATTGCCATCTATTATTCGTGTCCTTCTTCAGGATGCCAAAGGCAGGATTTCAGCATAAGCTGATTTAGCCATTCTTCTTCCTGAGACTCCGTAAAGCAACACCATTTCTGTTCCCTCACCATAATTCTCTTTGTGGAAGATTTTTAAACTTCGATAGTTTTCAAAAAAAGTTAATAGTAGAACACTTCTGTCAAACAAAATCTTATGACTGAACAAACAAAAAATTATAAGCTTAATTCAGAAGAAGTGAGGCATATAAAAAATGAATCTTGAAGTAATATCCAAGTAAATTCCCACATGTAATAGCTGAAACTTTCCACTCACTAGTTTCCTGACCTTGGGTGAGTTACTTATCTTTTCTGGGGACAATTATATACCACACTTACCTTTATAATTTATTGCAATACAATATTATATGTAAGGTTTTACAGGCGAGATACACAGGACACCGGGCGAGATAGGCGCAAGGCGAAGTTTATTAAAGGCGCCCTCGGGCGAGGTTCCCTGACTCAGGAGAGGAGAGTCGGGGAAGCCGCATCCGGGGAAGGGGTTAAGTGAGCTTTTATTGGGCCAAGGCAAGGTGGGGGCTCATAGCCATATTTGGTAAAGTTAGAGGTTGGGGGTTGGAAAGTCCCAAAGTGGCTGGCTTCTGTTTCGTATAAGTTTCAGTTACTCAAGGTGACATGTCTTTGACAGATGTCCTTCTGGTGGGAAAGTCCTGGGTAGGGGGAAGATGGTGGCCTGGCGGCCATTTTATTTTTCCTCCTGCATTCCCAGGGCCGCCGACCTAACAATATGATATATGTGAAACGTTCTAAACTATAGGAAAGAACATCTAGGTATATACTGACTTATTATTACAGCTGTGAAGACCATGATATTCTCATTTATGTAGCCTCAAAATTACGCTAGGGTACACCCATGTTCTTTGGAAGAATTGGACACATTTTACTGGCACTGCAAATTACCTTTTTTTTTTTCGGCTGTCACCAAAACTGAATTTTTTTTTAATCACATTATTATGCTTCCAGACAAGAGGATCACAGCTCCATTTCTTTCACTCCATAATTAGTACTACCTAATAAAAACATGAAAACATGGTAAAAGCATTTTCACCTCTTTTGGTTTCATGCTTATATGGTAGATCCAAAGAGACCATGCCATTTGCTGTGGAAGCAGAAAACACAGTAATAAACCTCTGCGTGGATCATCCCGCTAGCACACCCAGCATTTTTGGCCAGGATCTTTGGCTTATACGTACACTGATTTGCTCACTGACTGGGCACTACAAACATTAATTTATTGTAATTTTGAGTTAGAAGGAAGTGTAGTGATCATTTATATCTGTAATCCTCTCATTTCAGTACTATAGGAACCAAGGCTCAGAGAAGCAGTAACACTTGGCCAAAAATACACAGCTAGTTAGTGGCACAGCCTAACTCAACTAAAATTGTTAAACCATGAGGGAAGAGGCACTTATTTTGTTCTGCCATGGTCTTAAATTCAGCTTTTTTTTTAAAAAAATTATTTATTTATTTATTTAAGATTTTATTTATTTATTTGACAGAGAGAGATCACAAGCAGGCACAGCAGAAGGCAGAGCAGCAGGCAGAGAGAGAGGGAAGCAGGCTCCCCGTTGAGCAGAAAGCCCAATGCGGGACTCGATCCCAGGACTCTGAAATCGTGACCTGAGCCAAAGGCAGTGGCTTAACCCACTGAGCCACCCAAGTGCCCTCAGCTGTTTATTTTTAACCAGGAATACTTTCCAGAAGGCTTAATCTCACCAACAAGAACCTGATTCTTCTTGTTTATTTATTTGACAGAGAGGGAAAGCACAAGCAGGAGGAGTGGCACTTAGAGGGAGAAACAGACTCCCCACTGAGCAGGGAGCCCAATGCGGGATTCAATCCCAGGACCCTGGGATCATGACCTGAGCCAAAGGAAGACACTTAACTGACTGAGCCACCCAGGTGCCCTTTCACAATTCATTCTTAAAATTTTGTTGCTTAGCGCTCTTCGAGTTGCACCAATGCTAGCTTATCTGCAAAGGAATGCCTTTTTGCCCCTTGTCTCTAGTACACAGCAATTCACATTTCAGAACTCTCCATTTTCTTCCTTCTTCTCAGCACACAATTCTTTAAATCTTTTAAATCTTTAAATTTCCCAGGAAAACTTCCCAGGGGGGCAATACAGAGAGCAGATATTCCAGGGTTCCTGGATTGAAATCTCGACTCTGCTCTTCACTCTGTGATAGAATGTTCCTTGGCGCTATTGACAGATTCCCTCCACATTTCCTGGAAATTCTTGACTCTTCCCTGCATAAGCAGACAAATTTTTGTCAAAAGTTAAGAGATGACATAGCAAAAGAGCATTAAAAAAGCTTCTGAATTTCAAAAGTTCAGGTTTTATAGCTATAGAGTCCTAGGCTTTAAAGGGCTCAAGGAATAGATAAAATATGATTTAAGAGTGAAATTAATAGGGTTGCTGGGTGATGGACACTGGAGAGGGTGTGTGCTATGGTGAGTGCTGTGCATTGTGTAAGACTGATGATTCACAGACCTGTACCCCTGAAAATAATACATCATATGTTAATAAAATGTGGTCATTCTGTGGGGGAAAAAAAGAGTGAAATTAAAAATACTCTTGGGATCTCAAAGACCCGAGGTTGAGTGAAAAAAGGCCAGACACAAGAGTATATTCTACATGACTCCATTGATATGAACTTCCATATCAGGCTAAACTAACACACACTTAAATCAGTAAAGTGGTTGGGGATGGGTTGACTGGAAAGGGGCATGAGGGAAGTTTACGGGGGTGATGGAAATGTTCCATATCTTAACATGCGTGTGAGTTATATGATTGTAATCATTGGCCAAATCTTACTTAATTGTATACTTATGATCTATACGTTTTAATGTATATAAATTATATCTCAATAAAAATTTTTTAAATAAAAAATTCCTTGGGATATGACTAAAGAAAGAATCAGTAGGGAAGCAAATACAGTTTATATATTGGGGATGAATGTGTTCTCTGAAAGGGGAAGAGTCTCTAAGTCTTGTGCTTGCCCCTCCCTAAAGGACAATTCAAAGAAAGAGGAGGATAGAAACCGTTAAGACAAGTTTGGGGTATCTGAAAGGAAAGGTGACCTTGCCCTGCTCTTCCAGGTAGATCCTTGTAAAGTGGCAAGACTCCAGGATAAAAAAGACTATGTGGCATGTCTGGGCCCATGCTGCAAGAACAGTAGAACATTCTCTCTGTAACCAAAAGCAGTTGAGACAGGGCACTGAGAGCTAGGGCCTCTGGAAAATCTTCATTAAAACCCACCACAGTGTAAAACATTGGTTGAGTTTAAACAGCATGGCCCAAAAATAGAGAAATCAATCAACAGAACAAAACAGAAAACCCAGAAATAAACCCACAATTATATAGTCAATAATCTTCAACAAAGGAGAAAAGAATATACAATGGGAAAAAAAGAGTCTCTTCAACAAATCTTATTGGGCAAACTGGACAGCTACATGCCAAAGAATGAAACTGGACCACTTTCTTACACCACACACAAAAATAAGTTCAAAATGGATTAAGGACCTAAATGTGATATCTGAGACCATAAATATCCTAGAAGAGAGCCCAGGCAGTAATTTCTCTGACATCAGCCATAGCAACATTTTTCTAGATACGTCTAAAAGACAACCTTCTGAATGAGAGAAAATGTTTGCAGATGACATATCAAATAAAGGGTTAGTATCCAAAATATATAAAGAACTTATACAACTGAACACCGAAAAACATAAATAATCCTATTTAAAAATGGGCAGAAGACATGAAGAGATATTTCTCCAAAGAAGACATATGGATGTCAAACAGACACACGAAAAGATGCTCAGCATCACTCATCATCGGGGAAATGCAAATCAACACTGCAGTGGGGTGTCACCTCACAACTGTCAGAATAGCTAAAATCAAAAACACAAGAAACAACAAGTGTTGGTGAAGATGTAGAGAAAAAGGAACCCTCATGCACTGTTGATGGGAATGCAAACTGGTCTAGCCACTGTGGAAAATAGTACGGTGTTTCCTCAAGAAGTTAAAAATAGAACTACCCTATGATCCAGTAACTACACCACTATTTACTCAAAAAATATAAAAACACTAATTTTCAAAGGGATACATGCACCCCTATGTTTGTGGCAGCACTATTTACAACAGCCAAATTATGGAAGCAGATCAAGTGTCCACTGATAGATGAGTGGATAAAGAAGAAGTGGTATGGGACACCTGGGTGGCTCAGTTGGTTAAGCAACTGCCTTCAGCTCAGGTCATGATCCTGGAGTCCTGGGATCAAGTCCCACATCGGGTCCCTGCTCAGCGGGAAGTCTGCTTCTCCCTCTGATCTCTCCCTTCTCATGCTCTCATTCTCTCTCTCTCTCAAATAAATAAATAAAATATTTTTTAAAAAAGAAGTTGTATATACATACAATAGAATATTATTCAGGTATAAAAAAAAGAATTAAATCTTGCCATTTGCAACAACATGGATGGAACTAAAGAGCATGATGCTAAGCAAAATAAGATAGAGAAAGACAAGTAGTATATGACTTCACTCATATGTGGGATTTTTAAGAAACAAAACAAACAAGCAAAGGAAAAAGAAAACCAAAACAAGAGAGACAAACGAAGAAACAGACTCTTAACTATAGAGAACAAACTGATGGTTACCAAAGGGGAGTGGGGGGCGGCGGTAGATAAGTGAAATAGGAGAAAGGGATTAAAGACTATACTGATGATGATGAGTACTGAATAATAAATAGAATTGTTGAATCACTACACTGTTTTGTGTGTGTATATATACACTTTTGTGTGTGTGTGTGTATATATATATATATATATATACAATATAACACTGTAAGTTAACTGTACTATAATTAAACTTTAAAACTAAATTTAAAAAAAAAGAGAGATGGGTTGAATCTTTGCAACTTGAATGATTTCTTTTCTTTCTTCCCCCCATACCCCAAGTTTTACTAAGGCAATATGGACAAATAAAAATTCTATATATGTATACATTATAAAATGATTACCATAATCAAACTAAGTAACATACCCATCACCTCACATAGCTCTAATATATAGTTCAAGTCCAATGTTTCCTTACTGATTTTCTGGCTGAATAATCTATCCTTTGTTCTAAGTGAAATATTGAAGTCCCCTAGTATCGATGCATTGCTGTCTACTTCTCCCTTCAGATATGTCAGTATTTGCTTAATTATATTTAGGTGCACCAATGTTGGTTGCATGTATATTTACAATGGTATCTTCTTGATAAATTGACCCCTTTATCATTACATAATGAACTTCTTTGTCTCTTAAAGTTTTTTTTTAAAGATTTATTTATTTATTGGACAGACAGAGATCATAAGTAGGCAGAGAGGCAGGCAGAGAGAGAGGAGGAAGTAGGCTCCCTGCTGAGCAGACAGCCCGATGTGGGGCTCGATCCCAGGATTCTGGGATCATGACCCGAGCCGAAGGCTGAGGCTTTAACCCACTGAGCCACCCAGGCGCCCCTCTCTTACAGTTGTTGACTTAAGGTCTATTTTGTCTGATGTAAATATAGCTACTACCCCTGCTCTCTTTTAGTTTCCATTTGCATGCCATATCTTTTCCATCCCTCATTTCAAGCTATGTGTACTCCCATATTCACTGTCGCATTATTCACAATAGCCAAGGTAGGGAAACAACCTAAGAATCCATTGACAGATGAATGGATAAAGAAATTGGTATATATATATGTAGATCTAGATATACATACATATATATCTATATATATCTATATATCTATATATATGCCAACCCCCATCTTTGGCAGCCACCAATCTGTTCTCTGTATCCATGAGCTCAGTTTTTTAATTCCATTACATATATATCTATATATCTAGATATAGCTATCTAGATATCTATATACATACACATATACATATCTAGATATCTATATACATATACATGTATAGATTTCTAGATATCTATCTATCTAGATAGATAGATATGTAATGGAATTAAAAAATAAAAAACTGAGCTCATGGATACAGAGAACAGATTGGTGGTTGCCAAAGATAGGGTTGGGGAGTGGGTGAAATAAGTGAAGTGGGTCAACATGTACAAACTTCCAGTTGTAAAATAAATAAGTCATGTGGATATAATATATAGCATGGCTACTATGTTAATAGTAGCTAATAATACTGTATTGCACATTTGAAAGTTGCTAAAGGAATAAATCTAAATGTTCTCATCACAAGAAAAAAAATCTGTAACTATGTGTGGTGATAGATGTTAACTAGATTTACTGCGGTGATCATTTGCAATACACAGAGAAATCAAGTCATTATGTTGTCCACCTGAAACTAATATAATATTGTATGTCAACTGTACTTGAATAAACTAAAATATTACTAAGAGGCTTCATTATGACACTCAAAATTATTTTAATTAAATCTCCAAAGTCTGTTGAAAGGAAATCTAGGGGTGCCCGGCTGGCTTAGTCAGTGAAGCATGAAACTCTTGATCTTGGGGTCATGAATTCAAGCCACACCTTGGTGTGTGGAGCTTACTTAAACGAAAATAAAAAATTAAATATATTAAAAAAAAAAAAGAAATCTAAGCCAGCATGCAGTGAAGATATAAGTCCTTAACTCTGATTCTTAGTTCCAAGCTGCCAACATAATGACTTAGGGTAGACAGTGGAAGAGTAGGTCCAACACTGGTACTTTGCTGGCCCTCAAGGAAAAGTACCTCAGAATTTTCAGACCCAAATAGACTCACATAATACACACAACCTTGCCGCAAGGAAAAGAAAATATACTGGGATTTGTTTATCTGTTTCACCAGCAAGTTACTCAAAGTATAAATAGAACATATACAATTTCTGGCATATGGGATATAAGATAATGTTAAAATCTCAATTTTCTACCAAATTATTCTATAAACCCAATATACTAATCAAATTCTCAAAAATCTTTTTTTGTAGAAACTGATAATCTAATTTTAAAGTTTATAAGGAAATCCATAGGATCTAGAAAAGCCAAAACAATTTTGAAAAGGACAAAGAGGACTCACACTTCCTAATTTTTAGACTTGATATAAAGCTACAATAGTCAAAGCCAATTCAAGGTGGGGAAAGGAAAGTCTTTTCAATAAACAATGCTGGGAAATGGATATCCACTTGAAAAACATAAACCTTAACCCCTACCTCATATTATATACAAAAACTAAATCAAAATAGATTGTAGACCCAGATGTAAAAGTTAAAATATAGGACTTTTAAAAGAAAATGTAGGAGAAAATATTTATCAGCTCAGGGTAAACAAGTGTTTCTGAAATAGGATATAAAAAGAACAAACTATAATAAGTTGATGAATTGAACTTCATCAAAATTAATTTTTTCTCTAGAATATCCCATTAAAAAAGTAAAAGGCTAAGGCAATACATATAAAAGAAAATATTTGCAATATATATATGTCTCACTAAGGACTCCAGCAACATAAGTATCTGCTGAGAGAATCTTTTGGAGGAAACTGGGAAAATTTGGATAGGAACCCATACAAGGAACTTAAAAAAAAAAAAAGATTTATTTATTTATTTATTTATTTGAGAGACAGAGAGGGAGAGTGAGCACACAGGCATGGGGTGGTGTAAGGGGAGAAAATCTCAAGCAGACTCCCCACTGAGCACAGAGCCGAACAGGGGGCTCTATCTCACAACCCCTAAATCATGATTTGAGCTGAAATCAAGAGTCAGACATTCAACCAACAACACCCCTACAGTAATCTTTAAAATTATTCTTTGTATTGCTCTGTATGGTTTAAACTATTGACATTAAATATGTATCATATATTTAAAATACTAAAGTTTTGGTTTATAAAAAACAAGAGCATAAATTCTTAGCAAATAAGAATAAAAAGAAACTGCCTTGTCTTGATAATCAATCTCTATAAAAAATAAACCCACATCAAATATCACAATTATGGCAAAATATTGGAAGTATTTCCTCTACAATCGGAGCACAGGAAGGTTCATTACTACCACTTCTTTAACATTGTACTGAAGGTCCTTAGCCAGTGAAGGAAGATAAAGCAAAAAACTCTAAGATTTAAGGATTTAGAAAAACTGTTATTATTTATAAGAAACCCTAGGATAATTTACAGATTGATAATAGGAACCAATGGTCTTTCAACCATCCACTTTAGAAGGCTCTTTGGCATTATCTACTAAAAATATAATGGACCAACACCCATTTATTCTATTTCTGGAAATATATTCTGGAAAACTCTTGTACTAGAAGATATCTATAATCATATAGATAGAATCACATTTGTACTAACAATACATAAAGTAATCAATCCAGATATCCATGGATGGTAAATTGGATACATAAATCATAATTTATATATACATGAAATGGAATGTTATTCAATGATGACATGAATGCTCTACCTCCTGTCTACAGATCCTACCCCTGATCCTAGAGTATGTCCTATGGCTGCTGTGACAGGCCCAGGGAGGATCAGGCTAGAAGGGGAAACTGATTAAGAGAACCCCAAAATTTAGACCAATTCAGGAAACATACTCTCATGGCACCCTCAGAGACCAAGGACTATACATTTTTATTTCTCTGGGCCATCAAGGTCTCACTTCTCTAGAGTTTGAATGTGTCACTATTAAATGAGTCCAAGAGAAGAAACTTTCACATTCAATTTTATATAAAATACACACAGTATGGCGTTAAATTAAATTGCTTCATGGTGCCCTGAGTCTTTTGATCAAAACAGAAGTGGTTCTTCTCTTCTTCCATTGTGATAGATAATAGCATATGTCTTATCCTAGAATTGCTGCCGATTTTTCAGTAATAACTTTGTTTTCTATTCAGCCTAAATAAAAGCTCACTGTTTCAACCTCTGTGAACACTGGTTCAAATGAGGGTTACAAGCCTTCTAGAAGACTAGGATTTGTTAACATCTTCCAGTTAGCACTGAAATTATTTTTTTGTAAAGATTTTATTTATTTACTTGACAGAGATAGAGACAGCAAGAGAGGGAACACAAGCAGCGGGAGTGGGAGAGGGAGAAGCAGAGTCCCCGCTGAGCAGACAACCCAAAGCGGGGCTCAATCCCAAAACCCTGGGATCATGACCTGAGCCAAAGGCAGATGCTTAACTGACTGAGCCACCCAGGTGCCCTAGCATTGACATTCTTATTCAACAGTACACTTCTCCCTATTCAAAACACTGTGAATATTCCCTATTATCCGGGTATATGTCTCTCTTGAAGCTGCAGTTAAGACCCGGAATATCATCAAGCCACTTCAGAGACATTTCTTTTTTCACTCTTACAGAACTGAGTGAGCTGTTCTTTTCCTCTCTGCACACTACCTCCAACATGGCTACCCTGGTCTTGAAGGCAGACCACAGACCAGCAGCCGTGACCTCACGCTGATCCTCTAAGCCAGTAGCTGTTAAGTCAGCTTGGGCTGCCATAACAAAATACCACAAACTGGGTGGCTTAAATAACAGAAATTCCTTTCCTCACCGTTCTAGAAGCTGGTAAGTCCAAGATCGATGAGCTGGCCAATTCATTTCCTGGCGAGACTGCTGCGCAGCTGGGAGATGGCTGCCTTCTCACCGTGCCCTCACGCGGCAGACAGAGACCAGCTCTCTGGTGTCTCCTCTTACTGAATCAGTGCACCACTCTTATGACCTCATTTAAGCTTAAAGCCTTCCTTACCCAAATATAGCCACCCTGGGGGGTTAGGACTTCAACACAGTCCAGTATATAGCACAGTGCATAGCTAAGATCAGTACTAAACGACTAAGTTCATTTTGTGTGTTTTGTTTTTAGGTTTAATCTACTGTGGACCAGTACTTTTGCACAAATACAACAGAAACAAATCCTTGGAATAATGAAATAGGGAAAAAACCCTAAAGACATGCAAGATACAGGACCTGATTTATTTTATTTTTTAAATTTGATTCATTTTATTTTTAAATTTTTTATTGTTAGATTTTTACTGGATTTTTAAATTAGGTCCAATGAACAGAAATTTTCTGTACATTTGTTTTTAATACTTTTTATTGCAATAAAATATATATAACATAAAACTTCCCATTTTAGCCATTTTTGGCACGGTCATTGGCGTTCCGTCTTCCTCTCGGCCAATGGTAACCACCATTCTACTTTCTGTCTTCATAAATTTGCCTATTCTGGGCACCTCACATAAGTGAAATTATATAATATTTGTCCTTTTGTGTCTGGTTTATTTCACTTAGCACATTTTAAAGGTTCATTCATATAGATTTTAAATGCTTCTAAGGCTCTTTCTCCCACTCTCTCTTTTACCTGCTGGGAGTGCTAACTTACAGTTCGTGTACCATCATCAGTCCACAGAATCTCTGAGACCACACTGTATCCCACTACTCTAAGCTACTATGTAACCACACAGAGACCCGTATGCAAACTTTACTAGACATTATCCCCCACGTAAAACCTGGGAAGGACTGGATAATTCCAAGGGAAAAAAGAGTCATTTGTTTAGTAGGGAAGACCATCTATGTCAGAGATATTTTCAGTGGGAAAAAAGAAGAATTTTCTCTATTTCCCTGCATGTATGTATGGTATCTCACATGCAGCCAATGTAGTAAGCTGAGGATCAGATTAGGTAAGTAGACTAATTAAATAACCAAAATTTTAACACACTGAAAGCATAAATCTTCTCTTCTTTTCTTTAAAAAAAAAAAAATTATTTATTTATTTGATACAGAGAGAGAGAGAGAGAGCATGAGCAGAGGAAGTGGTAGGCAGAGGGAGAAGGAAAAGCAGCTCCCCACTAAGCAGGGAGCCCAATGCGGGGCTTGATCCCAGGACTCCAGGGTCATGAACTGAGCCGAAGGCAGATGCTTAACCAACAAGTCAGCCAGGTGCCCTGAAAGCGTAAATCTTCTTATCACAAACATCAATACCTTCTTCCTCTTTAGAACCAAGCCTCCAGCTGCTACCTATTAGTGTGAGTTCCATCATCAAATGGTCCAAATCCAAAACCACATTCCATCAGCCTTGAGAATTACTACCAGACAGCTCAAGATGATAACCTCAGCACACATTATCTCCTCTTCTTCCTAACAAACCCCCATTCCTCCAAGATGTCCAACTTCCAGCCATGTCCAGTTGACAACAAATTTCTCCACCTCTTCCTCTTGCTGTCCTCAAAAACAAAAACAAAAACAAAAAACACTTGCTTCTGCGTGCCCGATCATCTTACCTCACATGAGCACCTTGCCTGACATGAAATCTTCTGGCCTGCAGGAAGTCCCTGAGGCAGGGAAATACTAGGACTTATTTGAAATAAAGGAAGTAGATAATATCAAGAGAATAAATAAAATGTCATGCTATAATAAATCATCTTGCCGTACTGTCCCTCAAGCTTGACTTAGATTTGGGCAGGGGGACTAAGGAAGGGTTAAGAAGATGTGCTCCCTCTTCTAGATCATATTTTGGAGACCCCCCAGATCTGGGAATTCCTTTCCCAAAAGGCCCCAAGCCTGCTCCCAGAGCCCAGGCGAACATTTTCCTAAGACACGTCAGCCCGTGTGCACTCTGCGAGGCTACAGGGATGGCAAAAGAATTGCTCTGTGTTGTGAAAGGATGGGTGGAGCCTAAGAACATGGAGTGGGGTGTTCATATGTACGCATGGGAGCCTTCTCACTGGGTGGGACAGATACTGAAATAGGAAGAGAAAGGCGGCAACCCTCTAAACTGCCACAGTGTGCTACGGAGCCCAAGGAATCCAAGAGAATCCTACATTTAAATCTGCTTTCCACTCATGACAGAGGTACACCTGTCAAGGTAGTGGGAGAGAGCCCATTTTATTTTTATTTATTTATTTTTAATTTATTATTATTTTTTAAATATTTTATTTATTTATTTGACAGTGAGATCACGAATAGGCAGAGAGGCAGGCAGACAGGGGGAAGCAGGCTCCCCGCGGAGCAGAGAGCCCGATGCGGGGCTCAATCCCAGGACCCTGAGATCATGACCTGGGCCGGAGGCAGAGGCTTTAACCCACTGAGCCACCCAGGTGCCCCGAGAACCTATTTTATTTAACAGTTTGTTAGCTTGACTGACAGCTTTTAAATATTCAGATATACAGTATATAGGCATCCACTCTACTCTGGCTTCAGGTCCCACAAACATCACCAGGACCCTGCCTCTCCCTGACAACCACACTTCACTTTCTCACCGTTCTTGTTTCCGCCGACCTGGCAAAGAATGTACACGGAGGACGCACAGTACAAGTTCTATGTCCTAAAGTCTCCTGAAATACAGTTTATCTCTCTGAAGTGATGTTATCAATTTGAATGAAGTTAGAGCATTTATTTCAATTACTCTATTATTTCTTTCTATTTTCAAGTTAGGCATTTGTTGACATTCTAAATACATTTTATCTTTTGCATACGTAAAATATTGATGTGCTTCGGAGTATAAACTATGTGAAAAGGTGAACTCAGATAATTCTTGCTTCCTCCCTCCATTTTCTTCCTTTCCACTTCCCACTCCCTAGAGGCAGCCATTTTAGTAAGTTGTTTATTTAACCTTCCAGCATTTCTTCCTGCAAACAGAGGCAAATATATAGATGTATTCTCATCTTCCACTCCTGAACTGCGCAAAACATAGTTTGCCACATACAAGGTTTTGCACCTTGCACTTTGCACTGAACAAAAAGTGCCCAGAGACCACACCATATCAGCATCTTTCTCTGTCCATTTCTTTAAAAAGATTTTTTTATTTTATTTATTTGACAGACAGAGATCACAAGTAGGCAGAGAAGCAGGCAGATAGAGAGGAGGAAGCAGGCTCCCTGCTGAGCAGACAGCCCAATGTGGGGCTCGATCCCAGGACCCCAGGATCATGACCCGAGCCAAAGGCAGAGGCTTTCACCCACTGAGCCACCCAGGAGCCCCTCTCTGTCCATTTTTATGGCTGCACAGAACCCCATGGTATGAACTCACGGTAGTTTAACTAGTCCTACCTATATCATGCATGTCTGGGTTGTTTCCAATCTTTTGCAATCAATAACCCTGTGCATCTGTCATTACATAAATATTCGGAAATATATTTCAGATAGACTCCCAGAAGAGGGGTTCCCTCAGAATAAATGCATCTGTAATTTCAAGAGACATTACAAAATTCCCTTCCATAGAAGTTACAGTTTGCTTTCCCACCAGCAATGTTTTATGAGGGTTTGTTTCCTCTCAGCCTTGTCTACAGCATGTGCTGTCAGACTCTGAAATATTTGTTCATTTGAAATATGTAGGTAAGAAAAAGTGACTTGATGTATTTTAATCTGCATTTCTGCTATTATTGGTGAGCTTGGTCATCTATGTACATTTCTTTTGCTATACTGTTCATTTTTCTATTTTGCACTTGGGCTTTTTCATATAGATTTTAGGAAGGATATTGTCTTTTATTTTGTGACTTAAGTTACAAAAGCTTCTCCCAGTTTGTCATTTATCCTACACCTTTTCTTACAATATTTTAAGCCAGGCAAATGTTGTGGGGTATTTTTGTTGTTGTTTTTATTTATTTATTTAAGGGGGTGTGGGGGCAGAGGAAGAGGGAGAGAGAATCCCAAGCAGACTGTGCACTGAGAATGGATCCCAATGAGGGGCTCAATCCCATGACTCAGATCACAACCTGAGCTGAAACCAAGAGTTGGATGCCTCACCAACTGCACCACCCAGACGCCCCTGGTTTGTTTGTTTTTAGTGTAGTCTAATATGTAAACTTTGCTTTTGTAGCTTCTAGAGTTTGACTCATAATTTGCAAGTCTTTCATTACTCCCAAATTATAAAGGAAATCACTCATGATATCTTTGATTGTTTCTTTCAAAATAGTTTTTAGATCTTTCATCCATTTGGAGGAACTTTGCATTCTAGCATTGAAATTGGTCTTGGGAACTGTTGATCACGGGTGTCCATACTTTGCTTGTTAGGCTTTCTGTTTTGAGTGTTAATCTATATGCTCAAGGATTTAGCTGTCCTGAGAGGCTTCCCACTCCCATTAGTCACCTGCAATTAGTTTTGTCCATTAACTGTCCTAACGACTCCCCATGAATATTCATTTGCCATACATATGAGTGCCATCCTTTCTCCCAAAGATCCCAGGGGACTCAGTTCTTCCTGGAACAACTCTTACGTAGGAGGCTCGATACTTAACTTTTTCATGACATGCACAGGGCAACTGAAAGTCTTACATTTCCAAGGGTGAGGTTTTTAGGTTTTTGGTGTTATTTCTACTGAGTATGGATTTGTTTGGGGGCTGAGAAGTTTTGGGGGATGTTTTGGGGGGCAGAAGGTGGTGGGGACAAGTAACATTGAAAAGCAAGATGAGGAAGGGCACCTTATGGTAAGCTTCAACTTGCCCTCAATTTTCCTGTGGTCCCCCCTCCAGCTTTCTTCTTCGCCTCACCTTTGTCTTGGTGTTCACTAGATGAAGGTAATTAAGCTTCTTCATCATTTGGGCATGTTTTTAAGAATTTTGAAATGCAAGCCTGACTCCTGAAGTTTGTACAGCAGGGTTTTCTTTAGGGAAATCTAAATGAGCTGTTTCACTAATGAACAAAGTTTTCAAATGCAGGAAAATAGATGTGTGTTTGCTCTTCGTAAAAATCCTTTTCATGCTTAATAATGCAGCTGTCAGTCCCTGAGTTAATTTCTCAAAAGCATACTACCAAACCATTACTCCTTGTCTATGACTACAATGAAAGTTTTTATGCATTTATTTATGTCATAGGCCTTGTTTGTGCACTTTCTGCTCAAAGCAAACTGCCCCATGTAGTCACTATAAATGGTCTAAAGCAAATTTTCTTTACCATCCTCTAAAATTTTTTTCTATTCTGGGGGCACCTGCATGGCTCAGTCAGTTAAGCATCTGCCTCTGGCTCAGGGTCCTATGATGGAGTCCTATGATGGAGTCCCACCGGGAGTCTGCATCTCCCTCTGTCCCTCCCATCCCCTCTCCCCCCATGCTCGCGCGTGCATGTGCGCTCTCTCTCTCTCTCTAATAAATTGTAAAAATCTTTGAAAATACATAAATAAAATTTTGACTATTCTGATGGCTTAATCTGATCTTTTCTCTTAAATGTGAAAACTCATCATAAAATGGACTAGCTTTTCTTTTACACTGAATTTTATATCAATGTTTTCAACTGATCTTTATGCCAATACAAAATGCATTGGTTGGGGCATCTGGGTGGCTCAGTGGGTTGGGCCTCTGCCTTTGGGTTGGACCTCTGCCTTCGGCTCGGGTCATGATCTCAGGGTCCTGGAGTTGGGCCCCGCATCGGGCTCTCTGCTCAGCAGGGAGCCTGCTTCCCTCTCTCTCTCTGCCTGCCTCTCTGCCTACTTGTGATTTCTGTCTGTCAAATAAACAATTAAAAATCTTTTTAAAAAAATGCATTGGTTTTTGAAACTGAGATCACAAACAAGGGGAGGGGGACACCTGTATTGTAATGCTAGAGGGAAAGCTCTCAAAATGGTGCATAATGACTTAGAAAACATTTCCCCCAAATTTTTATTGATTATAACACTGCTTTACTAGCCCACCAAATGACTCTTGGTTAAAGGTGTTAACCTGAAAATAAAAAACCACAATGAGAGGCAAACAAACATTTATTTTGGAGTAAAGAATTAATAATCTGGGGAGCACAGAATCAGGTAAAAACCCAAATAGTGCCCCATTTGTAGGATGCGAGCAAGGGGTTTCTATGAGGGAAAGGGGGGGGCAATTACATGAGATAAAGAAAAGCAAAATTTTTTCTATGGGTCAAGCTAAGATACTCTAGGTTATACATTAATTAACTACCGATTCTATCTTCAAAAAGTCCACAACCATCAGTCTGCTGATCAGGATATTCATTCTCTGGCTGACTTCTCAAGCAATTGCTTAAAACAACTGCCATTTTGCCTACTCCAAAGGTTTTGCCCAGTTCAAACAAAGATGGGTTAAGGCAGTTTTTCCAAATGGCCATTCTGGCTCTATTTTAAAATGGCTCCAACTGGGGCGTCTGGGTGGCTCAGTGAGTTAAAGCCACTGCCTTCGATTCGGGTCATGATCCCGGGGTCCTGGGATCGAGCCCCACATCGGGCTCTCTGCTCGGCAGCGAGTCTGCTTCCCCCTCCCTCTCTCTCTCGGCCTGCCTCTCTGTCTACTTGTGATCTCTGTCTGTCAAATAAATAAATAAATCTAAAAAAAAAAAAAAAATGGAGAGAGAGAGAATCTGAAGACTAGGTCACAGACAGAGTCTGTCAAGGTATCACTGAGGACAGGATGAATGAGATTTGGTTGGATTTTAATGACTGAATATCCTTACCTCATAGAAACTCATTGCTGAGTCAAGTCAACCTAGGAGGAAGTTCCTAGTGGCTACCGAAAGATTCTATTCTCACATCTGACCATGTAACATGTTGATCATGGATTTGGATGAGAATATTGGTGATATACAGACCAAACACAAAAATAACAGGGACCTGGGTATGTTAAGTAATATGCTAGGTAGAATAATTCAGATTCAAAGAAGTTTCATCAGACTAGATTTTTCAGTTGTTTCATTGTATGGCCCCTGTCTTGTGAACTTTTGCATTCCTCCAGCATGTACCTGAGTGCCTGACACTAAGTTCTCAATGAAAGTTTTATGAATGGGCAAATGAATGAATGAATAAATGAATGATAGAAAGCATCTAAGATGATGTGGTTAGTAGTGGAAACTGGTAGTTGACCACCAAAGTCTGTATTTATTTCCCAGCCTTCTTGCAGTTAGCTGTGGTCACATGACTACGTTTTGACCCCTTAAATCTTGCCACACAGGATGAGTCCTACTTCCAGGTCTGTTAAGATACTGAGGTGCCTCTTACATACTCTCCTTCCTTTTCTCACTGGCTAGAACAAGAATAGACTTGACAGTGGTCCAGCATCAAGGAGCAGATGAAAATAGTGTTCTAGGAGAATGGTTGTACTATAAGATGAAAGGACCTGGACGACCAAATGGAGCAAAGCTTCTCTGATGACTCAAATTGCTCATGTCACAGCTAGTATATGATATATAAGCCACTGTATGAAGGTTTTCTTCGTTATGGCTTCTTAGTCTTCACCCTAACATAAGGTTCAAGGTGAGACTGCCCAGCCAATAAGCAGTGAAGTAGGGGCAAATGTCATGAAGTACCCTTTTGTCAAAAACAAAAAACAAACGAACACAAAAACCCAACCCAAATCAAATCAAAACAAAACAAAAAACTAATGGCCATACGAATACAGGATAGGGGAAATTTAGCTTAACAACTCCATGTTTGAAAAAGACTTGAAGGTTTGTGGTTTACCAGAGGATTCATATAACTCATTTGTGTGCTATAACTGTGGGGAGGGGGCAGCAAAACTGGGAAATAAATGAAGTCCTACAAGTATGGCATGCAGAACGAGGGAAGTGTCGGGTGGACTGAAGTTTTGTGCCCTAGTCAGACCACAGCTGTCCACCTTCAGTTTACAGGGCAGACTCGTGTTTTTTCAACAGGACTCCTCAAGCACCTTATAGGAATTTGATTATATCTTAGTGTTCTATGGATGCTAGTGAATTTGATTCAAATTTTTACTTTTGCCTATAATTTTTTCAGTAGACTGCATCTGAGTCAGGCAATCTGGATGCTTCCAACAAAGCGTATTCAGTGGAGATAAATCAGGATAGTGAACAAATTTAAAATTTTGTCCCCTATGGAGCATTTGTTGGACTTGAGTGAGGCATGGCTCATCATAATGAAGAGGAAGCTCAGGGGGACAAAACAGTAGATATCTTTGAATATTTGGGTGACTGTCTTGAGAAAGAGGAATGAGATGTATTCTGAATGGTATCTGAAAACCCTGAACTTGAAACTGTATGAAAAAAAAAGCACTGGGGCTCCTGGGTGGCTCAGTGGGTTAAATCCTCTGCCTTCAGCTCAGGTCATGATCCCAGAGTCCTGGGATTGAGCCCCACATCAGGCTCTCTGCTTGGAGTGGGGCCTGCTTCTCTCTCTCTCTGCCTGCCTCTCTGCCTACTTGTGATCTCTGTCAAATAAATAAATAAAATCTTACCAAAAAAATTCTTTAAAAATTTTTCTAAAAGCATCATTCTATGTAAACTTAATATATAAATCAGATTTTTAAAAATTAATTCATCAGTGCCCATTTAGATTTATAAAATTCTTCCCTTTATAAAAAGAGCCATCTCTGTGTTCTCTTAATAGAAAGTTCCTCTATGCATTTAAGATTTTGAATCTTAACTCTCAACCTTACAGGAATATACTGAATCCCTCAATTCCCGGGCATGGCACAGTCAGCTGGGCTAATTTGAGGAGAGTTTTATAAAGAAACTATTGACAAATGTGTGAGAAGCAATAGGGAAATCACTAGGAATGGTACTCCAAGGTTAGTAACAACTAACCTTGAGGCATAGAATTGCTAAGAGGAAGGCAGTTACTAGAACCTGTAGACAATGAGAATTGATTGAAATTCACTACGGGTCCTTCCTTTGGCCAAGGGATGTGGCTTAGGATGATCCTATTATATATATATATAGGACTGAGCAAGGAAATAAACACCCCGAACTTCACTCCCTTCCCTTTCTGCCATCTCCCAGGTCTTCCTACTGGTTGAACTCACCCAGAAGCCAGGAAACATGAAGTGCATTCATGGACTCCTTGCAGGTCCGTCTTTCTATCCATGAAGGAGAGTAAAAAGGGTAGAGAATTGGTCTGTGGGAGCCAAAGGAAGCCATCGAGGAAATGTAATGTTAACTCAAATTGTCTACTTTATGTATCAACCATTCTGTCATTCATCTTTGCATTTGGTTCTGTATCTGAGGAATACCAAAGAAACCTCAAATATACACCCTCCAGAACAAATGGTGGGAACTAATTTAAAATGAAAATGAAAACTCAGCATGCCAGAAGTGAAGCTGATGGTTTTTCATCTCCCTCCATTCACATGGATGAATACTCTCTTCATTTTTAAACACACTTACAGACTGATATGCTTCTATTATTTGCTAAACCTATGGTAAACCAAAAGGAAAATAAATTTTACTTCTGTGAAAAATGGCTGTGACAGTAAGATGCAGATTTTATTTTCGTGAAGCACCAAATGAGCCACTGTAAAAGTTTAAATAGGTCAGCATTCAGAAAATAAATCTAGCTGCATAAAGTTAGAACACTGAAAAAAAAAAAAAAAGACAAGATACAGTAATATTCTTGAGTCTAAACATTTGTTTAGGTATTAAATTAGACAAATGTTCTTCCACCATCTTTGTTTGCTTATAAAGAGTAAAACCTGTCTCATTGGCAATTTTTATTTCAACATGACTCCCTTTTGTGAATATCCTTTTTCAGTTATAATGCACGATTTAAAAAAAAAAAAAAGGGGGGGGGCCTTGGGCAGATTCACACATTTTCTGCGGCTGCTGTTGTTCTCATTGCACTTTTTCCTTCTCTTTCTCACAGAGCTCAACATTTTGTATCATAATAATTTCACATGTCTGACTCCCTTGCTCGACTGGGAGCTCTAGAGAAGAAAGATCAAGCTTTGTTCATCTCTGCATCCTGCAATCCCAGCAGTACCTTCCCCACAGTGCATACCCCAAGAATCCTTGTCAAATAATGATAAAGCAACCTCGCTTTCTGTCTTTCCTCTCTTGAGGGGAAGGATTCTCAAACTAAAAGAGAATACCATCCCCTCTGTACATTCTCAAGAGTGAAGTTGATGGTTTAGGTTTTCAAAAAACTCTTTCATATTTTAACAACTCTGTACTTGTATGTGCATGCACTACAGGAGCACGCGTAAGATTTTGTTAAATTGAATCACTTAGAGCTTGGGGGGGTTGGCTTGAGATTTAGTAAACTTTTTGTTTTTTTTAAGGCCAGACAGTAACTATTTTAGGTTTTGCAAGCCACGTAGTTTCAGCGGCAACCACTTAGTCCTGCCCATGCAGCACAAAAAGAGCCTGAGACGGTATGTAAATGATAGGGCATGGCTGTGCGCCAATAAAATAGGACACTATTGCAAACACGAGGTTGTGAACAATGCTGCCATGAGTAGCCTTACACACATGGCCTTTCTTCCATGTACACATGTATCATAGGGGTAATGTCCAACGGTGGAATTACTGGGACAAAGAATAAATACATCTGTAAAGTTTCACAGATACAGCCAAATTTGTACCAACTTCTTATAAAAAATAATTAACAAAAAATATTATTCATAGCTTCTAGTGTCAGATTCACATTAGGAATGAAATCACCAAGTATTTATTGAATATCTATCGTTCATGCCTGTCCTATATAATATGGGAAAAACAAAATAATAAGACACTGTCTCTTCACTCAAAAATTCTAAAATGTTGTCAATAGAAACCAGCCAAAATTATTGTTTGTTTAACTTGAGTTCTTTTAATGAATTGACTCTTTAATGATTTAGCTAATAAAAGATTTACCCAAAATTCATTATCATTATGTCCGAGGACATCCATGGCTAAAAGGAGTCATCTGAATCCAGAATAATATAATACTTTATCTTTGCATCTTTAGAATCTCCTTTTTCATATTCTGCCTTATATTAAGAATATCTACATATTTGTTTATGTCCTCTACCGAACTACATAAATGGTCTCTGAGTTACTCATCTTTGTTCTCTTCGAATCTTATTCTCAGGAGAGGTTTGATGAGGTCATAGCTCTTGGTCAGCACATCAACACAAAGTCTGCTTAAAGCAGGCAGTAGGCTAAACTGGACACATACTGAATCCTTTTTTTAAGAGTGACTTTATAGGTCAGCATTTTTATCACAATCAGGAAACTATTCAGATCATCTTTCTAGAGTGCCAATTAAATGCCCCCAAACAATGAATATGTTAGGCCTTATGTAGTTCCTATAATATTATATACATTACCTAGCTCTCATAAGGACAAAATATCTACTCTTTATGTGTACCTTGCTGACTTTGGAAATCCTCTGAGAACCTAAAGCAAATGTGAGATTGTCCAAAAGCTGAAAGAGCCTGAGAGAAATCACAAGACTGCTGAATACCTCATTATACAGGTTCTCTCTTCTAGGGCCAATGACTGTGGTCAAATTGCTATTCTCTCTTCCATCATGATGCATAGATTATCTCATCAGAAATCTTTACCCCAGTGTGGACTCTGATGTCATATAGCAATGTGCCCTCACTAGCCAGGTTCTGAACAGCCAGAAAAGTCAAATAACTAGAACTGGTTTTGACTACCAGAAAAAAAAAAAAAAAAAAGGAAAATTAGAAATGAATAAACTGAATTAATCTACAAGACTCAAGACTCAATAACCATAACTAGTTTGATAATGAGCAAATACTTGCTATATCTAATATATGTAACACCTAAAAGTATCTTATGAATTATCAAAGAGTAAAAGCAATATAGCTTTAGTTTGCATTGTATCACATTATCTCCTACCTCTTAGAATTCGGTTCAGTTCAATGTAAGTCTTTGATCTGTGGATTTTTCCAAGTCCTTTAGCTTCTATATTAGAACAGAAAGGGCACCTGGGTGGCTCAGTTGCTTAAGCATCTGACTCTTAATTTCGGCTTGGGTCATGACTGCAGGGCCATGAGATGGGGCCCATGCTGGCCTCTGCACTCAGCAAAGAGTCTACTTGTCCCTCTCCCTGACCCTGCCCCACTCACACTCTCTTTCTCTCTCAAATAAAAAAAATCTTTAAGAACATGTAATTTATAGAATCTATAGGTAGTTTGGTGGCCATGTGGCTTTTTTAGTTAGACTACAGTTACATCAGGGCGCCTGGGTGGCTCAGTGCATTAAAGCCTCTGCCTTCAGCTCAGGTCATGATCCCAGGGTCCTGGGATCAAGCCTCACATTAGGCTCTCTGCTCCGCAGGGAGCCTGCTTCCCCCTCTCACTCTGCCTGCCTCTCTGCCTACTTGTGATCTCTATCAAATAAATAAATAAAATCTTAAAAAAAAAAAGATGGTAATTACATCATTATAATTACAACTGACAAGTTAGAAGATTAATACATGTAACACTGTTGGTAAGATTAAGTACTGAGTAAGCTCTAGTCAGTTAACTAAACTACCAAATTCCCCAACATTTCTGGAATAATCTGTTTATTCATATGTGTTCTCTTAAACATACTGAGGTGAGCTGAACTACCTTATTCACCTTCTGCATTAGTTTCATAGGTCCGCAGTAACAAAGTACCATAAACTAGGTGGCATCAAACAACAGAAATTTGGGGCACCTGGGTGGCTCAGTGGGTTAAGCGTCTTCCTTCAGCGCAGGTCATGATCTCGGGGTCCTGGGATCAAGCCCTGCATCGGGCTCCCCGCTCAGGGGAGACCTGCTTCTCCTAATCTCTACCTGCTGCTCCCCCTGCTTCTGCTCTCTCCCTGTCTCTCTGTTAAATAAATAAAGTAAAATAAAAAACCAGAAATTTACACACCTGTGTGGCTCAGTTATTCAGCGTCTGCCTTTGGCCCAGGTCATGATCCCAGGGTCCTGGGATCGAGCCCCACATCGGGCTCTCTGCTCAGTGGGGAGCCTGCTTCCCTCTCTCTCTCTGCCTACTTATGATCTCTCCCTCTTTCAAATAAATAAATAAAATCTTTTAAAAATAAATAAATAAATAAGATTTTATTTATTTGAGAGAGAGAATGTGTGTGTGCAAGCAGGGGGAGGGGCCAAGGGAGAAGTAGGCTCCCCGCTAAGCAAGAAGTCCAATATGGGACTCAATCCCAGGACCCCGGGATCATGACCCGAGCTGAAGGGAGACACCTAACTCACCGAGCCACCCAGGCATCCCCTTCTCTCAGTTTTTAGAAAGATTTTGTTTATTGGGATGGCTGGGTGGTTCAGCTGGTTAAGCACCTGTCTTCAGCTCAGATCATGATCCCAGTACCCTGGGATCAAGTCATGCATTGGGCTCCTTGCTCAGTGGGGAGCCTGCTTCTCCCTCTGCCTGCTGCTCCCCCTGCTTCTATGTTCTCTCTCTCTGACAAATAAATAAATGAAATCTTTAAAAATATAAAGATTTCATTTATTTTAGAGGGAGAGAGAGCACCACAACCGAGAGTAGAGGGAAGGGGCATAGTACCTTCCCATCATTAGGTACCATAATTTAGTCCCAGTGAATACCTATCTATCTATAAACTAAGGGAAAAAATAATTTTTCATTTAACAGTCAGTGCATATCAGGAGTATGGGATTGCCCCTGGACTTTCTGTGATACTGAACAATTTTCACCCTCTTAAATTCTTCTCAGTCAGGTTTAAATCGGAAAGCAGCATGTACAAAGCCAGGCCTCCCAAGGGTGACTTCAGAAATGAAGGATCCACTGAGTCCTTGATGACAACATCAAGCTTGAGCTCTTTTGGTTTGGGGATCACTACCATGAGATGAATAATGGTTATCAAGGACTCCTGAAAGTCCAACTCTGCTCTGTGCCCTGTACAGAAACCGAGATATTACAGAAATTCTTTACGGAGAAGTCAGTGCCAAGTGACAAATCTATTTCTTCTAGATTAGGTTAGCCATCTTCCCAACTCTGACCTTCCTTTGTTTCAAGAGGTCACCTTTTATCATCTTTGGCTGGAATCACTAATGAGTAACATAAGTTTTCAAACACAGCCTCTTCATCCTTTTCCCTGTCTATCATGACCTTAGCATAAGGTAGATGACCTTAGCCACATGTAGCTCCAGTATAAATTAACTGCACACAAGACTGCCCTCTGAAGTGGAAAGAAACACAATTTTGTCAAAAGTTTAAGTTGATATGACCATAGCCTACTCTCTCTAATGTCTCTGACCTTAGACTAGTAATGGTTCTCACCCCCGGTTCTCACATAAGGATCACCTGGAGGACCTGTTTAAACACAAGTCGCTGACCATCACCAGAGCTCAAGATTCTGTGGATCTGCGGTCAGGCTAAGAGTCTGCATTTCTAACAAGTCCCCAGGTGCTGCTAATGCTGCTAGTCTGGGGACCATACTTTGAGAAACATTGTTCTAAGGGAAAAAAGGAAGAAAAGCTTAACTCAAATGAAGGCTGATTTTAATGTGGACGATTTGTAACTGATAGCAAAGTTTGAAATCAATGGTAGAGGTCTTCTTATGTAATACTTTTAGATGAGACATAGTATCAGTTTCATTAACATGTTCATTCATTTATTTGGGGCCAAAGAGATCCAAGGGGAAGAAAGGGTACTATACAGGATTGAGAATACCAAGTGTTAGAGTTGTTTAATAAAAATACAAAATATTCTCGGGGCGCCTGGGTGGCTTAGTGGGTTAAAGCCTTTGCCTTCAGCTCAGCTCATGATCTCAGGGTCCTGGGATCGAGCCCCACATCGGGCTCTCTGCTCAGCAGGGAGCCTGCTTCCTCCTCTCTCTCTGCCTACTTCTCTGCCTACTTGTGATCTCCGTCTGTCAAATAAATAAATAAAATCTTTTAAAAAATACAAAATATTCCTAGAAAGATGTGTCTAATATGTACACATGCATAAGTTAGTGGCTGGTTTCCTGGTCATCTGCTTTGGGAACAAATGAAAACAGAAACTTCAATCTCTCATTTTGCAGCCTCGACTCCTACTACCTGCAATAATGGCTCCCACCTGATTCCTTAGCATCTACACTGCACACCTGTCACTCCACACCGTATCCAAGTCATGTCTGCCAACTTTCCAGATGTTTGTTATTTTATATTTTGCTGCTGGTTTCCCAAGATTCCCTATCATTATTCAAATTACTGCATATACAAACTTTGATGATGTGCTCTGAAAAGAAACATTTTGCTCTTAGAACTGTTTCAAAGAGCCCAGTTTCACAATTTGCATTTCACTGAGCATTTATTTTCAAAACCATCTGATGGATAAACCATCTTCCCAAAGTTATGTTTTAGTTTCTTGCTGCAATCCAAAAATCCCTGAAGATGTACACATGAAAATTCAGGGGTAAAATTATAAAAGCCAGCGACTATAACCTTTATTTATTTTTTTTAAGAGAGGGAAAGAGGGTAGGGAGGGGAAAACGGAGAGGGAGAATCTCAAGAAGGCTCCACGCCCAGTGAGGAGCCTGATGCGGGGCTCAATGTCACAACCCTGAGATCATGACCGGAGTTGAAATCAAGAGTCAGATGCTTAACCAACTGAGCCATCCAGGCACCCCAACTATCTACCTTTAAAATGCTATTTTCTCAAAGCTAAATTGATCAAATATCTCTCAATTTTTCTATGGAGAACAAAGGCAAAAACAACTCTGCCAAGTTGAGTTGTTCCTGGTTTCTCCCCTTTATAGCATTCAATACAACCAGAACTCTTAGCAAAGCAAACTATAAAATTATAAAGAAGGAAAAATAGTAATAGCTTCCACCAAAGTTTCGTAGCTTCAAAAAAACAGGACTTCACCAAGAAGTCTTCTTACATCATACCACCTGCTTCTTTCCTCTGAACATGGACTCTGGATGCTCAAAGCATCACAACATAACAACAGCCCATAAAAATTACTGTAATGGAGGCATAATTAAAGATTTTTAGCACCAGGACCTCATTCAACAAAATAATTTTTTTTCAAGATTTTATTTATTTATTTGATAGAAGACACAGCGAGAGAAGGAACACAAGGAGGGGGAGTGGGAGAGGGAGAAGCAGGTTACCCGTCGAGCAGAGAGCCCGATGCGGGGCTCGATTCCAGGACCCTGGGATCATGACCTGAGCTGAAGGCAGACACTTAACCTACTGAGCCACCCAGATGCCCCAACAAAATAATTTCTATATTAATTCAAGAACTTTCCCCTCTGGTTATGGAAAGAATACTTAAAGTAGATCATCAGTCAAAAACTATGATCCAACACCCCTGGGCTCCAAAACACCACGTTGGTACATGGAAAGATGAGAGGGAAGTTGGAATCTGTGACCTGAGTCAGTTTATTTATTAAGTGAGCTCATGACAGCTTACTGAAACAGTGGCATAATCAAGGGAGTACCAATACTGCTACATAAAAAGTACAGTAATAAAAAATGCAGTAATAACAGAGCATTAATCTTAATTAACTAGAATGGGCTATTGAAGCTAATACAGTCTTCTATTCTGGAAACGTTGAGCAGAACATTTTTTCTACTTAACGTTCCAATATTGTTGCTAACACATAGTTGTAGTGGGTTTTGTGGACTGGCTTGCTCAGTTCTGTTCCAGCCCCCATCTGTGCCTTCCTGGATTACAGCGACTTGAAAGCAATAAGTTCTATTTTCCAGATTTCCTTACAACTAAAATTGTGGGTGAGATTTAGATTCTATGTAACAGATGCATACTCATCCAATCCTTGGATATGGAACCAAGTTATGTAGGAAGAGAGACCAGGTGTGAGAAATTAATTTTGTGGATGCAGATCTTAGCTGAAGTGGCCTGGTTCCAATGCCAGGAGCTGAGGCTGCGGTTTCCTGATTTAGCAGAGGTGGTTTCCCTATCCTAGCACAGGCAGTGGCTCCCAAGCCAGCGCTTTGGTGGTAGTAGCCCACTCAAAAAGCACCTTTCAGACTGTGGAAGGAGCAACAGCGGCCCTGGAGACCTGGTTTTGTGGTCTGAAAGTCAATCCTGGTAACGCAGCTCATAGTTTCTTCAGCCTTTTCAATGACAATGCCATGTAATCCCTCTTAAAATTCCCTTTCTGCTTAAGCCAGCTATAATTGAATCTGTCTCTGCAAGTAATCTCCAATAATACAGTAGGTGTTCACTTCCTTGCCTTCATAAATACAGTATAATAAATGTACTTGATGAGTAAAGGCCTTCAAATTCCTCAAAATTATTGTTAAGAATATAAAAAAGAAGAATTTTGTTCAAAAGAAATTAATGAATGCTAAATTGCTTTGAACTTCCAGGAGTGACCTAACTTCATTTGAACAAGATTCTCCTTTCACACTATCATAGCAAATAAAATAAAATAGTATAGGTCTACAGGAATAAAGACATCAAGTGAAGAGAATGCTGAAAGCATGACCTATATCTAAATCAATAAATATGGCTGTGTGTTGGTAGTGTGTTTAATATTTTGATAGGTGCAAAAACAAACAAACAAACAAAGCACATTTCAATAGTTGCTGGTAGAGGCTCCAACAACCGTCCAGGAAAAGTCAACGATATGTTGGAAGGGAGTGGCGAGAAGAGATGTGAAGTAGAGGAAGGATGGTGAGGGTCATAGTCTGTATTCTCCCAGAAGCAAACATTGGGAGGACAATTTGAGTGCAAGTATAAGAGATAAAATCTGTAGGTGAGCAAGCAAATTAGTTTTCTATTGCTGTCATAACAAATTACCTCAAATGTGGTGGCTTAAAACAATACAAACTTATTCTCTTTCATTTCTGGAAGTAAGAATCCAAAATCGGTTTTACTGGGCTAGCAAGGCTGGCTCCTTCTGGAGGCTCTAGGGAGGAATCCATTTCCATTCCTCTTCCAGCCTTCTAATGACTGCCACTATTGCTTGGCTTCTGGCTTCTTCAATCTTAAAAGTGCATCACCCTATCTCTGTTTCAATTATCACATTGCCTCTGACTCTCACTCTGACTCCTCCAGAATCCCTCCTAATAAAAACTCATATGACACTACAAAAAAACATTACAGGCCAATATTTTTGATAAACATAGATGCAAAAATCCTCAACAAAATATTAGCAAACCAAACTCAACAGTACATTAAAAGGATCATACACCATGATCAAGTGTGATTTATTTCAGGGATGCAAGGATAGTTTAACACACCCAAATCGATAAATGTGACAAACCACATGAACAAAACCAAGTGAAAAATCGGAAGATTGTCTCAATAGATGCAGATAAAGCATTTGACAAAATTTATCTTCATTTCTTGATAAAAATTCTCAACAAGGGGCGCCTGGATGGCTCAGTGGTTGAGGCCTCTGCCTTTGGCTCAGGTCATGATCTCAGAGTCCTGGGATCGAGCCCCGCATTGGGCTCCCTGCTCAGCAGAGAGCCTGCTTCTCTCTCTCCCTCTGCCCGCCTCTGCCTACTTGTGATCTTTATCTCTCTGTCAATTAAATAAATAAAATCTTAAAAAAAAATTCTCAACAAATTGGATATAGAAGGAATGTATCTCAACATAATAAAGGCCATGTATGACAAGCACACAGCTGTGCTCGCTTCGGCAGCACATATACTAAAATTGACAAGCACACAGCTAACATCATACTCAACGATGAAAAGCTAGAAGAAGAACAAGATAAAGGATCAAGAACAATGGGGCACCTGGGTGGCTCAGTGGGTTAAAGCCTCTGCCTTTGGCTCAGGTCATGATCCCAGGGTCCTGGGATCAAGCCCCACATCGGGTTCTCTGCTCAGCAGGGAGCCTGCTTCCCCCCCTCTCTCTCTGCCTGCTTCTCTGCCTACTTGTGATCTCTGTCTGTCAAATAAATAAATAAAATCTTAAAAAAAAAATCATTAAAAAAAAAAAAGAATCAAGAACAAGATAAAGATATCCACTCTTTTCACATATACTGAACACAGGACTTTAAGTTCCAGCTGGAACCATCAGGCAACAAAAAGAAATAGAAGGCATCCAAATAAGAAAGGAATAAGTAAAATTGCCTGTTTGCAGATGGCAGAAGCTTCAATATAGAAAACACCATAGACTCCAGCAAAAAGGCTGTTAGAACTAATAAACAAATCCAGCAAATCTGCAGGTTACAAAAATCAACACTCAAAAATAAACTGCATTTCTATACACTAAAAATGAAAAATCAAAAAAGAAATTAAGAAAATAATACACATATAAAATCCAGCAGGAACTATTTAAATTGATGAGAGTTCAGTCAACTGGTTGCACAAATACTTTAGTTTTAAGAAATTAATGGCTTTCCTTCCCCAAAGTACACAAAAAGACTAAATACTTGAAAAAGAGATCACACTCACATGAGCAGAAAAACATAGAATACCCAGTTATTTAGTATGCAGAAATTATAAAATCTTGCTAAAACATACACAGACAAGCTTAAATATATAAAATTCTGCCATACTACTGACTTTCAGAACACACTGTTATAAAGATATCAATTCTTCCTAAAATAATTTACACATTCAATGCAATTCCAATAAAAATCCACTGTTTTTAATGTGGAGTTATTCTTAGAAAATATATTGTAAGCCCTAAGGAGTGATTGTGGAAGCAGGTGAAATATCAGCCAGGTTCCTGTTCTTGGGTTATTGAATTCGATGGCCTGGAAGGAGCAGGATCCCACGATCCCCAGGGGCAGGGCATAAAGTTAGGAGCTATGAAAGAATGTAATCCTCAGCCCCCCGTTTCTGGACCTGGTGATCACTAGCCCAAATATCCCACTCCTCCCTTATCCTATGACTGACTCCCTGCATGCCTACACGTAGGGGAGAATGTGAGCCTATTAAAAGATATTTGCCATCCCTTTGTATTCCTTTCCCACACTTTGAGGCATCTGTCCTTGCTTTTCTTCTAGGATTTTTATGGTTTCAGATGTCACATATAGGTCCTTAATCCGTTTTGAGTTTATTTTTCTGTATGGTGTATAAAAGTGATCAGTTTCATTCTTCTGCATGTGGCAGTCCAATTTTCCCAACGCCATTTGTTCAAGAGACTATCATTTTTCCCATTGCATATTCTTGCCTCCTTTGTTGAAAATTAATTGACCATGTAATTGTGGGTTTATTTCCGGCTTTCTATTCTGTTCTACTGATTTTATAAATCTATAGATTCATATGTCTATTTTTGTGCCAGGATGGTTCTGTTTGGTGACTACAGATTTGTAGTATATCTTGAAATCTGGGATTTGTGATACCTCTAGTTTTGTTCTTCTCTTTCAAAACTGCTTTCGCTATTTGGCTCTATCAGGGTCTTTTATGGCTCCAAACAAATTTTAGGATTATTTGTTCTAGCTTTGTGAAAAGTGATTTTGGTATTTTGATAGGAATTGCATTAAATCTGTAAATTGCTTTGGGTGGTATGGACATTTTTTAAATCTTGTTTCTTCCAATCCATGAGCATAGAATATCTTTCCATTTGTGTCATATGCAATTTCTTTCAGCTATATTTTATAGTTTTCATAGTATGGGTCTTTCACCTACTTGGTTAAGTTTATTCCTAGGTCCTTTATTATCTTTTATATAATTTAATTTTTATTTTTATTTTTATTTATTTTTTAAAAGATTTTATTTATTTATTCGACATAGAGAGAGATCACAGGTAGGCAGAGGCAGGCAGAGAGAGAGGGGGAAGCAGGCTCCCTGCCAAGCAGAGAGCATGATGTGGGGCTCGATCCCAGGACACTGGGATCATGACCTGAGCCAAAGGCAGAGGCTTAACCCACTGAGCCACCCAGGCACCCCTCTGATAAAATTTTAAATGGGATTTTATTCTTAATGTCTCTTTCTGCTACTTAATTGTTCGTGTATAAAAATGCAATGGTACCATTTGCAATGATGTGGATAGAACTAAATCATATGAAATCACATGATTTCATTCATATGTGGAATTTAAGAAACAAAACAGAGGGTCATAAGGTAAAGGCAGGAAAAATGAAGTAAGATGAAATCAGAGAAGAAGAAAAACCGTAAGAGACTCTTAACTATAGGAAACGAACTGAGGTTTGCTGGAGGGGAAATGAGTAGGGGGATGGTGTAACTGGGTGACAGGCATTAAGGAAGGCACTTGATCTAATGAGCACTGGGGGTTATATGCAACTGATGAATCATTAAACCATACCTCTGAAACTTAAAAAAATAAAAAAATTAAAAAGCAAAGCAATGGATTTCTGTATATTGATTTTGTATCCTGAGACCTTACTGAATTCATTTATCAGTTCTAGTAGATTTTGGGGGAGTCTTTAGGGTTTTCTATATATAGTATCATGTCATCTACAAATAGTATAAGCTTTTATCATGAGTGGTTGTTGTAGTTTGTCAGAAGCTTTTTCTCTACCTATTGAAATGATCATAAGGCTTCTATCCTTTCTCTGACTGATGTGATGTATCATGTTGATTGTTTTGTTAATACTGAACCACCTTTAGGGGCACCTGGGTGGCTCAGTGAGTTAGGCCTCTGCCTTCGGCTCAGGTCATGATCTCAGGGTCCTGGGCTCGAGCCCCACATTGGGTTCTCTGCGCAAGAGGGAGCCTGCTTCCTCCTCTCTCTCTGCCTGCTTCTCTGCCTACTTGTGATCTCTGTCAAATAAATAAATAAAATCTTTAAAATAAAATCCCCCCGATGCGGGACTCGATCCCAGGACCCTGGGATCACAACCTGAGCCGAAGGCAAAGGCTTTAACCACTGAGCCACCCAGGCGCCCCATAAATAAAATCTTTAAAAAAAAAAATTTAAATACTGAACCACCTTTGTATCCCAGGAATAAATCCCACTTGATCATGGTGAATTGATTTTTTTTTTTAATGTATTGTTGGATTTGGTTTGGTGAGGATTTTTGCACCACTGTTCATCAGAGATATTGGCCCATAGTTCTCCTTATTTGTACTGTCTCTATCTGGTTTTGGTATCAGAATAATGCTGGCCTCATGGAATGAATTTGGAAGTTTTCCTTCCTCCTCTATTTTTTTGAATAGTTTGAGAAGAATAGGTATTAAATCTTCTTTAAATGTTTGGTAGAATTCACCTGTGAAGCTGTCTGGTCCTGGAATTTTGTTTGTTGGGAGTTTTTTGATGACTGATTCAATTTCACTGCTGGTAATCAGTCTGTTCACGTTTTCTATTTCTTCTTGACTCAGTTTTGGAAGGTTATACGTTTCTAGAAATTTACCAATTTCTTCTAGGTTGTTCAGTTTGCTGGCATACAACTTTTCATAATATTTTCTTATAATCTGCGTTTTTCTGTGGTATTGGTTGTTATTTTTCTTCTTTCATTTCTGATTTTATTTGAGTCCTCTCTCCCTCTCACTCAATGAATCTGGCAGTAGTTTATCAATTTTGTTGATCTTTTTGAAGAATCACCTCCTGTTTTCACTGAACGAGTCAAAAATTTTTTAAGTTTCTATTTCATTTATTTCTGTCCTAATCTTATTATTTCCTTCCTTCCACTGGTTTTGAGTTTTGTTTGTTCTTTTTTCCTAGCTCTTTAGGTGTAAGTTTAGGTTGCTTATTTGAGATTTTTCTTGCTTCGAGAGGTAGGCCTATATTGCCATATACTTCGTTTTAAAACAGCTTTTGCTTCATCCCAAAGATTTTGGAACACCATGTTTTTAATTTCATTTGTCTTCATGTATTTTTTGACTTCCTCCTTGGTTTCTTTGTTGGCCCATTCATTGCTTAGAAGCATAATATTTAGTCTCCATGTATCATTTTCTTTCCAGATTTCTTCTGGTGGTTGATTTCTAGCATCACAGCATTGTAGTCAGAAAAGATGCATGGTATGACTTCTATCTTTCTGAATTTGTTCAGACTTGTTTTGTGGCCTAATATGTGATCTATTCTGGTGAAGTCTATGTGCACTTGGAAAGAATGTGTATTCTGCTGTTTTAGGATCAAATGTTCTGAATATATCTGCTAGATCCACTTGGTCCAAGATATCATTCAAAGTTAACTGTTTCTTTGCTGATTTTCTTTTTGAATGATCTATCCATTGATGTAAGTATGGTATTAAAGTCCCCTACTATTATTGTATCATTATCAATCACTTCCTTATGTTTGTTATCAGCTGCTTTATGTATTTGGGTACTCTCATGTTGGGTGCATAAATATTTATGATTGCTATATCATCTTATTGGATTATTCACTTTATGATTATGCAGAGTCCTTTTTTGTCTCTTGTTACAGTCTTTGTTTTAAAGTGTATTTTGTCTGATATTAATATTGCTACCCCAGCTTTCTTTTCATATCTTTCTGCATGATAAATTCTTTTCCATCCCTTCCCTTTCAATCTGCATGTGTCTTAAGGTCTGAAATGAGTCTTTTGTAGGCAGCATATGGATGGGTCTTGCTTTTTTTATCCATTCCATCAGCCTATGTCTCTTGACTGGGGCATTTACTCCATTTATATTCAAAGTATTTATTGATAGGTATGTATTTATTGCCATTTGCTGCTTGTTTTATAGTTGTTTTTGTAGTTCCTTTCTGTTCCTTTCTTCTCTTGCTCTCTTTTCTCAGTTTGCTGGTTTTCTGTAGTGATATACTTGGATTCCACTCTCTCTCTTTTGTTTTAATTTAATAAATTAATTAATTTTGAGAGAGAGAGTGAGAGAGAGCACACGCATGAGCCGGGGGTGGAGGAGCAGAGAGATAGGAAGAGAGAGAGAGCTTAAGCAGACTCCATACCCAGTGCAGAGCCCAACAAAGCGCTTGACCTCACCACCCTGACATCATGACCTGAGCTCAAATCAAGAGTTGGATGGATGCCCAACCAAGTGAGCCACCCATGCATCCCTGGATTCCTCTCTCTTTATTTTTTCCATATCTATTACTGGTTTTTTTATATGTGGTTACCATTAGGTTTATATATAACATTTTATACATATAGCAGTTCTATATTCAGCTGATGGTTGATTAAATTTGAACCCATTTTTACTCCTCTCCTTCCCAATGTTTCATGTATATGTTGTCATACTTTATATCCTTTGATTTCATGAATCCCTTGATTGACTTTTGTAAATTTACTTAATTTTACTGCTTTTGTGCTTCCTACTTTTCTTATTCATACTTATGTCTTTCCTTTACACTCAAAGAGTACCCTTTAACATTTCTTATAGGGCTGGGTTAGTGGTCATGAATTTGTTTAACTTTTCTTTGTCGAGGAAACTCTTTATCCCTCCTTCTATTCTGAAAAATAGCCTTGCTGGACTGAGTATTCTTGGTTGCACGTTTTTTTCTTCCAGCACTTTGCATATATTATGCCACTCTCCTCTGGCTGGCAAAATTTCTGCTGAAAAATCAGCTGATTTAATTTGGCATTTCTCCTGTATTTAACTGGCTTCTCTTGCTGCTTTAAAAATCCGCTATCAGTACTCTTTGCTATTTTAATTACTGTGTGTTTTGATGCGAGCCTCCTTAGGTTGACTTTGTTGGGGGCTCTCTGTGCCTCCTGGGTTGTTTCTTCAAATAAGTTTTCTGACCCCTTTTCTCTCTCTACTCCTTCTGGGATCCCTATAACGCAAATGTTATTATGCTTGATGCTGTCACTGAGGTCCCCAAGTCGATTTCATTAAAAAAATATTTTTAACGGGCTCTCTGCTCAGCAGGGAGCCTGCTTCCTCCTCTCTCTCTCTGCCTGCCTCTCTGCCTGCTTGTGATCTCTCTCTGTCAAATAAATAAATAAAATCTTTAAAAATATATATATATATATTATTTTTTAAGATTTATTTATTTATTTTAATAGAGAGCACATGCAAGTGCAGGGAGCTGGGGCAGAGGCAAAGGGAGAGAGAATTCCAAGCAGGCTCAGTGCCAAGAGCAGAGCCCAATGTCAGGCTCAATCTCATAAACCTGAGACCATAATCCTGAGCTGAAACCAAGAATTAGATACCTTAACTGACTGTACCACCCAGGCACCCCCATTTCATATTTTATTATTTATTTTTCTCTATTCTGTTCAGCTTGATTGTTTTCCATTACTCTGTCCTCGAGGTCACTGATCTGTTCATCTGCTTCTTCCAGTCTAATTTGTTACATCTAATGTATGTTAATTTTAGTTATTGAGTTCTTATCTCTGATTTGTTCTTTTTAATGTTTTCTATCTTTGTTGAGGGTCTCACTGAGTATCTCTATGACTATTACTTTAAATTCTCCATCAAGCATATTACTTATCTCTGTTTTGTTTAGCTCTCTTGCTGTGATTTTCTCATAGTCTTTCATTTGGGACATGTTCCTCTTTTCCTCATTTTTGTCTAACTCTCTGTGTCTGTTTCTATGTATTAGGAAAGTAAGCTGTATCTTCTGCTCTTGAAAATAGTGTCCTTATGAAGAGGTCCTGCAGTGCCCTGCAGTGCAATGTCCCCTATTCGCCAGAAACTGGCACTTCCTGGGTATCTACTATGTGTATTGCACGTGTCCTTTGTTGTGGCTGAGGCACTTTTGCCTTCAGTTGTCATCTGCAATGGCTCTCTTTGCCTGTTGTGGGCAGAGATTGGTCCATGTGTTATTAGTGGGCCAGTCTGGGGCTGCCTTGGGGTTGAACTGAGTCAGACCAGCTGTTTTCCAGAGATGTAGTAGCAATGAGCTATAGGGTGCCTTCCTTATGTTGTCTACAGAGAAGTTTCCTTGGTGGGCAGGACCTGCAGTCAGACCAGATGTCTGCCCCAGCCCACTGCCGGGTCCACAGTCATATTGGTGTGTGTGGCCATCTCCTCTCCCTAGGACAGGAATCATTTGGGAGTGTTGCTTGTCCTTGTCACAGCTGCTTGCACACTGCCAGGCTTGTGGCCCACTTTGGATGGACTCTGACCAAGGGCATATTAGAGGGGAGAAGTCTGCAGGAGAATGTTGGGGTGGGGGGTAGGCTGCACAGTGTTAGAAAGATTTGCATAGGTCTGCTGTGGAAGGGAACCTGGAGCTGTCTGGAACTGTAGCCAGCTAGGTTTGAGGGGGCATGTTCAGAAGAGAGAGTGGGGGCAGGGCACACCATTACCAAGATAGGTGGAAAATGATGGTGTTACACTAGTTCCCACAGGTGTCTGTGTATCTAGGCTGGATAGGTGGGGGGGGGGGGGAACAGCACCCACCAGCTCTTTTGTTCTTGGAGAAGTCTCCCAAAGATCCCTGCTCCTCCAGCACACACTTTAAGATCAGCAAACAAATCTCCCTCCCATATACCCAGGCATTTTTCAAACTACTGCATCTATGCTGTATCTCAGCAGGGCTATTTATTGTGCTGTTTTTTTAAGGGTGGGGTCTCAGTTTCCTCTCACCCTTTTGGCTCTCCTACAGCCCAGACTGCTGATTTTTAAAGCTGCAGGTGTTAAGCCCCACTGATTATTTTTTAAAGTTGCAGGTGTTAAGCCCCACTGATTATAAGAACTCATGAAGTTAAGCCCCTCTTGTTTTCAAAGCCAAATGTTATGGAGATTTGTCTTCCCCCTGTGGGTTCCCAGTGCTTAGGGTGCTTGGTGTGAGGGTCTGTTTCTCAGTTTAGCTCCTAACCATGTCTGCCCTTTCTACCCTTTTCAGTGTGGCCTCTTCTTTACATTTAGCTGTGGAGAGTCTATTCTGCCAGGCTTTGGGTCATTTTCTGGGTTATTTACACAGATGTGGGTGTTATGTAGCTGTATCCATGGGACAAGGTAAGCACGGGATCTTCCTACTCCATCATCTTCCCCTAAGTTCTTGCTTTAGAAGATTCTCCAGCACTCTGTAAGTCTACATAAAGAACTCACACCCTGGAGATAGGATTAGATTATATATGAGTTCTATGCAGTCTACTGGTTGCAGCGTTCTAACCTTCCTATGTAATTTGTCCTTGGCCTCCAACAGGCTACATTCCTGGGAAGGAGGTCCTGATCCTGGGAATGAAGTTATTCAGGGGTCATGGGTCCCTCCATCTGGGGCTCTAAGACCCCCCAGGGTTTAGTCCTAATCTCCATGGTCAAAGCCAGGTTGCTGACAAGTCTGGCTTTCTGGCTAGCAGGATGAGACTGAGCAAGGCAGTTGAAAGCTACACACTTTCAAATGCCATTGAAGAGAACTTGATCACATCAACACACCGAATCCCAAGGGGAATCTGGAAGCATAGATGCTAGTGCCTAGGAGAAAAGGAGAATGGATTCAGAGGGCAATAAACTGTCTCTGACACTCCTTTTCTTATTTCCGCCTGAGGCAGTGCACTGAAGGAGCACAGGCTTAAACATTTGAGAATGAGGGTCAGAATTTCTGCTTCATAGGGGTGACTGGTGGCTCAGTGGTGGAGCGTCAGCCTTCGGCTTGGGTCATGATCCCAGCTTCCTGGGATCCAGCCCCATGTCAGGCTCCCTGTTCGGCAGGAGGCCTGCTTCTCCCTCTCCCACTCCCCCTGCTTGTGTTCCTGCTCTTGCTCTCTCTCTGTCAAATAAATAAATAAAATCTTAAAAAAAAAAAAAGAATTCCTGCTTCATTACTTGCACACTACGTGCCCATTTTCAAAGCACTTCCCCATTAAAAGTATTGGCCTGTTGGGGCACCTGGGTGGCTCAGTGGGTTAAATCCTCTGCCTTCAGCTCGGGTCATGATCCCAGGGTCCTAGGATTGAGCCCCACATTGGGCTCTCTGCTCAGCAGGGAGCCTGCCTCTTCCTCTCTCTCTCTGCTTACTTGTGATCTCCGTATGTCAAATAAATAAATAAAATCTTAAAAAAAAAAAAAGTATTGGCCTGTCCTAATGTCATGCTTTCTTAGATGTGGTGCTGAGTGGGGACACAAGCTAGGTGAAGGAGAATATGCTAAAATCACAGGCATTTGGGAAAGGATCTTTACCCCAATACAAAACTCTTTTTAAAATAAACAGCTTTCTGGTACATGGCCCATAAAAGATGTTTTAGAAATTGTCAAATGACATTTGATTATATGTGAACAATTCCAAATTTAGCAGAGTCCTTCGTAGTTTTGACTAAGTAACTTTCTCCCTCTTGCTTTTCATATTTCACTGACGTTCAAGACCAATCTCTAGGTGAAGGGCTTGTCAATTATTATAATCAAGTCCAAAATGGCCTCCTAAATTCATTTTTCTCTGGCTTTGTGTTGTTCATTTACCATATGCCTTGATGTTGTTAAACCTCAGGCCAACTTACAGTCCCTCTTTTACTGAAAATGAATCACATTTATTTCAAACTAAGACACCTTGGGGGAAAAGAAGAGAAAAAGTATCTGATTTACTTAAGAACAGAACTAAGAAATGCAATTTCCCTCCTCAGTTTTTGTCAGCCCTTTCCCAAGGCCATAATATATTCTTCAAAATAAACACAATTGACTAAGATGTACTGCAACTGAAGATAAGGAGACATTGATCAAAAATAGTCTTTTGACTTAAAAAATCTAATCATCTCATTAGTCATAGTTCAGAATAATGCAAACAACTGCATTTCATTTGAAGATTAGTCTCAATGGAACCTGGGATTAATGCTAAAATGGGGGAGTGAATGAAAAAACAAAACGGTCCTTCCTCAGGTAGTTAAGTTTCTGAGTTGCTGATTACATATGTACATTGGATAACTCCTTAAACTAGATAAAACCTCATGAATAATGAGGCTTCTTTGTGGCTGCTTTTCAATAAACCACACAGCTCTTCTGTTTACTTCTACTAAAGAATGAGATGAATGCAAGTTGAAGACTGTAGTAAATAAAGTGTCTGTGAACAGATATTTCTAAGGGATAAATCATTTCCCCAAAAATCAGATTGCTTTTTGAATTGGGAGGAAAGTGTAATATATGCTACCAGTGCCACCAAAGATAACTGATCTGGATCTCAGAAAGATATAACCTTTGATAACTTTTGGCACAGTAAACTAATAGATAAAATTAAGGAATTTAAAAATCAATGCTAACATCCATACATGGAAATTACTGTGGCTGGAGTTTGAGATGCAATATTTTAAAGGCAATGGTATCAAAATGTCATAGTAACTAAGACAGAAAGGAATTCCTGGTGTTCACAGGCAAGAGGAACTATCAGGTAAAATTCTATTTTAAACAATAAAGTTCTTTTATAGAAAATACTGGTTTGTCACCTGGACCATCTACATAATTTGTGGGGCTAAATGCAATGAAAATGTGTGGCCCTTTGTTCAAAAATTAAGAATTTTAAAACAGAGACAGCAGAGTATCAAACCAAGCATAGAGCCCTGCTAAGCATAGGACCCTGTGCATGTTGCAACCTCGTGAGACCGCCTCTGCTTCTCATCACTAAACTCCACCATTTCCTTGGAAATGGCTTAGAGCCTCAAGGTTGAAAGCCAGCCCTCTATATCTTCTGATTTAATAAGTCAAAATTCTAACATGGTTCAGAAGGACTTTGGTGCATAATAAGATAGCCTGGAGAAGCTAGTATTTTGGTTAAGGATATCTAGGAACTCAGTGATAATAATTCAGGCAAATAGGATTTGGGAATACATATATAGAATTGGGAATAGTTAACAGAATTGGGAATAGGGCACCAAGAATTCTGGGTATAGGTAGCCAAGGATGGTCCAGCAGCACATAAATGACAGCTCCTTTTGTCTCTCTGATCCTTAGCAATAGGGCTGACACCCCTAAGTTTCATAGGTGCTCTAAGTAGGAAGGAAGAAGCTGAAGTGGCAGCACACTAGGTTCTATTTTTGTCTCATTAGCCAGGAATAAGTCATATGTCCAACATTAGTTAGATAAGAGGCTGGAGATAGGAGTTCATAGCTTTGCAGCCTCCACAATTAAGATTATAATCCAAGAGAAGGTTGGAATATCTGGTTGGAATAGGTTGGAATAGGTGATGAATATCTTAGAATACACAGATTGGAATAGAAATAGGCTGGAATAACTATTGACTGTATAACTACACACACACACACACACACACACACACACACGAAATACTACTCAGCCATCAAAAAACCGAAATCTTGCCATTTGCAACAATATCGATGGAACTAGAGGGTACTATGCTAAATGAAATAAGTCAATCAGAGAAAGACAATTATCTTAATTGTGTAAAATAATGCAAATGAATGATCTCATTCATTTGCAGAATTTAAGAAACAAAACAGAGGAGCATAGGGAAAGGGAGAAAAAAATAAAACAAGACAAAATCAGAGAGGGAGACAAACCATAAGAGACTATTAATCATAAGAAACAAGCTGAGGGTTGCTGGAGGGGACATGGGTGGGGGGATGGGGTAACTGGGTGATGGACATTAAGGACGGCACATGATGTATGAGCACTGGGTATTATACAAGACTGACGAATCACTGAATTCTACCTCTGAAACTAATAATACACTACATGGTAACTAACTGGATTTAAATTAAGAAAAATAAAAAGGAACCTCAGCTCTCCATAACTGAGGAAGGAGCGTGTATCGGAGAAGAGCAATTATGGAAGCCTCCTAACCAGAATGTCCAGATAAACCTGCCACTATATACCTCTCTGCAACCAACCACACATCTTCCTTGTGCTGTGCCTGTTCGTGTAGAAGTACACAGAGGTGGAATGAAGGGGTGCTGGAGTCTGAAACCATCATGGTCCTCCTCATAGCTTTCCCACTCAACTAGCTGTGTGGACTTGACCTATTTACCATCGTATTTACACCATCTAGTACAGTTTACTAGTACTAGTAAAGCAAAATCTCAAGGAAAAGTTATTGAACAACTGACAATGTTACCCTCCCTGAGCCTCAGTTCTCCCAGCCATAATTTTTTTAAAAAGATTTTATTTATTCATTTGACCAGCGGCGGGGGTGGGGGGTGTTGTGAGCACATGCAGGGGTAACGGAAGGCAGAGGGAGAGGGAGAGGTAGGCTCCCCGCTGAGCAGAGAGCCCAACACAGGGCTCATTCCCAGACACCAGCATCATGACCTGAGCCAAAGGCCAGATGCTTAACTGACTGAACCACCCAGATGCCCCTCTCCCAGCCATAAACTAGAAATATAACTGGATCACTATATCAAAATGTTTCAAACCAAAAACATATAAACATTGCCTAGCACAGTTTTAATCCAATATTGCTGCTCCATAAATGCTAGTTTCTTTCCTTTCTCAACAACTGGTATTTTTAATGAATAAAGAATGGCCCTGGAGTATGACCTATTTCATACACTCATTAAACCACTAAGTAGCTGTATTCAATTAGATTTGAACATTTGCTTTAAAAACATAAATACAGGAGCCAAAAAGGAATCCATTTCAATTTTAACTAAAGATAATTGAAATATGTATTTCTATAAAGAAGAGGCCAGACCAAAAATATCCTTTCTTTGTTCCTTCTCCCTTCATTATTCCAAGAGGTATCCAATTATTGACATAAACCCAGAAATGATGAGCTTCAGAGGAATAGGAACAAAAGGACACTACTATAATAAAGCAAATGCTCACTATTATTTTTAGTTCTAAAACCAGAATGGATAAAACTGAAAGCTGCTTATTTCTGTAAGCTGTTAAGGACTGGTCATTCTGAAAACAAATTTATACTTACTTTAAGATACACTTGGAAAATAGTATCACTGTAATAAGGTGAAATTCACTGTGGGCTTCTTTCCCAATAAGACCCAACTACAGCAAGCAATTTTCTACCAATCAGTATTTCTGTACAAATATAGGCATGTGAAAAAGTAGCTTGGGAACCTGGTTTGTTCCATAATAAAAAATAAAAGCTGCTCTTTTCATTTAAAAATCTTTCAATTACCTTTTACTTCATTCCCTTCTATCTTACAGATGGTTTCTTTTCTTTTTTCTTGTTTTCCATCTCACTGATGGAAGAGGAAACCAGCTGAATAATTCTGATGGTATATCTATGCCCTGTTAATGACACAGCTATCATAATTTTCCAAGTGTGGGGCTTAGCTACATTAGGCAAGAATTCTGTGGTTTTTATCCTCTCTGAAGTACACTGACAGGAATTGAGCTATAGCAAAACATTTGTGTATTTTTGTTTGTGTTTGTGTCAATGTGTCTGTGTGGGTGTGCACAAAACACAGAGGAAGCTATAGCTTAAGTGATGATTGTTTTTAACAAAAATTTTTCGGGGTGCCTGGGTGGCTCAGTGGGTTAAGCCGCTGCCTTCGGCTCAGGTCATGATCTCAGGGTCCTGGGATCGAGTCCCGCATCGGGCTCTCTGCTCGGCAGGGAGCCTGCTTCCCTCTCTCTCTCTCTGCCTGCCTCTCCATCTACTTGTGATTTCTCTCTGTCAAATTAATAAATAAAATCTTTAAAAAAAAATTTTTTTTCTTGTTAGTTCTAGCTTTTAAAACATATCTAAAAATAAAAGTAAGAATGTGACATGGGTCACGGGTTGATAATCAGAAAAGCTGAGCTTTCAGTCCTCATTTCACTGTTAACTGGTTCTAGGACTATAGTAGCTAGCCTCTAAGATGGCATCCAATTGTCTCTTCTTTCTGCTGTTTATGCCCTTGTAGAGTCTCCTCTCACATTAAATCAGACTTGATCTGTGTGACCAACAGAATATGGCAGAAGGGATGTGTACCACTTCCATGCCCAGATCATAAAAAACAGTGTGGCTTCTCTACTTGGCTCTTTCTTAGAACCCTCACTCAGAGAGGAGCCAGTTGATATATTAGGAGAACACTCAAACAGCCCTATGGAGACACCTATATGATAAGGAACAAAGGCTCATGTCTAACAGTCACTTCAGGGAGCAAGAAAGATCTTCCAACACCAATCAAGTCTTCTGATGACTGCAGACTTGGCCGATATCTTATTTGCAACCTCATGAGAGATCCTGAGCTAGAACCATCACCTAAGTAGTTCCTAAACCCCTGAGCCATCAAAACTATGGCATAATAAATGTTATTTTCTTAAGCAATTAAATTTGGGGTAACACTGCATAGCAATAACTAAGTAGTGCAATGACCCAGTAGGAAGAGTCATTCTACGTTTCCATTTCTCAGGTTATTTTCATTCAATCAACAAATATTTATTCCCTAATATGCCAGGCAACTCCATAGAGTTGGACAAAATGCTCCTTCCAGAAATAGCATTTGATTTTCATGGGCAATCACAGAATCTGTCAAACTATTCTTCCAACAGAATCTGCAGTTTGCTAGATCTAATACTCAGTTTGAGAAAAAGTCCAAATACTACCCGAAACAAGTACTATTAATTGGCTGACCCAACAATCATTATTCCCTTATCCCTTGGCTGCTTTCAAACTTAAACACTGAAAACTCTGCTAATTGGCTTTTCCAGCGTCCCTTGCCACCAGTAATGGCCATGTAACATAATGCTGACCAATGAGACATACATAAAACTTTGTTTAAAGGGTTTCCAGGAAGATTTTGCTTTCTTAATAAAATAGATAAATATGGCCAGCACCAATCTTCCCTCCTTCCTTCTGCCTTGGATATGGCCCAATACATGCAGCAGCCATCTTATAGCCAGGGAAAAACCTAGAGAATTAAGAAATAATGGCATTGACATGACTGAGCCACCAAGCCAATGCCAGGAGCTTCCTGCCTCCAGAGATGTAGAACTCTTTATCTAAGTCAGAAAAGTTTCACTTTCCATTACTTATAGCCAAATTTAGTCTTAATCAACATAATACCATAGAAAGTGACTGGTTTCAAGAGAAATAATAAGGAAGAGTTTTTCCCCTAATAGATCTCTTTTGCTTTAAATTCCATGAGTTGTTGAAATATGTTTTTGCTAACATGAACACCACCACCAATTAAAAAAAACCTCTCTCCTGCCCTCCTAAACAATGGGTAATAACGTAATAATAATACTTAATAATTCTTTTTAAAAATGTTTTAATTTTTTTATTAATATATAATGCATTATTAGCCCCAGGGGTACAGGTCTGTGAATCGCTAGGTTTACACACTTCTCAGCACTCACTATAGCACATACCTTCCCCAATGAATACTTAACATTTCTTGAGGGGTCACCATGAAAAAAGCACAGTTATAAGTGTTCTTGAAGTACTAATTCATGTAGTCTTCACAATAATTCCTTGAGGTTAATATTATTATGGTCTACATTTGGCAGATGAGAAAACTGAGGCACAGAGATTAAGGAAACTTAAAAGTTTTCATAGCTAATTAAACAATAAAGTTGAAACTTAAACCAAGATCATTTAATTTCTGTCTTCACCATTTTGTTTCCTTATCTGACATTATCAGATAAAGCAATAAACACAAGACAAAATGACAATCATGCAACCCCAAATGCACAGGTTCTTCCACATTTTGAATTTTTTAAGCTCCTTGAATATTTTGTTTCTGTAACTATTTTTTTAAAAAAAGATTTTTTTTAAAGATTTTATTTATTCATTTGACAGAGAGAGATCACAAGTAGGCAGAGAGGCAAGGCAGAGAGAGAGGAGGAAGCAGGCCCCCCACAGAGCAGGGAATCCAATGTGGGGCTCCATCCCAGGACCCTGGGATCATGACCTGAGCCAAAGGCAGAAGCTTTAACCCACTGACCCACCCAGGCGCCCCTGTTTCTGTACCTTTAAATTGTACATAGAGCCAGCAGGTGGAGAAAAGCAAGGATGAGCAACAGAATAAGATAGGAGACCAAAAAAATTAAAAAATTAAAAAATTAAGGGGTGCCTGGGTGGCTGAGTGGGTTAAAGCCTCTGCCTTCGGCTCAGGTCAGAACCCCAGGGTCCTGGGATCGAGTCCTGCATCGGGCTCTCTGCTCAGCAGGGAGCCTGCTTCCTCCTCTCTCTGCCTGCTTCTCTGCCTACTTGTGATCTCTGTCTGTCAAATAAATAAAATCTTAGAAAAATATATAAATAAATAAATAAAAATTTAAAATTACATGAAAACACAACGGTTCAAAACCTGTGGGACACAACAAAGGCAGTCCTGAGAGGAAAATATATAGCAGTACAAGCCTTTCTCAAGAAACAAGAAAGGTCTCAGGTATACAACCTAACCCTACACCTAAAGGAGCTGGAGAAAGAACAAGAAAGAAACCCTAACCCAGCAGGAGAAGAGAAATCATAAAGATCAGAGCAGAAATCAATGAAATAGAAACCAAAAAAACAATAGAACAAATCAACGAAACTAGGAGCTGGTTCTTTGAAAGAATTAATAAGATTGATAAACCCCTGGCCAGACTTATCAAAAAGAAAAGAAAAAGGTCCCAAATAAATAAAATCATGAATGAAAGAGGACAGATCACAACTAACACCAAAGAAATACAAACAATTATAAGAAGATACTATGAGCAACTCTACACCAACAAATTTGACCATCTGGAAGAAATGAATGCATTCCTAGAAACATATAAACTACCACAACTGAACCAGGAAGAAATAGAAAGCCTCAACAGACCCATAACCAGTAAGGAGATTGAAACAGTCATTAAAAATCTCCAAACAAACAAAAGCCCATGGCCAGACGGCTTCCTGGGGAAATTCTACCAAACATTTAAAGAAGAACTAATCCCTATTCTCCTGAAACTGTTCCAAAAAATAGAAATGGAAGGAAAACTTCCAAACTCATTTTATGAGGCCAGCATCACCTTGATCCCAAAACCAGACAAGGATCCCATCAAAAAAGAGAGCTATAGACCAATATCCTTGATGAACACAGATGCAAAAATTCTCACCAAAATACTAGCCAATAGGATTCAACAGTACATTAAAAGGATTATGCACCACGACCAAGTGGGATTTATTCCAGGGCTGCAAGGTTGGTTCAACATCCGCAAATCAATCAATGTGATACAACACATCAATAAAAGAAAGAACAAGAACCATATGATACTCTCAATAGATGCTGAAAAAGCATTTGACAAAGTACAGCATCCCTTCCTGATCAAAAGTCTTCAAAGTGTAGGGATGGAGGGCACATACCTCAATATTATCAAAGCCATTTATGAAAAACCCACTGCAAATATCATTTTCAATGGAGAAAAGCTGAAAGCTTTTCCGCTAAGGTCAGGAACACGGCAGGGATGTCCATTATCACCACTGCTATTCAACATAGTACTAGAAGTCCTAGCCTCAGCAATCAGACAACAAAAGGAAATTAAAGGCATCCAAATCAGCAAAGAAGAAGTCAGACTATCACTCTTCGCAGATGATATCATACTATATGTGGAAAACCCAAAAGACTCCACTCCAAAACTGCTAGAACTTGTACAGGAATTCAGTAAAGTGTCAGGATATAAAATCAATGCACAGAAATCAGTTGCATTTCTCTACACCAACAAAAGACAGAAGAAAGAGAAATTAAGGAGTCAATCCCATTTACAATTGCACCCAAAAGCATAAGATACCTAGGAATAAACCCAACCAAAGAGGCACAGAATCTATACTCAGAAAACTATAAAGTACTCATGAAAGAAATTGAGGAAGACACAAAGAAATGGAAAAATGTTCCATGCTCCTGGATTGGAAGAATAAATATTGTGAAAATGTCTACGCTACCTAAAGCAATCTACACATTTAATGCAATTCCTATCAAAGTACCATCCATCTTTTTCAAAGAAATGGAACAAATAATCCTAAAATTTATATGGAACAAGAAAAGACCTCGAATAGCCAAAGGGATATTGAAAAAGAAAGCCAAAGTTGGTGGCATCACAATTCCAGACTTCAAGCTCTATTACAAAGCTGTCATCATCAAGACAGCATGGTACTGGCACAAAAACAGACACATAGATCAATGGAACAGAATAGAGAGCCCAGAAATAGACCCTCAACTCTATGGTCAACTAATCTTCGACAAAGCAGGAAAGAATATCCAGTGGAAAAAAGACAGCCTCTTCAATAAATGGTGTTGGGAAAATGGGACAGCCACATGCAGAAAAATGAAATTGGACCATTTCCTTACACCACACACGAAAATAGATTCAAAATGGATGAAGGACCTCAATGTGAGAAAGGAATCCATCAAAATCCTTGAGGAGAACACAGGCAGCAACCTCTTCGACCTCAGCCGCAGCAACATCTTCCTAGGAACATTGCCAAAGGCAAGGGAAGCAAGGGCAAAAATGAACTATTGGGATTTTATCAAGATCAAAAGCTTTTGCACAGCAAAGGAAACAGTTAACAAAAAAAAAAAAAAAGACAACTGACAGAATGGGAGAAGATATTTGCAAACGACATATCAGATAAAGGACTAGTGTCCAAAATCTATAAAGAACTTATCAAACTCAACACCCAAAGAACAAATAATCCACTCAAGAAATGGGCAGAAGAATAAACAGACATTTCTGCAAAGAAGACATCCAGATGGCCAACAGACACATGAAAAAGTGCTCCATATCACTCGGCATCAGGGAAATACAAATCAAAACCACAATGAGATATCACCTCACACCAGTCAGAATGGCTAAAATTAACAAGTCAGGAAATGACAGACGCAGGCGAGGATGTGGAGAAAGGAACCCTCCTACACTGTTGGTGGGAATGCAAGCTGACGCAACCACTCTGGAAAACAGCATGGAGTTTCCTCAAAATGTTGAAATAGAACTGCCCTATGACCCAGCAATTGCACTACTGGGTATTTACCCTAAAGATACAAACGTAGTGATCCGAAGGGGCACGTGCACTTGAATGTTTATAGCAGCAATGTCCACAATAGCCAAACTATGGAAAGAACCTAGATGTCCATCAACAGATGAATGGATCAAGAAGATGTGGTATATATACACAATGGAATACTATGCAGCCATCAAAAGAAATGAAATCTTGCCATTTGCGACAACGTGGATGGAACTAGAGCGTATCATGCTTAGTGAAATAAGTCAAGCGGAGAAAGACAACTATCATATGATCTCCCTGATATGAGGAAGTAGAAATGCAACATGGGGGGTTAGGGGGGTAGGAGAAGAAGAAATGAAACAAGATGGGATTGGGAGGGAGACAAACCATAAGTGACTCTTAATCTCACAAAACAAACTGAGGGTTGCTGGGGGGAGGGGGGTTGGGAGAAGGGGGGGTAGGGTTATGGACATTGGGGAAGGTATGTGCTTTGGTGAGTGCTGTGAAGTGTGTAAACCTGGCGATTCACAGACCTGTACCCCTGGGGATAAAAATATATGATATGCTTATAAGAAATAAAAAATTAAAAAAAATAAAGTTAAAGCAGCTGCAAAAAAATAAAATAAATTAAAAAAATTAAAAATTACAAAAATAAATTAAAAATTTTTTAAAACGGATGTGAGACAAGTGAGTCTAGATGAAGGAAAAAATAACATTAATCGTTGTCATCATCATCACCATCATCATATCTAACATTTACTGAGTTTCTGCCTTATGTTATGCACTATACTATTAGTTACTACATCATCTTCATATATAAAATATTTAGGGATGTCTTTCCAAGGGTAAGTTAGGCTTGATTTTCACATGACCACTCAAATCAATGGAGACACAAGCACCTACCAGTTAAGAGAAAACTAAAGCCATACTCAGATGAACCCTGAGGAAATATATCCGAAGCCTTTTAATAGAAGAAAATGTGAATAGCTAAGTTTATTGAACATTTACTCTGTGCCGGACCTGCACCTAATGCTTTATAAACATTCTCACCCTTAGTTTTCACATAGCTCTAAAAAGTTAGTCCTACCATTAGCCTTCGAAGTCTCCTCTGTCCCTGTCTCCCAACCACCTGCTGCAGAGATGGTGAGGAGAAGGGATGCAAAGGTTGGAAGCAGACAAATCTTTCAGGTATGAGTCTCGTCCTCTATGTTGAATGCATATAAAATGACTGAACTCTTGGGTTAGAGACAAAGGACAAAAGACAGCAACAGCAGTAGTCAAAATAACACCACTTGTACTGGTTCCTCAAACCTTAATTCCCATGGGGTAATTCAGTGAAACCCCAGTGATGCCTGAACATGCAGGGGGAATTCCAAGCCTTGGAAATGCCAAACCTTGATAAGGAAGCTGCTATGAAACCTGTCCGAAAGCAAGCAAATTGGCCCTCTGCTTTGGAGGGAGATTCTCTTTCATTATAAGACTTTTCACTATATAAACAGCCTTGAAAAGATATTCTGGAATGCAAATCTGATGATGTCTTTGCTCAGGAGATGTGCAAAAATGCAAGACACTCATGGAGAATTCCTTCCCAACAAACAAATGATCCAAAAAAGGTTTTCATAGGATCATTCCAGCTTTCCTAAGCAAGCATAAATGCAGAACTGAAACTCGAGCTGTACACACTTTTAAATTTCTATTTACTTAATCACTGAAAAAGCAATCACAGAATGTCCATAGACTATAATATCAAAAATGATTCACCTATTTTGAAAAAAATGCAGTGCAGAAAAATTTAAGTATTGAGAGCCCTTCAGGACCTGACACACTGATAAGTTTTTTTTCACAGAACGTACTTATATCCCCCACAATCTGTATTTAGTCACAGACATCCTATCACTGTTCTCTGGAACACTCAGTTATTAAACTAATCATGGTGCGTTCTAGGAAGGAAAAAGTTATTAATGATATTGATGATGAAGTTTATGAATAAATAAATGTGTCGATATTTTACGAATGACTACTAAGAGCTACTAAAAGAGCATCAATTGGTTTAGTTCAATCATCAACCCAATAGATGAATACCTAATTAACCCTGTTAAGTTCCTCCTCACATATGAGAAAACCAGGACTCCCACAGATTAAGTAAACCTCCCAAGATCACACAGTAAGTTTATGCATCTGTCTCACTCTAAATATAACCCCAAAATATATGAACAGGATTTTTTTTGATCACCTGTAGACATTAAAATATTCCTGGATGGGACGCCTGGGTGGCTCAGTTGGTTAAGCAGCTGCCTTCGGCTCAGGTCATGATCCCAGCGTCCTGGGATCGAGTCCCACATCGGGCTCCTTGCTCGGCAGGGAGCCTGCTTCTCCCTCTGCCTCTGCCTGCCATTCTGTCTACCTGTGCTCGCTCTCTATCCCTCTCTTTCTGACAAATAAATAAAATCTTTAAAAAAAAAAAAAATATTCCTGGAAACCAGAAACTTTCATTTTTTAAAAAAAGATTTTATGTATTTGACAGAGAGTACAAGCAGGAGGAGCTACAAGGAGAGGGAGAAGCAGGCTCCCTGCTGAGCAGAGAGCCCAATGTGGGGCTCTCTCCCAGGACCCTGGGATCATGACCTGAGCCAAAGGCAGACACTTCACGGACTGAGCCACCCAGGCACCCTGGAAACCAGGGACTTCCAGAGGTCCTCAATAAGAGACTTGGATTTGGGATCTGAGCCCATTAAATGATAACAGTACATATTTTTTCTAAAATCACCACTCTTCAGCCAAGAACTGCAGACCTAAAAATGCCTTTTCTTAAATGGAATGGGGAAAAATTAGCTGTGGCATTTGTAAAAGTTTTCAATGATGAATTAGCCTCTGGGTTATTGTAAAACTATTTTGGTGGTTCCCTGATCGCTATGAGATTAATAATTTAGGAACGATACCTGTACCCCTCAGTCATTTATTTAGTGCCAGCAATATCCCAGCAAAATAACTCACAACAATTATTTAAGGCACCTCACATATTTATGAGAAAAAAAAAGAACAAAAAAACCCCACATTAATTAGCAGGACTCTCCATTCTTTGAAGTTTTAACCTACCTTTAAACTTAGAGAAAAAATAAAAACTATATCATAATTATGCCTGCATCATAAATATCACAGTGTAACAGTCCAATAGCTTGATATAAAATATCTTCCTAACAATGTGTACAAACTGCAAAGTGAGAAAGTCAAAAAGGATTAAATAAGAACGAAAGGAAGGAGAATTTGCCACCCCAAAATATAGCTCTTTGGCATAGATTATTTTGACCAGGTTATTATTTTTTTAAAAAAAACACACATTGGAAGCTCTGAAAACCAAGTAGAAATTACCCTTTTGTGAAAGGGAAAAAAAAAATCTCCGTCTGTAAGGGTGTCTTCCTCTGCGTACCAGAAGAGGAACAAGACTAAATCTATATAAACTCTAGTCAATGGGAAAGGCATGAACTTAAATCTGCATAACAACCTTTCCCTTGTTTACTGTGCTTTACCTAAAAAGCTGGCTCTCCCCCTGCCCATCATTTTTTGTCTTTAGCTGAAGATGGCACTTAAAGTGTTGGCTTGAGCTATTTCAAGGAATTACTCAGTTTTCCTGGGTTTCTCCCATGTATACAGGAGGTATACATATTATTAAATTTCTGTTTGTTTTTCTCCTGTTAATCTGTCTTTTATTACAGGGGGATCTCAGCCAAGAACCTAGAAGGATAGAGGGAAAATTATATTTCCCCCTCTACAAGAGGATATAATTCCCAGAGATGTTAAAAATATTAAAAAAAAGAAACCCTCAAAATACATTGATTATTTTGACACACTCTCTATAATACATTTTCAGGGGCACCTGGCTGGCTCAGCTGGAGAAGCACGCAACTCCAGATCTGGGGGGTGGGGGGAGGGGGGTGGGGTTGTGAGTTCCAGCCCCACATTGGGTATAGAGATTACTTAAATAAATATTATTTTAACAAGTAATATATTTTCATCATTTTGGAGGTATTCATTTTTATTCATTTTCTTCACAATTAACATAGTTCACTTGTATATGTTTCATACGCACCCAAATAAAGTTAAAGATTATCAGCTTTCAGTATGCTTAAAAATCTATATTGAGTTTGAGACCTAGACTTCTCTCACTGACAATTTTATAAAATAATAAAGACAAAAATGTAATAAAAAATGCAAATAATGACACAAGGCACTGCCATGTGAAGATAGAGATACTTCCAAAACTAACTGTTGAATGACAGGTAGTTATGCCATGACTTAAAATACTCATTCATTACCTGATGTATGAAAATTTCAGTTTGCCTTTAAAAAGACAGTTTAAGGATTTCCTAGTGCATATTCATGTGTGGATATTTAAACCCAAATTTCAAAGGTCAGCACAGCCCAAATGTAAAATAATACTGAAGCTTCAGGTGTGATGGTAATGTTGGGAAGGCAAAATTATTTTCTGCTCTTCAAGGTTCTTCTCATTGGTTTAAGAATTAAATTGACATAAAACATTAACAGGAGAAAAACAAATATAATACATATGTACAGAAGCTCACAGAAATATGAGTCTCAAAGAAGTGACCAAAGCAGGCAACTTTAATAACTTTTAGATAAACAATAAATCTGTGAGGAATTGACAAGAGAAAGAAGTTTGGGCTTGGGGTAATAAATTAGCAAGGAAGTAACAAGTTCTCTTTATACAGCCCTCTTGACTCTAAATTTCCTATTTCTGGTGACAAGGATGTCTCTTTAACTCCTGATAAGGGAGGTACCTTTCATATGGGAAATTTATTTCCTGCTTTCAGGGAGACAAAAGGAGGGTCAGAGTGCCCTTTTTGCACTGGCTGTTTTTTAAATAATTTGAATTCAAAATTATCAATATGCCAAAGTGGTGTATCGTGAGGTGGCCTGCCCTGAGCCCCATCAGTGCACTCTCTGATTCTCTACTTCCGTTACTCCTGCAGAATGCCCACTGATACATACAACATATTGTAAGGGCCTATTTAGCCAGAGCGATTCCATCCGGTTAAACAGTGATTTTGTTTATGCAATAAAACTTAAACTGACCCTGCCTTCCCCCCCCTCCCTCCACATCCCCAGGGTAACTCACTTAAAAGCAAGCCCGGGAAACCAGTCCCAGATAACAAAGCCCAAATACAAGGGCGGGGGTCAGGTCAGGTGGAGATAACGGCCAAATGCAGGGATGAGCCGGGTCAGGTGGAGACACCCCATCAGTAGAGCGCTCATACTGTCTCCCTAGCTACCAAGGAGTGTGAACCCGGCCTTTTGGGCACCAATTCTGACCAAGGTGATAGCCTAGTTCAAATAGCTTAACTATAGGGTGAATTGTAATTCAATTGGCCACCCGTGTGTGACCTAGCATGACTGTGCAGCTTTCTCTGTGTGTTACAATCTCACTGGCCACCGTGTGGCCAGGTCCAACCACATGGCCTTTGCTCTATAAAAGTTAGTCTGTAAGGCAGGGAGGGGATCGCCCTCTCTGTAAGAGGCGGCCCCGACCGGTCGGTTTGACGGTCAGTTTGATTCTCGATGCTTGGTGCGAAATTAAGCTTTGCTTGACCTTCGCTCTGTATCAGTCTCGCTCCTTTGATCACGGACCCATTATTGGGGGACCTTTCAATATCAATTCATAGTAGCAATGGAAGCTGTGCAAAGCAATCAATGACTTGCCACTCGCCTGGAAATATTCTGGGGGCTAGAGAGGAGATCAGTCTGAGAAACAAACCATGTCCCAGTCCTGTGAAACAGGACAGAGTCAGAAAGGAAGAAGGTGGGAGTGGGATATAACTGGCCCAATATCCACCCCGATCTCGACAAGAACAGGTCTGAGCCATAACTTGACTGAGGAAAATCCTTTCCTGAGATGCTCAGGGTTGTAGATAGCAGAAGTTTGGCTCCCCCAAGATTAAAATCTGAGTCAGAAATTGTGACAAGCCTCAGTTCATCTGTGAAAAAAACCAGGGGGAGTAGTATCACCTTGACTATTTCAAGCTAGGTTTCTTTCTCTCAAAGATGATCTAACAGGAGCAAGAACAAAAGAATTTAACATGAAAGGGTCAATAAGACATTCTTCAGTGTTAAAAATTGATCACACAGCAGCTATTTTTCAAATGATCATGTTTCAGGTACTCTGCTTAGCGCTCTGCATACTTCCCTAATTTAACTTTTCCCTGCTGCCTTGTAAGATAGAAACTGCCATTCCCATTCTGTGAGATGAGGAAACTGAAGTTTGGGAAAGATAGCTAAATCCTGGTTGGTAGCAAGGCTGAGATTCAAATAAAACTTGAAAGTCTGTGCTCCTAATCCCGGCCTCAGATCGTCTTCCAGGGAACCATGGATCTGCCGTTCTCCCCGCTCCTCCTCACCGGCACCCCCCACCCAGCTACAGGGAACCATGGATCTGCGGTTCTCCCCACTCCTCATCACCGGCACCCCCTACCCAGCTACACGTACAACTCACCTGGTGGTGCTGTTAAAAAGCAGACTCTGATTCAGTACATCTGGTGGGCTGTAAGGGAGACGTGGGCCTGAAAATCTACTTTTCTAACAAGCTTCCTGCGATACTGATGCTGCTGGTGCTCAGACCACAGTTTGAGTGTCGAAGATTTAGGAAACAGGCTACCATGGGAAAACAAAAGAAAGCTGGCCTCTCAAAAGAGATATAAGAAAATGTGAACTCGGGGTGCCTGGGGGGCTCAGTCCGTGAAGCATCTGCCTTTGGCTTGCTAAGGGAAAACTGTACTGTAAGATGGCCCACCAAATCAAGGGAATTCCAGTGCCTGTCTCAAAGTCCTTCAGGGTCCTTCTTTCCTTACCCCATTCCCACGCACATCAAAAGTAGTAACTATGTGGAAGTAGAACGGTATAAATTACCCTCCCTGCTTGTGCTCGGGGCTCAGGCCCTTGGAGAACAGTCTTCTCTGAGCCCACCAGTGTTACATAAATCTCTGATCCTCCAAAGTCTCTGAGGATCCAGTCCAGGTTCGGTAACAGGCTCAGATCATGATCTCAAGACCCTGGAATCGAGCCCCATGTGGGGTTCCCTGTTCAGCGGGGAGCTTGCTTCTCCCTCTCCCTCTGCTGCTCCCCCTGTCTGTGCTCTCTTGCTCTCTCTCTCTCGCTCTTCTGCTATCAAATAAATAAATAAAATCTTTTTTAAAAAAGAAAAGGTGAACTCTATGAAGTGGCCAATGAAAGGTGAAACGAAAGCCCAAAAGGCCTGCGTGAATAGAGCGCACTGAGAAGGCAAGGACGAAGAGCTGGAAATAATCCAAGGAAACTTTAAGCAAAGGCAGAAGTAAAGTACCCACGGGAGCTAACAAAAGAATAGAATCTACATTAGACAACAAACAAATAAAAAATGGGTAAGGCAGGGGCACCTGGCTGGCTCAGTCAGTGGAGCATGCGACTCTTCACGTGTTGTGGGTTTGAGCCCCACGTTGGCTGTAGAGATTACTTAAAAAAAATAAAATCTTTAGTTTTTAAAAAGGTTTGAACTGCACCCCAAACATAATAAGGGAAAAGAAAGAAAGGATGAAAATGACAGAGGAAAAGATTGCAGCCATGAAGACAAAGATGTAAGCTTCTGTAAATAGGCATTGCAGAGGGGAATCCAGGACAACTGGAGCAAACCATAAACGCGAAGATACAGTAGAAGAAAACATCCCTGCATTTAAGAAAACATCCCTGCATTTAAGATCTTAGGACATAACACTGGTTCTGAATTACTAGGGGTAAGACACTGTTGGCGCCCTGCCCAGTTTCACCTCCACCCACTTCAGAGTCCACCTGCAGCTACAGCGGATGGTTCCCGGACCCCCTGATGGCTCCCTGCCTCAAGCATCCATGTCTCTCTGCTACTGGAGAAGCTTGTTCAGCCTGTGCACCAGGCAGCCTAGACTCAATACCTCCAGACGCAATCAGCCGAAAACGGACAGGAGTTAGTGCCTTAAAGCCCCAGCTTCTCCTGAGGCGTGCTCTACAGTGTCTCCCACCATCTCCAGCAAGACTGAGTCCCAGCTGCCCACAGTTGTAATGCATACATCAACTCAACTTTTATCCATTTTTCTTTCTTCCTTGCCTCCCTTTCCCGCTGCCTCACTTGTGCTTCCTGGGGCGACTTCCCAATTAAATGACCTGTACCTAAGTCCTTGTCTTAGGGTATGCTTTTGGGGAAACACAAGCTAAGACATGTCCCAAAGATGTTGGGGGGAAATCCTTAAATATATTCAAAGGAAAGAAATTCCACATATAATCGTGTGTAGCTTAATCAAGTATTAAGTGGCCTCCATGTTTTTAATTCAGGAACTAGAAGGCAGCACTAATACAGGCAACACGTAAATCTTCCCTCATTTCCAAACCCTCCACCACTTCTTCCTCTTTTGGGCTCTACTGTACATGGCTTATAATATCCAGAACACTCTAGGGCATGGTCCCTATTCCTGTTTCCCCCTGTTATCTATAAACTCCTCACAAACAGGAACTGCGTCTTAATAGCTTTGCATCCCAAGCATCTAGCACAGTAGCTTCTACATAGAAGGCTCTTGTGTGACTTTGGACAAATCAGTTAACCAGTCTGAGCTGTACTTACCTCCATCTGTAATATGAGATAACTCAATATTCTCTGAGGTCAAGTTATTACATGATGCAGATAACCAAAATTTCTTCCCATTCTCTAACCTCTTAAGCCATGTTAATGCAGCATAGGGCTGGCCACATTAAGAAAACCACTAAATCTCTGTGGACCACAGTAAACTATACCTAGAGTATCTCCTAAAATCCTAGCATTTAACAGTCTCTTTTTGGGCCTATGCAAAATTCTACCAGTGATTATGATAGTACTCTCACTGCCCAAGGCATTGTCTAAACCTATCCTGCCCAATATAGTAGTAGCCACTAGTCCCATGTAGTTATTGGGTGCTTGAAATGTCCCTAGTCCAAAATGAGATGTGAAGATACACGCCATATTTCAAAAGTTCAATACCAAAAAATGTAAAATTTCTCAATAATTATATTGATTACATGTTGAAATCATATTTTGAATATACTGAGCTAAACAAAATGTATTATAAAATTAATTTTACCTATTTCCTTTTTTTTAATGTATGTATGAGAACATTTAATGTGAAAAAAATTTAGTGATTCATTCTATTTCTACTGGGCAATCCTGCTCTAGAAGCTATGAGGGACAAAAAGAGGACTGTGTTAGTATGTGATCTTTAACATTATTTTAGTGCAGGATAGAGAGAAATGGGGAGAAGAAATAGATCCAAAAGTAACTAATAGAAGGCAGAGCAAGTGAGACAAAAGAGTAAAGGAAGAAAGAGCTATTTGAATGAAGAAGAAGGAGGCATTCTAGAACTGGATTTTATTTTTAGGAGGATTTTTACGTGGTGGTTGGCGGGGCAAGGGATTCCCACACAGGAAATTACCCTGTTGTGTTTTGTCATCCATTTTTCTCACAGAGAAATGTGCCTTATCACAATAGGTTTTTGCTAACAGTTGCAAAGGGACTAGAGAAAACCAACCCAAACCTGGTCTCAAAGATATTATCATCCTCAAAAGGCTCTGAGAACAAGAAAAAAGACTTGTGTTTATTTCCTGCCAGTGGTGTTAAAATCTGTCCAGGGATGGGATGATATAAATTCCCCCAAATAAAGCATAATGGCTTAACTTCCCCATACTCCTTTAAAAAGACAAATTGTTGCTCATAATGCAGTCTCTTGAATTGGCTAAATGGTCTTTCAAATAAACATTCTAAGAGATGGGTCTCCCAGGTGCTTATAAATTCCTCCAGTCCCTTAATGAATATATGAGTGTGACTTCATGACAACTGGATAGAAAATGAAAAACATGATGTGTGGCTGTGGTGGGTTCTGTAGACATCTCCTTTGTAATTCCAGCTTCAAAATGACCTTGTGCAATAGCAAATGAGACCTAAAGACAGCAAACAGAACTCTACCTTTCACAATCCAATTTCTATCCTCACTTTTCCCTTATTAACAGAATTCTGCTTCTTTTTCTTTTAAGATTTTATTTATTTATTTGACAGAGAGAAAGAGAGATCACAAGTAGGCAGAGAGGCAGGCAGGGGTGTAGGGGGGAAGCAGGCTCCCAGCTGAGCAGAGAGCCCAAGGCGGGGCTCAATCAGGACCCTGAGATCATGACCTGAGCCGAAAGCAGAGGCCTAACCCACTGAGCCACCCAGGCACCCCCAGAATTCTGCTTTTGCTGGAAAAAGCAACATGCCCAGCCAAGAACTATAGTCCCCAGGATGTCCTGTACATAGGATGACCACATGACCCAGATCAGGCCAGTGAGGTGTAGGTGGAAGTTGTGCAGGGCTTCTAAGAGAGCTCCTATACCACGGTAGTTTCAGATAGGACACACTCTACCCTGTGTCCTCTATTCTAATCTTCCTCCTGCCTGCAATCTGGGCACAGTGTATGAGGAGAAGCAACTGATGATGACCTGAGCAGCAATCACACTGAGTATGGTTGAGGAAAGGGACGCAGCCTACGACCTTGCTGTCATTATGGAGCACCAGCCCTAAACTGTTTAACTCTGAATTCTTTGTTATATGAAACATATTAAGTAATTATTTAAGAAACTGATTTAGACACTTTCTGTAACTGATAAACGTTGGCTGGCTGCTTTGTATACCCAATCAGTGATTACAGTTTGTTTGTTTGGTTGGTTAGTTTCACCAAATATGTTGATGTTTTAGTGACCTACCAATCCGCCATTAATGGCAGTGACATTTAGTGACATCATTACTGTTTAACGGACCATATAACTAAAAGAATAAAGCAGCTAAACTACAAAAATTGTTATAATGGGTGTGACCTACGGTTTTTCTAGCCCAGGTTATCACAGGCTCTATTTACTAGTACTTACCTCAAGAATGTGAGGATAATAATAAACATATGTTGAGCACTTATTATTGATCAAGCACTGTTTTCAACATATTACATACATTACGCTTTTGTCCTTAGATGTACTTCAAAAGTTAGTCCTCAGGGACCACCAAGAGTCACCTGACTGCACTTTGAGAACTGCTGGCCTGAGATGGCATCCTTTATATGTCTGACAACTGGTACTGGCTGATAGCTGGGTCTCTATATCCATGGCCCCTAATCTACAAGGAAGCTAGCCTGGCCATGGTGATCTCAGGGCAACAAGAAAACAAAAGAGGAAGTTGCAAAGGGTCTGATGCTTTAAGCAGAAATCCCACAAGGATGCTTCCACTACTTTTTTTTGGTCAAAACTCTGGATGGCACTCTACTATTAATTGGATACATTGTTATAGTCTTCATTAATGAATTCAAATTGATAAACCTTAACAATTTTGCAGCATCTAAGTTTGGTGACATTCAAAAGTCACTAAAAAGAGATCAGATACACGCAAAAGAATGAAACTGGACCACTTGCTTACACCATTCACAAAGATAAATTCAACATGGATTAAGATCTAAATGAGACTTGGGCGCCTGGGTGGCTCAGTGGGTTAAGCCGCTGCCTTCGGCTCAGGTCATGATCCCAGGGTCCTGGGATCCAGCCCCGCATACGGGCTCTCTGCTCATCAGGGAGCCTGCTTTCCCCTCTCTCTGCCTGCCTCTCTGACTACTTGTGATCTCTGTCTGTCAAATAAATAAATAAAATCTTAAAAAAAAAAAAAAGATCTAAATGAGACCTGAAGCCATAAAAACTCCAAAAGAAATGATGAGCAATAATTTCTTTGATGTCAGCCTTAGCAACATTTTTCTAAATATGTTTCCTAACACAAAGGAAACAAAAGCAAAAGTAAACTATAAACTATTGGGACTTGGGGTGCCTGGGCAGCTCAGTGGGTTAAAGCCTCTGCCTTCGGCTCAGGTCACGCTCAGCAAGGAGCCTGCTTCCCTCTCACTCTCTGCCTGCCTCTCTGACTACTTGTGACCTCTGTCAAATAAATAAATAAAATCTTAAAAAAAAAAAAAAAACTATTGGGACTACACCAAAATTAGAAGCTTTTGCACAGTGAAGAAAACCATCAATAATATGAAAGGACAGCCTACAGAATGGGAGAAGATATTTGCAAACGACATATCCAATAAGGGGTTAATGTCCAAAATACATTTAAAAAAAAAAACTTATTCAATTCAACATATACACACATACAAAAACAAATAACCTAATTTTAAAAAATAGGCAAGAGGACCTAAATAGACATTTTTCCAAAGAAGACATAGAGATGGACAACAGACACATGAAAAGATGTTCAACATCACTCATCACTAAGGAAATGCAAATCAACATCACAATAAAATATCACCTCATACTTATCAGATGCCTAGTATCAAAAGGACAATAATAGGAGCATCTGGCTGGCTAAATCAGTAAGGCATGCGACTCTTTTTTTTTTTTTTCAGTGTTCCAAGATTCATTGTTTATGCACCACACCCAGTGCTCCATGCAATCCGTGCCCTCCTTAATACCCACCACCAGGCTCACCCAACCCCCCCCCCGCCCCTCCAAAACCTTCAGTTTGTTTCTCAGACTCCACAGTCTCTCATGGTTCATCTCCCACTCCGTTTTCTCCCAACTCAAGCATGCAACTCTTAACCTCACGGTCATGAGTTCAAGCCCCATGTTGGGCATGGAGTCTACTTTAAAAACAAAAGATAATAATAACTGTTGGCAAGAAGGAAGAAAAATGAACTCTTGAGTACTACTGGTGGGGATGCAAACTGGTGCAGCCATTGTGGAAAACAAACAGCATGGAAGTTCAGAAACCTAGAAATACCTTATAATCCAATTCCACCCCTAAGAATTTACCCAAAGAAAACAAAAATACTAATTAGAAAAGATATATGCACTCCTATGTTTGTTGCAGCATTATTTTCAATAGCCTAGATATAGAAGCAACCTATGTATCCATTAACAGATGAATGGATAAAGAAAATATGGTACACATATCAGACATGAAAAAGAATGGGATCTTGCCATTTGCAAAACCATGAATGGATCTGGAAAGTATTACGCTGAGTGAAATGAATCAGATAGTAAAAGACAAATACCATACTATTTCACTCGTATGTGGAATAAATAAAATAAAAAATAAAAAATAAAACGAACAAAAACAGTACAAACAGACTACTAAGAACAGAAAACAAACTGATGGTTGCCCGAGGTAAGGAGGATAGGAGAGATGGGTAAAATGGGTGAAGAGGAGTAAGAGGTACAGGCTTCCAGTTACAAAATGCGTAAGTCACAATGATGAAAGGTGCAGCTAGGAATATTGTCAGTGGTTTTGTAATAGTATTGTATGATGACAGATGGCAGGTATATTTGTCATGAGCATAGGATAATGTACAGAGATGTACATTGAATCACTATATTGTATACCTGCAACTAATGTAACGTGCGTCAATTTCACTTCAATTTTTAAAAATGGTTAAAATAAGAGAAGCTTTGAAGCTATCACAATAGAGGCAGAAAAGATTTCACTCAGTACAAAAGATCTTTTTTCCCTTCTTTTTTGCCTGATAGCTTTGGAGAGTAGGTTTTGATGTTATATCATTCTTTTGATTATATTTCTTACACCTTCCCCTACGCATCATTTTAAATTTCTTTTTTTTTTTTTAAAGATTTTATTTATTTATTTGAGAGAGAGAGACAGTGAGAGAGAGCATGAGCGAGGAGAAGGTCAGAGAGCGAAGCAGACTCCCCATGGAGCTGGGAGCCCGATGTGGGACTCGATCCCGGGACTCCAGGATCACGCCCTGAGCCGAAGGCAGTCGTCCAACCAACTGAGCCACCCAGGCGTCCCCCTACGCATCATTTTAATGATGCTCAATGAGGGTTTCTTACTCCAGAGTACCTTGTACTCAAGACTCCTCTTACAAAGGTTGCTAAGGATATTTCCCCTAGGCTAGCACAGTGCCCCTTTCCCAAGTGGTCACACACAGCACGACCCGCTCAACCTTATTTGGTTCAAGTCCTGAACCAGAAAAGCCAGTTAGAGAAAGCCAAGAGCTATTCCCTTACATCTCCCCTTTCTTTCTCTTCTGTCTCCTTGCCCTCACCACATTTAATAAGTTACCACCATAGCAAAGCATACTTTTTCATTAATGGTTTTGAACTTAGTATTTTTTTTCTTTTATAAGTTTTTTATTTTAATTTCAATATAGTTAACATACAGTATTATATTAGTTTCAAGTATACAATACAGTGATTCAAAAACTCTATACAGGGGCGTCTCGGTAGCTCAGTGGGTTAAGCCTCTGCCTTCGGCTCGGGTCATGGTCTCAGGGTCCTGGGATCAAGCCCTACATCGGGCTCTCTGCTCAGCAGGGAGCCTGTTTCCTCTTCTCTCTGCCTGCCTCTCTGCCTACTTGTGAGCTCTCTCTCTGTCAAATAAATAAATAAAAATCTTAAAAAAAAAAAAACTTCCTACATTCCTCAGTGCTCCTCATGGTAAGTGCACTCTTTAATCCCCAGCACCTATTTCACCCATCCCCCATCTGCAACCCCTCTCGTAAACATCAATTTGTTCTCCATAGTTAAGAGTCTTTTTCTTGGTTTGTGTCTCTCTCTTTTTTTTTCCTTTGCTCATCTGTTGTTTCTTAAATGTTGTATGAGTGAAATCATATGGTATTTGTCTTTCTCTGACTTACGTCACTTAGCATTATACTCTATAGCTCCATCCATTTTGTTGCAAATGGAAAGATTTTATTCTTTTTTTATGGTTGAATGGTATTTACATATATGTATGTATATATATATATATATATATAAAGTAATGGTATTTACATACACACACACACACACACATACATTTGCATTTTCCTGATGATGAGTGACGTTGAGCATCTTTTCAAGTTTCTGTTGGCCATCTGGAGATCTTCTTTGGAGAAATGTCTGTTCATGTCTTCTGCCCATTTTTTAAACTGGATTATTTGTTTTTTGGATGTTGAGTGCTGTAACTTCTTTATATTTTTTGAGTACTAAGCCTTTATGGGATGTGTTATTTGCAGGTATTTTCTCGCATTCAGAAGGTTGTCTTTTCATTTTGTTGATTGTTTCTTTTGCTGTGCAGAAGGTTTTTATTTTGATGTAGTCCTAATACCTTATTTTTGCTTTTATTTCCCCCCTTGCCTCAGGACACATGTCTAGAAAAATGTTGCTATGGCTGATGTCAGAGAAATTACTGCCTGTGCTTTATTCTAGGATTTTTATGGTTTCAGGTCTCAAATGTAGGTCTTTAAACCATTTTTAGTTTATTTTTGTATGTAGTGTATGAAAATGCTCCAGTTTCATTCTTTTGCATGTAGCTTTCCAGTTTGCCCAATACCATTTGTTGAGGAGACTTTTTCCTGCTGTATATTCTTTCCTCTTTTGCTGAATGACCATATAATTATGGCCTATTTCTGGGGTTTCTATTCTGTTCCATTGATCTATGTGTGTATTTTTATGCCAGTACCATACTATTTTGATTACTACAACTTTGTAATATAACTTGAAGTCTGGAATTATGATAACTCTATTATTTGTTTTATTTTTCTTTTTCACGATTGCTTTGGCTCTTCAGGGTCTTTGTGGTTCCATACAAATTTTAGGGTTATTTGTTCTAATTTTGTGGAAAATGCTTTTTTTTTTTTTTTATAAGGATTGCATTAAATCTATAGAGTGCTTTGAGTAGTATATACATTTTAACAACATTTGTTCTTCTAAACCATGAGCACAGAATATCTTTCCATTTCTGTCTTCTACTATTTCTTTCATCAGTGTTTTATAGTTTACAGAGTATAGGTCTCTTTCACCTCTTTGCTTAAGTTTATTCCTAGATATTTTATTGTTTTTAATGCACTTGTAAATGGGATTATTTTCTTAATTTCACTTTCTGTTGCTTTGTCATTAGTGTATAGGAATGCAAGAGATTCTGTACATTGATTTTTTTAATCCTCTGACCTCACTGAATTCACATCATTCATTCATAACTAGTAGTTTTTTAGAGTCTTTAGGGTTTTCTATATATAGTATCATATCATCTGCAAATATTGTTAAGCTTTATTTCTTTTTGTTGTCTGATTGCTATGGCTAGGACTTCTGGTACTATGTTGAATAAAAGTGGTAGAAGTGGGGCACCTGGGTGGCTCAGTGGGTTAAAGCCTCTGCTTTTGGCTCAGGTCATGGTCCCAGGGTCCTGGGATCGAGCCCCGCATCGGGCTCTCTGCTCAGCAGGGAGCCTGCTTCCTCCTCTCTCTCTGCCTGCCTCTCTGCCTGCTTGTGATCTCTGTCTATCAAATAAATAAATAAAATCTTAAAAAAAAAAGTGGTAAAAGTGGACATCCTTATCTTGTTCCTGACTTTAGGGCAAAAGCTGTTTTTCACCATTGAGTATGACATTAGCTGTGGGTTTTTCATATAAAGCCTTTATTATATTGAGGTGTGTTCCATCTAGACCTACTTTGTTGGGTTTTTTTTTCTATCATGAATGTGATGTATCACATTGATTGATTTGTGAATACTGAACCACCCTTGCATTCCAGAGATAAATCTCACTTGACTGTGATGTGTGATTTTTTTTTTTTTAAATGTATTGTTGGGTTCTGTTTGCTAGTATTTTGCTGAGGATTTTTGCATCCATGGTCATCAGATGTATTGGCCTGTAGTTCTCCTTTTTGTGTGATGTCTTCATCTGGTTTTGGTATCAGGGTGAAACTAGCCTCATAGAACAAATTGGGAAGTCTTTCTTCATCTTCTATTTTTTTGAAAAGTTGAGAATAGGCATTAACTCTTCTCTAAATGTTTCTTAGAATTTGCCTCTGAAGCCATCTGGTCCTAGAATTTTGTTGGGAGGTTTTTGTGACTAATTCAATTAATCAGTCTGTTCAAGTTTACTATTTCTTCCTGAATCAGTTTTAGAAGGTTATATGTTTCTAGGAATTTATCTATTTCTTCTAGGTTGTCCAATTTTTTAGCATATAATTTTTCAGAAGACTTTCTCAATATTATATTTCTGTAGTGTGATTATTATTTTTCCTCTTTCATTTGTGATTTTGAGTCCTCTCTCTCTTTCTGTCTTTTGTACGAGTCTGGCTAGATATCAATTTTGTTGATCTTTTGAAAGAACCAGCTCCTGGTTTCATTGATCTGTTCTATTGTTTTTTAGTTTCTCTATCACTTGGTTCTGCTCTAATCTTTATCATTTTATTCCTTCTGCTGGCTTTAGGCTTCATTTATTGCTCTTTTTCTAGCTCCTATAGGTATAAGTTTAGGTTGTTTGAGATTTTTCTTGCTTCTTGAGGTAGGCCTGTATTGCTTTAAACTTCCATCTTAGAACAACTTTTGCTGCATCCCAAAGATTTAGAACCCTTATACTTTCATTTTCATTTCTTTCCATGTAATTTTTGGGTGTTTTTTTTTTCCTACCCCTTAAAGATTTATTTATTTATTTATTTATTGAGAGAGAGCTGGGGGGAGGGGCAGAGAGAGGGGATAAGAAGAAGACATCCCGGGACGCCTGGGTGGCGCAGTTGGTTAAACGACTGCCTCTGGCTCAGGGCGTGATCCTGGAGTCCCAGGATCGAGTCCCACATCAGGCTCCCAGCTCCATGGGGAGTCTGCTTCTCCCTCTGACCTTCTCCTCACTCATGCTCTCTCTCACTGTCTCTCTCTCTCAAATAAATAAAATAAAATCTTAAAAAAAAAAAAAATTAAAAAAAAAAAATTAAAAAAAAAAAAAAAAAAGAAGAAGACATCCCACTGAGCATGGAGCCCAATGCAGGTTTCAATCCCACAACCTTGAGATCAGGACCTGAGCCAAAATCTAGTTGGCCACTTAACCAATTAAGCCACCAGGTGCCCCTGTTATTTATTTGTTTTTTAAAATTTTATTTTTATGTAATTTCTTAAAACACCCAATGTGGGGTTCAAACTTACAACCCCAAGATCAAGAGTCACATGCTCCACTGACTGAGCCAGCCAGGCACCCCTTTCCATGTAATTTTTGAACACAATTTTTTAACTTTCAGATTGGTTATTATTTTTGTTTTTTCTTATTAAGGCCCCACTTCAATATTTCCCAGCATGGGGGCAGCTGCTGCACAACATTTTGAAAATGGACTAGCCCAAATCACTACAATAGGAGAAGTCAAGCATGCCTTCATACTTTTGTTGTTTCTATTTTTATAATTGTAATGATCATTTATGTGTTTCTGTTGCTTCTATTCTAAAATGTTTCTATTCTCTATGCTATACTTTAATTAGGGTAATGCTAGTTCCCCTGAAATCTCAGTGGTTTTTAACAATCAAAGCCAACTGCTCTCTCAAATGAAGTCCAGTCAGCTGGAGGTTGGGGATGTGGGTGGAGTCTGTGTCCCACAAAGTGTCCCAGGGTTAGGGACTTTGGGGTAGAAGATCATGTGGAAAGTCATAATGAGTCATGCCTGAAAGTAAGCCACATAGTTTCCACCTATATCCCACTGGCCAGGGCTCAGTCACACCTAATTACACCTAACTATAAGCTAGGAAACATTGCCCAGCTATGTGTCTAGGAGGAAAGAAAACAAGCATCATGAATAACTCACTAGTCTCTGCCACAAAGTAATTAGACATAGTCACTGTAGTCATTAGAACCTCAAAATAGGGGCACCGGGGTGGTTCAGTCAGTTAAGAGTCTGCCTTTGGCTCAGGTCATGATCCTAGGGTCCTGGGGTTGAGTCCTGCATCCGGCTCCTTGCTCAGGTCTGCTTCTCCCTCTGCCATCCCTCTGTTCATGCTCTCTCTCACTCAAATAAATAAATCTTTTTTAAAAAGAACCTCAAAATAGGCTGAATGAAAGCTTTTTGAGGAATAAATCCTAACGTATAAGCTCACTGACAAACAGACATTGTGAGTGCTTGTTAAATGCTACAAATTGCCATCAATTACTAGGGGAAATGGGAATTCATTTTAAGAAGTACTAACATTAACTTGTTTAAGGGCTGAAGAAGTTTGTCTCTGAAGAAAATGTGTGATTCAAACTGATTCTCCTTTATCTTACTACTTTGGAGAATCTGACTGCCCACACACCTTTACTGTCCATTTGAAAACAATTTGGAAAACTCATGGTCCTATGTCACAGCCTGCTGAACTTCTGGAATAAATTTTATACATAATTACACAGTCAAAAGCTGGTGCTCTTTCAAATTGCTTGTCTACAACTTCATAGCAAAACGGAGCTCTCTAACATAAATCTGAAAGTGCTTGCTACTGCAATAATTTCACAAAATCTATTTGTATTTTTGCAAATGCCTTGCAATCACTGCAATCATAGCTATTCCTCTGCCATCTTTGACAAAATTTCCATTCTCATTTTACAAGCGAGGCAGCAAATGGAACTCAAAGGTTCTCATTATTTTGCAGTCCTGAACTGGGCTCCCTCCCCTGTTTCTATCCCTGTAGATACAGATATAAATATAGATGATACAGATACAGACATAGATGTAGACATAGATGTAGAATAGACACAGACATACAGACACAGAGATATAGATGTAGATGACACAGATACAGTGACAGAGATACGGAGATACAGATACACCTACATCTGTAGTTCTATCACCTTTCTTGCTAATGTATTTGTGAACATGTATTAATCTACATCTTAAGTGACAAAAAAAAAATTGGTAGAATCTGTTTTAATGAATCCCTGCTCCAATAAATGATAATCATATTGGTAGAGCTTATTTCCAAAAATTGTTTTCAAAAAAGCATTTAAATGATGGCAAAGGAAAATCAGATCATCCAAACTGTTTTTTTAAATTAATTTTTTAGCCAACTTCATTTTACGTGTGTGTTAACTTATTTGTTCTTCATTGTTTTCATTTCTTCAGTCAATCATTCATAAATATGACTGTTTTCATCTTTTTAGTTAACTTTAAAAATAACTACATATGCTGGGTTTCTTTCCAGAAGACACATTTTGCGAAACATGATTAGGGCTCAAGTTCCATGGACACAAAATGATGAGCAGAGAGCACTTGTGACTGTAGGTTGTATTCATGAGTTATACTTGTACATGTTGAAGAGATATCCAATTCACTCATTTTTTTTTTTGCATCTATTGAGGTATAATTGACAAAAACACAATATATTTTAACTGATGTGATATACTCATACATTGTGAAATGATTACCACAACCAAGTTAATTAACACAGCTCTCACCTCACATAGTTACCTTTCCCCTTTTCTTTTTTTTCTTGAGAGAACACTTAAAATAATATTCTCAGCAGCTTTCAAGTATACAATACGTAATTATTAACTATAGTCATCATGTTGTACATTAGATTCTCCAAATTTATTCATCTTGATGAAGTTCTAGAACCTAGGTGAGGTTCGGTGGGCTGAGGTCTGGAGCTGATGACCAAGAAAGAATTCTTGAGACATCTTTGGTTCAAAATGGTGGTTTATTAAAGCACGGGGACAGGACCCGTGGGCAGGAAGAGTTGCTGCCCCGGGTTGTGAGGGTAGGCGTGTTATATACCTTGCGGTTGGGGGAAGGTGAGGGGAAGGGATGGGAGGTTTCAACAAAGTTTTCACATGTTAAGGAGGGCCTACAAGGTGCCGGGGGTGGGAGGCCTTGCCCTTATGGCTTGATCAATGTCGTCTTTAGGTCAGGCATTAACATCAAGATAGTTGGGAGATTCTTGGTGGGGTGTTATGATCCTGCCATCATTTACATTCCCTTCTACCTCAGCCTCCTCCAGTTTATGGTGGGGAGGGAGACATGAGGGCTTCAGGAACTGAGAGTTATTTGCCTCTGGAAATTTGTGCTATTGATAAGGTAACCTCCCTGTTTGGATCTCTAGGACATCTGTAGAGCAAGGGAGATTCCTGTTCTGCAGGATTGTGATCCCTGCAAGTTAACTATTTATCGTTTTATGGCAGTCAGGGGTGCCTGAGGAATGCCACACATATGGAGGGGAGCAGGTGGAGAGGGGGTGCAAGGTGCCAGCTTTTGCCCTGTCCTCAGCCAGCCTCCTGCTCCCTCATCAATCTTATAATCAAAAGTGTATACCCTTTGACCCACTTCCCCTACATCCCCAGTCCATGGCAACCACCATTCTATTCTGTTTCTATGATTTCAACTTTTTTTTTTCTTTTAGATTTCACATTTAAGTGATACCATACAGTATTTGTCTTTCTATTTCTGGTCTATTTCACCTAGCCTAATGCTCTCTAGTTTCATCCATGTTGCTGCAAATGGCAAGACTGTCTTCTTTTTCATGGCTCTGTGTGTGTGTGTGTGTGTGTGTGCGTATTTCACTCTTTATATTTATACACATGCCATAGTTTCTATTCTCACTCATCCATCAGTGGACACTTAGGTTGTTTCCATAGTTCGACTATTATGAATAATGCTGCAATGAACATGGGGGTGCAGATATCGCTTCAAAACAGTGATTTCCTTTCCTCTGGATATATACCTAGAAGTGAGATCACTGGATCATAGAGCAGTTCTATTCTTAATTTTTTGAGGAACCTCCATACTGTTTTCTATAGTGGCTGTATACGTTTACATTTCCACCATCAGAGCATGAGGTTTCTCCTTTCTCCATATCCCCAGCAACATTTATCTCTTGTCTTTTTGATAAATAGACATCCCCGTTTATTCATTTATGTACCCATTCTTTTCTTATACCATGTGCTGGGTACAGTCTTAGGTGCTGAGAAGATTCTCTGACGGACAAGACAGACAAAATCTCTTCTCTCATGGAACTTCCGTTCCAGAGGAGAAGACATATATAGATGGATGGATGGACGGATAGGTAGAGATAAATGGACATATATGTATATATTATATATATTTTATATATTTAGATATACATTTGTTGTAACATGCATACATAACAATTATAGATATATTACATCACCGGCAAAGCCAATTTTGTGACTTCCTATTTCAATAACAGCCCTATGTAAACACTCCCATTCTACCTCTGCCCTTGTAACATTTTGCACTTTGGGAAAATTCCCACTGTTGGTGAACAAAAAGAGTGAAGAATTATAAAAAATAAAGAAGTAAAGTCCATTAATAACTGAACTACAAATACAAGTGTTGTATTTTGCCATTTAAAAAAAATATACTACTTTAGAATTGCATCTGTCCTCCGCCCCCTCCCAGAACAATACTCCAGCATCCAGAGCTGTTGCTGTTACTTCTTTTCTTTTCATCACATGAACACAGATTTATAGACTTCTAAAGGCCCTGATGGGGCGCCTCTCTGGCTCAGTCAGAAGAGCATGCGATTCCTAATCTTGAGATAGTGAGTCTGAGCCCCACATTGGGTGTAAAGATCACTTAAATAAAAATAAATAAATAAATAAATAAATATAAAGACCCTGAGAGATCATCTTCTCTCACATTATTTTGTAAATGAGGCAAGTTAGGTTGAGAAAGATGAAGCAATTTGCCCAAGATTACAGAAGTGGCTGGAGGCAGAGATGGACTAGATTCCTGTTCTAGTTTTAAATCTCCAGGAGAGCACAACAGTGAATAACAATTGATTTTATAATACTAATGAGAAAACACTGGCAGACTCAGCTACATAAAGGCTGACTTTGAGGTTGTAAACAAGAAAACTGAAAAGTCTTTTTGCAAGTCCTTTTCTTTCCATTCTTCTTTTAAGGAAAGAGTTAGATTTTCCTCACAAAGAAGAAAATGGCTTTCCGTCAGGAAACTGAACCTGAGCTGAAAATTAGGAAAACAAGATACCTGAGGAAAAGAAGCTAAAATCAGTACAGTCCCCCCTAAACACAGACCTGCAGATATTTTTCTGAACTCTGCCCTCAGAATGATTAAACACTCAACAATTTACAAGTTAGTTAAGAGGAAGTAAATAGATTTCTAAGCCACACATGAGAAAACTTTACTAAACATCAAAAAGTATAAATCGAAATACCAGGATATCATTTTTTAAACCTGTAAACACACCAAGAGTGTTTCTAAGAGTAATCCTCAGTGCTTATGAGAGTTAGGAAAACGGGAAAACTCATGCATCACTGGCTAGTGGGTGTGTACATCTGTACAATCATTCTGGAAAGCACTTTCTCAGAAAAACATACCAGGATCCCTTAGGTGTTCATGCTCCTTTACACAGAAATACATTTCTAAGAATTGGTCCTCAAGAGATAATCAGAGATCTAATTAAAAATTGATGTGAAAGGATAGTCATCATTGCATTATTCATGATGGTAATATATATGTAACAGACTAAACATCCAATAAAAAAGCAATGAGTAGGGGCAACTGAGTGGCTCAGTGGGTTAAGCCTCTGCCTTTGGTTCAGGTCATGATCTCAGGGTCCTGGGATCAAGTGCTACATTGGGCTCTCTGCTTGGCAGGGAGCCTGCTTCCCCCCTCTCTCTGCCTGCTTGTGATCTTTCTGTGTGTGTCAAATAAATAAATAAAATCTTTAAAAAAAAAAAAAGCAATGAGTAAACAAAGTATGGTATATCTGTCACATGGATTTTTCAATGAATGTCAATGTACGGAAGAAAATGTTCACAATATAAAGTTAGATCACAGATTCTCAACTGGGGATTATTCTGCCTACCGACAGACATTCAGCAAGGTCTGGAAAGACATTTTTGGTTTTCGCAACTTGCAGGAGGAGGTGATACTGGCATTTAGCGGGTAGAGGCCAGGGATGTTGTTAAACATCCTATACTACACAGGCAGCCCTCTCCCCCAACAACATAGAGTTATCCTGCCCACTGTCAGTATGCGACAGTTGAGAAACTGAATCAGATGAATAAAACAGGACACAGTACTATGAACACTGATCTCAAGTTTCAAGAGCAAAAATGAGGATATTACTTGATGCTAAAACGATGGATTATGTTTATTTTCTTCTTTTTGCTTTATATTACTAAATACTCTACTGCGAACATGTATTATTTGTATAGTCAAGTAAAAATTTTTTAAGAATCCTTCAAAAGTTTTCTGCAGCTTCTTGTATCAAAGCAAACTCCTCACCTCCACCCTCAGGATCACACAGAAGTTGAGCCTGTCTGACATGTGGAAACCTTATTCTTCCCTACTTTTCACCAAGAACTCTCCACTTTAATTAGACAAATTTCTCCTGTATCCCTGAACACACACTGCTCATTTGCTCATCTCCTTGATTATCTGTGACACAGAGTAATTGCCTCTCTCACAGGATTGTTGAGAAGATCAAATGAAATAAAATGTGCAGAAGCATTTTATAATTGTCAAGTCCACAAATCTAAGTTTTCACTCTCTGTTGCCAAGCCCACCTTCTCTCCAGCTGAATTAAACTTATCTGTAGCTCAACTCTTAACCCATAAATCCCTTTTCCTAGGAAATCTGTCTTGACTTCTCTCATACTGCTTCGGGAAATAGTGAACCCTACAACTCTGCCACCCTAATTAAGAGAAAGGTTGAAGTTAGAGCATAGTTTCCCAAAGTATGTTTCTTGGGACACCAATTCCATGAGACATTGTATCAGTCAAGGTCATATCGGGAAACAAATGATACATTCAAACTGGGCACTTTGAGGGCCTTTTAACAATGGCTATTTACAAACATGAGGACAGAGTATAGGGAAGCCACAGAAGATAATGCAGGTCCCTACATCCAGTAATAGCAAGGAGCTGGAACCATCCCTCGGCCCCAAGAGTAAAGAAGATGGAGGATGGAATGGTTTGCTGAACCCAGAATCAAGAAGAAAAGAATCACAGGGAGAGGGCTCCAGAGCAGGGATGTCTGTCCATAGACACAGCCAACTATAAGTGATCCAGCAGAGTGAGGCCCAGGGAAGGACTACCCTACCCAGGTCTCCTTCCTCACTCTTTTTTGCCTATGAATAGGCCTCCCTGGCCAAACCAACTCAGAAGTTAAAGGGTGTATTAGTCAGTGTTTTCCAGAAAAACAGAACCTATATTGGGTGAGGGGAGAGAAATTCATTTTTTTTTAAAGATCTTATTTATTTGTTTGACAGAGAGAGATCACAAGTAGGCAGACAGGCAGGTAGAGAGAGAGGAAGGGACGCAGGCTCCCCAGTTAGCAGAGAGCCCAATGTGGGGCTCGATCCCAGGACCCCGGGATCCTGACCTGAGCTGAAGGCAGAGGCTTTAACCCACCGAGCCACCCAGGCGCCCCGAGAGAAATTAATTTTAAGAAATTGACTCATGCAATTGGGGTGGTTAAATACTGCAACCTTGAGCTAGAACTTCTTTGGGAAACCTCAGGTTTTGCCCTTCAGGCCTTCAACTGATTGGATGAAGCGAATCATTAAGAGGAGTGATCTGCTTTACTTCAAGAATACTGATTATACATGTTATACCTTCACAGCAACACCTAGACTTGTGTTTAATTAAATAAGTGGATAATATAGCCCAGCCACAGCTGATGCTTCAACTAACCATGACAGAGGTCCAGAAGGACCTGTTGATGTCGTTTCTACAGGCTGGCCTCCCTCATGAACACACAGCAGAACAGAGAAAGTTTCAAGGAGGATGGACCTGGAGGAACAGAGAGTAAAAAGAAGCTATCCAGCACAGCTTTGGTTTGTTTTGTTTAAGATTTTATTTATTTATTTAATTGACAGAGAGAGAGAGAGAGAAAGACAGGGAACACAAGCAGGGGGAGTGGGAGACGGAAAAGCAGGTTTCCCACTGAGCAGGGAGCTCGATGCGGGGCTCCATCCCAGGACCCTGGGATCACGACCTGAGCCGAAGGCAGAGACTTAACAACTGAGCCACCCAGGTGCCCCTATCTAGCACAGTTTAAATTAGCTGTGCTATGAGCAAAAGTATTCTGGGGTAAAATAAATTTGAGAAACACTGAGTCAAACAAAGTTAATTTAATTATTTTCCTAGTAAAATGATGAGGGGAGGCATTCTGAACAGGAGAGGTAGGATAGTCAAAGGCTCAGGGGTTAAGAGGAGGGTATACATGTGTACTCCGAGTGGGAGGTGTAAATGAGCTTGTGTACCAGAAGCAGGATGTCCAGGCAGAGGGGCCGTTAAGTGGAGGTGCTTACAGGCTGAGGACTTTAGAGTATATAATTAGGAGGTTTAATTTAATTCAAGGGGTAATTTAAAGTTATTCTGGGCTTCTTAGAATGGGAGTCACCTAAACTAAATAAAAGCTGAGGAAAGTATTCATGTTGCTATGTGTAGGATGCATTAGAAAAAGACAAGAAACTGAGAAGCCAGAAAGGAAGCAGATGATGCACTGTGGATCCAAGATGGCCGCTGATTATTATGGGATTATGGTGGGAGTGAAAAGGAAGCAGGACAGTCAGGAAAGTTTCCAGAGGAAAAAATATATAGGGGCAGGCTCGAAGTAGAAAGTAAAAGAAGGATATAATTCTAAAGTTGGAAAACAATTACAATGTTATTTCGTCATAATTAAAGATCTAGGGAAAATGCCAGGCTTACTTGTTGGAGCATAAGGGAGTCCATGAATTCTGTTTCGAGGCCTCTTTGAACTGAGTAGACACTAGGAGCAGAGCTCACCTCCCCCAACTGAAAAAATTTATGGACAAGAGGTTATTGAAATTAGATGGCTGCAGCCTTGTCCAAGGACTACTGCAAGGATCTGATCCTTTTATGAATCTCCTGAGACAGAAATGTGTGGAGATGGCAGCTAGTGGACAAAAGGACAACACTGGAATGGTGGTATCATGAGGAAATAGTATCATCATGTTACAAGCCTTGGCAGGAGTATAAACAATTTCTGTGTTCACCAGATAAATCAACTGCTTCTACGTGCTCCTTTCCACAGCATCTATTTTACTAAATATAAAAATTGGGTTGTGTGCATTTTCATATTAAACATTTTTGTTAAATAAGCTTTTGTAATGTCAAAAAAAAAACAAAAAAAGCTCAAGGATACTCATACAGTCTACCCAACTCCAATCAGCAACCAATTCTTTCATTCCACACAAAAATTAGAAATTGTTGGGGCGCCTGGGTGGCTCAGTGGGTTAAAGCCTCTGCCTTCAGCTCAGGTCATGATCCCAGGGTCCTGGGATCAAGCCCCGCATAGGGCTTTCTGCTCGGCAGGGAGCCTGTTTCCCCCTCTCTCTTTCTGCCTGCCTCTCTGCCTACTTGTGATCTCTGTCTGTCAAATCAATAAAATCTTTTAAAAAAAAAATTAGAAGTTGTTTTATGTGAGAGGTCGAAATGACCCACTGTGCCACCAGAGAGCCACTTCTTACAATAACAGAATAACTGGAAATGAAATTACCGAAGCTTCTTGAGGAAAAAGCTCAGAAAAGAATAAGCTCATAATGGGAAATAATGAGTGTAACTGAAGAAAACCAAGGAAGGATGTGTTAATAGATGCAATAAGACAGTGTCTTTCATTACTGCAACTGATAAGGGGCTCCACACTTCAGCAGGCAAAGAATCAGGAACCGTGGAAGAAATGCAATGTGTAGGGGCGCCTGGGTGGCTCAGTGGGTTAAGCCACTGCCTTCGGCTCAGGTCATGATCTCAGGGTCCTGGGATCGAGCCCCGCATCGGGTTCTCTGCTCAGCAGGGAGGCTGCCTCCTCCTCTCTCTCTGCCTGCCTCTCTGCCTACTTGTGATCTCTATCAAATAAATAAAATCTTAAAAAAAAAAAAAAAAGAAGAAATGCAATGTGTATATTTTTTCCACAAAGTATTAATCTCCCATCCTGGCAACTGAAAATACATAAAGTTGTGTCCTTTCTCCATCACAGCACCCAGTGACGACACAGGTAAAGCCTCACGCTCTCCAACTACTCACCCTGCCACAGTAAACAAAAAGACCCTGTGAAGAAGGTTCGAACGCAAACCATGGCCCAAAGGAATGGACACTGGTCTTCGAGTTGGATGATTTAGACCCTGACTCTGCCACTTTACTCTAGAAAATCATTTCACCTTTCTTTCTTTCTTTTTTTTTTTTAAAGACTTTACTTATTTATTTGACAGAAAGATCACAAGTAGGCAGGGAGGCAGGCAGAGAGAGAGGAGGAAGCAGGCTCCCCGCTGAGCAGAGAGCCCTGTTGGGCTGGCAGGAAGGGCTACTAATGATGGCGAAAGTTCCCACCACAAGACCTGAGCTCGGACAGGAGAACAAAGGCCCAAGATGGCAAAAGTTCCCGCCACAAGACCTGAGCTCAGACAGGAGAACAAAGGCCCAAGCAGGAATCTGAGACCCCCGCCCCGGGCTCCTGTGGACCAATGGGATCCCGATGAGCAGGCGGGATATCCAAATAAGGGAAACTTGCCAAAAGACCCCTGAGCTTTCCCCAAGACCCCTAAAAAGCCCCCTCCTCCCTGCCTTGGGCGCGACTTCCCCCACTCTGCTTTCCAGAGTCGCGGAACCTCGCCCGAGAATGCCCACCTCCTCCCGGTGCAACTTTCTCGGCTCCCCTTCACCTGGGCCCTGAAGCTTCACCGGAGAGAACCTTTAATAAACCTTGCCTTACACCCACTTCGCCTGGTGTTGTGTTTATTTCGTCGGAAAACTTTACAAGCCCGATGCGGGGTTCGATCCCAGGACCCTGGGATCATAACCTGAGCTGAAGGCAGAGGCTTTAACCCACTGAGGCACCCAGGCGCCCCCATTTCACCTTTCTTAACCTGTTTCTTCACCTTTAGAATGGTGATAGCTTACGTTCGAGTGATAACATGATCAATGAAATAATGTAAATTTTAAAAGTTTATGGAATGAAAATTAAAATCTAATCTATGGTATTATTATTACCCATTGGGGTCCTTTTACTATGAGCAGTCACTCCAACCTCCATTGGCCCCACCTGGGGTACAAGGGGACATTTGGAGCTCTAGACTTGGGCGCATTGCGAGTCATGGCAAGGTTCCATCCACAAACAGATTTGCTAGGGTCCCCAGTGAGTGGGAGAAAAGCACCTATGGCCCAGAACTTGGTCTCTTCCCTTAGTCCCATCTGGTTGCCATGGAAACCCTTAGTCACACTTTCAAGGATTCATTTAACCTGCCATTTTGAGTGCAACAGAGACAGAAAACTTGGCTTTAATATAGTCAGAATTAAATACTTTCATTAATTGCTTTTACAGAATTTTTCTGCCATTTAATAAAGAAGAAAGTAAACTGTAGTAATTTTCCCAAAATGTCAGTGAATGAGAACACATGAGTAATTTCTCCTCTCTCAGAATGCCTTGATCTTGCTGATAAAATACCATCTCTCCTGAGTAAGAAGTTACTGTTTTCCCAGAGGATGTGTCAGAAAATCTGAAAATGCCAGCTGCAATGACAGTTCACTTTACAGAGGGCCGGAGACTAAGACGGAATCATTACCTGGGTCCTCCTGCCACATCAGTCAATAAAGATCAGGAGAGCTAACCGATGAAATCTGAAGTAACCGATGAAATCTGAAGCAGTGTGGTCAGCAAACCATGTTAGCAATTCCAAGGGTTCTACGAAACTGAGAGTGTATGCTTCAAAGACACTGAATGTGTTAACAACACAACAATAGAAAGCTCACATTTACTGAGCTCTATATGCTCTATACGCTTATAGACCATGCCATGCTCCTTCCTTACTGCTTCTATTCTATAAAGGAGGAACCAGAGGTTAAGGGAGTTAAGCAAATAGTGTAAGCCCATAAAGAGATTAAGGAATAAAGCTACCATACCAGAATGTGTAGGTATAATAAGAATCCCAAGGTCCAAGCTGCTTGTGCATAAATTCAGATGGACTATCATCAGCATCTCAATGTTTTCCATTTAACTCTTTCTACACACACAGACCCTCCAAAAAAAAAAAAAAATCCTTCCACCCCAAAATATTCCTGAAAGTCTTAAAGGATGCCTCTCCTGTGCCCAAGCATGGACCAGCTTGTCAGCCACAGACAGTACCCAGCATCTTCATGGTCCTTTCTCTTTCAGTTCACGCCATCAACATCCTTGCTAATGCGGCCACTAGGGGAAGCCTCAATGCTCACACAGCTGATGGAACGGATGGAACAGCTCTTGGAAAATCCCTGATCATACGTCCCTGTGGTCCCAGAACTGCCAATTTTGAAAATGCCGGAGCAGCCCTGGGTGCCATGGAGAAGTAACAACTGTGGCTCTCAACCTTCCACAGCGATTCCTGTTGTCACCTGGATTCCAAAGCCCCTCATTCAGTGTCTGCTTCTCCCCTTCCTCGTGAGAGTTCAAAATTTGGCCTTCCTTTCCTGGTTTTTCCCAGTGCCAATTCCTTTGCCTCAGGCACAAAAGCAAGTAACAGGGCATACCAACAAAGTCAATTTATGCTCGAGTGTTTTGCAGAACACCTTTCATAATCCAAACTCCTATAATTCAAGAATAACTTTTTCGTTAAGACTGACAAAGAACAGTATCATGTAGCCGTGTTTATCAGCTACCATAGCAATAGCATAAATAGTTTCCAATTCACTCAGTCCACCAGCCTTAAACATATGTGATTACTGATTTTTGGAAGAGGTTCATACTATTTTAACTTTCGTCCGAGAAATGAGACTTCATATGCATATTTGTATCACATTATTTCATATTTATATAATCCAAATTCACACAAGGCTATGTTAATATATGGACATTTCAGCCCCTCCCAACTCCCCACCACCACCCCGACTTCCGCCCCATTCCCAAAGGAGGAGAAATCTTAACTTGAGAGTTAAGTGCCAAGTCTTTCCTCTGGTGTGTGGAATGTGGATATTGAAATGATTCTCAGAGAATTAAAAACAGATTACCCACTGCAGAGGCCCAAATGTCGCATGGAGGGCCAGATGCAGGGACTGCTGCCTTTGAGGAAGGTCTCACTGTGCATGAACAGTACCGGGCGGGAGCAGAGGAAGTGAATGAGGGGCTATCACAGTGGCGAGAAAAGAGTTTAGATGAGAGGAAAAAACCGAGGTTTTTTGCTATATACTTGAGCAGGGACACACAGCCAAGAGAAAGAAGAGCCATGCATTTTGGTTTCAGGAAAGAGTTTTCAAAGACTAAGGAGAAAATAAGAAGAGAACATTTTATATTTTTTATAAGCCACTTCCAGAAACAGAGTTCTTAGGAATGCTGTAGCAGAGCATACTAGAAAGACTGAGAACAATAAAGATGTCTAAGGAAGATGCTTTTTAAGCTTTGTTGGCACGAAGAACGTACTCTCCTGTTGGCATTTTTTTTTCCAAGAGACTGAGTACAGATGAATTACTGTCAATTATGCTTTTCTGCCACGATGCTGTTTTTTTTTAAAAGAAACACTGCTCAGACACTGAGCCATATGGAGTCCCAACTGTATTCAGGTTAATACAAAGTTATAAAGAACTCCCTCTCTTTTCAGGAAAAAGAAAATGGCCTTCAGGCATTATCACACATACAAATAGATACCAGGTAAGGTCACCAACCTCTGAATCTTGGTTTGATCTTAACCGGGACATATGCCACAAATGCTTAGTGCTACCTAGAATCAGAACTATCCTTTTTCACATCAGTGGGTATGTTTAAAATACTTAGACCCATTCAAATACTCTGGATTTTTCCCAGCAAATGCTGGCAAGAGATTTGTGCTTTCTGGGTAGTTTTAGATATGTATATCTTCATTTTTTTTTTCTTTTATTCTCCTCTTCAGGTCACAGAGTCAAATTTTATAGATCTTAATCCATTCTACTGATAAATCCAACCCATCTTTCCCATTTAAAATAGGATAAAAATGGGCATCTGGCTCAGTCAGTCCGACTCTTGGTTTCAGCTCAGGTCATGATCTCAAGGTAGTGGGATCGAGCTCTGCATCAGGCTCCACACTCAGCATGGAATCTGCTTGAGATGCTCTCTCTCCCTCTCTCTCTATCCCTCCCCCGAATTGTGCTCTGTCTCTCTCTCTCTCTCTCTGTGTCTCTCAAATTTTATTTATTTATTTTACACAGAGAGAGAAAGAGCAGAAGCAGGCAGAGCAGCAGGCAGAGGGAGAAGGAGAAGCAGGCTCCCTGCTGAACAGGGAGCCCGATATGAGGCTCGATCCCAGGATTCTGGGATCCTGACCAGAGCCAAAGGCAGACACTGAACTGACTGAGCCACCCAGGTGCCCCTCAAATAAATAAAAATTTTAAAAAATAAATAAAGGCAAAATAAAATGGGATAAAAATCATCTCATATTGATGAGACCCATCTCATATTCGCTATCGAATAAAAATCATCTCATATTAACTACCCTTCTAAGTTAACTTTTGCTGTGTAACCAACCACTCCAGAACCCAGTGGTTTAAAACAACCGCCATTTATTTAGCTCATCATCTGGTTGGTTGGTTGGTTGGTTGGTTGTTCTGACTGGGGCTCGTTCAGCCAATCCCTGCTGGCCTTCTGCATGCATTTTGACCCAGCTGGCAGACAGCTGGTGGCTTGATGATCTAAGGTGGTCTCACTCATATGTTTGTCAGGTGGCAGGCTAGAAGGACAGGCCACATGTCTTTCATCATCCAGCAAGACCGCCTGGGTTCCTTCACATAGTGGGTCGCAGGGTCCCAAGACAAAAAAAGCAAAAGCCGCAAGGCCTCCTTCTGCATAGGTTTGGAACTCACTTGACATCACTTCTACCACTGTCATGGGCCAAAGCAAATCCCAAGGCCAGCCTTGATTTCAAGGGTAGAGAAATAGACTCCATATGTTGATGGGAGAAGCTGAAAAGTATTGAGGCCATTTTTCTGCAATCTGTTCTATTATTAACATATATGAATCCACTGCCTGCTAACCCAGAGAAAGATACTCATAACTGAAAATTCATGCACTCCTCCTGCCATTTACTAGAGAGGAACTTAGGCAAGAACCATATACTTGCTGCTCCTGAACTGGGAGCTGTATTTTGGCAAAGCTGGTACCAACACTACTAAGAGGTAACCACTTACATGGTATGTGTGTTTGGTAGGAGAAGTCCTATCTATCTGCTAGGTTCCATTAGAGCCACTAGTATTGCTGCATTGCCTCCAGGGAGAATGTCCCCTTTATTTATCTTCATTAGCTAGCTAATCAAGAGGAAAGACTGGCCCTTAGGACAGGACTCTGCCATAACAGAGTAGGACATGATGTATACAGATGAGATATATCAAGAAAGCTGAATCCAGGGACTGGAGAAAGAGATAGCCATCATCCCCCAGAAAAGAATGGTAGTGGGGTTGAGAGGGAATGGGGTCTACACTGGTTACAGAATAACAGAACGTCCTGGAAATCTGAGGGGGCAGCTACTAACAGATATTAGGCATATGAAATGGTGATGGAAAGTTTTAATCCCCTTGCAACTTTGTCTAGCCCCTTTCTCCCTACCCTACCCTCGTCCTTCCCACATCCTCCATTCTCACTCCAACTGATTGACCCCATTTGCAATTTTCTAATTGACATCTGCTTTATCTTGATTATCTTGATACAGCCTTATATAGCAACCAATTCAGAGAAGTGGTGAGCAAGAACAGATGACAATATCCAGACCCTCGAAACTGGTGAGTCAAACCATTCACTTTTTCTGGAAGTTTCCCCCATGTCTGGGTGATCAGGTAATGCAGATCAAGATCACACCCACCTTCACCGATTCTTCTACAATGAAATTCCTATAAAGTGGCACTCAACAAAATGTTGTTGGATGGAAGAGTGGAAGAATAAATGAATACCAAGAGCAGGAAGAAATTTTGAGGAGCAAATATAGCCGCAGTCAGAGGTGAAAGCCTGGGGACAAATGGGAAGGTTGTCAAGAGCCTTTCATTGAAGAAGAGGAGTGCAGGGGACGAAAATGTGCCACCCCTGCTGCTCTGTAGCAGCAGACCCACATGAAAGCAAATCTGGTACTGTTATCCCCATAATGTCTCCAGAAAGATCTGGCCTGATGTTCCTGCGTTATTTTGGTTTTTAACTGTGACTAAGCTAGGTAACGTTTTGAAACAGAAGCTTCTTTTAAATAATATTTTGCATAGCCTTTTGACTATTCAGTGAGTTCTCTCCAAAATTTAGTTCTCATTTCCACATTTATGTCATCCACAACGTCAACAACATTTTTATTCTGCAATATAATAGTAAGATCATGTAGCTTACAGATAACTGTAGCTTGGGGTTTTTTAGAAACACAGATATGTAGTATCAAAATTTTAAAAGATAAAACTTGTAACCATCATTGTGTTTCTCTGCTCATGCATTATAAATTACCATTATACAAAATTATACATTATACACTACAAAAATACCATGACACAACATAAACTGTGGCATCAAAAGATGACTTGAATAAGTGAAATATTATTCTGCATTTTGTGTTTAGTTATGTAGTCCCAAATCTGATTTTGGACTGAAAAGCCCCTTGAATTATGCTGAAATTATGTATGTCAGGAATAGTTACTTCAAAATTATATCAAAGTAAAGAAGTTAATAAAATCAACTTTTTAAAAAAGCAAAACCTGCCTATATCTGGTATCTTCCTTCTGTAGTATCTGGCATTTGATAGTGTATTTTATTATTTTATTTCAATTCCGTATTCAAGGAAAGCTTTTGAAACCATTTTGATTACCCTGACAGCTGAAATGAAAATTTTACACGAACAGCATATTTGGAGCCAAAGATCTGGTTGACACAATGAATGCAAAGATGAAAATAATTTTACAACGGCCCAGCCTAGTATATTGGCTTCATTTAAAATTTATATCAGACAGGTTTTTTTTGTTTTTTTGTTTTTTTTTTTTAACAGCACTTTTCCTCTGAAAGAAAACAGTAGCTTTCAGTTCTTTCTGCTGGCCAAAAAAAAGTCCTAAAGCTTTGGAGATTTGAATAGTTAACAGAGACCCAGAAACCTATTGCCCAGAATCCTATCTGAGAATTATTCTCAGAGGTTTTGGAGAGGAAAGATGTCCTGAGAGCTACTAATTAAGAAATTAGTCCATCATCATAATAACAGTAGACTCCTATAGAGATTTAATAAATTGTGCTTGAACATGTGAAAATGCTCCCAATAAAGGTCTGCCCTCTCAAAACTGTGGTTCTAAGGGACATCAACACAGCAGTTGTTACAGATTCAGACTGGCAGTCAGATTTAAGACACATTACAGGCTTTAGTCTCCAGGCACATAGCTTTGTAGAAGGATAGAGGACAAGAGACAGCACCTTCATCAGGACACCTGTGGTTAAGCAGGATCATAGACCCTAAAGATGTCCACATCGTAGTCCCCAGAACCTAGGAATATGTTATATTAAATGGAGGAAGGGGTTTGAAGATGCAGGTGAAATTAAAGGTGATACTCAGCTGACCTTAAATTTAAGAGATTATTCTGGATTGTCCAGGTGGATAATCAATCACACGAGTCCTTAAAAGTAGAAGAGGGAAGCAGGAGAACAGAATGATGCCACATGAGAAGGACTCTATCCCTATTACTGACTTTAAAGATGGAGGCCTCTAGAATCTAGAGAGGGCCAGGAAACAGGTACTTCACTAGAGCCTCTGGAAAGAAACACAGATCTGCTGATACCTTCATTTAACTCATCACGATCCACGTCAGACTTCTAGCCTATGAAATTACAAAGTAATACATTTATATTAAGTCACTAAGTTTGTGGAAATTTGGTATAGCACCCATAGGAAACAAAAACCCTTAAGAGCTACCCAAGTGCACAGCTTCTTTTTCCCCTACACCCATGCAAGAAATGCAAGTTTGCCACAGAGTGATATCCAAGATCACCTTGACACAGAGAAACCACAGCTTTAGCTTCCCAACAATCTTTTATATGGTTCTAGTGACATAGGCCCAAAACCTGCATGCTAGTCCCCAGCAGCCCCAGTCCAGAAGCAGTCCCACAGATCAACCTTCACAACAAACTTAACAGGCACAACATTCCATGTTTATTGATCTCCGTAGTTTCCAAAGAAATAGGACTCTGAGGTCATTCTTCTAGGCAGACCTGAATCAGCTCAGGGCTGACATTAATCCTTTACTCAAAGTTGTGACCCCAATGTCATTCTATATGTTCACATGCTAAATGTATGGAATCTGTCATTGTTCAATTCCTGCCTACACACAGGGCCTCAGTCTCCTCCCCACAGACACCAAAAGCCAAGACACCAAAAACCGAGGACATGCTTTCCCTGGAGACAGGCAACCAGGAAGGACGTGGCACATGACCTATGCTCAGCCAAACAAGACAGGAAGGAAGCCTGGGATCCCTTCCAATATCATCAGTCACAGTAGCATTCAGTGTCCAGGGAGAGGAGTAGTGGAACCCAAAGTGCCTGGCCCGCGACATTTTCTGTGTTCCCACTGCCCAGATTTCCTTAGTTCTGGTCCATCTTCTAAGTCTGGTTCAAAAGCTTTCCCATCAACTCCATGAAATATCTGATAACTTTCCAATCAATTCCCCTTCAACTTAGGATAAATAAAATCACTTGATGTCATGAAACACTGGATCAGCAATTGTTACAATGAGAGGACTTCAGACAACAGAGCTAGAATGGAGGGGAATCTAGACTTGATTATATAACCTAGTTGAGGTAAAGACAGTGAACCTTCATGAACAGAAATCTGGTAACCCATGGCCCAGAATGGAAAAGCAACTAATCAAATTACAACTTTTCCAGTATCTGCTTGAAAGTAAGCATTGGCGGACCACATTGTCAATGCCATATATAACAGCATGAAAAATCAAGACTGAAGAGTGACACAGCTAATATTAGAAAAGTGAAAGAAAATGACACACTGAAGTCCCTAATTCTTGACTGAAAGCAAAACTAAGGACTTTTTATGTCTGTGCTAAAAAAGAATGTCTTATTTGTTGTAACAGCAGTATAAAACTACCTAAAATCAAACCCCCACTTTAATAGGGGAGTTAATGCATAATGTCAACTGAAACCCAGCCTCATTAAATGCCTTATATGAACGTTAGGGCATCAATAAAGAAAGAGTATTTGCAGTTGAGAATTGCAGTTGTGTAAGAATTTCAAGAACACGGGGCACCTGGGTGGCTCAGTGGGTTAAGCCGCTGCCTTCGGCTCAGGTCATGATCTCAGGGTCCTGGGATCGAGTCCCGCATCGGGCTCTCTGCTCAGCAGGGAGCCTGCTTCCTCCTCTCTCTCTCTGCCTGCCTCTCTACCTACTTGTGATCTCTCTCTGTCAAATAAATAAATAAAATCTTTAAAAAAAAAAAAAAAAAAAAGAACTCAAACACCCAAATCCCATATTCAATCTCCAGTTCAAACCACCCTTCCTCCCACATTTGATAAGGCCATTCATGTCTTATCTGAAGATTCTCTGTCCTTGCTAGAGTTGCCCTACAGAGGGAGCCTATATCAGTTCACAGGCCCTGAAGCCCCATAACCAAGGGAAGCCAGAGAGGCTTTAAGAGAGTCCTAAAATTGGGATGCCTGGGTGGCTCAGTTGGTTGGACGACTGCCTTTGGCTCAGGTCAGGATCCCGAAGTCCCAGGATCAAGTCCCGCATTGGGCTCCCAGCTCCATGGGGAGTCTGCTTCTCTCTCTGACCTTCTCCTTGCTCATGCTCTCTCTCACTGTCTCTCTCTCTCAAATAAATAAATAAAATCTTTTAAAAAAAAAAGAGAGTCCTAAAATCACTTCCCGAAAACATACTGGCAATCTTCCTTCTCTCCTTTCCCAAAGGGACCTGTGAATATCTACCAAAGAACCTGTGCATTAGGCAAAAGAAAATCTCTCTTCAGAGATTACCAAACACTGGATTTGAGTTATCACCACGGCCACTCACTAATTAGAGTGAAGGCTTAGAAGATTCTGGTGATAAATAGTTTGAGTCCAAGTCGAAGTCTGCTTTAAAGTGGACCTAACAGCCACTCACTAATTACAGTGAAGGCTTAGAAGATTCTGGTGATAAATAGTTTGAGTCCAAGTCGAAGTCTGCTTTGAAGTGGACCTAACGACACTCTGGGCTCAGCCCATGATGGTTCATGAACCTGTTTTCTAAGGATTTGTCTATTGCTGGTAGAGTCCCATATTGTTTCTGATCCACAAGTAAAAGGAGCCTAACGGAAGCCCCACAGGTTATCCATCCACTTAAAATGAAAAATAAAGAGCAATACCATATCTTAGGAAATTATAGCAATTAGCATGACCATGAAATCCCCAAGAAATGCAGGTATGGTGATTCCTAGTACATCCCCACTTAACTTTCTGGTTTGTCCAGCACAGAGGACAGGGGCTTCTTAGAGGATGACGCTCGCTTGACGTAAGCTTCACTGGAGAGTGATTCCAACTGCAGGCACTTTTCCAGATGTGGCCTTCTTACCGGGGAAAGTTAACCTAGTCCCTGATGTCTGATATTTATTCATTTGTTAAACAAATATGCATTGAACATCTAGTGTTCCAGGTAATTTTGTAGGTGCTACGGATATTACAGTGAACAAAACAAACAAAAATGCCTATCCTTACCCTTATGGAGTTTTAGATCTATCAAATATTTTTGTCTTTTCGGATACACACCAGAAGCATCTTGCTTTTACCTAGCAGGGATAGAATGCCCTAGAGAGTTGTCTCTGGCCTTTTCTAGTGCTGTCCCGCAATGTGGTATGCAGGAAATTTGACTTTCTCACCATCCCACAGAACAACTCTGAAAACTAAACCATACTGAGCAGGAATTTGTGTTCAAATCCTATCTCCACTGCTTTCTAGCTGTGTGAATTTGGGCAGGTTATTTAAGTTCTCTGTGCCTCCATTTTCCTCTCCATAAAATGCAAAATCTCGTGGTATTTTTGTGAGAATTAAAGGAGTTAATATTTATATAGTGCTTTAGTACCTAAAGGAGTACATTTTCCGCAACAATGGTTTTCATATAGAGAGAAACCAGGACTTTCGAGTTACCATATCAGCTTCTGTTTTCCCTTAAGGAAAGAAGAAAGGCAAATAAATAAATAAATAAGAGGTGGGAGGTTATAACCTCTAGTAAGGACTGGATCCTCACTACCAAGGGTTAGCTGAGCTGCTACTGTTCAATGCAGACAAGGATAAATAAGTACAAGGGAAAAGAGGTAAGTCCCATGATGCCTCGTATTATTTTCATGTCTGATGATAAAATTAAAGACATGTTAAGACAAGCAAATCCACACACGACCACCAAGGGTTTCATTTCCTTAGGAATGAAGGTCTGAGTAACTCAACTAAATGAAAAACACTGAGCATCTGAGATGCAGGTTGCTGGCAAAGGAGACCTGAAATACGTATGAGAAGGCAGAAGGTATAAATACTAGATATTGACTTGTGGCCAGAAGTATAGGTAAGGACAGTAAACGTCACGCATTTCCTTCATTGCTGTGACATAAAAATCTGGAAAGAAAGGTATACATGAATACTGTACAGCCAAAGGATAAATTACGGTCTTTTTTTTTTTTTTTTTTTTTTTTAAGGATGGGCTTCCTATGTGAATGGTGTCCTTAAATTTGGAGAAACTGTCATTGTGTGAATTTTTTTTTTTTTTAAGATTTTACTTATTCTACAGAGAGAGAGACACAGTGAGAGAGGGAACTCAAGCACGTGGAGTAGGAGAGGGAGAGAGAAGTAGGTCTCCCGCTGAGCAGAGAGCCCAGGACCCTGGGCTAACGAGTGAGCCACCCAGGTGCCCCCCCCCATTGTGTATATCTTGTGGGAAATAGTTCCTCTCTCCTGCTAACAAAGAGAAAAGACCAGATCCTGGCTTTCCCTGAGCCCTGGCTGCCGGGCTAAGGGCACACTAAATCTGGCCAATCAACACTCCCATATAGGACTTCGAATCTTGAGTTAGTTTCTCAAAGAAGCAAGGTCAGTTAGTTGGAAGCAAGGTCATGCCAAGAGGGCACCCAGGGTCCAGGACAGCAGTAGTACTCACAGCATTTATGTCCAGCAAGAGCAACAGAAGGGCCCAAATCAGGGGCCTGGGTGGCTCTGTCAGTTAAGCGACCGCCTTCAGCTCAGGTCATGATCCCGGAGTCCTGCATCAAGCTGCCCGCTCAGCGAGGGGTCTACCTGGCCCTCTGCCTCTGCCCTTCCCCCTGCTCATGCTCTCTCTCTCTCTCAAATAAATAAAATCTTAAAAAAAAAAAAGAAGAAGAAGAAGAAGCAACCGAATCCAACTGTTCCACTGGGGAGTCCTTGAAAGAAGTTCTGGTGGCTCAGTTTCGTACCACAGTCTAAATAAGGTTCTCCAAGTTTCCCATAATTTCTTTGAGCTCTCTAATATCTTATCAATAAGCTTCTTTTCTGTTCAAAATCATGAGTTACTTGATGTGGTGTACAACCAAGAACCTGGGCAAGTTCTCACAGGAAGAAAGGATGAAAAGGAAATATATTAAAATGTCAACATTTTCAAATTAAAGTGATTTTTATTTTCTTTTTATTTTTCTGTATTTTCCAAAGCAAACATATATTATTTTTACAACTAAAATGTTAGTAGACATAATAAAAGTAATCCTAGTCAATGGTAATTAGTCTATTAGTAAGCCAACTTCAGAAAAGTAAAGTACTGAGGAATACATAAAAGGCAGGTTTTGCCGGTGAGTAGGAAAAGACTGAAGTAGGGAATACTTCTTTCAGACAATAGACCTAGGTGAGACAGTGAGACAGGTCTTTCAGAGAGAAAAATACCTGAAAAGCGTATCTTAGCTTAGGTTAGCTTAGGCTGCCATTAACAAAATACCATAGACTGAGTGGTTTAAACAACGGACATTTGTTTTCTCACAATTCTAGAAGCTAGAAAGTCCAAGATCAAGTTTGCAGCAGTGTTCGGTTTCTGGTGGGAGCTCTCTTCCTGGCTGCAATAGGAGAGAGCTCTCTGGTGTCTTTTCTTGTACTGACACGAATTCTATTGGATCCAAGCCCCACCATAGGATCTCACTTAACTTTATTTCCTTAAATGTCCTATCTCCAAATACAGACATAATAGGGGTAGGGCTTGAGCATATGAATTTGTGGGGGACAGAAACATTCGGTCCATAACAAAGCAGATGTGACATTAAAAAAAATTTATCCTGGTTCTGACACTTTCAGAACCCTATGTGAAGAAGAAATGTTCAGAGGAAGGAAAGGAAAAGGAATACAGATATTGTCCTTTCAAACATTTGGCATGGCCTTGTGGATGCATGCCTGAAAGCGTATGGTAGACAAGACTTAGCAGAGAGGAGGTCAAGCACTGAAGAGATCATACTATTAGGTGGGTCATTAACATAGACACAGTCCATTCTCGTTATTTGCAGATTCTGTATGTGTAAACTCACCTACTTACTAAAATTTCTGTGTGACCTCAAAATTGATGTTGATGGAGCATTAGTCGTCTTTTGTGGACACGCAGAGGGTCAAAAAACTCTAGTTGCCCAAAACATACTCTCATAGCTGAGGTCAAACAAGGTGACACTGACTCCTTGTTTCATACTGTAAACAACTGTCCTTTTCACGGTCTATTTGGTGCTGTGTTTTCTGTATTTTTGTGCTTTTTTGGGTAACTTCACTCTTTAAAATGGCTCAAGAGTCATGCTAGAGTTCTGTCTACTGTGTTTAAGTGCAAGAAGGCTGTGATGTACTTTATGAAGAAAATAATATGTTAGATAAGCTTCTTTCAGACCTGACATAGGGCAGTTGGCTGTGAGTTCAATATGATGAATCAATAATACATATTAAATCATGTGTCTCTGAACAGAAACACACATAAAACAAGGTTACGTATTGATCGGTTGATGAAAATGTTGTAACCAGAGGCTGGCAACAACCTACATCTGTAATCTCTCCAAGGCACCCAAGGGGCAGTGGTCCAACATTCACAAATTCAGTGTTCACTGCTACTTTATAGAACATAAATGTCACAGGTAATGAGAATCAACTTGTATTTAAATTGCCAAGAATTATGCAGAAGTAGTGCTCGAAAGAATGACAGGAAGACCGAAGATACTTCTTTTTCCAAGGAAGAAGAATGACCCAGGCATCTGGAGATGACTACAACAAGAAAGAGTAGAAGGTGGTAAAGTCTGATGGCTTAAGATGCAAAGCTGGAGGGTTTTAGAAAGGAAAAAGAAATTTCTGAAAGAATCAGTGAGGACCAATTAAACACAAGGAATGGTCTAACCTCAGAAACGTGAGACATCAGGGGCAGGTTTGTGACTTTTTTCTTTTCTTTTCTTTTTTTGGTTCTCGACAAGCTCTAACCCTCTCCCGGCCTGTGGGCACCCCCTCCTCCTATCTACCAGGAGCCTTGTTTTCCCCCCTCCTACAAAACTACAGTAGCAGGTCAATCTGCTTCTAAACCTTCATGTTGGGAAATAGAGAAGGTCAGCTGTGGAGTGCAGAAGCATCATTCTGTTTTACAACGCAAAATATCACAAAACATAATAATTTTCCTTTGCTATTTCTATATAAACACTTCTATTATGCCCATAGAAGACAAAGGTTACCTTTTGAGGGAAATTATTCAGAAGGAAAAAAATGAGAACTGTGAACAAGTCAGTTAGGTGATCTCTTCAGCATACGAAACTAGGGCTTCAGCCTATGACTAATCCGAAAGATGAAAACATAATTGAATTGCGACAGCACTCCTCTCTATTTAATTTAACTTTGAGAGGCCTGGTCAATGTTCTCTTAAAATTAATTTCACCGAGTGATACTTCAGGGATGAAAGAGAAATAGAACTTATAGTTAAATAGGGGTGTCTAGGTGGCTCAGTCCATTAAGTGTCCAACTCCTGGTTCTGCTCAAGTCATGACCTAGGCTTCCTGGGATCGAGCCCTCCATCAAGCTCCATGCTAGGGTGGGGGAGGGTCTGCTTGAGATTCTCTTTCCCCCTCTGCCTCTGCCCCTCCCCTCCCTCTCTCACTCTAAAAATAAGTGAATAAATCCTTAAAAAAAAGAACTTATACTTAAAATGTAATCACGCATATTTATAAACATGCTGTAGTTTATTCTTTATGTTTTTTCTCCCAACAAAAAATTCGAAATTGTTGATTAAGGCTTCTGGCTTTTAAAAAAATCTTTGGAAAAGAGGCCTCCTTCTGGAAAGCTCAAAGATTAGTGGTCCTCTTAAAGAACTGAAGAAAATTAACAAAAAAATGTAAAATTCACTCTCCCTTCATAATTAAGCCAGCGTGTAGTGAGTTTTCTTTAGAGTTTTAGCAGCTATTAGATTCTTGATTAAAAATCCACCAGAAGGGCGCCTGGGTGGCTCAGTGGGTTAAGCCGCTGCCTTCGGCTCAGGTCATGATCTCAGGGTCCTGGGATCGAGGCCCGCATCGGGCTCTCTGCTCAGCAGGAAGCCTGCTTCCCTCTCTCTCTCTGCCTGCCTCTCCATCTACTTGTGATTTCTCTCTGTCAAATAAATAAATAAAATCTTTAAAAAAAAAAATCCACCAGAAGTTTAATATTGAACATTAAGTTCCAAAAAATATTCAGACTTGATTTTCTATATTTATTTTGGGTTTCTCATCTAATTCCTTTTAAAAACACTGAAGTGGAAATCAAATAACATGCCAGTTCGACAAGGTCTTCCTGCCTTCAGGAACAGGAAAAACAATATATTGGTAGCACCAACCAGAAAGGATTGAATATCTAACTGACTCAAAGTTTAATAGAATAGCTGAACTAGGGTACAGTGGGGAGAGATGTTTCATGGGGGTAAAAATGGTCTAATTTCTATAAGAGATATTTTAAAGGCACACTTGGAACTCTTGACTGAATAAGTTAAAGAAAGAATAATACTGCCAAGGACAAGTAGAGGGAAGCAGGTGCTCTTACTCACAGTTGGCAGCAATATAAACTGAGTCCAACTTTCTGGAAGGCAATTTGGCAAAAGCCATAATAACAGATGTCCTCACTGACCAGGACTTCCACTTCTTGGAATTTATCCTAAGAAAATAAAGGGAAGATGTAACAAAATATCCCACATTGATTTCTTGGTTGCTGAAAGTTAGAGAAAATGGAAACAATGAAAATGCCTACAAATAATGAATTATTTCCATAAATAGATCTTTCTTCTCCTACCCTTGCCTACCCTCCTCAGTCTATTCTCAGCACAGTGGCCAGCATCATCTAATTAAAATGCACTGACCTGGGGCACCTGGGTGCTGAATCAGTTGGGTGTGCAACTCTTGGTTTCGGCTCAGGTCATGAACTTGCAGTTGTGAGATAAAGCCCTACATCACGCTCCATGCTCAGCATGGAGTTTGCTTCAGATTCTCTGTCCTTCTCCCTCCCCCTCTGCCCCTTTTCCTATTCCCACATGTGCTCTCTCTATCAAAAATGAATAAATAAAATCCTTATTTAAAAAATGCAATGACTTGATGGTTATGTCACTCCTATGCTCAAAACCCTCCAATGGTTCCTCTTGCTCAGGGTCAAAGCCAAATCTTTATCCTGGTCTAGTCCACATTTTGCATGGTACAGAGTTACCATTTAAAAAGTGGCTCTTGGGGCACCTAGGTGGCTCAATGGGTTAAAGCCTCTGCCTCCGGCTCAGGTCATGATCCCAGGGTCCTGGGATCGAGCCCCGCATCCGGCTCTCTGCTCAGCAGGGGGCCTGCTTCCCTTCTCTCTCTGCCTACCTGTGATCTCTGTCAAATAAATAAATAAAATCTTAAATAAATGAATAAAAAGTGGCTCTTGCGGCACCTGGTGGCTCAGTGGGTTAACCGTCTGCCTTTCCCAGCATCCTGGGATGGAGACCTGCATTCGGCTCCCTGCTTGTCAGGAAGCCTGCTTCTCCCTCTCCCTCTGCCTGCCACTTCCCTTACTTGTGCTATCTCTCGCTCCCTCGCTCTCTCTTTCCCAAATAAATAAATGAATAAAATCTTTAACAATAAAAAAATGGCTCCTCCCTGGGTACCTGGGTGGCTCAGCCAGTTGAGCATGCCTGACTCGGTTTCAGCTCCGTTAATGATCTCAGGGTCATGAGATCGAGCCCTTCATCCAGCTCCATGCTCAGTGTGGAATCCACTTGAGATTCTTTCTCCCCCCCTGCTTGTGCTCTCTTTGTATCAAAAATAAATAAATAAATCTTAAAAAAGAAAAGAAAATAATAAGTGGCCCTTCCATGAACAAGTATATGTGTTCCAGGTATCCTGTGGTCTTCACTTTAGACACCAATTCACTTTAGACACCGAAGAACCTAGAATCTTAAAACAGTTCCCTTGTGAAGGACATTCCATTGGATATTCACCTTGACAGATATCCTGCTACATAACTTATTCACATTTTCTTCAGAACTGTGATTGTATAAGAGATACTGAACAGAAAGCTGGTTTTCCCAATCACCATCAAGTGGCTATCATCTCTCACCTGGACTACTGCAAAGCCACCTACTCCATTTCTTGACAGCCACCCCTGTCCCCTCTAATCTATTCTCCACACTATAAAGCAATCTCTTTCTGGGCAGAAGACATGAATAGACACTTTTCCAAAGAAGACGTCCATACATCTAACAGACGGATGGAAAGATGCTCAACATCACTCATCATCAGGGGAATACAAATCAAAACCACAATGAGATACCACCCCCACCTGTCAGAATGGCTAAAATAAACAACACAGGAAATAACAGATGTTGGCGAGGAAGCAGAGAAAGGGGAATGCACTGTTGGTGGGAATGCAAACTGGTATAGCCACCCTGGAAAATAGTATGGAGTTCCCTCAAAAAGTTGAAAATAGAACTACCCTACAATGCAGTAACTGTACTAGAAGATATTTACCCAAAGTATACAAAAATATGGATTTGAAGGAGTACATGTACCCTGATGCTTAGAGCAGCATTATCAACAATAGCCAACTGTGGGAAGAGCCCAAATGTCCACCAACAGATGAATGGAAAAGGCGATGTGGTATGTCTATATAATGGAATATTACTCAGCCATCAAAAAGAATGAAAGGTTGTCATTCACAATGACATGGACAGAGCTAGAGCATATTATGCTTAATAAGTCCATCAGAAAAAGACAAATACCTGCGATTTCACTCATACGTGGAATTTAAATACAGATGAACATATAAGACAGGGAAAAAAAGAGAGAGGGAAATAAACCATAAGAGACTCTCTCTCTCTTTTTTTTTTTCTTTTTTAAATTCATTTGAGACAGAGAGAGGGAGCATGAGCAGGGGAAAGAGGCAGAGGGAGGGGGAGAAGCAGACTCCTCACTGAGCTGGGAGCCCAACACAGGGCTCAATCCCAGGATCCGGAGATCATGACCTGAGCTGAACACAGATGCCTATCTATCTGAGCCACCCAGGCACCCCACCATAAGAGAGTCTTAACCACAGAGGACAAACTGAGGTTTGATGGAGGGAGATAAGAGGGGATGGGTTAGATGGGTGATGGATATTAAGGACAGCACTTGTCGTGTTGAGCACTGGGTTATATGTAAGTGATGAATCACTGAATTCTATTCCTGAAACCAATACTGCACTGTATGTTAACTAAATAGCATTTAAATAAAGATTTGAAGAAAAAAAAAATTTAAAAAAATTTTTTAAAGGTTTTATTTGTTTATTTGTCAGAGAGAGCACAAGAAGAGAGAACAGCAGGCAGAGCAAGCAGAGGGAGAAGCAGGCTTCCTGACAAGCAAGGAACCCAATGCGGGACTTGATCCCAGGCCCCTGGGATCAGGACCCGAGCATCATGATGGCAGACGCTACCTGACTGAGCCACCCAGGCACCCCAATAATCTTTTTTTAAAAAAGGGGTCATAATTAACCCACACTTAAAACCCACTGATGAGGGCACCTGGGTGGCTCAGTGGGTTAAAGCCTCTGCCTTTGGCTCTGGTCGTGATCTCAGGATCCTAGGATCGAGCCACACATCGGGCTCTCTGCTCGGTGGAGAGCCTACTTCCTCCTCTGTCTCTCTCTGCCTGCCTCTCCCCCTACTTGTGATGTCTGTCTATCAAATAAATAAATAAAATCTCTTAAAAAAAAAAAAAACCCACTGATGCTTTCCCATTTCTCTACAAATGAGGATCCAAATTTCTGATGGTCCAAGTTCTAAAACAGTGCTATACAATGGAAATATATTATGAACCACGTATGTAATTTTAAAATTTATAATACCCATCATTTTTTCAAAAAACTTCAAATGATAAAATACTGTATTTCATTTTAGTCAATCTATCCAAAATAATTATCATCCCAATATATACTTACTAATTCAAGTAGCTCTTAAACATTTCACTACAAAAAGCAATAGTAGTTATGTGAGGTGATGATGTGTTAACTGACCTCATTGTGGTAATCATTTGACAATATATACATGGATCAAACCATCACATTGTACATCTTAAACTTGCACAATGTTACATACCAATTCCATCTCAGTAAAGCTGGAGATACTTTACATTCAGTTTTTCATACTAAGTGTTTGAAGCCTACTTTATATTTTATCTTTGTAGCCCATCTCGAATTGGCAAGCCACATTTCCCATGCTCTATAGCTCCATGTGGTTGGGGGCCACTATATTAGACAGTGCAGCTCTACAAGGTCAAGCATATGCCCACCCCTTAAGCTTTCATACAACAAATAATCTAAAAGAAGAGAAATAACCAAACTTTTAAGTGGGCAAAAGATTTGAATGACATTTCACAAAAGGAGATATACAAATTGCCAATATGATGAAAGATACCCAACGGCTTTAGTCATTAAGAAAATGCAAACCAAAATCAAACTGAGACACCACTTGACAACCCTTCACACCCACTAAAATGATTATAACTAGAAAGACAGACAATAACAAGTGTAGACAAGAATATGAAGAAACTGGGACTCTCATGTATTATTGTTAGGATTGAAAAATGGTGCACGAATGACACCCAGTCTCACCAGCTCTACAGGCTGGCCTACACTGTACTTAGTATTAGCCGTGCAAACTTCACCATAGCTGGGAAACCATACTATGTCCTCATACTTAGTTGTGTTGTCCTAATGAGGTCATACTAATTTCATTGGAAGCCCCTGAAACAAATGCTGGCTCTAAGTCCTGCCCACTAAGCAGGCACTGTTTCCCGACTGGGTGAGACACTATGGGGAAGTTAGGAAAGCACTGGATTTTAGGTCAGTGGCCTGGGCATGAGCCCACCCCACCAATCTCTGCCTGTGTGACCTCAGGGAGCTGCTATATCATTCTAAGAGGAAGCTTCTACTTCTGCAAAAGCAGGTTTAATAACAACTTATCAAGCAGCCCTGTACATCAAGAGAGACAGCATATAAGAATGAGCTCTGTAGTCACAAATGCTCCATGAGTCTGGAGTTGCTAACCGTTGCCTTCCTTGCTGTTTTTCTTTTGCACTTTGCCCTACTGTTTCAGTTAGTCCACTGGGATATGCAAATTATCCCCCTGTGCTGTAGTACAAGGAACTACCTGATCCCCTTCAATCCAACTAGAGAAAGGTACACTGAGAAAAGTGTATATAAAGGGGTACCACCTGGCTAAGTGCTTGATACATTTATGCTCTGAGTGTTTTAAATGACCTTTCTCCAACTGCTGATCATAGTAACTTGATTTAAAATCAAGTATGTTGGGGCACCTGGGTGGCTCAGTGGGTTAAAGCCTTTGCCTTCGGTTCAGGTCATTATCCCGGGGTCCTGGGATCAAGCACCGCATCGGGCTCTCTGCTCAGCAGGGAGCCTGTTTCCCCCTCTCTCTCTGCCTGCCTTTCTGCCTACTTGGAATCTCTGCCTGTCAAGTAAATAAATAAAATCTTTTAAAAATATATTAAAAAATAAATAAAATCAAGTGTGTTATTACTAAAGTTGGCACAAAAATCTGAGGGATGACATTTGTTCTCTTCTTTACAGCTTACCTGTATTTTTTTTTTCAATTTTCCAGCAAAAAAAAAAAAATATATATATATATATATACACACACACACACACACACACACACACACATCACTATCACTATTTAGGAGAAAGTGTTGTTTAAAATTAAAAGAAATAACTTTAATACTGATTCTATTTTGGACCAACCACATATAATTAAAGTTTTCTTTCTTTTCTCTTCTTTTTTCTTTTTTTCTTCCTCTCTTCCTCTCTTTCTTTCTTTCTCTCTCTCTCTCTTTCTTTCTTAGCTAGGCTCCATGCCCCGTGTAGAGCCCACTGCAGGGCTCAAACTCACAACCCTAATATCAAGACGTAAGCAGGGATCAAGAGTGGGGGCTTACCCGACTGAGCCATGTAGCTTAAATTTTCAAAAACACTATTTAAGTACAAGGTTTTGTTATAAGAACTCTGTATATACTAATCATCTCAACAAGTCTATGAAGTAGGTATTATTACTTTGCTTCTTTTTACGTATGAGGCAATAGAGACCCAAAGATTAAGCATCTACCCAGCATCACACAACTAGTAAGTAATGGAACTGGGATCTGAACTGTAAAAAGAAAACCACAGGCCCATAATGAAATCCCTTAGTCCAAGTCACCAAACCAGAACTTAATACCAAACCTAACTGCAATTCCAACCTCCTGGGGAAATGTGGTCCAACCTCCCGGGGAAATGTGGTCTTAATGGTCAGTCAGGAATTTTTTGATCAGCACAAATGAAATAATCTATCATATGTGATTTCTCCATTCCCTCCCCTTGCCCAAGGAAGATGAGGCAATCGCCTAGTAAAACCCTCTCTCCTTCCCCCTAAGGGAAGGTGACTTTGCCTGAAACAATCCCTTCTTTTCTTTTGCTAATGACTTCCTTACCCCATTACCCTTCCTACAAAACCCTTCCTTTCTGTATAACTCCTCAGAGTCCCCCTCCGTCTAGCATCCCTGTTGGGAGACAGGATGCTGCCTGACTCATGATCACTTAACAAAGCCAGTTAGATGCTCAAGTTTACACAGCTGAATTTTTGTTTTTTAGCAGAACTCAAGTACTTTGGTGTCAGAGTTCTTGCTTTTAACTAGTATTTTACCTAGTGACTAGTATTACCATCTACCAAAAGGTCCAATTACACGAGCAGGCTCCCTTGGGGAAAAATTAGTGGTCTACTAGACTGTGGGATCCCCAAAGCAAGAACTGTGTTATCTATCTGCTTCTGTACCAATTAGCTTTTGCTGTATAACAAACAAGTCTAAAACTTAAAGGACCTAGAAACAACAACCACCAATTTCAGTCACAGCTCTGTGCATTGGCACTCAGGCTGGGCTTTCTCTTGCTGGTCGTCTGCTGCACTTAGCCCAGTCGTGTCAGTTAGCTGCAGGCCTGCAAGGCAGCTCTGCTTCCACCTGTTGGCGGTCAGTTGAGGCAACAGGAGCCCTGTGGCCACTGGGGTCTTACCATCCAGCAAGCTAGTCTGACCCTCTTCACATGGCGGCAGTGCCAGGGTCCCAAGAGCCTGAAGAGTGGATAGGCCCCAGGAAACAACAGCTCTTCAAATCTCTGCTTGTATTACGTTTGTTACTGACCCAAAGCAAAAGCAAATCACATGGCTAAGCCCAGAATCAGTGTCAGTGTCAGAGGGGACTACCCTAAAAGCCTAAATACAGAGGGGTAAATAATCGGTGACCACTTACACAATCTACCAATATCTCCATAGCCCAACACAGAACCCAGTACTAAGTAGCAGGCACAAAATAAATGTTTAGTGAACTGAATGCTGTTTCCCCTTCATGAAAAATCAAGATAAGACCAACAATCTCTCTCCTCTCTGCACTAAGGACACCCCATCAAGCAGACGGAAGAGTCTGACCGACCCCTCCCGACCCCTCCTCACAGAGGTACACCTCACTGTGGGTGATGAGGCCTATCACTGGACAGTCACCTCCTAACACAGGGTCTTCTCAACTCTTGGGGTGAGGAGTGTGCTCTTACTGGTGGCTACTTCCCAAGCCCTTAGAATCCCATGATTTGCTCCTATCAGTGATTTCCTCAAGCTTCCCAAGGGATCGCCTTTTCTCCCACAGCCTCTGTGGGGTCCCCTCAGGGACAGCTCTATGAAGTTGCTCCAGTCAGCATCCCTGGTCACCCTCTAGTGGCTCCTTAAAGTTGTACAGCCATTTTAGGAAAACTTCAAAACCACTCTATGACTGTACCAGGAGAACGGCTGTGTGTGCTTTAGGTCAGTAGTTTTCAACAGGGGGCACGATTTTCCCCTGGGGGACATTTAGTAGTGTCACAGAGATTTTTGGTTGTCCCACCTGGGAGAAAGGTGCTGTCATCTAGTGAGTAGAGGCAAGGGATGCTGCACGTCCTACAAGCACAGGACAGCCCCATCACACAGAATGATCTGGTTCAAAATGTCCGAAGCGTCGCAGCTGAGAAACTGCCTTAGATGCAGAGCGAGTCCTCCTTCATCTTAAGGAGGCACCCGCTGCCCCACCCGGGGCTGTTACGTAGCTGGACAGAACATTCCCTCTGGGAAGAATCGATATTTAGTCAACAACCCTAAATTCTATGTGGGCAACTGAACCCTCAGGAACAATTCGTGTGGCATCCTACAATTCCACAGGTTAGACAGACAAATGTAGTTCTAAATGGGAGCTTGGTGACATGCAAGATGATCTTCTCGTCTCTTTCCATTACAATCTATGCTCAGTCCTACTGATTCTGAGAGCAATCTTCGCAGAAAAGAGGCGTGCTTAAAAGTTTTTATTGTAAGCTAGTTAATAGCCTCAGGAAATAAAAAGGGCTTCCAGTGGAGAACAGCATTGTGGGACTTCCCTGTGAACCATCTGAACCCTTTGATAAAATGCACATTAGTTGCAAGGAATAAATGACAGGCATTCGGTTTTAACAAAATGACAGTTGTTTCATGGAGCAAGAGAATTTCTTACTGTCAGAGAGAACACCAAGCACCGAGGGAATGAAAGCTACACAGACATTGACTGCTATGGAAGCTCCATGTACAAAAGCAACAAGAAATAAAAGCCTTAGTACGAGTCACCCATCTTACCATGGAGTTTTAACAGCGCTAATTAGAAGAGAGGAGCTGACATTTCCCTAACATGAAAGATAAACTAAACTTACTTCTGAAAATTTCTCAGAAGAATTCAATAGTAAAGGTGATTTTGTTAACCTTGGACTTTATTCCTTACTTACTCACTTTCTTATGCTCCTTTATGCCAGTAGCCCGGAACGTTCTCCTCACTCATCACCTGGAGCTCCTCATCCAAGAGTGAGGCGGGGAGAGCGAGAAGGAAGTGAAGGGTCCGTGGCTCCAGCTGCTCGTTGCTTTACTTTGAAACTCTTCCTCCACTCCTTCTCAGATTCTGAGGCTTCTAAACGCTTTCCTCGCCCTGTGCCCCATTCCCATCTCCTCTTTTCTTCCTCCTGATCTCTGCACCCCCGCCCTTGACATTGGCTGTATCTCCACACCATGCCTGGAATACCAACGTTGGAGGGAAAGGTGCATCACTCCCTCCGTACCCGCCCTGGATTTGCCGGGTGGCACAAAACAGATTTAGAACAAAAGTCCCTCTCCCTCTACTATAGGCCCTTATCCTCAGGCAAGGCCATCCAAGGAAGAGCTAGTAGTCTATCACCAACCACTTGTATTAAGGACCCAACTTCCTATGTGGACCTCATGCTCCATCCTCCAAGCTGGCTGCTACCTGTGACTGCCTAGAAACCTCCAACAGCACACCTGTGTGCCCAGGAGCAGGCCTTGGCAGAGGAGTTTCTCAAGAAAAAGTCCTAGTTGGGTTCCACCACTATTGGTTCTTATTCTAGAAGCTTCTAACTTCAGAGGAGAAACTTCAAGGAACCATAAGGCTGGGTTCCTCATCCAGGCTAAGAACCCCCTTTGGCTGAACTTTAGTAATTTCCATCCAGTCACAACAGAGTCATAATCTCTGTGTCAAGCGGGAGCTCTGGGTTGTAAAGGACAGAGCCAGTGGACGTGCTAGAACAAAAGGATGACCCAAATGTACACTGAAAAGAACACACACTTCTGAGTCTTAAGGTTCTTTGTAAGTGCATATTCTGTACTACACACTGCACTAAGCACTTTATATACATTTTCTCACAGCCTAGCTGTGAGACCTTGGGCAAGGTGGTTAATCTCTGTTTCTGTTTCCTTTACCAGGTACACATAGCTACTTTACAGAGCTATTTTAAGACTTAGCTGGAATAATGTGGAAAGTTCCTGGCACATGGTAGCTGTCCTAGCCAGCTCGGGCTACCATAATGAAATGCCATAGATTGGGGGGCTTAAACAACAGAAATTTACTTTCTCACAGTTCTGGAAGCTGGGACGTCTAAGCTGTTGGAGCCAGCTGATTCAGTTCCTGGTGAGAGCTCTCTGGCTTGAGTTGCAGAAAGTCAAGTCCTCAGTATGTCCCCACATGGCCTTTCTTCAGTGCATATGCACATGGAGGGAGGGAGAGACCCCCATCTCCAAAACTGTCACACTGGGAGTTAGGGCTTCAACATACGGATTTTGGGGTGACACATTCAGTCCATAGCAGTAGGCATTAAACACACAGTAGCTATTATTACTATTATAATGATTATTAATAAAACACATATTGACACTGAGGAAACAGTGGCATGGCCTTGTCTCAAACCAAAGAACTCTGGCTCTGGCTTGAGTACTCACTTACCTGAACTGATACTGGCAGAAGGTGAAGCATCGGTCCCTTGTTGCCCCTTCTGAGGTTCCCACTGCTGGAGCAGCGCCGAGCTATTTCACCTTGCTGTATCTCGGGGCCTCCGGTGAAGAACGGTCCCCCATCACTGGCTGAACACCAATGCTCTGGGCAGGCTGCGGCTGTGCCCGCCAACCATGATCCATTCAACCATCTGCACGGCACTCCCTATGACCTGCCACATCTAACGTGCTACAGTCCTTGGGGCTCTGCTTCCTTCCAGTTAGCCAACTTGTGATCTTGGTTGTTCTTCCTCATCCCGAGGATCCACAGCATCCAGGATCAAGATTCTCCCCTTTTTAAAGTTCCAAGCAGATGTCTCTACTTCTCTTATTTTCTGATAATCCAACCCAGTTAATAGGTTGTCTTTGGGGCAGCCTTTGCGCCTCCCAGGAAATTCTTCTTTTCCGACCCTGGAAAGGGTGAAAAAGTATGTTTATTTCTACCTTGATGATCATCAGCTTCAAGCAAATAAGCCTCAACTATTGTCTCCATGATTTAAAAAAAAAAAAAATTGCTGACAAACAAGAGGCTATAAAATTTCAAGCAATTTGATGAACGGGGAATAAATAACCTCATTGTTTTCATGGCATAGGGAATATGGTGTTTCATGGAATATGGACTCTCACAGGTTCTTAGAGGCCATTTAATCTGCACTTCCAGAAGAAACTTTAAGGTCTCTCTCAGTCAACTCCACCTTTCACCTCACCAAATGCCAGCAGAATGTCTGATGAAAAGAATACCAACACCAACATCTGGACCTCCACAGATCTGGGCTCTGGACCAAACTCTTACTCAGTCTTATGTATCCCCACACAACTCTGAGACTGTAAGCCTGAAGTTAGGAATCGTGTTTCATACTTAAGTAGCACAACAAAAAAGCACTTTCATTTTAAGAATTTTTTGTTCTTTCCATAACAGCTGGCTGAGAGTTAGTGGTTTGGAGAGCTAGAGGCACCCCTGAACGCCTTACCTTCAGTAAAATTACTTTTCCATGCATGAGGAGTACTATTGACTGGGAATACACAAGACTCCAGAAAGAAGCCAAGATAGCAGGAGAAAGGAGAGGAGGGGTACCTGGTGGCTCAGCCGGTTAAGTGTCTACCTTCAGCTCAAGTCACGATCTCGGGGTCATGGGATCGAGCCCCGTGTTGGGCTCCCTGCTCAGCAGAGAGTCTGCTTCTCCATTTCCCTCTATCTCCTCCCTCCTGTTCATGTTCTGTCTCTGTCTCTCTCTCAAATAAATAAATAAATATCCAACAGGATTTTTTAAATTGAAGGAAATCAGTCATTTATGACCATGAAAAATTTATTCTGCAAATATCAGCTCAGTAACTCTCTTATACAAGCATTTGCCCAGAGCTTGAGTGAATGTGGCAGCCTGTCATATTCTATTCCTTCCTCATACTATTTCACAGCTTAAATCTTGTCCTGCTCATCTACACACCAATTCAATACAGCTGCTGAAAATCCAGAGCCACAGGGTACAAAACTTAAGGCAATATCCAAATGTTTTTCAAAGCCTAGTGTGGCCTAACAATCAAAGAGTTACTCGCTGCATCTTACACAGAAAGATGTAAATGTTATTAAAAGGATCCTAAACTCCCTTTGGAAGGAATCATTCTGAAACTTCCACTGCCGGAACACTAACTACCATTTAAATATTCCCAATCCAGTCACACTTGCCCCGCTACATGGTTTTCCTTAAAGTTTATTCTAACTTTGAGAATGTTCAAGAGTCTGGAACCAAAATTACAACTGATTAAAGCAATGTTTCCATCTCTGGCTGTGCATCAGAATCCTCGGTGCTCCCTCAAGGCCAATTAATTCAGCACCTCCAGAGATGGGCCTGGACATCAGTATTCAGATTCTCGTGGGTGGCCAGTGTTGGGAGGCACTGTACTAAAGGAGCTGCCTCTTGCTATCTCAGTAGAAGGGGTGGGGGGGCATACCTAGGTCAGGCAGAGGGAGTTCATGAGCTCTGTAAGTACACCAGTTCCTGAAAGGGCTGGCAAGAGCCAAAAAGGATGCCCAGCTTTGGAGAATCTGGGCACCACCCAGAAATCTGAGGCAGGGACACATCCAAGAGGAGGAAGGCACCCCCACCACATATGTTGTCTCCTTGAGGAACCAGCTATGTTTCCACAGTTGAGCTACACACACAGAATCATTCTGGTATCAAGAGACTCATGTTGGGGCGCCTGGGTGGCTCAGTGGGTTAAAGCCTCTGCCTTCGGCTCAGGTCATGGTCTCAGGGTCCTGGGATCGAGCCAAGCGTCGGGCTCTCTGCTCAGCAGGGAGCCTGCTTCCTCCTCTCTCTCTGCCTGCCTCTCTGCCTGCTTGTGACCTCTGTCTGTAAAATGAATAAATAAAATCTTTTTTTTTTTTTTTTTTAAAGAGACTCATGTAGCAGTAAGGGGAATTGGTTAAACTTCTTCCTATAACACTCTCTTGCTTCTAGAGAAAAATCTGTATGATCTATAATTCTGTAGGGAAGTTCTGTGTCCTCCAACCCTATCTAAGGCATCATTAAATTACTTCTCAATTTATGTTAAAAACAGTAAAAACAGGGGCACCTGGCTGGCTCAGTGGGTAGAGCACGTGACTCTTGATCTTGGGGTCATGTATTCAAGCCGCATGTTGGGCACAGAGTTTATAAACAAAACAAATACAGTAAAGACGTTGTTTGGGTATGTCTTAACATTCATTTTTATATTATTTACTGTGAGGCTGGTGGGCAAGAGCATAAGCACAGTGAGACAGCAGAGGTGACAGAGTGGTCTGATGGGGTACGGCCCACCCCTATTTCAAATGCCCAAACCTAATCTCCTAAGAAGAACAGAGCACAGCAAATGATACACACAGGTGAGTTTATGTATGTTTATCACTGTGATTAGTGAAAGAAAATAGAGGATCCTCTCTGTCCATAGCTTCCCTGTCACCTCTATCCATTCCTAGTTTATGTTTGGACAAAGAGTTAAAAAGAGCAAGCAGATGCACACAAACACAACAGGACACTTCATTCCAGCACCATCTATCAACCAACCAGTCACTGACACTTGAGACCTCAAGATGCAAAGACACATAATTCAAATTCCTACAGCCCCAAACAGTAGTTGTCATTTTCCCATTGTATGGCGTGTGCAGTGAGTCCCAGAAACCCTCAGCATTACAGAATCAAACTGGAAGCTTCTGACAGTGTTACCTTGGAGAGGAGTGCTGGGATTAAGAGAGCAGCAGGAAACGGAAGGGTGACTCCAAAGAGAAGGAAGCAAGATACTTTTCCTGGACTCAGAGAACCTCAGAGCTGAAGGTTCTTATTGGAGTTTCATGGCTCAAAATGACCTCAAACAACTGTTTATCCAACCTGTGAGCAATGCCTCCTGAAGCTGCCGATTCTATTTTCTGTTACTAATCAGACACATTAAAATGAATCTCTAGACTGTAAGCTCCACAGAGCATAGATCTTAACCTGTGTTGTTCACTGTTATGTCTCAAGTGCCTAAATAGAACCTAGCACAGAGTGGTCCCTCAAAAAATAACTGTTAAATGAATGAATGCCTCCTGGTGGCTTCCCACGATGATTTTATTTCTACCCTGAAATACCCAAAAGAAGGCTATTTTTCTTCACTGTAACAGCCCAGCAAATATTTTAAGATAACTATCAACTATCATGTTTACCCCTTCCCAACCACCACTGCAAAATTTTTCTTTTCCAATTTTCACATCTCTGTTCATTTATAACCATTTCTTTTAAAAAAAAAAAAGATTTTATTTATTTATTTGACAGAGAGAGAGATCACAAGTAGGCAGAGAGGCAGACAGAAAGAGAGTGGGAAGCAGGCTCCCCACTGAGCAGAGAGCCCGATGTGGGACTCAATCCCAGGACTCTGAGATCATGACCTGAGCCGAAGGCAGAGGCTTAAACCCACTGAGCCACCCAGGCACCCCCATTTATAACCATTTCCTACAGGGTGGGATGCCAGTCCCCTCCCAAACAAAGATGTATTGGATGCCTGTTGTACAGTCGCCCCTGGGAAGGGTCAGGATTCTCAAATATATCCACTCCATTCATCAGAAACGGACTCTGTCATCCACCAATTGTCCTGTCATCCAGGACAATTATGAAAGACTTTGGCAAATGGCTAGTGTAAATCCAGATGAACTGTGTCTGCTATTTTGCCCCAACAGAGTTACCTGCCTACCTCATCCATCAGGAGAAGGAGAGGAGCAGGAGGAGGAGGGAAAGTAGAGAGAGGAAAAGGAAATGAGGTTAATTTAGCACTACTTCATGATTTCATGCGGTGGTTCCCAACCTGGACTTCGCTTTGGAACCATTTGGGATATCTCTATAAAAAATAGACACAGGGGGCGCCTGGGTGGCTCAGTGGGTTAAAGCCTCTGCCTTCAGCTCAGGTCATGATCTCGGGGTCCTGGGACAGAGTCCTGCATCGGGCTCTCTGCTCAGTGGGGAGCCTGCTTCCCCCTTCTCTCTCTCTACCTGCCTCTCTGCCTACTTGTGATCTCTCTCTGTCAAACAAATAAATAAAATCTTAAAAAAAAAAAAAAAAAAAAAGGGGGCGCCTGGGTGGCTCAGTGGGTTAAGCCGCTGCCTTCGGCTCAGGTCATGATCTCAGGGTCCTGGGATCGAGTCCCGCGTCAGGCTCTCTGCTCAGCAGGGAGCCTGCTTCCTTCTCTCTCTCTGCCTGCCTCTCCATCTAATTGTGATTTCTCTCTGTCAAATAAATAAATAAAATCTTTAAAAAAAAAAAAAAAGACTCAGGTAGTGGCGGGGGGGGAGGGGTGTGTGGGTGTGTTGCAGGGCCTAGGGGGCTCAGTCAGTTAAGCATCTGACTCTTGATTCAGCTCAGTTCATGATCTCACACTGGGTTCCACACTGGGCGTGGAGCATGCTTAAGATTCTCTCTTCCTCTCCCTCTGCCCCTGCCCCCATCAAAATAAATAAAAAATAAAAGATAGACTCCTAGGACCCCATCTGAGAGATTCTGATTTGATTGCTCTGGGATACAGGCTGACCAAAAGGATTTTTCAAAGCTTCCCCCAAGCAACTGTAATGTATAGCCAGGGCTGAAGACCACTGCACTGCATTCATGCAAACTCCTGATATCAACCCATCTCGTTTAGAGAGCTCACAATCTTCTTTTTAAATCCCTTCTAGAGTATTGCATCTGGCTTTCCACCCTTTTTTTGAAAGTAAAGTTTTAGCGGAACACAACCACGCTCGTTCACGTACACACTGGCTGCTTTCATGTTTCAACAGCAGAGGAGAGTAGCTGTGATGAAGACCATGTGGCCCACAAAGCCTAAAGTGTTTCTTACCTGGCCCTTTAGAGAAAAAGTATGCCAACATCTAGCTTAAAATCAATATGAAATTCACCAGCCTATAGTTTGTGGAACTCATGGCCTTTCACTTTCCGAAGATCAAGGTGCTGTTGTTGACTTGTTTCTACCGTGCAGGTGTTTCTAGAACTTATATCAATGATCCATAGGAAAAGAGCTCTAAAATAAATGTATTTCACTAAAATTTAGACATGAAGAATATAAGGGAAGACACTGACTTGTAAGAATATCTACCCTACTCAACTTTCCTCAGATTATTCCCATATTGCATAATAATCTGAATTTCTTTTTTTTTAATTATTTTAAAGATTTATTTATTTATGTTTAGAGAGACAGCAAGTAGGGGGAGGGGCAAAGGGAGAGGATCTTTCCAGCCAACTCCCCGCAGAGTGAGGAGCCTGACACAGGTCCTCCTTCCCACAATCATGAGATCATGACCTGAGCTAAACCAATTGACCAACTTAGCCACTCAGGTGCCCCATGATCTCACTTTCTGATATCATTCAGTATGATCTTCCAGTAGTATGGTGTAAGCATTTGTTTTTTGTTTTTTGTGTGTGGGTTTTTTTTTTTTTTAAGATTTTATTTATTTATTTATTTGACAGAGTAAGAGACAGTGAGGGGGGAACACAAGCAGGGGGAGTGGGAGAGGGAGAAGCAGGCTCCCCACCAAGCTGGGAGCCTGATGCAGGACCGAATCCCAGGACCTGAGATCATGACCTGAGCAGAAGGGAGACGCTTAACAACTGAGCCACCCAGGCACCCCTGGTGTAAGCATTTGTAATTATATCTAATTTTTACACATGCACTTCTGCCCCAGGTGAGTTAGAATTAGTGATATTTTTATCTAACACCTGCACAGTTAATGCAGGCTTTCTTAGAGCCTTGTTTTCCATGTGACACTGGTAAGTCCTGGAAACTGCCACAGGCAGAGAAACTGCATCAGAGCGTGGACCTGTTTCAATCACAGACTCGCTCTGGTCCTAACAGCTTGCAAGTTCACAGCACACGATGCTGAACCAGGCTGCTGGCAGTGCTCAGAAATTAAGTGTGTAACCATGCCTCCTGCATGAAAATCACTTTTGTTTCAGTCAATAAGCCTATGAAGAAAATGGAATCGTTAACTGGAAAAGTAAATTCTGTAAAAGCATTTTAATGCATCTACTATATAAATGCCTTCTCCACTAGAAAGCCCTTTGACTGAGGCGGGTGGGAAAACTGCAAATGATCTTGGGAGCTACTCCTAAACCTTTCAGTGGTTTGATCTGAATCAGAAGTAATGCGTGGCTGTGCAGCATACCCTAGCACCAATATATACAATTTATTAATGTGTACTTTGACAAAAAGATAGAGGAACCCATTTGGATTACCTTAAAGTCACACACACTAAAAACACACAATGGCACAGGCACCTGGTCTTGGAATGGTCAAGAAAATGTCTCTCAGCTCTGCTTCAGCTGAACTGCCACCTCACTCACTACTCAGTGGTAACTAGCCCTGCTTCCTGGTCCCTCAAGTTGTGACCGTTTACGTACGGCACTGCTGATTTCTGGAAATATACTTCAAACGGTTGCAAAGGGCTGTCGTACTTTAAGCGCTGAGTGTGTGGGTTTTGTGATCAAATTCTTTCTAAAAGCATTCTATTACCCATAGTGGATTTGTACTACATTTCTCTCAGCCAGAGTGTTTAATTAACCAGAAGACCCCAGTTTCACACATAGCATAACCTAGTTGAATATATCAAGTCTCAGAGAAATAATTGTTCTGATTCTAACATCTGAGCAGGGAAAATCATACTTTGTTCTTTCCTCTGTCAGAATGTTCCACATCCCAGCTAACAGTAGTAGAGAGGGGATTTGACCCCAACCCATCACCTCTGAGCGAGGAAGATCACACTCTGTTTTTTCCTCTCTCTCAGTGTCCCACATCTCAGGTAAAAATGCTAAGGGTGGGATCTGGCACTGGCCGGACTGGCTCTATAGCCCACGTTATCTGCACCTCACAATAACACTTCGGGCTGTGTTTTAAATATTATCAAGTCTGCTTGCTAATTAAAATAAAGCTGGGGTAAATATTTTAATAAGGTAATTAGTCATCTAAAACTTTCTGTTGGCCAAATTAAAAGTTAAATACAGTCACCGTAGGACCTACCAATTCCACTCCCAAGTATATACCCCCCAAAAGTGACCAAACAATGGAAACAACCCAAATTCCTATCACTGATGAATGGTAAACAAAATGCAGCATTTCCACATAAAGGAATTTTACTTGGCCACAAAAAGGAATATTCTGACACATGCTACAACCTGGATGAACCTTGAAAATATTACGCCGAGTGAAAGAAGACGGACACAAAAGAGCACATACATAGGACTGTATTTACATGAAACGTCCACAAAAGGTGAATCTATAGAGTTAAAAGGGAGATTAGTGGCTGTCCAGAGCTGGGAAGATGAGAATGGGGAATGGGGAGTGATTGCTAATGGGTACAGAGTTTCTTTTTGGAGCACTAAAATCGTCTGGATGAGATAGTGGTGGCGGCTGCATAACTCCTTGAGTATAGTAAAACCCAATGAATTGTAAACTTTGAAAATCTGAATTTTATGGTATGTGAATTACATCTCGAATTTTAAAAAGAAAAGGACGAAGGGAGGGAAGAAGGAAAGGAGGGAGGGAGGGGAAAAGGGAAGGAGAAATAAAAGTCTAGCACTGAGAGAGAATACTAAAGGAAGAAAACACTGGGATGGGATGGGGAGAGAGGGCTCCCCAAGGCCGGGATTCAGCCCTCATGGGGGAAGGTATAGCTGCAACCCACCTGATGGCAGAGAAGTTTGCCAGATCACCCTGGGCCAGAGATGGTCTATGAAACAAGTGGAGCCCTGGCTGGGCACTGCAGTCAGGGGCTGGCAAGCTGGAAATCCCCCTACTGAGGGCCAACAGGGGAAGGGGGTGGGAAGAAAACTGCCCACTGGGGTGTTGATGAAACTCATTAGAAAGCTGGCCTTAGAGGTATTGGTGAACTTGCTGGGAAGTTGGCAAGGGCGCTGGCCAGACTCTACAGAAAGCCACAAGGGCGCCACGAACAGGGTGCCACTGAACTCACAGGAAAGCCAGCCAGGGCATCCATGGAAGGTGTTGCTGCTGGGCACACCACAACTGGGGCACCTGCAAAAGTTGCCATGGAACTGCCTTCAGGGGTGCCCCTGAAACTCCGTGGGGTGATCTTCACTAGATGTCTCACATGCCAACCTAATACCACAAGAGGAAGAAGAAGCAAAGCACACAGAATCCAAGAAAAGAAGCCTGGTCCCCCGCCAGAGTTTCTCCAGCACCCACTACCTGTGAAGCTTAACTTGGTGCCAGCTGGTAATGGAAAAACATTCCATTATCACAATCAGGGCAACAAAGAGCGGATTTGGAGCTGAAAGACAAAAAATTGATAATGGGCACAAATACTAACAGCTGTTCTTCCAATACAAAGGTTGGTGTTCAAATAAGTTTGGAAAGTACTACTGAACATACCACCTCATAATACACCCTGGTGTTTTAGCAGCACTAAGACATCCCATGGGAAAGAACCCCCACTGAACTCTGCTCAAAGTAGCATTTCCAAAACTTATTTGATCACAGAACTCTGCTTCTTCTGCTAATCCACACCCCCACAGAACATTCTCTAGGAAACTCCTGGGAGCATGGTGTGGTGAGACGGGTGTGCAGTAAACAGAACAGGAGAGAAGCAACGGTGTCAGAGAGCAGCTTGTGTGCCTTCACTGAATCACAGGGAGCCCGTCTGCTGTTTAAGGGACTCCTCTGGAACAAAATGCACACAAATGAAGTCATCTGGCTGGGCTCCTTCATGGCATTTCCATCATTTTACTTACTGCACACAAACCATAAGCTCTGCAGACATTGTGGAAATAGAGTTTATTTAGGTAACTAAAAATATCCCGAGTGGCATTCGGCCATTGCTACATTTCTCAACGCCTCCTGTTTGCCCAGTTCTCGCTCTAAATTACCCCTCGATGGTACAAGGAAGAGGGGACGGAATTTAAAAACTGGAGTTGGTACTAGGGTCACAGGCCTTGGAATACCATAATCCTGCCTGGCCATTCACCCCATTTTCTCTTTTTGGGGGTTCCTAAGGGAACTAGAAGTACAAAAAATAATGGATAAAAATCAAAACAGTGTTTTACTATATGCCCACTGAAAGGGGCAGACTGCAGCCAAGAAAGAGGAGAGCATAGGTGGGTCATGTGGGGAGGGAGTCCCTACACCATTCAGTCTTGGGTTCAAAATCCAGTTCCACACTACTTCTGGACAAAGTAGGGGAGGAGGGGGTGCCTGGTTGGCTCAGCGGGTTAAAGCCTCTGCCTTCGGCTCAGGTCATGATCTCAGGGTCCTGGGATCAAGCCCCACATTGGGCTCTCTGCTCGGCCGGGAGCCTGCTTCCCCCACTCTCTCTCTGCCTGCCTCTCTGCCTGCTTGTGGTCTCTCTCTCTCTCTCTCTCTCTCTCTGTCAAATAAATAAATAAAATCTTTAAAAAAAAAAAAAGTAGGAGAGAAAAAATTGTTTTTCCTCTACTCTTTCAAACTCCCAGCTGGGGCCCCTGTAACTGAAGGCAAATTAGTAAGAGAAGCAAACAGAAGTTTATTAACATATGTACCTCATGTATATATGGGAGATAGCCTGGAAAAACTGAGTAACAGAGAGGGCTTAGAATTCAGGCTTAAATACCATCTACAGGCAAGGACAAAAGAAAGAAGAGAAAAAAGAGAGAAGGGTGTGAGGGAAGCCAGTTATGGGGAAATGACCAGGAAAAGTACAGTGAACAAGAGAAAGGTTTGTTATGCAGATTTAAGCCAATGCCTTCTCCATCAATAAGGACATGGAAGCGGCAATCCAAGCTACCAGAAAGATTCAAATAACCTATATAGAAAGTACAGAATTCCAGCCCTTTCTGCTCATTTGCCCTGGGGGAAGCCGGCTGGCATAATGTAAGCAGGCCTATGGAAAGACCCAAGTGGTTAGGAACTGAGGGAGGGCTCTCACCAACAGCCACGAACATCTAGGACCGCCTGCCAACAGCCATGTGAGCGGGCCATCTTGGAAACAAATCTTCCAGCCTCAGTCAGGTCTTCAGCTGACCACGGCCCCAGCTGACAGCGTGGCCACAACCTCATGAGAGAGGCTGAGCCAGAACCACCAGCCGAACTACTCCTAGATTTCTGACCCTCAGAAACCAGATGAGAATAGCTTTTTGTTGTTTTAAGTGACTAAATTGGGGGGTACTTTGTTACACAGCAATAAATAACTAACACAGATTCTCCAAATACAATTCTGAATAAGTCATTCTGAATTCCGAGATTCTATCTCACTTCCACACACATATACACACACACACAAAAGCCTTGAATAAAATTCTCTCGTCCTGGTATGGGATGAAACCAGGATTGAGATCTCCAAAATCTATTATAGCACAAGTACATTCCTTGCATTTATTCCCACATTCATTCACTCAACAAATACCATCAAGCACTCACTATGTCCCAGGCAATGTTCTAGATCCTGAGGATAAAGCAACAAGCAGGACAGACAAAAATCTCTGCCCTCATAGTACTTACATACTTAGTGAAGGAGAAACGATATATAGAACGTTAGGAAGTACTAAACGCTAATGAGGTAAAACAAAGCAGATGAATCAAACTGCTTAGTTTGATGAATCAAATCACTTAGAGATGAATCAAGCTTCACTTCTGGCTCTCAAAATAGTCCAGGGCAGTTTCCCTTCATGTGGTGATTCAGAGACAGACTGCTTTCATCTTCTGGCTCTATCTTCGCAGAGTCTCAGAGTCCTTTGAAGATGACGAGCAGATGAAGAAAGTGTGGGATGAGAAGGTACACCTGCTTCTCAGTCACCTCCAACCAGGAGTGACACACATCCTTTCTACTCACAAACCATAATGTTACATGGCCCCACCAAGATGCAAAGCAATCTGGGAAACGTAACCCCAACAATAGCTCTATCCGCAAAGAGCCAAATCTCTAGCACATTTTCTCTGTTACAGCTTCATTGATCTAGTTTAGCCTTGCCTGTTCTACCTGCCAGGGCAGACTTAAGCTCAGGCACACTCATGCCATGGCGGAACAGTGTCTCCCACCTTTATACCTAAAATCCCATCACAGGAGGGCGTGACTGACTCAGCTGAAGGAGAATGCGACTCTTGATCATGGGGCTCATGAGTCCAAACCCTACGCTGGGGGTGGAGATTACCAGATTACTCAAAAAATAAATAAATAAATAAACTTAAAAAGTAAATGAATAAGTAAAAAATAAAATCCCATCCCAAGAATTTAACCTTTATCTGAGTCATCTCCCTATTTAACAGCTTGCCAAAAATGCAGTCACTTGTAGTGGTGGCATATGGAGTTCTCCCTCAATCCTTAGAGAAGCTTACCAGATTTTCTTCTTCTTTCCCTGAGATAAGAAAAACCAGTTTAGCTGGTAACTCCAAGAGTCGTAATGAGAGAATAAAAGGGAGGCAAAGTAGGCATATGCTAATAACACTCAGAGCTTTGCCAAGAGTAAGTGCTTGGATTGTCCATCCCAAACTTTCAATTACTCCAGGCATCATCTTAACTGCTCATCCTCAGCCACTCTCCCAAGTCAAGGGAACACTTCACAAATGCAGATGAGCTGCACAAAGTCCTTCTCAAAGAGGAAAGAATGGCCCAACTTAATTGCACAAGTAGCTAATGTCAGAAGTAGTAAGTGCAGCGAGAGCGGTTCATCAAAGCAAGTCGGGAAAGACGAGTCTATTTAAAAGCTAAATGGAGTCCTGAAAGGCAGACCCTGAAAAGAGTGATTTTGAGGCTGATTTTATTTTAGTGCAAAAGATCCACTTTCCTCTCACTCCCTATGATTATTTTATACAAATCGCATTACATCAGTCCCTTGGGAAATACAGGTGTAAACTCCATTTCCACTTCCTAGGACTGAAAATGACTTCAGAGGAGCTAAATAGGAATTTTAAAACATTGTTTAAACATTCATATGTTCTGGAGGCAACAGATGCAAATGCTGAGGCGCACTGCCTTGGCTGACAGTTTCAGAGTCTCTAACATCCACCTGTAACCTTCTATGCTAAAGAAATTTGTTCACCCAAAACAATTTACCAAAATCCTCTTGGAAAGGCAAAATCTCAGCATATTTCTATAAAAGTGAATTAATTTGTTAGCCCACAAGAATTTTTAAAAAAAAAAAGAAAACCACCCTGGGTTTTTATTAGCAATTGCATCTGTTCCAGTTCTTTGAAACCGAATGTGTAAAATGCCACTACCAAAACAGAATGCTGCAGTCATTTTAATCCGGGAGACACTAATATACATGCTGGTCTTGGTGTTTCTGTCTATGACATTAGAGTCAGACACTGTGTGAGGACATTACTCTCATTCTAACGATGCTTCTTAAAGCCATGTGAAGGCCACTCATTGGAAACCAGCAGAAAGGAGCAGAATTTAGCACTGGGCATGTATCACTTTGGCATGAGGATTATTTTGACCTAAAAGCAATCAAAACCCAGCAAATTCAGGAAAAACTCTATCTCCTGCTCAATTGCCATCAGAAATGGGGTCTGTGCGCGGAAGAGAGCCATTTCCAGAGATATCTTTTTACCTAAAAAATTTATCTCGGTAACAAGACACCTTTGCTTTCCAAACTTCTCCTTTCCCTTCCTGCAAATGGCCTTTCTCACCTTTTGGATCCCCACAGCCCTACTCAGCTTCTTAGCTCAAGATGTCATATAAGCCTCAATTCCCTGTCTGACCTTGGGTCTCATCTTTTTGTGGAGCTTCCTTATGTACAAATTTAAATCTGGTTTTCTCCTGTGAATATGCCTTGTATCAATTTAATTACTAAAACAGCCAAAGAATCCAGAACGGAAGAAGGTAAAATTTGTCCACCCCTACGCCTATTTGCAATTTGGCCAGGACTGTGTTTAGCATTGACAAAGTTTTCGAGAAAGGAGTATCTCTAAAGAACGAGACTGCTTTTCTTTAGGTGGCTCAATATACCTTTGAAGATATATTAGATTTCTAGGGTTGCGGTACCACAAACTTGGTGGCTTTAAACAAAAGAAATTTATTCTCTTCCAGTTCCGGAGACTAGAAGTCTAACATCAAGATGTTGGCAGAGCCACACTCCCTCCAAAGTCTACAGAGAATCCTTCCTTTCCTCTTCCAGTTTGGGGGAGTCCCAGGAGTTCTTTGGCTTAGGGAAGCATCATTCTGGTTTCTGCCTCCATCTTCACACGACTGTCTTCTCTCTATATCTCGTCTATCTTCACTAAAGACACCAGTCTTGTTGGATGAGGGTCTGCCCTAATGATCTCGTCTTAACTCTATTACATTTGTAAAGGCCCTACATCCACACATTCCAGACTCTGCTTCTCATATTCACAGGTACCAGGGGTTAGGACTTCAATCTACCTTTTGGGAGGGACACAATTCAACTCATAATAGAAAGTAACCCAGAGAAGGGATTCAAAGCAACGTTCCAAAGATCATAAAGCCCTCAAAGCTACTACAAGGACTTTGCAAAGTAACATTTGCAGAGCCTGAAAGCAAGAATATAAATGAAGGTTCACATTCCATAAAGTTTAACGATACAGAGCTTACAAACAAAGCTGCAGCAACAGCCCGGCCCATCAACAGCTTGGGGGCCACTATTCCCTCAGATAGGCTAAAGTTGCTGAGGCTTCCTCCAGTAGCCAGCCCTGCTGTCTGTGTGTCTAAATGATGGAATGGTTCTCATGGGCAGAGAGGAAGCCAGACCCAGGTCTGACTGGATCTGCCCCAAATCAACCAGGTCAAGCTCCCCAAGAAGCCAGGGAGGGCACTTTATCAACTCAAGTTTTTCAGGCAGTTCTAAGAACTTCCCAAGACTATACCAGCTGAGGAGAAGGGAAGGAGGGAACCCAGTTATCTGGTAACCCCATTTGCCGAATCACCCACTTTAGAGTGATTTAGGAAGGCCAGCATTAAACAAAAGCAGTCACGCTCTGGTTTCCTGGGGCAGAAGCAGTGCTCCCCCACCCCCAACTCCCCACTCCCCACCCCCCCCCCACATTTATATATATTCTCAGCCTATCACCATCTTCTCTGATCAAAGTGGTAAGATGGGGGTGAGGGGGGTTGTTTTCTGGTCTGGAGGGCCTGGGTCAGCTAGTACATCTCTTTCCAGTAATTCCCAGTAACTTAATTCGGTTGTCATACTTTTTTAAAGTGATTTTTGTAAGGACCTATTTAGAAACTGTCGCTGCTCCCCTTCCCCCAGGGGATTTACTTGAAGACAAGTCCCAGAAACCAGCTCCAGGTAACAAAGCCCAGATACAAAGGTGGGTCAGGCCAGGTGGAGACATCCGATCAGTGGGGAGGATGCATACTGTCTCCCTGGTTACCAAGGAGCATGGGCCCTGCCCTTTGGGAGCCTTTTGGGCGCCAATCCCAATCAAGGTGTAATGGGCTGGTTCAAATGTCGACTAGGGGAAATTGTAACTCAACTGGTCACCTAGCATCACTGTGGAGTTTCCTGTGTGTGTTACAATCTCATTGGCCACCTGTGCGTGGCCAGGTCCGACTGCATGGCCTTTGCCCTTAAAAGCTAGTCTGTGAAACAGAGAAGGGTCGCCCTCTCTTGTAAGAGGTGCATCCCTGACTGTTCGGTTAGATTCTTGATGCTTGGCGCGAAATAAAGCTTTGCTTAACCTTCGCTTTGTATCAGTCTCGCTCCTTTAATCACAGACCCGTTATTGGGGCATAACAATTTTAAAACTTTAAAAATTCACAAAACTTTTTAAACTTTAAAATTTTATGAGTTCAAAAAAAATTCCCTGGGGCGCCTGGGTGGCTCAGTGGGCTAAAGCCTCTGCCTTCGGCTCAGGTCATGATCCCAGGGTCCTGGGATCAAGCCCCACAACAGCAGGCTATCTCTCTGCCTGCCTCTCTGCATACTTGTGACCTGTCTGTCAAATAAATAAACAAAATCTTAAAAAAAAAAAAAAATCCCAAAGTCATTACCGTTTATTGCTTCTTTTTTTTTAATTTAATTTTTTTATTTTGTCAGGGAGAGAGAGTACACAAACAGCGGGAGCAGCAGGCAGAGGGAGAAGTAGGCTCCCTGGTGAGGAAGGACCCGATGTGGAACTCAATCCCAGGACCCTGGGGTAATGATCTGAGCAGAAAGCAGCCGTTTAACTGACTGAGCCACCCAAGCATCCCCTTTTATTGCTTCTGGTGTGCTGGGATCCTCTAAGGTTAAGGGCCCAGGGCAGGAGCCCCCCATGCCCTGGTCTAAGCACTGATGCTGGGTTGTGATGCATTTGTTTAAAAGAATCCCCATTCCGTTATAAATCCCTGAGGGAGATACAATTCCTGCAACAGCCCCCACTTTGGGGAAAAGGCAGCCCATACTCATCTCACCACTAGGGGGTGAGGTTGTTTCTGAAGCAAATCTGATCCCACTGACTGAACAACCCTCCACTGGCCAGTGCACCAGGCTCTTCAGAGTCCCTACAAGCAAGACACCTGTTCCACTTGATTCCTGGGCAGAGAAAATGCGATGAAACACTTCAGTGGAGGCACGAATGATTAGAGAGCCCGCACAAAAAAGGTGCGAGCAGTTCTGAGGTCCCAGTATAGGAAAGAAAGCCGGCTTAAAGTGGAAAGACCAGGTTGAGCCATATCCTACCTATTCCCTTGGCTTAGCCACAGGAACTGGCCAAGGCATTTAAACTCTCTGAGCCTCATGGGGCACCTGGGCAGGCGACTCTTGGTTCAGCTCCAGTCATGATCTCAGGGATCAAGCCCTGTGTCGGGCTCTACACTCAAAAGGGAGACTACTGGGACGCCTGGGTGGCTCAGTTGGTTAAGCAGCTGCCTTCGGCTCAGGTCAGGATCCCGGCCTCCTGGGATCAAGTCCCGCATTGGGCTCCTTGCTTGTCAGGGAGCCTGCTTCTCCCTCTGCCTCTGCCTGCCATTCTGTCTGCCTGTGCTAGCTCTCTCTCCCTCTCTCTCTGAAAAATAAATAAATAAAATCTTTAAAAAAAAAAAAAAGGGAGACTACTTGTGGATTCTCTCTCCCTCTCCCTCTGCCCCACCGCCTGCTCTCTCTCTCTCCCTCAAATGAATAAGTAAAGCTTTATTATGAAAAAATAAATAAACTCTCTGAGCCTCGATTTCTTCTTCTATAAAACTGGAATAATAAATCACAGTATCTATGCAGCGTACTTATACAGGGCTCCTCTCGGGATCAGATGTGCAAGTGTAAACTAGAAAAGCTGGGTTTATTAGAAACTATTGCTCCTGCTTATATACCATCCTCTGAGTTTGCTAAGTAATGACATTTCATAGCTGTCATGAAAGAGATATAACTTCCTCCAAAGAGTTAAAGTTTCAAAATGGCTTACCCTCTGAGCTTACTAAATTCAAACTTATATGACAATAATAATATTATTCTAATAATACAAGCAATTATTTAATATTTTATATAATACTGAAATAATCATAATAAAACAAGGGCAGATTTTTACCTTCAGCATAGTGGGTAATGATTCATGTAACATAAAGGGAGAAGTGCTGTGAAACTTTCCAAAATAAATGTAATACCTCTTCTATGTTCATGTCTACAGTTCAACCATTAGAGAGAGTTTTTCCTTCGGATTCAGCATTGCCTCTCTTCCTATGTTCCACTTTAAAAGCCAATAACCTTGAAAAGAATAATACATAAATTTACTAACATGTCAATACAAAGGTGGTTATCAGACAGTATACTTTCTTGACAGGATATGACAAGCCTAAAAGGCCTCTGGGCCCGAGAAAGAAGGGGGGAGATGGAGAAGAAATGAGTTCAGAAACAGAAAGCAGGATGGTGGAACTGGTTAAAAGATAAACCAAAGGCAAACTGAAAGTCCCTCCCAAGATAATTCCTACCAACCTCAGATTACACAACCTCATAACTTGGCCTAGTCTCAGGACAAAAAAAAAAAAAAAATTCCACAGACACACCTCGTAGCATACAGATATTAAGATTAAAGGAGAGGGACAGTTGAGCGTCTGCCTTTGGCTCAGGTCATGATCCCAGGGTCCTGGGATTGAGTGCTGCGTTGGGCTCCTTACTCAGGGGGGAATTGCTTCTCCCTCTACCTGCCTCTCCCCCCGCTTGTGTACTCTCTCTCTGACAAATAAATAAATAAAATCTTAAAAAAAAAAAAAAAAGATTAAAGGAGAAATGCCAAAATATGATAAAAATAGGTAACTCCTAAAAGGGAGGCACTACAATGTGAGCATTGTAGACAGGATTTTCAGAGGGCTAATAACTTCTCACAAAGAAACTGAGACATCCTCTTGAAAACTTTACCTGAAAGAAAAGTCTTTCCAGTTATAATGAACTTACAAACTAGAAGGACTGAAAAAGTTTTCCAACTTTTTTAGTGAAAACAGATCTGGTTTAAGTGGATGTCCATGTCCTCCTTCAACTCACATTACTCCAGAACAAGCAGAAAAAAACTAATCTGCGCCTGATAACTTTAAAAAAAAAATGAAGAAAATAAAAAAGAAAGAAATGTCAGAGTAGCTTGCCAAGAGTCCTTTACAGGTAGTTCTTCTTAGAGATGGCAAACAGGAAGACAGGCACTGGCTCAGACCAGCCACAAATGAAACTCCTACTCCTTCTGAAAGGTATGTATCACCTGTGGCACGCTCAGCCACATAATCAATCCGAGGTAGACTGACTGTACCAGTTCTCCACCTGTCCCTTTTCCATGACTTCTGCCATGTGATTTTGTAGTTCATCTCACTGAAGACACAGGACCTATTTCTTCACCCCTTCAATCTTCAAACCCAATCTTCAAACCCACCCATGGGTTTCACCCAAGAGATGAGGCCTAGACCACAAGAGGCCTTGCAAGTTCCCACTTGCTCTCTCATATACCTCTGAAACTGTCCTGAGAACATACCAGAATAGCCTGCTGGAGGGTGAAAGTCGTGAAACAGCCATAATCAATGTGGCTGAAGTCAGCCTTAATTACCCAATAGCCAACTGACCCCCAGATAAAAGTGCAAGCCCACCAAAGACTCTCACACACATGAGTGAATCAAGCCATGATCAGCCAAAACCAACCTTTAGGAACCTACAGTCAGCCAAGTCCCAGACGTGAGTGAGCCCAGCCCAGAGCAGCACAGCCACCTACCTAACCACCCCAGATGTGTGAGCAATAGATCTTACTGTTGATTTAGACTAAGGGTTTGTGCTTGTTCATAAAGCAGCTTTACTGGGGCAATGGATAATTGGCACAGGGTCCTAGCTTTTAGGCTCCACTCTTGGAGCATCCAGAAAATCAAAGCCACCGTTACCATACCTGACTACTCATTTTATGGGAGAGGCAACAAATTCACTTCTTGTTGCATTTTCCCTTTGTCTCCAAAAGGGTGCAAGCACGGGGGTAACTCTGTGGTTATCTCCCTTGGCATCTTTCATCAGTAAACCAGTCCTAAACACATGAATCATGAAGATAATGAAAGAAAGAGGAAAGTATATGCCTATTAAAGATACTTGGTGGAGGGGCACCTTGGTGGCTCAGTGGGTTAAGCCTCTGCCTTAGGCTCAGGTCATGATCTCGGGGTCCTGGGATCGAGCCCCACATCGGGATCTCTGCTAAGTAGAGAGCCTGCTTCCCCCTCTCTCTGCCTGCCTCTCTGCCTACCTGTGATCTCTCTCTCTCTCTCTTTCTCTGTCAAATAAATAAATAAAATCTTTAAAAATAAAAAAAAAAGATACTTGGTGGTAGCAGAGGATGGTTTATATAAAAAATTGTAATGAAATATGTACACATGCATGGAAAAGTACCTCAAGGTACCTTACATACTGAGGCTGCCAAAAAGTATTTTCTTTCCTAGGATGCTAGGTGAGATTATGGGCTAATGTTCTTTTTCTTGCCCATGGTATCTGACTTCCCTGAACTGAACATGAATTTGTAGTTTTAAAAAGAGAGAAACATAAACCACGAAAGAAACAATAAAACTTCCGAAGAAAAAAAGAGCAAATATTTAAGTTTATTTTCAGGGCTTGAGCAGGTTATTATCATTTGTAGTTTATTTTGAGTCAATTATGCAGAACTGTTGAATGAAAATTAATTAGCTAAAATTTCAAAAGCAAAAATCAGGAGAAAATTTTGAAAAACAAACACAAACCCTTGTAGGCATATAAATAATTCCCAGATGCACACAAATTTGCAATGTTTTTAAAAAGGACAATGTACAAGCATTTTCTAATAAATTTTTGCCTAGAGCAGGGTCAGCAAACTTCTTCTATAAAGAGCCTGATAGTAAATATATGAGGCTTTTCAGGACAGACTGTCTCTGTTACGACTACTCTGCATTGTGGCACAAAAGTGGCCAGAGACAATCTGCGAATAAAGGGGCATGAATGTGTTACAATAAAACTTTATTTATAAAATCAAATGGCAGGCCAGATTTGGCCCACACCCATAGTTTGCTTACCTCTGGCCTAGACAAACTGGTGCCATAGCAACAAGAGCTTAAGATCATACTGACAACTTATGTCATAGTGATGAAATGCTCTCTGCTCCTGACAGTCCTTTGTCATACTTTTGCCTGCTGTCAAATCCTTTTCCTTCTTTATGTCTCAGTTTCCTCTTCAAGAAACCTGAGACTGCTTACCTTAGAAGTATGTCCTAATCACCTATTTATTTGTACTTCTCCTCCATGAGGGCAAAAACACCTAAAGGCAAGATTATATACTAATCACTTTTATATCCTCAGAGCCTGGAAGAGAACCTGAACTGTAACAGATTCTCAATAAATGAATGTGAAGTGAGTGATTCAGTGAAACACAATTGTATCAAGAGAAATGAGAAGACAAGACACAGACTGGGAGAAAATATTTACAAATGACATCTCTGAGAAAGGACTATTAACTAGAATACACAAAGAACTCTTAAAACCCAACAATAAGAAAATGAACAACCCAATTTAAAAAATGGGCAACAAATCTACACAAACACCTCACCAAAGAAGACTACAGGGTGCCTGGGTGGCTCAGTCATTCAGTGTCTGCCTCCAGCTCAGGGATCAGAATCCCAGGTTGGGCTCCCTGCTCAGTGGGGAGTCTCTTTCTCCCTCTCCCTCTGCCCCTCCCTCCTACTTGTGAGCTCTCTCTCTCTCTCTCTCTCTTTCTCAAATAAATAAATAAAACCTTAAAAAGAAGAAGAAGAAAAAGACGACTACAGAGGCAAATAAGCATATGAAAAGATGCTCAACATCTTATGTCATCAGGGAGACAACAACAGTGAGATACCACTACATTAACTATTAGAACAGCCAAAATCAAAAACACTGACAACACCAGATGCTGGTGAGAATGCAGAGCAACAGGAACTCTCTTTCTCTGCTGGGGATATTGCAAAATGGTACAGCCACCCTGAAAGACAGTTTGGCAGTTTCATACAAAACTAAACATACTCTTTTTTTTTTTTTAAGATTTTATCTATTTATTTGACAGAGAGAGATACAGCGAGAGAGGGAACACATGCAGGGGGAGTGGGAGAGAGAGAAACAGGCTTCTTGGTCACCAGGAAGCCCGATGCAGGGCTAGATACCAGGACCCTGGGATCATGACCTGTGCCGAAGGCAGACTGAGCCACCTAGTGCCCCTAAACATACTCTTTATACAATCCAGCAACTGTGCTCCTTAGTATTTACTCCAAGTATTCGAAAACTTATGTCTACACAAAAACCTACATACAGGTTGTTTATAGCAGCTTTATTTATCATTGCCAAAACATGGAAGCAACCAAGATGTCTTTCAGTAGGTGAATGAATAAACTGTCATACACCCAGACAAAGGAATATTACTTTGTGCTAAAAAAAAAAAATTGATCTATAAAGGTATGAAATGACATGAAAGAAACTTCAATGCACACTACTAAGTGAAGGAAGCCATTCTGAAAAGACAACATACTGTATTATGCCAACTATATGACATTCTGAAAAAGGCAGAACTATGGAGACAGTAAAAAGATCAGTGGTTATCAGGAGTTAGGAACAAGGGGGAGGGATGAATAGGGGGAGCACAGAAGGTCTTTAGGACAGTAAAAATACTCTATATAATATTACAATAATAGATACATGTCATTACACATTTCTCAAAATCCACAGAATATACAACACCAAGAGTGAATCCTAATGTAAACTATAGAATTCAGGTGATAATGATGTGTCAAAGCAGGTTCACGTATTATAATAAATACTCTGGTAGGGAATGCTGACGGTGGAGGAGGATGGGCATGTGTGGGGCAGGGAGGGTATGAGAAATCTCTGTATTTTCTGCTGAATTTTGCTATAAACCTAAAAGTGCTCTAAAACATAAAGTCTAGGCTAAAACACAAATACATCCTCACATCATTATTCCAAATGCTCACTCAGCCTTTTTATATGGCCTTTAGGAGACATTAAAAGTTAATTACCCCATGAGGCAATGATTTCTTAGATCTGACACCAAAAACACAAGTGGCAAAAGAAAAAATAAACAGGACTTTATCAAAATTAAAAACTTTGTGCTGCAAATGTTATCATCAAGAAAGTAAAAAGACAACCCATAAAATGGGAGACTATTTTTTATAAATCATGTATCTAATAAGGGACTGGTATCTAGAATAGGTGAAGAACTCTTACAATGCAATAATAAAAAGACAAATGCACCAATTTTTAAATGGGTAAAGGATTTAAATAGACAATTCTCCAAAGATGTACATTCTTAGTATAATAATAATGATGATTATAATTCATTATATGTTTAAAAAGCATTAAAATCATCCAAATAATTAAATAAATATGGAGAGAGACTGATAATAAAACACAATATTGGGGCGCCTGGGTGGCTCAGTGGGTTAAGCCTCTGCCTCCAGCTCAGGTCACAATCTCAGGGTTCTGGGATCGAGCCCCGCATCAGGCTCTCTACTCAGCAGGGAGCCTGCTTCCTCCTCTCTCTCTATGCCTGCCTCTTTGTCCACTTGTGATCTCTGCCAAATAAATAAATAAAATCTTTTAAAAAAATAAAAACAACAACAACAAAAACATACTATTAAGAGAGAGTGCACTAAGTAGATATATTTAGGAAAAACCTTATAATCTTTTATCCCCACCACGGTACAATTTTTTTCTTTTACTTGTTCATTTTTAATTCTAGTGTAATTAATATGCAGCGTTATATTAGTATCAGGTGTACAAAACAGTGTTTTAACAATTCTATACATTACTCAGTGCTGATCACAGTAAGTGTACCCTTAATCTGCTTCACCCATTTTTTTGGAAGATTTTACTTATTTATTTGACAGAGAGAGAGAGCACAAGTAGGCAGAGCGGCAGGCAGAGGAAGAAGGAGGAGAAGCAGGCTCTCCACTGAGCAGAGAGGCTGATGCGGAACTCGATCCCGGGACCCTGAGACCATTACCTGAGCTGAAGGCAGAGGCTTAAACCAGTGAGCCAACCAGATGACCCCCCTTTAAAATTTTTTTTTAATTTTTTATTAACATATAATGTATCATTAGCCCCAGGGGTATAGGTCTATGAATCGCCAGAAGAACCTGCTTTTTTGTTGTCTTTTTCTTTGTTTCCTGAACGCCACATATGAGTAAAATCTGGTATTTGTCTTTCTCTGACTTATTTCACTTATCATTATACTCTCTAGATCCATCCATGTGATTGCAAACAGCAAGGTTCCCTTCTTTTTTACGGCTGAGTAAGATTCCATTATATATGTGTGTATATGTGTACATGTGTGTACATATATGTATACGAATATATGTGTATGTGTGTATGTGTATATATGTATACATGTGTGTATACACACATATATAGCCATCCCGCTTCTTCTTTATCCATTCATCTATGGATGGACACTTGGGCTGCTTCTGTATTTCAGCTATTGTAAATAATGCTGCAATCAACATGCGAGTGCATGTATATTTCTTAATTAGGGTTTTCATATTCTTTGGGTAAGTATCCAGTAGTGGAATTACTGGATCATGTCATAATTCCATTTTTAGTTTTCGGGGGACTCTCCATACTGGTTTTCCACAGTGGCTGAACTAGTCTGCATTCCTATACAACCATGCACAAAGGTTCCTTTTTCTCCACATCCTTACCAACACTTGTTTATTGTAATGTACAATTTTAATAGTGACTATATATAATTCTAATTTCTTTTTTTTTTCTAAGATTTTATTTATTTATTTGACAGACAGAGATCACAAGTAGGCAGAGAGGCAGGCAGAGAGAGAGGGAGAAGCAGGCTCGCCGCTGAGCAGAGAGCCCTGTAGGGGCCTAGTTAGTCACAGCGACTCCATCTTGGTTAAACAGCCATTTTGTTGTTTATGCAGTAAAACTTAAAATGACCCTGCCCCCCACCCCCACCCCGGGGAACTTACTTAAAAGCAAGTCTGGGAAACCAGTAAAATATGGTCGACCAGTCCCTGATAACAGAGCCCAAATACAAGGATGGGTCAGGTCAGGTGGAGGTAACAGAGCCCAGAATGCAAGAATTGAGTCAGGCCAAGTGGAGACATCCAATCAGTAAATCTCCCTAACCACCAAAGAATGTTTGGGTGCCAAACTAGGGTGCCAATTTTGACCAGAGTGATAAGCTAGTTCAAACAGCTACTATAGGGTAAATTGTAATTCAGTTGGCCACGTGTGTGTGACCTAACATGATTATGCAACTTTCTCTCTGTGTTACACTCTCATGGGCCAGGCTCAACCACAGGGCCTTTGCTCTATAAAAGCTAGTCTGTGAGGCTGGGGGTGGTCGCTCTCTCTGTAAGAGACAGCCCCGGCCGGTCTGTTTGATTCTCGGTGCTGGAGTGAAATAAAGCTTTGCTTGACCTTCACTTTGCATCAGTCTCGCTCTTTTGATCATGGACCCCATCAAGCCCAATGCAGGACTCGATCCCAGGACCCTGAGATCATGACCTGAGACGAAGGCAGAAGTTTAACCCACTGAGCCACCAGGCATCCCCAATTCTAATTTCTGCAAAATTTTTCAGTGTGTACTCAGTCATAACATTAAGCAAAATAAGCTTTAAGAATTGTATTCAATTTTTTGTTATTAAAGAACCCCAAACCACTGCAGATATGAAAACATAGTGGGGAACTTCTAGGCCAATTTCTGCATGAAAGCTTGATGCTACAGAGATAAGTGGAAAAAGAAAGCCTCCAAGTTTCTTTAGTCCTTCGGACTGTGTCAAAAACACAAACACTTGTCCTCAATTTTGACAACCCTGGGCTAGAGAAACTGAGATGAATCCTGGGTGCACCAAAAGGGGAGTCTTGGGTTAAGAGCTGGGCTAGACCTAGACCTGTCTCTTCCTGCCTTCACACCACCAACAACAAACCTATGGGAACTGCCTTGATCTAAGCCAGAGTAGGAAAGGGAACATGTGCCAAATATTAAGTAAAGTTTGGAGTAATCAACTCTGAAGAGCAGTCATATACTTAAAATTTTTTTTTAAGATTTTATTCATTTATTTGACAGAAAGATCACAAGTAGGCAGAGAGGCAGACAGAGAGAGAGGAGGAAGCAGGCTCCCTGCTGAGCAGAGAGCCCGATGTGGGGCTCGATCCCAGGACCCTGGGATCATGACCCGAGCTGAAGGCTGAGGCTTTAACCCACTGAGCCACCCAGGCGCCCCCATATACTTAGAATTTTGAATACTTTAAAAATACTTAGAAGTTATCATTGTTATGTTTGGGGGGGGCATTTTAATCCTTTTTGTTCTAAGACAGAGATGTCTAAATTGATAATAAAAATAAACTGTACTTTTATGTTTTTAAATGTTACATCTTTTTTTAAGTGTTAAAAATGACAATGTCAACTTTTCTTACCCACTTCACTGGTTATGAGTTCTATTTAAAGAAAACCTCAGGGACGCCTTGGTGGCTTAGTAGGTTGAGCCACAACCTTTGGCTCGGGTTATGATCCCAGGGTCCTGGGATCGAGTCCTACACTGGGCTCCTTGCTCGGCGGGGAGTCTGCTTCTCTCTCCGCCTCTGCCTGCTTGTGCGCGCTCACGCTCTCTCTCTTTCTGACAGATAAAAATAAATAAAATCTTTAAAAAAAAAAAAAAAAAGAAGAAAGAAAGAAGAAAACCTCAGGTCCAAAATGGCATCAAGTAGGACAAGTCACCAAACCAGAGCCTAATACCATACCCTAATTGCATTTTCAACCTCCTACAGAAATGTAGTCTTAACTGGTCAGGAATCTTCTGCTAAACACCAATGAGGTAATCTGTCACATGGTCCTCTCTATCCCTAAAAGGAAGATGAGGTAATCTACTTCCTAAGACCCCACTGTGCCCAAATCATGGTGACCTCACCTGAAATAATTCATTTTTTTGTGTTTATGACTTCCCTGTCTTACCTTTAAAAACCTTTCCCTTTCTGTAGCCCTTTGGAGCTCCCTTCTACTTGCTAGAAGGGATGCTGCCCGATTCATGAATTATTTAATAACGCCAATTAGATCTTCACATTTTCTCAGTTGAATTTTGTTTTTTAACGGTTCCATTTCCCAACAGACATCCACTAATTAATTTTTGTCAATCTTCATAGCAAAGTAAACAGACACAGAATTGCAAAAAGAGCTCTCCATTAGTTTTTCAAAGTCTGTCTCCAGAGTCTTTTTATTTAAACAGAAAAAGAATGCATTCCCTTTAAATGAAATAGCACTTTGATTAATCAAAAATAGGGGATGAAAACATTATACTGGGTCCAGTCAACCAACAGCCAGGCTTTGTTTCCATCTAATTAAAAAGTAAAAGAGAAACTGGTTTCCATTCCATTATAATTGCATTCCTTTCAACAACAGTGTGATAAGCTGAGGAATCATAACAAAATGTAATTACTCAATTCTAATATTTTCAATCATTCCAACTGTGTTTGATTCTATTCTAGACACTTCTTAAAGTTCTTGCCTTACCCTCAACATTCTACCCTCAAGAATCTTCCTTATTATCAGGAACTTCATAATTCCTAAAGCATTGGTTTCTGGCTTAAATAAGCATTTCACAAAAATTTTGCTCATATTAACTAGAAAAGAGAAAGTCACTTAGGATGCTAACAAAAGAATATACAAAGATGCTTCGAGAAAAAATTGTCAAAGACTTAGAAATGGGTAAAAGATTACGGAGTGTCCTTTCAGTGGAGTGTTCGGCATTTTCCAGGCAACCCTCCCAAGATGATTTAATTCTACAGGGGTGTGCAACTTTGATTGACTATGTTCCATTGATTAGGCTATTTTACAACTTTATTTTTTTACAACTTTTGAAAAATATTTTATTTGAGAGAGAGAGGGAGGGAGAAAGGGAGCACAAGCGGTGGGGGCAGGGGCGGGGTGGAGAGGGAGAAACAGACTCCCCACTGAGCAGGGAGCCCAACATGGGACATAGGACATGGGACACAGGACTTGATCCCAGGACCCTGGGATAGCAACCTGAGCCAAAGGCCTATGCTTAACTGACAAAGCCACCCAGGCACCCTATTTTACAACTTCCTAAGGTTAGAAGTTAAGTTACAGAAAACTGTCAGTAATGCAAAAATCATTGCCATTGATTGAAATGTAAACTAAGGGGTACCTGGGTGGCTCAGTCATAAAGTGTCTGCCTTTAGCTCAGGTCATGATCCCAGAGTCCTGGGATGGAGCCCTGCATCAGGCTCCCTGCTTGGCCAGGAGTCTACACTCTCTGTGTCTCTGTCTCTCTCTCAAATAAATAAATAAAATCTTACAAAAAAAATAATAAAGATTTTCAAAAAAATTTTTAATGAAGTGTAAATTAATTTTGTCTGGTAGAGATATAATAAATTTCTGTGCTATAGAAAGAATGACCTCAAATGTTAGTTTTATAGGACATACAGGACAGCACTGTCATACACACACACACATCACATATATGTCATAATGTATATAAATATAAATATAGATATATCACAAGCCACATGTGTAATCTTACATTTTCTAGAAGCATGTTAAAAAAGGTAAAAAGAGATGAAAATCACTTTAATAATATATTTTATTTAACTCAGTATGTTCAAAATATTGTCATTTCAATAATCAACTTTTAAAATACAAGGTATTTTATATTTTTTTGTATGCTATATCTTCAAAATTCAGTATGTATTTTACATTTACAGCACATCTCAATTCATTTTAGCCATAATTCAGGTGCTCAATAGCCACATACGTGGTTGGTTAGCGACTACCATACTGGATGGTGCAACTATAGTTTTTCTTTGTTTGCATAGGTCTGGATAGTTCAACCATTACATCTTCTCATGCAACCATTAGCTAAAACAGTTTTGATGTTAACTCTAGATATTTCTTCCTCACCTACCATATGCCTGGCTGTTCACTACTTAGTAAGACAGGTATAAAAACTGTGTAATGAATGTCTCCTGCCATTAAAGAGTAAGGTGAGTTAAGACATATAATCGTAAAAAATTTGGAAAACAAGACATCAAATAAATGAATTCTTAAATTTAGTGAATAACAGATAAACAACAAAAAAAATCAATACAGATATGCATAGTCAAGGAGGAGGAGACTTGGAAAGGGAGAAAGGAGCCACAGATATGCAAAGCTTAATAAACAGGATGAGGAAGGAAAGGTGTAAGTTAGCGTTTGGACAAAACAAGAAGTTACAGGCCTGATTTCATCAAAGTATTTGGTTCAGATCATGGTTTTTGTACTATGTGGTTGCTCTTTGGTAAATAAATTAAAATAGCTTTAGAATGAAAACAGATCTTGTATGTTATATGTTGTGTGATCTCAACCCTGCCCTAAAAATGTATTTTAAAAGACAGGAAGAAAACATTCAAAAATGGTCCCTAGATAACTGGATTGATTATGGTGGGGCAGAGGATGATCCTGCTTCTTTTAAGTTTATTATACCTTTATTTTTCAATAATCATGTAATATTTTTATAATTAGAAAAAATATACTGTTTATAATATGTAAAGAAATTGCACTTAGATGGTGGCTTCGGGAATTCGTTTTTTATTAAATTTCTTTTAAAGATTTATTTTTTCTTTTTTTGTTTTTTTTAACTTTTTATTTATTTATTCATGAGAAACATTAAACTTGAGAAACAGAAGCAGAGGGAGAAGCAAGTTCCCCATAGAGCAAGAAGCCCAATGTGGGACTTGATCCCAGGATGACCTGAACCGAAGGCAGATGCTTAACTGACCGAGCCACCCAGGCACCCCTAAAGATTTATTTGTTTGAGAGAGAGACAGAAAGGTTTCCAGCTAGTGGGGGGAAGGGCAGAGGGATAGGGAGACAGGCAGACTCCCCAATGAACCAGGAGCCCAGCATGGGGCTTGATCCCAGGACCTGGGGCCATGACCTGACCTGAAATCAGGAGTTAGATGCTTAACCAACTGAGCCACCCAGGCACCCCGATGGCTCCAGAAATTCTGAAACAAGCTTGTACAAATATGTATGTCTAACCATTCCAATATGTTCTCTTGATGTTTTAAAAACTAGAACAAGAGCCCAAGGCTTTTCATAACACATATTCCAGAACCACTGGCTATTGGACTGATAAACTATGGAGTAAGTTCTCACCCATTTTCCATGCATTTTGCCTTGCAATTGTGAGAAGAGTCAAGTATTTAGAGGAAGAGGAAGAAGGAGGAGGAGGAGGAGGAGGAGAAGAAGAAGAAGGAGAGTCTCCAAGTATTACTCAAGTTAATCAATGACCATCTAAGGTTGATTTTACTTGTGGAAAAGCAACTTGCTAAAGGTGACTGCCTCATCTGTTAAGTAAGGTTCATGGCTAATGGTTTTGACAAGTAAAGCTGTTCAACTGCCCCAGGTGGCTCACTTGATCACTCATCCTCTGCTAGCCATGCAACTGACGGAAATTTTAAACATAGCTTGCATCTTGACCTTTGTCTTTATGATTTAGTTTGTCATATTTTCCAGTTAACTTGACCACATAGCCTTTGAAGAATAATGGGATCCTTTACTTGTGCTTTGCCTACTCTAACTCTAGCACAATCATTAAGCATGTCTTATCCTTATTTGCTTTTGATATTTACTAATTACTATTAACCACTGCCCTTTGTCTACTTCATTCTCTCGTTCAGATTCTTTCCACCTAACTCAGCTATTTCTTGTCCTTTCCACACATTCTTCTGCTTTAGCTCAGTAGTTTCAAGTTGACTTCTTGAAATGAGTCTGGCACAATTTCAAAATGCTAGAACATTTAGTAGATTTATAATGAGATGGCTCTTTATGTGTGATAACTCCTTATCAATCAGTAAAGTTAGCAATATTTACTGATCAACCACTGTATTTATGGATTTATGGAACTACAGGGATTTTTGAAAGCAAAGGTGAACCTAAAGAAGTCCTGAATAGTTTGCTTATACTCATGGAGTGAAGCAGTGAGGAAAAAAAAAGGTGAATTATAGCATACAAATATACATGAGTTCACTACAGTTTCTGCATGCTAATCAAAATAGGGGAAACAATATAAATATCCAACAGGGAAATGGTGGAGGTAATTATATATATCTAGACTGAAATACCATGCAATTATTTGAGTACTAATTGTGATATCATTTACTTACCAAGAACAGCCTTTTAACATTACTTGCTCTTACATATATGATCTCACTCACTTTCCTATCTCTGGATATTCAATGATCTTTTGTTACCTGGATAAGATACCTTTTCTATCCTCTCCCTGCCCCCAACCAATCTCCATGACTCCAAATCCAAATGCTACGCATTTGTCAAGAAACATGTATTTAACAAGCATTTGTTGTGTACCCTGCCAACTGGCGCCTGCTCTCATGGGGCTCATGGTCAAATAATTACACTAGTATATGATTACAAATGGAATGAGTGCTGTGAAATAAAGAAATGGTTATAAAAGACAGTAATCTAGGGAAGGCTTCCCTGTGGAAGTGACACCTGAGTTGGGATCCAAAACACAAGTAAGATTTATAAAGCATTGGAGGGGTAGGGTGAGGACAGCGTGTGCTATGACCTTGTTACACAAAATGCATCATATTTTCAGAGAATTGAGAAAAGGTCAGTTTGGCTATGACACAGAGAATGATGAAAAAGTACTCTGAGAAGAGGTGGAGCAGTAAGCAAGACTGGAGCTGTGTAAGACTGCGGTTTTTAATACAGAACAACGGAAAATCACTGAAGAACTTTAAGGTCAAGAAGTGGAGGGGGCATGTGATCACACTTGCACTTTGAAAAGATGATACTGACTTCAGTGTGGAGACTGGATTGGAAAGAGACCAGGGTGGACACTGGGAGACCAATGAGGAGTCTACCACACTGGTCTGGGTGATAGTTCTATCTTTACCTAGGGAGCAGGCTGTGGAAATAGAGAAAAAGGACAGAGATCTGAGAGGTATTTAAAAGATAAAGTTACTAGGGCTTGATAATAGACCACAATAAAGAATGAAGGAGGGGCCCCTGGGTGGCTCAGCGGGTTAAGCCTCTGTCTTCGAATCAGGTCACCATCTCAGGGTCCTGGGATAGAGCCCCACATCGGGCTCTCTGCTCAGCAGGGAGCCTGCTTCCCCCTCTCTCCCTGCCTGCCTCTCTGCCAACTTGTGATCTCTTTCTCTCTCTGTCAAATAAATAAATAAAATCTTAAAAAAAAAAAAAAAAAAAAAGACTGAAGGAGAGAAGTACCCAGGATGAATCCTGGGTTTCTGGCTTCTGGAATCAAATGAATGGTGGTGTCATTCATTAGAAGATGAGGTTCAAAATCTATGATCGTGACTTTGGTTAAGTTTGACCATCCCATCATGGGCTTACAGATAATTACTGAAATAACGGCATAAATGAGAAGACCCAGGAGAAAAGGATTGGGTGATAAGAGAGGAAAAGTCTGAACTGAGCCTTGAAGAACCCCAACACTAGATGGAAGATGCAACCACAGAGTCAGAGAAAGAACAGTCGGAGAGATGAACAAAACCACCAGAGTGCAGTGCCTCCAAACCAAGAGAAAGTGTGTCAAAAGTCTTCCATAGGGGCACCTGGGTGGCTCAGTTGGTTAGGCGTCTGACTCTTGATTTCAGCTCAGGTCATGAACCTCGGGATCCTGAGATCAAGCCCTGCATTGTGCTCTGCACTCAGCAGGAAGTCTGCTTGAGGATTCTCTTTCCCTTCTCCCTCTGCTCCTCCCCGGGCACATGCTTGTGCTTTCTCCCTCTTTCTCTCAAATAAATAAATCTTCTTTTTTTTTTTTAAAAAAAAAGCCTCCCATAATATTCCCAAACAATGGTGAATGGTCAGCCCAAAAACTTCTAGCTAAGCCTTTTTCATAGCACCTTTTCCTTTTTATTTTACTTCATATTCCTTTTCACATGCATACTATAGCTATTTGTGTACGTATCTTACTACCACTATTATAGTATAGGATCTTTAAAGGCAGAGACTGCTCCTTGTTTATCCTCGTATCTGTGGTAAATTGTGCGGAATAATGAATATGTGGCACATTCAGTTATTATTTGGTAAATGAATGATGAGATGATAAGCCATTCAAAATTTAGCTGTGAAGTAAAAAACAAAAACCTGTAGTATTCAGCAATGTTAATCACTCACTCCGAAGTAAAGTCTTAGAGATGCACCATATTGAAAGAATCTAAGATAAGGACATGCAGTATTTTCAACAATAGTCATTAATGCCATGGAAGTAAAAAGAAAGCCAAATCTGTAGTCTACCTATAATTAATATAGCTACAGTCTACAGCATTGTTTAACATACACCTTTCAAAGATTGTTGGGACCAACAATCATTTCCAAGTCTGCAGTGATAAATTAATCGCAGGCTGTAGTAGTCATGTGGTCAATTTACGTGACATTTCCTTCATTAAGTAACTTCAAAAGTTGTGGTGGGAAGGCAGAGGGGATTTCAGAAACCGTTTGAGCAGAAAAATTATTCATACCACTAGAAATCTGTGTCGAAAGCATGAATGTCATTAGATTAACTCAACTATAAGAGATTGTCGGGACGCCTGGGTGGCTCAGTTGGTTGGACGACTAGAAGAGGTTGTCAACAGGTTTCCATGTGAATAATCCATTTATGTCTCTGCATTTACAGCCCTTTATTCCCACTGCTGGCCTCCCGTAACTCCCTTTCAGAAACAGGGTCCAATCAGTGTGGCTGGAGCATTTATGGAAAGCTTCATGAAATAAGAAGGACCTGAGTGGGCCCTGAAGAAGGGTAAAACCTTCGGCAGATACAAGAAGAGTCAAGCACATTAGCGCTAAGCAGTGGAGCTGAGAAACAGTATGAGGCCTGGGAGATGCTGGCCACAGTAACAGACTGAGCTGGGACAAAGTACAAGGTATGGTCTGGGGAGCCACATTAAAAAGGTTTGTGAATATTTGATGCATGAGTTTAAATATTATTCTGCAGCTGGTGGAGAATCCATGGTGCAATCCTCCTCAACTGGATAGGAAGGGAGAAGGAAGAGAACAGAGTTTCAACATCAGACATGGAACTCTTTCCAACTAAACAGGGCCCCTCCTGCTACAGTTGAAAACCACTGCTGTAAGACAGGAACACTCAGATAAAACCCTTAAAGGCAAAGAAAGACTCTTGACTGGGATTTAACAGCAGCAAAGTGATAACTTGTGGTAAGAAACCAACCCTCTCACTCCCTGGCTTTGTATTCACCTTTTTGTTATCTCATTTTGATGAGCTCTATACCTTCCCCCACAGTACTTTTCTCCCTCACTCTTTAGCTGAACAACAACTCAGTGAAAATCTTTTTCTTTGTATTTCCATGGCAGAGTGGATACAGACTGACATTTCCCAGAATTACATTAGAAACCACTATGAGAAAAAAAAAAAAAAGATAAGAATAATGCAAAAAGAGTCAATTTTCCCAAGTACAGATCTGGGGTCCGAAGTTCCCTAAGATAGGTAATGTCATCAAAGCAGTGAGCCTGAGAGGTACCACTGTCAAAGAAGCATCTTCCAACCAGGAACCCCAATCTCTACATAAAGGGATGCAACCACAAGGACCACACAACTCTTACTAAACCCTCTTTCCAGACCCTCTTCCTTTCCAGTTTTCAGGCAACCCCAAATCCCAGGAGCTTTTCCCTATCCTACCTAAGAAGTCACTCTCATACATGCTGTCTAATCCCACCATTCTGCCACCTTGACTATATCTCTTTTCCACAAACCATCATACATATCACCTCCTAAAATATCACTAAGTCTGTGCTACAAACAACCATACCACTACACTTCTCTCTCTCTCTCTCTCTCTCTATTTCTCTCTCTCTCAATCTCTCTCTGCACACCCCCCTTTCCCTCCTCAACCTGGGCCTTTTTTGAAAACTCTGTTGCAAGAAAGAAAAGACCAAAGGCTGTGAATGTCATACTTTCACCTGAGAGTCATTGTTTCCACTTCTTCATCTGACTCTAAGCTATGTGACCACCAGGCTCTGCCCACGCTTCAGCACCCAGGAAAAATGCCCATGTTCACAAATCCAAACTCATTCTGTTTCAAATCACCCTTACCTGCTGGAGACCTCTGGCTAAGATCCAGATTCCTGATGGAGGTACACACTTACTCCACATCTGAAGAAGGGCAGTGGTTGATGTGGTCTGAAGCATTGGGGTTTGGAGCCAACAGCCAAGAAAGAATTCTTGAGATGTCTTTGGCATAGAAAGCATGGGGACCGGACCCGTGGGCAGAAAGAGCTGCACTGGGGTTGTGAAAAGTGCCTGACTGTATAAGAATTTTTAACCTATGGAGGGGAGACTAATGTTAGGGCTCCAAGAAGCTGAGTCTATAGTTTTCTGGAGACTGCTTTTTTCTTGTAAATCATTAAGACAGTTGCAAACTGATGGAGACTCAGGTCCTGCATGACTGTGATCTCTATCAGCTCACCGTTTGTTTTTCCCCTTCTTTTGTTCTAGGGCAGCCAGGAATCCCTGAGGAATGTCACACATATTCCATCTCAGGAGAGGACTGCGGGGGGGGGGGGGGGGGGGGGTTAGCTTGTGCTTTGCCCTCGGCTTGCCTTCTGCTCCCTCATCACTGGTGACTGGCACCCTTGAACACCCAATTAATGATACAGATCACATCCCCCAAACTGATGTGGGAAACAGAGGCAGAAGAAAAGTTATTAAATTTCCTTACTATCTAGAGTCCACTGACGAGTCCTTGAAACAGGTAGAGTGACATTCCTCTATGGACTCAACTGCCTCCACATGAACACTTTGCTAAGGGCAAAAGGTAATCCTAGCCTGACCGACCCCCACCTCCAACCAGGATCCTGTAAGTCTACTTTAACTTATAAAAATTCCTTTAGGAACTTCCTTTATCTCTAAACCCTCCAAGATACGTGCTGGCAATCATCCCCAAGCATACGGCCCACCAATATATAGCTGAAGGGTCTCATGACTAAGGTTTTATTCGACAGTAATAAGTGACCTTTTCCCAACAACAGCTAGCCCCTCAAGGTCCTGGAAACCTTGCTTCCAAAATTCCTTAGAGACTTACGCCATCCCTGACCCCCTCCCAATCTGCAAGTATATACTGGACCACTCCTCACAACCCAGGGCAGCAGCTCCTTCTGCCCACGGGTCCTGTCCCCGTGCTTTAATAAAACACCATCCTGCACCAAAGATGTCTCAAGAATCCTTTCTTGGTCATTGGCTCCAGACCTCACCCCACCGAACCTCACCTATATTCTAAAACTTCATCAAAACCACCTGCTCTGCCACACCTGAAATAACTCTCTCAACATATTACACCTGCTCTACTTCCACCATGTATCTGGAAAAGATGTTATCATAGAATTTCACAATAACAATTCCTTTACTTATTAGAAGACTAAGATTCTGAAAGAAAGCTGAGCAACACTGAGAGGAAGGAGAAGAGAGAGAAACTTACGTAACTTAGTGGCAAAGGTCTGTTTTGAGAAGGACCTGTAAGTTTTTATGAACTTCCTTTCAGTGGATTTTTTTCAGCCAAATATATTAGAAAGTTATAGGTACGACAATGCCACCAGGAACTCTTAGTGTTCACCTGGAAGTGAGCACCAAGCATAATCTCCTACTCAGACTTGCAGCCAAGTTGAAAAGGGAAATCAACTCTTGTGGTGGATCATTTCCAAACATGACCACCAGAAATTCCCTCTATCCCTGTACACACATGTCACTCCTCCCATCAGAGGGGGAGCCTATTTTCCCCTGCACTGGTCTTATAACTTGCTTTGGTCAATAAAATGAGACGAGAGTGACATTCTAGTACTCCTAAGAACTATAAGAACTTGAAGGCCTTAAGAAGACTTGTAGTTTAAAAAAAAAAAAAAAAAAGACGATGATGACTTGTAGTTTTGAGGCATCTGGATGGCACTGTCTGTTAAGCACCCAACTCTTGGTGTCGGCTCAGACCATGATCTCAGGGTCATGAGATTGAGCCCTGCATCTAGCTCTGTGCTCAGTGCAGAATCTGCTTGGAATTCTCTCTCCCTCTCCTTCTGCCCCTCACTCTTGTGCATTCTCTCTCTCTCTTTCTCTCTCTCTCTCTCACAAAATCAATAAATAAATCTTTTTAAAAAGAGGAATTGTAGTTTCTGTTTTTGGGTTTTTGGGAATCAGCTAACTAGTTAAAAAGTTCAGGCTACACCGCTAACTAAGAAGGGAGAGGCCTAACCAGCCCCTAACCATTCCAGCAGAGGCCAGATGTGTATGTGACACCATCTTGGACATTTTAGCCCCAGCTGAGCTCCCAGGTGAATACAGCCAACACCACATCTAGCAGAAAAACTACCTAGTGGAGCCCAGCCAACTCACAGAATCCATGAGAAGTAAGAAGCTGTTATTGTCTTAAGCCATGAAGTTTTGAGGAAGTTTATTACACCATTATATAGATAACGGAGGCTTATTTAAAAACTCAACCCATCTCAGTCAAGGAGATCAATAAGTCTGGATCCCAGATAACTTCTTAATTTGCCCAGTTTTTGTTTGAATGGTCCTTTCGTTACTTGTTCTATATTGATCTCAACCATGAACTCAAGACAGTTTTGACTTCAAATATTATGTCCTATATTTTCCATAAGAACAAAGTTATTAGAACTTACTCTGAGTTCAGGAACTCTGACTACATTATTTATTTTATTCCCTTAATATAGCTAATGCTTTAACTTCCTCTGATTCTGAAGATACTTTGGATTTTATTATTGGCCTAAATTTTAAATTTCATTTTCAAAATGTCCAGTGTCTGTAGTTGCTGTGATAATCTCCCTTTGAATATGTTTTGCAAGTTTATTCATGCTTTTCAAATGTAAATTCAATGTGAGAGCAGTGTGTAGTTAGATAATAGCATTCATCAGATGTCACCACTGAAAGGGAAGGATTCTCAAGGGATTCAGCTCTAATCCTTCTCTCCTCCTTACTCTCTACAATCTGTGTGTGACTTATTCAATGCCAGTGACTTCAATTAGCATATGTAAAATGATGACTCACAAAGCCAGACTTCCGACTTGGACTTATCTCCTAGGATTCAGATACCATTCCAAATGTCTACCAGGTATCTCTACTTGGATGTTCCAAAGGCTTCCCCCGACTCAATGTCTCCAAATGAAACTCACTGTCCTCCAAAACTTATTCTTTCTTAATCCTTCACTCACTGAATAACACATTCTTCCAGAAATCTGGCATGTGGGTCTCCCCACCAGAGCAGGAGCCCTAAGTCCCATTCATCTCCATATCTCCAAATCTCAGGGCTCACTGAGCATTCTTTCAATTAATAATCAATTAATAATTAAAGGAAAACTGTTTCATTCTGGTTTTAGTTACCCCAATGAGAAAGATCAGCTCCTGTCTAACCCAACTAAATGTGTCAATACTTTCAGCATCATCTAGTCATGTCCAAGGCAAGACTTTGTGAAGAATCTTCTCACCACCAGTAGGAAGAATGGGAACCAAATGAACAACCTCAGGCCACACACACTTGGGAAGATCTTGGCCTTGGGACACCCATGATGTACAGCCTCCTTTACCAGGACTAATAAAGTTCATTTGAAAAGGCATTGTCTCAGTTCCCAAGTCCCTCGGGGACCAGAACTCTGGTCTGAACAAAGCGTATCACCCTCCTAATTACAGGAATGAGGCATTTTCCTGGTAACTCTTGCTGCCATGTCCCCAAGTTATTTTTGTACTTCATAGCTTCACAATATCAAATGGTGCTACCTTTTGGGAAATAAGCTTTCAAGGTGATTTTTTTTCTGATTACAAATTCTAGCCAGTTCCAAGAATTCAATGCCAACTCAGTTCAAATTTACGGTTTCTTTAAGGCACTGTGATGTTAATCCCTCCTTATTGTTGGGTGATGTACACTAGCCTAAGTCCTGCCTGGCTCATTACGCCCCACTTTCATTCTGTGTAGCTCTGGAAGTCCAACCTGCTTCAAAGCCAAACCAGTCTGGGTCACAGGTATTTTGAGTTTGTCTCTACAGCCTAAATGTCTTTCATTTTCTTGGTAGGATGGTAAGTGACAGCTTTGTGGTCAGTATTTTTAAGACTTATGTCTATAGGGGCACCTGGGTGGCTCAGTTGGTTAAGCGTCTGCCTTCGGCTCAGGTCATGATCCCAGATGATGGGATCAAGCCCCGAATCGGGCTCCTTGCCCTGGGAGCCTGCTTTTCCCTCTACCTCTGCCAGCCATTCTCCCCTCTCCCCACCAGCCACTTGTGCCCTCTCTCTGTCAAATAAATATATAAATTTTTTTAAAAAAATATGTATTTATTTAACAATAGAGATAAAAATTATCTCTGTAATAAATGCTTTTAGATTCCACATTAATTTATAGCATCTTAAATAATAAATATTTTGATTTGACAATTTTTTTATGAACTCAAGCATAATCTCAGGTATGCATGAGATATACTCTGAGTTTATAATTCTAATTTTTTTAAAGATTTTATTTATTTATTCGACAGAGATCACAAGTAGGTGGAGGGCAGGCAGGGGGAGGGGGAAGCAGGCTCCCCACTGAACAGGGAGCCCAATGCGGGGCTCAATCCCAGGACCCTGAGATCAAAATCTGAGCTGAAGACAGAGGCTTTAAGCCACTGAGCCACCCAGGTGCCCCACTGAGGCACCCCAGGTGCCTCTAAATTCTTAAAAGTAACTGTTTTTCATTCAAATACATTTGCTTTTCTGGAGTTTGGAGTGATTATAATGGGTTCATTCGAAATATTATTGCCTTCACCATTGCAAACATGGTGAATGTTCCTAAAACCTGCTAGATTTTCTGTAAGAAGTGTGGCAACCATCAACCCCACAAAGTGACACAATACAAGAAGGACAAGGATTCTCAGTATGCCGAGGGAAAGAAGCATTATAACAGTAAGCAGAGTGTCTATGATAGGCAGACTAAGCCGATTTTCTGGAAAAAAAAACCCTAAAACTACAAAGAGGACTGTGCTGAAGCTTGAATGTGTTGAGTCCAACCACATGTCTAAGAAAATGCTGGCTATTAAGAAACGCAACAATTTTGAACCGGGAGGAGATAAGAAGAGAAAAGGCCAAGTGATCCAGTTCTAAGCTTCATATTTGGTTTTATGAAGCCGATAAAATCTTGAGGTTATGTTCAAAATGAAAAACAAAATCCTCTTTATTAAAATAGCACTTGTTAATCTCATAACATTTGAATAAAAAAAGAAATTTAATCTCCCTGAAAACAATTTTTGGCATTAAAATTCATTACATCTGTTTACATAGTTATGGGGAAAACTCAACAAAAACTACCGATCTATTTAACATCTTGTGCTTGATGAAACACATTAGAACACGAAATACCATACTTTGGAACAGAAATACACAGTCCAAAGACAGGTCCTTTCATAACCAGGCTGTGTTACACTACTTTTATAATAAATCTTATCACCCTCTCCCCATCTTTTGCCTTTCCATATACATAGCCTATAAAACTGTGCAATTGTAAACTGAACTAACTAGGGAGGGAAAATTTAACACATCTGTGAAATGAGCATTATAAATAAATCAATGCCAATATGCTATCAGCAAAGGTCTTAACAGATCCACTCTACTTAATGAAATAAAATGAACACAGTAACAGATTTACATGAGAATGATAAAGTTCAAATATCAGAAAATAACAATTCAGTTTAGCAAATCTTTTCATTGAATTCTAAAAGTATTCTTTAGATCTTTAAATGTAATGCATTTTCTATCAAAATCCAACTGCCTTTTTTCTCCAGAAATTAACAAACTGATCTTAAAATTCATAGAAATGCATAAAAACAAAAACGAAAACCATAATAGCCAAAAAAAATCTGGAAAAGAAGAATAAAGTTGGAAAACCCACATTTCCCAATTTCTAAATTTATTACAAAGTTACAGTAATCAAGAGAGAACTGTAACCTGGTGATTCACAGACTTGTACCCCTGGGGCTAATAATACATTATATGTTAATAAAAAGAAATAAAGAGGGAGAGAGAACTGTAGAACTGGCATATGGAGATATATATATATATATATATATATACACACACACACAAAATTTTTTTAAAATAATAATGGAATAGAATTTCAAGTCAAGAAATAAGCCCTTACACTTATAGTCAATTGATTCTTGACAAGATTAGCAAGTGGAGGAAAGACAGTCGTTCTCCACACCTGGAGAGGGAAACATGCAAAAGAGTGAGGTAGGACCCCTACCTCACACTATACAGAAAAATTAACTTAAAATGGATCATAGACTGGGGTGCCTGGGTGGCTCAGTTGGTTAAGTGGCTGCCATCAGCTCAGGTCATGATCCCAGGGTCCTGGGATCGAGCCCCGCATTGGGCTCTCTGCTCAGCGGGGAGCCTGCTTCCTCCTCTCTCTCTCTGCCTGCCTCTCTCTGCCTACTTGTGGTCTCTGTCTGTCAAATAAATAAATAAAATCTTAAAAAAAAAAAAAGACAATAACAAAGGTTGTAGAGGATGTGGAAAAACTGGAACCCTCATACACTGCTGGTGTGAATATAAAATGGTACAGCTGCTTTGAAAAACAGTTGAGCGATTCTTCAAAAATCTAAAAATTGTGTTGCCATGTGATCCAGCAATTTGACTCCTATACCCAAGAGAAATGCAAACATAAGTCCACATAAAAACTTGCACACAGGGACAGCTGGGTGGCTCAGGTCATTCAGCAGGGAACCTGCTTCTCCTTCTCTGTCTGCCTCTCCCCCAACCGGTACTGGTTCTCTCACTCTCTCAAATAAATAAATAAAATCTTTAAAACCAACAACAACAACTTGCACACAGGGGCACCTCAATGGGTCAGTCAGTTGAGTGTCTGACTCTTGATTTTGGCTCAGGTCATGATCTCAGGGTCCCATAATCAAGCCTAGAGCCAGTCTCCATGCTTAATGGGGTGCCTGCTTGAGATTTTCCCAGTCCCTCTGCCCCTCCACACCCCACTCTCTCAAGTAAGTAAGTACTTTAAAAAAAAAAAAAAAAAAAACACTTGGTGGGGGGCACCCGGGTGGCTCAGTTGGTTGGGCGACTGCCATCGGCTTGGGTCATGATCCTGGAGTCCCGGAATCAAGTCCCACAACAGGCTCCCTACTCGGCAGGGAGTCTGCTTCTCCCTCTGACCCTCCCCGCTCTCATGCTCTCTATCTCTCTCTCTCAAATAAATAAAAATCTTTTTTAAAAAGTTTACAAAATAAAAATAAATAAACACTTGGGGCGCCTGGGTGACTCAGTTGGTTAAGCATCTGCCTTTGGCTCAGGTCATGATTTCGGGATCCTGGGATCAAGCTCTGAGTCAGGCTTCCTGCTCAGTGGGGGTCTGCTTCTCCCTCTCCCTCTGCCTTTCCTCCACTTATGTGTGTGCTCTCTTTCGCTCTCTCGCAAATAAATAAAATCTTAAAAAACAAAACAAAACAAAACCCACCTGTACACAAATGTTCATAGCAGCCCCATATCAAAATAACCAAAAAGTGGAAACAACCTAAATATCTATCAACTGACAAATGGTTCAAGATTTGGTACATTCACTTTTTTAGTGCTCTTGGACCCAATTCCAATGTGTCTGTTGGTGGGGGTGGCTGGTTCCCACAGAACACTATTGCAATTCTCAGACACCCTGCTGGGGTTCAACTCAATTCTAACACTACCCACCCCAAGACAGCTTCAGATTCCACAGCTTAAGGGTTCAGTCCCACTCCCTCACCCCACTTCAGACAGCATTTGCAACCCCAGGTCGTTATCTATGCTTCTGACTGGCTACAGACTGGAGTCTCTAACAATCCCTTCCAACTCAGGATGCCCAGTTCAGGTTGTTCCAGGTACATCTGACCAACTGGCTATAAATTAAAGGTTCCCATAACTTCCTCAGAAATTAACTGGAAGAGGTTTAATTAATTTGCTAGAGAAGCTCACAGAACACAGCAAAACATTTTTTTCCTTTTTTCTTTGTTTTTTTTTTTTTTTTTTAAACTAAATAGCCAGTTTATTATAAAAGGATATAACTCAGGGCACCTGAGTGGTCCAGTCAGTTAAATGTCTGCCTTTGGCTCAGGTCATGATCTTGAGGGTCCTGGGATCCAGCCTCCCATTGGACTCCTTGCTCAGTGGGAGTCTGCTTCTCCCTCTCCCTCTGCCCCCTGCTTGTGCTCTCTTTTCTCACTATTTATCTTTATCTCAAATAAATAAATAAAATCTTAAAAAAATAAAAAAGGATTTAACTCAGGAACAGCCAGATGGAAGAGATACACAGGGCAAGGCATGGAGAAAGGGTACAGAGCTTCCATGCTCTCTACAAACTAACCACTCTCCCAGCACCTCAACTTGTTCACCAACCCAGAAGCTCTCTGAACCCTGCCCATCCTTTCATGATTTTTATGGAGGCATGATTGATTACAGAACTGGCCAATGGCAACTGATTCAACTTCTAGTCCCTCCCCTCTCCCCAGAGGTCAGTGGTTGGGACTGAAAGTTCCAACCCTCCAATCACCTGGCTGGCTTCCCTGGCAACCAACCCCCATCCTCAGGTGTTTTCCAAAACTGGCCTCATTAACATAACAAAGGACAGCCACCTTTATCATAGTCTTCACTTAGGAAATTCCAAGGTTTTTAAAAAAGATTTATTTATTTTAGAGAGAGAGAGAGAGCGCTTGCACACATGTGCTCAAACACATTCTAGTGAGGGGAGGGGCAAAGAGAGAATCTCCAAGCAGATTCCCCAGAGGCTGATGTGGGGCTTGATCTCACTATCTATGAGATCATGACCTGGGCTGAAACCAAGAGCTGGATGCTTAACGGACTGAACCAACGAGGCAGCCCAGGAAATTCCAGGGTTTTCAGTAGCTCTGTGCCAGAAAGGGGGTGGGGGGGGCAAAAACTGTAAGGGCCTACTTAGCCAGAGCAACTCCATCTCAGTTAAATAGCCATTTTGTTGTTTATGCAGTAAACTTAGATTGACCCTGCCCAACCCCCCCAAAGAGGAACTTACTTAGAAACAAGTCTGGGAGACCAGTAAAATATGGCCGACCAGCCCCTGATAACAGAGCCCATATACCAGGACGTGTCAGGTCAGGGGGAGATAACAGAGCCCAGAATGCAAGGATGAGTCAAGCCAGGTGGAGACATCCAATCAGTAAAGCACCTTCCTAACCATCAAAGAATGTGGACCCTGCCTTTTGGGCACCAATTCTGACCAGAGTGATAGGCTAGTTCAAATAGCTACTATAGGGTGAATTGTAATTCAATTGGCTACCCGTGTGTGACCTAGCATGACTATGCAACTTTCTCTGTGTGTTACAATCTCATTGGCCACCTGTGTGTGGGCAGGCTCAAACACATGGCCTTTGCTTTATAAAAGTTAGTCTGTGAGGCTGGGAGGGGTCGCTCTCTCTGCTGGAGATGGCCCCGTCCGGTTGGTTTGATTTTCGATACTGGCGTGAAATAAAGCTCTGCTTGACCTTTGCTTTGTATCAGTCTTGCTCCTTTGATCACGGACCTAACAAAACCACATCTATTATTAATCACAACATCACTTCCATACAATGGAGTATTATTTGGCAATAAAAAGAATAAGGTATTAATGGGTAAAACTTGAAAACAGTATGCCAAGTGGTAAGTGAACGAATTCAGTCACAAAACACATACTAAATGATTCCATTGATATGAAATGTCCAGAACAGGCAAATCCATAGAGACAGAAAGCAGATTAGTGATTTCTTAGGGCTTGGGGGAAAGAGAAGGGTGGGAGTGGGGAGTAACTGTTAATAGGTCCCAAGTTTCTTTTAGGGGGAATGAAAATTAGATTATGATTATGGGTGCACATCTTGTGAATATAACAACAAAAAAACTATACATTTTAAATAGGTGAATTCCATGGTATGTGAATTATATCTCAATACAGTTGTTAAAAAAACAGAAAATAAAAGTAATCATGACAGTTTATGTCAAAATTCATTATGAAATCTGAATTAGGGAGTGTGAATTAAGAAAGTTTTATGAACTTCCTTTTTTCCCCCTCAATAGTTTTGATCTGCAGCTGAACAATTTGTAACTGAAATACCAGCTAAATTACTCCTATTCCTCTCCCCAAGGCAAATTTCATCAAATTTCTCTTTAATTGTTCTTTCCCCAATAAAGACCAGTATTCTTGTACTTAAAAGATGCAATCCCAAATGACTCATCAGCTATCTCCTGGGTAGCAAGCAGTGTTGCCACAAGAAACCATTTTTCCTTTGATTCAGAAGACCTGGTCAGTCTGCAATCTATATTCTTCTTCCTAATAGACTGCTCAGAGAATATTTCTTTACTTCCGTCAGATAAATTTGTGAAAAACTATGAAATGAACCAAACAAAATTATTTTCTGGGTGTCCCATCTGGTGCACCCTTTCAGGTTATCTAATTCCCTGGGAGCTTATGCCTTTCAGAGTGTTTGAGTTATTTTACAACTCTGTAAACTGTACAAAAATGATAATGATGTAAATGATTCACATTCATCAAAATGCAAATGAATAGTTTAGTGGATGAAATGGATTACTGTCTGTAGATATTGACCAGTTTTGCATCTACTTCTGAATTCTAGAAGTGCTTGGGCCTAAGGCAGGCTGCCCCAAGATATGACACAGTAGAATACTGATTATTCTGAATTAAAGTTATGTAAGAAAGAGTCAGTGCAAGAACATTCTGACCCTCTTGGCCCTCCAGAAAGCAGGAAATAATGTCCCATGTGAAAGGTACTCTTCCTGTACCACGAAGCAGTGAGACATCCTTATCATCAGAGAGGGGAAGTCAGAGCCAAAGAAGCTTAGATTAAAAAAACCTTGTTACGGGGCGCCTGGGTGGCTCAGTGGGTTAAGCCTCTGCCTTCAGCTCAGGTCATGATCCCAGGGTCCTGGGATCGAGCCCCACATCCGGCTCTCTGCTCTGCAGGGAGCCCACTTCCTCCTCTCTCTCTGCCTGCCTCTCTCCCTACTTGTGATCTCTGTTTGTCAAATAAATAAATAAAATCTTTAAAAAAAAAAATTATTAAAAAAAAATTTTATTAAAAAAAAAAATCTAGTTACTTTAACTGATTTACTACCCCGGCCTAAATTCTATTTTGAATTCCTTATTAATTGAAGCTCCCAAGCATAAGTTTTTGTCCTACCAAGTCCTACAGATCTCTATGTCTAATGTCTGTTGGTCACTTCTGCTAAAAAGGAAAACAATGGCGCCTGGGTGGCTCAGTTGGCTAAGCGACTGCCTTTGGCTCAGGTCATGATCCTGGAGCGCCAGGACCCAGTTGGCCATCAGGCTCACTGCTCAGTGGGGAGTCCGCTTCTCCCTCTGACCCTACTACCCTCTATTGTGCACTCTCTCTCTCTCTCAAATAAATACATAAAATCTTAAAAAAAAAAAAAAAGAAAGAAGAAAGAAAGAAGAAAAAACAAGACCAAACTGGAGTCATTTACCCTCCACAACAACAAACCAAGTCCATTACAGTTTCCCAGGCCATTACCTCTCCTAGGAATGTGACCTTTTAACAGTCAATGTGAAATCTGATAAGCACTAGTAAGATAATTTGCATGATAAAAACCCTGCTGGTTCCCTTCCCACCAAAAAGATGATGTCCTGGGGCATCTGGGTGGCTAAGTTATTGGGTGTCTGCCTTTGATTCAGGTCATGATCCCAGGGTCCTGAGATCCAGCCCCATGTCAAGCTCGCTCCTTGGCGGGAAGCCTGCTTCTCCCTCTCCCACTCCCCCTGCTTGTGTTCCCTCTCTTGCTATGTCTCTCTTTGCCAGGTAAGTAAATAAAATCTTTAAAAAAAAAAAAAAAAAAAAGATGTCCTGGCCTGAAACAATTCTTTCTTTACTTTCGCAACCCTCCTTCCTATAGAAACCTTCTATTTTACGCAACTCATCCGAGTTATCTCTCTACTTGCTAGATGGGATACTGCCCAATTCATGAATTGCTTAATAAAGCCAATTAAACCTTCAAACTTACAAAGTTGAATTTCATTTTATAACACTTCTTGGGTCCTATGAGACCTCTGTACATATGAATTAAATTTGTTTTTTCTCCTTTTAAACTTTTGTCAATTTAATTCTCAGAGCAGCTAGAAGAATCTTGAAGGGTAAAGGAAAAATTTCCCTCCACAACAGAAGCATTTCTGATTGTTTTTATATGTGCATTCTTTGAATTCTCCTTTGAACTAGTTGAAACATCTTACTGGTTCCCCCAGTAATTAATGAGATAAATAATAGATTTTATATGTGTTCATTTTATATCTGTTACAAGTCCTGATTTTAACATTTTTTAGAAAAGTATCTTTAACACTTCTACTTCACACGTAATATAGTGAAACTTGATTTCCCCCAAATTAGTCCCTGAGAAGATGACAGATAGTAAATAACTTAATTAATGACCTAATAATTCATAGTCTCATATTAATACAATTTTACTGTATCATAGTTCGGTATATAATATTAGCAAAATTCCTAATAATATATGGTTAACACTCAATAAATTTTTGCTAAATAATTCCTTTTCTAGGTTGCTATGTATCTTGTAGTTTTATCTATTGTTAGAGGATCCTCCTCACATACATTTAGTTCTTGTCTTCCTGGATCATCTCTCTTTATGATGTTGGCACTGACTTTCACCAAGGCCTTCACATTCAGCAGATCGGGCTTCTATTCATGAGATTTGAAGACTCAGTCTACCCCCCAAATCCCATCATTTTCAGAGAATCTTAGTAAAAATACATCAAAACCAGGGAGAAAAGATGTTGAAACAAACAACTCTGTCATTGAAGAACACACATGTTAGCTTATCTCCCAATTCCCCAAACCCCACTGGCAGGGATGGGAGGGGGGTGTATTTCCCATCTAAGAAAATTATTGTTCCTTTCTAAGTTAATTTCTTTTTTTTTTTTTTAGATTTTATTTATTTATTTGACAGAGATCACAAGTAGGCAGAGAAGCAGGCAGAGAGAGAGGAAGGGAAGCAGGCCCCCTGCTGAGCAGAGAGCCCCATGTGGGACTCGCTCCCAGGACCCTGAGATCATGACCTGAGCCGAAAGCAGCGGCTCAACCCACTGAGCCACCCAGGCGCCCTGTAAGTTAATTTCTAATCTTCATGAAGCTAAAATAGTTGTCATTAAGGGAATCTGTGATCCACACTTTACTCATTCTTGACAGGCCTAAGGAAAGAAAAGAGGGCAAAAGAGATGGATGCATAATAATTTGAGGTACTAACTCTAGTACAAGAGGAGCAACCTCACAATTATGGGGCAGATAAGGAAAAGTTTCTTCCTACTCATCAAGTTTTGACTATAGTCTGAGAACTAAGGCTTATTCTTAAATCATGTATGTTTATTCATTCATTCAATGAACATTTATTAAGCACCTGCTAGGGTCTAGCACCTTATTGGGCAATGTAGCAGATGCTGAAGGTACTCTGGTATACCCCTCAGATATTCCCAGAGTTCACCTGCAGAGAATTACCTTATAGTCTAGGGGATTCCACCAGGGTGTTCCATGGCCACTAAAGGAATGTGCTTGCCTACACACCCTGGACGTGTTAGGATGGGAGTGGGTAGATTAAGATCATAACATCATACTCCTCAGGGAACTGTTCCATAATCTCTCAGAGGTCCCCAAAGGGTCTGAACCTCTGTCGCCCACAGTGGTATCCCACTCATTCGAATACACACTTCTTGACTGACTCCACTTTCCCTGTCTCTTCCTGGAATCACTTCCCAAATAAAACATCTCCACCCAAATCCTTGCCTTGAAGTCTGTTCTTGGGGAAACCCAACTAAGACAGGCCGTATCTGTATATATGTATGTGGTGAGCCAATGTGTACCTTACTCTTCAGTAGATGCAGAACACCCAACACTTCCTTTCTGGAGTCTTGCAGACTGAGTAACTCAAACCGGGGCCATGTCCTGCCGAGGGTAAAGAACCACCCCACCCACCCCCACACAACCTACTATCTACATTTCCTATTCAGCTAGTATCACTAAGACCACTTTTACTAGTCCACTGTCTTCATCAATATGACTTTACTCTTGGGGTGCCTGGGTGGCTCAGTGGGTTAAAGACTCTGCCTTTGGCTCAGGTCATGATCCCAGGGTCCTGGGATGGAGTCCCGCATTAGGCTCTCTTCTCAGCGGGGAGCCTGCTTCCTCCTCTCTCTGCCTGCCTCTCTGCCTACTTGTGATCTCTCTGTCAAATAAATAAATAAAATCTTAAATAAATAAATAATTTTTTTTAGAAAATGACTTTACGCTTCCAAAATATCCTTGTTTAAGAGGATAAGTCACAGATAAGTTTATTATTTGTTCCAGAAATCTTTACCAAGAAAATCATTTAAATAAAAAATAAAACTGTTCAACTCTTCAACAGACAGCATTGACAACTTTACTCCCCATGACTCTTTAAAACATTCACCTCGAAATCCACACCTTGCTGTGTCCACCAATCCTAACTTACTGTATCTCGATCTTTACTCAGTGTTAATCAAGCCTCTGCATGAAAGGCCCATTTTCTTAAAAGATTTTTATTTATTCATTAGAGAGAGAGAGCATGCACATGGGAGGAAGACTCCCTACTGAGCAGGGAGCCCCATGCAGGGCTCAACCCCAGGACCCTGGGATTACGACCTGAGCCAAAGGCAGATGCTTAACTGACTGAGCCACCCAGGTACCCTTGAAAGGCCCATTTTAAACTGGCCTCTAAAACCTCACAAATATCCCAGTTCAGCCCTTCCCCCTAAGGAAGCTACCAAGACTCTGTCAAGGTATGTTCCCCCTTACCACAGTAAGAATAAACTCAGTTTTGGGCACCTGGGTGGCTGAGTTGGTTAAGCGACTGTCTGCAGCTCAGGTCATGATCCTGGAGTCCTGAGATCGAGTCCCGCATCGGGCTCCCTGCTCAGCAGGGAGTCTTCCTCTCCCTCTGACCCTCTCCCCTTCTCATGCTCTCTCTCTCTCATTCTCTCTCAAATAAATAAATAAATCTTTAAAAAAAAAAAAAAAAAGGATAAACTCAGTTTTGTCTTATCAACAGGTTGTTTTGGTGGGATTTTCAGAAAGCCAGAATGCACTAAAATCTTTGACTGCATTTTCCATAGGCCATGCGAAATAAGGCATAATCAATACATGGTATAAAAATCCTTCCTTCCGGGGCGCCTGGGTGGCTCAGTGGGTTAAGCCGCTGCCTTCGGCTCAGGTCATGATCTCAGGGTCCTGGGATCGAGTCCCACATCGGGCTCTCGGCTCAGCAGGGAGCCTGCTTCCTCCTCTCTCTCTCTCTCTCTGCCTGCCTCTCTGCCTACTTGTGATCTCTCTCTGTCAAATAAATAAAATAAAATATTAAAAAAAAAATCCTTCCTTCCTAGGTTGCAATTTCCTTTAGTGTTCTTTGACCCTTTAGGAAAGCCTAATTCACCTACAAATCTTTGTGGGGGAGTGCTATGAAGGGAAGTGAGAGGACAGGGTCACAAGGAAAAATGAGTCCTGACCATATCCCAACACCCTCCCACTAACCACTGCCCCGTCTAAGAACACTCTGGTTTGAGGCAGCAGTGGGAGCACATCAAGGACAACTGCAGTTTAATGCAGATCAGCAGCCAGGCCATGGCCAGCTGTGGTCCATGACGGCACATGAAGTCACACAACACTTGCAGGATAACAAGGAGGAACCAAGAGAGCCTCCCCTGTTTCTCAAATGTACCTGAGCAGCACTGCCCAACAGAAATATAATGTATGCCACAAATACTAACCACACATAGAATTGAAAATTCCTTGTATTTTCAATCAAACTGAAAAAAAAATTCTTGTACCCACATTTTTTTAAAGATTTATTTACTTATTTATTTATTTATTTGACAGAGAGAGAGAGAGAAAGAGAGACACAGTGAGAGAGGGAACACAAATAGGGGGAGTGGGAGAAGGAGAAGCAGGCTTCCCGCCAAGCAGGGAGCCCGACGCGGGGCTCGATCCCAGAACCCTGGGATCATGACCTGAGCCGAAGGCAGATGCTTTACAGCTGCACCACGCAGGCGCCCCTAAAATTGTTAATTAGATCATTTCTTTTTAAATTAAATCTTTGAAATCCAGTGTGTATTCTGCATTTACAGCACATCTCAATATGGATTAGCCACAGCTCAAGTGCTCAATAGGCACGTGGAACTCCTAGCTACAGTATTGGACAACATGACCCTGAAAGAGAAGACTCTTGGATAACAACCGCTCATTCACTATGTTTCATTTAGAGGAAGAATTAGGGGTCTCTCCAGAAATCAGAGACCAAGGCTAGCAGGAGTGAGCCATGAAGGAGAAATAGGGAATGAGCCAGAAGCCAGCCCTCACATTAGAGATAATTGTGCTTAGCCAGCCCTGCTGCCTGCGCTACAGCTACTCTGGTAAAACCCAATATGGGTTCATACTTTCTGCTGGGTCAGGAACAAGTTGTACATCCTGATCTCTTTATTTTCCTGTTATTCCTTCTATAAATTTCTCTTTTAAAATAAGAAGAAAATTGCTAGCTCATTCTGCTTGCTGTGCTGTGAGCAATAAAGCCCACTCTCTCTGATCTCAGGTCTTCTGGCAGCGTCCACGAAACGGTAGCAAGCTAAAGGGTGAAACACTGAAGTTCTTGACATTACCATCCCATCCTTCAATGTCTAACCGAGGTCTAACTCCTCCAAGGTAACTTTATGAACCTCTCAAGAGTCCTCAGTACTGCCTGTTTCTACTCAGCCTCGAACACTTACCGTATAGAATATGCTATAATTTTGCATGTGTTTATATTTTAATATCTCCAATCTCTACCCTGCATGTTGCATAATATTCATTGAAATGTTTGATGATACACTGATCTTTGTCCCATAAATGTGAAACCTTGGAGAATTTTTGTACCTTGTAAAGATGGAGACCTACCTGCCCCCTTTCCATCTTCAGACGTGGTGATGGTACACGCTCTGCTCCCCTCCTCTCGTGCACTGTTTCTTTCCTCCTCTACCCCACTCTCCTTGACTTTACCTTTCACCCCTATTGCCACTTACTACACTTTCATTTTCATAATACTAAAACAGATCAACTTGGTAAAGTCAAGTCCATTGAATCTGTAGCTATGGGATGTAGAGACTAAAAAAGATCAGTTTTTAACTGAACCAATAAATGCCTTAAACATACTTGTCTTCGGCTAGCCTCAGGAAAAATAACTTTTCCTTCACCAATGCAAATCTTTTTGGAAGGAGGCTGCACTAACATGACTAAAGTGAACAGATTTCCAGTTCTTTTCCTCATAGGAAAAATGAATAATTATGGCATGAGTCCGTTAACAGATGCAGAATATTAACCATTCTATTCCAAGTAATCATACCAGAAAGTTTCAATTCTTTTAAACTACCCACCATATAACGTTTGAAAAGATACAGAAATAATCTCTCATTAGGTGGGGAACATGGTAGGCAGCTCAGATTGATCTATAATAGCAAAACACAGTTCATCTTAGTAGTACAGAACTGCTCTTAGACCACAAAATGTGTCTATAACATTTCCAAGGGATGCCTGAGTGGCCCAGTCAGTTAAACATCTGCCTTTCACTCAGATCATGATCCCAGGGTCCCGGGATTGAGTCCTGCATAGGGCTTGTTGCTGAGTGGGGCGCCTGCTTTTCCCTCTGCCTACCACTCCTCCTGCTTGTGCTCACTGTCCCTCTTTCTAATAAATAAAATTTTAAAAAAAAATTCCCAAGAGGGTAGTTAGATACCCACCCTGTAAGAAAAAAAGTAGCAGCAACAGAATCAATTTCATCAAGCCCAACGAAGCACCAGCCAAGTAAGAGTATGTCCAGATCCACATAAGTCACACATTCCCAATGGTAGGTATATTTCTGTGGTGGAGTAGTCATGAGTCCTGATCTCATTTGTACTGTACATTTGTTGTTTTCTGACTACACAGCTTCCAAAACACCCTTCCTTTTCTGGGTAGCCCTCTGATGACAGGCTCTAGCCTCCCATGATGAAGTCCAGGGAGGTGCTGCTCTGTTTGGTAGTACACTGTTTAATTAAGCTGATACTTTTTCCATAGCCAAGTTTTCTCAACAGAGAAAGAACTAAGTTGGTTTACATCATAACACAAGTTCTTTGCCTCATCACAAAATAAAAATGATTAGTCCATAGCCTGCCACCAGTCTGCAGACTACGCTTGCAGAAACAGTCTGGGACCTTGTACTTCCCCTCCTAGCACCCTGCTAGTTGTGTAGACACACATGACCTAAATTCAGCAACCAGATGCTCCTACCTGGGCCTTTGAATTTTGAAGGAGAGAAACAAAGATGCAGGGACAATTGAGAGACTATGCATGGCGGTGTGAACGTTTTCAAAAGGCCTGCAGTAGTATCAGCATTGGGAATCCATAGGTGTTGGCAACGTTACCAGCTCAGAGATGGGACAGCAATGGTACCCCAAGTAGAACAGAGCATGGCCGGTCCTATTCTCTATTCATAGCCTCTCTTGGTTCCTACTGTTTTCTGAGCCTGGTTCTCTAGCTGCTCATCATTTCTGTGAGCTACTCAAGAACTTTCAATGAATTCCTTTTCTGCTTAGATGAATCAACAGAGAATTTTGTTGCTTCCACTGGGGAAGTTGGACTGATAAATGCTTTCACATTCTAATCAGATGATCAGTGATACCTGTTTAGATACTAAGTTCACCAAGAAATTTTCTGACTGTAATTTGTCCTCTCACATGTTAACTAGAAAACTTGGGCCTTCCTGGGAACTGTATTTCTCACTGAAAATTAATTGGTATTTAGATCTTAAGACTTTGGATGATGAGTAGAGATCATGTGAATCTACTTCAAAAAGAAAGATTTACTCCAAAAGTTGACAAACTTGGACTCCATATGCTACAGCGCAGACATCCAGAACATGGGCTGCAGCAAATTCACCCCATTAAGGGTATCCTGTGGGGACCTGGCCTGGATAGCCACCCAGCCCTGGCCTTTCTGCAGAGTTATAACTTCTACACCACCCTCTCAGTTATCCCTATAGCTTTCTTAGGGAGTTGCTGCAGACTAAATCAAACTTATTAACAATCCACTAAATCTCAAATAGGCAATAGACTGAACAGGTTCAAATTAAACTCTTAGAAGTTCATAGCTTGCCAGCAAGTCATGTTATGAATCTTGAAAGGAACTGTGCACATGCATCAGATTTGCATAGTTTCCCATTTATCACCAGTAAGCATCCCCTACCAAAACCATACGGAAAGAAATCATCAGAAAGCAATCTGTGTCTCTATACTGACTATACCTCATTAATTTCTGGCTTGATTCTCTTCAACTTGTATTATTAAATATTTGCTTGCTGGTTTCATTTCTTTGAACATAAGTAATGATAATAATTACATCGCCTTATATTTATGGAGTTGCTTATAATCTTCAGAGAATTTGCTTCCAGTGTCTCATGCAATCCTCACAATGATCCCTAGAAGAACTTGTAGTCGTATCTTATAAATTTAAAAAAACAAAAAACAAAAAAACCACACACACAACAAAACCAGAATAAATAGTTTGTCCTGGATCACACAACTATTGTGTAGCTAAATATGGACGTGAACTTAGGTCTTTCAAAACCCAGCAACGCAACACAGTAGAGGTTCCTGCCATTACTGGGAAAATCCTTAACAATTCTAGATTGTATAAGCATTACTTTATCTAAAATATCTGGATAAATGTGCCTCCAAAATGCTATCTTAATACTACTTCTCCACTTTCCATAAAGGCATGGAGCAAAGAAACCAGTGTTGTTATTTTACTTCTAAAAACAAACAAATAATCAAAAACTTTCTACCAGACAAATCTTAAACCTCCAAATAAGTAAACTTTGGATCTCTAATATGTTTTTAAGACGTCAACTCGGTTTTATGCTTTATACTGTCCTGATTCTACAGGATCCTGTGTTCATTATCAGGGAAATACCAGCAAGTAGCACCCCATACAGTTCTTTACAACTTGCATAGTGCTTTTACATGCATTTTGCTAAATTCTTACAAATACCCCATGTGGTGGTATATCACCCGAGTATTTTTATCTCCTTTTTGCAGATAAGGAAATCAGGGCTCATGGTAATCAAAGGCCTTTCTCAAAATGAGTCATCTCAGAACTGCCAGGGCCACAACTGGTTCAAATTTCAGTACTGCCACCCTTCCCTGCACTAGCGTATAAAGCAATGAAGACCTTCACATAAACCCTGGTAGGCACATTATTTTTTCTGTAAGCAAACCAAAGGTGTGATTTCATTGCCTTGATACTTGCATCCTATTTTTCTCTAAGTCTCCTTTTCTTCACAATTGCCTCCTCCAGAGGATTAGTGCAAACCTGTTATTGATAGATCCTTTCTTTTCCTGCTCATTCTTTACAATAGCTATGAGGATTAATTTTCTTAATGTTTGCAAAAGGACTTATAATCATGTACAGCATGAATATACATAGGAAAGTATCTTTGTAGTAATTACCACTTACTCAGAAGCCAACAATAGCAGCCTTCCTTCCTCCTCCCAACTCCCAGCTCCTTCCTTCCTTTTCCCTCCCTCTCCTTCCACCTTAAATAATTCAGAGCAAAAAGCAGTAATCCATCAAATCAACAGCCAACATAGATACCACAAGACACAAAATGCCAGGAATATAAAAGACCACAGTCTCTTGAATCAATAAATTGCTCTGAAATTGGCCTAAGTTCAGGGCAGAGCCATGGCTGTGGATTCATAAAGCTGAGTTCCCCCGTTTCCTACCCCAACTATTTGTGGGATAAGCTAAATGATGAAAGACAGCAAAATAATATGTAATATGCTTAGATATTATTATTAATGTGTAATAATAATATGTAATATGCTTAGATATTATTATTAATGTGTAATAATAATATGTAATATGCTTAGATATTATTGCAGAATAAAATAAGCCTAGATATCAGTGAAGTATGCTTTGCTTTATTCCACTAAATACCAAAATTTTAAATGCAATAAAGTTAACGCAGATAAAATATTAGAAAAATAACAAAATACATAGTTTTCTTTTAAAGATTTCTGAGCCGAGAGCCAGATGTGGGACTCGATCCCAGGACCCTGGGATCATGACCTGAGCTGAAGGCAGAGGCTTTAACCCACTGAGCCACCCAGGAGCCCCTACAGTTTTCTTTTAAAGGACAAACCCAGTCATTATCTATATATGTCTGCTCTTGAAGGTACCAGAAAGATAAGGTCCCCAAATTTTGGCTTTGCCAAGGGGAAAACAAGTATGGCCACAGAAAAAGAATTTGCCCTTCTGAATCAGATTATGACGTGAGTTTGGTTTTTTTTTTTTTTAAGATTTTATTTATTTATTTAACAGAGAGAGAGGTCACAAGCAGGCAGATAGGCAGACAGAGAGAGAGGGGGAAGCAGGCTCCCCGCTGAGTAGAGAGCCCGATGTGGGGCTCCATCCCAGGACCCTGAGATCATGACCATAGCCGAAGGCAGAGGCTTTAACCCACTGAGCCACCCAGGCGCCCCTGACATATTTTTTTATATGTTAAATCATTCCTCAACATACAGAGCTCTAAAAAGATTATTATTCTTACCTTAAATATTAGGAAGAAGTGAGACTCAAAAAAGGAAATAACTGTCTAGAGGTCCCCAATGCCAAAACAAAGGCCAAATAGTGATGAACAGAGTAAAGCAGAAAGACAAAGAGGAAAAGTCATGTAGAATGGAAGTAGGAAAAGAGGAGATGGCAGAATTTTTCAGGTGTGGGTAGGCAAGGAAAGCCGCAACACAATCCAAACAATGTCAAATAGCATAACTAACAGGCCGGAAGACCTTCCATGCCATAATAGTATCAGATTCTGTCTGCACCCCACCCACAACCCCACACTTCCTATTTCCATGCATACCAACCTGACTTCCAACTACCAGCCTGTGCCATTCTCTGCCTGAGCTCTGGCTGTCAGAGCAGCTTTGTCTGATAGAAGTGCTGGGCAAGGGGCGCCTGGGTGGCTCAGTGGATTAAAGCCTCTGCCTTCAGCTCAGGTCATGATCCCAGGGTCTTGGGATCGAGCCCCACATCGGGCTCTCTGTTCGGCAGGGAGCCTGCTTCCCCTGTCTCTGTCTGCTTGCCTCTCTGCCTACTTGTGATCTTGCTCTGTTAAATAAATAAATAAACTCTTCTAAAAAAAAAAAAAAAAGAAGTGCTGGGCAATTAACATCCGCCTGGGAATAATGCTCTACCAATGACTTCACTAGAGTGGGTGAATTAAATACCCCAACTCCCTTGCCTCTCAGGAGAGCTGACTCTGAGATTTGTGTTCTACATTGTTTCCCAGGGTTCCTCTAGTGAGACTGTCCCCAGCTGCCCACAGTAGTAACTGGCTTAATAACCTACCCTTTTGGGGCACCTGGGTGGCTCAGTGGGTTAAGCCTCTGCCTTTGGCTCAGTTCATGATCTCAGGGTCCTGGGATCTGCTTGGCAGGGAGCCTGCTTCCTCCTCTCTCTCTGCCTACTTGTGATCTCTCCCTCTCTCTCTCTCTCTCTCTGTCAAATAAATAAATAAATAAATAAAATCTTAAAAATCTTAAAAAAAAAACCCACCCTTTATTGGCTGCCTTCTTTTCTTTCTTTTCTGTGTCTCACTTCCCCACTCCCTATCGGTGTTTCTTGGGACTAACTCACCAATGAACTATCTGCATAGAATCTTTGTCTCAAAGTCTTCTTCTTGGTTGCCCATATGGTAGCCTGTCTTACGAATACAGAACAGTGCATGTAATAGAACTCATTCAAGAACTAATCTGTAAAAGATAAATTACTATATCACCCATTTTCTGGGCTGCACGAGCTAGTAGGTACTCTGCAGAATGTGAGCCACATCTCACTCTCTCCTATCTTTACCTTGCAGACCCATTTAGGTTATTTTCAGGAATCTCCAAATGTGTCTCACATACACTACAAACAAGTCAGTCAGGTCCCTACCACTCAGGCTGGCTCTAACCCCTGCCCACTGTCCCCACTGAGGGTCACCCTATCTTCCTCAGGGTTCCTGACACCCTGAGGTCACCCTGAGCTCCCTAGGATGGGAAAAGAATGCCCTTTTCCCCACTTTGGTCATACTTTGTCACATGGGCAACTACATGGTATTTTTTGTGTTCCTGAGTTACACATATACTCTCTGCAGAAAAGTCCCTCCGGAATCTGCTCCCTGCAGCTCCTCAGGCCACAAACCTTAACCATGAGCCCATGGGGCCATTTTAGAGAAAATCTCCAAGAGAGACATCATGCTTTTCTCCCCAGAGTCTTTCTCCATAATCATCCCTGAGCTCTCTTTTCTTATTCCTCCCCAAACCCTCCTGTGTACAGACCCTCGATGCCCCATTAATATCTCCTCCCAAGTGTATGTGTATGTGAATTACAGGACTGGTCACAGCTTAGACCCAAGCAGGGATCCTTGCTTCACTTATTATCCAACACAGACATACACACGTCATCCACACTTCCTAGCATTACTCAGTCAACTTCAAAAATCAGAGTTTAAGTGATTTTGGACACTGGAACCAACTGGATGCAGTGATGAATTGGTCTAGTAATTCCCATAATAAAACCAGCCTCTATAATGTGTGGTCATAAACTCAGTGACTCACATTTTGTTCATCTGAAATCTTGTAACTTTTCTACAGAACACAATGTACTTTTGCTTTGCCCTAAAAATTTCACAAAGGCTTTTGGTCCAAAGTCATAAAGTTCTGACCTGATTAGACAGGGTTAGCTAATGGGAGAAATTAGAGGTCCAGGAATTTTGAAGGGTTTCAAGCAGAGTTTAATTGGAAAGTTAAGAAAAGATCAAGATGGAACAAACCGGACAGAGAAGCACATGAAAACAGATATAGCTCAAATGCCACATCTGGGTTTTTTTCAGTAATCTCTACCCCCAACATGGGGCTCAAACTCACAACTCTGAAGTCACAAACTGCATGCTCTACCGACTAAACCAGCCAGGTGCCCCACCACATCCTCTTTAAATTCCATTCTGTTCCCTGCACACACATGAACACACACACACACACACACACGCACACGCACACACATGCGTGCATGCACAGCCATGCAGACACACATCGGATCACTCACGCGACAGGCACAGCACTTGGCTTAATACAGGAATGCTGATTCTAGAACTGGACTCTCTGAAGGCAAAACCCAGATATACCACTTACCTCTTTTGTAACTTAGACAAATTACTTAACTGCCATGTGCTCAGTTTCCCCATATGAAAATGAAGATAATAATAACTGTTTAAAGTTCTAATGATTAACTATTTTTAAAGTACTTAAAAGAGTCAATCACAGAGTAAGTACTTTATATAATGGCATGTACTTTGCTATCTTGTCTTATGCTAGTCACCTGCAGATTTTGTCTTATCATTCCAACGAAATTTCAAACACCAGAGGTCTGAGATCACATCTTTATACTGATATTTCTCCTACAGGGCCTTGCATTTGTATGATGCTTAAAAGTTACTGCTTAAGAAATTTGATACGATGGACTGCCCACCAAAGCTGAGGCCTCCTCCAGCCCCGTAGGCAATCTATACATCGTGGAATGATGCCACAATGATGAAATCAATTCAGTTAAACAAAGAGAAAGGAATTTGAAAGAATATGCAAGTTTGCAGTCAGAGGGATCTACCAGTACTAAACATCAAGTAATGCTAGGGACCAAGTCTGATGGCACAAAGAGCCCCACCAAAAAATACCAACATGCTTAAGGAGATCTTGTTTCCTTGTGTTTCTCACAAAATAAATTCAAGTTGAATACTTCTTAGAAAACTAAGAGGAAAAAAGAATCCAAAAATTAATTAAAGCATAAGAAACACGTGTGTTTCACATGTACCAGGTAGGATAGGCTCATCCAAATTTATCAAAAGCTCAATTTCATACATAGGAATAAAGGTAATAAATACATTGGTTAATTCCTAGTGCTCCACCATCACCACCTCCCACAGTAATAACAGTTACCATTTACTGTCTACCTATTCTGGGCCAGACAATTCAAATATATAGTGGTACCCTCCAAGTTAAAATGACAGATGAAAAACCTATCCAGTTTTGTTCTTTCCCCAAACTACATTGAAACTATCAAAAAGGGATTTTTAAGAAGGGATTTTTTTTTTTCTTTAAGTCGAGGTAAAGGAGAAGAGAAAACTACATAAAAATTTTGGAAGTTGGGGAAAACAGCAAGCAAGGTGCTGGAGGAGCTCTTTGAAAATAATACTATTAATAGTGAATTTTAACAAATAGGCTACATAACCTGATCTTTTCCATTTCAGATTTCACTTGAAATGAAATGGCCTATGGTGTGGAACAAAGTCTTCAATGCTTGAACAGAGAAGTAATATTTAATGTGTTATTGGAAAATGTTAATTTAATTATGAGTGAAAGCAATTATCTTTCTGTCAGCATTAATATATCATTCCAGTATCTTTAGACATCTGTGAATCACACAGGCAAGATTCACAGCTTAGGAAACTATTTGTAAAATTTCTTTGGCCAAGGATCTTTAAATGATCATGAAGATTAGATTGTAACCCAAATGTATTTACCAGTAATGAAACACAATTTTTAAAATACCATAACAAATTATCTGATTCCCTTATGTTTAGAACCCACACATGGCTGTGGCCATTAACTAAAATCTGAGAAATATATGATCCATTAATTAACTTAATCAGATCCCTGAATACAAACATGGCTAGAAATATTCCTTCTCTTCAAAGGATAAATCTGTTTAAAAAAAAAAAAAAGTTTATGATGTAGGAAAAACATTAGGGTTCAAAGCTGGGGGCCAAGAAATAATTCTTGAGGCATCTTTGGTGCAAAAAGGTGGTTTTATTAAAGCAGGGGGACAGGACCCATGGGCAAAAAGAGCTGCCCTGGGATCATGAGGGGTGACCCATCATATACTTCCAAGTTGGGACGGTGTTAAGTATAGTTTCTGTCTCCCAGGTATTTTGGAAACAAGGTCTCCAGGATCCTGAGGGGGCTAGCTATTGTTAGGAAAGGTCATTTATCACTATTCCAGAGACTCTTCAGATGTATATCCGTGGGTCATATGCTTGGAGGGTGATTGCCAACATGTCATCTGGGGCAGTGGGGATACAAATAAAGGAAGTTTCCAAAGGAATTTCTGTATGTTAAAGTAGACTTACAGGATCCTGGGTATTGGGCTAAGATTGCGTTGTGCCCTTAGCAAAGCATTAATAATGCAGCTGAGTTCCTAGAGTAAAGTCCCTCTGTTTGTTTCAAGAGTTTATCAATGGGCTGTAGGTAGTAAGGAAATTTAATGATTCTTTTTTCTGCCTTTGTTTCCCACATCAGTTTATATTTGAAAAAATAAGTTGATCTACTTACAAATTTATGTCTACTTTCTTAGTTGCTAACACCATTTTCTCTTGGAAATTGTGTGCATACAAGACTCTGAAATTGAAGGGGAGTAGAATTTGCCACGGCAAAATATGCCTCTTTGGGATAAGGATTATTTGGGGCTGTTTATTTTTAAGAAACAGCAGATTCAGGTGAAGCTCTGAAAACTGAGTAGAAGCTCACCCTTTTGTAAAAAGACATTTACATACATAAGGGGAATCACATTTGCAAGTGTGTCTCCCGCAGCACCAGCCAGAGGGACACGATTCGAAATCTTGAATCAGGAGTTACCTAGTTTTCCTGAGTCTTTCCCCAAGTATATAGGAGTATACACCGTTACAAAACTTCTGTTTGTTTCTCACCTGGTAATTCGTCTTTTATTGCAGGTGGGCTCAGCCAAGAACCTAGCAAGTAGAAAGAAAATTATTTTTCCTCCCCTATAAGATAATATGTATTAAATATATGTGTGTTCTATCAGTTAGGACATTTCCAGTTTCAAGTGATAATAAAACCAACTCAAACTCATTTGTACTTAAAAGAGAAATTATCAATTTGATTAACTGAAAAGGAAAGGGAAGGAATTCTAGTTTCAGTCACAGTTGTAACCAACAATGGCACCGAGGACTCACTACAGTCCACACCTTGACTTGCTAGCATCTATAAACCTTTCTTTACACACAGTTTAAAAATGTGTTCTCCTGAGGCACCTGCGTGGCTCAGTAGGTTAAGCCGCTGCCTTCAGCTCAAGTCATGATCTCAGGGTCCTGGGATCGAGCCCTGCATCGAGCTCTCTGCTCAGCGGGGAGCCTGCTTCCCCTTCTCTCTCTGCCTGCCTCTCTGCCTCCCTCTCTGCCTACTTGTGATCTCTCTCTCTCTGTCAAATAAATAAAATCTTAAATAATAATAATAATATATAAAAAAATAAGTAAATTTAAAAAAAATTTTTAAAAATGTGTTCTCCCAACATTATGCAACTATTCAATATGTCACCAAAATTACATTTGCCCCTTCCCAAAGGGATATGTCCCAACACCAAATCTCATTACACTATTCTACTCAAGGTATCTAGGCACTATCTCCCAGACAAGTCTACATGTAGTTTCTTACTGCCTAGAAGTCTAGACAGATTATTTAACCACCCCAACAGATCCGGTATACAAAGGATGGAGGGAGAAGAGAATGGAAAACGAGATCACCATTAGAGAAACAATTTACAAGGCGCCTGGGTGACTCAGTTGGTTAAGCAACTGCCTTTAGCTCAGGTCAGATTCTGACGTCTTGGGATCGAGTCCTACATGGAGTCCCACACCGGGCTCTCTGCTCGGCAGAGTTGCTTCTCCCTCTGACCTCTTCCCTCTCACGCTCTCTCTCTTATTCTCTCTTTTTCTCAAATAAACAAATAAAATCTTAAAAAAAAAAAAAAAAAAGAAAGAAAAGAAAGAGAAAAACAATTCCCATTTGGGGACAAAAAAAAAAGGAGGAAAAGAACCACAATGATCATAAGCAATATATCCTACTTGAGAGGAATAAAACTCCCTCTTGTAGAAAACCAGCTGCCTCTTGCTTTGTTCTCCGACAGAAGCCCTCTTACTCACTGTCCTCTCTATCTGCATTTGAGTTGGGCATTGGTAGGAGAATCTCCTCTTAGGGTGCTGCATCATTTAGCAACTTGATTCCCACTGTTGCAGGTTTGGGGTCCAGAAAATAACCTTTTAGGTTAACCAGGAGATCACAAACTTTTGCTACTGGACGTAGGGTTTCTTCTGCAACGCAACCTTCTTAAAAGCTTAGGAAGTATTTTGCTTTTATTCATTCAGTCCATTTTCTGAGCTAAGAACCAAAGTCAGAAATCTTGTCGAGTCACAGCCCATGAATTTAGACCCTAACCTAAAAACTGCTGTCTTAGTACTCTGCCTAGCCTCCGGCCTTCAGTTTAATGGTGTCCCTCTTGACATCCAACTCAGAGAAATGCAAACAGTAGCAGGATGAGGAGGCACAGGTACTCTGTACCCACAGGCTGCATGTTCTAAACCTGTACCAGGCAGAGGACACACTGCAGAAGACAAGAAGGAGAGGCAGTACAGAGTGGTTCCCAGTCCCCAGTTTCACTACCTACTTTGCTTCCTGCCCTCTTTTTTTACTGTAGCCTCTAACAGACAATTCACCTTTTCCAGTCCTGCAAGGGTCATGATATCCTGACTCTCAGACAATTTGGATTATTGGCAGAAAGACCTCTAATAGTAAAGTTTCAAAACAGCCCCAAGTTGAGATGCCTTTTCTCTTTCTTGTAAGCACTACTGAAGGCCACAGAAAGTCACTGGCATATTCTAACACTGGCTTGTTTTTCTACCCATTCCCCCAAAGCTTCAGCCTCAGTACTTACAAGATCTAAGTCCCAAGGTGCCATGAGCAACAATTTAACCAATGTCTTTGCTAACACCGAACAAACGCCAACTTCCCGGCCAGGGGTAAAGAATCCCAAAAGCCACATACCCATCTTAATCCCACAATTCCAAATCTTGGCTCCCAGTCACAGTCCTCATTTACTGTTTAGTTTGTTGACTCTTACTCTGGGCAAGGTACTCAACTAAGCTAATCAGAAGCCTCTTGACATGATAACTACCTACTGCATCATCATAAACACTTCCTTTTTAAATTCAACTTTCCTCCCATTTTCCCATTTCAAAGAAACTTTGGGGACCCCCAAGAGCCCCTACTCTGGGGGCAGGCGCTTGAAGCCCAACTTGTGTTTTCCTCACAAGATTTCTTCTAATCTTCTCAAGCTTGCATCCCTGCCACCACCACACCTCACAACTTCTACATTTAGAGTCTTCCAGACTCTCTGAGAGAGGATGAATGGGTTTAGGTTAGGGTTTTGTTTAGGGTTAGGATGAATATTTAGATAGGGAAGCCTGACCATTGGGGGTCATGCCTTAAGGAAACATGCTTATACACACTTAGTATGTTATGTAAATGAGGCTGAGGCTCCTCCCTGGGCAGAGATTTTAGCATTTTTACGAGGTAAAGGTGATTATAGTTCATTCCAGAGGTCACTCCACAGTCCATCTGCACAAGTGCAAATTGGGGGTTTACCTCTAAATGTCTGGGTGGTCTGGGCCTGCGGAGGTCCTGTCTGGGCAGTCACCGTCACCTGGGGGTTGGGGATATTTTAGGGTTTCATTTGCCCGAGTCAAGAGGAAAGCCAGAAGAGCTTAAGGGAAGACATAAGACAAAGGTTAGTGAGCACAAGCAGGTGGACAATGAAGGCCCGGTCTTGGGGTTTAGCTGGCGACATAACCACTGTATCCCCTTCCCCCTCAACCACCCCTACTGCCCCCCACACTGCAATCCCACTACACACTGGCCTATTCATTGCCTTAATTGGCTTCTTAGCCTCACACATAAATAGGTATGTAATGTGGTATCTCAAAGTCAAAAATTCAGTCAAGTTCTTTAAAATCAGTAAGATAAAAAGAGATCTACTCTGCTATTATTAAATTATTAATACACAGCTGCTGGTATCCTCAGAGCTAATCAACTTCTCAGCATCCCCTATATAGTATCTTCCTTTCTAGGATATGAATAAATAGGTAGATAAAATAGAGAGAGGGATTAAATATATGCCAATAGCAATGATCACTGTAGGTTGTAGAATGAAGATCCTTTTTATCTTCTTCTTTCTGCTTTTACGTATTTTCTAAATTGTCCAAGTGACTTTGTATTATCATTATAAAAAAAGAAAAATAGGTACAATTTTTTTTTAAATTCAGTTAGCACAGATGATCTTCCTGGGATGATAGAAATGGTCTAAAACCGGACTGTGGTGATTGTGTCATAACTCTATAAATTAACTAAAAACCATTAACTATACACTTAAAATAGATGAGTTTCACAGTATGTAATTTATACCTCAGTAAAGCTGTTAACAAAGAGAGAACTTCTGTTTGACTAAATTTAAAAGACAGTGATCCCATCCCAATCCCGGTGTGTTGGGAGAAACGAACAAGGACAGGTCAGAGGAGAGAGTGACATGGACAATGAAATGAAGAAAGAAAGGCAGGAAGAACAAAGGAAAGAAAGTGAAAGGAGGAAAAATGGGGGTGGGGGGAGAGCTCAGAAATTAAACAGGAGATGTCCTCCTACAGCATGGCTAAAGACAGTCACACCGTACAGCTCCATGAGTTCCACTCTGTAGGATATACACGGTCCATCAACATGTTGGTAAATGAACTTTTCTTGGCCTTGCAAACAGCAGCAGAAGGCTGGTACTTTGAAGATGTTGATATCATTTGGAAATTCTACCACCAATTCTGTCAGGGTGCCCCACACAGCAAAATTGGCATGGTGTCTTTGAAAGACAGATTGTATGCAACAAATAAAATGCTACCATGGTGTTGGCGTACCACATGGACACAAATAGCTGAAAGTATTTCTTTTGTCTAAATTAGAGAAGTACTATCTTCATATAATTTAACTCAACCTTTGTAGAACATCTGTTGGATGCAATGAAATCTTCTTGTTTTGAGGGATATAGAGATATCAAGGTACAGTTCCTGTCTTCTAGGAATTTGCAATCAAATAGAGCGGATATATTCTGTTTGGTGGGGGGCGCTGTCACACTTTATGAAGGAAATAACGTATGAGAGTATGGCTAGGGCTTTTACAGAGAATTTGAAAAGAGCTAAGGGAGCACCTTCCAGACTGGGAAACGACATCCACAAAGGTACAGAGAATTTTAAGTTTAGGGTGTGATTAGGAAATGGTAATCATTTGGCTTGACTATATGCAGGATCCATAAGCAAGTGATGGAAAATATGTAATTAGGACCAGATGGTAAAAGACCTGGGGAGTTTTAGCCCTCCTGTATATGTAAAGTGGACTCAGCAAAAATATTTAAAACAAAGATATGTCTCAAGATCCCAGTTTCTGTGAAGTGTAAGGTGGTGTGGTAATTTTAAAGGTATGTCTACAAAGTCTTTGACATGGATTTTGCACATGGGAAAAAGAAATACTTTGTGGCCAGAGGACAAATTGTAGTGGCCTTAAAGGTTCACCCACAAATTCTTTGATACCAATCCTCTCAAGAGATGGAACAAAATTCCTTTCCCCTTGACTGTGGAATGCACTTAGTGACTCTCCTCTAATGAATTAAATACCGCAGAAATGATAGACGTCGCTTTCAAGGTTAGGCTATAAAAAGACTGCAACTTCCATCTGGGGAGATCATTCAGTCTCTCCCACTCTCTCCTGGATCACTCTGTGGGAGAAGCCAGCTTCCGCATGCTAAGGCAGCCTGGTGGAAAGGCCCGAGTGGTGAAAAACAGCCTGCTAAAAATGCTATGTGTGAGCTTGGAAGCAGAGCTTTCCCTAGCCAAGTCTCAGATGACTGCAGCCTGGAAAAACACCTTGACTGTAGCCTCAGGAGAGCTCCTGGCCCAGAACCACTCAACTAAACTGCTCCTGGGTTTCTGACCTATAGAAACTGTGAGTCTGTCATTACAAGCTGTTAAGTTTGGGGGCAATTTGTGATGCAGAAATAGATAACACAATTGGCTTGGAGGGAAGACAGACCGGACAAGACAGAGAAGTAAGTTGGAGTTGGCATTAGGCAAGGCAACAGACAATGAAAATGTAAATCAAAACACTAAGAACAGTGATGACGAATAGAGAAGAAAGGATTTATGCCCAGGGCTGACAGAAATTTAATTAACAGCTTTTATGGGCTGATTAAATTGAGGAGTAGTACTGAAAGAGAGACAGAGATGTTGTAAGGCTCTTTCCATGTCCAGTTGAGATGACCAAGGAGATGGTAATGTCATTAACAAAAAAGGCAGTAAAGGAAGCACATGAAGAGGGTATGGTGAGTTGATTACGTGTTGCCATGTCTGCATGTATTTTGGTTTTAAGCATGTTGACGCTCATACAGTAGCTGACATCTACAGAGATATCCAAAAAGCTATGGCAAAATCATACCTTGCACACTTAGGGCACAGGTGATTCAGATTATAGACGGAGAGTGACCATTAACAGAGATGGGGCAAAATGACCCACATTTTGAGCAGTAACGCTCTAAAATACCCTCCAGACTTTCAATTCTGTCATTGCCTGAAAATAAACAAAGGTTGTTCACAATATAATAAAGATTCAGGGGTCCGATGCTAAGAAATTTGGAAGTCAAAAGACTGAGATGGGTGGAATGAATGTGTAGAAGAGGATACTTTGCCACTGGGATCATCAGGGCTAGAAAAATGCTTCCTATATGTACATCAACAGGGTTTTCTTTTAAATATTTGTTTGTATGTGATACAGGATGTGAGGAAAATAAGAAAGAAATGCTTCAGGACATCTAGTTCCACTCCTAACAAGGTAATGGTATAAATAAATGATTTAACAATAATATAAGAAAGAAGCCAGGACTCTGAGAATAAATAAATATGCATAACTTTCCTATGACACCTGATAACATGAACAGTTTCCTATGGAAGTTTGTTTTATTTCCATGAAAGTGTGCATTTGTATATTAAATAGGATACATCTAGATGGCTAATTTATTCACTTAAATAAAATAACCTGTGACGCTTAAAGCCAATATTTGAAAACACATCAAGGATTCAAAGTTAAGATAGAGGACTCTAAGGAAAGAATTAAAAGCCTCAGGGAAAATTGTGCTGCCAAAACTGGAATGATAATGAGCTGAAATTTCAAATTTTGTTCTTGCATTAGTTAATGCATTTGGGCAGAAATGTTGCTTAGAACAAATGCATTTCAGGGCTTGTAATAACCAAATGTCTTTCTTTCTCAGTCTCTACCCATTGCAAAATCATGAGTCCCTGAAGTCCCCTTCTTTAGGTCATATAACCCTACAAGTTCACCTCTTCAGCGCAATGATCTTTATCTCTCTGCTTGCTCTGCAGTAGGAAGTAGTCCTATCCATCATGGAAATCTGTGCATCAGACCATTTCTGCTTCAACAGCTGAGTCCCACAGTGTGCCAGATTCAGGGAACTAGATAATTATGGATATTCCCTACACTAAAGGCTACCCAATTAGTGGACATTTTTAATAGGAAACAGGTGTGGATCTCAACTCACAAACTTAACTGTGCAAGAAAGCTAATGTCTCTTTATTGTCTTTAAGCCAACCTAAATTGGATGCTGAGCGCTCTTTCCTCCTGGCTGGCAAGAAATCCAGTCTTAATCATCTGCACCCATCTCTCCTCCCTTCCCCATGGATTGTAAAACGACCCAATGCCAAATCAATCATCAATCACTGATCTACAGTGGTTACAGCAAAAAGTTAAAAGTCCAGTGACCCGTGTATTATAATCACTTCCTACCTCCTGGGGTGCATATATTCATCAGTGAATAATAAGGGCCAGAGAAAACCCCCTTGCCTCCAGAGGCTGTCTCAATGACAGTGCCATAGTCTTGTTCTAATTCCTATGTTATATCTCAGACCTTTGCCTGCCCTGACTCCACACTTTCACCCAGTAAAATATCCAAATTCCTAAGCCCTTGTTCCCATCATGAGGAATGTAGACAACCCTCAGCTAGGACCACAGGACCTGAGCCAAGACTGGGTGAGCATTAGGGACAGAGATATATACAATCAGATATATACAAACCCAGAAGTTCACAAAATGTAGGTAAGGTAAATGAGCAATCCAACTGTGGCTGCCAAAGGACTGGAAAGTGTCCATCAGTTTGAGCAGTTAAGAAGTTAAGCAGTTAAGAAGGCCATTTGGGGGGCACCTGGGTGGCTCAGTGGGTTAAGCCTCTGCCTTCAGCTCAGGTCATGATCTCAGGGTTCTGGGATCGAGCCCCTACATCGGGCTCTCTGCTCAGCAGGGAGCCTGCTTGCCTCTCTGCCTACTTGTGATCTCTCTGTGTCAAATAAATAAATTAAATCTTAAAAAAAAAAAAAAGAAGAAGAAGAAGAAGAAGGAGGAGGCCACTTGGTCACTTTGATAAAAAACAAATAAACAAAAACAAAAATCCACTTCAGAGCAGTAATAGGAAGGGAAATCTGATTGAAATAAGAGTCTTTAAAAAAGTGGGAAAGGGATACACAAGTTTCATCTGTTCTTCTGAAAACGTGATAGCTAGAAATGATGGAGGGGTGGATGTCTGCCAATGCTTGTAATAGTTTTTTGGTTTGTGTGTGTGTGTGTCTGTGTGTGTCTGTGTGTGTCTGTGTGTCTGTGTGTGTGTAAGATAACAGCAATTTGAGTATATTTAAAGGCTACAGGGAAGGAGCCAGGTTGACCCCATAAGACAAAGATATATTGAAAAAAAAAAAAAAAAAAAAGCCTTATCTTTACTCCAGTGGAAAAGGGAGGGAAGGAACTTAAAAGCATAAAGAAAAGTGTTCGTAAAAGGAAAAAGGAAAGGGGTGCCCCTTATGAATACAGAAAGGAGGCAGGGTAAGGCTGAAAGAAAAGTATGAAGTCACAAAGTCGGGAAACTGTGGGAGCTCAAAACTCAGAGTCTCATTTTTCCCTATGCAGTACAACACAAGATCATTGCTGAGTGATGGGGTGGCCAGTGGGTTTGAGGCATGAGGTAAGATTTTAGTTTTGTTTCCTTTTTTTTGCCTTTGCATATACATATATAGCGATCTCACTAAATTTACCTATTAATCTTAATAGTTTGAGGATTCTTTGGGATTTTCTAGATCCACAATCATGAAATCTACAAGTAATAAGTTTTATTTTGCCTTTATAATAGTTGTGCCCTTATTTATTTTACTTGCCTTACAACACTGGGTACTGCTGGGCTTACATTAATTCTTCGGCCAGGGATTCCCACACCAGGTGGGGACTGTAAGTTCAGGCTCCACACCTTTTTGATACAGGTTTAGGGTTTTAACTTCTCCAGGAGACTTACTTTCCCTCACCCCAGACCATACCTAAGACAAGACTGCTTCTTTCCTAGACCCATGGGCACAGGCTTCTGGTTACTCTTATACATAGGGGCAGCCTTTGTTGGTAGACAGCTCTAGTCCAGCATTCCAATTCCAGCTCCCCACCTCGCACAGAGCCAAGGACATCTCCTTGGGTGGACAGTCCTAGCCTTCTATGGCCCTAGCATAGGGAAATCTACATTGTGATGGCAACAAGGGCATAGGAACCTGAATCTTTTTCTAGGTTGTGGATGTTAAACTTTAGCCCGTATAAATGATTTTACATGCAGTCTTTTGGGCCACCAGAACATCACTGTGAATGCTCTGAGTTCCCTCTTTCTTTCTGTCTTGAACCTGGTGACTTCCCTTTCATATTTCCAGGTCAGCTCTGAAATTATGCCTTTTTAACTAACACGGTAGTGAGGTGGAGTGGACCTTGAGGCCTTACTGCTGGTATTCTAGTGGTCCCTTTGTGGTGCAAATCTGCAGAGTTAGATGGTTTTCTTCAGGAGCCCTCAACAACCCAGGTGGATGGATAGAAAGAAAAAGGGCTGCATTTATCCTAGTCTGGACTTTGTAGGGCAGGCAAGATAGAAAAACAGTGGGGAGGGGCGCCTGGGTGGCTCAGTGGTTTAGTCTCTGCCTTCAGCTCAGGTCATGATCCCAGCATCCTGGGATCGAGCCCCACATCGGGCTCTCTGCTCAGCAGGGAACCTGCTTCCTCCTCTCTCTGCCTGCCTCTCTGCCTACTTGAGATCTCTATCTGTCAAATAAATAAGTAAAATCTTTAAAAAAAAAAAAAAAAAAAACAGTGGGGAGGGGTGCCTGGGTGGCTCAGTCAGTTAAACGTCTCACTCTTGGTTTTCGCTCTGGTTAATGATCTCAGGGCCATGAGATCAAGCCCTGCATCAGGCTCCATGCTCAGCACGGAGTTTATCTGAGATTCTCTCTTCCTCTCCGTCTGCTCCTCCCCACTTCTCCCTCTCTAACTCTATCTCTAAAAAATAAATAAATCTTAAAAAAAAAAAAAATCTGCCATTCAGGGGTGCCTGGGTGGCTCAGTGGGTTAAGTATTCACGTGTCTGCCTTCGGCTCTTAATTCCAGAGTCCCGGGATCAAACAGCACATAGGGGCTCCCTGCTCTGAGGCAAGGAGTCTGCTTTTCCCTCTCCCTCTGCTCATGCGCTCATGTTCTCTCCCTCTCCCTTATGCTCACTCACTCTCTCTCTCAAATAAATAAATAACATCTTTTTTTAAAAATCCAGTGTTCGTACCCTAATACTCATCCTTTACCTAACTTTTGCTGCAACTTGAAACCTCTTCTGTACAGGCCTTGTCCCCACAGCAGGAACACAGAAAATCCCTCTGCACATGCTGATGACATGACTCCGACTTTGAGGAAGGATACCTTGTTTTGGTATATTATGGGAGTATCTCAAAGTTGGTGAGATTGTTTATTGCTATTGTTCGTGCTCTTGAGTTATAAATTACTGTTTAGGTTCATCAATGTCAATTTAATTTGAAAAGAATTGTTTGGCTAACTCTGTAGTAGTTAGTGAAATATTCTGCAGCTACAGTAATGGGGCCCATAACGTTCCAATAAATGGACATTTAAATGCATATCCACATGAGAGACTATGGACTCTGAAAAACAATCTGAGGGGTTTGAAGTGGCGGGGGGGTGGGAGGTTGGGGTACCAGGTGGTGGGTATTATAGAGGGCACAGCTTGCATGGAGCACTGGGTGTGGTGAAAAAATAATGAATACTGTTCTTCTGAAAATAAATAAATTGGAAAAAGAAAAAAAAAATAAATGCATATCCACTGAATTTTTATGATTCCCTACCACCTGGAATCTCTGTAGATACTGAAAGAAAATTTTAATTTGATAAGGCTGGCGTGTTTGAAACATGCTAATTTCCCCCATCAACACTGAAGAACATGTATGTGGTGATTTATTACATGAAATATTTTGCAGACTTTTAACTTGGAAAACTCAAGCTATAAAATTAGCAAAGCCCAGGCAGGTCAGGAGAGCAAGTGTACTGGGTGTACAAGGCCATATGAATCCATACTGAAACACAAAGGCCACAAACCCACAATTAACTGGTAGCTGAGCTGGGCCTAGAAGTCAAGGGTTATGGCTCTTGGTCTAGGGCACATTTGTAGGTCCTACATCATGGCATGAAGCTTAGAGCTGAGCTGAACTGTGATGTCTTGCCAACATAAATAACTGCTTGGCTGACAGAAACTTCAGGGGGCAGACAATTTCGTATTAAAAAAAAAAAGACTTGGAAAGCTCAAATCCAAATCCATTCTACCATATAAATTAGCTAATTTCACAGTGTATAAGAAGCACTACTTTTCACTGCCTGTCTGAACTAGGAACTCTACGGCAGCAGTACATTTTGTTTGGAGCAAAATATCTTTTACTGAGCATTCACAGAATCATGATCTCATTTTCTGAAGTGTTATCTCTGAAAACATAATCAGCTGCAAAAAATTTATCACTTTACATAAATTAATTTTGCAGACAATTTTTCATGCATACCCCCCCTTGAAGGCTAACACACTAAATGAGATACACTTACACTTGCAACTACAATTTATCTTGGTTAGTGGGCATTTTCGCTCTCTGGGAGAGAATTTTAATCTTCTGTAGGAGCAAAGCAACTTGGAAGTGGGGAGGTATGTCAAACTATCAACAAAGAAAAGAAATGAAAAGAACCAAAGAAACCAATTTAAACTAATTCAAGGACAAAGGGACTATGAGAAGCACTGGAGAAAGTTGCCATCTGCAGGAAATGTTTTAGGCTCTACGTCTGTGGGACGCCTGGGTGGCTCAGTTGGTTAGGCTCTACGTCTGTGATTAACTCTGTATTAGCCTCTGACCTATAAACCCCCTACCCTCCTACTTGGCAATTTCTTTGTTCGTTGTTCTAATTGATAGCTCCCTAAAGAATTAGGAATTTCACCAAAAAGAAAAAAAAAAAATTTACTAGGAAGATCTTGAAACCAGGTTGTTAAATTCAGAAATGCTCCCCTGTCCATTGGCAAATAAGTGCTACCCCAAGCCTGTTGAGTCCTCCCTCCCACACTGACCGAATCACCCTGGGTCTGGAGAGCCCCAAGTGGGTGTTGCTTAGGCACTTGGTACCCAGTAGCCTTCCAGCCAGCCCACGACAACTCCCATATAACAGTGCCCATCTTTATATGTCCTCCCAGATAGAGAAGGCCCAGTCCTTTGCTGGGAAGATGCCACTCCATCTGGCAATGTTGGCACCCAGCAGACAAATCCCCAATGCCCATCTGGTCCCTGAGGCTGTGACCCATCATCAGAGGCTCATACTCCCTTGGAGTTGCCCCTACACGGCACCTAATAAAACTGCGGGGTACCAAAAAGGTCATTTGATCTTTTGAATACCACCTTGGATTGAAACTATGCTCACTATCTTTTCTCGAAACTGTTTTTTATTAAATATAACACCATTCTCTGTTTTCCTCAAGAAACCACGCTTCCTCATTCCTTCGTCTCAACATGAAAAGTTCATATGAACTTTGTGAAATGATTGATTTCACAGAAACATCTAAAATTACTTCCAATCTCGCTGAAGTTCTTCCTTATGCTTGCATTTCAAATAACATGAACTTGGGCATGTGCCCCCATCAAAAAGATAAAAATGCATATTCAAATTTTGGTTGCACATTATACCACAATAAAGCTGATATTAAAAGAAACACACACACACACACACACACACATCCACAGTGAGGGAAAAAGAATGCATGAGCAATTTGGTTCTCTGAGTTCTCTTATTCCTCCCTCCATCCTGCCCATGTTGCATTGGCTACAATGCCATGAAGAAAAGAAAAAGACCATTTCATTATATATATAATTAGAGGTAAGCAGAATGGCATGAACAATACGCCATCAAATATCTGATTAGGGCCAAGCTAATTTTATTAAAGACAACGTGCCACACAGATATAAGTAATTCTATGTTTATGTGATCCTTTGACCTCTCTCCATAAGTCTCTCTGGTTCGGTATTATTGGCTGTTGTAGACTATGGCTAAGTATGATAATCTCTCCCCACTCTATTTCTCCCTTAAACTGTCTAATTTTTAATGTCTGGTTTCACAGAATGTAAGGTATTTCAAGAACATATGTTATATTATGGCAGAAACACCATTATTCGGGTTTATTTCTAGCCTGTTACTTTGCGCTTTCTATTCTATGCTATTTCTACATATTCTTCAATTGTAATATCTGTCTGGAGAATAAAAAGAAATTTATTCACACTGGGTTTGGTCCAAAAAATATTTCTCAACCTTCAAAATAGCTTTGCATCTAAGGGAAGTCAAGAGTAGGTACTGGGTTGTACACTTAGTCAAGTATTTGAGAGACTGACAATCTGGAAAATTTATTGAACCGTCACGTCAATCTGGTACAACTATAACTTGAGTTTTTTGGGTTATATTCACTCTATATAGAATGCACTTAAAAATGTAGCTTTTTGGAGGCGCCTGGCTGGCTCAGTTGGTGGAGTATGTGACTTGATGTCAGAGTTGTGAGCGCGAGCCCCACGTTGGGTACAGTGATTACTTAAAAGTAAAATCTTAAATGAGGGAGGACACCTGGTGTCTCAGTCAGTTAAGCATCTGCCTTCGGCTCACGTCATGATCTCAGGGTCCTGGGACTGAGCCCCGCGTGGGTCTCCTTTCTCAGCAGGAAGTCTCCTTCTCCCTCTCCCTCTGCCTGCTGCTCCCCACTGCTTGTGTTCTCTCTCTCTCTCTCTCAATCTCTTTCTCACTGTTCCTCCGTCTCCCTCTCTGTCAAATAAATAAATAAAACCTTAAAAAAAAAATCTTAAGTGGAGTGCCTGGGTGGCTCAGTTGGTTGGGCATCCAACTCTTGGTTTCAGCTCAGGTCGTGATCTCAGGGTCGTGGGATCAAGCCCAGCATCGAGCTCCTTGTTCAGCTGGGAGTCGGCTTGAGATGGTCTCTCCCTTGTGCTCTGTCCCTCAACCCCCTAAAATAAATAAATCTTTAAAAGTAAATAAATAAAATCTTCAAAAAGGGGCGCCTGGGTGGTTCAGTGGGTTAAAGCCTCTGTCTTCCGCTCAGGTCATGACCCCAAGGTCTGGGATCAAGCCCCGCATCTGTCTCTCTGCTCAGCAGGGAGCCTGCTTGCTCCTCTCTCTCTGCCTGCTTCTCTGCCTGCTTGTGATCTCTGTCTGTCAAATGAATAAAAAAGAATCTTTAAAAAAAAATCTTCAAAAAATGTAGCTTTTTGACACTCAAATATTAGTGTAACTATCTTTAAAAAAAATAACAAAAACTTTATTGCTGAGCAGTTTGTTTTTTTTTATATAGCACAACTCCCAAACTATTGTTTCTCCTGAACAATAAGTTTGCAGGGACTTCTGTTTGTTCCTCATCTACAATTAGTAGGTAAAACAGTATGTCAGAGATGGGAGTTCCTTGTTGTAAACATCGCCCTGACATATATGAAGTTCCTGGCATTGTATCCATCGACATGGTATAGAGATCAAGAAAACTAAAAAGACTTTGTCCTCAAGAAGACAGGTAAAAACAACATAAGCAGAAATATCAATGACTCAAAGAAAACACCATCCCCTCTATACAATGAGCTACAAGCTATTTTGCTGCAATAGTATTCCTATCCAAGTATGTGGGTGCGTGTGTGTATAAATAAAGGGTACTGAATTTGGGGAACATTTTTACCGCCTTTACATAAAATTTGAAGTTTTGTGGTTTCAGAGAACAGTGACAAACTCAAATGATGTTCACACACTTAGGATTCTTTTGCCTTCTCTAAAAATATCAATAGTATTTTTTAATAGCTACCATCTGTTGGCAAATATTACATGACAGGTATAATGTTAAAGATGTGTTGCTTCATTTAATCCTCACATAATTCCACTCCTAGATATTTTTTCCTTTACACAATAAGGAAAGAGAATTCGAAAGGTTAACTAACTTGTCTAATCACTTGATGCTTTAGGTTTGTCTGACTCTTAACTATTCCATGTTGGCTTGTGTTTTCTTTCTGTTTAGACATCAGATACAAATGTCAAAAGGAACAAAGGTTGAAATTTGACCCTTATTAGGATACCAGAAATACCAAAAGACTCAACCTTGTTCTCAAAATGAAATTTTCCTTGCAAATAAAAACTCTCTAAAACTCAACAAATACCCATTGAATACCTATTTTGTGCCAGACCTTCTTCTAGGAGCTGATTATCAAATTAATATTGAGGGGCGCCTGGGTGCCTCAGTCAGTTAAGCATCTGCCTTCAGCTCAGGTCATGATCTCAGGGTCCTGGGATTGAACTCGGCATCACATAGGGCTCACTGCTCAGTAGGGAGCCTGCTTCTCCCTCTCCCACTGCCACTCCCCCAACTTGTGCTTTCTCTTTCTCTCCTGCTATCAAATAAATCAATAAAATCTTTAAAAAATAAAGTAAAATTGAAATGGATGCTACTCATTGGGTGACTTACCACTATATGAAGGTAGACAAAATAAAGAAAAAAAATTAGAATACTCTCCTTAAGTACAGCAGGGAACTCAGCTTGAATCTAGATTTTGTTCACCACAGAAATCAGGTTAACTTAGGGGCTTGGAGAGTGGAACAGAAAATCCTTGAGCATTTATGGAAACACACTTTTCAAAGACATTCATTCTAAGGGAAGGGCATCATAAACAATAATTTGAGCACCAAAAAAGTAGACAAGATCAAAAAAAGAGGTCTTCAGATTGTCTGGATTGATGATACAGCCCCAGAACCAGGGGCCTGAAGCGAAAAAGCCAGCAAAACCCAAAAGAACTGAACCACCAGGTGCTGACTGTGGCAGTTCCATTCATGGTCAACACAACCCACTGCCCATGGCTCTTAGAGCAAAGGGACACTATGCCTTCCAAGCAGACATCAGTGCCCTCAGTATGGAACTTGTGCAGCTTCAGGACAAACATCAGCCATGGCCTCAGCTCTAATAGAGAACCAGTTGCCATCTTGGACATTAGCATTGTACAGAGACTTTCCTACAAAGGTCTGGAGAAGGGAAGGAGATAAACATGGGGGCCACGTGGGGTGCCTGGCCGGCTCAGTCAGTAGAGCATGCAACTCTTGATCTCAGGGTCATGAGTTCGAGCCACATGTTGGGCATAGAAATTACTTATAAATAAATAAATAACATGGGTGCCACAGGGTAGCCAATGGAATTAGTTTTTAGAATCTTCACGAGATACCCTTTGAGACTCCCAAGACCATCTGTAAGGAATCCCAGAAACTGGAGTTCCAACAGAGTGCTGGAGGATAGAAGAAGAGCCTTGGGACTCTAAGTGTGTGCTCATTTTCGGCCAATTTGTATTAAGTAGATTTGTAATGTTGCAGTGTGAAAAGATTAATGAAGACCAACTTTATGTGTGAAATGTGAATAATTCACCCAGGATTTTAATTCAAGAATCTCCTAATTCCAAAGCTGCATGACCAAGTGAATTTCATATTGAGTGGATCCTATTTTCACATGGCACAGCCACGGTAGCTATTAAACAGAAATAATATTCCCATTAGAATATTCACCTGAATTACATGGGTTTCGGATTACACAAGGTGTATGAGTTTTGTCACTGTTGCTTTGGCCATGGCAAACTCCGGGTTGGTGTGGCTGGGGTGCCTGGGTTATATAAACAGCAGACAGAGAGGGTGGTGCGTCACACAGCCATCTAATCAACAAAAAACCACTTTTTCCTTTCATTCCAGTAAATTAATACCTCCTTCCTTACAACATGGCATTTTCTCAGAAGATTCCTGAAAATGAATTAAGTAGGAGGTGCCTTTTTAAGCTAGCTCCTGCAGAGACTTATCACCTAAGTAACCATTATACTTATGTGGCTGTAATATTTGTATTTTTCTATTCACTCATGATTACATCAATCATGAGCTTAATTCTGTCCACCCACTCAGAAGTCACCCATGACCATAAGCAGTTCATGAGCCTTTTGTAAAGACAGTCTTCTGAAATAAAGAAACTGTGTTTGCCATAATAGATTTGTGGTTTTGTTTTTCATGGCAAAGGAAATGTAGCCGCTGAGAAAAGCAGGCTCCTACAGCAAGTTCTGTTTTTTGTTCTAAAGGCTTTGAAATTACTTTAGTAATCACAGAGTATAAAGAATTAGAACTGTACTGTCCATTATCATGCCAATAACCACATAAGGCTATTAAGCACTTTAAATGGGGCTACTCTGGGTGGAGATGTGCTTTAAATGTAAAACATAGACTAGATTTCAAAGATTTAATATAAGAAAAATGTAAAATGCTTTATTAGTAATATTTTATGTTCATGAAATGGTGAAATAATCATTTGGATACACTGAGTTAAATAAAATAGAGTACTAAATTTTATTTCACCTGTTTCTTTTTACTTTTTTTAATGGGACTAAGAGAAAATGTAAGAAATACATATGTAACTCACATTATATTTCTGTTTGACAGCACTGAGCTAGATGCTGCCATTATTCCTCCATCACCATATTCTTCCTCTGCCTTTATACACAGAGCATGCCAGGGCTGGAAAATTTAGCACTTCTCCATTACTAGAGGTCCAGATATGTCCAGAATATTTCTGAATATTCCCAGGGAATGTGTGTATGTCCTGCCTGTCGCTCTGAACTGCCTTCATACTTCTACCCTGTCAGAACATAACATCTGGGGCACCTGGGTGGCTTGGGTCGTGATCCTGGGGTCCTGGGATTGAGCCCTGCATTGGACTCCCTGCTCAGCGGGGATCTGCTTCTCCCTCTCCCTCTATTCTTCCCCCGTCACTCATGTGCTCCCTCAAGTAAATAAACAAAATCTTAAAAAAAAAAAAAAAGAAGAAGAAGAAGAAGAGGAACATAATATCTTTTCCCATCTCGCCTCATCCCTAGTTTCAGCTAAGGACTCACGTTTTACAAAAAATTCTTCCAGACCAAAAAAAAAAAAAAAAAAATTGATTTTCATGGACACATGCCTTTCCTTAATGAGATGGACTGCTAAGGCGTAATCTAGTTCCCCATTTTCTTAACCTCTCTCCCGAGACCCACCTCTAGTTCTTTGATTTGCATAACCAAAAGGCCCCTCAAACTGTCTTCCCAAACAAGAACAGTCTTTCCTCAAGCCAAATTCCGCACCCCACACCACAGAATATGAAAAAGGCTGCCTGCCAATGCTAAACCAGGTCCCATTATTGCTTGCATCTCCCACTACGTAGACTTGATAACAAATCGCCAGGCAGGGTCTGCAACCAGAGAGATGTGTTGTAGGAGCTGTGTGTTTACCATGATTGTTGACTGGGGTCTGCTCATTTAAGCCTCTTTGTTTACTTAAATGCATTCATCCTCAAGCTTCACTCGGCAACACCTGTGTATTTTTGAACTGCTGGCTGTGAACTGCTAACTTTGATTAGAGACCTATGCATTTAGTCCTTTCTGTGGGCTAATTGTTGTGCTGGGTCAGAGGGATGCTGGGAACCTGGGTACTTCTGCCCAGCTGAGCTTTCATTGAGCCTCACAGAGTATGCATGCACCTGGGGTAGGGATGGCTGTTGAGGGGAAAACCCCAGAACTTCCTCAGCTGGTACCTAAGTAGAGGGAGGGAGGGATGGAGATGTCTCCAAGCAGGTAGGTCAACTATGTGGATGGTGAAGCCCCACATTGCTGTGTGGTTAAAAGGAGAAGAGAACCAGGACAATGCTGGGCTTCAATGATGATTTTTAAAGAATTCAAAAATACATTTTAATGTATATTCTTTTCACTAATTTCAACATTTTCCTCAGAGAAATGGCTGTTTGAGGTCTGAAACAGGAAAGGGACAGGACATCATGTTAAATCAGAAAGTAGGGGCGTTTTCAAAGATTACTAGGTGGGGTCCACAGGACATGGAAGTTACTTACTACTGTCCAAAGTCATAACATTTTGAAAATTTAAAAAAATGGACTCTGGTTCCATTCAAGATGCAATGAGGACATTCCACACCATATCTCCCCTTGATTACAACAAAAAACCCTAGACATGATATATAAAGCAACTACCAGAGGCTCTACAAAGTGGATGTATTAGTTTGCTTTGCTGCTGAAACAAATTACCACAAATTTAGTGGTTTAAAACAAAACAAATACATTACCGTATAGTCCCAGAGGTCAGAAACCTAAAATGGGTCTGCAAAGCTGTGTTCCTTCGGGAAACTCTAGAGGAGAATCTATTTCCTTCCCTTTCCAGTTTCTAGATGCTTCCCGAATTCCTTGGCTTCCAGTCCCTTCCTCGCGTCTCTCTGACTTTTGCTTCTTGTCATCACATCTCCTCTGGCTGACTCTCCTGCCTCCCTCTTACAGGGGCCCTGGTGATCACATTAGAGCCACCCAGATAATCCAGGATAATCTCCCCCATCAAAAGGTCATTCACTTAATCAGGTTTGCAAAATCCTTTTTGCCATGTGAGGTAACATATTTACAGGTTCCAGGTCTTTGAACATGGACATCTGGGGTTGGGGGGGTGGTGAGTGGGCATTAGTCCACCTACTACAGTGGATAAAGAGCAAGGGGACTGGGTAAGGAACCCAGGGTTTAAGGGACACCTGGAAGCAATTCTCTGGCTTTTCTCTCTTTTTTTTTTTCTCCTATACATCCCAGCTCAAGCTCTGAGGCAGCCTGCAACCAGGACTAAGAGAGGGCATGGACGGAGGGTGCTATGAGAAAAACCTGCTCTCCAGCCATGGGGAAGGTGAAGGGCACGGGGGTTCCCACGAGGGACTTAGGATTTAGGGCTTTCCCTACTCTATGTCAGGCGAAAACCAGCGATAAGACAGCATCAGGAAACGTCCACATTTCTGAACAGAAATGCTTTTTTTCGGAGTCCGGAATCAAATCGAACAGAAACAATACAGTAGTCCCTCCCTCCTTACTCGGGGCGCATAAGCGCCAAGACCCCCGAGCGGTGCCTGAAACCATGGAGAGCATCCAACCCTATATATGACTATGCTCTGTCCCAACCATACATACTATAGAGTTTAATTTATAAATCAGGCCCAGTAAGATATGAATAATAGTAACTGAAACAATAAATAATGACGAATAATTAAATCGAACAACTGCATCAACATACTGTAACCAAAGTTACGTGAAAGCGACCTCTCTCAAACCGTCTTCACTATCCTCAACTCATCCTTCCTCTGCTTCCTGCCGTGACATGGACGATGGGCGGTGACACACGTCTGCGTCAGGAAGTGAACCGGGGTGAGTGCGCAGGCGCTAGGCGCTGTGACGCAGCGTCAGACTCTACGGACCCGCCTCCTCGGAGGCTGCGTCGGAAGGAGGAGCCTCATTGCGGAAGGCGTGGTGGGCAGCTGCTGATTGACAGCGCGGGGAGACGGAGCTGCAGTGACGAGGACAGGACGGCTGTGCCCGCCAGGAACAACCGTGGAGTCCTATAACCAGGGTCTTAGAGGACCCACGGAAATTGTTGGGATGTTGGGGGCGGATATAACTTGAGTTCTAAAAAGCCTCTTGGGAAATTAAAAACAAGAAAGAAAAAGACTCTTCAGGCTGAAAATAAGGATCAATCATGGAAAATGCAGAAGAAAAGAGTATGACTCACGAATTTCAGATACAGGCAGAAAATGAATATTTAACAATTATACAGAAGATAAAATAGAGTTAGACAGTTGCTGGATGAAATGCTAAAAACAGAACACCGTGTTGGCTAAAACCTCTTTCTTTAGAATTTTTCAATAAAAACTTTCAAGTAACCAACAACTGCACAATTTCAGGTTCCTTTCACAGAGTCATAAATCAAACCAGAAGAAATTCCAAAAACCATTTAAACCAATTACCTGTTCCAGGAAGGAACAAGGCTTAACTGACTCAAAAGGAAAATTTTGAAGGCTTTTTGAAAAGTTTTGAGGAACTCCTATCACCTCCTCGGTTCCCTTTTCTGCTGCTCAACTCATCCCCAAGATGCCAGCTGTGGCCCCCTGACACCTAGGAGACCAGAGAAAAAGGGATACAGACCCCAGTCAATGTCACTGCCTGGATAGTCCTAAATTCTCCTGGTGATTTCTGTTTATGCCCAGAGTTGCCCTTCTGTGTCCAGGGTGTGATGTTCAGCTATACCATCTCTGATCCATCCCAAATGTCCCTACATGCATGGTCCCTTCACCACTTCCCACAAGGAACCCACTCATCTAGAGCATTTTGTTTGAATACAACGTTTTCAAGGTTGAAGAGTTTACAGGGAAAGGTCATCATAAGAGTGCAAGGAACTCTCCCATCTCCTTACCCTCTTCCTCTCTCTCCTGTGCACCCATGTGACTGTCTCCTTTTCATCTTCAATGGAAGATCTCCCCACTCCCTGACCCCAAATTTCAATTTATTCATGTAGAAGCCTCTCTCTCTCACTCTTCCTCTCTCTCTCTCTTATGCACAGTAATCAAGAATGTCTCAAAAAGAAAAGAAAAAAAAAGTCTCAGCAACTACCACAAGCAAGCAAGACTTCCAAATAACTATTGTGCTCTCGTGAAGAATGTTGATGCCTAAAATTATCTCTAAGCAGGATCATTTCTGAACTTAGAGTAAATGTCTCTTACTACTGTTCTCACAATGCTTCATTGAAATTCCTGAGAGGGAGTAAGTTATGTAAATCACCACCTGTTTTCTACATCCTGAAGTCCAGTTTCTACCCCTGATGTGCTCCATGTCTTTTTCAACTTTCTCTTCCTTTTCTTGCCTGTGCCTCAGGTGGGGATTTCCCCATTAACAAGCACTGAGACAGGGATTTGAATGGGAGTAGCTAATTTGGGAGGTGATTCCAGGAAGCTCTGGTGGGGGAGTGGGAAGATGAAAGAGAAAAGGGAAGGAAGCCAATATAGAACGCATTCACAAGCAGCTTATTACTGTGAGCAAAAGGCGCTTGATTCTTCTGAGGATCTCAGAGAGATGATGTTGAACAGAGATGGGGAAGCTGATATATTTATCCATCAACCCCAATTCATGGATGGATAGGGTTGATGGATAAATCAAGCTTTATTTAAGTTGAGGTGGATAGTTGAGGGTTGAGGGTAGCTCCCAGCGGCCTTCAGTCCCTGCCACTTCTGGTCTGCCCTGAATAAGGCGAAAGCACAACCCCACTCCTGCTAAAAAGCCATTGGCCCTGGTGGGTACAGGGATGGCAAGTACTTGGGGGTGAAGTTGGATGCACTAACTTCCTCTGCTGTGATGAATAACCTAGACCTCTTAGGCCTACACTGTTCTGCACTAGCCCCTGATCATGCTATTCCTATACAATATCCAACTGGCGTAGGATGACTAACTTGCTCTCAAATCACCCTACGTGGCTGACTTGGCTTCTTCTGTTCTCTGGGAACAGTTTCAGAAGGATCCTTATAACCTAGTGAACATAAGGAGAGAAGGCAAAGAGTAAACATGTCAGTGAAATGCAAGTGACATTTGTCACTCTTTGCTAACCCAGTAGATGACATTTAGTTCCAATGCTTCTTCCCACCATTTTGACAGCTTACTTACCTCAATGAACTGTATCACTTTCAGTCTTGGTTAATAAACAAATTCCCATCGATCAGCAGAAGTAAAAGGAAAAATCCATTACCAGGAAAAGAAATGTCTGTGGAAGTATTTCACAGATATTGGATTCAGATACTTTGGCTTTAGACAAAGTGAGAGTCTCCGGTAATGCAGTCTGATCTTTTTTGTCACAAAATCTTGGTCTCAAAACATGATTTATTCCTATTTAAGTGTATATGAATATTAGATCGTAAAGTAATGATTTCCTCAAAGTAAAACTAAGTTTGCAAATGGCTTTTTCAACTGGAGCCTCTGGTGATATTTGTCTTTTTTGCTCTGCCATCTCTCATTCTTTTGGCAATCTTCTTTAACACTCCCACCACTGTCCTTATATTTCAGTAGAAAACAATTGTCTACACTGGATTGGGGGATGCTTAGGAGATACGGATGGGGAAACGTTGTGGCCTCACCTAGGTCTTCCTGTCATGTTCCTAATTTATATTTCCCTTTGTCTCCCCTCTCAAAATTCCTATTCCAGCTCCATCTCATGTATATAATGAACTAATTCGTATTAAGTTATAAACAGCTAAAAAGAGCTCAGTGCTTTATAATTCCCCCCCAAAACTTTGTATTTTCGAAAGCAATGTGTTGTTTTTTTTTTTTTTAAGACACATTTATTCAGCGTCATGATCATACTATTACATTTAGCAATCAACAGCATGGGTGCAAAAAAAAAAAAAAACCTACATTAAAACCCTTTGTTGGAATGCTTTACACTTTCCACAGAACAGAAACTAAAATAACCTGTTATACAACTAGTCACAAATACAGTCCTCGAGTTTTTTTGCCCATACACATGAGTATTGTCTAAAACATGTCTTCTTTGTAGCAGCTAGGCCCTGCCACCACTGTGCTTGGCTGAGTTCACAAATCTGTTGTAACCTGTAGCTTCCCTGTCACTTCTCTGGCTCTCCTCTCCTGCTAAGCTTTGTTTCCTGGTGGTAATTAAAACTTTCTGCCACTGCCGTAGCTGCTACTGCTGCTGGAACCACCATAGCCACCTTGGTTTCGTGGTTGGAAGTATTGGCCTCCAATACTTCCAGTATTGGTGGATGGAAGAGTTGTGGAACCAAAGAGGGCTGTCTCAAGAGAAGATTCTCAAAGACCTGGTGCCCGCTTAACTGTGAAAAAGATTTTTGTTGGTGGCATTAAAGAAGACACTGAAGAACATCATCTAAGAGATTATTTCGAACAGTATGGGAAAATCGAAGTGATTGAGATCATGACTGACCGAAGCATGGCCTCAAAGTATTGGCCTCCACCACCATAAGGGCCAGAGCTTCTGCCTCCAAAATTGCCTCCTTTTATGGGTCCAAAATTTGAGGATTGATTGTTGTAATTGCCAAAATCATTATAGCTTCCGCCACCTCCAAAGTTGCTTCCATCATTACCAAATCCGTTCTAGCCATCCCCACTGCCACCATATCCACCACCACCTGGACTGCCACCAAAGCCACCTAACCACTGAAGTTTCCTCTGCGACCAAAGTTGTCATTCCCACCAAAACCACCTCCACGACCACCACCAAAACCACCTCCACGACCACCACCAAAGTTTCCAGAACCACTTCGACCTCTTTGGCTGGATGAAGCACTAGCCATCTCTTGCTCAGAGAGCGCTTTCCTTACTTCACAGTTGTGGCCATTCACAGTGTGGTATTTTTGAATGGCAATCTTGTCTACAGAATCATGGTCATCAAATGTTACAAAAGCAAAACCCCTCTTTTTGCCACTGCCTCAGTCAGTCATGATCTCAATCACTTCGATTTTCCCATACTGTTCGAAATAATCTCTTAGATGATGTTCTTCAGTGTCTTCTTTAATGCCACCAACAAAAATCTTTTTCACAGTTAAGCGGGCACCAGGTCTTTGAGAATCTTCTCTTGAGACAGCCCTCTTTGGTTCCACAACTCTTCCATCCACCTTGTGTGGCCTCGCATTCATGGCTGCATCCACCTCCTCCACAGTGGCATATGTGATAAACCCAAAGCCTCTGGAGCGCTTGGTGTTCGGATCTCTCATGACCACACAGTCCGTAAGTGTTCCCCATTGCTCAAAATGGCTCCTCAGACTCTCATCGGTTGTTTCAAAGCTCAGACCTCCGATGAAGAACTTCTGCAGCTGTTCAGGCTCTTTGGGAGACTCTGACTTAGACATGACAGCAGCGGGAGGGGAGACTTTAACGAAGCTTACTCAGCGGCGTCCACGGGCAGAAAGGAGTAATCTAACGAAGGTATCTCAAAAGCAATGTGTTATTAATGGTAGATCTTAGGTGATGTGTTGGAAAAGCTGTGGGATTATTTTTTTGTAGGAAGGCCTTTAGTGACATTTCTCAAATCCCTCCATTTGGGTTATCACCTGTTCCATCTTGTGATATCAGTCCTAGAAAGATTCCAATAAAAATATCGTAAGACAACTAAATAAATTGTCTATGTGAAGAAGGAATAGGTTAGAATGAAAATGTACACTTTTCTGCAGGATGGTCCCTTTTAAGTTTGATTTCTATGGAGTTCTATTTGTTTATCCCATAGTGGTCCCACAGAAAAGCAGACAGAGAAGAACACTTGAAAAGTAACTGAATAGTAATGATATGTACAGAGGAGTCTCTGATAGAAAATAAAAGTCTGTGGAGCAGAAGTCAACCTCGGAAAATAATTTTTCAGAGACTATCCAATCCAACTTATGCCACTTCTAGCACAGGTTGTTGGTTAACCCCTAATGTCCATTGTCTCCCTCTTATGATTCCTTATTTTCAGCTGGATCCGTGATCACCAGGTAAAGTCTGCATTTCCCAGACTCCTGTTCAGTTAGGTTGGCCATATTGACTAAGTTCTACCCGGTGAGCTATCAATGTGATTTCATCATGTGATCTTATCTGAAGATCTTTCTTAAGAGCAAGAGCTCAACTTTGCTCCTTCTTTCCCCCAGCCTGCCTCCCATCACCTCTTCCTTCATCCTGATGTTAAACATGTTGATATAATGGCTCTAGTCCCATCTTGAACTGTTAGGATAAGGGCCATACCCCTGGGAAAGCAGAAAGGAGAGCTGGAGGCAGCCAGGGCCTCTGGAGATTTTGTGGACCAGAACCACCACACGAGCCCTGGAAGGTCCACCTCCAGGGCTTCAAACTGAGAAGCACAAAGCTCTATTGGGAGCTTCTGTTATAGTCAAACTAATCTGAACTGATAAACCATCCTTTTTTTTTCTTTCCTTTTTTTTTTTTTTAAAGATTTTATTTTTAAGTAGTGTCTACACCCAAATTGGAACTCAAATTTACAACCCCAAAATCAAGAATTGCAAGCTCTACCAACTGAACCAGTTGGCATCTTCCCCCATCCTTTTTTTGTTTTGTTTTGTTTTTTTCTTAATTTGACTCAACTTCTCATAGGAAAGAAGGATCTGTGACTCATGCAGACTCATTCCCAGGTTGGAAAGCTAGTTTTATCATACATGTCAACCCGCTGTTGTTCTGTGTTATCAGATGATCTTCTAACATTCTCCTTTCTTGTTATTTCATTATGATCTTTGGTGCCGAGATAATTGGAGCATCAGAGGAAAGTGACAAGGATAAAGCCAATGTAATATGTCAGTTAAAAAACAATAATCAGGGACGCCTGGGTGGCGCAGTTGGTTGGACGACTGCTTCCGGCTCAGGGCGTGATCCTGGAGTCCCGGGATCGAGTCCCACATCAGGCTCCCAGCTCCATGGGGAGTCTGCTTCGCTCTCTGACCTTCTCCTCGCTCATTCTCTCTCTCACTGTCTCTCTCTCTCAAATAAATAAAATAAAATCTTTTAAAAAAAAAACAATAATCAAGAATAATCAGAAGCATGAGTTTAATCCTGGCTTTATCTGCACATTATTAAGCAGAACTGTTTTGGAAACTGGGGAAAATGAAAGACCTAGTAGGCACTGAAAATATCTGTAATTCCCTGTACCCTATAAATGAACAACTGAATAAATCCCAAAGGTTTAATGACCTTGGTTTTCCAATATGAATTATAACTTTAAGACTGAAATGAAACCCAAAGATTTTTTTCATGAAACATTTTCCAGAAATCACCTTATAGCAATGACGGACATATATGGCTCCACAATCTAAAAGCTGATCATGGGACACTTGGGTAGCTCAGTTGGTTTAGCCGCTGTCTTTGGCTGAGGTCATGATCCCAGCATCCTGGAATCGAGTCCCACATCGGGCTCCTTGCTCGGCAGGGAGCCTGCTTCTCCCTCTGCCTCTGCTGCCACTCTGCCTGCCTGTGCTCTCACTCTCTCTATCTCTCTCTCTCTCTGGCAAATAAATAAATAAAATCTTAAAAAAAAAATTAAAATAAAAAAAATAAAAGCTGATCATGCTATGTCAGGTCTTCCTAAACTGTTATATTCTGGAAGATCAAGATATGACTTCAAATAATAACACAGGTGAGATAATGGCACTCTTCCTCATTTGGTGGAAATATTATTTTGGTATGAAAAGGTCAGTTTAGAAAAATTAACCCCAGGGGTGCTGGGTGGCTCAGTAGGTTAAAGCCTCTGCCTTGGGCTCAGGTCATGATCCCATGGTCCTGGGATTGAGCCCCGCATTGGGCTTTCTGCTCGGCAGGGAGCCTGTTTCTTCCTCTCTCTCTGCCTGCTGCTCTGCCTACCTGTGATCTCGGTCTGTCAAATAAATAAATAAAATCTTTAAAAAAAAAAATTAACCCCATAAACTTAACGAGTTGGACACTGGTTGTTCCCTAACAAGATGAATTAAAATAAATGTCTACTACTTTTTGTTGACACATCATTTTGCAATCCCTTGCCAAATCTTGCTGATTGTGTTTCACACGTTGTTAAAAAAATCTGATCCTCCTATACCTTTGGTAATTTCCCCAAAACAGTGTTCACAATATTGGCTGCATATTAGAATCACTAAGGAGGTTTTTAAAAGGCCCAGACCTAGGCTCAGTCCCAGACCAACTGAGTAAGAACTTCTTAAGTGTTGGGCTGAAACAATAGAGTTTTCCATATTACCCCAGGTGATTCGAATGTGTACCTCGGGTTGACACCCACTGCCACAAAGGAGCCCCATTCCAACTGTGTGACTAGAGCCAATTTACATCTTGCTTAAATTAACATACACTGAAAATTAATTCTGTCATCCCGTCCCTGAAACGTACCACGTTTAGACTTTCCCCTCACGTTCTCATATCTGCTTCATTTTAGATATAGGTATCAAGAAAAATAATTTCCCCAAATAGTTACCTTCCACAGTTATGTGGTTTCTGGGAGGGCCGCTGTCTTCTCTAAATCAAGTTTGGCAAATGAGAGGAGAGGTTAAAACACAGAGGAGCAGTTGATTGTTGAATCAGACTGCAGACAGAGAAAACTAATCAACACTCTTTCCTTCTTCTTCTCTCACTGGCAAGATTCATCTCCAAACATCCTTTGTCGCAGGTAAGGGCGCAAACCTATTGGTGTTTCCAGAACCATCCCTGGGGAAACTCAGGTAATAAATAGGAGCTACATCTGTCATCTTATTCCACTAGACCAAAACCTCACTAAAACATGTAAAGAAAATAATGTCGGTAACATTTTTGCTCATTCATTAGGAGTCTTAACTATTTGAAAGTAGTCTTGAAAGTAGTCTTTTTTCCTCTCTAAGCATCAGGGTAATGGGGGAAAGGTGGTGGAGGATATTAGAGACCCAAGCAGCTTCATTAGTAACTGTTAAATAATTCTGGATGAACATCTAATCCTGATTCACCCAGAAATTATGAAGATAATTTGATTCAAATCTAAAACCTGTCCCACATGTTTTTGCTACATGATGAAATCAAAAGCTGGAAAGGCGCATCTGTAAAAGAGACAATGATGTAAAACAGATTTATAAGTTACACATGCAGGGCGCCTGGGTGGCTCAGTAGATTAAGCATCTGTCTTCGGCTCAGGTCATGATCTCAGGGTCCTGGGATCGAGTCCCGCATCGGGCTCTCTGCTCAGCAGGGAGCCTGCTTCCCCCTCTCTCTCTGTCTGCTTCTCTGCCCACTTGTGAATTCTCTCTGTCAAATAAATAAATAGAATCTTTAAAAAAAAAAAAAAGAAATGTTGGAAATGTTTAGACTATTAAGTGGTTAACTAAATGGGCACTATTTGCTTCTTAAATTACATAACAAAATGAATAGCACTTTCAGATATTCAAATAAAAGGCATAAAATACCAAACATAATAGCAGTCACCTTTTGATAATCTATACTCATGGAAAAGAAAAGGTGTTTTGAATAAATGGAAAATTAGAACATGTTTCTGGAATGGAAGGTAAGTGTGAGTTCTTTTAAAAATAATAAATAAATGGGGGCGCCTGGGTGGCTCAGTGGGTTAAGCCTCTGCCTTCGGCTCAGGTCATGATCTCAGGGTCCTGGAATCGAGTCCCGCATCGGGCTCTCTGCTCAGCGGGGAGCCTGCTTCCTCCTCTCTCTCTCTGCCTGCCCCTCTGCCTACTTCTGATCTCTCTGTCAAATAAATAAATAAAATCTTTAAAAAATAATAATGATAATAAATAAATGCCATCCAGTCAGTGTGAAAATGGGGATTTTTTTATTTCTTTTTTTTTTTTAATAACCATATAATGTATTTTTATCTCCAGGGATACAGGTCTGTGAATCGCCAGGCTTACACACTTCACAGCACTCACCATAGCATATATCTTCCCCAATGTCCATCACCCAGTCACTCCATCCCTCCAAAATAACATATTAAAAAACAAAACAAAACAGAACTGTACAGTTGGATATGGTTGGACTTCCAGTAGTTATGTCCTCCTTTTTCACCCTTAAACATTGTTTGTGGCTTTCTCTCTCTTTTTTTCTTTCCTTGAACCAACTTTTTTTTTGAATTTTTAAATTGTATTTTTATTTTCTATTTCATTTATTTTTATTGTTGTTTTTATCCTTTTTTAAAAAAGAAGGTTTTAGTGTTATATTTGGACACTTGGCTCATATTTTTAAGCTTCTCTTCTTTTCCAATGTAAACATTAAAGATTGTAAATTTCCCTTATAGTACCACATAACCTGTTTTAATATGCAGTATTGTCATTAAGTTACATTTCCATCACGATTTCTTTTTTTACTCATGATTATTTTGACACGTTTTTGTTGATTTCCAAACACATGGCATTTTTAAGATAGTTCTTAAAAAGTGTTATATAAATCCCAAAAGTACAGAAATCATAAGTACACACCTCAGTGAATTTCCACAAACTGAATTTACTCATGTACTCACTCTCAGAACAAGATAATGTTTTTAATTCCAGATGCCCCCAGCATCTTCACTCAAAGTCATCATCTTCCTTGAAGGTAACTATTCTTACTTCTATTACCATTAATTTGTTTTGCAGATTTTTGTATTTTATATAAACAGAATCATATAGTACGCTCTCTTTTTTATCTAGTATCTTTCATTCTTCCCCATAGTTGTTAGATTCATTCATTTTGTTGCATAGTAAACAACTCTTGATGAACATTTAGGCTGTTTTCAGTATTTGATTCTGATTAATAATAATATTATTAACATGTGTAGCCATTTCTGTTGGGTATATACCTAGGAATGGAGCTGTGTATTATAGCTATGCCTAGGTTCAACTTTACTTTATACAATCATACTACTAGAAAGTAGATACTATACTACTAGAAAGTAGATACTATCTTCCAATGCAATTGTATAAAAATACATGACCATCAGTATAGAATAAAAGTTTTTGGTGCTCCACATCAGTGCTAACACTAGTTTTTCCAGCCCTAGGATTTGGAGAGTACAGAGTGGCTTTTTACTGTGTCTTTTTTTTTTTTTTTAATATTTTATTTATTTATTGGACAGAGAGAGATCACAAGGAGGCAGAGAGGCAGGCAGAGAGAGAGAGAGAGGAGGAAGCAGGATCCCTGCTGAGCAGAGAGCCCGACGCGGGACTCAATCCCAGGACCCTGAGATCATGACCTGAGCCGAAGGCAGCGGCTTAACCCACTGAGCCACCCAGGTGCCCCTTTTTACTGTGTCTTAATGAGAACTAATGAGCTGAGCACCTTCTCCTATGTTTATTGGCAACTCAGAGATCATCTTTTATGAAGTACCTGTTCAAAGCTTTTGCCCATGTTTAAAAATTGAGATGTCTGTATTTCTCTCTCTCTGCCTGCCTCTCTGCCTGGTTGTGATCTCTGTCTGTCAAATAAATGAATAAAATCTTAAAAAAAAATTTTAAAAATAAAACCTGAATCAACTGGTTTCTCTTGTGCTATAACTTCCAGGTGAGTTCAATTAGTTGGAGGCACCAGGGAGAAAGGAAAGATTTAGGTGTTTATTCCCCTAGCTCCCCCCTCTCCCTGGTGGTTAGGATTATCTATGTGTCCCTCTAAGAAAGGTCACAACCCCTGTTGCCTTGCCCTCTATATTAGTCAGGGGTTTCCAGGGTGTGTGTGTGTGTGTGTGTGTGTGTTGTGTGTGTGTGTGTGTGTGTGAGAGAGAGAGAGAGAGAGACAGAGAGAGAGAAAACAGTTTATTATAAGGAATTGGCTCATATGACTATGGAGAGTAAGTCCCATGATTTGCAGGATGAGTCAGCAAGTTGGAGAAGCTGGAAACCCAGAAAAGCTAATGTATAATTCTAGCCCGAGTCTGTAGACCGAGTCTCTAACCAGGAGACCTGATGAGGTAAGTTCCAGTACAAAAGCCAGTAACCTCATGACCCATGAAGAAATAATCTTTTAGTCTGAAGTCGAGACCAGAAAAGATTGTTGTTACTTCACTGTACCTTGTTTTCCTTCGCCCATACTATTGTAAAGAGTCTCTACGTAACCATTGTTCAATCACCCTATTTGAGTATATCATCTGTTTCCTGCTAAGCCCCTGACTGATACACTTATCTTAAAATATTAGTAGCTATACTTAACACATAATATATACCTAACACATAATACACCCAAAATATACCTAACGCTTAATAAACTTTGTGAGCTTATTGGGAAAAAGCCTTTTCAAACACAATGCAATCATGGGCCAGCTGAGTGCTTCAGAAAGCCTTTGATACACATCCTCTCTCTCCCCTTTGGCCTTCCAGTCTTAATTTCCAAGGGCAGAGGGGTCAGAGGAAACCTCAAATGTAATACCTCAACAGCTCTTACTGTCCATGGAATCTGGGCTGGGATCTTTGAACTATGCTTTGGCCTCATATCTCCTCCAGGACACAGCTGGCCACTGACAGGCAGTCCAACACAACATTTAAAATTCAAAATGTGAAACACAGAATAATAAAGCCATCTGGTCCATATTATGTTGTCCAACAATTATAAGTAATGTGAGCTATAAATACAACAAGCAAAAGGAAGCAAACAAGAGACCATTAATCAATACAGACAATTTGCACAAGATATGATGACTCAAGTGTATTTACACAAGCACAAAAAATTCTTTTTCAGGAGAATCTTTACAAATGGTGGACTAAAGCAGTTCTAGATTGAAAAATACTACTTGCTAATGCCCTTCAGTCATAAAACTTGTCTGAAGTAACAAAAATCTGCATGGTAATTTCACATAGAAACCTTGATGTTGACCTTGAGGAATTCGCAAAGTTATATATGAAAGGCCAGGACCAGGACCAGTTTCAGCTCAAAATCCAGAATAATTTCACGAGAGTTACATCATAAGGACACCTAAGTGGAGAGGCCTTTAAGAAACTAGTAGCCCCATTTATAAAACCTGTAGGAGCTTGAATGGGAACATAAACAACCAGAATGGTTTGGTTCTGGTCTAGATAGCCAAGAGTCTTGCCATCTCTCTATCCCATACTCACCTCGAGCTCAATATATCTGAAATTAAACAACTGCTCCTCCCTTCCCAGTCTGGGCCCTCTCTTATATCATAGGCTTCTAACATGAGCAACTGAATGGATAATAAGGTAATCTTCTGAGAGAGAAAACACATTTAAACCACATGCCCGATTTCTTAGAAGAAGAGGGAGCAGCAGAATGATTTATTTATTCTCAATTCTTCGTTCCTTCCCCTCCTGTAAGAAGGCTTACTGTGGCAGAGAATAAATCCCAGTCCTCAACGATTTTGCTAACGGAATTGAAGCAGAGTCTTTAACTGTGCTCACACAGTTTGGTTTGACCTCTTTTGTACTTCTGCCATTGGCAATGAGAAGAACATGCCTTGAGTATCCACTAGTGATGCATAGAGCAGACCAGAAACCAACCTGCAGCTAGAAGCCAAATGCTGCAAAGCCACAACCATTTGCAGACCCATGAGTAAGAAATAAGTGCTATTTTTGTAAGCCATTGAGAGGGTGGGGGACTGGGAATGGGGGGTTAGTTGTTATGTAGTGTTATCACAGCAGAAACCTGACTAATGCAGTTTTCTTCTCTGCTCTGGGAGGACAAAATAATAAAAGTATACCATAGTGTATCTTTGGTAGTTTAGGTGCATGGACACACACACACACACACACGTATGTGTGCATGTGCCTTTAATCCTATGCTCAAATTTTTTAAATACTACCACCTAACATAATACAGTTACTCCACATAAAACCAAGAAAGGACTGAACCCCCACCCCCCTTCCCCATTAGGAGACCATTAAAAATTATAACTAGTCTTCCCATCGAGCTGCCAAGTCAAGTATCTCTTGGTGATGTCCATGACTCAGGCAGGATGAGATGTGGCATCTCGTGGTCTTGCATTCTGTGTCCTGGATGATACCCGATATACTACATGAGCAGAAAGAGACCAAAAATGTTTGATAAAAAGGCAAAAAGTAAAGCAACTTCTCAAGCATGGACATAGTCCTCCCGGACCATCTTCTGTAAATGTCCACCTGCCAATTTGCTTCTCTGGCAGTGAGAAGAGGTCCTTGATTAACTGAGGTTGTGCCCATTGAATTTCCTTCACCCAGTGTCTTCCAGAGCCCCATGTGAGAATGGTGCTAAGCATTGTACCATCCTAGCAGCCCACTTCCTGGGGGGCATGACAGACAGACCTTAGATATATCAGATCATTGGCCAGACTGTCTGCTTTCTTTTTGTTTGTTTAAAGATTTTATTTATTTATTTGACAGAGAGAGATCACAAGTAGGCAGAGAGGCAGGCAGAGAGAGAGAGGAGAAAGCAGGCTCCCTGCCAAGCAGAGAGCCCAATGCGGTACTCGATCTCAGAACCCTGGGATCATGACCTGAGCCGAAGGCAGCGGCTTAACCCACTGAGCCACCCAGGCACCCGGCTGTCTGCTTTCTTAATTGAGCTCTGCACCAGCCTTGTTCTCTTCTTGAACCAAAGCTTACCGCTCTCTCTCAGAGCACCTCAAGAAAGGCAGAGAAGCAGCTCACCCTGCGGAACATTCACACATCTTACCGGTAGGTACACAGCCCCCGGAGGAAATAAATCATAGTCTGATCAACAGTTTTGCTGTCCTTTATTCTAGAAAAGACGGGGGATGGGAGGGGCGGCTCTGCCACCCACTACAACTCCATCAATTCCACATTCTAGGGTCTGTTCCTTGCAAAATCCTTCTTCTAGGTACAAATTTCTGACTTAGTTTAGATTCTTTTAATTGTAGGCAAACAGAAACCAAGGAAGGCAACATGCACGAAGGGGAGGCATGCACTGTGGAAGAATTCGTGGGCAGGACACTGAGGAAACTCGCACACGGAAGGGACGCTGAGCCCTGCTGTGGAAAGCAGAAACCAGGGCTCCAGCAACCAGAGTGCATGGACCTTTTGTCGAGACTGGCGCAACCAACAAGGTTACAGGGAGCGCCCAACCGAAATGCGTCTCCTGGAGCTAAAGGAACAGTCACTTTTGAGGCGGACAAAAAAGTTCTAAAATGGATTGTCATGATGCTTGCATGACATGGTGAATATACTAAAAACTAACAACTGCTTGGGGTGCCTGGGTGGCTCAGTAGGTTAAACTCTGTCTTCGGCTCAGGTCATGATCTTAGGGTCCTGGGATTGAGTCCCGCATCGGGCTCTCTGCTCAGCAGGGAGCCTGCTTCCTCCCCTCTCTCTCTGCCTGCCTCTCTGCCTACTTGTGATCTCTGTCAAATGAATAAATAAAATCTTAAAAAAAAAATACTAACAATAGCTTTTTAAGTGGGTGTATTTTACAGCATGCAAATTACAACTCAATAAAGCTATTATATATTTGTGTGTACACACACACACACATTTGTTTAAGTCAGGAAGTCAAAGAGAAAAAAAAACCCACAGATTAAAAAGAGACAATCCACAAAGGAGGAAACCAGAATGGTTACCATCACCAGCAATCAGAGAAATATCAAAACAACATTGAGATACCACTTTGCACGTATCAGATGGGCAAAAATCAAAAAGGTGAATAATAAATACTTGGCAGGTACCATGGGAACTGACACACTCCTCGGCTGCCGATGGAAATGTGGACGGGCTGCGATAGCCACCCTCCGGAAAAGCAACCTGGCCAGTTTGGCAAAATTAAGTGTGCCTATTTCCTACGGCCCAGCAGTTCCACCCTCCATAAGGGTACACGTTCAGGAAGATTCTGTGCGGCCTTGTTTGTGGCAACAGGAAGGTGGGTGCAATTCAAGAAATACGTAATTAAATGTAATGGATGGAGATGAGAGACTATTCTGGAGCAGGCCAAAGCAATGAACTAAATGAGAGACTTTAAAAACATGGTGTTGACCAACAGCAGGAAGATACGAGTAAGAATTGTAGCACAATGCATTTGTAGAAATTTGACATGAACACGTGTACCAAACAGCACTGTCAGAGTTTCAGGGATTTATTATACCTTTTTAAGAAAATATTTGGGGTGGGATTAAAAGAAAATCAGGTGCCTTGGACTAACCAAGGATAAAATAAGATTTCTTAAGTTAAATAAGGTATAGCAAAAGGGCTTAAGAAGTTTTTGGCAACACATTTCCCTTGCATAATAAGGTTACTTCCCGGTATGTCTCTGCTGAACAAAAGAGATGTCTTACCAAAAAAAAAAGAAAAAAAGACAACATTTTTAGTCACGTGAAGAGTATATGCCACCATATTTACCTACTTCGGAATCCCACCAAGGGCAAGTTTGGCCTTCATAATAAGCCTTGTTTCTAGGATGTAAATTCTAAGTAGCTTAACCCCTGAAGTTAGTAGCTATCATGTTTAGTCAGTTAGTAGCTATCACAGTTGCCTTCCTGAGTTTCTATGGGTGCCGTAAGAATGATGTTGCAATGGAGGAACCAAAGAAAGCAAGATAAAAACAAAATAAAAACACCTCGAGCATTTACCTGAGCTGTGCTATGTTTCCATGTGATATTCTAGGTTATATGTTATTTTTCCTCTGATGCGCTTTCTGCATTCTCTCTGCCTGAGTTGAATTGGGTTAAGCTGGCCTGTTTCTGCAAGACCCGCGAGACCAAAAGCAAACAATTGCTATTCCAAAGCTAGTCAAGCCATATTGTCTGGCTCCAGATTAAACACAGAGCAAACGGATGCAGGAAAACACTACCAGACTCTGATCAAGAGGACATTGTTATAGGGGAGGCTGCCCCCTATCTAATTCAGGTCAATACTTTTCCATGGAAGCTTCCCCTGACCAGACGGTTTGCTCTGACAATTCAGCTCCATTTTCTCCATGAAGGGGGCTTTGACTTTGGTGAGTCTCAGCTTTGCAAGATATGAACCATAGGTTAAGGTTAGCCTTGCCCTCATATTCCCCTAATCACTAAGGGCACAAGTCACATTATATATAAACTCTTGCTAAGGCTGTATTGTGGACACCAAGCTTCACATTTCTTCACATTTCTGTGCTCCCAGCCACAGAGTCTGGCATGCCAGAGAAAACCACTCCTGAGCACTTAAAATGGGGTTAGTCTGAATCAAAACATGCTTTTGAGATCAACAGACTAGACGATGTGCTAAATTTAAAACAAATGTCCAATAAACATTAAATCTCACTCCTAAATTAAGGAAAACATCATTTACATAGCCATTAGAAAGGCATCCTTTAGGTAGCCACTTAAAGGATTTTCTGCTCCAATATTATGGTTTGCTTTTGTTAACTGACATTTTAAAACAACTTTGATAGGGTCATTAGCATTAGAGGCTCTCCATCTGCTGCAGGCCATTATTCTCTTTTAGATTCAAAAAGAACTACACTAATATACAATTATTTATTAACAAGTCGGAAATGGCCTGGAATCAGGAGAGCTGTGGGAAGAGAGAGGCTAGTGCAATTTACGAATTTAATAAATTCCCATCTGCGTAGCATTTCCCACTGTTCATTCAACAGCTGAAAGTCCCATTATTGCTATTATAGAATCCCTTCATAAAACATGTCACAGTTCCAGAAATCTACCCAACTCCATTCCAGGTGGAAGCAAATCATTCTTGTACACATCCACGTGTGTGGGCAGCTTCTCTTAGTAACACAGGAAGCCTTGCCTCCATGTCATCACCTCCCCAGTAAGATGCATGACATTATTCTATCTCACCACTGAAGCACTCGAAAGAATCAGATGTCACTCGGCTATGAATCTCTTCTTAAATGCCCCTAACATCAGACTGAATTCTCTGAATACAGGACTCCAAGTCACTGTCTAGCACCACCCTACTAGCAAAGCTGACTCAAAAAAAAAAAAAAAAAATTTTTTTTTTTTATTGGGGTACCTGTGTGACTCAGTCGGTTAAGCACCAGCCTTTGGCTCAGATCACAATCCTGGAGACCTGGGATAGAGTCCCATGTCAGGATCGTTGCTCAACTGGGAGCCTGCTTCTCTTCCTGCATGCCACACCCCTTGCTTGTGCTCTCTCTCTCCCCCACAAACAAATAAATAAAATCTTTAAAAAAAAATTTTAGGGGCACCTGGATGGTTTAGTGGGTTAAGCATCTGCCTTCGGCTCAGGTCGTGATCTCAGGGTCTTGGGATCAGGTTCTCTGGTCAGCGGGGAGTCTTATCCCCCCACCCCACCCCCTGCCTGCCTGTCTGCCTACCTGTGATCTGTCAAATAAATAAAGAAAATCTTTTTTTAAAAAAAATTTTAATAAAAAATAATAGTTCCATTTTCTTTCGTCCTAATGATGAGAAGGGCCAAATTTGCTAATCACCAGTAGCTTCTACCTGAAACTTGCCAGGGGCTCTGCTATTTTATTAACTATATCGATACCAATGACAAAATGTTTGAATCACTGTGTTGTGCATATGAAACTAATGTAACACCATGTAGCAACTATACTCAGATAATTTTTTTAAAAGACAGAATGTAGAAGTACAACACTGGCAATTAGTAGATTTTACTGTCAATGTTATTCTCCTCTGAAAGCAAAAAATGCTCATTACTTGTAAATGTTCTTAAGGAGAATCTGAAAGGACCTGCCAAGTAAATTTCCCCTACAATGGTCCTGGGTAGAGTGACAAATGCTAGAACAGCAAACCCAACTAATTCTTTTCTCTGTTTAAGAATGCTGTGCAGTATCTGGAAAATTCTATGGAAGAGAGAAGGAAGTGCTTTCTCAAAATCCAGAGGCAAATGTAGGGCTAGAGCACCTGGGGAGCCACCAGAAAAAAACAGCAAGAAGGCAGACTACCAAGTCACATATACAACTGATCTATACTGCTTTCAGCTTGTTGGGGAGCAAGAAGTCATCTAAGGTCCTTCCAGCTGGACTAAGGATCAAATCGACATGATACAGGTTAACAGGAGAAAATCAAATTTAACAGGTGTACATATGGGGGCTCCAGAGAGATATGGAAATTCCAGAGACAGCCAAAGTAAGGTCTGTGTGTCATGCTGAACCAAGGAGAGGGGGCCAGGTGTCTGGGAATTCAGAGGAAATGAATGCACTTCACAGGGTGATAAGAAGAGCAGAGGTTTGGTAATTAGATGTTTGCCCTACCATACACATGGCTCACTCAGATAAAATTTATCTCTGTTAATAACCCTTATTCTGAGAAAGATGCTCCCAATTTAGATTCTTCTCTGTGGTGAATGGAGGGACAAATGTTTCTCATGAGTCTGTAGGGTCTCAAGTGCCTTCAGCTCAAAATAATCCACATGCCACAAGTGGTACATTCTGGGCAGGGGGGGAGCTCTGTCCCAAACCCCTTCACATCTCAAACACAAAAATATGCATAACCCATTATGCATTATGCATTGAGATATTAATGTATATACTTGTGCTCTGTGACATATACTCAGGGATTCTACCATGAGCAAGTGGTAGATCCGTACATCCTCTTTACAGAGAATCTAGAACTGTGCTGTATAATTACTATAATATTTAGAGTATAATGTAACATTATACTACTATATAATTTCACCTGTTTCTTTCTACTTTTTAATATGGCCACTAGAAAATTTCAAATAATACATGTGGCTCAGGTTTTATTTTATTTGATTTTACACTATATTTTTTGGATAGCACTGGTCTAGAGAGCAGCTGGGGTTAGAACATGGAAGAGAAAAGAAGATCACAGAGCTCTTCTAAAGTCTAGGTTTCTCACCACCAAAGCCTCTCTGCCTGTTAGTGAGAAGACAGAGAGCCCTCACAATGAACTCATCATTTTCAAGATGCTCCAAATCTGGGCAGTGTTATTTGAGGAAGTGAGCTCACTATGTTTCAAGTGCATCCTTGGGAAATGTTTGGAGCAGCCAATGACTAGTCCTGCCAGTGTTTCTAACACAAAGATGCATCTACTTGACTCCTACTCATCCTTCGGATTCGGTTCAAGCACCATCTTGAACTAGACCATATTCTGCAGGTCTTCTGTATTCTCTGCTGCATTGAAAGCTGGGACCACAGTGTGTACACAATATCCGTCATAAGCTGAACCAGGTACTGACCTTCCCCCTGCACATTTTTCCTTAGTATTCCTAATTATTCTTTCCTCGCTAAAGAGAGAAATATAACTTCATCTGAAATAAGAATGCTGCTTAAATATTATGGTTAAACAATCACCTTTGCCTGGTACGTAGCAGGAAGGACCCAGAACAATTTGATAAAACAGTCTCCAGGGAAGGGAACCAGGTGGCTGAAGATTAAAGTTGAAAAGAGACTTTTCTGTAGTCTTTCAATGTGGAACCGCATGTCAGGAATTCTTTTAGAAACTTTTAAAGAGCATGTCTTCATTACATAGAAAAAAGATTTTTTTAAAAAGATTTTATTTATTTATTTGACAGAGATCACAAGTAGACAAAGAGGCAGGCAGAGAGAGGGGGAAGCAGACTCCCCGCTGAGCAGAGAGCCCGATGTGGGGCTCGATCCCAGGACCCCGAGATCATGACCCGAGCTGAAGGCAGAGGCTTTAACCCACTGAGCCACCCAGGCGCCCCGAAAAAAGATTTTGAAAACTGAGACCCCGCCAGAGACTTGTAAAGTTTTCTTACAGTGCTCCTTTTGGGTAACAGCCAATAAAAAAAAAATTTTTTTTTTAACAAACTTATTTTTCGAAGTACCAGAGAGTAAAATGTTAGACTTTGTGGGTCTCCAACAAGCAGTCAGCTCTGCTCTTGCAGCAGGAAAGCACCCATAGACAATAGCCCCCCCCCCAAAAAAAAAGTGTTTGCAGCTGTGTGCCAATGAAACTTTACTAACAAAACTAGGTGGGATGTAGCCTATGGCTATAGTTTGCCACCGCCTGCTTTAGATACTGCCCCCTTCAAACGATAAAGTGCAATCATGCTTTTTACTTCTTCATTCTTAACAGTTAAACGGTTATGCTTAGGAAGCTTGGAACTAAGGAAAGATAATGGAGAGCAGAAGAAAAACAACATCGAGTGTATGGGATAAAACCATGGAGTTGTGATATTCACTCAGAAAAGCAAAAGTTCTGGGTGGCTCTGTCAGTGAAACATCCCACTCTTGCTTTCTGCTCAGGTCATGATCTCAGGGTCTTGGGACTGAGCCCTCGGTTGGCCACTGTGCTCAGCAGGGAGCCTGCTTCTTTCCCTCCCCTTGATCATGCTCTTTCTCTCTTATAAATATATAAATCTAAAAATAAGAAAATGTGTTTCAAAAGCCATGAAAAATTCTCATCCTGCCTCAGCAATCAGACAACAAAAAAAGATAAAAGGCATCCAAATCAGCAAAGGAAAAGTCAACTCTCAATCATTACAGATGATATGATACTTTAAGTGGAAAACCCAAAAGACCCCATCCCAAAACTGCTAGGATTCATACAGGAATTCAGGAAAGTGATAGGATATAAAATCAATGCACAGAAATCAGTTGCATTTCTATACACCAACAGCAAGACAGAACAAAGAGAAATTAAGGAGTCAATCCCATTGACAATTGCACCCAAAACCATAAGATACTTAGGAATAAATCTAACCAAAGAGACAAAGAATCTGTACTCACAGATAACTTTAGAGTACTATGAAAACTATAGAATACCCATGAAATAAATTGAGGAAGACCCAAAGAAATGGAAAAATGTTCCATGCTCATGGATTGAAAGAATAAATATTGTTAAAATGTCTATGCTAGGGGCGCCTGGGTGGCTCAGTGTGTTAAGCCGCTGCCTTCGGCTCGGGTCATGATCTCAGGGTCCTGGGATCGAGTCCCGCATCGGGCTCTCTGCTCAGCAGGGAGCCTGCTTCCCTTCCTCTCTCTCTGCCTGCCTCTCTGCCTACTTGTGATCTCTCTCTGTCAAATAAATAAATAAGATCTTTAAAAAAAAAAAAGTCTATGCTACCTAGAGCAATCAACACATTTAATGCAATCCTAATCAAAATAACATCAATTCTTTTCACAGAAATGGAACAAATAATCCAAATTTTGTATGGAACCAGAAAAGACCCTGAATAGCCAGAGGAATGTTGAAAAAGAAAAGCAAAGCTGGGTGCATCACAATTCCAGACTTCAAGCTCTATTACAAAGCTGTAATCATCAAGACAGCATGGTACTGGCACAAAAACAGACACATAGATCAATGGAACAGAATAGAGAGCCCAGAAATAGACCCTCAACTCTATGGTCAACTAATCTTCGACAAAGCAGGAAAGAATGACCAATAGAAAAAAGACAGTCTCTTCAACAAATGGTGTTGGGAAAATTGAACAGCCACATGCAGAAGAATGAAACTGGACCATTGCCCTACACCACACACAAAAATAGACTCAAAATGGATGAAAGACCTAAATGTGAGACAGAAATCCATCAAAATCCTTGAGGAGAACACAGGCAGCAACGTCTTCCACCTCAGTTACAACAACTTCTTCCTATAAACATCTCCAAAGGCAAGGGAAAGAAGGGACTTTATCAAGATGAAAAGCTTTTGCACAGCAAAGGGAATAGTCAACAAAACTAAAAGACAACTGAAGGAATGGGAGAAGATATTTGCAAATGATGTATCAGATAAACGGTTAGTATCCAAAATCTATACAGAACTTATCAAACTCAACACCCAAAGAACAAATAATCCAATTAAGAAATGGACAGAAGGGGCGCCTGGGTGGCTCAGTGGGTTAAAGCCTCTGCCTTCGGCTCAGGTCATGATCCCAGAGTCCTGGGATCAAGCTCCACATTGAGCCCCATATCGGGCTCTCTGCTCTGCATGGAGGCTGCTTCCTCCTCTCTCTCTGCCTCCTTCTCTGCCTATTTGTGATTTCTCTCTGTCAAATAAATAAATAAAATCTTAAAAAAAAAAGAAAGAAAGAAAGAAATGGACAGAAGACATGAACAGACCAAAGAAGACATCCAAATGGCCAACAAACACATGAAAAAGTACTCAACATCACTCGACATCAGGGAAATACAAATCAAAACCTCAATAATATACTACCTCACACTGATCAGAATGGCTAAAATTAACAAGTCAGGAAATGACAGATGTTGGCAAAGTTGCAGAGAAAGGGGAACCCTCCTACACTCTTGGTGGGAATGCAACCTGGTGTAACCACTCTGGAAAACAGTGTGGAGGTTCCTCAAAAACTTGAAAATAGGGGCACCTGAGTGGCTCAGTGGGTTAAGCCTCTGCCTTCGGCTCAGGTCATGATCCCACGGTGCTGAGTTCGAGCCCCGCATCAGGCTCTCTGCTCAGCGGGGAGCCTGCTTCCCACCCCCACCCCCACCTGCGTTTCTGCCTACTTGTGATCTCTGTCTGTCAAATAAATAAATAAAATCTTTAAAAATAGACAAAGTTGGAAATAGAGCTACCCTATGACCCAGCAATTGCGCTACTGGATATTTATCCTAAAGATACAAATGCAGTGATCCAAAGGGGCACATACACCCCAATGTTTATAGCAGCAATGTCCACAATAGCCAAACTATGGAAAGAGCCTAGATGTTCATCAACAGATGAATGGATAAAGAGGATGTGATTCTCTCTCTCTCTCTCTCTCACACAAACACACACACACATACACACACACACACACACACACACACACGAATACTAGGGAGCCATCAAAAATTGAAATCTTGCCATTTGCAATGATATGGATGGAACTAGAGAGTATTATGCTAAGTGAAATCAGTCAATTAGAGAAACACAATTATCATATGATCTCACTGATACAAGGAATTTGAGAAACAAGACAGAAGATCATAGGGGAAGGGAGGGAAAAATGAAACAAGATGAAAACAGAGAGGGAGACAAACCATAAGAGACTCAATCTTAGGAAACAAACTGAGGGTTGTTAAAGGGGACGGGGTGGGAGGGATGGGGATGCTGGGTGATGGACATTGGGGTGGGTATGTGCTATGGCGAGTGCGGTGAATTGTGTGAGACTGATGAATCACAGACCTGTACCCCTCAAAAATATAATGTGTTGTATGTCAATATGAATAAATAAATAAATACCTCTCCTCCTATCAGAAATCTTCCTGGTATGAATCAAAGAAGTCACATTCTGGGTGGAAAATTACTTCTGGAGGGCACTTGGGTGACTCCACTGGTTAAGGGTCTGCCTGCGGCTCAGGTCATGATCTCAGGGTCCTCGGTCGAGTCGTGTGTTGGGCACCCTGCTCATTTGGACGTCTGCTTCTCCTTCTCACTGTCCCTCAGTGCTTGCTGGTGCACACTCTCTCTCTCCCTCTCGCTCTCTCTCAAATAAATAAATAAAATCTTTTAAAAAAATTACTTCTGAGTCTTCATACTTGTCAAGTTTGACATTTAAACAACATATACTTGTGCGGGGGCACCTGGATGGTGCAGTCGGTTAAGCGTCCAACTCTTGGTTTCGGCTCAAGTTATGATCTCAGTGTTGTGAGATCAAGCTCCACACTGGGTTCTCCTCAGCGGGGAGTCTGCTTGATATTCTCTCTCCCTCTCCCTCTGCCCTCCTGCGCGTGTTCTCTCTCTCTCTCTCTAAAAATAAATACATAAATCGTATATATGTGCAAATAAATTCAAAAATTACAACTCCAGAAATTTAGATAGTGTCAAATGATATTAACCTCTTGCCATTAAATTCTCTACAGAAGTGACCATTATAACAAGTAGTAACATCTTGACCCCTATGGCATGAGATGAGGTTTCTCTAGCTCACAGAAGCCCCTTGAGAGGGTGATTCAGCGTGGAAAAGTGTAGTTTCCTGGTAGACTGACACCAGCCTCCAGGTTTTAGGCTTTTATCTTACCCTCAATATCGAACACACTCAGCATATTCACTGAAAGCATTGTCTCCCCCAGGGAAAACAAATCAACGCAATACATCTATTTTGAAAACAATTTCTTGTTCAAGGAAAAGATGGGAAGTTTAAAACTTGACAGTGAGGCTTAAAAATGAACGATGTAATCACACAGTGCCGCCTGGATCCCCCAGCTTTTCACTAGTTTTCTTCTCAAAGGAGAAGGTAGTACCAAGGAAGCTACCAGGATGGAAAGTGAGCCCCATCCCAGAGAGAAAACTGAATGGTATCCATTTTTTTGCCACCATGTGGAGAGATTCTCATGGACATGATAAAGACTAAAGCTCACCAAGTTCATGTTCTATTTCCACCAAAGCCTGGGATAGAAGATACCCCCTGAACTAAAAAAACAAAAAAACAAAACAAAACAAAAAACCCAAAACCGATTAACAAGAGAAAAAGAACAGTTTAATAACCCATGTACCTCCTGCACACAAATGGTAACTTCTCTTCAGTTTTCAGAGCTTTTCCTATGTTTGTTATTTCTTTAAAATCAGCCTCAACTGGGGCACCTGGGTGGCTCTGTGGGTGAAGGCCTCTGCCTTGGGTCATGATCCCGGAGTCTTGGGATCGAGCCCCGCATCAGGCTCTCTGCTCAGCAGGGAGCCTGCTTCCCCCTCCCTCTCTGCCTACTTATAATCTCTCTCTGTCAAATAAATAAATAAAATCTTTTTAAAAATATATAAAAAAATAAAATAAAATTAGTCTAAATTAATTCTTATATCAAAGAGACTCATTTGGGGGGTATTGGGGAGTAAGACCTTCCTCTGCCCTTCAACGTCCTTCTAGCCGGACTAAGAATCAAATTGACACGAGACAGATTAACAGGAGAAAATCAGATTTAATCACATACTTAAGGGGAAGCCACACAGACGTGGAAATTCCAAAGACAAGGAGGCAACACAGAAGTTTAAAGGAGCTAGGGAGAGGTGGAGGGGGTCTGAGGGCACAAAGTGAAGAGAGATCATTAGCAGGAAAGCAAAAGGAGACGTTTTGAAAAACAAATTTGCCCTATTATGCAGATAAGGTTTTTAGATACAAGGGAGTCTCTGTTAATAGCTTTCTTCCCAGTACAGGCTCTCCTTTCCAATATGAAATTAGGCAGCTGAAGGGGAGGCAGAGAGCTTTTGGGTTTTGATGACTTTTAACTCAACTTGGGGCAGCCTACCGAGGACACCCACAAGGGCAAATTTTGCTCCCCTTTGATTTCCCCAGCACCTGATACCATTTGTGGCTCCCGCTGAGGGCTCAGATACATTTCTCGAATGAATGATTTATAATAACTTTCTATGTGTTCATGTCCCACGGCTGCTCCACTATCCTGAGCAGCCATTCTAGTACCATTAAGCCTTCAATGGGTTCCAAGTTCAAGGGGTGTCTCCAAAAGAGAAAAATCTCCTGTAGTAACAACAAAAGGGCTCCTTTATTGTTTTTAAGTGTCCTTAGTCTCATCCTATTTACATGCACCGTTAGCCCACAGTGAAAGCACTCTGATGTAAGTGACTTTAGGAATCATAATCATCACAATCAAAAACTTCCATTTAAGCCAGACTACCCCTTTGTGATGTTAAAGTATGTGCCCAGTGCTTAAGTCCCTCTCTCTGTGAGGCCTATTCCAGCTTTTAAGATACCTTGTGGGCTTTTCATCTGGAGCCTCTTGTGATCTCTAAGTTATAATTTTCACAAGTGGAACCCTAAAGCTCTTTAATATTTTTGTTTACCATAATTATGCATTTCACTTCTGCTGGGTTTGGTAGATGAATTTTCTGTAGCGTCTTACAAAATAACGCTGTATCACCTTTCAGCATGAAGTGAAAAATGTTAAAAGGCTAAAGACAACCACACTCAAAAAAATTAACTGAGCAGTTAAAAAATTTAAGTTAGCGTCGGGAAGCGGAAGCTCAGATGTGAGCAAGAACTGTCCTCTCAAGCATTCAGTGGGGCATCAGGAAGCCAACTAGACATTGGTGCTGCTCCCACAATGATGACAATGATGTAAACATACCTGGTGCACCTTTAAAATGCTTAATTCTAAGGATGCCTGGGTGGTTCATTCCGTTAAGTATCTGCCTTCAGCTCAGGTCATGATCCTGGGTCCTGACATGGAGTCCCACGTCAGGCTTCCTGCTCAGTGGGGAGCCTGCTTCTTCCTCTCCCTCTGCGCTCTCTCTTGCTCTCTCTCTCTTTCAAATAAATAAAAATATTTTTAAAATAAATAAAATAGGGGCACCTGGGTGGCTCAGTGGGTTAAGCCTCCGCCTTCAGCTCAGGTCTTGGTCTCAGGGTCCTGGGATCAAGCCCTGCATCAGGCTCTCTCCTCAGCAGGGAGCCTTTTTCCCTTCCTCTCTCTCTGCCTGCCTCTCTGCCTACTTGTGATCTCTGTCAAATAAATAAATAAATAAAATCTAAAAAAAAAAAAAATTGAAAATAGAGCTAACCTATGACCCAGCAATCACACTACTGGGTATTTACCCCAAAGATACAAATGTAGTGATCCGAAGGGGCACATGCACCTCAATGTTTATAGCAGCAATGTCCACAATGTCCACAGTAGCCAAAGCATGGAAAGAGCCAAGATATCCAGATGTCCAACAACAGATGAATGGATAAAGAAGATGTGGTATATATATATATATATAATGGAATACTATGCAGCCATCAAAAGAAATGAAATCTTGCCATTTGCCATGATGTGGATGGAACTAGAGGGTATTATGCTGAGCAAAAAAGGTCAACCACAGAAAGACAATTATCATATGATCTCAACGATATGAGGAATTTGAGAAACAAGGCAGAGGATCATGGGGGAAGGGAGGGAAAAATGAAATAAGATGAAAACAGAGAGGGAGACAAACCACAAGAGACCCTTAATCTCAGGAAACAAACTGAGGGTTGCCGGAGGGGAGAGGGTGGGAGGGATGGGGGTGCTGGGTGATGGACATTAAGGGAGGGTGTGTGCTATGGTGAGTGCTGTGAATTGTGTAAGACTGATGATTCACAGATCTGTACCCCTGAAACAAATACATTACATGTTAATTAAAAATAAATAAAATACAGAAATAAATAAATAAATAGAATTTTTCAAATGGTTAATTCTAGGGACGCCTGGGTGGCTCAGTTGGTTAAATGTCTACTACATTCAGCTCAGGTCATGATCCCAGGGTCCTGGGATTGAGCCTGGCATCAGTTCCCTGCTCAGTGGGGGGCCTGTTTCTCTCTCTCACTCTGCTCCCCCCCCCAAGCTACCTGTGTCTCTCTGAAATAAATAAATATATAAAAATTTTAAAGAAATAATAAAATGGATAATTCTAAAAAGTAAAATAAAATAAAAAATGGTTAATTCTATGTTATGTGAATTCCACCTCAATGAATATAACATATGTAACATATATTTTTATGCCCCGTTACATTCTGCCTGCCTGTGATGGTTTTCCTTTCCCCACCCCCGCATCTTGGACTTGTTTAATTTTACTTTTAACTAAAAATAAACATGGTGACAAACTGAAAGAAGCTTGGGCAGCACACGAATCAGTGTTTGAGCTTCAGGTCACAGAACGACTCCTGTTTGACTCAAAAATCACTGTCACGTGTGCCCGCCAGCCCTCTCGTACAGCACAGTGAAGGCTCAGTTACCCGGATCCTCGCTCACGGCCCGGACATCACCATATGCCAGACAAGACACAAACACGCTTTCTCCCCCTTGAGGTTGCTGGAAAAAGTTTAATCAGCTACAGAAATTTGTGAGAACCAAAGGCCACCTCTGGACTGAAAAGGAAAGTAGTCCCTTGGTTCTGGTCTATCTATCATTAGATCCCCTTCGAGGCTTTACATTTATATTTGGTGGAAAACAGGGTGATTCTTTAAGAGTGTGGTGATTTCCTCAGACAGTTCCTTCATCCTGGTTTCAGTGACTTCAGAGCCTTTAAAAAGAAGAAGAAGAATATAAGTATTAACAATATCAGAAACTGAATAATGTAAGTCTTTCAAGTACCTCAAGCTAGTCTTTGCGCCATTTTGGTTTGCTCCTAAAGGTCTCCATGTTTGAAGCAAATCGAAATCGAGAAAGATATGCTTTCCCTGGGGAACATGAAGATCCTGCCACTAGGTGATATGAAGAGAGCTCATACTGGAGCCATTAACTCTTTACACATTTTCCAGAAGCTGCTGTCCCGTGAAAAGAGAGCTGCCCATCCACTTCGAGGCCTGCCATAACACTAGAGTTATCCCAGGCAGTATCAGGCTCTGAGTTTGAATTTAATAAACTTATCCAGGCTGCTATCCTCCCTCAGAAAGACTGAAAGAACCATGGGGGAAATGAGCTGCCCTCAGAAGCCCAGCCAGTCTCTGGCATTTCCCTCCAAAGAAATAAAATACCATTTTATTTCATACAAATCCAAAGAAATCTGCTTTTCCATGAATTACCTAAACCAGGGCTCAGCAAACTGCTTTTGTAAATGAAGTTTTATTGGGACACAGCCATGTCCATTCATTTACATACTGTGTACGTCAGCTTTCCCCCGATAATGGCAAAGGACAATAGTTGCAACAGAGACTGAACGGCCCCCAGATCCTAAAATATTTATGATTTGGCCCTTTACAGAACAAGTCTGCTGATCTATGACAACTCTAACCACTCTAGCCTCCGGATACACATTTAGAGGTAAGCTTACATATTTATTCCTGACCTCAGGTGCATTCCATTTTCCCCATGCTAACTTCGAGCTTTCTCGGATGCATTCCGGTTTCCCAAAAGCACGGTCAGCTGTCAGGTCTGTCCTAACTATGCCTGGGGATCACCTATTTGGTACACGTGCCGGGCAAATAGGAGCATCCCTCGAGAGCGAAATCCTGCAGGGCAAGTCCTATAACTCTCCCTTCTCCCCCAGGACAACAGCTTGTCTGGAAGACAAACAGAATACTAGAGACTTCCATCTTACCTTCACAGGCAGTCCTGATTATTCCAAGTCCTGTATTATTTTCAGCTTATTTCCAACTCGGCTATTCTTGGCTCTGAAAAGCTATCATCACTGGCATCGCTGTATCTATCACTAGATCAAAAAAGGAACTAATTTAGCAAGGTGTAAAGAACCCTGGACAATTATTCTATTTACAATTCCAAACATGTTCTGTAATTAATCTCCACTCAGAGAAAATGCTAAGGGATATTGTACTACCACTTTCTAGAAAGAGGTTAGTCCCACCACACACGGTGATCTTTTGTCAGAGGAGCTGATCACCTGCTTTCCTCTTAAGCTGGAAGTAACTTATTCAGAAAATTGATAAAAGCATTTCAATTTAGATTAAAATGTATAATCTTCCAAAGACCACCAATGTAGACCAGCAGCATAAAAGTTTGCCATTCCAACAGACACTCTCATATACCCAAGGGTTTGAGAAATTATTCGCACAATTATGCTATTTTCACATCAGAAGCTTTATGGGATGCCCCCACTACCTCGAGACCCACGTAGTATTCAGAATAGGACCGAAGGCTCACAGACTACTGCCATGTTGGGGTCCCTCAGAAGTACAGTTTCTCCATGACAGAGCCCTGCAACTGTAGTTTTAACCTGAGCTATGGGCTCAGGTCAGGGGTTCTTCTTGCTTGGTTCCAAATAAATCAGCAAGTAGATCAACTCCACAGGAGTTCTACTGACCTATGGAGATGACATTGCCAGGAAGTGAGTGTTTTATGCCTGACCCATTCCTAGCCTTGACCAACTTTTTACTGACCGATAGCAGTAGAACTTTGAATTCCATAACATATGAAAATCCACTCTTTTTTTTTTTTTTTTTTAAGGAGGAAAGGGAGCAACTGAAGAAACCCTCTGCTGACATGCTAGGAAGCAAATATTTACTCTAAACACATTGAGCGAGTATCAATAAATACATCAACAAGAATGTAAAAGACAACCTCACTCTCCTCCTTGACTTTTGGACAAAATACTGGAAAGGCTGTGGGGGCAGGGTTCGAGAATGGAGAGTAGATAGCAGAGGATTAAGAATTGGCAGAAAAGACAAGATATGTTAAACACGAATCAACAGCTCCTCAAAACAAATCAAGTAGAAGATGCCCCCTACTTAATTTTTAGAGCAGAAAAGTCACTTCTTTTACAAAAGGGTTTCCAAAAAAAGAAAACACAGGAATAACTAAATTATATATATATATATATATATATATATATATATATATATATATATATTTTTTTTTAAACTGCCCCCAAAACTTGATATGTCCTTCCTTATCCACGCATTCTCATTACACAAACCTCAATCCGTCCTGGTTCTGGGCGACATAAAGGGAATTGGAAGTTGCACTCAACTTCCTCGGGGAGAAGAAATGAGGGTCGGGGTGTTTTGGTGACTCACCCAGCGCACAGCTCATTCGAGGTGGAGCCAGCATCCCCATCATGCCAACCCAGGCCACAAGCTCAAGTCTAAGCGGTGCTGAAATGTGCCAGCAGGCACCTGGGGGGCATATCCCCTGAGTGCACAAGCAAGACGGCCAGAAGAGCCAAGGAGAGCCCCAGGAGAGCCCATTCTCTCAGGCATCAGACGTTACACCTGCTTCCTTCCCGACCTCAGAGCTCAGGGAGGAATAAGGTAGGCCCGCATCCTCCCCCTTACAACCCTGGTTGTACTGTTTATTAGCCGCATACGTCCGGACTGGTCACTTCACTGCTGAGAGTCTAGAAAAAAAACCAGTAACAATACCTACAGCCTCACCAAGATGGTATGAGGGCCAAAAGAGAACATCTGAATGTACTCTGAAGACAATATAAAAATGTAAGCTGTTGCTGCTCACGAGTCTTACATATTCAGGACACGGTATCTCTTAAAAAGTCATCGAAACATAAAGAAATCACAAAAACTGCCAATTGCATGATTTTCAGAATTGTTTCTTGTCCCAGGTAATTCCCTGCCCGTCTTACCCGGCAAACCTGGGGTGGGTCTGTTTCTAACCTGGCGGCTGTCCTTTCTGTCTGCCCGCTGGCTGCCCCAAACTCTGACGACACCTCCAAATGGCACGAGAAGACTGGGCTTGAGTTTACTCACTTCTAAGGCAAATGAGCGGGTTCACTGATTTTTCTTTCCTCTGTGCCAGGGGCCAGAAGTAGGACAATGAAGTAAACCACGGGGCTCAAGAACAGAATCATTAAAGCAGGCATTGCTGCTCAACAGCCTGATTTCAGGGTATCCACGCACCAGCAAGCACCAAGCGCTAGAAGTAAAATCTGCCCTTTTTTTTTTTTTAAAGATTATCTTTATTTATTTGACAGACAGAGATCACAAGTAGGCAGAGAGGCAGGCAGAGAGAGAGGGGGAAGCAGGCTCCCCAATGAGCCGAGAGCCTGATGCGGGACTCGATCCCAGAACCCTGGGATCATAACCTGAGCCGAAGGCAGAGGCTTTAACCCACTGAGCCACCGAGGCGCCCCTAGAAATACAATGTGGATCACCATCACACACAGAACAGCAGTGGTTCCTACACATCCAATAAAATGTGAGCGCTACTCTGTGCTGCATGGGGCTTAGGGGTTCATTTTAGTTTCACACGGAACAAACTTTAAACAGTCATAAGATATACTTGTCTGAGTATACTTTCACTTAATTCGCGACATCTCAGCTCCCTCTTAAGACCAACCCTAAATCATCTTCTCTGGATACACACGTGGGCGTGCGCACACACATTTCTCAGGGAAAATTATTAGATACTAAGGTCTTATACGCGAATCTTTATGAAATGCCACAGAATACAGACCCACTGGTGTGTATCTTGATATATTTGGGGACATTTTAAACCCGCACTGCCCAGTACGGTAGCCACAAGTCGCGGGACGCTATCTACCTTTAAATCAATTAAACCGAATTGAACTGAAAATTCCATGCCTCACTCACACATATTAAGGGGCAGTTCAAGTGCTCAATATGTTACCGCGTTGCTCGCTTCTTGCCCCAGATACACCAAAGAACTGGAAACCCGAGGCCAGAATGGGGAGCTAGAGTTCATTAAGCAGGTAGAGTACAATGCGGTTCCAAGAGTGAAAGCAGGTCACTGCTAGAGCAACTGCGGCAATGGCCCCAAGAAGGTCTGGCTGCATCCTTTTAAGCCTGTTTTCTGCCTTAAATTCGGCTTTGAAGGATATGTTTGAGTGACAGCCGGTGGTTATATAACATTTTGGCTTCTGCGCATGCGCCTACCCATGATGCATGCCGTTATATTTGTATTTATTTATGTATTGTATATTTATGAGTTTCTAAGGAGCTTCTGCTGTGACCTCAAGGACAAGTTGCGCCTTCTCTGCGCATGCTCAGCTCTTGGAAGTCCCCTGCGGCTTCCGAGCAGCTCGTGGCTAGGCCTTTCCCGCTCTCTTAGCCCTCAGAGGTGGCTCTGCAGGTGTTGCTGTTAATCCTTAAGGGTTGCTCCAAGGGTGTGGCCAGCAACTGCTTTATTCCTTCTCCCTCAGACCCAACTAACTGCCCAACAAATAGTCACGTGGGGCTGGTGACTGTCCCATTGGGCAGTGCAGATTATAGAACATTTCCATCACTGCAGAAAGTTCTATTGGACAGCACTGGTTTTTAAAACAAATGAATAATGATTAAAAACAGCAACAACAACAAACCATAATCACCATGCAATGGTTTTCCTTGCCACTCCCTAAAAAGATTTTTTTAAGGTCTGGCTATCTAGAGCTAGTTAAAATCATGGCAATTGTCTCTTATGCATGCATGTGCCTCCCCAAATAACAGAAGCACTGGTTTTTTTTAAAAGTTCATATATATATATGTATATATATACTTTTTTTTTAAAGTAGGCTCCAAGCCCAGTGTGGGGCCTGAACCCACAACCACAAGGTCAAGAGTCACATGCTCTACCGACTGAGCCTGACACATGGCCCCTATATTATTTTTTATTAGAGAAAATAAAAATCACCAGCAGCAACTCATGGGAATCTCTATCCTTACAACACTGGCTTGACTTTGACTGCAACAATCTACGTGTGGTTCTTTAACAAACAAAAGGTTGCTTATAGACATTCCTTTGTCAAAGATTCCTGGTTCCTAGTAAATATACAATATAAGAAAATATATATCCCAAGGCACTAGGACAAGATTTAGTAATGCCTCATATTTCCCACTTTTTAGGCCACCCCAGGGGCAGCCATTAAAACATTTCTTCTCCATTAACAGAAAGAGGTAGTTGGAATTTTTTAGAAAATTTTGATGTCTAGGGGCGCCTGGGTGGCTCAGTGGGTTAAAGCCTCTGCGTTCAGCTCAGGTCATGGTCCCAGGGTCCTGAGATCAAGCCCTGCATCGGGCTCTCTGCTCGGTGGGGAGCCTGCTTCCCTTCCTCTCTCTTTGCCTGCCTCTCTGCCTACTTGTGATCTCTGTCAAATAAATAAATAAATCTTTAAAAAAAAAGAAAAGAAAATTTTGATGGCCAGCTTAGGATTCCCAGCATGCATGAGTTCCTACAATACTTTGTATCAAAAATCGATTTCATGTAGAAAAAGCATGTTTTAAAACACGTTGCCATGCACACAGTTTTCTCCAAAGCATTGTTACTGCTATACTTACTTCCTTTTCAAAGAGCCCCTGGAAGCCATAAAATGTAAGAGCAATGGAATAAAATCTTAGTATGCTTTGATGAGTTTTGCATTGAATAGTAAATGGTAGAATTCGACCCCAGCAGGGCATTAAAAGCACAGTGGTCTCTATCAGTATTAACTGCATTCCTGGCCAGCACCCTGTATGTCATCAGTCTTGCAGTGAACCACCATCAATAAAGAGCACCTTTTAATCAACATTTAATCCCTAAAAGAAGGTGTACTCAAATGTGGTTTTTTAGCAGCACTTTACTGAAAGAAGTCTCAAGGCATGCAGCTGGTGACAAATAATGGGGGCAGGAGAAGAGGAGGTGGTGTTGTTTTAAAAGGTGTTAAAAAAATACTTTTTTCCCCCAGTTCGCTTTTGCTTGAGATGTAACAAAGGGGAAAAAGTAGTATTTTTCTATCGGGTTAATATTTACAAAGCACCATCTCAACTATTCTTTGGAGCAGCACAAATGCATGAAGATCCCGAAGTTTGGGAGTAGAGACTTGGGAAAAATTACCTAGTTAGTAGCAAATCCAGAAACCAAATTCATAGCACCTGCTCTCCTCGTCCACACTGTCCCCAAAGAAACCAACTATTTGTACCTGTCAGGGAGCAAGAATTTCCTGTCCCCTTTAAGGTACTCCTCACTGGCCTAAGAATCCAAGTGACAGAGACAGATTAACAGAAGACAATTGGAGGGACTAAAGTTTCTCTTGAGGGTCTCGATTGCCTTCAACTCAAAACGATCCACGTGCCAACGTGGCATATTTTGCGAAGACCTGTCCCAAACCCCTTCAAACTTGAAATAATCTTTATGTTAAACTGGCCCATCTTGAGGTGGCCAACCCTTTGCCCCTACACACTGCATATTGCAAGAATGGCCCTTGGCATCATCAACCATGCAGCCCGAAGTTTTTAAAAAAAAAAATGGGCACGGTGATTCCAAGTTTAAAATAGCGCTGGAAAACGCACATCCAGGAGGAAAAGAGTATCTTACCTTCCTAGTCAAAGAGAAAAAGGTACCCAAGGGGATAAGTATGCCTTAGAGGGAGAAATGCACACTCTACAGTCAAAAGAGAGGCCAGGCCCACCTCCCATGCCCACTGTTAGGACGTAGCATCCTAAAAGGATACAGATTGGCATTCACCTCTCACTAAGCACTTCAGGAATGTGTATCAAGGGCCACAAAAGTGGTGTGAGCTAAGGCAAAGGCATTAAAAGCTTCTACGGAGATCCAGGGACTGTAAACTGTTCCCTACGGATTTGTGTACATTTACTCTCTAAGTCAAGGGAAGCCACTGAGAGTTCTAAAGTCCAAAATAATGTAGGAAAAATGGATTGAGAAGAGGAAAGCTGGAGGCATAGAGACCAGTTAGGAAGCCTTTGTAGGAGACAAGAGATGAAGACCAGAACTAAGGTAAAATTAATAATAATAATTCCCAGTTAGGGGCACCTAGCTGGCTCAGTCAGTAGAGTGTGTGACTCTTGATCTCAGGGTTGGGAGTTCAGGCCCCACGTTACGTGTAGAGCTTCCTTTAAAAATAATAATAATAATAATAATAATAATTTCCATTTAATTTCCCACCGTAGACCAGACACTGTGCTAAGTGCTTTACATTTAGTATGAAACTTAATCTTCATTAAGTGGGTACCATGTCAAGTGGGCACCATTACCATGCCCCTTTTATAAAGAAACTGAGGCAGAAAAGAGCAAGGTCACAGAACAGTGATTATAACCATGAAAGGAGTCCTATATGGATATAAAGATTGGAAGGAAACACTAAAAAATGAGCCCAGTGTGTTAGGCTGGTGGGTTTATGGGTCCTTTTTTTCTATTTTCAAAATTTTCTGTCCTGTTACATTTAGAAGTCCACAGAACACAAAAATCTTCCCCAGATGGAAGCCAGTGTGTCACTTAGAAGGAAACCCAGAAGAGAGACTAGAGACAATGGTGAATGAAAATGGGTGCCTTCTCTCCCCAACCGCTGCCAGGATTCGCAGGTAAAAATGGAGAGATAAGGACAAGCATGGAGAGAATGGACTCAGATCCTAGGAGCACATGAGGGATCGAGAAATGGAAAGATCTGGTTCCGGGTGTGAACTTCCTTTTAGGGCCCTTTGATTATAAAGTAGTTTCAGCTTCTGAGTTTGGTCTGAAAAAGTCAAGCAAAACTAGGGAATCACTGAGTAATTTCCCTCCTGTTGTTTCTGTACCAGACCGCTTCCTGTTTTGCCAAAGACGACGATTTCTCTGCACAAAAGATAGTATATGTTGGGTGGAGGCATGAAATCCAGAATCCTAAAACCGAGACTACGACGCTGCTCAAATGTCTTAAGATTCTGGTCTTATACTTCTTCTTCTTCTTCTTTAAGGTTTTATTTATTTATTTGAGATAGAGAGTGAGAGAGGGGAAGCAGCAGGCAGAGGGAGGAAGGGAAGCAGGCTCCCCACTGAGCAGGGAGCCCGATGTGGGGTTCCATCCCAGGACCCCGGGATCATGACCCAAGCTGAAGGCAGATGCCCAACTGACTAAGCCACCCAGGCCCCCCTGGTGTTACACTTTAAAGACATGTTACCTCCAAGAGCTGCGTGTCTATGAACTGCTGACCAAGCCCCATCTAAGTTTTTGCTTTCCAACATGGAACCAGCACTGTGTAAGCACTGAGAGTTTTAGTCTGACCTGCCACGTGGGCGTGATAAATGGCAGCGTCACCCAAACTAGAAGCTGTTTCTCAACTTGGTAGGTAGGGAGTGAGCCTAAGAGCCCTGCTGGGCAGCCCAGAGACCCACATGCTAGAAAATCACCTCTGGACCACTTTGGACTCCCATCTCTCTTCTGTTTCCGGTAGCTTAAAAATGCAATTCTGAACAGAGATGATGATATGCTTTGTTTCTAGATACTAAAGAACTCACAGTTACAAGCACCTTTGTACAGTCTTTTTAATATAAGCCCCCTAAAATTGCCTCCTTACAATCACATGAAACAGCCTCATCCCATTACATGATATGCCAGCAAACCAGGCAAATGCGCGGTCTCCTTTTGTGCAGGGGACAGATTATGTTTAGACACAGAGGGGAGATCTCAGCAGAGAATTACAATAATTTCCCATTGGATTTTTTTTTTCTAAAACTGGCTTATTAGACTTGCGCAAAAAAATAAAATAAAATAAGACAACACAGCAGGCATGAGGCTGCTATCATTAGAGCGCTTGCTTGGTGGAAGGGGGGAGAACGACGGAGGAACTTGGCTTTCAGAATGTGTTTCCATCACTAACTGATAAGGTCCTTTCACTGGGTGTAGGCTGGTGTGATTGATGGTGAAAGCTTGCTTTCCTTTTGACAGTCTGGAATCCGAGTGGTTCCCAGGTAGAGAATGCCTATGTAACCAGCCCCGATAAAAAAAAAAAAAACCCTACGGGGCGCCCGGGTGGCTCAGTGGGTTAAGCCGCTGCCTTCGGCTCAGGTCATGATCTCAGGGTCCCGGGATCGAGTCCCGCATCGGGGCTCTCTGCTCAGCAGGGAGCCTGCTTCCTCCTCTCTCTCTGCCTGCCTCTCTGCCTACTTGTGATCTGTCTCTGTCAAATAAATAAATAAAATCTTTAAAAAAAACAAAAACAAAACCCTACACTCTGAGTCTCAGAGGGGCTCCTCTGGGCACAGACATCACACCATGTTGCTGCATGTTCACTGCTGCAGGGAAGGTGAGCTCTGTGGGAGCTCTCATGGGAGGGAGGGGACATAGGAAACCTGCAAGTGGGTTTCTCCACACCCCACTTCCGTCTTTTTCTCTTACTGAGCCAGTTGTGTAGGCTTCCTCTGTCACAGAAGTGAGTTTTCACCACGGGTACAACTATATTCTGGTTTCCTTCTAGTGAATCATCAAATATGTGTGCCGTCCTGGGGGGACCCCCAAAACAAAGGCTCACCAGCTGTAGATCCCAAAATAACATCCTCACTGCAACTCCCCAGGCGCTAAAAGATAACTACTCTCCCCAGGGCCCAACGCAGAGGTTATAGGTCAGGTGTACTTGCTCAAAGCCCAAGATTTTTATATTCTGGGCTTTAAAGATGTCAGCTGCACATGTGCCATATAATTACATACCGTCAGCCAATTTCTGGGGAAGGAAGTCATTCTGCTGGTGTTCATATCCCTTGTTACATTTGTTTATGGTTGATTACAGACAGTAATCTTGTTTGACAGAAATACAGTAGCAACTCCGCTCACATTAGAGCCTGGCCATCGAAGCCACGTTCAAGTGCAAGCTTCCTCTGGAACATGGGTGTCTGTCCCTGTAGTTAACTCACGGTCACCCTTCTCAGTTGGAAACTCCCCCACCCCGCCGCCGCGAGGTGTCAAAATTAAACTAGCACATATCCATCCTTCCCTGCTTCCTACAGTTAGTGCTTTAATGGGTCGTAAACAACCCTATGCGCTACGGAGCCAGGGGGATCACGATAAATAAGGTGCCAGCTGCGCTTAAGAAATGCACCACTTTATGGCCGATATGTAGGAATTCTCTGATGACCACGGAAGTCAGCTAGTCAGCTGTAACTCCCATACCCGCCTCAGGGTTCTGTTAAGAAGTCTTGCCTTCTCAAGATGCACTGAATCTTGCTCAGGAGTCACTAGCAAGCAGCCCTTTTTCTCAGAAACGGCTATAAGCTTTACCCAGAAACCACCATCCCCCCCGCGGGAAGCCGGGGCCCATCTAACACACAGGTGGGCGGTGCGCACAAATTAGAGAACACTCGTTCTTAGCCGTTGCTTGCCAACAACCAGTTTGGCATGAACCCTTTTTCCCAGCCATCTAACTTCCTCGGCGGCCACCCTCCTCTTACATGCGAGCACCTGAAATAATGGTGGCTCTGCAGTGGCTGAGAAGGGGCACGGCACACATGCGACATGGGACCACACGTGGCATCCGCTGTAAGCCACATGGCATCAGAACACGGGAAGCTCTCTTCATGTGCAAGCTCATGCTGAACCATGCCACATGAGCCTGGTAATGTGCAGCTGCTCCGCCCAGGCAGGGGGGAGCCTGGGGACCCTCGTAGTCAGCTTGTCACTGCAGCCCAGGCTGTGGCTCTGCAGGGCACAGCTGGAAAACCAGAACACTGGTTCAAGCGTGCAAGGAGTGATCCTCCATTCAGCAACACGCCAGACACGGGAATATGGAAAGCTTCTCCCGTTTGAAAACATGGGTATGAGAAATGATGGACAGCTCTGAGCCTCTCTTAGCAAGTGATGTCACAGCGAAGCAGGCCTGTGTGACACGAAGCACACGCACACACATCAGACACCGATCCTGGCGGCTCTCGATTGCAGCATCACGAGGGTCATTTGCTAGGATGAGGATCAGCAAAGGTAATGATCTAAATGACATATATCCAGTCAGAGTAATAACCCTTCCTAACACCTCTATGATTCTGGCTAGTTCCGGCCACTTTTGAAGTTATTGCATCCAATACTTTTGCAGGAGAAGAAGTAAACATATGAATTCTCCCCAGACCAATATTTAAGTGTCAAGAAATGTTAGGGATTTTTTTAAATCTAATTTAAAAAATCGTCACATAATTCATCTGGAAGAATAGCAAAATATATTTTTTTAAAAGTTCAATAAAAATGGGTGTAAGGTAGATAAGAGCTTGATTTATAGTAATGCTATGATAATGAAAAGGGTGCTAAGGGTTTAGAAGTAAGAGATGAAATCCTCAATAGAACAAAACAGAAATCCTTACAACAAATCCGAACTATTCAACTTGCTAACCATAGGGGTGGGGTGGCAGGTGCAGATCCTACCTTACACACCACGCCAATTAGCAAGTACATGTAGGTTACAGATTTCAACCATGAAATTGAAACCATAAGAGTGCTAATAGAAAACAGATGGGCTATTTTTATATAATATTTTTGATAGGGAAAGAAAGATGTTAGGCATGATACTAAAGGCAGAATCTGTAAAAATTAAAGATCTGACCACATAAACTTTAAAAATACATAAACAGGGGCACCTGGCTGGCTCAGTCAGGGCAGCAGGCAACTCTTGACTTCAGGGTTGTGAGTCTGAGCTCACAATGGGTTTAGAGATTACTGAAAAATAAAATCTTAGAAAACCCCCCCCCACAAATAAAGACTATATAAAGATTATATAAAACCCTTCTTTGGGGCACCTGGGTGGCTCAGTGGGTTAAGGCCTCTGCCTTCGGCGCAGGTCGTGATCTCAGGGTCCTGGGATTGAGCCCCACATCGGGCTCTCTGCTCAGTGGGGAGCCTGCTTCCTCCTCTCTCTGCCTGCCTATCTGCCTACTTGTGATCTCTGTCAGTCAAATAAATGGATAAATAATTAAAATCTTTAAAAAAAAAAAGACCCTTCTTTAAAACTCTTCAGGGAAAATGAAAAGTACATTAACAACTTAAAAGACAAACAAACCCACTTTAAAAAATTGTTTGCAACCTAACAAGGGATTCATGTCCTTTATATACAAAGAGCTTACCAATAAGTAAGGAAAAGGATACAGTAACAAAAGGAAAAATAGAGCAGAGGGTTTGCAGAGGCTAGTCCTAAAAAAGCAAATAAACATATAAAATATTTATGTATATTCATTCATCAGAGACTCAACAAAAGCAAATCCCACTTTGCACTTCTCGAAATGACACAAACTTCTACAGTAACACCCAGCATCAGCGTGATTCGGAAAGCTGACATATCCCTGCCTTGGATGTGAAGAAATCATTTTCATTCGGAGGAAAAAAAAAATCAGGATTGTTAAGAAAGAAAAAAATTACTCTTTATTTTTTAAAAAAGTCCTGTACGGCTATGAAATTTCACGAGAGCCCTAAAATGTTGATGTGAGTACAGCTGGAGTTGGTGCTGAGCGCAGTAAGCCGGTTACCTAGAGGATAGTTTGCATCCCTGTTGCAAGAAGGCGTGCAGACTCCCGGTGGCCGCAAGTAATAGGCCCAGGTACGGAGGGGAAGGCTTCATCGGCCTAGAAGAAAACTCAGGATGGAATTGGACACCAACAAAATAGGGGTGATCTGAAATGAGAATAATCATGGTGTGACTGAAGCAGACAAACACAAGAGCTGCTTTAACGGTTTTATCTTTGAATAAGAAAACACATTAAACGGTGAGACAATTAACTTGTTAACCACCACTGACAGTTACCTTCCCCAACCCTCTTCAAGGCAGAATCTCAGCCAGCAAAGCACATCTCGCTTAATTAGAGATCTGGCATTTCATCTGAGCAAGGTATTAGAGGGAGCAAAATTAAACAACATTTTTGAACGGCAAGATGAATTCTGCTTTGCCCAAAGTCGGCCTATATTTTGAAAGCCCTTCATAGACGTTTGCTGGCTCCATTTCCAAGGTGCCCCTCGCACGAGAGGCTACCTGTAGGGAATTCCGTCTCTCAGCTGGCTTCCAGCCATTTCCTACGAGGTTGTTTCCCTTCCCAAGGGAAGAGTGCCCTGGGAAAGCAGCCAGAACTACGGCTCTTCTCGTCACACCTTTAGGTTGGATATTAATCAGAGCCAGCACCATGAAACTGAACTTGCACCCTTATTCCAGCCTCTGCCAACAGATCGCCTGTGAGGAAGAGTCCCAGAGTGATAAAGGGTGGGCCTTTCTGCATGGTAATGGTGGTGACGGCTCCAGGTGGTTAAGAGGTCAAGATACTTTTATTTTCTTCCTTACACTTTTCCCTACCGTGTGAAGCTTTTCCATGAGCATATGTTGTTTACATTAATGGGGAGCAGTTTGAGCAATTTTTAAATTGAGGGTTGTATAAAGCCCCTGCAGGAGCAATTCAAGCTCTCCAAGATGGAATAGGAACAGAAAAGTAGCTTTACCCAGCTACTTTTAAACACACAAATCCCCTTTTGGATTAGAAAACATTAAATGGTCAACATTTCCAAATCTGGGTAGAAATCTTATAGGGTTGCAAATTCCTTCCCCCAGTCAGAACTCTCAAAAACTATGTTGGTTACCCACCACCACCGCCCCCACCCAGATTAGGAAGCAATTTTGTAAAAATAATTTTTCTATTTTTTTATTAACACATAATGTATTATTAGCCGTAGGGGTATACAGGTCTATGAATTGCCAGGTTTACACACTTCACAGCACTCACCATAGCACATACCCTCCCCAATGCCCATAACCCAGCAACCCTCACCCTACCCCCTACCCCCAGCAACCCTCAGTTTTAGGAAGCAACTTCTAATTAGAAATCAGGCAACTCTCTAATCCCATAATTACTACTGTGCAGAGTATGGTTGGTGTTATAGTCCCTACTTTAAAAATCCTTTTAATTGCTATGTATATCAATCCAAAGATGACAGAATATAGGTTTAATAGGGGGGAGTGAATATAAGTTTAAAGCTTTCAATGAAATGCTTTATCAAATGATCTAAAAACCTAGCGTGGAATTCAAAATCACAAATCCCCATCACTTACCACTGGAGACCCAAAGCTCCTACTACAATAGTAAGGAAATGATGACTGAATGGAAATGCCCACTCTTGTAAGGTTATCATTGAAAGCTCTGCTATACAAAATGGTAGCTCTTAGCTCTTGTGGCTATTTAAAGTTATTCAAATTCATTGAGCACATATCAAGCGTTCAACAGCTACACATGGCTAGTTGCTGCCATATGGAACAGGGCAGAATAGTCCATCGTTGCAGCAAGTTTCACTGGACAGGTCTGAGTCCAGAAAAATCCAGTGTAGAAATCCCATACCTCACATCTAGGAAGAAGCTTCCTTGACTGCGAGGGACGCTTAGGGATGAAAGCTTGGTGAGGAGAATGCTACCTTCTCCCAGGAATGTGCCCCCTCAAGAGAAGAAGAGAAGAAATTATCCACTCTTAGAAAAGAAATGAAGCAATGTAGCTTTAAATTAAAGATCTGGGGATGGCTTTGAAGGACACAGTAATTCTGCTTTTGTACTACTGCAGACAGAAGCTACTTAAAGAATCATGGTCATGGCAAGGGACAAAACATTGGAATGAATGGACCACTGTTCTGAATCACTTTTCTCCAAGAGAATTCCTTATGCCAATATGAGGAAAGAAACAAAATAGTTGTTATTTTGATGGTGTTCTATCAGTCAGATAAAGTATCTTCTAAATAGTGCTCTTAATTGCTTTGAATCACATTCTGACATTATACGAATCTCAAACTTTGTTATTCCTTTTAGAACTCCTTGAGGAATACAGAGATTCATGCCAAGTGCTTCTAAGGGGTAGCTAAGATCAGAATCTTCTGGGAAATTTTCCTTAATAAAACGAATTTCCTTGCAATCAGCTTTTTAAAAAATGCCAGGATTGTACAGCATCTCTCTTTTCCTTCCCAACACGCATGAAATTTGAAAGTGTCAACGGAATGTAAATCCAGGTGATGGAGAGGCTTCTACGTATTTGCTCACAATGATGACAGCCAGGAGATTTAAAGGAAAGTAAGTACTTGAATGAAGTAAACAGTCATCTGCTAAAGAAATTCTCTGCCCTCTCACATCTCAGATTTAAGAGACTCCAACCCCGACCAGTGATCCACACTATAAAAATCCTAAAATGATGGGCATTTCCATCAGAAAGACTACAGGAAATACATCCTCGTCTTTTAATTCAAAACTTTGGGCATGGACTGATCATCTTAGGTGACATGTCCAGGGCAAACAAGAGGAACAGTAATATCTGCTGAGGGCGTGGTGGGACCTGGTTTGGCTCCAGCGCCCCTTGTGATGAGTTGGACATCTCAGTAAAGTGGGAATGACATCAGCTGTCTTGTAAGTTACATAAGGCACGCCGAGTCCCTAGCAAGGGGTGTAGGGAGAAGCATCTAGTGACTGTGCACACAGTGTCCACTGCTTTCCTTCTTTGAGGGTCCAGGTAACATGTCACTGTATTCGGAGATGCCCTCGCCAACTTCAATTCCACCCCCTGTTCAGGACTCCTGAAGTACCTGAACAGACTTGGGACAGAAAAGGAAAGGGACAAAGAAAAGGAATTTGAAGTAGAGAATGGTGACATGGGTTAAGATGGTAAAAGAAGTAGGAAATTTAGAAGAGTAAGTCCAGAATATCTGGAGTCTAAAGGAGATAGGTTGAAAAGGTAAGTTCTAGGAAATCACGTTAACATTTTTATAGTATTCTGTACAAACTAAGCATTTGATAAATGTAAGTGGTTTATCCACCAAATTCGTGTCACGTGCACTGTAGATTTGTGACATGTGACAGAGCCCTGTCCTCATTAGGAGGGGCTGCAGAGGGGAGAGCCTGGAGGCAGGAAGGAGCTTTAGGAGGACTCTGGGTTGTCACCATGCACTGGGGATGAGAGTGAGAGGGATGGAAATACGATCCCAGCTCAGTCCTTCTAGAGACAGAATCTACAGGACTTGACAACTGATTACGAGTTGGCGGTATAGAGGGGAAGAAGAACAAAATAAGGCCAATTTTAAACCTGATGGTCTAGGACAGTGGTTCTCACCCAGAGACGTATGTGCCCCTCAGGGACATTTGGCAATGTCTGGCGATGGTTTGGGGTGTTACGACACTGGGAGGTGGGGATGATGCTACTGGTGTCCAGTAGGTAGAGGCCGGGGATGCTACCAAATACCACACAGCACACAGGACCGCCCCCACCACAATGGGGTGTGATGGGAATGACCCCCCCACCCGATGCCAGGGTGGCGAGGGTGAGAAGCCCTGAACAAGGAGACTGAGGATGACTTAGCAGAAACATTTTGGGAAACATGTAAACTTAGTTTTAGATAAGTTGTGCTGGAACTGCTAGGAGAACATCCAGATAGACAAACAGGTCAATCAGGGACCTGAACATGTTAAGTTCAAGTCAATTAAAGGAAGTATATATGTGTGGGTTTACAACAGGGGTTGGCAAATACTTCTGGAAAGGGCCAGGTCGTAAGTAATGGTAGAGAAGGAGCTGGGATGAGCGGTAAGTGTGGGCTTACTATGTATTTGCAGCTCTGAGTGAGAATAGTGTCCTCTGTCTCATCAAAAACGTTGCATGGTTTGTGCCTGGGCTCTTGAGTGTGTCCCAGCCCACACACAACTTCTTCAGCAATCTTCCTCAATGGAAGTCCCTATCCCTTTGTGCTGTGTTTGGTCTCACTAAGAACTTCTGTGGGTGCAGGGACTAGTGTTCAAAAGTTAAACAACTGGCCCACGCTTGACCATGGAGCACAAGTGATGTGGAAAGGCAGACTCCAGGTAGAATGAGAGGCCAGGTCCCGCACACAACAGATGTCAAAACTGGTCATGAGTAGTGAGGAGGGCACTGGGCCATTCTTCCTCCAAAGAGGGAGAAAGTAGGGGCGCCTGGGTGGCTCAGTGGGTTAAGCCTCTGCCTTTGGCTCAGGTCATGGTCTTAGGGTCCTGGGATTGAGCCCTGCATTGGGCTCTCTGCTCAGCGGGGAGCCTGCTTCCCCCTCTCTCTGCCTGCCTCTCTGCCTACTTGTGCTCTCTCTCTCTGTCAAATAAATAAATAAATATTTTTTTAAAAAAAAAAAAAAAGAGGGGGAAAACAGAGGGTTACTCAACAGTGGGCTGTCTTCCTTCCCCAGAGCAAGTAACCTAGAGGCTAGCAACAGGAGAAGGCCCAGAAAGGGAGCAGGGATGGTGAGGAAGCATAACAGTAGCAGAACTGGTAGACTCAGAAAAATGTATCATTTTCTGGTAGATTCAGACTAGTGGGCCCCCAAATGAGGAGGATTATAAGTGGTCTGTTTTTCTCCAGTTATATTTAGTCATATTATTTCTATTTAGTTACATATTTATTTCAAAGGAGAGAGGAAAAGAAGGAGAGCAAACAATATGAGTCTCAACTTATGGCTTCACATAGAATGGCAAATTATATCTCCATCTGTAACAACAAAAAGATGGTGGGTTACCATGAAAATTTTCAAAAACAAAAGAGCCCACTTACTTGCCAGTTCAATGATTTCCATCCTCTCTCCATCAACATCCTGACCTACAAAACTTAAGTCATTCTGCTCCAACTGACTGATCAGGCTCGGGTTCACCTAGAAAAACAAGAAATTACATGCTTTGGGGCAGCAGAGCTAGACAGATATATCGTCTTATAGAAATGTCCTCTATCAACAGGGTGGGTTTTCCATTTCAGTGATGTTCTTAACTAGTTAACTAACTTCTATATCCCGCCCCCAAAGCTTATTTTTTTCCCCCAAAGCCTATTTTTAAACTCATGATGAACCTGAGAAACAGTCTAATCACAGTCCCTAAACCTGAGATGCCCCCCTTCTGTTGCTCAAAGATGAGATTCAAAAAGTAGGACTGTGACACAGATATTCTGACTTGGAACCTTGAGATTCGCTATTTATAGCCGCTACCATATTTGTTTCTTCCCTTGAGTTATGTGTAATTAACTGTTTCTCCCCAAATCACAAATCTGCTTGAGGATTGAAACTATCTTATTTCCCTTGTGACTAGCCCCAAAACTTTCTTCACATATATTTACATAAAACCTTTAAAGAGAAGCTTGAAGCAATTTTTCTGCTAGAATATTGGTTATAGATGACAACTTGATGGGCTGGTACTCAACCTCTTCCCTCATTCATCACATTCCTGGTCCTTTCCCAAACTTTTGAGCCTCTTTTTCAAAGAAAGCACTAATCATCTAAATCAACCTGTCTTCCTCAATCTTAACCCATGTTTTTATTTTCTTTTTTAACATTAGGCTAGTTCTCATAACTTGTCATTTTTCCTTTTTTTTTAAACAGCTTTAATTGAGATATAATTCAGATGCCATACAATTCACCCACTAAAAGTGTACAATGCAATGGTTTTTAACATATTCACAGAGGATTTCAGCCATTGCCATGATGAATCCAAAAATAGGCCCTATCCCCTCTAACCGTCATCTTTTAATCCCCTCATCACCTCCCCACCAGTCCTAGGCAACCACTAATCTATATTCTGTCTCTTTCAATTTGTCTGTTCTGGGCATTTCGTGTTAATGGAACCCTACAGTATGGAGCCTTTCGTAACTGGCTTCTTTCACTAAGCATCATGTGTTTTAGATTCGTGTCTCCAGTAGCACATATCAATATTTCATTTCCTTTTATTATCAAATAATTCTATGGATAGATCACATTTCATTTACCCATTCATCACGTGATGGACATTTGGGGGTGTTTCCACTTTTTGTTTAACGATTATGGATAATACTGCTTTGACCATTTGTATACAAGTTGTTGTGTGCATGCACATTTTCATTTGTCTTGGGTTATACATCTAAGGATGGAACTACTGGGTCATATGATAACTCTGCGTTTAACTTTTTGAGGAGCTAACAGATGGTTTTCCAAAGTGGCCGCACCATTTTACATTCCTACCAACAATGTATCCTCACCAACACTTGTTATTATCTTTTTTGGTTTTTTAAAGATTTTATTTATTTAATGGAGAGAGAGAGAGCACAAGCAGGGGGAGCAGCAGGCAGAAGGAGAGGGAGAAGCAGACTCCCCAGAGAGCAGGAAGCCCCATGCAGGGCTCGATTCCAGAACTCCGGGATCATGACCTGAGCCAAAGGCAGATGCTTAACGAATAAGCCACCCAGGCGCCCCTATTATCTGTCTTTTGATTATAGCCAGCCTAGTGGGTACGAGGTGGTATCTCTTTGTGGTTTTGATTTGCATTTCCCTGATGATAAATGATGTTGAACACCTTTTCATTTGCTTATTGGCCATTTGTATATCTTTTTTGATACACAAATGGCCAGAGAGCTATCTCTTCAGAATCTTTCACATTATTTAATATTCAGTTGTAAGAATTCTTTATATATTCTAGATAGAAGTACCTTGTCTGATATATGATTTCATCTGTACTTATTTTATCTGTTATCTTATTTTTTATAGTATTTTTTAAAAAGATTTTATTTATTTATTTGACAGAGAGAAATCACAATTAGGCAGAAAGGCAGGCAGAGAGAGAGAGGAGGAAGCAGGCTCCCCGCTGAGCAGAAAGCCTGATGCGGGGCTCATTCCCAGGACCCTGGGATCATGACCTGAACGGAAGGCAGAGGCTTTAACCCACTGAGCCACCCAGGTGCCCCTGTTACCTTATTTTTTGTCCTGTCCATTAGAATATAAGCTCCATAACAGGAAAGGAACTTTCTTCCTTCCATCTCCAGTGCATATCAGATACAAAGTAAGAAAGAAGGAATGGATGGCCACGCCCTTGTGTGCACACTAGTTCTTATAGCTTCTGCCTACCACCTAGGCAATGCAGCTCAATCGTTTCTGGTCCCACCAGCTGGGCCAGTTCCCAATGGAAAGAAGACCAAAAATGGCCTATACTCGGCAAATTGTTCCCTAAGTGTAGTGACAATATTGGTAGCCTACCCAACATCAATTCTCATTGGTCCTCCCTCCAAACAGAACCCTGGACTTCTTCCAGCATTTATGCCACTCCTGCATGACCCATGGGACTCCATCTTCCCCATTCTAGAAGTTGGCCCTGATTAGTCCAAGTCAAACATCATAAACCTACCCCTCTTAGCTGAGGAATGATGCAAGAACCCAGGTTTAACCCTGCAAGAAACCAGGCTAACCCTGGTTTAGCTTTACCCTTGTGATGGTTACTAGTTCATAGGTGGGCAGGTAATGTGTACTGATCCAATGAGACTGAAGAAAAACTTCCATGTCTAAAGATGCATGTTGTCTCTGCTGCTGCTGGTAACCATCTTGCAACTAGGAGGGCGATCAGCCCAAGGGCAAGGCAAACACACAGAAAAAGGTAAGGCCAAGAGAATCCCAGAAATAGTAGAAGCCCTGAACATACCGTGCCTGCAGCCAACCCAGCGTCTGAACTACCTATCACCTGATATAACAAATTTCCTTATATTGGAAATATGAAATTTTTATATTTTTACATTTTTTATAATAAATTTCCTTATATTAGAAATATGAAATGAAAAGGTGTTCAATATCATTTATCATCAGGGAAATGCAAATCAAAACCACAAAGAGATACCACCTCATACCTACTAGGCTGGCTATAATCAAAAGAGAGATAATAGGGGTGCCTGGGTGGCTCAGTCTTTTTAAGCATCTGCCTTTGGCTCAGGTCATGATCCCGGCGTTCTGGAATCGAGCCCCTCTGCTAAATCTGGCATGACTCCCCTGCGCCAATGGATACCACCGAGCGGGACACCTTTTCCAGATGTCCACCAGTAATCATTGCAGTTCCTCAAACTAACCATCTACATTCCACAGTAATTCAGCATGTAGGCCATACCTCATACCGATGCCTGTGTCTTTCTTCTATAAAAGGAACATCACCATAAAGTTTCCCTGTGAAGATACAAGAGTGAAATTAACATCCAAGTAATCCGCTTTGGAACGCCATCCAGAGCGTATGTGTGACCTACAAATTACCTGGACTGGTCCAGATAGTCATCTAGATTTTCTTCTCCTACAGCACAGAACAGGAAGAGCTTCTTTGAAACTCTGAAGCAATTCCCAAGTATGCCATCAGCACGGCATTAAAGGAAGTGGAAGCCCTCTGTTACACAAGTCACCATGGATTCCAACAGACAGGCCCTCCTTTGCCACACCTGCCTACAGTTAAGGACAGGGAGGTGGAGGAACGTCTGAGCACCATCACTTCTGGGCAAACTCATAACCGGGCTCATTTTCCAAAAGAAGAAACTGAAACCAAAGGAATGGAAATGAAACCGAAGGACTTGCCCAAAGCCCCAACCCCGCTGGCAGCACAATCTTGAGCTCAGACCCCCCGACACCTGGTCCGTGCTTTTTCCACCACACCAGCTGCTTCTGCGTACCAGCCAAATTGGTTTACACCCCGCCTTAAACATGGGCCTGTCCTCTGGCTCTAAAAATTCGGCCTCTAAGAATTCACCCCAGAAAACAGAAATGAAAACAGCAAGTTCACCACGAAGATACATGCCACTTCGTTATTTAACAGTGAACAACGAAGCAAACTGAGCCCCAGAAATCGAGGACTGGAGCATTAAATGAAAAGCCCTGCCAGCCGCGCCGGGACACATTGTCCTACTCCAGCAGAATCCAGAGCAGTGTTCAGTTCCACAGGCAGGGGACTGTCAGAACCTCCGAGACACGCCATAAGGCTGTGGAGCAGGATGTTTGTGTCTCCTCTGTGCTTTTGACTTGGATAAAGAAAGTCATTCTGCTGTGACTTGATACGATCATTTATCACGACCGAACCTCTAGTTTGCAACATGTAGACACAGCTCCCTGGGGACAATGTTAATCATAGTGAGTATTTGCCACAGGTGTTTTAGAAAAATTGGCAATAGTGGAGATAGGGAGCTAGTCTGCGAGAGCTCCAAAGTGCCACTGAGAGGGCACTCATTCAAGGCAGAGCCTTTGTACTTAAACTATTGGTTCATAAAAATGAAAGGAAAAATGGAAACAGCGAAATAATGTCCAATTGGACAAAACAGAAGCATATATGCCATTGCAAAGTTACAAGAAAAATCATTTGAAAGCTCTGGACCTAACTTGGAGAGGTTCCTAATTCCCTTATGACCTCTGACTTTGTGACTGATCTTTTCTTCCTATGGTCCAAAATTTCTTCTCTGCTTACTGCATTACAACAGATGACTTAGATGTCCAATAATAGAGCCTGCCAATGTTAACAGATGGTGAAGAAAATGGCAAACATCTCCAGATTAAGATATAAGGAATTCTAACTTCAAGTCATCAGGACTAGCAGGATATCACACGACCTTTTGAAACTGGATGCCATGCACATACTGCCGGCTTAAGGCAAATTTTCTGTTTGCTAAGATACCTCAAGGGTGACAGGACCACAGGGCTGGTGTAGTGACTCTGGAACCAGGCCATCGGGCTCTAAATTGCACTGCAGCATTGAATGGATGTGTGGCTGGGGCAAATTATTTCAGCCCTCTGCCTCAGCCTTTTCATCTGTAAAATGGGGATGGTTGATAGTCTTATTCCATAGGGTTGTTGTGAGGATTAAATAAAACACTTGGGGGGGCGCCTGGGTGGCTCAGCGGGCTAAGCCTCTGCCTTTGGCTCAGGTCACGATCCCAGGGTCCTGGGATTGAGCCCCGCATCGGGCTCTCTGCTCAGCGGGGAGCCTGCTTCCTCCTCTCTCTCTGCCTGCCTCTCTGCCTACTTGTGCTCTCTGTCAAGTAAATAAAATCTTAAAAAAAAAAAAAAAAACAACACTTGGAACAGTAAGTAAACCATGTGACCGTTAATTAGACTCTAGACTATGAAATCCAAGTAGAAAGAAGACAGAACATAAGCTCTACAAGATAATGGACAAGATAAGGACGTGTCCCTTCAATTGGTATCTAGCACATAAGCAGGTACTTAATGAATATTTGTTTAGGGGCACCTGGGTGGTTCAGTCTGATGAGGGAGCTGGAGGCTGGCTGAGGAGGGAGCAGGGGCTGGCGCCTTGCACCCCATCTCCACCCACTCCCCTTAATAATATGTGTGACATTCCTCAGGCACCCCTGACTGCCCTGAAAGAAGAACAAATGGTTATATTGCAGAGATCACAGTCCTGTAAGGCAGGAGTCTCCCTTTGTTTGCAAATGTCCCTGAGATTTACAAACAAAGAAGCTACCTTATCAGTAGCCCAATTTCCCTAGCCCAATTTCCAAGGACACATAACTCCGTTCCTCAAGCCCTAATGCCACCCTCCCCTCCATAAGAAACCAAAGGAGGCGGAGGTAAAAAGAAATGTAAATAAAGTTAAATTTCTTTTAAACCCAAATCTCACTAACTAGGACACTTGATAGGAGAAATGTGAAGCTTTATCTCTAGATCTCCAAGATAGTGTCGAGAATCATTCCCAAGCATATGGCCCATTGATACACATCTAAAAGGTCTCACAAGAAGATTTTTATTACTAGTAATAAATAACCTTTCTCCCAACAATAACTAGCCCCTCAAGGTCCTGCAGACCTTGCTTCCAAAATTCCTAAGAGACTAACATCACCCCCTTTGTCCTCACCTACCCAACTCCTGTGTATATAACCAGACACTCCTCACAGGCTCGGGGCAGCCGCATCTCTGCCTGCCCACGGGTCCTGTCCCCGTGCTCTAATAAACCACCTTTTTGCACCAGAGACGTCTTAAGAATTCTTTCTTTAGCCGTCGGCTCCGAACCTCACCCCACTGAACCTCACCTAGGTTCGAGAACTTCATCAAGTGGGTTAGGTGTCTACCTTTGGCTCAGGGCATGATCCCAGGGTCCTGGGATGGAGCTCGGAGTTGGGCTCCCTGCTCAGTGGGGAGTCTGCTTCTCCCTCTCCCTCTGCCTGCCACTCCCCCTGCTTGTGTTCTCTCTTTCTGTCAAAGAAATAAATAAAATCTAAATAAATAAATAAATATTTGTTTAATGGATGGATCATTTCTATGTGTGTGTGTGTGTGTGTGTGTATATATGTTTATGTGTATATATACACACACATATATGTATATATATGTGTGTGTATATATATATATATATGGCATATAATGAGACATGTTTTCAGAACTTTGGAAATACTGTTTCATGGACTCAAATTCTTACCTGATCACTTACAAATCTGTCAAGAACGAATTCACAAAACTAATCCACTGCCATATCCAGGGGAAAAAAAATTGAAATTTCCTTTATAACTATATGTTGAGAATAGCTCAGAATGTTACCAGTACAATTCTATTTGAAAACACCTTAAAGGGCGCCTGGGTGGCTCAGTGGGCTAAAGCCTCTACCTTCGGCCCAGGTCATGATCTCAAGGTCCTGGGATCGAGTCCCACATTGGGCTCTCTGCTCAGCAGGGAGCCTGCTTCCTCTTTCTCTCTCTGCCTGCCTCTCTGCCTACTTGTGATCTCTCTCTGTCAAATAAATAATAAATAAAATCTTAAAAAAAAAAAAAGAAACAAAAGGAAACACCTTAAAAACAAAATAAAACCAAGAATGCTCATTCTGGGGCCCTGGCCCCAGGGATTCTGATTTGGTTACTCTCAGGAGAGGACCTGGGCATGTGGGTTTTTACAAAGCACCACGAGCGACTCCCTGTGCATTCTGGATTAGGCACTGCTGATCCCCACTTTGGCTGAAAGCGCTGTAGGAGGACAATCAATGACAATCGGTGACAAGGCAAGCTGCCGCTAGCTGCTGCTGACTGCGGAGTGTATCTAGGTGTGGAGTGAACAGACTGAGGGCTAGACACAGCACGTTGTGAGGAGCGGTTCTCCGGATGGACTGATCCAGCACTCGTGCCATGCGATGATCTTGGGCACAGGGGGAAATCCTCAACAAAACGACACAGACTTCTTCTCTGTCCTAGTCTTTCTGGAGACAAAATCAAATGCAACAGAGATTAACTGCACATAAGCTTCATGTTGCCTTAAGAAGCAAGTTGGGGGCGGGGGCGAGTGTCTGGGTGGCTCGTCGGTTAAGCGTCTGCCTTGAGCTCTGGTCAGGTCGTGATCCAGGGGTCCTGGGATGGAGCCCCACAGCATCGGGCTCCCTGCTCAGTGGGGGACTGCTTCCCCCCCCCTCTGTTCCTCTCCCTGCTTGTGTGCACATGCACAGTGTGTGTGTGTGTGTGTGTGTGTGTGTGTGTATTTTTGAACTATATACTTTAAAATGGTTAAGATGGGGGGCACCAGGGTGGCTCAGTGGGTTAAGCCTCTGCCTTCAACCCAGGTCATGATCCCAGGGTCCTGGGATCGAGTCCTACCTCAGGCTCCTTGCTCAGCGGGGAGCCTGCTTCTCCCTCTCCCTCTGCCCCTCCCTCCACTTGTGCTCTCTCTCTCTCTGACTAATAAATTCTTTTAAAAAAATGGTTGGGGAGCCTGGGTGGCTCAGTGGGTTAAAGCCTCTGCCTTCACCTCAGGTCATGATCCCAGAGTCCTAGAATAGAGCCCTGCATTAGGCTCTCTGCTCAGCAGGGAGCCTGCTTCCCTCTCTCTCTCTCTCTCTGCCTGCCTGTCTGCCTACTTGTGATCTCTGTCTTTCAAATAAATAAATAAAATCTTTTTTTAAAAAAATGGTTAAGACGGTAAATTTAATGTTATGTGTATTTACCACAATTAAAATGTGAAAAAGTAAAGGCTATGCAGCCCCATTCTTGCCCCCACCACCCCCTCTTCCCCTAACTTACCCTTTATCTAAACATCCCATCCCCATCCTTTGCAACTTGGTTTTTGTTCCTGTTGTTTTACTGAACAGCTCTCAAAATAACCTCTCAAAATAATAGCAAATGTGTCTTCAGTTGGGACCTGAGTAATTCCCCCTTTCCCCATCTGTGACCTCTGCTCCTCTGTGTACTCCCCTTGCCCCATTTACTAGCTCTTCATCCTCAAGTAGGGACACCTGCCCAGAACCATACCTTCTCTTCTTCCCCCACATTCACTGCTGAAAGCCATCCCCCCCCATGCTCTAGACCCCCAATCTGTACCTTCTGATTCTTATCTTTCACCTGGGCCCCACATTTCCTATTTCCACGGGAGCTAGAAGAAATCACCCATGGCATGTCCAAAAGGTAACATCACTCCCTGATGGGCTTCGTGACCTCTTCCCTCTAGGCAGAACTGCCTTACCGTTGCCCAAACACCTTTTAATTGCTGCACCAATGTCTTCATCAAACTCCCTTTAAAGACTGCCCAGAACCATGCCCTGAACTAATTAAGCACTAGAGGGGCTAGAGTTCTCTGTTTATGTGCAAGGGTCTGCTGGCGTGTGTCTAGTTCAGAGATCCCAAGACGCTGCCCAGGGTACAGATGTTTGGTGTATTTGGTTTGCATGGTTTTGGCAAACACACAGTGTTTTAAAATTCTGAATTAAGTTGCCAACATTTAGAAACCAGATTTGTCATAAAACTCCAGACTTCCAGATTCTCTTGGAAAGTTCGAAGACTGGCAACAGTGAAGCCATAGTTCTTCATGCAACTATCAGTTTTAGCAGTTGACGGGTCAACTGCTTGTCAGTTTGCCCCAGTCCCCATCACTCCCTACCGCCTCTCTAACTCTAAGGCCTGATGTAGCTGCCACTGATTGCGGAGTTAAGCTGTGGCACTTCTTACACCTGGCTGTTTGACTCATTTACATTCCCAGCCCAGTCCTACCGGCCGAGCTGTTCAGTCCAATGTCCATTCAGGGCGTGTGTCCCTTCTCAAGCCAAGCATGTGGTTTCAGACGGTCTTTCAGAAGCCAGAGGTGGGGTCTTCACTTTCGGCACTCCGGGCTCTTCTCCACAAAACACTCCTCCTGAGACCTGTGGAACCCTGTCTTGGGGCTCTCAGCGCAAGGCAGCTTTCAGCTCTGTGAGCTGTTTGGGTCTTTCTATCCCCTCTTTAATTGAGGTCTGCTATTTGATATAGTGAGATGGCCAAGAGGTCGGGCTCAGAAATCAGCTGAGTGACATTCTAACAAATGACTTAAGCTGCCTAAGATGCCTTTCTCTCTTGTGCAAAATCCACCCAGGTCGGTATTGAAAGGAATAAATGAAACGATGCACAGAACGTCCTCATTACTGATGCTTAGAAAGTGTGCAGTCGGGCCAGCCACCATTTTTTTCCTTCTTTATTTATTACTTTTGGATCTTGGTATACCATTTCTTCAGTTTTTATAAAACATCTCATTCCTTTTAAGCATCTAAACTCCTCCTCTTTCTCTAATTTTATTTTTCGTGATCTGCTTTTATCTCAGTTTGCTAGTATAAAAATGCTAATTTTCGATTTTTAAAATGTGAATCGTTGCCTTTAACTCCACATTACAGCATTATATTATTTTCATTGCTTGCATCTCTTTCCCCCACCCCGACTTAGTATTCTTATCCCATCTTTAATACCTCTTTTCTTAGATTTTTTTTGTCTGCTTCTGCTAGTCATATTAGCAGGTAGGGAGCAAGGAGACCAGAACAGAGGGACTGGAGAGAACATGTAAGGCAAGGGGAATGCCCGCTTCCCTTCTCCTCGGGCTCACCCCTTCTCCCCTCTCCATGTCTGGAGGACCCTATTCTTTTTTTTTTTTTTTTTTTTTAAGTGTAGCTGACATACAATATCGCATTCATTTCGGGTGTACAACATAGTGATTCAATACCTCTGTGTGTTATGCTGTGCTCACCACAGCAAAAGCTCCTGTCTGTCACCACGCAACATCGTTACAATGCCACTGACAATATTCCCTCTACCTCATATTCCCATGACTTATTTATTCCATAATCGGAAGCCCGTATCTCCCACTTCCCTTCACCCATTTTGCTCATCCCTCCCACCCCCCGCCCCTCTGGCAACCATCAATTTGTTCTCTGTCTTTATAGATAGAATTCTGCTTGTCATTTATTTATTCATTTGTTTTTTAGATTCCACATTATGAGTGAAATCATATGGTATTTGTCTTTCTCAGTCTGACTAACATCACTTAGCAGAATACCCTCCAGGTCCATCCGTGTCGTTGCAAATGGCAAGATCTCATCCTTCTATATGGCTGAGCGATACTCTGCTCTGTGTGTGTGTGTGTATGTGTATACACACCGCAGCTTCTTTAAGCATTTATCTATTCAAGAATACTTGGGCTGCTTCCATATCTTGGCTATTGTAAATAATGCTGCCATAAACAAAGGGTGCGTGCATTTTTTTAAATTAGTGTTTTTAATTTTCTTTGGGTAAATTTGCAGTAGTGGAATTACTGGATCATATGGTATCGTATTTTCTATTTCTTTTAAGATTTTTTAAATGTATTTATTGGAGAGAGAGAGTGTGTAAGAGAGAAAACACAAGCAGGGGGAGCTGCAGAGGGAGAGGGAGAAGCAGGCTCCCCGCTGAGCAGGGAGCCCGATGTGGGGCTTGATCCCAGGATCCTGGGATCATGACCTGCGCTGAAGGCAGACGCCCAACTGATGAGCCCCCCAGGTGCCCCGATCATAAGGTATTTTAATACTCCATCATACCCAGAGCTTCGAGAGACTCACAGGTCTCACTGTATTGACAATATGCCCTTCATCTTAATGATCCTAACAGCCGCACTTGAATAGCGCTTCTGCTCTGCCGGGCACTGAAGAACTCACATGTATAACTGATTTAACCCTCACCAGAACCCCATGAGGCAGGAGGCATTCTGGCGTCCGCTCTCCAGAGGTGGAAACTGCAGCGCCGTAAGTAGCTACACAGCCAGGGACAGAGAGCTGGGCCCAGAGGGGTCTCCACTGGGGCAGCGTGGCTGGGTTTTAACCACCCCACTAGTTCCCGTGGGCGAGGTCCTTGGCGCAGAACCGGTCCAGTAAGGGACATGTAAATGCCTCCTCTTGTCAGGATTAAAGGGGCTATGTTACGTCCCAGACCTGGAAGCCCCCATATCCGCAAATACACCTTAGAGAATGGTTCCCCCAGCAAAAGGCAAGAAGGGGCAGGGGAGAGAGCTCGCCTGCAGTGTGGACCATCAGAGGGGGGCAGGAGAACACCAGCTGGCGCAGAGCAGCACCACACTCCCTTCCCATCGGTCTCACCACGACAAATTACCGAGGCAGGGACTTCCAGCGTCCCTAAATCCCTGGTGACCTCTTTTAAACTGTTTTGTAAATTACCTCATTAACCCAGCCAAGGCTCTTTGTATGGCACGATTATTTTCTTAAAGTTCCTAGCAATCTAATCACACCAGGAACTAGAAGCTGTTTTTCTCTATCAATGCCTTGATAAGAGATAAGAAAGCAAAAGCAATTTTTCTAGCCAGTGAAAATTTATTCTACCTTATCCCCTTTTCCTTCAAATTCGAGATTGACCCCTCTGCATTTCCAATGCCATGAATTTAACCCAGATCCTCAACACTGGGACTCACCCCATACATCCCTCATTGGCCTGTTGCCTGTTCTCTCAGAACAAAACCCTTTTTCTTTCACAATAAAACAGAACCAAATGTTTTAGCCAAGTCCTCCTCCTTATTATGAGGAAATGCCAGGAAGATCCCCAAAAGGAATTAAGTCTTTTCCTAATGCATTCCATCTAGCCGCATCACCCCGAGCAGCTCTCCGCAGCCTCCACTGCCAGCTGACGTCTGCCTGTGTCAAGTTGCACTGTCCCCTTGTCGTCTGCCCTGAGGAGGAGGGTCATCTTTTCAGAACTCTGATGGGAAGTCACCAGGGCCTGGTCTCTGGGTGGATACACTGCCCCGAAAAGGGCTTCTAATTCCTTCCAAAATGTTATGCCACGTTCTCCACAGGACTGGACACCCCCAAAGGGCAAAATGGCACCCACTCGCTTTTAACGGTTCCTCAGCACAGAGCTATGTTCATTGGGTGGCCCTTTCCTTCCTCTGCCTACCCCCAGCCCCCCGCACCTCCCATCCCTACCCCAAGTACTCAGGCCTGCTCTGTGCCTTTCCACCCCTACAGCATTCCTGTTTCTAAAGGCAAGGGCTCCCTCACCATTTGGGTACTGGTTTAGAGTCAAATACGGGATTTGCTTTAAATTGAGCTGACTCTAGCAATCCATCCAGTGCATAGGCACACCACACTGAGCAGCATTAAAACATGCTACCTGCATATTCTTTCTGGTAGGTGGCAGTTACGTTTGAAAACCACACTCAGCATAGACAAAGACATGCTTCCTTTTCTGGATCTCTCAGCAACATGTCTGGGACCTGACCAAAAAAATTAAGCCCGGGGACTGCAATATTTTGGAAACAATAACCATCAAACAAGCTGTCAGCCATCCCCTTAGTGAGCTCTGAACTTTGTATGAATTGCTTTGTATTTTACTATGTTCTCAACTCTCACACTCAGTTGAGAGCCACAGGCAAACCGATAAAGTTTATTTTTGGAGCCTCAGAATCCTCTCGTAATGAAGTTCCCTGGTACTTTCCCACCTCTTTCTCGATTTCTCCCTCTTCAAAACACCTGGTTTAATACTTAACCTGCTCTGCACCATTTCTCCTTCTGCTTTTCAGAAGTCATGTAATGAGTTAATCAACCAAGTTATGGTCTCCCTACAAGACAAGTCCTGCCATCTATGTATCCAGATAAAATGCTGTTTTGGAAAATTGAGGTGTAATTTACATGCAGTGAAAGATACATATCTGAAAAACGGAGTTTAACAATAGTAAAATGTGTGTTTTAAGAATTGCCTACTGGAGAGTGATTATAATGGTGGGTTGTGGAGCTAGGGCCATCTGTTGGCGTAGAAGACTAGAAACCATGCAAGACGAGTGGTCTGGGCCTGTTCTGACCACCCACTGACGGTGAGCCACTTCCCCTCTCTGCCCTCCATTTCCTTGCTGAAAAATACTGATTGGGTCAAATGGCTTCCGAAAGCCCTCTTGACCTTATTCTGTCACTAAATAGGGTTTGCAGGCAGGCAAGTAGACAAGCTTGGGAGATGTCCTTGAACACTCCCCAGGAGGGTAACAGCTTCACTGCCTGTTTTTGTGTAGACCGGGGTTTGGCAAGCCATGGTAATTCTGAAGCAAAATAGGATTCCCCTGACTTTTTTGGTCAGCCCTCGAACTTAGAATGATTTTTACATTTTCAAATGGTTGAAAAAAAAAATCAAAAGAAGAATAATATCTCATGATGCATGAAAATTACATGAAATTCACATTTCAGTGCCCGTAAATAAAGGGACATAAATTGGAATATAGCTACGCTCATTCGTTTATGTATTTGCCTGCGGCTGCTTTTACACTACAGTGACAGAGTTGAGCTGTTGCATCAAAGATCATGTGGCCCCCAAAGCTGAAAATATGTACTATCTGGGCTTTTACAGAAAAAGTTTATCAACCCCTGGCTGAGGCCATTTAGGTTATAGACTTTGGGCTGGTAGATCTCTCCCTTCCTACAATTAAGTGTTACTAGGAACATGGGCAGTATATATACAAGTAAATCAACATTTTGGGGTGGGAGGGACTTTCTACTTTGTAGTAATGAAAAGAAATGCAAAATAGAGTACACTAATAAAGGGCCCTTTTTGTTCTTGCTAGGAGAGCAAAAAGAAAAGTAATAAAAACACTTGGAGGGGCGCCTGGGTGGCTCAGTGGGTTAAAGCCTCTGCCTTCAGCTCAGGTCATGATCCCAAGGGTCCTGGGATCGAGTCCTGCATCGGGCTCTCTGCTCAGCAGGGAGCCTGCTTCCTCCTCTCTCTGTCTGCCTCTCTGTCTACTTGTGATCTCTGTCTGTCAAATAAATAAATAAAATCTTAAAAAAAAAAACCAGCACTTGCAAAAAGACTAGAGAAAGCAAGAACAGTACAGTACAGTTAACATCACTATGAACTGGTTCACCTCTTCCTTCAAACAATCCAGCAGAATTATCAGTCATAAAAGTGTTCATACCCTTTGACCTAATAGTCCGACTCCTGGAAATCTATCCTAAGGAAACAATTAAAAGAACATAAACACCATGTCAAGACGTTTGCATCAGCATTTTTCTAACAAAATGTTGGAAACAACCTGCAATGTTTAGCAATAAGAAATGAGTCAGTGGATTATGGTTCCTTAATTCAATGAAATATTATATGCCCAAGTAATAGACACAAAGACTAGGTTCATAAAATGTTATTCTACAACAAAAGGCTACATAAAAATCAAGCAAGATAAAGTTTCGAAGACATCATGAAGGTGTAATTAACACTATGGTGAAGTGTTACAGAAAAAATATCTTATTTGTGAAGACCTGTGAACCAGCTTTGACAATTCCCCACACACTGTCCTTACTCCTTTAATAACAAAAAGCCTTTGTAGTCAAGGACAGCCCACGCATGCAGAAGGAGGACAGAAGTGAGCCTCTGGTGACATGTTTCTTACAAACTGAGCAAATGATGATTAGTACTTTGGTCCAAATCGATTTATACCTGTAATCTCCACTTTAGAAAACTCAAATTCATCTCATCTCATTGCAAATGTGAAATATGTATAGCTGTCTGTATGTCAATGATGCCTCAGTGAAATGCTTGAAAAAAAGAAAAAACAAATTCCCAGTTTTCCTGAACCTTAAGGAACTAATAGGTGACTAAGAAAAAAAGAGGAACTTGATGAATATAAAAATTAGAATGACTTTAGTAATCCAGCCATTGTGTCTACCAATATCTTCAGGCTTTAGGCACTCCCTCTCCCACTCCCCCTGCTTGTGTTCCTTCTCTCGCTGTCTCTCTCTGTCAAATAAATAAATAAAATCTTAAAAAAAAAAAAAAGCAGACCGAAGATATTAATTAAGCAACAAGCTCTTCGTGTGTTTAAGAATCATAAAAATCATTGACATTACTTTTATGTCTACACTACAGAAAAATAAACCCTAACTCAGTCTTATTTCTATCAAGACACATCAAAATTTTCAATATTTTGAACAATGGTCTTTTTTAAAAGCTGAGTATGATGAGCACTGAATCCTTTACAGAAGATACAATTTTAAAACATTACATTTTTCACTAACCATTTTTTGTTTCTTAGGCAATTATTTGAACCAAGATTCGAAGGGTTTGAAAACATCGGAAAGCTGAGGAGGAATCACTGCTATTATCTAAGAAGAGAAAAAGTTTGCACATTCTTAAAGAAAAAAAGCCACTTAGAGAACAGTGGTTTCTTATCCAGAGAAAGTAGGGAAATGTGTGTACCTTGAAACTTTTCCTTTTTAAATTTCATTCTTATGCAGAAGCTTTATAGTTCATGGAAGCAGTTTCTTATCCATAAAGGAGAAACTCACATTCCTGGTCTTATCCTTCTCGAATAAGGCATTTTTCTAAGATACGCTCATAACTTCATGGGAGTGATGCTGGACACCCAAGAAACCTCCGTTCCCTTTGTCTCCTTCCAGCCTTCTCGGCACCTCGCACCTTCCCCCTCATCACCCTCTTTGCACCTGCTTTGAGGCCGGCAGGGCTGACGGCTGTCCCGGGCAGGGAGTGGACCTACAGCTCTTAGCATAGCACCTTTGGCTAAGAGTAGGCACTCAAACTGTATTTACTAAATTGAACTCAGGCCTTTGGGGGTTTTCTCACTCTAAGTTATTCTCATAGAATATGTTCATCTATGAGAAAAAGTTTCACAAAAATTTGAATAACCTTATCGAGAGTAGAAGATGGGCAAATATCAGATGGAAAGCCCCATCATACTTTCCTCTCCCCATGCCGAAGCTACTGGGGGAACAGAGAAATCTACTTCTCAAATAACTGCTCTCCTCCTCACGAAGTTTGTAAATTAGTGGCTAAAACCAGTCCGGCATGAAACAACTGAACTGGGTGGCTCAGTGGGTTGAGCCGCTGCCTTCGGCTCGGGTCATGATCTCAGGGTCCTGGGATCGAGTCCCGCATCGGGCTCTCTGCTCATCGGGGAGCCTGCTTCCCTTCCTCTCTCTCTGCCTGCCTCTCTGCCTGCTTGTGATCTCTGTCAAATAAATAAATAAAATCTTTAAAAATAAATAAATAAATAAATAAAAATTAAAAAAAATAAAAAAAAAAAGAAACAACTGAACTGGAAGCTGGTTTTCGGTGGAGTGGATTGGAAAGAACTGAGTGAACCGGGGCTCCCTGGGCAAGGTCATCTCCGGGAGCATTTCCGGGAGCATCTCCGGGAGCATCTCCAGGAGCATTGGTCAATCACAGAGCAGCTCCTTGGGCAGGGTGTTGTGGAGATCAGATGAGAGGGCGTTTTCCTAGCCATCTACCAGCCCTACCAGGGGGAGGGATCCGGAAGCAGAAGGACCAGCAAGGGCATGGCGTGGGGGAGGAGGGCAGGTAGGAGGAAGAGTCGTAGGAGAACCAGGGGCTGCTGGAAGGGGAACCCGAGGAGTGGAAGGGGTGTGATTAGCCTCGGACTGCGCGGCCATGCCAAGCACCCCCGCTGTCGTAAAACCAGTGATCAGAGAAACTTACTTAATATTGAATTTTCAGTTTTGAAAACAGTTCTTCGGATTCCCAGCCTCATCGTTCCTCCCAAATTGCCAGGGTTGTGTTCAGGCATATCAATCACCTTAGAAAACAAAACAAATCCGGTTTTTCCATCTTACATAAATGTTATTTCCCACATCTCAAGCTTTACTTTCATTTTATTTTTTTGTAAAGATTTTATTTACTTGGGGCACCTCGGTGGCTCAGTGAGTTAAAACCTCTGCCTTTGGCTAAGGTCACGATCCCAGGGTCCTGGGATCAAGCTCTGCATTGGGCTCCTTGCTCAGCGGGGAGCCTGCCCCCCACCCCACCCCGCCGCCTGCCTCTCTGCCTCCTTGTGATCTCTGCCTGTCAAATAAAAAATTTTAAAAATAAAAAAAAATTTTATTTACTTATTTGTCAGAGAGAGCAAGCACAAGCAGGGAGAGTGGCAGGTAGAGGGACAGAGGGAAGCAGGCTCCCCGCTGAGCAAGGAGCCCCACTCAGGGCTCGATCCCAGGACCCTGAGATCATGACCGGAGCTGAAGGCAGATGCCTAACAGACCTCGCCGCTCCGGTGCCCCCAAAGCTTTACTTTTAGAGTAATTATCGTTGCATAAGGATGTTCCCTAAAGAGTAAAACATGATCGTTCTTTCCAATTTTCTTATTCAAATACATTCATGCTTGACACACCCCTCATGGTATGCTTCCTGTTTGTCTCTGCTTTTCATCTTTCCTTCAAATCACTTGTAAAAAATTTATCAGGAGCCTCTTTATGACCTTCCTCCTGTCATTCCTCGAGCTGTCAGTTGCAGGCAATGCTCACACTTCAAGTTCTGGACCTCTGGGACCTCTCACTTTGCTATTCACATCCCTCCCCCACTGCCCACTTCACTCCTTAAAGATTTTCCATAAGCAAATCTGCCAATCCTTGTGGAAAACTATACCAAAGATACTTTTTTGTAGAAAACCTTAGAAGAATTCCTTTAAGCAAAAAGGAGGGTAATGTTATCCATTCTAGCACATTCTGTATGTGGTAAACTTAAGCGCTGCCCTGGATCTCTCCCTCTTCTTTGTCCCTCATCTTCAGTGTGTCCAGTTCTCTCCATTCACCCCCTCCAGATTTCCGACATTCATCCACTGCTCCAACCACCACCCAAACCACAGCCCCTCCCCAGGACTACAGCCAGAGCTTACCAGAAGCCTGCCCCCCCCTAGCCTAGTTCACATGGCCCCAGGCTACCCTACCCTGCACTTCGCCAGCAAATGCAAAGTAGTCGTATTACCCCATCTTGAAATCCTTGACTGCCTGGTATCAGCCCAGCCTACCCCTCCAGCCTCGTATCCCAGGACCGTCCCCTGAATTCTGGTCAGTGTGGCCTTCCTTCCCTTCCTCCAGTGCATCTTCTTTCCTCCCCCCATGAGAACTTTGCACATGCTGTTTCCTCTGCCCAGGACATCTCCCATTCCCCTACCTTCCTTTCCTAAATCAAACCAGCCTCAACCTTGAGATCTCAGCTCCACTATCCAGTATGAACTCCTATGGGGAGCTGATATTCCCAGGCTCCACAGCCTAGTCAGGACCCCCAATCTCTGCCCTCCCCCGCACTGAGCTGCCCTCACTTCATGTCTGTAGAGTGCTTTTGCGTGTCAGACTGTACCTCCTTGACAGCTGGGCCAGTGCTGTCTTTCCTTACACGGCATTCCCAGCCCCTCGCATCGATGGAACTGGCCCAGGGTATACACGGAATAAGTGCATGATGGAAGGAAGCAATGAACTCAGACCAAATAATTTCAGATTTATGTTCAATTTACTTCACAGAAATTCAGAAACACATGATTTTTATGAAAAGCCCATTCTCGTAAGTCATTGTTCTGTTTTCCCAGTTCTAGATGCTATGATTTCATGGTTTTGTTTCATCTTTTTTTTTTTTTTTAAGCTGTTAAAGACTATAGTTGGGCAAGATAACCTGTTCTAATGGAACTACTCAGGTTCCCTCTCATAAAACCTTTCGTCCAGTTTATTCCCCCCATACCTTAACTGCCATGTATTACTCTATAGGAAGCCTGGACAACGGCAACTTCCTGAGGTCAAAATTTTCCCAGAACTTGTATGATCTTATCAGTGCCCCAGAACTTTCCAAGCCGTCTGAACCCCGTGTCCCAAGTACACTCTAAGAGTCACTGAGGAGAAGGGGTGGAGAAAAAACTTGATTCCTCCCCTTGCTGGATAGAGTGCTCAGTTCTGAAGTGCTCTTGGCCTTGGCATCTCTTTCCTATCTTCCTTGGTTGGCTAATTATGGCTAGATTAAGTACTGCTGGAGGGAGGTGAGAGAGGGCATCAGCTTCCAGTTCTCAAAGCTAAGCTGCTTATAAATGCCCAGCCCCTTAAGCATTTTCTAGGAAAGGGCAGATAAGACTGCATTATCCACCACAGCCGCAACTTTCACTTATGTTTAAGACAACCTGAACCATGAAGGAAGAGCACAGCAATAAACTACCCCCTGGTTTCTTATGAGTTCTGTGATTGCTCAAACCACCCTTACTTCCTGCGTTGGACTCTTCTGCCCAGGAAGAGTCTCTGAACGTAGTTTGTATAGTTATTGGCGTGCCTGGTCTTCAAGAAATGTTCTGCTATGAACCAGTAAGAAAACTTGACCCACCTGACCCACCAGCGGACAGGAAACCTGCCTTACTGCGTACTTGAGATGAACTTGACAAACTAGAACATATTTCCAAAAGAAAAATGCACTGGGCACAGGGACAGCCTGAGGGTGTTAAAGACTCCTCTAACATAAATGGAAATCTGGAAATCTCTGAGAAAGCGGTATGAGAATATTATTTAAACCCATGGAGGTAGGTAGTGGGCATCTGCCTGGCTCAGTCAGCAGAACACGTGACTCTTGATCTTGGGGTCTTGTGTTTGAGCCCCATGTTGGGGATACAGTTTATATATATGCATAAAAATAATAAAAATGGAGGTAAATATCAGGAGAAACAGCTGGAAGACTTAACGGTGGCAGAGAGGGTGTGCAGATTACTAAGTATTTTCATTATACACCTTTTGGAACATGTTGGCTTTGTAAACTTTGTACATAGCATTATTTTAATGAAAATACAAATTTAAAGCCCAAACAGTGAAATATATTATTTCAAACTTCCACTAGGGTATTAGTTCACATTATCCCTGCTGTTTTCAGAAGCAATAACTATAACCTTCTCCTGAAATGACAACACAGAAAGAAATCCCAAGGAATAGCAGCCACGGTGATCTTCTGATTAAAACGTATTAGCACAGAAACCACTGGAGAAAGCAAAGAAAATGTTAGAGAAAAGATGGGGGAGCAGAGGCAAGTAGCTTTCTAATGACAAATGATGTCCCCGAATGTCAGTGTCAGGCACGGGCTGGTGGAACCCAAACACAATGGAAGGGGAAGACTGCAGAAGGTAGAGGACGCAGTGTGTTTCTGGCCAAGCCAGGCCCCGCCACCTGCCTTCAGTTACAGGCACCTCCTATGCATGACTGCCTCTTGGGTTACAAGCAACCTGATTCAGCGTTGACATCAGGGAAAATATCTTTGTGCCTCATATCCCTTCCGTGAAAAGCCTGAGAGACATCGATTTCAAAACATATCCTTTATCATGACTGGGATAGTTTAAAAAAGAAAAAAAAAAGAAAAAACCCTTGGGGCCCCTGGGTGGCTCAGGAGGTTAAGCATATGTCTTAGGTCATTGTCTGGCCCAGGTCATGATCCCAGGGTTCGGGGATGGAGCCCCAAATTGGGCTTCCTGCTCAGCGGGGAGTCTGCTTCTCCCTCTCCCTCTGCTCCTCCCCACCCCTGCTCATTCTCTCGCTCAAAAACAAATAAATAAATAAATAAAATCTTAAAAACAAAAAACCCTCAAATGTGCTTTCGTTTGAATCCTGACATTTCCAAAACCCCCTAGATTTGCATCTAGGAGGAAAATGCCTCTTCCATTGCAAAAGGATTGCCTTGGTCTGCTCTGATTTTGCCTTCGCTGCTGTCTGAACCCCACCACAGGTCCGTCCTTCCTTGGAACTGAGCCAGCCATACAGCATAAGAAAAATAAAAAAGAATCAATAAGTAACGAATGCTGGTGGTGATAAAGCTTTAGATGTAAAAGCGCCACATAAGGATAAAGACACTAATTAACCCTTACTGAAGTTTCTGCAGCCCACAATAAGAGATTGTAATGGGTTCAAGACTGGGTTCATGCGACCCACATGCCTTAACGACAAAGTCTAGGGAAGTTAGTTTCTCTTATCAAAGATGAAATTCCAGTGTGTGGAGTAGGTCAGCTTCCCTCCTGTCCCTTGCCTTTGGACATCTGGGGACACTGAAGGAGTCATTAGTTTTTTCTGGTCATTTTTTTTTCAAGCCTGCTTCTGATGTCGATTATTAATGAGTCATATTCAAGTTGCGCACAAAGTATGAGCTTTTTTTTGTTCTTTTTTTATGACATATATAACATATATAATAATTATAATTCTATTTTATTATAAATATAATTTATATTGTATATAAAAGTATACAAAACTTGCCATTTCAATGGTAATCAAACAAGAAATTCAAACGAAGTGTCATTTTTTAACCTATCAAATTAGTGAAGATTTTCAAAATGAAAATCATTATATCCTGGTTAGTATTCAGTGGGGTAGCCACTGACTTAGTATAATCTCTCTAAAATGTCCAGCTGATGTTCTTCAAGTATGAACTCGTTCTGTGTTACACTGCGAACTCGGCAGCCTCCACCACCGCAGATCAAATCGACGCCCTTCCGCTGTGGTACTCAGGTTCCACCTCATTCAGGAACCCAGTCTGCCTGTGCTCGCCTCATGAGTTCTAACCTGTGGTTTCCACCTTGGCCAGACAGATCCGTTGCTGACAGCTCCTCTGCTCGCCTCCCCACAACCCCTCTTCATATACATCGCCTCTTCACTACTTTTCTTAAAATGCCTTCTCCCCACCATTCCACATGGGCCCATGTTTTTGGGGTACCCTCTTGTTCTCCTTACCGACCCCTAATTAACACTGTGCTATTACGCTCACCCTACCAAATAAATCACCTATATGCTATGAGCTCATGTTGAATTAGTCCTTGTGGTAGGCTGGATGATGAGGTCCTCACCCTAGCCCATGGAATCTGTGAACAGGTAACCTTACATGACAAAAGAGACTTTGCAGACATGAGTAAATTAAGGCTCTCGAGATGCGAAGGCTGTCCTGGGTTATCTGGGCGGGCCCAATGTAACCACAGGGTCCTTATTTTAATTTTGCTTTTAAGATTTATTTATTTATTTGAGAGAGAGTCATTGAGTGCATGAGCATGGGGAGGGGCAGAGGGAGAGGGAGAGAGAATCTCAAGCAGACTCTGCCCTGAGCACAAAGCCCGATCATGACCTGAGTTGAAATCAAGAGTCAGACGCTGGTCTCCTCAGCCCTGGGAGCAGCTCTCCTGCCAGAGCCCCTCATCCCCTGAAAATGTCCGCCCGTGCAAAGTTCGTCTCTGCCCCCTTCTTGGTCAGGAGCACCTCTCAGCTGTTGAGCCGATCACTGTCTGCAGTGGTGCTAAAACCACCCGAGACACTGACAGATGAGGCACCTTATAAGGGCCTCAGCTTCTTGACAGCCCAACGTCCCCTGACCTCACTTATTCCTAGCCGAAGCTTCCAAACCAGCGCCATTTCAAGGGACATTGATACAGCAGCCAAGTTCAATGGGGCTGGGGCTGCCACGGTAGGGGTGGCTGGCTCTGGGGCTGGAATTGGGACTGTGTTTGGGAGCCTCATCATTGGTTATGCCAGGAATCCCTCTCTGAAGCAACAGCTCTTTCCCTACGCCGTTCTGGGCTTTGCCCTCTCGGAAGCCATGAGGCTCTTTTGCCGGATGGTGGCCTTTCTCATCCTCTTCGCCATGTGAAGGAGCCGTCTCCACCTCCCACAGGTCTTTCTTTCTTTTTTTTTTTTTAAGATTTTATTCATTTATTTGACAGAGAGAGATCACAAGTAGGCAGAGAGGCAGGCAGAGAGAGAGGGGGAAGCAGGCTCCCTGCTGAGCAGAGAGCCTGATGCGGGACTCGATCCCAGGACCCTGAGATCATGACCTGAGCCGAAGGCAGAGGCTTAACCCACTGAGCCACCCAGGCGCCCCTCCCATAGGTCTTTCTGCCGTGTCTTGTCTACCCTGTATAATCCTTTTCCTATACCTCCCCAGGCAGCCTGGGGAAAGTGGTTGGCTCAGGGTTTGACAGAGGGAAGACAAATAAATACTGTATTAATAAGAAAAGAAAAAAAAAAAGAGTCAGACGCTTAACCCACTGAGCCACCCAGGTGCCCCTTTAACCACTGGGTCTTTATAAGACAGAAGAAGGAGAGTCTGAGTCAGAGAAGGAGACAGAAGACAAAGTGGTGGTCAGAGAGAAAAGACAGAGAGAGCTTGGAAGATGCACCCTCCTGGCTCTGAAGATGGAAGAAGGGGTCATAGGCAGGCAGCCTCCAGAAGCTGGAAAAGGCAAAGAAACAGGTTCTCCCCTAAAGCTTCTGGAAGGAACGGTAGCCCTGCCTACCTACTTTATACTGCTGAGTTTCAGGACTGTAAGGAAGAAAAAAAAGGGTTTGTTTTAAGCCACTAAGTTTGCGGTAATCTGTTACAGAAGCCACCGGAAACTAATATAGTCCTTCACTGTATACAACCTTAACCCCCCTCTGTCATCTCCTTTACCTGCCTCCTCTCACTGGCTACAGGGTGGGCTCATCGAGCACAAGGACTCTATCTTCTTCTCTGTCTCTATCAGAGTTCAACATGATGTCAGGGTCCAGTCAAGTGCTCCCATCATTAAATCTCCCTGGATTTGTAATAGAAACCAACAGAGCCGACTACGGGACTGGTGTGCAGTCAAAGAGCAATGCATGGGGTCTTGGGGATGCTGCGGACTGTCCAGAGCGGCAGGCAGTTCATGTGAGCATCGCACAGGGGAGGAACAGTGCCCCGCTCTGAGGCATGGGCACCGCTGAGCCCCTCCCCTGCTACAGGACCCTTACTGCCCTGTCCCCCAGCCTGCCTCATGACCAGCAGCGCGATGGTGGAATCCGCCATGGAGACGGCCACTCAGCGTGCCCATACATACGGATGTACCTTCCGGAAGAGATGGAAGAGCCAGCCCTCGATTTGAAGAAGGTAACTTGGTGGTAGGGCACAGAGTAGGCAGGCAAGGGGAGGCTGTCACACAGCATTTAGGGATAGCTGTGCTTCAGTAGTCAGTCTCTTTTTGAGACCTCAGGATTGAAGACAACATGAACCCAGGAGAGCATTGCCTGCCCATTTCGTTTTGCAGGGCCTGACACCGACCCCCTTCCAAAGGAGCTTTTCGAGGCACTGCTGGCAGTGGACTTGGAATGGAGTAATACAGCTGTGGGAGCTATGGAAGCCTGTGGTACCAGAGCTTTGCAAATAAGTTACTCTTGGCTTCCCGAGGAAAAACCGAAGGCTGTCCAAAGATCAAGCAATTGAATGGTGAGGAGATAAATAACCTTTGCTTCTCCATTTTCCATGACCAACCTTGTGCCTGGCATTTTCCCCCCTTCTCTAGTTTCAAAATGCTCTCTTTTGAACACACCCTGTGTTTATTGCCTGTCTCCATATATTTTTAGTTAATGTTTCATGAGAATATCTATTGGTGGATTTCCCACTGCAAGTTTACCCTCACACTTGAGCTCATAGGTAAAGAGAAACATAAGAGATGAGAGATGTGACTGGCAGAGGTTAGCAAGTGGAAATCTGAAACCCATGGGCTGTTTTTCAAGTGCTGTTAGTGCTTACTACAAGCATAAGTTCTGACAACAAATAGCACTGGACCTTTCTTATTTTTTATTTTTATTTATTTATTTTTAAAGATTATATTTATTTATTTGACAGACAGAGACCACAGGTAGGCAGAGAGGCAAGCAGAGAGAAAGGGAGGAAGCAGGCTCCCTGCTGAGCAGAGAGTCCAATGAGGGACTTGATCCCAGGACCCTGAGGTCATGACCTGAGCCGAAGGCAGAGGCTTAACCTGCACACCCCTTATTTTTTATTTTTTTAAAAGATTTTCCTCTGGGGCACCTGTGTGGCTCAGTGGGTTAAAGCCTCTGCCTTTGGCTCAGGTCATGATCCCAGGATCCTGGGATGGAGCCCCACATCAGGCTCTCTGCTCCACAGGGAGCCTGCTTCCTCCTCTCTCTCTGCCTGCCTCTCTGCCTACTTGTGATCTCTGTCTGTCAAATAAATAAATAAAATCTTTAAAAAAAAATTTTTTTTTCCCTTAAGTAATCTCTACACCCAACAGGGGGCTCGAACTTACGACCCTGAGATGAAAAGTTGCTTGCTCTACCGAATGAGTCAGCCAGGTGCCCCAGCACTAGGCCTCTTTTAATCAGAGGTCCTCCCTTGAAACTATAGATATGGACCCTGAAAGACTATTAACCAAAACTATCCCAAATGTTTCTCTTTGACTTAATACTATACACATACACATACACATAAACATACACACACACCCCATATGTACAATATATGCCATGTATTATACATAACTTATATCTGTCCTATAATATAGAGTTATTAAAATTACAGTTATACATTATATAGTCACTAAAACCATTTCTTCAATATAGACTTAAGAAAATATAACAACTGTCATGTTGAGTTTAGCTCACAGGTGGTAATTTGAGAGAACAGATGACTTAAGATGCTATTTCCCATTTGGAGCGATTTCATTTTGGTCTGTGATAATGGCACTGTGGTTGTATAGAAGAATGTCCTTGTCCTTAGGAGATAAGAAGCTAAGGTATTTAGGGGGAAAGTCAGTCGGCAACTGACTCTCGAATGAATCTTGGCAAAAGGCAGGTTGGAATTCACCGACTACTGCAAGTTTTCTGTAGATTGGAAATTTTTTTTAAAGGTGTTAGAAGAAAAAGATATTTTTTGCTATGGTTTTTCAATAAAAGCTGACTTCCTCCCCAGTGAAACAGAGCATAAGTATAAAAACACTAGAAATTCTCTAAAATCCTGATTAAGATTCATTGCCAAAATCAGAATCTTTTTGCATAGAATCTTACAACTAAACCCAAAACGTTTATCTTTACTTCAAGAAGTGAGTTCATATATACTCAATACTGGTGAATACCAAAGTCACAGAATCTGTAATAAAAGCAAGAATAAGTTACACAAGGACACGGAAGGCACATGGAATGATAAATGCTCAAGACTGGTGGGAAGTTTTTAAGAAACTGTAAGATTTCACATCTGTTCTCCAACGTAAATAAGGCCCTAGAAAATGAGAACTGAAAAGTGTCAGAGGAAAATATAGTCCAATAGTACAACGCTCAATTTATACACGATATAATGAAGGGTCAGAGAAAATTATACAAGTATGGAAGCATGCAAGTGTTTAAAAAGCTGATAAGAGCTCTTAAAGTCAATCTGGAAACCTTTACTGTGAATTACATCAGTATTAGATTAATGTCCCCTGGAAATGTCCTTGTTCTTCTATGGAACTCTTTCGAGTAGAAATAAATTTAGTCTCCGCCTTTAAGTCCTGGCAGTTCCACAAGTCTGAAGTATTTCCAGCCAAATAAAAGGAAGTCAAGCGCTTTCACAAGTTTTTAGAATGATTAGCAAAATATATTTGGCGGGGAGGGCAGTTGTACACCTGAAACTAATACAAAACCGTGTGTCAACTCCACCTCAATAAAAAATATATACATACATATATGTGGTAAGGAAAGGGGTAACGAGAAATAAAAAGCAGATATGGGAATAACAAATACTGGAAAAGCTGAAAAACTACTATGCTACTTGGTAAACTTGCTTTGCTAAATAAAACCAAAAATTATTGTATATCTTCTCCCCACTTATTAAGCCTGCTTCTCAGCGATACTTCTGTTCATTCATTCAATTATTCAAATATTTACGCACCTAATCTGCACAAAATATCAGAGGGACTTCAACAGCCGTACTGCAATTTATTTTTATTTATTTATTTATAAAGATTTTACTTATTTGACAGAGAGAGACACAGCGAGAGAGGGAACACAAGCAGGGGGAGTGGGACAGAGAAGCAGACTTCCTGCAGAGCAGGGAGCCTGACGACAACGACACGGGACTCAATTCCAGGACCCTGGGATCATGACCTGAGCCAAAGGCAGATGCTTAATGACTGAGCCACCCAGGCACCCGCCCTGTACTGCAATTTCTTAAACTATACGGTATTGACCATCCATTATAGCATTTTTTTTTTCTGGATGTGAAGAAAACTATTGTTTAAAGCCTAAATATGCAACTAAACTGAAAAATAACCAACCCTCCATAGTCAAGCTTTCTGAAATGTAAATAGTGAGCAAATATCATATTGCCACATTGGAGGAAAAATACAATGTAAGGGGGAAAAAAATCCAAGTTTACTCCTGGGACTCTGAACCATTAAGCAACTGTTGAAGTGGCCATTTATTGGCTCTTGCCCTTAATTATGAGGTTCATGCAGTCTTAAGCTTGGGTTTCAAAAATCATTAATAATTACCCTTAAATGGCAAACAAAAGGAAAATTTCATAATCAGGGTGGTGTGTCTGTGAAGACTATAAAAGTCACCATTCCACTCAACGCTTCACACTCCTACTTCTTGGTTCTTCTAGCTGCCTCACAACTGGGTAACCAGGTAGGTGTGATATTAATCCAACCTCCTATTCCTTCTGCTTCCTTTCAGAATGGTGTGAAAGATAATAGGAGAAAAAGAGGGTTTGTGCCATCTAAAGATATTACCAGTAATTTAGGAGCTAAAAGCTGTGGTCAGCTTTCTTGCAGACCACAACCTATAGAGCACAGACCAGGTGCATAAAAAGTGCAGAATGTCACATTTATTAACAAAAGAGTTTGGCTCAAGGGACTATCTCCTCACAGATGGACTCTAAGATCAGACATTTAACATACTAAGATAATTATTTTTACGACGCCAAGGAAAGAGCCCAAAGGTGTGAAACTGCTGGCAAAATCATCCTGACAAAACTCTGCTTCTTCGGCTTTTTGGTGAGTTCATTTCTTTCCCAATCGACAGGACACCGCAATGAGCAGCAAAAAGTCTCCCGAGGAACTGAAGAGCATTTTTGAAAAATACGCAGCCAAAGAAGGTGATCCAGACCAGCTGTCCAAGGAGGAGCTGAAGCTACTGATTCAGACAGAATTCCCCAGTTTACTGAAAGTGAGTGCACCGGGCAACTGGGGACCTCCGACGGGGAGGCGTGAGGTGTGGGGACAGGACACAGGAGAGCAGGAGGAATGCTTCTTCTGGGGCAGAGCACACAGCAGCCAAGGCAAGGGCATTCCTTGGCCAAGAGCCCTTGAACACGTGTTTTCTTCCCTGGTGGCAGGCCACATCTCAGATGGCAAGGACCTAGAAGGCAGGGAGGGGCCAAGCCTTCTATGTCCCACAGCCTGGGCACAGAACTCTCCATGACCAGCCATAGTAAAAGGAAGCAATGATGGCACTTTTAATGAAGCTAGGCCTAGGTGACACACAGGGCACCAACCCAACACACTAAGGCCTTCAGCCTGGATTCAGCACCTCCAGGTCAGGCTTTTAGGAAAACAAAGAGGTGTGCAAAATAATATTAGCTGGTCTTGACATGCTTCATCCTTATAGGTAGGATGTGTCAAGAAGACCAACACTCACTAGGCGATCTATAGAGAAAACCCACTTTGCGCCAACAAACTGCCATCTGGCGACATCCGTTCATATTTCAAAAGCATTTAAATTTGTGTTAATTTGTGTTAAGCACCTAAATCTGTGTTAATGAGGCAGCCAGGCATTTCTAAACAACTTCCAGGAAGGGATTAAACCTCTTTAGCCCGACAGTTTCTCCTCAAAACCGTCCCAGAGCTGTCCAAATCAAAAGTGCATCTTGAGGCAATAGAATAGGAGAGAGGCGGGCTGACCCTCCTTGCTCCAGTACACTTCCGCTCCTTCGCAAGTAAAAGCCATCTTCCAAATGGACGTGACTGAGCAACTGTTTACCCCACATGGTCACTATTTAGCTATAACTTCGGAAGAAAGCATTTGCTTCCCAGATTTTAACCAGAAATGTCCCTTCTGCCTGTATGACATGTGAGGGGGTTCCCGTTGTAGTTGTTGAGGTTTCTGGGTTTGGTACCCAGAAAAGTGGCCGAATTCGATGACATTATAACCCAATGTCTCCTCATTTGCTTACAGTTAAGATACAAAATAACTCTGAAAAAGAGTTAAAGGTACTAGCAGAAAAGGAGACCTTAAAAAAGAATTGCCTGATTTTTATTTTATTTACTTATTTTTAAGTAAGCCCGACTCCCAACATGGGACTTGAACTCACAACCCTGAGATCGAGAGTCGTGCACTCTACCAAATGGGCCAGCCAGGAGCCCCAGAAAAAGAGACTTTTTAATTAAAAATTAAGACAAAGTTTTCTGAGAAAGATTAGATTCTAAAAAACACTCTGACATTTTTCCAAAAGGAAGAAAAATAATAATAGGAAGGAAATAAAAGAAAGAATCTGACAGGAAAGCCTAGGCAATCTACTCAAGCAAGTTGTTTTAAAAGGTAAGACTGGGGAATTTTTCTATATTTTCCTATGGTTTATGTATTTCCTACAAAAAGAAGGTATGACTCATAGCTTGAATAAAGGTACGACAACTGATGGTAAATTTTGAAAAATCTACTTACTGAATCTGTACTGGATTATATTTTCCTAAGGATTACTAAGGTTTTCCAAGCTATACTCTTTCCATCAATGCCATGTATGGTTTAGAACCTCGTAAATGCTTCAGGGAAAGTGAGTAACTATCTTAGTCTGGTCTTCTGATCACAGCAAAGTACAAATGTCTTTAGAGGAATCCTAAGAGCTAAAACATATCTCGATGTGGAGATCAGTTGTACAACAATGTCAACAGTACTGAAGTGCATTCATTCGTTTGAAAATAGTTGAGATGGTAAATATTACAATTTTTTTTAAATATTAAAAAAAAAATGTTCAAACTGACTTGTAAACTAAATCGTTATTTCAGTGAGTTTCCTAGGTACTATTTTGCCACAGATAAACTCTCACCTGAAAGGCAGAGCTGTAACAGCTTTAAGACTTGAGTCTTAGGCCAGAGACAAAATTTAAGTCAGCTTAAGACCTTGCAGGTGCAGCAGAGCCAAAACAGAGTCAAGCCTAACACGATCTCTTGCAACATCTCAAGTGGTAGTTCTCCAAGTGTCACCGGTCCTGGCTTGGCATCATCAACACCACCTGGGAACCTGCTGGGCATACAGAGTCTCAGGCCCCGCCCCAGGCCTAGTGAATCAGAACCTCTGGGAGTGGGACCTGTAACTCTCTATTTCCTAAGGTCAGTAAGCCCATGTGGTGACTCTGCTGAGCGCCAAAGTGTGAGAATGACTGATCCCATCATCCGGCAGTGTGTAGAGAGGGGCCGCAACACACGGACTTGGGAAAAACTGGTATGGTTCCTAGTTAAGCGCTTGAGCTCTGGAGTCCATGTTTGAACCTCAAACTCTCTGTCTACTAGCTGTGGGCCCTGGGGCCAGCTGGCAGCTGTCCCAGAGCACAGTTCCCTCCAGTGAAGAGTGGACCCCCCCCACATACACACACACAGGGTAGTTGGGAGCACTGAGCAGGCTACAGATAGCCCATTGTACCATGCTGCCTCGGGTTCACAGAACCAGGTCCCAGGGAAACCTTGGGGCAAGAATCATCAGCTGTTGGTGGGCTAGGGGCTTCTCAGCAGTTCAGTGAAGCCCTCAGACTCCTTCTCCTTTTTTAGACGCATAAAGAAAAATACTTAAGATTACACAGAAAACCAATTACAGTTGACACTTACACAATGTGGATTTGACCTGCATGGGTCCTCTTTTATGTGGATTTTTTACAGTACTATAAATGTATTTTTTCTTCCTTATGATTTCCATCATAACACTTTTCTCTAGCTTACTTGATTGTAAGATATAGTATTTAAATAATATAATGTACAAAATCTGTGTTAATCTACTGTATATGTCATCCGGAAGGCTTCTAGTCAACAGTAGGCTCTTGGTCATTATGTTTGGGGGAAGGCAAAAGTTATCCTCATATTTTTGACTGCGTGGGGGGTGGGTAGATGCCTGTAACCTCTGCATTGTTCAGGAGCCAACTGTATATTAAAATGCACATTACCAATATTAAAATGATAAATGTGTGGGGCACCTGGGTGGCTCAGTCTGTTGGGCATCTGACTCTTGATTTCGGCTCAGGTCGATTTCAGGGTCCTGGGACCCAACCCCACGTAGGACTCTGTGCTCAGCGGAGAGCCTGCTTCAGATTCTCTCTCTTCCCTCAGGCTATGTCTGTCTCCCCACTTGCCCATGCACATACACACACACTCTCTCTCTCTCAAAATCAATAAAATCTTTGAAAAAGAGAGAGAGAGAGAGAAATGCGCGATATAGGAAAAACCAGGTAGCCAGTTCAGGGACATGGAGCTCAAGTTGGTCTTCCCACCCCCAACCATCAAGGCATGTAACCAAAACCTCAGCTGCCTTGTTGGAACAGAGACCCGGCATCTCTAATTTCAGAAAATGGGTAGTGGTAACTGATTCATTTTCTCTCCTCTCCCCTTTCCCATCCTTCTCATCTAAAACCAGGGTCCCAGCACCCTAGATGACCTCTTTCAAGAACTGGACAAGAATGGAGATGGAGAAGTTAGTTTCGAAGAATTCCAGGTGCTGGTGAAGAAGATATCCCAGTGAAGGAAAAAAACAAAATAATGTATCATCATTCCAAGCACCAGAAGAAGAGCGTCTGGGATGTGGCCCCATTCTATACCCAATCACTAATGCCTCTGTTGAATTCTTTGCAATTATAATGACCTGGCACTGAGGTCCAATTACTATTAATAAAGAAATTCTTAAACTCTCCTTGTCTCTCCTTGCCAAATACTGACCCCCATGGCTTAATAGATTTGAAAGTAACCTTAGCTTAATGCATTTAATTTTATACATTTTTTTTTTTTTAAAGAAAGGCTGAGAATAGTTCCATGATCTTCACCAAGACTGGAAAGACAGTGTCAGAGGCTCAGAAACAATTGTGACGTGCCAAACCAATGCCCTTATTCCAGTCTTCCATCAAAATAGCCCTGTTCCTGCTCTCTCTCTCCAGCCACTCAGTGCTCCCATCATTTCCAGTTTCAACTCTAGTCAACAGCTAGTGAGGAACACTGCTTCAAAAAACAGGCACGCGTCTTTAAAAAGTCACCTCTAGCACTCTCTGTGCTTTTTGAATCAATGACCCTGTTGGGGAGTAGAAGCATCGCAGGACCAAGAGTCAGTTCTGCTCCATCCCTGAGGGTGTGGCCTTGGTTCTGGCATGTAATGTATAAAATAAGGGACAAGAAGACATAGACCCTTCCAGTTCTGGCATTCAGTGCTGCTGGGACTCTCAGGATGTGAGAAACAGCTAGGCCTCAAGTTCTACTTCCTAAGCCCAGCTTGGGGGAAGGAGGGAGTGGGAGTGATGGAGAGGAATTTAACAAAACAAAAACAAAAACAAAAACTTCTAACAGTACCACTAAGAAACGAAGGAAATTTTTATACACAGAGGAAATGTTTAAATGTACTCTGTATCATACTAATTCGATACAAGAGCATTCTCAGTGCATCAAAAGCCTTAAACATTTCTAATGGCAAATTATACTCCACTGCAGGGATACCCCATAACAGTCTTAACTATTTCCCCATTGCAGGACATTTCGATTGTTGCCGTTTCTGATTCTTCTAAATAATGGTATAACGAGTACCTGTTCATATCTCTGTCAATATAGCACATTTCCTTGGGAGAATTTCTGAGAAGTAAATGTCTGGGTCAGAGGGTATGAGTATTTTTATGGTTTGTGAAAGAGACGACCTTATTGATTCTCAGAAAGATCATATTGATTCAAAAATCTACAAACAGCAGGAGAATGCCATCTGCACTCTCCAGACAGCATTAGTTGGTCTCATTTTAACAACTTTATTGGTCACAATAGTGTACATCTTTTATTTATTTCTAATTTTAATAGGAATTCCCCACTATTTCCCCATTGAGTTTACTGTCTGATATTGGTTTATAAAAGGTAATCTTTCTCCTGCTTAAGAAGTCCCCTTCTAGGGGCATCTGGGTGGCTCAGTGGGTTGAAGCCTCTGCCTTTGGCTCAGGTCATGATCCCAGCGTCCTGCGATCGAGCCCCTCATCGGGCTCTCTGCTCAGTAGGGAACCTGCTTCCTCCTCTCTCTCTGCCTGTCTCTCTGCCTACTTGTGATCTCCGTCTGTCAAATAAAAAAATAAAATCTTAAAAAAAAAAAAAAAGAAGAAGTCCCCTTCTAGGGGCACCTGGATGGCTCAGTGGGTTAAGCCTCTGCCTTCGGCTCAGGTCATGATCTCAGGGAGCCCCGCATCGGGCTCTCTGCTCAGCATGGAGCCTGCTTCCCCCTCTCTCTGCCTACCTCTCTGACTACTTGTGATCTCTCTCTCTCTCTGTCAAATAAATAAATAAAGCCTTACAAAAAGAAGAAGGAAGAAGGAAGAAGAAGAAGACGAAGACGAAGACGAAGAAGTCGTCATCCCCTTCTGGGGTGCCTGGGTGGCTCAGTCGTTAAGCATTTGCCTTCAGCCCTGGTTATGATCCCAAGGTTCTGGGATCAGAGTCCTGCATCAGGCTCCCTGCTTCTCCCTCTGCCTCTGCCTCTCTCTCATGAATAAATAAAATCTTTTAAAAAAGTCCCCATCTCCAGGCTCCTGGGTGGCTCACGGGTTAAGCGTCTAATTCTTGTTTTCCGCTCAGGTCATGATCTCAGGGTCATGAGATAGAACCCCACATTGAGCTCTGTGCTCAGCAGAGTCTAGTTGTCCCTCTCCCAATGGTCCTTCTCCCATTTATGCTCTTTCTCTCTCAAATGCGTAAATACAAATTTTTTTTTTTTTTAAGTTGTAAAAAAGGTAGCAGGTTTTATTATTTTCAACAGTAGAGAACAAATGTAGTTAAATAATTAGGGCAAGAATGGGTAGCGAGCTAATTAAAATTGTACCTTAACTGAAAAGAAAATTTTTAAATTTCCCCTTTCAAAAAAATCGTTTTACATAAATACTGAAATTATTACATATTTTTAATATTAATATTTTAGGATTTCAACATAGCTAGTAATTGAGAAGCTCAGGTTTAGATACCGGTTCTGATTCCAAAGTATTTCTTCTAGTCTCTCATATCCATCTCAGTTTAATAAGTTCATGAACATCATGCTATAATCTCTCTAAAGAACAAGAAATATGCCAAAATTATTTAGTAACTAGAAATCCTTTTTAACTAAGTGTCAAGGACTATCCAAAACATAAATACAAATCTTAAAAAAAAAAAAAAAGAACTCCCTTTCTCTTCCTAGTTTGAGATTGAGGAGGGTTTAGGTTCTGTAGATTGCCACTGAGCATCTGTGGTGATATGGGGGTTCTTTCTTTTGTCTGATCAATATAATGTGCCAATCAATTCAATCCCCAGGACAAACACACTATCCAGTCATGATTTAGTATTCTTTAATGCTATTAAATTAGGCACTCTAATATTTTATTTAAGATTTTTACACCTTTGGGGTGCCTGGGTGGCTCAGTCAGTTAAGCATCTGCCTTCGACTCAGGTCGTGATCCCAGGGTCCTGGGATCAAGCCCTGCATTGGGCTCTCTGCTCAGTGCAGAGCCTGCTTCCTCCTCTCTCTGCCTGCTGGTCCACCCCTGCTTGTGCTTTCTCTCCCCCTCTCTGTTAAATAAGCAAATAAAATCTTTCTTAAAAATTTAAGATTTTTACATCTTTATCAATAACCAACATTAATCTATAGTTTTGGGTTTTATCTTTTGTTTGCCAATGTTTGCAGAGTTCTAATATCTAGGTCATGCTAGCTTTCCATTTTAGCCTAGATTCTGGCATTCGGTTAGCCCCTCAAAGTATAAATATGTGTTATCTCTTTCAACTGCACCATGTATGAAGCAACTACTATGGGCAAGACATTACACAAGATACCATAAAAGACAGAAGTTACTAGGCCTCTGAGCTCCTAAGTCGGCAAGTCTGGGATCAGGTCAGGAAAAGGCTTAATTGTGAAAGTAGTATTTCCCACTGGGATTAGTACGAAGAGCCTTGAGGGGAACCTGCAGGGAATGAGCAGCACTGAGCTATATAAGAGAGAGAAAACACAGGGCGCCTGGCTGGCTCAGTCGGAAGAACATGTGACTCTTGATCTCTGGGTCATGAGTTTAAGCCCCATGTTGGGTATAGAGAGTACTTAAATAAATATTTTTTTTAAAAAGAGAGAGAGAAAACACCCCGAGTAAATATATGTGTAAGTACAAGGCAGTGCAGAAATACACGTACTATGGTTTGGGTGGAAAGCCAGCTACAGGGACTATAGAAGGCACACTGGCTTCCTATCATGAAAGCCCTTGGTTGCCATGATAAACCAAGGTCAAAAAGGGAGTAGAAAGGTGTAGGAGTCATAAAGTGATGGGACGGTGCTTCGGGAAGTTGAGGTGGCACCAATACAGAGGCGGTAAGGTGTGGGGAGTGGTCACAGAGTGGAGGCTAGGGCTAGGCAGGAGGCCTCCGGGGCAAGTGAGGCAATCTGTGAAGGCCTCAAAGAAACGGTGGCAGGGACGCCTGGGTGGCTCAGTTGGTTGGACGACTGCCTTCGGCTCAGGGCGTGATCCTGGAGTCCCTGGATCGAGTCCCGCATCAGGCTCCCAGCTCCATGGGGAGTCTGCTTCGCTCTCTGACCTTCTCCTCGCTCGTGCTCTCTCTCACTGTCTCTCTCTCTCAAATAAATAAATAAAATCTTAAAAAAAAAAAAAAAAAAAAAAAACGGTGGCAATGCAGAGGACACGCGTGGGAGAGATACCTTCTCCGCCTGGGTTAAGATTTACTGACTTGGACAAATTATCATGTGAGGACCTTAAGGAAAGGTGAAAACGTATGGAGAGATGTATGTAATATGGGTCTAGTATGTACATGTCAACGTCGTTGGCGTTCTTGGCCTACTTTCCAACATTCATCTCATCTCCCACATCCAGCAAGATTTGCCTGAATTTCCTCTTGAATCAACAGTACCAGCCCTATTTGCTGAATGAATGATTCTTGACTATCCAGTCACTAAATCTTATGGATTCATTCCATAGAGCTGCTCTGCCAGGCAGATTTTTCTACTCTCTCTTTTTTTTTTTTTTTTTAAGATTTTACTTATTTATTTGACAGACAGATCACAAGTAGACAGAGAGGCGGGCACAGAGAGAGGAAGGGAAGCAGGCTTCCTGCTGAGTAGAGAGCCTGACATGGGGCTCGATCCCAGGACCCTGAGATCATGACCTGAGCCGAAGGCAGAGGCTTTAACCCACTGAGCCCCCACACGTCCCCAGATCTTTCTACTCTTAACTTCTGCTCCGACCCAGCTCCTGAGATCGCAGACTGAGGCTGCCTTAAGACTCAACCAAGTGCTGTGCCCAGAGTCTTCTCTTCCCTCTCATCTCTCTCGATCCCATGCCAGCTGAATCCGCCTAAAGCACTCATTCTATTCAGAAGTCTTCAGCAATGAGTATGGTGTTTGCATAATATGTCACAGTTGACAGGTATTATCTCATTGGTTCCCTAGGGCCTTCAGGATTAATTTTGACACTGATACTCAAGGACCCCCACGAATCCGTACCAGCCCCCCCATATTTCCCTCCACTTCCCTACTGGAGCCGCCTGCTTCAGTCAAGCCCCTCGGTATTTTATGAGCAAATCGTGGACATTCCAACCTAGCCAATGCCTCCTCTCGTCTCTGTGATGTCTCCGAGCCTTTGCCAACCTTCCCTTCTTACTCTAACCCACAGTATTCTTTTCTAGATTCTGGATTCTTAAGTAGCTAAGGGTCTACCTGTGCTGGGCAATACCGTGGCAGTTATGGACATTTAAATCAATTAAAATTAAGTAAAATTTCAACTTCAGTCCCTTGGCTGCCCTAGTAACATTTCAACCACTCCATAGCCCCCACGTGGCTTGCGCCTATCATATTGGATGGCACAGATGCAGAGCATTCTAGCACAGCAGAAAGTCCTAGTGGACGGCACTGCTAGCATTAATGTGGCCACAACGCCCGTGCTGCCTATAGATGTAGTCATACGTTTCACCGGTGCATGGTTCGAATCCCCAACTAAACTGCAAGCGGGGCTGTGACAGCAGTTCCGAATACATTATATTTGGAACTGCACTTAAGTGGACGAGTTCTAAATGTACAGTGACTTTTTTTTCTTTTTAATAGTCTCTTTCCACTAGCATCCAGTTATTTCTACTGCAGAAAAATCTTTCAAGTAGTTAAAATACCTATTCCTAAGGCATCTCCCTTTGAGCTCAAGGAACAAAAGCCGTCAAATACATTAGCTTTGAAGTACTCATTTAGTCACTTACTGTTAAAATTACAGACTACCCTTGTGATTCACTAATGGGGGCTCATTCCAAGCACAGCAAACGCCATCTCTTTCCAAAGAGTAGGCAAGCATAAGGCGGGGGAGGGGGTGGAGAAGATGCCCCAGCCATTAGAAGGCAGCCATCATGCCTGTAGAGTTTTTCTTTCTTTACATAGAAAGTAGTTTCTATGGCTAACAGCCTAATAACAACTCTGTACCTACTGCCCCCATAGAGAAAGGATTAAATAACTATTAGGCTCCGAAACTTGTCCATAAAAGGCTATTTTAGCCATAGTATAGCAATCTTCTTGACAACTACTTTGATGGGAAGAAAAGTTCTTTAGCCCAAACAAAGCTCCAAAGGATTTCTATAAGATGGTTTTGTAGGATGCCTGGGTGGCTCAGTCATTAAGCATCTGCCTTTGGCTCAGGTCATGATCCCAGGGTCCTGGGATGGAGCACTCCCCGCGCGGTGGGAGGCCTGCTTCTCCCTCTCCCACTCCCCCTGCTCTTATTCGCTCTCTTCCTCTCTCTCTCTCTCTGTGTCAAATAAATGAATAAAATCTTTGAAAAAAATTTTTAGAAGACTGTTTTGTTAGTTGGGAGATGCTCACTCAATGTTCTAAATGCAAAGCAATCTTCAAAGTAACAAAAAGTCACCTGAAAGGTTACTCTGAGTGGCTGTCTGGGTTTGTTTTAATGCCTCGTAATTTGCTTTCCATACAAAGTTGTTGAAAAATAACATGGAAGAAAAAATGTTTCAAACAGCTTCATCTAGAGCTAGAAAATGTCATACATTAATTATGCTTAATGTATAACAGAAATTACCCTTCACCTGAATCGACTTTTAATTAGATGTAACTATGCCACAAATCCACTGTCAAATGTGAAATTAATTTCAACTTTGAAAATCCCTGCATCAAAAAGGGATAAAAGAAGTTATATCTACAATAAATAAAACTGAAATAGTATCAAATAACGCAATCTCAAATGTCCACTTGCCTCTGCTTAAAATGATTCAAATTCCTCACTTTTCCTTACCAATACCTTCATCCAAGTATACATGTATGTACTCATGTGATAAGGCGGGACACGGATTTTGTTTTCTGAGTGTTGCATCTTATGGAAATTCAGGGGGTTTTTAGTTACTATTTTCAATAAACAGAAAAGAACTGCTAAACATTAAGCATAGCCACATACCTAAATATTGGATTGAGATCATCCTTCCTGTATATATGTCCAAACCCCCAAATATTCTTAATATAAAGTACACAATGCCGTGAACTATCCTCCACATGAACTAGAGAAATCTGAAGCCAAATTCAAGGTCAAAGATATCAGCAGCAGCCACATGACTGATACAGAGTCGGAATGCAAGTCACCCACAGCTGAGTTCCTGGTAAGCCTTGTCCGGAAAGGGGTAACCCTACTCTGAAGCAAGCCAAAAAAATCAGACTTGCTGTAGAACCCTAAATATTCAGCAAATTCCCAGAGCCTTCTGTTTCAGCTGTGGATTAAGCAGAGAAATAACACAATAAAATAAATTTTATTCACTCTCTTCCTGGTAGTCTGGAGTCTCCCTCTGCTCTTAGAGAAAAAAGGATTTCTCCTTTTCTGTGCATAAGGGATACCGCCTCTTAGATATCTCCCCCGGATGTCCCTGTCTTCTACCGCTGGAAGAGATATTTACATGTATAAGGAAAATCTCCATCTGTAAGGGTGTCTCCCACTGGGTACCAGGAAGAGGATGACTAAATCTCTAGAAAGTCAAATGAATGTTAAAAGCCCGGCTTTCAATCTGCATCACAATCATACCCTTGTTTTCTATGTTCTGCCGGGGAACTGCTCACCCCCCACCCCGTTACTGGCTCCCCACTCCCAACATCATCGTTTGTTTTTATCTGGAGAGGTTATTTAACATGGTGGCTTGAGTCACTTGGGGGAGTCACTCAGTTTTCCTGGGTTTCTCCCACGTATACAGGAGGTACATAGGTTATTAAGCCTTCTTTTGTTTTTGTTCCTGTTAATCTTTGATGACAGAGGGGTCTCAGCCAAGAACCTAGAAGGGAGGAGGAAAAATCATTTTTTCTTCTCCACACCTATGAAACAGATTGTAGCAGCAAATATACCCTAAAGGAGTCTCCTAGTTTCCAAATTATTTACTTTTTTAGCTGGAAGGGCCAGAATGACCATCACCCACTGTAAGTCATTGTTATTTGCTCAAGTTTAAGTGATTTCCCCAGGCTTCCTGGTATCTGCTGCCTGATGATTCTATTCCCTTAGCCTTTCTTCTTAATAGGACTTCTCACCATCAGCACAAATGCTGCCTCTTAAGGCTATTTTTCTCCAACAAACTGATCGCAGGCCATAAAGATATTCAGTAGCAATTAGGTTTTATTGTTCCCATCTCACTTATGAGTATAGAAGCTATCAAAATGCAAAATGCACAGATCCCCAGACTTAGTAATTCCCCTTCTAGGAACACATCCCATAGAAATGTGCACGCGCAGGCCGAAAGGACATATGTACACGGATACTAATTTGCAACATGATTTACAGTGGCCAAGTAATGGATACGAACTAAATATTCATCAGTATGAGACTGGTTAAGTAAATGGTGCGTACAGCAGAGAAGCATGTGGAAGGTGCCCGCGTACTGACAGAAAGTGATCTGCACAAAAGGCAAGGGGTACAGTGTCTCAGGCATGCTAGCCAATGTATTTGTTAAAGAGAAAACACATATCCGTGACACACACACACACACACACACACACACACACTGCAAAGACTAGTCCGCAAAGAATTAACCTTGCCAAAGCTATCTAACAGTGGCACCTACTGGTCAAATCCCTTCCTAGCACACATGCTCCCCCCCCCCCAAAAGAAAATCACTTCCTATCCCAAAGTATTATCTTAGGAAAGAAAACCGATGATTTGCCTGCACAGCCATTTCAGCCATTAGTCAGGAAATATGTTTATAATAAAGCTTCATAAGGAACTCTTCACTGGTATTAGGTCTTCTGAGCATAGGACTTAAAAGTACCATCTGGCTGGGAAGTTATGGTTCATTATGGTCTGAATTGCAAGCTATAAAGAGAGTGAAGAATATCTCTATATCCTTCCATGGAGTGATCTCCAGCATATAATGTTAAGTTAAAAAAGCAAGACAGAAAAAAATGTGTAGAGCATGCTATCATTTATCTAAGACGGAGAGGGGGTTACAAGTAGACATATAGATTTATTTGTTTTTTAAATAGAAAGATAACCAATTAAAAAAAAAAGGAAGGAAAGAAGAAAGAAAGAAAACCTACCAAAAAATAGAATTAATGACTACCATAAAGGAAGGGAGGGAATAGGATGGAGAAGAGAGGAACGGAAGTGGATTTCTAAAAATCTGTGGTTCTGGGTGGGGGCTATTTTGCCCGTGCCCCCAGAGGATGTTTGGCTGGAATTTTTAAGCATCACAATTGGGGATTGGGAGGAGTGTACTACTGACATCTAGTGGGTAAAGGCCAAGGATGTTCCTGAATATTCTACAGGGCACAAGATAGCCCCCACCACAAAGAATAATCCAGCCCAAAATGCCAATAGTGCAAACTGTGTATCTAATGAGGGACTTGTATTTAGAATACATAAAAAAACTCTTACAGCCTAATAATACAAAGACAAATAACCCAGGTTAAAAAGCCAAGGACCTGAATAGACATTTCCCGAAAGATGATATACAAGAGGCCAATAAGCACGTGCAAGGATGCTCCGTATCCTCAGGCCTCGTGGAAATGCAAATCAAAGCCACAAGGAGATACAACTTCACGCCCAACTGGGATGGCTAGAATCAAAAGACAGATAATCATGGGGCATCCGGCTGGCTTGGTCGGTAGAGCACACAACTCTTAATCCAGGGGTTCTAAGTTCGAGCCCCATGTGGAATGTAGAGATTACTTAAAAACAAAATCTTAAAAAGAGAGAGAGAGACAGTAACACGTGTGAGGGAGGTGAAAAAACTGGGACCCTCATACAGGGCTGGCAGGAAGAAAAGTTGTTATATTGGGACAGTTCCTCACAAGTTGAAATATACTGTCACCATATGACTTACGATTTCACTCCTAGGTGTAATAGATGAAATGAAAACATGTCTGCACCACAACCTGTATACCAATGGTCACAGCAGCATTATTCCTAGTAGTCAGAAAGTAGAAATAACCCAAATGTCATCAATGGATGGATGGATTGCTAAAATGTGTTGTGTTCATCTAATGGAATATTATTCAGCAATAAAAAGAAACAAAGTACGGATAGACACTGTAACACAGACAGACCTTGACAACATTATAGTAAGCGAGAGGAGTCTGTCACAGAAGGTCACAGAGACATGAAATGCCCAGAACAGGCAAATCCATAGAGACCCAAAACAGATTAATGGCTATCTCGAGCTGGGGGTGACAGTAGGTTGGGGATATCAGCTAAGGGGTGTGACATTTCTTTTGAGGTAATGAGAATGGTCCAAAATGGATTATGGTGATGGTTGCACACATCTGTCAATATGCTCAAGGCTGTTGTAATTATCTCTCAAAATAACAATGTTTAAAAAAAAGTGATCATGGAGTTGGGGGTGGGGCACCTGGGTGGCTCGCTGGGTTAAGCAACTGCTTTTGGCTCAGGTCATGATCTCGGGGTCCCGGATCATGCCCCATACCGGGCTCCCTGCTCAGCAGGGAGTCTGCTTCTCCGTCTCCGTCTCCGTCTCCCTCTCCCTCAGCTCATGCTCACACACGCACATGTTCTCTCTTGCTCACTCGCTCCCTCTCTCAAATAAATAAAATCTTAAAAAAAAAAAAAAGTGATCACAGGACACATCTGGCTCAGCAGGAAGAGCATGCAACTCTTAATCTTGACGTCATGAGTTTGAGCCCCACGTTGGTTGTAGGCATTACTCAAAATAAATAATAAATAAACTTTTAAAAAAGCAATCACAGTGGTGAGGTGTGCAGTCTGACAGAGATGGGCATGAGGCACAGAAGGCAGAGGCAAGGAAAGACCAGAGGTCAGGATGGGCTTCCCAGGATGTTCCCAGGAAGTTGTCCGTCATCGGGTCTGGTTGACTTTTTTAACTAAATTCTTCACTGGTTTTATTGAGATTCCAGGGGAAGGGAGGTCGAAGGATGGGGACCAGCTCAGGTATACGGAATATCAGGATACATCGAAAAACACCGTTCAGATTATCCAAACATAAACCCTATGCATGGGAGGGACAGGAACACCTCGACTTGAATTCCAGTAGTCCCCATTATCCGTGGTTTCCTATTGTCGGAGGGTCAGTCTAGCTGCTAGTCCCCTCACTTCGTCTCACCACAGGCATTTGATCAGCCCACAGCAGCACAAGAAGGGGGAGCCCAGCACAATAAGACATTTTGAGAGACAGTGACAGACCACACTCTCCTAACTTTTATTACAGCACAAAATTAAAACTGCCCTATTTTATTATTAGCTATTGTTCATCTTATTGTGCCTCATTTATGAATTAAGCTCTACCATAGGTGTGGAGGGGGAGGAAAAATAGAGTATATATTAGGGTTGCGTACCATCCCGTTTCAGGCATTCACTGGGGGTCTTGGCATGTCTTCCCCACGGACAAGGGGGACTAGTGTAGCAAAGCCGCAGGTGACAGAGCACAGTGGCCTTCAGTCCTAGCCAAAAAACTTGGGCTGAATATTTTATAGGAAAAAGAATCAGTGAAAGCTGGGAAGCACCAAAAGAAATCAGTCCAGGACTGTGTTTCTTCAAGGCACAGCTGATAAGAGGGACTATGGAGAGCAGAGCCATTTGATATAAAAATAATAGCAACAGTAGTGGTAATAATAATAAAATCATATCTAACTTAAAACATCCTGATGTGGTAAGGACAACATAATGATAATAAAAATAATATCCCTTTATGCGTTTTGCCCAGACCCAGAAACAAAATGACCATGACCGACCCCAGAAAGATGAACAAGCCACTTACCACAGGAACACGGGCATTTGGCTCAAATTCTGTGGAATCAGCATCTAAAGATGAAGAAATGAGGTCAGTAATTCACCAGTATTGCTGAAAAATATGTTAAGTAATAAGAATTTTTTTAATAAAGGGTTACTAGCAAGTAGCAGGCCTACCTCTCAAGTTCAGGCAGTTTCTTGCAAACTCTATCACTGCTAGCTGCATGCCGAGGCAAACTCCTATTTGAAAAAGCATATACATAAAGCAAATGAGCATCTTGTGTATTACTTCCTATTTCCTGTTCTTTCCTTTCCTGCCCACCTCCTTTACTTAGAACGCAGGCTCGGACAGAGCCAGACTGCCTGCCGGGTTCGCTCCTGTGCCCTCTGCACTCAGAACATGTGTGGCAGAGGCAGGAGGCCACCCGGACTTGAGGAAGAAGGAATTCGAGGTCAGAAAGGGGCAAGAAAAGACAGGGCAAGGTCCCAAAGGCAAATCCGCCTCCTCCCAAATTTTCCTCTAACTCGAGACATGTGAGAGGGATGCAGGGCTGGCCTAGAGCACCTGATTCCGCCCAAGGAGGTCTACGGACACCCCAGCTCAAGAGGGAGACTTGACACTCCCTCTTCTCAGAGCGCAGCCTGAGGCTGGCCAGCGGGCTGGGATCTAAGGGGCGGGAAGTGGGCGCCAGGTGCGGGGCGCAGAACAGGCCTATACCGTCCCTGCGGGAGAACGGCAGCAGCTGGGGGAAGCCGGCATCTGCACGGCGGGCTCGGGCAGGCTGGCGAGCAGGGAAGGCAGGTGCGGGACGGAACGGGACAGACAGCCCAGTGAAGAGGAGAACAAACAGCTGCGTAGCCCCGAGCCGGCTGCGACAGCGACGGGCCCTTCACCCATCTCCACATCCAGCAATTCTCTCCACTCAACAAACGCCAAGGAGCATTCCAGATGTTTTTACAGACTTATCTAAGGTATGCAAGGGACTCATCAGAGACGGGCAAGCAGTATACTTGGCCCGAAACTGCTGAGTGCTTTAAGGGGGAGGAAGTCCAGAAAGTTCCAAATGGCTAAGACTTGAAGAGACGCTGCGTCAAACAGAAAGCTCAAGAGTTGCAAACTATCTAACTACCCCTGCTGCTCTTTAAATAAAGTCTTTTTAAAAAATAAATAAATAAAATTTGAACAAAGACATTAAAAAGACTTGGCTCTACCAAATTTTAGCAGAGCTCTTCCTGTGACGTAGGATGGTCTCTTCTAGCTGGAAGCGGCTTCTCTCAGGCTCTTGCTACCCAAGCAGAACGGTGCTAAGTTCTCCCAGGCCAACAGCCTTTTCTACAAAGGGCCAGACAGTAAAGATTTTAGGCTTTGCAGGCTGTAGGCCTTGAACTCTGCCACTGCACCATAAAAGCAGCCACATTCCATATGTAAACATATTGGTGTGCTTTATTCCAGTAAAATCTTATTTACAAAAACAGGACAGAGTTTGCGGGCCCCCATGGCAGACTGTTTGGCACTTGAATATTCAAATCTGAGTTCACACCTTTCCTGTTAACACATTCTATGAAATGTTACCCCTACCACTAGATATCAACAATCTAAAAAAGTCATGGTTAGGATGCATAATCTTGAGTTTTACCCAGGAAAGGGATCTTCTTTGCCCGTGCCCAGGAAATGGCCTGGAGTTTCCCCAACGTTCCTCGGATTCCGAAGCCTCCAGGCACAAGAACACCACTGCAATCAACATAACACAAGGGTGAACTTGACATTATTTTTCTTTTTAAAACTCTGATTTTCAGGGGCGCCTGGGTGGCTCAGTGGGTTAAAGCCTCTGCCTTCCGCTCAGGTCGTGGTCCCTCTGCTTCTCCTGCTGACCTTTCTACTCTCGTGCTCTCTCTCTCTCTCTCAAATAAATAAAATCTTAAAAAGAAAAAGTTAAGATCGCTTACATAATCAGAGAGAGTTAAACTGGTAAAATCAGCCTAAAATTTCAATTGCTAATTAAATAGTGGCACATGAAAATCTCCTGGCTAACAGACACTTCAGAGACCTTTTAGGCAAACACTCATTGGAGAAGACAAGAGTTCAAGGACTAAGTGGGAGAGTCATTCTACCCTCAAAATACCGTGTTGCCCCCAAAAGTTCTGTCGATTACTTATAAAATAAAACCTACAATCAAATGATGTAAAAAAGAAAATATAACCAAGAAGGAAGAGTTGCGTCCTTGTACTTTAACTGTGCATATGTAAGATCCATTTCTGTATCTTTCAGTAGAATCAACCCCCTTTCTCTCTAATACCGGATCCCCATCGTCCCCCAAAATAAAACCCATTTTCACTGCACATGCCACAAAACATGAACGCGGCACATTTCAAAGGACATGAGGGGACGATGCAGCGTGACCACCCTTAATGACCACAAGTATGACAGACTACCTTTCAAAAATGCATAAAAATTAGGAATTGGGGTCAATCAGATCGTTATGGGAAAAGCACAATGGCATTCTCCTAACTGGTATGGGCGGTCCTCGGCACTCACTCAGCTTTGCATAGCTTCTGCCAAGCCTCATGGAATTTCACAGGGTCCTCAGTTTCGGTGCTCTGTTCTAGATCAATGGAATCTATGTACTAGGAAAAAAAAAGAAAGAAAGAAATACATATATAGATATATATATATATATATATATATACAATAGATTAAAAACACACTTAAGAAAAATAGATACTTAAAAAAAAAATTAGATACTCAAAAATACTGGAGGCATCTAACACTATGACCCAACTCTTGCAAACACTACAACGGTCACTGAGGATAGAAAAGCACAATCTCGTCTTGGGGCTCTTGCAGTCTTCCAGGAAGACTACAGAACCCAATACCCAGGCACGCACACCATAGCATGACAGTGGCCACGATGGGCAAAGAGAACGCTGTGGAAATACGTGGGAGCCACACTTAATCTAGACGGAGAAACTGCAGGGAAGATGGGGAGAAGCACCGTGGGGGGAGGCCTCTGGAGAGGTGATGCCCGAGCAGCTCAGCCCTCGAGGAGGAGCCTGTGTGTGCGCTTTGGGAGGCTAGCAGGAAGGTGTGTGGGATGCGCAGGGAGGAGGGAGGCAAAGAACAGCTTGTAGGAACTGTCAGAGGAAACAGACAATGGGGCGGTCCCTCTGGGGCCCTCAAAACAGACTCCACCCAGGGAGAGAAGTTTACACTTGAAGCCACTGGAAAGTCTTAAGGAACAGAGAGAGAGAGAGAGAGATTTTAGAAGGATCACAGCGCTTTGAGGTGAAAAAATGGAGGGAAGAGAGCAAACCAGGCCGGAGGCTGCTACAGGAAGCCAGGCGAGGGGAACACAGAAGCAAAGTGGTCTAAAAACAATATGACGAGACCATAACTCAAACAGTACTTCGCAGAAGCGAATAGCAACAAATTCTGTCAACTGGAAAATTCATGTATGACGACTCCTAGGTAGGTAACAGTCCCTATAGAACTATATTATTTTAGTATTTATTCTGTAAAAATTACTATCTGAACATATCTTAACATACAAACTTGTAAAGGCTTTATAAAATTGGTAATCTAACAATTTTTCTACTGCTCTTTTCTTTTCTCTACGAGGGGCTTGGGAACTCGGAGGAACGGGAAGAACAGGAAGTGAAGTGTTCCTTGGAAAGCCACAGATATGAAGCGATTACGGACGTGCCTGGGTAGCTGAGTCAGTTACGCGCCGGGCTCTTGATTTCGGCTCAGGTCATGATCTCAGGGTCATGAGATCCAGCACCATGTCCAGCTCCCTGCTCAGCAGGGAGCCTGCTGGAGATTCTCCCTCTTTCTCTCCCTCTGCCCCTTCCCCCCGTGCTCTCTACCTCTTAAAAATAAATAAATAAATAATTTTTTTTTTTTTAAAGTGATTAGGACAAGAGGAGGCTAGAAACATGAGAGAAAAGTCAGATTGGTCCTAAGTTGGAAGTTACTAAATTTCTTAGATGCATACATGTTATCTTTTTGTGCATTATATAAATACTTCACCACTTAAATCAAGATCGTAAGGCTTGGGGCACCTGGGTGGCTCAGTGGGTTAAGCCTCGGCCTTCGGCTCAGGTCATGATCTCAGGGTCCTGGGATGGAGCCCCGCATCTCTCTGCTCAGCGGGGAGCCTGCTTCCCTTCCTCTCTCTCTCTGCCTGCCTCTCTGCCTACTTGTGATCTCTGTCTGTCAAATAAATAAATTAAATCTTTAAAAAAGATAAAAGGAATATCATTAAATATAACATAGATACGTATGTCTAGAAAGCTATGCATCAAACTGGGAACAACAGGTACAGCAGAGAAGCAGGGTTTCAGGGAGGAGGGATCTCCACTTCCTGCATTTTAGATGATGCTTTGTTTAAATTTCCTACACTGAACATGTGCTACTTCTGTATCTAACAAAGACAAAGTCTAGACTCAAGCTATATATATGAAGTTCCCCAGACTTCATCGCATACACCTTTCCCCTTTGCTGACTTCTCTCTGTATCCTCTCAGTGTATTAAATCTTAGCCACAAGTTGGGCTATACACTCAGTACTGTGAGTCCTGGTGACATCAATCCCGGCGGAAGTCTTGGGGATCCTTCAACACAACACGAGATACCACAGTGAATGACTGAACTATGCGGAAGACCACAAGGGCTCACCATCAGGTTCAATTTGTGGTTGATGGCCAAGGCTGAATGTTCCAGGGCTTTGAACACGGAGGCGTAGCAGTCCCTGAGTTTGGTGTATTTGCCAACCAAGGCTATGGAGCACGTTTTCTGCAACCTTTCATACCTGAGATGAAAGACCAGCTTAAGGGTTATATACTTGTAATATAACATCACAAATATAATGACAGCCACTGTTCTTATCTCAAGGCACCTCTTAAAACCTGAAGGGCAGACGAGCCTCGAACTTGATGTACTTGACTCAAATCCCCACTCCACTCCACCCCTGGTGAATGAAAATCTGAGTGCCAACAGATTGCAAAATCATAAGCAAACCCAATGTTGGCTTACATAAGCAGGCAGAGACATAAATCCACGGAAACTGTATCAGAGAAACAGTTAAAACCATTAAAAGTAAAAAAGCTCTCCCCATCTCATAAAAATGAGCTGTCCTTAAACTCATTTAAAAGGTGACACTGTATAAGAAAAATGCATTCTGAATGTCAACAGGAAACATTTCAATATTAACTTTATAAGGTGACGTTATATAAGAAAATGCATTCAAACTGTCTACATTAAAAACGGTTACAGTTCCAGCTGGCCCACAAAGGAAGGTTATTCATGGCATGTCTGAAGAATGGCACTAAGAGAACTATTTAAAATATTACAAGCCATTTACATCATTTTTATGAGAAAATTCCATTCCACCTAAGATGTTCAATCACATTTTACCACTAAAGACACAATGTTTACTGTTGCTTTTGTTAGGAACTCTGTACAACGAACATGAAAATTGTCCGGTCTGGTCCTATGTATATAGAAACGTCATCTTGGGGCTAAAGATGTTTTAGGGCCTGGAAGCAAACCCTTCCCCAAATACCTTAGAACAGAAAGGCTGCCGTGAGCGGGAACATTCCTCGCTCACAGCAACATCTGCAAAGGGTTAGAACCCTAACCCTAACCCACAGAAACGCGACTGCGAACAGGCTGTGAGGAGAAAAATGCAGAAGCGGCTAAGAAGTTCAAACTGACAGTAAAGGTGACTTCCAAGGAAGGTGACTGAAGAACCTCAGAGAAGTTAAACTGCTAAACCGAATTTTACGTCACTCGGGAGACTGCGTGGCTGCACAGGCTCCCCCTCATCCCTACATAAAGGACACTGGTGACAAAGCAAGTTGGTATCAAGGCAAGATTCCAGTGCAATGTCAGAGGGAAGCGCTGTCCACGCCAGGTTTGGGCCTGGGGAACTAGTGATCACAACCACATTTGAGCACATCTGCTGGAATGAGCCCTTCTCCCTTATTCTCACGCCACCACGGAAGGGAGGATGGCCCAGGGGAAAGGGCTGCCATCCAGGAAGAGTATGTATCCTGAGCGCACGCCCCTTGTGCTCTCTTCACTCTCGGGGCCTGCAGGTGAGGCTCATGTGGCCCTGTCCGGACCAGCCAAGCTCTCCCCTGCCCTGGACCTAACTCCAGGCCCACTTTGCAGGCCCACTCCACACGCAGGTCCCCGGGGAGGTGAGCTGTCTCCACTTTGTCTGGGGTCCAAGAAGAGCTCTGCCGTCCAATTCAACCAGGGACCCCTGGCCTCTGGACAGCACTGGATCTCCATGGACAAGGCTGCCCTTTGACCCCTGCTTGCCACCTTGTATCTCTCTACAGGCTGTACTGAGGGGACAGTACCTACCATCATTACCAATAAACCCACAACACCACAAGAAACCGATGCTCAATATTCCTTTTGCTTAAAGACTGTGGTGAGCTGAATGGTGGCCCGCAAAACCTATGTCCTCCGGAACCTGTGGATGTGACCATATCTGGAAGAAGGGTCTTTGAGGATACAATTAAGTTAAGACAAGCATCCTTATACAAGGTTGGGGGGGGGTAGGCGGAGAGAGAGAGAGAGAGAATAGAGAAATGGAGAGACACAGAGAAGGCCACGTAATGACAGAGGCAGAAAGTGGGCTCCCTTGGAGCCTCTGGAAGAAACCAATCCTGCTGATGCCTTGGTTTTGAACTTCGGACCTTCACAACTGATAGTTTATGCCACCCAGTTGGCAGTCACTTGTTCCAGCAGCCAAGAAACTGACATGAAGAGCAGACACTGGCTTTTAAAAGCACAGCACCTCGGGGTATAATTTAGAGCAATTTCCAATAAAGGGAGTTACAGACTAAAATTTCTAATGCTTAAAGAGGATCAGCCCCAAGCTACTCAGAAAATTCCCCCAAAGCTACTAATTCCTTAAGCATTCTGGAGGGCTGGAGCTTAACTGTATCATCGTGCAAGACAGTACCCAAGATCAGAAACTGCACCTTGGCCCTGATTTTACTTGTCCCAGAGATTCAAAGACACTTTTTTAAATTTGTAAGTGACAGGGCAAGAACACTTCAATCTACTGATCATCTACCAAGGTGAGTGATTTCGTCACCTTCAAACCACTTTAATTATTGTTACCAACCTCAGTAACCAATACTCAGCGCCCAATGCGAGATTAAGGTCTTACGTGTTTTCTCTCATCATTATCACAATGTGGGTACTAGTTATATATGGGTGGGAGAACAAGTCCAGAGAGGTTAAGTAATCTACCCAAACGCACACAGCTAGTGAGAGGAGAAGCTGGGATCTCAATCCAGAGTGCCTGATGCCAGAGCTTACCTTTTTTTTTTTTTTTCAATTGAAATACAAGTGACAAATAACATTATATTAGGTTCAGGGAAACAACATAGTGATTCAGAGTTTGTATGTATCACGAAACGATCACCACAATAAGTCTAATTAACATCCATCACCACACAGTTACAATTTTTTTTTCTTATGATGAGAACTTTCAAGATCTACTCCTTAGCAACACCAGAGCCGACGTTTGTCACCGCTGTCCACTACCTAAACAGCATAAAAAAGCCAGGCAGTCAGGACTTTATGGAGTGATGCCTTGTCTACATTTGGTCAAAGAAAATAGGTGACAGGGATTTAATTTCCACATGAACTTCCAATGAGACAAGCCTTGTTGAAATTAATATCGTTGTCTGAAAGCTAGAACCTGTCTGAGGTTTTAATAACAATGCTGCCAGTTAATAACTCCAGGATGGAGCAATAATGACAGAGCCTAAACCTCTCATTCAAAAGGGATTTACTTTAGGAAATATTAGCCAAGTCTTTAAAAACAAGCAAAACAGGGGCACCTGGCTGGCTCAGCTGGAAGACCTCGTGACTCTTGATTTCAGGGTCCTTGAGTCTGATCCCCACATTGGGTGTAGATATGACTAAAAAATATATAAATAAACTTAAAAAAAAAAAGGCAAAACAAACCAAAAAATCTGTGACATTTAAACCTATTTTAAATGTTTGGAAACTGAGAAATCAATCAATCCATCAAAAAGCTTCCAGATTTTGAAAGAAAAAAAATCATTCCAGAATCCAAAGTCCTTCTATTCACTTTCATTTAAGTAGGACAAAATCAAAAGCCCCAGAAATCTTCAAAGAATACAGTAAAACACTCTACCAATGTATTAAAGCTTTAGATAAATCCATACCAAAACATATACATACAGAAAGCTGAATGTGGCATAGGTATCCTTTAAGGTATGTCTCAATCCTACCCCAAAACCCAAGAATTATTATTAAAGAGTACATCAATAATTCCTTTCACGTACCTGTCAGCCATATTTCTCCACTTGAAAAGCAAATGACTTGCAGAATCACCAATGGGCAGATCCAATCTCTCTTTAAAATATTTAACAATGCCTTGTTCCTCCAAAAGCACAGGCACTCGATATGTGGACGAAACATCATGGATACATATGACCTGTTTAATGAAGATAAAACACCATATTTAAATGGAACACCTCAAATATGCCACAAGAAGGAGTTCAAGAATGAGCCAAAACTCAAGAGACATGGCAGTTTATTTATACTGAAGAAAACCAAGAGCCCAGTGACCAAAACAAGAGGCAGAATTAACACAAGCTTACTTTGATCTAATTATAAAACTCTTTGAACACATTATTCCAATTCTGGAAACATGGATGCCATGATAGAATCAATTTTATATATATATATATATATATATATATATATCTGGTCTTTGTTCTCAATTCCTGGCACAAAGCTTCAAAAACCTTTGGCAATTCCTGAGTGACAGGTGCATCTTTGTTATGCTAATGAGGCGACTCCTGGTGGCCCCTAGATGGCTTCAGGATGGGACGTGGTCACGAGAAAACCCAAGCAGGATTGGAAACTTCAGCCCCCTGACCTCCAGGGATAATAAGGGGGCTGGAAAATGAGTTTGACCTTGAGCTTGGGATCCTCCCATGCTTTGCCCTGTGTATCTCTTTATCCGGCTGTTCCTCCGCACCCTTTATAATCAAATGCTGGTAATAAGTACAACATTTTCCTGAGTTCCATGTATCATTCTAGAGAATTATTGAACCTGAGGGGGTTATGGGAAGCCCCAAATCTGTAGTCAGCCAGGCAGAAGTGTCGGTGGCTCAGGGACACTGGAAACTTGTGGCTGGTGACTGAAGTGGGGGGCCGTCTTATAAAGAACTCAGCCCTCAGTGTGCGGAACCCCACTCCAGGTGGTTAGTGTCACAGCTGAACTGCAGGACCCCAGCTGGTATCAGAGAACGGGTATTGACACATGGATGCTTTATGGGTCAATACCTAAGACACATGGCCCAAGGCATCATCTAAGTCAGGCTAAAGCAGTAACATTGAATATGTGCATTGTGTCTTCTCAATGTGGGTGTGCGGTTCGTGTGTGTGTGTGTGTGTGTGTGCTCGTGTGTGTTCATTTGTTGCTGTACCTACTGCTGTCCACTCTCTTCCCTTGGATAAATTTTCAAGCACACACTGAACCCAGTCAAAGCAATTAGTACACCTGTTTGAACGGCTCCTTCCAAGCTGGTACGGTTGTTTTTCACACTTACCCTAACGAGCTCTCACCACTGTCTCGAGTATATCTAAGGGGCCACCGGCAGGCATTTAAGGATCTGCCACATTCTAAATCAATGCCAAGAAATGTTCTGCTCATTCTGTGTGTTCAGTTCTTCCCAAAGCTATAGCCAAATCCACTCCAAAGTTCCTAAGCTGTTTGCACGTCACCAACTTGATACCTAGGACCACTGCGCCTCCCTTGTGCATTCACTGAAGCAATTCGAAGTGCCAAGATGCCACTAACATAAGCTCCAGCTCTGCTACTAATTACAACTAAATCTCTGGGCAGCCCAAACTCCCATGCTGGAAGACGTGGCATGTGGAACTCTTTACTCATTCATGCTCCGGTCCAGAGAGAGATTTTTTTTCAAACGTCATGGTAACGACCACATCCATAGAGATGCCTCTGACCCTCCATTCCTTCCACAGGAAACCAGAGAAGAAGATCTTTAAATGCCAGTTCACCAGGAACCAAGAAATGGGAGCGTTAACTCACATCAGAAAAAAAAGATGTGCTGAAAATAGGCTAATAAACTAGCCTGTGGGCTGCTGGGATAGAATTCTTCGTAACCATCGTTCTATCGAAAACAGGCTTTGGGGGCGCCTGGGTGGCTCAGTCTTTAAGCATCTGCCTTTGGCTCAGGTCATGACCCCAGGGTCCTGGGATCGAACCCCACATCGGGCTCCCTGCTCAGTGGGAAGCCTGCTTCTCCCTCTCCCACTCGCCCTGCTTGTGTTCCCTCTCTCGCTGTCTCACTCTCTGTCAAATACATAAATAAAATCTTAAAAGAAAAGAAAAAACAGGATCAGTAGGGTTAGAAATTTGCACACTTCCCTTCTCAGAGCTCTCAGTAACCCAACTCTGAAAACTTTATCAGTCAGGAGGCTGTGTGACCCTGGTATCCTGGATCCAGAAATCCTGATATAGAAATCTGAGGCGATGATTTTTAGGCTTCAGAGAACCCAGGGCTAAACTGAAGAAAACAAAAGTCTCTCTCCAGGGGTGCCTGGGTGGCTCAGTGGGTTAAGCCTCTGCCTTCGGCTCAGGTCATGATCCCAGAGTCCTGGGATCGAGCCCCACGTCGGGCTCTCTGCTCAATAGGAAGCCTGCTTCCTCCTCTCTCTCTGCCTGCCTCTCTGCCTACTTGTGATCTGTCTCTGTCAAATAAATAAATAAAATGTTTAAAACAAAAGTCTCTCCAAACCTCACCCTTTTCCTGAGCGCCATTCATACCACCTTTTAAACTATAGCCAACCCTGAGCCCTTACATGGAAGCCTTCTTGCAAACAAGAGGCAGATAAGAGAATGAAAGAAAAAAGAAAAAGCTCTCCAGTACCCAGGTGGAAAGTCTCGCAGGACAGAGGACTTGAGCCCAAATCACAGTACGGTTTCTAGAGCAAGGAACAGAACTGAGGCCACTGATGTACTCAGCGGCGATGATGTGAACATCAGTGTAACGTGCGGTCTGGGCAAAGTTACGCTGTAACATGGGCAAAGGAGAAATTGGAGCGAAAGCAGGCAGCGGCCTAGAAGCACAAGACAAACAGAAAACAAGCAGGCTTCACAGGCTTCTCTCCCTGGTTCGAAAGCCCTGGGTTTTGCCCCTGTAACATAAGGAGTAATGAAGCAAAGAGATCATGATCTAGGTAAGGAAATTGGGAGTCCCAGGTTGTTCACTGCAGGGCAAGGAAGCCGGGGCTGGCTGGATATGAATCTCCCAAGGCTTCCCTAATTAGTGCCATGAAAAGTAGGACAGTCATTCCAGAGAGTTCAAACATTCACGTCTGCAGAACTGCCTGCCTGCAAGTCATTAAAAGGCAAAGAGCAGCACTCACCTGTTCGGGGTTCACGTGACAAAACATAGAAATCTTTTCCTTCGCAGCCATCTCGATGGGCGTTGAACTTCGGCAGACAATCTGTCAAAGTCGGGTGTGCACAGGTCAGCAAGCAGGAATCGGGCTGTTCCTGCCACCGTTCGTTTCCGGGAGGAGGCTAAGTTAATTTCTTCTTACGGCCGGGGAGACTTGACTGAGTGCGTACCAGTTCGTTCTGGGCAAGTCCGTGGACTATTAGAAACACCTGAGCGCTAATGTGAGCAAGTGTAATCAACTCGAGTCTACCAGGAAGGGCTCAGAATGTCAAGGCATCTCTCATAAACAAGAGTGAAGGCTCACAAATGCCTCTTTTACAGGAGCAGAGCTAGAGGGGGGCGTGGCAAGCGTTTTCTCTAAAGGGCCAGACAGTAAACACTGCAGCTTTTGCAAGTCAAGAAGCTACCACACCGGGGCGCCTGGGTGGCTCAGTGGGTTAAAGCCTCTACCTTCGGCTCAGGTCATGATCTCAGGGTCCTGGGATCAAGTCCCACATCGGGCTCTCTGCTCAGCAGGGAGCCTGCTTCCCCCTCTCTGCCTGCCTCTCTGCCTACTTGTGATCTCTGTCAAATAAATAAATAAAATCTTAAAAAAAAAAAAAAAAAAGAAGAAGAAGCTACCGTCCCAATTACTCAATTGTATCCTTGTAGTACAAAGGTGCTGTGGACAAATGTCAGAGACAGGTGGTACCAAGTTCCAATGAAGCTGTATTTACAGGCAGCAGCCTGGAGGCCCTTATTTGTCAGCCCCTCATCTAGACTGTCAGTCATAACTGGATTCCATATGACGAATAAGAGCAATGACAGCCCACCCTCGTGGGTGTCAGGAAAATCCCCAAGGACCCACCTCACACTAAGGGACCCAGGGACTGTAAAAAGGATGGGACATTGCACTTGCCCGGCTGCCCATGTGGCCAATCACAGGGGGACATGGAGGAGAAGAGACTGTCAATTTAGAAATGTGTGCAGCGACCGCTGAGGTTTGGAAATAAGACTTCCCTGGCCCCCAGATACAAAGAGCTCAATGTCACAGGAACCACTTGAGAAATAAAAAGGACTTAGCTGATGTTACAGATCAAGAAATGAAGGTCCTAGGGACGCCTGGGTGGCTCAGTGGGTTAAAGCCTCTGCCTTTGGCTCAGGTCATGAACCCAGGGTCCTGGGATCGAGCCCTGCATCGGGCTCTCTGCTCAGCAGGGAGCCTGCTTCCCTTCCTTTCTCTCTGCCTGCCTCTCTGCCTACATGTGATCTCTCTCTGTCAAATAAATAAATAAAATCTTAAAAAAAAAAAAAAAAGAAAGAAAGAAAAAGAAAGAAATGAAGGTCCTATTCCAAGAAATTTATCCATTCTCAGTAACTCACCAGATCAGGAGACAGGCCCAACCCCCTCAGTGCACGAACACTGTTTTGTGTGGGCTTGGTTTTTTGTTCTCCGGTAGCACTGGGCTGAAAAGAAATGGGTCACTGTCAATATATTGGATATTTAGCTCTTCTGCATAATTAAGGGCTCCCTAGTTTAAAATGTGGAAAAAACAGTCAGACAGTCTCTCCTTTGCTGTCCTGCCCGCTGTTCCCTTGCAGTGTATTCAATAAACTTCTATCTCCTTTTAAAAAAAAATGTGGAATAAACGGAATATCACAGGAAGATTTATAGAAGTTGCTTATCTGGAAAGCTCACCTGGGGGACAAGGCTAACATGGATATTACAGAAATTCTCTTTTTTGGCTTTAAACTGGAATTGTCTGAATGCTTCCACAAACGGCATCCCTTCAATGTCTCCAATGGTGCCACCCAACTGGGAACAGAAAAAAAAAAAGACACAAGTGACCTTCCACTGTATACAGACTAATAGAAGCATTATTAATAAACAGTGAGCGCAAGAACGGAAGTTTATAAATATACTAAAAATCATGGAATTGTATACTTAAACCCGTTGAAATTTATGATCGATAAATTAAACCTCACTAAGCTGTTTGACGTGAAACAGAAAAGCACTGTACATCTCAGAAAGACAGACTGGAGACTAGAAAGGAAACTAAGAAGAAAGGATGCAGGATAACATAGCCAGGTAAGCAGGTAAGAGAACAGGCAGAGCGTCAAGAAGGGAAAAAAAAGCAAGGTCAAGGAGGGCTTTAAGGGGTGCCTGGGTGGTTCAGTCTGTTAAGCGTCTGACTCCTGGTTTTGGCTCAGGTCCTGATCTTGTGGTCCTGGGATGGAGCCCCAAGTCAGGTTCCATGCTCATTGGGGAGTCTGCTTGAGATTCTCTCTCTCCCTCTCCCTCTGCCCTTCACCCCCAAAATAAATCAATAAATCTTTATTTTGTAAAAATATTTTATCTATTTATCTGACAGAGAGTGAGAGTACAAGCAGGGGGAGCAACAGAGGGAGAAGGAGAAGCAGGCTCCGCACCGAGCAAGGAGCCTGATGTGGGGCTCGATCCCAGGACCCCAGGTTCATGACCCAAGCCGAAGGCAGATGCTTAACTGGCTGAGCCACCCAGGCACCCCAATGAATAAATCTTTTTTTTTCTTCTTTTTCTTTTTAAGATTTTATTTATTTCTTTGACAGAGAGAGAGAGTCCACAAGTAGGCAGAGAGGCAGGCAGAGAGAGAGGGAGAAGCAGGCTCCCCGCTAAGCAGAGAGCCCGATGTGGGGCTCGATCCCAGGACTCTGAGATCATGACCTGAGCTGAAGGCAGAGGCTTAACCCACTGAGCCACCCAGGCACCCAAATCTTTTTTTTTTTAAAGGAGAATTTTAAGAATGACCTGATTCCTGTGTTTATAATACTATACTGCCTGTTGTGTGGAGATTTGGACTAAGTCAAGTAAATGAATTCTATCACTGATTCAGTTGAATTTTACAGATAGTAAACCCCCCCACCCAGAAAAATGGGGATCATTATAAAGCTGACAATACTTCATCTCACCAAGATTGAAAAAAAAAAACGTTTACAAAAAAGGGAAGGCTTTTTTTTTTAAGAGTTTATTTATGTATTTGAGAGAGAGAGCACAAACAGGGGGATCGGCAGGCAGAGGAAAAAGCAGACTCCCCGCTGAGCAGGGACCATGATGCGGGGCTTTTTCCCAGGATGCTGACATCATGACCTGAGCCAAAAGTAGATGCTTAACCGACTGAGCCACCCAGGCACTCCAGGGAGGCTTTAATGGAAGGGAATTCATAAGCAGATGAAAAGATCCAGAACACAGGACACTGAGGAGTGAGATCAGCTAGTTTCTACCCGTGGACCATGTGGAAGGTAGAACGCAAATCCAGTGACGCTATGAGAAAAGGTGGGAGCCACCCAGGCTCTCTGCCGGTCTTTCTCTCTCTCCCTCTCCATGTACACACACACACACACACACACACACACACACACTCCTGCAGACTTCTGAACAGTCTCGGCAATGGTGGTATTACTCGAACTAACTACTATTAAAACGTGCTGCCTTTCTGAAACAAGTCCTTCCAAAAGCCCCAGTGATATTCTTGACAGCGTAATCCTTTGACAAATGTTAACTTAATTTACAATGTGCTTCCGACAAGTACGGCATTTTTTTAAAAGATTTTACTTATTTATTTGACAGAGAGAGAGGGAACACAAGCAGGGGGAGCAGGACGGGGAGAAGCAGGCTTTCCGCCTAGCAGGGAGCCCGATGTGGGTCTCAATCTCAGAACCTTGGGATCATGACCTGAGCCAAAGGCAGAAGCTTAATGACAGAGCCACTTGGGCGCCCAAGGCATTTTTTTTAATGTAAGGCATTTTAAAGTAAGCATTGACTTTAGGATAACATTTGCCTCAACCTACTCATCCTCATCATACTTAAATACTTTAAGACTATCACAAGGATTTTAAAATTAATTCTCTAGCCTTTGAGGATCTACTGCACATTCAGGACTATAAATGAGGTACTGAAAAGAACTTAAGACAAGGTTCCCCTGAGGAGCTCAGAATTTATCAAGGAAAATTAGGCAGCGCTAAAGAACAATAATCCAGAGTAAAACTTGGGGTTCCCAGCCGGCTCAGTCATTAAAGTGTGGGATTCTTGATCTCAGGGTCATGGGTTCAAGCCCCACATTTGAGTGTAGAAAGTATTTAAATAAATAAAACTAAAAGAAAAAGGGGGAGGGGGTAAAACTTAGGCGCTAATTGGAATGATCTGGATGCTGAGAAGAGATCATGGTGGGACCAATCCCAGAATCCACTATCTTCTTTGGCTTCAGCTACCTGAGTAGGTCCAAAATCTACTAGGAGCCCCAACCTCTCTTCCCAGCACAACTGGGTTGTGGAGCCAACCCGTCCTTGACATCATGGATGACTCAGCAATGACTCAAACTTCGCATGGCCCAAACAGAACTCTCCCTGGGCCCGTTTCTCTGAGTGTCTCCTATTCTTAGCGCAAGTGTCTCTTCCTACTAACTAGTTCAAGCTGGCGGCCTGGAAACCATCCTTGATCCCTCCCTTTTCCTCATCGGATCCAGCCCGGTGGGTCATACCTGCAAAACCTCTTGAAAATCTCTCCACTGCTCTCTATATCTAGGGCCAGCACCTTAAACACCCACGCCAACGCCTCCTTTTGCCAGGACAATGGCAATAATCTAAACCAGGGGGTGGTGACTCTGGCCTACTGCTTGTTTTTCTATATAAAGTTGTATCGGTTGGCACAGAGCTGTGACTGTTTACTTACACACTGCCTCTGGCTGCTTTCACACTACAACAGCAGACTTGACTCTCTGCCCGCCTCCCAATCTAAATGGCCTCTGAGCTTCTACCCTCTCCCATCCTACCATCAAATCATTTGACACATACCAACAGAGTGACCTTATAAAAACTCAATACAAAAAAACAAAAATTTTTTTCAAAAACCCTCAGAATCTCTCTCTCCTGGGGCGCCTGGGTGGCTCACTGGGCTAATGCCTCTGCTTTTGGCTCAGGTCATGATCTCAGGGTCCTGGGATCCAGCCCTGGCATAGGGCTCTCTGCTCAGTGGGAAGCCTGCTCCCCCCACCCCACGCCTGCCTCTCTGCCTACTTGTGATCTCTGTCTGTCAAATAAATAAATAAAATATATATTTTTAAAATTTTTAAATATGCCACTTTGCCATGAAGATTATTTTGAGTTAAAAGCAATCAAAACTCAGCAGATTCAGGAAAAGTTCCCTCCCTCCCTCTCAACTGCTTACAATTACATTGGAAAGTGGAGAATCCCGGTACCAGGAAGAGAACCATCACCAGAGATTCCTCTTTACCTAAGAAACTAAGCTGCATAACAGGGAAGTCTTTGTTGTCCAAACATCTTTGCCTCTCTGCAAATGGTCTTCCTCCCCTCTGTAACCTGCGGGCCTCTACCCTCTCCTTGGTTCAGGATATCATGCTAACCTCATTTTGCCTATCTGCTTTGGAATCTCTCATGTTCATATGAACTTTCTGTACAAATGTAACTAAACCATTGTTTGATTTTTCTCCTATTAATCTTTTTAATGTCAGTTTGATTTTTAGACCAGCCAGAAGAACCTTGAAGGGTAACAGTAAAATTTTCTCTCTCCAACAGGGTTTAGCTTAGTGCTCATCCCAGGACAGAAGGGTCTCAAAATTTAATGATAAGCCCTAGGTAACAGCATTCTAGTACCTGTTATCACCATTATAATGGAATCAAACTAAGGAATCTCAGGACTACATTGCTACAGAAAAAAATTATTCTTCAGTAATTTTAAGTCAGATAACAAAACATAATTAAAATTCAAGCTTCCTGGGTATGGAACAGATGTGACCTTTCTGTAGGAGAATGATAAACTTAATTTTGAAAATCCTAGAAATACCACATGCAATCAGGAAATTGGCAGGGGGTGAGGGGCTGAAGTTCTTGCTCACCAACTGCAATGTACCAGAATCTAATGAGAAAAAATGTTGAGGGGGGTGGAAAAAGGCCTGCACTTAAACTAAACCACATAGGGACATCTGTTTTGTCATAGGTGTACTCCAGTAATCAACAGGCAATCGAAGGGGAAAAAAGGGGGGGGGGCAAAAACTTTAAACTTTATCCGCTTCTGCCCTCACATGGCTTATAATGGTACTGCACACCCTCAGCCAATTTGGAAGGTCCTAATAACCTCTGTGATCAGAAACCTTCAGTATTATAACTAGAATACGTTAATTATTTCCCCCACACAACAAGGAAAATATCGCCTATTACAATATTTTAATATTTATCCAGAGTTGAAATCGAAGCAACAGCAAATTTATGAAATGTGCAACATCTGCTTTGCTTTAAGGAAAGGATTCTTCTTTTTTGAAATTTAGAGAGAGACAGAAAGAAAGAATTTATTTCGTTAAGCCAAGCATAAATTGTTTCAGGCTTATGTGAAGATGACCTGGACTTCTTAACAAATAAAGACTGTTAGCTCCACTGATCTGAAAAGTAAGAGCCTCACAAAAAGGCTTTGGAGACATTTCAACCACATCTACCTGCTTAAAACTGAAAATTCACTTGATGGCCCTTCTTCAAAGCTTAAATCATGCACAAACACAAATGTTGAGCACAAGTTAAAACGAACCCAAAAGGATGCCTGACCTAGTGTCCAATAAGCCAAAATAAACATTAGGTTTATATGAAGAAGGAGTTATGCTGGGGACAACTTGTCAGTTTCTCTGCTTCCATGAAATTAAAAATGAAGACCATGAGTCCCAGAGAACAGGAGTCAGATCACATTTGCGTTTATAGGCCTAGCAGCTATAATCGGAGCTAGTGAATATTAAGTACTAAATTAATGCTTTCTAGGGGTGCCTGGGTGGCTCAGTGGGTTAAGCCGCTGCCTTCGGCTCAGGTCATGATCTCAGGGTCCTGGGATCGAGTCCCGCATTGGGCTCTCTGCTCAGCGGGGAGCCTGCTTCCCTCTCTCTCTGCCTGCCTCTCCATCTACTTGTGATTTCTCTCTGTCAAATAAATACATAAAATCTTTTAAAAAATAAAAAAAATAAATTAATGCTTTTTAAGCCAAAAGAGTCCATTTAAGAGTAGGATGGAAAACTAATAATAAAGACCAAAGACGTAAAAGAACAATCCGCAAGTACAGACCTAAAATGCTTCCCTGTTGTTTCTTGGGATGGAAATTTCAGTTTAATTTGAGATGTCATTGGGGCACCTGGGTGGCTCAGTGGGTTAAGCATCTGCCTTCAGCTCGGGTCCTGATCCCAGGGCTCTGAGATTGAGCTCCAAGTGGAGCTTTCTGCTCAGCGGGGAGTCTGCGTCTCACCCTACTCTTGCTCTCTGTCTCGCTCTCAAATAAATAAAATCTTTTTTAAAAAATGAGAGATGTCATTGAGAATTCTTGATTTTATTGTACAAATGCAATCTTCAACAATTAGAGTCTGAATCTATAGTATACATCTTTGTAAGATGAAGGCTAAGAGAATCAGATGTACTGACCCCAGAAGGAAACATAAAAGCTTTCTTCAAGGATGATTCTCAAAAAATAATAGACAGGGGTGCCTGGGTGGCTCAGTGGGTTAAAGCCTCTGCCTTCGGCTCAGGTCATGATCTCAGGGTCCTGGGATCGAGCCCCACATCGGGCTCTCTGCTCAGTGGGGAGCCTGCTTCCTCCTCTCTCTCTGCCTGCCTCTCTGCCTACTTGTGATCTGTCTGTCAAATAAATAAACAAAATCTTTAAAAAAATAAAATAAAATAAAATAATAGAAAACTGAGAACATGAAAAAGAAGTGTTAAGAAGGCTCATCCTGAGGTCAAATTGGGCTTATATTTTAATGTTGTTCAAAGACAGCTCGATTTTACACTAAAAAAAAATAGATTTCCCCCAAGTCAGAAGGGGTGGGGGAGGGCAATGAGAAACGTTCTAAGGATGAGGGCAAGGCTCATTCTGGAAAGCTTCACGTCTGAGGAAAACTGCTTGGAAACAGGGCAGAGAGGGTACCCACAACTATGAGATCTCTGCAGCTGCTCAGAACCCCCTTCCTGTATGGCCTGCTCTGGGTCTTTTGTGCCCCAGGCGCCAGGGCGTTGGGACCTGGGGCCCGCTTCTCCCATCCTGGTGGCATGGGCCTGGATAAGAATCTAGTGCACGACCAAGAGCATTATCATGAAGCATCTAGAAGGTGTCATCAACATACCAGAAGCGGAGATGTCCCCACAAGGACTGCAACTCCATTATTTCAAAATGCATGACTATGATGGCCATAATTTGTTTGATGGACTAGAACTCTCCACAGCCATCCCTCATGTCCAAAGGAGGAAGGGAATGAACAGGTCCCACCAACGAGTGAAGCTGAACTGATCAACTATGAGATATAAGAGAAATGGGACAGACTGTAGTCCCACTGGACAAGGGCTTGGTTAAAGAATCCTTTTAAGAGTATTGGATAATCACGGGGCGCCCGGGTGGCTCAGTGGATTAAAGCCTCTGCCTTCGGCTCAGGTCATGATCCCAGGGTCCTAAAATCGAGACCCACATCCGGCTCTCTGCTCAGTGGAAAGCCTGCTTCCTCCTCTCTGTCCGCCTGCCACTCTGCCTGCTTGTGATCTCTCTCTCTCTCTCTCTGTCAAATAAATAAATAAAACCTTAAAAAAAAAAAAGTATTGGATAATCAGAGCATCAAGTACTAACCCTAACTGCTAGTCTCTTGGTTTTCATTCATGCTACCTGAAAAGTAAGACAAGATCTGCCAAGTGGACACTCTTTTCAGTAAAAGGGAAGGACTAGCATAAATACCAAATGTTTCCCCTGGTGGATCCTGCCTCTTCAGGTAAACGTGGTCAGCATTCTGCAAAGGTCACCCCAGGCCTGAATGATGATGTGCCCCTGGATAGGGGAATATTAGGCTATTTCAAAGTCACTGCATAAGAAGGATGCCAGATCTTGGGGTGCCTGGGTGGCTCAGTGAGTTAGGACGCTGCCGTCGGCTCAGGTTATGATCTCAGGGTCCTGGGATCGAGTCCCGCATCGGGCTCTCTGCTCAGCGGGGAGCCTGCTTCCTCCTCTCTCTGCCTGCCTATCTGCCTGCTTGTGATCCCTCTCTGTCAAATAAATAAATAAAATCTTTAAAAAAAAAAAAAAAAAAAGAAGGATGCCAGATCTGGAGTTCGGCCTTAGAGTCTAAGATTATGCATCTTCTGGCACTTTGGAAATGATGCACCATTGACCTACGCAATTAATAATTTTTAGTGTTTCAGTATTTTATAGAAGGACTGCCACATCTTTTACGTCTTCTTCAACTTAGAAGAGACCTTGAATTTGAAAGTGTTCTTTGTTCCAATCATTAGTAAATGTTTTAGCTTTCTTAATGTTTGTATTTAACCCTTGTTTCTAGGGTCGGTTCCTTTTGGCGGTTGAGAAACTATTAGGAATGCAAGGACTGTATCCCTTCTGCTGGGTGCTGTGGGGGTGGGGGTTAAGCTACCAGCTGGTCTTGCCTAAATGAGGAGTGAGATCACCAAGTACCTATTCCTGCAAGCTAGATTTAAAAGGAATGATGTTGGGGCGCCTGGGAGGCTCAGTGAGTTAAAGCCTCTGCCTTCGGCTCAGGTCATGATCCCAAGGTCCTGGGATCGAATCCCGCATCTCGGACTCTCTGCTCAGCAGGGAGCCTGCTTCCCTCTCTCTCTCTCTGCCTGCCTCTCTGCCTACTTGTGATCTCTGTCTGTCAAATAAATAAATAAAATCTTTTAAAAAAAATAAAAGAAATGGTGTTTAAATGTCCTCGTCTAGCTTAAACATGTGAATACTTTCCGATCAGGAAAAATGAGGAAAAGAATCCTAAGAACCCTTAACAGTGCAAATCTCAATAATGGTTGAAAATGACAAGCAGCGGCACACTGTGGTTTGGTTTATTGGATGTGGTGAATGTGCTGGGATGGAGAGCCCAAAATGTTGCTTCAGTGGTTGGGGCCGGGACTGCATAGAGTTTGATGTAAGATGTATAGAGACTTATGACTTATTTTCCTTATTAAAGTATTCCTATAAGAAAACATATGTATTTGTAAAAATGGTTTCCTGTGTCAAGTATTCGTGCAAACAGAGCCGAACTGTAAACTATTCTTTTAATATCCAGTTATTTTGAATGATTTACATCATGAATCCTGGATATATGAAAAATAGAAATGATGAAACCAAAAAAATGGATTTCCCCCTTCTCCTTTTTTTGTGATTATTAGTTTTTAAAATGTATTTTTTTAAAAAGAAGAGCAGAGGCAAAAACATCTATACACATGACCATTTGGAAACTTTCCTGTGATTAATAGTCTTAAAAAAACAAACAAAAAAAAAGCCATTCTTCCACATACAAAAACTAAAAGAAAGAAAAAAAATCTCTGGAAACGTTATAAAAATAGTCAGGTTTAGAAAATTGATAATACTTTGGGGCCAGAGACTGGTTCGTCAGGGAAAATGGACATATTTTGATTTTTTGTTTGTTTTATTTTAAGATTTTATTTTTATTATTTATTTGACAGAGAGACACAGTGAGAGAGGGAACACAAGCAGGGGAGTGGGAGAGAGAGAAGTAGGCTTCCCACTTAGCACGGAGCCTGATGCGGGCTCAATCCCAGGACCCTAGGATCATGACCTGAGGCAAAGGCAGACGCTTAAGCGGACACATTTTGGATCCTTTACCTTTCCTATTGCTAGGACAGCAAAAACCAGTGAAAGTGCTAGGCCAGCACTGTCCAATAAAAATAAAAATATAATCTTAACATTTTTAGTGCCACACTTAAAAGAACAAAAGAGGAGAAATTAATTTTAACATTCTATTTTATGTAGCTCAATATATCCAAAATGTTATTTTGACATATCACCAATTTTGTAAAAAGTATGAGGTATTCTACATTCTGGTTTTTTTTTTTTCATGCTACCTTTTAAGCTCAGTGTGTATTTAAAAGCCACAGCACATCTCAACTAATCCAACTCCTGTCAATTTGATTATTAGTCTGACTAGAAGGACCTTGAAGAGGACAGGAATTCTCGTTCCCCAACAAAATCAAATTGTTCAAAAGCACTTACAGTAAAAACCAGGAGTCCTGTACCCCACCTCCTGCACTTCCAAATCCGGATTTTTCAAGGGATGCATTTTAAGTCTTCTGTTCATGATTTCTTCCGCTAGTTTCTATCACATCTCCAAACACCATCTTGCTGAACTCTTTCTTGACTTGGCCCATTTCAGACACCTCCTATAATAACACAAGCTGACTTCCTGCTGTGATAGATGAGGCTCGAGTTCTCTGCTGCCCCATCCCCAGATCCTAATCTCAACTGTTGGCTGTACTGGTTACTTTCCTAACCTGAGACATTTTTACCTCTTTTTCTGCCAACTACTACCGGTATCTGTAGCTGCCTCACAGTGGAAAATGAAGTTCTTATCTCCCTCCCTCCCTCTCCAGCATCCCTCCACATCTCCACCTCAAAGCTGACATTTACATCCCTGCTTTGAAGCCTTCCCTGATGCATTTTGAGGATCTAAAACCTGAAAATCAAGTCTCCCTCACTGTAAAGGCAAGCTATGCCCTGGTTCTCGTATCAGATATTATTCTTCCTGGAGCTTTTACCTGCCTTTCTCTTTTCTTAAATGATTTGTCTTTATCTTTGCTTCAGTCTGTTTGCAAACTATACACTGTATTAGATAGTAAGTGTGTTTTAAAGGAAGCCAACTTAGTTATGCAAATATGTTCAGTTTATAAGACTTCATTAAGCTGTACACCTGGGATATGTGCACTTTTCTGTGTTTATGTTATACTCCAATTTTTTATTTATTTTTATTTTTAATTTTTTTTATATACTCCAATTTTTAAAAATTCTAAAGGAAGCACCCTCCCTTTTCCTTGTAAATTGTGAAAGAAGAAATAGGAAGGGAGGGGCGCCTGGGTGGCTCAGTCGGTTAAGTGTCAGCCTTTGGCACAGGTCATGATCCCAGGGTTCCAGGACCAAGCCCCGCCCGCATCAGGCTCCCTGCTCCATCTCCCTCTGCCCGGCTCATGCTCTCTCTCTGTGTCAAATGAATAAATAAAATCTTTCAATAAAAAGAAAAGGAAAGAAGAGAAACAGCAAGGGACAAAAAATTTTGCATAGCACATTTACACATTAATATTATCAACCACACTATTATAGCAGTACAATATATAGTTAACGTATGATAGTACAGCACATTTATGTTAAGTTTATCAGCTCTGTTAACAAAATGGACCTTGCAGATAGCCTAGCATCCTAGGACTCTGACAATGATGACAATAAGAACAGCTCACACGTTTTGAATACTTCCTGAACACCAGACATGCCAAGTGCTTTATATAATTGCACTTCTTCCTCCCAGCAACCCTGTTAATATCATCTGGCTTTTATTACAATACTGCATTGTTATCATATTGTTATAGTTGAATACACTGAAGCTTTAAGAAGTAATTTGCCAAAAGTCACACAGGCGTCTTAATAATGGCTAATAAATCTTGAGTACTTGCTATAGATCTGACACCACTTTTTTTTTTTTAAAAAGATTTTATTTAGTTAGTTGACAGACAGAGATCACAAGTAGGCAGAGACAGAGGAGGAAGCAGGCTCCCTGCTGAGCAGAGAGCCCGATGCGGGACTCGATCCCAGGACCCTGGGATCATAACCTGAGCCGAAGGCAGAGGCTTTAACACACTGAGCCACCCAGGCGCCCCATTCTTTTTTTTTTTTTAAGTTTTTTTATTTTTATTTATTTGGCAGGCAGAGATCACAAGTAGGCAGAGAGGCAGGCAGACAAAGAGAGAGAGGAAGGGAAACAGGCTCCCTGCTGAGCAGAGATCCCAATGCGGGGGCGATGCGGGGCTCTATTTCAGGACTCTGAGATCATGACCTGAGCCGAAGGCAGAGGCTTTAACCCACTGAGCCACCCAGGCGCCCCATTCTAAGCACCATTCTAAGCACTAAGTGTACTGACTTATTTAACCCTCAAAACATTATCCCCATTTAGCAGATGAGTAAACTGAGGCACACTGGGCTAAGGTCACCCAGCTGGTAAGTGACCCAGCTTGGCTATGAACCCAAGTTGTCTGGCTCCAAATTCTTAACCACAGAGCTCTACCCCACTCAGAGGTCACAGCAGAAATCTGAATTTGGACAGACAGTCCCTAGGAACTAAATTGTTCATTATTCTGCTGTCCTACCCAGCAGTTAGGTCTGCTGACATTTAGACAAGGAGTACAAGCACATTCTTCTCATTCATTGAGAGGAAGGGAAATAGTAAATAAGCCACAAGTTCAAATACTATGCTCTTTCTTTAAGCAGCCAATACTCACTTTTCACCTCCAAATTGCGTCCACCATCACATTTCCCTCAGTCTCTACTTCCAAAGCGTGTTGCAAATATAGTTAACCCACTTTTTTTTTTAGATTTTTAAATTTATTTATTTGATGGGGTGGGGAGGGAGGATCACAAGTAGTCAGAGAGGCAGGCAGAGGGAGAGGGGAAAACAGGCTCCCACTGAACAGACAGCCTGATGTGGGGCTCGATCCTAAGACTCTGGGATCATGTCCTGAGCCAAAGGTAGACGCTTAATGGACTGAGCCACCCAGGCGCCCCTACAGTTGACCCTTGAACAACATGGGTTTAGACTGTGTGGGTCCACTTATATATGGATTATTTTTTTTATAAATATGGCACAGTACTGTAAATGTATTTTCTCTTTCTTACGGATTTTCTTAACAACATTTTCTTTTCTCTAGATGACTTTATTGGAAGAATACAGTCTGTAACACATATAACTTACAAAGTATGCGTTAATTGACTATGTTATTGGTAAGGCTTCTGGTAAACAACAGGCTGTTAGTAGTTACGTTTTGGGGGGAATCAAAGTTATACTTGGATTTTTGACTGGGAGGTGAGAGAGACGTCAGTTTCCTTAGCCCTCGAACAGCACTCACTAGAAAGCATCCTGCAACTAATCTGTCCCCATATACGGGCTGCTGCACAAAATCCCAGGAGTATTCACCCTGTTTAATGCCCAACTGGCCCACTGACTCGTGACCCCAAAGGCAGGGACCATCTACGTCTTTCCCTGCTGTAATCCCTCATCCCAGCCCAATGTCTAGCATGTAGGAGGCCATCTATACATGTGTGTTGAGGGCGCCCAGGCGGCTCAGTGGGTTAAAGCCTCTGCCTTTGGCTCAGGTCATGATCCCAGGTCCTGGGATGGAGCCCCACATCGGGCTCTCTGCTCCATGGGGAGCCTCCTTCCCCCTCTCTCTCTGCCTGCCTCTCTGCCTACTTGTGATCTCTGTCTGTCAAATAAATAAAATATTTTAAAAATAAATAAATAAAATAATACACATGTGTGTTGAATGAATGAAGACTACATGCTCAAAAACCCAGAAGGATATTAAGTTTATAAAGAAAAATTCCAGGCTTGCCTCAATAACGCATATTTGGGGCTCTTCCTTATGACCATCCACGGGCACCATAGCTTGATTCATAACCCATTCCTGGACAGCATCAGTGATGTGAGGGACAACTGTAGAAGGAAGTAATAGTTAGCACAAAAGCCTATTTCACGGTCACAATCATGAGAAAGGAATGTATTCATGTCCTTAGACCTCCCAAATAACCTGAAAGCCACTTGGCAAATAAGACAAACTCCAGTGTTCACGGTATTCTCCCTCTCCCTGATGGAGGCACGATATAGGTTTAATCACTTAAATGTTATGTCATTTCTTTTGAAACTGGCCGACCACAGAGAACAAGAATCAGAAAGCAGAAATGCCGTCGACAAGGCATCTAGAAACACCTATGAGGCCAACTAAAAACTGCAAGGAGGACTGTCGGGCCTGCTGCAAGCTGGGTTCCGTGGGTTAACTGTGGTGACAACTCCACAAGCATTTGAGGCCCAGAGGCCCGTTGGTAGTGAACAGGCCGGCAGCTATGTATCTCTGCCAAAGGGACAGAAAGCGGACATCCCTGCGGGTGCATGGGGACGGCCTCACAGTGCAGCCAACTAATCTAATGGGATACACGAAGCAGAAACGTGGCCCTCTGGGAAGCCGAAGAAAAGGGGCATCTGTTGCCGGCTCTCCCTAGCGCTAGGTGCTCCCTCAGAGCGGGAGGACCTTGTCACCCACTGGTGCATTTGGAGCAACCCACATTACATGGGCTGTTTGGCCCCTTTAGGCAGCAGGGCCAGGGCGGGGAACGGGGGGGCGGGCAGCGCAGGGCAGGTGTTGCCCGGGCTCTGCCTCCACGTCGGCAGCCCAGGGATCAGGAGTCAGAGCCCAGGCCTGGGGCCTTGTTCTCTCCCCATCACGGGAATGTGGCAGGTGTGAGGCAGCACCTCTCCTTCTTGTGGGTCTTCCCAAGATCTACACTCAGGGGAAAAGCTATAAGAAAGCACAGCTATGGCTGAGCTCTAACCCGCACGTTCCAGTTTCAGGAATTACACCGATGCTCTTTTGATCTTCATCTATCCGGCCCCCATGTCTACCTCTCAGCTAGATCCAACACGTGATTTAAAGGAGATGGGGAATTATCACCTTTACCTTACTGTGCGGAAACCCGTGAATACAAGACTTGCCAGGGGTGGGGGGAACCACGGGAGGGCAGGGGTCTCTCCCGAGACAAAAGAGAATCATACCACTCAGGAAAAGAGTTGATGAAGCAGAGTCAGACCACACTACCAGCCACTGCAGTTCCATCCCCCAGTCCTTCCGCACACTGTCCTTAAAGGGGTATAACTCACATCCATGCAAAGATACAAGAAGGAAGGGGACAGACAAACAACAAACGAAAAAAGTCTGTACCTCAATCAGGTAAAAATGATGAATGCATGGCTCTGCATGGATTTTATAAATAATAGCTACAGACAGATACATACCGAGAGAAAACAACATTAGTAATAAAGAAAAAGACCGAAGAAAATACAATCAAGAACATGGAGGGTGAAGCAGGCACCTCTGAAGAAAACGAAAAAGGGGAAGAAAGCAAGATTTGAAAAGGATTAGAACTTGGAGAGCTCAGGGAGCTCCTCCCTTCACATCCATTCCGACCAGGGTGTGGGTGCTCTACCGACACGACTCGCTGAGCTGTGTGGGACACAATACCTTGTACTGTTTTCCCCAGGTAATCGCCACGCCTCTCTTTATTGATCACATGCTGATATATCTTCCCAGTGGTAATGTTGTTGTCTTTATAAAGGTTAATATCCAAGAACCGTTCGTAATTTCCAAGGTCTAAATCAACTTCTCCACCATCATTTAAGACAAACACTTCGCCTAGGATAAAAAGGCAATGTAAATATTAAAAATTTCTTTTCAGGGGCACCTGGCTGGCTCAGACAGTGAAGCATCCAACTGTTGTTTTCAGCTCAGGCATGATCTCAGGGTCATGGGATCGAGCCCAGTGGGGAGCCTGCTTCTCTCCCCCTTCCCCTTCTTCTCCCCCCCTACAAAAGCATATATACTCTCTCTAAAAAGAAATGAAATCTTTATTTATTTATTTATTTGAGAGGCAGGAGCAGGAGCAGGGGGAGGGCAATGGGAGAGGCAGAGGGAGAAGCAGACTTCCTGCTGGGCGGGGAGCTGGACTGGAGGCTCCGTCCCAGGACCCTGGGACCATGACCTGAGCCCAAGGCAGATGCTTACCGGACTGAGCCACCCAAGTGCCCCAATAAACAAAATCTTAAAAAAACAAAAAAAAGTATATACCCATTATATTCCTAGAAGAGAAAGAAAAACCTCAGATGACAAGTCCTTAAATAGATTCTTAGATTTACTGTAGTTATAATAAAAGTTCCAACAGATTTTTTTCAACTTGAGGATGATACTACAGTTGGTTTTCAGAAAAACAGGTGTGATTACCAAAACCAACACACGAAAAATAAATTTTAAAAGCCCTTTTAACAAATAGCAGTGAGTAAAGGAAGATTGAAATATATATGCATACATATATTTCAATATATAAAAAGATGGAACAAAGTCACAAAACCAAAATATCCAAAAAGATCCTTATTGGGGTCATGGCTGGCTTGGTAGGTGGAGCATGTGACTTTTGATCTCAGGGTTGTGAATTTGAGCCTCACATTGAGTGTAGAGACTACTTAAAAAAATAAAATCTTTAGGGCGCCTGGGTGGCTCAGTGGGTTGAGCCGCTGCCTTCAGCTCAGGTCATGATCCCAGGGTCCTGGGATCGAGCCCCACATCAGGCTCTCTGCTCAGCAGGGAGCCTGCTTCCTCCTCTCTCTCTGCCTGCCTGTCTGCCTACTTGTGATCTCTCTCTGTCAAATAAATAAATAAATTCTAAAAAAAAAAAAAACTTTAAAAAAACAAAAAACAAAACGATCCCTATTACATAAAAGAATTTAATATATGACTTGAAAAAAAAACCAAAACCCCAAAGCTATCATCAGAAATCAAAGTAAATAAAACACTCAGAAATAAACTTTGAAGAAATGTAGGAACTATATTTATAAAACTTAAAAAGCTTACTTCACAGACATAAAACAAGGTATAAATAAAAGGAAAACCACTTCTAAAGTTCCTGAATGGGCCAGTCAACATTTTGCGTCTTTAATTCCTCCCCAAATTAATTAATAAATTTAAAGAAATTTTTGCCAAAAATTCCAGTGCAATTTCTTGTAAACTTGGACAAAATGATTCCTAAGTTAATTCTGAAGACAACAAACACTCTGCGGTTAAGAAAAAAACAAAGGAACAACAAAAGAAGTTAATGCTTTGCTAGAGGGATAATAAAAACACATTTTTGCACTTAAAAAAAGAGAGAGAGAGACAGAGAGAAAACAAAGGAAAAAGAAAAGGAACGTGGAAGGCTCTGACCTCCTTGATAATCGAAAGCTGCAGCTTTTAAAATGATAGGCAGGAATAAACATAGAAATTCAGAAGAGAACAGAGTTCAAAGATAGACCTAAGTATAGGCAGAAATGTGGTATATAATAAAAGGTGGCATTTCAAGTCAGGAAGAAAAGGATGAAATCTTTGAGAAATGCCATTAGGAATAGTTGTCTAATCAGAAAAAAATTAGAAAAAAAATCATGTTACATCTTTATCTCACACCAAATTCAATTCCAGCTGTGTTAACAATGTTAAAGTAAAAGTAAATGGAACTATAAAAGTTCCAGAAGAAAATATATATGAATATTTAAATATTCCTGTGGCAGAGAAGCCTAAAGGTGACATCAAAGACAGAAACATAAAAGAAACAGTTGATACATTTAATCACATAAATGGCAAGTGGAGGGGCGCCTGGGTGGCTCAGTGGGTTAAGTCTCTGCCTTCGGCTCAGGTCACGATTTCAGGGTCCTGGGATCGAGTTCTGAGTAGGGCTCTCTGCTCGGCAGGGAGCCTGCTTCCCTTCCTCTCTCTCTGCCTGCCTCTCTGCCTACTTGTAATCTCTCTCTGTCAAATAAATAATAAATTAAAAACCTTTTAAAAAATGGTTAAGTGGAAATTTATTAATAACTAGCAGAGGTAATATTATGACAAATTTCAAACAGAGTTAAACACACACACTCTCTCTCTCTCTCTATATATATATATAGGTTAATACTTTATGTAAAATATTTTTGAAAATCATTTTTTAAAATTTTTTATTTATTTATGAAAGAGAGAGAGCATGAGAGGGGAAAAGGTCAGAGGGAGAAGCAGACTCCCCGCAGATCTGGGAGCCCGACACAGGACTTAATCTCAGGACCCTGGGATCATGACCCAAACCGAAGGCAGTAGCTTAACCAACTGAGCCACCCAGGTACCCTTGAAAATCATTTTTAAAACATCCAAAGTGGGGCGCTTGGGTGCCTCAGTCAGTTAAGCCTCCCACTCTTGATTTCCACTGAGGTCATGATCTCAGGGTCATGAGATCCAGCCCTGGTTTGAGCTCCGCATTCAGTGGGAAGCCTGGTTGAGATTCTCTCTCCTTTTGCCCCTCCCCATGGGTTGCACGCTGGCATACACTCTCTCTCTCTCAAATAAATAAATCTTTGGGGCGCCTGGGTGGCTCAGTGGGTTAAGCCTCTGCCTTCGGCTCAGGTCAGAATCTCAGCATCCTAAGATCGAGCCCCGCACGCATCATGCTCTCTGCTCAGCAGGGAGCCTGCTCTCCTGGCCCCCGCCTGCATCTCTGCCTACTCCTGATTTCTGTCTGCCAAACAAATAAATAAAATCTTTTAAAAGATAAAAATAAATTTAAAAAAATAAAAAATAAAAAATCCAAAGGAAAACTGGCATAACACATGGAATTAGTCAACTTTACTGAATACTAAACAACCCTAAAATCTTAGTAACTTACAAAATGTTTATTGATTTCTCCCCTGGGTTAGGTGTTATGTGGGGGCTGTGGGTTAGTTGTGAGTCAACTTGGTCTCATTCCAGGACCCAGACTGAAGGAGAAGTCCCTATACAGAGCAGGTGGTTCTCATGGCAGAGAGCAGAAGCACCAAAGAGACAGAGCCAAATCATGCCACTGCACTGAAAATTTCTATTTTCAACAAGACAGATGTCACATTCACTAATGTCTCCTAGGGAAAAAACAAACCACATGACCAAATAAGGTGACCACGCTCTTGGGTTTGCCCAGGACTAATAGGGTTCCCAGGATTTGGACTTTCAGTTTCAAAACCGGAAAATCCCAAGCATACCCGGACGAGTTCACCATCCTAAATGACCAAAGTCCAAAGTCAAAGGGACAAGGAAATTTACTCCACAGAAGGAAGTTGGGTAATACTTTCAAACAAAAATACAATCTATCCATTCACTTCAATCATTCACTCCACAGACAAAATGAAAACCAAAGAAATCTAAGTTAGAACAATGAGATACCCTTTTTTGTTGTTTTTGGTTTTCTCTCAGGTTAGTAAAGTTTCAAAAGAATAATATTCAGCAGGGATATTAAAAAAAAAAGACCTTCTTATACACTGTTGATTTGTATATAAATTGGTGCAGATCCATAGCCCTTATCAGAGAATTCTTAGAAACAATATGGAAGTTGAAATCTGAAGTTTTTCAGATTATGCAAAGGTAATACAGAACACTTGCCATATATTAGAAAACACCCCAAAAGCAAACACATTCCAAATGGAATAAAGACTAGAAATAGTCATGGCTTTATGAAGATTTTTCAGTTTTTAAAACTTTTTTTTTTAAAGATTTTATTTATTTATTTATTTGACAGAGAGAGACATAGTGAGAGAGGGAACACAAGCAGGGGGAGTAGGAGAGGGAGAAGCAGGTATCCCGCTGAGCAGGGAGCCCAACGTGGGGTTTGATCCCGGGAGCCTGGGATCGTGACCTGAGCCCAAGGCAGACGATTAAGTACTGCGCCAGCCAGGTGCCCCTCACTTTTCAAAACTTGTAAAAAAAGACTATAAATAGCCACAAACTTATGAAAAATTTAAAGTTTTCAGAACTTTCTGGATTTTACACTTATAGGTAAGAGATCATGAATCTAAAAACCTTGGGTAATATGCATTATATGTCAAAAAGCCTGAAAAGCGCACCTCCCTGTGGAATCAGAAATTCTGTGTGTAGGCATTTATGTCTAAAAAAAATAAATGTTAAAGATTCCCATCACAGTGTTGTTTATAATATCAATACATTGGAAATTACTTCCCATTATTATACAGATTTTGTGGAGCCTTCGGAGTATAAAACACAGGGGTGCCTGGGTGTCTTAGTTGATTAGGCATCTGCCTTCAGCTCAGGTCATGATCCCAGGGTCCTGGGATGGAGCCCCTCATCGGGTTCTTTGCTCAGTGGGGAGCCTGCTTCTCCCTCTCCCCCTGCTCCTGCTGTCTCTCTCTCTCTCAAATGAATGAATAAGATTTTTTAAAAAATTAAAACAAACAAAAAGTTTAAAATATATACAAATGCCCACAGTACTGTTTTAAAAATTAGATTAAAAACTGACATGACTATAAGATTCAATTTATTTAAAGGTCAAAAATAAGCAAAAGTAATCTCTGGAGTTAATCGTTAGTACATGTCAAAGCGTTTGGAGAACATTAATTAAGGAAGCACTTTCCTGATTGCTGAAAAACCACTTGGTTATGCTCATCTGTCCCTGCTAGTAGGTTATGCAGTGCATTATGCAAAAACAAAACAAAAAAGTAAAAAAAATAAAATAATAAGTAAAAAAAAAAAAAGCAAAAGTAACCTGTGGTGTTAGAAGACAGGACAGCAGTTACCTTGGTGGTTTCAGGTGGGGAAAGATTAGAAAGGGACATTGCCCGGGTAGGGGGGGGTCTGTTTCTTGGTCTGTGGGCTGGTTGCCCAGTAGGTTCACTTTATCAAGTGGTACACTTATGATCTGTGCACTTGCCTGCTTGTATGTAAAAAGTTTAAAAAGAAAGTATGTAAGTGTTAATGCCTTTTTAAAAATAATCAGCATGTACATTACAATGTCAACATTAATAATAGTTACTTTTTTTTTTAAAGATTTTTTTCTTTATTTATCTGACAGAGATCACAAGTAGGCAGAGAGGCAGGCAGAGAGAGAGGAGGAAGCAGGCCCCCTGCAGAGCAGAGAGCCCGATGCGGGGCTCCATCCCAGGACCCTGGGATCATGACCTGAGCCGAAGGCAGAGGCTTAACCCACTGAGCCACCCAGGCGCCCCAATAATAGTTACTTTTAGTGCTGGGAAATGGAGGACTTTTATTTTCTTCGTGCCTTTCTATATTGTCAGTGTAACTGTCAATATATACCATATTGTCTGACTTTTTCTCTTAACAATGAAATGTTAAGAGAACTATATTACCTTTACGGTAAAAATAAAACAAAACACAATTTGTACTGTAAAAGGTACAATGAAAATGGTATCCTTATACACTGTTTTCCAAATGTATCAACAACCATGAGAACATTTCACGTGTTCATAATGACTGATCCAGCAACTCTACTTCCGAACTCTATTCTCAAGAAATTACCCCCCATACAGGAAAGAACTGCAATTTAACCCAGTGCCTCATAAGAGGGGGAAGTTATTCTCTTTCATACCGTGCTCATAAGGAGAAAAAGTGCCTGCATCGATGTTAATATAAGGGTCAATTTTGATGGCAGTAACTCGGAGTCCACATGACTTTAGAATTGTCCCAATGCTGCTTGCAATGATCCCTTTACCAATGCCTGAGATGACCCCTCCAGTGACCAGGATGTACTTCATTGGTGGAGGAGGTGGCTGAGTGCGAGCACCCAGAAATAATCTGAAAGGTAACAAAATTAAGAGTCAGGGAAGAGAATCATATTCTCAAACCAGTAAAGCAGGAGTGTGTTAAACCAGAATTTCAAAAGCACATGGCATTTTTCCATATAAAGTAAACT